>NC_068326.1:2500000-5000000 GCF_000147395.1 Oryza glaberrima
CACATTCACCCCTCTTCTCTTTCTCTGTTTGTACCATGTCCGTGATGCTGCATTGTGTTTGTGATCTGCAGGGCCTGGCGATCCTGAGGGCCTCGCTGCAGTCCAAGACCGTTCTCAGCGACGTTTTCCTTGCCAGGAGGCCTGCAAAGCAAGCCTGAATTCTACTACTTGAACATCGCTGGCGACGTCAAAATGCAAGCCACCTCGATCGATTAGTAGTTAACTGTACGACGGTTAATATTAGTCTTTTGTGAATTGTGATGCCTGTAAATGCGTACTACTAGTAGTATCTTGTGCCGTCGTGCGCGCCCCAGATCGTTTGCTAGCTAGTAGCTGCAACATGATGAAGGTAGTACTAGTAGCTACATGGAGTCATGGAGTAGTATCTCGTGGCGTCTTTTGTTTTTGCTAGTAGGTTGCTGAAGCCTTAAGCAATGTGGGATGCTCCAGCAGTACTCGACTACTCGTAGTGTGCCCTTAATCTGTGTGAATCAGGACTCGCCGCTGGTAAGAATCACCGTGTGTGAATCAGGACTCGCCCTTAAGCAATGTGGCTTGGCTGTTCATGATTTGCTTGCCTCTGAAACTATCAATTTGATCCGGTGTTGTCCGGTTTTCCTTTGCTTTTTGGACTGGACCGGTCGAGGCTTGCATCTCTTTTGCTCGAGCAATCTATGAACTCTCCTCTTGCTGTTGTCTTTCGCCGTTCCTGTCTGGTTCAGTTCAAGCAGCAGCAATGCTCAGAAGAACTCGAAATTTCTTTCTCCTTAATGAAGAATTTGGACTGAATTCGAAATAATTTCCACATGAGCATGACGTAGACTACATAAATTTTAAAGGCCTCCTACAAGAACGTCGCAGAAATCAACCAACGCATTATGCTTCTGTTTGGTGGTAAAGTTCTTTCAAAAGTAGGATCTGTTTTTTTGACATTAATCTGAACTGAACTAGACGTCAAAATCATGTGGCATCGGCGGCGCGCTCTTCTCCATCTGGACTGCGGCGGCGGCGTCTTTCTTCTCGCTCGTTGCTCGGGCGTCGACGTTCTTGTCGCCGGATCTATGGTGCTTGTCGCCGGCACGAGCCTTCTTCTTCCTGTTCAGGAAGACATCTGTCAACACGGTCTTGGACTGCAACGATGCCTTCAGAATCTCCAAACCCTGCAAATTCGCATCAAAACAAAGTAAATATCGATGTGTTTATCAATAAAAGAAGTAAATTTCGATGGGTTCACAAACAAAAATAAGTAGTAGTAAATTAGTATGGAGAATTCGATGAAGAACTTGTGTGGTTTATATATCAGATATTTGCTTCAGTCAACAAAAAAATGTATCTCGAGTTACAGGTACCTTACTGTATCAAATCATTTCCAATCGTTCGATAAAAAATGCTCATCCTACCTAGCTAGGTCCAACAATCGGAAACGATTTGACACCCCAAGTTACCGGTGCCTTGAGATACTTTTTACTGGAACGAAGCAAATCTCTTATATATCACCTCTTGGTAGCCGATCTTGACCGTCTTCTCCTCGAGAGCGGAGAGGTCCTCGACGCCGAGCTTGCTGAGCAGCGCAATGCTGGAGATGCTGGACATGGGCATGAAGGTGAGGTCGTCCATGACGGTGTACGTCACCACGTCCCGCACGAACCCTTTGCCAGTCTGGGCGGCGGCGAGGCAGGTCGAACAGCGGCAGCCCGTGTCCGACGACATCCCCGCGCCGAAGGGCGGGAACGCCGCCTTCAGAGACGACAGAGACGGGGTCGTCGGCCGGATGGTCGAACACTGGTAGGCCGGGTGGCCCGGCGGCGGCGGCGGAGGAGGAGGAGGAGCAACGTACGGCGCCTGGACGCGCGGGGGCTGGACGAGGGACGGGAAGCCACCGGCGGTGGCGGCGAGGCAGGGGTGCGCCGGCGCCGGGTTCAGCAGCGCGTCGCGCGCCTCCGCGCTCTGCATGTACGCGGCGTCCATCCTCCTCACGCTGGCGTACACGTTCGCGACGCCGCCGAGCGCGTTCTCGCCCGCGAGCAGCTTCACCACGGCGCCGACCGGCATGGCGAGGAGCCCGACGAGGAAGTCGACGACGTCCTTGCCGGCCTCGGCGAAGAGCACGACCTGGGCCTCCTTGGCGATGAGCAGCTTGATGGTCGGCGTCGTCGACGGCGCCGCGTCCGCCGAAGCGCACGACGACGGCACGGCGGCGGCGTTGCCCATGTTGTTGCCTGCTTCAACCAAGCGCCGCGTACGTAAAACCCTCGCAGGATCAGATCGCTTTGTATAGTTGTTAAGTCGAGCGAATTTTCACGGAATATATGGAGCGTGAAACCGATTGGTGCACGATTGCCAACAACCGCGATCTTTCCGTATATTTGATTTTGTAATTTTCCATTATCTCTATGTATAGTTGTATTCTGCATTATTTTAAGGAAAACGATATGATAACCATAGCGAATTCGACGGTAGATATGATAGGCAATTGCTGTGCACGCGGATATTACGAATCTGACGATAAATCTGTAAAACCTAGTATGGTTCTAACCCGGTAATCCGGTGTAAATTTGTTCCGATCTATGGCTCTATGCGCTTGCGGTTGATAAGATAATGGATATTATTAAATCACTGAGCTATACTCATCAGCTACTACTAGTAAATCTTGTTCCTCTTCCACTCATCCACTGTCCAATCCAATTGCCAAAGCAGCGGCCACTGCGCAACCTCGCGGCGAACTCTTCGATCGTCTCCGCCTTCTCCTCCTCCGAGCGGTGCCTGTCGAGCTCGATCTTCAGAGCCAGAGCCCACCTGATCCCGTAAAGGCCGGCGTAGATAGGGGGCGGCCCATGCCTCCCTCTACCGTGGGCCGTGAGCATGGAGAGCAATGAGGCCCGTAGGCCGACCATCGTTAGGTTAGGTGGGCTGAGACGACTGTGCGTTCGGCTGTTTGGGCCATGTGTCAGTAGTCTGACGCGACACCTTGCTAGGTGGCTGCTCGGCTCGCACATCCCAATTCGTTTGCTCCACGAATCCAGGTCACCAGGTTGCTGCGTCGAAGCTACACTCACATGCAACTTGCAAGTCAAACCTGTGGCAAGCTAATGCTGACAACTCTACGTTGTTGTCTTGTTGATAGGCACGTCAGATATATATTTTCTCCGACCTAAAATAACTTAACTAAAAAAGATAAAATATATTATAGGAAAATTATTTTATATGGTACCTAGGTTTGATATCTAGGTGTATACATGAAGTTTAAACAGTTATATAAAAATTCATAAGATTTGTTAAGATAGATTATAATAATATAAGATATTTTACACACATGCATGCAAATCTAAATTCGATCTATACATAAAGAAAAAAAATATTTGTGTGCTACGTGTACTATTCATCGTCTGAATTTATTGTTTTTGTTTTGCTAGATCTAGATGCTTTGCATGTTTGTTTATAGTTTTATATGATCCCAATTGATGTTACTTATTTTTTATTTGTTATAACTATTTAATGGTGGGTGTAAAAAAATTGTGTCCATATATCATAGTACAAAGAATATTATATTAGGATATATTTCATCCTCCGAATTATATCCTTTCCTCTCTTGATGGGTTATTAATTGATTCTCTCCTGATTTTATTCTATAAATACTCTCTCCATTTTATAAAAAATCAACCAAGTTCTAGATGTGACATATTTTTAATACTGGCTATGTTCGACTGTTATTATTTTCACTGTGGTGCATCCAACAAACACAGTATATTGTTTCTCAGCTGTGGCAGTGTGGCGGTACAAAACAGCCGACCCACTATGAATCTGGATATATCGTTGTAAGATTAGATAGACATCAAGCCGATGCGCTCGTGTTCCGTGATTAATGTGATTATATATCGTATTGAGCTATACACGCTTTCAATGCACACTCACCGAAGTCAACGACCTTCGCTGCTTAAAGGCACCGCAAATGCACATACCATTTCCGTCCATTCATCACACACAACCAGACTCCGATCGACCTCGTCTCGTCGAGCGCCATGTCCGGCTCCGGCGACGCAGCGCCGCCGCCGCACGTCGTGGAGGACTTCTTCGGCGTCATCCAGCTCCTCAGCGACGGCTCCGTCGTGCGCGCCGACGACTCCGCCCTCCTCGCCATGCCCGAACTCCAGGACGTCCCCGGCGTTCAGTGGAAGGACGCCGTGTACGACGCCACGCACGGCCTCATGGTGCGCGTATTCAAGCCGGCCGCCGCCGCCGCCGGTGACGATGGAGGTAAGCTCCCCGTGCTCGTCTACTTCCACGGCGGTGGCTACTGCATCGGCGCCCTCGACCAGTCCCCCTTCCACACCTTCTGCCTCCGCGCCGCCGACGAGCTCCCCGCCGTCGTGCTCTCCGTCCAGTACCGCCTCGCCCCGGAACACCGTCTCCCCACGGCCATCGACGACGGCGCAGCTTTCTTCTCCTGGCTGCGCGGCGCCGGCAGTGCGGATCCATGGCTCGCGGAGTCGGCCGAACTCGCGCGGACGTTCATCTCCGGCGTGTCGGCCGGCGCCAACCTGGCCCACCACGTCGCCGTCCGCGTCGCCTCGGGGCGCCAACCCGTGGTCGACGACGTCGACCCGGTGGTGCGCGTCGCCGGGTACGTCCTCCTCGACGCGTTCTTCGGCGGGGTGGAGCGCACGGCGGCGGAGGCCAACCCACCGGCCGACGTGTCCCTGCTGACCGTCGAGATGGCCGACCAGTTCTGGCGCCTGGCGCTGCCGGCGGGGGCGACCAGGGACCACCCGGTGGCGAACCCGTTCGGCCCGGAGAGCCCCAGCCTGGAGGCGGTGGCGCTGCCGCCGGCGCTCGTCGTGGCGTCCGGCGGCGACGTGCTCTACGACCGCGTGGTGGGCTACGCGGCGAGGTTGAAGGAGATGGGCAAGGCGGTGGAGCTCGTCGAGTTCGAGGGAGCGCAGCATGGCTTCTCGGTGATACAACCATGGAGCCCAGAAACCAGCGAGGTCATCCAAGTCCTGAAGCGATTTGTTCACAAGGCGATACGCCCAGCTGAGGGTTGAAAAGGACAAGGCAAAATTGAGTGGGATAATATCCACTCTTGTTTACTTTTAATCTCAACATTTGTGTTTTGTTTGGGTTATAAAAGTGTTTGTTAAATATCCATTATCTAAAAATAAAAAAAATATAAAAGTGTTTGTTTAAGACTACGGTGTGCACGGTTGCCTTGTTCACTTCTCCAAGTTATTTTCTTGTTTGAATGGGGATGGTTTGAACATTTCATCCAATTTCCTTTTTATGGTGCTTATATAGCTGGGTGGACCTCATATCCAGGAATACTTTTTCCGGCAGAAAGTAGCCATTGAATGCCTCTCTGTGTGTAACAGATGTCCTGAATCCTGATAGCATTTTTGTGTATGACTGTATGGTACTAGTTTCATCGTTTGACCTAATAAGTTTTAAAACAATTTATTAATTAGAAAAAAATTGTCTTTCATATATATATGTGCATGTGAAAAATGATAAAAAGCCTCAAAATCTATTCTAAATTCACTTTAAAATTCAAATTTTGATTGCGGCTAATAACCAATAACAAACAATGTGGTTTTAGTATTGTTTAGGACATCCATATTACATGCGACAATATTTTAGTAATTCGCTACAATTTTCTCTCTTTTTCCGAGACATCTATTTTTTCAAACTGCTAGGTATAAAATCACTTAAATTTGAAGTTTGGATTAGTTATGGCAAGGTATGCGATAAGATTAGCTCAAGCCTGTTGGTGTAGCACAGTTACACCCCTCCATAATCCATTAGCTAGATTGAACTTGCGAAACAATAATATGTACACCTTGATGCTTGGTCCATTTGGAACGAAAGGAACAACCGTGTGTTCAACAATTGCATACGGTTATGGCCTAAGGTTGTTGGTTTTGTTGCAGCCATGGTGCAAGAAACCACCCTTTGGCGGCATGCCCATCCCTTGTCGCTCACACTCCCTCGGGTTAGTATACTCAGTCGCTAGGTCGTCACATTGTTAGCGAGAGAATAGCCTCAAGTATTTTTTTAACCAAGGGCACGCGTAGGACACTAGCTTGCTTGTGTGGGTAAGCAGAGTCCAACACCCAGTTATTCAAGAGACATGTAGATCGATCTAGCCTTCAAGCTTGCCTACCTAGGAAGCAGGCTTCAGGCCAATGAAAACGTCAGTCAGGACAGTCTTGGATTGCAGGGAAGCCTTAAGAATCGCCAGACCCTGCAGAGAATCAACAAATACATGCATACCGCCTAAAACCAACTGATATTAAGTTCCAACAATCAAGTAGAGTCATGTGTACGGTTACGAATGTAATCCCCTCAGTGTAGCCGAGCTGCACGGTCTTATCCTTGAGCGCGCCCAAGTCCTTGACCGCGAACCTGTTGAGCAGCGTGATGCTGGAGATGGACGACATGGGCGCCACGGTGAGATCGTCCATCACCGTGTACGTCACGATGCCCTGCACGAACCCTCCTCCTTTCGCCCCTTCGGCGGCGGCGTTCTGCGTGTTCTGATCTTGGCCGCCGGCAACATAGGTGCATGCCGTTGCCATCTGGTTGCCGCAGTTAGGACACTTCGTGCCGCTCGCGTTCGTCACGAAGCTTCTGCAGGCGTTGCTGCTGTAGCTGCATCTGAAGAAGCTCTTGCTTGACTGCGCAGAAGACGGCGCCGGCAAGCGGAGGACGGAGGTGTTGGAGCTGGCCGCCGGCGAGAGCACGACGGGGCTGAGCAGCGAGTCCTTGGCGGCGTCGGCCTGGACGAAGGCGTCGTCGAGCTTCTCGACGCTGGCGTAGAGGTTGCCGACGCAGCCGACCATGGAGCCCTTCCCGAGCAGCTTGATGCCCGAGGCGATCGGCAGCGCGAGGAGGGAGAGGAGGAAGTCGACGACGTCCTTGCGTGCCTCGGCGTACAGCACGCGCTGCGCCTTGGTGTCGATCAGGAGTGTCATGCTCATCAGATCGCTACTTGCCTTTTGGCTGGTTGTTTCAGAAGCCATTTTTGCAGTAGTTGCAGTGTGCAGTGGCCTGCGTCTGAACTCTGAAGTCGAAGTCTCGTTTTGCCTGCTGCATTCTGGAATTTATAGCGTAACAGACGAGAGCATCGAGGTTCACGGGGAAGAAGAGAGTAATTTATTTGCAAATTAACCGCTCATTGTGAACTTTAATTCCTAATCAATCAATGCCGTTTACTCCATTGCCATGCATCGATCGCACTGCTTGAGGCCTTGATGCTGATCGGTTCAGCTCCATCATGCACAATACCAATCGGTTCAGCTCCGTAAAATTGAACCTGAAACACAATGCAGGCCGGATACACCAGTCCGTCCATCATCCATGCGCCTAACCGGCTGCTATACAAGCAAGCATGCATATTCACGCGGACCCAAAATATAATGATTTTTAGTGTTTAAAAACATCTCTAAAAAATCATCCATCATTTAATTTTTATCCAATTTTACCACTAAGGAAAGTACAGTAAACCAATATCCTTCTTGTATAATAAGGATTGCCATGTTGGATTTGGATTTGAGCTACGATTTGTGAATTTTCATAGCTAACTATTGGCTATAATATCAAACTTCTTGTAACCATCCTTATAAAATGAGGGTCATTAAATTATTTTTCTTTATAATTAGTTACATAAAAAAACAAAGATTCTTATTTTAGCCCCTCCATTCAAGTTTAGAAACGTGTTTCCCTTTTGCACAAAGACTAAGAACGTAGCAAAGTGGACTGAATAGCACTCAATTAGTTAGTGTCTTAATTAGTCATACGGTGAATACTGGTAGTACGACGTGCATGGATAGATTCTCAATGCCGTGAGCCGTTAGGAAACGATAAGCGAATAAACGATAAAAAACAATAGATCAATCATAGAAGACACGAGATTTAACGTGGAAAACCCTTCTAAAATAGGAGAGAAAAAACCACGGGCGCCAGCCAGCAAAATATATTCACTATATCTGGGGTGAGATTACATCGCCGCACGGCGGCTTACAAGAGGTATATATATTGTGGAACCCTAAAAGGGATCAAGCCTCCCGGCGACGGGCCTCCGCTCCACTACAGCAGAAGCTGGCCTTTATTAAGTGTAAATGAATTTGGATGACAACTCAACATGAGCAAATGACCGTGGTGCCAAAGCGATCGCGTGAATGTGAGAGACGATCAACTGCACTGGTAGCGATAAAGAGAAGATTGAACGCACTGATTCTAGTCGTCCGTTCAGCGAAAAGCCCATCTGGTTTACCAGTTGGCACAGCCTAAATTAAATCACAACCCATTGATAGCAATTACGGGCCAGGCCCATCTCTCCATCAAAAGCTCAAGGCCATCTGTGATTTTGTTCTATAACTCGTACAGAAGACATCACATAATCCATAAGAGTTTCAAATCGACTGGTCACGCTTGCGGCTTGCCAGCAAGCAAAATAAACAACAAGAGAAGGACCAACACAAATGGCCATTTCTTCCGCTTCTTGCCAAGGAAAACATCTGTAAGCACCGTCTTCGACTGCAGCGACGCCTTCAGCATAGCCAAACCCTGCAGTACAGTGTAAAACAAAATGGTTAATAAAACACAAATCAAAATGACCAAAACTTCATATGATAACAACCTCAGTGTAGCCGATCTACACGGTCTTCTCCTGGAGCGACTTGATGTGAGTGACACCGGATTTGACCAGCGCGATGGTGGACATGGGCGTGACCTTGAGGTCATCCATGACGGCGTATGTCACCAACCCCTGCACAAACCCCGTGCCTGCGATTGCAGACGGCGCACTCGCGGTCGCCGGCACCTCGCCGCCGGTAAACTCATCTTGCCGCTGCACTGCGGCAACTGACAACGCAAGCCACTCACCGTGGAGACGTAGTTGCAGCAATCACCGAACCTGCTCGCGCTGCCCCGGTAAAGCTCCGTGGAGGCCGGCGGCGCCGCCGCCGCATTGATCTCCGGCAGGTGGAGAAAATTATGAAAAAAATTAAAAAGACAAGTAACGCATAAAGTATTAATCATGTTTTATCATCTAACCATAATGAAAATACTAATTATAAAAAAATTTCATATAAGACGGACAGTCAAATGTTGGCATGGAAACCCAGGGTTTGCTTTTTTTTTTTTTTTTGGACGGAGGGAGTAAAGTGCTAATGCTAACATTTCGTCATAGATAGGTGTTGTTCTGAGACAAATTTTTTGAACGAACAACGACAAAATTTTACAACCACACGAGGAGAACGTCCATGTATGTGCACATTTCTACTAGTGACACGTGCTAAATACTGTTTCTAGTATTTAAAATTAGATGCGCAGATTAACACTCTCATTATTATTTAGTTTGTTTTCATTAGGAATTTACTGTTTCCAATAGGAAAATTAATTCGTGAGACTTGCATATCTCTTAAACATGTGTTGAAGGGGTCCAAAAAACTTCAAATTTTTAAGACGAATACTACTGGTGCGTTACAAAATTCGCGTGAAGTACGACGTTGGCTACTTTGCTGATCTGATCAAATTGGCCTCGATTCCTCAAACCAGCATAGGACCAGCGGTGTGCAGTCCGCCTCGCGCCGAGGAAGATATCGGTGAGCACTGTCATAGACTGCAACGACGCCTTCAGCCACACTTAAGCCAAAATCTCTAATACCGATTGCAGGGTTAGAACCCTTGCTATTGATTGGGCCACGTGGCATCACGCATAGCTCACGACCAGATTCTCGGCTGGAGAACATGCCACGCATTCGAACTGTCCCATAGCCGTCCGATTACATACGAACGGTGAGAAAAGGCCTAGCGGACCTAAATATAAATTGCAAGTTTTAAGAAGGGTTTTTAACAAAATGCACAATCTTATCTAGAACAGTCCAGAGTATATGAAAAAAGACCCAGAATCAGAAAAAAAAAATCCAGCAAGAACAATATACAGTATTCCCCTTTCCTAATCACCATGCCGTCGCGTAGATGGCAAATACGGGGACGATGAGCTCGAGCTCGATTGACCTGGTGCTCCTTGGCCCTGCCCTGCCTTGATCCGTGCGAGGCGACGATGCGCCTAGACGATACGGGGGAAGCGAAGGATCCGACGACGGAGTTGTAGACGACATTGGAGGGAGCCCGCTGAGATAGAGAGCGCCACAGGGGATACCTCCGCGCTGGTCCTGGAGCTTGACGGCCCGCGCGGGGCCTTGATACGCGCCTGCTCACCAGCTAGCGCTGCCTCATATAGACGAGTAGCAGGGGCGGAATTGGGCCTAGGGCAGCTTGGGCCCAAGCCCCACTCGTGAAAAATTTTTTAGTGGACTAATACCTAGACTTTTTTCAGATTTCCCCAAATCCCCAAGGCCCAGCCCTACTCGTCTGGCCCAGCCCCACACATGGCCTGTTTCAGCCCCACATCCCTCAGCCCAATAGCAGCCCATCAGCCCAATAGATGCACAAACCCTAATCCCACCTCCTCTCTCTCGCCGTCTCGCGCATCACGCCGCATCCCGCATCACCGAGTGCTCTCAGCTCTCCTCTCGCCGTCTCATGCTCTCAGCTCTCCTCCTCTCCTCCCTGTCTCTCACATCAGTACATCACCGATTGCCGATTGGCGCAGGACGGCAGCCGGCCGGCCGGGCGGCGCATCGCAGCAGGGGCGCAGGGCGCACGGGGCAGCCGGGCAGCAGGCCAGCAGGCCAGCAGCAACAGCGAGCCAGGGAGCCAGCCGGGCAGCAGCTAGCAGCAGCAGCGAGCCAGGGCGCAGGCCGCAGGGCAGCAGCCAGCAACAGCAAGCAGCAGCGAGCCAGGCAATCGGGCAGCGGCTGGGGCGCCGGGCAGCAGCAGCGAGCCAGCAGCAAGCCAAAGCAACAAGCCAGCACCTCCCCTTTCTCAGCCACTTCTCCACAAAGACACAAAGTTTGATTCCAATTTCCCCAAATCAGTTTGATTCCAATTTCCCCAAATCAAGGTCAGTGTCGTCTCTACTCATTGATTTTGCATGTTTATTTTGCATTTGATAGCAGTTAGTCAATTAGATTTGGTTTGATTTGCTAGATGAAGAGGAGCAGAACTTTAAAATCATTCTACCAAGTCCAGTCCAGTGAGTCCACTCCAACTCTAGAAACTGATGAAACTACCCCAACCACAGAAACAGCAGGAACCGGTGCTAGTAACAACGCTCAAAATAATATTGTGCTTGCTCCGAATGTAGTTGTTGCTGACCCTGGGCTTCGCACACCAATTGAACAATTGGATGTGAACATTAGGGATGCTGCTAGAAGGGAGTATTTGTTATTGGGTCCATGTCAACAAGTTGATCATAAATATCCACAAACAAAAATAGGAGGAGTGAAGAGGAGCTTTCAGAAGTTATGGTTCCAAAGACACAAATGGTTAGAGTACAGTGTTGCCAAGGATGCAGCTTTCTGTTTTTATTGCTTTCTTTTTAAGCAACCCCGAGCTGAGAATTATGGTTTTGAATGCTACACGGGTGAAGGGTTTAGGTATTGGAAAAATGCAACTCACTCCTTTGATGCTCATGTTGGTGGTGTCAATAGTGCTCATAATCAAGCTAGAAGATATTGTGAAGCTTTTCAAAACCAGAGACAAAATGTTTCACATGTGATAGTTAGCGGACGCAAGAAAGCGGATGAAGAATACCTGGTTCGCATTGCTATAATATTAGGTGTTGTAAGATTTCTTCTATTGCAAGCTCTACCCTTTCGAGGTCATGATGAGTCTGCTAGCTCAAAAAACAAGGGAAACTTTTTAGAGATGATAGACTGGTATAAAAGCAAGGACGCAAATGCTAAGAAATTACTTGATAATGCTCCTCTAAATAATTTAATGACTTCAGGGGAGATTCAGAAGCATTTCAGCAAATGTTGTGCAGCAGAGACCCTAAAAGCTATTATGGCTGATATTGGGGATAAGAATTTTGCGGTATTAATTGATGAGGCACGAGATGCCTCTATCAAGGAGCAAATGGCTGTGATTCTGAGGTTTGTTGTTGCTGCTCCATATTTCATTTCTTGCCTTTTGTGTATAGTTTGTAAGAAAAATGACTTTATGAACTGAAAGGTATATTTTTTTTTCCATTTGTAGGTATGTTAACAATACAGGGCATGTGATTGAAAGGTTTATTGGGATTCGACATGTTACCGACACAACGTCAGCTTCACTTAAGGAGGCATTGGATGCTATGTTCACTGATCATGGCCTATCTATCAATAAATTGCGGGGGCAAGGATATGATGGGGCATCAAACATGAGAGGGGAGTTTCATGGGCTGCAAAGACGGGTATTGGATGAAAACCCATATGCTTTTTACATACATTGCTTTGCTCATCAGTTGCAGCTAGCTGTTGTTTCCGTTGCCAAGTGTTGTTCTTCTGTCTTGGACTTCTTTAACTACACTAATTTGATTGTCAACACCGTGAATTCCTCTTGTAAGAAACATGATCAGTTGGCCCAACAACACCATGATAATCTAGTGCATAGATTAGAGACCGGTGAAATTTTTAGTGGAAGGGGAAAAAACCAAGAAACCAATCTTGCTAGACCTGGGGATACTAGATGGGGTTCACACCACAAAACCTTGTGTCGTCTTCAACTCATGTGGGATGCAGTTTTGGAGGTATTAGAGAATATGTGTGAGGATGCAACAAAGGAAACACAAAAAACCACAGCTGCAGGTTTATTAGAAAAAATGGAGAGCTTTGAATTTGTTCTTGTATTGCATCTTATGATCAAGATATTGGGCAAGACTAATGATCTATCACAGTGCTTACAAAGGAAAGACCAAAATATTGTCCGTGCTGTAGGATTGGTTGGGACAACATTGCAAAAAATAAATGACATAAGGCAGCATGGCTGGGATGCTCTTTTTGAAGAGGCAAAGAACTTTTGTCTCAAACATAATATAGTTGTGCCAAATATGACCGATCAAATAACTAAGAGAGGTCGTTCAAGGGGTCGTGGTGGACAATTTGTAACTTACTTGCATCATTTCAGCAATGAAATATTTAATGTGGTACTTGATCAAATTATTGTTGAGTTAAACAATCGTTTTGCTGAAAGGTCTACTCAGCTATTGAGATGCATTGCTTGCCTTGATCCAAGGAATTCTTTTGCCAACTATGATGAAGATAAGCTCATTGAACTTGCTAAGATTTATGCAGATGACTTTTCTGAATATGATTGTTTAGTCCTTAGAGACCAACTTGACACATTTATCTCTGATGTGAGATCTGATTTGGATTTCTCAAGCTGCTCTGACCTTGGTAAACTTGCTGTTAAGATGGTCCAAACTGATAGACACACAGTTTTTCCACTGGTATATCGCTTAATTGAATTAGCCTTGATTTTGCCCGTTGCAACGGCAACAGTGGAAAGAGCCTTCTCAGCTATGAACATTATTAAAACTGAGCTGCGGAACAAGATGAATGATGAATGGATGAATCACTGCATGATATGCTATATTGAGCGCGATGTTTTTACTAGTATTGAAGATCGTCAAATTATAGAACATTATCATGCTTTGAGGACGCGCAAGCACAAATTACCTAGAGGTATGCCATGCATTGCTTTGTAATCTACAAATAATTAAGTTCTCGTAATTTGTATCACTTACATTATGTAATATCATTTTTCAGATTTAGCTTCAGGTTCTCTACCTTCTGTTGATGAAGAGTGAAAATTATGAAGACACGTCGGATTAGGTATTGTAATAAAATTTTAGTCTAGTCTTTTACCTTTTCTACACTTTTACTGTACTTCTATGCATATTTATATTTAGAAATTGTATTCCAGTCTTGCATTTTTTTTAGTTCTTGTACTGTACTTCCTTGTAAGAATTGACATGGATAGTTGTTAGCCTTCAATTTGAGCCCTAGGCGTATCAAGATCCTGGCTCCGCCACTGACGAGTAGGGACGGCGGCGGAGGTCCACGCCGTCGCTACATCCGCGGGGATCAGCTCGGCTCAACGCCACCCTGCTTGTCGCCGGCTTCCTTTACCGCCTCTGCGATCAACCGCTCGCATCGTCTCCTCGATATCCTCCTTGCCGCTTCTGCCATCATGGCCGGTCGCACCGCCCCCTCGACCCTTCCGCCACCACCGCGACCTCACCTCATCGCCGACCCGCTCGTCGCCGGAGATCGGAGGCGGAGACAACGGAGTTGGTGGTGGCAGGACGGCCGGCAGTCAACCCGATGGCGGGGCCTCCGGCTCACTCTTAACCCGCTGCCGTTCGACCACGCCACCTCCGCTGCCTCCGTGATGCATGCAGAGCTGGCCAGCTTGAAGCCTTGAACCCAGTGACCAAAGAAGCCAGTTACCTCTTGCATTTGCAAGCCGCCTCATCCATCAGTTCTTTCTCAGCGCAAATCCATGCTGGAAAGTGGAAACTGAAAAGCACAAGCCACAACAATAGTAGCGCAGTAGGTGCAGTACAGTGGAGTACGAGAGAAGAAGAGTGAACTGGGATTGAAAGCAGAGGTGGACGACGGGGCATATGCATGCATGGAGCACGTCACTGCTCCCAATTCCCAATGGCCACCTGCTAACTTACACGTGCCATCAACTCCTAACAAATTTTCTTTTTCACCCCTAATAATATTTTTTTATTCTATACTTCACTAAATACAAAATATTTTAAAAAATGCCCCTAGGTTAGTACTCATGTATTTATGTTTAGGACCTTAGAAGTTTTGACTTTTCAAGACTTGTTTGTCTGTCTGAGTCTGAATCGTCTGATGTACAAAGAGTAACATAAACATATTATGACTCTATATTGAGTTGATGATAGGAGTCATTTACTTAAAAAAATATGCATTCTAAATTTTGTAATTTTCATGTAATTTGATAAATTTTGTAAATCCTACTAATTTAAAAGACATATCTTCCAAAGTAGTATTTGTTAAAGGCATACAGATACACTTAAATAAGTTAATTATCCGTTACAAATCTTTTTTAAAAAGTTGAAATATAATTATTCACCGGACAAGTACTGCTAGCTAAATACGACACATAAGAATTAGCCAGGCATAAACTAACCATATTTACTCTTATTGTTGACAATATTGTTATAATTGTATTCTATTTTATCTATGATTAGCTAATCAACCTAACAATCTCTATATTGTGAGATAAATATAGATGGAGGGTATATCATATACTGACCATATAGGTAAGTAGGTGGCACTAATAGTAAACAACCTTAAGCTTTCAGTCCTCTAACCATATCTAATCATACCAATTATAAATATATGTTATTTACTCTATCTAATGGAAGAGAAAAAAGGTTTGAAAGTAAATAGGCAAGTATTACAAATAAAATAAAATAAAGTTTTTTAAATTTTGTTTTCCGTAGTAATGCTTTAACAAAGCTTAAAATCTTTATATGAATAGGGTTACTACAGGTTAATTGTTCCTCAACCTTTTCAAAAGTCATTAAATAGTTTCTTCTAAATGAACAAGTGTATATATTTTTTTTCAAAAAAAGTAAAATATTGCATTTGAAACTCTTAACAGCAACAACAATAACTATTATAAATAAGTAAATATGTACTAGCTATAAGTTGGTTTTCCAACGGGCACGCTGATTTTCTTGAATAGGAAAGCAGGGAATTGGAAAAGACTATAGAAGGAGGATTTGGGGAATGTTTAAGTTTGTTGCCACTTTCAATCTTACCGAATTTTGGCATTGCCAAATTTTGGTAGTAAACACACTTCAACTATTACGATGTTACCCAATTTTGGCAGTTCCAGAAGCTCTCTCTTAAAGGCATCAAAATGTAGTAAAGGCATCAAACCAAACAAAGCGAATGTTACCAAAATTTGATAATACCAAAATGTGTTAAAATTCGACATTACTAAAATTTGATATGGTCAATTTTTCAAACAAAGTGTACAAACCATTTATATCTATTTCCGATTCTAATTTTTAGGGTGTTCAATGAAAAATGTTGGACTACTTATTATCGAAACCATTCCTAAGCCATTATGCATTATTGGGTAAGTTGAATGTAAAATTTTGTGATTATGTAGCCTTTTATATATATATATACAAATTTAGTTATGATCAATTCGTAATTACCAGGCTTCATAATTAACAGTGTACTGGGTTCATGTAATTGAGCTGGCCTATGTATACTAAGGCGTGGCAAAGCCGCGGTTATTTTCTAGTGTATATCAGAAATTAATCTCTATTGCAAATATCTAAAATTAAGTCGATCACCTGTAAGTAGCCGACCTCGACGGTCTTCTCCTACAATTCCCTGATGTCCATCACGCCAAGCGCCACGAGGGCGGCGATGGCGGAGACGGTGGACGACAGCGCGACGGTGAGGTCATCCATCACTGTGTACGTCACCTTGCCGGGGTTAAGCCGAATTCATCTATAATCAATAGTATAGTCCACTACTAGCTCCAATTCATCTATAGTCAATCTAATAGCTAATTCATACAATAGTTGCTTACTATATTATTAATATATTGTCCCACCTGTCATACACACATTACATTTTGGAGTTCGTGCTGCAGCTGGCTACAGATCTATAGCCCGCTGCTCTTCTCTCTCATCGTTTATCTCATTAAAATATGTTTACAGCTGGCTAATAGTCTGCTATTGTACCTGCTCTTAAGCGGGCCTGACATAACTCTCCCTAAATACCCCAAGGCCCATCTGTTCCTATTCAGGCCCCCTTTGATTCAAAGGAAATTCATAGGAATTTTAAAGGATTTCATTCCTATAGGAATTTTTCCTATATAGCCCTTTGAATCAAAGGAATGAATACTATGGAATCCTATGAAATTCCTATGGAATACCTCTTCCCATGCAAGTTTTGGAGGAAATTTAGCATGAGGTAGAACCTCATGTTAAGAATCCTTTGAGTCTTTATCTCTCATCAAATTCCTGTGTTTTTCCTACAGTTCAATCAAACGGTCATTCCTATGTTTTTCCTGTGTTTTGTAATCCACTGGTTTACACTTGTATTCCTGTAAGAATCCTATGTTTTTACTATTCCTCCGATTTTTCATTCCTATGATTCAAAGGGTCGATTTTGTTCCGGAACCGGTACAGATGATTGAAGAACATACGATATCGATACGTGACAAACTGACAATAGAACGGCAATAATTCATAGAGTTCAGAACCCTCACTCCCCGGCACATAAAACAAAGTAGTGTTTAGTGCGTGATTAATTATGGTTTAGCTATTTTTTTCATACATGGAGTATAATTTTGTAAGTAACTTTCGTATAGAAACTTTTTGTAAAAAAAAAGGTACCGTTTAACAGTTTGAAAAGAGTGCACATGTAAAACGAGGAAGAAGAGTTGTGAACGGCTGGGAACGAACGCATCCTAAATCGACTGACAAAAGCACCACCAACACATAAGATAGCTCAATGGCCGGACAAGGAACATGAACGTTCCAACAAAAGCAAACGAGGCTCCCGCGCAGGCGATCACATCACATCAGGCCTTCCTCTTCTTGCCAAGGAAGACATCTGTGAGCACCGTCTTCGACTGCAGCAACGCCTTCAGCATCGCCAAGCCCTGCAATAGTGTTGTACAAAATTGACAAACAGATCGGAACAGAGAGATGAGAGTACGCACTGCAAGCAATACACATTGCTCGTAGAGAAATAGTAGCACTTTACCTCAGTGTAGCCAATCTGCACGGTCTTCTCCTGGAGCGAGGTGATGTCAGTAACACCGAAGGTGGTGAGCAGCGTGATGCCGGAGATGGTGGACATGGGCGCGACCCTGAGGTCATCCATGATCGTGTACGTCACCACCCCCTGCACAAATCCCGTGCCGGCAACAGCATATGCTGGTTGCGCCGCCTCGCCGCCGCTGGCCGATCCGGTAGCTGTAGTGCTCGTGCTCGACACCACAAGCTTCATTGCCACCGTCATCTTGCCAGGGCATCGAGCGATCTGACAACGCAAGCCACTCACCGTGGAAACATAGTCATAGCACTCGTTGTAGTCGCACGAGCTGCAGCGGTAAAGTTTCGTGGCCAGCGGCGCCGCCGTCTCCGGCAGCTGGAGGAGCTTGCCGGTGTCGAAGCCACCGGCCGGCGCGAGCAGCACGTTCCTGGCGTCGGCGGAGCGGACGTAGGTGGCGTCGAGGTCCTCGACGCTGGCGTACAGCTCGCCGATGGAGCCGACCATGGAGTCCTTGGAGAGAACCTTGACGACGGTGCCGACGGGGAGGGTGAGGAGGGAGAAGAGGAAGTCGACGACGTCCTTGCCGGCCTCCGCGTACAGCACGCGCTGCGCCTTGCTGTCCACCAGCAGCTTCATGCTCAGCGCCTTCGAGCTGGTTTTCTCCGTCGCCATCGTAGCAACTAGCAAGTGCTTGTGGCTAGCTTGGAGTGGCTTGCTGTGTGAGCAGTAGAATTTATAGCGAGCAGAGACGAGCAGGAAGGATTACGGAGGAGAGGAGAGTAATTAGCCGCCCACTGTAAATTTTCTTGATCGATCAAGCTTTTTTGCATGCAAAAATTGCAGTCCCAATATATGCGCGCATGTAGACGGTCAAATTAATACCGATCGGTTCAGCTCCGCCGCACGTAGTATCAGCACTTGAATGAATCACCCATTTATGCGAGGCAACCCGAAGCATCATGTATGCGACTTCCGGTACGTAGAGGAGGTTAATTTGAAAAGAACCAATAATTTGTTTTTTTTTTTGCGAGATGTTGAAGTTGAATTTAAACTTGCATGTTTATGAAGTGATATATCACGTGTTAATACATCTTCTTTTTTTTTTTAAATTTTTTCATAACTATTTAAGTGACATGCAAATAACGAGAGGATATCCTCTCGAGGAATAAAAATCTACTCCCCCAGTTATGAAATCACTTTCCCTAATAAAAACTTTAATGACTATTTAGGTAACATACAACATGAGGGGTAAACTAGTATGAAATAGTATGTGCATGTCACAAATTTTAACACATTTGTTAATCCATGCACCAAAATTCCTACTTTAAACAGAAACTTCATGCTGAAATCCCTCCCACTATGGCTCCATCCTAATTTAATGATCCACACCAAGAACAAGGACAACAAAACAATGCTCCGTTGATTCAGTCCAACAAAAAATAATTCACTGTTGCATGGCTTGAAACCAATAAAAAATAATTTTGATTAGTACTTTGTTAGATGATGATTATACTAGGAAAAGGGGTAAACTACATTTTTTTAAGACGAATACAGGTGCTCCACAAAATTAGCGTGACCATATGGCCAAAATGACTTCATGCCTTCATGGACAACAAGGTACTACAGCGTTGGCTACTTGTTTGCTCTGTAATCTGATCATCTTGGCCTCAAACCAGCATAGGATGACGTCGGTGAGCAGTCCGCCTCGCACCGAGGAAGACATCAGTGAGCACTGTCTTTGACTGCAACGAAGCCTTCAGCACAGCCAAACCCTATACGTATAAAAACACATTAAATATTGTTAATCGAAAGCTCAAGGTTTAAAACAAATTAAGCCAAACTGTACATGAGAAAATAATTTCAAGTGTGGATATCTAATCAAGTCACCTCGTCGTAGCCGACCTCGACGGTCTTCTCCTGCAGTCCCCTGATGTCCGTCACGCCAAGCGCCACGAGGGCGGCGACGGCGGAGACGGTGGACGACGGTGCGACGGTGAGGTCATCCATCACCGTGTACGTCACCTTGCCCGGCGCGTAACCAGCCTTGCTAGAGCTTGCCTCGCCAGACGGCGCCGCCGGCGACGTCACGACTTTGGCGCCGGCGCCGGAGACATCGTCCGGCTCAACAAGACTCACCTCGGTCGCCATCTTCCTCTTGCACACCGGACACGGCGTGCCGTTCACCTTGGTCACGAAGTTGTAGCAGCTTCTCGAGCAGGCGCAGCCGCTGCACCGGTAAAGGGCGCCGCCGCCGTTGTCGGCGTCCGCCGGCGAGCCCAACCGGAGGGCGGCCGTGGGCGCGAGCAGCGCGGCCTTGACGTCGCCGCGGCAGGCGTAGTCGGCGCCGAGCTTGTCAACGACGCTGCCGTAGAGGTTGCCGACGGAGCCGACCATGTCGCCGGCAGTGAGCAGCTTGGTGACCCCGGCGAGCGGGACAGCGAGGAGGGAGAGGAGGAAGTCGACGACGTCCTTGCTGCCCTCCGCGTACAGCACGCGCTGCGCCTTGGTGTCGACGAGCAGCTTCATGGTTAGAGTGGCAGCTTTAGATGTTTTTCCGGCCATCTCACGGTCACACACTCTTGCGTACGAGAGATCAGAAGCACCAATCTAGAATGGAGAAGGTTTGAATTGCAGCGAGATTTGAAGCAACTTCGAAATTTAAATGGTCTTTTTTTATAGTGGAGCTGTACGATGCAGGCACATCAATGCGAATGACACCGTGCACGTCGCTTCGTTTCCCGGCCGTGACATGGACCGGCGCACGAAGTCACGAACCGCCGGAAGAGGGGGAGAGAGAGAGAAACGAGAGGAGACTAGAAAGCAGACGATGGGACGAGAAAAGTCGATGATGCATGGGTCCTACATCCAACCATATCCCTTCTTTCTATAATACAAAACTAAGGCCAAAAACTCAAACCACATGCTTCTATATCATCATCAAATAGTGAACCGTTGGATAAATGTATTAGATCGCTTCTCAGATGTTGGATAGAATGTAGCATAGAGCTCAACCCATTAGTCACCGGGTGAGTCTCTTCGCCTCCTCAGTGCCAAATGTAACCCACATGAACACATTGTCCCATCTCCACACACATCTATATGTATCCAGCCCGTCAATCTGTATAAAAGAGCTTTATGACTGAATGCCCCTTCAGTTGACATGTGCTACCTAAATTATCTATAAATTTTGGATAGAGCTGCTAAAAAGAATTTATTCAAGAAAGCTACTTGTTTCTTTTGTTTCTTCTTGAGATTGTACCTCATATCTAACAATTTGATGTTAATCAAGTCTCGCAGCAACGCGCGGGGCATCCTCTAGTTGGTACTATGGCTGTGTTCGGGAGGAGGGGTCCCAAGGGTTGGGACCCCTCCTCCCCGGCACGTAAAACGAAGCCCCTCCTCCATCTCATATTACTCGCTTTAAGTTTCTGTTTGTAACAAAAATGTTTGATCATTCGTTTTATTAAAATAAATTTATAATTATTCACTCTATTATTTATTTTGTTTGTGACTTAGTTTATTATTAAAAGTACTTTAATTATGAATTATCTATTTTTATATTTATACTAATTTTTTAAATAAAACAAATGATTAAACGTCGAAGAAAAAGTCAAAGCGATTTCTATTATCGAAGAAGATAGTACGTCAATAGAAAATTTTTTTCAAACCATCAAAAGCGTTTATTTGCATTGGTTTTTAAGATGCGGGAGATGTTATTGGCTTTGAAGATGCCGGAGATGTTATTTCCGGTTGTGTGGTTTAGAAAGACAATTCAATAAGGAAGAGTCAAAATAGACTTTGTCCCTCCGATAACGTGGGCATTCGTGGTGGGCCGTTATGTAAATGGGCCGAGAGGAGTGGTCCGATTTACTACAGGCTATAAAGGAAGCAAACCTACTGCTCGTGCTCATCGTCCTCGCCGTCGATTCCCTCCTCCTCCTCCTCGCCGTCGTCGCAGGCCGGCGGCTGCGGCGGGCAGGCCTGCGGCGGGCATCAAGGTCAATCTATTGTGTGAGCGAGTTCCTCACCGTCCTCCGTGCTGTACATTCTCCTCTCACCTTACAGATTGCTCTCTATTTTTGTTTTCCTTACGCGCGATGAATCTGCCCTACCTGATTATTTCGTCTAGTTTAGGGATCCTCGTGGTGGTTGTTTCTCCACCTTATTTTCGGTTGGTTTTTCTCCTAATATATATATTTTTATCGTCAGCCTTGCAAGCGCTTGGAGGTTTTGGGGACGGAGGGTTTTGAGTATGTGGGTTTTGGGGGAGGGAGGTTGTATGAGTAAATACAGAATTTTTTTTTTCACATTTTCCATATCGGAGGCTATTGGAGTATGGTGCGTGATTGTCCACAATTTATTCACACAACTATGGATGCCTCATTGATTTTCATAACTTTTTGAGTATCGCGTGTGATTTGTTTCTCGAAGACGATATGGCGTGTGATTTTCCACAGTTTATTCAAACAACTACGGATGTCCCGTATTGATAGCAGACCGGAGATCTAGCAATGGAAACGAAATGATTATTTGTAGTTGAATATTCTAGTATAATGGAGTTTCCTAGCATGATCCAACTGTGAATTCTAGCGCAAAATATAAAGGACTACCCAATTTGAATGGAAGAAATAAAAAGTAATATAAGCCTGATCTTTGGTATTTTTAGTTTGTGTCTAACACTATGTTCCACTAATCTTTGTATGTCCTTACCTGCTTATGCAACGCTGCAAGCCTGCAACCTATGAGTTTGCCTGTAAGAACATTTATAAGATTGTGGTTTATCCGTTTTTCCTGCTTTTCCAAATGACATGTTCAGAAAAGCAGACTACTGCACTGAATTCATTTTTCTTTCGCGAACGTGTAAAAGGATTGCATGGCATCCCATTTAGACGAAAGCAAGTTGAACCCATTTTTCCATATCACTATTTGGAAAATATTAACAAACTGCTCTATTATTAATACTTATATGAAATTTGGAAATTATGTTATATATGCATGAATTGTTACCTTACTCCGCAGGAGAATTTGTATGTAGGAGGTCATTTTTTCCCCTTACTTTAGAGCAGCTATCAACCAATATAATCTAGATGTTTCAAACTTTCAATGGAATACAATCTGGAACATGTTTTTGCTTTATCTGCTTTAAATTATAACGCTTTCTCTGAACATTTGGACGATAACTGTAGTTAATTGAAAACCCATTTAATTTTCTTTTGCTGGTGATTGCAGAAGCAATCAATCAACTCCCAAGAAATTTAAAGAACTTCGAATAAAAAGGATCATGGCTGCCGCTGAATTGTCGATCAAGCTCGTGATTGATACCAAAGCTCACAAAGTCTGCTTTGCCGAAGCTGGCAGTGACTTCGTCGAGTTCCTCTCCAGCCTCCTTTGTCTCCCTGTAAGCAATATCATCAACCTGCTTACCAAGGAACATATGGTTGGAAGCATTGCAAATGTGTTTGACAACGTGGAGAAGCTGGACGCCGATCATGTAATCTCAAACGAAAGCAAGGAGCCTTACCTTAAGCCAATGGTTGCCCCTGGAGCGCTCTGTCCTTTGCAGCAGCTGATAGATGCACAGCTAAACACCGATACCAGCTTCTTCACATGTGAAGGGAAATTGAACCATTACCACGGCATTCGTGTTGCTTGTGGATATTTTACGGTTATGAAAGGCAGCATTTGCCCTAAGTGCGGCTACGCAATGGAGAAGGCAATGGCACATGTCAAAGCCACTGGGTTTGTGGTTGGGACAGCCAGGTACACTGTCAAGGATGATCTCTCAATTGTTCCAGCATCCAGCGTGTCAACCATCAGCTTGCTTGCACAATGCGGTGTCAAGGACTTGAGCACGCTGCAGGAAAGGACCGTGAAGATTGGCAAGGAAGAGGTTTGTACATATCTATCAGAATCACTTTGAGTGAAGAGAACAGTCGTAGTCGTTTTTCTTAATTGGTGTGGTTGATGATTTTCTGTGTTACAATGTAGGCACTGGAGATACTCCTTGCATCCCTGAGGATTAAGACCGTGCTGACTGATGTATTTCTCCTGAAGAAAAAAGTTAGTTGCAAGAGGGAGGCTGCTACTTAGTATGATACATGTATGATACATGAGCAGTTTTACCAGGCATCGCATCTGAGAAATTGGAAAGTTCCGTACAAGTTACAGACCTTCATTGTGAGCATGGAGTACGTTTCCATTTGTCTTAAAGGGAAAGCATCACTTTGTATTGCTCATTTTTAGATTAGTCTTAAATACACTTGGAATAGTTTTTTTTTAATAGAAATGTTACAACCCAGCCAGTGAAATCTTACTGTCAATTTGCGTCTCGCTATAAATATGTTTCTGCTTGCCTTCTACAGGTAAATGTAACAGGTATGACTTCATTTTTTTTAAAGGATTGATTGCATTCGAGGGTAGAAGCACCACCAAGGATGAAGGTTGAGATGCAGCGAGATTTTCACAATGACGGATTTAAAAAGAAATAACAGGAGGTCTGAACAAAGTAAACACTTCCTATCTAGATAGAACAAAAAATTTTAGTAAGACTTCGTAGGGCCTCTCATGGTTCTCATGCCGATAGTGGAGGCTTAGCCCTCTCATGGTTCTCACGCCAATAGTAGAGGCTTAGCCCCCGTCGTCATCATGAGTTAATATTTCCGTCTCAAAATATAACAACTTTCGGTGTATGAAATTTATTTTAAAATATAACAATATCTATCGCATACATTTTTGTCCTGATCAATAACAATCTTTCCTCTCGACGAAAGCGATCACAATCTTTTTTCATTTAATTCAATCAACTTTTTTAATAACCTTATTCAACTTCCGACTAACATCGTGCACGTCGGTTCGCTTCGTTTACCGACCGTGGCTGCGTTGGGGAGTGAGGGTTCCCAACCATCACTCTCTAGCACGCAAAACGGAGCAATGTTTAGCGTGTGATTAATTAAGTATTAGCTAATTTTTTTCTTAAAAATATATTAATATGATCTTTTTAAGCAATTTTCGTATAGAAACTTTTTGTAAAAAACGAACCTAGTAGTTTGAAAAGCGTGCGCGAGGAAATCGTGTAGCAGAGGATGGGAACAGCCACGGCCGAACACAGCCCGTCAACGTGCAGCTCCTCCGATAACATGGGCCGGTATCTGTAAATGGGCCGAAAGGGGGGTCCCGCTTTACAGGCCGTGGTCTGCTCGTTGTCTTCGACTCTTCATCGCCACTCGCCTCCCTCCTCCTCTCAGGCCGGCGGCTGCGGCAGCGGCGGCGGCGGCGGAGGCGATCCATCGTGAGCGACTCCCTTTCCACAATTCCACCCATCGTGCTATACATTCAACTCTTAACTTGCAGATTGCTCTCTCTCGTCTGTAGTTTATTTTATTTCTGGTTCTCCTCACGCGCGATGAATCCGCCCCACCTGATTTCGTCCCATTTCGTCTTGTTAAGGGATCATCGTCGTTGTTGATTTCTCTCCTTTTTTTTTCTCCCGGTTCATTTCTCCTTGAATTTTTGACATGATCGCCATGAACCACAGGTTGTGAGTGTTTGGGGTTTTTTGGGAATGAGGGTTTGGGTACGGGGGTTTTGGGGAGAGAGGTTGTAAGGATGATAATTATAAAGAAGAAACCGACTTGCGTTTTCTATATTGGAGAGTATTGGATTATGTTGGAGCATGGTGTGTGATTTTCCACAGTTTATTCAAATACGGATGCCCCATCGGTAGCAGACCAGACATCTAGTGAGTCAAACGAAATGGCCCTTGTTTAGTTCCAAACTTTTTCTTCAAACTTCCAACTTTTCCATCACATCAAAACTTTCCTACACACACAAACTTCCAACTTTTCCGTCACATCGTTTTAATTTCAAACAAACTTCCAATTTTAGTATGGACTAAACACACCCGTAAAATCTTTTTCTATATGGTTCAGAATAAATATATATACCCATCAACATATGTTTTCAATACTTTTAGGGACCACGGATCCATTGTGAGTCAATTCTATCCTAAAATAGCCCGGAATTCTATCCTAAAATACAAAGGAGTGATTGATTTAATTAGGAATAGTAAATTTAATTGCAGAAAAAAAAAGTAAGATTAGGCTGCTGTTGAAGGCTTACACTTCACAAGTTGACATAACATGCATATACTTGCATGTCTGTAGCGCTTAACTGCTTGTACAAAACTACAACCTATGATTTTGTCTGGAAGAACATTTATAAGATTGTGTTTTCTAGGTTTTGTTTTTTTCCCATGCCTTGCCAAATGAGATATTCAGAAAACCAGATTACTTGGTCTGAATCCATTTTTCCATATTACCATTTGGAGAAGATTAACATACTGCTGTGCTATTACTTATTTGGAAATTGTGTTATATGCATAGATTGTTTAACTTAGTCTACAGGAGAAGTTGTATTTTTTGTATATACATAGGAGATCACTTTTGCTACTTTGAGCAGCTGTCAACCAATCTAGATGTTTCTTTCGATCATATATCTGGAACATGCTTTTGCTTTGCCTTCCTTAAATTTCCCTGGACAATTCAATTGCCTGTATAATTTTCCACTATGTGCCATTGTGCTACTCATAACTGAACATTTGGACCTATAATCAATTAAAAGCCTGTGTAATTTTCTTTCACTGGTGATTGTAGAGGCAATCAATCAACTACCAATAAATTTAAAGAATTTTGGTAAAGGGGAAAAATCATGGCTATGAAGACATTATCGATCAAACTCTTGATTGATACCAAGGCTCAGAAAGTCTGCTTTGCCGAGGCCGGTAATGATGTCGTAGAGTTCCTCGCCAGTCTCCTTTGCCTACCAATGAGCACCATCATCAACTTGCTGACCAAGGAGCGTATGGTTGGCAGTATGGGGAACGTGCTTGACAGTATGGAGAAGCTGGAAGACAAGCATGTAACCACAAACCAGAGTAAGCAACGCTACCTGAGCCCGACGGCTGCCCCCAACGCACTCTGCCCATTGCAGCAGCTGCTGGATACAGAGTTAAATGCCAATACCAGCTTCTTCACATGTGAAGGGAAATTGAACAGCACCAGCTACAATGCCACTCGTTTTGCTTGTGGATATTTTTCGGTTGTGAAAGGCAGCATATGCCCTCTTTGCTACACTCCAATGCACAAGGCAATACCACATGTCAACACCTCAAGGGTTATGGCTGGGACAGGCACATACACTATCAAGGATGATCTCTCAATGACTCCAGCGTCCAGTGTCTCAAGCATCAGCCTTCTTGCACAGTGTGGTGTCAAGGACTTGACCACGCTGCAGGAAAGGACCATGAAGATTGGCAAGGAAGAGGTATACTATACTACTTTGTACATATCTGTCACTTTGAGTGAAGAAAAAAAAATCTTAGTCGTTTTTTTTATTAATTGGCATGGTTGATGATTTTTGTGTTCAAATTTAGGCGCTGGAGATACTCCTTGCTTCCCTGAAGTCTAAGACCGTGCTGACTGATGTTTTTCTCCCAAAGAAGAAAGAAAGTTGCAAGAGGGAGGTATCTGCTTAGTTATGATGCATTGATGCATGAGCAGTTTTACCAGGCATCACAAGTGAAAATTACAACAGCTTGTTATTAAGCCGACAGTAGATTTCAGTAGGTCTTTATTGTGAAGTGTCACTTTGCATTTCTTATTGTATCCATTTAGCAAAAGTAGTATTTCCTTCGTTTTCGTTAATGAAAGCGGGAGAGGTGCGGCCTCTTTTTATCAAAAAAAAAAAAAAGAAGCAAAAGTAGTCTTGCAAATAGTTGGCTTACTAGTTTGGTAGTGATATGCAATTATGCAGTATCCACCCAATGAAATCTTTCTACTATCAATTTGGGTGTCTCACTAGAAATATGTTTTTGTGTTCTTTTTGTGTCATTATCTAAAAAAATGTACCTGTGTGCCTTCTACATGCAAAAGAGACGGGTGTGATTTCGGTTCTTGTAGAATTGGTTCAGAAGTGATCCAATGCTATCTGTGTATATGAATTCCAAATTCAGATATTTTACTGTTAGCCGTCATAGTCCAGATCCATTGCCAATTAACAAGTGGGAGTGTAAAATAGTCATCTTTGTTTGGATGAGTTCTGGGTTCCAAGTTCTTTGTTCAGGCCTTCCGGGGCTCACTGTGAGAGCCTTTATCTTTATCCCGCGATATGGTTTCTGATCTTTCCGTGTATGTAGTCTTGACCATTTGTATTTACTCATTGAAAGGATTGACAAATGAGTACTCGGGTTATAAATATTTCATGTTTAGTATAAGATTTGGACAAGGTTTTAAAAACTTTAAACATCAATATTTTCTCAAATGCTTAGTTTAAAGAAATGTATGGGTATATTTGCCTTTAAAAGTAATATTATACATAGATTTTTCGTATAGTAGTAACTTTTATCCCAAACAATGACCGGAGGAAGTATGTATTTATAATTGGGTATCTAAGTAATATTCAGGAGAGTGGATTCATAATTAGTTTATCATATATTAATCTATCCTATTAATTTCTTGATAACCATTTAAGTGATATGCAAATAATATGCAAATAATGATAGCATCCCCTCGGTCTCTCGAGAGTTTAGAATAGTTTGCCAATATTCAGTACAAGATCTTTTACTCTAGTCAAGTAGTACTTTATATGTGATTATTTTTTTAATTTTTTCAAGTAAGATGGGCGATCAAACATTGGACACGAAATCCCACAACTGCACTTATATTGGGACAGAAGCAGTAACTATCAAAGACTCAAGGGTCCAATATGTCACGATCAATCATAAAGACAACCTTCTTTTTTTTAATGATTAGTATTATTTATTGCTATTAGATGATAAAACATGAACAATATTTTACGCGTGACTTCTATTTTAATTTTTTCAAAAAAATTTAAAAAGACATACGATTAAAGTTGAACATAGAAACTTATAGTTACACTTAAAATAAGACGAAGGTGTAGTTCCATTCGCAAGATGATTACGTCATCATTTCCAAGCTGATAAAGTCACGTCTCACGGGAAAAGGATTGATGTACAAAATAATATTTAGAATAAATTCGATTGAAATGTTTAAACCATTATGGTCCAAACAAGAAAATAACTATGAACAAGCCAGCTGTGTACTCTTTGTATGGGGCCATTTAACTATTTGCCACTTTTAGATTTGACATTTAACTATTTGTCACCCATATATCAATAACTTATTAGTGCATGATTAATTAAGTATTAGCTAAATTTATTTTTGAAAAATGAATTAATATGACTTTTTTTAAAGCAACTTTCGTATAAAAATTTTATAAAGACGTATCGTTTAGCAGTTTAAAAAGCGTGCGCACGAAAAAAAGAGAAATGTGAGTCGGAAAACTCAGCTGCTGAACACAGCCTAAGAGTCACGGCAGGCTGTGAATAAAGAGCAGCAAAGAAGAAGAGAAGGAAAGCTGACGCTGGAGGGCGAACGGATGGGTAGCGACAACAACGAAGAGTATGGACAAGGACAACATGCAAACGAGGAGAAGTTGGTACTGGGCTAGTGGCTAATGGGACTTTCTAAACATTACAATAATAGATGGCTTTTTTTTTTCTATAAAATCCTTAAATTTTAGCATAGTAGGATAAGGAGTCTCTTGGAAATACTTAGTCAAGTAAAAAATTTACTACTTCCTCCTTTCTAAATTATAAGCATTTTTAGTTATGAATCTGGACAATATAATCAAAGTTGTTATATTTTTTGGATAGAGGTAATACCGTTTAGTTGCTTTGTTTATTTATTTCACTCAGAAATAACATATCACTGATTTATATAAACTCTCTCTATCCAAGAATCATGTCTATATGTATGCAATACGATATGTTGGTGATATAAACATAGCCAACAAATCTACGGTTCCACAAATTTTAAAGATGCAATAAAAAAATATAGATAAAATCATATCATAACGTAATTTTATTTTGATGCTAACCGCACAATTACGCGGGCCCTGAAACAGCACACGAAGTCAGGAAACGTCAACGTGCAGCACCTCCGGCAACTCCGATTACGGCGGCATCGGGGCGGGCCGGTATTTGTAAATGGCCAAAGGAAGCAAACCATTAGGCTACTACTACTACTACCCGTGCTCATCCATCATCGTCCTCGACTCCTCGCCGTCGCCTCCCTCCTCTTTGCCGTTGCAGGACGGCGGCAGCGGCAGCGGCGGGCATCAACGGCGATCCATTGTGTGAGCGAGTTCCTCTCCGTCCCCCGGTGCTATACATTCTCCTCTCACCTTGCAGATTGCTCTCTCTCTCTCGTTGATTTGGTTTTCCTCATCGTCGTTGATTTCTCTCCCTTACTTTTGGTTGGTTCTATTGATATCGGACCGTAGATCTAGTGAGGCAAACGGAATGGTATTTTTCAGTTTGAATATTCTAGTATAATGGAGACTGCTAGCATGATCTTGCTGTCGAAATGAATCTAGCACTCTTGCTGAAATATTTTTCTATGGTTCAGGATAAAAACATTTACCCGTCTTTTCAAGGTTTTCCTAGATCGATTTTTTTTAGGAACATTCGATTTGACTTACAGAAAAAACGTAACTGATAAACCTGATCCTGAACATTAGTGCAGTACATAGTACTAGTTTACACTTGATATGTTATGCTAATATTTGTCTCAAGTGCTTCACTGCTTCTGCAACCAATGAGTTTGCCTGTAAGAACATTTATAAGGTCGTGTTTATTTTTTTTTTTGTTGGCATTGCCAAATGAGATAGTAAGGAAAGCAGATTACTTGCACTGAATCTATTTTCCCGTGTCACTATGTGGAAAATATGAACATACTGCTCTGCCATTTCTTATTTGGAAATGTGTCATCTGCACGGATTGTTACCTTACCCGGTTACCCCACAAGTCCACAGGAGAAGTTGTATCCTGTATACTAGGATGCCATTTTTGCTTACTTTTGAGCAGCTGCCAACCAATCTAGACGCTTCATTGGATTACAATCTGGAACGTGTTTTTGCTTTGTCTGCTACTCTGCTCTAAATTTCTCTGGAAAATTGTTTGCATAGCTTTCCACTATGTCAGTGTGCTGCGCGTTCTGATCATTTGGACTCTAACGCTAGTTAACTGAAAACCCATATAATTTTCTTTTGTTGTTGATTGTAGAAGCAACCAATCAACTCCCAAGAAATTTATAGAATTTTGATAGAAGGGGGAAAATCATGGCAGCCATCAGATTATCGATGAAGCTCTTGATTGATACCAAGGCTCAGAAAGTCTGCTTTGCCGAGGCTGGTAGTGATGTCATTGAGTTTCTCTCCTGCCTCCTTTGCCTCCCAATGAGCACCATCATCAACATGCTTACCAAGGAGCGTATGGTTGGTAGCATGGGCAATGTGCTTGACAGCGTGGAGAAGCTGGATTCCAAGTATGTAATCTCAAGCCAAAGCAAGGAACGCTTCCTCAGCCCGACGGTTGCCCCCACCGTGCTCTGTCCATTGCAGCAGCTGCTGCTGGATGCAAAGTTAAATGTCAATGCCAGCTTCTTCACATGTGAAGGGAAATCGACCGTCGTAAGCTACAGTACCACTAAAGTTCCTTGTGGATATTTTTCTGTTAGCAAAGGCGCTGTATGCCCTGTCTGCTCCACTCAAATGCACAGGGCAATTCCACATGTCAAAACCGTTGGATTTGTGGTTGGGACAGCCACATACACTGTCAGGGATGATCTCTCAATGACTCCAGCGTCCAGTGTGTCAAGCGTCAGCTTACTTGCACAGTGTGGTGTCAAGGACTTGAGCGCGCTGCAGGAACGGACCGTGAAGATTGGCAAGGAAGAGGTCTGTACTGTACTACTGTGTACATATCTCTCACTCTGAGTAAAGAGAAAAAAAAATCAGTCGTTTTTGTTTTTTTTAATTGGCACTGTTGATGATTTTTGTGTTCAAATGTAGGCACTGGAGATACTCCTTGCTTCCCTGAAGTCTAAGACTGTGCTGACTGATGTGTTTCTCCCGAAGAGAAAAGTTAGTTGCAAGAGGGAAGCCTCTGGTTTGTTATAATGCAGTTTTACCAGGAACGACACCTGAAAATTACCACAGCTTGCTATAATTCTGAAAGTAGAATTCAGTAGGTCTTTAGTGTAAAGCGTCACTTTGCATTGCTTTTTTTATCAATTTAGTAAAAGTAGCCTAGAAAACAGTTGGCCTACTAGTTTGAAAATGTCTCTATATATGACTTCCAAATTCATATTTGTTATTGTTAGCTGTCGTGGTTCAGATCGATTGACAAATGCCAATTAACAACTGGGAGCGTAGGTCCGTTCTTTTTTTCAATAAGAGTTGGATGAAGATTAAGATTTCCGTGCACGCTTTTCAAACTACTAAACGAGACGTTTCGTGCTAAAACTTTATATATAAAAGTTGCTCTAAAATATCATATTAATCTATTTTTTAAATTTATAATGATTAAAACTCAATCAATTATACGTTAATTCCATCTCGTTTTACGTAGTCATGTTTGTTTGGATAAATTCTGGGTTACAAATTCTTTGTTCTGGCCTTCCGGGGTTTCTGTTCATTCCCTGTCTGTACTCATGACCATTTATATTCGCCTAGTAGAATTGACAAGATTCGTAAATATTTTGACGTTTAGCGTAAGATTTAGTTAAACCTTTAAAACTTGAGATAATCTAAAAAATGCCATTGACAAACATTCAAATCCAATAAATAAGATAAGTGTGAGTTTTAAGAAATGTCAACGTACAAATGACTTTTCTTAAAAATATTATCGCCGTTAGGGTTCCGTCCATTCTGCATTGCTTAGTGCTATAGGATGAACGGAACCCAAACAACGATTACATTTTTGGGACAAAATCGTTTGTACGATGACATTTTTTGGATTTGATGCTTGTCAATGGTATTATTGGATTATCTCTTAAACTTTGACCATAAATGGTTTTCGTATGTGTAGATTTGCCTTCAAAAGTAATATCATATTATGACAAACTTATGCATTTAAAAAGAAAAAAAAAGATTGTATGAGTAGATTTTCCTCTAGAAGTAATATTATAAACTTTTAGATTTTATAATACAAAATGGATGGTGAAAGTTTGAAATGTTTAACCAACTCTTATCCTAGACACAGACAAATAAGACCATCAAATACTTACTGTACGACCGATGGAATTACATGTTGATAGTACTTGCATACTTACTCCGTCCACAAATTATGGGTACAAACTCCCAATTATAAGGAAGTACTTTTCCAATCCATCCAAAGCATCCATTATTGTATCGCTAGGCATGATTTTTCTAAGCTGATGAAGTCACATGAAAAGGATTGACATAGAAAATAGCATTCAAAATAAATTTGATTGAAATGTTTAAACCATTCTCGTCCAAACAAGAAAATAACTGGTGAACAAGCCAGCTGTCAGCTGTGTCCTCTTTGTATATGACCTCCAAAAAGGCATAAATTTGAAGCAGTAAAATTAATTTTATTGAAAATTTCGGATTCAACCATGGCACATGCAAATTCAATAACACGAGTGTGGAGATTATGGATACCTCATATCTACATGACATTATAATTTAGTCGGATATACGGTACCAAATATAGATAGAATATCTCTATAAGGACTCGGGTTAGATTCTAAACTTGTATGTCAAGGAAATACTCGGGATCTTAGTCGGTTACGATTGTATTTTATCTATAATCCCTCTCCTTGACTCGGATTCGAACCAGTCGGGGAGAGACCATGTCCCCGCGCCGTTCGGTATTCCGAACTCGGCCGAGGCCTACTCCAAGATCATCTCTCCCGGGTCGGCTTCAAACCACTCGGACGAGATCTAATCTACTCCTCCGCGACCAGATCAAGAGGACGGGTCCTATCCCTCAATCCTGATGAGACTTCCTGATGATTTGGCCGCTGTCTTTACAGCCAAGACATCTCCCACTTGAAGATCTAGGCGAATTCCGGCTTCGGCCCCGATCCAATCTAGATCTAGAGAGGTTGGCGTTATACTCCAACCTCTTGGGACAGTCTCGACGGAAGAGTTGGATGGCTTCCTTAGCTCCCCTGACGTCAGTTCTCGACCAACCGAGATCCTCGACTGCGACGACTTCGGCTACCACTACGACCACGGCGACTTCGACGACAGCTATGAGGATAACTACACGCCTCTCTTTTTCGGCGTATTCATGGCTGACAACGAAACGGAGGAACAACGCCGAGCCCAAGAAGTGGAGGAAGAGCGCACACGACAAGAAACCGAACGTCGCCGACTGGAGGAAGAACGACAACGACAAGAGCGAGAACGACTATAGCGTGAGCAACAAGATCGCGAGCGAGTTGCAAAGGAGGCTGAAGATCGACGGCAACGCGCCTTGGAATCCAGGCGACGAGCGAGAGACCTCATCGGGCAACAAGACGTTGATGGAACAGCGGTTTTTCTCACCCCCCAGCAGAACGCGGTTACAGCAATCACTCTCCTCGACACCCTCCTCAAGGAAGACGCACTCAACCAAGCTGATCATGTTGTCAACATCTTGAACCAGACGAAGACCATGATCGCTGCCTCGGTTCCAGCCAACTCCGCAAGCACCCGCACCCCGACTGGTAGCCGAGTCCCTCATCTTCGATCTCAAGACTATCACCAACCAAGCCTCAGCATTATCGGCGCCGGATCTAGTCGCAAGAGCAAGGGACATGATGAACGATCTGTTCGTTCGCCTCCTGAACAACATAGGGAACGCCGAGTTGAACGACCACACTCCCCACATCGAAGACGCCCCATCGATCTTCGTGACACCATCAACCAGCGCCGCGCGGCAAGAGGCCATCATTCACCGGACCGCTACGACGACGACATGGACGGAGTTGCTGCCTTCACAAATGATCTGCGTCGAGTGAATTGGCCAGCCGGCTTTAAGCCGACTGGAATCGAGAAGTATGACGGCACCACCAACCCGGAATCCTGGCTCACCGTCTACGGTCTTGCAATCCGCGCAGCAGGAGGAGACAGCAAAGTCATGGCGAACTACCTGCCCGTGGCCTTGGCGGATTCTACCCGGTCCTGGCTTCACGGGCTACCCCGTGGCACAATCGGATCATGGGTAGAACTACGCGACCACTTCATCGCCAACTTCCAAGGCACTTTTGAATGCCCTGGTACACACTTTGATCTCTACAACATCATTCAGAAGTCTGGAGAATCCCTTCGAGATTACATCCGACGCTTCTCCGAGCAACGCAACAAGATCTCCGATATCACTAACAACGTCATCATCGCCGCCTTTACTAAAGGCATTCGCCACGACGACCTAGTCGGCAAATTCGGACGCAAACCTCCCAAGACGGTTAAGCAGATGTTTGAAAAAGCCAACGAGTATGCCAAAACCGAAGATGCTATTATTGCGTCCAAACAGTCGGGCACCACTTGGAAGCCAAGGAAAGACACGCCGACCGCAGGAGGGAGTGGAAGTAACAACCGCAAGGATCGCAAGCGTAAGCCCGAAGAACTTGGGGCAACAACCTCTCCATCTTCCCGACAACGTCCCCGCGTCAACACATTCGACAAGATAATGAACTCCCAATGTCCGCATCATCCCAACTCCAACCATGTGGCCAAAGACTGCTTCGTCTACAAACAATTTGCGAAGCAATACGTCAAGAATGCACGTAAGCCCTCAGACGGAGATCAAGGCACATCAAAGAAGAAAGATGATGAAGATGATGCCCCGACTGGTTTTCAAGACCATCGCAAAGAACTCAATCACATCTTTGGCGGACCTCTGACTTACGAATCTAAGAGAAAGCAGAAGCTAACAGAACGGGAGATCAATGCGGTTCAGCCCAACACGCCCCAATACCTTCGGTGGTCAGAGATAGCAATCAAGTTCGACCGCTCGGATCATCCCGACCGAGTGGTCCACCCGGGGCGGTACCCCCTGGTACTAGACCCAGTGGTTCGCAATGTCAAGCTCCGAAGAACTCTCATCGATGGTGGCAGTGCACTCAACATCCTTTTCGCTAAGACCCTGGACGATATGCAGATTCCTCGCACAGAATTAAAGCCAAGTAATGCACCCTTCCACGGTGTTATCCCAGGATTATCAGCCACACCACTCGGCCAGATCACTCTTCCGGTTACCTTCGGCATTCGGGAAAATTTTCGCACAGAAAATGTTTGTTTCGAAGTCGCTGATTTCGAGACAGCGTACCATGCTATACTCGGACGACCGGCTCTAGCCAAATTTATGGCCGTCCCACACTACACCTACATGATGATGAAGATGCCTGGTCCTCGAGGAATCATATCACTATGGAGCGACATCAAGCAAGCCGTCACATGTGACAAATGTAACATCCCGGCCTAGGGCTTAATAGGATTAATAGAATACTCATATCAACAAGTTGCAACTTCTTTTCCGGAAGCCAATCTCCAAAGAACTCCAGTGTTAAGCATGCTTGGCCTGGAGCAATTTGGGATGGGTGACCGACCGGGAAATTCTTCCCGGGTGCACACGAGTGAGGACAAAGTAAAAGACATGTGTTGGTCTGTGAGGGCAGTCTATGACCTATGAAAGCTGCCAGATGTAAGCGGGTCCGGCCTGGGAGAGGCGGGTCGTTACAAAATGGTATTATCAACAAGTTGCAACTTCTTTTCCGGAAGCCAATCTCCCAGATGTAAGCGGGTCCGGCCTGGGAGAGGCGGAAGCCAATCTCCCAGATGTAAGCGGGTCCGGCCTGGGAGAGGCGGGTCGTTACAAAATGGTATTATCAACAAGTTGCAACTTCTTTTCCGGAAGCCAATCTCCAAAGAACTCCAGTGTTAGCGTGCTTGGCCTGAAGCAATTTGGGATGGGTGACCAACCGGGAAATTCTTCCCGGGTGCACACGAGTGAGGACAAAGTGTGCAGAAAAGACATGTGTAGCTGCGACCACGGCAAGCGAGGGAGAAGTGCCTGCAACCAAGCTGACGAAGACCGAAGAAAGCGATGCTAAGACGAAAAAGATTCCCTTAGATCCCTCCGATCCTGATAAGACTGCTGTAATAGGCGCTGAGTTAGATTGTAAATAGGAAAGCGCGCTCATCACCATTCTTCAAAATAATAAAGATATCTTTGCATGGAAACCATCCGATATGTCGGGTATTCCTAGAGAGGTGATTGAGCACTCTTTACATGTTAAGGAAGACACCAAACCCATCAAGCAACGACTTCGCCGTTTTGCACAGGACAGGAAGGATGCGATCAAGGAGGAATTAACCAAGATGTTAGCAGCGGGCTTCATCAAGGAAGTCCTTCATCCCGACTGGCTGGCTAACCTAGTCCTGGTTCGGAAAAAGACGGGACAATGGCGTATGTGTGTCGATTACACCGACCTGAACAAGTCTTGCCCCAAAGACCCTTTTGGGTTACCTCGCATTGACCAAGTGGTTGACTCAACGGCCGGCTGCGAGTTACTCAGTTTCTTGGACTGCTACTCGGGATATCATCAGATCTGACTAAAAGAATCCGACTGCTTGAAGACCTCGTTTATTACGCCCTTTGGGGCCTACTGCTACATCACCATGCCCTTTGGATTGAAGAACGCAGGAGCAACCTATCAACGCATGATTCAGAGATGTTTTTCAACTCAGATCGGCCGCAATGTTGAAGCTTATGTTGATGATGTAGTCGTCAAGACCAAGCAGAAGGATGACCTGATCGCGGATTTAGAAGAAACTTTTGCAAGCATTCGTGCTTTCAGGATGAAACTAAACCCTGAAAAGTGCATCTTCGGAGTACCGTCAGGGAAGTTGCTCGGATTTATGGTATCTCAAAGAGGCATACAGGCCAACCTGGAGAAAATCAACGCCATCCTCAACATGAAACCGCCAAGCTCCCAAAAAGACGTCCAAAAGCTGACTGGTTGCATGGCGGCGCTCAGCCGGTTCGTCTCACAACTCGGCGAGCGAGGAATGCCCTTTTTCAAGCTGCTGAAGAAGACTGACAATTTCCAGTGGGGACGCGAAGCACAAAAAGCCTTTGAAGACTTCAAGAAACTTCTCACTACTCCACCAGTTTTGGCCTCGCCACATCCACAAGAGCCGCTACTGTTATATGTGTCGGCGACCTCCCAGGTTGTGAGCACGGTCCTGGTTGTCGAGCGTGAAGAGGAAGGCCATGTTCAAAAAGTCCAACGACCAATTTATTTCGTTAGCGAGGTTTTAGCCGACTCCAAGACAAGATATCCTCAGGTTTAAAAGTTATTATATGGTGTCTTAATTACCGTCAGGAAATTATCTCACTACTTTCAAAGTCACTCGGTCACGGTGGTCACATCGTTTCTACTCGGGGATATACTTCATAACCGCGAAGCAAACTGACGGATTGCGAAGTGGGCCTTAGAATTGATGTCTTTGGACATATCGTTCAAGCCACGAACTTCGATCAAGTCACAAGCTTTAGCTGATTTCCTTGCCGAGTGGACCGAGTGCCAAGAAGACATGCCAGAGGAAAAGATGGAATATTGGACTATGCATTTTGATGGGTCGAAGAGGCTTATAGGCACTGGAGCTGGGGTTATTTTAATTTCCCCGACTAGAGAAAGATTGAGCTACGTATTGTGGATACATTTTTCTGCGTCCCATAACGTGGCGGAATACGAGGCGCTACTCCATGGATTAAGGATTGCCATCTCTCTAGGCATTCGCCTATTAATCGTCCGTGGAGACTCTCAGTTGGTTGTTAATCAAGTCATGAAAGAGTGGTCCTGTTTAGATGATAATATGACCGCTTATAGACAAGAGGTACGCAAGTTGGAAGATAAATTCGATGGACTTGAGCTCACCCATGTCCTCCGACATAACAATGAGGCAGCCGACAGACTGGCCAATTTTGGTTCAAAACGGGAAGCAGCCCCTTCTGATGTGTTCGTTGAGCATCTTTATGAACCAACCGTGCCCAGAAAAGAAGCAATTGAAGCCATGGATACCCAAGGCGTAAGCATGATTGAAGCCGACTGGAGAGAACCTCTCATAAGATTTTTGACCAAACAAGAACTCCCTCAAGACAAAAATGAAGCCGAGCAGATTTCCAGGCGCAGCAGACTCTACGTCATTCACGAGACCGAGTTGTACAAGAAAAGTCCATCAGGAATCCTGCAACGCTGCGTATCTTTGGAAGAGGGAAGACGGTTGCTAAAAGATATTCATTCAGACATCTGTGGTAATCACGCTGTTGCACGAACTATTGTTGGCAAGGCTTATCGGCAATGTTTCTTCTGGCCCACAGCTGTTTCCGACGCCGACAAAATTGTACGAACATGCGAGGGTTGTCAATTCTTTGCCCAACAAACTCACTGACCAGCTCAGGAGTTGCAAACCATCCCGCTGTCTTGGCCGTTCGCTGTTTGGGGGCTTGATATGGTCGGTCCATTCAAAAAGGCAGTCGGCGGTTATACTCATCTCTTTGTAGCTGTGGATAAGTTTTCCAAGTGGATTGAAGCCAAACCGGTCGTTACAATCACTGCAGACAAAGCTAGAGATTTCTTCATCAATATTGTACATCGGTTTAGGGTACCGAATCGTATCATTACTGATAACGGCACTCAATTTACCGGCGGAGTATTTAAAGACTTTTGTGAAGACTTTGGCATTAAAATTTGTTACGCCTCCGTGGCACACCCCATGAGTAACGGACAAGTCGAGCGTGCTAATGGCATGATACTTCAAGGGATCAAACCACGAGTTTTCAACCGACTGCGTCCCTATGCTGGCAAGTGGGCAGAACAGCTGTTGTCCATACTTTAGTCTTTGCGCACCACTCCCAGTCAGGCTACCGGCCAGACACCGTTCTTCTTGGTTTACGGCGCAGAAGCAATGCTGTCGAGTGAAGTAGAATTTGAATCGCTACGATTTCGGAACTTCAACGAGGAGCGCTATGAACAGGGCAGAGTAGATGACATCAACCGACTAGAAAAAGCTCGTGAAGCAGCTTTAATTCAGTCGACTCGGTATTTGCAAGGGTTGCGCCGTTATCACAATCGCAACGTTCGATCACGAGCTTTCTTAGTCGGAGAACTGGTTTTGAGGAAAATTCAAACTACACGGGATCGGCACAAGTTATCTCCTTTATGGGAAGGGCCATTTATAATCTCTGAAGTCACCCGGCCAGGTTCTTATCGACTAAAGCGTGAAGACGGTACACCTATCGACAATTCTTGGAATATTGAACACCTTCGTCGATTTTATGCTTAGGCATTTCGTTTGTATCTTTCCTCTTTGACTGCTAACTTCAAGTTTTTCCTTGAAGTTTTCAGTCGGGGGGCTACTATGATAATAATGGAGTGTGATTTTTATCAATTCAATTTGCTTACTTGATTTATCATTGCCCTGCTTAGTCTTTCGACTTAGTCAATGAGGACTGAAGGTTTTTAATAGCTTTTGCGGGTTTTAGGCTCAATAAGGCTTGACAAAGGCTTTTAAGAAATCAAAAGCTAAGTATGGAACACCAAGCATAGCATAAATTCATCTGTATTGTACAAATTGTGCCTCCATCATCATTAATCATCAAAATCATTGTTATATCAATCAGTATCAGTTTTTTCATCATCGGAATTATCAGACCCAGTCGGCCGAAGGTCGACATCTTGGAATCTCTCAACCACGTCAGTAGCAATCTTGTCAGCGGCTTTTTGCGCATCATTGATGAGGTCGAGGGCTGATTCTTCACTCGTCCCGTCTGCAAACCCATCAATGGTATCGACATCGATTTTGGGGTATAAAGATTTGGTCATAGCTAATGCCATGCTTGCTCCCATACTCCCAGCTTCCCTGATATTCTTGAAGTAAGTATCCGGAGCGACTCTCAGCTTGTCGAAGATCTCGGAAGCATCAAGTGTACTCGGACTGGCGTTATTGAAGAGCATGGCTTGGATGAGTGGGGTAGCGGCATTAGCGACTTTATCCCTGGCCCCTTCAAGCCTGTTGAGCTTTTCAACTAAGACATCAAACTGTGCCTGGGACTTGATCTTGCGGTCTGCATCAACAGATTCACATTAATGAATCAGCATATAGAAGATAATGGCTTTTGAGGTATTGATTATTGGTACCTTCAACCTCCTTTAAAGCTGAGTCCCTCTGTCTTGCCAGTTCTGCCTTGTCATTTTCCAGAGTTTGAATCTGCTTCTCCAGTTGAGATATCTTGGCAGCTTGCACTACATTGACTCTGGTTAATCAAGATTACAAAGATAACAACAGAAGTTAGTTGGGCGGAGTTTGTGCGTACCTTTTGATGAGCCACTCAGTTCAAAATTGGATTCCTGGAGCTCAGCAATCCGATCCCTCAGATCATGTTCATTCTTCCTGGCAAGTTCTTTTGTCTCGTGCAGTTGATTCCTGGTGGCTTTGAGGGTCCCGAGATGAGGGACTAACCTCTCTAAGGTTGTCGTTTTAGCTTCGTTCCTAAGATGACTCCTCTACAAGACAGTTTAATTAGCGCTTGAACTAAATGGCAAACGAGATGGTTGAGATCAGGTGCCAAAGAGCTTACATTTACAATGCGGGTTGCCTGACCAAGCGCCTTTTTCAGTAGGAATAACTCTTCGTCCTCTTTTTGCTTATTTATTACGATCCCTTGAGGTTGCATGTTGTCATCCCACCACTTGACCAGAATGGGAGGGCGCGAATCCTCAGCTGCTCGTATCCGGAGGATCTCTTCTTCATCACCAATCATTGGCCCTAGTGTACCCATGAATAAAGATGAAGCAATCAAATAAAGTCTGTTGGATTGAAATGATTTCAGATAGCGTGTTTACCTGTGATGATTCCCGGTCGGGGACGAGTGGACTCTTGTATCTTCACAGGAGATCTGGTTTCTGAGTCATTGCCAGCATCCTTTCCGGGAGGACTGTTTGTTTGAGCTTCAACCTCGGGAATCTTTTGGCTTGGCCTTGTATCCGACTGGTTTCCAGTCGGGGGCTCCTGGTTAACTCCGACTCCAGCTTCGGCCGACTGGCTTGCAGTCGTGGGTTTGTCGCTGGGTTTTACATTGTCGCTGGCCTGCGGATTATCACTCGGGTGATCTTTTGCAGTCAGCCCGGTTTCTTTTGAGGAATCCGCTTCCATGTTAGTCGGGTCAGAGTCTTTCTCAGAAGGATCTATGTCAAATGGTTTCCTACAAGTTTTGCCATCAGTGTTATTTTCATGATGGGAGAGTATTAATACAAGGAAGATTGTTATATGATTTGTACCTACAAGACTTTCTGATTTTTGGTACAAGACGACTGGAGGTCTTCTTCTTCGGATTAGTTGGCTTCGGAGGTCTTCTGGTCACTCCTTTATCTCTGAGCTTTCCGGTATCATCGCTTTCGTCGTCACTTAGAACCAGCTTCCTCTTGCGAGAATCTGACTGGCCGACTGGATCAGAAGCACTTGGTTGGGTTTCAGACCGAATTCTTGGTCCTCCGCTTCCCTGACCAGTTTGGCGGCGAGGTGATTGGTGCTGGGAGATTGGAGGATCTGACTTCATCAATGCGAACTCCTGAGCATAAATGTCAAGCAATTTAACAAGAGACGAAATCATGTTTTTAAGGAAGGTTGGAACGTTCGAATACATACCGGTGGAGGAGGATTGAATGCATTGAACGGTACGACTGGCGGCAAGTGTGAATAGCTGACAACGATAGCATTTGAGAAGATCTTATATATCCTTTCCTTCATGACTTTGAAGTCAAGAGAATCTGGATCTTCACGGTTTGGGTCATGCTTGCCGTCAAATTCGAAGGCTGTACGAGATCTCTCTTTGATTGGAGCTAACCGACACTTGATAAAGTGCCGGGTGATCTGTTCTCCTTGAAGGCCTTGTTCTTTTAGCTTTATCATCCTCTCCATCAGTTCCACTACTTGCGCAGCTTCATCTCCCATTGGCAGTGAGTTCCAAGTATGCCGATAAACTGGAGGAAGACAGGAGTATTCGGGGAGAGCAGGCTCAGGGTTTTGAACATAAAACCAGTTTGCGTACCAGCCTTTGTTTGAGGTTTTGAAGGGCATAGAGAAGTATTTTTGGCTTAAGGTTCCCCTGAGTTGGAAACCAGCCCCCCCAACAACACATGGTTTGCTCTTGTTTGGCTGCGGTTTGAGGAAGAAGATGCGGCGGAACAAGGCGAAATGTGGCCTAATACCTAAAAAGGCTTCGCAGGCATGAATGAAATTGGTGATGTGAATTATGGAGTTTGGGTTCAGATGATGCAGGCTGATTCCATAGAAATTCAGAATTCCCCAAAAAAATCTTGAGGTTGGAAGGGAGAAACTGCCATAGAAGAAATGAGCAAATACCACGATTTCATGCGTATCAGGGGTTGGGAATGCTTCGCCGAATGCTGGTCGCCACCCGATGATCTCCTTCGCTGGAAGAACGCCGTGCGCCACCATCTCCTTCAGATTATCTTCCGTCACATCGGAGGGCGCCCACTGACTATCAAAGCTTTCTCTTTCTTCCGCCATGAATGTGAACTGGATGGTTTAATTTGGTCTGAGATACGGCTGGAAAGGGATGGGGAATCGGAGCAGTGGACGCGGGGAGAAATTTCGTAAGGTTTTTGAAGATGGATTGGAGTGGATTGATGAACCCTAGTTTGGCCGGCGCAGTTTGGTACTGTAGCAGGAAATGAGGAAAATGGCGAGAGTTTCGGCGGGGAAGACAATGTGACGCTTGGACTTCGATGTTTTTAGGGTATCGGGAGTACTAATGGGCCTAGGCCTGTACAGTACTTCAGCCCAATATTATAATCAGCGTGGCCCGTTGTGATCCTTAGGGACTTAGGCGCTTTTTGTTTTGGCAATTTGTGCTCACGATGATGTGGCCCGATGCTGTTAAAATCCTTTTTAACGTGATTCAATAATTCTTTGGAATTATTATGATGCACATAAAAAGGTGCCCGACAGAAAGGTGTTATACCGTTTTTGTAAGCTTTCTTAGGCTGCAAAAGCTGTTTGGGTTGATTTAAGATGACTGGTTTATTAATAGTCATTCTTTTAGCATGTTATATGCTTATTTTGGTTATGGTAAGGGTCATAGCCTAGGCTATTAGACTCGTTGATTACCATGATTTTTTATCATGTTTGGTGGATCATTTTAAGAGTTTTTTACTCGGATTCCTATCAAATATGTCTATTTTGGACCTTTTGAGTGTTTATCACTCGGCCCTTTTTGTATTTTTTATCCTTGATATGTTCAAGTTGAGAAGCAGTCGGCTGGGTATTTTACTAAGTACCATGCATGCTTCGCTATAAAACCACTCGGTTCTTGACTACATGTTTAGTTTTTCAACTAATTACATAGTCGGGGGCTACACCTAATTAGGTGCATCTACTCGATGCACCATGTTTTATTTTCGCCCTTCGCAGTCTTTGATTTTAGCACTCAGCAAGCTGGAGCAAGTTGAATTAAAGCACTCGGATTATTGTTTTTTGTTTCGAGAAGGCTATTTTGTCAACTGCGAAGGTCTCGGGGGCTACTGTGGAGATTATGGATACCCCATATCTACATGACATTATAATTTAGTCGGATATACGGTACCAAATATAGATAGAATATCTCTATGAGGACTCGGGTTAGATTCTAAACTTATATGTCAAGGAAATACTCGGGATCTTAGTCGGTTACGATTGTATTTTATCTATAATCCCATATTCCGTTATGATATGGACTGTATTTTGTAAAGCGGACCTCTTCCCCTATATAAGGAGGGGTCTGTGTGCCTCTCGGGGCGTGGTCTTTTTTCCAGTTTATACAATCAATAACATACTCGGCGGAATCATTCCCAGACAGGAGTAGGGTATTACTTCTTGAATAAGAAGGCCTGAACCTGTATAAAATTCATTGTCTTCAAACCCATCCACTTTCCTAGCTTGATAGCCACTCCCTTTTTATTATTGCCGAAATCTTGTTTCGACGACGAGCATTCAAATGCCTTGGTGCACAAACCGTTTCAGGACTCGGATGAACTCCTTGGTCGCTGGGCTCGATGGTTTGGCGGCCGAGAAGCCATGCTGCTCTCCCTCGAACTCGGCGAGCTCCACCGCCTTGCCCATCTCCTTCAACCTCGCCGCGTAGTCCACCACGCGGTCGTAGAGCACGTCGCCGCCGGACGCCACGACGAGCGCCGCCGGGAGCGCCACCGCCTCCAGGCTGGGGCTCTCCGGGCCGAACGGGTTCGCCACCGGGTGGTCCCTGGTCGCGCCCACCGGCAACGACATACGCCACATCTGGTCGGCCATCTCGACGGTCAGCGTGGAGACGTCGGCCGGCGGGTTGGCCTCCGCCGCCGTGCGCTCCACCCCGGCGAGGAACGGGTCGACGAGGACGTACCCGGCGAAGCGCGCCGGGTCGACGGCCGCGAGCTGCCCCGAGGCGACGCGAGCCGTGACGTGGTGGGCCAAGTTGGCGCCGGCCGACAAGCCGGAGATGAACGTCCGCGCGAAGTCGGCCGACTCCGCGAGCCACGGATCGGCGCCGGCGCCGAGCGCGGCCTGGCCGCGAAGCCAGGAGATGAAAGCTGCGCCGTCGTCGATGGCCGCCGGGAGACGGTGCTCCGGGGCGAGGCGGTACTGGACGGAGAGCACGACGGCGGGGAGCTCGTAGGCGGCGCGGAGGCAGAAGCCGTGGCAGATGGACTGGTCCAGGGCGCCTATGCAGTAGCCACCGCCGTGGAAGTAGACGAGCACGGGGAGCTTACCTCCATCGTCACCGGCAGCGGCGGCGGCGGCCGTGCGCGGCGTGTACACGCGGACCCTGAGGCCGTGCGTCGCGTCGTACACGACGTCTTTCCACTGAACGCCGCCGGGGACGTCGTCCTGGTACGGCAGCTAGCTCTACCGACGGGATGAGGACGGACTCGTCGCCGCGGACGACGGAGCCGTCGCTGAGGAGCTTGACGACGCCGTAGAAGTCCTCCACGACGTGCGGCGCCGCGTTGTCGCCGGAGCCGGACATGGTGCTCATCAACGAGTACGTACTCTCGCTTCCTCGTCTGATGAATGGACAGAGCAGCCTAGGCCTCCTCGACCTCGGTACGTACTCCGTCTACATGTGCTTTTGTCGACGTGGAGTTGCCAACATCACAGGATCAGTCACCAGCACGTGACCATTGACTTGGAAAGTACGTACTCACTCAGTCGCATAAAACACAAAACTTGAACCGAAACCGAATGTGACATATTCTATTACGATAAATCTGAACATATGTATGTTTAGATTCGTAGTACTAGAATGTGTCACATCCGGTACTAGGTTGATTTTTAATGAGACTGAGGGAGTACTGGGAGAGTCACGCACGCAAACGAAAGAATGAATTTTAAACTATTGGGAGGTTATCGCCTTGTTGTTTGCATTTCACTTAAATAATTTTAAAAATACTTTTGAGAATATATATTTACATGTGATATATATCATTCCACAAACATGCAAGTTATAATTTAAACTTATCAAGTTGTAAAAAAACAAATTAAACTATAACTAATTAACATATACATTTAAATTTGTTTTTTTAGTTGTGACATATGGAAATTAATTTTGATATTGCACGTTTGTAGGGTGATATATCACATTTTAATATACATAAATTTTTTAAAAAATTCATAACCATTTAAATCACGTGTAAATAACGATAGAATATTTTATCGAGTTTATAGTTTGCCCGCAAATGCAACTAGTACGATTCTTGGAGGTACATCCGGGTACATGCGCCACAGCAGCCACAACAAGCCATCTACATTGTATGGGGGCTGCTAGCTGGCGCGTGCGCACCAGCAGCGAGCACTCCCCCTCCCCTTTAGTCTACTCTTAACTAACTAAATTAGTTAATATACTTAACACTAATAATAGTAATTAGAAAAATTCTGGAGATTTTTTTACTAACAGATTGAAAAATTTTTAACTTAGATTTGAAAACTTTCGATTTAAGTTTTAAATTTTAAAGCCAAATTTTAAAAACTTTCAACTTAAATTTGAAAACTTTCAACTTGAGATTTGAAAACTTTCAACTCAGATTCGAAAACTTTCAAGTCCAGATTGAAAATAATCTGGAAATTTTGAAAACTTTCAATTTAAGATTTGAAAACTTTCCACTCGAGATTCGAAAACCTTCAACTCAAGATTTGAAAATTTTGAAAATTTTCAAAATCGAGATTTGAAACTTTCAACTCAAGATTTGAAAACTTTCAAGTTCAGATTTGAAAATTTTCAACTCAAAAATTAAAAACTTTCAAACTCAAAACATGCTAAAGATAAAAAAATAAAAAAAAATGGAAAAAAGGAAAGAAAATGGAAAGAAAACGAAAAAAAAAGTGGAGACGCGCGCACGCCGGCGCAGCGGCGCTAGGCCTTCTGGGTCCGAAACGCGCGCGCGTATTAGGTTTTTCGACATTGTATGGGCTGTACACGGGCCAAATGCAGAAGCACATGGACAGTGGGCTCATTCCACCCAGCGATTATGGACGGCCCACGGTCCATAGCATCGTTGAGAAGTACTACAGATTTACGGCTCCAAAGTACAGCAACTCGTTGTCCATCAATTCCTTTGCTTCAATTTGGAAGATCATTCTGTTGCTTCGTTCGTTCAATCGATAATATTATTTCATGAATGCCATCTTATTCAGATACAGGTTTCTACTTTGTATTTTGACAAGCTACACGCATATAAATGACATCGTTCATCTACTTGCCATGTTTTACAGAATCGAAGTTGCACACTTACACAAAAGATGAAACAGAACACAGATTCAGACCACATGAGAACACCAACCATGCATCTCTACTGATCCAACTTAATTTACTTGGATTTAGAAGTTATTAGAACCTTCATCTTTGTGGATAAATCGCTTCATGACTCGGATTAACTCGTTGGCTGGCTCGCTCCATGGCTGCAGCGACAAGAACAGGTGCTTCTCCTCCTCGAAGGTGACGAGCTCCACCGGCTTCTCCATCTCCTTCAGCCTCGCCGCGTAGTGCACGGTGCGGTCATGGAGGATGTCGCGCCCGGCCACCACGACGAGCACCGGCGGGAACGCCACCGCCGCTAGGCTGGGGCTGTCCGGTCCGAACGGGTTCGCCACCGGGTGGTCCCTCGTCGCCCCCTCCGGCAGCGACAGCCGCCACAGCTTGTCGGACATGTCGGGCGTGAAGAACGCGCCGGCCGGTGGCTCTGCCTCCGACGGCGCGCGCTCGACGCCGCCGAAGAAGGGGGTGAGGAGCATGTACCCGGCGACGCGCAACGGGTCGACAGTGAGTTGGCCCGAGCCGATCAGCACCGCGACGTGATGGCTCATGTTGCCGCCGGCCGACTCGCCGGCGACGAACACGCGGGAGAAGTCGGCCGATTCGGCGAGCCAGGAATCGGCGCCCGGTCCGGACATGGCCTGGTCACGCAGCCATGACAAGACAGCCGCGCCGTCGTCGATGGCGGCGGGGAGGCGGTGCTCGGGGCCGAGGCGGTAGTCGGCGGAGAGCACGACGGCGCGGAGCTCCGACGCGAGGCGTTGGCAGCAGCAGTGGAAGCTGGGCTTCTCGAACGTCCCGAGGCAGTAGCCGCCGCCGTGGAAGCAGACGAGCACCGGCAGCCTCTCGGCGTCGCCGGCGGTGGGCGGCCGGTACACGCGTAGCTTGAGCCCGTGCGTGGCGTCGTACACGAGGTCCTTCCACTGGACGCCCGGCACGTCGGGGAAGTCCTCCGGCGGCAGCAGGGCGCCGGCGCCGGCGCCGGCATCGGAGCGGACGACGGTGCCGTCGCTGAGGAGCTGGATGACGCCGCGATAGTCCTCGACGACGTGCGGCGCCGGCGCGGCGTGCCCGGACATGGTTACTTCTTCAGTGTGCCAACGCTTAGTGCCTAATTAAACACGGTTGTTCCGTTTAAGTAAGCAGATGGGCTAATTAATTAATTAGATAATTAATCGGTTGACACGAAGCTTCCTAATCCTAGTCGTTGCCTTGATCGCCAAACCATGACTTTGGCTGTCAAGACTTAGTAGATATTTTTCTCTTTTTTTTGAGAAAAAGATGGAAGGAGTGTTACTTTTCAGAACGGGACATAATAATAAAAAAAAAGTTTTATAAGAACCACTTGGTACTTTTCTGAGTATTATAGAAGAACAACTTCACTGAACAAAAACTATGTAGCCATGCACCTCTTGGCTCTTGCAACGAAATTTACATGACCGTACTTATTACTAGTATAGACTATAGAGCTATGATTTTATCCGGAAATTTGAGATTACAGTTTGAATGTTCGTGTGATGAGATCAGACTCTTGAGTGATCCAAAGAAGTTATTGAGTCCAGCATCAGTGATGCTCTGTCTCAGCTTTCGACTTACGTTATGCGTAAGCGGGTGATACAGAGTGCAATTCTGACATTCTTACGCGCATGAAGCTCTTTTTTTACAATTTTGCTGCCATTTTTACAAACAAAATTCTTACGTGCATTTCTGCCACAATTCAAAATTATGCTGCCATTTTTACGGCATATGAAGGGTGAGGTCTGGAGTCAATACTTTTGTTTGTAAGAATTTCTGGAGAACTAACGAGTCTGGCGTTCGGATGCACATGCGATACGACACAACCATACAATATTTTGACTTCAATACGTTTAAATCATGTTATTTTGCGTTTCAAAAGGATTGAGAAATTTACCTCAAAATTGCAAAAGTGATGGACGAAGCCTATTATGAGTACTGTTCGCCGTCTAGTCCTTTTTCGCTGCTAGCTTTCCTTTACATTTTTGGATTTGTCCCATTTCCGACGAATGTCAGATGTACTCTTTTTCCTACTGGTATGACATGATAAATTTTTGTGTGTTCGAAAAAAGATGGCCGAAGCCCATATTTCCCCAATCAATGGGCCGTGCAGCCGAGAGCCTGAGATGGCAGTTATTCCTATTGGGCCAGAAATATGGTCCAATACCCAATTGAAAAGCACTTAGCCCAGGCCCAAGCGCATGTACTAGTACTCCCGAAAGGAATAAGTCTGCATTGAGTCCCTTAAATATACATCGGATCTATCCCTCAACGGCAAAATCAAATATAATGACTCCAACTGTTAAAACCATATTAAGAGAGGAGGAAACATTGACATGTGGGCCCCACATGGTGACTCGACTATTTTGATCAAGTTAACTAGCCACGCCAATCGACCAATGAAAACCACCGTCAAAACAGTCCAGAAAGTCAAACTACACCAGTTTTTAAGTCGTTGGGGATCAACATATCTAGTATTGCAGTCGAGGATACAAATTAAATCGGATATTGAGGGAGTTAGAGTCGACTTATTCCTTCCCAAAAGGCCAATCTGCTTCCGTCCACGTGACTATCCAACGGCTGAGATTCCGTGCAGCCGGTTTTGCTTGCACCAAAAGGCGTTTTCTGTGATTTTTCACAATACCTTTACAAGTTGTAAAAATGTTACCTATACCTTTTCTAAGTTGCAATCTTTTCATATCCTTGTAAAATACTCCGTATTTCATATGAGCAAATGGATAAGTCAAACCATAGGCTAAATAGTAAATACATGGGCGATAGATATTAATTCGGTCCACCAGTTTCACCAGGCTGGTACCCTCAACTCTCCATCAGTTGCTGGCCAAATGGCAAAATATCATTGGACACTTATAGTTGCATCATGCATAATACAGATTCCAGTTAATAATAAACCTTACTTTCTGAGTTGACTTAGTCTCTATCCCCACAACAAAAAGAGCACTAGGTAAGTAGATATAATGGGGTAGTATAAACTAGATACAAGTCGCTGCAATGATGCATGCAAAATATCAACGCCATATCATGTTGACCTAGCATAAACAAAACTCAAATCCGGCGAAGTACGCTTGTTTGCTATCAATAATGCGAGCAAACAAATGAATCTTAATAGCATCACACTAAGGAAGAATGGATAATACATCTCATCCACGTCTGTTAAATAATTTATATTCAGCCAGAAGGAGAAATCACAGCCAAGACCTCGTCTCATTCACTGATCATCAATCAGGTCCCTGACCAGTAATTTTTTTTTAGAAAATAGATTTTCATTAATCCGGTCTCTATATCCACGAAAGATATACACATCCAAATCATGACCAGTAATTGATCTATTCAAATATTGATCGCAGCAAATTAACCATTCTAATCAATTCTAAGCAAATTTCGATTGGTTTGGACGTTCATATTGCAAGATCTCTCAGGTAAATCAGCCACTGGCCGGCCTGAACCAATTTCCTTTCACTATGAACATAAGATGCCCATTTTTCCAGGAAAAAAAAAGTTAACACAAGATATCAAGGGTTACTTAATTTCAGGGCCTTATCTGCAACACAGCCAGTGCTTAGCTTAGCATGCTACATACTCCAAAGTTCAAAATCTGCAGACCAAAGCATTCCATCTGACAGAGACCGCAATTCCACCAGACACACCATTTTTTTACGCTCATCATGTATGCCTTCTACGTAATGCAGCACCAATCATCAATCATTTCCTTCAAAAAAGCAAAACCACACACACAATGCCAATCAAACACTAAATAATTCTCTCTTTCTGAGAAAGAAGCACTATATAATTCAGGGACAGCAAGATCGCATTCTTAGCAAGGGAGAAGACTGAACAAACAGAGAGAGAGAGAGAGAGCGGCCATGGCGATGGCGAGGGGGAGGAAGGAGAGGGCGCCGCGAGGGTACGTGCCGATCCTGATCGGCGGGCAGGGGGAGGAGAGGGAGAGGATCCTGGTGCGCACGGAGCAGCTCAAGCAGCCGCACTTCCTCGCGCTGCTCGACCTCGCGGTGCAGGAGTTCGGCTACGAGCAGCGGGGGATTCTCTGCATCCCCTGCACCACCAAGGCCTTCCGTTCCATCGTCGGTGCAGCCACGCCCACCGCCGCCGCCGTCGCCGGCGGCGAGATCAAGTCATGACACATGCTCTTCCTCTCTCCAGTGTTCTTGTTTTCTCCTTTCCTCTTTGATCCGTTTTAGCTCTGTGCTATGCAGAGTTGTTGTTAGCTTAGCTCATGTACGTACACACGGATCCAAGATTGTATATGCAGATCACGATGAGTTTATGGAAAGTCGTGATGTGTTATAGCAGTGGATGTAAATTGTGATGTTATCTTGTATAATTGCACAGAGATGGAACTTGAAAACAAGTACCAAATGAATCCAAGTGCTAGCATAAACTACTGCTCTGAAATTTTCCCCAAAATTATACTAACTCCGATTTTCAATGTATGACGCAGTTAGCTTTTGACGTGATTTTTATCATTTGTCTTATTAAAACAAATATATAAATATTATTTATTTTGTTTTGACTTGTTTTATCATCAAAGAAACTATAATATTAACTTATACTTTTACATATTTATATTAAATTTTTAAATAAGATGAATGGACAAACGTTATGTGCAAAGTCAACGGCGTCATATATTAAAAAATTGGAGGTACTAGTTTTTTTTTCTCAACTGCATCATTAATACAAGAATATATTGTGGTATGTACTATTGTTTCTTCTCGACTGCAAAATCTCTTTCCTTTTCTTAAAACAAAATGAATACAGGAATATACACACTTTGATGATCAAATTACAGTGGTATAAGCTACTTGTGGTATGTGGTGTGATAGTACAATACATACTACAAAAATGAACTAAAGTTTCAGACATAACAACCTTAAAACAAAAGAAAAAAGAAAAAGAGAGAGACATTCAGATATACTGTACATTCCAAACTGATACTGTATTCTCATTGGCGTTCAGGGCTACCGACAAAAAGGAAAACTGGTGTGCTGGTGCTAACTGAAGACGGCCTCTCAAAGATTCTCTGAAGCAACCTCGGCAACGGAGGCATGTCGCAGTCCAAGACACCCTCAAGAATCTGGACCACTTGACCCATCGTCGGCCGATCAACCTCATCCTCTTGAATGCACCAGCAACCGATCTTGCACACTCTCTCAACCTCCTTCAAGTCCGCTTCACCACACAGCTTCTGGTCCAGCAAGCTCATCACATCTCCATCTAGAAGCTTCCTTGAAGCTTGCACAGGGAAGTAGACAGAATAGTTGCCATCAGAGTCAGTGGATGTAGAAGTAGTGGTAGTAGTAGTGCATTCTTCTTCTGATCTGGCTGAGTTCCTCCTGCCTGACACTAGCTCAAGCAGCACCATTCCATAGCTGTAAACATCTACTTTCGGTGTAATTGCTGTTCCACTAATCCATTCAGGCGCAAGATAACCTATGGTTCCTCTCATGGTGGTGAGTGCTCTGCTGAAATCTCTCCCTACAAACTTTGCCATCCCAAAATCCGCGACCTTGGGAAGAAACGATGCGTCGAGTAGTATGTTTTGCGGTTTGATGTCGCAGTGGATGATTCGATCATGGCAGCTCTCGTGCAAGTAGCACAAGCCTCTGGCAACTCCAAGAGCTATCTGGTAGCGAGTGTTCCAGTCCAAGAACTTGCCATTGCTTTGAAACAGATGTGTGTCAAGAGATCGATTTGGCATGTGTTCGTAGACAAGAAACCTACTGTCGCCGTCACTGCAGAAGCCAATCAGATTAACCAAGTTGATGTGTTGGATGGTTCCGATCGATCTCACTTCAGCTCTGAATTGCTTATCTCCTTGTGATCTACCGTCGAGTCTTTTCACAGCTATGCCGGTAGAATCACGCAGTTGTCCCCTGAAGACGGAGCCGAATCCGCCTTCGCCAATCTTTTCAGAAAAGTTTTTGGTTGCAGAACGCAAATCTTTGTATCTGAAAGCCACGAGGCTACCATAATTTTCACTCCTGTTCTTGTCTTTGTTCCTCCTGATGATGAACATCAAAATGAACATCAGCACAGCCAAACCAGCAGCGCATGCACCAACGACGACACCGATTATCACTCTACGTTTCTTGCTTCTCTGCATATCTCTTGCTGAGAGACGGAGATACATGATTTCTCCATTGGAATTCTGCTGCTGCAGTTTTGCATTGAGCAATTCAGTGTGCCAAACAAGGCAACCTTTACTGCCATATGAATAAGCAGTGCAAGAGCAATTATTCAGACAAACCTTCATGCATTCATCTGAACTGTCAACATCCTGCATGCTTTCAGCTTTGTCAGGCAAGATGATATCAGACATGGAGTAGAACTTATCAGTTGAATCTGATGAACTCGTGTTGCTACCTACACAATCCAACTGATTCTTTCTCACACATCCACCAGTTTGATCGCCTTGCTCCCAATCCTTCACTGATCCAACAGTGAATCCCTTCATGCAGCTGCAGAGTGGAAGCAAACTGAAACTGCAGACCGAGAAAGCCCCACATACACCGTACACATCACACTGAACCTTCGGATTGGAGTACAGCGTCAGCCAAGACTGCGAGCTGTCCAGCCAAACCTGCTGCTTGTTCCGGCCATCGACGTCGATGAAGTTGCGTGTCACCACAGCTTCATTTGACACATTGAACTGGAGATATTCCTCTCTGCTGTTGTCGAAGAACCCAAGGTGAAAGCCAGGTGAATTGCCGATCAGCTCAGGGATGCCAGTGAAGTACTGACCATTCCATGGTCCACTGGACCAGTAGGTGACAGACGAATTGCAGAGCTTGAGCACGAGCTGAGGCGTGTCTTCGTCTACCTCGAAGCAGTAGGCTCCGGGGGACGGGCCGGCCATGCTCTTCTTGGAGACGAGACGGCGGTTCAGGCCGGTGAGCTTGTCGCGGCCGAGCTTCGCGCCGGGGAGGAGCGTGTCGGTCGGGTGGTCGACGCTCTGCCACAGCGTACGAGGTTGGGACATGTTCGAGGTGTCTTGCAGTACGAGGTTTCCACTGTTCAGAAGGACGGCTGCAGTGTTGTTGCTGTTGCTGGTGGAGTTCTTGGCTGAAACGTTGGTTGACCAGGCTATTGACTTGGTGGTTGGGTGTAAGGCAACCAGGTCGCCGTCGTCGCCGGAGATGGTGAGCTCCGGCGAGCCGGCGTCGGCGGCGTCCATGATTGGCTCTCCGCCGTTGGCTACCCATACCGTGGTGCGGTTGGGCACCGTGTTGAACCATATGCCCAGGAACCATTTCTCTTGGTTTGGAGCCGGGGCTTTGAAGAAGCCGAGCGCGAACTTGCCGTTGTTGGAGACGACCTTGTCCTTGCCGCCGACGACATGGCCAGGCTTGACGGTGTCCGTCGCGGCTGAACACGCCGGAGCACCGCCGCCGAGGAAGACGACGATGAGCACGAAGAGGTTATACAGAAGAGGAGGCATGTGGATCGGATGTGAGTACGTGGTACGTGCCAACGTACGTATAGTGAGGTGCACGCGGGAGAAGAGACGAGGGGCATTAAGTAGAGGAGGCGACGGTTACGGTTCGTGCGCGGTGAGCGGTGTGAGTTTGACCGAAACATAAGTGGTGATAAACATGTACTATAAGCGGTGGCGACGGCGACGGTCGCCGACGTAAGATCGCCGGCGGCTAAGAGCCCTATAACAGCTAGCCAAGTAGTAGCGAGAAGGCTGCGTATGTGCGCCGTTTTTAACGGGTGATTTTGTAACTGCTTTCCTTTTGCCTTCTCAACTTAATTTCGACGACCGTGGAATTAATCCCATGGCATTTGTGATGCCACGTTATCTCACTTGCAGAGATGGTTCTGTAACGAGTTATTACCTGTTCCAGACGGCGGCTATGTATCCAAGATGGATCCTTCCGGTGCTGTGCGCCTGCCGTTCCACTGACGTCGTGTCCGGTTCAGTCACGCCAGCTCCGCGGCGGCCGGCCGATCGAGATAAGGTCAACAGTGATTTACCATTATTTTTTTAAAACAAACTCATTATTAACAGTCATATATTTGTTATATATTCTCAAGTTTTAGAAAACAGATTTTTACTTGTATATTTGTAAGGATTGAGATCCACTAATGTAAAGTCAGAGGAACGTGGTGACTTACATGTGAGTTTCACCACTCACGAGCCCACCTGTCAGTGACCACGTCAGGAGAAGTTCATGTCAGAGGATCCTTTTCATCTTGTAATGATGTATTGTTGTCATTTTTTTTACAAAAAAGTTATTTTACACCCAAATGCAATCGCACCCGTTAGCGTTAGCGTGAGGCAACGCCATTTGACACGCCATAAAAAACACCCTTCCATTTTTTTTTTGTCCTCAAAATAAATCTCCGATTAGTGTTACGGGTATTGATATGTAAAACTCTAAAACAAAAATATACTTTTATAAATATTAAATAATTAAAAAGTTAAAATATCTTGATCTTTATCCGATCTGCTTCATCTGCGGCAGGCCGGCCTGTCTGATCCCTTGGGCCTCCAGCACGACAGGGAACTGGGCCGCAGAAAGCTGAAATGGAGCAGTTTCGGCCTAGTGCCAACTCGCGCCAAAACGAACGGACACTGCCGCGCGCGTGCGACCGCAACTAAACCACTCTCTTGGTTAAACTTAAATCACTCGCTCGAGCAAGTGAGCAACTCCACAAGGCCAAGCTGCTAACCACACTCAGTAAATCACGGGTTAAGTAACTACTTAATCAGCATTTGCAAATGTGCATCGCTATAAATACAGCTTTTTTCTAAAACCCGTAAAACCATCACCATCAGATCGAGAGCATAGGTCACAGAACAACAGTAACAAGACACTAATTAAAACGAAGCTTGATCAAATGGAGTTCAAGAAGCCAACGATCGGGATCTCCTCCTTCCTCCTCCTGCTCCTCGTGTCCGCCGCCGCCGCGGCAAGGCCGACGCGCCAGCTAGTCGCCGACGACGGCACCGTTGCCGCGCCCGCTGTCGCACCGGCCGCGGCGGACGTGGCGGCCGGTGTTGCCGATGCGCCGGTGGCTGCTGCCAATGCCGACGTCCCGGCTGCTGCGGCAGCAATGGGCCCTGTGGCTGGCGCGGCGGCGGCCGGAGCACCGATCGGCGCCAGCACCATCCCTGTGGCGGCGGGCGCGGGCGCGGTGGGGATGAACGGCGGCGGCGGCGGCGGCGGCGGCGACCACCCTATGGTGTTCTTCATGCATGACATCCTCGGCGGGACGAACCCGTCGGCGCGCATCGTGGCGGGCATCGTCGACAACACGGCCGTCACCGGCCAGCTCCCCTTCGCGCGGCCCAACGGCGCCGTGCTGCCGCTGAACAGCGGCGTCAACGTCAAGAGCGGCGCGGCCGGCGCCATCGACAACAACAACATCCCCTTCCTCACCGGCCTCGGCGGCGCCACCAACGCCGCCTTCACGTCGAACAGCAACAACAACAACAACGGCGTGCCCGTCTTCGCCGGCGGCAGCCTCCCGCAGGGGACCACGCTCCAGAAGCTCCTCTTCGGGACCATGACGGTGGTCGACGACGAGCTGACGGAGGCGCCGGGGCTGGGCTCGCCGGCGGTGGGCAGGGCGCAGGGGTTCTACATCGCGAGCTCCGAGGAGGGCGTGAGCCAGACGGTGGCGGTGACGGCGATGTTCAAGGAAGGCGAGTTCGCCGACAGCATCAGCTTCTTCGGCGTGCACCGCACGGCGGACTCGGAGTCGCACCTCGCCGTCGTCGGCGGCACAGGGAAGTTCGCCGGTGCGAAGGGATTCGCCAAGGTGGCCGTCGTGAGGCCCGGAGGTGTGGCGGCGACTGCCGCGGAGCACGAGACGGACGGCGTCGAGACGGTGCTCCAGTTCACCGTGTTGCTCATCATGTACTAGTTAGGTACCGTGGTCAAGCTCAGGTTTACCAAAATGTTTGGGGCTGACGTTATCGTGGTCACCCCATGGTTTAACGGTTACAATAAGATATATCATGGTTTAAAAAATAGGAAAAATTATCGCACAGTTTTGTAAACCCTCGCTATTAACTACAGTTGCGAAAGGTGTTGTGCTTGTCCGTGTGTCCCGGAAATATGTTGATCTCATAATCATGTATAAGCGCCTGTATTTTGAAATATGAACGAAATTTTGATCCCAAAAAGATGAAGAGCAACATCCATCTGGTACAAATAGTTGTGAACAGTTTTAATATTTCGAACTGCGATGTTACTTTTTGTGGTCTAATTGATCTATTGCACATGTCAACGTGGCACTCTTAAATGGATTAGATCAAACCCAAAAGGGGAAAAAATACAAAGGGAGAAAGGGGCGTCCTAATGGGCGACTGGTCGCGCCCACGCCCAGGCGCGCGACCACCCCTCAGTCCTCTAGTCTCTACTATAGTTACTAGTACTACTACACTAGAACTAGTGTAATACTGTACTAATGTAGTAGTATATGTACATACATGTATATAAACTGTGTACGTATAAAAAACCTAAAAATACGTGTATACAAATTTTGTATACGTGTATACAAACTTTATATACGTATGTATAAAAATCTAAAAAATACACGTATATAAGTTTATATACGTGTATATAAGTTTATATACGTGTATTTTTTTAGATTTTTATACACATATATAAAGTTTGTATACACGTATACAAAGTTCGTAGACGTGTATACAAAGTTTGTATATATGTATACAAACTTTATATACGTACGTATAAAAATCTAAAAATTTACACATATACAAAGTTTATATACACGTATACAAAGTTTGTATACATACGTATTATAAAAACTGGAAAAATGAAAAAAATACGAAAAGAAAAAAAGAAAATACGGAAGAAAACAGAAAAAAACGAAAAAAAAAGAAACTGTACACGCGCGGCAGAAGAAAACAGAAAAAACAAAAAAAAAAGGGAGAAACCGTACGTACGTGCAGTACGCAGCTCCTCTCCACGTGTGACACGTGTCCAGTCACACGCGGGAGGATGCGCGCGACCGATCGCTGATTAGTGATTTCGGAGGTTTTGCCATGTTGGTAGAGTAGTTGGTTTGATATATAAAAAGGAAAAAAAAGCAGGGGTGTCAACGCAAATTGGAATCGCCTTGTCTACGTAATCAGTACAGTATTCAGTAGTCACCGGACTACCCTCTGCTGCAGTGCCGCCGTGCCGGCTGACTAGCACCTGGACCAACTCGAAGTACTACTCCACTGATTTGTGGGCCATGATGCCTTTGGCCCCGTATGTCAGTGATAGGTACAAATTAAACTGGTACGGAGTAGCTAGTAATCTCTTCATCTTAAAATATAAGCAATTTTAGGTTCGAGGATATATCATATTCATCTAAAATCTTTTATATTTTAGGATAGAGGAAGTACTATTTCTCTGAGTGGTAATTAAATTAATAAACATCTCGGGTTAATTTATCTGCGCCAAATCGTGTCGTGGACTCGTGGTTGTCCCTATCTCCTACCTCGAGTTCGAGTGGTTGGACGTGTTGTACGTACTTCAAAATTCAAATACGGTTCTACATGCATGTGCATCACACCAAACCGATATACAACTCGCGTTCGTTAGTATATACCAAATCGATTAGGCTACGATTTAAATTCAAATTAATTGGCCGCTGGAGACTGCAGGCGATACTTTATACTGTACAAGGTTTGCGGTTTCAGCAATTTGTTAGGGCATGCATACAGTTTGAGGCGAGTTTCTTAGCATCATGCAGCTGCATATGGAGGAGATCAGAGCACAAGATCGAGACAGGTACATACATACGTATTGTGGATTCGCGGCGCTTTTGTTAGCAGCATACATGCATGTCAATGTGCGCATGCATAAGCATACATGCTTATTTATTTATTATTATTTTCTTTACTAGATTGGCTGGCCAGCATTAATGTTATTGTTCGAAGCGACAATAGCTTCACGTCGAAGGACGTGATTTTCTCGGTGGAATAATTGGATAGTAAAACAATGTATTAATTGATGAAATTTCTTGGGAACCCTCTTTACATCCCCTAGAGGTTATTTATAGTCTTAGTACAAACACATGCGCTCTAGGATTGGATTTAATGTATACTGGGGACTTTACATTAGTACCCTTATGATAGTGGCATCTATAAACGCAAACAGGATCTATATACCCATTGGGCCTTCTAAATGGGCCTTTGGGTAGGCCCATAGGTGCCGAACGGCCTTCTTGGGCCATACGGCCTCCTAGTCCTGCTGGCGGAGATATCTGGCCCACGGGCGAACTCTTCCGGCTTCGCCTCTGACGCAAGCTCGGCAACATATCCCGTGGACGGGGTGGCGAACTCTCCTAGCTTCGCCCTCCGGCTTCGCCACCATGGCTTCGCTCTTTGGATTCGCAACGGGCGAATCCTTTGATCGTCGAACGTCGCTTCGTATGCGTGGTGATTTCGGCACCTTCGATCGAAGGCCTTCGTAACAGGCCTCCAACCGTTATTATGCATGATTTGCTTTTCGTTAATTGAGCTTATATTACACTATGTGATTCCAATGGCAAGTCTACTGAGTAATTAATATAGTTAAGTTATTTATGACAGCTATACAATAGAGTTAAAATAAAGTTTAGGGACAAATGTGATATCTAATTAGTAAGAGTAAGTCTTTAATATAACGATCTAAATAGTAAATATTAAGTACTACCTTTGTTCCACGTTACAAGACATTTTGAGTTTGAATACATGCATCTATGCATGTGCTTCATATATAAGTCAAAATTTATATGAATGTCAGTGAATTTAAATGATGGATAGAAAGGATAAAACATATATATTATAACGTGGAATGGATGGATTGCTCTTTATATTACATGTTTGTGAAATTGAGTGAATTTCTTATATATACCACTGAAATTTGATCTGATCCCTTTATATGTCACACAAAATTGACTATGAATTATTGGTTACTTATCTATTATTATTCAGGAGATCAAGAGACATGTCGAAATTCAAGATTAAGCGAAAAAGTTTTAGGCTTTGCTACCGTGACCAATATGGTACGACCGGTGCCTGTGATGAATCTTTCTTGCTCAGAATGACACCATTGCACAAGGAACTATCTTTGCGCACAGAAGCGATATATGTTTCAGCTTTCTACGAAATGTTGAAGGCAAACGGTATGCACCAGTGGGTGGTTTTTCATGAGCATAAAAACACCATCAAGAAATCACTCGATAATTTAAAACATGCGCTTCGTAGATATAAAAGCAATCGAATAAAATTGGGGCTATTCTACTTGGTGCCAAGGAAAGACGGCAAGTTTGGATTCATCGTCCGTAGTCCTCTACTCGATAAGCCCATTGAATATCATGGAAAGAGAAGAATAAAGCTCCAATTCAAGAAGAGAAGTATAAGCCCGTCAATCACTTCAGCAAATGTACCAGCAGCGAATATTTTCACTATTGCTTGCTCTTTCTTTAGTAGTCACTTGGAGGATGCAAGTGAGGTTAAGGACATTGCTAATATACACTTGTACTCTTATTTTATGTTTTGTTATAATACTTCTATAAATGTGCATAATTAAATTCATGTGGCAATGTATTCAAGAATGTCTATACACTATGCATCTCTTCTAATTTTATATTGAAAAAAGTGGTTGTAAACGTGCCCAATCAGCTATGGCCGTCGGCCTTCATCAGGATTTTTTTTTCTTGTACCCGTTGAATGAAACAATATTTAAATATCAAGCTTAAATCTTTTTATATGCACATTCAAATGTGACGTACTGAAATATTTTCTTTACACGTTACATAAAACCATGACAATAACAAACAAATAGGGAATTCCTTGTTAACTTGGGTGCATTCATACAGTAACACAATATCAATGAACACAATAGAAAGTTCTATACATTCAACTATACAACTGCGGGTAGAGCCAGAACACGGCGAAGTGGGTAACATGCAGTCATTATTTTTTATTGCGATTTGGAGATGTCAGCTCTCAGCTCCTCTTCAAGTTCGTCAAACTCCCACCCACTTATCTCTTCAGGTGAGTATTTGTTAACTTGACCAAATTCTAATTCTAACTTTGCAAGTTCAGAATCAAGATCCAGCGGCTGGTCAGGTTTCGCTGGAGATTTTGGGGAGACCACAGTTTCAGCTTTAGGTGTAGAAGGTACCTGAACTGGTGAAGGTTCCTTTGTTGGAACCTTTGCTCGGCGGACTTCAATGTCTAACGTCGGTCGTTCTACAGACTCGAATCTCTCTCTAAGTTTCTCTATCTCAGAAAATAAGTTCCTGACGTCCTCATCATCCCTCCTGTGGAAAGAAAATCAAATGGAGTTATTCCAAAACTCTGAAGGATGAAAGAAACTATAAGTATGTAAACAGGAGTTTGCAGTACCTAGAATTAACCCCTTGTTCAGAATAAAAGAGCTTCTTCATGTGATCAGTGATGCTAAAGGCAATTACAATCTGAAAAATATTGACATATTGTCAGCTCACTGAAAATATCTAATTTGTAAGCAAGGCGGAATAGGCTAAAAAACATACCAGTTCATGATATGAATTGTACCGCAGAAATAAAAATGTTTTTTTCCCAAAGAAAAAGAGGGCTGCTACCCCACGGGATACCGTGGAAATAGTGCACTCACGGGATAATTAAAAAAGCAACGACAACATAAAGGAGCACCCCACAGAACACGTGATTTGTCTCGATACCTAGCCACTGCCTGCTCGGTATCGTCGCCGGAGCAGTGGCTACCTTACCTCGCCGGCGTCATTGCCGAAGTAGCAGCTACCTCACCGCCAAAAATTCTCCTTGGTATTGCGCGCTCGGGTGATACCTCGCCGGCGTCGTCGCCCCTGAGCACCCAGAGTAGCAGCTACCTCACGCGCGATGCCTCGCCAGCGTCGTCGCCCCTAAGCACCCAGAGTAGCAGCTACCTCACCGCCAAATCCTCCTGGTACCTTGGGTAAGGTACCGAGGTGGTACCTGGTACACTGGTATCGGCTGGTACCTGGTACCCCTGGTACCTTGGTATCGACTGATACCTGGTACCCTGGGTATCGAGCTGGTACCTAGGTATCAGACCTTGGTACCTGGGTATTAGCGTGATACCCCAAGAGAGAGGAGGAGGAGGAGGAGGAGGAGGAGGAGTCGCGGGGTCCAGAGGTCCTGGTACCCTGGTATCGACTGATACCTGGTACCCTGGGTATTGAGCTGGTACCTAGGTATCAGACCTTGGTACCTGGGTATCAACGTGATACCCTAAGAGAGAGGAGGAGGAGGAGGAGGAGTCGCGGGGTCGAGGAGGTCGAGCAGCGGGGCGGCGGCGGAGGAAGAGGAGGCGACAGATCTGGTGCCTACCTTGTACCATGCCTCCCCAGCCTCCTCAGCCGGCTGTGGACGACGACGTGCTCGGCGCACCCCTGCTGCTGGCCATGGAGGTCTTCATCACCGACGCTGTAGCAGATCCGCTTGCTGCCGGCCATGGAGGATGTCGCCGCAACCGCACCCCGTTCCGGCTCCACCGCACCCCGCTCCCGCTCTCCCTCTCGCTCACCGCGCTCGCCGTCGCGGCCTCCCCTGCGGCGACGGCCGCCGGCTCCGGTGAGCAGTGGGCGACGGCGACGGGGAGGGCTGCAGTGCCGTCTAATTTGGGGGAGGAGAGTGAGGTAAGAGGAGGCGACGGGGAGAGCTGCAATGCTGTGTGATTTGGGGGAGGAGAGTGAGGTAGGAGGAGAGGATTCGGATGATTTTGGGGAGAGGAGTGAGGTAGGAGGAGGGGATCCCGTCTCCACGGGATGCCGTGGTGTAGGTTTTCTGAAGAAAAATGCGTTGAAATAGTAATGACCCTAATAACAATCAACTTGCGATTCTCATAAATTCAGGCAATAATCAAGGTACTTGGTACGGACCTTCTTTTCAGTTTCCAAATATTCTTCCTCAAGGGATTTCTGTGGACTTGTCTTTTCTGATAGTTCCTCATTGTCATGTTCTGTTGACACGTCCCTACAAATTTCATCCAAACACGTGATCGCAATATCATTGGGGTCATTTTCTGGCAGACCTTACTGCAGATTGTATATATCAAAAAGAACAATTGGCCAACCTTGACTGCAGAACTGCCAAATTATCCACGTATGTGCAGATTCGCTCAATTGATGGGCTCAGAATTTCCTGCCAAAAGACATAACACACATATCAGAGTGGATAGCAGACAGATTTAAAGTGTGTTTACATGGAATGTGAAACAATGGTTTCAAACAGTTTATATATCAAACCAAATACCTTGAATGTAGAAAGGTGATATTTAGTCAATTTCAGGAAATTGTCTGTACATCTCTCAAGCTCATCACTACATAAACAAAAGATAAAGCTGAATTTAGTAAACATATGTTTTAGCCACAGGCCCTAATCAGGCAATAACCACTACATACTTGGTTCTCTTTTCCTTCTGTTCATTATATGATGACTGAAGCTGCCACGTATCCTCAAGGAAATTGATCCAAGTCTTGACTACGCCAGCCTCCACATTACATGAGGTAATAGATTTTGAAAGTTCATTATCCTGATTGATGCCAGGGAAGAGAACAAAATATTAAGTTGATCAATATTTTGATAACAAACAGCACTAATCAATTGCAAGAAATATAACTGAAAAAAAAATTGAAACCAGATCAACAAATAAAGTATCAGCACCTTCGCTTTTAAACTAAATATCATTTGATTGTTTGCTTCATCAAATTGATCCCTCTCTTCCCTTGTTTGCTTGAGACGTCCAATGGCAGCATTCAGTGAAATGTTGACCTGTTGGTGGAGAGATATAGAAAGAACACAAACCTAATGTCAACCTTAACCAGAACAATAATAATTCTTATAGAAAAAATTCAGCAGAAATGTAACTCCACCAGCCCACTATATATTGATAAAAGTAACGCGATTGAATGGTGCTGGAGTATATTTGTAAAGCAAATTTCCAATTTTGTCATTTTTATTCATATTTTTAAAGGAATATAACTCTTTAAACTTATTTACAAGATGGCATATCAGTTGATTAAATATCTTACATTTTTTAGATTTAAAATTGATGGCACATAACAACTGCATATCCACATCAAACCTAGCACTGGAAGCCAACAACCAAACAAATCTTTTAGAAGGTTCTAAATGAGGGAAAAGGCACCTTCTTCAACCGAGCCTCAAGTTCGTCACGTTGCTTCTCCAATTCAGAAATCTCAGCCGTCAACTCCTATACCAGAGACACGTTCACAAAAAGGGATGAGCATCAACAGATAATACAGTGAAGAAATACCCGCATATGCATTCCTTTTACAATGTAAACATATGCAATATATGTATTACATGTGCAGGCACTTATGTTCTGCAAATACAAATCAAATGTGCAGAAACCAAGGTCCAAAGGCCTTGTGCTCATGCAAGATGTCTTCCTTTAAGTGAGCACATGTAATGAAATAAGTTAAGAGAAAGCTCCAAAACTGCTTATGAAAGTCATAATTTGAGTTCCATGATCTGAAATGTATGAGTTCTTAACTTCTTAAAGTACAAGGAGTCCAAAACATGAGATATGGTTCTTACCTTTTCAACTGCACTCACTTCATTCTCCTTTTTAGCACGGAAGTTAAGAGCCTCTTCTTTCTGGCGCCTATTATCCGTATGGCACAATACAACTTGAAAGGTCACCACCAGTTCACCACAAAGTTTCTCATACCAAGAATTCATTATTCAAATATATAACAAACAATTCTAGCATACAACCACACTAGCGACCAACATTATATGCTTTTGAGTTGTGGCCAGCAATGAATACAGCTCAGAGACAAGAAGATGTTGATAAATGCCAGAATAACGACAACCAGCCAGATGTAAATCTCTAAAGAAAATCACATAAATTCAAAACATGATTATGTGAATCGAGCACTGCTTGATTGTGCCATGCAAATCTGAAGTGTGGAACTAAAGAACATCAACTGCTGCGGTAAAAATTGACAAGATCAGGTGTGCATAGGATTATGGAACATAGTGGGCATCATAATCATATTTTAGAACCTTCTCTAAGTGTTCATACAGCTACTCTGTATTAGTTTTCCAATTGAAAAACTCTACAAAAAAAAATGAACCTTCTCCCTTTTATGTGAATTCCCCAGAGGCAAACTAACTTGTGAAGGCCTATCTGTTCTATCTCACAAGCCCCAAGAAAACAAAGGCAAAAAGGTATTACGATGTAAACAAACCACCACTAAAGTAACATAAATTTCTAGAACATGTTATGAAGATTTAACAAATGATATCAAAAGATTCATAAAGAAATAAGTTCAGATAGCTATACCTGTGATCCAAAATACGCTTCTCAGCCTTGGAAGATGAATTAGAGAGGGAAGTTGCTAAGACCTTTAATTTGTCAACCTGCAAAGCTAATGGGATTAATGTTGTATCCTGTGCATTTCCCCCCAAATGTTAACAACTTAACATGTACATAGCTCAACCAAAAGATAACACAAAAACGGATACAATCACCAGCAGTGGCATTGGTGACCGGACACCAGCAGCCACAGGTCCACAGAGCATATGTTAATGCAAAACTTTAGCAGAAGAAATAGATTTTTACGGTCCTCACGTCCAACAAACATGGATCACAGTGCAAAGGTTGTTCAGTAGAAACTAGAAAGTAAATCTAAGTACAGACACAAGAAAGAATAGAGTCCCATAGCCCATCAGGTCATTTCTTCAATGTATAAAGTCCAAAAATGAAGACCCAGGAACAAAAATAACAGAGCAGTGAAGCATGCATGCAAATTTGCAGAGCTGAAGATTAAATATATTCTTGTTGAAGTTTTACTGAGTGCATGCATAAAAATCACTTAAGAAACATGCGATGGCATTCCATGGGATGGGACTAAGATACTTATTCATTATATGAGGCTGAATATTAGTTAAATAAGTTGACCAGCTAAAATTTGAGATACATAAATTCACATGAAAACATGCCTTTTGGGAACGAATCTCAAGGGAGTCTCCGGCAGTAGATGTTTTTTTCTTCAGTAAAAGCTCTTCCATTATAGAGCAGAATCGGACTTCAGAGAGTGCTTCTTTGAATGACTGGTCAAAGCAGAGAATTCAGTTAGCTTCTTAAAACCAATGTGAAACAGAAAACATTTCAAATACAAGACAGAACAGGTCAAACCAAATTGGGCCACGTGGTACTGAACTACCGAACACAGATGGACCGCATAGATTTAGCAGGATCAGTATTAGTAATAATTGGACTATCATGGTCAGCATTTGCTCTAATAAGACTAGTATCAACAAAAGTGCAAACAGAATAATTGAAGGCCCTGAACAATCTTATTTGTGCATGAGACTGTCTGTAAGTCAACTGAACTAAGTCCAGAAAGCCTATGTGAACATCTCATTGGTAAAATGAGCAAAGTAAATCATTTACTCAAATTGAATATAATTCAATAGAGGCAACACCTCAACAGTTGTTGAAGAAGTCCTTTCCGTAGTTTTTGCATGGTCTTCTTGAGTTTGTTGAACTCTTGATGTCTCCTTCTCATTTAGTTTCTTCCACAACTCTACAGCTTCAGCATCTATTCTGAAGCGACATAAACATATTAGAGTAACAAAAGTATTTAAGTTTCAAATTGTCCACAAGAAGTATATAAATTCCTAAATAAATGCATAGGACCCCCCCCCCCTTCTCCCCCAATAAGAGTCTAGATGCTTGTTAGTAGATTTATAACTACCTCATAATGTCAGAATTCCTCTTTAGTCCAGAAATGGCACTTTGGGTAAACTGAAGCAACTCTTCACGTTTCACCTTCATGTGTACAGAAACAGAGAATCATTGACAAGTCAGATTCTGCATAGTTTAGCAATTTGTGCATCAGAGTTAATTTTTCTCCTAGTGGAAAGACATTAAAGGGGGGATATACTGAATACTACATTCTTTCTACATAAAGGAACAATGGCCTTCCTGTCTAGAGGAGTGAAGCAGAATTCCATTCAGTACTCCAATCAAGTGATGCATTGCATGAGCATAGACTCATAGTGAGTTTGTGACTGACTACATTTCTAAATAATCCTATGCAAGGAAGGGGTCACCTTCTGTCTTAATAATATCTTCCCCCTTTTGGTAGGATTACTTTATATATCGTTACTGAAATAAAGAAACTTCATGTGCAGTAAACTCAGCAAGACCCCCAAAGTTATATAATTTAATCCTAAAAAAATGGGTAGTTTACAATATCATTAAATGCATTTTTTTAAAAAAAAAGGTTATGTGAGTTTTTGTGAAGAAAAATATGCAAGCTAAGTGTTTATACTAGCAAGAAATATGTAAAACATAAAGAAACACGAATCACCTGGAAAGAAGACATCAAGAAACATATACTACAGCTGCATACCCCAGTTACATAACAATCATTGAATAATCAGGAATGAATTTTTGCAAAGAGTTACATGTTATATTTATCCATCCATTGATTCAATACTCAGCATAGAATAAAAGTGCAAGAGACAACCCAAAATGTACCAGGACTTCATCATGGTAATTTGAGAATGATTTTGCCAAGTCCTGTATACTGCTCATGATCGCATTATTGATTTCTTTCCCTCCTGTAAGACATAGGCTGCAGGAAATGACTATTAGTAATAACGGTAGGTTGCTAAGCTTCATTCAAACATTTCTTATTCAAGGAACAGAAAATAGGATTGCAGGATGCCTGCATACATGATGTGGTTTCTCAGAACACATCAGCATGGAGCATCTATAAGTCTATAACTAACTTAAACAGGGTGCAGGGACATATCAAGTGAAAATGCAGTTTTTATGCAAATTTCATTTTCATTCGACATAAAAGTTTCCAAAAGTTTCTATCCGGAACAGCTACTAGAAAAGCCATGCTATACGTCTCTACAAAATTTTATGATCAAACTCTGCAGAATTGTGAACACAGGAAACTGGAAAAGACAAACTCTGCAATGAATAGTTAATGAGAATTGTCCATCAAATATTTTATATTTTTGAATCTTGTAAATGCAATTTGAGTTTGATCATAAACTTTTGCATAAGGATGTCAAATCCATGTAGTGAAATACAGGAGGCATTTACAAATAGATCATGTAGGCAATAAGCTCACCCGAAAATTTCCAAAAGCAGGGGAACCTCTTCTTCATTAGGAGCTTGAAGAATCTGAGAATGATAAGGATTACTGTGCTTAACTTCTATGAGTGCTTTAGCAAAAAATAGCATTGCCTTCCAAAAAAAAAAAAAACACAAAGGTGCTTTTATGCTCTCCTGAAGGAAAAAAATTGCCTGAGTTTTAAAACTTCAGAGTTAAGAAGCCAACATTAGTTTGTGTTATTTTCATTATCTTTTTGAAACCAAATTTACAGGATGCATGCCACCCATGCTACACATCTATGTGAAAAGGTACCAACCCTGCAGTTGAAGGTGTTTATACTATGTGTCCTTCAAATGTTGCACAGGTGAGAAGACTAATAGTATGAACAGATCAGTTTATTAGCTGTGGACATTGAGCGAACACATGGAAGAATTAGCTGAGGTACACTTAGTTTTGGGCATAGGCACAGATTTGGATGAGTTACACAACCCACAGCAATAACTAATTTAAGTTGCTTAGATATTGGTGAACGCTTTTTCTAAAGGAACACCAAGGCACTCCTCAGTCCTCACAATAGCAGTATATAACAAAAGGCACAAGCAGGTTCACTCAAAAATTGAATTAGTTAGGGCAGCTGAAATACATGGTATCTTGATTGAACCAACTTACCATGGACAACGTAATACCTTCAAGTGCCTGGCTATAGAGAAACACATCTCGAAAGTTCATCGGAGCTCCTCCAATATCAGCATCATAAAACAAAACCTGCCAATGCGGGTCAATTTTAGAACACATGAAACCATGTAATTAAAGAAGATATGTGGTATGCCTATACATAGACACGGAAAGCCAAATTATTAGACTAGCAAATGCATACTCTTGCAAATGGTGGTTTTGAGGTGTTCGGTTCACTTGAATGGGCATTCTGTTCGGCAGCCCCATCTAGACCTCCAAGTTGAGCCTCAACCTCTTGTAGCGCCCTGAGCCAGTGCCTTAGCACCTGAAGCCTATCCTCCCCGCGTGATGAAACCGCGGCCTCTTCCAAGCGCTTCACCATTTTCTTGACACTTTTGTAGTTTTGAGTGCTCTGTAATTCCAAAAAGAACACGTTACACAAGACGAGCTAGGAGGCATTTTGACCCAAAAAGTCAAGCCACCATCAGAAACATAGCATTTGGTATCTAGAAACCACAAGACTACACTCTATTTACATTTTACACTGCAATAGCATCAAGCTAATCTAAAGCCCCTTTTCCTTCATAACAGTACAAGACACTGTCTTACTACCGTGCAGCAGATCATGGACATGAGATCATCCCAACACTATAAGATTGCTTAAATTCATACGAATTGAACTCGAATTATATCTAATTCGAACACATGTCCAAGAACAAACTCGCATTTGACTAACTTCCCACTTCCAATTGCAAGTTTGGCACCTCCTCAACACAAAACGAGAGAGCACGTCCCAGGACAAAAATCGAAAGGGGCTTTCTGAGAGAAGGGGGCGAGGGAGGGAAACGGCGGGGGGGCGGGGGTAGAAGCCGCTCACCATCCGGTCGTTGAGGATCTTCGCGCCCTCGGCGACGGCCTGGCCGGCGTGGTGGGCGACGGCGTCGGCGTAGCCCAGCACGGCGCGGGCGACGCCGCTCCGGCCGCCCGCCTCGACGGCCTTGCTCACCGCGCTCCGCAGCCACGACGACATCGGCGGCGGTCGGCGGCGGGATCAATCACCACAACAACGGCGGCGGCGGAGGTAGGTGGGGGTGGGATGGCGCGGCGCTGTCTCGAGTCTCGACTGGACTCCTCTCCCGCGACCGGGGCTTCTTCAGGGGAGTTCCAAGTTCTCCAACACTGAAAGTTTCTGAACTGAAGAGATTTCGTGTACTTTTCGCTATCTCTCTCTTCTTCTTCTTCTTCTTCTTCTTCTTCTTCTTCTTTTCTTTTTCCCTTTATTCCTTTTCTCTTTTTTTTATCTGGTAATAAAATATTTTTTTCTTGTTTGGATTGGGAGAGCTATGCGGTTCTGTTGTCTGTTCTGAAATCTGAATGGACATGAAAAGGGATGAAGGTCATGTACTCATGTGACTGATTGGTGCTCAACTACTAATCAACTAGTGGATCGTTAGATTTGTCTTGTACTCGTTATTTAGCCATTACTCTTTCGAGAACTTTTTTGGACTATAAAACAACAAAATAATTGCAGCTAACATTTTTATCTATATTTCCTGGTCATACTTATGCATCCTATATGGAACTAAACATTTGGAATTGTTTGTTGTGGAAAAGTTATCTCCCCAACAAACAATGGATTCATTTATCCCGGCACTAACTTTGGAGTAAGGCTAGTCAAGCCTCACATTAGGCTATTTGGGTTAGATTCCTCCCACCCTTCAGCGCTCCTTTTTAAAACACATGGTTTTAAAAAACGCAAGAATAAAAAAAACGCATAATTGAAATAAGGCACATGAATTTAAAAGGTGATGTGTCTAGATATCTCAAAGGAAAATATCACATGAATTTGATAGCTTTCTAGAGAGATGATGGGAAAATATGCGTTGTGGAACTGGACTAAGGGAAAGCAATCCAAAGGAATTTATCAACTTCTAATCCTATGTTCCAAACAATCAAGTTAGAAAATATTTCTATGGATTTAAATCCTTTAAAATCGTATGAAAATGCTTTAATTTAAAGGATTTATTAGCCCGCGTATCTAACATAACATTTCCAAATGAGGCATTTTTCATGGTAGCCCAGCATGGCCCAAATCCTCTCAAGTCTAAGCTGCTTTCTTTCTTAGTAATTTATATTTTCTATATAGTTGATATCCATTAGCAATTACTTCCTCCGTTTCACAATATATAAGTCATTCTAGCATTTCCCACATTCATACTGATGTTAATGAATTTAGATAGATATATATATATATATGTCTAGATTCATTAGCATCAGTATGAATGTGGGAAATGTTATAATGACTTACATTGTGAAACGGATGGAGTATTTTTTTCGAGTAAGAGATACCCATTAGTAATTATTAAAAACTAAACTTATCATACAAGTATGTCACATCATCGTTCACTAGCAGTTATTATCTTAGACCATTTTAAATCTCATGCAAATGTGACACATCATCTAGAATATATTATATTATAGAGCTCAATATATAAGTACATATACTATTTCTATAATATTTAATATATACTCATACATAAATCCCGAGCACAGTGCAGAGTATCACCTACTAGTAAATGGTTCAAGCCACTTTCTAAAAATTGTTCTTTTTCAATCAATCAAAAAGGAAATGCAGAGGTCGACCAGACAACTTTGCACCCCATTTTCGGCTGTGTTTAGTTCACGTTAAAATTGGAAGTTTGGTTAAAATTGAAACGATGTGACGGAAAAGTTGGAAGTTTGTGCGTGTAGAAAAATTTTGATGTGATGGAAAAGCTATAAATTTAAAGAAAAACTTTGAAACTAAACACCGCCTTCCATTGACTTCAACGGATTCCTCATTCCTGTGACCAGACACTTGCTTCCTATTGTATCACTGTAGTTGCATGCTAAGATCCAAATGCCACATACTTCTTTTACACAACGGGATGAGACGGTCTTCCTTTCCACTCCCAAGAACACGCAAAATTGCAAAAATATTTTCTGATATAATACCAGCAACTCGCTAAACATACAGGCGAGTGGGCCGACGAGGCATTCAGTTCGGTCGCATCTGACAGCGATTTTCGCGTCCATGGCAGCCGTGGAAAACGAAGGTCTTTCTCTGAACATTGTCGTGTTGCTCCTGTAATCTGTTGTTCAGGATACGCATGCCGAATTGCCAGCCATGTGTAGATGACCCGCACTGCTGCTCCAAGAAAAATCTCTGAAGTTTGTAGTATCTTGCAATAATAACACGGCATCAGTTTCTGAGTGTATCTTGTCAGTATTAATTCCAGTCAGCCATGAATTCCCTTTTGTTTTCAGAGTACAGGACACTGACTGCATTTCTTTTCATACCCTCGAGAGGAAAAGGCCACCATGCTTCCGATTTCTAACACAAAAGTCTCAAGAAAAAACGAGTCTTGAGAGAAAACGAGTTGTAGCACAAGGTTTTCTCCCTTTCTTCTCCTTGTGTTTGTGTGTGAGCTTCTCAAAACACGTGAGCCGTGAGCTCCTCGTTTGGATATATACGTTCTTTGGTTTAGTTTCTATTGACTGTCTTCTACCTTTCTTCTATCTGGTGTTCTCTTATGTTGTACTAGCTGTTTCGGACAAGGAAAAACTGAAGCTTTTCCAGAGCTTCCTGCAAAGGTACTACTTCCTTTTCCGAATTCTGCCACTTTGTTCTCCTGAATGGATTTTTTTGGTAATTTTTTATGGAGTTTTTTTGGCTACTTTTGATGGAGCATAGCTAAATTTCTGCCTAAACCTGTGATTGTTTAAGTTAGATTGTTCGAAATTTGAGCGCTCGGTACATCAATTTAAATGCCCTTGTTTTTGTGCTGAAAAAAGAAAGTAATATTCTGTGGGTTTCTCCAGTATTGTTGTGAAACTGAACCCTGAATTCGTCTATGGCTTTGAAACTGAACTATGAACTCGTACTGATGTGATCAATCTCAATCTCATGTGGAAGTACTAACTGAAGATTTATCTTTCTCATGATTTGATCTTTAGGTACTCATCATCAATTGTGCCATCCAAATTGAAGTTCAAATTTCCACTGCCAAGATGATCAAACTCCGGTCAGCTCTAGGCGTTCTTGAGATCTTGTCAGTTCTTTGCATCAGCCTTGTTGCTGCATACACTCCAGTAGACAACTACCTCATCAGCTGCGGCTCATCGGTCGACACGCCGGTTGGCCAGCGGCTGTTCGTCGCCGACGACTCGGGCACGGTCGTCCTGACATCTCCGGCGAGTGACGCGGTGAAAGCCTCGCCCAGCGCGGTGTCCGGGTTGCGCGACGACGCCGCCATGTACCAGAGCGCCAGGGTGTTCAAGGCGCCGTCGTCCTACTCGTTCCGGATCAGGGACCCCGGCCGCCACTTCGTCCGCCTCCACTTCTTCCCCTTCGTGTACCTCGGCTACGACCTCGCCACGGCGAGCTTCAAGGTGTCGACGCAGGACGCCGTCCTGCTCGACGGCTTCGCGCCGCCGGCGGCGGCGAGGGGCAACGCGTCGACGACGACGACGACGACGACGCCGGCGGCGGCGGTGTGCGAGGAGTTCCTGCTCGACGTGGCGCGCGACACGCTGGTCGTCACGTTCGTGCCGCTCGCCGGCAGGCTCGCGTTCGTCAACGCCATCGAGGTCGTATCGGTCCCCGACGACCTCATCGGCGCTGCTGACTCGTCGCTGTCGACGTCCGACTCCACTGGCCAGCAGCTCAACCCTGCCGTGATGCCGCTGCAAACGGTCTATCGAGTCAATGTGGGCGGCCCCGCGGTGGCGCCCGAGAGCGACACGCTCTGGCGAGAATGGACCATCGAGCAACCATTCTTGGTCTCCACTGTTACCACTGCAGTGACTAAAAAAGTTTCTTACAATCGAACACTCAACTACCTGCCAGGGCAAGCGACGGCGGACGACGCGCCGGCCATCGTCTACGCCACCGGCAGGGAGCTTATCATCATGAACGGCTCGGTGTTCGACGGCATGAAACAGATGGCGTGGCAGTTCGACGTCGACGGGTCGGCGAGCTACCTGATCAGGTTCCACTTCTGTGACATCGTGAGCAGCGTGCCTGGCCGCCTCCACATGAACGCCTATGTCGACAGCTCCAACGCGATTCAAGATCTCGACCTCTCCGCCATTGGCAATGGCACGCTGGCGTTCCCGTATTACAGAGACTTCGTGCTGGCTGCTAGCACTCCATCCGGCAAGCTCGCCGTCTACGTTGCGTCGACGTCGCAGAAGATCACGACACCTGCCGCCATTCTCAATGGCCTAGAGATCATGAGGATACTCACGACCGCCGGCAACGTCGCCGTCGTCGAGCCAACGACGCCGCCGGGAACGAAGAAGAAGAACAATTTGGCCGTCGTTCTTGGCTCAGTCTGTGGAGCTTTCGGTTTCGTTTCCGTCGCCGCTGCTCTTGTCATTGTTCTTAGGAGGAAAGAGGAGAAGGAGGAGCTGCGGACGCCGACGACGAGCCAGCCGTCGACGGCATGGATGCCGCTCCTCGGCCGGATCAGCTTCCGCAGCGCGCCGCCGAGCGCCGTCGGGTCACGGTCGCCCAGCTTCACCATTGACACCAACGCCAACACTCCAGGAGGAGGCGCCACTCCCGGCATGGCCGCGGCGGCCTCGTCGTCCCCGAGCTACCGCTTCCCGTTCGCCGCGCTGCAGGACGCGACGGGCAACTTCGACGAGGGCCTCGTCATCGGCGAGGGCGGGTTCGGGAAGGTGTACGCCGCCGTGCTCCAGGACGGCACCAAGGTCGCCGTGAAGCGCGCGAACCCGGAGTCGCGGCAGGGCGCGCGGGAGTTCCGCACGGAGATCGAGATGCTCTCCGGCCTGCGCCACCGCCACCTCGTCTCCCTCATCGGCTACTGCGACGAGCAGGATGAGATGATCCTGCTCTACGAGTACATGGAGCACGGCTCGCTGCGGAGCCGCCTGTACGGCGGCGGCGCGGCGACGGCGACGGCGACGGCGCTCAGCTGGGCGCAGCGGCTGGAGGCATGCGCCGGCGCGGCGAGGGGGCTCCTCTACCTGCACACGGCCACCGCCAAGCCGGTGATCCACCGCGACGTCAAGTCGTCGAACATCTTGCTCGACGACGGCCTCACGGCGAAGGTCGCCGACTTCGGCCTCTCCAAGGCCGGGCCGGACATGGACGAGACGCACGTCAGCACGGCGGTGAAGGGGAGCTTCGGCTACGTGGACCCGGAGTACGTGAGGACGAGGAAGCTCACCGCCAAGTCCGACGTCTACTCGTTCGGCGTCGTGCTCCTCGAGGCGCTGTGCGCGCGCCCCGTCGTCGACCCGAGGCTGCCCAAGCCGATGGTGAACCTCGTCGAGTGGGGGTTGCACTGGCAGCGGAGGGACGAGCTGGAGAAGATCGTCGACCGGCGGATCGCCGGGACGGTGAGGCCCGCAGCGCTGAGGAAGTACGGCGAGACGGTGGCCAGGTGCCTCGCCGACCGCGGCGCCGACCGGCCGGCGATGGAGGACGTCGTGTGGAGCCTGCAGTTCGTGGCGCGGCTGCAGGAGGTGGACGGCCTCGACGCCTCCGACGTGAGCAGCCTCAACATGGTTCATCAGCTGATGCCGCCGACGAGCTTGCACGCTCGTCAGAGAAGCGCCGGCGAAAGCGAGACCGGCAGGACGGACGCCGACGAGGACAGCAGTGTGGTAGATGATGATTACACCGATGCTTCCATGAGAGGAATCTTCTGGCAAATGGTCAATGTGCGCGGGAGATGATACTGATCAGTCATCTTCAAACATTCCAGGTCATGAATTAGTCATCTTCAGACTGGTCAGTTCATTGTTGAACATTCCAGGTCAAAATTCACCTCTCCAGTATCCAGTCGGAAAAAGTGAACAAAGATATACTTAGAATTTAAAATATACTTACCAGTGAAAATTTTGTACTGTCCCTACAATGGAGTTCAAACATATGCTTGAATGAAAGACATGCAAGTCTCATAATTTATGTTTGAGCAGAAATACTACACAGTTCAAACTTTTGCCTACCTTCTGGAAGCAGGTACTGGATGGGGCCGGACAGCAAGACTGCAAGGCCTAATTAGCATCCATACAAAAATATTAGCAAGAGCAAGCAATAGCCGATATGTTCCAGAAACCGCGGTGGGCCGCAAATTCCATTTTATGCAGTTCGGAGTACAACCAACAGATGGCATGGTCTATCAACTTATGAAAGGCGTCAATAACAAATAGGATACAGATCCACTCAAATCCCAACAGGTTCATAGATATGACTAAAATCTCCAACAGGTTTAAATTGATTCATAAACTTTAAGACTGATACATCCCCTAACATCTCATTTAAGGGGATGTGCTTCCTCTCATTCAAGGGGATGCGCTTCCTCTAGGCGAGGCCCGATGATTGCCATTGTCTTCATAATCCCTGGGGCTTGGGCTCTGGCCATTGGCAGCAGGACTCATGTCACGGCGCTCATGGTCAGCAGGGCTACGGCTGTCAGCTCTCATTGGGCTCCTGCTGTCCCTTGGTGCAGGACTCCTGCTGGCATTAGGGGTAGGGCTGCGGTTCCTCCCGTTGGGTGGTGAAGCACTTCTCCTAGGGCTGCGGCTATCACGAGGGCTTCCCCTAGGGCTCTGGGTGTCGCGAGGGCTCCCCTTAGGGCTGCGACTGTCACGGGGGCCCCCCCTAGGGCTGCGACTGTCACGGGGGCTTCCCCTAGGGCTCCGACTGTCACGAGGGCTCCTTGATCTCCTTTCATTACGGCTATCCCTCCTTGGAGACTGGGAGCGGCTGTCAAAACAAAATGGAGAAGCCATCAGTGTTTGATACAAATTAAGCAGAACATGAGGATTAGGGGGAGAAATTAAGCAACTGATGAACTCAGTTTTATAAGAGTGATCTGGAGACTTTCTGGTTAACATCCAATAGATTAGTTTTTTGCAAGTATAAATCAATTAACCAGTCCTAGCAAAATCAACATGAATCAACATACATTCAGAACTCAATAGGAAGATCATGACTGCTAAAATTAATAATGATCACATATAAGATAAGTAAGAGATTCCCATGTTGAAATCAAGGAAATGATATCCTCCTTTCCATACCTGTAGCTCCTGCTACGGCTCCTGCTGTAGCTCCTACCACGGCTCCTCCCACGACGAGGGGATGGGGATCTTGAGTAGCTTCTTCCACGCCTATTATCATCAAGATACAATACATTCAAAACCTTATATTCAACAATTATGCTTATAAAAAGGAAATCTCACGGGAACTACTTGAGATTCTTAGGGCTGTTCCGGCAGTCCCTTTCTATATGGCCCCTGTCTCCACAACGATAGCATCTGTTTTTCCAGTCTCCAGCTTTGCAGTCACGGGCCCAGTGCCCATCAATCCCACAGTTAAAGCAGCGGCCAGAACCAGGTGGTGGTCCTCTGCCCATATATTCACGTGATCCTCCAGGGCCACGTGGAACCTAAAATTGGCATGAATAGCATATTTAGATTGAGTAAAATTATAAAGTAGGATCATCAAAGCATATAAACAAGATAGAGACATATAATACATACAATATTCTGGGAATAATAAAAATAAATATGATTACCCCTTTAGCAAACTCAACAATCATGCGGCTTCCATCAAAGTCCCGACCATCCAGGTTGTACCTTGCCTCATCAGCATCCCGAGCATCACTAAATTCCTATTATCCAGCAAACAAGAGGTGGCCTCGTGTAAACATTGTAAATGAAGTGTACTGATAACTGATTAAATAAATATTATCGGAAACATAAGGCAAGTGTTTTACTTACAACAAATGCAAACTCGTGCTTCATATCCACATATCGCACTCTGCGGAAATTGTATCGACAAAGAGTAACACCATCAAGATGCAAGTAGATAAATGTTTCACCAGTCAGAAGGAACTAAACGCCAGACAATGTTTGCAATTTCCATTAAAACATCAAGATAATTTATCAAAAGAATCGCCAAAGTCTGCTAGAAACTTTAGAGGAACAGCCACCAATTCCACGAAGGGCACCCTCCCACCATGGACACCGAGGTTGGGAAAGCCCCCAAAACCTTCAACAAGATCATCCGAGTTAAAACATGAAGGTTTCGTGGATATGTGATGGTAAGAAAAATATCAGAGAAAGAATGCTCTGAACAGAACAGCATGCTGCTGGCCTAGACCTCTTGCATTGAAAGGCATAGCATCAAGAAACCGTGGGGATGACTACACAAAAAGAATGAAGAGTTGCCTCTAATTTTCTGTTCCAAATTTTTTAACAAGGTGAAGAAAAGCTCATAGAATCTGAGGACTGAGGACCTTGTCACTTAAAATAAAAAGGTCTGTCATCGGTTCTATAGGTAATAACTTTGTATTAACTTATCACATGCCCAAATCAACAAATGAGGTTAGAGTGAGATACTTTCACCGAACCAATCTAGAATCTACAAAGCAAGTTACGCTTGTCGGTAGTATCTTTTGACTCAAATGAACAATTCAGAAATTCTGCCTTGAAAGACTGGAGTACAACTTAGACCCAATTTGCAACATGCTTACCTCCCATATCTGCCGAAAAGGTCTTCAAGGTCCCGGGTCCGGGTGCGCGAGGAAAGACGACCTACGTACAGCCTCGTGTTGCCGCCGTAACGGTCATCGTAGCGATCACGGTCATCATAGCGAGGCATCTTGAACTGTAACACGAAATTCAATAACGTTAGAACATCTCAAGAACACAACAGAATAGCAAACAAGAGTGAGCTAGCGGATCTAACGTAAGGCATAGGGTTTTCAGCTGAATCCCCAAATCTTGCTGGAAACGAATTGCTACTAGTACTAAGGTTTAGGGGTTAAAGGGCAAGTAAGAAAAGCTTCCGGATCTACAAGAGAAGCTAGGGTTAAGGCGAAGAGAAAAGCTGTGGGTAGAGAGGAACGAGAAAGAGGATAAGCGTACGTGTGCTCACCGGCGAGGGTGCGGCGGGAGAAGCAGCACACCGGCGACGGCGCCGCTGCTCGCGGGTGGAGATCGCCTCTGCTCGGCGGCGGCGGCGGCGGCGGCCGAGGAGACGAGGAGTCGAGACCGAAGCGACGGGGAGATCGACTAGGGTAAAGATAGGGGAGCAAGGAGACCGAGGTCAATTAATTACGCTGGGCTGTTGGCTATATATGGGCTTTCTATGGGACGAGATTTCTAATCACAGTAGTACTCGTTCCGGACTAGTCATATTGATTTGGAGGCCCATCTAAGACGAAAGGCCCATTAGCAATTACTCTGCTACTGCGTCAGAACACGGCATTTGCTGGGCACAGCTAATCAGCGCGTACGCGTTGCTGGCGCAGACACCGCCAAGGCCCACCCACGGGCTAGCCCAGGTACGATGCCGCAAGGCCCACGCACACGCAGACGCACTAAGCCCCGATAGTTTTTTCCTTTTTTCGCCTTTTTTTCGGTTTTCGCTTTTTTTTTCTTGAATCGCTTCCTTATTTTCTTCACGTGGTCGCGCGATTTTTTTTTCGTGCTATATTCTATAAATTGAATTTTTCACCTTCAATTTCAGTTGAAAGTTTTAAATTTGAGTTGAAAGTTTTTAAAATTTAAGTTGAATGCTTTGAAATTTGAGATGAAAATTTTCAAATCTTGATTTGATTTTTTTAAAATTTGAGTTGAAAGTTTCAAATTTTCAACTGAAAATTTCAAATCCGAGTTGAAAGTTTTTAAGTCCGAGTTGAAAGTTCGTTTTCAAATCTTGATTTGAAAGTTTTTCAAATCTAAGTTGAAAAATTAAAAAAATCTTGAGTTGAAAGTTTTTAAGTCTGAGTTGAAAGTTTCCAAATCTTGACTTGAAAGTTTTCAAGTTCGAGTTAAAAATTTTCAAATCTTGATTGAAAGTTTTTCAAATCTAAGTTGAAAAATTAAAAAAATCTTAAGTTGAAAGTTTTTAAGTCCGAGTTGAAAGTTTTCAAATCTTGACTTGAAAGTTTTCAAGTTCGAGTTAAAAGTTTTCAAATCTTGATTTGAAAGTTTTTCAAATCTAAGTTGAAAAATTAAAAAAAATTCTTGAGTTGAAAGTTTTTAAGACTGAGTTGAAAGATTTCAAATCTTGACTTGAAAGTTTTCAAGCCTGAGTTAAAAGTTTTCAAAACTTGATTTGAAAGTTTACAAATCTAAGTTGAAAAATTTTAAAAATTCTTGAGTTGAAAGTTTTAAATCTTTATGCGTGCGGTAGTCAAATGCGAAAAAAAAAAGTGACAGCGTCGTGTAGTCCACGGCAAAAAAAAAAAGAAATAAAAAAAGAAACGTCACAGCGCCAAAAAAATGAAAAAAAAAAGAAAAAGAAACGTCGCGCTGCGTGTACCTCCGCGGGACATCACGTGGGCCTCGTGGGCCTGCCCTGCAGCAGCGCGCGACTTCGCTACCTCGCGCGTACGCGCCAACTAGTGTTTCTGGCATTTGCTACCGGTGTATAGGTTAGGTATAGATTCTCATTGTTGATTTTTTACTCTCCTAAGGGAAAAGTGAAAGTGGTCAGTGGTAAAATGCATCACGCCGATCGACATTCACGGTACCGAGACGTGCCAGAAATGATATGCCTATGCAAGAGAGCATCGATCTCTTCTTTTTTATGTATCTCATTAACAAGCTAGAGAATCGAATTAGAATCCAATGTTGTTGTCACGCATGCATCGATCGATAGACGGCCGGGAGGCTCCTGGAAGAATATTTGCAATGGCAGCAGGGCAGCGCAGTGCAGGTGTGCAGATTCGATCGGCCGACGTGGCCTCGCCGGAGACGGTTGATGCGAGACACGTCGAAGGCCGCCGGAGCGGCGAAAGACGCGGCCACTCGGGTATAAATTGCGACGTCGCCACAGCTCATAATGTACAACACCGATCACATCGATACATCGTCGAGACCAACACATAGAGAGATCGACATCGATCGTCTTCTAACTTCTAAGCTGTGGTAAGATTAAGTGTTCGATTATAATTAGAGCAATTTTATAGTACTTGAGAAAGTACCATGAGCTACCAATTTTTCTATTGTAAATTTGGTATCTCTTGATATCTAGATATTATAAGGTACCATAAGGTACCAAATTTTACACTAAATTTTTGGTACCTCATGGTACCTCCTTAAAGACCGTAGAATTGTTCTTATAATTAACTCCACTTGATCGTGAGCTTGATATGATCAAGTGTGCATATCATAATTACCTTTTTTTTTTCTCATGGACGATGCGCATGAATAATGATGAACAGATTGAGATTTAAAACCGAGAACCATGGAAGGCGGGCATGACATGCACGGAGGCGGCCAGAACGGCGGCGTGAAGGGGCTGGTCTCCAAGCTCGTCGGCGGCGGTGGCCATGGCGGCGGACACGGAGGAGGCGGGCACGGTTACCCTCCCCACGCCGGCGCCGCCCACGGCGCGTACCCTCCTCAGCACGGCGCCTACCCTCCACAGCACGGCGCCTACCCCGGGCACGGCTACGTGCCGGGCGCCTACCCTTCGAACGCCGCGCCGCATGGAGGTAATTTAGCTTTAACTGAACAGTTAGTGAGTTTAACTTGGGTGGGTTTAGTTCACGCCAAAATTAAAAATTAGAAGTTTAATTAAAATTGGAACGATGTGACGGAAAAGTTAGAAGTTGGAAGTTTATGTATATAGAAAAGTTTTGATATGATGAAAAAGTTTGAAGTTTGAAGAAAAAGTTGGGAAATAAACCAGGCCTTAGGGAACTTTAGCTCCGATTCCACTTCTCCTAAAAATAAAAACCAGCAAATAAAACAGTTCTAACTTTATCCGAAATAAGTGAGGAGCTGGCTAGATTGAGTGCTCTCAGAAAATAAACTAGGGACGTGGAGTTGTTTTTTTTAAGTGTGGAGTTGGGTTTTGGATGCTTCGATCTATAACTTTATTTCATACTTAAGCTATTGAAGTTAAATTTAGGAGTTGATCAGTTCGCGCATAACATACCCTTAAATTTTGCACTTGATTTCTGTGGATTTAAACGGGGAATGGTATATGCAGGCCACATGGGATCGTACCACACCGGCCATGGCGGCGGCGGCGGCGGGCGTCGCTACGGCGGCAAGCACAAGGGCGGCATGTTCGGCGGCGGAAAGTGGAAGTGAAGCCGCTAGCTCTACGTATACTACGTGCCCACCAGCTTTCTGGCCTGCTACACCTTCGTATCTGCACGAGTATGAGTATCAACCATGTGGCGTACGCGTATATATACATACCTAATTAAGAAATAAATAAAGTGCATGCAGGCAGACAGATCTGTGTGTATACGACGTGAGCTTAATGATCAGCTGATGAGTTGTGCAAATTAAGCATGTGGTGACTGGTGACGTATATATACCTTGTGTGTACTGACATACGTACAGTTTGCATAATACTAATGCTACCCTCTGTTACGTGTGAAATTCAACGGTTTTCCGGTTCACTAAGATATAAGGCCGCGATTTGGGCCAAATTAACCTACCGAATTTACCTGAAAAATTAATCCATCAAATTATACAATTCGGTCAAAAAAAAAAAAAGAACGCAGAGCCCAACCCTGGTCCAGATCTTTTTCACATTGGCGATCTGGGCATTCGGTCGTGAGGGAAACGAATTCTGACTTAGATATATAAACACGTACGTACGTTTCCTCGTACACCTAATCTAAACCGTATACAGAATATAGATTGTATCTATATGGCCTTTTTCATGGAAACCATCATGGTTGAGCACGAGGCAAACCATCGCCGGCGAGATCCATCTGATCGCGGCGGCGGCGGCGGCGGTAACGACCTGATCGGCTACCTCTGTGACGACGTCCTTGTACATGTCCTCAGCTCCCTGCCCACCATCACCGTATCACCAGGTACTGAATATCGTCAGCCGTTCGATGACGCCTAATGGACGGTTGAGATTCGGTTGAGATTTAAGTCCTACACTTTTCGGGTAATTTTACATGCTTAAGGTACCTTGTACCATATTTTTTAAGAAATTTTACAGTTCTTGATAAAGCATCTTAAGATATCTAAATTTTACACTAAATTTTTTATACCTTAAGATATTTATTAGAACCTATAGATACTAAATTTTTACACCAAAATTTTACACTAAAATAAGTACTACTAAAATTTCTAGTATGATATCTTCATACCTCCAGGTACTTTCCTTCTAAAGCACTATAAAGTTTCTCGTACTTGCAAGGCTTTGAGCATGAGCGATGTGATTATGATCGGTGTTCACCTTAATACAGCGCGTTCTTTCGCTAAAAAAAAACAGGTGTTCCATGATGAAATCGTGCGCAAATTGGTTACTTTTGTAGTGGTCTCGTGGACTCATGGATTCGTGGCACAGGTTCTTAGGCCTAACATTGAACTCTTGAAACTTGCGGTATGCTTGTTCTGCAAATGTTGTGAGTCGCCGCAGCCGCCTTCCTCATTTGGCCGCCCCATTTGCAAATTTATAATTTTCTGATAAACAAGTTAACTGTTTTATCTAATTTTTCAGCATTCGATTGTCATGCATGATGGTCCTGAGATTGAGATGGATTAATTAAATTGAGGCACAGATCCTTGCCAAATAGAATCAAATAATTTTTCTAGATAATAAATAGAATCAAATAATGTCCTGGACAGTTTTTATGTTACAACCAATCGGCGAAATGAAAAAAAAAACTATAGTATTTGAGACTCTGAACATGTTCCAAGTAGGCCCTTTACAAACAATCATCGATCTATGTCTAGCTCTTCAAAGAATCATCAGGCTATATATGTCAACCAGGCAAAACTCTGGTCGGACATATTTTGTTTCCAGCTTCTAATCAATTCATCAGACATACAGATACAGGTAAACTTGAACTTCCTATCCGTGTGTTAGTTGCACTTTCCAGGCTATAAACTCTACAAATGGCCAGACAGTCCTCGGTTCGGATCATACGTCGACAGCAACCTTCTCTGTAGAAAGATCATTACCAGATAAATTAGGCAAGGTAAATTCAGAAACTGCGAAGGGAAAAAAAGATGAAAAGTTCAGAGAATGCTACTTACAATAGGCTCAAACTGAGGGGATAACAGGTTGTCTTCGAGATTTCTTAGCACCAACAGTATCTGCATTAAGTTACTGTAGTACTTAGAAGGATTCATTTTTTAATCATAGAAAATTATGACAGTATTTATCTCCAGTCAAAAAATCAGGAGAGAAAACTTTGTTCAGAAATCTAGTAGTGCTGTACTTACCGTCTTCACGGTGATAACATCCATGTTCTTCAGTTTCTGAAGATGTGTTTCCACTGGACACGGCGAGTCTGGATCGAAAATGTCGCCGATGAACCTGTATACTTGTGCAAATTGCATATCGTCTGAAAACAGTGAAAAAGATCATTTAGCTTAGAGTTTTTCAGCCGCAATGTGTTGTTAATCCCTGAGAATAATTTTGATCTTTCGAGAGACGACTTAGAAATATTACCAGGTGATAGTGGAAGCTCGATCGTTTCATCCTGCACAATGCTGGCTGTTACCATTTCACTAGTGGTGCCAGTCCAGTCCATGCTCATATTACTGAAACTTGCTGCCCCCATGAATGAACTTTCACCTGAATCATCGTGAAGAAAATGTTATTTCTCATGACATTTTGGTTGCAGCTCCGTGACAAAGATCCAAAGGCGATTTGTTGACCGGCATAATTACCAGGAAATGAATCAAATGCTGCTGTTGGTTCAATCAGGCCGTGATGATTCCCCCAGGCTGCAGCGCCTGAAGTGCTTGCCCATTCCAAGTTCTGCATGTCTGAAAAAAAGAATTATCACAAAACACTGTCAAATCACTAGTAATGAACTATCGAGTTCATCTTTGATGATCACATCACCGATCGCAATTTGAATCTAGATCAACTGAGACAATTGCTAATGGTGATTGGATATGTGCACTTGCCATTGGTTGCAGGAGGAAGAACTCCAGGACAGTCCCAACCGATTGAGCTCTGAACAGCGACGTTGTGATGCGGCGGCAAGCACTGCGGCTGCCCGTGGAGAATCGCCGGTGCCGCCACCGAGCTGCTCCCCGCCGGCGAGCTCTGCTGCTGCTGCATGACGAGCCTCCGCCTCGGGTACTGCGGCGGCAGCCCGGCGGCGAGCCCCATCTTCTGCACCTTGAGGAAGTACTTCTGCGCGTGGCTGCGGATCTGCACACACATCGATCAATCGCACATTGTTTCAATCAGCATTGCAATCTTCATCAGAAACCAAATCGAGTAGTAGCTTAATTTGAGCACGATTGTGTCCAGCTACGTACGTACCTGTATGGTGGTCTTGGTGCCGACGTGCTCCTCGATCTTCTTCCAGTCGCGGCCGTACATGATGAGCGCGTCGAGGAACCTCTCGTGCTCCTCCTCGCTCCATCTCTCCCGTGGCTTCGTGATGGTGTACGGCTTCCTGGCCTTCTTCCCCGGCATCTCGCTGCTGCTGCTGCTGTTGCTGTTGTTGTTCGTGTTCCTATCCATCAACACAACTCCAGTCCCCAAATCGAATCGAGCAGACGCACACATGGCACATATATATACCTATGCAAAGCCAAGAAAGAAACCGAAGATCCCTTTGTGGGTTTGGAGGTTGACGACGATCGAAGATGAGGAGGAGGAGGAGGAGGAGGGCTGGAGTGGCCTAAGAATTAGGCGCGGTTTAGCGCGTACAGTTGGCGAGGTTGCATGGAGACGGCAATGCGCGCGTAGTAGCTTTGGGTGGAGGAGGACATCGCCGGGTTGGTGCAAGCGACTACTCCTAGCTAGCTTAGCTCTCGCTTGCTGCGACGGATCGCGACGTCTCGTCTCGGCTAGGGGGCAAAGCAGCATGTGCGCGCGCGCGCCCCGTCGCCGTGTATGGCAACGCTTATCTGCTGGGCGCTTTCCGTTTCCGGAAAGTCGGCAAGGCCCGGACCCTAGCTTGGGAACGATTGCTAGTGGTAACAGATTAACAGATTAGTACGGAGTACAAATTTTTGTGCACGCTAACCTGGGTTTGTTCTGAGTAATTTTTAACCTCGCAATTTGCAAAACTACGAAAAAAAATGAATCTCGAGTTATTTGAGAATCTTGTTCTTTTAGTGTTTTTTAGCCATATAGTTCTCATGATATGTACCCTCTCCATTTCATATTATAAATCGTTTTATATTTTTTCAAGTTTATAGAAAATTTAACAAAATCTAAAATATCATATTAGTTTTATCAAATCTAACATTAAATATATTTTGATAATATATTTGTTTTGTGTTAAAAATATCACTATATTCTTTTATAAACTTGATTAAACTTAAAGAAATAGTTTGATTAGAAAAAAGTCATACGATTTATATTATAAAATGGAGGGAGTATGAATTATCAAAATGGATACGTTGGTAGGGGTATATCTTTCTTATAGACGTATAGGTAAGCCTTACATTTCCACGCGTCGAATTGTGTGGTTAGGCTTGAGGAGTTAATTAATTGCTTCGTTCTTGGGAAAAAGTTGTATGCCAAAATAGGAAATTTTCGGTACCGCATCGGAATTGCCAATGTAATGGCACACTTCACTGTACGGCAAGGCAAGTCTTGATCACCCCAGCCAGCCTCAGCCTGGATGGAACAGCACGTGTTATACGTGGCCAAACTCGGCCAACGAAATAGCGCATATGTTTGTTGTGACTTGTGAAAAATCCATGGATGAACATGAGTTTTAAGGACACGCTTCTCTTATGAAATAACAGAGGAAATGGAGAACAAAATCAGGACGGCCACATGTTCCTGGTGCTGTATGGTGTAACCTTTGCGTGTGTGTGTGTGTGTAGAGAGGGCTAAAAGTATATGCATGGAGTCAAAATAACTCTGATTAAATATAGCACACGTTAATTCAAAAAAAAACTCGAAACTATTTTGTTTTTTTTACTTTGCACGTTCAGAAATTTTTAATCAAAATGAATTGCCTAAATAATAAAAAATAGTTTTTTTTACTGACGTTGTCTATTACTTATGGTCAGGATGAATCCATGCTTACTGCGAGCCCATTTAAGAGCCCAAATACTCGAGTTGGTATGAACTAGCTAACGGCCCATTTCTGGCCATGGTTGGGTTCCATGATTTGCTACCCAACTCACTTAATCTCTGGGTGCCCAGACCACAAATGGCTCTTAACGGTATGCATCCATGCTAAGTTGCTAACCTTGCAAAAAGAGCCCAAATAAATTGATTCATTACTTTTTTTGTTTGAAGGAAAATGATTATGCACATTGGCTGGCTATGTACACACAATTGACCTGTTATGAGCATGAGGTCTCTGTTATACGTCATATGCCATCACATTTATCATTTATAACAGTACCAGAAAAGATCTTCATACAGATTAAGAGTTCTGAATCTTTAGAGAGTGCTTAAAATGAATCGTTCAGGAAAGGGGAAAAAAACTGCAATCAGATGAACCAACATACTGCAATGCAAATTCAGTGTAAACAAACTCCTAGCACACTCAATCCCTTATTCAACATGCTACATGCAGATGTTCACTTGTTTCGCGTTTATTTTCTGAACCAAACTGATACACACTACCTGTGTTTCATACTTGCAGTAGTGGTCTTGTGCCATTGTGCAACAACACAGACATACTAAATCATATCAACTTCTAAGTCTACATGATATCCCCCACCCCACGCCCCCCCCTCCCCACCCCCCCCCCCCCCCCAAAAAAAAAAAAATCAAAGTGCCCGTATTAACCACCCACAACTAAACTTACTGTTAAATCTCAATCTCCAAACATGAAAGAAAAAACAAGCTCTCCAAGATGTTCTATGCCAACTATCCATGTTGCATCAGCCAACAGGTGAATCTTTGGAATTGAACAATTAACAATGAGAAAAAAAATACGAATATTAGAAAGGTACCTAATATCAAATAATTAGAATGATGTCGTCTACCCCACCAACTTGTGGAGCTAGCCGGAAGACCCTAGGTGTTTTTCCAATTAACAAGGAGAAGCTAGCAATCCATGTAGAAAATCTCAGATCATTGGATTAAGAAGGCGTGCATATATCCAAATACTGCATTATCAAAAGTTCACATAATCCAAATGTTACCACAAAGCAAAAGAGGCTTTTACTGACATGCGGACAGAGAGATTGCTAACCTTAAGCAGAAAGTGCCCAAAAAATCTAGGGAAACTATACTCCATACTGGTTGTTTACACACACAAATACTACAGAATTGACCTGTTATACCTATGAGATTAAGAAAATTGAGGAGCAAGGAACAGAGTAGCTGCAAGCATAAACATGAAGATAAAACAGAACTTGATCACTCCATGTTCAGTTAAATAATGTCCAAAGGAGCTCTGAATATGCAGTAGCACTTAAAATGTCAGAGGTCAGAACTAGCTTGCTAATACCAACAGGAAGAACCGATCATACATAATGCAGGCAGAATTTTCATTGGGGGAAAGGAAAACCTGAATGCAGATGATGCAACATACAGCAACATCAGTGTAAACAAACTCCTATAACCCTACATTCAGATGCTTTTGTCCCTCGAAATTAAATACAGATACAAAATGACACTATACAGCCACTGAACTACAAACTCAATCAGATAAAATTCCAGTGCTCTAATTCATGAGTAAAATAATCTCAGTTTATTACTTGAATCCTTAAAAGATAAAGAACAAACTACCCGTATTAACCATCCGTGGCTAAACTTATTCTTAAATCTGAATCCCCAAACATGACAGAAAAAATATTTAAGAACATATTGACAACTGAACAATTAACAGGTGCTAGAATTCGAGGTAGAAAATCAAGCATCATCAGATTAAGAAGGCATGGTCGCATCGCATGGATATATCTGAGAAAACACTACTTCATTATAAAAAAATCCACAGAATCCAGGTGAGGATCGATATAGAGGTAGCACAACTGCACAAAATCAACCAATATGTTCAACCAATGTTTCAGAATTCATCGATCAGACGTCACGAACAGGTCATAAAGCAGGAACAGGTGGAATGGCAAACACGAGAAAGAGATCGACAGACCAACGAGGAATCCAGCATATGAAGTCTCGACGGAATCAGTTGGCGCCGGATACATCCTGCCGGGCGCCGACGGCCCTCTCGGTGCCCAACTTCGCATTCCCGATCGCGCCCTGGAGGTTATCGCCGGCGACGAAGAGCTCCTCCTCGATGAAGTCGTCGACGCAAGGGACACGCGGATGGTCCAGCAGGAGGAGGATCGCATCCAGGTTGCCGCGGCACCCGTCAACACTGATGTACGCTTTTCGGGCGTCCTTGCCGGCTTCAAGGAGCTTGATTCCAGCGTTCCGCTCCGCGAGGTACTGGTCGCCAAGGAGGCTGATCTCGCCCAGATGCGTCGACGGGTTGACGCTGCCGCCGTGGAGCGCGAGGAGCTCGGCCACCTTCATGAGGGACATCGCGGAGGCGAGATTTCTGGACGCGTCCACGAGCTCTCCCATCGCGAGCTGGATCCTGGTGCGCGCGGCGGCCGCCTCCTCCTCGTCGCCCGCGTGCATCGGCGACTTCAGGTGCGTCAGCGCCGTGGCGAGGCTCTCGCCCACGCTCTCCCAGCGCTCCGCCGCCTCCACCACACGCTCCCGGAACCGCGATCTCCACGCCTCCGCCGCCATGTCGCTCTCGCTCGCTCGCTCGGTGGGTGTTCGACACTTCGACTTGGACAGTTTGTTTCTGGAATGCTTCGCTTCGCGGAGTAGTACTTTAGCATCAGCCAGCCTGGAAGAGACGTGTGGCCCACGGTTGTAAACAGATTATTCACCTCGGGGCCGAGTGAAAAATGTACATACTCGCGGTTAAAAAAATTTGAAACTGCGGGTGCGCGAGTTGTCAGTGACACAGAGGGCCGGTAATTTCCCGTGTCTTCACCGGCAAGACACATTTCTCCTCCTCCAGCAGCGCTTGTCTAGAAGGGCCTGTTTAGATATCCTAACAAGTTTTTTACATCAAAAGTTTGGACACATGTATGAAGTATTAAATATAAAAAAAACTAATTACACAGATTGTGTGTAAATTGCGAGACGAATCTTTTAAGCCTAATTGCTCTATGATCTAACAATGTGGTGTTACGGTAAACATTTGTTAATGACGGATTAATTAGGTTTAATAAATTTGTTTCGCAGTTTACAGCGGATTATGTAATTTGTTTTTGTTATTAGACTAAGTTTAATAATTCAAATGTGTGTCCGTATATCTGATGTGACACGGCAAAAATTTTCACCCCTATATCTAAACACAGCTTAGATTGTGCCATCCTCATCTTCGTCTCCATCCAAACCGCCGCGCTCACGAAACAGCGAGATGGAGAAGGAGAGCTCAATCAATCGGTGGCAATGCGCCTCCAACAAGCCCGCAGGTTACCGATCGAGCTAGCTTGGTAATGGTAATCGATCGATAGGTGGACTCGAAACTCCTGATCGGTTTGAAAATAACCGCTTACATTACATGTCTCTGCTTGTCCTAGAGTTCTGCTCCGTACCAATCTGTTTCAGAGTTCATTCCAATCCCATGTAAAAAATTCAGAGTTGTGATGCATTTATACTAGTGTGGTTGATCAAATTTGGAACAGAATCCAGGTGAGGATCGAGTCGTACAGCTAGCATAAGTGCACAAATGCAACCAAAATGTTCAACCAATGTTTCGGAATTCATCGATCAGACGGCATGAACAGCTACCAAAGCAGGAGCAGGTCGAATGGCAAACGCAAAAAAGAGATCGACAGAACAACGAGGTATCAAGCATACGAAGTCTCGACGGAATCAGTTGGCGCCGGATACGTCCTGCCGGGCGTCGACGGCCCTCTCGTTGCCCAACTCCGCTCTCCCTATCGCGGCCTGGAGGAAACCATCGGCGGCGGCGCGCTCCTCCTCGATCAAGCCGTCGACGCTGGGGAGATGCGGATGGTCCAGCATGAGGAGGATCGCATCCAGGTGGCTGCGGCACCATTCAACATTGGTGTACGCGTCCCGGGCGTCCTCCCAGGCTTCACGGAGCTTGGTCACAGCGATCCGCTCCGCGAGGTACTGGGCGCCAAGGTGGCCGATCCCGCCGAGAAACGTCGACGGGTTGACGCTGTCGCCGTGGAGCGCGAGGAGATCGGCCGCCTTCATGAGGGACATCGCGGAGGCGAGATCTCTGGACGCGTCCTCGAGCTGTCCCATCGCGAGCTGGATCCTGGTGCGCGCGGCGGCCGCCGCCTCCTCGTCGGCCGCGAGCATCGGCGACGTCACGTGCGCCAGCGCCGTGGCGAGGCCCTCGCGCACGCGCTCCCAGCGTCCCGCCGCCTCCACCACACGCTCCCGGAAGCGCGCCCTCCACGCCTCCGCCGCCATGTCGCTCTCGCTCTCGCTCGCTCGGTGGGTGTTCGGCAATTTGCTTCTGGAAGGCTTCGCCTCTCGCGGCGTGAAATGAAATAGTAGCAGCAGCCAGCCTGGAAGAGACTTGGGGCCCACGGTTGTAACGGAATGATTCACCTCGGGGACCAAGTGGAAAATGTAAATACTCGCAGTTAAAAAAAATTGAAGCTGCGTGTGCAGGAGTTGTCAGTGACACAGAGACGGTAATTTTCCGTGTCTTCACCAGCAACAGCAAGCCACATTTCTCATCCTCCAGCAGCGCCTGTCTATAAATTGCGTCCCCATCTTCGTCTCCATCCAAACCGCCCAAACCGAAGCGAGAAAGAGCGAGAGGGAGAGGGAAAGCTCGATCGGCGGCACTAGACGAGTGGGAGGAGCTTGCGTGGAGAGTGCCGGAGACACTCATGCTAGTCAGCTCCGAGATGGAAGCCGTTGTCAGGTTGATCGACGTCGCCCATAGCAAGCTTCAAGTGCTCGGAACTTTGTTTCGACGGATACACTTGGGCATGCCGGCGGCCATCGCAATGGACCTCTTCGGCGACCCGGCCACCGTAGGAGTCAGCCCCACCGAGATCCTCGAGGAGGCCCGCCGCGAGATCTCACTGAGCGGCGCTCGCCACGGGAAGACCATGCACGTCTTCGCTCGCTACGTCGTCGCGCACCTCCACGTCCAGCAAGATGACCCGGGCACCCACTACCAGGACGCCATCCGCTTCATCGATAAAGGCGCTGGAGAAGGTTAGCGAAGCCGCGTGGCATGCCGAGGTGGCCAAGGACGCCGTCGACATCGCCGAGACCCTCCTCTTGGACGTCGGCGGTCGAGAAGCTCGTGGACCAGGCTGCTATGGAGGCAACCTGGCTCTGGCCGTACGAGGTGCCCGGGCGCGCCAAGCCGTGGTGGCAGAGCAATCTGGCCGCGAGGCCGTCCGCCACGCCGCGCTGCGCTGCATAGTGTGCGCTCCACGCTGTCGTCCGGATTTGCACCGCAATCCGCATCCACCCGAAGCCAAAACCTCTCCCCGCCGCCGCGGATTCGCTCGCCGCCGGCGTCCTAATGTCGCACGGCATCGGACCACATCCACCTCTCGCAGCCGGCCGTCTCCAGCGACCCAGGGCCCAATCCGAGCCGTCCATTCTCTTCAGCATCTATCACTCGTTCCATTACCGTGCTCCGTTCCCCCCTCTTGCGCCGCCGTTCGCCGGATTGCCTCGGCCGTTGATCCCGGCCGGGGTCAACCCCCTGGTCCAAGACTACGTGGTAGCGTCATGTGGCTGCCACGTCGGACGGGTGGGCCGGCCTAGGCAGCCAAGGCCCCAACGGCCTCGGTTCATCCCATAACAGCCCAAAATCCCATGATCCTTAGGCCACCAGCCTCCTTCCCTCATGGTAGGCCTACTAAATTATTTCGGCCCAAAACAAAGAGCGCAGAGTCCAGATCTAGACGAAAACGCCTAGTACGTACTATTAATAATCCTCCTGCATCTATATAGATAGAAGCATTACTGAACCAACCACGCAACCGAATTCGTTGCTTTTTTTTTCTTTTCCCATGGATTTCATCACGGTTGAGCGTGAGGCGAAACTTCGGCGGCCGCGAGATCCATCTGACCATAGTACCAGTTGTGGCGGCGACGACGACAGCCCAATCAGCCATCTCAGCGACGATGTTCTCGTCCACGTCCTCGGCTTCCTGCCCACAGCCACCGATCTGATGCGCGCATGCGCGGTCTCGCGGTGGTGGTGCCGCCTCGGGGCGCGTGTCCCTCTCCTCCGCTTCCTCTGCATCGACCGTGCGTTTGATCGGCAGGAGACACTCGATCGGTTCGTCGCTTTCATCAACAATGTTCTTACCCGGCGTGTAGCTGGCCAATCCGATGCCGGTGTCGAGGAGCTGACCATCTCCCTAAAATCTGGCATGTCGTCCGTCGACGTCGCCGAAGTCGATGCTTGGATTCGGTATGGTATGCAGCATGCGTCGAACACTTTCACCTTGGAACTTAATATTCCATTGAGGTCAGGCAACAACAGCAACCACCGCTACCTCGACGACGACGACGACAACAACGGCATGATCTTGGCTGAGCTTCCTAGCTCACCAAGATTGAAGAGCGTGATGTTGTCGTTAAGCAATGCTCGTCTCCGGCTCCCCACCGCCGCAGCGTTTGATTCTCTCGTGGATCTCTCGCTCGAGAATGTGCGGCTTGAGGACAACAGCATCCACCTCCTGAATCGCCTCTTGTCACCAGCATGCTGCCCGCGTTTGCAGAGGCTACGCTTCAATAAACTGACAGTGGGTCGACAGGTAGAAGAGTTGCATCTTGAGTCCGACGAGCTCTTGGAGTTGTCGTTGAATTGCATCAGCAGATGTATAACTTTGTCGCTGCAGATCAAGACTCCCAGGCTCCGTGTTTTCCACATGAGATACACCTCGCTCATAGGGAAGTTGACAATCTCCGCGCCGAGGCTAGAGGAGTTCATACTCCCCTACACGGGGAGGGTTTCCGTAATCAACGTCGAGGATATGCCGTGTGTCCGGATCCTCGAGATTGATCTGTGGTTACTAGGAGGATCTCAATATGGTGGCTACATAAACAAAGATAGGATTCGACTTCTACAGTGTTGCAGATTCCTTCAATTTCTCACTATACGCCTGGTTAAGTACCTCTGTTTATATACTACCTCCATCCCAAAATGTTTGACGCCGTTGACTTTTTTAAAAATGTTTGACCGTTCGTCTTATTCAAAAAAATTTAAGTAATTGTTAATTCTTTTTCTATCATTTGATTTATTGTTAAATATACTTTTATGTATACATATAGTTTTACACATATCATAAAAGTTTTTGAATAAAACAAACGGTCAAACATGTTTAAAAAAGTCAACGGTATCAAACATTTAGGGAAGGAGGGAGTACTATATAGTGAGAAATGCATTGCAAGTGCTATACAGTACAAATCATTTTCATGTTAATGCTTTATTGGTGTTACTCGCATACATATGATTTCACTTTCCCACATATATAACTGTGATTTTCCGGCTAACATACTGTAGGTGCATGCATGTGAGATTTATTTGATACCAAAGTTCGTGATGTTTTCAACTCCAGGCTTAACACAAGCTAACATTGATCCTTTGTGCAGAAAGACAACGGCAATGCAGAGGTTGAGTTGATGAAAGATGTACCGGAACTTCCTCACGTTACATCTCTATCATTACGAGTTATTGAAATGAACGAGATGTATGACATTGCTAGCGTGTTATGTGTTATTGGTCGGTGCAAATTTCTCAAACATCTCGAGCTTGACATCAAGATGGTAAGCGGTTAGCTACTCAATACTCCAATTCATATTACGAGTCATTTTAACTCTTTTTTTTAAGATCGTTTATAAAAAATATATCAATATTTTAATACTGAAGAAGCATACTACAAATATATATATTAAATGTTAGTTTTAATGTTATACGTATTAAATGTTAGTTTTAATGTTATACGTTCGTTAGTTTAATGTTACTAATAGTGTTGTAGATGTTGCTAAAATTTCATATTAATATGATCAAACCTAAATAAAATTGACTAGAAAAAAAATTCAAAGTAACTTATAATATAAAACGGAAGGAGTAGCTTATTAATAACTCACCATCAATTCTTTTAAATAAAAGTTCCGTTAAATATTATATATGATTATGCTCCACAGGCACATTGTGAAGGACCTACAGAGGTCAGCAATCAAAATCAGAAGGATTACCATATCATCTCGTTAGAGCATCTTCAGGAGATAAAGATCACCTGCTCTTACATGCGAAACCATGAAGTTGGGCTGATCAAATTCTTACATACAAGCGCACCGGCCTTGAAGAAGATGAGGATAGCGTTCATATCGGGCTTTATGTGTTCCCAAAGCTTAGACATCTTCTTTATGCGTTCTCGAAGCTTAGAAATCCTTGAAAAAAAATGTGAAGAATTTCTACGTAGCATTGCTCTTGGTAAGAAAGGAAAATGGGTATTCTGCAACCATAGTTTTCGTATGCAAAATTATCCAGTGCTCGAGTGGACGCAATAAAAGGGTAGAGTGCAGAGGTAGTGTGTGGATTATTCAACAGCTACGGTAGGCAGTATTTGATACTAAGAATTGTTTTTTTTAAGGGCATATAGAAATTGAACTGAGCTCTTGTTGAGTCGGATGCTTTCAACAGCCTGCGGCTCTTTCTTTTTACCCCTCAAAAATTTTCATGATTATTCATTGTGGTTGTGAACGCATTCATAGTGGCTGTGGTTATTAATTAGTTCATTTTATGCGCGTATAATGAACTGATCGTGATTATACATTCCCCCTATTTTTGAATGGTGGTAATGTCGAAAATGCCCCGCGTCGGGCGCCTGACGGGCGCTGAAAAAATCGGGCGCCACGTCTCCACGCCATCCCCACCACATGCGCCGTTGCAACAAATCATCCACATATTACGGAAACGATGAGAATCTGTTTCATTTTTTTGTTCAACCAACAATGTTTCAGCAAGTATACTCGTATTGTTTCACTATGTATAGATTAAATGTTGCAGTGAATTGAACCATTTCGCTATTTGCTGAAACATTATTTTTATATATGGTGAAACTGCTTCAAAAACCGTTGTTTCATACGTTGTAGCAAAATCTTTTACGAGGTGATTTGGTTGTGTTTCAGCTTTTTAAACGATTAAAATATTTTTGATCTACTTATTAAAACAATTATGATCTATTTAGTGGATCAACGTCCGATTTGTAAGTGGCCCTGCGTCCGATTTGTAAGTGGCCCTGGTAACGTGGTTGTGATTACCCTCTGAGAATTGCCACTAATGCCAGGAATACAACATGCAGCGATGTCGGCAACATCGGTTTAAACAAACTCCTATAACACACTTATAATTCAAAACCTACATGCAGATGCTCCTTTTCTTTCTTTCGAAATTAACCAAACAGATATATACAATGAGTCTATCTGTTCATTGAGCGATTGTGCATTTGTGCAGCATAGCAACAAGCTAATCCAGATCACGTTCCAGTTTTTTAATTCATGAAAATAATGATAAATCAATATGTCAGTTGATCAAACCCCCAAAAGATACAGACCAAAGTATATTAACAACCCCCAGAAAAAATATATCAATCCCCAAACTTGACAGAAAAAAAAAAGCTCCACGATGTTCTATTCCTGAATTACCACGTTGCAACCTGTGCATATTAATAATTGAACAATCAACAAGCTATCAATCCAGGGTAGAAATTAGACATCACATCATCAACAAGCTATCAATCCAGCGTAGAAATTAAACATCACATCACCGGATGAAGAAGTAATGCGGACATCATGGAAAAAACACTGGATTGAAAAAAAAATTCCACAGAATTCAAGCGCACAAACGCAACCAAAATGGCAAAATGTCCAAACAATGTTTCAGAATTCATCGATCAGACAACATGAACAAGTAACAAGGCAGGAACATGTCGAGTGGCAAACACGAACAAAACTATCGACAGAGCAACGAGGGATCAAGCATACGAAGTCTCGACGGAATCAGTTGGCGCCGGATACATCCTGCCGGGCGCCGACGGCCAACTCGGTGCCCAACTCCGCGTTCCCTATCGCGGCCTGGAGGTCACCATCGGCGGCGGCGAGCTCCTCCTGGATCAAGCCGTCGACGCCAGGGAGACGCGGATGGTCCAGCAGGAGGAGGACCGCATCCAGGTGACTGCGGCAGCTGTCTACCATGGCGAACGCTTCCTCCACGTCCTCCACGGAGTCATGGAGCACGACCCCGGCGTTGCCCTCCGGGAAGTATTGGTCGCCCAGCTGTTCGATCCCGATCACATCGCTGAACACGAGGAGCTTGGCCCCGTTCATGACGGACATCGCGAAGGCGAGATCGCTGGACGCTTCCCCGAGCGCGCCCAGCACGCGCTGGATCCTGTCGCGCGCGGCCGCCGCCGCCGCGTTGTCCGCGAGCAACGGCGCCGCCAGCGCCAGGTGCCCCTGCGCGGCGGCGAGATGCCCCTGCACGCGCTCCATGCGGGCCATGCGGCTCGCCGCCTCCACCACACGCTCCCGGAACCGCGCCCTCCACGCCTCCGCCGCCATCTCGCTCCCGCTCTCGCTCGCTCGCTGGGTGTTCGGCAGTTTGTTTCTGGAAGGCTTCGCTTCGCGGTGTGATATGAAATACTAGTACTAGTACGAGTAGGTAGATAGCAGCAGCCAGCCTGGAAGATACGTGGGGCCCACGGTTGTAACGGATTATTCACCTCGGGGCCGAGTGAAAAAACACCCAAAATGTAGGTTTAAAAGGTAAATTACTCACAGTTAAAAACGCGGGCGCACGATCTGTCAGTGACACAGAGAGACGGTAATTTCCAGTGTCTTCTCCGGCAAGCCACATTTCTCCTCCTCCCGCAGCGCTCATCTATAAATTGCGTCCTCGTCTTCGTCTTCGTCTGCATCATACCACCAGTCACCACACGCACGAAACCGAAGGGAGAAGGGCACAGCTCGATCGATCGGCGGCGATGGACGAGTGGGAAGAACTGGCGTGGAGATTGCCTGTGACGCTCATGCGCGTCAGCTCCGGGATGGAAGACGTCAAGCTGATTGAAGTCGCCCTCGGGAAGTTCCAGAAGCGCGCTGCTATGATGGGCAGAATCCTTGACGGGACACCGGCGGCCATTGCCGAGCAAGAGTTCGATGATCCTGCACCAGTAGGAGAATGCCCCAAAGTGAGCCTCGAGAAAGCCCACCGCGAGATCTCGCACAGCGCCGCTAGCCACGCCATGGCCCGCGGCGTCTTCTTCCTCTGCGCCGTCCACCTCCGCACGCAAGACGAGCCGCCATTTCTGCATTGGGACGCGTGGCATCAGGTCGCCATCGGACACTTCGAGCGGGCGATGCGAAGTATTACGGATGCCATGGGGCATTACGCGGCAGCCAAGGACGTCGTCGTCGTCAACGAGGCCTTCCTTCCGCAGGAGGACGTGTGGCGACGGTGGGCATCGGCGGCCAAGCTCCTCATCGACCGCGCCGCCTCCCTCACCACCCAGGCTCTGGACGAGGCGCGCCAGGCGCACCATGTCGTTGCTCTGGAGTACTCTGAGGCATGGTCGATTCTGCATCAATGGGGCGCTCGATCAGCGGCGATGGACGAGTGGGAAGAACTGGCGCGGAGATTGCCGGTGGCGCTCATGCGCGTCAGCTCTGGGATGGAAGACGTCAAGCTGATCGAAGTCGCCCTCGCGAAGTTCCAGAAGCGCGCTGCTATGATGGGCAGAATCCTTGACGGGACACCGGCGGCCATTGCCGAGCAAGAGCTCGATGATCCTGCACCGGTAGGAGGACGCCCCACCGTGAGCCTTGAGAAAGCGTACCGCGAGATCTCGTACAGCGCCGCTCGCCACGCCATGGCCCGCGGCGTCTTCTTCCTCTGCGCCGTCCACCACCGCACGCAAGACGAGCCGCCATTCCTGCACTGGGACGCGCGGCATCAGGTCGCCATCGGACACTTCGAGCGGGCGATGCAAAGTATTACGGATGCCATGGGGCATTACGCGGCTGCCAAGGACGTCGTCATCGTCAACGAGACCTTCCTTCCGCAGGAGGACGTGTGGCGACGGTGGGTATCGGCGGCCAAGCTCCTCGTCGACCGCGCCGCCTCCCTCACCACCCTGGCTCTGGACGAGGCGCGCCAGGTGCACCATGTCGTTGCTCTGGAGTTATCCGAGGCATCGTCGATTCTGCGTCAATGGAGGGCTCGATTGGTTCAAATTGTTTCCGATTCCATGTAAAAGTTTCAGAATTGTGACGCATTTTGATCAAATTTGGGACACGGCCGCCGCTGTTAGGAAACGATAGACCAACAAACGATAAAGAATAATAGATCAATCATAAAAGACATGAGATTTAACGTGGAAAACCCTCCCAAAACCCTAAAATAGGAGAGAAAAAACCACGGGCGCCAGCCAGCAAAATATCTTCACTATATCTGAGGTGAGGTTACATCACCGCACGGCGGCTTACAAGAGGTATATATATAGTGGAACCCTAAAAAGAATAATGATCCACTACAGCAGAAGCTGGCATTTATTAAGTGCAAATGAATTTGGATTACAACTCAACAGCCGCTGCCGCTAGTGAATGGAATACGCGATGCATGTTGTGTCTTGAATCTGCTGCCGCTGATGTTAGTGATGATCATCTAATGTATGCGTTTGCACGCGAATGGGCATGATTGGTACGCGCGCGCGATGGCATCGACGTAGTCCGGATTTACACCGCATGGCGCATCCACCCGAACCCAAGCCAAAAACTCTACCCTCCGCCGCGGATTTACTAATGTCACACGGCATTGGGCCGCCTCCACCGCTCGCAGCCAGCCGTCTCCAGCGACCCAGCTCCCAATCCGAGCCATCCATTCTCTTCAGCATCTATCACTCGTTAACTGTGCTCCGTTCCCCCTCTTGCGCCGCCGTTCGCTGGGGTCAACCCCCTGGTCCAAGACTACGCGGTAGCGTCATACGTCGGACGGGTGGGCTGGCCTAGGTAGCCAAGGCCCCGACGGCCTCGGTCCATCCCATAACAGGCCAAAATCGCATGTTTGCATTTACGATTTTGCTATATATCTATCGATAAATTTTACTGAAATTACACTGTAATTTTCATGTAATTACAATTTAATTTGTACGTAAGTTTCAAAAAATTTTCAACCGTTAAATTTGTTTGAAGATTTATGCAAGTGAGAAAGAAAAAAAATCACAACGCGTACACATGTGAGGATTCGTTCCCACGATCTCCGTTTTTACCAAAACTAGCTAGGTGGCCCGTCCAATTGTGCGGCTAGCACCCAGTAAAAAATATCTATTTTTAAAATAATTTTACTTAAAATTTATTAAATAGCTATCTCGTTGTTTTAAGAACTTAAAAAATCAAACCTTATCATCCCCCGTGTTTCTAATTTTTGTAGCGCCCGTTCCGTCTTGGCGCCTAGCGGGAAAACTAGCTCTTAAAAATCCTATTTGCGAAATCCGTTTCTTTGCTTGTTGTCTAGTGCCCGTGCCATCTCAGGTCTCAAGTCCCCGATCCATCGTCGAGTTCAATCCCGAATCCAAATCCTTCCCAAATCAAATCCCTCCGCAAAAGTCTATTTTGCCTCCCTAGGGTTCGATGGGCCGAATCCCCCTCGGCCCATCTCCCCCTCCCTCCCCGGCTCGCTCTCTCTCTCTCTCCCTCTCCCCCGCTCTGCCCGAGCGCTGCTCGCGCGAGCGCGCGAGCCGCGCCGAGCCCTCCCTCCTGCTCCCGCTGCCGTTCCCGCCGACGCCGCCCAAATAGCCGCGGCTCCCCGCGCGCGCGCGCCGTGGTGGCCGACCGCCTGGTCGCCGCCGCCGTCAGGCTCTGCCCGCGCCTGCCCGCGCCTGCCGCCCGTGTCGCCGCTCCGCTCCAAGCCGGTCCGCCGTCATCGCCGTCGTCACAACCCGGCCCCGCCACTCCGCGAGCTAGCCTCCAAGGGCCGGAGGCAGAGCCCTCCGCCCTCTCTGCCGCGTCGCCCTCTCTCCCTCCTCCTTTTCCCGAAATGGCAAGGAGGCAAGCCTCCTTTCCCTCTTCCTTTCTCCCTTTTCCCCCCCATCGCCGGCGTCATCCTCCCCCCCCCCCTCTGTCGCCGTTTTGGCTGCGAGCGCCGAGCGCCAGCTCGCGCCTTGACCGCCCAAGGTCGGTTTCCAAACCGTCATTGCCGCCCTATAAACCCGAGCCCTCCCCAAAACCAATCTTCCCCGTTTTCGCCCTCGCCATTGCCGTCCCTCTCGCCGACCGCCGCCGACGCGTGTGCCGGAGGAGCCGGCACGAGCAAGGACGCGGAAGGGGACTCCGGGCGCGCCCTCTTCTTCCTCTTCCCCGGCCCGAGGCCGGAGAGATCGCTCCCGTGCCGTCGGCCTCTCGTCACCGCGCCCTTCCCCGCACGGTAGTGTCGCCCTCCGTTCTCCCTCCTCGTTCCATCTCCTCCCCTTAGACTCGGGTAGTAGCACGAGTAGCCTCCCCGTAGCTAGCTGGCGCCGCCCCGACCGTTGCCGCCGCCCGCCGTGTGCTCGCCGCCGTCGCCGCCCGAGCTCGGAAGCGCCGCTCGTCGCCGGCCCCGCTCGGCATAGCTCCGCCCAATCCGTCGCTAGCAACGGATTCCCGTAGCCGCGTAGATGCTCTCACCGCCGGGAATCGACCCCTCGTGACCTCATCGCCGTTTCCCCCTTCTCCTGCCGCCGGTTGCCGCCGCCGCAATCCGCCGCCGTCGAGCATCCCCCGGCGAATCCGAGCCGTTGGCTCGTCTCCTCTCGTCCCGTGCAACCTCCCGGTGTGCTCGCTTTCGCCTGTATCGCCGTGGTTCGCTCCGCCGCTCGCCGCCGCCGCCCGCCGTCCGTTTCGGCCGACGTCGTCGTCTACCTCCCGCCGGCCCGCGTGGCAGCCACGTAGGCGCCACGTCGGCGCCACCTCGGCCACGACCGGATCGGCTGACCCGGCCAGCCGCCCCCTCCGTTTCTCTCCCCGTGCGCGCGGTCCACCGCGAGCTGTGAGGCTGCGCGTGGGCCCGTCGCACCGCGTCCTCCGCGAACTGCGCGCATGCGCCGCGCCCCCCTCCCCAAACCCTAGCACGCCCGCGTGCACCTCGCTCACGGTGAGCCGAGCCGCCGACAAGCGGGTCCCACTCGGGACCACGCGGAATGGACCCGGCCCACCGGCTCTTTCTCTCCCCTCCCCGCTCGCGCGCGCCATGGGCCGCCTTCTTGGGCCGGCCGGCCCATTAAGCTCGGCCGAGCCGCCCCTTTCTCTCGGGCCGCGCCCTAGCCGCCCGAGGGAAGTCTAATTTCCCTCCCTCTTTCTTTTTCTTTTCTTTTCTTTTTCAAAAAGGGTTTAAATAAATCCTTTTCCTTTAGACCAAAAATCCAATAATCTTAGAAATTCAATATCTTCCCAACCGTAAGTCCGTTTGACTCCGTTCAACTTCCAAAATTCCTCAAATCTCGAGATCTATCTAATGGCACGCTTAGAGGTCAATAATAGGGCTATATTTTTGCCGTTTGTTGAGTTGCCCCGTTTCGCGTGTAGTGTCGGAGCCCGAAGATCCGCAGTGCGAGGATTTCGAGGATCAAGCTCCAGATCTCGAGCAAGGCAAGCCACCTTTGAACATCTTGAGCCTATATTTGAACTTAATTAATTTGCTTGCAAAATATTATGCATTGATAGGATTGCACTTGATCTGTTTGCCCCGTCTGCAAGGCAGACCGGTGGGCCTACCCAACTTGTTGCATCTGATCCTTCCACTGTTAATTGTTATACCATGTTCCCTTGTAACCACCTAGTTGCGCCTCGATATTCGTGCACTCTGTGCGAGTATCGTCGGTCGCCTTCAAACTTAAAATCTGAGTAAGTTCTTGGGTAAAACTTGGATTTTTACAAAAGACTTGGAAAACCCGACACCTGGGTCGGTGCTTGCGAACTAAATGAATTTCCAAAACCGCGGACCGGGGAACGTACCGGGAGTACGGTTTCCCGCTCTTGCATTTAAGGACCGTTTCCTTGGAATTTCATCCGAACATAAGACAAGTACGACCACATGGGTGGAATGGGACACCCCTGGCTGAGTAATTAGCTAATCGGGGGAGCCTTAATGCCAAGAGACATGTGGATTCGCCGGGGTGGTGTCGGGGAGGACCCCTGGGCTTCCTGGCACAGTATGGTCTGGGACCTAATCTGGTGTTGGTCTGGGACCCCTCTCGTTGGCATATGGTGAACCTGTGTCGGCTTTCGAAATGCCTTGTCATGAAAGCCTTAAGGTCTCTAGTCGTGGCCGTTCTGCACGGGCTGGATTATCCGGGTTAGTAATGTCGTGTGGGTAAAGTGTACCCCCTCTGCAGAGGTTATTAAACTGTCCGAACAGCCGTGCCCACGGTCATGGGCGGATGTGAGGTGATTCCTAGCGTAGTTTTGTTTGACTACTGCCTTGTGAAATTTTGCTGTTGTGAAATGGGTTTGATGTTTGAAAAATCTGCGGCTGATGGGACCAGCCAGGCCCGGGTGGCCGTTTGAAAGCTATTGGCCGGGTGCCAATCTTGATCAATTCAAAAGACTGATACATTGCACAAACTCCGACCGGACGAAACGCACTTTCTCATCCGTGTCGTTTGAGAAGCACTCACTTAGTTGTTTCAGGAAAGAGTTCAAATAAAATCAATTGCAAAAACAACAGCCCTTCTTTGAAGCCTGCATTAAACACTTATTTCCCATGGCTTGCTGAGTACTCTCGTACTCACCCTTGCTCCTTATAAATTATTTCCCCCCCCCCCAGTTGCTGAAGAAGATGAAGCGGATCCCGCTGACGAGGAGTTCCTTCAGGAGCAAGCCGGCTACGATGAGTTTTAGGGTTTCGGCCTAGTTCCCAAGTCGCGCCTGTGATGTGTGGTCCAAGTCTTGGCTTCCGCGTTCCTTTTGTAATGCAGTTGTGAGCTCGGGATCTGTCCGCAGCCCAACATGACTGTACCCCTACTCTATAATAAAGAGACCTCTGTTGCTGTGATATTCTGTCTTCCTGTTATACCAGCACTGTTTCCTGGGACTGGTATCAATTAACAGGTTAATTTGGAGCGTCACGGGCTAGTTCCGCTCGGGACTAGTTCGGGGCGTGACAATTTTATAGTTCAAAGTCATACCCGTTGTTACTCCTTACACTTTGTCACCCTCTTCCTTCTTTGTTTGCTCAATCTACCACTGCTTCTATTCTCTCTCTTTGGAACCTTTAAATCTTAGACATTGTAGTTTTTTGAGTTTATTATCATCGTTGGGTTTCATTTTTATAATTTTTTGAAGTCCCGTCAAACGTTGTCACTTGTGTTGTCACTATACTCCTCTACAACTCATCTGTTGCCTCATCTCTTAATTACATTGGGATTTTAAAAATCAAATATGATTATCGTTTAGATTTATTTTTTACTTTCTAGAAGTTACACCAAACCATCACTGGCTTTGCCACTGCACTTCTCTACGACTCATCCGCTACCTACCATCTTTATTGTCTTTGGGATTTCAAAATCAAACATAATTAACATTGGGGTTTATTTTTTATTAGTTATATATAAGTTACATGTAATTACATCACGATTGTATTATAATTACATTGTTAAATTTTTGATTGAAAATTATACAGGTGATCCCGAAAAAATAGAAATTGAGCTGAGCGCTAGTTGAGGTTGCCGCTTTCCAAAGCCCGTGGATCTTTTTTTTATTTTACCCCTAAAAAAAGTACAGTACATGACTATTCATTGTCCTTTTTATTTTCGAAATTAATCGAACAGATATACAGAGTGAGACTATTCTGTTTCCTACTTTCAGTTGTTCATTGGGAAATTGTGCATTTGTGCAGCAAAGCCACAAGCTAAACCAGATCGTGTTCCAGCGCTCTAATTAGTGAATAAACGAATATCTCAGTTCATCACTTAATTCCCCAAAAGATACAGAGCAAAATGGCATCTTAACAACCGACAGCCAAGCTCTTTTCTTAAATCTCAATCCCCAAACATGACAGTATCCCCATGACGTTCTATTCTTGACTTAACACGTTGCAACCTGTGCATATTGATAATCGAACAATCAACAAGCTATCGATCCAGGTAGAAATTAGATATCATATCACCGGATTAAGAAGTCATGCAAATATCAAGGAAAAACCACTGCATTATCGAAAAAAATCCACAGAATACAGGTGAGAATCAACGTACATCTAGCACAAGCGCACAAACGCAACCAAAATGTCCAACAAATGTTTCAGAATTCATCGATCAGACGACGACACAAACAGGTAACAAAGCATGAACATGTCCAACCAATGTTTCAGAATTCATCAATCAGACGACGACACAAACAGGTAACAAAGCATGAACAAGTCGAGTGAGAAACGCTCGCGAGTAAGCGACGGACCAACGAGGGATCAAGCATACGAAGTCTCGACGGAATCAGTTCGCGCCGACATCCAGCCGGGCGTCGTTGGCCATCTTCTTCCCCGACTCCACCTTCCCAATCGCCGCCAGGAGGTCATCAACAGCCGCATCCAGGCGCTCGTTCTCGATCAAGTCGTTGACGCCAGGGAGATTCTCATGGTCCAGCAGAAGGCTGATCGTCTCCAGGTGTCCGCTGCACATGCCAATACGGGCGCACGCTTCCTCGGCTTCCCTCTCGGCTCCACGGAGCTTGGCGCACGCGTTCTTCTCCGCGGCGTACTCGTCCCCAAGATGGCCGATGTCGTGGTAAGGCATCAGGGGGTCGTGGCTTCCTCCGCGGAGCACGAGTAGCTTGGCCCCTACCATGAGGGACATCGCCGAGGCGAGCTTGCCGGACGCGTCCTCGAGCGCGCCCTGCGCGAGCTGGATCCTGGCGCGCGCTGCCGCCGCCGCGTCGCCCACGAGCATCTGCGCCTCCAGGTGAATACGCGCGTTGTCGACGAGGAGCTCGAACGCCTCAACGAAGAGGTCGTCCACCTCCGCCACGCGCTGCCGGAACCGCTCCCTCCATGCCTCCTCCACCATCTCTCTCTCTCGCTCGCTCGACGCTCGGTGGGTGTTCGACGGTTTGTTTCTGGAAGCTTCGCTTCGCGGCGTGATTTGAAATAGCCAGCAGCAGCAGACAGCCTGGAAGAGACGTGGGGCCCAAGGTTGTACCGGATTATTCACCTCGGAAGAATGTAAAATACTCGCGGTTAAAAAAATTAAACCGCGGGCGCACGAGTTGTCAGTGACACCGAGAGACGGTAATTTTCCGTGTCTTCACCGGCAAGCCACATTTCACCTCGTCCAGCAACCTTGTCTATAAATTGCGTCCTCGTCTTCATCTCCATCCAAACCGCCACACACACGCGCGCGGAAAACACTCCCAATCCCAAACCGAAGCGAGAAAGAGCTCGAGAGGGAGAGATCGATCGGCGGCGCCGGCCGCCGGCGATGGACGAGTGGGAGGAGCTGGCGCGGACAGTGCCGGCGACGCTCATGCAAGTCGGCTCCGGGATGGAAGCCGTCAGGAAGATCCAGGTCGCCCACAGGAAGATCCAAGGGCGCGCTGGTTTGATGCGCAACATACGCTTCGGGATGCCGGCGGCCATCGCCATGAGCCTCTTCGACGACCCGGCCCCCGTCGGAGTCTGCCCCACCGTGACCCTCGAGGAGGCCCGCTGCGAGATCTCGCGGGGCGCCGCTCGCCACGCGATGGCCGACCACGTCTTCGTTCGCTACGTCGAGCTCCTCGGCATCCAGCACGAGCCGCCGTGCACCAGCAGGGACACCCACCACCGGGAGGCCATCCGCTTCACCGCCATGGCCCTGGAGAAGGTCAGGGAAGCCGCGTCGCTTGCAGAGGCGGCCAAGGACGCCGTCGACATCGCCGAGACGCTCCTCCCGCAGCCCGACCTGAAGACGGAGTGGGCGTTGGCGGCCCAGGACCTCGCGGAACGCGCCGACTACGAAGCCACCCAGGCGCTGGAGTTTGTGAAACGGGCGCGCGACGTCGTCGCTCTCGAGTTCTTCGACACCTGGACGATTCTGCGTCGCGGGAGAGCTCGATCGGCGGAGATGAAGGAGTGGAGAGAGCTAGCGCTGAAAGTGCCGGGAACCATCATGCTCATCGGCGACGCCGAGCTGGAAACCCTCGAGTTGATCCAAGCCGCCGTCAGCAAGTTCCAGAAGCATGTCGAGTTGCTGCAAGAGGTACGCCATGGGACGGCGACGGCCACCGCCGTCGACAACTTCACCGACCCGGACCCCGAGGGAGCCTTGCCCACCGAGCTCCTCGAGAACGCACGCCGCGGGATGTCCAAGAGCGCCGTTCGCCATGCGAAGGCCCACCACATCTTCGCTCGCTACGCCGCGTTCCTCGGCATCCAAGGCGACGAGGAGTACCGCAGCTGGGACAGCAAGCACCAGGAAGCCGCCGGCAGCATGGTCGCGGCGCTGAAGAAAGTCATCGACGCCGTCTCGGATGCTGAGGCAGCCAAGGACGCCGTCGCCATGGTCGGGATCCTCCCCTACCAGTGCCCGCTGTGGGAATTGTGGGCGTTGAGGGCGCAGAACCAGACCTCCTTGTCCTCCTTCAACGCCACCCTCGCGATACTAGACGTGCGACAGGCGCGCGAGGCCTTTTTTGTGGAGGTCTTACGCGCCTGGTTGATTCTGCGTCGCTATGGATCTCTTCAACTCCTGGATGATTCTGCATCGCTCTGGAGTTCCTCGACGCCTGCATGATACGTTGACACTGCGTCGCAAAGCACGCAGGTTACCCGATCGAGCTAGCTTGGTAATCGATCGATTGGTGGACTCGAAATTCTTGATCAGTTTGAAAACAACCACTTGGATGTTTCTGTTTCTTCTGAAGTTCTACTACCAATTTGTTTCATAGTTCATTCCAATTCCATGTAAAATTCAGAGTTCAGAGACGCATTTACTAGTGTGATTGATCAAATTTGGAACACCGCCGACGCCGCTGCTAGCAAATAGAAATGATGCGAATCTGCCGCTGAATCTCAGGTTATGATGTACATCATCTAGTTATGTGTTTGCACACGAATCCGCATGATTGGTACTAGTTTGGTACGCGGTGCAGTGTTGTCTCCGGCCGCGTCGTCTCGTCCGCGCGCGGTGGCACCCGTGGTGCCAGAGCTTTCTGGGAGGGACACCATGCCGAGGCCGTCCGCCACGCCGGTCCGCTCTGTCGCTTGCCTACGCGGGCATCGGTGTCGTCCGGCGCGGCCCGATCACGATCAGATCGCGAGCCGCACCGCCACGCCGTTGTCCTCGAGTTTTGAATCGTTATCCCGAGCGCATTACACATATATGCAATCATTTCAAAGCATCGACTTAGCACTTTAGCAGTAGCAACAAGTGGTTCAAATGTTCAGCCGGCTTCAACTCTCAAAATACATGCCAACAGTTTGCAGGGAGACACGTGCAATCCCACGTAACAGTTTGCTAGTATATTTTTTTCCTCCGTCTCCGGTAGGGTCGCCGGCGGCGACCGGCACAGTACAAATGGATTTAACCGGCGGCCGTCTCTCTCTAGATCTCTCCCGCTTGACAATGCCCGGCCGTGGTGGTGACGTGGTGTACTGTGTACTGTGTACACGGGCCCAGACTACTAGTCGCTCCTTGCGTTACGCGGCTGACAATTGGGTCCCACGTATGTTGTGGCCCCATCTCGTCAGTGGTTCAGAAACAAAGGAAGGCCCCACGAACGTAACGGTTCATTTACCTCATTCGCCTCCGGGACCGGGATGTTCATCGCCGGCGGCCGCCGCACTATAAATGGGATTAACCGGCGACAAATTCCTGCGGCTTTGCCAAGCAAGCAACCAGAACATGAACTACTATTTGCCTCATTCTATCTTGGATTCTCAAAAGGATCATTTCATTGCAAACTGATCACTGTTTTTTTTTTTTTTTTTTTTTTTTTTTTTTTTTTTTTGCGGGGAAAACTGATCACTGGATTTAACTGGTCTAAGAAGAGTATCTCTTGCATTTGGTACCAATTTGCAACCCATATGATTGCACAATGACAAAATCGAACTAAAAGCTGAGACAACATTACACCAAAAGTAACATTTAGGTATCTATCTAATCGACGTCTGATCGGTCGCCGAGGGCGGCGCTGATGAACGCGTCGGTGTCCACCATCAGTTGCCGTGCGGCCTCGAGGTCACCGACGGCGGAGGCACGCTCACCGTCGACGTGATCGGCTACGCCAGCCGGGGCTTCCCTGCGGCGCAGCAGCATCTTGACGGCCCCGAGGTGGCCGCGGCAGCGATCCAGGGCGTCGCACGCCTCCTCGGCGCGGGCTTTGGCTAGGCGAAGGTAGAACAGAGCGCGGCGCACCGCGAGGTCGTCGTCGTGGACGCGGCCGTGTCGACTGGGAATCCGCCCCTGCGCGATGAGGCCGCCGCGGTGGCGCGCGAGGAGCCGGGCCGCCTCCATGTAGCACACGGCGAGGCCGAGCGCCCTGGACGCCTCCATGAGCAGCTTGTCCCCCGCGCACGACGCAACGGAGAGCTTGTCCACCCGCGACGCCAGTTGCTGCTCCACGGCGGCGAGATCTTCGCGAACGACACGGACTCTCTGGTTGATGGCGTCCACCCGCCACCAGAACAGTGGCTTCCATGGGTTCTCCTCCTCCGCCATCTCTCCCCCTCTCGCTCGCCTCGCTCGTTGGGTGCTCGACGATTTGTTTCTGGAGGAGGCTTCGCTTTCGCGGCGTGTTCTGAAATACTAATAGCCTTCCCGGTGAAGTGAACCCCACATGCAGCGCAGTATAAATGGAGAAGCGGGCCCACGCTGTCATTGAGAGATCGGTACAACGTGGACTCCTGTGGCTTGTCGAGCAAGCAACCTTCCTCGAACAGCCGCCGCAACAAATATCCTAACCGTGTCACGCTTCCGGCGAGCGCAGCCATGGCGCGCGCTTGCGCATACAACCCGCGGAAGAGAGAGCGGGAGAGGTCGCTGGGAGAGGAGGAGCGGTGGATGAAGCTGGCGAGGACGGTGCCAGCGATCCTCATGCGCATCGGCACCTCTCGGAAAGCGATCAAATCCACCATGAAGGGCATGAAGGCCATGAAGGCCGCCAAGAGAGGCGATGGCGGAGTGTTCTCCGACCAGATGCGCCACGCTTCCGAGCACCTCGATGGCGCCCACGGCAGGGTCGCGCGGCTCATCGCGACGCACGCGGAGGCCGGCCACTTGTTCGTCCACTGCGCTGCGCACATCGGCGGCCTCAAGGGCGGCGGCGGCGGCGCGCCGGCGTGGCAGGCGTGGGAAGGCCACCGCGCCGACGCCGTCCTCCACGCCAGGGACGCGCGGTGGTGGCTGTGCCGCGCCGGGGGGGCTGTCGAGGCGGCGCTGGACGTGTTCCGAGTCGTCGAGGGGAGGAGCGGGAGCGGGAGCCACCGGCCTCGGGAGGCCAAGCGCCTCCGCCGCCGCGCCCGCGACGACGTCTCCAAAGCGCGACACGCTTTGACGGATATGCGCCACGCCATTGTTCTGGAGTTCTTCGACGCCTGGATGGTTCTGAATCAGAATCGCTAAGCGCGCGCGCGCGTGGCGTCTCCCCAATTCGAAGCAGCCATCGTCAGTCTCTGTTCATCTCTGCAGGTTACGCGTTTTGTCAGATTGCTGAGCTCGCCATTATCGATTGAGAGCTTCAGCTTGTAGATAAACGTGAGATCGGTTGATCCGTCGTGATGATCAAATCATGAAATAAAGAAGTCAAGTGCAGGTCTCTTCCCCCTGATAACATTTTGAATTGTGTGAAATTCAGAGACGATCCTGAATGCTCAATCCAAACAATTTCAGTTCGATTCCTTTGACGAACGACCCAGGCAGGTCTCAGCCAATGTTTGATTGCGTTCTAAAAGGCAATTTCGCCAACTCTCCCATAAACTTTCTCGAAAAAAACTCTCCCGTATTTGTTGCTCTGACGCAGAATTCAGAAACAGAGAGCGTTCTCGTAGGCCGGCCGGTTCTCTGACGCTGTTAATTTTGGGCAGTTTTGATGATTTTGGTCCAATCAGGTTGGGACTTAGATGGATTCCGTGCATTAAAAAATCATCCAATTTCCATGGCAATCATAAGAATGCTGTAGCATTGTAACAGCATGCTGTTACAGTTATTCTGTTGTCAACGGGATGCGATTTCAAGCGTTTTTACACTATGCAAATCCATTCACCAGGAAGGCAAAGTAACAAAACAAACAAGGGCTAAACAAAGGGTATTGGGTACTCGAGCAGATCGATTATGCACATTGACGAGACAATCAAAATCGATCGAACATTTTGAATGATCGCACTAACAGCAAGGAGGTCAATCTCATGTCAGGTTCGAATCATCAAATTGATCAGAAGTTTCAGAAGCACAAGGGCCTCAGGCTGTCAGGCAGCCGAGATCACAGCTACAGGAAACGAAAGAAAAACCGACACCAACCGACCAACTAGTGATGAAGCGATCAAGCGAACAATCCAATCCTGCAGCAGACAGATTGACCAGATCGATCACCGGAGATCTCAATTCAATTGACGCCGCCCTAATCAGAACACCTCCTCCCGCGCCATGGCGGTCATGGCAACGAGGTCCACCGCCAGGTTGAGCGTCTCTCTGAGTTCCATGAGGCCGTCGATTTGCTCGGAGGCGGAGAGGCCATGCATCCACGGAGCCATATCGTCATCGCCGCCGTCGTCGTCCTCTTCCAGCGCCACCAGGTGCTCGGCGGCGCACACGTGGACGCGGGTGGCCTCCAACCGGTCGTGCAAACGCCTGGCGGTCTCGGCGGCCACCTGGAGCCGGAAGTGGACGAGCCACACGCGGGGGACGTCGATGCCGCCGTCGTCGACAGAGCGGAGCGGCGCCGCCGGCGCCCACGCTCTGGGCGCTTCGCCGCCGGGCGCGAGGAGGGTGGCCGCGCCCATGTTGGCGATGGCGAGGCCGAGCTCCGTCGAGGCGGACTCCAGCATGCGCCGCGTCTCCTCCGCCACGGCCACCATCTCGCGCCACGCCTGCCCGTCGAGGACACCGAACAGCCCGCGCAGAAGCCCGTGGAGTTTGTGGCAGTGCGCGTCCGCCATGACCACTCGCCGCTGGAACAGCGCCATCCAGGTGAGCTCCACCTCCACCTCCATCTCCATCTCTCTCTCTCTCTCTCTCTCTCTCTCTCTCTCTCTCTCTCTGTGCTTCCGCGAGTGCTCGTTTTTTCCGAGGCTTCGAATGATCCGAGTTTAAAAGAGAGTGTATCTCCATGCGGGGCCCACATGGCAGTACTTGCGTCTACCCAATGACAGGTGGGCCCATGTCTCATCCCCTCCGTCTCCGTCCGAACTAGCTCGCCGCCTCGCCGGCATAAGTAACAGGGGGTAAATCAATTTCCTGCGGCTTCTCACGCAAGGAACCCAAATTACTATCCACTGTAATTAATATCCTCGCAAAAATCCGCCGCCACCGCCGCATCCATACAAGTAGCCTCCTTCTTCCACACGCGGAGGCGGTGCGTCCACCGCCATTACACAAAGGGAGAGAGCTCGGGGGGACGTTGGAATGGAGAAACCGCAGCGCGAGCAGATGGTGCTGATGGTGCCGGAACTTCTCCTGGTCGTCGCCACCTCGGAAGGAGCCCTCGCCAGCATCGAGCTCGCCTGCAACCTGCTTGACAGCATCGAGTTCGATGTCCTCGTCGACATCGCGCATGGCGTCCCCTTCAACACCACCGGCGGCGGCGAGCAGCCGTTGTACATGGGTGGCGGGTGCGGCGGCCGCGGTGGCGGCTGGCGCAGCTTCAGCTTCGGTGTCCCCATGGATAGCACTGGTGGTGGCGAGGGCAGCTTCAGCGTGGACGCCCCCGCTTACGAGCCGTTCACCTTCGGCGTCCCCATGGACACCAGCGGCGGCGGCGTCGAACACACCGGCGGCGACGGGGCGGCCACCAATGTCGCCGCTGACCACAAGGGGCACAAGGCCGGCATCGACTACTGGGCCAACACCCTCGCCAGCGCGTTCGCCACCGACGGGCCGCTCAACTCCGCCCACCGCGAGATCACGCGCCTCATCACGCTCCACGGCGTGGCCGCCCACTTGCTGATCCGATGCCTCGAACTCCACGACTTCCCGCACGGCGACGAGGCGGCGTGGCAGAGGTGGTGGGAACACCACGACGCCTTCGTCCCCCGCGCCCACGACGCGCTCCTGAGGCTGAGCTCCGCCACGTCGGCCTCCGCCGCGGCCGAGGACTTCCTCCGCTTGAGATCCGCCTTGTCCCCTGGCCGGAACGATTGGCCGTCGGAGGCGAAGCAGCTCGTGCGCGACGCCAGGCGCGACATCGGCGAGGCGCGGGACGCGGTGATCCTGATGCGCGACGCCGCTGTGCGCGAGTTCTTCGAGACCTGGATGATCCTGAAACGATCGCAGGCCAGCCGCTAACCCAATCGCCTCTGTTAGTTTTTTTTTCCTGTTTGTTCAATCCCCCAGAACATTCAGAATCTTACTTTGGACAATTTTAGGGAGGAATTCGTCCTAGCTTCTCTGTAAACATGATCATTTGATTCACTGATCAGTGGAAGTGAACTGGTCAACTTTTGCTTGAATAAACCTTTGTTGGAATAGATCGATTCAGTCACATTGGTTTTCTGAAACTTTGCTTGTTGAGTTTGATGTTCGCTTCTGATGCAACTGCGTTCTTCACATTTTATTTCTCGAATTGCCATAATGTTCAGTAATGCTCGATGAGTATAGCATAGCAATCCAAGCCTACAGTTTGTGCCCTTGACTTGATCACTTGAACATTTCGGCGACTCGGCCTGACCAGCTAATTGGACTGGAGATGGCGGCAACGACAAATGTTGCATCCAATCGATTCTCCCTGATTAAAAAACACAGCTCATTCGATCCGACAGTGATGCACCGACATCCAACCGTAGGGTTGACATTCTCCAGTTCGTCAACGACAGTCGTGGTAGCCACGAAGTTGTAGGCAAGTCAACCATTTCGCTGCTGGATCTTGGACTCGCTATATATATCAAACGTGTAGTCTTCCCAGTTCAAACAAATTCCATCCAAATCTCGAGCTCCCACGCTTCCATTTGAAAAATTCAGGATTGATTGTTTAGCACTAGAGAAAAGAATTTGTTGAATGTTTCTGGGAATGGACTCGGAAGAGAGGTCCAAGAAGAGGCTGCGGCTATGGAGCAGAGCCGTCGTCCACTTCTCCCTCTGCTTCGCCATCGGCGTCTTCGCCGCGCTCTTGCCGCTCGCCGCCACCGGCGCCACGTCGATCGACAGCATCCGCGCCTCGTTCCGGCCAACGGTGGCGGCGACGCCTCCCGTTCCGGAGCTCGACCTCTTGCTGATCGTCACCGTCACGCGGCCGGACGACGACGACGACGACGGCATGTCCCAGGAGGCGTCGCTGACGAGGCTCGGCCACACGCTGCGTCTCGTCGAGCCGCCGCTGCTGTGGATCGTCGTCGGAGCCGAGAACACGACGGCGACGGCGAGGGCGGTCAACGCGCTGCGTGGCACCAGAGTCATGTTCCGGCATCTCACCTACGCCGCCGAGAACTTCACCGGCCCCGCCGGCGACGAGGTAGACTACCAGATGAACGTGGCGCTGTCTCACATCCAGCTGCACCGGCTGCCCGGCGTCGTGCACTTCGCCGCCGCTTCCAGCGTCTACGACCTTCGCTTCTTCCAACAGCTCAGGCAAACTCGGTGTGTTATATTTCTATACTTTATCTTGCAGCTTTCAATATATTCCTTTCATTGCACTGAATATTTTCAACAGAAACAAAACACAAAATATTTGGACAAATTCTGCTGTGTTATGCATTAGTTTCGTGTAGATTAGTTCAGAAAATATTCAAAATGCAGCACATTGACATCTGTTGTCCGATCCATGATACAGGGGCATTGCAGCATGGCCAATAGCTACTGTGTCATCAGCAGATCAGACAGTAAAATTAGAGGGACCGACCTGTAACTCATCTCAAATCACAGGTTGGTACTCAAAGGACTCAAGCAGCAATATAACAGAGACAACCTGGGACTCAAGTAGCAACACAACACAGACAACCTGGGACTCAAGCAGCAACAAAACACAGACAACCACTCTGGCTGCACTAGATACCAATGCAAGCAAGCAAAACTCAAGCTCTGGACCTCCTGAAATAAACATGCACGCAGTCGGATTTAAGAGCTCAATGCTATGGGATTCAGAGAGGTTCACCCGCAGGGATAACTCATCAACAGGCATAAATCAGGTTTGTCAGTCTAAGTTCCAGCAAAAATAACATACACACAATTGAAACCAGAACTTGATAACTTACCTGACCATGGTTTTTGGTGATACCAGGATTTAATCCAAGCTGTACGACAAATGATGATCAATGATGAGGACAAGAAAAGGGGAATCCCTTCTGATTGTTCTGATTCACAGATAATGCTGTGGCACCTTGACATGCCAAGGCATACCCCAAAAATTGAACAGGCGACTCCAGAGAAGGAAAGTCTAACGAAGGGTGATGAAGAGGAATCCCATGACATGACACTAGACAATGTTGTGGCAAAAACTGAAGAACATGAGACTGTAGAGAAGGAAAATCTAATGACGGGTGATGAAAAGGGATCCCGTGACATGATGCTAGACAATGTTGTGGCAAAAATTGAAGAACAAGAGACTCCAGAGAAGGAAAATCTAACGAAGGGTGAGGAGAAGGAATCCCATGACATGATGCTAGACAATGTTGTGGCAAAAATTGAAGAACAAGAGACTCCAGAGAAGGAAAATCTAACGAAGGGTGACGAAAAGGAATCCCATGACATGATGCTAGACAATGTTGTGGCAAAAATTGACGAACAGGAGACTACAGAGAAGGAAAGTCTAACAAAGGGTGACGAAAAGGAATCCCATGACATGATGCTAGACAACGTTGTGGCGAAAATTGAAGAACAAGAGACTCCAGAGAAGGAAAGTCTAACGAAGGGTGATGAAAAGGAAACTCATGACATGATGTTAGACAATGTTGTGGCGAAAATTGAAGAACAGGAGACTCCAGAGGAAGGCAAGACTAAGGAAGGGTGACGAAAAGGAACCCATGGCGTGATGTTATTAGTTACATTGTAGAGCATCACCATGTAATAGATAGAAGAAAGACTAATTCTACCTTCATGTATATTAGTGATCCCATAACCATGTGGCACATAACTGCCCAAAGTGTCAAAACAGTGAAAAACCTGATCTGAAAAGGTCAAATATACCGTCCTTTTCTTTTTGTAACACATCAAAATTTCGGTTTATCATCTAAGTGCTGGAACTAGAGATAGGAACAAAGAAGAAAGACTAATTCTACCTTCATGTATATCAAAATTTCGGTTTATCATCTCCCTTTTAGGTTTTCCTTGTTGCTTTTCTTCTTTGTTTCCCCTGTTCTATCTCTTTCACCTTTCTTGGTGATATTGTAAATACTTTCTATTCTCCTTAATATAACTCCAGATTAGCCTGGCTTTGGTTTCAAAAAAAAAAAGGAACGAACAGTGCATATTATATACTCAAAAGACTGATCGACCTCCTTTTGTTTTACCTAGCAAAACATCTTTGGCCTCATTAATCTTCGAAGCAAGGTAATGACTGCCCCCTGCATCCGGATGATTGGCAACCATGACCTTTTTGTGTGCCTCTTTAACCTTCTCAGGATGGACATTTTCTCTGGAGGCATCAAAAGAAAAAAGAGACCAATGAACAATAGCAAGAATCATAGTGTGCCTCAAATTGAATATTACCAATGACAAGTTGAAACATCACCAACAAATATACTTCTACAGATGCAGCAATGACTGGACAGACATGTCCACATGCCTCCTGCTCAAAGCTAGAATGGACAACTCAATACCTAATCCAACATGCTAGTACTGATTACACCAGACATTGAAAAATAAGAAACTTTCCATACCTCAAGAGTTAACAAGTCTGACTCCAGCAGTACATTTTTTCAAGAAAACAAAGATATTTTCAGCGCAAAGTAAAAAAAAAAAAGTAAATCGTGACTAATGTCGTCACATATTCAGAGACATGGAAAATTTAACCGACATTACATTCAGAGACAGGGGAAATTTAACCGAATTACATCCAAAGTGACCCATGGATGTCTGGATGATGAAAGCAAAAAATACAACACTGATATAACAGCATTTCAACTAGGTATCTGGCACATTGCACATTTGTTGTCATTGTGGCTGATTGAAGATGGAAATATGATACCAGCTTGAGATGATAGTTCTACTCTTCTACATATACTGTCTATTTGCTCACATCAATGTTTAGAAGGACCAAGGGAGTACATGGCAATTCAGTACTTATTTGACATTTAATGCAAAGTAATGCAAAAATTAAGAAAATGCATTATGCATGTGGTGGTTGAGAAAGGTTCATTCAGCCCTATTCCATAAATCTATATACAATTCTAAGAGGGTTTTCCTATAGAGGGGATTACTCTGAATTTTTTTAAGATTTTGTTTAAATATGAACTAAAATATAAGGATTTTGACCCTAAACCTAACCCCATCTATGGCTTTATCTGAAGTCCAAACAGGTTAATGGTCAAATTTTACAATCTGATTTGTAAATGTTAAAAGCTAGCTGTTCCATACACTCCTAGGAGGCTCTCTTATCAAAAGCATTTTCTGGTGGAAGGACAGAGTATCCTTTGCCTTATTTATAACCTGTTCATTTGTAGAAGAGAAATAGCTTTTATTGAAGTTATTGGGACCGATTGTTTTAAGTTGATTGCAGTTAATCAGTCATCATCAAGTGTGTGCTCTGTGTCTTTCGTGTCCAATATTTCAAAAAAAAAAACACATCCCCAGTATACATATGAATAGCTGTATGCTAAGAGTAACATAAATAATAATCAAATGTGGTGCACATATTATGCTTTTATATGACATGTACCTGACACCCAGGATTAAACCAGCTTCCCTTCGGGTCATTGCAGGTTGAAAACCACCTTCATAGAATTTGCGCATCCTGGGAACTATAGGCCTTGCTTTATAAGCATGCCAAGCTTGGATGCTATATCTACTGGCAAGAGCAGCGGCTGCCACCGCAAGTCCTGCTATAAGTGGTGCAGCCTGCATAAGTTGAATATATATTCATGATTGAAAATGAAAATCGAACAACAGGATAACATATAATCCAGAAGTTAGATAAATTAAATAGCATGAGAAGACAATAGGAATTGCTCACATATTATGAAGTAACAGGCCATCACAGTTACCACTTACCAGATTAACTATTGCTGCAATAAATGGCAATGGCTAGCGAAATGGTCTATCACTATCAAGTTGGCTTCATTCTAATATTTACTCTATGCAAGACTTGACAATAGGCAGTGTATGTACAAAATTAGAACACCATTTAATATGAATACCATGCGAAAGATAAGGAGGAGACAGAAATTTGCTTTAACTTCTAAGAGAATGGAAAATTTAGAGATTTATTAGTCTGGTTATCTGTTCCACTTGTTAGAATCAAATAAAGCAGGTAGCGAGACACAACTGTTTGGCAGGCAGCACAGATGGGACAATTACTTACACTGAAACAACTACCCAGAAACTTAATTTCCCCACTCTAGTTCTACTCAACATGGATGAACAAACTCACAAGTAGGTTATTCACACTACGGCTCAACAAATCTGCAGGGCAGGGAAACTTGATCACAAAATGCAGCAAAAATCACCACTACCAAAGGATCTACAACACCATCACAATACAAATGTAGAACTTGAAGCATCGACAAGTTGAACTCTTCTACCTAGTTCTCCCTTAGCCCTTGTCTATACGCATCCCTTCGGATTGGCAAATAAACCGAACTAAAAATTCCCACGAACTGAAGGGATTGGGGGTTAAAGCTAAACTCATCCCATCCAAACATGTCACTATCGATAGAACTCTGCATTACTCCCAACTAAATTTATTCCCATACACATACAACCACAAGCAAATATGGAATAAACTTGTGTGCTGTAGCAAAGATGACTGCTCACCATCTCCCCCACCAATCAGAGCAGCCGCTGAACAAAAGAGGATCAGCGAAGAGGCGCAAGGGGATACACGCCTACTCGCAGAAGTCGGCGATCGCCGGAGAGGCGGCCGGAGGCGGTGGAGGTGGGAGAATTAGTAGGGAAGAACAACCCTACTTGGGCTGGGCCGGCTGGGCCTTTCAAAACCAACTCACTGGAATACGTCTTCTTCCTAGAAAATACGCTTTCTAAAGCAGACGACGCTCTTTGGGAGTCGCACGCTTTCACCCTCTTCCACCTCTCGCCTCTCTCCCTTGATCTCTTCGCTGCGAAGCCATTTTCTTCTCGGTCTCCACGCGCTTTCACCTCCGTATTTTACTCGCGCCCTTCTCTCTCTCCTCCACCTCATTCGCCTCGCCTCGCGTCTCGTCTCGTTCGCCCCTCGCCACCACGCGACACGCCATGGGCGCGGCCGACGACGCCAACCACCGCCACGAGGAGGCCAGCCCCCTCCTGCCACCGGGCGGCGGCGGCGCCGGCGCCGGCGGCAAGAAGCTCCACCAGTCTCCGCCTCCATCGCCTCCGGAGGCAGCCAAGTGCTGCGCCGATGGAGTCCCCGTCGTTATGGGCGAGCCGCTCGGGGCACCCGCACCGCCGCGGGAGAGCTGGAACTCGGGGGTGCTCTCCTGCCTCGGCCGCAACGACGAGTTCTGCAGCAGCGACGTCGAAGTGTGTACGTGCATGTCGATCTCAGATCTCTCGGGTGTTGGGTTGGGGGGTTTGCGTTTGCGTGCGTTTCTCGCTAGCGATTCTCGTGGTTTCGTTGTGGGGAGGATCTAAAAGAAGAACACGCGGTTTGGGTCGCGTCGATCGAGCATGATTTTAGGTGAAGCGATCAGATTATCTAGGGATTTCTCTGGCAATGAGAGGTCCATAAATTGTTGGAACTGATTGCGATTGTTATAAGATCTGTCTACTTCTTGTTCTTGGTCGATTCTTGGGCGTAAATACTTCAGAAGTTATTTGGGAATTTCTCACTATTTAATCATAATTGATTGAAATGTTAGAATTGATTCTAGCTTTGCAAATTTCTCCCTTTGGGGCGTTAAATACACTAATTTTGTATTAACCACTTCAAGATTAAGCTGATTTCTCCTGACTATGATACACATTTTCAACTCGTAAGAAACTTACAACATACTTCCTCCGTTTTACAATGTAAGTCATTCTAGCATTTTCCATATTCATATTGATGTCAATGGATATCTGGATTCATTAATATCAATATGAATGTGGGAAATGCTAGAATGACTTACATTGTGAAACGGAGGGAGTACTTGCTTTCTCAGAGTTGGTAGTCATAATTAGCATTTAAATTGCTGTAGTTGAATTGCAATCTTACTTCTAGTTATGGATCTGTGCAGCTAATGGACATGCTAAATTTATCTTGACAATGCTGTCCTATGTAGCCAACTATTACATTTTACACTAATGGTTGGAATGATTGTGGCCAGCTTGTTTTGATTCATTTGAAAGCATAAAACTTGAAAATTATCTTTTCCCCTTTATCAACCTACTTAATCTTTGGTATTTGTTTATTTCCCTTATTTTAATTGCTTTGGTTAATAATTTTAAGCTGAATTATAAACTTGACAAGCAGATATAGCCATGTGATGTTGTATGCCGGGTTTTCTCAGCATAAAGTTTTTGCATAGCACAAACTCTTGTACATAGACTGATCCTAGGTTGTCTTTGCACTTAAATGAATTCTCATCAAGTTACAATGGCCTGTTGAACTACTCAGTTGAAACATCACCTGAGGATCTTTTGTCACATATTCATGACGACCCCCATAGTGTACACAATTCACAAATTGACAGGTTCTGCATATCTTGGCTACTGTGGATTAAGGTTAAGATGGGGACTCAAGGGTCATAAAAAACAACCTAAGGGTCATAACAAATGTTTTTTTTAAATGCTTGTGTAGTTGTATGTGTTCCTTTGAACTGATAATTGTGTTTCGATTTTATCAGGTCTTCTTGGAAGCATAGCACCATGTGTGCTGTATGGTAGTAATGTTGAGAGGTTTGCAGCCAGACCAGGAACTTTTGCAAACAGCTGCTTGCCTTACACTGGCCTCTATATGCTTGGGAATGCTCTCTTTGGGTGGAACTGCATAGCCCCATGGTTCTCTCATCACACTCGTACAGCTATTCGTCGACGATACAATCTTGAGGCAAGTTTTGTCTAGTTGCCTTTGTTTACTTTTGTGTATGATTTTCTCAACTAACAGTGAGATAATATTCGTTAATCGCCACTCCTGAAAGCTCTTAACAACGGTCCTAAACTTGGAATTTCTGCCTTCTGCACCATGAACTTGTCTCTCTGGTGTCACTCTAAGCAATATTTTGACATGGGTTGCTTTGCGTGTTTGTCTTTCAGGGTAGCTTTGAGGCTTTCACTAAGCAATGTGGGTGCTGCCATGGCCTTGTTGAGGATGAGGGGAACCGTGAGCACCTGGAGGTTGCCTGCGACCTTGCAACTCACTACTTCTGTCACCCTTGTGCGCTCTGCCAGGAGGGACGCGAGCTGCGGCGCAGGGTCCCCCATCCTGGCTTCAACGGGCGATCTGTCTTGGTCATGACGCCACCAAAGGAGCAGACTATGGGTCGTGGCATGTGAACCGTGCCAAACATCTGCTCTGCTCTATTTGCACTTGAGCTATTATGTGATGAATGTTCTCTACTGCCTTGGTGAAACTCTGTATGTTCGTCGGTAAATATGAGTCTTGTGTGATATGGGATCATGATGGACAATGGAAACTCCAGCCTGTTTCTCTGAATTGTGTTGATCGTCTTCGGTCTTTCTGTTCCGTATGGACCGCTTGTGTATTCTGTCATTCTGAATAACATTGTAATACTGTATCACGTTTGTGTTGGCAATCCACTTTTAAACTTATCGATGTGAAGCAGATGTGTCAAATGGGCACCCTTGCGGCCTTGCCTATTTGAAACTGCCACTCAATGTGTTTATAAATCTGCTGGAAGTTGTGAATTTTTTAACGGTTTTGAATTCAGTGAAACAATTCAAATAAACCGAGATAGAATGCGTGTGCCAGTTTAGTCGCGAAACATTCAGAATTCATCGAAAATTGCTAAAAATTTAAAATCAAACACGATGTACTCTACTTCAGTATCAAGTTGGGCCACACGGGTGAGGCCTACTCACTAGCCGCCTCAAATCCGGCCCAGTCTACCGCCTTGCGTGCTCGTTTACTCCTCCGTCGATTTCCACTTTCGCCAAACCTCGCGGCCGTCGAGCTCCGCCGCCGGAGAAAAAGATGGCCGACGACAGCGCCTCCCCGTCGCCGTCCTCGGCCTCGCCGCTCCAGCACCACCGCGAAGCCCTCAAGTCGTCAGGTCCGCGCTCTCCACCCAGTACATCTTCCAGTTTCCTCTTCTCGCCCGTCCGCGGCCGCTCTGGAATTTCGTAGAACATTTGGCGCGCGCGGCCGCCTGCTGCTGCTGGAGGCTGGAGCCCGAGCCGCCCCCTTTGAGTGCGCGTGTGAGTTTCTTCGAGTGAAATTGCTCTTGCCTTCCTGGAGGAGAGAGCCGCTCAGACTCTTCTCCGGTCAGGTTTGAGTAGTTGCTAGGTTGGACCAACGAGGGGTTAAAAGGCTTAAAATTAAGGTCAACAGTAGGTCGATATTATCTTATACTTCTAGATCGAATCATATGAGTGACTGGTCTTATGTGGTTGGAAATCTAGCTGGTTAGCATGGCTTAGCCAACAATTTGGCATGCACTGGACTGTGGCTGACTTGCTGAAACTTAGATGCTGCGATTGACCTGTTTTTAAGTTTAAAAGTGCACTTCTTCTGTGATTTTAAAGAATTTAATCTGATGTCAGGAATAAACATCCCATAGTCGGTTAATTCTGTGTCCCCTAGCCCTACTGAACTAATCTCATGTGAAACTGCAACGGGTGAAAAAGACAAAATACAGAATAAGCATAATGCATTTTGGTTCATCATATTCATAGAAAGCTTTGTGCTAGAGCACTAGTTATTATAACCTTTAGTTGGTTGGGTTTCTGGTTGTAGTGCGCAACACGGCAGCTAGCCGGAGGCGGGAACAAGCTATTGCGATTGGGAAGGAAAGACGGGAAGCCTTGATCCGTGCAAAGCGTGTGTGTCGAGCTCCAATTTCTGGCAGTGATGAAGCTGAAATGGAAGAGGGTGATATGGTGGTCGATGAGGAGAAAGCATGTCTTGAGGCAAAGACTGCTCATGCTGTTGAAGAATTGAAATCTGCTTTGTCAATCCAGTATGGAACTGGCATATTTTTTATGTATTAATATAAACATCTGTCCGTACATTCTTAATTTAAATATTGCTGACTTGCCTCTTTTTTTCCTAATAAAAATACCTAGTTATGTAATTAATTAGGAGTTTTTGGTTTATAATTTTTCTGTCATGTATTCCTTTTACAGATGATAAAAAAATATTCTATAATTCTGTTATGGTGCATGTGCTGAGTAATTTTCATTATGTTTTACACCTCACATTCTACCAACATTTCAAAACCCTATGCTGCTAACATGAACCAAATGCCCCCCTCTGCTGTCAGATATTCTATTTATTCACTTGTCTTTTAAAAGTATGTTGCTGAAGGTTTGGTTTGAACACTTATAAGTTCCAACTTAAAACTATGAAAATGTGCAAGCATGTATCGAAAGTACTCTGGTTCTGAAGTGTAATATATAACCAACAGTACATATCGTTGCTCTTAGGGGGAAAGGCGTTCAGAAGAAGAAGATAGAGGCGCTTCGTGATTTGAGACGCTTGTTGTCACAGCCTGAAGTACCTCTAGTTGATACTGCAATTAAAGCTGGAGCAGTCCCTCTTTTAGTGCAATATCTATCCTTTGGATCATCAGATGAGCAGGTTGATCATGCTGCACTAATTGTTTCGAAGCTATATCTTCATTAAATATTATAAAGCTGAGTTGAATGTGTTCAGCATTATAATTCTATATCTTTTGTTATTTGAAGTTTGTCTCTTATCAGGACCATTCATGATTTTAATGCAGTTGCTAGAGGCAGCTTGGTGCCTTACAAACATAGCAGCTGGGGAACCAGAAGAAACAAAATCCTTGCTGCCTGCTCTACCATTGCTTATTGCTCACCTTGGTGGTTAGTTTCATCTCTCTTGTTGGTTGAAATTAAATAATTTTCTTCAATGCTCATCTTCATTCCCATTAGAAGATATTGCTATATGTTCCTGTATGCGTTTCTCAAGAATGATGTTTGTAGATATTTTTCTACTATTTAGTTTGAAATCAGAGCTTTGACTATGCTAAAAATTTAATTGAGCTACCTATGTTGGTTAGAAAAGAGCTCCACACTTGTTGCCGAGCAATGTGCATGGGCCATTGGTAATGTTGCTGGTGAAGGAGCAGAGCTGAGAAGCACATTACTTGCACAAGGTGCTTTGCGGCCTCTTACCCGTTTAATGTTCTCCAGTAAAGGTTCTACAGCAAGAACTGCTGCTTGGGCTATGTCAAATCTCATCAAGGTTGTACTGATAAACTCTCTCTTAATTTTCTAAGCTATCGTTGTAGGCAAGCACAAACTACATACACGTGCTCTCTGAACCGTGCTATTTTCTAAGCTATCATTGTTAGTTTTAGCATTCTTTTGTTATAGAAAACCTTAAGCCATGTTCCAAAACATAACTGGCTTGTAATACATGCTTATCTATTTGCAGAGCATCATTTCACTAACCCATTTGTTTCTCTTGTAATCTAGGGGCCTGATCCAAAGGCTGCAAATGAGCTTATTACCATTGATGGCGTGCTAAATGCAATTATAGCGAGCTTGGAAAAGGAGTATGTCTCTTTATTGACATCCTTTTATTTTGCATTGAACTTTGTATTGCTTTATGTTCACTATATGGGAGTATTGCAATTGGAATAATTCTTTCCTGTCAATCTTATTAGTTATAATTCTGTGCTATGTTGTATTTGTTGGGTACTTGGTACTATTTCCTTATCCGGTGTTCTTTCCATCAGTTATAATTATGTGGTATGTTGTATTTGTTGGGGGTACTTGGTACTATCTCCTTATGTAGTTGATATAGTCTTGTTTAATGTTTGAGGTATTCGATAAAAGTTTTCAATGGCATAGATAATGAATTAACCAAACCATTATTGAACCAGCGTGGACCTTTTTAATCATTACTATTATTGAGTAACTTTTGGACTTATCAGGGACGAAGAGTTAGCAACTGAGGTGGCATGGGTTGTGGTCTATATTTCAGCACTTTCAGACAGAGGTATTAGCTTAATAGTAAGAAGTTCTGTGCCTCAGCTGCTGATAGGACGACTGTTCTCATCTGAGAACTTGCAGTTGCTGATCCCAGTATGGTCCATTTATCTCTACCTCATAGTGTTTCTTCCTTTTGCTTATTCACACTTTTGATACTTTCCTTTAAATTAATTGAATACCTATTAGTTGAGCCCTATTTATTGTAGTTTATTAATGCTCACCAAACTGACTATGTCTCAAAAGAGAAATCTCTTTGTTCAAAACTATAACTTCTGGTGGCTAATGTGACAAGTAATATGCAATCAGTCCATGTCTCATTCGGAGGAATCTGTTTATTAATTTACTGTTTATATTGAATAAAGGTGGTGATAGTGATTTACCATTTTTGTGTAGTTACTCACTCATAAGGATATACAGTATATACTTTTACTCCCATTCATTAGGGTTCTGCAATTACTGCAAATGTGTATACTGAATGTGGATTTCACATTGCAATCACTTTGATACTTCTACTTTAAATTTAGGTGCTTCGTGGTTTGGGAAATCTTATTGCCGCTGATGACTACATGGTTGATTCAGTCCTAACTGTTGGAAACAATATCATTGGTAAACTCCATGACCCTTTTCCTACCATATCTGTTTACAGTGTTTATTCATCAGTTAACAGTTCCTTGTCTTTCTGGAAAATATATCTTGCAAATTGCAAGCACTAACTAAATGTTGTTATTAGATCAAGCATTGTCAGGTCTTATAAAATGTTTGAAGAGTGATAACAGGGTTCTCAGAAAGGTCTGCTTTCCATTGCTGGTTCAACTTTACTTGGTTATACTCGGAGAACTCCTGTGATTATTTGATTTACCCTATGAAATTTGCTGACTGCTTATGTAGGAGTCATCATGGGCATTGTCAAATATAGCAGCAGGCAGTTCTGAGCACAAGAAACTGATTTTTGCCAGTGAGGCCACGCCTGTGCTGATACGCCTTGTCACCAGCGCGCAATTTGATATTCGCAGGGAAGCAGCATACACCCTAGGAAATCTGTGTGTTGTCCCTACTGGAAATTGCGAACTCCCAAAGATAATCGTGGAACATCTAGTCGCTATCGTAGATGGTGGAGCCCTTCCAGGATTTATACACTTGGTCAGGTCTGCTGATGTAGATACCGCAGGGCTTGGTCTTCAGTTCCTAGAACTGGTGAGGAAATCTTTACCATATTAGCTATCTCTGTTTCATTCCTCCAACGGTATTCACCTCACAAGCAGAGTTGCTGAACATGTTCTGTTTCTTTCTTGGATACATTTGGATCTCACTGGAAATTGAATACATTTTTGCAGGTGATGAGGGGGTATCCCAATAAGCAAGGCCCAAAGCTTGTGGAAATGGAGGACGGCATTGAGGCCATGGAGAGGTTTCAATTCCACGAGAACGAGCAGATGAGGAACATGGCCAATGGTTTGGTCGACGAATACTTCGGTGAGGATTATGGCCTCGACGAGTGACTCAACTAATTACCATTCGTACATCAGGTTAAATTGTAATGGCAGCAGCTGTTCATGTGTTCGTACTGTAAAAATGCATTCTCAGTTTCTAACAGCACTGGAACTTTAGAATGAGAAAATCATTTGCTTGTTACTGTTCGTCTTACTGCCACTTGTTGACGTAATTTGGAAAGAAAAAAAAGGTTGCATTAGCATCTTGTTATGTATAATTAGATTGTAACACAATGCTAGACATATTTGCTGGTTACAGTAGCAGAACACTTTACTTTCTTTGCAAAAATTGCAGTAAAAAAAAAAGAAGAGAAGCAGCTACGACTTTAATAATCCTCAGGTTTCTAAAACGATAATCAGATTTACAGTTAAGCCGCAGTTGTGCTGCTCCTCTCTCGCGCGCGCATTTCGTCGAGCACGTCTCTGGCCGGCGGCGAGATCCTGGCCTCCCACTCCCGGAGGTCCGCCTCCACCTCCGCCGCCTCCGCCTCGAAGCCCAGCCGCTTCATCCCCCTCGCCATCACCCTGTACATGTACTCGTCCACCTCGCAGCCTCCCATCCTCACCGCCGCCTCGTACACCCTCCACGCCGCGCGCGCCCTCCCCTTCGCCACCAGCGCGCGCACCAGCCGCGTCAGCTTGTACACGTCCTCCTCCCCATCCACGAACCCGCCGCCCCGCTCCTTCTCCTCCAGGAACGCCTCCACGAGCGCGTCCACGGCGGCGGCGCCGTCCTCGGTGGCCGGCGAGGAGGAGACGAACGTGGCGTAGAGGGCCGGGTCGGGGCGGTACCAGGGCTCGGCGCGGGCGACGTGGAGCGCGGCGAGGGCGAGGGACCAGTGGCCCTGGCGCTGGAGCTCGGCCATGGCGGCGAGGAGGTCGCCCTTGAGGAGGCGGCCGAGGGAGGTCGAGGCCGCGGCGGCGGCGGCGGCCGGGGAGCGGTCGGAGGAGGTGAGGCGCTTGAGGGATTGCACGGCGAGGATGGCCTCCGTGGAGAGGGAGCGGCCGCGCTGGAGCGGGCCGCGGTTGTCGCGCGGGCCGCAGGTGATGCTCGCCGGCGTGGGGCGGGCGCTGCGGCGGCCGGGGTTCGCGCGTGGGGTCGGGGTGAGAGTGAGACGCGGGAGGGAGAGGAGGGACGCCATGAGGTGCGGAGAAGAGAGCGGAAGCGGAAGCGGAAGCTGAGCTGCTTGGCGTGCGAAGGCTAGAGAGCGAGCTGATCTACCCGATTCGCCGTCGGATGAGCTGGGAGCCGTCTGATGCCATTGACTCCCTTTTCTCGTGTTTCTCCATATTCAAATGCGATTTCAAAGCCACAATTAAGGTGCAGGCCCTATGTTTTTCAGATAAAGGATTAAAAACCAAGTCTCTTTCATTCGAAAAGAAAATTCAGAAGACTGTTAAAATTTTAGTAAAAATGAAAAAAAAAATTCCCACGTCAAAATACTATTGACTTAGTGTTGAAATATAGTAGGTTTTAACGGTGATCAATTCCAGCTTTAAATTTTAGAGTAAAGTGTATTGCCGGTCCCTAAACTTATTCATATGTGTCACCGAAGAATCTAAACTATCAAAATGCATTTTCAAATCTTCAAAACTGGTTAAAGTGTGTCATTCAAATCCTAAATTTTCACAACCCCTCCAATATCATACGTGACATTTTACGTGTCATGTCATATGAATATTCCGGTTCCAAATTTTCTTTTTCTTCTTTTTTCGTCTCCTCTGTGTTTCCCTTCTTTTTTTTCTCTTTTTTTTCAAAAAAAGGAAGGAAGAACTGAAGAAAAAGGGTAGAAAGAAGATAAAGGAAATGAGTCAACTCCTATGTGGCATGTCACATGAGCACCATGCAGAATTCTGAAGTGGTTGTAGCAATTTAGGACCAAAATAACATACTTTGATAAGTTTGATGACTTAGAAATGTATTTTGAAAGTTCGGGACCTGGACGACACGGACGAACAAGTTTAGAGACCAACAATACACTTTACTCTAAATTTTACTATGCAATAAAAGCAATTTCACCAAAACATCTCAAAATCATTCAAAAACAAGAAAAGCCTACGAGTGAAAGTTGTATAATGTCAAAGATATAATTTCAACTCTTCATCTTTTACATTGCCACATACTCCGTGTACCACAAATTGCATTTTTCGAGAACTACTAGTAGCTTGACTGGTAGAGAGCTACGAAGCAATGCACCGGTCTAGATTTGAATCCTCACTTTACAGACGCAGGTTATCTCACTATTTCATTTTCTATTAATAATGAATGTTAAATTCCTCAAACAAAAATGCATTTTCTCATCATATATCATCTGGCACATAATCTGGCCAAAAAGCGCAAACAAATCGGCATGAGAACTTGAAAAGGGGAACACACAGTGAGCTGCCACTGCCAGGCCGGCGAGTGGCGACCGCTGCAAGACCGCGAACCATTCAGCCAACAACCACCCCATGCGCTGCACGCGTCCCCAACGGAAATTCCGTATCAATTCTCCCCAACTCTCCCTCTCCTTCTCTCTCGCGGAGTCGTACCACTGACTTCCCACACTTCTCCGAGCTCTCCATTCCCGCGACCCATTGACCCATCGGGAGCGCGCCAATGGCGGAGGCCGCCGTGCTCCTGGCCGCCATCCTACTGGCGCTGCACCCTCTCCCCATGTCCCTCTCCGCCGCCGCCGGCGGCGACGGCGGCGGAGGTGACAGTGGCACGGCCGAGGCGGCCGCGGACCGAATCACGGCCCTGCCGGGGCAGCCACGGGTCAACTTCTCCATGTACTCCGGGTACGTCACCGTCGACGCGGCCGCCGGGCGCGCGCTCTTCTACTGGCTCATCGAGGCCGCCGACCCGGCGTCCGCGCCGCTCGTGCTCTGGCTCAACGGCGGGCCCGGGTGCTCCTCCGTCGGGTACGGCGCCTCCGAGGAGCTCGGCGCGTTCCGGATCAACCCCGACGGGAGGTCGCTCTACTTGAACCCCTACCCCTGGAACAGAGGTCTCGGTTTCTGTTCTTCCCGCAGACGTCTCAGTTTGAGTCGAGAATTGTGTGCTTCGTTTTGATGATTTTTTCGTTGGGTTGCAGTGGCCAACATGCTGTTCTTGGACTCCCCCGCCGGCGTCGGCTACTCCTACTCCAACACCACCTCCGATCTGTTGACTGCTGGTGATAACAAGACAGGTGAACTGGAAGCAATTCAACTTCTTGTTTAGTGCTGCTAGGAGCATAGTGTCAAATCCTTTCTTGCTCTGATGCTAATTGCTGGTGTGCAGCTCATGATTCATATGCTTTCTTGGTGAATTGGTTGGAACGGTTTCCGCAGTACAAGTACCGTGATTTCTACATCGCAGGCGAGAGCTATGGAGGTGAATTTCAATCATAATTGGTTAATTATGAGATAGGAGCTTTGCACTTTAGCAAATTGCAGATATGCTACTGTCTTTATGTTTCAGCATATTCATTCCTGCTGCAATGACTGCTTTTTCAGGGCACTATGTCCCTCAGTTGTCTCAGCTAGTGTACCGGAATAACAAAGACGTTGAAAAGCCTATCCTAAACTTTAAAGGCTTTATGGTGAGAACTTTGTGTGTTCTCTCTTTTTTTTTTCCTAAATGAACTGTGTGATCTCTGAAAATATAAATTGGTCTGGTCACTTTCTACTTATGAATGATCAAATGGTATTCCAAATTTACTAGGTTGGAAATGCGGTAATCGATGATTACCATGACTACGTTGGCACATTTGAGTACTGGTGGACACACGGGCTGATATCTGATGATACATATCAGAAGCTGCAGGTGGCCTGTGATTTTGAATCATCTGCGCACGCATCAGAAGCATGTAACAAGATTTATGAAGTGGCTGAGGCTGAACAAGGGAACATTGATGCATACAGCATCTACACGCCTACCTGTAAAAAAACTTCATTTCTCAAACGCAGGTTAATAAGGGGTAACTTGGTAAGTCTGTCCACTCTAAACTAGAAGTTAATTGTTCTTTGGTAGTAGCATGGTATAATAGTTATTTGGATCAATGTGTGCAGCACTGCAACTGCTTATAGTGTTATTCAGATACCCTCTGAATATATGGTGAAAACATGGCTCATGTATTGCTTCCTAACCAAAAATTTTCGAATGTAGCCATGGTTGCCTAGAGGATATGATCCCTGCACTGAAAAGTACTCTACGAAGTACTACAACCTACCAGAAGTGCAAAAGGCATTTCATGCCAATGTCACTGGAATACCGTATGCTTGGACCACCTGCAGGTCTGTCAATTGATTGCATCTTCCAATAATCACAACTAGTTCAACAAAGTTTTTTCTTGGTAATAGTAATTTGTGCTGAGATTCTGTAACAATTTTCAGTGATGACTTATTTTATTATTGGAAAGATTCACCAAGATCCATGCTTCCTATTTACCGTGAGCTGATTGCGGCTGGTCTAAGAATATGGGTTTTCAGGTACACAGATTTCTTGATTTTGTAGAAAGATGGTTTGAAACTGCATCCTTATTCTTTGATGGTTGCATTATTGCTGATCTAATAGATTCATAAATCATAATCATAATACAATGCTGATTCAGTAATATGAAACTGTCCATCAACGTGGACTTAATATTTGTATTGGACAATTTGGCAGCGGCGACGCTGATTCTGTAGTCCCCCTCACTGCGACAAGATACTCCATTGATGCACTTTATCTACCTACTGTCACTAACTGGTATCCTTGGTATGATGATGAGGAGGTTAGTCAGCAACAGTTACTACCACCCTGCCAGTTCTGTTCCCCATCCCTTTTCTATGCTTATTATTTGTTGATGGTGTGAATCATGCTTAGGTTGCTGGTTGGTGTCAAGTGTATCAAGGTTTGACACTGGTGACGATCCGAGGAGCGGGGCATGAAGTTCCTCTCCATCGTCCACGGCAAGCCTTAAAACTCTTTGAGCATTTCCTACAAGATAAGCCCATGCCTCAGCCTTTACATAGCATTCAATCCTTTTAGAATTTTCTTCCATTTAAAGTGGAAGATCATGCCACGAGGCCATCATGTTGTATAATTTGAAGTCTGTCTCCCACATTTTCTGATGAACAGATGAAATCTGTTCAAATGACAGCTGGCCACTCATCATTCTTAATTTATTCAACTATATGTTCCTAGTGACTTCAGAAATAATGCCCATCCTGTTGAATATTTCCTTTTCGGTTTATGTATACCACAAGACCAAGATGGAAATATAGTTTTTCATTTTATGAGCTTGCTTCTGTGACAAGTGATCACATGAATATCCATATATCATCGTGCATTGACGTGTTTTTTATCCGTCGTTTGGGGCATCAACTCTGTTATTGGAGTACCTTCCCAGGTGGGTTTTGCTGGCGAAATTTCCACTTGCAGGACCATCCTATACCTACGTGTGAGGATTAATTGAAGTCTTTAACGGTCGACTAAAATTTCAGGAGTATACGGCCGATAACTTGACGGATGAGAGCTGCTACTGCTACTGCTAGTGCTAGCTCTTGTTCAGCCTGAACATTGAACTGGGAACTCTTCTGAACAACTGAAGTAAAAAAAAATAGCCGCAATTTTCGACACAATGAATTTGCCTGCAAGCATGGTACAAAAAATTGGACCGGGGGTCAACCCGCTCTGGCCGTTGGTTCACCGGTCGAACCATCGGTTTTTTATTTATTAATATTATATTTGGTTTGCATTATTTTAAATATAGAACCATCACAAATTGGTGAAAATATGCATAAATAAACTGGTATATCTATTATTATATGGCCACAACATAAAAAAATAAATGTAATATGGTAACATAATAAATTCATAATGCCATATTGCCATAGACAAATTAAAAACCGGTTCAATTCTTAAAAAACCACCACAGGTTCACCGGTTCCCTTAAAAACTGCCTGGTTCACCATTTTTTACCGGTTCGATTGCAGGGATGGTATTTTTACTGAATTGAGCTGTCAAGGTCGCCAGTTCTGGTTTTTTCCCGGTTCAACCGTCCGTCTGGTCCTTTTTTTTAATATGCCTGCAAGGCTGCAGTTTATTTATGCATGGTTTTTGTTTGTCGACTGCGCGGGTAACTTCATTTATTTTTGTTTGTCGGTCCATAAAGTTTGCAGCTGTAACTTATTAGGTGTTGATAATTTGATATCCTGATAGTGATATGGCCATGGTTTCCCATCAGGAGTTCTGCTTGTAAGATGATCAGAGCTCTGGTTTCACACTCACTTCGATCTTTACCAAATGCCAGAGGAGGTCATTGCTGCACTCTTAAGTTCAGTGAGAGTCAGCAAGAACTCAGCTATATTCCTCCGAAATTTCTCAACAAATTTCACCTTGGCTCCACTTCGAGAAGTCCATAAAAAAAAACTCTATTTTAGATCCCTAGTTCAAATTCCAAGTTTTGAATTCAAATATCCATCCAAATCCTCCAAATATTTCCCAAGCCAAACACAATCCTCAAGCTCCTGTGGTTCATATTGGGCCGTTTCCTCTCTTTCCTTTCCCTTGGCCAACCATGGCCTCCTCTCCTTCCCGTGCATGCCAAGCCCAGTGAGGGCAATATGGTTACTCCGGTCCAACAAAAATATCTCGAGGTATCGGTACCTCACGGTACTAAATCGTCTTCGATCGTTGGATCTAGCTAGGCATGATGGACATTGTTAGATCCAACAATCATAAATGATTTAGTACCATGATGTACTGGTACCTCGAGGTACTTTTTGTTGGACCGGAGCAACGCACCATGACATCCCATCGATCGCCTCGTTCTCCCATCAACGGATGTGCTTCTTGTTTGATCAAGCTACCTCAAACCCATAAAGATCACTTGTTCTTGTCCTAAATATGTGACTATTGGTCGTACCTTCACGTTGCTGTTTTTGCAAACTTTGAACCTTTTGACTAATGTGCGTAATTCTCATGCATTGTTTTCAGTTGCATTTTGTAGTGCTGACAAGTGAAGAAAGTGTTAATTACTACTCGTAGAAATCCCCTCAAACATGTTAATTTTGATGGTACCCTTTATCCCTGATACCAAGAGTTAGGTGAGGATGCTTTTGGAGACTTTTGAGAAGTGCAATTATTAGGTCTCAGATAAGCTAAAAGGGTATGAAGATTTGCTAGTTTTTAGATGCCTCGCTTATTTCCCCTATGTTGATAAGTTGATTGCTCAGCTTGTTTCCTCCTTTTCCAGGCACTAAACTTCACCAATGGTTAACAAACGGTAAAATTGAGGGAAAGCAGGTGCAGGTATAACAGTCGATGGCATGATATAGTAGGATTGTACAGAATACTCATATGATATGATATATGTAAGTAAGCTTGGCTATAGCTCTGATTAGCAAAGGCCGAGATGTTTATTCCATTATCTAATAAAAATGTAAGTAAGAATCTTTCAAAAGAAGAAGTATTGCACAGATCATTTAAACAGAATCTAAACTACGAGCCAACAAGAATGTTAATATGGTGTACTGGCTTACCACTACAATCTTGAAACTAGAACCAACAATTGTGTTAGTATGTTAGTTATATTCTTCTGGTGCTCCAGGGCCGTGCATACTGCGGACCGAATTTATCTAGAGCTAAAAACATAAAGTTCCACGTAAAGAAGGCAGTTCCTATGATGAATGTTGCAGCTATCGATGGTGAGGCACCAAGATCATCATAACCGTTGTTAATTCCCGCATCGAGGTAAATTCCTCCGACGATGCTAGCGCGATATCCGAGCTCTGAAAAAACTTTGAATCCCCAATCTGCATCCGGGTCTCCAACTCGAGTCATCCTACGAGGAAAAAAAGAGAAGTGCACAAGCAATGGACTCGGATCCTCTGCATTGCTGTTGCTACTGCAGAGGAGCATTTTTGTGCATTAGCTCAAATCCGAGCCATCCATCCAAGCAAGGACGGTTGCGTACTTCTAGCAAAACTCTAGCTCTTTCTGCTCTCAACCATCAAATCAATTGTCTGTTCACACTTTATGTCTTCATGGCTTCATTCTATCAAATTTATCTGTTCATACTCTATTGTGGTGATCTTAAAAATGATGTCATGGGGTTGCACATCACTGTACTCACGGTAATAACTGAGTTCTAGAGAGTGATTTCTAACTGTAACTTTTTCGTTCTCTATGAGTATGTTTCTCTTTATCAAAAGTTTATAATAATATTTAGCAACATCTATAACATTAAATTAGTGACATTAAAACTATCATTTATTATATGTTAATAATATATTTGTTTTGTGTTAAAAATATTATTGTTTTTTCTGTAAACTTTGTCAAACTTAAAAAGTTTGGTTAGTGACTTATAATATAAAACGGGGAGTAGTTAATTGATTATGCGTTAATGACTTGTCTCGTTTTACGTGTCACTAAAATACTAATCTCAATCGCTCCTTCGGACATGTCTATTTTTAATTATTTAATTTACTATAAACTTTTATATAGAAATATTTTTCATATAACATACGGTTTAACTGTTCGGGAAGCGTGCTAACGGAAAATAAAGAAGTTACCGCTTAGAAATTTTTCCACAAGTATATGTTTGGAATAGACGGGTAAGTTATTAAGCCAACAAAGACAAGGGAGGTCCGTCACAATGAGATGACCATGAGCATAGATACGAACAGATGACCATGAGCATAGGAGGTAGAGCTAATGTATATGTCACAAGAGAAGTGGAAGTATGGAAGAGATTGAAGCAAGAAGAAATCACAGCCATTTCTTTTGGATGAACGGCGGCTAATGCACAAAACATGCTTCTCTGCAGTAGCAACAGCAATGCAGAGGATCCGAGTCCACAAGCAATTGTGTTAGATTAGTTACTGTGTAATTGATTGATGGACGCAGCTTCCAATGCGGTGGAGAGATTGTATTTCATACATGGTAAGTGCTGTGATTTTTTTCTATTAGAACCAGATGACAAAACCAGGTTCGTTAAGTGCTGTAGTTAGGATTATAGCAATGGGTAACGATTTGCTTCACAATATTGCATCATGCTCAAAGAAAATCATCAAAGACCGACCTTCTAGCAACTTAATTACATGGATTGATCTTAAGCACGAAGGTATACAAATTATTCCTGAGATCGAAAAGGGATAATAGCCAAATCTGTAACCTCACCTTGTGAACGGAGCTAGCGGCGGCGGCGGCAAGGCCGGCAGCTACCGAGGCGAGAGGCGAGAGGCGAGGGAGGAATCGTCGTGGATGTATAGGGGCAGCTGCATATATATTGGCCGTATGGTCCGTGGAGTCCATTGACAAGTCGATACGGGAAAGTCTTTTTAGCCACCACAGGATCGCTCTAAGATTCGGATGTACTCCTTCAATATCAAGCAGTATTTTAGGTGGTCCATGTATTTGCATTTTCTATGGACTACTGTAACATCCCAGACTTAATAGAATTAATAGAATACTCATATCAACAAATTACAACTTCTTTTCCGAAAGCCGATCTCGAAAGAACTTTGAGGTTAAACGTGCTTGGCCTTGAGCAATTTCGGAATGGGTGACCGATTAGGAAATTCTTTCCGAGTACACAGATACAGAGCAATTTTAGGATGGATGACCGATTGAGAAATTCTCTATGCAAGCTGACAGATGCAGGTCCCTCCTGGGAGAGTTAAACGTGCTTGGCCCTTTACAAGGACGGCAGGATGCGGGTCATGCATGGTATGGGGCCGGGTACGCAAAGTTGACAAGCTCTCAACTCCCGGAGGCTTTTTTTCTGCACCTAGCTGCAGTGGCTCACTGCACCTAGCCCCATAGTCGTTGGATCTGTTTTAAGACCGTGCTGTATTTATAGACTTCCTTTGTAATACGGACTTGGTTATGTACAGCTAGTAGACACAACCGCCCCTCCCCTATACCCCTCTCCCCCTTCTTCCTCCCTTTTTTCTCTTCCTACTACACCATAAATATTTAAATTTAAATTCAGAATTGAAACGGATATGTAAATTTTTGACTTATAAACTTTGGGTCTATAAACTAATATTTGAATTTAAATTCAAATTTGAATCGGGTATGTAAACTTTTGACTTATAAACTTTGGGTCTATAAACTTTAGGTGTATAAACTTTAGATGTATAGAAATACTATATATAAAAATATTTGAATTCAAATTCAAATTTGAATAGGATATAATTCAAATTCAAATTTAAATTGGGTATGTAAACTTTTGACTTATAAACTTTGGGTCTATAAACTTTAGGTGTATAAACTTTAAATGTATCTAAATACTATATATAAAAAATATTTGAATTCAAATTTAAATTTGAATCGAATATATTTCAAATTCAAATTTGAATCGGGTATATAAACTTTTGATTTATAACTTTTGGGTCTATAAACTTTAGGTGTATAAACTTTAGATGTATAGAAATACTATATAAAAAATATTTGAATTCAAATTTAAATTTGAATCGGATATATAAACTTTTGATTTATAAACTTTGGGTCTCTAAACTTTGGGTCTATAAACTTTAGGTGTATAAACTTTAGGTGCATAAATTTACTAAAATAGAAAAGTAATGTGGTGCCAAAAAAGAAAACGTGGAGGGAGGGAGGGGAGAGGGGTGGCGATCGCTACCCGATCACCCTGGCGATCGATCGCCCATTAGAGTTTCCGGACACAAATGTACGTGAACACTTGAATCTGGGGTAGATTGAAGTGAAGAGAGTCTTGGATTTATTTTTTTAGTGCAAACAACATTGCTGGTAGATGCATAAGTTCATTCAGAACACTTGAATTATGTAGCAGCAAGCACATTATTCTGATACTTTGTGTGGATCTTAACATAACTGACAAAATATAGCTAATGATCAATGATCATCGAAGAGTAACACATCATTGTTTTGGGAGAATCTTGATTCCCTTGATTAGTAGCCCTCTCTTCCACAGCCCACCATCATACTCAAACATTGATATCTCAATCTCTCCCTTCTGCCCCTGCTGGGTTTTCACCTCCCCGACCTTGAGCTCTAGCCATTTCATCCTGATCTTCTCCTCAAGATTCTCTTTACGCTGCTGGACTGTTCCATCAGGGAACTTGAGCTGAAGGTTCACTGGGACAGACCACCCGTATGCAGGATCAATAAGCATTACTTCAAAGAGAACCTCATAGTGAACTCCTGGTGTAAGATAGGACAGTTCAAGCTTCCCATGGATCTCTAACCAGCAGACGTTCTGCAGCGACGGCACTTCGATCTGGGTGTCAGTGTCAGCATCACTGCTGTTGATTAACATATCAGATTCAGAACAATGAAAGAAGTATGCCTAATTCCTGAAACAAAACCGAATCTGCCTTCTGTTATTCACAATAATGCTTCTTAAATAATAGTACCTTCCTTCTTTCAGAGGTTTCCAAGTCCAGAATCTGGGGTCTTCACTCCAAGTGATGGACAAGCCTCTGGGAAACAGCATGAAGCAGTTGTTCCTAGTTCTCTCATCCACCCAGTACTTCTGCATTGCAGCAAGTTTGCAACATAAACCATGTTCAGGGAACCAAAAACTTACAAGACCCCATATCAGTTGTAATGTTCAGAAGCAAAATTTTTGCAACCTTTGTTTTCCCTGCCAAGAAGATGCCGGTGTAGATCTGATCTTCCAGTGAAGATGCAGTAAAATCCTTCTCGGCAACAATCTCTTGGAACATGTGAAGAGCTGGTGCTCTCTTTGATTGGGCCTGGTTGCTACCAGGACTGGAAGCGCTGCTTGCCACCGCCATGGCGTTGCCGTTCCCAGAGAAAGAAGAGTTGGAAGGCGCCTCTTCCCTCGACGGCGATGCCCCCATTGTAAGTTTTCTCTGAACTTCTCCTGTAGTTCAAGAGCTGTTAAGACTTCAGACTACTGTGATATATGTAGAGGAAGAAGAGCTCAAGACCAACAGCTGAGCCAGTTTTTTTCTGAGCTGAAATGGAGAAAGAATTTACGCTTTTATTGGCCTTTTCGCCTGCCATGCCTGGAGTAGAAAATTTCATCAAACAAGATGGCATCAAGATTAGCGGTGGAGAAAAGCAGGAGGAATTAAAAGCTCCTTTTTCAGCAAGCTTTTGAGCATGGAATCTGGTTCGAGATGATGAATTTGGTGTGCATCCAGAAGATGCCAGTTCTAGAGAATCTACCTTTCGGTTGAGGAAGGAACACGGTATGGGATTCTGCAGAGGAGAGACACCAAACTTTGAAGTTCGAATCAGGGGTTCATGATCTACTTCAGTTTTTCTTTGCTCAAAAACAGTATACTACTACTTCAGTTTTTTTTAGTTTTTTTTTTTTGGCCAGGCTGAAAGATTGGCCGGCCAAAAAACCTATTTGAAACAAAACAGTGCCTGATATGCTCGTGCGGCCCAAAGCCTAAGAGAATATAAGATCCGGAACCAAAAACCCGTGGCCTCTCAGAGGGTCTCTAAGAGCCTCTCCCAACACCCATATAGTCAACTCTCCATCTGATTTAGCTAGTCAAACTAAATGGTCACTTCAACAGACTCTCTATTAAGGGCCTATTCGGAACACAGGAAAAGGAAAAACACAGGATAGGAAAAACGTAGGAATATGAAAGGAAATCACGTTGAAAACATAGAATTGAAAAACGCAGGAATATAAAAGTTGAAAGCATTCGGTTTACAGGAAAGGAAATAAAAAGTAATCGAGGAGTAATCTGTATACTGTATTTATTATCTACCGCTATCTTGCTTATCCCGTCTGTCTTGCTTATTATCTAGTGGCTGTTTTATTGCTTGATTGGCTTGATTCTGTCAAAGGGAATGAAACAAGAGATTGGAGTGGATGGAATTTTCCTCCGTTTTTCCTGTGGAATCAGCAGCAAAGGATTTTTTCCTACAGTTTTCCCATAACCACTTTTTACGATCCGAACGATAGGATAGGAAAAAATCCCATGTGAACAGTATTCCTATGAAATTCCCGGGAAAAGCCTCCAATCCGAATGAGCCCTAATCCTCTCCAAAATAACAACGGACCCACGTGTCAGCCTCTATTAATCCTCTCTCCCCCTCTTCTTTCTCTTTCCTTCTTTTCCCCTTACTTCCCGTCGTCGACCACGCTGGGCGCAGGTGGCGCGGGGAGGCGGGAGGCGGAAGGCGGAGGGTGGAGGTTGTCAAAATTGGATCTGCATGTATGTGTTCGATCTGGGATGTGACGATGAATCGACAGTTTGTGTACATGGTGTCTTATTGCCACAATCGTGGCATAAACGGTTTTCACCTGATCAATCCGTCATGGTTATTCTACCCTATGGATGCTGCCGTGGAACAACCAGTTGCGGCAGCGACGGTGGTGATAGACGTTCGCCTGCCTCGACCGGCCATGAGCTTCTCCTGTCCCTACGAGACACATCATCCAAAGATCAGGCTTGGAGTTCAAGCTACTTGTGAAAGTGGATTTTTGTTTCTCGAGGGAACATCCCCTCATATTATGCATGTTGTTCAAAAAGTTATAAAAAAAGTTATAAAAAATATGATATATTTTTGGCAGACATGCGAGCTAAAATTCGACTTATACAATTCGAAACAAAAATAATAAATTTGACCGTGAATTACACATTCTATTCATAGTCAATTTTGTTATTTTGTTTTTACTTGTATAAGTTCAATTTAAATTTGTATATTTATGAAGTGGCATATCACATATTGATCTATGTTACTAAATTGTTTCAATTTTTTTGATGATTTTTTAAGTGATATGTAAAAATGAGGGGATATGAATTGAGTTTTCCGCTACTTGTGTCAACTATCCATTCGAAGATTCTTGTTTTTGTTTCAAACACAAACTTGGAGTTCAAGTTAGTAAAAAAAACTCAATTACTAGGTTTCCGTATCTAACATTTAACCGTCCGTCTTATTTGAAAAATTTATGAAAAATTTAAAAATATTTAGTCGCACATAAAGTACTATTCATGTTTTATCATCTAATAGAAAAAAAATACTAATCATAAAATAATTTCAAATAAGACGAACGGTCAAACGTTGAACGTGAATAGTGCAAAACTGCACTTATTTTGGGACGGAGGGAGTACTTAAACTCGTAAGCTACCGAGGATAGGGATAATCGTCCAGGACACCAGGTCTAAGCCTGTGTTTGAGAAGAGATGAATAGAAGCCTGTCTTTGAGAAGAGATGAATAGAGAACATTGATAAGATAATCGTCCAGGACACCAGGTCTAAGCCTGCGTTTGAGAAGAGATGAATAGAGAACATTGAAAAGATAAGCAAACCGAGTTAAGATATTAGTGCGTAACAAATTAATTATTAATTAGTTTAAACTTGAAAATGGATTATTATAATTTTTTTAAACAATTTTTCTATAGAAAGTTTATTCAAATAACACATAGTTTATCAGTTTTGGGAAGCGTGTGCGCAAAAAACTATGCTCTTTTTTTGTTGTGCGCTCTCAAACGCAAAAGAGCTCATGGATATGTGCTAGTTTTCGGATTGAAATCCTTCCGGATAAGCCCATTACACCAGTAAAGAAAAGGAGTAAGTCCATTTTGCCTTACTAATCTCTTGCCACCCCTTGATCGCGAAACCGAGTCGGTTGAATTGTCCTCCTCAATCGTAAAACTGAGTATAACGTCTCTGAATGTTTTTCATTTTTTAATTTTTATTTTTTAATATTTACAGAAATATTATACCGGTGAAAATATTTACAGAAATAGACCCTGCCGCCCTCGGGCGCCCTCCCTGAGAGCGGCAGGGTGACGTGAGGGACAGCCGAGATGAAAATTTTTTTTAGCAAAATGCATTTTTAACAGGGCGAAAATCGCATTTAGACCTCAATGCAAAATGTGCACACCTTGCCGCCCTCTACTTGGGCGGCAGGGGCCATTTCTATAAATATTTTGAATGGTATAATATTTCTGTAAATATTAAAAAAGTAAAAATTAAAAAATGAAAATAATTCTAACGTCTCTCCTATCGTTAAAACCCGGTGTGAATCGACTCCAGGTTTTGGAAAATCCGAAGTTGGGCTTCCTTCTGCGTCTTGGGTCTGGGCGAGGCGAGCTCTTCACTTCTTCTCCATCGCCTACAGCGACAGTGCTCTCCTTCTCCTCCCCTCGCTCCGCCTCCGCCGGCATCGCCCTCTACTCCGCCCCCACCGTCCCCGACGCCGCTGAGCTCCCGCCCGCCGCCATCTCCACTGCGCCCTGTTCCACCCCGCGTCTCCAGCCTCGTTTTTGCGCCATCGCCGCCGAGACCCCCTTGACCTCCAAGTGCATGGCTGCCGCCGTCTCAGCCTCGATCTGGTTGGCAAGGTCGCCGTCGTCTACTCATCTTCACGGCGCACTGGAGTAATGGCACTGGCTACCGGAGCACGCGGCAACCAGACGCTGGGAGCTGGACGAGCTCAGGACAATCCTATGCAAACAGGTAACTGAATTCCAACAACATGGCTCTAATTACAAACGTATTGCAAATTTGCAAGCGATCTTGGTAGAAGAAAATATTCAAAATGCAATTTGTAGAAGCATGTAGTAGTTTGAACTCCCCGTGCCCCTAGCTACAATTTCAACCACAAATCCAACACAATCCCAATCCAACTAGGAATAGCACAATGTCTGCGTTGTTTCTTCTTGGAACGATGTGGCACCACATTCAGCGTTGTCATGTTGTTACATCCTTTTGATACATAATAATTCGGACGCAATATTTTTGAATATTAGCTTGCGACAACAATAGCATGTTACATAGTTTAGATTACATATGTACTGCATGTCTGCAAGTGACCTTGGTACAGAAAAGTTTACTTCGATACATAATTCAGAGGGCTCTCTGCCTTACTCGAGACCGCTTTCTGATGGGAATTCCCCATATAACCACAATTGCAAGGGAAAATCCAAAGCCGAATCCCAATCCAGCGAAAAGGAATAGCAAAACGTCAAGTGAATTCTTCTTGGAAGGGATCACTTTCAGAGATGTAATGTTGATGCATCCTTTCGACAGTGGACGACCGCACAAACCATCGTTCCCCAGAAATGAACTATTGGAGAATGTCAAGAAATGAGGCGATTCTGGTATTTCCCCCTCCAGCTTGTTGTAGGACAGGTTCAACACTGTGAGGAAGTCCAAGGATGCCAACTGCCGTGGGATTTCTCCTGAAAGCTCATTTGATGACATGTCCAACGACTCAAGCTGAGTTAAACGACCAAGCTGAGATGGAATTGGCCCCGTCAGTGAGTTGTGTGATGTGTTGAGCACGTTTAGCAGAACAAGTTCACCTATAGCTTCAGGTAGGCTGCCATGGAATGCGTTATCTGATAAATCAATGAATACAAGGGTCCTCAAGATCTTAGTAAATGTGATGTCCATCCCTTTGTATGTGAGTGCAACAGTAAAATCATATTTCTCCATTCGTGGGAGATCATGGTCCATGACCAATGTCATATTTGAATCTTTGATCATCATTGACTTTAACTTGTTAAACCACTCTTGCGGCAAGATGCCAGAGAACTTGTTGGATGCTAGATCAACAATTCTTGCGCTCTGAAATTCACATGTACCTCTTTCTTCCCCCAGAGACTGTGCTACATGTCCAAAAAACTTGTTTGATTTCAGCACAAGAACTTGAAGTTTACGAAGTGTGCCCATCCAACATGGAAAGGAATCATTAATCTGATTGCTTCCAATATTAAGGACCTCCAAGTTTTTGCAAACGGCCAGAGATCTTGGCAGTTTCCCTTCAATCAAATTGCCACTGAAATCCAGTGCCTCAAATGAGCAACTTTCCTTGATATTGTCCGGAAATTCCCCACGAAGCTTATTTTCTTTTAGATTTAATACTTCCAGTTTGTCAACATCCTCTATTAAACAAGAAGGAATTGAACCATCAAAGCTATTGTATGAGAGATCAAGGAGCTGTAAACTCATCGCACTACAAAAGGATGGAGGAATTCTTCCAGAGAAATTGTTTCTACCGGCCTTGAAAAACGAGACATCACTGAGATAATTGGTAAACTTAAATGGTATAGATGAGAACCTGTTTCCTGAGTAGTCAAGCACAGTTGCATATCCTCGAGGTATAGGTATGGGCCCCTCAAACATGTTCTCACTAAGATCAAGTGCTTTCATATCACTTAAAGGAAGAAAAGGGTCATGCCCAACACTTGTAAACTTATTGTTCCTCAAGGATAGTATTTCCATTTCGACCCAATTCTCCCATGCCCATTGGGGTATGGCTCCATCGATTTGGTTATATGAAAGATCAAGATATTCGATTTCATCTTGGGACCTCAAGAAATTAGGGAATTTCGAAACATTGCAACCTGATAAACGTAACGCTCCTAGTTTGGGAATGGATGCCGTTGAAGAATTACCCTTTCCATCTACAACGACCAGATTATTATCTGAAAGATCCAAGACAAACAGGTCTAGTAGTTTCCACATCGAGGTAAGCTCTACTGTGCCAATGAAGTTGTTTGAATGAAGCGAGAGTATTTCTAGCTGTGTTAAGTTCAAGATTTGTGAAGGTATCTTTCCTGAAAAGCTGCAATTATACAACAGTAGTTTTCCCAAATTCCTAAGGTTACCGACAGAGGATGGTATTGATCCAGATAAGCCACAATTTGTGAACTGAAGCACAGTTAAAGAGGATAGATTCGCAACCCATGATGGTATGGACCCTACTAGTCCAAAACCGGAAATCTCTAATGACTTCAAGGATCTGAGGTTTCCAATTGATGAGGGCAGTTCTCCAGAAAAGCCAGTTGCTCCTAGGCCTAGATTCTTCAAAGATTTGAGTTCAGCGATGGAACTTGGTATTATACCATTGAATTCAGTTCCACCAACATATATATTTTCCAAATGACTATCAGATAAAAAGTTTGGCAAAGTACCATATATTCCTGGATTATGGTAAAGATCAATAGTTACTAGTTTCTTGTGCTTAAAGATCAATGGAGAGACAAATCCTTCAAGGTCATTACGTCTAAGTTGGACGGCAGTCAAATTAGGAAAGTTGGAGAAATCTGGAATTAGCCCGGGCAAACTATTAAACGATAGGTCAATAACAGAAAGTGAGTGCAAACGGGGTAGTGTTGCACATATTGGGCCAGAGAGAGCACAGCAAGACAAACGAAGAACCTGAAGTTTTGGGCAGGAATCGACTAGAGCGTTGCACCATCTGGCGCCATTTTCAGATAAGTTTACTAAGCCAAGGTTGAGCTCCCTTAAATTGCTAAGGTTTGCGACTAAGCTTTCCAGGTTTGGCACAGCGAGCTGTTGGGCATCGAGACTCGAATTCATTTTAAAAACATAGGTATCATCAAATGTGTCGATTATCTCAAAGTCTGTGGAGAGATCAAGGGATACCAAATTCACCAAACGGCCGATTCCGGCTGGTACCACGCCTGTAATGTTGGTGCTGCGAAGGCTGAGATGGGTGAGCTCTGTGAGACGCTCAAAGCCGCTGGAAGGGAGAGGAGACCCGTTGAAGTCATTGTCGGCGAGGCTAAGATACTCGAGGGATGTGAGATGGAAGATCGCTGGGTCGAGGCCTCCTCCGCTCTCCAGCTGACGGCCGCCCAGGTCGAGGGAGGTCACGCGGCCGTCGCCGTGGCCACAGCGGACGCCGTCCCAGCGGCAGCAGTCCGTGCCGGGTCGCCATGACCGGAAAGCCGCCGTGGACATGTCGGTGGCGGAGAAGGAGCTCTTCAGCCGGAGCAGCGGTGACTCCTGGTCCGGACGGCATGGGAGAGCGGCCGGCGGTGGTGCTGATGCCGGCGGGAGAAGCGAGAGCGCGGCGACGAGCTGGATTTGTAGCAGGACGAGGAGCAGCATCCGCACTATCGGTGCAGATGCTGCTGCTGCTGGGTCGTGATGGGTGGTCATACTGCGGCGCAGCGGCAGTTTAATTAGCTTGGGATCGATGTGAGTTCCGTTTCTCTCTACTTGGAGGGAGATTTCAAGTTTATAGCAATAAAGCTTCCATTGGGATCGATGTGAGTTGCGGGGCAAACTTTTTATTGGTCGAGTGGATGTCCCTAGTTTCCTACTAGTACAGATTACACGGCTAGCATCATTATATATATTTTTTCACATTATATCATACTCCCTCCATCTACTTTTGATAGTCATATTTCCAAATCTGAAAATTTTATTTTTGATAGGCATATTTCAATCCAACAACCTATCATCTTAATGATTTTCTCAAATTTAATGCGTGACTCTCCATTCTTCCACACATAATTGGCTACATGGGCTTTGAGAAATGTAAATATTAATGGATCGCTTGTTTACGAGGAATAACTAGTAGTATGTTTAAATGGATGATAAGTAGCATTACTTATCCTTGGTCTGTGTGTCAAGATAAAATATGACTATCAAAAGTAGATGGAGGGAGTATATGTTTTCACATTTTATTATTAAAATATATTAAAAATGATAATATAATTTTAAATTATGTACTAACTCGACCAAACTAGCCAAAGTTGAATATTGATATTGTATTATAAATACATGATAGTTATTAATTATTTTGTAATTTTAAATTTTAGTTATTTCTAAATAATGTTCCCATATGGACTCTGGACTTCCAATTTTTCTTATTTATTAATTATAAAGTTTATCTATTTATAAATTTTATTTTATATGAACTCTAAACCCCTCTTTTAATATTTCTTATAAACCTAGAATTTCAATTATTTCTAAATTATATTCCGATATGGACTATAGACTCCTCTTTCAATATTCTTTATTTTAAATTTTGAATTTCTATTTTTTGTAAATTGTATTTTTTATATGGACTATATACTTCTCTTCTAATATTCTAATATTCCTTACTTTTTGTTTCTAAGTTTAAGTTATTTTCTAAATTGTATTCCTATATCGACTCCAAATTCTTCTTCTGATATTTTTTTTAATTCTGAATTTCAATTATTTCTAAATTACATTCATGTATGGACTTAGACTCATCTTCCAATCTCCTTATTTTTTAAAAAAATTAATTTTTAGTTATTTCTAAATTGTATTTCTATATAGGCTCTAAACTCTACTTTTAATTTTTCTTGTTTTTCTAATTTCGATTCTCAATTAGTTCTAAATTCCTATATCCACTCTAGACTCTTCTTACAATATTATTTATTTATTTCAAATTTTCATTATTTCTAATTGTGTTTTTATATGGACCCTAGACTCATCTTTCAATAGTTCTTATTTTTTTAATTTAAATTTCAGTTATTTTAATTTATATTTTTATATGGCCTCTGACTCTTCTTCCAATATTCTTTAATATTTAATTTTTACTTTTAGTTATTTCTAAACTGTATTTATATATGGAAACTAAACTCTACTTTTATGTCTTTTTTAATTCTGAATTTTAGTTAGTTCTAAATTATATACTTGTATGAACTCTAGTTTCTTTTTAAGTATTCCTTATCTTTTAATTCTAAATTTCAGATATTTTTAAATTTCATTACTATATGGACTCTATTTTTTTTCTCCGATTAATATGAGAATTTTTAGACCATGAGAGCAAACTGGAAGGCTCTTTTTTTATTACTTTAATAAGTTAATAGATAGTTATATTTTTTAAAAGAACAACAAGAGATATTAATATATGATATATCATTTTACAGACATGCAAGTATATTGTTTAAAGTTTGATTTGTTATTTTTTACAACTTGTGAAGATCAAATTTAAACTTGTTATTATGTAGTGATATAGCACATGTTAATCTATCTTATAATTATATTTATTTATTTATTTATTTGGATGATACTTAACAACGAGGGACATCCACAGCAAGTCAGCAATACACTCTGTACCGTAGGTAGCAATTGCTGCTGGACGGCTGGACCAAACGACTTTCACAAGTCAATGTAGCTAGCTCGATGGATTTTGCCAATAATCTGACCAATTCTGCATATAATCTGACCGAAAAACGTACTGTATGTTGTAAGTGACGGCCCTTTGTACATTACTGCCTATGGAGTATTAGTCACCATCGCCATCGGCTCAGTACTACTGTGTATTATTAACTTAGGACAGTGATGAAGACTGAAGACATATGGTCCCGTTCTTTTCTCCAACGAGAGTTGAATGAATATTAAAATTTTCGTGTCACGTTTTTCAAACAGCTAAACGGTGCGTTTCGTGCGAAAACTTTCTATATGAAAGTTGCTCTAAAATATCATATTAATCTTTTTTTTAAGTTTGTAATAATCATACGTTAATACCATCTTATTTTGCGTAAAAAATTTAATCTTCATCTTCATCTCGGGATAAAAGAACACCACCTAGCTGATTATCGGCTTGCAAAACTCGGCCACTGCACTCTAAACTTCAGGAGTTCAGGTTGGCATGACCACAATGTAGGAGCCTAGGAGGGTTCTAGCTACGCACACACCAGTCATCAGCACACATAAGTTCAATTTTAAATTTTATACTTTGAACAAGTGGTTGTCCGAAAGCTTCAAAATTAAATTTTATGTATAAATTCATAAGCGTCCAGACGGTATCCACACACTAATCAAATCACATGGGAGATGATTTTAGGACGGTAGGTGCTTGGAAGGTACTCCAGTATACTAGTAGATCTAGGTAGCTCCTTCCTTTTTGGGTTAGATGACAGGGTTGGTTTTCGAGGATCATATGGTATTTGCGCACCCTCTCCAAACATGAATTCACCGTCACAAGATTTCAAATTTAAATTTGAACTTTGTAAGGAAAAAAGATGCGTCGATAGCACCTTCCTCTCCTCTCATGCTGCAGTAAATTTCACTGTCATTCTTTTTCTGAAAATGCACAATTGGCTATCATAGTCGTCCAAATCACTCGTAAGTCGAACTCATTGATTTTATTTTCACGAACGCATAAAAAAATTGCACGCCAAATATATTAGGTAAGTCGTAACTCATTGATGATGCATTCTTGAGTCTCGCCATGGATCAATTGACCTGCTAATGGAGATCTACCTGGTCAGCATCCATCGATTTTGAAATAGTCAATTATCGAAGTCATCTACTCCATCCGTTTCATATTATAAGTCGTTTTTGACTCTTTTTCTAGTTAAACTTGGTTAAGTTTAATTAAGTTTATAGAATAGTTTGTTACTCGTAATAGTTTGTTAATTAATACCACCATGTTTTACGTAAAAAAAACTTAATCTCATCTCCATCTCCATGAGAGCAGGTACAATAGCGGGCTATAAGCCAGCTGCAAATATATTTTAAGGAGATAAATGATGAGAGAGAAGGGCAGCGGGCTACAGATTTGTAGCCAGCTGTAGCACGGACTCCAAGACACAGTGTGTGTATGATAGGTGGGACCGCGTATTAATAGTGTAGTATGTAACTATTGTATGAATAAGCTATTAGATTGACTATAGATAAATTGGAGCTAGTAGTTGGCTATATTGAACGTGCTCTGAGAAAATCAAACCGAGTGGAGGTCGGAGCTCGTAAGCTGAGACCGACACGACCAAGAAAGGACAATGAAAGCTCTATAGGCTAGCTTATCAATGTAGTCCTTGTCCTGGGTACTCCGTAGTCTGTACTTTGGTAACCATTAGCGCATCAATACTCTGGCTACTTGTTTAATTATTACTCCTACAGGACAGGGAAGACCGAAGACGAATCAACGGGCTGGGCCTTTTTGTCCGCGAGGGTTTTGTAACCAGTACTAGTGGGGTAAGGGGCAGGGTAGCATAATCATTTTCTGTCCGATGACATCTCACCTACTCCCTCCGTCCCAAAAAAAAGACAAACCGCGGGTTTGCGTGTCAATGTTTGACTGTCCGTCTTATATAATTTTTTTTATAATTAGTATTTTCATTGTTGTTAGATGATAAAACATGATGAATACTTTATGCGTGACTTATCTTTTTATTTTTTTCATAATTTTTTCAAATAAGACGGACGGTCAAACATTGGACACGAAAACCAGGGTTTGTCTTTTTTTTGGGACGGAGGGAGTAGGTGATGTGTACTAGCATATTGTGTCCAAAATAACAAACGAACAATTGGTATGGAGAATAGATTGAAAAAGTTAAAGTTCGTAAAGAATATAATTTGAGTGCGTGCAATATAAATACATCCTCCATAAGAACAAGTACAATAACATGCTACAAATCAGCTATAAACACATACGGAGGTGATAAGAGAAGATAGAGAAGGAAAACAGGTTACAGATTTGTAGCTAGATGCAGCATGAACTCCATGAACTCCAAAACGTAGTGCAAAAGTAGGGCTAAAAAAGATCATTCCTAATAGTATCCACAATGTAGTGCAAAAGTAGTCCACAAGTAATATTTCCTTCATCCCATAATACTTATCATTTTAACATTCAAAAATATCTTAAAATAGTTGTCAATTTGAAGTACTACTTGTCACATCAACCACTTACAATTCAAATTTTCTTCTCATTCTACACCCAACCACCATCCCACATCCAACTATACATTATTTATTAAGGGATATTATAGTCTTTTCTTCAAACCTTAGTAAATGCTAAACAATAACTTAGTAAATGCTAAACAACAACGACAAATATTTTGGGACAGGTAGTATAATATTTATTCACCCACCTATTACCATTATTCAAGTAGTCCATGTAGAGAAAATAATAAAAGATATCCATATGTATACAGACAACCCATATGAAATAAATAATACTTCCTCCGTTTCACAATGTAAGTCATTCTAGCATTTCCCATATTCATATTAATACTAATGAATCTAGACATATATATATCTATCTAGATTCATTAGTACCAATATAAATGTGGAAAATATTAGAATGACTTACATTGTGAAACGGAGGAAGTATTATATATCTCTATTTCTCTGTTATCTCCTAATGTTAGCTTATATCTATATAGAGATTTTAAAATTTATTTATGTGAGTTCCATCTATATGGATCACTTTAAAACATACCATGTACATTGGTGATCCCTAACTACGAATAATCCTGGATTATGTTTTTATTGCGATAGGTGACAGCTAGTCAAAAGTCTCCTGAATTTCAGTCCGACAGGGAGCTGCCGCGGGCCGGTGTCATTCACATCGATATCGTGCAACGGCGACGGGGTCTAATCATCAACAAAAATTACTACAGGTTATACGGCAGCTTGAAATCCATATGATGGTATCCACTAGGCCACTGGGGAATGCTTTCTCCGTCTCGTAAAAAGACAACATAAATCTCGAATTATCATATAGAAAGAAAGAAACTCTTGACGAGAGAATCGAGTCTATTCAGGAAGAATTTCAGCAACAAAAATGGATGCAATTGGACCGAAAAAAGCCATTCAGCTTCGTTATCGATTAAGTATAAGCGGGAACATCGAAATTCGTGAGTTAACTAAGTCGTAGTAAACCAGTAGTACGTTAGGCAGATGCCCCATTGTTCCTGGTGTTGCAACGTATCCAGTGGATCATCCTCATGGAGGAGGTGAGGGGTGCACGAAAGGAGGTAGACCTTCGGTGTCACCTTGGGGGAAGCCCACCAAAGCAGAATTTCGGGCAGGACCGCAGGAGTGGGGGTGTGTAAAGGCCTAATTTAGTGAATGAGCAGCTTAGAAATGAAATTTCTAAAATCGCTTTATGTAGACAAGCTGTGGAAAGTATTTATTTGTCTCCATCTCTTCTCATCTTTCTCTTTAATAATCTCCTTTTTTGGGAACCTCTTTTATTTGAATAAGGTCATAAAAATCAATGAAAACTCGGAGAGACCCATGATATTTGAATATGGCTGGACAGGGGTCTCTATGAGAGCACTGGAAGGTCAAAACAAAACATAGAAGGGAGGAGAAGGGTCATCCGTATATCTAGATTCATTATTTCAGGTGGTGTCAAATCTCCACCTATATTAGTTTTTTTAAGGACAGAGAGAGTAGTACCGACTATCGTTGCTCGCCCAAGTACCTAAGTTATGGCATATCTATGCGATGTATTTACTCCCTCCGTCCCATAATATTACAACTTAGGACTGGATGGGACGTTTTCATAGTACAAGGAATCTGGACATGCATATGTCCAGATTCATTGTACTATGAAACGTCACATCCAGTCCTAGGTTTTTAATATTATGGGACGGAGGGAGTACCTCCTAATTTCCGAGCGTTGGCTAGATTCATGTACTGAATATATTACGTTCAGTATTATGGTCATGTTCGTTTCCACTACAAGGAGTGGATAAAGTTTTGGATTTTCGTGGCACGTTTTTCAAACTGCTAAACGGTGCGTTTCGTGTGAAAACTTTCTATATGAAAGTTGTTCTAAAATATCACATTAATCTATTTTTTAAGTTTGTAATGATTAAAACTCAATTAATCATACGTTATTATCACCTCGTTTTACGTGAAACATTTAATCTTTATCTTTATTTTCAGAAGATTCAAACACCACCTATGGTCCCGTTCTTTTATCCAACAAGAGTTGGATGAAGATTAAGATTTTCGTGATACGCTTTTTAAACTGTTAAATGGTGTGTTTCGTGTGAAAATTTTCTATATGAAAGTTGCTCTAAAATATTATATTAATCTATTTTTCAAGTTTGTAATAATTAAAACGCAATCAATCATACTTTAATACCACCTTATTTTGCGTAAAAAACTTCATCTTTATCTTCAGGAGAAAAGAACACCACCTAAGTGTTGACTCATTGCGAGTCACTCCTTCTCAGCTTTAACTTCTTGGCTTTTCACCGGTATCTGTCTTTCAGGGGCTGTTTAGATCCCTAAAAACTTTTCCTAAAAACATCATATCGAATCTTTAGACACATGTATGGAGCATTAAATATAGATAAAAAAACTAATTGTACAATTTACATGTAAATCATCACTTGGGAAATGATTTTAGGACGGTAGCCGGTAGGTGCTTGGAAGGTACTTGGAAGTCCTTTTCGAGTACATTAGTATCTTCCTCTTCTTCTCGTGCTGTAGACCTGCAGTAATGTTACTGTCGTCTTCTTTCTGAAGTTTAAAGTTGAGTTTTCTGAATTAAGTAACTGCAGTAATTGGTTATCATAGTCGTCCGGAAATCACTCTTAACTCGTTAATGGTCTCTCTTGAGTCTCCCCATCGACCAAGGTGACCGACTAATGGAGATCTACCTGGTCAGCAACAGTCGATTTTGAAATAGTCAGTCATCGAAGTCATCTTGAATGCTCAATAAGCAAGAAATTACAAGTCGATGCATTGAAAATACAAGGAAATAGGCTGCCTTATTAGCCCTTGGAACAGCTTTGAATTATGAAGAAATTTAAAGGGCATATGCGCGCACTCACCTTGCAACTTCCACCAACCTAACCAATTAGCCCACTTCTGCGCATCCAAGCATAGATCATATGTTGTCTGGCCTTTCCTCGCATCAGCTGATTAGCATCATCATGTAATGTAAACTAAACATAATAAAGAACAAGGAGTACCAAGATGATAGAACCCTGCAAAAACAAAGCCTCTATCAACTCTGCAATATGCCATCATCACCGACCGTCCGACGCTGTCCCAATTTTCACTTGCTATTACTGTTTCCAGATCTCTATGAACTGCCCCAATTTTCACTTGCTATTACTGTATCAGATCTCTATTTTTTTTAACGAAATGTATCAGATCTCTATGAGATGCAGCTTGGACAGCTGTATCAGTGTTCTGTGCTCTCTGCCTTCGCAGCAGTCATCACGTTTCTACTATGTTCTATGTATATGCTACGACAGTTTCACCGTCATCTCTTTTCTTCAGCAAAGTTTCAAAAATTTCTTCTTATCTCTTTTTCTGAGATAAAGTTCACCGTCATCTCTTTTCTTCAGGAGAATTTCACCGTCAACTGCTTCGTGTGCTTTGGCCTTGGCAATATTTTCTACCTGCGTATCACCGGACTGCTGAGCTGAAGAACAAAATTTTATTTTAGAAAGGTAGCTGAAGAACATATTCAACACAGGGGAAGGACTGTAATGTATACATTCAACTTTACCTGTGGAGAGGGCGTGTCTTTGGCACCATTGTCCATACCGGATTGCTCATCAGATTGTTCCACACTGAAGACAACTTCGTATACAGTTGGCAAATCATTGATCATGTTAAACAAACACACCCTGTTGAAAGTGAAAGTGAAAACAATAAGTATCAGCACCATATGCTACATCGCATAAAGAGCAATTCAACTACACCGACACAAATTCTTGGGCTTGCAATTGTTGAAAGAGCCCGCAAAAAACAAGCCTCAAGGGTCACCTACCTTAAAGAAGGCGATGCAAACACTAAATTTTTCCATATTAAAATGAATGCAAGGAGGAAAAATTTCATCCAGAGACTTAGGACTGGAAACACCTGGAAATTCAAGCATGAGGAAAAAGCAGTTATCATCAAAGAACACTTCGAAGCCTTCCTAGCGCGCCCGGCCCCGAGACTAGTAGACTACGATTGGGATGCACTGCAGCTGCCATCCTTTGACTGCACGACAATCAGCGGGCCCATCACCGAAGAGGAGGTTTTTGCGGCCTTAAAGCAGCTACCGGGAGACAAAGCGCCAGGCCCAGATGGTTTCACAGGAGCCTTTTACAAAGCCTGTTGGGGGACGATCAAAGAAGATATCATGCAGGTGATTCGCTCCTTTGACCAGTTACGGAGCAACAATCTGCAAATCCTGAACACTGCTAACGTGGTGCTAATTCCAAAAAAGGAAGGGGCTGAAGGGATAGGCGACTTCAGGCCAATCAGCCTCATTCATGGTATCGGAAAGTTGATCTCCAAAGTTCTTGCTCTCCGCTTGCAACCCCACATGGGAGCCCTGATCAGTCAGGCCCAGAGTGCTTTCATTAAGAGGAGAAGCATTCATGATAACTTCATGTATGTTCGCAATCTGGCAAGGAAATTTCACCAAACAAGAACGCCGACTCTTTTGCTCAAGCTAGACATTTCCAAGGCTTTCGATTCCGTTAGGTGGGACTACCTCATTGACCTCCTACAAAGGAAAGGGTTCACCTCTAAATGGACCGACTGGATCACAAATCTCCTAGTCTCTTCAACAACAAGGGTTCTACTAAACGGTTGCCCAGGAGTGCCCATAAAGCACGGTAGAGGTCTCAGGCAAGGAGATCCTCTATCCCCCTTACTTTTTATTCTGGCTATTGACCCTCTTCATCACCTTCTAGAGAAAGCAACAGATCTCGGGCTTCTTACCGCCCTACGAGGCAGAGCACCAAGGTTCAGAACCTCTCTTTACGCTGATGACGCGGCCATCTTTGTAAACCCGAGTGTCCAAGACATGATGAACCTAACGGAAATTCTACGAGCCTTTGGTGGAGTTTCAGGCCTTCAAACAAACATGAGCAAAAGTCAGATTGCCCCATTCGTTGTGATAACATGGATCTTGCCAGTATTACGCGCATCTTCCTGGCAGGACTAACAAATTTCCCGATGAAATACCTCGGACTACCCCTCGTGGTAGGAAGATTGAAAAAGGTGCACATACAGCCTCTGATAGACAAGTGTCGCTCGAGACTAGCACCTTGGCAAGGGAGGTTAATGTCAACAACTGCCAGAGTTTGCCTAACAAAATCGGTCCTCACGGCACAACCAATTTACCACTTAACGTCTCTAAAACTTCCTGATGGTACCTTGGAGGACATCGACAAGATCAGGAGAAAATTCCTATGGGCAGGGGGCGAAACTATCTCTGGTGGCAAGTGTAAAGTAAACTGGAAAAGGGTCTGTAGGCCAAAAGACCTAGGTGGACTAGGTGTAATGGACCTACAGCGTTTTGCGGCCGCTCTGTGGTTAAGGTGGCTTTGGAACGAATGGGCGGCACCAGACAAGCCATGGGTAGGAATGTCAGTGCCATGCAATCAACAAGATAAGGAACTCTTCTCGGCGGCAACAACCATAACAATCGGGAATGGCAAAACGGCGCGCTTCTGGGATTCAAAATGGCTAGAAAATCAAACTCCCCGGAAAATTGCCCCCAACATTTTCTTAGCCTCAAAGTGTAAAAGCAGATCTGTGCATGACGCCATACAAGATAACAACTGGATTCGCGATATCGATGTTCATCGCATCATAGATGCGGACCATCTACGCCAGTACGTCCATCTATGGTCCATGATTAGAAGAATGGACCCCCTGAGCGAAGAACAAGATACCATCCGATGGAATCTAACGACAAATGGGCAATACTCGACAAGATCGGCGTATAGGCTGCAGTTCATGGGAGCAGCAAGATCCATTTTCTACCAATCGATCTGGAAAGCGTGGGCACCGCCGAAATGCAAATTCTTCTCTTGGCTTGCTACCCAAAATAGGCTATGGACGGCTGACAGATTGGGGAAACGAGGCTGGCGAAATCAAAAGGTTTGCCCCCTCTGCCGCACAATCGACGAATCAGTGCTTCACCTTTTGGCCAAATGTAGAGTCACTAAGAGGATTTGGGCAGAAATTCAGAGATGGACGCATACTGACCTCCAAATGGACAAATGGAATGACTGCCCCTCGATCGAACACTGGTGGAACCTCGTCGTCGAATCCCCCAACACCCCAAGAGCCCCTCTGCAAACTCTACTGATGCTAGTCACCTGGGAGATCTGGGGGGAGCGTAATGCAAGGATCTTTCGAAGCACAGCCTCAACACCAGCCTCAATTCTTACAAAGATCAAAGAGGAAGGCAGAGCTTGGGTCAAAGCCGGAGCGGCTAGGCTGCAGGAGTTCGGATTTTTGGGAGATATCACCTAAAGAACTTCTCTCTTGCGGGCCGGTCTTCTCCGACTGGCCCTGTACATACTTTGTATAATTTTTTCCCTCTCTATTAATATATGAGGCAAAGCTTTTGTCCTCCTTTCAAAAAAAAAAAAAACTACACCAACACAATGCCATATATCCACTATGCTCTGAAGTCTGTGCGTTGCTTTGCCATTAGCATGATCGAATTGGTTTTTTTAAAAGAAAACATTAGCATCAGTGAGTAAAGATAATAGAGCAAACATTATGTGTCAATTCCCAACCCAGCATAGCAAGGCATAAGAAAGCTTAGTGGAAGTCGCACTCTTAGTGCAACAGAACTTAAAATTTCATGATGGCTGGGGTTAATATCGATATAAGATGATTAATTAACAACAAGAAGGAATAAATAACACTTCACCCCCAAATTGCTAGTATGGTGATCCCACAAATTACATAGTAATTAATATTACTAAACGAGAAATCCTAACATAAAGTGTATTATGTCATCAAATGTGTGCATGGCCATGGCAGTAGGCATATGCATTCACCCATACGTCAATGCGAGGAACAATAGAATAAGAGCGTTCACACCAATCATCAGTTTAAGAACAAACGGTCATAGTACATGTTAGGATGGGTTACACATGTTAAACTATTGTCCATGCCTCAACGTGCATATAAACTAGTAATTTATAGTTGCCAATATATAGGTTTAAGAAGAATTTTATCTGATCAATATATCATGCACTTCGTGTAAATATAGAATATCATCAAACTGCACAGTTGGATCTTAAAGCAAATCAGCATTGCAGATACTTAAGTGTGATTTAAGTTTCCAAGCAACCTATTGCCTTTCAGACTGGTTGATATGCACCTTCATTTTACAGCATGTTATACCCAGGTTTCCACTTCAGAAGAAAAGAAATCACATCATGCCTTTTCTTCAGGGATTACCCATTGTTAATTAACAACTTATAAGCAGAACCAAGTAAGATATAACCAAAGCATGTTCCCCAAAGACTACATGCAGCATATTGATCTTCTAGTATCTAGAAAAAGGGGATTCCCTTTAGTAAAGGTTGAGTATTCTGGCAAATGAAACATCAGAAGTTCAGAATCATCGATATCGTACTTAATCCTATCCAATAATCCAAACATTGTTTATCTGAGCACCAATACCCATATGAAGCAGTCCATCCTAAGAAAACAACAACAGCCATGCCCTTCTCAATCTGATGTCAAAACAAAATCACTCACTAATTGCAGAGCTTACAGCGTTTACCTTCTCTGCCTGAAAATATGCATACTATTCCTAGCAACATCATATGATTATAGATAGCCATGAGTCCATCTCCTTTTGATCAAACATTGGTATATATCAAAAACTTCAAAAACATTGGGAATTCTACAGTGGAAAATTTCAAAAACTTCTCTGACGATATTGCCCTGGTACTATTCAACGTAAACTCAGCAATTGATCTATTTCAAAAACTTCTCTGACGATATTGCTCTGGTACTATTCAACGCAACGACAAACTCACCAATTGATCAAACATTCAAATCAACAACGGCAATAACATGGTGTGAGAGCGTGAGAGCAGCGAGGAATCAGGGGCCGTGTACCTGTCGTCGCGATCTAGTCGAGCGCCGTGGAAGAAGGCGACGGCGAGGAGCCACGAATCGGAGAAGACGGAGAGGAGGGCGACCCAATCACTCCTGTACATCGTGTCGCGCGAGAAGTTGATGCCCAGCGCCGGCTCCGGCAGCTCCGGCGGCACCATCTCCGGCGGCGGCGCCACCTCCCACGTCCCGTCCGAGTTCCCATACAGGCACAAGCAGTCCAGATCTGCTCCGGCCAAACGCGAAAACAAATCACACCACCAATCCACGACGCGGGAGAGGGGAATCGCGTCGAAATCGATCGAGAAGGGGCGATGCTGGTGCTCACTCACCTGGATTGCACAGAGCGGCGAACTTCTCGAGGTCTGCGCAACAAGACGTGCGGTTAGGCTCCGCTTCAAACTAGGGTTTCAGGTTTCGGGTTGGGGTTCGATCAAGCGAGGAGTTCACCGACCTTCGGTGAGGGCGCGGACGATGGCGGAGCGGCGGGCGCGGAAGTCGCTGAAGATGTCCTCGACGGAGCGCAGCGCGCTGACGCGGGAGCTGCGGCCGGAAGCGGCGTCCACGGTGGCGGAGGCGGCGGCGGCGGCGGCCGCTGCGAGGCCAAACTCCTCTCCGGCCATCGGCGAGCGGGCGAGGCAGTTGGGTGGCGACGTGGCGGTTGCAGATTGAAGTGGCCGTTGGCGAAGTGTGAAATGGAAGGGCGGGGAAGGAGGGAGAACGTGACAGATATAGTAGATGGGTAGGCCATACAGTTCCAGGCCCAAGGGAAGCGACGAGAGGACGAGACGCAACGCGAGGGGGAATTTCACATCTTCTATGGCCTGGCCCTATAAAATTTCCTGAGAATAGTTTGACACATAAAAGTTTCGAAAGAAATTTAACATGGGGCTAAACTTCAAATGAATTTTTAGGGGAGAAAAGGCAATTCCTACGGAATGCTAAATTTTTTTGTGCGCTTGAAGTGAACCGAACTATTTCATCGATATATATCAAAATCATAAACTGGTCGATAGCGAGACATCGGTGATGACTTCGTTAATCTCAATATATACCGTCAGTCGGTTAAGACATCGATAGTGACTTCATCAATTTTAAAATATACCGATCTAGTCTGTTGAAAGTGCTCATAGAGATAAAATGTGCCGTTTACGTGCACTTGTTTTTAGGAATGAGTACGCAGGTGCTGTACCTCGGAAACGCTTGTGTTTGTACTCTCTCAAAACAAAAATAAACTTATCATACTAACAAAACCAATTTTACCTGAATCACTAGGTGTTGTTACTGCAACAGAACTCAACACTGCAAAAGGTGCAGAAATGTGATCGCCTGTAAGGCTGTACCTTATTATGATGGATGTTTATGTGCACCGTAGAAATTACAGTGGTTATCGTATATCAATTACTTGACAAAATTTGTTCATTTAATTAGGCCTGATTTAGTTCCCAATTTTTTCTTCAAACTTTCAATTTTTCCATCACATCAAAATTTTCCTACACATATAAACTTCCAACTTTTCCATCACATCGTTTTAATTTCAATGAAACTTCTAATTTTGACGTGAACTAAACACACCCTTAATTCACTCGAACACAGTATGCATGTAAACTACAGTACAAGGTTGTTGAGTTCCTACATTTTGTTTGGCAAACAAAGAACAAAATGATGACATCTTTCTTTTGACACGGATAACTTTAGTTTCCATTAACCAGTAGCTTCGGACAAATCAACGGAGACCAAACTAGTTACAAACTCCGGGGCTTGGCTCCAATAACAAAATGATGACATCTTTCACTACCATATATCCGAAACCAATCCCTGACGGTGAACCGATGCACATCTCAGTTGTGAATATTCCACAAACACCCTCCGTAGTCTTTAATTTACAATCTTCCAGGCTTCAAATGCCTCTGCCTGGCCCTCTGCTCCTCCATGTCATTCATCCAATCAGAAAGCCGGTAAACACCTTTCCACAAAAGGTACAATCCAGCTACAACGATTATGCACAGAAAAATAACCAGGAGAAATTTCAACGCAACAGCTTTGATTTCCTGCAATATATAAAGTTCATGTAAGGAACGCATGCTTAGCGAACCCAAATAACAAACCAGCACATCAGTATCTAGCACACCTGGAATTTTGAGCTTTCAACACTTTCTTGGCCACGGTTACGCTTCTTCCTGCGCTTGGGCACATTTTCAACTTCCACAGCAGGGGTCTACATGGAAATTACAGCCAATAAGCACAGAAGCAAAAATAACTACAAGAGCTGATTGTTTGCACAACAGTGTAACAACTTATGAAGTTTGGTTCAGATGGTAAGGTCCAGTACCTTGATCTCCTGAATTTTCCGGAGATGCAACTCAGAATCTGCAGCTTTAACCTTTTTAACACAATCTTCACCACAGGCAAGTAGGCCAACTGCATATTGATTTTTAGGTATTTGTTTTGGGTCACGACCAGACTGACGGTATTCCTTCAGAACATCTTGACATATCCACTCTTTTTTAAGGTTGTTGCATGCACAACGGACATTGACCTTAATGGATATCAGATAGGTAGAGGAACATGTATTAATACATATTTTCAAAAGTATGTTGTGATTTTTTTTTAGGTAAAGTGTAAGCAGCTCTGCCTTCATTAAGCAAGTTCTTCAAGAAAAACAGCAAAGTTTTTGTGATAGCGCACAAGGACAGAAAAGAGAAAGCCTAGTGCCTAATTACATTACATGAAAGAGGTAAAAACAACTATGGTATTCTGTGATTGATCTCGCTAAAAATATATATAGAACATAAGTGGACCATATCCCAAAGTTCCAAACCTTACTCCAGTTTCATCAAGTAAAAATTGTAGTATCGCTAAGCCACAGAACAGGTTGCTAATAATGTCATGCTAATTATGTAATGTAAATATATGCCTATCAAGTGATATCATGCCAATTAGGTAACTCTAGTTTCACCAAGATACCTTTTTCATGCACTGATCAACTGATGGGCACTGACCAGGGTGACATATTTCTGAGCACAGATGGGGACAATTCGGTAATTTTCTGCAAAAAGAACAGATGAAAGAAACTTACAAAATCAGCAATGGAAAATGTTACCAACATTCAAAAAAGACGATAGGACCGAGGAAAAAAGTAACTGACCTATGACATGGGCCACCACAGGACCTTACTTTCTGCTGTTTTGTAGCATTTAAGTTGTTATAATACATGCACTCAAAAGCATGTACCATAGCACCACAATGACATGGTCTTTTAACAAGGGCTTTGCAAGGTGGACAATCGTTAAGATGGCATGGCAAAGGGCAGGGATGTGAACATGGAGGCTCCCTGACCTGAAAGAAATGGTAAATACCAAATATGCTGCACCAAAGTTAAAAGATGTGGAACCACGCACAAAATTTCACATTAAAAGTCAGTAAACAGAACTAAACCAAAGTTATTGCTAAGGACAATAAAGAACACTGACCCTTTGACAAGGCAGGTTACATTCTTCGCAAGGCTCAGCGAATGCACTTGCACTAGCAAGAGACAGTATAGCCAATTGATCTCCTTCAGGCTGACTCAATGGAATCTGTAACACATGGCAAGCCTTCGTACAATAATGATTGCCACAGTTGAGAGGGTTACCACATAAATTCTGACATGGAAACTGCCTCCTTTTGGAGCAAAGTATCTGCAGGGAGAAAGAATTTGTATGCACTCAGGCACTCAGCAATCACGGAGCACACATATGAGTGTGGATGTGTGAGGAAGGGTGAAACTTACTGCACGTTCTTGGCCAAGATGTTGTCCAAAGCATGGCACCAAAACAACTTCTTGGCATGGCGGGCATGGTGTTCCAGGTGTAGAGTCTATATGCTTTTCCTTTTTCCTTTTTATTGGTTTCAGTGTGAACTCAGGATTTGGAGGAGCAATGGGGCCATGACACCTGGCAGAGTGCGAGCGGATGGTTACATATCAGAAGGATATACTCCTGGGGCAAATTACCAAAACTGGCACATTCAGAAAATAGTCAAAATACAAACCTCAGCTTACACCTGTGGCCACAAGAAAGTTCTTCTCCGCAGATTAGTTTGCAAGGTGGGCAAGCTCCATAGTGGCACTTGTGGGGCTAAGAAGAAAATTCTGAGGATTAATTTATAGAAGAGAACCCCAAAATGCTCCAGGATAAATTTCTAAACACAAAATAGATGAGATTATCATTAATGATAAGGTTAAAGCAGAGATATGTAATTGTTTACCCGGCATTCAAGTTTGTGCCTGCAAAGGCGAGCTATATTGCATTTTTTTGAGCATTTGGGTGGCTTCTGATTCTTCTCAGTCCCACAGGGCACCTACATACAAAGTTGTGCATACGAATTTTGGACAAGAAGTCGAGTCACAAGGCAAGTTTTGTGTGGAAGGATCGGACAAGAATTAACTTTTTTAACAAAGTACATAAAATCATATGAAAACAATGGTACTCCTAATGCTAACTGAATATCTTTTTTTCCTGTAAACTTGCTGTTCAAGTGAAGTGCTGTGATCATCAAACATGGGATGCATAAGAAACAAACAACATATTTAGAGTGTACCGAATTCCACCTCAAAAAATGTTTGCCCACAGTTGCATGAAATGGTCTTCATCAAAGGACAAGGTGCACAAGCACCTCTGTTAAACAAAATGAAGAAGAATATTGTCACATATATTAGCAGTTTGGATAAACAAGAATATTTATGATTCCGGACATTGAATTAGTCTTGAAATTTGGAATAAAAGAGAATAAAGTGCAAATGTCTGAGAGCAAAACAGCATTCTTAAATTTGTGGAACCTATCATGGCAATGTGGTACATCCATTGCAAAAATATGGCTCAAAATGGGAACATATGTATAAAAGATATGCACCAATGCAATTAGCAGTTCTAGCACTAAACAATTCAACATGGCAAGCCAAAGATGTATATTTGATTAAGAGAATACCTGTGGCATGGAGATAGGCATTTATGGTTGCCACATCTGAGCCTCTTGTCACAAACCTACAAACAGAAATAAATCTACTTTAGTAATTGATAGGTATCAATACATCACACCCCCCAAAGAAAGGATTTACCTCTGGGCAGGGTGCACAATCACCCTCGCAGCAACGTCGTCTACAAGCATGGCGGCCACAGTTTCGCAAACGCTGACACTTCCTTTCGCATGTCAATTCTTGGTAGCAAGGCACCTGATGCAGCATCACGTGAACAACAAATTTGGTTTGCATTCTAATAAGAGAGAAGTACTCAAAAGCTGCAGCCCTCCACATTCAATACCAGCGCTAGGATGGTGCACAACCAGTACTTACTATACTGGCCCAGATTGAGGTAACATAAAGAAAGAAGATTTTACTTATTTTTACTCTGTTTTGTTTCCACTCAGAACGGTTGAAGCATACTTGCCTCCAAATATAGAAATAGGTCGGTAGAACTATAGAGAACTATGTGAAGTAACTTAAAAGGCATTTTAACTAATAATGTATCAAATATAATTGACAATGACATTCTCTAATTGCTTTTTGCATTTTAGACAACCAAGGAATTGATTTGTTTAATTTATCTGCTTGAAGGGTTTAAACATATTCCTTGTTTCCTTCCTTTTAAGAATTTTGACATAAAAAACGTGTGATATATTGTACCTCCTTCTTGAGACCCCCACAGCGGCACGATTTTGTGATCACCAGCCGACATGTCTCAACGCATGAACCACGATGACACCGCTCTGGGCATTTGTGCCGCCCGCACCCAAGCACCTTCTCGCAAGTTGATCCACATGTGGCAGCCTCTGCATCACAGTCCAAACTTGGATAATCTTTCTTCCCACATGGGCAAGTTCGTCGCCCTTGGAGTGGGCATCCTCCACACTTTCCAGCATGGCAACCCCTCTCACAACTATGCTTCCCACACTGCAACATCCCACCACACTCCCTCTTGCACTGGAACACCCTTTCAGAGCATAGCCTCTCCTCCATTGTTTCTCCACACTCACATTTGTGCTTTCCTCGCACCGCACAAGGCGGGCAAGGCCCATCATGGCAATCCACAGGACACCGGTGGATTCCACAGCCGAGGCGTTTATTGCATTTCCCCGAGCAAGAATAACGCTGATGTGAGCATCGACGCGTCTCACGATGTGAGCCGCAAAAGCACATAGCATTTGGAACAATTGCCGGGCACGGTGGACATGGCCCAGGGTGGCAAAGCAGGAGGCAGTTGTGCTCACAGCCAGAGTCACGGTCTGCATTGAGACGTCGGCCACAGACGTCGCCGCAGGAGTGGGGGAGGATCCAGGGGTCCGGAGCTGGGTCTACCGTCTTGGAGCAGAAGCAGAGGTAGGAGGTGGGAGTCTGGGATTTGGGATAGGGGAAGCGGCATTTGGGGCAACCCCAGGTGGGAGAAGGCGCGGCAGAGGATGACTGATGTGCCCATGACTGGATGCAGTGGAGGTGGAGGAGGGCGAAGCAGGAGGCGGAGCAGGACCAGACGGGGTCGGAGAGGCGGATGGGATCGAAGCATATCAGGCACGGCGGCGATCGGCGGCGCGCCGCGGAGCTGAGGAAGATCCCGACCTTGGAGAGGTCGGCGCCATCCCCCGCAACGGAGAGGTAGGAGGAGATGACGGAGGCGGCCGCCGGATCGGAGGCGGTGAGGTCGGTCTCCTCCCCGGAGGAGTACGAGGAGGGGTCGGAATCGGAGACCGCGCTAGGGTTTGACGGCGAGGGCGCGGGTCGGCGGGCGGCGGCCGCGGCGACGGGAACCGGCTTGCGAGAAGAGGACGCGGAGCCAGAGGCCGCGGCGGCGTAGGAGAATGGCATGGCCGGCGGTGAGGTGATCGCCGGAGATGACGGTGGCGCGCGCGAGATTTGTGAGGAGTGTGGCCTTTTGCTGTCAGACTGTCAGATCCTAAGATATTTCGTGATTTTTATAAGGAATAAGTTCACTTTGGGTCCCTCTATCTGTCGTCAGTCCGATTTTCGTCCCTTGACCGCAAAACCGGGTATGACCCGTCTCCCAACTTACGAAAACCGGACACATAAGCTCCTAAGGCGGTTTGGCTAGCGGTTTTAGCTGACGTGGCGCCTATGTAGCATATTTGATTAAGTCTTCGTCCCACGTGGCATTCACGTGGCGCTTACGTGGCAATTATATCTTAAGAAAATAATAAAAAGCGTGGCCCCACATGTCAGCTGCAAAAAAAATTTAAAAATTGTGGGGCCCACGTGGGCCCACATGTCAGCTACACAACAAAATAAATATGGAGGGCCCGCGTGGGCCCCACATGTCATTCCCTCTCCCCTCTCGGCTCTCTCTCCTCTTCCCCATCGTCGCCACAACGCACACCAATAAGAGGACGCCCCGAGCGCCGCCGCCGCCGCCAAGGGGAGCAAGCACGCGTCGGCCGAGGAGGGAGGCTCCGCCACCGCTCCCGCGGCATCAGTCGCCAAGGCCGCGAGGGAGAGGGATGGAAGCGGCGGCGGCGGCAGCGAGCTCCCATGCGCATCGTGAGCACGTCGGTGACGGCGCGCGAAGCCGGCGGAGAGGGAGGCGGAAGCGGAGACGGCGTCGCGCGAAGGAGGAGTCGGCGGCGGCGGGTCCGAGGTTGTGCAGCTCCGGCCGCTGCTCCCTCCTCTCCTGTCTCCCGCCTGCCGCCGCACGCCGCTCCTCTGCCATCGGCCGCCGCGAGGGGAAGAGGAGAGAGAGACGAGAGGCGGCTGGCGGGAGCGCCGCCTCGGCGGAGAGGGCGACTGACGCGAGCGCCGCGCTGGCGGAGAGGGAGGCCGACGGGAGCGCCGCGAGGGAGGGGGCGAGCTCGTCGGGCCGGCCGACGGGTGGGAGGAAGAAGAGCGGCGAGGCGTGCCGCGCCGTCGAGAAGGCGGCCGACGGGAGCGCCGCGAGGGAGGGGGCGAGCTCGTCGGGCCGGCCGACGGGTGGGAGGAAGAAGAGCGGCGAGGCGTGCCGCGCCGACGAGAAGGCGGCCGACGGGAGCGCCGCGAGGGAGGGGGCGAGCTCGTCGGGCCGGCCGACGGGTGGGAGGAAGAAGAGCGGCGGCGCGTGCCGCGCCGATGACGGGTGGGAGGAAGAAGAGGTGGAGTGCCGACGCACTCCACCTCCGAGCCGCCGCCTTCCTCTCCCCTCCTCCCCCCGACCTCGCCGCCGTCGCTCCGGCTCCTCCCTCGCCGGCCCACTGCCTCCATCCTCCTCCGGCCTGCGGGCTCTCCGCCGCCGCTCCGGCTGCCGTCGCGCCGCCGTGCCGGCTTTCTTCGTGAAGACCGCAGAGCAGGAGAGAGAGGGGGGGATAGAGAAGAAAGAGAAGGAAGCATGGGGAAGAGGAGAGAGAGCCGAGAGGGGAGAGGGAATGACATGTGGGGCCCACGTGGGCCCCACCATATTTATTTTGTTGTGCAGCTAACATGTGGGCCCCACCATTTTTAAATTATTTTTTGTGCAGCTGACATGCGCGGGCCACGCTTTTTATTATTTTTCCGAGATATAATTGCCACGTAAGCGCCACGTCAATACCACGTGGGACGAAGACCTAGTTAAACCTGCCACGTATGTGCTACGTCAGCCAAAACCGCTAGCTAAACCGCCTTAGGACCTTATGTTCGTAAGTTGGGGAACGGGTCATACCCGGTTTTGCGGTCAAGGGACGAAAATCGGACTGGGTGACAAATAGAGGACCCAAAGTGAACTTATTCCTTTTTATAACTTGGGCTGGAATTCTTGCGCCCCCCAGATTGGGCTTTTAGCCTTCAAACTTTGTGTGGGCTGATCTGTCGGGCAACAAGTTTCTTTTTGAATTTGTAAATTTTTATCCATAGTTGGCAAATTGACTCAAAATTTCGACACGTTGTATATATTAATTCCCTTATCCTTAAAATTGTAATATTGGGACTGCAAACATGGGCCCATCTGTGTCTATGAAATATGGATCCAGTGTCATTATAGTAAAGGTTAATGTTTACAGTGTCATTATTACAAATCTCCCTGTGAAGAAAATACATGTAAATTTGCCCTTCTTCGTGTAACAGATTCTTGGCTAAGTGCAAGTCGATGAGAATCTAAAATGCAGGTGAGAAATAAACTTGGTATTCTCAGTGAAGAAGAAAATTTTCGGGACGGAGGGACTACTCTGTAGAAGACATTTGGTTAAGCGGTGTGATTAACATTAAGATTCGAACACATAGCAACAAAAAACAATTTTATCCTTCCCTTCCCGAATTGATTAGAAATATCACGCAGGTTAGCTCACTGTCTATATAGAAACAGCTGCTCCAAAGTACGGTAGTAAAATTCCATCACATGCAAACGCAAAAAAGAAAGAAAAAAAAAAACCCTACAGGTATCATCGGCTTCATCGCAGAAAAAAAAGAGAGAGAGAGAAATACTAGGGTACGAGTACTGCATAAATAAATATCGGTCAAAGCTTATCGCGACGACTTGAGTTGACCAGAGCTAGACGACGAGCCTACGCATCGGAGACCACGCCGCGCACTTGGAACGGCAACGACACGACACGAGCGCGCACGCGTCACGCCGGCGGCGGCGACGCGGCGCCGTCGCCGTCCTTGCGCCTGCCGAACTCGTGCACGGCGAGGTGGAGCTCGGCGGCGGCGATGAGGAAGTGCACGGCCTGCGACGGGCGGAGCAGCGCCACCACCTCCCTCATCGTCTCCATCCTCAGCCCGTCCGCCATCTCCAGCACGCGCCTCATCCCGTCCGCCTTGCTCCTCATCTCCATCTCCATCCCCTCCGCGTCCATCCCGCCGCCTCCGGCTAGCTCCACCATCTTCACCGTCGCCAACGACTCCTGCATTGCTCACGTTTGCATCCGGATGCTGATCGAGCTCACCTCACTGATGAAAGAACAAAACCATCACTCACCTGTGCGTTCGCGGCGGTGTTCTCGATCTCCCGTTCCTTGCTGATGGTTATCCGCTGCAGCTGGTCAGCGGCCTGGAGCTGCTCGGCGGAGAGGTCGCCGAGGTCGCCGGTCCCGAGGCCGCCGCCGGCGAGGAACACCGGGAGCTGGGTCTCGAGCTGCGCGCCGGACTTGGAGTAGAGCAGGTGGAGCGCGGCGGTGGGGCGCCATCCGCCGCACCAGAGGTAGAGGTTCTCGGTGGTGGAGGTCCACGACGGGGAGAACATGCGGAGCACGTCGGTGGAGGCGGCGGCGGACTTGGTCCGGTAGTAGTGCTCGTAGTGGCCGAGGACCCGGTCGACGAGGCGGCGGAGCTCGGCGTCGTCGGGCGGCGCCGCGGGGTTCGTCGCCGCCGACGCGGCGGAGCGGAGCGCGGCGAGGTCGCGGGACTGCTCGGAGATCCAGCACTCGTAGAACTTGGCGAAGGACTCGCCGGACGGCGCCGGGACGTGGTTGCCGTTGCGGTGAGGCGGGTGCGGCGACGGCGGCATGGTGGTCGGCGATCTCTGTGTGGAAGTTGTTTACGGGAGGAGGTGAGCTGAACCTGTGGTGGAGTGAAGAAGTGTGAGATGTAAGGGGAGGCGTTTATAAAGCTGGAGCAATGTCGGTTATTGTCTTGTCCAAGGCAAGTTTTAAAGGCTTAGTTATCACATCTAATTTGTTGAAGATAAGAGAGGATATGTCTAATACTCGCTCTCCCGTAAAATTTTAACTAATATTAAATATGACAATATTAATTTAGACATATATCTAGATTCGGTTTTTATGGGATAGAGAAAATATATGATATCTATATTATCTTTAGCATACTAATCTCAATAATTTTATGTTATTTGTTTATCTAATTAACTTTTTTTTTAAAATTTTGTGTGGAGGTTATACCTACCATTTTATATGGCTCATCTTATCTTTCATGACTTATCTCCTTTGTCTTACCATCTAATTCTATGTGTTATTTTTAAGTAATAGTGTATTATAATTTATAGCACTTTGCTCTCACACACACGGGCTTTCAGATCACGTGAAAAAAGAACCTATATTTGGGATTGTTTTGTTCATAAAATACTCTCTTTTTTATTTTGGTTGCAGAGAAAATACTGGTGGCCTACAGTGATCCATGTATGCAGCATGCATTGTGACAGTAACGCGGGACCACGGGGTCGGGTCGGGGGATCTTTATCTGCACCATAGCTGCGTACACGTGGTGCACTGCTCTGCCTCTACCCAGACAGACTGCTTTGCTTGCTCGCTCTTCCTTCTTTTGGGCTTTTGGCACGGTGTCCGGTAGTACATCCACGACGGCCACGCTCACCGTTCGTGCTCAGCTTGGTGTCGTGCATATCCACACCGATCGTAGTTACTCCTCCAGTTTTGGACCGGCTCGCGTCCTCAAACTTGACGCCCACCCACGCGCACGCCAACTTGCCATATGCATGTCGGCTGGAGTTAAGCCCATCGGCGCGCCGGCGTACGTACGTGCAGAGGTACAGCGCGCAGATGAAAAACCGGTGGAAAAACGGCGGAGCGGGGCGACCGTTTTGCTAACCAAAGTGGCATTGGCGGGAGATGGAATCCAACGTACGAAGATGTAAAACGAGACCCTATCTCGGTTCTAGAATATCGTAACTTAGATGAGACGTATCCTACGTTCTTAATGTACGATTCTAGACATATAGGTTACTATATTTTTTTAAGACGAAGGGAGTGCTAGTTACTAGTAGTACATAATTATTTTAAAATTTTTAAAAGAAAATTATTTAATATTTGAAGCAAATTGTATAAAAAGAATTATACGAAACGTATCGTTCTACTGTTTAAACAAATATTGGTCTCTCCACGACAGAAAAGCTCTCGCTTGTTCGTGTGCGGCAAAGTTGATCTGCCCCCCGTGTAATTTGCTCTGCTGTGTATGTCAAGTTGGGATCAGATCACCCGTCCAGCTAGCCGGGATGGCGCTGAGCTCTCTAGAGATGGAATTTAATTTGGGTTTCTGGCGAAGTGGCAAACACAAGGAGATGGGCGTGTCTAGTTGAAGATCGCTGCATGCAGCGATAAGGAGGATGCACTTGGTTGGTTCTCTTGGAACCGAAGGCACTGCATCATTTGCACGCATGTGTTAATTTCCTGCTGATTCCGTCATGCAGCGCGGTTTCCCTGTTTTGGTCGTGCAACACAGGCGGATACAGTGGACGACGGCGAGTGGCGACAGCAGAGCACACGGTTTTGCGTGGAAATCCGGAAACGACGAGAAGCAGCAAAACAGCTGCAGCTGTTCAGCACGAGTACAGTACTCCCCCGATGATAAGAAGAGGAAGAGCTTAAGGCCGGTCATAGTGCGGTGAGCTGGACCGGTGCTACGCCCCTCCACGTTGGATTCATGCGTACGTGGAGCGAGAGCGCGCCCGGCGCCCCCCACCAGAGCGCCTCGCCCCCAAGCTGAGGCGCGCGGTTCCTTCTCTCGTAAACCCACGCGCGGCAAGAAACCGAGGCGCGGGGCAGAGGAGTGACGCAGAGGTATGCGCGCTGTGGGCAACGTTTCTTCGCTGCCCCGTGCCCTCGCGCCGATTCCCCTAGAAGAAATCCCCGAATCGCCCTCGAGAAGTGTCGTGGTGGAGAAGACCAGGAAGAAGAGAAGGCTAGAGAAGCGGAAGCCGAGCAAGAAATTGAAGTCATCACAGATCGGATTCAACCAGATGAAAAAGAAAAAGGAAGAAAAATCATCACAGATAAAAAAAATCATCCCGCTCCCCACCATGGCCGCCGTCGTGGCACTCTACGCCGCCTCCTAACTCCTCGGCCGTGCCTTCCTAACCACCGCCGGCTCCTCCATGGCTTGCTCCTGCTCCTCCTCCTCCTCCTACTTCCCTGCAACAAAGAGGAATCAAATCACACAAAAACAACTCCTTCTTCCTTTGGCCTTTGATTTCTCCTCATCTCCATGAGCCTCTTGAGGGGGCGAGGAGGCGTGGCTGGCTCCGGGGTCTTCGGGCGATTCGTCTCCCGACGACCGCCAACGAATCCAGGGGCCCGCGCCGGCGCCCGGCGCAACTCGCTGCCGCCAGAGCAGCATTCGCCGCCGCCGCACGGGATGCGAGGCAATAGGAGGCGTAGCGAGGCGAGGAGAAGCAGTGTGGCGTGGCGAGGAGAAGCGGAGCCGGCACCGGACGGGGAGGAGGCGCGGCGGCGCACAGACTGGAGAGACTGAGAGAGCGAAAGTGAGGGCCGAGGGGTGCGTGGAGACTGAAGACGAAGCGCTCGAAGAGAGGGTAGGTGCGGAATAAATTTGGTGCCGCTCCCCGTGACCTCGCGCAAGTAGGTCACGCCCACTGTGGGCTTCGTTTCCTTCACTTGTGTCTATATCCAATTAAGCCACACATATATGGGTGCTTGCACTGTGGGGTGGGTGTCTTTGGGCCAACCTTTTGGGCTAGGTTTACGGGCCCCATAGCTTGTACTGTGAGAGGCCTAATTGGCTTGCTCGCTACCCGACGAGAGCGTGGGATATCCACTCTCTATTTCTCCAAGCTCCAAAACAAATGGGATCTGACACAACTTTTGACTCCTTAATTTGGAAGGTACGGACGCCCGGAAATTCAAACTGCACGCTTGGCTTATCATACAAAATAGAGTTTGGACCTCTGACCTGCTTGCGACCAGCGGTTGGCAAAATAACGGCAGGTGCCATCTCTGCCGAAGAGAAGATGAAACAACTTTGCACCTCGTCGCCGAGTGCAGGTATACGAGAAGGATTTGGAACCTCGTTATGACATGGGTAGGGTTTCACCAGCTGGAACCCCGACGCTCGGGGTGGTGCAATCGGTAAAAGACTGGTGGGAAATGCTGGCCTCTGTGTCTGGTGTCCCAAGAAGAGACTCTGCACCCTGATTCTACTCATCGTATGGGAAGTCTGAAAGGAGCGAAATAGGAGGATATTTGATCATAAGGAAGCCACAACCTCGTTCCTCCTTTCAAAGATAAAAGAAGAGGCTGGCATGTGGGCCTTAGCAGGTGCCAAGCGCCTTGGAGAGATCATCCTGCAGTTTGTATAGTGTACATCTTTTCTTATTTTTCGCTTTTTCTTTATCCTTAAAGGTTATATTTTTCTCTTGTTATATTCAATGAATAAGCATATTCTTGTGCTGGTTCCATTAAGAAAAACAAATGGGATATCCTCCCGGGCGGCCCACACAAACAATGCCTTTTCTTCAGGCGTGATTCCGCCGATGCAAACCCGGTGCAAGCACCCGCTCCCGCGCGCGCCGCGGAGATGGCCATGGAAATCCGCCGTGCCGAACAGCCCGGGCCGAGAGAGAGAACCGATCGATCCGCCGGTCCGCGGTCCGCCCCTGTGACAGCCGGTGAAATAGCGCGGCGCAACCACACAACGGCTCGCCGCGCGTCGATTCGCGGGCTTCCGCACTGTGAATGTGACAGTAGAAGCTCTTGGGCCTTGGCGAGTCGTTTCTTAATGGGAGGAAGTGGGCTGGGAATGGATTTTTCAGTGTCAACAGTCAAAGACGAAATGGTTTATCTCATCTTTTCACTTATACTTATTCTTGTACTTATACTTATCAGTTAAAATTTAATATTTAAATTTAAATTTAAAGCTGATTTTTAGGGGGTTTTTTTTCATCGAAGTTTTTTTTTAACCTAACCTATGCTTTTAGGTCGCCTATGCTTTTAGGCCGCTACGAACACATATATAAACGTTTTATTCACAAATTACTTTTTTTTTTGCAAATATGTCGTTTAACTTTGTTCCACTTTATTACTAAAGCCAACCTCATTAAGTTTTGGTGATACTAAGTTTTACTACGTTTTATTTTTCCGAATTTTGGTAGCGTTAATTGTGCTTGTTTGAAATCTAACCAAATTTCGATTAATCTTTCGTGAGAAGAAATTTCTGAAATTACCAATGTTTAATTTACTACTTTACCAATTATTCTTTCAGTGATAGACAACGTAACCGTCGATAGCGAGGCTCCCCTGGTAACTTCGTCAATTTTAAGACATGCCAGCCTAGTCTTCTGGAGGTGTTTATAGGAGTAGGGTGTGCGTGTGTGCGTTCACAGGGGTGAGTGTGAGCGCTTGCGTTTGTACTTTCTAAAAATAATTTAATAACAACAAAATTTAGTAAGGCAGATTCTATGTGTACTCCTAACTATGCAGTCTTTTCCCTCTAAATTGTAGCCACAGAAAGCGATGCGTTCGCTATCTTTTTCTTCACTGAGTGTATACTCCAACAGGTGATGTACTGAACTGTGTGTGGTTCATCTGATGATCTTTTCAGTTCAGTTACGCACAACTCATGTTTATTTAGTACCATTACATTACAGAAAAATGGGAATCCAATGATACATTACATACTCCTAGCAATTACAATAATAATGGTAATGATATGACGAGCAATAATTCAACCAAAAATGGACAGAACATTAAGAAAAGAACACCTTTTCAACAACAAAAAAAATTAAGAGAGAAAAAAAACAACAGAAAAAATTATGGAAGGCGCGTACAATACAGAGATCTCGCTCAAACTTGTCATCAACCTCATCGTCACAGCCCCAACCAGACGCTCGCCAAGGCAAGAACCACCCCGACACCAGCACCGGCCGTCACCCTCGCCGCCGCGAGAGACGGGGTCGTCGCGTCCGGCGTCGCGTCGGCGGCCTCGGGCGCGTCGGCGACCGACGTGGCCGGCGTCTTCCCCTTCTTCTTCGTCGCCGGCGACAGCGGCGCGGGCGCGGGCGCCGGCGTGCCGTAGATGGCCATCGGGAGCAGCACCTTGTCCACCTGGTACACGACGAGGTTGTCGCCGGTGTAGAGCGCGTTGCCGACGGTGGCGTTGACGACGCCGGTGGAGATGTTCACCTGCTGCCCCTCCGCCGTCACGTTGAGCGGGTACTGCCCCGGCGAGTTGCTGCCGGCCTGCGTCCGGAGCGGGTTGCTGACGGTGTCGAACTGCGACATGGGGATCAGCGTGGACAGCACGTGGTACTGCACCAGCGAGTTCTTCTGCTGGTCGGACAGCGAGTTGAGCGTGCCGGAGGGGAGCGACGTGAACGCGTTGTCCGTCGGCGCGAACACCGTCAGCCCGTTGCGCGAGCTGTTCAGCTGGTTGTCGATCTGCTCCGCCGCGCCGGTGGACCGCATCAGCCTGATGAGCGTGTTGAACTGCCCGGCCTTGGCGAGCACCCCCGTGATGTTCGTCGTCTTCGTCGACGCCGGCGCGGGCGCCGCTGGCGTCGCCGGTGCCGCCGGTGTCGCCGGCGCCGGCGCGGCCGGCGCCGCCGTCGGGCCCTGAGCCGACGCCGCGATGGCCATGGACACAACAAGACACAGCACAAGTCTCTGCATGGCTTGCATGGTGGATGCTGTCACAGTGTCAAAAAAAAAAAAACTTGGTGATTGCTATTGGTTGTGAACTTGTGATGAGCTTTCTGCATGCAATGCAACTCAACTGATCAAGAATTCAAGATCGATCGTAATGTGTGTGACAATGTGAATGAGAGGGGTGTGTGATGTGGTGTGGCTTATAACAAGGTGGTTGCATGCATGAGGAGGGGGTGTGTACATGTCAGGAGAGGAGAGGAGTGAGCTGTAAGATAGGTTGGTCTTGCATACAGTTACAGGGCACCAAACCCTGAGAGGTGAGATGCCATTGCCAAGGTGGAACAGGCTAACAGCTGGGCTTTGCTTCAGCCAGCAGCAAGTGCATTTGCATGGATGGATAGACTGCATGTGTAGTGGGGTTAACCACTCCTATCAAAAGATCTGGGCTGGTTTCCTTCTCCGTTTCTCCTCCCTGTTTTTGACAAACTGAGCCGTAATGACAGTGATTTTTGAGTTGTTTTGCGTGGGAAGGAGGTGATTGAGTGATAGGCTGGATACAATGTGCAATTCTGTGGTTTGTTGGGCCAGGAGGGTCACCTCGTTTTCACATGCGTTGTGGGAACCGGTTTGTTCTTTAATTAGTTAATTTCAGTATATAACCAATTGACTGAAAAAATCTCACCGAACATGAAGCATGCATGGGGACCTAAGCTTGGATCTTGGCCAGATGAAGATGGGTGATGATTTGGGACAAATTACTGCATTGTTAAGCTGAAAAATAAGAGGTACTTTTTCTCTAAAAGAATAATTAGTACTGTGTCCTGGGCTGTCAGGTATAAAAGTACAAAACACAGTGAGTGACTGAATTCACCTGTAGTTGTTTGCTGTTCCCTATCACTACGGCAAATTTGGCCTAAGCAGGTGACGATTTCCATGATACTGGTGTCAATAAGCAACTAAGAAAATCATGAAAATCATATCATCATGTATTTCCCGAAGTAATTTTGTAATAGGTGGTGCATTGGTTTCGAAAAATAAGTAGCTGGTGCAACATACTATACTATTATTATGGAGAGCTGGAAATGATGTCCTTTGATTTTTCTTTTTTTTTTTCAGCTTGATAACATATAGCACACCCAATTGACAACGAATTGGGAGTGAGACGCATCAAAGTACCGGTATTCTCTAGCCTGCTACCGATGCTAACATTCAATCCAACACTCTCTGTCAAACCAGCCGTGTGTCCCATGTATATCAGCATTACCCATGTAGGCACATCGATGTGGTCGGTAAAATTATATATCTTTCGCATATAACAGTAACCAAACACTCCCTGTAGCTCAAGGATCTGCAAATCTTGAAGCCGAAGTAAAATCGAAACCGATTATGCATTCCTAAAGCAACATCACCATCATTAGGTATGATGTGTTTCAAGGATTTCTGACATCAAACCTTCTGATCCAGAAGAGGTAAAACTTCAGGAGATCTACCTCTGATGTCTAACCATTCATCCAAAGTCCAAGGCCTTTTAACTTTCTAGATGGAATGAGACTTGCTATTGATTTTAATCAGCAATTAGGGTGAGCGGCACAACCTCTAGAGATTTTGTTAACATCCCAAACCGTTCCCTGTCAATGGCAGCGGTTAAACTGTTGGAACAGGAATTTTGTAGGATCGATTTCGCACAATTCCTTCTTTTACTCCAAAGGAGGCAACGAGCTCAACCGAGCAAGGGCCCCAAAGCATGGGCTTTATTTGGGCTAACATAGGCCAAGAGCCCAAGACCCAATAAAACCTAAACTTTTTCATGAGACAGCCACCTCTTAACCATCTATGACTTGGTAGTGGCCCTTTCTGAACCTCCCTCTTACGCATTCAAGCTCCACGACTGCTTCTTCAGACATGTACAACAAGGGAGCTCGGTTGCAGAATAAAAATGTAAACCACTTCATATGATTAAATGAATTAAAAATTGGCATTTTAATAGTTAATACATATAAAAGGATATCAGCTATGGTAACACACAAAATAATTTAATGTTAGCAAACTTACTTATTTACATGGCTGAGGCGCACAAAGAATGAAACAACTTAATTGGGTCTAAATACTAACAAATTTGAGGACCATATTGTTGTTTGTCCTCGCTTGTCCTATGCAGCAGCCGACTTGCAAATTGGGCATGAGTTCTTCTCCTTCAACCACTTCTTGACGCAGTCGGTGTGGAAGTCGTGATTGCATTTCAGTATTCCCAGCAAACTGTTGTCTTTGTATTCCTCCTGCACAAAAGGCCAACAACCCATCGATAATCAGTCAGAAATACCTAAAAGTTTTTTCAAGACAGGGTAACGAATTGTTCGACATGAAACTGGAACTAATAAACCAAGCAGTTAAAATTGTACCAGACAAATTGCACATTTCCCATCATCTTGATCATTTTGCTGTTCATCAGAACTGCAATAGATCACTTCTCTCACACAACCTGAGATTTTCTCGTCCACCAAGCCTGTGCAGACATTACCAATAGATTCTCCCAAAGCCAGCAGGTCCTGTTGACAGCAAATGATAAGAGTTAAGAAAATAGATTTTCAAGTTTCCAGGGTGGGAGGCATGTAAGCAAAAACCAGCTCTTCTACCTCATAACTCATATTGTCAATGTCCAGTCTCATGGCCCTGTGGGGGTCTTGTGCTTCTCTTGATTCGCGGAGAGCAAATTGTTGCATCATTATCAATTGCTTCAGAAATAACATCTTGTTTCAGTTCATAATTAAAATTCAAATATATATTGATTACAGTAGGAATGGAGAAGAATCTACCTGTGCATCAATCATCAAAGGCTGAATACCATAGTATGAGCTTCTCGCCCTTCTGTTCCTTCCGCTGTTAGCATGCCCTATGAGTACATTCCTTGCATGTCTAGAAGATGCAACAGCTCTGACAGGTAATGGCTGACTGGCCCTCATGGGTGTTGAGGTAGTTGCAGAGGTAGCAGGTTGGTAGCTCGGAATGATCACCTCATGGGGAATCGCTGTAGAGCTAGAGGATGCTACAGAAGGCAGATGAATGTAGCTAGGAACAGTGTCACCATGAACATGCCTAGGTGCAAAGACACCACTGGCAAATATTGCACTGCTTGAAGAGCCTTGTAAAGTTGGGACGGGAACAGATGAGTTGCTGCTTCCCATAGTGTAAGGCATTTCTCCAGAGTGCATTCCAGAGGCACCTACATAATCATTTAAATACATGTGCTGTGAGAGCAAACAACGAGAAACTTAAAAAATCCAACTTGCTATATAAATACTATATATCAATAAGGAAATTAGGGACTAATAATCCACATTCACGTAAAAAGCAGCTGTAAGTATTATACTCTATGACTAATATACCATGTCATAAAACGCAACCACAACAAAACTAAGATGCCTTGGGTTCTGTTCCACCATTTACTATATGAACCAAATACTTCATAAGATGTAAATTGTTGAAGCAACACAGTGATGTCTCTTCATATCTTGTCATAAGAAATAAAACACTGGCAAAGAACACTTTACAAAAATAAGGGTCGCACATGTAGCAAATTTAACTAAGCAGCAAACTACTAACCTGAAGGCATAGTTCTCATTCGTGTAGAAAAGGATGGTCCATTCCTTTTCATTGATGTACTTTGGGAAACATTCGAAGTAGAATGGACTGGTCTAGGTTCCAATGAAATATTATTAAAATTATGACGTGCCCTCACATTTCTCTGACTTCCTTCTTGATTTACCAAGCTCTGGTCATTCCAATTAATTGGGCCAACACTTGGAGGCATTTGACGATGCAAGGACTCAGAAAATGGAGCTGGCTGTGGATAATTAGAGAACTGGGTACTTGATGAGCTACCGGCACAATAACCATCACCATTGATGCTATACTCTGGATAAATGACAGGATTTTTTCGTTTCACTGCAGCAGTTCTGTTGTCGATTTGGGAACTCCCTCGAGCAAATTCTCCCTCAGATCTATGTGGATAAGTTATAACAGGTTCAGTTTGAGGATTGTAGGATACATGGCCACCAGAGCTTCCAGCAGGATAGTGAACATAGGAGTTATGTAAGGTTCCTGTGTTTTTAACTCTATGACCTGAATATTGTGCCACTCGACTTGAAGATGGAAGATCATTCGATCTAATTGCCACATTCCCATGGTATGAAGGGCCAATTTTAAGGGCTGCATCATTTCCAGCATGCACAAATAACTTCTGACCTGAGATTAAAACAAAATAGGACACAATTTTAATCACAATTCAGACATGTACAATACAATAGATAATAATGAAGCCTGCTACCTAAAGGCAGAGGTTGGTTGAGTTGCTCATTATTGGGTTGAACCATCTCTGGCAGTAGGGAATGGTTTCCATGGTGTCTAGCCATAAAACAGTCAGTCCAGTATGCCTGTCCTTAACCTGGTAATCACAAACCGAACATCGTTAATTAAGTGTCGCACAACATTGAAGATTGTAATGAAATGATGCATTAGCTCGTGGAACGTGCTGCGCTGCTGATTGTTACAATTCAAATACCACAACATTTAGTCAATTATTCACTGGCGTAAGGAGCATGAAGCAAAAATACTGGAGTTTGAATAGGCACAATGATATACAACAAAATGTGCTAGAACAACATAGAAGTACATGAATACAGAACTTTGTCAATAAGTTTGTTTGAAAAGCCAATGGTGCCTATCACATGTAACGATCTCCATGTATGTATTTGACATGTATATTTGATAAAATCCAGATGGTGTGGCAACTAAATATGCCATTATGCACCCTGTTCACTAATTAGTTCCCAACACTAGGAGTTAAAAAAGTTATTGTGGTTCAAGAAAAGTCAGAAACAAAACTAATTTAATGTCTTCTCCCTTATTTTTCCCTAAAGATATATTTTTCTTAACATTTAGCACGACAGGCAGTAAAAACATGTAGGAGGCAGATATTGACACAAAAATAAATGCTCATTTCTACCTTGTTCTAAATGTACAATATCATTTGTCAGTAACATGTAAGTCTAATACAATATTGCAGCACTTACCTTACATAATTTTTTATAAGTATTTAATTTCCAGAAAGATTAAATGGGAGGATGGAAGAGCAGTATTCAAAACACCAAAAGGTTTTATTGTGAACGCATGAATAACAAACCGAAAGATTAAATGGGGACTGATAACCACATCTTATATCATATTGTTCCTTCCTATGCTACAGGTCTACAGATTTCTTTGCCAACATTTGTAGTACAAAAATTTATAAACAAAGCAGACATCATTGCCAAAAAAATATCATGGAAGCAGATTTTATACATAACAAGGAATAATGGAGATGCATCGGAGTATAAATAATGTGAAGCCAAGTGGTATGAGCTTTGAAGAGCAGCAGAATTTCATGAATGCAGGTGCAAATCTCATCTTTTAACTGGATGAAGATATGTTCATGAAATAGATGCCATGGATAATTGCATATGGCATTTCTAGATCTTTTGGCAAAAGCATTTGCACCTTATCTTTCCGGACAAAGCGACCACATCTCTAAATCAGCTACATTTGTTTCAAAGAATAACTAGCATCCTAGATATGCAAATTGGAGACAGACTAAAGATTTCCTACATTACTAAGAATCTTTTTTCCCCTAATGCTAGACTAACATCAGGATTCAACCAGTCTGGTTTGAACTGTTTGTACTTAGACTTTTAAAGATTTCTCCTAACGATAAAATCAATCACCCAAAAAAAAAATCCAGGAGTGGGTACTAATGCTCATCCACTAAATCAACACTTCAGACAAAACCAATGAATATATTTGATGGCATAAATTTTCTCTATAGTAAAGCAAAAAATAAAATCTGCACCACCACCAACCAACTAGAACGGAAGCATAAATCATCCATCTAGATTTCACACTAAAAAGGCTCTCCTATGCACATTATAAATCATCCATCTAGATTTCACACTAAAAAGGCTCTCCTATGCACATTACAAATGTAAATTGTAAGGCTCTTCTATTTCCCCATATTACAAGTTAATCAAATCTACCACATATTCCTCCTCCCTCATATATCATACAGAACAGTAATTGGTAAACCGGCAGGCAATAATATACAGCCTAATGTCTAGAAAAAATATATGAAAAATAAAAAAATGTTAATCTATATTCTCACTATTCATTATTAAATTATGACTGAATCCACCTACTTGATTTTCGTCTTCAGAAATGTTGGATAATTATTATAAATTTCCAACCATATGTACTTTGGCTGATGCAGAATCGATGAGGACTCGCCACATCATGATAGTACAAACTACAAAGTCCTAACCAAATCCACCCTACTAAAATCAATCCTACCACGCCAAACTCCAAAATCGATCAACAACCACGTATCAACACCATAACAGAGCCGAAAGTATCTAAATCGCAACCGCTGATTTTTTTTTCTACATAACAAAGCCGAGCCGCCGAAAGCATCAACAACCACAACCACAACCACACGCACCTGATTTTCCCACACCAAAAAAATCTCACCCAACAAGCAGCCGATCCTAAGATACCGTGGTCAAAAACTCAAAATCGCAGCGGATCGGAGGGGCGTACCTGCTCACAAGTCGTCGTTCGCTCGCTCGATCGATCGATCGATCCACCGATCCAAACCCCACGCGACCGAATAAATTTCCAAGGGAGTAGATAGATAGAGGGGGAAAGGAAGGAGGCGGCCGCGATACGGAAGCTTCGGGGAGAAGAGAGGAGGAGACGCGACGCACGCGGCCACAGTTTTCTCCTAAAATTAAAATTTTCTCTCTCTCTCTCTCTCTCTCTCTCTCTCTCTCTCTCTCTCTCTCGCTCTCGTAGAGTATTTGTCTGTGCGGTGTGGAGTAGAAGGGGAAGAGGAGGAGATGGGGATGGAAAGGGCTCTCGTATTTATAGAAGAGGAAGAGATGGGCAGGGTGGAGAGGTAGGAATCGGGGGCGGAGAAGCGGAAGCGCATCGCGTGCGGATTGGGGCCCACGGCTCTGCGCCCACACATGGAACTCCACGATCCAAATACTCCTATATAAAAAGTCCCTTTTACTACTACTAGTATGCTCCTACTATGGATACCTTTCGCGATCTGGGCCCACAAATCAGTGAGTGATACGTCGAGTAGTAGGCAACCAGATATATCTAGCTGTGGGCCACACAGGGAAGGAGGAGTAGATGTATATATGGAGTATAAAAGGCTAGAAAAAGAAAGAGACGTGGACACGTACATAAACGTACTATTTGTTTTGATGCGTGGTATTGTAGTATATTTGGATGTGCGGTAAGACAAGGCATTGAGCCAGTAAGCCATGGGCAATATGGCAAGTAAAAAAGAGTTCGGCTCAGATGAGGCACCACTCTATCCTAATAATAAAGTGCGGTTTGGACCTTTTGGTTTCTTAACTATAAATCCAAAGGCTCAATTCTAGACAAAAGCTCTTTTCTTTTGGACTTTTGGTTTCTTAATACAAAGGATCATTTTACAAAAACTCTTTTGGGGGACTTTTGATTTCTTAATCCAAAGGTTCAATTATATAAAGAGGATGTCTTTTTTTTTTGGGACTTATGGTGTCTTAATCTGAAGGCAAATTCTAACATATTTTTTTCATCGACAAGGCTCGAGACTCTGCATGAAAAAAAAATTGGAGGATATCTCTGGTTATATTTTCGCTTTACTCAAAGCAATAAAAGTTTTTTTCTTTGAGGCTGTGCTTGTCAACAAAAATGGAGGAGAACAGAGTTACCCCCTCCATTCCACATTATAAAGATAATACTTATATTTTGGGACGGAGGGAGCATCTTTATCTCTCGTTTAGATTCACTAAAATTTATATAACTTCGATATATACATAAAATACATATATGAATCCATGCATAACTCTATTTAAAGATCAAATATATTATAATGGGAAACATAAGAAGTGCAATATTAAAATATTGCATAACGTGAAACAGTAAAAGTGTGATATTTCTCTCTCTGTTTGGAGTGCTTGAGATTTAAAAATAAGCTGGTGAGTAGCCATCGAAGAGGAATTTGATAAAATCTAGTTATTTTTCAGATTCTGGCATCTACATTATTTTCTAGATTTTATAACTATAAAGTTTTAAATTCCAATGAAAATGACAATTGTTTGGAAAGCTGAAATCACCAAAAAAGAAGTTGCTAGAAGCTATAGCTCCCAAACAGGCCCTAACCTCTAAACAGAAAATACGGCACCTCTTTGGAAAGAAAATAAAGAAAGAAGACCCATCACTAGAAACTGCAACAAAGGGCCTTGTTAGTACAAGGCTGGGCGTGTAGGCCCCACATGACAGAGGACGAGGCGATAGCTGAGGAAATGAAACGTGGATGGCTCGGCGCTGCTGATTCAGCACATGCGGCTTCTCTCTCTCGCCGTCCGTCCAGCCATCCAGACTCCACAGGCGGGGGCCGCGAGACGCAACACGTCGTCGCATTGATCACGCGGGGAAATGCTAATGCTACGCGTGGGGTTGGGTTGGGTTGCGGGTGCGGGGGGGATCGCGGCGTGAATTGTGATGATGCGTCACCGCCTGCGCCACGAGCCCACGAGGCCGTGTGTACCAAACAAATGCGTCGTCTGAACCTTCTTCCGCCTCCTGTTCCTCTTGGGGCTGTCAGCGTCGGATGCTTGGCTGCGGTTGTTGCGTGCGTATGACTGCGTCTGCGCGTTGGCGCTTCGGTGACTGCTCTATACGCTTCTTCGTAACTGGGCAATGCACTTATCCACTACCAGAAGAATCATGCTAGTACTAGATAGAAAAGTCTATTATGGCTCTGTTTAGTTTTAAATTTTTTTCCTAAAAACATTACGTCAAATCTTTAGACATACTAGTCTGTTCCAAAAAAAGACAAACTCTGGCTATGAACCTGGCACACTAGGATTGGACTTTTTTTTAACGGAGGGGGTATATATGGAGCATTAAATATAGATAAAAAGAAAAACTAATTATACAGTTTGCATGTAAATCACGAGAGGAATCTTTTGAGCCTAATTAGGCCATGATAAGCCATAAGTGCTATAGTAACCTACACATGCTAATGACGAATTAATTAGGCTCAAAAGATTTATCTCGCGGTTTCCTGGCAAGTTATGAAATTAGTTTTTTCATTCGTGTCCGAAAACCCCTTCTGACATCTGGTCAAACATCCAATGTGACACCCAAAATTTTTCATTTCACCAACTAAATAGGCCCTATATATGAAAAAACTTATAGAACTCTTACAAACACTGATGTGATGTAGCATGCTGTTAGAGAGTTTTAGGTCTCCTCGAAAACAAAGGGAAAAAAAAGGAATTTCAAAGGATTTGGATCCTATATAAAAAAAATTCTATGAAGCAATTTGAAATAAAGAATTGGATCTTTATAATTCCTTTGAAATTACTATAGAATGACATGTTTCATGGGGATTTTGGAGGATGCATAGCATGAGCTCCAAGCTCTTTGTAAGTTTATTTGAAATGTGTCTGCCTCTCTATTCTAAATAAATCCTGTGTTTTCCCTGTGCTCCATCCAAACGGTTACCTATGTAATTGTAATTTTTTCTGTGCTTTTCATTTCTTAGGATTCAATATGCAGTGACACTCCAACCCTCTTTTTTTTATTATGTTTTGAAAATCATATTTCAAGGAAGTCCTCATTCGTAAAAGTTGTCTTGAATCTTTTAAGCACGTGTAGCAGTGCGCATGCTAGATATACAGAAGTTTCCTGTCTAAAGTCAGAAAATTTACTGACAGAGTAAGGCAAACAATCGAGAAAGGACAATTATTCTCTGGACCCATGCTTGAAACAAACCAAAACAAGAACAGGCAGTGTAGGTTTGAAAGAGGTAAAATTCGACACTACTGTTCTTGACCTTTATTCAGATTTTACAGCGTTCACAAATGTATACAACAGTTAAATGCCAAGACTTGGCATACAGGACGGAGCTTTTATTCATGCTGTCCTCCACCACCGGACACGATTCCAACGAGGTGATTCGGATACGTTAGATATCCTCTCGCACGGCACAGCCTTCTAGCCAGCCAAGATTGACCAGAGAATTTTCCAAGGAGTCTATTTGGTCTGCATCATGCTGCATTAGCCGGCCAATAATCGGTGCATGGGGACCTGATTTTTATTTGCTTCCTGTAGTAGCAATCTGAGAAGAAATTGCAGTGAGCTGTAGCTTTATCCTCTTCGGAAAATGATGGTTATAACCGAGCTTTTGCTAATGCGGCAGGTTTGAAGCTTGCGATCCCAGTTATTTCTCTACCAGTCACCAGGCTGTTGATGTCGTATGTGCCTTCGTATGAGTATATAGGCTCCAGGTCACAGAATGCCTACGGAGATAATAAAAATCATTAATTAAGTATTGAATGATGGCATATGAATATCTCAATATCCTACATGAGGTCTATCTACCTTTGCAACTAGAAAATCAGCCAAAATTCCATTTCCACCCAACAATTCTCGACCGAGAGAAACCACCTCACGAGCCATTCTGGAAGTCCAACCCTAAATGGGAGCGAGGAATCAAAAGTTAAAATCACTGATATATCAAAGGAACACAAAGTTCTAGTTACAGAGGAAGAAAGGCAGCCTTTGCCAGCTAGTATTTCACAAACCTTCCCTAAACTAGCATGCCCTGGTGTCATTTTCCCTGACTCATAAAGCTTGCATAGTCGCCAGCCAACAAGAAGCATCGCTTGGATGTTACCAAGCATTCGCACAAGTTTTTCTTGGTTCAGCTGAAAAGCTACTAGAGGAACTCCAAACTGTTTCCTTTCTTTCAGATACCTATTTCAATTCGTGCAAAAAAGAAGAGTGTGAAAAAGCATATGATGTGGCATATAAATAACCAAAAAATGGTGAACTGGTCCATACCGATGGCAGACATCAAACACCCCCATTGATATACCAATCGGTTGCCATGCCACCATGACACGTGAAATAGCAAGGACCTGTTTGGGCACTCAAAAGTTGGTACCAGGACTGGATTACTCTATGCAACATGTTAATGTATCAGTATAAGCGAAAATGCTATGAAATATCAATACCTTGCTTATATCCTGAAATGAATTGACACCTGGCAGTCGATCTTCCTCAGGGACAAATACTTTATTAAAAACTATATCACCGTTCTGAACCATTCTAAGACCAATTTTGTTCTCAATCTTTGTAGCTTTCAAGCCAGGAGCACCCTTCCTCACAATAAATCTACAAGGAGCCAAATGAATTATTAGATAGCAACACTAGCTGAGTCATTTATGCTTCAATTCCAAAGATCGAATCTAAAGCTGATGGTTTACCCATTTAGTTGTTTTGTATTGGCATTCCTAGCTAATACCACGAGCACATCAGCAAAAGTACTGTTACCAATCCAGCGTTTTTGTCCATCTATGTGCCACCCACCAGGTACCTGTTTCATGATAAGCCACAAAATTTATGCTAAGCACAATTACTTATTTGCTTACCCATCAAAGGTTCATACATCCAAAAAATGTACCAAGAATACTCAATTTTAGATCTGCACAGTATGACAATGAGGTAGCATGATATATTATCCAAATGTGGAGGTGGAATAGGTACTCAGCGGTGAGGCAAGATATCTAATCTGATTTATGCATGGAAGCAGCAGATAAAAGCAGGCTTTGGGTTTCAGTTGCAACAAAGCAACTTTGTTACAGTATCTATCTTGCTCTCCACTTATGTTACTACAAAGCTGGAAACCAAAAGAGTTCAACAAAAAAAATTAAATCCTAATAAAACTGGAAGGAACCAAAAAATATTAGGGTGCTATGGACTATGAGATACCATGCATTGCTGCTCCCCTGCTGCAAGACATGTATATAGAATTGGACAAAAAATATTTGAGATTTTTTATTTAGTAAAAAACATATAATGCTTCAAATCCTCAAGTGCTGAACCTTGGTTGCTGTAGTTATCAAAGAGCTTGCATCGCTTCCATGATTTGGTTCTGTCAATGCCTACAGAAAGGAAATATATTTTAGGTGGATACTATGCGCCATTTACTCATTTGTACGAGTTGCTTACAATCAAAGTGAATATTAGACAATTTTCCACGTACCCAGCAACCAACAGCAGTAAGTTGAGCAAGGGATGGCAAGTACTTCTGCTTCTGAACCTCAGATCCACAAAGAGCTGTTCTTCAGAAAAAAAAAAAAACAGAGAAGAGCAAAAGCATGGTTCAGTAGTAGCACAACCAACTTTGGCAAAGTTTCAAATTAGATTATATGAGATAGTATCAATTAAAAAATCGTAGATGTTTTACCTATTGTGACCATTGCAAGGGAGGAGTGTACTAGAATGAACGTGGAGCAGCTTGCATCTACCCGTGCAATTTCTGCCATAGTAATAGCACTTGCTGTTATTGAAAGTCCTGGGCACCCATATCCCTGTAGTAAGGCACACACACAATGAAGTTGAGAAAATCTGGAGCATTGAAAATCATAAGAAATGTAAAGACAATCATATATCTGGGTAAGCTTCAGCACTCTGGCAAAATTTGTACTTAAATACAGACCTTCTTGACTCACTGGTCTATTACATCTCTGTTCCCATCCCCCCAAATCCATATGAGAGCATCATAGACACAAACACCATTTGTGCATAATGCATGCAATAATTGCACAAACCAATCCAAACTCTAACAACATCAATGTTGCAGGTGGCCAATTTCAATTCAGCAAGGGTGCCAATCTCTTGAATACATTGCACCTAAAGGTACAAGTATCCTATTCTGACTTGCTATATTACTCGCTGTATGCTACAGATTCAATTATAAAGAGTGACTAAGAATTTGGCTTGATTTCTTTATGTAGATACTCCCTCCGTTTCATACTGTAAGACTTTCTAGCATTACCCATATTTCATATATGCCTAGATTCATTAACATCTATATGAATGTGAGCAATGCTAGAAAGTCTTACATTGTAAAACGGAGGAAGTAGAAAATAAGAGCAACCTGATCAACCTTCAAGTTCAAAGAAACACTTTGATTTGAGATTTATCTAGATGACAAAAACAATGGCTTTAAGCTTATAGGGTTTGATCCACAAATACTACCTACTCGGCAACTCATGCGAAAAGGCAATTGAATGTCACAATCTTTACTATTAATTCTTCTTTGAAAACAAGAAGCTTATCTTAGCAAGAGTACTGAAGAAAATCTCGAGTAGATTGTCTAAAAAAATCCCTTACGTAAATTCTCCATTCTTTTCGTGGAACAGATTGAATAGGAACGTGATGCACAAATACTGCTGAACTTAATTTGACTGATCTAAAAGATAACTGCATCATAGAGAAATTGTTACCTTTATTGTGCCTCCAGCTACACCGAGGCTTGAAAGTTTAGGAATGGCATGAAATGGGAACTCTGCTTTCTCCCAGTACTGCAGTAGCAAATTTACGAAATGGTTATGTCATCTTCTAAAGGCAGGTTATTATATGACCAATAAAATTTGTCAAGGGCATATTATCTAGTTAATCAAATTAGAGTAGATTAGTGCTTCTGCGCTCTTACAGGTTTCTGAAAAAGTTTTGTTATGAGCAATATATTGCTAGGTAAAACTTAAAATATAATATAAGATTCCATAAAGGAGGTCAAGTTTACTGTGGTTTACATGATAGGCAAAAACTTCAAGGATGCAATAATGCCAGAAACATACTTGTTTCGGAATTGACATACCGTTGCCATAATGGGTGCAATTTCTTTCTCCATTATAGCCCTGACCTTCTTCCTGATAGACTGCTCTTCAGTGGTGAGTAAATCATCAATCTGATAATAGTCAGATGCTGCAAATGAAGGTGTATATACTCAGATAAAACCGTATGCAACACACACCAAGTACCTTATAATTGGTACACTACAAATTAACTGAGAACACTGAACCTAGGATCCTATATCTAAGTTAGCATTCCTAAAGCAAAAACCAAGGGTTGAATAGCCCAATCCTGAAAATGAAGCAGCAACAGATCGAGAAGCAAGAACACATGAATATAAAGCATTATAAATGTCAAATAAGAACAGCCTGATATGTTTTTTTTTTGCGGGGAAAAACAGCCTGATATGTTGGAAGACAAAAAGAAATGATCAACATACTACTAAGGTCTAAGAATTAAATAAGAGATATGTTGGATATCAAAAGAACGTGATAATACAGTTCCGTTTGTGCATTTTTGGATGCCCATCCAAGGCTCCAATCAATGAGAATGTCTTAAACAGAATATTTCTACATCATGCAGACTTTATATGCTTCTGGAAATAGGTTCTCGCATCATTAACAAATAAATTGTAGTACACCCCAATATTTCTTAATCGCAGGGACCACACGAACATTTATCTTTGATGTTAGAAAAAACTTCACTTCTCTCCATGTGATGTTATTGACTTTTTTTTTTTTTGGGGGGGGGGGGTGTCTGAAAGAACCAACTTGAACCATTTTGCGTAACCTATTAATATATACAGTAATATAATTATAATATTGTAAGTGTTTTGACTGACACATCTAGTAGATTAATATTGTTTTGGGATTCCTGATTTACGATAAGACTTTAGAAAGTTTTGACATTTTTTTGACGCAAAGAAAAGTTTTGACATCATTGTTTTAGCCTTTTATAGGCTAATAAAAGACGAATCGAGGAAATATCAAACTCTACTATTCTAGAACTATCGAGCGAAGTTCGACAGCAGCTGCATTAAGTTGAAAATAAAGCGGCACGCATGACTCCTACATGGCCTAATGACCGTACCTAATAATTGAAGTCAAGTGACGCGCGCAACAAAACCTCCGAATAGTACTGAAGGTACTGAAACTACTAAAACAAAACAATGATAGGAGCGGACAATTATGGCCAAGCAATTCAACAGGATAACCAGGCAAGGCTACGGTCAGATCATCACAATTTTCCCATCTCGCAGCACAAAACCAGCTAATCTCCAGTAACAGTAAGTAATCCGACTAGTAAACATCTTATCAGCATGTTGACCGAAAAATCGATCCTCCCCATCTCGCTTCATTCATGGATCAACAATTCAACACGCACCAAAGGGATGGAGGAACTCAATTTTGTTTTTCCTCACCTGATGGCGGGAAGATGGATGCCGGCGTGGCCTGCGGAAACGCGAGCGAGATATCCAGCGCCGGGAGACCGACCTTGGCGCCATCCTCCTCGCGCCCATCTCCGCCATCTCCTGGAGACCAATCAACCAACCAACAAACCAATTAAATGCGTCGAATCGATCGAATCACCCACCCAAACGCCGCACCAAAATCGAGCCGTTCCCAAACCACGGGAGGAGAGGCGCCACCCCACACCTTGCTTCCCCGCCATACCCGGCGGCCCGGAGGAGGAGGAGGCTTGGAGCTTCGCCTGCGGCGGCGGAGGAGCACGCGGCGGCGAAGCAGGGGAGGAGGAGGAAGGAAGCGAGAGGAGTGGGAAAGAGTAGTAGTAGTGATCTCTCCGACTCTCTCGCTTGCCTTGCAGCTTTATGTACGGCGACACAAATACGTTCTGGTTGGGTGGGCCCCACATGTCATAGGCTGAGAGTAAACCGGATATTTGTGGGGCCCGCATGGTGGAGGACCCCTGCATTTACCGCTCTGCGCCCACGGGAAAGCCCAACTGGTGGCCCACCTGTCAGGGAGACATTACGTGCCGTGCTGGCGTGTTGCTTGGTTCATGGGCCGAGCTCGATTTGGATAGGTTTGCTGACATCGATTTTCTTTTTCTATTTTAAAATCAAGATGAGCCTCGATCAAACATGGAGATAATTTTTATTTGGAAGTAAATTATTTTTAACTTTTTCGTGCGAAATTTTCACATTCTCGTTGTTAAGTTCCAGTTCTGCTCAAGTTTAGTTCTCAAACAATTTTACAAATCACCATGCAAGATGATATGGCTAGTTTACAGAGTTCAATTCAAACGCAAACAATTACTCCCTCCGTCCCAAAAACACATAATTTCGGGTTTGAATTTAGAGTGTATGTCTAGATTCAAGCTCAGAATTGGATTTTTTTAAATAGAGAGAGTAAGACCCAGCTACGCTTTGCAAATTGGTAGTATGGAGTTGTACAAGCTTTTCCCTTTTTTACATGAAGTTGGACAAGTTGCACGAGTATACAAAGATTACTCGTTCGAGTCTCCAGAAAACCGATGCGCCGATGAGTACGTAAGAATGCACGTGGCTGCGTACGTCACAGCCGACGTCAGACACATACGGCGCAGGTGTACGCACGAAACGTATTCACGTGCATATCGCGAATACATATACGCATGTATTTTGTTGCCAAAATAGAATGACACACCAAACATATATCGACTCTGAAATGATCCCCCGACCACCAACATTTTAGCAACCTCTTATCTCCTATAAAAAGCCTCTCTCATTCTCTGTATGCCGCGTCTGGCATCTCCCCTCATGCAGTCGTGCTCGTTTTCGGGAATTCGGCGGTCGGGCCTCCGCCGCTGCCTGCGAGGGGGTTTGAGAAAAAGGACCTGATGCGCACAATGTGATTTGCTGCATCTTCTTACATCTGTTAATCTTTTTTATTTAAAATTTAACAACAAATATATGGGTACTCCCTTCATGGATACTCGCCAACAAAACCCAGGGGATACTTGCAGGCACACGCGACATTCTTGGTGGCCAATGCGGACATGGGCTGTGTTTAGTTGAGCGTAAAGTTTGGATTTTTGTTAAAATTGGAGATGATGTGATTAAGTTACGTGTGTATGACACATTGATGTGATGGAAAAGAACTGAAGTTTGGATCCAAACTTTGTATCTAAACACAGCCATGGGGTGGATAGCCACAACCCGCTTCACCCTGCAACGGTTGACATCAGTTGTGGGACCTATGCTTTAAAAAATTAAGTACCGCTGATGTCAGACATCACACGGTGTAAGTATAGCGTAATTCCTATGTCAAAAGAAATTCAATCCTATATAAATTTTAGTTCTACAGATGAATCTAGATGCACATGTCAAAAGAAATTTAATCCTATATAAATTTCAGTTATACGGATGAATCTAGATAAACATGTGACTTTTTTTTATTACATTGGGAGTACAAAAGAACATAATTTACACATGTATATATGTTTTTTCGCTAAAATAGAAAGACATTAAACATAATCAAACAAATGCGATATTTAAACTCTGCAGCGATCTCCTCTCGACCACTGACATTTTTAGTCACCTTGTCTCCTATAAAATCCTCACCTCTTCATCAACACAAACCACACACATAAAACAAATAAAACAAACCACTTCAAATTGGTCGGAGAAGAAGAGGGCATTCGCGCGTGGGGAAGGCGGCGAGCATGAGGGTGGCGCTGGTGTCCGTGGTGCTCGTGGGCCTGATCCTGGTTTCCACGGCCCACGCCGCGCGGCCCGAGAAGCTGCCTGCCGTCGTCTCCCCCTCCATCGCCCCCGCCGTCGCCGAGGTCGTCGATGCCGCCATCAACGCCGTCGATCTCCTGGGGGTCTCGAAGATGCAGGAGGCCAACCCGTACACTCGCGGCTGCAGCAGGATCAACCGGTGCCGCGGCTGACGGACGCACGCGCGTGCCGTCGTCGTCCGTTCGCGTCGCAATTATACATGTGTATTGAGTATTGATCGACGACGACGATGAGCTAACTGGTGGACGATTGATTTCGCGTGGTGGCGATTGGATCTAATTACCTCTGTGTGTGTACTACTCCTCCGTTCCTCCGATTTTGAATATACTCCACCATTATTAACTTGTTTATTTTTGTTTTACTGTTGGTCTTCAATTCACCTCAATTAACTTATTAACTAAGTGATCAATATATTAAATAAATCTCCTAAAAATTCTGAGAAGAAAGTGACAAATTAATGGACATAGTTTTATGATTCGACTCAGGGAAACGAAAGGGCATTTAGCTTAGTGGTTACAGTGATCTGAGTAGTACCCAAAGGTACTGAGTTTAAATCTTCTATGGAGAGCGAATTTCAAATTGTGTTGTTTACGGGGCTAAGTTCCCTATCTCAATAGGCGTATATATCTGGTTAGATATGGAGGCCGGGTAGAAAATACCCTTCTTTAAAAAAGCAAAAACAATTGGGAGGAGACTTAGGGCTGGTTTGGTTTGAAGCCTAAATTAGACTTACCAATATTTGGAGAGCGAATTTCAGATTGTGTTGTTTGCGGGACTAAGTTCCCTATCTCAATAGCTGTATATATCTGGTTGGATATGAAGGCCGGGTAGAAAATACCCTTCTCTAAAAAAGCAAAAACAATTAGGAGGAGACTTAGGGCTGGTTTGGTTTAAGGCCTAAATTAGACTTACCAATATTTAGCAATTTCAATAGTGTTTAGTGTCTATTTGGTTTGAAGCCAAATTTTGACACGCCTAAGAATGAATTTAGGTTATTTTGGCTTTAATCCAAACACAACTTTGCCTAAAAATGAATTTAGGTTATTTTGGCTTTAATCCAAACACAACTTTACCTTACCAAATTAGGCAAGTTTTGCCAAATTAGTCACGTCAAAACTTGCCTAATCATGTCAAAACTTGCCAAAATTTAGCATGACATTACCAAAATTTAGCATAACAAAATTTAGGAAGACCTGTTTAGGCCACAAACCAAACCAAACCAAACCAACCCAACCCTTAGTAACCACCCGTACTCCCTCCGTTCAAAATTATACTCCTCCTTCCCTAAATATTTAACTACTTTTTAAACATATTTAACCATTCATCTTATTCATTAACCATTCATCTTATTTAAAAACTTTTGTGAAATATATAAAATTATACATGTTTAATCATTCGTCTTATTCAGAAACTTTTATAAAATATATATAAAATTATATGTATACATAAAAGTATATTTAACACTATATTTAACACTGAATCAAATGATTAAACATTCGTCTTATTCAGAAACTTTTTCAGAAACTTTTGTAAAATATATATAAAATTATATGTATACATAAAAGTATATTTAACACTATATTTAACACTGAATCAAATGATAGAAAAAATCAAATGATAAAAAAAAATTAATAATTACTAAACGATGGTCAAACATGTTTTTTTGTAAAATATATATAAAATTATATGTATACATAAAAGTATATTTAACACTATATTTAACACTGAATCAAAATGATAGAAAAAAATCAAATGATAAGAAAAAAAATTAATAATTACTTAGATTTTTTTAATAAAACGAACGGTCAAACATGTTTAGAAAAATCAACGGCATTTAGAAATGATCTAAAATCAACGGCATTTAGAGATGGAGGGAGTACTATGTTTTGTTTTGGGTTTATCGAAGTCAAACAAATTACTTAATTGTTAATTTTGGTTAAATTCATATTATTGTATAAAATATAGGTAGAAAAATAATGGCAAGGAGCCAAGGAAACAATGCCGAAACTGTGTGTCGAGGACATCAACCACTTTTTGTTATTTAACATTGGAGCCTTGGAGGACCAAGCATGGCTACAGACACACAGACAAGTAGCGTACGTAGACGCACAGACAATTACTTTTGTAGCCAAGATGTAGAAAGCAGCAGCTTCGTACATCGATCACAATATACATACACACACACGATAGCTAGATCGACTTGCTAGTAGCTAGGGCAGTACGTGAAGAACACGTACATACATACATACATATGGCTACAATATAATCCCAGGGACCAAAATTTTGTAGCCAGCATAGCTTACACGTCACGTAGAGTAATACTAATACGTACACCTGCCATGCATGCACATGGATACACCAAGGGAAATGCATACACTAGTACACTACTACTACATGAGCAACACAACACGTGCGCTAGTACACGTCTCACTTGCGGCCCAGGTTCTTTTTGGCCTCCTTGAGCATCTTGTCGTCGGGCTCGATGAGCACGGCGCCGGTGTCGTCGTCGGCGCGCTCCTTGCCGGACTCCGTCGTGCGGCTCAGCCCTCCCTTCTTACGCCCTACACACGTATATTATCACACTATTACGCCAATCTTAACACGTCAAATCGATCAGAGCGTGTAAAAGATATAGCACGAAAGAGAGAAGAAACATAAAAAGGCCACTGGCCTTCGGCGAGGCGCTCCTGGGCGTCGAGGCTCTTGCCGCCGGTGCCACTCTTGATGACGGTCTTGCCGTCGTCGCGGGCGCGACGGTCCAGCTCCGCCCGGATCTCCGGGTCCTGCAGCTCCGCCGTCTTCTCCGCCTGCTGCGCCATCGATGCGTTGCTCTACGCTAGCTTCTCTACGTACTAAACCAACCAACGGCTCGTGATATGTATGCTATGGTTTGCGCAGCGAGATGCCTCCGCTTTGCGCTGCTCGACGCTCTACTTATACGGAGGCCGATGTGATGAGCACGACACGCACCACGCCGCGCGCATGCGCCGCTGCTACGTACGTACGTAGCCGCGGCCGTTTAACCGAGGCAGCAGCAGCAGGCGGCGTGGTGGCCATGCGCGGGTGGCACGCGCGCGCGGGGTCAGATCACGGGTAAACACGCGGCGGCCGCGGGGAGGGAACTGGGAAGGGGAGGTGGGTTTCACCGCGCGACGGGTGGCGGTGTCGCCGCTCGCCGTGGTGAAAAGCGAAGCGGAACACGTACGTACCGTGTCTGCCGTCGGCTGATCCGTGGATGCGCGCGAGCGCGACATGTGGGTGCTTAGCCGATGGGCCGTAACGTAAGCCTTTCTCTCTCCATCGGCCTCTCTAGCTGGTGGAAAAAAATCGAAAAAAGAGTCTACGGGCTTGGCTTTTGGGCCGGCCTGGCTGTGTCCAGTTCGTCTTTCGAAAACAGAAAGGCTTAAAAAAAATCTTTCGACACATTTTATTTAGAAATACTTGATTGTTATTTGCTACGGATAAATAGAAAATATCATAATATTTCCTAAGATAAATAAAAGCATATTTTCATCAATATGTTACCAATCCTTTTGCTACCAGCAATACTCACCTCAATTTAATTATATATGATAGATTTAATTGTTTTCTATACTAGAAAAATGCCCGTGCGTTGTAACGGGTGAAAGCTACTTTAATCTTGTTATTGTTATACTGTTTAGCTAAGATGAAATTCACTGTGGGAATTTGTTTGGATATATACTTTTTTAGAAAATTATGAGCTTCAATTAGAAATTTAGGATTTCGATCGCCTCAAGTTAGTATGTTAGTTTTTTTAAAGAGATTTCTTATACGACTCATTCTATATTCCCAAAAGCGAATGAATCTAAATACTGACTCAAATACGGATATGTATTTCCAACAGCAGACGAACTTAAAAACCGACTCATATACGAATGACGTACCAAAGCACCGACAAAAACATCATTAATTTTTATAATAGTAGAGATGTTAAGAAGTTTTGAGGGGTAATGTGTAAAAGTTACAATTAGAGTGGGTCCACATATTCACTAGCACCACCATTAAAGTCTTTTTTAAAGGAGTATATATATTAATCGATTTCCAATCCACTAAATATGTCGACACAGTCGCTCTAACCAAATGAGCAAGCATACTTTTCTTATTTGAATTAAAATTATACCTTACATACACTACAATTACATATGAATTATACTATATTATATCTAGCATATATTTTAAGAAAAAAATTATCGGCATACCTTTTACATACACCCTTGAAAAGTACACTTCAGCAGTGCAGCTTGCATGTGTGCAACAAGCAGGGACAAAATAATCGGGAAAATCATCCGCATGCAACACCTTTACGACCGACAAATAATCAATTTTCCTATGATTTTTTAGTCCAGATATATACTTATTTCTGGAAGGTTTTGCATTGCATTCGTTGAGTCGTCGTAAAAATACTAGTTTGGCATAAAGAGAGAGAAAAGGTATAGCACTAAAGGTGTAACAAAGTGCGTGTCATGGCGAATGAGGTGTGCCATTACCGTCTTGTATATTTTGTCAAAAAGGAGGAATGACTATACCTAGCGCATCCGAAAGGGGGCAGTTTTCATCGGCCCAGAACGTCAAAAGATCCTCTAGAACAAGGTTACATTAGTTCAAAAGCCAGTTTGGCTAAATGCACATGGAACTTGCATACAAGTTACAACTACTCTGAGATATGACCGGCAAGTTTCTCTCTTTCAGGCTTTTAGCTGTGATTTTCCAGTGTCTGGAATTAATTAACAAAACTTCTAGTACTCGTTTTTTTTTCGGATAATATAACACTTTCATAGTCGAATTTATGTTTTACATGTATGGAAGTTTTTGCCTGATGAGAATTTTACCACATGGTCAAAAGGTTTCTCTGACTAGTCTACTGTACGGTATGTTCTGTACGAAAATTTTTTATATAAAGATCGCTTGAAAATATCAAATATATCCATTTGTTAAGTTTGTAATAATTAAAAGTTAATTAATTATGTGTTAATAGCTTTCTCGTTTTACGTGCACTAACTTGGAGAAGTTTCAAACATCATCAGAACATGTTTCCTCATCAAGCGTCACATGTCACCTCACACAGAGATCTCCAAACAATTCGTTCATAAGGTTACTCCTGGGGAGATGTTTTCTTCAGTTATCTCAAAAAGGACAAGAAAGAACACATCAATCATCATAGTGTGGAGTGATTTCAGAATCCAAAAACCCGCCAGCGCAGGCACAAAGGGACGAGTAAATCATGCAATCGATTTGTCGTCTCCCTCTCTCACGAACAGTGCTTATTTGCGGCTTCTTGGGCAGCTTGTCGACCTCCTGGTGATGAACTCCCAAAGTCCCAAGTTTACATGCAAAGCTACCGGAATACTAAGCCAATGAGACCATGAGAGCCATCCCCCAGTTTAATTTCTTGAATCTTTTGAATCTTGGCATCTTTTCTAGCTGTTCTTGAATCTTTTGAATCTTGGCATCTTTTGGATCAATTGTGCATGTCAGATCCTTCTGAAGAGTAGTCTGAATGAAGTATTGGGAATTTGGGACAAAACTGACTAACATTCGACGTTAATTCTGACCTCACATGTTGTCATTGGAAAAATTGGGTAGTGGGACAAGAAGACATAAACACAGCAACCATCAGAAGATAAGTTCGAGTGAACAGTGTTTCTTCTGTGAGTTTCAGATAGGAAAATTGACGCATTCGATGACAGTGTTGAAACTGAATCATATGCATAAGCACAAGACCCGTCAATCATTTCATAAAGGATCCAAAGGCTTCTCTCCTGCGAAGTTGCTTGTTAATTGAGTGTGAAAGAGAGATGTTTTGCTTCAGCTAAAGGCCAAGACTGTCACTGTTGGAGTCTGTACTCCATGAAAACTCATTTAATCGTGTCTCTATCCCTCTGTCTCGTTCGGAAGAAATGCTTGAAACATTAGTCAATGAATTGCATGACTTTTTCTGACGAACTAACCAATTCAAGAAGAGGACTCTTGTGGCCTCCCTGCTGCCTGATATCCATTGTTTTCAGAAGTCCTTGGCCGATCACATGTCCAAAGGGTAATTCATCAAGTTTACGCAACAAGAAAGATATCTTATACCACAGATAATTACTGACAAGTCAGTGCAAACCATTGCTCTTAACACTTCAGTTCTTTGTGTACATCTGTGTACCCTTTTCACCCTGGCAAAGCACAAAATACTTTACACACTATCTGACTGGAGAAAATGGCATTTAGTAATTATTACTAGGGAGTTACCCACGATAAAATTTTCATGATACAGTTATCCTGTCACGACATATTGGTTGGTTACAGTCTGAAATCATCTGAATCCTTATCAGAACAGACTCATAAACCATTTGTCAGACTTTTCCTACACATCCTACTCATGACACACTCATGCATGCCACCTCATCCAGTGGGCCCAGGAGGACAAACCATGCCAATCCAAAGAAGCTTTCTCTTAGTCTTTGTGGGGGACACATGTAAGAAAAAGGGACATGCATATATAGGGTGGTTGGCCAGTAAAAAGTGTAGAACACTTAGCATACCAATTATCATGTACATGAAGTGATCAAATCTCACACACAAGCATATCTCTCGCCCCATTCCACCCTAGAAACGAGATAACAAGACGCTGTTTGCACTAGCTATTGTAAGCTCCATCTCACTTTCACTTCGTTTTCCTTGCTTTGCTGCATCATTTCTTGACAACTGCAGTTGCTCTTGATGCTGTTTCTTCATCTGATCCATCTCATTTTCCCCTGTTACCGCAGTGACAGCCGACAAGAACCAGTAGGTAAAACTCAGTAGGATGCAGGTTTGAATGGCTGAATGCCAACCTCTGCAACTGCAAGAAGGCAAGAAGCTGCAAGAGCTGCAGCCATACGATGGCTGTAATCCTTCAGTGTACAGAGGCCCAATTCTGCTGCCCCGGCAGGCCAACTCGGCGCCGCCGGCCGTGCCGCCGGAGATGTCGTCCTCGTCGGGGTCAGGGAGAAGCGCGACGGAGGCGAGAGCGTTGAAGATCCACAGCGAGGCTGAACGGCGGCGGCGAGAGAGGATCAATGCTCATCTGACCACACTGAGGAGAATGATCCCTGATACTAAGCAGGTTTGTGCATGTTTTTACCTTCAGTTGTGAAGCATTCAGAAAGAAAAAAATATGCATCAGCATCTGAGCCATTTCAGAGAGTTTGCTCGCAGTTCATCAGAGATGTTTCACTTTAAACTTTTTTTTTGTGATCTTGTTAGCTAACATAATTGTTGAAGCTAAAGAAGAGAGAAGTTAGAATCTATTTAAAAAACTGTTTTTCTGTCGTAGTTCGTGTAGAACTTTGATACTTGCAAGAAAGTCGAAACCAAGAAAAAGTCATCTGAAAGAAATCTTCAGGCCCACATTTGTTCACATTTCAACACTCCTTTTCTAATAAGTAGTTTGGAATTCCCTCATAGGACAAATGCTACAAGCCTAGAATGCCATGACTCCTGAACACAAATTTTCTTAAAAAAAATTTTCTGCACTGCAGATGGACAAAGCCACCTTGTTAGCCAGAGTGGTGGACCAAGTGAAGGACCTGAAGAGGAAAGCAAGTGAGATCACACAAAGAACACCTCTCCCTCCAGAGACCAACGAAGTCTCCATCGAATGCTTCACCGGAGACGCCGCCGCCGCCGCCACCGCCGTCGCCGGCAACCACAAGACCTTGTACATCAAGGCTTCCATCAGCTGCGACGACCGGCCGGACCTCATCGCCGGGATCACCCACGCATTCCATGGCCTGAGGCTGAGGATGGTCAGAGCAGAGATGACATCTCTGGGAGGAAGGGTGCAGCATGTGTTCATATTGTGCAGGGAGGAAGGCATTGCAGGTGGTGTGAGCCTCAAGTCTCTGAAGGAGGCTGTCAGGCAGGCACTAGCCAAGGTTGCCTCTCCTGAATTGGTATATGGCAGCAGTCACTTTCAGAGCAAGAGGCAGAGGATCCTGGAGTCACATTGCTCAATTATGTCCATATAGATTTGTTCCTCTTCTGGGGATTTCGATTTTATTTTTCTACTAGCTGAGAATATGTATGAAATGAGAGCTATATAGGCCTGAGAATTGTGTGCCTGAAATTGCTGTGACAGAATTGATGTCTGAACTGTTGCTAGTGCTAGTGGTTGCAATCAACTGACAAGATCATATGGCACAGGGTTTGCATTGTGTATGACTGTGTGTACAGAAATATTCTTCTGGGAAGTCACATGATAAGCTTGACAATTCAGCTTGCGTGTTTGCGTAGAACGACTGACAACGTAACACCTTTTGAATATGGATTGGCTGGCTCATTTTAGAATAGGAACTACCTTGTCTTTAGTTCTGTTTTCGGGGCTAGTTTTTCCTACCCGCCGTATGCAACTTTCAAGCGTGTGCTTACAGACTCTATGATAAATCCATGCCGGAGGAACCGTGGACCGGCACCCCGGCACTAGGGATGCAAGTGGACCGATCCACGAACCTACTTATATGTTGAATAAAGGGTAATCCAAGGATTGGATTTTCACGTCATGACTCGGCTTGCCGCGTCGTAGAGATGTAAGTGGATCAACCCATAAATCCATTTATAGATCAAATTAATAGGTAACCCGCAGGTTACTCACTAATTTTGCCTATAAGCGGGTTGGCCCGCTTGCATCCCTACCCGGTACCCAACGACCAAATTGATAGCAGCCATGACCATCACCCTCGTTGATAGGAAGATGACGAGTTTCTGGCACTCGCATTGGCTCGAAAACAAAGATACCCAAGACAATTGCACCGGCCATCTACGCAGCCTCAAGGCAAAAGAACAGAACAGTCTGCAAGGCCCTTTCCTCTGACCTGGATTCGTGACATTCGACTACTACAAATCATAACGGTGGAGCACCTTAGGCAGTATGTCGAGCTCTAGACCATGATCCAGAGAATAGCCCCCCTGAGACACTAGAGAGACACTATCATTTGGAGACTCACAGCTAATGGGGAGTACATGACGAAGTCGGCTTATCGGCTCTAATTCGTAGGAGTGGTAGGAACAATTTTTAGTTAAATAATCTGGAAGTCTTGGGTGTCACTAAAGTGTAAATTCTTCACATGCTTGGTCATTCAAAATAGGGTTTGGATAGTGGATAGACTGCAAAAGAGAGGTTGGCAAAACGAACAGGTTTGTTCTCTCTATAGAGTGGCTCAGGAAATGGCAGTACACCTCCTTGCAAATTGTAGACACTCCAGAAGGATGCAACACTAGGCTAGCATAGACCTTGGAATGCAAGATTGGGATGCACGCACTTTGGTGGAGGAATGGTGGCATTGGATGCTACACACGCCGCATAACCCCAAAGGATCTTTAAAATCGCTAATAATCCTGGTGGCATGGGAACTTTTGTGTGAGAGGAATGCGAAGATTTTTCGTCAAGTCGCCACCACTCCGGCCACCATCATCGCAAAAATCAAGGAAGTGGCCATGGCCTAGGTCGAGGGGGGAGCTTCAAACCTCGCAGAGTTAACCCCGTTGGGAGAGCCCCTGTAATTCTTCTTTTGCGGGCTCTAGCTTTTTTCTTGACAGGACCCTATAAATAGACCCTTGTTTTGTCTGTTTTCTCCTGCTCTATTAATATATACTAGGCAAAGCTTTTGACTTCTTTTTTAAAAAATAAAAATAAATCCATGCAGCAAAAGAGTGGTTTGGAGAAAAATAGGAAAAAAACAAATACTTAATCTTATTGAAACATTCAAGTTTGAACTTCATGGAACCATTTTTTCTCAAACAGAAATTGATCTATTGTTTAGCCTGTTTTTTTAATGAGAGATGCTGTTCTCATTGGTTGACAATCAAGGGAAGCCTCAAACCTGTTCCTAACTCTCCAGAACAACATCCCATGTACAATGCAAAGTCAGTCTCAGTTGGAACATGGAAGGGCAACCAAAAATCGATTTCAGATTTATTGACAACAATACAGGTATGAGAGTCTGAAATCATTTCTAACCACTTACAACACTTACAACAGCGGCTAATTACATGCGCAACTTATTCGAAGACCACTGAAATTCACATTTTCCTAATCAAAACATGGCAAGTCGGATATCTGACGTACTCACTGAGGATTTGGCGGGCGGCTATTTGCAGCAGAAACCCTGGAGCCCCACTCAAGAAGCTCCTTACTGGTGTCATCCTTGTGTACGATGACCTCTATGAAGCACAAGCAGTCCTTCTTAGGTCCCTGAGCTTCCTCAATCGCTTCCTTCAGCTCCTCCTCAGTTCGGACCTGCAGGACCCATAATGCAAAATGTCATTGTGATGTGATATTTCTAACCATGGTAATATGGTTTACAAGACTACTATTGCAGCACTGACCTTTGCCGTGTAGCACTTCCCCTCGCCATTATGGAACGCTTCCACCACACCGGTGTAGTTCCAATTCTTGATGACATTGTAAGGACCGTCATGGATCTCCACCTCGATGGTGTACCCTCCATTGTTTATGAGGAAGATGATGCTTTTCTGCCCCCAACGAAGCATTGTCGACACTTCTTGTGCCGTCACCTGAGTTCCAGTCAAATTAAGTTGTTGTTTGCCGCATAGTTTACAGAACTTGACAAAGGCAACATTTGACCGTTCTAAATTTTTGGTACCTGAAAGCTTCCATCTCCGATGCAAGCAATGACTCGCTTATCCTTAGCAGCCTGTGCATATCCCAGAGTTGCGCCTACCGACCAACCAATTGATCCATATTGCATTTGAAATTCGTACCTGTCAAGAGAAAACATTTTTTAATATCTAATATGTATTCAAGACTTCACGGTGAAAACGACTTAACTATGTAAGTAGTATCAGAAATTCAGAGAAATATGCCTCTAGCTACAGTCCTACAGGAACTAATTTTAAACACCAAAAAATAGGAGTCAATTCTATAAGAAACTATCAGGCAGGACCTATAACAAGCTTAGTAAAATATATGACATGCAACTATTTAGCTTCAACAGGAACTTACCCACAGCCCTCTGGTAGCTTTAGCTTCTGGCAATTAAACCAAGAGTCTCCAGTCTCAGCAATGACAGCCGAGTTGGCTGACAACATTTTCTGAATATGCTGGAAAAGTACATTCACTCTCAATGGCTCTCCAGGCTCAGACAAAGGAGGTTCACCTGGAGGCACATAAATCCGACGATAGTTCTCATATGCAGCCGTGTTTTTCTTCAGCCGTGCTGAAAGTGCATGCAGGAAGTTCTTCATCAGAACACACCCAAATGCAGGCCCATGACCTATCACCACCCGGTCTGGCTGGACGATGATGGCCTTCTCCTTCTTGAGAAGTAGTGAGTATCCAACCGAGCTGTAGTCATTAAATATTGGGCCAGCAAATAGATATGCATCAGCTGACTCGACGATCTCAGCACAAAATGGAGTGCTCACAGCACCCCAGTACGTGCCAATAAACCTAGGATGGTGCTCTGGCACAAGACCCTTTGCAGAAGGCATGGCCGCAACAGGATAACCACAGGCATCAGCCAGCTCTACAAAGGATTTGCATGCTTTGGCCACCCTCAGTCTTGGTCCACCAACGAGGACTGGCTTAACGGCTTTGTTCAAGAAAGCTGCAGCAGTTTCCACTGCTGCCTCCAGGTTCATCTGGTTTGATAGTCTGACAAATAAACAATTAATCCACATCAGCAAATGCAACCCATTGTCACCTCATCATTTCTTATGCACATTTAGAAGAACCATGCTTGCTAACCTTGGGGACAGGAAGAAAGGAACAGGGTGGCGGCTAAAGGTGGGATGTGGGATAGAGGGGAGGTTGCAGCTGATGCTTATGTAAACAGGCTTGCTCTCCTTTATTGCAGTGGAGATGGCAGCATCAATCTGCTCATGTGCATCCTCCAAATTGTTCACCACTGCCTGTGAAATATTATTAAAATGAGATAAAATCCTAGGAAAAATCTGCATCAAAATAATTATATGACTCGCGTCTTATCTTTTCCTACGGAATCCTGTAGATTTACATTTGGATTCTAAAGCAGAAGTTTGGATTCTAAAAATCTTTTTTTGTCCTTAAATGCAGTTATATGAAGAAATAAATGTACGCACACACAGGTGGCAGATTCCAAACGACAACTAATATACTTGATCTAATATAGAGTACTATAGTTGACTCACCAATCAAAACAAATAATCGATGTAGCAGGTAACAAGCATTGCAAGATCAATGTTTTTTTTTTTCTCAAGGCAGCAAAATTGCTAGAGCTTCTGAAAAAAAAAGTGTACTACTCTAAGAAGGCCTGTTTTTGGTCTTGAGCTCAAGAGATGGTGTATCTGTTCATATCTAAATTTTTTTACTACCAAAACTTACAAATTTCTGGCATAACCTATAGCTGGCAATATAATGTGCTGCACAACAAAGATGAATTGTACGCTCAGGAATGCATTGTTGTGAATTGACCGGATACAGAACAAAATTCAGTTCTTACAAAGTTAGAACTAAACAAGCGATTCCCAGTACCGATGGACCTTCCCCTGATTTGAATATGAACTATTCCCAGAACTAAACACAACTATTTCTCCTAAATTCTAACAAAAATCCCCAAAACTAACAATCGGATATGCATATCTTACACCTCCCATCACGCATACAACAACAGACAACATGTTCAACTTTTATCCTGAAAGCTACTACCTCTGAAACCTTTTTTTAGATAATGGATACTACCTCTGAAACCTGAAGATTGGGATTACCTGATAGCAAGTGACAGTCTGGAAGCATCTGAGCTCCTGCGTGAAATCAGGCAATCCGATGGTGTGATGCAGGATGCGGTTGCTCCCGTAGTCGTTGCTGTTTGGCCCCCCAACGATGCACACCACGGGGAGGTTCTCGCTGAACGCGCCGGCGACGGCGTTGATGGCGCTGAGGCCACCGACGGTGAACGTGACGGCGCACGCCCCGACCCCTCCGCCGCGCGCGCGGGCGTACCCGTCGGCGGCGTACGCCGCGTTGAGCTCGTTGCAGCACCCGACGAGCCGCACCCCGCCGTGCCCCGCCCCCGCCTCCGCCTCGAGCTCGTCGAGCAGCGTGAGGTTGAAGTCCCCCGGCACCGTGAACACGTCGCGCGCCCCGACCTCCGCCAGCCGCCGCGCGAGGTGCCGCCCCAGCGTGGCCTCCCTCGGCGCGGTCGCAGCCGCGGGCGCCGGCGGGGGCGCCGCCGCGTCGGAGGCCGTCGGCACCGAGCCGATCGTGGTGTCCATGTCGGCGGCGGCGGAGGAGGCGGCGGAAGCGAGGAGAGAAGTGGAGAAGTTTCCTTGGGAGAAAAGTTGGTTCGTTGCTTTTTTTTTTCCTCTTTTTTTTTTTCTCGGCGTGTCGGACAGTTGGAGGCCAGTGGATGGCAACGGATGCAATTTATACGATGGATTTTTGCTTCTTTTTTTTTTTTGTTTTTGCGTGGAAAAAATGTTTCTGATTTGTTTTTGAATTTCTAGAAACAAGTGGCGCATGCTGTATGTACTACGTAGGATTATTATGGGATGAGTCGAGATGAGAGGTATTGTGGCCGTGGACTTTCGCTACACGACGAGAGAATGAAATAATCAGATCGAAGTACCAAACCGTCTCGTTTCGAGTTTCTTATTGCAAAATTCAAAAGAAATTCGAACTGTGAACAGAGTATTACCCCTATCTACTGTTAAGAAAAATATAATGGACGCGTGTGCCATTTCGTTGGGGATCGAGAAGCCAAAACATTTTCTTAACAAAATTACGTTTCCCAATCAGCAGCATGTAATTTCGTTGGCGCCCGTGGTTTTGTCGCCTTTTTCATCAGGGTCGGGTCGCGGAATATCTTTCTTTTTCTAGAACGGCGTAAATGTTGGAGAAGAGTAATCAGGAGAGCTTTTGACTAAACGTTGTGCGTCTGCACTAGGATGTTCTTCGTTAGCTTAAGCGTTCGTACTTTGATAAGTCTTTTTGTCTTCGCCAACGCGTGTACTAGTCACGAGCTGGGTGATTAACAGTCGTCGATTAGAGAAGGCAAAGCAGAGTTTGGTGCCTCTTGTAATGGCAGTATCTGGCGGTTAATTAATTACGTTGTTTGGGCCTCGAGGTGTCCACGTCTGCTGATTGGTGTAGGAAGCTGTTTAGTGTGGTGACACGAGAGAGGCTGCTTAAACTTTGCTATTGACAGGATGAGTATCTGAAGGCTGACGATGACGGGGTCTTAAACTATGTTTTTTTTTTTGAGAGGCTTAAACTATGTGATTGCAAGGTTATGAGGTGTCACGGTCCGATGCGTGTTACGGCCTTTTCCGTTGGGCTAGAGGAACTTACGAATGGGCCTAAATTAGCAAGGTCCGTGGGTAAACGAGCCCAGTACAATACCGAAAATTACACATCAGTAACTATAGTGGGCCAAAAGGCATGGGCCCGATGCACGGCACAAGTACGGCCCAGCCCGACTGGTGTCGGGCCCATACTGGCCCAGCCCGACTTTTGGGCCATGCCTGGGCCTCTGCCTCAGCACAATGGGCTGGCCCAGTCCAACGATTTTGGGATGCAAATACATTAGGGAGCCACAATAGCCTTATAAACTGATGCACAATAGACTTACTTTAGCCATACAGTAGATAGCCCAAAGAGATGAGGGACGCAAAATATACTTTTTTCAAGGAGGAGCACGGTGAGCTTTCGTGCCTGGGCCATTGGTGCAGCAAGTGGGCGGGCACGGCCCAGCCCATCGTGTAGGTTGGACCGTGCCACTCCGATTAATCTAGGGCTCGAGCCTATTTGGCTCGGCTTGCAATGGCTCGCAACAAGCTAGGCTTGGCTTGGCTCGGCTCGGTTAGGGAAACGAGCTAAAACATGAGCTCGGCTCAGCTCGTTTCCTAGCTTGAGCCAGCTCGAGCTGGCTTGCGAGCCTTCCGTTGAAGTTATATAATTTGTAATCATTAAAAAAGCAATAACAAATCATCAACATGTAAAATTAAAATAACTTTATATATTCAATTGATCAAAATCTAGACGATAAATTACATATTAACAAATAATAACTGCACTAGAAAATAAAATCATCTATATAAATACATGATGGCCTAAGCTCACGAGCCAGCTCGGGCTCGGCTCGTTTCAGAAACGAGCTGAAAAGAAGGCTTAGGCTTGGCTCGTTTGGCATTCAAGCCAAGCCGAGCTAAGCGAGCTCGAGCCAAGCCCGAGCTGAGATCGCAAGCCCATGTTTTTTTCCACCCTATTTGTGCCTAGGCAGTGTCGGGTTGGGAGGCCGGTTTAGCCATAACGATCAACTTAAGCTGAATTCCCTACATGTTAGTGCCATTAGATTTTTTTTTTTGAGAAACACAATACAAACGCAAGCGCTCACAGTGCGCACAGACTCACCCCTATAAACGCGAACACACATTTTTTTAGATAATGGAAATGGATTACATTTTCAACCTCTGTCCGTGGGCACACAATCAAAAAGTCTAAGAAGTGAATAGAAAAAAACTTTAAAAAGGGCGGGATGGGGCAACACGAACACACATACCCTACCCTTATAAGAATCTCCGGAATACTGGGCCACTAGATTTTGGATGGGAAAACGCTATACATACATTTCACTTACAATTTTTTTACAAACAATATGGCATATTGTGATTGGATCTAGATTTTTTTTTTTTGTAACTAACGTTTGACTAGATCAAACGGTTGATAACCTTGTTTGCAAAATTTTTGTAAGGATTTTTTTTAAGTACGTGTAGCACTGCTTTTTTATTTTAAGATTATTTTAAAAAATCACTGGAGAGAAGAGCTTCGCCACCTGAATTACAGAGCACTAGCGCATTGCGCGACAGATACATTTGTATTTGAAAGTGAGTTTTGTGTGTTAGTATGTGTATGTCAGTTTGAGTGGGAGGGTGAAAACTTGTGTCAGTTTGTGTTTGTATTTGAAAGTGAGTTTTGTGTGTTATACAAAGCAAATACTTGTGTCAGAATCTTTCTTTCGTAGGCTCCTTGTGACTAAATGTATTGGTGTATCTCATATAACTTCAAACTGAATATATACATTGTAACGGGTGGTTAGGTTTTTGTTCCATTTCTTCTTCTACTAGCCAAATACCATACGTTGCAACAGATTATCCAAAATAGAAAAAAAAGGGGTTCTACTAGTTTAAAAAAAAGAATATTTACCTCTACTTGATTCAAACAAGATTCTTCATGCAGCGCACCTTAGGCCAAGTACAAATGAGCGTTGTAAGCTACTCTCTCCGTTTCAGGTTATAAGACTTTCTAGCATTGCCCACATTCATATATATGTTAATGAATCTAGGCATACATATATATCTAGATTCATTAACATATATATGAATATGGACAATACTAGAAAGTCTTATAATATGAAACGGAGGAAGTAGCTACAAAAACATATGGAGGAGAGAGGAGATGAGAGAAGAAAAAACGGGCTACAGATTAATAACTAGCCGTAACACGAAATTCAAGATAGTGTGTATGAGATGTGGAGCAAGTATTAATGGGCCGGGTAGTATAAATCTATCTATCTATTATATTATTAAAGGAATAGAAAAGGAGCCTCCACGTTCGCTCTTATGGCCTATAAATTCTCACATTAATCGGAGAAAAAGAAAAAAACAGAGTCTATATAGAAATACAATTTAGAAATAACTGAAATTCGGAATTAAAAAATAAGGAATATTAGAAGAGGAAACTAGAATCCATATAGAAATACAATTTAGAAATAGTTGAAATTCGTAATTAAAAAATAAAAACTATTAGAAGAGGAGACTAGAGTCCATATAGAAATACAATTAGGAAACAACTGAAATTCGGAATTAAAAATAGAGAATATTAGAAGTAGAGTATAGAGTCCATATAGAAATACAATTAGGAAATAATAGAAATTCGGAATTAAAAATAAGGAATATTAGAAGTAGAGTATAGAGTCCATATAGAAATACAATTAAGAAAAATATAGAAATTCGGAATTAAAAAATAAGGAATATTAGAAGTAGAGTATAGAGTCCATATAGGAATTTAAAACTAACTAAAATTCGGAATAAACATAATAAAATTAAAAGTAGAGTTTAGAGTCCGTATAAAAATACAATGTACAAATAACTAAAATTCGAAATTAATAAAAATATGGGAAGAAGAGTTTAAAGTTAATATAGGAATATAATTTAGAAGTAACTGAAATTTAAAATTAAAAATTAAAGAATATTGAAAGATGAGTTTAGAGTCCACATAGAAATACAATTAGAAATCATAAAAATATAGAATTAAAAAAAATAAATATTAAAAGACGAGTCTAGAGTCCATATAGGAATATATATAATTTACAAATAACTAAAATTTGATATTAAAAATAATTAATAACTAACACGTATATAAAATACAATATGAATATTACACATTAGTAGTTTCGTAAAGTTATTGCAAAATTTAAAATTATGTTGTCATTGTAATATATTTTAATAATATAATGAGAAAACATATATACTATTATATGAGAGAAAATATAATAATACTAGCCGCGCAATCTGCGCGGGCCACCATGCTAGTTATATTATTAAAGGAATAGAAAAAGGAGCCTCCACGTTCGCTCTCATGGCCTAGAAATTCTCACATTAAACGGAGAAAAGGAGGAAAGCAGAGTTCATATAGAAATACAATTTAGAAATAGTTGAAATTCGGAATTAAAAAAAAAGAAATATTAGAAGAGGAGACTAGAGTCCATATAGAAATACAATTTAGAAATAGTTGAAATTCGAAATTAAAAAATAAGGAATGTTAGAAGAGGAGACTAGAGTACATATAGAAATACAATTTAGAAATAGTTGAAATTCGAAATTAAAAAATAAGGAATGTTAGAAGAGGAGACTAGAGTACATATAGAAATATAATTAGGAAATAATTGAAATTCGGAATTAAAAATAAGGAATATTAGAAGTAGAGTGTAGAGTCCATATAAAAATACAATTAGGAAATAACTGAAATTCGGAATTAAAAATAAGGAATATTAGAAGTACAGTATAGAGTCCATATAGAAATACAATTAGGAAATAATAGAAATTTGGAATTAAAAATAAGGAATATTAGAAGTAGAGTATAGAGTCCATATAGAAATACAATTAATAAAAAAAATAGAAATTCGGAATTAAAAATAAGAAATATTAGAAGTAGAGTATAGAGTCCATATAGGAATTTAAAACTAACTAAAATTTGAAATAAACATAATAAAATTAAAAGTAGAGTTTAGAGTCCGTATAAAAATACAATTTACAAATAACTAAAATTTGAAATTAAGAAAAATATGGGAAGAAGAATTTAAAGTCAATATAGGAATACAATTTAGAAGTAACTGAAATTCAAAATTAAAAATTAAAGAATATTGAAAGATGAGTTTAGAGTCCACATAGAAATACAATTAGAAATAATAAAAATACAAAAATAAAAATAAATAATATTGGAAGAAGAGCATAGAGTCTATATAGAAATACAATTTACAGAAAATTCGGAATTAAAAAAAGAAATATTAAAAGACGAGTCTAGAGTCCATATAGGAATATATATAATTTACAAATAACTAAAATTTGATATTAAAAATAATTAATAACTAACACGTATATAAAATATAATATGAATATTACACATTAGTAGTTTTGTAAAGTTATTGCAAAATTTAAAATTATGTTGTCATTTTAATATATTTGAATAATATAATAAGAAAACATATATGCTATTATATGAGAGAAAATATAATAATGTTAGCCGCGCCACCATGCTAGTTTATATAAAACTATTGTATATGTAGGCTATTAAATTAGATGTAGATGATATGCCAATTTTTAGAGCTAAGCTGTGTTCTTTAGTCTACTTTTCCAACTTCACATCTCTCTTTTTCGCGAGTACATGCTTTCTAAATTGCTAAACGATATGTTTTTTTTTAAAAAATTCTATAGAAAATTTGCTTTAAAAAATTATATTAATCTATTTTAAAGTTTTTTAGCTAATATTTAATTAATCATGCGCTAATGTGTGCTTCATTTTCTGTGCCAGAGAGGATGTGAGTGATGGCAGTAGTGATAGATTCATCGTCATCACTAGAATGTCTTTTGAAGTAGTGTAGATTAAATTAAGAGATAAATTTTTGACCTCTTGGATTGAACATTGAGGCTTATTTCAACCTTGTTTAAACAATCTAATAAAACAAAATATATTCCCAAATACATATTTCATTATACGTAGTCATGGAACAAACAACGTAACCAACTCATCACAATTCATGGATACAGCATACAAGAACCTGATAGCATCACTACAGCTTCACTATAGTTTTAACGTAACTGTTGCAACTAATGCATAGGCGTATTTTCAGCTTACAAGTAATCTTACATACAGAGAACTTTTTTCCAAAACGAAAATCTGTTGTCTTGAGACCTTTTCTTGATACGGATTCCCCATGTCACAACGATTATAACAGCAAACCCGATGCCAACTCCAAGTCCAACAAATAGAAACAGTATAACATCCACATGTTTTTCCTCTGAAGGATGTGAGCTTAGCATTGTCATGTTGCTGCATTCCTTGGACAAAGGAAACCCACACAGGCCAATGTTCCCCAGATAGGAGAGATTGTTCGACAACTGGGGTGAGTCTGGTATTCTCCCAACCAAAGCGTTGTAGGACAGGTTCAGCACTGAGAGGAAGTGTAGCAGTGCTAACTCCTGTGGAATCTCCCCTGAAAGATCATTTGATGAGAGGTCCAATGACTCGAGTTCCTGCAGAGCACCAAGCTGAGATGGAATTGGTCCTGTGAGGGTATTGTGTGACATGTTTAGCCCACGGAGGAGAGCAAGCTCTCCGATCGACTTGGGAATGGTACCATTGAGTGCATTGTCAGAAACATCGATGGTTACAAGGGTCCTCAAGATTTTTGAAAATGTCACGTCATACCCTTTATATGTGATCGCAGCAGTAAACTGGTATGTCTGTGAAAATCGACTGTACTGATTTTCCATTGACAGTGATTCATCAGAAGATTTGACCATCATGGATTTGAATGTCTTGAACCACTTAATAGGCAGTGTGCCAGAGAAACTATTTGAGGCCAAAGAAAGGATCCGTAGTTTCATGAAATCACAATTGTTTTGCTCTCCCAAAACAGAAGGCCCAACCATCCCGAAGAACTTGTTAGACTTCAGAACAAGGACTTGAAGTTTAGGAAGCACACTCATCCAACATGGAAAAGTGTCACTGATCTGATTGTCTCCGATGTCGAAAACCTGCAAGTCTCTGCATTCAACTAGAGATCTGGGAAGCTGTCCTTCGATTGAGTTTTTGCTAAAATCCAATTCCTCAAATGCACAGCCTTTCTTGATATTATGTGGTAACTTTCCAGTGAGTTGATTCCCTTCCAAGTTTAATGCGCTCAGGGAATTCGTATTCTCAATCAAGCATGATGGGATAGAACCACTCAAATTGTTGTAAGAGAGATCAAGGAGCACAAGGCTTCTTGCATCACAAATCGATGATGGAATTTCTCCGGACAGGTTATTCCTAGAGGCCATGAAATAGCAAATACCGCTAAGTTGATAACTAAAATTAAATGGCATGGATGAAAACTGGTTATTTGAGCAATCAAGCGACGCAAGGTCTGGTGCAGGTGTGGGTATAGGCCCTTCGAATTGGTTAAAACTGAGATCAACAGACTCTATATCAACGGGAAGAGCATTGACCTATACGCTGCTGAATTTGTTGTGTGATATGTTTAGGAGAACCAACTGGCTCCAGGTTTCCCATGCCCATTGAGGTATAGCGCCAGGGATTTTATTGTCTGAAAGGTCAAGATATTGAATAAAACTCATGTGCCTCAAGGCATCAGGGAACTTGGACATGTTACATGATGCTAGACGCAATATGTTCATATTATTAACATGTGAAGAGCTAACGTCACCATCTACTATGGTGAGTCTGTTGCCTGAAAGATTCAAACTAAAGAGGTGAGGTAGTTTCCAGAATGAGCTGAGCTCCACAGTACCAGTGAGGTTGTTCGAATGGAGATACATTACTTTTAAGTGAGTTAGATTGAAAATGTGTGGCGATATTGTACCATAAAAATTGCACCTATACAATTCTAATCTAGTTAGGTTCTTGAGATTACCTATTGAAGAAGGTATCGGTCCAGATAGACCACAATTAGAGAACCGGAGAAGTACCAAGGAGGTTAAATTTGCGATCCAAGAAGGTATAGTTCCTACTATAGCAGCTCCTGTTGCCTCTAATAATTTTAAGGATGTGAGTTGTCCAATTGAAGAGGGAAGCTCTTGTCTAAAGTCATTTGATGCAACGCCCAACTTGTTCAACGATTTGAGATTGCCTATGGAACTGGGAATAGGACCAGAGAAGTTTGTGCTGCTAACAATCAAAGTTGTCAAGCTACTGTCTGGTGAGAAATTGGGCAAAGAACCGTAGATGTTGGTATTATAGCTGATATGAACAGTTGTTGAGTTCCTGTTTTGTAATATTCTTTTTGGAAACAATCCTTCAAGATCATTATCAGCAAGATCAAGAACGCGTAAGAAGTGCAAATCAGCGAAGGAGTCTGGAACTGGACCATACAGGCCATTATACTGTAGATTAATCTCAGTGAGTGAGTGTGTGCTAGAGAGAGAGGTGCAGATGGGACCAAAGAGTCTGCAATGCCGTAAACTCAGAACCTGGAGTTGAGGAGTACTGGAGTTTGTTAAGGCAGTGCACCAATCTTCACCGTTGTCAGACAAGTCCACCCTGCCAAGATAAAGCTCTCTCAAACTGCTGTGATTTGCTACTAGCGACCCAATGTTTGGTTCTACGACCCACCAAGAAGGATTTGACCATGTACCAAACGAGCGGAACAGATCATCCTGATCTAGAAGATAAAATGTTGTGGAGAGGTCAAGAGATACCAAATTGGTCAGGTGCCTTATCCCAACTGGTATCTTGCCTTGGATGCTCGCATCGGACAGGTTGAGATGGGCGAGATGCTTGAGGCGCTCAAACCCAGTAGATCGGAGCTCCGAGCCATTGAAGTCATTATGTGCGAGGTTAAGATACCTGAGTGAAGTTAGATCGAAAAGTGCAGGGTCAATTGCTGCACTCTCCAAGAAACACCTTGCCAGGTCGAGGCTTCTCACGCGGCCGTCGCCGTTGGCGCCGCCGCAGCGGACGCCCTCCCAGCGGCAGCAGTCCGTGCCGGCCCGCCACGACGCGAGGGTGCACTCGGAGTCGTTGGTGATGGTGAAGGAGCGCTTCAACCGGAGCAGCGCCGCCGCCTGGTCCGGCAAGCACGGGAGCGGCATGGCAGCAGTAATCCGGTTATTGCTGTGCGTGCCAAGGGAGTAGCAGAGCTGTTGGAAGCCTAACAGGAGATGGATCAACAGGTATAGTACTAGCAATGGCGGTGGCTCATGACGACCAATTGCAATTGGGGACGACATGTAATCGCCGATCAACTTGGAGTGGTTTATAGGAGAACTAGCTTCGAGGGGTGAAACCTGGTGTGCCTTGTGTACTGTGTATATATACACCAATGGCAGTACTAGCAGGCCCGGAATTTACTGCCTTTTTTAAATTTTCTCCCTAGAGAAACGGACAGGGTCTTCTGGTTAGCTCCACAAGGTAGTGGGCTAGATTATCTGGGTTCGAAGCTTCACCCCTTCTTCACCTCTCTATCTCTCACTTATGCATTTAATGTATTGTCTTGGAGATTGTGTTAAGCTAGCTCTCAGCCAATCCCCTTAAAATTTTTCTACCTCTCATCTCCATATAAATTTTTATATAGTAGGCTTATAGCTTACTATTATACTTGCTCTAACACTAACAACGTAGCACTAACAGGTGGTGGACTAGCCAGAGTCGTCGTGACAACAACCGCGTCAGTCATGCATGGGCGGATGGGCCACACAACTCTCCGGACCAGTTATTTGCAACTCACCAATCCAGTTATTTTTATTGGGAAAATTGGAACCATGCTATTATAATTTTACAAAATTTATTTAGTACAATAAAATATGGTCACAACAAATTAATTGCAGGTAGAAATATGCACAAGCCGACTACCGTGGCAAATTTTTATAGGATACGCAACTTTATGTAATTTATTGGTAAACATCGTAAAAACTTGCTAAAGCTTGAGGACACCTCGAAAAACTGATAATTTATGAAGAACAATTCCAAGCTAATTAGAGAGAATTTTTTTAAAAGACGAGAATGCCCTAGGGCTACAAGCTTCTAAGTTGACGCTGAAATGAAGATGAAATATGATGTGAGTAGGTCTTGTGTGTTTTTTTCACTCACTTTTGCCTGCAAATAATCACAAACTCTTTACCTCCTTCTTTATCAATCAAAAGTGGTAGTTCTCCCGCCATCTATTCAAAAAAAGATGAAATATAATGTATACTAGCAATATATTTGGGGTAGTGGCAGATTGAGAGTTGCATAATTTCAAAATTTTCACTTCAATGCTAAGTTAGAAGCTTGTGGCCCTAGGGGCATTCTTGTATTTTCCAAGAATCTCTTTTCAATTGGTCCGAAAATGTTTACCAGTTTTCTAGGGTATTCTCTAGCTACAACACATTTTTGTGATGTCTGCTAACAAATTATATAAATTTTAGATGTCCTATAGTAAAATTTGTCTTTTTTAAGATACGGAAAAAAAACTTATATATTAACTATGGATGCACATAACCCTACCTCTATGGTGAGAACGATGATGTTTTAAAATACGTGCAGCCGAACTTCAAAAGCTTAAATCATTAATATATGTAAAACTATCAAGATTTAAAATGCAAAATTTATATTAGTAGATTAATTTTATAAAACTATTTTTTCATGTAATTCAGGGATTTAATATTTGTTATAAATATAGTTTGAAAAATGACGATAAAACATATATATTCATTCGACGTTGTGTTGATATTGATATCATCATCTTTACACTAGGTCTTCATATGGGTGACACGATTCTACCTGGCCTGATACCGCTAGAACTAGTATTAATTACTCTAGTTAGTTTTCCCCAAAACTCCAGTATAAACGCAGACCTAGTACTAGTTTAACCATAAATATTCCCTTCCATTCTAAAATAAGTTAATTAGATAAAATATGACATATTTTAATACTATGAGTCACTAGAATATGTCCAAATTCATACTATTAGAATATATTATATCATGTACTCCGTCCGTTTTAATATATGGTGATGTTGATTTTTTGAGATACGTTTGACCATTTGTCTTATTTAAAAATATATGTAAATATCATTTATTTAATTGTGTCTTTAAGCATGAATACAATATTTTTATATTTGCAAAAAAATTGAATAAGACGATTGGTCAAATGTTGATAAAAAAACCAATAGCGTTATATACTAAAATAATGAAGGTAGTATTAGATTAACTTATTTGGGAATGGAGGAAGAATGGAGGGAGTATGTGGCTCACGTAAACAGGCAATAAGCATATGATGTTCATAAGTTCTTATACTAAAGATTGGACATTAATTAGAACAAAACAAAGAAATTTTCCGTAAACGACAATATTTGCTGTTGAGTCGTTTTCTGTACAGTGCAAATAATGACTGTACTGGTGGGAGCATATGACTAACTGATGAACAACGGTCGTGTTACGTATGCCCATCGTATTCACCTCCAGTCACGCCTCATATTAACCATTTTGTCCAACTCCCTTTCTTGCCAATATACGGAGCATCTTATTTTTTCTGGATCCGAATGAGACAGAGAAGCAGCTAGCAACATCAGCAGCGATCGCTCATAAACCCGGGTTCTCCCCGGATGCAGGTTATCTACGGTACAGTACCGCGCTCACTGACATATGAAACCCACAGTCCGTCCAGGATCTCAATTATATTGGTTCCTCCCTAAGTCTCACGCAGCAATGCAATTATATGACAAGAATCAATAGCGCTACATATACATGTGTCAACTTGCCCATCGTTCTGGCCTGCTCCGTTCATTGCCATTTGCCACCAGAAACCGCGAGACTCTCTTCGCCGACACGACATGGAAAGTATTACTTATTAAACCGAAGCCAACATTTGCTGGTGCCTGGTGCTATATTAAGTAGGACAAATTATTTACGGACTCACCAAAGATAAAAGAGATAAAGCTGAAAAGAAACTGAAAAAGAAGGAGAACAATGAGAAAACTTGACAGCCTCGCATGTGTTTTGTTGGGATATTGTCGCAATATCTTTGGCACCGCACATAATCCACACATTGGTCTCATCTATGATTTTGGTCACTCGTCGAGACAATTGAGTCTCCTAACTGCAGATCACTCGTTTGTTTCGTTCGCACCAAATGGCTCGTCGTCATCGTGTGTGTTTAGTGTCTCGTGTCCTAGCTGTTGAAAGATGTTCTCCCAAACTTGTGTACAAAGGTGCAGTCCTTGAAAAGTGTTGTGTTCGTTTTAAGGTTTTTGTGGAAAAGCTGACAGAAATAGTTGTTAGGTCATTTGACAGTTTTGCAGGCTTGTAGCCGATCTGCCGTGTAGATTTTATTTTGAAGCATGAGCCATGCGAAGTTTTATATATGGCAAACTTGTGTTGCTATAGCCGACATAGAAATTAATTAACAGGCTGCTTCGTTCCCGGGCCGAAAGCCCGTATTCACTTGCGTTGCGCTTTTCGACCGTGGAAGGCCGCGTGGACGCGCAAAGCGGCTCGCGGACGTGGGAGATCGACTGAGCAAGGTGATGTATTGGACCACATCATTTCCCACCTCAAAGTTAAGGGACCTCAAATAAACTTAAGATGATGTATTGAACCACATCATTATGTGCGCTGCATCGTGTCAACTGACGTGGCATGGCTACCGTACAGACGATCATGTGGTTGGGCGTTCTATCCCTACCAAGCGTAATATGTATGCCATGTGGGCCTAGTTTGCAGTAAAAGGGGTTTCGAAAGGAGTTGCGGTTTTGTGGTAGTTTCACTCTCTACTTGTTGTATCTAGCTGAAATAGGTTGTTAAAGTTGTATCTAGTTGGTACTTCCTCCAGACTAATAATATTTGTCATTTTGGCTAAGGACACAAAACAATTTTAACCGCTATTTTCTATTATAATATATATATAGAAATAACAAATATATGACTATATTGAAGTGCTTAAAACTAATTTGTTAGCAAACAATTTATTTTTCTAGTCCTGTCTCTTTCAAATGGATGCTACTTTTGTCGTGGTGCACGCATGTATTTTTATTTTCTTTGTTGAGGCTAGCAAGTAGCAACCCTATCAATAGGCTTTGTGAATGTGCCATGCTCATAACTAATCGTATTAAGAACATTCGATATATATTCTATTGAACTGTGGTTGTTCGATAGATGTTAAGTTTGTGATTTTAGCAAGCTGATCTATACTTTTACAATTTTCCATTAAAATAGATTATTTCTAAAATAAAATTCAAAGATGTATTGACCATTGCGGTGTTGCAAGATCAACCGGAAGAAATGGGGAGATGGATTCTAATAACTCGAGTGGACGTCCACCCGTTCATTGCATATCAACTAGATGGTTAAGAACAATTTTCAAAAAAATTGACAAGATAGATCAATATGTAATATATCACTCCACAAACATGCAAGTTTAAATTCAACTTCTACAAGTTGTAACAAAAATAACAAATTTAATTGTAAATATACATATAGTAATTTAAGTTAAGTTTTATTTGCTATTTAATTGTAAGGAGATGGATTCTAATAACTCGAGTGGATGTCCACCCGTTCATTGCATATCAACTTAATGGTCCACCCTAGTTCGATACCTCCTGTGCCCATGTACTGCAAAAGCAAGACATGCTGTACAACATGTGCATATATCACAAGTTTTCAATAAATGGTTACCTCACCAACCTTTGTCGAATACCTATCGAATAGCAGCCGTTCGATATGTACCCTGTCGAATTTTGGTTGTTTGATGGAGTAGTATGCTACTGTGATTTTAGTCAGCCGACCTACATTTTTGTATTTCCCATTTAAATTGTATTATTTCTAACAAAAAAAATTAAACATCCTTTTGCTTCCATAGATGCTATCTTTTCCTCTCTTCCAATGACACTTGATAGAAGTCGTTGCTGGGTCAACTCGAGACTGGTTGGAATTGGATGCCCAGTTGCCCAAATTGATCCGTGTCGCGCTATACTGTCTTCACTACTACCCATTTCCCTTTTTGACCCACTGATGCTCCGAGCGTACGTGCTGGGAACCATTCAAACTTGTAGCAGTGCGTAGTTATGGCGACTGTCAATCTACCATGACTGCCTGATGCTAGCAAGAAAATAAAGAACGCGTTTCAAGGCCCCTTGGTCGATCGATCTCTTCTTGCTCTATATATAATGGTGACGAAGGCTCGAAGAATTCACCAGAAATCTCGTGTCACTGAAACCACCCAAGTTGCAGCCAATCTCAGCCAATATGTCCTCCATTATTCTTACTCAGACACCATCAGTACCAGGACGCCTACTGCTCCTCCTACAGTTCTCGTTTCTGCTCCTCCTCAGCTCCGCCAGCAATGCTGTCACGCCGGCTGGGGTGCCATGCCGGCCAGACCAGGCGCCCGCGTTGCTCCGGCTGAAACGCTCATTCACCGTCACCAACAACTCCGTCACCGCCTTCCGGTCATGGCGGGCCGGCACCGACTGCTGCGGCTGGGAGGGCGTTGGCTGCGCCGCCGGCGCCGGCGCCAACAATGGCCGCGCCGTGACATCCCTTCATTTGGGAGACTGGGGCTTGGAGAGTGCAGGCATCGACCCTGCACTCTTCGAGCTAACCTCTCTGGAGTATCTAAACCTCGCCCATAACAACTTCGGTGGGTCAAAGATTCCTTCTGATGGATTTGAGCGTCTCATCAGGCTCACACATCTGAATCTTTCCAGCTCTGGATTCACCGGACAGGTGCCAGCCAGCATCGGCAACCTGACGAGTTTGGTATCACTCAACCTTTCCACTTATTTCATGATCGTGGAGATACCCGATGATGCTTATGAGACGCTTATATCTCAAACTGCTAATTCCATATGGCTCATAGAGCCAAATTTTGAAACCTTTATCTCAAAACTCACAAACTTGAGGGATCTCCACCTCGGCTATGTGGACATGTCCAACAGTGGAGCGCAGTGGTGTGATGCTCTAGCCAATTCCTCTCCTAATCTTCAGGTTATTAGCTTACCATTCTGTTCAATCTCTGGCCCTATCTGCCGCTCACTTTCCCTTTTGCATTCTCTTGCTGCCCTTAACTTGCAACATAACAATCTGTCTGGTCCAATCCCAGACTTCTTGTCAAACTTATCCAATTTGAGTGTTCTCCAACTTAACCATAATGAGCTTGAAGGATGGGTTTCTCCGGCAATCTTTGGACAAAAGAATCTTGTCACAATTGATCTCCACCATAATCTTGGGATCTCTGGTATTCTCCCAAATTTCTCAGCTGACAGTAGGCTGGAGGAATTGCTCGTTGGCCAGACTAATTTCTCGGGTTTAATACCAAGTTCCATTGGAAATCTCAAATTTTTGAAGCAGCTATACCTCGGTGCGTCTGGTTTTTTTGGAGAACTGCCCTCATCAATTGGTAAGCTAGAATCCTTGAATGCATTGGGGATATCCGGAGTGGGACTAGAAGGGCCATTACCATCATGGGTTGCAAACTAAACCTCTTTGACGGCTCGTGTTCTCTGATTGTGGGTTATCCGGATCGATACCTTCTTTCATAGGAGATTTGAAGGAATTGAGAACATTAGCGTTGTGTAACTGCAAATTTTCCGGTGAAATACCACCACACATATTTAATCTAACTCAAATGGAATTACTCTTGCTCCATTTTAACAATTTCACCGGCACAATAGAGCTGACTTCATTAAGTAATCTGCCACAACTTTATGCCTTTGATCTCTCCTATAATAATCTAGTTGTGGTCGATGGAGAATATAACTCATCAGTTTCTCTTCCCCAAATTGTGCTCCTATATTTACCGGGTTGCAGCATGTCTAAGTTCCCTATTTTCTTGAGGCACCAATATGAAATTAATGGCCTCGACCTTTCCGACAACGAAATTAACGGTACTATACCGCATTGGGCATGGGAAACTTGGAATTATATTTCCCTTTTGGGCCTATCCGGCAATAGATTTACGAGTGTGGGATATGACCCTCTTCTTCCCTTACAAGTAGATTTGCTTGATCTTAGCAATAACATGCTTGAAGGGTCCATTCCGATTCCTCGAGGCTCTTCAACATCTCTCAAATATTCAAACAATGGGTTCTCATCCATGCCATCTAATTTTAGTGCTCATCTTAGAGATGTTACCTTTTTCATGGCCGACGGAAATGAAATCTCTGGAAATATTCCTTTGGAGTTTTGCAGTGCTAAGAGTTTACAACTCCTTGATCTGTCTTACAACAACTTCAATGGATCAATCTCTTCTTGTTTAATGGACAGTGTTAGCACGCTGCAAGTATTAAATCTGAAAGGAAATGAACTTCATGGGGTGTTGCCAGACGATATCAAAGAAGGCTGTTCATTTCAGGCATTAGATATTAGCGGAAATTTGATAGAGGGGAAACTACCAAGATCATTAGTTGCTTGCAAAAACTTGGAGGTATTTGATGTTGGGTTCAATCAAATTAGTGACGCCTTTCCATGTTGGATGAGTACTCTTCCGAGACTTCAAGTCATTGCCCTCAGATCCAACAAGTTCTTCGGACAGGTCGCACAATCTGCTGTAGAGAAAAATTCTTGTGAATTTCCAGCTGCAAGAATTATTGATCTAGCCTCAAACAACTTCTCTGGTCCATTGCCACAAGATCAATGGTTTAAGAAATTGAAGTCCATGATGATCGGATACTCGAATACGTCATTAGTCATGGATCATGAAGTACCACGAGTAGGAAGGTACAAATTCAGTACTACGATCACATATAAAGGGAGCGCCGTCACATTGACCAAGATTTTGAGGACATTTGTATTCATCGATGTCTCAGAAAACAAATTCCATGGGAGCATTCCAGGGACCATTGGAGAACTTATTCTGTTACACGCACTCAACATGTCACACAACTTCTTGACAGGACCGATTCCATCTCAACTCGGCCATTTGAACCAGTTGGAGGCTTTGGACATGTCCTCAAATGAGCTTTCAGGAGTAATTCCTCAGGAGCTAGCATCCTTGGACTTCCTTGCAATATTGAACCTGTCATACAATAAGCTAGATGGAAGAATACCACAGTCACCTCATTTCTCTACATTCTCCAGCATCTCGTTTCTAGGGAACAAAGGTTTGTGCGGCCCTCCTCTGTCGACAGGATGCAGCAACACGACATCTCTGAATGTGATCCCTTCTGAGAAGAATCCTGTAGACATCGTGCTATTCCTTTCTGCTGGACTGGGATTCGGCCTTGGATTTGCCATTGCAATTGTAGTAGCATGGGGAATTCCCATTAGGAAACGGTCCACAGTAAGGCAGAGAGCTCTCTGAATTATCTCCTGAAATAAACTTTTCTGTATCAAGGTTACTTGCAGTACATTTGTAATCAAGGCTATGCCATTGCCGTCGCAAGCTAATAATATTCGAATCTTGCATCATATGCAGAGTGACATACTACAAATTTTACTCAAAGTCACCGGGATTGATTTTCTGAAATCTGACATCTAGAGCAAATTAACAATGGACGCCGATTGTTGTTAAACTTAAGAAAAGTTCATTTTACATCCCTCGACTAACGGTTAAGTTTCATTTGCATCCCTATATATATATATAAGTGGAGCTAAAATAAGGACATTGGGGTCACTCTTTTCACGTATCATGGTGCAAATGTCTAAAATAAGTGCTTTATAAATTAGTTAGAATATTTTGGTAGTGTAATTAGCGAAATTCGAGGCGCGGACACGCGGTCGAGGACGTGAATGAAACTCCAATATTAGTTGAGGGACATTAATTATTATTGAATTCCATATCAGCCAAAAATAATTCAATGAGAGGGAGAGGGAGAGATAAGTGAGAAGTAGGGATAGGATAAGGATAAGGGAGAGAGGAGATAAATAATCCTAAGCAGCCCTCTTTTTTTTTCTCCCATGCGGCTGGCTCGGCTCGCAGTGATATGTGCCGGTGCTAATGATGTAGATACTGGTTTTTATTTAAAACCGGTAACTATATGTGTTTTAAAGGCGTCAGTTTTTTTTTACCAATGGAGATGGGAAATGGTCAATAAAAACATGTTTTAAATGAATTGGCACCCATAAACCGGCTTCTATTAGGGATTCCGTAGTAATACTCGTCGGTTTCTTTCAGATTAAGCATTTCTTCCAATTGATCGGGCAACACCGCAACAAGCAAAGCATCCTTTCCATCCATAGATGCTCTCTTTCTGGCGTGGCCAATACAAGAAGCTACACCGGTTGCACACGCGCACATGTGCCATCTCATTCTCTCACAAAGCTTCTTAAAACTCGTGTTGTAGTCAGCTACAAATCTATCATGTACTTTTCTTCTTTCTCTTTTAGTTCGACATAAATCTGAGGCGCCAACTAGGTGCGCTCTCTTCCAAAACATTTGAATTTTTTTTAAGGTAAAAGAGTAGCCATCTTTCGGCCTCATTGTTTGTTTATTTGAGGAATAAGGCAAACGACATATTTACAAACGAAAATAATCTGTGAATAAAATTTTTATATACGTGTTTTTAGCGATCTAAGAGCAAATACTGAAAAATAAACTTCGATTAAGAAAACCCCAGATCAGCTTCAACTTTAAGGTTAAAAATTTAAATTTTAGCTAATAAGCATGAGCATAAGTGAAGATGAGACTGTTTGTATTAATAGAACAAAGAGTAACGGAAAAGCTATTTGCAGGACGGAGGAGGACCCGTGCCTGAACTTGTAAATTGACAAATTGTCTCACCACTTTTACCCAAGTTATGGTCTCTTCTTTGATTTTTCTTTTACGGTGGACGGGGTTGCTGCGATGTGGCGGAAGATTCTCGTGTTCCTCTCGCAATGTAGCTCCCAGATTTTAACGGCTTAGGGTTGTGTGCTGTCGAGAGTGTTTGCAGCCACCATTTCCTCAACTGAGGTAGCGTTACCCCATTCCTGGATTCACAGGTCCACATTTGCAGCTCGACGTTTGAAGTCGTTGCTACGTGGAGTACTAGCATTAGTTGGGATCAACTTACTGACTGGAATCGGATGCCTAGGGCTTGTTTGGCACAGCTCCAGCTTCAGCTCCACCTTTTCTAGAGTTAGAGCTCATCCAAACAGTTTTAGCTCCACCAAAAATAGGAGTTGGAGTTGTCCCAAACATGTTCCTAGTTTGCATTCCTCACCTTGATCTGTGTCTCAGCTCTCCTATCTTCTTTGCTCATTTTCCTTTTTCTTTGAACGGAAACTCATTTCCTTTTTGACTTCTTCGTGATGCTCATTTCTGGCAACAAGCCAACAACCAATGCTTGTTACTCTTTCTAACTAAAACTGCTCTCACCATCTCAAAAAATCTGGGCCGACGTAACTTTCGTCGGCCTGGCGATAAACAAATAGTGGTGGCGACTATCAGTCCAGCAATGCCTTCTGGTCATGGCAGACCGGCACCAACTGCTGCGGCTGGGGATACCTGAGAGGGTGTTGAGGTGAGGAGTAGGCAAAACAAAAGTAAAACCATCCCTTGACTTTTGATCGATCGATTGCGATCGTTGTGAGCACGTGCTTGGAATTTGTCACCACCCTTGACTATTTGGCCATTTCAACTTCCTAAATTCGTATATCGAGACGTAATTCGTCCATATGTAGACTACTCGTCAACGACTTCAAACGTCTATATGTAGACTACCGCCATTTCAATTGCGGGTAGTAGACTACTCGTCAGAAGTTCAAAACCTATCGGATAAAGAAATTATTTTTTTTTACCGGCGTATGCGATAAGACGAGTAACTTCTTTTGGACGATGACTCTGAAAACTTTGAGTGTTGTTTCCTTGATTTTTTTTGGCTAAATAAGTCGTGTACAAAGACTAGTGAGTACGGTAGAATCCTCCATACACCTGACCCAATTCTAAGCTCTTACTTATAGCTGCTAACCCAATCAAACTAAGCTGCTATTATGCCCTCCACAATGACCCGTTACAAGCTATTGTTCATGACATTGCTACTCCTCCTCTTACACACCCAGCTCGTTGTCCCTTCTTCATCAGCAACATCAGCTACGTACACCAACCACACCGGAGCGCCGCCGCCGGCGGTTCCATGCATGCCGGACCAGGCATCGGCGTTGCTCCGACTGAAACGATCCTTCTCCATCACCAACATGTCCGTGATCGCCTTCCGGTCATGGAACGCCGGCGAGGATTGCTGCCGGTGGGCAGGCGTCCGCTGCGGCGGCGGCGACGACGACGGCGGCCGCGTGACATGGCTTGATTTGGGTGACCGTGGCTTGAAGAGTGGTCACCTCGATCAGGTGATTTTCAAGCTGAATTCCCTGGAGTATCTCAACCTGGGTGGAAATGACTTCAACCTGTCCGAAATCCCATCCACCGGCTTCGAGCGGTTGAGTAAGCTCACCTATCTGAACCTCTCCTCGTCCAACTTCGCAGGCCAAGTGCCTGCACGTAGCATTGGTCAGCTCACAAATTTGATCTCCCTTGACCTCTCCTTTCGTTTCAAAGTCACTGAACTATTCGATATGGGTTACTTATATACCGGTGCATACTCTCACGAATGGCAGCTCGTCCTGCCGAACTTGACAGCCTTGGTTGCAAATCTTAGCAATTTGGAGGAGCTTCGTCTTGGCTTTCTTGACCTATCACACCAAGAAGCTGACTGGTGCAATGCTTTAGGCATGTATACTCAAAATCTTCGTGTTCTCAGCCTGCCCTTTTGCTGGTTATCTGGCCCCATTTGCGCGTCGCTCTCCAACTTGCGCTCACTGTCAGTTATTGACATGCAGTTCAGTGGTTTGACGGGTCGGTTTCCAGATTTCTTTGCCAACTTATCCTCCTTGAGTGTTCTCCAGCTTAGCTTTAATCACCTTGAAGGATGGCTCCCTCCATATATCTTTCAGAACAAGAGGCTAGTGGCTATTGATCTTCACAGAAATGTTGGATTATCTGGTACTCTGCCTGATTTTCCCGTGGATAGTAGTTTGGAGATTTTGCTTGTTGGTCACACCAACTTCACTGGTACGATACCAAGTTCCATTAGCAACCTCAAATCTTTGAAGAAGCTAGGCCTTGATGCAAGTGGTTTTTCTGGAGAGTTGCCCTCAACAATCGGTACGCTTAGACATTTGAATTCATTGCAGATCTCTGGGTTAGAGGTAGTAGAGTCGTTTCCCAAATGGATCACAAACTTAACTTCCTTGGAGGTCCTTGAGTTTTCCAATTGTGGCTTACACGGAACGATACCTTCTTTTATTGCAGACCTGAAAAAATTGACAAAGTTAGCACTATATGCCTGCAATCTTTTTGGGGAAATACCTCAACATATATTCAATTTAACACAACTAGATACCATCTTTCTTCATTCAAATAGCTTTACTGGCACAGTCGAACTTGCCTCGTTCTTGACACTACCAAACCTATTTGACTTAAGCCTCTCACACAACAAATTAACTGTAATAAATGGAGAAAGCAATTCTTCACTCACATCCTTCCCCAACATAGGGTACTTGGGTTTGTCATCTTGTAACATGACTAGATTTCCGAACATTTTGAAACATCTAAACAAGAATGAAGTGAATGGCATTGATCTTTCACATAACCATATCCAAGGGGCCATACCCCATTGGGCATGGGAGAACTGGAAAGATGCTCAATTTTTCTTTTTGAACTTGTCACACAATGAATTCACTAGTGTTGGCTACACCATCTTTCCTTTTGGTGTAGAAATGTTGGATCTCAGTTTTAACAAGTTTGAGGGGCCAATACCACTTCCCCAAAACTCTGGAATGGTGCTTGATTACTCAAACAACCGTTTCTCGTCCATACCACCAAATATTTCTACTCAACTTAGAGATACTGCCTATTTCAAGGCATCAAGAAACAACATCTCCGGCGACATTCCAACATCCTTTTGTAGTAATAAACTACAGTTTCTTGATCTCTCTTTCAATTTTTTTAGTGGATCAATTCCTCCTTGCCTGATCGAGGTTGCCGGTGCATTACAAGTACTAAATCTGAAACAAAATCAACTTCATGGAGAACTACCACATTATTTCAACGAAAGTTGCACATTGGAGGCACTAGACTTTAGTGACAATAGGATTGAAGGAAATTTGCCTAGATCTCTTGCTTCTTGCCGAAAATTGGAGGTCCTTGATATCCAAAACAATCATATCGCTGACTATTTTCCTTGTTGGATGAGTGCACTTCCTAGACTCCAAGTCCTTGTCTTGAAATCTAACAAGTTCTTTGGACAAGTGGCACCTTCTGTTGGCGAAGACAGCAGTTGCGAATTTCCTAGTTTACGTATCCTGGATCTAGCCTCCAACAAATTTTCAGGCACATTGAGTGAAGAATGGTTTACAAGATTGAAGTCCATGATGATTGACTCAGTTAATGGTACATCAGTGATGGAATATAAAGGTGATAAAAAACGAGTCTACCAAGTTACCACTGTGCTCACATACAAAGGATCTACCATGAGGATAGATAAAATACTAAGGACTTTTGTATTCATTGATGTCTCGAATAACGCATTTCATGGAAGCGTCCCTAAAGCTATTGGAGAGTTAGTTCTGCTAAACACGCTCAACATGTCACACAACTCATTAACGGGGCTGGTTCCAACTCAACTTAGCCATCTAAACCAAATGGAGGCTTTGGACCTGTCCTCAAACGAGCTTTCAGGAGTGATTCCACAGGAGCTAGCATCGTTGCATTTCCTCACAACATTGAACCTGTCCTACAACAGGCTGGTGGGAAGAATACCAGAGTCAACTCAATTCTCAACATTCCTGAACAACTCGTTTCTAGGGAATGACGGTTTGTGTGGCCCTCCATTGTCAAAAGGATGTGACAACATGACGCTGAATGTTACACTTTCTGACAGGAAATCTATAGACATTGTGTTGTTCCTCTTTTCTGGATTGGGATTTGGCCTTGGATTTGCAATTGCAATTGTAATAGCATGGGGAGTTCCCATTAGAAAATGGTCGCTACTAGGGCAGAGAGTCCCCTGAATTATGTACTAAAAGAAACTTTCCTGTACCAAGGTCATTTGCAGTTTGCTTGTAATCAGGACCATGTCATTGTTGTAGCAAGCTAATATATATTTGAATCTTCTATCTCGAGATAATTGATTACAGGTGTTAAAATGATAATGGTGTTATGCTTATTTAATTACTTTAGAGATACACAAGTCACTAGGATACACGCATTATATACAGATTTTTCTTTCGAAGTATACGTCATATACAAATTTACATACTAGCAATTTTACTATGATTGATTTGCTGCTCAAGCAAAATCTAGCTTCAGCAACTTAGCTCCCACGAAACAGCTGGGTTTGGAATCGGCTTTACAGTGGCCATTGTTCTGGCGAGCGAAACGCTGGAACTAGAACATTTCTCGCTCCACCAGTAATACTGTACTCCTTAGTAGTGCGCGCGTGCAGTGTGTATGAGCTTGTATGAATCTACTCTTTTACGAACAATGAAATATAATTCGACTTCAATTATAGTCTAAACTGTAAATTAAGGTGGCAGAATCACCTGATGAGTGAGACGATGCTGGTCATGTGGAAAATCTTGATTGCTTTGTCCCCATCTCTCCAGCTTCAAGACTGATGATTAATCAGGTGCGGGAACACATGCTGGATTTGCAAAGCTAGATGATGTCACCTGAAATTGTACTGCAGAAAAGGCAAAACTAGTCACGCACCAAATCGACAGGACGATACGTGCAATTTGCTCTCATCCATGCCGTGCAACCGCACAGGCGCATTCCGTCAAACACGTACCAGGCGGAAGGTAGAGCTCCACGACGTGCAGCGGAGCAGCAGGATTGATTCACTCCTGCCAGTGGCGGACCCAGGATTTGAACCCAGGGTAGGCCTAGCCAAAAAAAAAAAATCCAAATGCAACACAATATGATTCGATATAAAATGTGGTTAACGATACGGTATATAACTCTAAATGGTTCAATACAAGTAGAAAATAACAAATAAGTTTGAATCTTACCTAAATGGTCTAAAGTTGGCATGGACCTTTTAGAATGTACCCTCTTCTAGCCGCATCTTGATCGTTGGCATCAAAACATGAAATAGGAGCCCTTAAGCCTAGATCATGTTCAAGATCATCAACATCATAAACCAGCGGCGGTTGTTCTTCAGTTTCAATTGACCCCTGTTGAGTTATGTGTCTTAGTGAATATGTATATGTTTAGGGACTAAATGTAAAGACCATGGCATATAAGGAGATGGGGGACACCAGGTCGGTGGAGAAGGCCCCAGAAATTTCCCCATTGTCTGCTCTCTCGTCCTCTCAAACACCTAATCTCCTAAGGTCCAAATCATCCAAAAATTACAGCGTATCAGAGCAGGACGATCCTGCTTGATTTTCTTGCAATCCCTAGCAACACGAGTTCATCTGGAATGCTGGTTTGCAGACCGTGCAGTGAATCATGGTAGATCCTGAAGAGATGAGGTCGATCCATGTTTTGTTTGGTGATTAGTTTGCATCTGGTTTGCTGCCTGCTGTCTGTAAGAGTACGGTCTGTTTTTTGCCAAGGAAATCCATCCAAGCTTTGCCTTGTGATTTTGCTCCTGGACTTGCATTTTCTTCGTTGCTGTCTCAGCCTCTCAGGTGGCGTTGCTGCTGTTTTCTTTGCCGTGTGTGCTGTAGAGAGTTGCAGCAGACCTGTGTAGTTGTGTGACCTTGTATAAGTTCAGTCTTGATAAATCTATATAGAAGTTTGTGTTTTGATTGGGTTCCAACCTGCTCACTAAGAAATGAGTGAGACAACCACAGCAGGGGCGGCTGGGCGCTGGCGGCGTCGGGCAGGACGCCGGGACCGCGGGAGCCGGGAGCCCGAGAGGCCGCCGGGCGACGGCCGGACGCGGGTCGGAGAGCGCGCGGCCGGCCAGCCAGGGGCGGAGTCGCGGAGATGGCGCGGCCGCGGGGGCGCCGGCGCGGCGCTCGAAGGCAGCGGCGCTGCCGCCACGGCTGGGCACGCGCGCCTGGCCGGAGCCGGGAGGCCGCCGACCGAAGGACGCGGAGGGAGGAGCGGCGGCGCGAGTACCGGCCTCGCGGGACGGCGGGAGCGCCGGAGTCGCGCCGGCCTCGCGGCTCGCAGGAGCGCCGTCGCCGTCGGTCGGGAGTGGGAGGCCAGGAGGGGAGAGTGCACGGGAGAGAACAGAGAACAGACTTAGGATTTTTCTTTTTGTTGGGCCAGGCCTTTTTCATGGGCCAAAAAATGATGAATACCTGGTCTTCTTTGGGCCAAATTCTAGGGTAGTCCTGGGCCTTCTTGGTCCGCCCCTGACTCCTGCAACGTCTCCATGATGACAGGATGGTCACTGAGACTTTGCCCTGATCGAGCTCCATGTCGCCGCCTTCTAGCTCCGACGGGTCGCGTTTTCTCGCCGGCGAGTTACACGTAGCGGCGGGATTGGGGAAATCCGGTGTACGGTACAGCTGGTGGAGTGGGTGCTGGAATTTAGGTGTGGGAATTGGCAGAGTTGTCAAAGTGGGATGAGACGCCGATGAGGTGAGAAAAAAAAGTGGCAGGCGAATGGGGTCAAAGTGCACCAACCGGTGGCGCCGGCGCCGTCGGCGAGGACGGACGGCGAGCGGCGTCGGGGCGCCGGACAGGGCGTGCACGATGATCTCGAGCGGATGACGGCGGCGAGTACCACTTTGCCCTTGGCGCGCAGGTAGATGCGACCGTGACCACCGCTCGCCACGAGGATGGCCGGTTTGAGACCCTTCGTCCGCCGGTGCATCCACCCCGTGGATGCATTCCATGGAAGCATTCCTGAAGCTATTGGAGAGCTAGTTATGCTAAACACGCTCAACATGTCACAAAACTGCGAAAGGCCATGTAACCTAGGGTACAGCCTGAGTACCACCACCTCAACATTCAGAGTTCAAATAGAAACGAATTTTAGATTGGATTATTTAAGGGGTTAACTTTCCAATTTTAAAAACGTGTCGCACAACTCATTAACTAGTGCCGTCTAAACCAGATGGAGGCTTTGGACCAGTCCTTAAACGAGCTTTATAGGGAACGATGGTTTGGGCGGCCCTCCATTGTCAAAAGGATGCGACAACATGACGCTGAATGTGACACTTTCCGACAGGAAATCTGCAGACATTGTGCTGTTCCTTTTCTCTGGATTGGGATTTGGCCTTGGATTTGCTATTGCAATTGTACTAGCATGGGGAATTCCTATCAGAAAAACAGTCCCCAATAGGTCGGAGAGCCCTCTGAATTATGTATTAAAATGAACTTTTCTGTATCAATTTTACTTGCAGTATATTTGTAATCAAGGTTGTGCCATATTGCCATTGTTGTCGCAAACTATACAGAGGGACATACTAGAAACATTACTCAAGTCACTAGGATTGATTTGCTGGAATCTAGCTAGCATCCGGAGCAAATTGACCATTGCTGCTATCTTTATTTTTGAGTTATAGTACAAGTCACCAGGTGTCTAGGAATCTAGGATCATACACGCATCATATACATATAGGCTGTGTTTAGTTCAGCGCAAAGTTTGGATTTTGGTTGAAATTGGAACTGATGTGACTGAAAAATTGTGTGTGTATGACAGGTTGATGTGATGAAAAAGGGCTGAAGTTTGGATACAAACTTTGGATCTAAACACAGCCATAGTCACGTATAAGGGAAAATATATAGTGCAAATCACATATATAGTGGAAACTTGAAAACTACCATTGGATCGAGAAATGGACGTCCGAGATTCGTCCACGTCACCATGAGTTAAAAATTAACTCACACATTTTTAACTCATGGTGACGTGGACGAATCTCGGACGTCCATTTCTCGATCTAACGGTAGTTTTCAAGTTTCTACTACATATGTGATTTGCACTTCATATTTTCCGTATAGATGCTATTGTAGTAGCGATTTTAGTGGAGTCGCTCGGACTGATTTGCTGTTCGATCAAGCAAGCTGAAATCTACCAGCAGCAGCAACTTTAGTTCCCACGAAACAGCTGAAGCGCCGTCGCCTTCGTCATCCCGGCCGGCACCTTCTCGACGAACAGCAGGATCCTCACCGCCTTGGCCGCCTCCACGGCCAACTTGTCCGCCGCCTCCCATGCCTTCTTCTCCTGCTCCATCTTCTTTGTATCCACCTTGTTGTGCTTGGACGCCGAGTTGGAGTCCTCTAGCTGCAGCGCGTCCATGGTGAGCAGCGCCCTGGACAAGACCTTCCACCCGTTCACCTGCTCCTTCATGTCGGCGGTGATCGTCCCGCTCTTCCTCACCGCCCTGGGGTTCATGAAGCCGCCCACAAGCTCCGCCACGGTCAGGAAACGCACGGCTTCGTTCACCATCAGGAGCAGCGTCGCCAACGCCTCGCCGGCCCGTTGCCGCGCCACGCCGCCGCCGCCGCCGCCGCTGGCGGCGAGACCGGCGATCGTGTCCACGGCCTGCGTCATCTGCTGCGGACCGAGCGTGACACCGACCATGTTGTCCGTGTGCCCGAGGAGCTCGCGGTACGAGCCACCGAAGCCGAGGTAGGTGGCGCCGGCGATGAGGCCGCGGGTGAGCTCCCACCACGCGCTGGTGCCGTCGCTGCCGCGGCGGAAGCCCTCCAGGTAGAGGTTGTCGGCGCGCGTGGCGAGCGTGAGCTCGCTGGTCTGCGTCCGGAGCACGACGTGGAACCAGCGGCGCGGCGGGACGTCGGGCTCCACCGGCGGGAGCACGGGGCGGTTGTGGGAGAAGTGCCTCGGGTTGGCCACCCTCTTGCGGATGCCGGCGATGAAGTCGCCGTAGTTGTCGCTGCCGCTGCCGCTCACGTTGAACGTCACGGTGAACAGCGGGTTCAACGCCATGGCCAGATGCTCGATTGTTGTGAACTACAACTGTCAAAAGCAGAGGATTGCTGAACTACCATGGACAAGATGACACAACCCTGCCAGTTGGTACGTGTGATTTATAGGCAATGGAGTATCTGCTTATACTAGTCAAAAACAAACAAGTTTTGCTTACAGGTCAAAACAAGAGCGAATTTTGCTTTTGGCAGTGCATGCATGTAGTATGCAGAGGCACAGAGCACACCTGAGAGAGATGTTGTTCCATGGACGCCTCTGTTGAGAAGAGAAATATCAGCCTAGAGTGAGTCAAAAGACTGCTTCAAATCAAAGTTCAACTGGATAACGTGTTGCCAATCTATGACAGGCTAGCAGCGTTTGAGAGGAGAGGATACAGACGTCAGTATGTCACTCGTTTTCCATGCTCATACTTCCCGAAGATACGGTTTTTTTTCTGGTAAAAATTTCCTACAATTGTTTTAAAAAATATTAATCTATTTTTAAGTTTAAAATAATTAATACTCTCTATATTTCATATTATAAGTTATTTAATTTTTTTTCATAGTTAAACCTTTTTTTAGTTTAACCAAATCTGTGAAAAAATAAAGTAGTATTTTGAACACAAAACATATATATTATCAAACTATATTAAATTTAATAAAACTAATTAGATATTTAAAATGTTGCTATATTTTCTACAAACTTAGTTAAACTTAACAAAATTTGATTAAAAAAAGTCAAACGATTTATAATATATATATAACGAATGGATACTTAATTAATTATTTACTAATGGCTTATCGTATTTTTTTCTTCTTCTTCTTTCTCCTCCTCTCAAAGACAGCCGCGTCACGATCACACAACGCTGTACTGCTTTGTCAACTAATAGCACTGGATAATTGGATACTACGTACAAAGCTGAGTGCTTTGTCAACTAATAGCACTGGATAAACAAAGCTGGATCACGCACCAAATTGACTGGACTATATGTGCAATTTGCTCTCACCCATGCCGTGCAACCGCACAGGCGCATCCCGTCGAACACGTACCAGGCGGAAGGTAGAGCGCGACGACGTGCAGCGGAGCAGCAGGGTTGATTCGCTCCTGCAACGTCTCCATGAAGACAGGATGGTCAGTGAGACTTGCCCTGAGCTCCATGTCGCCGCCTTCTAGCTCCGACGGGTCGCGTTTTCTCGCCGGTGAGCTACAGGGAAATCCGGTGCACGGCCGATGTCGGAGTTGGCAGAGTAGTCGAAGTGGAAAAAAGGAGGCAGGCAAATGGGGTCAAGTCTACCAACTAATTGGGCCGTAACATGATGGCCCGGTAGTGGCCTCCAGTAATTAAAGCCCATTTTTCCAGCAATCTCGGCCCATCGAACTGCTCTCGCGACTATCGTTGGCGCCTTATTATCCATTGCCTTTCTGCAACCGCCGCCAAGGATGCGATGCGATGAGGATGCAGGGCAGCATTACTGAGCTAACAATGTTCATCTGTTTTGCACACTTTCTGCCATTTTATAATCCTTCAGTGCAAGATGCTCATTTCCTTAATTTGGAAGGTCCGGCCCTTTTGCAACTCGGGCGTTTAATCACAAAACTTGTGGTATACTTACGATTAGCAGGGGCGGATCTAGGGGTGGTGCCGGGTATGCACCGGCATACCCAAATATTTCAGAGAAAATATAGGATGTAGTATTCATTCGTGGCCTAAATATTTGGTAGATGCCCTTGTTCCTAAGCAAACGGAAGACCAAAAGGCTTACTTGATCTCGTTCTCTAGTTGTCGTGGGCATTTCTGTTGGTCAATACTCAGTTGGTGGTGCAAGAAAAATAGCGGAAGCAATGGCCATACAGTATGTTGTGGTGGCCGGCCACGGTGAGGCTGAGACCAACGCACAACGCAGTCCATGTTGCGCCGACGCCAATGGCCTGGAGCCTTGAGGCCCTAAAGCCATCACCGAACTAGTAGTCTTTTACCCTTCTATAATTTACTTTCTCTGAATATCTGATTCTTGGACCAGTATTACTTGATTCAAATTCATCAAAACTAAAATGCAAAATCAAGCATGGGTTGTGACAACGGACCAAGCATGGGAGAAATTGGTTCTTTCATACTCCCTCCGTCCCACAATATAAGGGATTTTCAGTTTTTGTTTGCAACGTTTGACCACTCGTCTTATTCAAAATTTTTTTGCAAATATAAAAAACGAAAAGTTGTGCTTAAAGTACTGTAGATAATAAAGTAAGTCACAAATAAAATAATTAATAATTTCAAAAATTTTGAATAAGACGAGTGGTCAAACGTTACAAACAAAAACTCAAAATCTCTTATATTATGGGACGGAGGGAGTAAATTGTCTACATTTTACCAACTTTTCATGAATTAATTTAACTAAATTTTGATCAAATTTCATAAAATTTTTGCTACCTACAACCTGACAAGTTTTAGTTAAAGAATGATATTATACATCCTAGCGTCGGCACATCAGTATGATTTTTCTGGGTCCGCCACTGTCGATTAGATCATCCCGTATACAATGACCATGCATGAGACCATCAATGCGTCTGGATGTTGATCATCAATTGCAGCCTGAAGGATCAACAACGTCGAAGATAATTCATACACCCTCCATCCCAAAATATTTGACGCCGTTGATTTTTTTAAACATGTTTGACCGTTCGTCTTATTAAAAAAATTTAAGTAATTATTAATTCTTTTTCTATCATTTGATTTATTGTTAAATATACTTTTATGTATACATATAGTTTTACATATTTCACAAAAGTTTTAGAATAAGACGAACGGTCAAACATTTTTAAAAAAGTCAACGGCGTCAAACATTTAAGGAAGGAGGGAGTTCACTAATCGGCAGCTTTCCAACTCCTGCTTTCACTAAACGCTACAGTTAGCGCCGGTGGCACGTTTTTCAAATGAGAAAAATGTAGGATACTATGCAGTTGATGTGGAATACTGATGGCGTTAGCATCCGTTATTGATAAAAAAAAATAAGAAGAAGAAAACCCACACGTCTAAGGCTGTGTTTAGTTCAGCGCAAAGTTTAGATTTTTGTTGAAATTAAAGATGATGTGACTGAAAAGTTATGTGTATGATAGGTTGATGTGATGGAAAATGACTGAAGTTTGGATCCAAATTTTGAATCTAAACACAGCCTAAGAAACCCAGATTAGTGGAGTACTACTGGCGCAACTTATCGAGTAAGCCAGCGCACGCGTGCCAAGCCACCAACTATTCCCCCTCCCAAAAAAATGAAGATGATGTGTTACAGTTTTCTTTTTCCGAATATTATAGAAAGACCTAATATTAAATAATTAGAAGAGGTGATACTTCGAACCTAAGTCGTCTAGCCTATCACTTTATGGGGCTAGTCGGAAAACATCTGATGTTTCTCAACAGTTTTTTTTTGTCGCCGGCTAGCTGATCGATATAGTTACTTTGGTGGCCTTTTTTCAGCAAATAGTAATATGATCATGCATTATAATGTAACGGGTATTTGAGATTAAGGATGGGATGCATGGCCATATAATTAGGTATAGTTTGGAGTATGGATTAATCCTAAACCACCGGAGGTTCGATTTTCGTAGACGGGCATGTAATTCGGAGCCAAAACCCCGCCGACAAAATATTGTACCCGGGGTGGAGGGGGCAGTCCGCCTGCGAAGATCGATCTTTGCAGGCGGACCATATAAGCGGCACCTGCGAAGATCGCAGGCGGCAGACGTCGTGCGCCTGCGAAGATCGATCTTCACAGGCGTCGCTTATATGGCCCGCCTGCAAAGATGCCCCTATATAGTCTTCTTCCTTCCTGAGCCCTGTTCATTTTCCCCGACGTTTCTCTCTCCTAAAGTGACTTAAATATAGGGGAGAGGTTTTGATCTTCAAATCTTCGGGGATTTTTCTACGATGCTTAGATCTACTCATTTCCACAGTAGGTATGCAATTTTTTAAGCTTTTAGACCTCAATTTGTGATGGATTTATGCATGCAAAATTGTGAAGGAAAAGCTCCATGTTTTTTAATTTAATTTCTTTTGATATGTTGATATTAGATGTATGTGTAATACTTGATGCCTCTTGTTGTAGTGGTTTAATGTGGTAACATAAATTCTCAATTTTTTTTTATTTTGCTATCACATCCACCTCCTAGTTCTAGATCTAGATCTAGATCTTGTCATATATAAAGAGAATAAAATTTTTAATTTATATTTATTTGGTGCAATCAAAAAATAATTATATTAGTTTGTAATATGCCGATGAAATGATTTTGTTAGATATTCTTAATATACTAATTTGGCATGTCTGTATAAAAAAATTGAAATAAACTTTGTTATTTTAGTAATTTACAATTAACCTTTAGTTAGTTAGTTTTGAATAGCGATAAGTTTTTTCAATAAATCCTACAAATTTGGTATTAATTGTGCAAATAATTTATATTCATATTTTTAGAGATATGGAAAGTCAGGAATGGATGTATCATTGGCCGAGGTTTTTGTCTCCATATAGAAACGAAGTGTCAAAATTTATTGGTATTGCCAAGGCACACGCTGAGAAGAACAATATGAGGAAGATAATTTGTCCATGTGCTGACTGTAAGAATGAAATAGCCTGGGACTTCGATGATGCTTTTAAAGTGAAGGAGCACTTAGTAACTCGTGGATTTATGGACAAGTACGAAATATGGACACATCATGGTGAAGAACAAGTGGACGGGCCTGAAAATATATTACCGACACAAGTTGAAGACATGGTGCATGACGATGGTTCTGTTGAGGACAAAATCGATCTAGAGGAAATGTTACGTCATGCAGAACCCGAGGTGCTGATGGGGTCAGCTAGAGGTTTAAATAACTTTGAAGCTTTACAGAAGGCAGCTAAGGAAGTTTTGTACGATGAGTCGAAGGGCTGTGACAGTGAGTTCAGAACACTACGGTCAGTTCTTGAACTTATGAGGTTAAAGGCGAGACATGGATGGTCTGATTCCTATTTTCGTAGGCGGACCGGACTAGCCAACGTCCGCCTGCGAAAATTATCTCCGCCCCGCCTGCGAAGATCGGCAATCTTCACAGTCGTTGGCTTACAGGCGGATGGCCGTCTCGCCTGCGAAAACCCTTTTCGGCCGCTTGCGATAATGCTTTTCCTAGTAGTAAAATGTTTTTTTTTCATTTCCTTTGGCTCTCATACTACAGACATGCGGTGGAGGAGGACGGAAGGATGACGACTTCTTTTACTGTAGTAGACAAATGCAACCCAAACGGTGCTACATCAATTAGAAAACAACCCAGCAATCACTTTTATGTTGCATTATAGGAACTTACATGTTAGCAGAGTGATTATTTATCTTTCGTTTCATCTTATGGTAGCTATTTTTTGAATGGGCTTTAAACCAACAATTGTGTAAAAATTAGATGTAGTTTCCGTTGAAGTGAAGGCCGGATTTCATTCATTATCTAAAAAAAGTAGGAACTAATTGCATGTACCTTTCATTCTATATACTATAATCAGTTTAAGAAATAATTGTTAAAAGCAGAATCCACGTTAAGCCACATCATCTCAGCTATTGGATCAACACGTTCCTTAAACACTCACTCAAATATTACCATACCTACAGAAAAGACTGTCAATGTTCATGGCCTATCGTAAATTCTAAGAAGAGAGCAATTTTACGGTCCTTGAAGAGGTACACGAGGTATTTCTTGATATTTCTACTATAAATTTGATATTTCTTGATACTTAGATACTATGAGATACTAAATTTTTAGTACATCATAGTATCTTCTCAAGAACTGAAAAATTGCTCTTCTAAGAAAGCCTAAAATGGTGTTAGGACCGTACCAGACAGATTCCCATCTTGCTTTTTCCTCGCTTACCTTTCAATATCTTCTATATTTTTTCTATATTTTTTTTATTTTAACATAGTTAGTTTGATAGCAACTATTTTAAACTACATATCCTGTTGTAATGCGTGGAGTTGCATCTAGTTATGCAATTGATGATTACGTATTTACGTACACTAAGTTCGTGAAGATCTCTTATGCTTCTTGATACGTAGTATATAAAAAAAGGCATTTCTCAAAGAAAAGGAAACATAATGTTGCCTTCTCAAATCGGGGAAATTAAAGAGGAGGCAACTTCCATACGTAAACGTACGTGACGCGACCGTCAGTAGTCGTTGGGGTCGTGCTCTCAAACCAGCTAGTACTCTCCTACACACATAATGACATAAACTCTGTTAAATGTAACTAAACGGGGTTGATCAACGCTCACGTCCACGCTGATGTTGGATCAGGTAAATAAAACTAGCCTAGTAGCCTTGGATTTGATCGGTCGTCGTCGATTGGGATCGTTGTGAATGTGGCTGAAAGCTTTGCTCCCGGTCGTTCAATATTCGGCCCTGTCAACTTCGTACATTAACTTTCGCCGGCCCACAAGTTGTTTTCGCTGTAAACTTCCATCACGCGGCCCATCGCTGCAAGAAAGCCGTGCTTAGAACGTTGCGTATGAGTGTTACCCCTGTATGATTGGAATAATTACCGTTTACCGAGTTGCTAAACTTCAGGAAATTAATCAGGATGACGACTCTTTGAAAAGAAAAATCTCGTACACATTTTAGACAAAAAAAATCTAACAATAATACGATTAAGATAGCCTTCACCCGTTGTAATGCACGTGTATTTTTTCTAGTCTCTTAAAAAATATAGAAAATGTATTAATATAAATTTTTAAAATATTTTTTTATAAAAACATATTATGTGAAAGAAAAGTGTAAGTTCAAAAATTGTAGTATAGAACCTATCCTAAATCATTCACTACATGTACTCGATCCATGACTGGCCGGTTGATCCTCTTCTTAGGGCTGTGTTTAGTTGGATCCAAAGTTTGGATTTTAGTTGAAATTGGAGATGATGTGACTGAAAAGTTGTGTGTGTATGACAGGTTGATGTGATGAAAAAGGACTGAAGTTTGGATCTAAACTTTGGATAGGTTGTGTTTAGTTGGATCTAAAGTTTGGATTTTGGTTGAAATTGGAGATGATGTGATGTGACTGAAAAGTTGTGTGTGTATAACAGGTTGATGTGATAAAAAAGGACTGAAGTTTAGATCCAAACTTTGTATCTAAACACAGCCCTAGTTCGTGTATAAAAATGAGGGAGAGCAAGCTAGAGCCGCACTCAACTGTAACTCTGCCAGCCCGATCAAACTAAAGCAGCTATTATGGTGGCCTCCCCGACAAAAACGTTGTTCTTGCTGTCGCTCCTCCTCCTCCACCTACTCAACCCTTCATCAGCAGCTACGTACACCAATCACACCCCTGACCAGGCAGCACCGCTGCTCCGGCTGAAAGAGTCCTTCTCCATCACGAATGAGTCCATGGCCGCCTTCGATTCATGGAAGGCCGGCAAGGACTGTTGCCTGTGGGAGGGCGTCCGCTGCGGCGACGCCGACGGCCGCGTGACATGGCTTGATTTGGGGGATTGTGGCTTGGAGAGCAGCCGTCTTGACCCGGCGCTTTTTAACCTGACCTCCCTCGAGTATCTTAACCTGGGTGGAAATGACTTTAACGAGTCCGAAATACCATCCACCGGGTTCGAGCGGCTTAGTAAGCTCACCCATCTTAATCTCTCCTCGTCCAATTTCGCAGGTCAGGTGCCTGTACATAGTATTGGCCAACTCAATAGTTTGGTCTCTCTTGACATGTCCTCTCGTTTCGGATTGAGTGAGCTATTCGACGACCGTTACACTGTCTATGGTGGTGATTCCACAGCGCACGCATGGCAGCTCATTGTGCCAAACGTAACAACTTTAGTTGCAAATCTCATCAATTTGAAGGAGCTCCGTCTTGGTTTGCTGGACCTATCCAACATTGGGGCTGAGTGGTGCAGTGCTTTAAGCAAGTATACTCCAAATCTCCGTGTTCTTAGCCTGCCCTTTTGCTCGCTCAATGGTCCCATTTGCAGAACGCTCTCTAGTTTGCGCTCACTATCCGTGATTGACCTACAATACAACCATTTGACCGGTTCAGTTCCTGAATTCTTTGCCAACTACTCTTCCTTGAGTGTTCTTCAGCTCAGTTATAATTATCTTGAAGGATGGGTCTCTCCTTTAATCTTTCAGAACAAGAAACTAGTGACTATTGATCTTCATAGAAATCATGACTTATCTGGTACTCTACCGAATTTCCCAGTTGGCAGTAGTTTGGAGAGTTTACTTGTTAGTCTGACCAACTTCTCTGGTGGAATACCAAGCACCATCAGCAATCTCAAGTCTTTAAAGAAGCTGGGCCTTGGTGCAAGTGGCTTTTCTGGAGAGCTGCCCTCATCAATTGGTAAGCTTAAATCGTTGAGTTTATTTCAAGTCTCTGGGTTGGAAGTGGTAGGATCTTTTCCCCTATGGATCACGAACTTAACCTCCTTGGAGGTCCTTGAATTTTCCCACTGTGGCTTATCCGGACCAATACCTTCTTCCGTTGGAGATATGAAAAAAATGAGAAAATTAGCACTCTATGGTTGCAACTTTGTAGGGGAAATACCTCAACATATATTAAATTTAACACAACTGGATACCATGCTTCTTCATTCAAATAATTTCATTGGCACAGTCAAACTCTCTTCATTTTGGACACTACGAGACCTATCTGTCTTAAACCTCTCAGACAACAACTTAACTGTAGTAGATGGAGAAAACAATTCTTCACTGATATCCTTGCCCAACATAGAGTACTTGAGTTTGGCATCATGTAACATAACTAAATTTCCAAACATTTTGAGTCATCTAAATAATAATATAATGAGTGGCGTTGATCTTTCACATAACCAAATCCAAGGGGCCATACCACGTTGGGCATGGGAGAAATGGACATATTTTGAATTTTTCTTTTTGAACTTATCACACAATAATTTTACTAGTGTTGGCTACAACTCCTTTCTTCCTATTGCTGTAACGGCGTTGGATCTCAGTTTTAACATGTTTGAGGGGCCAATACCTCTACCCCTATACTCTAGATCCGTGCTTGATTACTCAAACAACCGTTTCTCATCTATACCAATAAATATTTCTACTCAGCTAACAGGTACGACCTATTTTAAGGCATCAAGAAATAACCTCTCCGGGGACATCCCACCATCTTTTTGTAGTAGCAACCTACAATTTTTGGATCTCTCTTACAATCTTTTGAGTGGCTCAATCCCTTCTTGCCTAATCGAGGATGCCAATGCATTACAAGTTCTAAATCTGAAACAAAATCAACTTCATGGAGAACTAGCGCACAATATCAATGAAAGTTGCACATTAGAGGATCTAGATTTCAGCGACAATAGGATTGAAGGAAATTTGCCTAGATCTCTAGTTTCTTGCCGGAAATTGGAGGTCCTTGATATCCAAAACAACCAAATCAACGATTCTTTTCCATGTTGGATGAGTGTAATTCCTAGACTCCAAGTCCTTATCCTAAAATCCAACAAATTCTTTGGGCAAGTGACACCTACTGTTGCTGAGGAAAGCACTTGTGAATTCCCTAGTCTACGGATCCTAGATCTTGCCTCCAACAAATTTTCAGGCACACTGAGTGATGCATGGTTTATGAGACTTAAGTCGATGATGATTGAATCTACTAACGAAACATTAGTTATGGAGTTTGAAGGTGAACAACATCGGGTCTACCAAGTTAACACTGTGCTCACATACAAAGGGTCTGCCATCGCAATTAGTAAGATACTAAGGACCTTTGTATTCATTGATGTCTCGAATAACGCATTCCATGGAAGCATCCCTAAATCTATGGGAGAGCTAGTTCTGCTACATGCACTCAACATGTCTCATAACTCACTGACGGGGCCGATTCCATCTCAACTCGGCCATCTAAACCAAATGGAGGCTTTGGACCTGTCCTCAAACGAGCTTTTAGGAGTGATCCCACAGGAATTAGCATCCTTGGACTTCCTCGGAACGCTAAACCTATCCTACAACAAGCTGGAGGGGAAAATACCAGAATCACTTCATTTCTCGTCATTCTCCAATAGTTCATTTCTTGGGAATGATGCTTTGTGCGGCCCTCCGCTATCTAAAGGCTGCAGCAACATGACATTGCTGAATTTGATACCTTCCGAGAAGAAATATGTAGATGTTATGCTGTTCCTCTTTTCTGGAATAGGATTCGGCCTTGGATTTGCCATTGCAATTGTTGTATCATGGGGAATTCCCATTAGAAAAAGGTCATTAGTAAGGCAAAGAGCCCTCGGAATCATGTATTGAACTGAACCTTTTTCTGTATCAAGGTTGTAAACTTGTAATCAGGGCCATGTCATTGTTGTTGCAAGCTAATATTTGAATTCTTCCATCTGGATCAAATTAACCATGGGTGCTAATGGTGTTAAAAGTATATACTTAGAGTTACACAAGTCAGCTACTCACTAGGATATACGCATATCAGATACAGAATTACATTGTATACCAGCAATTTAATTTAATCACCTGAAAATGTAATGAAGAAAAGGCAAAACTAGTCATGCACCAAGTTGACAGAATGAGACTGTAATTTGCTGTAACATGCACTGTGCAACTGCACAGGCGCATTCCCTCGAACACGTACCTGGCAGAAGCAGCGCCGCACTGGCGAACAGCGGAGCAGCAGGATAAACTCGCTCCTGCAACGTATCCATGGTGACCGTATGATCACTGAGACTCACCCTGACCTCCAGGTCGCCACCTTGCAGGTCCAACCTGTCGCGTTTTTTCTCTCCGGCGAGTTGCGAGTAGCGGTGGACCTTACTGGGGATTGGGGGTGTACGGACGGCTGGTGGAGTGGTGGTGGGAATCGAAGTGGGGTGAGGCGTCTACGAGGTGAAACAGAGGCAGTCGAAGGGGGACAAGTCTACGAAACCAACCGGTGGCGCCGGCGGCGTCCGAGAGGACGGGCGGCGAGCGGCGTCGGGGCATCGAACAGGACGCGCACGGCGAAATCGACCGCATGACGGCGGCGCGTACCACTTGCCCTTAGTAGATGCTGACCGGCGCTCGCCACGAGGATAGCCGGTCTGGGTGGGAGGAGAGCCTTCGCCCGCGGCGGCGCGGCGCATCCACCTCGTCGCCGGCCATGGCCGTGCCTGGGAGGGAGGAGACACGCAGACCATGGCCGCGCCGCCATTTCCCAACTGTCGCATCGTATGGGCCCGTACACATTACGGGCCGTGGTGGCCTCCAGTAATTAAAGCCCATTTGCGCAGAAATCTCGGCCCATCGAAGCGCTCTCGCGACTCGCGTTGGCGCCTTGGCGCGTCGGCGGCGTTGCCGCTCCCGCCACGTTCTCCCGTGCATGGCGTTCCCGCGCATTACCTTCCCTTGCCTTCCGCAACCGCCCGGCACCGGGATCTCAAACAGATGTGACGAGGATGCAACGCAACGCAGCATTGCTGAGCTGACAATGTTCATCTGCCTTAACACTTTATGGCTTCTTTCATGGGACGCACACGCACGTCGTCCTATCTCTAGCACAACTGGAAAATTAAACCCGTATAAATTGGTGAAGATGAGCATATCCGAAAAATTGGATCGATATATCTTGATATCAACGGAATCATTATAGACATTTCGCTGACGACGGGTATATTGTATACCATTGAAAGAATAATTAGTTATAATACAACTTACAAGCATCCAAGGTTAAGTCTCTGACTTAATTAGTTGAGCTACGCTCACTTTGCTCAATTGCTTATTTCATGAAACTGAATGGCCCTTTTACATCTCGATCCTCTAAAATCATACAACTTGTGGAACTAGTTACTACGATTAGATCATCCCGTACACAATGACCATGAGACCATCCATGAATGCTTCTAGCATGATGATCATGAACTACCTCGTAGAAAATTCATATTTTTCAGATAATTGAAAAAAAAACAACGAGTTCACTACACTGCAGTTATCCTGTCCAACTGGATGGTAAGGCGAATATTTTCAACTCTTGCTTTCTCACTATCCTATAATTGCAATTTTTCTTTTTAAAAATTAAAAAAAACTGTAGACATCGCTTACGAAATGACCCACTTGTCAGTGTCTCCGTCACTGAACATATATTTTTTTTTCATTTTTATAATTTTTTTATTTTTTTTATTTCAAAAATAGATCCTTCTAAAAAATATTTCCAAAATATGAATCTTTCGATCATGCCAGCACGCTTGGCGCGGCGAAAACACACCACACATAGTGGGCGTGATGGTTTTGTTCTACCACGCTAGTGAGAGTGGCGTGATCAAATAACGATGTCATGCTAGTTAGATCGACATGACCAAATAACATTATTACGGTATTGTTATGTTGTTTGTAGGCTGGTCAAAAGGTTCATATATTGCAAATAAATTTTGAAACGGTCAAAAGGTTCATATCTTGGAAATAAATTTTGAAAAGGTTTATTTTTAAAATTAAAACTTTAAAAAGTTCAAAAAATAGAAAAAAATTCACGGAAATAGCAGGGCCCGGCAGGAGAGCACGTCGTTCACTCACGGATATGATCCGCTGGTCGGTTTCATCATGTTGTCACCGGAAGAACGGGACTACCACGTCGTCGTACGTTGCCGAAACCCGAAAGTGTCCACCAAATGCGTTGATTCAACGGTAGACGGGCGGAGTGCGGGTTCGGTGCAGACGCATCTACGCTTGTTCCCCACCATTATTCACGAATCACGACTCGCTCGCTCATTGGTAACGGTCGCGGTGGCCAGAAGTAGCTACGCTAGCTAGCAACTTTGAGCGTCTCTAACAGCCTCTCTAAATCGGACTCTCTAAATACTCATATAGCCCAACTCTCAATTTGATTTGGCTAGTCAAAATCGTTGCTCACTCCAACAGATTCTCCATCTATCATCTCTATTTTAAGTCTATGACATTGTGAGAAACCTAATTCGCGCGTACGCGTTGCCGGCGCGCACGCCGGCCCACTAAGGCCCATGTAAGCGCTTGTGCTTCTTTCTTTTTTTTCTCTTTATTTTACACCGCCGTTTCTTTCTTTTTCTTTTTTTTCGCTAATTGTTATTCCTGCCGTACGGATAGATTAGTTTTCTATTTTTACTAGTGATTAGTTTACTAGTAATATTTAAATCTTAATTTTAAAATTTTAAATTTGGACATGAAAATTTTCAAATCTCGAGTTGAAAGTTTTCAAAATTTTCAAATCAGACTTGAAAGTTTTTGAATCGAGTTGAAAGTTTTTAAATCTTGAGTTGAAAATTTTCAAATCTCAAGTTGAAAGTTTTCAAAATTTTCAAATCTGGACCTGAAAGTTTTCGAATCTCGAGTTGAAAGTTTTCAAATTTGAGTTGAAAGTTTTCAAATCTCAAGTTGAAATTTTTCAAAACTTTTGAATCTGGACTTGAAAGTTTTCGAATCTGAGTTAAAAGTTTTCAAATCCGAGTGAAAAGTTTTCAAAATTTGACTTTAAAATTTAAATCTTAAAACAAAAGTTTTCAAATCTGACTTAAAATTTTTTAATCTGTTAGTAAAAAAATCTCCAAAAAAGAAAAAAAAATCTTGAGAATCTTCCCTAATTACTCGTTATTAGTGTCAAGTGTGTGTTGACTAATACTATAGAGTAGTTAAGGAGGTGCTCGCTGCTGGCGCGCACGCGCCAGCTAGCAGCCCCCATGACATTGAGACCCAATTTGTCAGCCTCTACTGCCTTCTTCTTCCTCTTCTTTCTCCCCCTCTTCTTCTCCTGTTGGGGCATCCCCGAGCCTTCTTCACGGAGAGGGTACCCGTGCTTGCCGACGCCCGCGCTGGCCACCTCCTGCCCGTCGTCATCATCCGCAGTGGCCGCGGATGACGCCGCGTCCTGCTGCTCGTCCGACACGGGGTCCACCTTCATCGACCTCTCCGAGGGCGGCGGACGAGGCGAGGGAGTCGGAGGAGGTGAGATGATGTGCACACGATGCTGATGAGGTTCAACGACGCCAGCAGCAGCCCACTGCCACCCTTCGCTGCCGCCGCTGCCATCACCGTGTTCACCATCGCCGACGATCTCCTGCTAGCTCTCTCAAGTACGTACACTCTGATAGATCTCTCGATTGATTCCAAGCTCTGGCGATCGAAGAGATCACTCAACAGATCGATCGATCGATCGAGCTAGCAAAATAATAGGAACTAGATGAATACCCCGCCACGTTGTTGCGGGAAATTAAGTTGTATATCATATACAAATAAGCTATATTATATTTTGTAAACCAAAATAAAATGACTTCCTATGTTTTATATAATTAACCCATGATTGCAAATATAATGCAAGGTGAATATATTTTATGTAATTGATACTTATGAAATTTAAACTAAAAAACAATTGAGATTGTATGGTTTTATGAGAGAAGAAAGAAGAGACTATTTGTACCATAGATCTATTATCCAAAGACTAAAAATAATTGAGATGATGTGGCTTTATGAGAGAAGAGAGAAATAGCATTAACTACATTTAGTGGGGATGAACTATATAAGTATATATATGATTAAGCTCGATCGATTTGTAGCTAGATGATGAGCTAATTAACAGTGAGGCACGAATGAATTTAACTGAGCTAGTGATGATTTGTCCTCTGATGCGGCGACGGTGGACGGCGGGTGCGCGAGGCGACGGCGATTCGTGTGGCGTGGGCACGCAAGGCGACGACGGACGGCGGGCACGCGAGGCGGGGCCAGCAGAGCCGGGAGCGGATGGGTGTACAAAACCCCGCGGGACGAGCAGCCGCTGCTGCCTCGGCAATATCGCTTGGCGTCGCCGGAGCAGCACCATGGTCGGGGGAGGGGTCGTCGACGGCGTCCGCAGATGGCTCCGCCGCCGTGGCCGCACCGCCTCCGCCTACCAGCCCTTCGCTCGTCTTCCCTGGCGCGCCACCCCGGCGGCGACGGTGGTCCCGGGCCCCTTCGCGCTCCCCGCCGCCATCCGTGTCCCCGCGTGCACCTCGCCGCTGCCACCGCCGTCCGACGGCCAGCTCAGGAAGGAGGTTTGTTGCCGCGGGCTTCCTCCGCGTGTCGTCGTCATCGCTCATTGCCGGAGCGGATGGTGGCGGTAGTCGCACACGGCCACCGCCGCCACTCCCCTCGCACACGGTCGCCGCCGCCACCGGCCCGCCGCTCTCCTCGCACACGGTCGCTGCCGCCGCCAATCCCCTCGCACACGGCCGCCGCCGTCGCCTCCTTCCTCTTGTGGTCTTCCAGCAGCAGAGGCCCGCATTTGCTTCGCTGCAGCCGTCGCCGGCGATAGCTGCACAGATGGCATGGGAGCCGCTCGGGCAGGTCCACAGGTAGTGGCCTAGTGGGGAGAGAGAAGCATATCTAACGTGGGGCCCACGAATAGCCATGCAATTTGGACTGGCTAAATTTGGCCATTGAGGAGAGAAGTTTGGCCAGTCATTTGGCTTAGCCATTCTAGTAGAGAGGCTGTTGGAGTGAAATTTTTTTTGCTAAAATGACCAAATTTTAACTTGGAGAGTCCCTTGAAGATGCTCTTACTCCCTCCGTTGAAAAAAAAAAGACAAACTCACGGTTTGTCTTTTTTTTTTTTTTTTTGACAAAGGGAGTAGCATGCAAAGCGGGGGTCTTTGTATTATCACAAACTGATAACCAGGAGGCACGTAGTATTATTAGCAACTTCAGTAAAAACATTGATTTATTTTTACCAATCTACGACTAAATTGAGACAGCAAAACAGAAATGAACTAGGTTACAAGAACCACGTACGTACAGTCCGCAGTCGTGATTGTTGCCGATTGGTGTGTGCATTTTACACGGTGTGCAGTGTTTATAAGTCACCAATGTCAATCATGTCCTCCCGCATTTCCGTAACAAAAAGGGCGTACGTGAGACGGCCAAACACGAAGTGGCATGCGCACAATGAGCGGCAGCTGAATAGTGAATAATTATGAGTCTGAACTATCTACTCTGTCCCAAAATATAAGAATCTAGAATTAGATGAAACATTTTATAATAATGCGAATCTAGAAGACAGTATATCATGAAATATCTCATCCGATTATAGATTCTTATATTTTAGGACGGAGGGATAGATGTTTTCTTTTTCTATATATAGATAGAGACACTAGAGCGATAGAAGGACGCAAGCCAGTAGGGGAAAATGATTTCACCCAAGCAACGCATCAACATCCTCATGCTCCTCTTGTGCTCTTACTCCATTCATAGTGGTACTGCAGCCCAGCATGACACAGCCGTCCATTGCCGCCCAGATCAAGCTTCTTCCTTACTACGGTTTAAAGCTTCCTTCATCGGTACAAACCTGCTGCCATCATGGCGAGCTGGATCGGACTGCTGCCACTGGGAGGGTGTCACCTGTGACATGGCCTCCGGCAAGGTCATTTCCCTTGACCTAAGTGAGTTCAACTTGTTGAGCTTTCGTCTCGATCCTGCACTCTTTAACCTCACCTCTCTTAGAAACCTTAACCTTGCTTACAATGATTTTGGGGAAGTCCCTCTCCCAGCATCTGGGTTTGAGCAGCTCACAAATATGATCCACCTCAATTTCTCTTATAGCAGCTTTTCTGGTCAAATCCCCATTGGAATTGCTTCCCTCAAGAAACTTGTCACTCTTGATTTTTCCGGTAATTATAGGTTATATTTTAATGAGCCAAGCTTTCAAACTGTCATGGCAAATCTAAGCAATCTAAGGGAGCTCCGTCTTGATAATGTGAACATTTTAAGCGGCCGATCAACTTGGTCAGTTATTCTAGCAGACAACACTCCTCAGCTAGAGATTCTTACCTTATGTCAGTGCGGTATATCTGGTTCTATTCACTCTTCCTTCTCAAGGCTTCGTTCATTAAAGATGATTGACCTCCGCAACAATTGGGAACTCACCGGTAAAGTTCCAGAGTTCTTTGCAGAATTATCTTCTTTGAGCATTCTTGACATTTCGGGCAATTCTTTTGAAGGGCAGTTTCCAACAAAAATCTTCCAGCTAAAAAGTTTGAGAACGCTTGATTTGTCTATGAACAGAGATCTTTCTATTAACCTACCAGAATTCCTAGATGGAAATAATCTAGAAACGTTATCTCTAACATGGACAAATTTACCTTATCATACACCGTCCTCATTTGCCAATCTCAAGTCTCTGAAGAGTTTGGCTATTAGCACAACAGGAACCTCCAAGGAGCTTCTTCCCTCTCTAATAGGTGAGCTTCCTTCATTGAAAGAACTGGAAATGTGGGGACCGGAATGGAGCTTGGAGAAACCGGCCGTATTGTCTTGGGTAGGCAACCTTAAGCAACTGACAGATTTGACTCTTGGCTGGTATGACTTTTCTCAGTCAACACCCTCCTGGATAGGCAATTTGATGAGTTTGGCAACTTTGGAGATGTTGGACTGCAAATTGTCTACAACTATACCTCATCAGATTGGTAATCTCGCAAATTTGACAAGCTTGAGGTTCGAGGATTGCGACTTACCTGGGCAGAAAATACCGTCGTGGATCAGCAACTTTACAAAGTTGAGGAATTTACAAATGAACAGTTGTGGCTTCTCTGGGCCGATACCCTCAACAATAGGGAATCTGACCCAACTCGAATATTTGACTATCAGTTATAATAACCAGCTGAACGGTAAGACAATATACCACGACTGCTTTTCTTACTTGATGCATATATGCAATTTCAGTTAAATACATCCATAAAATAACTCACAAATATATGTCTCCACGTATTATCATATATAAATATCTTACATTATGGTTATGTACATCCGCTCGTGAATATAGAGATCAAATTGTTATCTATTATCTTAAAAATATATATCTTATCTTAGTGATATACATACATGAGCCCTATTTACGTGCCATATCTCCTAGAGGCTAGAGGGCCTTAAAGGCAGTACGTAAATGATAGGACAGGCGACTTCTACACCAGGTATAGATTGCAAGCATATCAAAAATACAAAACCTTATATTTTGCCATGCTGGCATTATTTTTATACAAAATTGTCGCTCCAATGCTGATACCACACCTTACATCTACAGTAAATTGATGGCGTCTATTTTCGCACTTCTGAACAAATTTCAATCTATCATGTGCGTGCCGACTTATGGTCTCTTGGAGCTAAAACATCTTTTCGACTAGTACTATACCCTTGCATGCAGGAAAAATTCCACAATCGTTGTTCACTCTTGCTGGATTGAAACACATTGACCTTAGTGCAAATCAACTTTTTTTGTTCTCTGGAAGACATTGCTTCCCCTTCAACTTCACCTTTGCAGGGTATCCTGTTAAATTATAGTCAACTGACAGACCCGAGAACCAAATCATTTTTCCAGCTTACATATCGTAACTATCTCAGCCTTGAGTCAAATAAGTTGACAGCCACAATGGAACTTAGCTCTATCTGGAGGATCAAGAGAATCTCTTACCTACGACTGTCAAATAAATTGATATCACTCATATATGATAAAGGTGAAAGGGAAGAGAATTGATATCACTCATAGACTCTAATGGGGACTACTTGTGCCTGGCATCTTGCAGCCTTACAAAATTGCATGCATTAAGGTATCTATATCTTGATGCAATTTTGGAACCTGACCTTTAGAGTAACCAAAACACTCAAAACGCTCGAAATAATGGACTCGTGTAGTACTCCTCCTGGTTGGACTGTTGACATGGAAAAAAAAAACTGTCATCACTCCCCATTTTATAAAAAAGGATACCCACGAGTAATCCCATTTAGTCAATTCGCAAGTTGCTGCATTAAATCACACCCACTCTTCAAGTTTGGGTACTAATGATGCAATTTACTCTAAGATTTATTTTAGGGTTAATTGGATCCATGCCACTGCAAATATGCCAATTCAAAAAAAGCCACTACTGTTCATCATATCGGCTACGTGCCACTGAAATTTGGGGAAATTGGAACCATGCCACTCCCGTCCAGTTTTCTGTTAACCTTCGTCATCTATCTCCCTCTTCCTTTCTTTGCTTCTCCGCCATGGACGCCGGCGAGCCCTCCACCTCGGACTCGCTGGTCCTTGCCGCTGCAGCTAGCCAGCGATCCCCCCTCTCCATCTCAAGCTGCTCCTCGCCAGTAGCCGCCGCGACTCGTTCGTTCCTCGTCGTCCCCGCCGGCGGACGCGGCACCCTCGCCGCCGGGGAGCTTCTCCACCATGGACGCCGGCGAGCCCGGGAGGGCAACGGCTGAAGGGAATCGACGGTTGGGGAGCCGAGTGCGAAGCACGACGGGATGAGCGGCACGGGGGAAGGAGATGGAAGCGAGCGCGTCGGGAGGAGATCGGTGGCGGCGGCGGCAAGGGTTGAGGGCGGCGACGCGGCAGTGGGCGGGGTGGCGACCGGCACGGGGGCGGTGGCCAGGGACCTCGTCGGGGGAGCGGATGACGACGACACAGGCGCAGCCCGGCCGGTCGGCTCCGAGACGAGGCGCTCGATGAATGGTGCCACGACGGTCTCCTCATTGAGCCCCGTGGCTTGGTGCTGCGAATCGCCTTGGGCGGGCACGATGGGCTCGTCGGCCTCACCACTCGCGTCGCCGCCACCGACGTGGCCACGTCACCCATCGCCGCGAGATCGATGAGACGATAGCGACGACACCTCCTACCACATCTACGGTGGTGGAGAGAGAGGAAGGGGAAAGAGAAGAGAGGGGAGGGAGGTGGGGCCCATGTGCAGTTGTGGGGTAATGGGGATTTTTGACGGAAAATGTGATGGAGTGGCACGGTTTCAATTTCTCCAATTTTCAGTGGTACATAGCCAATATGCTGAATAGTAGTGGCATTTTTTCGAATGGGCATATTTCCAGTGGCATAGATCCAATTAACCCTTTATTTTAAGATGTTTTAGTGGATGTAGCTAGCATTGCGCTATATAAAATACAATTGTATCTATAAAAAAATGGTTGAGTGTATAAATATTTTAAAATAAATTTTAATCTAGCCCGTGCAATATTACATGGAAAATCTGCCTTAGTTCGGTGAACTCAAAAGAATGAACTGTCTTGGTTATAGTGTTATTTTCAGATGAACTTTTACCGAACTGGCATCTTCTAAACTACTCCCTCCGTTTCACGATGTAATGTGCTACATTAAAATAAAGAAATGCTAGAATGACTTTACATTGTGAAACGGAGGGAGTAGTTTAGAAGGTGCCAGTTCGGTGAAAGTTCATCTGAAAATTTAAATTAGTTTTGATGAATGTTTGCCCTTGCATGCAGGAAAAATTCCACAATTGTTGTTCACTCTTCCGGGGCTGGAATATGTTGATGTTCGGGCAAACCAGTTATCTGGTTCTCTAGAAGACATCCCTTCCCCTTTAACTTCATCTTTGTCATCAATTGACTTAAGCTACAATCAACTGTCGGGCCTGATACCCAAATCAATTTTCCAGCTTACAAATCTTAATTATCTCAATCTTGAATGGAATAAATTCATAGGCTCGGTTGAACTTAGCTCTGTCTGGAATCTGAAGAATCTTGATTTCCTAAGCCTGTCAAACAATTTGATATCACTCATAGATGATGAAGGTGAAACAGTGTCCCCTTCTCTTCCAAGCATTACATCCTTATACCTGGCATCTTGCAAACTTACAAAAATTCCAGGCACACTAAGATATCTTGATGCGATTTCGGACCTTGACCTTTCAAGTAACCAAATTACCGGGGCAATACCAAGTTGGATATGGGAGAATCGAACGGACCAGCTCAATACTCTGATCCTCTCGCACAACATGTTTACTAATGTGGAGCAGTCTCCTTCTCTTGTCAATATGACCTATTTAACTTATCTTGACCTCAGTTTCAATAGACTTCAAGGAAGCATACCAATACCAGTAACCACATCCAGTAAGGTCGCATTGGACTACTCAAACAACCATTTCTCTTCAATAGTACCTAACTTTGGCATATATCTTGAAAATGCCAGCTATATTGATATCTCCAATAATAAATTAAGTGGCCACGTACCATCTTCAATTTGTAAAGCAAGCAAAGTCATCGTCATGGACTTATCTGGCAACAACTATAGTGGATCAGTACCAGCATGTCTTACAGAAAGTGTTAACTTACGTGTATTGAAGTTGAGAGACAACCAATTCAATGGGGTGCTGCCAGAAAACAGTAGAGAGGGGTGCAATCTTCAGTCAATAGATGTGAATGGAAACCAAATTGAAGGTAAACTACCTATATCACTATCATACTGCCAACATTTGGAGCTCCTTGATGTTGGTAATAATCAGATTGTTGATTCTTTTCCATTTTGGTTGGGTACACTTCCAAATCTTCGAGTCCTTGTCTTAAGATCCAACAAACTCATTGGAACAATATGGGGTATTAAAGGTGGTTACCAAAACAGCGATCAGTTCACAAGGTTGCAAATAATAGATCTAGCCTCCAACCATTTCTCTGGCAACATACACCCAGAATGGTTTGAACAGTTGCAATCAATGATGGAAAATGACAATGATGAGGGAGGAATATTACAGTATGGTATAAACATCAATGTAAAAGGGCCATATCAAGATATTACGACTGTCAGTTACAAAGGGGGCATGCTTACGTTCACTAAAATCCTAACCACCTTCAAATTAATAGATCTCTCAGATGATAACTCATTTGGTGGTCCTATTCCAAAGTCATTGGGGAAGCTAGTTTCACTACGTGGACTTAACCTGTCACACAATGCCTTCACGGGACACGTTCCATCACAGCTTAATTCTCTGACTCAGCTGGAGTCATTGGATCTCTCTTGGAACAAGCTGTCAGGGGAAATCCCTCCTGAGTTAGCCTCTCTAACTTCTCTTGCTTGGTTGAATCTTTCGCACAACAACTTGACCGGAAGAATACCACAGAGCAACCAGTTCGGGTCATTCACCAACAGCTCGTTTGAAGGTAATGCCAACCTCTGTGGAAAGCCGCTCTCTAAACAATGTGATACTCCAGGCTCAACATCTCGAAATGCATCAGCTACTTCAGAAACCAGCAGTTTCTGGCAGGACAGACTTGGCGTGATCCTTTTGTTCATCTTTTCTGGCTTGGGGTTCACAGTGGGCTTCATATTGGCAGTCTGGTTCCAATCATTCTTCCACATAGAACGATGGACTCACAAGCATCGATGATTGTTAGTACACAATATGGTGTTTATTCACCTAAGGACATGATATGTGTGTATGTGTGTACTCGTAATTAGTGTTAGGTGAAATCCGTTATCTGTTGATAATAATGCAGCTTTCTGTTTCGCATAATTTTGTATGTGTGATTATCAAAATAGTGGGCTAGTGGCGGCGTGGCGCCATCTATAACTATATAAGAAACTAGTAGGGACCCCGCGGCGTTGCCGCGGGCGTAATTGGAACTCAGGCTATTCCATGATTTTGCAGTTATTCCATACTGTCATATAAGATGGATATACATATTTCATTACAACAATTGAGGACAAACATTTACTAATATACGATTGTAGAGGTGGGGTTCGAATAACATATAAGAACTGATTAACAGATTGACTGTAGAATGGTATAACAATATTTAAAGAACATATTCATAGGTCTGAGAAACTATCGAAGCCAAGTATACACGGGCAAAGCACATAGACGTATCAGTCATGCATATATATAGCAATATCATGTTATGATCCACACGTGCGCGCACAAAATGAGGCACATCACACGGTAAATATTCTAGTAGTTCAAGATGCACCCTGTGAAGAGAGAAGAAATAATTTAGCTGGGTCTGATATGAAGGTAAGTTGGATATAGACATAAGGGCAAGGGTAACCACTCATATGGATTAGCAGTAATGTTTAATTATATGACTAAACTGGAATATACTGATACATTGCTACGATGATATACATTGGAAGGAAAAGGTATTCCGACTGGAAAGCACATTTGTAAGTAACATTGAAGAAGGGTAATTAGATAGAATGGAGATCTACAAATTGATGTATAATAATGAATGTTGCATGAAAAAAAAAATACCATGGATGATCAGGAAAGAAGAAAACATATAGGCAAATGTAGGCCTTGTACAGTGCGATCACATATAGTGAAAATAGACGGGTTTTTTTTTGTAACTGTGGTTATGGACATTGAAAAGAACGGACGTTGTTAATTGATTAGTTCTCTAAGAATGCAAAATCATACATATCAATTCTCAGCACCATAGAGATAAATACAAATTTTAGGTATATCTGGATAAAAAATAACAGAGAAACTAATAGAACTTTTCTATGGATGGCAGTTGAAGAAAGACCAATAATTATATATCTAGTTCATGTGCACCTTTAATACTCACCTAGAGAGAAGGAAAGTGAATGATTGAGCCAAAACGCTGTCGTTTCCCAACGTCAAGAGGAAAAAAGGGTGTACTTCTATTGTTGTACACAAAACAGGGAAATCAGGCACATTTCATAGGTTGGACTGCATGGAGTCTGAATAAGCAGTGAATCTGCAAAATATGACAATATTAACTTTCACATGATTCTGTAACTATAGTACAACAAAGGGAACGAATAAAAATAATATGCAGGATGATGGAAAGACATCTCAAACATGAAAAGATTGGCCCACCAATAAAAGCATCATTAACTGAGGAAGAAAGTCATTCAGTAAACAGTGGGCAGTAGTTGTACATGAAACCAAAAGGGAAATGCTTGCAGTTAGTAGAAGCCTGAAAAAAATAGAAAACAATATGTTTATTCAATTTTGATAAGGGGAAAAAATATTAGACTACATAAACATAGTACTTATGAGCTCAGCTTACATGTAAAACCATATTTAGGTAAGATCATCGAAAATTTCTTTGTAGACAACATTTTGAGTGCTTTCTGCATGTTCAGGAGGGTTGTTATCTATCAGAACACGCAAACCATCTGGGGATGTCACTCGTGAGAAAGCAACATAGAGCTGACCGTGTGAAAAAACCGGGCTAGGTAGATAAACTCCAACCCTACTAAGTGTCTGCCCTTGTCTCTTATTTATAGTCATTGCATATGAAACTCGAATTGGAAATTGGCGACGCTTAATCTTAAAGGGCCACCTTTTGTCGGTAGATGTAGTTACTATCCTTGGTATATATGCCTTACATCCTTTAGCTTTTCCTGTGATTATTTCTCCTTCTATTATACGGTGAGTCAGCTGAGTTACTATGAGTCTTGTTCCATTGCAAAGGCCCTTTGATGGGGTCAAATTGCGGAGCAACATTATAGGAACCCCTACTTTTAATTGCAAGCAATGATCTGGCAAGCCGCTCATTCGTATTGTGTTGAGGAACTCCACTGGATAAAGGGCCTCAAGTGTAGCACGATTAGCTGTGCTATCATCTATGATGTCTGAGCTATAATATGACATTTGTTCTGTTGGCAACTGAGATATCATGTGGGAGTTGATTTCTGCAGCTATGTCATTAGTTGGGGCAAGGATTGCTCGCTCACAGAAATAAGCAACCATATCTGAAATGCTTGATTCATTGTACACAAAAGATACCAGTGATGAAATATTTCTTGATTCAGGTGGCAAAAGCAAGTATCCTGGAATTTTGATGTAACATGTATCATGTCTATCAGTAGGAGAGTTATCAGGCAATGTTCCTTCTCCAATATGAAGAAGCCATTTTGAGAATTCTTTAAGGTGATCTCGCTGAGTATCAGACAACAACGGTGATTGAAGCCTCATATTCTCAGTTAGATGCAGAATAATGCAGTGGGACCACAAATAAGAGCGGGTAATAGATGCACTTAAGATCTCATATTTCTTTGCATGAGGCAGTACTGGAAGTGTTTGCCTAAAATCCCCTCCGAAAACAACTGTGAGGCCTCCAAATTGCTTCTTAGCTAGGGATGGATCATTTGGGGATAGGATATCCCTTAGTGTTCTATCCAGAGCTTTAAAACAATGTCTATGATTGACAGGTGCCTCATCCCATATAACTAAAGATGTTTGTTGTATCAATTGGGCTAGATGAGTATTTTTTTTTTGATAGCACAGAGTGAATGTTCTTGTATATCTAATGGTATTTTGAAGCGGGAATGCGGTGTGTGACCACCTGGCAGAAGAAGTGCAGCAATGCCAGATGATGCAACAGTCAAAGCAATTTTTCCTTGAGTTCTAACAGCATTAAGCAAAGCATTCCAAAGAAATGTCTTCCCGGTACCACCATAGCCATGCACAAAGAATGTGTGACCAATGCAATTGTTGACTGATTGAAGGACAACATCATAAACATGTTTTTGATTCAGATTCAATTGATCGAGTTGTTCAGCTGCTTCTACTGATATCCTATCAATATCATAAGCTTGTTCATCTGTTAAAAGTCTATTGCCAACTGCACATGCACTGGTAAGAATGGGCTCAGGCAAGTTAAAGTGTGGTAAGCTATATCCAGAGTTTCTAAGCAACTTGTCAATTTCAGCAAGAACAAATGATCTAACATGTTGTGTAAAAGGTGTAGAATGGTCTGTCATACTATGCCCAATGCGATGCATGTAGTCCTCACCCATTCTAGAAAAATGTTCTTCAAATAAAGCCAATGGATCTGTAACATTGCAAAAGAGGAGAAGTGTGACAAACAACTCATGGAGCTGGTATGGAAGAGCCCAATGCGCTGCATCAACTATAGCTGACAACCACTCACGATCATCACCTAGGAGACCAGGAGCCTGGCAAGCAGCCTGGAATGTTGGATACTGTTGGCCTTCAATTGTTCTGATCTCTGAGTACGACCTTGCCCCCTTCACTATATGCAGCAACATACGAAGATAGTAGGAATCCCCCTGGTTAGGGCCTACATTGGCTAGTCTTCCCACGTTACCAGTACCACGTCGATAATCCCAATACTTTCCATCAGCATGCCAAGTGAAGTGCTCTGGGAACTCTGCATATGTGTAGCACACCGCCTCAGGATAGGTCTTGTTAGCTTCAAACCAGGCAGTGAGCTTTGTAATTTGATTCCATGGGTTCTGCAATACTTGTTCTAGGCTGTCATCCTCATTGTATACTACACTGTTTCCGAGTGGTAGATGGACAGGAAGACGCTCAACAGAAGGGTTAGTGTGGTGAATTTCAAACTGGAGCAAGCGCCAAGCTGCATCATTGGGAGCTATACATCTGCACTCTAGGTAGTCTTGGATCTCATTAACACCTTTGGTACAGGTAGATGATTCACCGGATGCTCTTTTACGTTGGAGACCAACCTTTGAACAATCAAAACCTTTGGTAAAATACTTGAATAAATATTTTTCCATCCCATCACGGCTAACTCTCTCTACATTTATGTGTGCTTGGTACTTCACACATAAATCCACATTATGCAGGACAACAAATGCATTATCAACAGCAACACCATTCTTTTTGGTAGATATTCTATTCTTTGGTCGAGCATATCTAACATGTCCATTTTGTAAGATTGTTGTCTTCTCACAATATTCTTTTGGATAGTTCTTAGAGCATTCGCCGTTAACCATGCAAGCACATGATGGATGTCCCTCACCACAAGGACCATGAATCATAAATGCAGATACAGCATCAAAACCAATTGGATCGACAGAAGGATCAGGTAATTGTGCTGATATGAACTTATCAACCTCATCAGCAGTCAATGCACCAGTTTTTTTTAGCCATAAAATAATATGGACATGTGGAAGACCACGTTTCTAAAATTCGATAATGTATACAACTGCAAAACATCATAAGTAAATAAAGTGAAAAACATATTTAAAATAAATGGAAAGGTAAATAAAAGGAGTATGTCTAGAATTAAAGTAATGTATCAAACCTGCAGTAATTGGACCAAAAAATTCATTCTTTGTGATATCATCGATGAAGAGATGCAGCTTCATATGAAACACACGATCAACAATATCAGGCTGTTCGATGAATGTTGCCCAGGAATTAGAGCCAAAGCCTGAGTAATTTTTGTCTATAAAGGGTTCGATGTGAAAGTGATAAACAAATCAGGACAACCATACTTTCGACAAAGAGCAACACAATCAAGGTAGTTTTGGTATAGATAGCGTGGCCCTCCAACATAGGAAGAAGGTAGTATAATTCTTTGGCCTGCTTCAGACCCTTCTATAATGCCTCTATGTATTGTATCATGAATTTCTTTGAGAGGAGAAGTTCTATATTTCTGTTGAAATGATTTAGTCCTAAAGTGACTCAACCGAGATTCTTCCATGCAACAATATGCGTCAATAACATAGGCTTGTGTACCTCTTTTGCAACGCGTTGGGGTGTTGAAATCATCACCTCTATCATGAAGCCTATAGGCATAATATTCTACCTCTGTGACACGCTTACGTTTAATCCCTGCTGATCTTCGACACTGTCTATATGCAATGTTTTGATGATACCCATCTTCTCCATAAGGAAATAAAATTGGGTACTGCATCGCCATAAATTTGCAATGATCTTCTTTAACTTTCCTTAGATTGCCAGCTTTGTCTTCTACCATCAGGTCACGTCCAATATCACTTGTACCTAAGTCACCAACAACTAATCCAACAACCTCTGATGCTACTGGAGCATTAAATATATCGCCATGCTTGTCAGGAGATCCAAACAATCTTATAAAATAGTGGTCATCGGGTGCACCTGCCCTAGAAAGCCTATCACGGGCAACCCTAAATAACTTGATAATTGGGTTATGGGCATCAAACATTTGCATGAGAGCAGCTACAATTTCTTCGTTAGGTTGGAAGGCTCTATTTTTGTAGGTGCCAACACGCAATCTATTCATAAGCTCATTTTGAGTGTCAAATATGTACAGCTGAGCATATTCTGGTCGTTTATCCCTTTTTGGTAGGAGCGACCCAATACGATGGCAGAGCTGGCCACTTATCTTGAATGTATATGGACCACGACCATCATTGATAGAATCAATCACATTCACCCCCATTGATGTAAAAGCAAACATAGAGTTGTAGTACCTTATATTCTCAAAGAAATGAGCTGATTTAGCTCTATCCACCGCAGTTAGCAGACTATGCAAAGGCTCTGGAGGTGGCTTGTAGGAAGGCAAGATAACACTTCCTCCTTTGCAGCACTTGTTGTATAACGGTCTTGTTGTGTGACGCCGTCGGTCGATGCGCTTCTCATACCAAAATAATGCGCCACAATAACAACATGTGTGACTTGGTGGACCAAGGTTTAATGGTGAGAAAACAGAGCCTGACAATAAAAAGGGGGAAATGTGAGCTCGAGTTCTCATTCTAGTGTAAAATGTACAAATCTATTGAGGCAAGAGTGTATACATCGAGACCAGTTTTTTCATCGAGATTGAACATTTACAATCGAGCAGTTTGATGAGCAGTCATGATCGAACAGTCGAGATAACATCATGATTGAGCATCACATACGAATCGTCTGCGAGAATCAACACAAATTAGTATGTATCGTGTATGCCTTCTCAATTGCAAGAAACAAAATGTGTTCGAATACATATGGCTTAGAACAAACAGGGAAAATATATGTTAGCGATGGACTTACGGGAATGACCATTTGTAGGGATAGTGGTATGAGAAGACGATGCATCCGCGGAAGGCAATATTAGGATATTAGGCACATAATATGCAAAAGAAAAGGAACTGTAAATTTGAGACACAGTATAGACACCTTTATCATATATGGAAGATGATGAATGTGCCAACCGTCGTCGCAATACCCTAGAACGCTCTGACATATATGCTTTACGTTTTTTACGTGATTGAGAAGCCATGGCGGAATCTGGGCGAGGAAAATCTGAGGAATAAGTAAGAGAATAGCATTAGGCACATTGCATGGACGCATTGTGGAGGCAAATGGAGCACATTATTTGTGAATGTAATATAAGAATTTAAAAAAAAAATTGAGCACAATGGTGGCCATACCTGCAAGTTGAGTATACGAACGGCGTCGAACAGGCCGGTTAGATCTGAAATTGAAGGCTGTGGGGAAGTCATCCGCGTGGTTTGATGGTGATCCATGTAACTCACCATCATTAGTCTCTATAAGTAAGAGAATAGCATTAGCTACATTGCATGGGTGCACTGTGAAGGCAGATGGAGAACATTATTTGTGAATGTAATATTTTTATTAAGATATAAGAATGAGCAGCAAGCACACAGAGGTGTTTTAAAAGATTAAGCACCATGGTGGCCATATATACCAGCAAGCTGAGTACACAAACGGCGTTGAACAGGCCGGTTAGATCTGAAATTGAAGGCTGTGGGGAAGTCATCGGCATCGTTTGATAGCGATTCATGTAGCTCACCATCATTAGTCTCTAATATTGGTCGCTTACGCTTAAGGCGTGCACAAACCGGAGATTTTCCATCAGGCATAGACATAATCTGAAAGTTTTAGAGCTGAAATTAAGTGGGAACTAACAAAGAATCTATTGCATGTTGGCATGGGGTATAACACTGTGTAAGGTAACAAACTGGGTAGTAGTGAGAACCAACGAACTGATAAAAGGAAATATAAATAATGAGAAGATAACTCAACATATGTAACCCTCTATACAAAGCTACTTTAAGAGCTAGAATATTACACGAGAATACAAAAACATATACATATAAGCTGAGAAAAGAATCACCCATGGTAATAATAGGAGCAAGCACGATCTACCATCAAGAGGTACATATTAATCAACGCAACAATAGGCAATGATATATGGTAACGATAAATCATCGATAAGCAAATTTGATACAAAACAACACAGGAGGTTGACATAAAAATTATAGACCATGACTGGCCTATATATAAATTAGACAATAGTATCTCCCCTGGTTGAACCTAATAGTATCTGAAGGCATTCTTAACAATAGCTTGCCGTGACCAAAGTAGAGAGAGAGAGAGAGAGAGAGAGAGAGAGAGAGAGAGCAGGAAAAGATTGCCAGGAAAGGCAAATATGCGCAATGGTCTATATATATGGAGTAAGTAAGCAACAGTACCGGGTGTGCACTCTAGGTGGAGCCGATAGCATTTTCAAGAAGCCAAGAACAACACTCTGTTGATTTTTCCCCAATTTAGTGAAAAGAGGCCCGATCTGTTCTGGTCGGTGAAAAAGAAATGAAAGGAAAGCGATAAACTATGAGCAAATATAATGGGTGAAGAAAAACAAATAATCGAGATGAAATGTTTAAGAATGCAAACCCGATGTGACGCCGGGACTCAAGAAGAAAGGATGCAAAGCCGATCTGATGCTGGCAAACTGCTCATGTTGTTACATATAAGCCATCTTTAATTGAAGCTTTTCTGTATATAAAACACAAAAAATATCACTACATGTGTAGATAAAGCTTAGACATTTGGTATTTCTGGAATCACACAACACCGCATCGGGCATTATTAACTGCAAGCAGCACCATCCCATGCATACAATGGAATATATAGCTTCAACTATTAAGAATGGAAATAAGCTTTACTAAGACCAATCAACTAAAGCACAAAAAGCAACAGATTCCATCCTATAACAGAACTCGCAAAGCAATTAAGTGAGTGATTACAACCAGGACAAAGCCAGTAGATCATGCTAAATATTGCATCTACCTATCAAATACGGCAGCAGGGCAAAAATATCTCAGCGAACGGTTCAGTGAATAAATTTCCAAACTATTTTATTACGCATAATTTTTGTACACAGGGGATACCAAAACTATCAAGCATTGTAGGCAATTCCATGGCACAGCCAATCAAAGCTACCATCTAGAGAAGAAGACAGGAGTTCATCCCTCCAAAAAAGAAATTGCTTTCCCACCTACAGTACTAAGCACTAACCCTAGCTTAAGAGAAAACAACGCGACACCGATAGCTCCACACCAGAGAGGCAGGAGAGGCACGATCCCCAAATCAAAGCCGTGCTCCCTGAGCTGGAGCTCCAAGCAAAACAACCAGAGAAGTTATCGAGGGGCTTACAGCGATTCGACGCCCAAGAAAACCCTAGAGGGAGAGGGCAAGACGGGGTGCCGCGCAGGTGTGGGGAGACGGCGGCGGTCTCCGGGAAGAAGCGACGGCGGCCGCCGATGGCCTCGCCTGGAAGCGACGACGGCGAGCGATGCCAGCTGCTTGCCCGAGGTCGAGATGAAAGGGGAACGGCGGCGCCGTCGGAGGCGACGACGCGGTGGAGAGAATGGGAATCGGCTGGTTCACGGGCGCCCCTTTTTTTTCTCTTCTGCCTGTCGTGAGCCTGGGTGGTGGGCTCAATTGACCTGGCCCGATACGATGCAAACACATGGCTGAACAGGAGATCGGACGCGGCTGATTTCGGGGCGACGTGGCCGCGCGGCCGGATCTACAGTGTACAGTACCGACGTTAGCTTTATTGGATTTTATATGATATGATATGATATGATGTGCTCTCTTTGCACTAACCTGTGCGCTGGCACATTTCCTCGAACACCTGGTGCCCTGGTGGTGGTGATGGAAGAAGAGCGCGACGACGAGGCAACGAGCAGACCGACGGACAGTCGGACACGCTCTTTCTGGGACATCCCCATGGTGACCCCATTGAGTGCCGACTGCAAGATCTCAATATCTGCAACCCTGGATGCCATCATCCTCTGCTTCGTCTCCGCCTCATCCTCACCCCTACCCATTCCGGCGAGGTCCAAGAGGTGGTGATTACGAGGGGTGGAAATCTCTCGGCAGCTAGCGGCGGCGGCGTGGCAACTCCAGGACGGCACGCGCGTTGGGCAGAGGGTGTGTAGGCGGGAGAGAGATCTCGAGAGTATGACGCCCGCGGCGCACTACCTTCGAAGCAGATGCGGAGATGCCAGACCGGGCTCAGAGCCCGTCCGTTTTCAGCCGCTACTGCCTCCGATCCGCTGTCTCACGTCTTCAATTCGTACGTGTTGCCGTCGAATTGGGAGGAAGATATAGACAAATTTGATAATGTACCACGTCTTAGAGCAAGTTTAATAGTATAGCCAACTACTAGCTTCAAATCATCTATAGCCAATTTAATAGCCAATTCATACAATAGTTACATACTACACTATTAATACCTGGTCCCATCTGTCATACACACACTGTGTCTTTGAGTCCATGCTACAGCGAGCTACAGCTGCTCTTCTCTCTTCTCTTTTATCTCCTTAAAATATATTTATATCTGGTTTATAGCCTGCTACTGTACTTGCTCTTACTTCCTTTTGTTCTTTTACCATTCTAATTCTCTAAAATTACTCCTTTGATAATATCACCGCCACCCGGATCGCGATTTTTTTTTTAATTTTGTGCCACTTTCTCTAAAATTGCTCCACAATTCCACATGATCAGGGTTTGACATTTCAGACTGAAATTTCGGTCATTTCGAAGGCCCCTCCGATACGATATTATTTCAGCCGAAATTTTCAATTTATTTTGATTTTTCATGAATTTTGGTAATATTTGTTCAAATTTGACTAAATTTTGTTCTAAATTTTGGAAATTTCAGAAATTTCGTTATATCGGCACTGCCCGATACAAAAGCCGAAAACGAGAAAGTGAACCCTGATCATGACTCGTGAGACTACTAACCTGAGTTGTTCTCTGAATTAGTCCAACTGTCCAAGACAATGAAACTTGCTGCTTCTGTGATCACTGATCAGTCATCAGTCTGTGTACAATTTCCTGTTGTCATCAGTCTGTGTACAATTTCCTGTGTTCATAATATATAACAGAATAAGGCAGGTGGAAAAATGCTGGCCATATCAAGGCAACAGGCTGGCATGGACCGACGAAAACAACACTGGTAACAGGATATGAATGGGCATGCAGGAATGGTGCAAATTTATGTACGCTCCTGGAGCTTTTATATGTGTACCGAGCAAGCATATATACATGTGCACTGCACTTGGAGCATCAACCCAAGACAACAGCAAAATGATGATATCCACCAAGCAACGCCTCCCCACTCCCATTCTCATTCTCCTCATTTGTTGTTACTCCATACATACTGCAGCCAACAATGACACAACCGTCCCTTGTCTCCCAGATCAAGCTTCTTCCCTCCTACTGCTCAAAAATTCCTTCATCAATAATGCAAACTTATCATCATGGCGAGCTGGATCAGACTGCTGCCACTGGGAGGGCATCACCTGTGGTATGGCCTCCGGCAGGGTCATTTCCCTTGACCTCAGTGGGTTGAACTTGATGAGCAATCGTCTCGATGCTGCACTCTTTAACCTCACCTCTCTTAGAAACCTTAACCTTGCTTCCAATTACTTTTGGAGAGCCGAACTCCCAGTATCTGGGTTTGAGAGGCTCACAGATATGATCCACCTCAACTTCTCCCACAGCAACTTTTATGGTCAGATCCCCATTGGACTTGCTTGCCTCATGAAACTTGTCACTCTTGACTTTTCTAGTAATGATGGGTTGTATTTCGATGAACCAAGTTTCCAAACCGTCATGGCAAACATGAGCAACCTGAGGGAGCTCCATCTTGATGAGATAGAAATTTTCGGATCAACTTGGTCAGTTGTTTTAGCAGACAACATTCCTCAACTCGAGATTCTTAGCTTGTTTGCGTGCCGTATAGCTGGTCCTATTCACTCTTCCTTCTCAAGGCTTCGTTCCTTAAAGGTGATCAACCTTGGATACAATTTTGGACTCCCCAGCAAAGTTCCTGAGTTCTTTGCTGAATTATCTTCTTTGAGCATTCTTGAAATTGCAGGCAATTCTTTTGAAGGGCAGTTCCCAACAAAAATCTTCCACCTAAAAAGTTTGAGAACGCTTGATTTGTCTCATAACCCCAATCTTTCTATTAACCTACCAGAATTCCCTGATGGAAATAATCTAGAAACACTAGGTCTAGCAGCAACCAATTTATCTTATCACATATCGTCCTCATTTGCCAATCTCAAGTCCTTGAAGCGTTTGGGTATGAGCACGGCACGAACTTCCAAGGAGCTGCCCTCTTTATTAGATAAGCTTCCTTCATTGACAAAACTGGAATTGCAAGGATCGGAATCAGGCTTGGAGAAGGCGGTATTATCTTGGGTAGGCAACCTTAAGCAGCTGACTGCTTTGGAGCTTGTATCGTACGATTTCTCTGAATCGGCACCCTCCTGGATAGGCAATTTGACGAATTTGAAGTTTTTGTGGATCTGGGACTGCAATTTCTCTGGGTCAATAATACCATATCAGATTGGCAATCTTGCAAAATTGGAGACCTTGGACTTTAGAGGGTGCGAGTTCTTTGGACAGCAAATACCACCGTGGATCGGTAATTTTACGAAGTTGGCAAATTTAGAGATGGATAGTTGTGGCTTCTCTGGGTCGATACCCTCAACAATAGGGAATCTGACCCAACTGGAAAGTCTGCGGATCACATCTAATCCCCAACTCAACGGTAAGTCTTTATACCACGGCTACTTCTTCCTTCATACATATGCAATTTAAAATATCATCATAAAATAAATTTATTCAAAATGCCACCAAGTGCTGTCGAACACTCAAAAGCTTAAGTAGTAATATATATATTTCTGTATTTTTATTTGGAACGTGAAAACAAAATAGAATGGTAGTGGTGGAGCAAGTTCCTCGTTCTGTTTGATACTTGTGGCTCGCATCTAGATATTAACATGCACCTACAGTAAATCAATGGCGTCTATTTTCAAAAACATACAACATTTTCCTATCTACAACTAATCTAGGAGCTTAGAAATCTATTGCTACTATATAATATTATAATAGAACGCTAAAAGGAGTAACATGTTTGTTTTGAGAGCCTAGAAGTTACCATGTTAATTGGAGAGAAAAAGAGAATGATCCACACGGCTTGATCGGAACGGGTCCATATTATATTATAACAACTAGCATGGTGGCCCGCGCAAATTGCGTAACATTCTTACGTGTTCCCTTATATATATATATATATATATATATATATATATATATATATATATATATATATATATATATATATATATATATATATATATTCTTATTTTATTATTAAAATATCATAAATAACAACATAATTTAATTTTTTTACTAACTTGAACAAACTATCGATGTGCAATATTCATATTATGTTGTATATATGTGATACGTATTAATTATTTTTTAATACTGAATTTTAGTTATTTCTAAATTATATTGCTATATGGACTCTAGACTCCTCTTCCAACATTCTTTATTTTTTAATTATGAATTTCTATAATTTATAAATTTTCTTCCTTTTTTTATTTTAAATTCAAATTTTCAGTTCTCCGCAAAAAGAAAAATTCAAATTTTCAGTTATTTCTAAATTATACTCCTATATGAACTCTAGAGTCTAGACCCCTCTTCCAATATTTCCTACTTTTCAATTCCGAATTTCAGTTATTTATAAATTGTGTTTCTATATGGACTCTAGACTCTTATTATAATATTGCTTTTTTTAAAAAAAAATGAACTTTTCATTATTTCTAATTGAATTTCTATATAGACTCTAAACTCATCTTTCAATATTATTTATTTTTTAATTTCGAATTTCAGTTGCTTCTGAATTATATTTCTATATGAACTCTAGACTATTGTTCCAATTTTTATTTTCTAATTTCTAATTTTATTTATTTGTAAATTGTATTTCTATAATTACTCTAAACTCTACTTTTAATTTTATTATTTTTATTCCGAATTTTAATTAATTCTAAATTCCTATATGGACTCTATACTCTTCTTCCAATATTCCTTATTTTAATTCCTAATTTCTATTATTTCTAAATTGTATTTCTATATACTCTACACTTATCTTTCAATATTTCTTTTTTTATTCTGAATTTTAATTATTTTAAAATTGTATTTCTATATGTACTATATATTCTTCTTCCAATATTCCTTTGTTAAAATTTCGATTTTTTGTTATTTCTAAATTGTATTTTCTATATGAACTCCAACCTCTACTTTTATTTTTCTTATTTTTTAATTCCGAATTTCCATTAATTCTATTGTATACTGGTATGGACTCAAGTCTTCTCTTCTTATATTCCTTATTTCTAATTCCGAATTTCAGCTATTTTTAAATTATATTTATATATGAACTATGTCTATTTCTTTCTCTCCTATTAATATAAGAATTTTTAGGCCATGAGAGTGAATTTTTTTATTTCGAATTTTTGTTATTTCTAAATTGTATTTCTATATGAATTGTAACCTCTACTTTTATTTTTTTTCTTATTTTTTTAATTCTGAATTTCCATTAGTTATGGACTCTAGTCTTCCCCTCCTACATTCCTTATTTTTAATTCCGAATTTCAGCTATTTTTTAATTTTATTCCTATATGGACTATGTTTTTTTTCCTATTTCTTCGATTAATATGAGAATTTCTAAACCATGAGAGCAAATATGGAGGCTTCTTTTGTATTTATTTTATAAGTTAATAGATACTCCCTCCGTCTCATAATATAAGAGATTTTGAGTTTTTGTTTGCATTGTTTGACCACACGTCTTATTCAAAAAAATTTGGAATTATTATTTATTTTTTTTGATTTACTTTATTATTCAAAGTACTTTAAGTACAACTTTTCGTTTTTTATATTTGCATAAATTTTTTTGAATAAGATGAATGGTCAAAGAGAACTCAAAATCTCTTATATTATGGGACGGAGGGAGTAGATGTTTATTGGTCCATGGTTTTATTATAAAAAAGGGAAAAGCTAAACGTATGAACAATTCATTACCAACTTTTTTACGAACGTTGATGTGACACATCCACTACTGCAAAATTGATTTTTGGACGAGAGCCCCTCCAAGTTGTAGGTGGACCATAACTACTTTTGCCCGCAAAAATTGCTCCTTTAAAATTGATTTTTGGACGAGAGCCCCTCCAAGTTGTAGGTGGACCATAACTACTTTTGCAAAAATTGCTCCTTTGAGGACGGTTGAAGGGTCGCATGTAAAAATCTATTTTTATAGATGACCCTTAAGAGGCCTGCCTGCAATGATGCACCTTAAGGGATCTCCTATGAAAATAGATTTTCACAAGTGAGCAACATGGAGAGCAAGTGGGCCACACGCGTCACAGCACTACATTTTTTCACATATTTTCTCCTCCTCTCCACTCACGCACACTACTTTTTTTCTCTTCTCCTCTCCTTGGCTCCACCTTCCATCACTCCTCTCCCACTCCCTCTCCTCATCTCTTTCCCATTCCCTCCCTCCTTCTCTTCTTCGGTGACTAAGACGGAGGCGGCGGTAGGCTCACTCGGGAGCGATGTTGACGCGCGTGACGACAGTGCCGGCGACAGCAAATACGGCAACGACCTCGAGGGCAGCTGATCGGGTGGCGCCGCCCTAGGCCTCGGGAGGGGCGACGACGATGGCGGGCGGCGGACGACGAGGATGGGAAGCTAGAGTTTTGGCCGAATTTGTTTTTTTGGAACTTTTATTTGTTTTCTCCAAAATTATTTTCGCAGGCGGTTGGCATAGGTGACCGCGTGAAAATCATGATTTTGCATGCGGTTACTCAACATGCATGGGAAAATGTTGATTTTCGTAGATACCTAGGTTCAGGCAGGCCGCTTGCGAAAACTGATTTTGATCACATGCAAAAATCGATTTTGTAGTAGTGATCATGGTTAAATCTTTATTAGTGCCTTCCAAGTAACTAAATCGAACTTTGTTGGTAGAATTTTATAAAAATGTTTTAGTATCTCTTGCAAACAATTATATATATAGAACCAAAAGCAATGCTTCTTTTTATCAAATACAGTATTTTAAATAAATGTTAATTTAACCATGTGCAATATTACGGAAAATCAGCTTAGTTTGGTTAACTCGGACGAATGAGCTGTCTTGGTTCAAGTGCGTCCTAAGGTGCTAGACTGTCAGTTCAGTGAACATTCATCTTTGAACTTTTTGACTAGTATACTGCACTTGCATGCAGGGAAAATTCCACAATCGTTGTTCGCTCTTCCGAGGCTGGAAAATGTTTACCTTCAAGAAAACCAGCTTTCTGGTTCACTAGAAGAAATTCCTTCCCCTTTAACTTCATCTCTGTTATGTATTGACTTAGCCAACAATCAACTATCAGGCCCGATACCCAAATCACTTTTCCATCTTACAAATCTTAATTATCTCATTCTTGAATCAAATAAATTCACAGGCACAGTTGAACTTAGCTCTGTCTGGAAGCAGAAGAATCTATTTATCCTAAGCCTGTCAAACAATTTGATATCACTCATAGATGATGAAGGTGAAACAGTACCTCCTTATCTTCCTAACATCAAGTACTTATACCTGTCATCTTGCAACCTTACAAAAATTCCAGGCACATTAAAATATCTTGATGCGGTTTCCCTTCTTGACCTTTCGAGTAATCAAATAACGGGGGCTATACCAAATTGGATATGGGAGAATTGGAAGGGCCACCTTAATAGTTTGAACCTCTCGTGCAACATGTTTACTACTTTGGAACAATCTCCTTCTCTTGTTAATGTGACCTATTTAACATATCTTGATCTCAGTTTCAATAGACTTCAAGGAAGCATACCAATACCGGTGACCAAATCCAGTGAGGTCGCGCTGGACTACTCAAACAACTATTTCTCTTCCATTGTGCCTAACTTTGGCATATATCTCAAAAACGCCACTTATATTAATTTCTCCAAGAATAAACTAAGTGGCCATATACCATTTTCGATTTGTAATGCAAGCAAACTCGTTATCGTAGACATATCTGGCAACAGCTTTAGGGGATCAGTACCACAATGTCTTATGGAAAGTGTTAACTTAATTGTATTGAAGTTGAGAGACAACCAACTCAATGGGGTGCTGCCAGAAAACAGTAGAGAGCGGTGCAATCTTCAGTCAATAGATGTGAATGGAAACCAAATTGAAGGTAAACTGCCTAGATCACTATCATACTGCCAATATTTGGACCTCCTGGATGCTGGAAATAATCAGATTGCTGATTCATTTCCATTTTGGTTGGGTATCCTTCAAAATCTTCGGGTCCTTGTCTTAAGATCCAATAAACTCATTGGCACAATAAGGGGTCTTAAAGGTTGTCACCAAAATTGTAATCACTTCAAAAGGTTGCAAATAATTGATTTGGCCTCCAACCATTTCTCTGGCAACATAAATCCAGAATGGTTTGAGCATTTTCAATCAACGATGGAAAATGACAACGATGAGGGACAAATATTAGAGCATACCACAAACACAAAAATAGCATTGCTCTATCAGGATATTACGGTTGTCAATTACAAAGGGGGCACTCTTATGTTCACTAAAATCCTAACCACCTTCAAAGTAATTGATCTCTCAGATAACTCATTTGGTGGTCCTATTCCAAAGTCATTGGGGAAGCTTGTTTCACTATGTGGACTTAACCTGTCACACAATGCCTTCACGGGACACATTCCATCGCAGCTTAATTCTCTGACTCAGCTGGAGTCATTGGATCTCTCTTGGAACAAACTCTCAGGGGAAATCCCTCCTGAGTTAGCTTCTCTAACTTCTCTTGCTTGGTTGAATCTTTCGTACAACAACTTGACCGGAAGAATACCACAGGGTAACCAGTTCGGGTCATTTAGCAACAGCTACTTTGAAGGTAATGTCAACCTCTGTGGAAGGCCACTCTCTAAACAATGTGATACTCCATGCTCAACATCTCCAAGTGCATCAGCTCCTTCAGATACCAACAGTTTCTGGCAGGACAGACTTGGCGTGATCCTTTTGTTCATCTTGTCTGGCCTGGGGTTCACAGTGGGCTTCATATTGGCAGTCTGGTTCCAATCATTGTGCCACATAGAACGATGGATTCGCAAACATCGATGATTGTTAGTATACACTATGTGTATGGTGTTTATCCACCTAAGGACATGATATATGCGTATGTGTGTACTCGTAATTAGTGAGAGCTTAAATCCATTTTCCGTTGATAAGAATGCAGCCTTCTGCTTTGCATAATTTTGTACTATATGTGATTATCAAAATCGTGGGCCAGTGGCGACATCTATAACTCTAAAAGCAACGTGCTCTTTGCACTAACCTGTGAGGTGGGCCGGTGGCACATTCCCTCGAACACCTGGTGGCCTCGTGGTGTGGTGGAAGGAGAGCGCGATGACGAAGCAGATGGACGACGGGCATGCTCTTCCTGGGGCATCCTAGTAGCGATCCATTCATCGCCTACTGTAATATATGCTTGGAATGTGCAATATCTGGAACCTTGGATACCATCTTGTGCTTCCTCTCCACCCCCTCATGCTCCATCCAAGTGGTGGAGGTTATCACGGATTGGGATGCGCAGGCCTGAGGGAGGTGGGAATGGGACTGAGAGTTCGCAGGGTACTACGAGGTGGGGGAGAAGGACGGCGAGGGGCTGAAGCCTCGCCGCAACCGGTGGCGGCGGCGCAGGCCCTCCAGGGCGGCATGCGCTACAGCCTTCAGGCAGGGGGTGCACCATGCACAAGGATGGCCGGGAGAGACACCTCCCGCCCTTGTGCAGACGCTGCCGCCTCCGGACTCCGCCGCTGCACATCTTCGGTTCGGAGGCGTCGCCGGCCGGCAAAGCAGGTGGCCCCGCGTTCCGGCGAGGTCCAATTGGTGGCGGTGGTTGGGGATTTCGGTGTACGGCCAGGCCAGGTGCCTCGTCTGATAAAAGTTTGTGAGTTGGGCTCGTGACCCAGTTGATCGACTGATCAGCCCACGGCCCAAAGAACGCAAATAAAAGCCTTTCGTGTCTTACATGGGCCGTCAACATCACACACCATCCTTTGGTAGGTGGGCTCAAGACGGGGGAAAAAGTACACCAAATGTCCCTCAACTTGTTATCGGGATACGAAAACGTCCTCGAATCGCAAAACTAGATACCACGGGTCCCTTAACTATACAAAACCGGTCACAATAGGTCCCTCGGCGGTTTTGATCCCGGTTTTATCCTACGTGGCTGCTGAGTCAGCGTGGAATCCACGTGAGCCCCACATGTCATCGTGCCATGTCAGCCTACCCTCTCTTTCCCCTCTTCTCATCTCTCTCACTATCTCTTCTCTTAGGGCGGTGGGGAAAGGAGCGGAGGCCACGCCAGTGCCGCACGGCCTCTCGCGGCCGTCCTCCCACGCCGCCAGCGCCACCGGGGAAGGAGCTGAGCGCGGCCGTCGGGGACGGAGCAGGGCGCGGCTGTCGGGGGTGGAGTAGTGCACGGCCGGTGGGGTGGAGCTTGGCGCGTGCAGCAGCCACCGGGGAAGGAGCTGGGCGGCGGCGGCGGCGGGGGGGGGGGGGGAGGATAGGCGCGGGAGGCCGTCGCCGCGGTTCTCGCCCTCTCCCCTCCCCTACCGTCTTGGGGTCGAAGAGGCCCGAGAGGCGGGAGAAAGAGGAGGACGTCGGCGTCGGTGGGGGCAGCGTCGTTGGAGAAGGGGAGGGCGTCGCCACGCGGGCGAGCTCGAGGGCGTCGATGGCGATGTCGTGGCCGTGGTTGAGCTTGACGGCGTGGAGCAGGGCACGGTCGTCGGGGGCGGAGCAATGCGCGCCTGGTGGGGTGGAGCTTGTCGCAGGCTGGGAGCCGCCGTGGGAGGAGCTGGGCGGCGGCGGCGGCAGCGGCGGGGGAGGAGCTTGGCACGGGCAGTAGCCGCTGGGGGAGGAGCTAGGCGGCGGCGGCGGGGGAGGGTGGGTGCGGAAGGCCATCTTGCTGGTCCTGCTGGGTCTCCGGCACACCCGCCACTTCGCGCCGTCGGCACTGGTCCTGCCTCGCCCCACCGGCCTCCTCACATACACCCGCCTCCCCGCTGCCGTCGTGGCGCCAGAGGACGGGTCCGCGCCAGCCGTGGCGAACTGGGCAGAGACGGCGCGGCCGGCGATGACGACGATGCCGTCGCGGCCTGCCTCGCGGAGCGCGCGGCGGGCGGCGGCGCAGGACCGCGCGCCCACCGGCCTTGCCCAACGGCCTCCTCCCCTCCTGTCGGCTAGCCTACGCCGCCCTTGCCGGTGGCCTCCGCTCCTTCCCCCGCCGCCCTGAGAGAAGAGAGAGTGAGAGAAATGAGAAGAGGGGAAAAGAGAGGTAGGCTGACATGGCACGATGACATGTGGGGCCCACGTGGGTCCCACGCTGACTCGGCGGCCACGTAGGACAAAACTGGGATCAAAACCGTCGAGGGATCTATCATGACCGGTTTTGTATAATTAAGGGACCCGCGGTATCTGGTTTTACGGTTCGAGGACTTTTTTATCCCGATGACAAGTTGAGGGACCTACTGTGTACTTTTTCCGGGGTAACCTACGTGCACGATTATAGTGTCCGAGATGAATTGACGAATCTACGGCTACGCGACGTGTGGGCACTACCGCCATCTGCAACGGGCGGATATGCTCTCGGATTAATCCGTTTTCGTCCATGAGTGCTACAGTTCGTGATTTGTCTGATCATGACAAAAGGTCTACACGCATGTACACCTGTTCACATAATGACAGGATCAAAACCCGTTAAGTACGTCCCATACGTACGATACGACTAGATGCCAACGGCATCTTTGATTATTTGCCTTGACTTTGATAGTATATCACCATCACACTATCACAATTCACAGTCACAAAGTCCAGTGGAAAACTGACTACTGAACAGGCTCTCTCTAGCTCTACATGTATAAAATCAGTTTCAAGCATTATACAATATAGTCATTCTCAATTCTCATTGCCGCCACCCGCCAAGATGTCACCTCGGGTAGCCCAACGAGAGAACGAGCCATTTTTACTTGTACTCGTCCTCCTCCTCATATAAACCTTGATCGCGAGCTCGCTTCCATGCTTGCCGGACCAGGCGGCGGCGCTGCTCCAGCTGAAGCGGTCGTTCTCGGCGACCACCGCGTCCGCCACCGCGTTCCGGTCATGGCGCGCCGGCACCGACTGCTGCCGCTGGGCGGGCGTCCGCTGCGACGACGGCCGCGTCACTTCCCTCGATCTCGGCGGCCGACGCCTGCAGAGCGGCGGCCTTGACGCCGCCGTCTTCAGCCTCACGTCGCTGAGGTATCTCAACCTAGGCGGCAACGACTTCAACGCGTCACGGCTCCCGGCCACCAGATTCGAGATGCTCACCGAGCTCACCCATCTCAACATCTCCCCACCCAGCTTCGCCGGCCAGATACCGGCAGGTATAGGAAGCCTCACCAACTTGGTTTCTCTTGACCTGTCATCTCGCATTTACGTCGTCAATCAAGGAGATGACAGTGCCACTGTCATGTCAAATTTGTTACCCTCCTGGGGCTTCTCGAGGGTAAACTTCGAGAAGTTGATTGCAAATCTTGGTAATCTGAGGGAACTCTATCTTGGCTTGCTGTACATGTCCAACGGAGGCGAAGGTTGGTGCAACGCTCTGGCAAATTCCACTCCTAAGATTCAGGTTCTGAGCCTACCATTATGCCAGATCTCTGGTCCCATTTGCCAATCTCTGTTTAGTTTGCGATCCCTTTCTGTTGTTGACTTGCAAGGAAATGACCTGTCTGGTGCCATACCTGAATTCTTCGCTGATTTGTCCTCCCTTAGTGTTCTTCAGCTTTCAAGAAACAAGTTAGATGGTTTGTTTCCACCAAGAATCTTCCACAACAGAAAACTAACAGTTATTGATATTGGCTACAACTACGAAATCTATGGTAATTTGCCCAATTTTCCACCTAATAGCAGTTTGATCAAATTGCATGTCAGTGGCACCAAGTTCTCAGGTTACATACCAAGCTCTATTTCTAATCTCACGGGTCTGAAGGAGCTGGGTCTGGGTGCAAATGATTTCCCTACAGAACTGCCGTCTTCTATAGGAATGCTTAAATCCTTGAGCTTATTTGAGGTTTCTGGGCTCGGCCTAGTAGGATCAATGCCTGCTTGGATAACAAATCTAACATCTTTGACAGAGCTCCAATTTTCTCATTGTGACTTGTCTGGATCTTTACCATCTTCCATAGGCAATCTTAAGAATCTCAGAAGACTATCTTTATTCAAGAGCAACTTTTCTGGAAACATACCATTGCAAATCTTTAACTTGACACAACTGCATAGCTTGCATCTTCCACTAAACAACTTCGTGGGGACAGTGGAACTTACCTCATTCTGGAGACTACCATACCTATCACACCTTGATCTTTCAAATAACAAATTATCTGTGGTGGATGGGTTAGTCAATGATTCAGCAGTGTCCTCTCCCAAAGTAACATTCTTGAGGCTAGCTTCCTGCAACATATTAAAGTTTCCCAATGCATTAAGACATCAAGATAAGATAGACTTCCTTGATCTTTCAAATAATCAAATACATGGGGCGATACCTCCATGGGCACGGGAAACTTGGAAAAATTTGTTCTTGGACCTATCAAATAACAAATTTACCAGTCTAGGACATGACACTTTGCTCCCCTTGTACACAAGATATAACAATCTCAGTTATAATATGTTTGAAGGACCCATACCTATACCCGAAGAGAGTACAGACTCTAAGTTGGATTACTCAAATAATCGGTTTTCGTCTATGCCATTTGACCTAATTCCATATCTTGCTGGTGCACTGTCTTTAAAGGTCTCTATGAACAATGTCTCTGGAGAAGTCCCATCAACATTTTGTACTGTTAAGAGTCTTCGAATCCTTGACCTTTCCCAAAATATCTTAAATGGTTCAATTCCTTCTTGTCTGATGGAAAATTCTTCAACACTAAAAATATTAAATTTGAGGGGAAACCAACTTCGCGGAGAGTTGCCACATAATATTAAGGAAGACTGTGCATTTGAGGCATTGGATTTCAGCTACAATCGATTTGAAGGGCAACTGCCCACATCATTAGTTGCTTGCAAAAACTTGGTGGTACTTGACGTTGGGAACAATCAAATTGGAGGCTCTTTTCCATGTTGGATGCATCTTCTTCCTAAACTCCAAGTCCTTGTCCTGAAGTCCAATAAGTTCTACGGACAGTTGGGGCCTACTCTTACCAAAGATGAAGACAGTTGTGAATTACAATATCTCCGAATTCTTGATCTAGCTTCAAACAATTTCTCAGGCATATTGCCTGGCGGATGGTTTAGTAAACTAAAATCCATGATGTCAGTCTCCAGTAATGAGACATTGGTCATGAAAGATGGAGATATGTACGGTGGCACATTTTACCATAAACCATATATTTTTACTACTAGAGTTACATATAAAGGACTGGACTTGACGTTTACTAAGATCTTAAAGACCCTTGTACTAATTGATGTCTCAAATAATAGATTCCATGGCAGCATTCCTGAAACTATTGCCACACTAAGCATGCTCAGTAGTCTCAACATGTCACATAATGCTATTACAGGACCAATTCCCAACCAGCTTGCTAGTCTGCATCAACTTGAGTCTTTGGACCTCTCATCAAATAAGCTTTCTGGGGAGATCCCTAAAAAATTAGCATCCTTGGACTTCCTATCAACATTGAACCTATCCGATAATATGCTGGAGGGAAGAATACCGGAGTCCCCTCATTTCTTGACACTCCCCAATAGTTCATTTATACGAAATGCTGGTTTGTGTGGGCCTCCATTGTCGAATGAATGCAGTAACAAATCAACATCAAATGTGATGCCACACCTTTCTGAAGAGAAATCTGCAGACATTATACTATTTCTCTTTGTTGGATTGGGTTTTGGTGTTGGGTTTGCTATTGCAATTGTAGTGAGGAAACCTTGCATTGGCAAATACTCTTGATGGAATCCACCCTTTTTTATATTTATATGTTTAGGAGTTTGCCAGTCTGCTTCTCCTTGTAAATTTAGCTGTAATTATAGCTAGCTAGCCTGTATGGTTTATAGTACTATGTGCACGTACAACATTTTTTCCATCATCATGCATCCTATAAGATTAGTGTTGAAAATTTTATACAAGCCAACAGAAAATTGTTATGCCTGAACCAAGAAAGGAATAGAAATGCATGACCTTGTATGTTGTATTATTAGAGCAGGTACAATAGCAGGCTATAAGCCAGTTGCAAACATATTTTAAGAAGATAAATGAGGAGAGAGAAGAGCAGCGGGCTACAGATTTGTAGCCAGCTGTAGCACGAACTCCAAGACACAATGTGTGTATGATAGGTGGGACCAGGTATTAATAGTGTAGTATGTAACTATTGTACGAATGAGCTATTAGATTGGTTATGGATGAATTGAAGCTAGTAGTTGACTATACTATTAAACTTGCTCTTAGGGTCAGTTTAACTTGTAGCATAGATCAGTGAGCTATATGCCATGATTTTGTGTTTGAAATGCATACTTACACAGAACTTACTTAAGTACCAAACAACCATACTGGAACACAAATTTTCTGTGTGAAGAACTGAAGATCACTTAATTATGTGTTGGAATAAAACTTTCTGTGAAAAGATCACTTGCAATACAATTGTAATCAGCGTTATTTTTAGATAATGGATTTTCATTAATCCGGCCTCTATATCCATGAAGGATATACACAGCCAAAAAGATACAAGAGTATTTAGACTCACACCTTAACAAAAAGGAGAACAAAACCAAAAAGAAAAAGAAAACCAAACGACCTCGACATATCCTGCTTCTCTGCCTCCCGCCATATTATCGTAAAACGGCCAGATTTGACAAGTGAAAGTCTACCGGTCGCCGCTGCCGTTATTGTTACTAGTAGTGTAACACACTAACACTAACATGAATATTGTATATGCACCAAATTAGGTAGTGAGAAATATATATATGAACTTAAAAACTAAATGAGGTCATCCAAGAACAATGCACAAGAAAGGCTTAAATTAATTGGAAACAAGAAAACAATGTTAAATTTACCCGATTGTTTATTAAGTATCACCTCTACATCTATACCTAAAATTAAAACGGTGTCATATATCAGGTCGCACATTGAACTGCTAGATTCCTAATAGGCTAATACCACAGCAGCAACAACAACACTAAGATGGACCCGTAATTCCGTAGAATCGTAGTAATTCCAAAATCGGTTCATAATATTCGAGAAATTACTGGATTTCACACACTAACCTGTGCAATTCAGCCAATGAACATGGAAGGAGCATTCCATCAAACACCTAGCGGAAGGAGATCGCGACGACAAGAGGCCGCCGATGCAAACCTCCTGGGACATCCCATTGTGACCGAATTGGTTGCCAGCTGGTAACCCCCACACTTCGCTCCCAAATCCCACCACGGCTTTTGCTCAGCCGCTCAGCCCGGTGGTTGGGGATCTCATACTTCGTCCCGGGCGTACGACGCCGGCGCGAGGGCAAGCAGATGCCAGGCGGCGCTCACTGCGAGGATGGCCGGGAGAGATCCCGTCCGTCTTCGGCCGACAGCCGCTACCGCCTCCGATCCTTCTCGGTGTCACCGGCAACTTGACATCGCCGGGGGGCAAAAGGCAGCCGGAACTTGACACGGCTGCGCCGCATTTGATGTACATCGTCTGGAGAATTTTTTTTATTTATACATTTTTTTATTAAAATATTTACAAAAATAATTTTTTGTTTCGAAAATTTATTCAGCGGCAGGCGATTAGATTTGTAAATTTTTGAAACAAAAAATTATTTTTGTAAATATTTTAAAAAAAAATGTATAAATAAAAAAATTCTCGTCTGGAGAGGTAGGCGTACACGGCGACCGTAAATGGCCCACAGCCAAAGGCCCAACAAGCGCAAATAGGAGCCCCTCCCTGTCTCCCGTGGGCCATCGATATTACGGCCCGTTTGGAGACCGCTTGGTTTGTTATGTGGGCTCAGAACGGGATACATACGTACGTATACGTGCCATGAGATGAGAAACTTTTTTAAGAAATTAAAAAGGTGCAATTTCGTTTCAGCCCTCACTTTAATGACTAATGTTGATTTTACCTCTATTTTTCTACTTTTCAGGGTTTTTATTTTTGCCTCCACTTTTTTTTAACCGAGCAATTGTTTTGCCCCCTATTTTGGATGGTGAAGTTAACGGTGATAACTACTTGGACATTTATACCATCTCCTATCTCTATTAATTTATTAATTAATTGTGTTTTTGCTCTCATTTCATGCATGGCTTTGAAAATTTATTTTTTGAATATGTTTAAAATTAAATAACCCACATTGGCTAACATAACAATTGGACAAATTCTGAATTTGATGGAATTTTGATAAAATTTCAACAACATTTTGACAGAAATTGAACAAAATTTTACAAAATTTCAACAACTTGTTCACATCACAGTGCCGACACCAAATCCACCTCGTAGCTCCTCGGCTGCCGCCGCCAAGCCCCCTCTAAGCCGCTCCCTGCCTGGCAGCAGCCTAACACCCTCTCGGCCGCCACCTCCAAGCCCTCTGCCGGTCGCAGCCTAACCTTCTCAACGCCGCCTAGCCCGCACAGAGCGCGCGCTTCCTGCTCACCGACGGGAGGGGCTGCACCCGATGCCCGCCCGCTATCGCCTAGCACGCACCGAGCGTGCGTCTCCTGCTCATCGGCGGGAGGGGTTGCACCTGGCCAACACCCGCTCACCGCTGCCTATCCCTCTCGCCGCCGCCGCCTAGCCCGCATGGAGCTTGCGCCTCCTGCTCGTCGGCAGGAGGGGCTGCGCCTAGCCAACGCCCACTCGCCGCAGCCGCTTGGCAGCCGCCCACTCGCCACCGCCTGCGCCACTCGGATAGGTTTCGAGAGTGAGCCAAATCCACCCCGCAGCTCCTCGGCTGCCGCCGCCAAGCCCCCTCCTAGCCGTTCCCTGCCTGGAAGCAGCCTAACACCCTCTCGGCCGCCACCTCCAAGCCTCTTGCCAGTCGCAGCCTAACCTCCTCAACGCCACCTAGCCCGCTCCCCGCCGCACAGAGCGCGCGCTTCCTGCTCGCCGATGGGAGGGGCTGCACCCGATGCTCGCCCATTATCGCCTAGCCTACACCGGGCGTGCGCCTCCTGCTCATCGGCGGGAGGGGTTGCGCCTGGCCGACGCCCGCACGCCGCCGCCGCCTACCCTTCTCGCCGCCGCCGCCTAGCCCGCACGGAGCTTGCGCCTCCTGCTCGTCGGCAGGAGGGGCTGCGCCTAGCCAACGCCCGCTCGCCGCAACTGCTTGGCCGCCGCCCACTTACCACGCGCCTGCGCCGCATGGATAGGTTTCGGGAGTGAGACGTGTGCGAGACGAGAAAATAGACTGGAAGGGTTAGATATTTCCCACGGGTAAAAAGGTCTATGACAAATTCGAAAATTTTTTATTTCCTTTATTTCTCTATTTTTTTACTGCCATAAACCCGGTCCCACTCACTACTATCTAAACCAGGGGTAAGTGTCTCTTTCGATTAAAAAAGTGGGGACAAAAGTAAAAACCCTAAAGTAGGGTAAAATCAATATTGGATATCATAGTAGGAGCAGAAATAAAATTGTCCCATTAGAAACAAATTGGTACTTGGGAGTCCACCAATTGCATTAAATATAGTAGGAGAGAAAAATGTACAGGGTAAATTTATACAAAGAAAAAAGGACGAGCTATGCTAATAAGTTGCATAGCCAAGTGCTTAGCTCCCTGCTAGGACCCAAGATTTGGCCAATTCCTTGCTTCCTTGATTTCGTGGCGAGGGATAGTGTCGAGACGCTCTTCTGTGGTGAAAGCCTTTTTGGCTTCGTTCCTTCCAGATCTTTCATGCTATGTTGACGGGAGAAAAGTATGGTTTTAACTTCTCATCTGGACGTTCCGGGGTAAGTTTCCAGTTCATGGAGAAAAGTCGCGCCGCGAGATGAGACCCGTTTAGTGTCGTTAGTTCACGAGTCTACTGGTGCGCAACGTGTGCGGTGCGGCACTGCAGCCATCTGCAAGCCGATGCCCTTGGATTTATCTGTTTCGTCCAGACATGGGCGAAGCTAGGATTTAAAATTAGGGGGTGTTGAGTAAGGATAAGTTATAAGATCGAATAGCTAATATTATATAGCAAATGTGGTCAAATAGTCACAGTCAATAACAATCAATGTGTAAACTAATTATTTAAAAAAATCTTGAATTTTAGCTCTTTAATAATATCATTGAAAGTTTAAAACTAAGTCTTTATTGCTAAATTCTTTCAACGTAAACTATTGAATAATCTCACAAATAAGTATAATCTATTTTACTTTCAAAAAGATGAGAAATCACAAACTAATTTTGTAGATCATGTTTCTTGCTAATATTTTTAGACTTGCTAACTAACTAATCTGATAATACTTTCAAGCTACACGAATAAACTAGATAAATACTTATCTTAGTTAAACTTAATATAGAGTAAAAACAGGGGATGTAATGGTGGTGGTTTTTGATAGGGGGGTGCGCCACTGCGTCCAGAAGTGAATCAAAACATTAGACTAGAAGTGGATTTATCTGCTAGTTTACCGCCAATTGTTATACTTTTATGCTACGCTTATCTAAGTTGTGGCTAATAAAATGTGAGCTATACCTTAACAAGCAAAATATAATTGTACCACACATATTCGAGTTGATCATATGTGGGATTATAAGAAATGAGAAAGAATCTTACCAAATGTGGCTATAAATTAAACAAGGAGCTAACTTGGTTAAAATTATTTAATATGAGATGTGACAACCTTTAGCAAACTTTAAGAGTGTGAGTTTTCAACTCTACCTCACTCGTTTTCCGTACACACGCTTCTCAAACTTATAAACATTGTTTTTTTTTCAAAAAGTTTCTATAGAAAGTTACCTTAAAAATTCATATTAATCTTTTTTTCAAAAATAGCTAATACTTAATCAATCTTACGCTTCATTTTTATGTATACGGGAGGAGTTTCCAACTACTATTCCCCCGTCTCATAATATAAGGGATTTTGGGTTTAGAGTTTAGGGTTTAGGGTTTAGGGTTTAGGGATTAGGGTTTAGTAGCCATGGTCGGCCCACCGCTTGCCCTCGTCATGGAGCAGCGCACCCTCAATGCTAGAGTAGTTGATGTTTGTGGGGTTGTTGCATTCGAAGTCTGCCGACGCCCGAAGCCGCACATAGCACGCCTTACGCGGGCACCCATGTAGAAGTCGGAGACTTGGGTCTCACCGAGCTCCGCGAGAAAGTAGCCATTATCATTGGCGACTGCCCAACGGCACCTCACCATGACACGATTCTGGGCGTCGTGGCATATGACGGACACCTCTGCCTTAGGCAGCGGCTTCGCAGGGCCGGCCCTGGGGCAGTGTGGGCAGTGCGACCGCACTGAGCCTCCAAAAATTAGGGGCCTCCAAAATATGTATACTATGGTACCAAGCCTGATAGACTACTTTGTGCATTGAGAAGATAATGCTAGATGAGATTGTTACTGACACTATCATCACTGATTTTGCATCTAGAACTGTTAGAAGAAATTGTTTTAAATGATCTAGAGATATTTCTTTTTGGTATTTTAAACTTATTAGTGTGAACTTCGTTAATGACAATGGGTTTTTAAATATTATCTTTGTATTTTTATGGTGAATGGGGGTCTTCATTTTTTTTTCCGCACTGGGCCACCAAAAAGTCAGGGCCGGCCCTGTGGCTTCGCGCCTTCGAGGCTATGTGTTCCTTTGCGTGCAGCTCTGGCAGTACACCGTACCCTCCACCCTCACCAGCAGCTTGTCACTATGGGCCGGCGGAGTGTACTGCTGCTGCGGCTGCGGGGGCGGCGATGGCGATGGCGTGGTGTAGCCATTGTTTGCAGTGGCGCCGGCGGCCAGGAGGGACACGAACACGAGGATCGCGAGAGGAGCTAGCTTGCTGTGTGCTCCCTGCTCGACTGATGAGATGTTTTGTTTTGAAGCTTTGGCTGTGTTGAACGTAGAGAGGCGTGTGGGTTATATACTGCATGCCATGGACTAAACGTGCTGACATGTAGATGGAAATTAAGCTTGATTTCGGATTAAGATCACATTTTATTTTTTGTTATTCGATTATGCCAATATATAATGTGTTGGCAACTTTTTGTGACCAGTCGACAAGCATGATCGCAACACCTAAACGCCTTGCGGTGATATGGAGTCGCCAACCACCTCGATCTAGCCAAAGGGCCAAATCAAGATGGGTTTTGCAAAAAGAAAAGTTAAACCGGCTAGCGGAGCCGATTTAGAGATCAAAATCAGCCTCTAGGCCGATTTAGAGATCAAAATCAGCCTATATGAGGATAACTACCCGTCTTGTAGGCAAAACGGAAGGTTTTCAGGACAAACCTACAAAGAGGTGTCGCACTCTCGCAGCGGCGGCGGACGGTTTACGGCGCAAACCGACAAAGATGGACTAAACTAGGGTAAAATAGAAAACATAGTAAAAGAACGATTCAAGTAGATTGTATTCGGGGGTTTTACAATGAACCGGCCTTGTCCCTTATATAGGGGTTGGTCTTGCCCTCTACAGGCCCTCCTCCACGTCCAACTCGGCTTATCCATTAGCCTGAGCGTAGCAAAGAGAAGAACTCAACAACTTAATATCATAAGATTCGGCAAAACTTCTCATTTCCTTGGACATAAAAGAAGCTATTTTAACGTTTGAGAAATACCGAATCTATGAACAATATGCTTCAAAATAAAGTTAATTACCTCCGTACAAGTAATATTCTCGAGCGGCACGGCTTCGGCCCACTTAGTGAAGTAATCCATCGCAACTAGCACGATCCAATGCCCTTTTGATGACGAAGGATAAATTTGACCAATGAAATCCAAAGCCCAACCTCGGAACGGCCATGGTTTGATGATAGGATTCAATATAGTGACATGCGCCAAATGAACATTGCCGATCCGTTGACAAGCTTCACTCCCTCTATAACATTTGAAACAATCATCAATTATTTTCGGCCAATGAAACCCTACTCTCTTAAGCAACCAATTTATCTTACGGGTCGATTGATGAATTTCACGAATCCCTTCATGTACTACTCTCCTAGCAACTTTAGATTGATCATTATCTAAGTAATACTCCATCTATTTTTCGGCGATATAATATTTGAACACTTGCCACCGAATCTTTCGATCAACCTTAAGTGTAGGATCTTTCAAATATCTAATCAAAGGAATTCTCCAAGCTATTTCTAACTCATGGGCACAAATGTCCGAATTCACAATTAATTCGGCCTTTTAATCAATTGTAACATGCCCCCCAGCTCTCTACCCGAGATCAGTCAGACCGGCCGTGCAATGTCGGTCAGACCGCCCTGTCTACCCGGTCAGACCGGCCATGCAGAGCCAGTCAGACCGCCGGTATCAGCAGTCTGACCGGCCGTGCAATGCCGGTCAGATCGCCCCTGGTCTATGACTTTGCCAATTTCGTCCAAACCTTTGAAATCAAGCATCGGCCTTTAGTATATAATTTTCCTTCACATAATAGCCAGATGCTTGGTGTATCAAATTATTGGACCAAACTTTCTTCTTCCTAGACATATGAAAAATTATGACATCCAACTAATAGGTCTAGAATTCAAGTGGCTTTTGAGACAATAATCATCATGGCATCAAAACACTTAGCCAATTGAAGTATGATCAATAATGAATCACCAAAGTCATATGTGTCACATGCATAGATTCCAATAAACTAAAAATGTAAGTAATCGGCTTGAGCATGTATGCAAAATATTAATAATGCCAATGTTCCTAAATACAATAACTCTAGAACAAATCATTCCATTGACCATCGATATTAGCCGAATTACTAATAAGCATGGTGCAATAAATATGAAATCTATATCTTATATGGTGATCCATAAAAACACATATGATTTGGCTTTAAATAAATATCAAAGAGTCATGAGCCAAATCATACTTCAAACAAATTATATGTCAACCTACCAATTCTACTACCTAGAACTGGCATTTACAACATGTATGTATAATATCAATTTGATAAGAAAAAACACACATGTGCTAGATAGCAAGCAATGTTCTAATAACATGGCCTAGGCATATAATATAATGGTAAACACAATAAACTCATACCTTGCCTTAGCATCCAACAAACGGCGGCTCAAAGATGTGATGTCGTATCCATTGCCGTTCATCTTCTCTTGGTTCCCTCATGAGCATATTAATGTCTTACCCCCCAAACAAAATCGGCTTTCTTGACTGCACGATTTCGAAGGCAAAATGAACATCGCACCAACATCCATAGCATCATGTGAAGGAGACTTATCTCTAATGACCGATGATTCTTCTCTCATCAAATTAGATTCATCTCTACTACGGGAAATCACCGGTCTCTTAACTTTTACCTCTTTGGATCTCCACACTTGCCTAGGTGCTTTTCGAGGCTCTAAATTATTACATGTTTTGTTCTCTACATCTTCGGCCTCCTTTTCTTTTTGACCTATGGCTCGAAGACGTTGTAGCCTCCTCTTTTGAGAGCGAGATAAGCCAGAAGGTATCCACTTCGGCTGTGGTTGTTTTCCAGGAGCTAAACAATAATTCTTAATATTTTTGGTCGAAGTGGAAGCTCCTATGTTGCTCTCAATTTTCCCATTCTTCTCCAATGCCCCCGATTCAGACCGGCCTCTGAGCCCGGTCAGACCGGCCACAAGCCGTCGGTCAGACCAGCTAGGAGGGTCGGTCAGACCGGCCGTAGTCTGGCGGTTAGACCGGCCAGCTAGGGCTGTCAAAAAAGCTCGAGGCTCGCGAGCAGCTCGAGCTTGGCTCGTCCTAGGCTCGATTCGAGCTCGGTTCGAGCTCCAAACGAGCCGAACCCGAGCCTGAGCAAAAGCTCGCGAGCTTTATCGAGCCGAGCTCGAGCTTCTACCGAGCCTGGACGAGCTTGACCGTGTATAGTTTATATTGCATGTTCACCTTATTAATATAATAAACTAATCGATAAATATATATATTAGTATCTATTTACACAATAAATTAGCATGTGTTAGCACAATATATTTATTTTAATCATTTTCTACTCTTTTATTAGTGTGATTAACTAGAAAATAATTATACTTATCAAGATATTATAATTAATACATATATTATACTACTTATGACCGAGCTCGGTAGCCGAGCTCGAGCTCGAACAAGCTCGAGCCGAGCTTGCCTAAAAGCTCGAAGGTGCAGTAGGCTCGAGCTCGGCTCGAGCTTGTGTCGAGCTCGAGCTTGGGCAGACGAGCTCGCTCGAGCTCGGCTCGTTGACAGCCCTACGGCCAGCTGGCTCGGTCAGACCGCCGATGTCAACAGCAACGGCATCGGCTTCAGTCTTCTCCGCTTGTATAGTTTCCAACGCATCTCCAGTAGGTACATGAACATCTTGAGACTCCTCATTGATAACGACCTTCGGAGCTTTGGCTTCTTTACTCACCCACACCTTCTTCACCTTTTTCACCTTTGATCTACCGGACCGATTCTTTTGTGGGAAACGGTCTTGTCTTGAATTAGATGAATGATTCGGTACTGACCTAGGTGATTCCTTCCACTCTTGATAATACGGCGTAGGTGATTGAGGCATCCATGGCATATAATACATAAAAGGATAACCATATAGTGACATTGGATATGGATACTATGGCATCACAATCGGAGGTTTGTATGGAATTGGTATAGTTGATGGCTCCGATTGCTTCGGTGTTTGACCAAATCTTTTTCTACGAAATGATCTTGGTCTTTTTGAATCACTAGTTTGATTATCAAATCGTTGACCGGCTAATCCTTTATTGTACTTAGCCATAAGCATCTCAAAAGTGAGCTTCGGCTTTTTGGTCCTTTCGAAACTAGATTATTCATCCTTTGCAACTTTATGATCTTCGGCTTTCGCATCTTTTATCCAATTCTTGGGCCGAGGATCCCCAATAATAACACTTTTCCCTTTCTTTTTGTCAACATCAATAGAACTAATAGGGAGAGGATCACTAACAATTCCGGTCTTAGGCATAGATGTAACCGAAATAGTTTCACAAGTGACCGATGAAGTTTCAATCGGTCTTTGCTCCATCAAGCTTGCATCTTTAAAATAATCATGAAACTCATGCTCCATTTGTGACCATGTAGAAATTGAACTAGGAGCAATCAAACTATACCATGTAGATGCAAAGTTTGACAAAGAAAGAGGAAACAACTTTAACTTAAGCAAATCATCGCTACCGGCCTTACCACATTGATCAATAAAGCGGCCGATATGCTCCATTGTAGTCATAGCATTCTCACCTGTGAATTTCGTGAAGTTGGGCACCTCAAATCCTTGCGGGTATGGGACCGAATCTACATATTCAGGATACTGCCTTTGATATGTATGCATAACTACTTTGGATTCTATTGCACCACTATCCCGCAAGACATTGTCATCATTTTTTCCAACATCCACATAACCGATTTGTGATTCGGTCTTAGGTGACAATGCTATTTCACTTTCGCTTGTGATACAATCCGAACCGTCACTTAGTTTGGCTATATTTTCAATCATGTTATTCTCTAAGCTAGCAACACAATCCGAACCATTATTTGGTTCGACTATTCCATCATTGTCTAAAATAGTAACACAATCCAAACCAACACTTGGTTCGGCTATATTAGTTATTGCGTTATCATCCAAACTAGTAAGACAATCCGAATCAACATTTGGTTCGGCTATACTTGTTACGGCATCATTGCACAAATTATTACCACAATCCGAACCATTGCTTGGTTCGGCTATACATGATATTGCACCATCATCTAAACTAGCATGTAAGCTATTGTCATCCACTCGGCTTTCCTGAGCCAGAGCTTCATTCAACACATGATCAACATCAAGAAATATCTGGCCACTCAATCTCTCTTTAATAGAATCAGGCAATCCATCATATGCAATGTTGGCCAAATCTTTGTCAGTTATTCTCAAACTAAAACATCGACTTTTAATATCTCTAAACCTTTCAATATAATCAACGACAGATTCATTGTATTCTTTCCTAACCGATGTTAAATCAGACAACCTAAGCTCAGTTTTATCAGTGCAAAAGTGATCATGAAATTTTTGTTCTAATTGAACCCAAGTATAAATAGAATTTGCCGGTAAAGAAGTAAACCATGTAAAAGCAGTACCGGACAAAGATAAAGAAAACAAGCGTAATTTAAAAGTATCAATATTAGCCTCACCACATTGCGCCAAAAATTGGCCTACATGCTCCCATGTGGTCTTACCATCCTCACCACTAAATTTGGCAAATTCGGGAACTCTATAATTTCTAGGAAACGGCACATTATCATAATAATCAGGATATGGCTTTTTGTAAGCTCTAGCACGATTCCTAGTTTCGATCCCAAATCTATTCCTCATAATATCACTAATCACATCCTCCATGTTATTAGGCCCTTGTGGATTTGGTGGTGGGTTTGGTAACCTAATAGGTTGGGTTTGTGGCGCAATATGATTATATTGGTCTTGCCTAGTATCGGGAGGATATCCCCTAGAAACATCATTATAGGCATTAGGAATATGTGGGGGAACTTGAGGATTAGTGGTGGCAGTAGATACAGGAGGATCAAATGTTCTAAAGTGGTACAAATAACTAGCATTAGTCATTGGATCTATACCCTGTATCGGGACAATTGCGCCGGTCTAACTGGCCCAGAGCCCGGTCTGACCGGCGTCATGTTGCACGGTCAGACCGGCTGCCTAAGAGCCGGTCTGACCGGTGGGATAATACCCGGTGTGACCGGCCATCTGGCCGGTCGGACCGACGGTTGTGTCACGGTCTGACCGGCCGTCAGGCCCGGTCAGACCGGCCGTGAATGTCGTCCCGTCGGTTTTAGACCCCATTGGATCTATAGGAGATTGATCAACAGTGGTATAGGCTTTATCTTTTAATGTATAATCATCCATAAAAGCACCTAACCTACTCATTAAAAACCCATCAACCTTCTCCTTAAACATCACATCTAATCTATCATTAAAATTAGCCATAGATGAATCTATTGTAGATGCAATTTGTTGGTTAATAGATTGCGATACCTCGTCATTACTTACCACGTCGGGAGCGAGCTTGGGACGTGGCCCGGGCTTGATGATCACACCTTGACGAGTCCTAGTAGTTAATCTGATCAACGTCTCCCGTGTGAGCTCGTTGATGTACTCCTCCACAACTTTACGATCCTCTCCTTCGAAGTCATCTAATGTGAGCGGTATCACATGAGATGGCTCCACCTCCGTCTTGGATGATGGCTTTGTCATGGCGAAGTCGAAGTCGAGTTGACGATGAACGGATCTCTTCCCCAGCGGAGTCGCCAAAAATCGTGTTGGCAACTTTTTGTGACCAGTCGACAAGCATGATCGCAACACCTAAACGCCTTGCGGTGATATGGAGTCGCCAACCACCTCGATCTAGCCAAAGGGCCAAATCAAGATGGGTTTTGCAAAAAGAAAAGCTAAACCGGCTAGCGGAGCCGATTTAGAGATCAAAATCAGCCTCTAGGCCGATTTAGATCGATATGAGGATAACTACCCGTCTCGTGGGCAAAACGGAAGGTTTTCAGGACAAACCTACAAAGAGGTGTTGCACTCTCGCAGCGGCGGCGGACGGTTTACGGCGCAAACCGACAAAGATGGACTAAACTAGGGTAAAATAGAAAACATAGTAAAAGAACAATTCAAGTAGATTGTATTCGGGGGTTTTACAATGAACCGGCCTTGTCCCTTATATAGGGGTTGGTCTTGCCCTCTACAGGCCCTCCTCCACGTCCAACTCGGGATATAAACTAATGGAAACACGAAACATGCCTTCCCGAGCAAGGAAAACCGAGGCCCGACGAAAACAGAGTCGGACTCGGACCCTGACGGTCTGACCGCCCACATACCTGCGGCCAGACCGGCCCTACTAGCCGGTCAGACCGCCCATATACCTGCGGTCTAACCGGCCCTGTGAAGGAAACCCGGTACTTTCCAAACTTTGGCAATTTTCCTCTATTTCGTCCATAGGTGCTAAATTTGGGTGTAAACATAATGATTAGCCCGGCGAAAGAAATGATAACATGTAATCATTGATCTGTTAGGCACTTTGAATAGAAGAAATCGCATGCTATCATGATCTGCCTGATGATTAGTTAAGAATTTGGTAGACGATAAAGAATATTCAGGATGAAGATATGCAGATTTGTCAGAACGTGCAGCCCGTGTCTGTCCTTAACGGCACTGAAATACCAGGTTCTCCACAGGCAAATGATTTTTGCCGATAGAGCTACATTATTTATGTTAGTACTCTGAAAAGGAGTACTTCCTCCGTCAAAAAAAAAAACCAATCCTGAATTTGAATTTGGATAGGTTTTTTTGGACGGATGGAGTAGGCATCTTATTTGCTATGTAAAATATACGGTTCTAGTATTAGAGTACCATGGCGTCTTTTTTCTTTTTCTTTGGGTTTGAAACTGACTGAAAGGAAATGAGGTGCATTTCTTTGTAGAAACAAGAGCTTTAAAGCTAAATTACTAGATCCAAAGCAGGTCTGCATTTTACATGCGGCGTGCGGATCGATCTAGCCGACACGGCATGGTGCACGGCGTTATCGTCGTTGTCGCTGTGTGGCTGTTGCATCTGTTGGCAAGGAATCCAGGGCCACCGGATCTAGCAACCCCGACCTCCCTGCACAGTGGATCCAGGTGGTTGGAGGTGAAGACGCAAGCCACTTCCGCTACTGCTCTCTTCTTTCATCTTCTTCTCACTTTGCACTGCCCCTATTGGCATTCTGTTAGGGCCTAGGGGTGGACAAAATAGATTAGAATCGAACTGAACTATTCTAAGACAAAAATGGAAAACACACGCTGCTAAATCTGAGTAACCAAATTTAGTTGGTCAATTTGGTAAGTAAGCTCAGTTAACCAAAATACCCTAAAAAGCAAAAGTCCAGAAAAAGGCCCAACAAACAACCCACCGAGCGAACAACAAAAATACTCAGTTTTCTCTCTATTCCCTAAGTACCCTTCTCCACTCCATCCCAGTCATCACCCGTCACGACAGCATCGAGCCATTGATGGTATCGACAACACCACGCCACATCATCCTGCCACGTCACTATGTCGTTCCCTACATTATCCTGCTGTGTCATCCCACCACTCTTCCATAGTTTCATGCTCTATGTCATGCTGCTCTACTTCTATGCAGGGTTCAATCTTTCGTTGCTGGTATTTGTAACGAGAGGTGCCGATGTGGAGAAATTTTCTAATTTCGAAATTTTGAACAAAATTTAGTTAAATTTGAACAAATATTACCAAAAAAGCAAAAAATTAAAAATTAAAAATTTCGGCCAAAATACTATCATATCGGAGGGGTCCGAAATGACCGAAATTTCGAAAATTTCAGTACGAAGTTTCTAACCCTGCTTCTATGTGTGGCAGCGCCTCCTCAAGTGGAGATCTGGCGGCACCCGCAAGATAGAGATCTCTAGTGGTAGGAGTCCTGACAAAGAAGGGCACGGGTGTGCGCAAAAAGGCAACGGAGAGAAACATGCGAACGCGAGTGATAGGTAGATGACTTCTTTTTCCTGATTTTTATGATTACTATGATCCTTTCGACTAAAATTATTGATTATTGTCAGTCATGATATTGACCGAGGCTGCATTCATCAGGTACCCCGGTATCAGGTTTGGTACCTCGGTATCAAGTTTGGTACTATCGGTATCGGATCTGGTACCCCGGTACTAGTCGGATATCTATTGATACTCAGGTTTGGTACCAATTAGTATAAGGTCTGGTACCCCGGTATCAGGTTTGGTACCTTGGTATCAGGTCTAGTACTATTGATATCAGATCTGGTACCCTGGTACTAGATCGGATATCTATTTTTCTCGGACCTGGTATCAGTAGGTATTAGACTTAGTACTTTGGCATCAGTAGGTATCAAACTTGATACCTCGGTACCTAATATGATATCTAGATTTCGTGCTGATGTCAGCATGATATCATCATATAAATTATTGGGTGGTTTATTGGGAGGAATCCGTAGATACGTGAGGGTATGGTTAAAAAGAGCTTAGGGGTATTTAATTTGTTGGATCCATTAAAAGCTATCACGTTCTCACGGGATCCCGTGCTGTAGTTGTCCGATAATCAGCAACAAGGTCCAATGTAGTGGAAGCTTGAGGCATAGAAGCATTTATCTAACAATCTAATATGTCACATGTATACTTTTTTTTCCAAAATATAACAATTTTTAGCATTGAAAAATTATTCAAAATATAATAATTTCTCTATCTAAATTATCTTTTTAATCTCACAACCTTTCACTATTCAAGTTCTTCATCTAGGTTCTTTTTACGACCAATCACAGCTTTCCTAAAAACTAGAGGTAGTAGTATTTGTTAGGACAAGCAAATGACGAAAGGTAACTGACCATCTTGAACCGTCTTCATCTCATTTAGCTTAGCGTACATGGCAGGACACGTCCTCGAATCTTTTCTGCTTCTTCGTCAGGTCAACAAGAGCCACAGAGAAGATTCTCCTTTTTCCTTGACCCTGATAAATTGATAATGCGGTTTAAACTTTCTATGCCATTGCACTCCCTCTGTCCCAAAATGATCGACCAACGAATTTCAACAAAGACATGTCCAGATCTATTAACGTAGGACGGATCATATCTCATCTAAGTTAAGTTATTTTGGGACAGAGGGAGTACATCTCAAGTGTAAACAATCCAATTATGGTTGTGTTTGGATCCAAACTTCCAACTTTTTTTATCACATCAACCTGTCATACATACACAACTTTTCAGTCACATCGTACCAATTTCAACCGAAACTTCCAACTTTGGAAAGAACTAAACACAGCCTATGATTATTAGCTACTTCTTCCGTCCCAAAATAAATGCAACTATGAGTTTCCGTGTCCAACTTTAATCGTCCGTCTTATTTGATTTTTTTTTTGAAAAACTAAAAAACATAAGTCAATTCATGTTTTATAATCTAATAGCAATAAAAATATTAATTATAAAAAATTTTAAATAAGACAAACGATCAAAATTAAATACGAAAACTCATGATTGTGCTTATTTTTGGGAGAGACTCGTGGTTGTGCATTTTGGGAGGGAGGTATTAAGTCCGTTTCGTTCCAGATATTCAAACAGTCTGGACGCAATAAAGCCATTCAACGGCCGCCACAGTACATGGGTTGAACGTTAAGCTTACGCTACCACACAGCGACACGGGCTCAGATTTCATTTTCTAAAGACTAGCCATGCAGTCATCGACAACGACAGGACTAAAACAGAGGCGTCATGTCACAACAGAAAAATTCACATGCAAGGATCAACGGTGTCGTTGGTTTTTCTTCTTGACTTTGAATGAATGAGCTTATCTTGACTTTACCCGCCATTCCCACAGAGACGGAGTGAACTCCACGTCCATTGATGGTTTGCTTTACCAGATTGTAGGAAGCAAGATGTTCTGTAATCTCACTAGACAACATAGATTGCACAGAAACAGGCCTGGATGACAAGGGATGTCAAGTTTTCACACGAGGAGGAATGAAATTCACGATATATATATGCATGGTCAGGAGCCAGGAGGTCTCAGTAAGCAAGCACCAAGTGAACTCGCAAGATGAACTACACGCATAGATGCCTCCACAGCCACAAACTCCCTCTTCTCATCCTCCTCATTGCCATCGTCGTCATACTCATACAGCCATACTCCATCCATGCTGCTGCCAACAGCAGCAACACCACCATCAGATGCCTGACATCTCAGTCATCCGCCCTCCTCCAGCTGAAGAGCTCCTTCCACGACGCGAGCAGCCTCTCGTCCTGGCAACCGGACACCGACTGCTGCCGATGGGAGGGCGTCACCTGCCGCATGGCTTCTGGGCATGTCGTTGTGCTGGACCTCAGTGATGGTTATCTTCAGAGCAATGGGCTGCACCCTGCACTGTTCAACCTCACCTTGCTCACAAACCTCGCCCTCAGTGGCAATGACTTCATGGGAGCACAACTCCCAGATTCTGGGTTTGAGCGGCTTTCGAAACTTGTCAGCCTTGACCTCTCTGCGACCAACTTTGCTGGCCAGATCCCCATTGGCATTGGAAATCTGAGCAGCATGCTTGCTCTTGACTTGTCTAACAACCCCAATTTGTACCTCTCGGAGCCAAGTTTTCAGACCTTCATAGCGAACCTGAGCAATCTGAGAGAGCTCTACCTTGATGAGATGGACCTCTCTAGCAGCGGGTCAACTTGGTCAAGCGATCTAGCAGCGTCTGCTCCACAGATTCAGATACTTAGCTTCATGTCATGTGGCTTGTCTGGTTTCATTGATCCCTCCTTCTCACGACTCCGTTCACTGACAATGATCAACCTCAGGCTCAATGTCATCAGTGGCATGGTTCCTGAGTTCTTTGCCAACCTCTCTTTCTTAACGATTCTGGAGCTATCTGGCAATGCTTTTGAGGGTCAATTCCCCACAAAGATCTTCCAACTAAAAAGGCTGCAGTTTATTGATTTATACTGGAACGATAAGCTCTGTGTGCAGTTGCCAGAATTCCTACCTGGTAGTCGTCTGGAAGTGTTGGATCTCATATTGACCAACCGTTCCAACGCCATACCAGCATCAGTGGTCAATCTCAAGTATCTAAAGCATTTGGGCCTTACAACGGTAGAGGCTTCAATGAATTCTGATATCCTTTTGATCAGAGAACTCCACTGGCTGGAAGTTCTCCGGCTCTATGGAGGATCAGGACAAGGGAAGCTGGTGTCGTTCTCTTGGATAGGCAGCCTTAAACATTTGACATACCTGGAGCTTGGCAATTACAACTTCTCTGGATTGATGCCCTCTTCGATTATCAATCTTACAAATCTGACAAGTTTAACGCTCTACAATTGCAGCATGTCTGGGCCCATACCTTCTTGGATTGGGAACTTGATCCAACTCAATAATTTGAACTTCAGAAGCAACAACCTCAACGGTGAGATCCCTACAAGAATTTGAAATCTCAATCATAGCTCAACAGTTTCTAATGGTACAGTAGTACAGTGCAGGTGGTAATACTGAATAGAACCTACTCCTTACTTTAAAAGGTTATTGATGTTTTAGTATTTTGCCGCATTGACTAGGAAATGCCCTAGATCACAAGTAACTTAAAAATTAGCTGCTACTCCAGTGAGTCCAGTCCATTTGCACTGCTACTTTTATTTATATTTATAAGAGAGCCTACAAATTATAGCTTGTTGACTATAACTAGATGTGTATGCAGGAACAATTCCAAAGTCCATCTTCGCACTTCCTGCGTTGCAATCATTATATCTAGATTCTAATCAACTTTCTGGTCATTTAGAAGACATCCCTATTCCATCATCTTCATCTGTGTATGACATTGATTTAAGCAACAATTGGCTTCATGGCCCCATTCCCAAATCATTTTTCTGTCTTCCAAATCTTGAGTATCTCAATCTTGAGTCAAATCACTTGACCGGCATAGTGGAACTTAGACCTTTCTGGAGACTAAGAAGCCTTTATTTTCTGGGTTTCTCTAACAATAAGCTGTCGGTGATTGATGGAGAAGATTCTCCATCTCAATATCTCCCTAAGATTCAGCACCTAGGACTAGCATGTTGCAACCTCACAAAACTTCCAAGAATTCTGAGACATCTATATGACATTCTTGAGCTAGACCTTTCAAGTAATAAGATTGGTGGAGTTATACCAGGATGGATATGGGAGATTTGGAAGGACACCCTTGGATCATTGGACCTCTCGAACAATGCATTTACTAGCCTGGAGAACTCTCCCTCTCTTGTTACATTTACACATCTAAGCCATCTAAATCTCAGTTTCAATAGACTTCAAGGAGAAATACCCATACCAGCCATATCATTGCCTTATGGTGTAGTTGTATTGGATTACTCAAACAATTGGTTCTCTTCCATACTACGTACATTTGGTAGGTATCTTAACAAAGTAGCCTATATTAACTTGTCCAAAAACAAACTAAAAGGCTTTGTACCCATTTCCATTTGTAGTATGACGAAACTCCAATTCCTGTACTTATCTGATAACAACTTTAGTGGTTTCGTTCCATCTTGTCTGGTAGAAGGCAGAAGCTTAAGGGTACTGAATTTGAGGGGGAATAAATTCAACGGGATGTTGCCTAAGGGCATTAAAGAAGGATGTAAGCTTGAGACTATAGATTTGAACAGCAACCAAATTGAAGGGAGGCTGCCCAGAACACTATCAAACTGCAAAAGTCTGGAACTCCTCGATGTTAGTAACAATCACATCCTCGATCTGTTCCCTTTGTGGCTGGGGAATCTTCCCAAGCTTCGAGTTCTTGTACTGAGATCCAACAAATTATATGGCACAATTAAGGGTCTCCATAATAGTGATCTAACAAGGGATCACTTCTCAAGCTTGCAAATACTTGATTTAGCCAATAACACTCTATCTGGTCAGTTGCCCCCAAAATGGTTTGAGAAACTGAAATCAATGATGGCAAATGTCGATGATGGACAAGTTTTGGAGCACCAAACAAACTTTTCACAAGGATTTATCTATCGAGACATCATCACTATCACATACAAAGGGTTTGATATGACATTCAATAGAATGCTAACTACCTTTAAAGCAATTGATTTCTCAAATAACTCATTTGTTGGAGTTATTCCTGGAACGATAGGGAGTCTTGTTTCACTTCATGGACTTAACATGTCACATAATAATTTCACTGGAGCAATCCCGCAACAGCTTGGTAACTTGGCTCAGCTAGAGTCCTTGGATCTCTCTTGGAACCAGCTCTCAGGGGTAATACCACATGAGTTAACATTTCTAACTTCTCTTGCTTGGCTGAATCTTTCGAATAACAACTTGACTGGAAGAATACCACAGAGCAACCAGTTCTTGTCGTTTTCCAACAGTTCATTTGAAGGTAATTTGGGCCTCTGTGGAAGGCCACTATCCAAAGATTGTGATAGTTCTGGTTCAATAACTCCAAATACAGAAGCTTCTTCAGAAGACAGCAGTTTGTGGCAAGATAAAGTAGGGGTCATCCTATTGTTTGTCTTTGCTGGCTTGGGGTTTGTGGTTGGCTTTGTGCTGACAATCATATTTCAACTGGTTTGCCAGGTAAAAGGGGGAACCTACTGTATTTGTTAGAAATATCACTGAATCTACTTTGCTTTGGCTTTGGAAAATAGTGTAGTTATTACTTAAAAGCAGTTTGCCCCGTCACTGTGTGTCCTTACCTAAAATAATAGCGTGAACTTAGAAATGACCTTATTTCCCAGGTATCACTTATGAGTGCTATATAAAATGCTTGTTGAAATTAAGGTCTGGGTTTCTTGTAGATGTTACTTATTAAAAGAATATTATGGTTTTCTTAATTGGTAAATGAGTCCAACAAAGAATTAGAACTTATGAAAACAGTAAACTGTTACTGGGTACCAATCAGAGCAGCCAGTTAAATTTTGTAATGTCCAAACTACAACAATTTTTTTAAGAAATAGCACAATCTCCAAGTGAGCTCTCATACACCTTGCATACTGTTTTTCTACAGAGCAAACTAGTCAGCTAAACTTTTATAGTTTTATCTCACATCCACAGAAGCTATTAGTTTCCAGTTTCTTATTTTCCCTTTTTATGGCTTCATAGAAGAAATTAACACATTCTAAATATGATCCAGTGTTATGAATTCCATTTAATAAAAACAAAAGCCAAAAGTCCAAGCTGGGCTCGTCTAAGAACAATGCAAAATCAAAGCCGAAAATAGGCTGAAAAACAAAAGGATCTACCAAGCACCAAGTACTCCCTTTGTCCAAAGAAAAGGTGTATCTTGCCTTGTACATGACAATTGAGACATTGAAAATGACTAGAATAGCTACAATTATTATCTCTAGTGACTATATCTATTGCATTCATGAATGGAAAAGGTAAAGCTGGATGGTTACTAGGGGAATAATTGGAATATGAAATACATCCTATATCTTTGTGCATGGTCATTGGAAAGTATGCCTGATATTTTGGAGGAATGGTATAACTCTAAAAATATTGATTTAATTGTATGATCAATAAAAGAGCTATATGTCATATATGTCCGTGAAGTTCCTTATGATTTCTCAGAAAGATTGACAATGACCTAATAGAAGACAACATTTTCAGTATTAGAGATAAACTATTTTCTTATAGGCCAAATGCAGTGAGAATTGAAATAGACATGTGCGTGTTAGCATGTAGGCGATGATACCAACAGAAAGTGACCCCAAGAGTTCGTCATTGTAGGTGCTGAACAATCACATATGCAAGTAAACTGCCATTAGTCTCCTAATACCACGGCATCAAACATCCAGTAAGAGCTCGTTTTCGATAGATGCTAAGCACAATCAACAATGGAAGAGTATTCTAGGAATCCTAGACCCAAATACTGCACCGCATACACCAAATTTGGAAAATGAAACGCTTCAGGTGCTCTCACCTGTACATTGCAGCCGCTGAGAGGCGCATTTCCTCGAACACGTGGTGGTAGGAGAGGACGATGAGACCGATGGCAATAGGATGAACTGCGCGCATTTCCTTGGACATGTCCATGGCCATGGGGACCCCGTTAATTGCCGACTGCGACGATCTGGAACCTTGGATACCATCTCTCTCCCTCGTCGCCTCCTCAATCTCACCCCTCTACCACCACACGCCCCCATTCCGCCGAGTACTTCGAGTGGGATGAAGTGGAGTAGAAGGACGACGAGGAGTGGAAGTACTCCAGGGCGTGCAGGAGAGGGAGATCGCCCCGAGCTCGCCACGAGGATGGCCGGGAGAGACCCCGACCGCCTGCAGCCTCTACCGCCTCCAACCGCCGCTGCACATCTTCACTTTCTCTCAATTCGGAGGCGTCGCCGCCCGGCAAAGCAGCCGGAGGCGTACATGGCCGCCTCGCGTCTGGTCATCTGGTGTTGTAAACGGCGGCGCCGGCCGGGCAACATCCTGGCCTACGCCTCCCCGTCGAAGTAGTTTTTTTTTCAAGGGCTGTTGAGGCCCCAATTTCCATTGACAGAGATGAGATATAGTATCATGCGCGAGAAATCGGACATTCTGCCACTGCTAAAAAGGGTTTCGCTATAATACCATTCCATCGATTGGATTCGTTAAAATACCACCCTCAAGCTATACCAAGCATTTGTTTTGCCATATTCACCTTTTCACTCGATTTCCACCAATTTTCGCACCCAAGCTGACCAAAATACCCTTTGGGCTGCTTCTTCTAGCTCAGCCCTTCTCTCTCCTTGGCCACTCGTCGAGCTGAGGAAGTGGCCACGAGAGGCGAATGCGGCGGTCATGGTTGTGCCGCAGATGTTGTCATTGCAGCCACGACACGCGCAAGGTCACATAGTGGTGAGCCTGATGCAGCTACACAACAAGCGACCAACGGCAACGAGGCTAGCTTCGCCTCGACTTCGATGATGGCGTGTCGGAGCACGTGTCGATGACGACCTCCTTCGCGTCGTGTCTCCTCTCCGACGAGCTTGTCACGCATTTCGACCAGTACAAGAACGAGATGGCACATATGTTCCATCGTGTTGATTTGTTGCTTGCTGCTGGTGGTGCTCGGCGATGTGTTTCTGATGATGGTGGCGTTGCTTTGCTTGCTTGTTGTTGCAGATGGAGAGGCTCCGCCGTGCGCTTGGGGATGTGAGGCGGCGACACTACCGGCCGCTGCTCGGTGAGGCGGAGGCGGCGGGGGTGCGCCGGATGGGGGAAACGGAGACGGAGGCCTCGAGTGTGGCGCGGCGCGGCGCCGAGCTAGAGCAGTGTGAGTGCTAGCGCGACACAGCGGCTGAGCTCGATCTGGCGTCAGTGGTGCCCCGGCCGCGGCCTCCGTCTCCGGACTCTCAAAGAGGCGGTAGAGGTGGCAAAGGCGGGCGAGGGGCAGCGAAGCCGCCCTAGGCAGCAGCGGGGATCGAAGCACCACCGAATGCCGCGGCGGCGGCGCCAGAGCTGGAGAAGAAGGGCTAAGCTAGAAGAAGCAGCCCCGAATGGGTATTTTGGTCAACCCGGGTGCAAATATTGGTAGAAATGAAATGAAACGATGAATATGGCAAAATAAATGTTTGGTATCGTTTGGGGATGTCATTTTAATGAATCCAATCGACGGAATGGCATTATAGCGAAACCCTCTTTTGGTAGTGGTAGAATGTCCAATTTCTCTATCATAGTAAGCTAGTACAAGGTTCTTATAGGAAAAAAAAGACTAAGCGCATGTTCTCCATTTTCAACCATACTATTTTTTTAATAAAGTTGTCAAAAAATATCTACATTTAATTGTTATCATATTTGGTAAATACATAAGAAATCATACCAAAAATTTGGCAATATTACCATCTTGCCTTTGGTAAGGTTTACTTTAGCTACAATCTGAACAGGCTCTAAAGAAAATAAAATATCTAGAATTTCAACACAGCAACCTCAAGAATAAAGGGGAACTCGGTCTAAGGGCATCTACAATCAGACACTCTAAGAGTACTCTCTAGGAAACCCCCCTCACAATGGAAGATACCCTAGTAACCTAACGAGTGTCCCTAGCCCCTAGTTTATTTATATAGAACTCATCTATATAGGTATTGGTTGATAAAAATCACAAATTTAGCATTATATCAAACAACCATTGTTTAACAGACATAAATTTATACCTGACGAACAACAGCCATTCGACAGGTTAGGTGGCTTGATTAAAAAAAACAGAGAGCAAGCAAGTACTATGCTGCAGGTCTCACAACCCACTCACATGCATGCACACACATCCCAAATTCCCAATTTTTTAAGCTTGGTCGAACAACCTGGTGTAAGGTGCTAAATTTGTGATTTCACACAACCACTTACAATTTTCATTAAATTTGTATTATTTCTAATAACTTTTAAAAGATTGTGAGGGCACATCCAATTTTGCAATTAAGGGAGACAAAGTAGACTTATTCCTTCTCAAATAACAATATTTCCAAACGTAGCACGATTAGTGTCCGAGGTGAATTGACGAATCTACGGCTACGCGACGTGTAACGTGTGCGGCACTACAGCCATCTGCAAGGAGCGGATATGCTCTCGGATTAATCTGTTTTCGTCCATAAGTGCTACAGTTTGTGATTTGTCTGATCATGACAAAGGTCTACACGCATGTACACCTGTTCACATAATGACAGGATCGAAACCTGTTAAGTACGTCCCACGTACGATACGACTGCGATGCCAACGGCATCTTTGATTATTTGCATTTGCATTGACTTGTAACATGTTTAGTTACAAAGTTTTTTTTCCAAACTTCCAATTTTCCATCACATCAAACCTTTTATACACATAACTTTTCAGTCACATCGTTCCAATTTCAACCAAACTTTCAAACTTCAGTGTGAACTAAACACGGCCTTGATATAGTATATCACCATCACACTATCACAATTCAGCCATACAAGTCAGGCTTGGAGTACTGAACAGGCTCTCTCTAGCTCTACATGTATATAAAAAAAAAAATCAGTTTCAAGCATCATACAATATAGTCATTCATTCAGCTGCCACCCGCCAAGATGTCACCTCGGGTAGCCCAACGAGAGTACGAGTCGTTGTTACTTGTACTCCTCCTACTACAAACCTTGATCGCGAGCTCGCTTCCATGCTTGCCGGACCAGGCGGCGGCGCTGCTCCAGCTGAAGCGATCGTTCTCGGCGACCACCGCGTCCGCCACCGCGTTCCGGTCATGGCCCGCCGGCACGGATTGCTGCCGCTGGGAGGGCATCCGCTGCGACGACGGCGGTGGCCGCGTCACTTCCCTCGATCTCGGCGGCCGACACCTGCAGAGCGGCGGCCTTGACACCGTCGTCTTCAGCCTCACGTCGCTGAGGTATCTCAACCTCGGTGGCAACGACTTCAACGGGTCACAGCTCCCGGCCACCGGATTCGAGATGCTCACCGAGCTCACCCATCTCAACATCTCGCCACCCAGCTTCACAGGCCAGATACCGGCAGGTATAGGAAGCCTCACCAACTTGGTTTCTCTTGATCTGTCATCTCGCATTTACGTCGTCAATCAAGGAGATGACGGTGCCACTGTCATGTCAAATTTGTTACCCTCCTGGGGCTTCTCGAGGGTAAACTTCGAGAATTTAATTGCAAATCTTGGTAATCTGAGGGAGCTCTATCTTGGCTTGGTGTACATGTCCAATGGAGGCGAAGGGTGGTGCAACGCTCTGGCTAATTCCACTCCTAAGATTCAGGTTCTGAGCCTACCATTATGCGAAATCTCTGGTCCCATTTGCCAATCTCTATTTAGTTTGCGATCCCTTTCTGTTGTTGACTTGCAAGGAAATGACCTGTCTGGTGCCATACCTGAATTCTTCGCTGATTTGTCCTCCCTTAGTGTTCTTCAGCTTTCAAGAAACAAGTTAGATGGTTTTTTTCCAACAAGAATCTTCCACAACAGAAAACTAACAGTTATTGATATTGGCTACAACTACGAAATCTATGGTAATTTGCCCAATTTTCCACCTAATAGCAGTTTGATCAAATTGCATGTCAGTGGCACCAAGTTCTCAGGTTACATACCAAGCTCTATTTCTAATCTCACGGGTCTGAAGGAGCTGGGTCTGAGTGCAAATGATTTCCCTACAGAACTGCCGTCTTTTCTAGGAATGCTTAAATCCTTGAGCTTATTTGAGGTTTCTGGGCTCGGCCTAGTAGGATCAATGCCAGCTTGGATAACAAATCTAACATCTTTGACAGAGCTCCAATTTTCTCATTGTGACTTGTCTGGATCTTTACCATCTTCCATAGGCAATCTTAAGAATCTCAGAAGACTATCTTTATTCAAGAGCAACTTTTCTGGAAACATACCATTGCAAATCTTTAACTTGACACAACTGCATAGCTTGCATCTTCCACTAAACAACTTCGTGGGGATAGTGGAACTTACCTCATTCTGGAGACTACCATACCTATCACACCTTGATCTTTCAAATAACAAATTATCTGTGGTGGATGGGTTAGTAAATGATTCAGCAGTGTCCTCTCTCAAAGTAACATTCTTGAGGCTAGCTTCCTGCAACATATTAAAGTTTCCCAATGCATTAAGACATCAAGATAAGATAGACTTCCTTGATCTTTCAAATAATCAAATACATGGGGCAATACCTCCATGGGCATGGGAAACTTGGAAAAATTTGTTCTTCTTGGACCTATCAAATAACAAATTTACCAGTCTAGGACATGACACTTTGCTCCCCTTGGACACAAGATATATCAATCTCAGTTATAATATGTTTGAAGGACCCATACCTATACCTGAAGAGAGTAAAGCCTCTCAATTGGATTACTCAAATAATCGGTTTTCGTCTATGCCATTTGACCTAATTCCATATCTTGCTGGCGCACTGTCTTTAAAGGTCTCTATGAACAATGTCTCTGGAGAAGTTCCATCAACATTTTGTACTGTTAAGAGTCTTCAAATCCTTGACCTTTCCCACAATATCTTAAATGGCTCAATTCCTTCTTGTCTGATGGAAAATTCTTCAACACTAAAAATAATAAATTTGAGGGGTAACCAACTTCGCGGAGAGTTGCCACATAATATTAAGGAAGACTGTGCATTTGAGGCATTGGATTTCGGCTATAATTGGATTGAAGGGACACTACCTAAATCATTAGTAGCTTGCAAAAACTTGGTGTTACTTGATGTTAGGAACAATCAAATTAGAGACTCCTTCCCATGTTGGATGCATCTTCTTCCTAAACTTCAAGTCCTTGTCCTGAAGTCTAATAGGTTCTATGGACAGTTGGGGCCTACGCTTGCAAAAGATGAAGACAGTTGTGAATTACAAGATCTCCGAATTCTTGATCTAGCTTCAAACAATTTCTCAGGCATATTGCCTGGCGGATGGTTTAGTAAACTAAAATCCATGATGTCAGTCTCCAGTAATGAGACATTGGTCATGAAAGATGGAGATACGTATGGCGAATTTTACCATAAACCATATATTTTTACTACTAGAGTTACATATAAAGGACTGGACTTGACGTTTACTAAGATCTTAAAGACCCTTGTACTAATTGATGTCTCAAATAATAGATTCCATGGCAGCATTCCTGAAACTATTGCCACACTAAGCATGCTCAGTAGTCTCAACATGTCACATAATGCTATTACAGGACCAATTCCCAACCAGCTTGCTAGTCTGCATCAACTTGAGTCTTTGGACCTCTCATCAAATAAGCTTTCTGGGGAGATCCCTAAAAAATTAGCATCCTTGGACTTCATATCAACATTGAACCTATCCGATAATATGCTGGAGGGAAGAATACCGGAGTCACCTCATTTCTTGACACTCCCCAATAGTTCATTTATACGAAATGCTGGTTTGTGTGGGCCTCCATTGTCAAATGAATGCAGTAACAAATCAACATCAAATGTGATGCCACACCTTTCTGAAGAGAAATCTGCAGACGTTATGCTATTTCTCTTTGTTGGATTGGGTTTTGGTGTTGGGTTTGCTATTGCAATTGTAGTGAGGAAACCTTGCATTGGCAAATACACTTGATGGAATCCACCCTTTTTTATATTTATATGTTCAGGAGTTTGCCAGTCTGCTTCTCCTTGTAAATTTAGCTGCAATTATAGCTAGCTAGCCTGTATGGTTTATAGTACTATATAGTACTATGTGCACGTACAACACTTTTTCCATCATCATGCTGCATCCTATAAGATTTGTGTTGAAAATTTTATACAAGCCAACAGAAAATTGTTATGTCTGAACCAAGAAAGGAATATAAATGCATGACCTTATATGTGGCATTATTAGGGTCAGTTTAACTTGTAGCATAGATCAGAGAGCTATATGTCATGATTTTGTGTTTGAAATGCATACTTACACAGAACTTACTTGAGCACTAAACAACCATACTGGAACAAAATTTTCTGCGTGAAAGAACTGAAGATCACTTAATTATGTGTTGGAATAAAACTTTCTGTGAAAAGATCACCTGCAATACAATTGTAATCAGCGTTATGTTGTTATTGTTACTAGTAGTGTAACACACTAACACTAACCTGAATCTTGTATATGCACCAAATTAGGTAGTAAGAAATATATATATGAACTAACTAAATGAGGTCATCCAAGAACAATGCATAAGCAAGGCTTAAAATAAATGGAAACAAGAAAACAATGTTAAATTTACCCGATTGTTTATTAAGTATCACCTCTACATCTATACCTAAAATTAAAACGGTGTCATATGGTCGCACATTGAACTGCAAGATTCCTAATAGGCTAATACCGCAGCAGCAACAGCAACACTAAGCTGCATCCGTAATTCCGTAGAATCGTAGTAATTCCAAAATCGGTTCATAATATTCGAGAAATACTGGATTTCACACACTAACCTGAGCAATTCAGCCGGTGAACACGGAAGGACCATTCCATCGAACACCTGGCGGACGACAAGAGCCCGCCGATGCAAACCTCCTGGGAGTGGGACATGGACATCCCCGTTGTGACCGCATTGGTTGTCAACTGGTCACCCACCCCACTTGGGCTCCCAAATCCCACCACGGTCACCTTGTGCTCAACGCCTCAACCCGGTGCGCGTGCCCCCATTCCGGTGGCGGTGGTTGGGGATTTCGGTGTACAGCCTGCGGTGGGGATGGGATAGGGAGTTCGCCGAGCACTCCGAGTGGGAAGACGCGGGGGAGAGGACGACGTGAGGAGGGGCTCGCAAGCGGCGGCGGCGGCGGCGGCGGCGGCGCAACCCCTCCACGATGGCGGGCGGGCAGCAGGAACTTGACGGACTCAGCTTCGGTGACATCGTGTAACCATGTCACAGTGTAACATTCGGTGGATCTCAGCCATCCAAATTAAATCCAACGCCTGTTTTGTTGGGCCCGCCTGCAGGTAAAAAAAAAATCCCCAATCCATCCATCCCGCGTGCGGCTCTCCTCTCGTTCGCCCGTCGACGCGAGCTGGGAGGCGCGCCGCCGCCGTGACTCGCCGGCCTCGCCGCGAGTCGGGAGGGCTGCGAGCGTCCGCCGTCGTGCCTCGCTGGGCTCGCCGCGAGCGCCGCGCGAGGCGTCCGTGCTCGCGTCGTCCTCGTCCGGCCGTCGCGGAGACCGAGGACCGCCTCACCCGCCCGCGTCCGGCCGTCCAGCCGGGGCCCTGCCGTCCCGCCGCGGACAGGGAGGGGTCAGGGGCAGCCCGCCGGCGGCGGCGTCGTGCCACGGCAACGGGACAGCGCCCACGCGGGGCCACCCGGCGAGAGCCACAGGAGGAGCGCGGCGAGGACGACCACGAAGATGAGCGGCGTCTTGGGCGACTTCGTCGACGTTCTCCACGACCTCCAGGGAGAGGAGAAGATGTCAGACTCCGACATGATCGCTGTTCTTTGGGTAAGTCTCGTCGTCGTCGTCTTTAAAGCTCGAGAAGGAAACGTCCATGGCGTTTTCATGGATTGGTTTCTTGTTTTTTTTTTCTTTAGGAGATGATCTTTAGAGGGACGGACACGGTGGCTTGAGCAATGGCGGCCGGACCTCGTCTACGTCAGGGGCAGCCGGCGGCTTCCACGCGCCTCCCTGGCCGCGGCTGGACGGCAGGGTGCCACGCTGCCGCCTCCGCCCGCAGCCGCGCGACACGCTCCTCCAGCTCGGCGCCGAGCCGCGCCGCATTCGAGGCCTCCGCCTCCTTCTCCCTCCGGCAGTCCGGCGCAGCCTCTCCGTCTGCAACAAGCAAGCAAAAGCGACGCCACCACCGTAGAAAACGCATAGTCGAACACCAGCAGCAGCAAGCAACGAATCAACACGATCGACGACGTCGACGATCCTCACATGATCCTGAAACATACGCGCCATCTCGTTCTTGTACCGGTCGAACTGCGTGGCGAGCTCGTCAGAGAGGATAGACGACGCGGAGGAGGTGGTCGTCGTCGACACGTGCTCTGACCCGCCATCGTCAAAGTCGAGGCGGAGCCCCGTCGCCGCCGGCGGCCGCTTGTTGTGCAGCTGCGCCAGGCTCACCACCTTGTGCCCCTGCGCCTGGCGAGGAAGAGGGGAGGAAGCAGATGCTGCTGGTGCTGGAGGTGGGCCGGCGCTGCTTCCCGTTGGATTAGTTTTCAACGCCCCAGATCGCTCCAATGTCACACCGTGACATGCCATAGTAAAGTCACCGAATCCGAGTCCGAACTTGACACGGCGGCGCCTACGCCGCATTTGGTGTACATCGAAATTACAGATTTTGTATGGGCCTCAGACATCAGGCCCAACAAGAGTCCGACTCATTCGCCAATTTCTAAAATACGTAACCTCTAGTATCTGAATAATCAAATTCTTACGTACGTATTCAAAATTTAAAATTTAAGGCATGGTTAAATTTAGCATGGTGTTCCAAACTAGTTAGTGATTTTTAATTTCTCGTATATATTACGATGCTTGTAACAACAAATCCATAATTATAGAAAATTACATTCAAATGATCAGTTCAACGGTATTACTTTTATCAAACAAAATTTAAATTATATTAGATTTATATCAAACAAAATTTAAATTATATTAGATTTATGGTTTGTCACATATTACTAGGGTTGAATTAATATGTATGCACACATTGTATTTTTTTTGGGAAAGAGGGTACAAATGATTGATTGAAAAACCACAACAAGTTTTCTTAATCTAAAATTACATCAAGTTTCATTTGCGGCAAACTAATAAAATCATAAAAAATATAAAAAATTATCACACGAGCAACAACAATTAAAACAGAAACGCAAAAGAACCACGTATACACCGTCCTAGTAGAATTCCATGCCTCCCGAATTGATGAAACGCGTAAGCGTGCAAGTGTAAGTGTCACAAATGCAGACACATTCATCGGGTGCCTAGTGCTTAGGAGGGCAGATCGCCGGTCGGAAAGCGAGCGGGCCAGTGGCATACATGATGTTATAATAGTCATGGTCGGCCCACCGCTTGCCCTCGTCACGGAGCAGCGCACCCTCAATGCTAGAATAGTTGATGTTTGTGGGATTGTTGCATTCGAAATCCGGCGAGGCACGAAGACGCACATAGCACGCCTTGCGTGGATCGCCCATGTAGAAGTCGGAGACATTGGTCTCATCGAGCTCCGCGTGGAAGTAGCCGTTATCGTCGGCGACGGCCCGACGACACCTCACAATGGCGCGATTCTTGGCGTCGTGGCAGATGACGGACACCTCCGCCTTAGGCAGCGGCTTCGCGCCTTCGAGTCTGTGTGTGTTCCTTTGCGCGCAGCTCTGACAGTACACCATACCCTCCACCTTCACCAGCAGCTTGTCGCTTTGGGCCGGCGGGGTGTACTGCGGCGGCGGTGGCGGCGGCGATGGTGATGGTGTGGTGTAGCCATAGTTTGCCGTGGCGCTGGCGGCCATGAGGGACACGAACACGAGGATCGCGAGAGGAAGGAAGTCAGCCATTGCTCTGAGCAAGCTTGTTGCGCTCCGTGCTCGACTGATGATGAGATGTTTTGTTTTGAAGCTTTGGCTGTGTCGAAACGTAGAGAGGTGTGTGGGTTATATTCTGCATGCCATGGACTAAACGTGCGGGCATGTAGATGGAAATTAAGCTTGATTTTGGATTAAGATCACAGTTTATTTTTTGTTATTCGATTCTGACAATATATAATGATTAGCCCGGCGAAAGAAATGATAACATGTAATGATTGATCTGTAAGGCACTTTCAAGAGAAGAAATCACATGCTCATGATCTGCTTGGTGATTACTAGTTAAGAATCTGTAGACTATAAAGTATATTCAGGATGAAGATATATATGCAGATTTGCCAGAACGTGCTGCCCGTGTCTGTCCCAAACGGCACTGCAATACCATGGTGGGCAGATGATTTTTTGCCGATAGGGCTACCACTACTACAAAAGTGATTTTTGCACACGGCCCAAAAGAGATTTTCGTGTACGGTAGGGCAGCCCGCTTGCACTAAAAGATCTAAAAAATAGCTATTTTTGTGTGCAGGAGTTTGAGAGAAAGTGAGAAAGTAGTATGTGGAGGAGAGGAGGTGAGAGAGAGGAGAGATGATAAGGATGACTTGAAAAAAATTTGTAAGTGCTAGGAGGAAAAAGAGGAGGTAACTTAAACTTCTGGGTGGACCTTTAAGATGGCCGTCTGCGAAAATATATTTTCCCGTGCAGCCCCTTAAGAGGTTCGTATAGAAAAATAATCTTATTTTCCCGTGCAGCTGCTTAATAGGGTCGTCTGCGAAAATGTGAGTCGATTTTCGCTGACACGGATACTTATAGTCCGTCTGCAATATATTGAGGTGCTCATCCAGGAAAATTATTTTTTATAGTGATTATTTATGTCAGTAGCTACATTATTCTCCATACAGATAGGTTTTGCTATTTTACATGTGATAGATTTTTGGGCTTCTATTTTTCGATATGTTGTTCATAGGATTTTACATCAAGATTTGTGTTTATGTAGTTCTAACTTGCAATTACACTTATTTATGTAGTACGTTTCATGTAGTATTAAAGTAACATGACGTCTTTTTTCTTAGGGCCTGAAACTAACGGAAAGAAAACGAGTGTATTTTTCTCATTGTTTGTAGAAAGAAGTCACATAGGCGCTATGTCAGCTAAAATTGAGGAACTTCGTTTGCACTTATTTTGGAAGTTGGAGGATGCGTTCTATCTGGTTTTCGGTCGAGGGACGATTTTGTAATTCGGTGATAAGATGAGGGATCTCCGCTGAACCTTTTTTCACATCGAAATTACAGTTTGTATAGGCCTCAGACATCTGGCCCAACAAGGGTCCGACTCATTCGCCAATTTTCGAAATATGTAACCTCTTGTATCTGACTAAGCAAATTACATACGTACTCAAAATTCAAAATTTAAGGTATACTTAAATTTAGCGTGGTTTTCCAAAATATTTAGTCCTATACATTACGATGCTTGTAACAACAAAGCCGTAATTATAGAAAATTACATTCAAATCTCAGTTCAACGGTATTATTTTTATCACATAAAATTTAATTTATATTAGATTTATGGTTCGTGAGTTATTACTAGGGTTGAATTAATATGTATGCACACCTTGTATTTTTCGAAAGAGGGTACAAATGATTAACTGAAAATCACATCAAGTTTTCTTAATCGAAAATTACATCAAGTTTGAGTTGCAGCAAACTAATAAAATCATAAAAAATTACAACAGAATCACACGAGCAACAACAATTAAAACAGAAACACAAAAAAACCACATATCCACCATCCAATTAGAACTCCATGCCTCCCAAATTGATGAAACGCGCAAGTGTGCAAGTGTAAGTGTCACAAATGCAGGCACATTCATAAGGAGCCTAGTGCTTAGGAGGGCAGATCGCCGGCCGGAAAGCGAGTGGGCCAGTGGCGTACATGACGTTATAGTAGCCATGGTCGGCCCACCGTTTGCCCTCGTCACGGAGCGGCGCACCCTCGATGCTAGAGTAGTTGATGTTTGTGGGGTTATTGCATTCGAAATCCGGCGACGCCCGAAGCCGCACATAGCACGCCTTGCGCGGATCGCCCATGTAGAAGTCGGAGACTTTGGTCTCATTGAGCTCCGCGATGAAGTAGCCGTTATCGTTGGCGACGGCCCGACGACACCTCACCATGACGCGATTGTTGGCGTCGTGGCAGATGACAGACACTTCCGCCTTAGGCAGCGGCTTCGCGCCTTCGAGGCTGTGTGTATTCCTTTGCGCGCAGCTCTGGCAGTACACCATACCCTCCACCTTCACCAGCAGCTTGTCGCTGTGGGCCGGCGGGGTGTACTGCTGTGGCGGCGGCGGCGATGGTGATGGTGTGGTGTAGCCATAGTTTGCGGTGGCACCGGTGGCCAGGAGGGACACGAGGATCGCGAGAGGAAGTTGGAAGGCAGCCATTGCTCGGAGCTAGCTTGCTGTGCTCCGTGCTCGACTGAGATGTTCTGTTTGAAGTTTTGGCTATGTCGAAATGTAGAGAGGCGTGTGGATTATATACTGCATGTCATGGACTAAACGTGCGGACATGTAGATGGTAACTAACTATCTTGATTTTGGATAAAGATCACATTTTATTTTTTGTTATTCGATTCTGACAATATATAATGATTAACCCGCCAAAGAAATGATAGCATATGTAATCATTGATCTGTAAGACACTTTGAATAGAAGAAATCGCATGCTCATGATCTCATCTGCCTGGTGATTAGTTAAAAAATTGCAGACGATAAAGAATATTCAGGATGAAGATATGCAGATTTGTCAGAACATGCAGCCCGTTTCTGTCCTTAACGGAAAATACCAGGTTCTCCATATAGGCAGATGATTTTTTTGCCGATAGAGCTACATTATTTATGTTAGTACTCTCACTACTCTGAAAAGGTGTAGGCATCCCATTTCCTATGTAAAATATACGGTTCAGGTAGTATTGGAGTACCATGGTGTCTTTTTTCTTTTTCTTTGGGTTTGAAACTGACTGAAAGAAAAGGAGGTGCATTTTTCTTTGTACAAACAAGAGCTTTAAAGCCAAATTACTATATCCAAAACAGGTCAGCATTTTACATGCGGCGGATCGATCTAGCCGACACGGCATGACGCATGGCGTTATCTCCGTTGTCACCGTGTGGCTGTTCCATCTGCTGGCAAGGAGTCCATGGCCCCTGGCACGACGTACGGCGTTATCTTCGTTGTCACCGTGTGGCTGTCCCAATTTTAGTTGGTCGATTCGGTAAGTAAGCTCGGTTAACCAAAATACCCTCAAAACCAAAATTCCAGAAAAGGACCAACAAACAACCCACAAGTGAACAAAAAAAGTACTGAGTTTTCTCTCTATTCCCTAACTACCCTTCCCCACTCAACCATCCCAGTCATCACCCGTCACGATACCATCGAGCCATTGATGGCATCGACAACATCACACCACATCGTCCTGCCACGTTATCGTGCCATTCCCCACATTATCCTGTTGTGTTTTCCTACCACTCTATGATAGTTTCGTGCTCTATATCATGCTGCTCTACTTCTATGCAGGTTTCAATCTTTCGTTTTCGGTATTTGTATCGGGGGTGCCGATATGGCAAAATTTCTGAAAATTTCTTTCCAAAATTTTCAACATGTCGAACAAAATTTAGTTAAATTTGAACAAATATTACCCAAAATCCCAAAAATTAGAAATTTTGGCAAAAATAATATCGTTTCGGCGGGGTCCGAAATTTCAGAAAATTCAGTCCGAAGTTTCTAACCCTGCTTCAATTTGGCAGCGCCTCCTTAAGTAGAGATCCGGCGGCACTCGCAAGATAGAGATATCTAGTGGTAGGAGTCCTAACAAAGAAGGGCACGGGCGTGGGCAAAAAGGCAAAGGAGAGAAACATGCGAACGCTGGTGAAAGATGGATGACTCTTTTTTTCTTGATTTTTATTATTACTCCGATCCTTTTTGTCTGAAATTATCGATTACTTTCAGTCATGATAGAGACCGAGGCCGCATTGCTTGGTCTTGGCCTTTTTGTAATGCATGTCGGTTTTTATTTGTTAGATGACCAAAATTTCTCCATACCCCCGCTTAAGGTATCCAGCATATATATTAGTCCGGGGGAACTTGGTGTTCGGTTGTTGGGTTATCCAAATGTGACCACTCTAATCTCACTAATTCACATAGAGATTTACCCAAGTTTGGGCCTCCCAAATAATAGCAGCCCTACTCTGCTTTGATGTGTTTCGCAAGTATTAAAATAATGCTACAATAGAGCGGTAGAGTGTACATGAGTGTGTGGATGGTTGGTGTTCCGCAGATCCCATTCCTGACAGAGGTCATGAATCTCCTTATATATGCTTGGCCCACTTGGGGCCCTAACATCGTCAACTATACAAGCATCAGCTACTAAATATGTACATCCACACGATTGAATGAAAACCACATCAAAGTTTTCTTGATCGAAAATTACATCAAGTTTGATTTGAAATAAATTAATTAATAAAATAAAAACAAATTTACAACAAATATCACATAATAGCAACAATAATTAAAATGGAAACACAAAAGAAAACCGTATCCATCATACAAATTAAATTCGTGCATCCGAGAGTTATAAAAAGTGTGTGTGTAAACTTTAGAAACGTAGGCACAAGCACGAAGCACTCTTAGTGGTGCTTGGGAGGGCAGATCGCCGGCCGGAAAGCGAGCGGGCCAGTGGCGTACATGACGTTATAGTAGTCATGGTCAGCCCACCGCTTGCCCTCGTCACGGAGCGGCGCACCCTCAATGCTAGAGTAGTTGATGTTTGTAGGGTTGTTGCATTCGAAATCCGGCGAGGCCCGAAGCTGCACATAGCACGCCTTGCACGGATCGCCCATGTAAAAGTCGGAGACTTTGGTCTCATCGAGCTCCGCGAGGAAGTAGCCGTTATCGTTGGCGACTGCCCGACGGCACCTCACCATGACACGATTATTGGCGTCGTGGCAGATGACGGACACCTCCGCCTTAGGCAGTGGCTTCGCGCCTTCGAGGCTGTGTGTGTTCCTTTGAGCGCAACTCTGGCAGTACACCATACCCTCCACCTTCACCAGCAGCTTGTTGCTGTGGGCCGGCGGGGTGTACTGCTGCGACGGTGGTGACGGTGGTGGTGGTGTGGTGTAGCCATAGTTTGCGGTGGCGCCGGCGGCCAGGAGGGACATGAACACAAGGATCGCGAGAGGATGGAAGGCAGCCATTGCTCTGAGCTAGCTTGCTGTGCTCCGTGCTCGACTGATGAGATGTTTTGTTTTGAAGCTTTGGCTGTGTCGAAACGTAGAGAGGCGTGTGGGTTATATAGTGCATGCCATGGACTAACGTGCAGACATGTAAATAGAAATTAAGCTTGATTTTGGATTAAGATCACATTTTATTTCTTGTTATTCGATTCTGACAATATATGATGATTAGCCCGGCGAAAGAAATGATAACATGTAACGATTGATCTGTAAGGCACTTTTAAGAGAAGAAATCACATGCTCATGATCTGCTTGGTGATTAGTTAAGAATTTGTAGACTATAATTCTATAAAGAATATTCAGGATGAAGATATATATGCAGATTTGTCAGAACGTGCTGCTCGTGTCTGTCCCTAACGGCACTTCAATACCTTGTTGGGCAGATGATTTTTTGCCAATAGGGCTACCACTAGTAAAAAAGTGATTTTTCGCTCACAGCCCAACAGAGATTTTCCCATACGGTGGGGCAGCCCACACGCACTAAAAGATCTGCGAAAATAGCTTTTTTTGCGTTCGGGAGTTTGAGAGAGTGAGAGAGTATTTTTCTGTACGAGGCCCCATAATTTTTGAAAACAGACCATAACTAGTGGCGTGTGCAAAAATATATGAGCTCATTTTTGCATGCGGCTCACTTAAGCGCCCACATGGAAAAATCGATTTTTCCACGCGGGCCACTTAAGGAGCCGTATGCAAAAATAAAATTTGAAAATTTTGAAACTAGTGTATCTCACTCATATGAACTCTAAATTAGATGATTCTTTTTTTTTAAATGTTTCTAAAATCATGCTCCATGTTATTGTGTTCTTACTACTATTATTTTGGCCTTTTTTTTCTTCTTGTGACTTTGTTTTATCAATTAAAATTTTGAATTTCAAAACTTCAAATAATATTTTGAAGCAGTAATTGATTTCAGCTGAAAAAGTCATCAACAACAAAGTTGTATAACTCATCAAGATCTATAACTTCTATTTTAGTCATTTATTTATCCGACAAAGTGATTTGTAAGTTTGTTCATAAAATGTACATCTCTCTTATAGTTTTATAAACTATATACTCCCTTCGTTTCACGATGTAAGTCATTTTAGGATTTTCCACATTGATGTTGATGTTAATGAATCTCGACATATATATCTATCTAGATTCATTGACATTAATATAAAAATGAGAAATGCTAGAATGACTTACATTGTGAAACGGAGGAAGTAAAAGATATGTACATTTTGTAAACAATCTTACAAATTACTTTGTCGGATGAAGAAATAACCAAAACAAAAGTTGTAGATCTTGATAAGATATACAACTTTGTTACTAATGACTTTTACAGTTGAAATCATTTAGTATTTGGAAATGTTGTTTGAAGTTGTCATAATTTGAAATTCAAATTCAAATTGTTCAAACAAAGTCATATAGAAAAATGACCAAAACAAAAGTTGTAGATCTTGATAAGTTATACAAATTTGTTAGTAATGACTTTTTCAGTTGAAATCATTTAGTATTTAGAAATGTTGTTTGAAGTTGTCATAATTTGAAATTCAAATTCAAACTGTTCAAACAAAGTCATATAGAAAAATGACCATAACAAAAGTTGTAGATCTTGATAAGTTATACAACTTTGTTACTAATGACTTTTTCAGTTGAAATCATTTAGTATTTGGAAATGTTGTTCTAAGTTGTCATAATTTTAAATTCAAATTCAAACTGTTCAAACAAAGTCATATAGAAAAATGACCAAAACAAAAGTTGTAGGTCTTGATAAGTTATACAACTTTGTTGTTCACAACTTTCCATTTGAAATCATTTATCAAAATATTATTTGAATTTCTTATATTTTAAAATTCAAATTTTATATAGTTCAATCAAACTCGGATGGAGAAATGACCAAAATAAAATTGGTAGATCTCAACGAGTTCTACAATTTTGTTTTTGATAGCTTTTTCATTTGAGTTCATTTAATATCATAAATTTTGATTCAAAGTTTTAATGTTTTAAAATTAATTGTTTTTCCCACCTCATCTCTTCAAATTTTTTCATCTCCTCCTCTCACTCCCCTATCCAGATATTTTACCTCCACTCACTCTCTCTCTCTATCCTCTCCCCTCACTCTCTCTTTCTTTCCAACTCTCTTTCTCTCCTCTCCACCTCCTCGGGCGGCGGTGGCTAGGGCGGCTCGGCCCGGAGCTAGTGGCGGCGCCACCGCCATCTCCTCCTCACCGCCGCCGCCGATGACGACGAGGAGGCGACGGGCCAGATCCGGCGGCGTCGGGCCTTGTCCCGCCCGTATCCGGCAACGGCGGGCCTCATCCCGCCCGTATCCGGCGGCGACCTCGCGCGGTGACCTCGGCGACCTCGGGCGACAGCGCCACCGCCCTCTCCTCCTCACCGCCACTACCGACAACAAGGAGGAGGCGACAGGCCAGATCCGGAGGCGCCGGTCCTCGTCTCGCCCGGATCCGGAGGCGGCGGTCCTTGTCCCGCCCGGATCCGGCGGCGACCTTGGGCGAAGAGTGCCGCGGCGACCTCGACGACCTCGAGAGGCAGGAGTGGCCAGCGGTGGGAGCAGCAGCGAGCGACGGCGGGAGCGAGAGTGAGGACAGGCAGCAGCGGGAGCGGGGACGGGCGGTGGCGGCGGGAGCGGCCGGCGAGCTCGGGTGGCGGCTAGGGTTTCTTTTTTTTTAATTATTTTTTGGAATTTTATTTTTTTGGCGATTTTTTCTCTTTGCATGCGGTCGGCTTAACCACCCGCATGCGAAAAATCATATTTTCGCACGCGGGTGCCCTGGCCGCATGCAAAGATGGCGATCTTTGCAGACGATTTGGCGCATGCGGCTAGCCCAGCCGCATGCGAAAATAATTGCCGGCTGTATGTAAAAACGTATTCTGTAGTAGTGGTAGTATGTGGAGAAGAAGAGGTGAGAGAGAGGAGAGAAGATGAGGATGGCTTGAAAAAAAAATTGAAGTGCTAGGAGGGAAAAGAGGAGATAACTTAAACTACTGGGCGGACCTTTAAGATGGCCGTCTGCGAAAATATATTTTTACTACTGAGCGGACCTTTAAGATGGCCGTCTGCGAAAATATATTTTTCCTGTACGGCCGCTTAAGATGTCCATCTGTAAAAATAACCTTATTTTTTTCGTGCGGCTGCTTAATAGGATTGTCTGTAAAAATGTGAGTCGATTTTTGCAAACATGGATACTTAGTCCACCTGCAATCTATTGAGGTGGTTATCCATGAAAATCATTTTTAAGTAGTGATTATTTATGTTGGTAGCTACATTACTCTCCATACAGATAGGTTTTGCTATTTTACTCGTGACAGATTTTTGGCCTTCTGTTTTTTTATATTTTGTTTATAGGATTTTGCATCAAGATTCGTGTTTATGTAATTCTAACTTGCAATTACACTCATTTATTTAGTACGTTTCATGTAGTATTAAAGTACCACGACGTATTTTTTCTTTGGGCCTGAAACTGACGAAAAGAAAACGGGTATATTTTTCTCATTGTTTGTAGAAAGGACCCATATAGGCGCTATGTCGGCTAAAATTGGGAACAATACCACCGAGGAACTTCGTTTGCACTTGTTTTGAAAGTTGGAAGATGCATTTTGTTTAGTTTCCTTCAAACTTCCAAATATTTCGTCCAATCAAATATTTGGACACATGCATACAACATTAAATGCGGACGAAAAAAATCAATTGCACAGTTTGCATGTAAATTGTGAGACGAATCTTTTGAGGCTAATTACGCCATGATTTGACAATGTGGTGCTTGTTGAGATTATAGGCATATAATGATTTAATATATTCCATAAATAAATCATGACATTACAGATGAAAACTAGCATGAACGCATCATTAGATCTACACATGTAAACTACACAGTATAACATGAACAGATCAAATATGCGCAACATATTGAACACGTACTGAGGTGACGGAAAGACCGGCTGCTTGGTCGAAACTTTTCGCAGGCGTCTATGAAGGCACGAAACACGCGAGCGAAGAGGAAGGCGAGCCGTCGCGAACGAATAGGGAGCAGTCGCGCGAAGCGCTTCCCAAAAACCTTATTGCCGCCTTCTCCCGGTGCAGGACGTCGAAGGCAGAGGTTCCGGAGACCTACTCTCCCGATCGCCAGTGCACGCCGGCGAGCGAGATGGAGTAGTCTACGAGCGACGGCGCAGTACAGAGTAGGAGGCAAACCCTAGATTGATTTCGCGTGTGTTGCGTGAAGACGGCGGGTCGATTTATATAGAGAAGGGTCGCTTGATCAGGGCGCCCGCACGATCTCTACTGCGCGTAACCGAACCGGATAAGTCGCGCGTAACTTATTCGGACTCCATGCCGTTTGCACGCACCGGATTTTTCGGAACGTTTCCAAAACAAAAACGAATCTGAATTTGCAGCAAAACAAAACTGCAAAAGGAGGCTGCATCTGCGCAAGGGTGAGGAGCCAATTTTTCGGACCATTCGACGCGTACGTCGTGCGCGCGCCGCCTGCCCTGCCCTGCCCTGCCCGGCCCGGCGAGGCGAGGCGAGCGAGCGCGCGCGTGTGTTTCCCCTCTTCTCTCCACCACACATGCTTCAAATGGCTAGGAGGGCATCTTCCCTTTTAAGGAGGTCCCCCTCTCCTAGAATAAGCAAGGTGGTACTAAACTCCACATGCATGCCATCCCATGAGGTGGGCTTTTGTGATTTTCCAAAGAATTAATCTTCGAGTGGGCTAAGGCCCATTCATTAATTCCAACAATCCCCCACCAAATCTCAAAATCCCACTGAGATTTACCTTTTCCAATGTACTGTTTATATACTAGCGGTTCGATGGAGACCGATTAAGGTTGAACATCCACCTAGAACTCCAAGCTACACTTACTCACAACTTGAACAATGGACTACGTCTTGAATTGCAAGTCTTGTGCAAGCAAGTTTCACTCAAAGTCTTATCTGGTACTAGACCGTCTGTAGACTACCCCTCGGGTGGAGCGTATAAGTCATACTCCTAGGTCTTTAGTAAGCTTCCTAGAAGATTCACCCAAAATCTTTATAGGCTGCGACCAACAGTCAAGCTCACAAAGGTGAGTTCTTTCAAGAATGTTCTGTAGGACAACATCTTCGCTAATTAAAGCCAACAGAACTCATTAAGGCATAGCCAACCTGCCTTGCAGCTCACGAGAGTACATGCATCTTCACTTGGAGAGGGTATATATATTGGTACTCTCCTCTAGTTTACTAATGATTTGTTCTTCCCAGGATCTAATTCACGGGATCTCCGATCACATAGACTGGGTTACCACCATAGTATAACTCACATAGGTCTCAAACCCATCTCCTTTGATGCATTGTCTATCACATTTCGTGATAGTCCCTTCGTGAAGGGATCTGCCAGGTTTCTCGCTGTTTGGATGTAATCCAACGTTATAACTCCGGAGTTTCTTAATTTCCTGACAGACTTCAATCGTCTTTTCACATGTCTAGACGATTTCATATTATCCTTAGAACTATTCACTTTGACAATTACCGTTTGATTGTCACAGTTCATAAGGATAGCCGGCACCGGTTTTTCAACAATAGGCAGATCCATTAATAGATCATGCAGCCATTCTGCCTCAACAGTAGCAGTATCCAGTGCCATCAGCTCTGCTTCCATGGTTGACCTCGTCAAAATGGTCTGTTTGTAAGACCTCCATGAAACAGCACCACCACCCAGTGTGAAGATATATCCACTAGTGGCTTTGATCTCATCCACATCAGAGATCCAGTTAGAATCACTATAACCCTCCAATACCGCAGGATACCCAGTATAGTGAAGCCCCAATTCCACAGTACCTTTCAGATAGCGCATTACTCGCTCAAGCGCACGCCAGTGATCATCTCCCGGATTAGAAGTAAATCGGCTCAACTTGCTCACAGCAAAGGAGATATCAGGCCTAGTTGCACTAGCCAGGTACATCAACGAGCCAATAATTTGGGAGTATTCCAGTTGATTCCTAGCAATTCTCTTGTTCTTGCGAAGCAACAAGCTAGGATCATAAGGTGTTGGAGAAGGCTTACTATCAATGTAGCCAAAGCGATTCAAAATCTTCTCCACATAATGGGACTGCAAGAGTGTAATCCCATTCTCACCTCTAATTAGCTTACTGTTTAAGATAACATCAGCTACTCCCAAATCCTTCATATCAAAATTTTGAGAAAAGAATGATTTAACCTCATTTATCACATCAAGGTTTGTCCCAAATATCAGTATGTCGTCAACATACAAGCACAAAATAACTCCCTCACCCCCACCATGGCGATAGTACACACATTTATCTGCCTCATTGACTGCAAAACCTGCAGATGTCAATGTTTTGTCAAATTTCTCGTGCCATTGTTTAGGAGCTTGTTTCAGACCATACAAAGACTTCAACAATTTGCACACTTTGCCTTCTTGACCTTCAACTACAAACCCATCAGGTTGATCCATATAGATCTCCTCATCCAGCTCTCCATTAAGAAAAGCTGTCTTAACGTCCATTTGATGAACGAGAAGACCATGTGAGGCTGCTAGGGAAAGTAGCACACGAATTGTGGTCAATCTAGCAACAGGTGAGTAAGTGTCAAAGAAATCTTCGCCTTCTTTCTGAGTATAGCCCTTAGCAACAAGCCGAGCCTTGTACTTTTCAATAGTACCGTCAGGCCTAAGCTTCTTCTTGAACACCCACTTGCACCCCACAGGTTTACACCCATAGGGTCGCTCTGTCACCTCCCAAGTCCCGTTAGCGATAATGGAATCCATTTCACTACGGACAGCCTCCTTCCAGTAGTCTGCATCAGGAGATGCATATGCTTCTGAAATTGACTTAGGAGTGTCATCCACGAGGTACACAGTGAAATCATCACCAAAAGACTTAGCCGTCCTTTGTCTCTTACTCCTTCGAGGAGCTTCACTGACATCCTCCTCAGAGACATGTTCATGTGTATGTTCAGTTTGTTCTGGTGGTGTAATTGAACTGGGAATTATTTCAGAGGGTTGGTTCGAACCACTATGTGTATCCTTCATTGGGAAAAAGCTCTCAAAGAAGGTAGCATCACGAGACTCCATAATTGTACCAACATGCATGTCCGGTACCTCGGATTTAACTATTAAAAATCTATAGGCAATGCTATGATGAGCATATCCCAGAAAGACACAGTCCACAGTCTTAGGTCCAAGTTTGCGCTTCTTCGTTATTGGTACATTGACTTTCGCCAAGCACCCCCATGTGCGCAAATAAGAAAGTGATGGTTTTCTCCCAATCCATATCTCATATGGTGTTTTGTCCTTATTTCTGTTAGGAACTCTGTTTAACACATGATTTGAGGTCAACAATGCCTCCCCCCACCATGCCTTAGGCAGTCCCGCGGTGTCCAACATGGCATTCACCAAGTCAGTCAGTGTGCGGTTCTTCCTTTCAGCAATCCCATTAGACTCGGGAGAATAGGGAGGCGTCCTCTCATGTATGATGCCATGTTCCTCACAGAATAAGTCAAACTCGTTCGAGAAAAACTCTCCACCACGATCAGACCTAAGCCTTTTTATCTTTCTGTCAAGTTGATTTTCAACTTCTGTCTTATAAGTTTTAAAATAGTCTAGAGCCTCGTCTTTCATTTTCAACAAGTACACATAGCAAAATCTAGTAGCATCATCAATCAACGTCATGAAATATCGTTTTCCACCCTTCGTCAACACCCCATTCATTTCACAAAGATCTGAATGTAGGAGTTCTAGTGGTGCCAAGTTTCTCTCCTCGGCAGCCTTGTGAGGCTTGCGAGGTTGCTTTGATTGCACACAACTATGGCACTTAGAACCTTTGACAACGGAAAACTTAGGAATTAAACACATGCTGGAAAGCCGAGACATCAAGCCAAAATTAATATGACATAAATGTGAGTGCCAAACATTAGCCTCATCATCCACACTGCCACAAATATGGTTCACAGACTTATTACAGAAATCAGAAAGGGAAAAGCGGAACAGGCCTCCGCACTCATAACCTTTACCAATAAAATATCCATGTTTAGACACGGCTACTTTATTAGACTCAAAAACCAACTTAAATCCGTCTCTAGTCAGACGGGAGCCACTAACAAGATTCCTGTCGATAGAAGGGACATGCTGCACGTTCTTCAGCTGCACGATCTTTCCCGAAGTAAACTTCAGATCTACCGTGCCAACACCATGAACAGAAGCATGTGACCCATTCCCCATTAGGACGGTGGAACCCCGTGCGACCTGATAAAAAGAAAACAATGAGATGTCAGCACAAACATGTACATTGGCCCCAGTGTCAACCCACCAATTAGTAGACTGATTAACTGAAAAAACAGTAGGTAAATTACCATACCCGCTTCCATCTCCAGTGTTGCCAATAGTCACATTAGCAGACTTAGAAGTCTGCCCTGCAGGTGCCTTCATCCCCTTGCGCTGTGGACACTTCCTAGCCAGATGACCAACTTGACCACACACAAAGCAAGTCCTCTCATCCTGATTAGGATTGTTGTTGTTCTTCTTCTGCTTCTTGAAGTTGGTGGTCTGCTGAGCTTTGTATTTCCCCTTGCTCTTGTTCTGGGCCTTGTGCACAACATTGGCACTAGACTGCCCACCATCGCCCTTAGGCGCGGCATCCTCCCGAGCTTTCTCCTCAACATCAAGAGATGCTATCAACCCCTCAACGGAGTATTCCTGTCTCTTGTGTTTGAGTGCAGTACCGAAACTTCTCCAAGATGGAGGTAATTTCGCAATAATGCACCCGGCCACAAATTTGTCGGGTAAGACACACTTAAGGAGTTCGAGTTCCTTAGCTATGGTTTGTATCTCATGAGCCTGTTCGACTATAGAACGGTTGTCAGCCATCTTGTAGTCATGAAACTGCTCCATGATATACAGATCATTGCTAGCATCAGTAGCACCGAATTTAGTATTCAGTGCATCCCATAACTCCTTAGCGTCGGTCATATGCATATACACCTCGACCAGACGATCGCCAAGAACGCTAAGAATGCATCCCACAAAGAGAGTAGTGGCTTCCTCGAATTGCTTCTGCTGTTCAGCAGTAAGAATTCCTTCAGGTTTGCCAGTACTCACCCAGAAGCATTTCATAGCTGTCAGCCACAGAGTGACCCTGATCTGCCATCTCTTAAAATGCACACCGGTGAATTTATCCGGCCTCAGTGCATCGGCAAAACCAGCCATAGTAAAATCACAGTGCCTATAATAAGGTTTTTGGATTGTTGAGATTATAGGCATATAATGATTTAATCTATTCCATAAATAAATCATGACATTACAGATGAAAACTAGCATGAACGCATCATTAGATCTACACATGTAAACTACACAGTATAACATGAACAGATCAAATATGCGCAACATATTGAACACGTACCGAGGTGACGGAAAGACCGGCTGCTTGGTCGAAACTTTTCGCAGGCGTCTATGAAGGCACGAAACACGCGAGCGAAGAGGAAGGCGAGCCGTCGCGAACGAACAGGGAGCAGTCGCGCGAAGCGCTTCCCAAAAACCTTATTGCCGCCTTCTCCCGGTGCAGGACGTCGAAGGCAGAGGTTCCGGAGACCTGCTCTCTCGATCGCCAGTGCACGCCGGCGAGCGAGATGGAGTAGTCTACGAGCGACGGCGCAGTACAGAGTAGGAGGCAAACCCTAGATTGATTTCGCGTGTGTTGCGTGAAGACGGCGGGTCGATTTATATAGAGAAGGGTCGCTTGATCAGGGCGCCCGCACGATCTCTACTGCGCGTAACCGAACCGGATAAGTCGCGCGTAACTTATCCGGACTCCATGCCGTTTGCACGCACCGGATTTTTCGGAACGTTTCCAAAACAAAAACGAATCCGAATTTGCAGCAAAACAAAACTGCAAAAGGAGGCTGCATCTGCGCAAGGGTGAGGAGCCAATTTTTCTGACCAATCGACGCGTACGTTGTGCACGCGCGCCGCCTGCCCGGCAAGGCGAGGCGAGCAAGCGCGCGCGTGTGTTTCCCCTCTTCTCTCCACCACACATGCTTCAAATGACTAGGAGAGCATCCTCCCTTTTAAGGAGGTCCCCCTCTCCTAGAATAAGCAAGGTGGTACTAAACTCCACATGCATGCCATCCCATGAGGTGGGCTTTTGTGATTTTTCAAAGAATTAATCTTCGAGTGGGCTAAGGCCCATTCATTAATTCCAACAGTGCTACAGTAAACATTTGCTAATAATGGATTAATTAGATTTAATAAATTCATCTCGCAGTGTACAGCCGAAATCTGTAATTTATTTTGTTATTAGTCTATGTTTAATACTTTAAATATGGGTCCATTTACTTTAAGAAAATGGCTGTGGAACTAGACGCGACCTGTCTCTGGTTTTTTATCGAGGGATGATTTTCTAACTAAAATGAGGGATCTCCGCTGTACTTTTTCCACATCAAAATTACAAATTTTCTATGGGCCTCAGACATCTGGCCCAACAAGGGTCCGACTCATTCTTCAATTTTCGAAAATACGTAACCTCTGGTATCGGACTAAGCAAATTACGTACGTACTCAAAATTAAAATTTAAGGTATAGTTAAATTTAGCAAGGTTTTCCAAATAGTAAGTGATTTTTAATTTGTCCTATATATTACAATGCTTGTAACAACAAAGCCTAATTATAGAAAATTACATTCAAATCTCAGTTCAACGGTATTATTTTTATCAAATAAAATTTAATTTATATTAGATTTAATGGTCGTGAGATATACCAGGGTTGAATTAATATTTATGCATATATTATATTTTTTTTTGGAAAGAGGGTACAAATGGTTGACTGAAAACCACAACAAGTTTTCTTAATCGAAAATTACATCAAGTTTGATTTGCAGCTGAAAGTGTCAATTAGACCTAGAGGGGGGGTGAATAGGCTAATTCAAAAATCAACTAAAAGCGGAAGCAGTAATTATCGGATATTTCCGAAATTTTCGGATATATCCGAAAATTTTCGGAGTCAGCACAAACAGCAAAGTAAATCCTAGATCTAGTTGCCTACAACAAGAATATGCTAGCACAAACAGCAACTAGACCTATAGCGGCTCAAACAAGCAAAGCTAGTGGAGAGGGAGGAAGTAAAGTCACCAAAGATGAAGCTCACGAGATTGTTCCCGAAGTTCGAATCCTTGAGGGGATTCTACTCTCCTTGAGGAGCTCACTAAGAGTTGGGTCTTAGCTAACCCTTTCCTTAAGAGGTTGCACTAAGCACTCCTCCTTCCACTAAGGGTATCTCTTCCCTTTCGGAGGTGAGATCCGACCTTCACAAACTTCTCCCGGCTAACCACAAGTAGATCGGTGGCTCAGGAGCGACACCTAGCCGCCTAGGAGTCCTCAACCTCCAAGAGTAACAAATGAAACAAAGAACTCCCGGAGATGATGCAAGTGCTCACAAATCTTCACGAAGTCAACAACAAGCACTCACACAAACTTGAATCCACAACTCTCACACTCACACCAAATCCAAATCGAACACGGGTGAGAGGGGAAACAAGAAAGCAAGGCTCAAAAGTGCTAGAGAGAGAGAGCAAGCCAAGGGCACAAATGATTGGAATGGAACCAGCAGCCCTTACAAGTGAGGGGAGGGGGCTATTTATAGCCACAGCCCAGATTCTGCCCGTTATGCACAATAATTGAGATTTTCGGATATTCCGAAAGATTTTCGGACATGTCCGAAAATTCCAGCCCAGCACCAACAGCAAAGTCAACGAAGGATTTTTCGGACATTCCGAAAACTTTTCGGACAGGTCCGAAAATTTCCAGTACCAACAACATCGTTCTGGATGTTTTCGGAAAAGTCCGAAAATAACTTTCGGACAAGTACGAAAATATACAGAAGCGAAAATGACTCTACTGAAGAATTTCGGAAAATCCGAAAATTAGTTTCGGACAAGTCCGAAAATATACAGAACCAGTTTTGCCTTCGCAGTCTTTTTCGGAAAGTCCGAAAATCACTTTCGGACATATCCGAAAATTTCCAGAAGCGAAAAACTGGTTCTGTGTGTTTTCGGAAAGTCCGAAAATGAGTTTCGGAAAACTCCGAAAAAATCCAGAACACACCAAACTGAGGAGAAACACTTTTTTTTAAAAAAAAAGATTTTGAGCACTTTGATCACTCCTCGTATGTAAATGCATCATCCCTCTTAATAGTGCGGCTTTCCTATTAACTCAAGAAAAACGAAAACGTACAAAATGCCATTTGCTCATTTGCCGCATCACATCACATCAACGTATTCGGCGGGATATGCATTACGCTAACTCATTGAGGACATAACAACCTTCACATTGCTTAAATAAAAATGTTAGTCCTCTCTAATCGCATTGTAATTAATCACCAAAATCATTAGGGGCCTAGATGCACTTTCAGCAGCAAACTAATAAAATCATAAAAAAAATTACAACACAATCACACAAGGGCAACAGCAATTAAAAAAAAGAAACACAAAAGAACCATGTATCCACCGTCCAATTAAACTCCATGCCTCCCAAATTGATGAAACTTCATAGGAAGCCTAGTGCTTAGGCGGGCAGATCGCCGGCCGGAAAGCGAGCGGGCCGGTGGCGTACATGATGTTATAGTAGTCATGGTCGGCCCACCGCTTGCCCTCGTCACGGAGCGGCGCACCCTCAATGCTAGAGTAGTTGATGTTTGTGGGGTTGTTGCATTCGAAGTCCGGCGAGGCCCGAAGCCGCACATAGCACGCCTTGCGCGGATCGCCCATGTAGAAGTCGGAGACTTTGGTCTCATCGAGCTCCGCGAGGAAGTAGCCGTTATCGTTGGCGACTGCCCGACGACACCTCACCATGATACGATTCTTGGCGTCGTGGCAGATGACAGTCACCTCGGCCTTAGGCAGTGGCTTCGCGCCTTCGAGGCTGTGTGTGTTTCTTTGAGCGCAGCTCTGGCAGTACACCATACCCTCCACCTTCACCAGCAGCTTGTTGCTGTGGGCCGGCGGGGTGTACTGCTGCTGCGGCGGTGGTGGCGGCGGTGGTGATGGTGTGTTGTAGCCATAGTTTGCGGTGGCGCCGGCGGCCAGGAGGGACACAAACACGATGACCGCGAGAGGATGGAAGGCAGCCATTGCTCTGAGCTAGCTTGTTGTGTTCCGTACTCGACTGTGATGTTCTGTTTTGTAGCTTTGGCTGTGTCCAAACATAGAGAGGAGTGTGGATTATATACTGCATGCCATGGACTAAACGTGGGTACATGTAGATGGAAATTAACTGTCTTGATTTTGGATGAAGATCACATTTTATTTTTTGTTATCGCTTCTGAGAAATATATAATGATTAGCCCGCGTAGAAATGCTAACATGTAATCATTGATCTGTAAGGCACTTTGAATAGAAGAAATCGTATGCTCATGATCTGCCTGGTGATTAGTTAAAAATTCGTAGACGATAAAGAATATTCAGGAGGAAGATATGCAGATTTGTCAGAACGTGCAGCCCGCGTCTGTCCTTAACGGCACTGAAATACCAGGTTCTCCACCCAGGCAGATGATTTTTGCCGATAGAGCTACAATATTTATGTCAGTACTCTGAAAAGGAGTAGGGCATGTCATTTCCAACTCCCACCGTCCCATCTAGAATGGGACGTGACATATTATAGTACAATGAATGTGGACATATGCATGTCCAGATTCGTAGTACATACTAGGATGTGTCATATGTAGTACTAGATTGGTTTTTTATGAGATGGAGGGACTGCAAAATATAGGCAAATTTTGCTACAGGACATTGCGACTTTGTGGTTTTAGCTATAGGACACAGCGCAAAGTGACTTTTGGGAGAAGACACTATATAAATGTGGTTATTTGCCACGAAACACCACATCCATTAAATTAGTATTTTTTGTGCTGACGAGGCTAGAAGGGGCCCACTTTGGTAAACATCGTGACCGAATTGCCCCTCTTCCTCTTCCTCCTCCTCTCCTCTCTTCTTCCTTACCTCTCTTCATCTCTCTCCCTACTTTCTCTCTTCTCTCTTCTCCGGCGAGGCATACGACCCACAAGCGGCGGCGTGACCACCAGAGCCACAGCGGCGCGGGGAACCACTCCTCACGGCGCCACCCAAGCGTGAACTGCAGGTACGCCGCGAGCAGCAGCCATGCCATTGCGCGCACCGCCCTGATGACGGCCTCCAGCGGTATGTTCCCGGCAGCAAGGAACACCGCGATGTCGCTGAGCTCAATGTAGAGGTATGAGAATGAGCCACTGGCAGAGGGGATCTCCGTGGCGAGCAGAGGACTGGGGGCACTAGATCTAGCGCCCTCGCTGAGCTCGGACCAAGGAGAGAGGGGGCAGGCAACGACGGTGGGGGAGGGGGAGCAGCGGAGAGGGGCAACAGAGGACGAGCGGCGCCGCTAGTCGTGAGAGTGGATGGGAGGGGAGGAGGAGCTCGTGGTGGGGGGTGGGAGGGGGAAGTGTGATTAGGGTTAGGGTTTTAGGCACCAACGGGTTTGATGGATTTAGAATCGATCCAAGCTGTCCATCAAAATGAGTGGCTTAGATCGATCCCGTGTCGGGCCGGCCTCCATCTCGACCCATAGCACTGATGGGCCACGCGCTCTTCATGGGCCGGACGCGCAATAGAAGGCCGATAGGATCCAATGGGGCCTTTTTTTTCTTTTTTTTAGAACCTTTTTATTTGTAAGCAACATATTTTTTTTATGGGCTCATATCACGAAAAACTAAACCCTAATCATCTAATATTTTTATATTTGGTATAATTTTAGTTTACCCGTTGGCCGTTGCAACGCACGGGCATCTTTTCTAATAAAATTTAATTTATATTAGATTTATGGTTCATCAGATATTACTAGGGTTGAATTAATATGTATGCTCACCTTGTTTTTTTTTGGAAAGAGGGTACAAATGATTAACTGAAAATCACATCAAGTTTTCTTAATCGAAAATTACATCAAGTTTGAGTTGCAGCAAACTAATAAAATCATAAAAAAAATTACAACACAATCACACAAGAGCAACAGCAATTAAAACAGAAACACAAAAGAACCACGTATCCACCGTCCAACTAGAACTCCATGCCTCCCGAATTGATGAAACACGCAAGTGTGCAAGTGTAAGTGTCACAAATGCAGGCACATTCATAGGGAGCCTAGTGCTTAGGAGGGCATATCGCCGGCCGGAAAGCGAGAGGGCCGGTGGCGTACATGATGTTATAGTAGCCATGGTCGGCCCACCGCTTGCCCTCGTCACAGAGCGGCGCACCCTCGATACTAGAGTAGTTGATGTTTGTGGGGTTATTGCATTCGATGTCTGGCGACGCCCGAAGCCGCACATAGCACGCCTTGCGTGGATCGCCCATGTAGAAGTCGGAGACTTTGGTCTCATCGAGCTCCGCAAGGAAGTAGCCGTTATCGTTGGCGACGGCCCGACGACACCTCACCATGGCGCGATTCTTGGCGTCGTGGCAGATGACGGACACTTCCGCCTTAGGCAGCGGCTTCGCGCCTTCGAGGCTGTGTGTGTTCCTTTGCACGCAGCTCTGGCAGTACACCATACCCTCCACCTTCACCAGCAGCTTGTCGCTGTGGGCCGACGGGGTGTACTGCTGCGGCGGCGGTGGTGGCGGCGATGGTGATGGTGTGGTGTAGCCATAGTTTGCTGTGGCGCCGGTTGACATGAGGGACACGAACACGAGGATCGCGAGAGGAAGGAAGTCAGCCATTTCTCTGAGCTAGCTTGCTGTGCTCCGTACTCGACTGATGAGATGTTTTATTTTGAAGATTTGGTTTGTGTCGAAACATAGAGAGGCGTGTGGGTTATATACTGCATGCCATGGACTAAACGTGCGGACATGTAGATGGAAATTAAACTTGATTTTGGATTAAGATCACATTTTATTTTTTGTTATTCGATTATGACAATATATGATGATTTGCCCGGCGAAAGAAATGATAACATGTAACGATTGACCTGTAAGGCACTTTTAAGAGAAGAAATCACATGCTCATGATCTGCTTGGTGATTATTTAAGAATTTGTAGACTATAATTCTATAAAGAATATTCAGGATGAAGATATATATGCAGATTTGTCAGAACGTGCTGCTCGTGTCTGTCCCTAACGACACTGCAATACCATGTTGGGCAGATGATTTTTTGCCAATAGGGCTACCACTAGTACAAAAGTCATTTTTCTCATGGCCCAACAGAGATTTTCGCGTATGGTAGGGCAGCCCTCACGCACTAAAAGGTCTACGAAAATAGCTATTTTTGCGTACGGGAGTTTGAGAGAGTGAGAGAGTAGTATGTGGAGAACAGGAGGTGAGAGAGAGGAGAGAAGATGAGGATGGCTTGAAAAAAAAATAGAAGTGCTAGGAGGGAAAAGAGGAGATAATTTAAACTACTGGGCGGACCTTTAAGATGGCCGTCTGCGAAAATATATTTTTCCCGTGCAGCCCCTTAAGATGTCCATCTAGAAAAATAACCTTATTTTTTTGTGCGGCTGCTTAATAGGATCGTCTACAAAAATGTGAGTCGATTTTTGCAGACACGGATACTTGGTCCACCTGCAATCTATTGACGTGGTCGTCCAGGAAAATCATTTTTAAGTAGTGATTATTTATGTTGGTAGCTATATTATTCTCCATACAGATAGGTTTTGCTATTTTACTTGTGACAGGTCTTGGGGCTTCTTTTTTTATATTTTGTTTATAGGATTTTGCATCAAGATTCGTGTTTATGTAATTCTAACTTGCAATTACACTCATTTATTTAATGCGTTTCGTGTAGTATTAAAGTACCATGACGTCTTTTTTCTTTGGGCCTGAAACGGACTGAAAGAAAATGGATGTATTTTTCTCATTGTTTGTAGAAAGGAGCCATATAGACGCTATGTCAGCTAAAATTGGGAATAATACCACTGAGGAACTTCGTTTGCACTTGTTTTGAAAGTTGGAAGATGCATTGTGGCTGTGCTTAGTTCCCTTCAAACTTCCAAATATTCCATCACAACAAATGTTTGGACACATGCATGCAGCATTAAATGTGGATGAAAAAAATACCAATTGCACAGTTTCCATGTAAATTGTGAGATGAATCTTTTGAGCCTAATTACGCCATGATTTGACAATATAGTGCTACAATAAACATTTGATAATGACTGATTAATTAAATTTAATAAATTCGTCTCGCAGCTTACAGGCGGAATCTGTAATTTGTTTTGATATTAGTTTAAGTTTAATACTTTAAATGTGTGTCTGTATACTTGAAAAAAGTTTTGGCTGTGAAACTAAACATGGCCTGTCTCTGGTTTTCGATCAGGGATGATTTTCTAATTCGGTGATAAGACGAGGGAGCTTCGCAGTACTTTTTCGACATCAAAATTACAGATTTTGTATGGGCCTCAGACATCTGGCCCAACAAGGGTCTGACTCATTCTTCAATTTTCGAAAATACGTAACCTCCGGTATCTGACTAAGCAAATTATGTACGTACTCAAAATTCTAAACATAAGGTATAGTTAAATTTAGCACGGTTTTCCAAATAGTAAGTGATTTTTAATTTGTCCTATATATTACGATGCTCGTAACAACAAAGCCTAATTATAGAAAATTACATTCAAATCTCAGTTCAACGGTATTATTTTTATCAAATAAAATTTAATTTATATTAGATATATTGGTCGTGAGATATTACCAGGGTTGAATTAATATTTATGCTTACCTTGTATTTTTTTTCGAAAGAGGGTACAAATGGTTGACTGAAACCACAACAAGTTTTCTTAATCAAAAATTACATCAAGTTTGATTTGCAGCAAACTAATAAAATCATAAAAAAAATTACAACACAATCACACAAGGGAAACAACAATTAAAAAATAGAAACACAAAAGAACCACGTATTCACCGTCCAATTAGAACTCCATGCCTCTCAAATTGATGAAACTGTAAGTGTCGCAAATGCAGGCATATTCATAGGGAGCCTAGTGCTTAGAAGGGCAGATCGCTGGCCGGAAAGCGAGCGGGCCGGTGGCGTACATGACGTTATAGTAGTCATGGTCAGCCCACTGCTTGCCCTCGTCACGGAGCAGTGCACCCTCAATGCTAGAGTAGTTGATGTTTGTGGGGTTGTTGCATTCGAAGTCCGGCGAGGCCCGAAGCCGCACATAGCACGCCTTGCGCGGATCACCCATGTAGAAGTCGGAGACTTTGGTCTCATCGAGCTCCGCGCGGAAGTAGCCGTTATCGTCGGTTACGGCCCGACGGCACCTCACCATGACACGATTCTTGGCGTCGTGGCAGATGACGGACACCTCCGCCTTAGGCAGCGGCTTCGCGCCTTCGAGACTGTGTGTGTTCCTTTGCGCGCAGCTCTGGCAGTACACCATACCCTCCACCCTCACCAGCAGCTTGTCGCTGTGGGCCGGCGGGGTGTACTGCTGCTGTGGCGGCGGCGGGGGCGGCGATGGCGATGGTGTGGTGTAGCCATAGTTTGCGGTTGCACCGGCGGCCAGGAGGGACACGAACATGATGATCGCGAGAGGATGGAAGGCAGCCATTGCTCTGAGCCTCTGAGCTAGCTTGCTGTGCTCCGTGGTCGACTGAGATATTCTGTTTTGAAGCTTTGGCTGTGCCGAAAGGTAGAGAGGCACGTGGGTTATATACTGCATACCATGGACTAAACGTGCGGACATGTAGATGGAAATTAATTGTGCTGATTTTGGATTAACAAATCAAACTTTATTTATTGTTAGTCGATTTTGACAATATATATAATGATTAGCCTGGCGAAATAAATGATCTGTAACGATTGATCTGTAAGGCACTTTTAAGAGAAGAAATCACATGCTCATGATCTGCTTGGTGATTAGTTAAGAATTTGTAGACTACCAAAAATATTCAGGATGAAGATATATATTGAGATTTGTCAGAACGTGCTGCCCGTGTCTGTCCTTAACGGCACTGCAATACCAGGTTGTCTACACAGGCAGATGATATATATGGAGATTATTTAGTAGCTACATTATTCTCCATAAAGACAGGTTGGCTATTTTACTTGCGATAGATTTTTGGGCTTCTATCTTTTTATACTCTGTCCATAAGATTTTGCGTCAAGATTTGATTTTGCGTCAAGATTTGTGTTTATGTAGTTCTAACTTGCAGTTAGACTCATTTGTATAGTATGTTTCATGTAGTATTAAAGTACCATGGAGTCTTTTTTCTTTGGGTCTGAAACTGACAGAAAGAAAACATGTGCATTTTTCTCACTGTTTGTAGAAACAAGAGCTTTACAGCCAAATTACTGGATCCAAAGCAAGTCTGCTTTTTACATGCAGCGGATCGATCTAGCCAACACCACATGATGCACGGCGCTATCACCCTTGTCACCGTGAGGCTGATGCATCTACTAGCAAGGAGCCCAAGGCCACCGGATCTAGTGACCTCGGCCTCTGCGCGCAACAGATCCGAGTAGCTGGAGGTGAAGATACAAGCCACTCCTGCTACTGTCCTCTTCTATCATCTTTGTCTTGTCGAGTTGTTTCGCGGAGGCCCATCGCCGGGAGGTTTGGGCCAGAGCATAGCGGAGACTGAAGCTGACCCATAGAGCCGTGCACCTAGGGACGCCCGGAGGTGCGGGGGCGGAGCCCCCACGAAACGGATCGTTATCTCTTTTAGGGTTCCACCATATATATACCTCATGTAAGCCGCCGTGCGGCGTTGTAACCTCACCTCAGATATAGTGAAGATATTTTGCTGGCTAGTGTCCGTGGTTTTTTCTCTCCTACTTTGAAAGGCTTTTCCACATTAAAATCTCGTGTCTTCTGTGATTGATCTATTGTTTTTTATCGTTTGTTTGCCTATCGTTTCCTAACACGTCTCACTCTACACCGCCCTATCGATGTTTGGTTAAGGGTGGGCAAAATCGAACTAACCAAGATAGAAATAAAAAAGTTATGATCACTGAATCTGACTAACTAAATTTAGTCTATCGATTCGGTAAGTAGGCTCAGTTAACCAAAATTCCAAAAACAGCCCAATAACAACCATCAAGAAAAAAACAAACCATACTCACTTTTCTCTCTATTCCCTAACTACCCTTCTCCGCCCCAACATCCCAATCATCACTCGTCACGATACCACATCGACGGCATCAACAACACCTACATCGTCTTGCCACTTCGTTGTGTCGTTCCCCACGTAGTCCCGCTGCGCTGTACCACCATTCTTTCGTCCATGGCGGAGCTAGGAATTTTAGAAAGGGAAGTCCAAATTACCCCCTGAACTATTGAGAGAGTACGAATTATCCTCTGGACCCGAAAATCAGACATCATTCACCCTTGACTATTAATAACAGACAAAGATCACCCTGAGCACTATTTTGGAGCGGTTTGACCTAAGATTGTACATGTGCATCAACGTGACAATCCAGTCAGTAAAAAAATAGAAAAAAAATCCTTGGACCCACATGTCATCTCTCTCCCTCCCCTGCCCTCTCTCTCTCCACAGCACCCAACATCACTTGTTACAAAAACCACTTCACTCCTCCATTAATCAGAAGCAGAAGACAACGACGAAGGATCGTGCGTTGCAGGCATTGGGAGAGGGAGAGGAAGGCAAGGCGGACGGGGATGTGCCTCGCATATATGTGTCTCACACCGTCGCATGGCTAGTGTTGCTCACGCTCGCGTCGTGCCCCACTGTTGCCTCTGTCCCCACCCCCGCCCGCCGCTACCGTGCTTGGCTCCCCATCCGCCAGCTGAGAGAGATGGAGGTGAGGGGAGGGACAAGAGAGAGGATTGGGGAAAGAGGGAGATAGAGAGGTGAGGGGAAAGAAATACAGAGGATGAGACTGACAGGTGGGGCCCATCCATTTAAAAAAGAAGAATTGCTGACTAGACTGCCACGTAGGACCAAAACCACTCCGGTTTGAGTTAGTGGTAATTCGTCTGATATTAATAATTGAGGGTGAAACATGTATGGTTTTCGAGTCTGAGGGGGTAATTCATACTTAGGGGTGTAATTTGGACTTTTCCCTTTAGAAAATTTAGGTGATGGACAAAGCCTAACTAAAACCACTACATATTTCGCTCAAATTGTTCTTAGATTAGAAAAAATGCCCGTGCGTTGCAACAGGTAAAGGCATTTTTCAGTGATACAACGGCTATTAAGAGCCAAGGAATAAATTGAAACATTAGTATCGCTATACATTATAATTGAAAAAGCGTTGCCTCCTACCTCCTTTTAAATTCCAGAAAACAAGTTCCCCATCAAATCAAGCTGAATCTTTCTCGATCTCCCAAAATTGATTAAGGATTTTTTATCCACTTGATCTCTTCTTTCAGTTTTTCCAAAATCGGAACGAATCCACGAAACTCGGGATAAAAACAGTTGGGGGAAGATCACTGGCAGACCATCATTCACAACCGTTAAACAAATATTAAATCTAGTTAATTAAATCCGAATTGAAAGGGGAAATTATGGGGAAAGGATGAGGGACGAGTAGAGAATCGATTTTTGCAATTAATTAGAGAAGAAAACGCACAGGGAGGTATAGATCGATGTGGCGGCGGCGTTAGGGTTTGGCCCGGGCAGCGCGGCGGCGGTGGCTGGAGGCACGTGGCAACGGATCGGACTTATACGGACGACGTACAAAATCAAATACACGGGATGCTTGCTTATTATTTTTATTAGATGTATAGATAGATTTGCAATAAAGAGAAATATTAGTAAACCAACTCCAACACGGATGACATACTAAAATTTTGGCGGAAACATCTTTAATTTTTATAATAGTAGAGATTTAAATCAGAGTAATTTTGTTATAAAATTGCGATGTAACACTTATATAAATGTGGAAGATTTTCTCTTAATAAAATATAATTGGTCCCTTGTTATGTCTTTCCTGGACTATGGTGTAGTATACATGAGTTGATAGTCAGCAATATCAACATGATTAAGTATTTAAGCATACACAATTAGGCAAGGTGATTAGCCTGGCATTGGTTCAGGTTTCAAGTTGCTCAGTGGAAATTGCATGGGCAGCCCTACCCACCAATGGGGGTAGCGATCAGATTCGCTACCCCCCTCCCCTCTCCCTCCCTCCACCTGGTTTCCTTTTTGGCACCGTATTACTTTCCTATTTTAGTAAATTTATACACCTAAAGTTTACACATCTAAAGTTTAGAGACCCAAAGTTTATAAGTCAAAAGTTTATATATCCTATTCAAATTTGAATTTGAATTCAAATATTTTTTTATATATAGTATTTCTATACATCTAAAGTTTATACACCTAAAGTTAGTTTATAGACCTAAAGTTTATACACCTCAAGTTTACACATCTAAAGTTTAGATACATGTTTCAAATTTATATTTGAATTATATCCGATTCAAATTTACTTGTTTCAAATTTGAATTTGAATTATATCCGATTCAAATTTGAATTTGAATTCAAATATTTTCTATATATAGTATTTCTATGCATCTAAAGTTTATACACCTAAAGTTTATAGACCCAAAGTTTATAGACCCAAAGTTTATAAGTCAAAAGTTTACATATCCGATTCAAATTTGAATTATATCCGATTCAAATTTGAATTTGAATTCAAATTTTTTCTATATATAGTATTTCTATACATCTAAAGTTTATACACCTAAAGTTTATAGACCCAAAGTTTATAAGTCAAAAGGTTTACATACCTGATTCAAATTTGAATTTAAATTTAATTTTTTTTATATATAGTATTTCTATACATAAATTTTTCTAGCTTTTTGTTTTTTAAAAAAATTTTGTGTGGTGTACTATAGTAGGGGAGGAGGGAGGAGTGTATCTAGTAGTATAGGGAGGGGGCGGGCGGGGGAGCGATCACCCGCCCATTAGCATTTCCGAGATTGCATGCATTAGCAGACACAGATGTGTGGGTCCGTACCCACAAATCAGTCACTGCTACTGAATCAGCAGTACTGTAGAGGATCTGCATCCAGGATGGTGCCTTCATGTAGTAGGACACAACCGTACACATTTGTTGCCATGCGCCCGCAACTAACTTGCATGGTAATACATCGATTGGAGTCAACCCTTACATGGCGTGAAGCCCGAGCAGCCGCCCGATCTACCTGATAGGTGAATCGGCTACTGCTTCTGTGCTCCATATCGTGCCGCCTTCTTCTCCATAGCGGCACCTCCTCAGTGGAGATCTAGTGGCACCCGCAAGATGAAGGTCTAGCGGCAGCAGTCTTAATAGAGAAGGGCATGGCCGCGGGCAAAAGGCAGAGGAGAGAAACACGCGGACGCCGGCGATAGGTAGATGATTTTTTTTTCTGATTTCTTTGATTATTGTGATCTTCTTGTCTGAAATATTTCGTGATTTTTGTGACTCTTTTGTATATCTAAAAATATTGATTACTTTCAGTCATGATAGAGACCAAGGCCGCATTGCTTAGCGTTGGCTATTTTTCAATTGCATGTTGGTTTTCATTTTTAGATTGTAGGAATATTAGCAAACCACCAATATTTTCATCAAAAAATATAAATCAACTCCTTGATTTTACATAGAGGACCAAAATTTCTTAAAAGACCGGAAATCAAGACCGACCTTACTGCCACCCCCGCGTAAGGTAGCCAATATATTAGGGAAGTTGGTGTTCGGCAGCAGGGTTATCCAAATGTGATCACTCTAATCTCACTTATTCACGTAGAGATTTACCCAGGTTTGGGCCTCCTGAAAAATAGCTACGACATCTTGGCCTAATAAGGAGGAAAGTGCAAGTGAGGTGATTTGTATAAGTGGGCATGTCTGTTGGATGGATTGGACTGCACGGTTTTGGAGCGCGGGTTTTTACAATAGCACCTACACCTGCTTTGATGTGTTTTGCAAGTATGACAATGGTGCTACAATGGAGCGGTAGAGGGTGAGTGTGTGAATGGTCGGTGGTCCAGAGATCCCTTCTCTACAGAGATATCAAAGTTTTCTTGATCAAAAATCACATCAAGTTTGATTTATAGCAAATTAATAAAATCATAATAGATTTACAACAAATGTCACACAAGAGCACCAATAATTAAGATAGAAACACAAAAGAAATACATATCCACCATCCAAATTGAATTCCACACATCCCAAATTTATGAAAAGCACGCGCGTGTAAACGTCGCAAATATAGACACCACATTTACATGGGGTGCCTAGTTTTAGTGCTTGGGAGGGCATATCGCCGGCCGGAAGGCGAGAGGACCGGCGGCATAAACAACGTTATCGTACCCCTGACCAGTCCATCGCTTACCCTCGTCACGGAGTGGCGCACCCTTGATGTCAGAGTAGTTGATGTTTGTGGGGTTGTTGCACTTGAAATCCGGCGACGCCTGAAGTCGTACGTGGCACGCCTTGCTCGGATCACCCATGAAGAAGTCAGAGACTTTGGTCACGCCGAGCTCCGTCTGGAAGTAGCCGCTCTCGTCGGCGATGGCCCGCTTGCACTCCATGACACGATTCTTGGTGTCGTGGCAGGTAACGGACACCTCCGCCTTGGGCAGCGGCATCGCGCCGTTGAGGCTATGCGTGTTCCGGTACGCGCAGCTCTGGCAGTACACCATGCCCTCCACCCTCACCAGCAACTTGTCACTGTGGGCCGGCGGCGGTGGGGTGTACTGCTGCTGCTGCGGCAGCGGCGGCGGCGGCGGCGGCGATGGTGTGGTGTAGCCGTTGTTGGCAGTGGCGCCGGCGGCCAGGAGGGACACGAGGATCGCGAGAGGAAGGAAGGCAGCCATTGCTCGGAGTCGGAGCTAGCTTGGTGCTCAACTTAAGATGGTTTATCTTAACCTGAAGTTTTGGTGTGAGAAAATGGAGAGAAGCATGGGGTTTATATACTGCCATGGACTAATTAAACGTGCAGACATGTAGGAAATCACTAACTGTCTTGATTTTGGATTAAGATTGCATTTTATTTTTGTGAAGATAACATGTCATGATTGATTTGCAAGGCACTTCTAAGAGAAGAGATCGCGTGTTCATGATCTGCTGTGATTAGTTAAGATCAGTCTGTAGACGATAAAGAATGTTCGGTGTGAAGATATGCAGATTTGTCAGAGAACGTGCTGCCCGTGTGTGTTCCCATCTGCACTGAAATACCACAGGTTCTCGGCACAGGCAAATGATTTTTGGCGATATAGAGCTACATTATTTCCGTTAGTACTCTGAAAATTAAGGAACAGCATATCATCTTCTGTGTAAAATATACGGTTCATGTAGTATCTATTTCCTTTGGGTCTGAAACTAACTGAAAGAAAACGGGGTGCAGTTTTCTGATTGATTGTACGCAGAGCAAGTCTGTTTTTTTTTTACATGCGGCAGATCAATCGTGCGAAGTTTTGTCATGGTAAGGCTGCAACATCTGTTCGCGAGGAGGCCCGGGCCACCGGATCTGACAACCTCGACCTCCCCGCACAACACGGAACCGGGTAGCTTAAGGACACAAGCCACTCCCGCCGCCACCTTTTTCTATCACTCTTCATCTCGCCATGCACTACTCCGATCAACGTTAAGTCAGGAGTGGGCAAAATAGACCAGAATCGGACCAAACTAACCAAAACAATAATGAAAAAAATTATGGTCATTAGATCTGACTAGCCAAATTTAATTGATCAATTCGATAAGTAGGCTCGGTAAACCGAAATACCCTAAAAACAAAAATTTAAGAAAAAGCACAACATAAGCCGATCAAACCAACAAAAGCAAAACCCTATCCACTTATTTCTTTGTTCTGTAACTACCCTTTCCCACCCCCACCACCCTCGGCATCGATAACACCACAACGCATCATCCTGCCGCATCACCGTGCCGCTCCCCACGCTATCCTGTTGCGCATCCTACCACTCTTCTGTACTGCTACATTGTGTCGTGCCGCCCTGCTTCTCCGCGACGATGCCTCCTCAAGTGGAGATCTAGCGGCACTTATGATATGGAGATCTAGTGGCAATAATCGTGATAGAGGAAAGCGCAGGTGCAGGAAAAAGGTGAAGGAGAGAAACATGCGGACGCCGGCGAAAAGCAAATGTTTTTTTTTACAGTACTGCGATTTTTTGGTTTGAAATTATTGATGACTATTGTTATTCTTTTGCTTCTCAAAATTTGTTGATTATCTTCAGTCATGATAGATACGGAGGCCGCATTGCTCGGTGTTGGCCACTTTTTGAATGCATGTAGACCAAGGAAACTTTGATGTGGTTTTCTTGATCTACTCATTTGACAATGGCTAGAAAGTCTGTGATTTTCATTGTACTTGTGTAACTCAGTAAATTATTTATTATATAAACACATACAATGTAGGAGACTCTCCTTAAAAAAGTTTTCTAGATCGAAAATCACACCAAGTTTATTTTGCAGCAAACTAATAAAATCAGAACAAATTTACCACAAATATCACACAAGAGCAACAATAATTAAAACAGAAACACAAAAGAAACATTATCCACAATCCAAATTGAGAATTCAGTGCCTCCCATATTAACAAAAAGCGCACGTGTAAACGCCACAGAAGTAGGCACATGCACGGGGTGCCTCTTAATGCTTGGGAGGGCAGATCGCTGGCCGGAAGGCGAGCGGGCCAGCGGTATACATGACGTTATCGTAGCCCTCGCCAGTCCACCGTTTGCCCTCATCACGGAGCGACGCGCCCTCGATGCTGGAGTAATTGATGTTTGTGGGGTTGTTGCACTTTAACTCCGGCGACGCCTGAAGTCGCACGTGGCATGCCTTGCTCGGATCACCCATGAAGAAGTCAGAGACTTTGGTCACGCCGAGCTCCATCTGGAAGTAGCCGCTCTCATCGGCGATGGCCCGCTTGCACTCCATAACATGATTCTTGGCGTCGTGGCAGGTAACAGACACCTCCGCCTTGGGCAGCGGCATCGCGCCGTTGAGGCTATGCGTGTTCCGGTACGCGCAGCTCTGGCAGTACACCATGCCCTCCACCCTCACCAGTAACTTGTCACTGTGGGCCGGCGGCGGCGGGGTGTGCTGCTGCGGCAGCGGCGGTGATGGTGTTGTGTAGCCGTTGTTGGCTGGCAGTGGCGCCGACGGCCAGGAGGGACACGAGGATCGCGAGAGGAAGCTGGAAGGCAGCCATTGCTTGGAGCTAGCTTGGTGCTCGATTACCTGAAGTTTTGGTGTGAGAAAATGGAGAGAAGCGTGGGGTTTATAAACTGCCATGGACTAATTAAACATGCAGACATGTAGATGGAAATCACTAACTGTCTTGATTTTTTATTAAGATTTTATTGTGTGGGCTATTTAATTCTGACAAAATATAATGATTGGCCTGGAGGAGAAAAAAAAAAGAAGATAACATGTAATGATTGATCTGCAAGGCAGTTTTAAGAGAAGAAAACACATGTTCATGATCTGCTTGGTGATTAGTTAAGATCAGTCTGTAGACGATAAAGAACGTTCGGTATATGAAGATATGCAGATTTGTCAGAGAACGTGCTGCCCGTGTGTGTCCTCAACTCCACTGCAATACCAGGTTCTCCAGAGAGACAAATGATTTTTGCCGATAGCGCTACATTATTTCCGTTAGTACTCTGAATAGTACTCTGAAAAGGAACAAGCATCTCATCTTCTGTGTAAAATATACAGTTCATGCAGTATTTGTCGTACCATGCTGTTCCTTTTCTTTTGGTCTGAAACTACCTGAAAGAAAACGGAGTGCAGTTTCCTGATTGTTTATACAAACAAGAGCTGTAATGCCAAATTACTGGACGCAAAGCAACTATGTTTTTTTACATACGGCGGATCGATCAAGAGCTAACACTACATGATTCATGGCGCTATCGCCATTGCCAGTTTGTCACGGTGAGGTTGCCAGATCTGCTGGCAAGGAGGCCTAAGCCAATACAACCCCGACCTCCCTGCACAGCGGATCCGGGTAGCTAGAGGTAAGAACACAAGCCACTCCCACCGCCACCCTCTTCTACCACTCTCCATTTTACCATGCACCGTCCCTATTGACATTCGGTTTGGGTGAGAAAAATAGACCGGAATCGAACCGAACTAAGCAAGACACAAACAAAAAAAAAACATTATTTGAATCTGTCTAGCCAAATTTAATCGATCAATTCGGTATGTAGGCTCAGTAAACTGACATACCGTAAAAACCAAAATTGGAGAAAAAAAACCCAAGAACAGCCTACCAAACTAACAAAAACAAGCCCTAATCACTTCTCTCTATTCCATTTCCCTAAACCCAACAGCAGTCCACCAAACCGACAAAATCAAGCCCTACTCACTTTTCTCTCTATTCCATTTCCCTAACTAATTTTTCCCACCCCATGCTAGTTGGAACCCGTCACACTAGCATCACGGCATTGAGAACACCACAACGCATCGTCCTGCTGCGTCACCATGCCATTCCCCATGCTATCCCGTCAAGTATCCCACCACCCTTTTGTGCTACCACTCGCGTTGTGCCACCCTGCTTCTCTGCGGCGATACCTCCTCAAGTGGAGATCTAGCGGCAGTAGTCCTAACAGAGGAGGGCACTGGCGTAGGTAAAAGGTAGATGATAGTAACATATGGACGTCGATGATAGAAAGATGATTTCTTTGTGATTACTGTGATATTTTTTGTACGAAATTGTTGATGACTATTGTGATTCTTTTGCATCTAAAAAATTGTTGATTCTTTTCGGACAGGGGCCACATTGCTCGGTGTTGGTCACTTTTCGGATGCATGTAGATCAAGAAAACTTTGATGATCTACTCATTTCACAGTGGCTAAAAATCTTGTAATTTTCATTGTACATATGTAACTCAGTAAATTATTTATTACATAAATATATATACAATAGGAGATTCTCCTTAAAAAAAACGTTTTCTTGATCGAAAATCACATCAAGTTTGATTTATAGTAAATTAATAAAATCATAATAGATTTACAACAAATATCACACAAGAGCAACAGTAATTAAGATAGAAACAAATAAAATACATATCCACCATCCAAATTGAATTCCACGCCTCCCAAATTTATGAAAAGCGCGCGCGTGTAAACGTAGTAAATATAGACACCGCACTTGCATGGCATTGGTGCCTAGTTTTTTAGTGCTTGGGAGGGCATATCGCCGGCCGGAAGGCGAGAGGACCAGCGGCGTAAACAACGTTATCGTAGCCCTGACCAGTCCATCGCTTGTCCTCGTCACGGAGCGGCGCGCCCTTGATGTCGGAGTAGTTGATGTTTGTGGGGTTGTTGCACTTGAAGTCCGGCGACGCCTGAAGTCGCACGTGGCATGCCTTGCATGGATCACCCATGAAGAAGTCAGAGACTTTGGTCACGCCGAGCTCCGTCTGGAAGTAGCCGCTCTCAGCGGCGATGGCCCGCTTGCACTCCATGACGCGATTCTTGGTGTCGTGGCAGGTAATGGACACCTCCGCCTTGGGCAGTGGCACCGCGCCGTTGAGGCTATGGGTGTTCCGGTATGCACAGCTCTGGCAGTACACCATGCCCTCCACCCTCACCAGCAACTTGTCACTGTCTGCCGGCGGCGGCGGGGTGTACTGCTGCTGCGGCGGCGGTGATGGTGTGGTGTAGCCATTGTTAGCAGTGGCGCCGGCGGCCAGGAGGGACACGAGGATCACGAGAGGAAGCTGGAAGGCAGCCATTGCTCGGAGCTAGCTTGGTGCTCGATTGAAGATGGTTTATCTTAACCTGAAGTTTTGGTGTTAGAAAATGGAGAGAAGCGTGGGGTTTATATACTGCCATGGACTAATTAAACGTGCAGACATGTAGATGGAAATCAATAACTCTTGATTTTGGATTAGGATTGCATTTTATTGTGTGTGCTATTTAATTCTGACAAAATATAATGATTGGCCTGGAGGAGAAAAAAAAAAGAAGATAACATGAAATGATTGATCTGCAAGGCACTTTTAAGAGAAGAAAATCGCATGTTCATGATCTGCTTGGTGATTAGTTAAGATCAGTCTGTAGACGATAAAGAATGTTCGGTATGAAGATATGCAGAATTGTGAGAGAAAGTGCTGCCCGTGTGCGTCCTCAACTCCACTGCAATATACCAGGTACTCCAGAGAGACAAATGATTTTTGCCGATAGAGCTACATTATTTCCGTTAGTACTCTGAAAAGGAACAAGCATCTCATCTTCTGTGTAAAATATACAGTTCATGCAGTATTGTCGTACCATGCTGTTCCTTTTCTTTTGGTCTGAAACTACCTGAAAGAAAACGGAGTGCAGTTTCCTGATTGTTTATACAAACAAGAGCTGTAAAGCCAAATTACTGGACGCAAAGCAACTATGTTTTTTTACATGCGGCGGATCGATCAAGAGCTAACATTGCATGATTCATGGCGCTATCGCCAATGCCAGTTTGTCACGGTGAGGTTGCCAGATCTGTTGGCAAGGAGGCCTAAGCCAATACAACCCCGACCTCCCTGCACAACGGATCCGGATAGCTAGAAGTAAGAACACAAGCCACTCCCACCGCCAACCTCTTCTACCACTCTCCATTTTACCATGCACCGTCGCTATCGACGTTCGGTTTGGGTGGTAGTGGTACAAATAGACCGAAATCGAACCGAACTAAGCAAGACAAACAAAAAAAAAGGTCACTTGAATCTATCTAGCCAAATTTAATCGATTAATTTGGTAAGTACGCTCAATAAACTGAAATAACTTAAAAACCAAAATTCCAGAAAAAAAAAACCCAAGAACAGAAAACCAGACTAACAAAAACAAGCCGTACTCACTTTTCTCTCTATTACATTTACCTAAACCCAACAACAGTCCACCATACCAACAAAAGCAAGCCCTACTCACTTTTCTCTCTTTTCCATTTCCCTAACTAATCTTTCCCACCCCACGCTAGTTGGAAACCACCATACTAGCATCACGGCATCGAGAACACCACAACACATAGTCCTGCCGTGTCACCATGCCATTCCCCATGCTATCCCGTCACGTATTCCACCACCCTTTTGTGCTACCACTCCGTGTCGTGCCACCCTGCTTCTCTGCAGCGATACCTTCTCAAGTGGAGATCTAGCAGCACCCTTAAGATGGATATCTAGTGGCAGTAGTCCTGACAGAGGAGGGCACGGGCATAGGTAAAGGGTAGAGGATAGTAACATGCGGACGTCGGTGATAGAAAGTTGATTTCTTTGTGATTACTGTGATATTTTTTGTATGAAATTGTTGATGACTATATTGTGATTCTTTTGCATCTCAAAAATTGTTGATTCTTTTCGGACCGAGGCCACATTGTTCGGTGTTGGCCAAATGGCCACTTTTCGGATGCATGTAGATCAAGAAAACTTTGATGATCTACTTATTTCACAGTGGCTAAAAAATTTGTAATTTTCATTGTACATACGTAACTCAATAAATTATTTATTACATAAATATATACACGGGAGGAGACTCCTTAAAAAGCGTTTTCTTGATCGAAAATCACATCAAATTTGATTTATAGTAAATTAATAAAATCATAATAGATTTACAACAAATATCACACAAGAGCAACAGTAATTAAGATAGAAACAAATAAAATGCATATCCACCATCCAAATTGAATTCCACGCCTCCCAAATTTATGAAAAGCGTGCGTGTAAACGTCGCAAATATAGACACCGCACTTGCGTGGGGTACCTAGTTTTAGTGCTTGAGAGGGCAGATTGCCGGCCGGAAGGCGAGAGGGCCGGCGGCGTAAACAATGTTATCGTAGCCCTGACCAGTCCATCGCTTGTCCTCGTCATGGAGCGGCGCGCCTTCGATGCTGGAGTAGTTGATGTTTGTGGGGTTGTTGCACTTGAAGTCCGGCGATGCCTGAAGTCGCACGTGGCACGCTTTGCGCGGATCACCCATAAAGAAGTCAGAGACTTTGGTCACACCGAGCTCCGTCAGGAAGTAGCCGCTCTCGTCGGCGATGGCCCGCTTGCACTCCATGATACGATTCTTGGCGTCGTGGCAGGTAACGGACACCTCCGCCTTGGGCAGCGGCACCGCGCCGTCGAGGCTATGTGTGTTCCGGTACGCGCAGCTCTGGCAGTACACCATGCCCTCCACCCTCACCAGCAACTTGTCACTGTGGGCCAAAGGGGTGTACTGCTGCGGTGGCGGCGGCGATGGTGTGGTATAGCCGTTGTTGGCGGTGGCGCCAACGGCCAGGAGGGACACGAGGATCGCAAGAGGAAGGAAGGCAGCCATTGCTCGGAGCTTACTTGCTGTGCTCGACCGAGATGTTCTTTTCTGAAGCTTTGGCTGTGTCGAAACGTAGAGAGGTGTGTGGTTTATATACTTGCCATGCATGGACCAAATCGTGCGGACATGTGTATGGGAATTAACTGTCTTGATTGATTTTGGAGTAAGATCACATTTTATTATGTGTTATTCGATTCTGACAATATATGTAATGATCGATTTATCTGTGATGCAGTTTTAAGATATAATCGCATGTTCATGATCTGCTTGGTGATTAGTCAAGAGTCTGTACACCATAAAGAATGTTCAGTATCAAAGATATGCAGATTTGTTAGAACGTGCTGCCCGTATCTGTCCTTAACTGGACTGTAGTATGAGGTTCTCCAGACAGACGGAAAATAGACTGAAACCGAGAGACCGAACCAAACTACTGGAGTAGTAACCAATACTGGCCGAAACCAAAAAAAAAAAAGAAAGATCATTTCTGTTTCTGACGAACCAAATTTAACTCTGTCAGTAGGCGTGGTTATCTGAAATTTCAAAAATGCCCAACAACAACCTGCCAACCCAACAAGAGCAAACCCCACTCCCTTCCCCACCCCCACCACCTTTTTCGTCACCCGTTAGTCCGTCACACTTGCATCGGCGACATCGATCCCATTCCTCGCGTTGTTACTGCGTTGTGCAATCCTGCTTCTCCGCAATGGCACCTCCGCGTCTCCTCCACTAGAGATTTGGCGGCAACGGTCTCTACTATGATATAGTATTTTTTTTTCAATCTTCGAAATTGTTTATTATTTTGGTATGACCGAAACTAAATCAGTATCGACTATTTTTATATACATGTCGGTCCCAAAATTTCTCTAAAGATCGAAGGTCGAGATCGAATTGTTTGTTCTTACATAATGGCCACCCCTACATCCGGTAACTAATGTAGGGAACCCGATGTTCGGTAGCAAGTTTTTACAGCTAAAATCACTCAAATCTTACTTAGGGGCGGACCACCCATTAGGTAAGGTGGGTCAACCAGCTCCGCTATGGTCCACGCTGCCCCTCACCCCCAGACCTCCCTCCTAGTCGTGGATCTAACACATTAGCCACTATCAACCCATCAAATAAATTAAGTATTTCAAAAAGGGATGAAAATGATACGGAAATTCCCGACCAACTAAGTATTGTTTTTTATAAGTGGTTCTATTTTTTATCATATCCGATTGGCCATATATAAAATTTGATTTTTCCTATTTTGTTATAGCACCATATTGTAGTTGACGCTAGATAGTTAAATTGGTAAAATGAAAATTTGCAACGGACCATAATCATCTCTGAATAAATGATCGTTTTTGGTCATTTTTATCCCTAGCTAACTCTAGGCATATATTAGGCATCCATTGTCGTGTCGTTTTCGTGACTATGCTCATCGTCTCAATTCTAATATCTATATGACCGTGTTTATCTTCGTTGTTAACTTGTGTAATGTTTGTGTGGTGTGTCGCCATACCAGTGCGTTGAGCCGGTGACTATAATTTGTGTGCACAGTACCACGCGCCCCTAGCCGGCAGCTAGCTAGGACTAGCTCCTTGTTAGAGGCCGCTCTATCCTACCACTGATCTCACTAATTCACATAAGGGTTTACGGTTTACCATTCTTAAGAAGTTATCGGAGGTATCATGTTTTCTTGTGTAAATTAAGTTTGTATCTCCATGTATCTTAAGGTACCAAAATATATTTTTATTTAGGTACTTGAGGTACTTTTTCACGGATCATAAAATTTCACTCCACGTAGAGAGTTACTCAGCTCGTGTGGGCCGTCAAAATCACGACCTAGTGGCCCGCAGCATTATCCACAAGGCCCATTAGCCTGATATCTGAAGCAAATTATCAGCATCATCTTTTCGCTTATGTTTATACTTATCAGTCAAATTTTGAATTTTAAACCTTAAATTTATAATTGATTTTAGGATATTTTTTTCATCGAAGTTTATTTTTCAGCCTTTGCTTTAGATCGCTAAGAACATATATAAAAGTTTTATTCATAACTTTTTTTTTAAATATGCCATTTCGCTTATTCCCCGTATAAGCAAAACGATGAAGCCGAAAATTATATACTCGCGGGGTTATCTTTTTTTCCCAACGAAAATCACATCAAGTTTGATTAATTTGCCGTAAAACTCGTAGAACCACAACAATATCAACTTACAAAAGAATCACATAACACCACCAATTAGAACAGAATCACAAAATAAACCAGTATCCTCCGTCCAAATTAAATTAAATTTCGCACATCCAACGACGACCTCTCCCAATTCAAAAGCACGAGAGTGCGCGCGCGCCACACGCATGGGGGCGGCGGCCGCCTCTAGTAGTGCTTGGGCGGGCAGTTCGCCGGCCGGAAGGCGAGTGGGCCGGCGGCGTAGACGACGTTGTCGTAGCCCTGCCCCGGCCACCGCTTGCCCTCGTCGCGGAGCGGCGCGCCCACCATGCCGGCGTTGATGTTGGTGAGGCCGTCGCACTTGCGGTCCGGCGACGACAGCAGCCGCGCGTAGCACGCCCCCCGCGGGTCGGCGCCGAGGAAGTCGGACGCCCCGGTGACGCGGAACTCCGCGAGGAAGTAGCCGCCCTCGTCGGCGACGGCCAGCCTCCACCACACCGCCCGGTTCTTGGCGTCGCGGCAGGTGACCGACACCTCCGCCCCGCGCAGCGGCCTCGCGCCGTCGAGGCTCCACGAGTTGCGGTGCTCGCAGCTCTGGCAGTACACCTTCCCCTCCACCCTCACTAGCACCTTGTCGCTGCTTTGGTGCGCCGGTGGTGGCGTTGCCGGTGGTGACGGCGTGTGCTGCGGAGGTGGCGGTGGTGATGGTGTTGCGTAGCCGTTGTTGGCGGTGGCGCCGGCGGCCAGGAGGGAGACGAGGATGGCGAGGTGGAAGAAGGCAGCCATTGATCCGGAGCTTGGTGTAAGCTCGACTGAGATGGTTTGTGTGAAGCTTTTCTTTTGGCTGTGTCGAAATGGAGAGATGCTTGGGGTTTTTATATACTGCCATGGAGCCAAACGTGCGGACATGTAGATGGCCGAAGTGGTGGCCATGTTTGTCCTGGAAAATGTCTTGGTTTGGATTAAGATTACGTTTTATTATACATTATTGTGAAATTGTGACAATATTATACGTACAATGATTGACCTGTCGAAATGAAAAGAAAGACAATATGTAATGATTGGTCACCATGGGCATTTTTAAGAGAAGAAATCGCATGCTTGTAATCTGTTTGGCGATTGGTCAGTCTGACATAGATAAAGAATGTTCAGAAGGATGATATGCAGATTTGTCAGAGAACGTGCTGCCCGCGTGTGTCCTCAAGACTTCAACTGCAATATCAGGTTCTCCGTGTAGGCAGACGATGTCTCCCAACGCAATGCCGCGCAAAACAATCAATTTTGCCGGCAGAGCAACAACCTGTTTTATAATCTGAAAATGAACCGACATCTTATTTTATCTGTAAACGTGCAGTTCATGTAGGAGCATGATGTGCGTCCATGTTTTGTCTGAAACCGACTGAAGGATAAACAGAGAGCACTGGAGTAGAGAGGATTTTCTGATAGTTTCTACATAGGACTAGGAGAGTTTAAGGCGAAAGTTACTGGATGGAAAGCAAGTCTAGCAAATCGAGCTTACACAAAAATTCACAAACGCAGCATCTGCGTCCCATCAATACAAGAGCAATATGTGCTCTAGTTATTGTTTTTCATCTTGAGGGAGAAATTATCCGATTAAGTTTTAAAGTTTAAACTCTGCCTTATAAACATAAGCATAAGCGAAATAACGGGACAGAGTCTACGTGTCTGAAGAGCCTAATTATTTTTGTATGTCACTTATATGTGCCGTCCTAAGAATTTGATTTATGAAAGACAATTCTCAACAATACCACTTGTTATAGGACAGAGCTTAAAATTCTAAGAAGCATCTAGTTGGTAGCCAGCTTTTGAGAATCTAGAAAAGCTGGGTTTTCTAGCTTCTGGCTTTTAATTCATATTCTGGATTTTACAACTACAACTACTCAAAATCTAGACTAAAAGTTGGACTGTTTGAGGTAACTTCTAATTTTGGGAGAAGCTGCAGCCACTAAAAAAACTCCCTCAAACAAGCCCATAGTCACCGAAACTTATATTTGGATACAAAAATAGTAACCGAATCCGTCAAATTCAAATAAGTTTACATAATAATATGAACTTCTAATAACATTTGTCCAGTTTTTCATGGTTTGGCGTGATTACTATGCTTACGGTTGGGATGCGGTAACTCAACCCCTGATGGTAAGGTTAACCATGTTCTAATTAACTAGGAAAAAACAATACTTCCTCCGTCCCAAATTACTTGTCTCTTAAGAATTCAAATTTTGTTCCAAAATAATTGTCACAATGAAATACAATTATTCCATCAATCACTTCTAATTTAAATTTCTATCTCTTTTCTATCCCTACCCACCATCCTACATCTAACCATACTACAACTAATTAGGGGTAATATAGTCTTTTTTTTCTCAAACCTTAATTTATACTAAATTTCCTAGAACAACAACTAATATGACCGAGGGAGTAACAAACAGATACATGAGACAAAGGTTTAACGTCAGTACTCTTATTAATCATCAGTACTCTTGACTATTCCATCCGTTCAAAAATTTTGACCTTTCATTTCTCCACAAAAAGGCTAGTCAATATTATTAATGGGCCAGGCCAAACACCCACCAAAGAAAATTCCCAATGGGCCTTGAGTGATCCTCCCCAATATACAGCCCAAATACATGTACTCCCCAGCAAACCAGGCCCACACGCAGCGAGAGAATTCGACTCCCGTTTAATTCCGGCCCAAATGCATCTCTTTCGACTGCTTACTTCTGCCCTAATCCACACACGTATCAGAAATTCGGAATACTCTGTTCGCACTTGCCCTTCCAGAACGCTCCCAAACCCTAGGCGCGTGACCATGTCGGGGTCGTACGGATCCGACGACTACCGCGGCGGCGGGGGCGGAGGCGGCGGCTACGGCGGCCGAGGTCGCGTCGGGATCCTGCGGGTCGTGTGCGTGCTTGCTTCTGGATCTGCTCCTGACTGGTTTGTTGTTTTGTAGGTGGCGGCGGAGGCGGCCGTGGGAGGGGAGGTGGCGGAGGAGGAGGGGGAGGATATGGTGGTGGTGGTGGGGGAGGTGGATATGGTGGTGGCGGCGGAGGATACGGCGGAGGTGGCGGAGGGTACGGCGGCGGTGGTAGAGGTGGCGGTGGAGGAGGCTACGGCGGCGGTGGCGGCGGCGGGAGAGGTGGGGGTGGGGGTGGCGGTGGCCGAGGTGGCGGCGGGAGGGGTGGAGGACGTGACGGTGACTGGGTTTGCCCAGACCCGAGGTTTGTTTCGTTTACTCAATTGACGTTGTCTCGTTTGATTCGACTGTGACTGATGTAATCGTGGTTGTCCCGATTGTCTTGTGAATAATGCTACTTGGCCATGAAATCTAGGGTTTTTAGGTTGTTAAATTATAAATTACTGGGTTATTTGATAATTTGGTTTAGGATTTGCATGGGGCATGTGTGAAGTGTCCCACTAAATTTTTGTTTCATCGTAGTGTTGTGAGCATCAGAACGGCCAAAAAAATATTATACAGCATAACTAATTCATTCTCTATGAGAGCTCCCTATAATCTTAGGTTACAGGTGCTAAATTTATGTTGGACCTCTAGATACATAAATATTATTTTATACTTGTCTCCATAAAGTTGTAGTGTTATTTCTTCCCCTCCCCTATGTTCTATTTTCCTTGGTATAGCAGAGTGGCAGAGAAGAAATTTCATACATGTTCTTGAAATTAGTTCAAGCATTACAAAACACAGTAAATACTTTCTTTTATGAATTTGTTTCTTTCAATATGGCATTAGCTGTCTTGCTGAGTTGGTTATATTTTTCAGAATACTGTTGCAATTTCATTGGTTCTCTTCCAATATTCCTAATATATTTGTTTATCATTCTTGTTCCAGTTGTGGCAACGTGAATTTTGCAAGGAGGACTGAATGCAACAAGTGTGGAGCACCTTCTCCTGCTGGAGGTGGAGGTGGAGGGTATAATAAATCCGGTGGAGGGGGTGGAGGCTACAATCGTGGTGGTGGCGATTTTAGTTCTGGAGGTGGCGGTGGCTACAACAGAGGTGGTGGAGATTACAACTCTGGTGGCCGTGGTGGTGGCACTGGAGGGGGAGGAAGAGGAGGAGGTTACAATAGAGGTGGTGGCGATGATCGTGGATTTGATGACCACCGTGGTGGCAGGGGTGGTTATGGGGGAAGAGACCAAGGAAACAACCAAAGGGGAGACGAAAGTGGTTATGACGCTGGTAGCTATGGGCAAGTTCCTCCTCAAGGTCCTCCTTCCTATGGTGGGCCTGGTGGTGACTATGCAGCACCTCCAAGCTCCTATGGAGGCAATAATGCATACAATTCAGATTCTGCAGTGCCACCTCCTAGTAGCTATGGTGGTGGTCCAGGTTCATATCCACCAAGTTATGGTGCACCACCTCCGAACCCGCCATATAGCGGTGGTGCTCCAGGTGGCCAAGGTAGCCTACCTCCTACATATGATGGTGGGTATGGTGGTCGGCCTATGCCTGGGGGTGGAGGCCCTGGTGCACCGCCACCCTATCATGGTGGTGGTGGTGGTGGTGGCGGCGGCGGTGGCGGTGGATACACTGGCAGTGCTGCTCCGGAGCCAGCTGCGAAGGTTAAGCAGTGTGATGCAAACTGTGATGAGACTTGTGATAATGCAAGAATTTACATCTCCAACTTACCTCCTGATGTGACTGTTGAGGAACTGCAAGAACTATTTGGAGGAATCGGCCAGGTATACTTTGACATCCTCTTGAGCTCCCACATATTTAGTGTTTAAGAACTGTGCATTTCACGATTTGCTCACTGAAATATTTTGTGCATTTTATGTCTTTTTTCTAACCTCATGTTTTTCATTTTATGTGTTTCGCCAAAATATCTTTTTCCATTGTTATTGATATTACTTGTTGGAATTTAAGTAAATTTACAAATCAGTATTCAGATGATGTTTATAATCTGTAGTTGGGCTTGTTAACACTTTTCCCCCTTTTGCTTTCACTACTGCTAGCACATTGCAAGTCATAGTTTTGCACAAAATCTGCTCTATATCTGTTAAAGGTGCTTATACAGCGTAGTTAGAGCGAGCTTATTACATATCGTTTTTTTCCTTGCTAATGGAGAAGTACATCCTTGTGTTTCAATGTGCATAATTAAATTTGGATATTTGTTTTGATGTAACATAATCATCTTGCAGTAATGATGCTCTTTTTTTTTTTGTAGAAGTAGTAGTATTCTAATTATAGTTATAACCAAGCAAGCCATTCAATGATTTTTGTAGTAATTTTGCTTTACTCCCATATTGGTATTTTGTGCCAAATAATTTGTGGCATATCACCCCATGATGTTGATGGAAAATCTTTGATAATAAAGTAAAGTTGGTTTTTTAGATTACTTAGTGTTCCTAGCTAAATTTATTGCAAGAATTTAATTTCTTTAGTTTTTGGGGTGGTAACTGCTTGTGTTTAATGGCTGTGTTTTGAGTTTTTGCAACTGCTTTCTTCTTAAGGTTGGAAGGATCAAGCAGAAACGTGGCTACAAAGACCAGTGGCCCTGGAACATAAAGATCTATACTGATGACTCTGGAAAGAATAAAGGAGATGCCTGCCTTGCCTATGAAGATCCTTCTGCTGCTCATTCAGCTGGTGGATTCTATAACAGTAAGTTCAGCATCGAGATTATATTATGTGTGTATACAGTGTTCTGCAATTTTTAATGCATGTTTTCTATTGATATTCCAGATTATGAAATGAGAGGCTATAAAATTAGTGTGGCGATGGCTGAGAAATCAGCTCCTAGAGCTCCTGCATATGGTCATGGGTAAGTACTTTTCAGTTCTGTAGATGCTAAACGCAGATTGTGGAACGCTATGTGCCTATGTCCAAGCAAGACAGCTGCTATTATGGGCAAAGCATGCCCCTTTTAGTTGCAATTTGATAGCCTAGATGTTTGAATCTATTCTTCAATGTGCTCTTAGGTTGCCCCCTTAAGAAACTGTGATATTAGGAGTATATGACACGTACCATCTGTTTATGTTATTTTGGTGTAGCTTTTTTTCTTCAACTACAAAAACTGTGTGTAAAACCAAGCTAACCTTAAGCTATAAATGTGATGTAAGCTACAATTACATTGATTGGATTCTGGTGGAACATAATCTGGGGACTTTTCTTATCATATTTTTTTGTATAGCGTGTAAGTTTGTTTTACCTGATACTTGAATTATGTGTTCTTAATTTGCATATGCATTCTGTCACAAAGCCATAGGCTTGTAATAACACATTCATGGTGTAGAAATAAGTTGAATGTGGGAGCAGTAGAATGCCAAGTATGTATCAGTCAATGTACTCTTGTACTACTTCCGTGTTAAGATCTTAAACATTGTTCACTGAACCTCTTTGTGTAATTTTTACCGTAGCTAGAAAAGAATGTCACTAACATGCCACGGTTCGAAGTTGTTTGGTATTATTTTAGAAACTGGATAATTGTAAATATCCGTTTATTCTCACTTGACAAGCTGGGTCCTGACCACTTGTCTTAAGTCAATGTGTAGTGTATGACTGTATAAGGGACAATGTGTCGGTTGAAATCTTTAACATACCTCGATTTAACACAATATTTGTGAACACTAGTTGTTATTTTATGTATGTGCTTGGGCATATACATGATGGATTAGTAAAACAAGTAATATATGGCAACTGAATGGTTTGTGTTTAATTTTTATCAGTTGTGCCTTTGAGGTATTTAAGATCTGTCCGCAACACTTTTAGCTCATATATAACTTAAATTATGATTCATGTCGAATTGTATATGTATAATCAACTGCATTACATGGCATGCAGAGGTGGACGTGGTGGCTATGGTGGAGGTCGCAGGGATAACTTCAGAGATGGAGGAGGCCATGGGCCTAACAGGCATCAAGGTGGTGGTTCGCGTTCAAGGCCATACTGAAAGCAACTAATATAGTTACTAAGATTGTCATCTGTGAGAAACCATTTCTATTCCTGTCCATCGGACTTGTACTCAAAACAAGAGCGTAAGGTAGGTTGCCTGCTTTTCTCGGAATTATATTCCATTGTCATACTCCAATGTTGGTCGGATGTTTGTTTGTCTCATCCAAAAAGTGATTGATCTATGTTATGTGAATTTTTTCCATAGAGGCAGATGGATAAGCTCCAAATGCTGGTAGTTTTGAGATGTTATGTCAGGTGAGTGCCGATCTGTTATGATTCTGCAATGCTTTGCTATCCCGTGATTGCTTACCTTTTTATTTCTGCGATTGCAAATTTTGCTATAACGCTTACGTTCCACATGGTAACTCAGCCGGTGGATCACTAGCTTGGATTTTGGCGAGGAGAAACAGGTAGGGCATTTTTGTTCTTCGATAGGTTTACTATATCTAGAATCCATTAGTTACGGATATCTCTGTGCATATTAGATGTATATGAACCACCTTTTCTGGTACACATTCATTGACTTATTCATGTGGTTTGCGTCAAATATAGCATGGATATGGTACTATTTAGATACTATTTCCAGACGGGAAACATCTGCGCATTTGTTGGCTTATTGATGTGGTTTGTGACTCAAATGTAGCATGGATATGGTTACTTAGATACTATAATTTCCGAAAGGAAAAATATTCTAACGTGTACAAAAAAAAATCTTGTGGGGGACTAAATCACCCCCTTAGCATGGTAGAAGCACTCTTGTATGAGGTTTCCTACTATTGAGGTTACACTCTTGTATGAGGTTTCCTACTATTGAGGTTACACTTGCAGGCTTGCTGCTGTACAATGTATGCAGCCAACACCGTCTGCTGCACATCGATGCTGCCTGCTCTTGCAGGCTTGCTGCTGTACAATGTATGCAGCCAACACCGTCTGCTGCACATCGATGCTGCCTGCTCTTCTATCGCTGCAGCGTATTGTGAAACCTCGAAGCCATCCTTGTATCTGCCCTCCGGATCCAGTTCCTTGTGCTGATTGACAAATTGACCTGTTGGCTGGATACCTCCAGTTCATCTGGTTTCTTTGTATGGTTTCTATCACAGTTGCGTAAGATAGACGTCAGGCTTCTTTCCGTTGATTGCTTTTTCAATTGCTTTTTCAGTTGATTGCTTTTTCAGTTGATTGCTTTTTCAGACTCTTTCATTTCTTTTTGAAGTTTCTCCTCGCTGTTCCATATGGGTTTGGTATTTGGTTCTGTTTTAGAAGGCTTGATCTGGAGCCCTGGACTTGCAGATGGGCGAAGCTCCAAGCCGTTCACGTCGTTTTTGTTTGACATTTACGTGCCGTATGTATCTTGCAATAGTTTGGTTGTATGACATTTGCTGAATACTTACATTTTTCACTTCATTTGGGATTGTAATAATGTACTGAGAAACGTACCTACTTCATCAGTGGCTTCGCAGTAATGATAACAAATGTGTAATCGACCGCGATCGGTATTGCTTCACTACTTGCTGGGTGTGGGGTGTGCTGCGCGGAAACGAGCGAACGTGTTAGAAGTGAACTGTGCAACCTTTAGACAAACGATGTGTTACTTGAAATGATGTCCGGAACCACGTAGTGTAGGACTGAACATAAACCAGCGGTTCGAGTCGAGCGTAGCTAGAGCTAACTCTTTACTACCAACATTCTTGGGCCTCGTTTAGTTTCCAATATTTTCTTCAAACTTAAAATTTTTTTATCGCATCAAAACATTCCTATATATACAAACTTTTAACTTTTCTGTCACATTATTTCAATTTCAATCAAACTTTCAATTTTAGTGTGAACTAAACGCACCCTTGGTTAAAAAGTGAACTAGGGTGGTATTGTTCCCGTGATTCAGCTGGCTTTAACTGACGAAAAATAGAGATGGCACTATCTTCTATGAATGATGCTCATGCTCATGCGCATTCACCATCACCGTCCTTGTCACAAATCACAAAATCGAACATACAATAGCCAGGACAAAATTTGCAACAGCAAAATCGAACTACACTGGTAAAAGAAAAAAGCAAAATTGCTAAGAACAAAGATACACTTTTCATCTTCTCCTACTCTTCTGTTTGCTCCTCCCTTCAAATCTCCTAGACCCTTTTGCCTTCCCTTTCTGCTTGACTTTCTTCAGCACCTTGTTGCCCCTCTCCTTTCTCTCGTCCAGGTCAGAGTCGCCGCCATCCGAGGAATCTTCATCGTCAGATTCCCCGAATCCGGTGAGCTTCTCGTACTCGTCCTCGTCGATCACCCCCCGCTTCAGCTTCTTCAGGAGCCGGTATTCATTCGCGAGCTCATCCATGTCCTCCTTGGTTTGGACTGCTTGACGCTGTTTGCCTGTCTTCTTCCGCTTTGGCTTTTCAGGCTTCTCCGGGGCTTTCCTCCTCCTCTCTATCTCTGGCCTTTGAGCTAGTTCTTCTGCTTTCCTTTTCAGTGTCTTCTGCCGTTGTTTTTCTCGAGCTTTATCCCTGCAGTTAACCATGATGGGGTGTTGATCCCTTTCTCGTAGTTGCATTTCAAGCAAAAAATACTGATAGCTCTCAAGTAAAAATTGCTGAATAATTGTTCGATTAGTTTAGACATAGCTCTTTAGCCCTACAAGGGTCTTACACAACAAGATTATGGTTTAGTGTCATCTACTTTTTGAATATGGACTTTCCTTTTAATATAAAATATACCAATATAAATTTGTCAAATTAGTAGTGCGTTGATGCGATAGTACAATTGGCAACAGAGTGAAATGTTAGGTTTGCAGGCTTACTTGTACTTGATTTTTGTAACATCGACATCTTTAACAGGAGTAAACCCTTCCAATGAAAGAGAATGGTGCTTAACTTCTGGCATAGATGGAATTTGGAGTAAGCCGTACTCCATACCCAACCTTCCAATTTCAAGGTCTTTCCAACTGAAAATGTAAGAACAGTGGTGCTCCTTGTATGCCCGAACAAACGAAACAAAAGCTGTAAGCCCTTTCTCCATGACATTTCGGTCTTCCAATGCAGCACTTCTGATCTGTGACACACAAGTGGGTAATTGGTTATTTTAAACACTAAATTTCCCTCTCAAGAAAAAAAAATCATTTCTGGATTCAGATGCCTTCACAGGCAGACAACCTAAGATGATCTATAACAATAAGAAACTCACCTGTGGTACAATATCTACAGCATTTGTGGAACACTCCCTTTCAGTGAGGGGTACACCTCTCCTCTTCAAGAACTCAACATAAGTATCTTCCTACAGAACAATTATAGCACTAAGCATTTTACTAACAAGGCAATCCATTGTATCAAATCACTACTGCATGTGCATGGTATGCATAGCCAAATATGTCTTTGAAATTCAACTACTGACTTCCACTTAGATAATGTCAAAGCAGAGCAAGTACCTTCGGTAAGAGGAATACAATAGCATCTCCTTCTTGATCATAACGTGCAGTACGGCCAGCTCTATGTATGAACACATTGGGATCTTGAGGTGGATCATACTGGGGAAGAAACAAATGTTTTATATCAACTAATGACAAGCACAAGGAAACAATTTAGGGAATTATGTTCAAAGCATTACCTGCACAATCAGATCAACATGTGGTATGTCAAGACCCCTTGCTGCAACATCAGTGCAAACTAGAATACCACTTGAGAGAGCTGAAAATGATGCCAAAGCTTTCTCACGAGGGTCCTACATACCAGGAAAGTAGCGTGGTAGCAATCAGTATGTAGGAAAAAGCTTTTGGAAGCGCCATGTACAACAACTCATGCATGTATTAGCTCTATAACCTGCTTCATCTTCCCATGATAAGGAATTATTGGAGAACCTTTAAGTAAGTCCAACAGCGGGAGAACAATAGCCCAGTAATCTACACAAGCACATGTTGCGAAGTACCTGCATTCAAGTAAGATCAGAAAGCTAACAAGCTAACACAATGCTGCACAACTAGGCACCTAATTTTAGTTAAGTGTGTGAAAACAAATTTTAGTTTGTTTACTTACACCATTATTTTCTTTCCAGTGTTCTGCACAAGGAAATCAACAAGTTGCGATGACTTATTTGATGCTTCACATATCATATACTGCAAAGAACAAAGAAATTTTGTGGTTTACATTAAATTGACAAGTACATAAGGCAATCAACAGGCATAGTCACTAGTAAAACAAAATAAGTATATGTTACAACCAGCCCATGTAATCATTGGCAGCCACGAATAACCATCCAAATGCTTGTTCAAAAGTTCCTCACCATACCTCCAATCGAAGACCCAACGGTGTTTTGGATGGACCAAGCTCTTGTTGAGCACCATCTTTACTTGTGGGCTTCACCTCTGTCTTAACTTCAACCCTCACAGGATTCCTCAACCCTGCTTTTGCCAGCTCCTTAACAGCCTCCGTCTGAGTGGCCGAAAAAAGCCCCGTTCTCCTCAGCTTTGGCAACTTCGAAATAATCGACGTAATCTGCTTCTGGAATCCTAAATCCAACAGCCTATCAGCTTCATCCAGGATCAAAATCTGCTTCGAAAACACATACACAAAACAAAAACAACAACTTATGTCAGATTTGCATTTCAAGCACAAAAGAACAACGCATGAATTTTCAATTGCTTCCAAAACCACCTCAAGATTCTTGTAGTTCAGAGTGTCTAAGCGCTCCATTACGTCCAACAGCTTCCCCGGTGTGCCGACCAGTATGTTTGCACCTTCTTCTTCCAATTTCTTTAGCTCTGCCTTGATGTCGAACCCACCAACCAGCAGCATGGACGACACGCCCTTCAGCGTCGCGAAGAACGGCTGCGCCACATTGTATATCTGCGAAGACAGCTCTCTCGTCGGGGAGATGATGATTCCAAGAACCTAGCAAAATTCCATACTCTTTTTTCTGATCAGAAGTGAACATGAGATGCAATCCTGCGACTTATCCAAGCAACGCAAGAACAGCGGCATGGAGCAGTGAGCACAGACCTCGTGGGGCTTGGGAGGCGAGGTGCGGCGGCGGAGGATCTCGACGACGGGGACGACGAAGGCGAGCGTCTTGCCGGAGCCGGTGGCGGCGTCGACGGCCACGTCCTTGTGGGACAGCAGCAGCGGGATGGCCGCCGCCTGCACCGGCGTGCACCGCCGGAACCCGCCGCCCTTCAGGGCCTTCACCACCTCCGGCGACAGCGCGGGAGACAGCTCCGAGAACCTCTGCTCCGTCAGCGCGCGCTTCCGCGCCGCCGCCGCCGCCAACGAGGAGGAGGAGGACGACGACATGGCGTCGCGCGCCGCCGCGTCTGCTGCTCTCGCGCCGCTCGAGCAGGAGAGACTTCCTCCTGCTGTTGGTTTAGGGATTCCGGAGGGTTCATCGATTGGGCCGTGATGGTGGGCCGCGTACTCTTCCCCCAAAGGCCACAGCCCAACAGCCTGTTCAACGAACTACAGATTTAACACTAAATTTCTTACAAAACTACAAATTTAACGTAGAGTGTTGCAAAACTATAAATTAGTAATAAAGTTATCACAAAATTACAGGTTTAGTGATAATTTAATCATAAAGCTTACACGTTTATAACTCAAACATAACACTAGTGCTTAGGCCCTCTTTGTTTAGGCTTAGGCTTATTGGCCTAGACTTTTAAGTCAGCTTATTGGCTTATATGATTTATAAGCCGGTGGATTTAATGTCCTAAGTTTAGTAGTTGAGTCATACATCTACCTCACATAAGCCAAAAAAGCTTCTCCAACCTAGCTTTTGGCTTAATAGTGTTAGAGTGGCTTATGACTTTAAAAAAGCCAAACGGAAAAACTGCTTATTTGTTTAGGCTTAGACTTTTCGACTTATAAGTTGGCTTATAAGCCTAAACAAAGAGGGCCTTAGAATTAAACTCCAAAACTTGTAGTTTTGTGATAACTTTGTTACTAAGGGCCTGTTTGTTACAGCTCCGACTCCTAAATATAACTCGAGGAGTTGAGTCTGGAGTGGAGTTATGGAGCGGCCTAAACCCAGCTCCACAACTCTAGTACATTTTGTGAGAGAGCTCCACCCAACTCCACTCCCTGTTTTGGTGGAGCTGAAACTGTTTGGCTGAGCTCCAGCTCCAGGAGGGTTGGAGTTGGAGCTGGAGCTGCACCAAACATGCCCTAAATCTATAGCTTTGTGATATTCAACCTTCAATCTGTAGTTTTATGATACATCACCTTAAATCTATAGTTTTATGATTATTTGATCAAAATATATATAGTTTTGTGAAATTTACTCATTATTTTTTTTCATTTTTTACCGATTCCATCCAATTCACTTCTACTCTGCACAAGTTATCTCAACAATAATACATACAATTTCTCAAAAAAAAAAGATAAAGGAGGGAAAAGAGATAAAATGCATATGTAAACGGTGACTTGTATAAAAGGAAAGTCACAATTTTCAGCAATAAATGAAAGAAAGGTGTATTCGTAGCGACACAATTCTGCAGGGAATTCGGATGGACATGAGTATTTTGATTGAGTTGTATTCCCTCCAGTAGAAACTTACAAATATACATCCATAGAGAAAAGCTAAGGAAAAAGAAATAAAATAGAAAAGGGCGGCGCACAAAGAACTTCGCTTTGAAGAATCAGTAGTTACATTGTGATTGCGGTATCATTGATTTTACTGTTTATGTGGTAATTCAGTCTTCCTTTTGTTCAGAGGATGCAACTGCAACAGCACCGCCTTGCTCATCCCCTTGACCCTTTTCTTCGTCAACACCCTGCAAATTTCACTGAACAGTAAGAATCCAAGGTGAAACAACATTATTTACATTTCAAGATTGGAAGATTTTGTAGGATCACCTCATCATCTGGGATCATCACTGCCTTCACCTGTGCAACAATAACCGTAATGTCATCCATCTTACCACCTGCATAGATGAAATTTAGGCATCATGAGATTACTTTGCGTTCTGCATAGAGTAGAGCATGATAGTATGTGTATGAGCTCATGCGTACCTATTAGTTTCCCTCCAATGAACTTTTTCCACGAGGGGACATCAAAACCCTGCATTCAAGTGATCAGAATGAAGAAATTTCTGTCATCCCTTTTTGGCTGTAACAATCTGAACAGAAAAAATTGTTGAGGGGTATATGTTTCGCACCCGACTCCGAGCCTCCATTGAGTAGGGTGAATCAAAGGTGACATCCACCGAATGCTTCCTTGCAAGCTCTGCTAATGCTTTCGCTGTTGAAAAAACATCAAAATTTCAGAAGGATTGGAATTTGGGAGGACTGGAACATGTGTTTGGTGGCCCGCAATTCAAAACTGAGATATTTACCACTTACCAGCTTCATCTACCCCTGGAGACTCGGAAATGACAGAAACGATCTCTTGATCGAATATATTGTCAAAAAATCCATCTGAGCCACTGACAATCATATCACCCTCCATAAGATTTACTGTGCAAACCTGGTAGACAACTGGATCAAAATCAGAAGGTAAAAATCTACAAATAATGCTTAAATCTTGTACGACTATCTTGATTACTGTAGTGAAGCACTTGGTATTATGTATCCACTGCATTAGTGGTATCTTTTATGGATAGATTTGTGCATGCATGCGTGTCCCTTGTAAGATCTTCCCCATAATTTTGATTTGTCCACACATGCAAAATATCTGCATGACTTAGAGATCATATAGAGTTTTCAAATTAAGAAATAATTAATGGGCAACCACCTAGAACTGAGTATGCTAATAAAACAATCGTCACACACATAGCTCTATTATTCTGACCTACAATAAGGCACATACCAGTGCATCCAGATACGTTTGACCAATTGCTTCAGAGCTTAACTGGTATGGGCAGTCAAAGTAATGTTCTTGAGGACATGTAGAGAACATTACTTGGCCTAGGAAGAAGAGAACAGATAAGATTTGTATGAAGTATGCTAATAAACTTTAAGAAATTTATAAATTTGTTCATGCTAACCTTTTCTAATTACTTTCAAACCACAATCTCCCACACTTGCAATTTTTAGAATCCCGGTCTTCTCAAGCATTGCAATGATTCTGTTAGCGTTCCAAAGAAGTCATTAGGTTTTGACCTGTAAAGTTGTAACATAACAATGTAGATGTATGCTTACACAGTTGCAGATCCAACAGAAGTTGTTGCAGCATGAGCCTTCATTAGTAGAAGCTGAGGATCATGATTGACCTGTGATGGACAGAAACTCCTATGTGATATGCAAATTGATGTATAGTGCACGTGACTTTATATCTAGACATAATTTTATTTATCATTTATCAGTACTGATGTCAATTGAGAAATACCTCCTCATCCTTGAGAAAAGTAGAAGTGTGTGCCATGAGCTCTCGAGAAAACAGAGCCGGATTGACATCCTTTTCTGCCCATCTGTCAGTAGATAAGAGAATGACTAGCAGGATAAAAGCCTTGTGTTAATGCGAATTGCTGAAAACACCATGTATTTTTTTGAGAAGTGCTGAAATCAACCCAAAATTAAAAGGAAGGAAAAACAAGCACAATCTACAATTTATTGAAGCAATTCTTTTCAGGGGCAAAACAATTCATTGCAGCGAAGATGGTGTACCCTGAAACTCCATCTGCGACGGCAAACACTCCACCATCATCGCCGTTCACAAAGAAAGCATCTTCTCCGCCAGTCTCAGCCTTCAGAATTTGAAGAACATTCAAATATCAAACAATGGTTGCTTCTGTTGTATAATTGAGTATGAAGGGGAAAAAAACACTACCAGAAGAGTAATATATTAATATGTTTATCTAAAAAATGACTAACCTTTCTTGGGTGTGGTATTAGATGAGTTCCAATAGATAACACAGCTTCCAACCTACAATTACAGGCTCACATTACCAAATGCTGACAGACGAAATACACTAGAAATACATAACTTGAGACTGTAACTAGTAGTGCAAACATTTCTCCATTACTAAGCTAATATAAAGCACCCAGGTTTGCAACTGAACCCATTACTCGCTAACCCACATACACTACTCGTCAAACTCATATCCTAGAGTAGATTCCAAGAAATTGACAAAATCGATCATTTGTGGACTGTGATTTGCTGTAAGAAAAAGGGCAGATGAAAAAGAAGAAGAAAAAAAAAGGATTAAACAGATGTGGCAGGTACGGAGGCATACTTGGCGGCGCGAAGAGGGGAGAAACGCGAGCGGCGAAGCGGGAGATGGGGAGAAGGGGTAGTAGGTGCGTGGAGGCGAGGCGGCGTGAGGCGGGTAGCAGTGGAGGAGGCCGCCATGGCTGGCTGGCTGCTGCTCTATCTCCTCCTCGCCTCCGTCGCCCGCGGCCACCGTGAATCGCTCGCTGGCTCGCTAGTGGTGGAGGCAGGAAGGCCACATCACTAGTACGGCACCTTTTCGAATATACCCCTCACATATTCTTTATTTACGTAAGGACCAAAGTGAAAAGTTTTATAAGGGCTAATCACAAAATAAGTGGACTACCAAGGGGGTTCGAGTAAGAATCCGGGATAGAAACGGGGGAGCTGCTTTAAGATTCGCGCGAGCACGATCGACGCGCACCCACCCGCGCCCCAAATCACGAAGAGGCGAAGCCGCTCATCTCATCGCCGGAGCTCGCGTCGTCTCGCGAATTCGCCGCCGCGATTCCGACCACCGCCGCGCCGCGCCCGCTTCGTTACTCCGCCGCCGTGCTGAGATCGCCGGGGGAGCCATGTCGCGGTCCCTGAGCATGAGGTCGTCGATGAGCATGAGGTCGCGCCGCGACCTGCCTCCTCCCCAGCAGGTGAGGGATCCCTCCTCTCCCCGTGCCTTGGGTATTGCGAGTGTAACATTTGCGCGAGGTGCGCGGGATTCGCTGTTGCGTGCGCGATGCGCTAGTTTGATCTCGGTGTTTTTCGACCTTGGGGCGTAGAGGGGCGAGGGGGTCGATTACCCGACTCTTCGTGGCGAATTTGAGGAAACTAGGGTTCAGTACCGAATCATGTCCAATTGCTAATCTCGCCATTTTATTGTGTGGAACTACTAGCTGGAAAAATCAATCGTCATATTTCTAAGAACAATTAAGATTACTTATTGTGGTTTGATGATGATAAAAAAAGGCATCAATGATTTACTCTCCGCAGTCTGCGCCACCTGGTTGTGCGCATAATCACTAGGGCCTTGTTCGGTTATGCCCGGATTCAATCCGGGCCAGGAATGACAAGTACAGTAAGAAATTTATGATAGATACAATGAGAAACCCGGAATTATTCCGGGCTGGGAGCCAATGTACTAATCCGGATGTTTTGTTGTCCCTATCATGAGTAAATTGGTTCCCGGCTCGGAATAAATCCCGATCTCTCATTGTATCTATCATAAATTTCTTATTATACTTGTCATTCCTGGCCCGGATTGAATCCGGACGTAACCGAACAAGGCCTAGCTGTGGGTATACCTGGTTTGGATCCTCTTTGAAGTGTTCCCAGTCCCAGCATGGTTCCTCATACCCTTCTTTGACAACATTGAGTATATTTCACCCTTTGGATTGATGTTTGTAACCGTGAGGTGTTTGTTTTCAGACAATCGAAAAGCTTGAGAATATGGTGGCTGAAGGAAATTATTATGAAGCCCAACAAATGTACAAGTCAACCGGTGCAAGGTACTCTGTAAATAATTTAACTGAAGCCACAATGATTGACTCCCCTTTAACTTGCATTTGACCATCTTGCTTATGGTTGTCAATTTCAGAACTGCTTGGCATATGATAGAAATCAACCATTCACTTTTTATAACTTAAATTGGATCTGCTAAATAATATGAGTTGGTTGAATTTAGAATCTTTGTTATACAATCTTCCGTCTATTATCATAGTTATTTGGCTAATGCAGGATCTTAAAAATAGTTAATGTCAGGATTGTTAGGACATTAAACAAATTCAAAGTAAAACAATGACCAGAATGTTTACATTTGCATAGAAGCATTATTACTGGATCCTACAAGTATGTTTCATATGATCACAATGAAAAATGTTATTCATGCACAAAATGGCTATTTTCTTTGACTAGATTTATTGATTTCTTAATAAAGGAAAGGGGCATGAGCTTTGTCTGAAAGATATTGTAGACAAAAAGTGCCAATTCAGGAATACAATTTTGATTAATTGTGTCTCATACCTTGCAGGTATATTGCTGCTCAGAAGTACTTGGAAGCCTTGGACATCCTTCAGTCAGGAGCTTTAGTTCAACTGAAGCATGGGCAGGTTCTATCAAAGCTAAATTTCATAGATCTAAGTAAAAAAAAATATTCGCTACATTTGATGGCAAAGTTACACCCCTCCCAAAAGAAAAGAGAAGAGAAAGCCAACCAAAAGCTCATTGCTCCCTTTGTAACGATTTGTTGCAACCAGCCAATGGACCTTGACGTGTTCATTTGAAATTGTTTTTTTAATGTGTGTATTGTCGATGTGGTGGTAGTGATTCACATCTTATTATGGGATGTTTTTATTGGGTACTATGCTGTAGTTACATACATGTGTTATCCTAGATTGGTGTTTTATATCATTTTAAACCTTCACATTTTTGCCTTATTGGTTAAAAATTCCTGATTTCAGGTAACTTGTGGTGGTGAACTTGCTATAATGTTTGTGGACACCCTTGTCAAGGCAGCGCTTCCTTATAATGAAGAAACCTTTGGTCAGTCTTCTCTCATAGTGAAAAGCTACTATTTCTTTATATCATTAACATGCTAATAAATTGCATATTTATCCTGTAAGTAAATACACATCTAGATTTCATTTTTGGAACATATTTACAATATTTTATTTGTAGCATGCTCATAATGCCCATCACATGTAAAGTTTTAAAGAATCAAAGTTGTTTAAAATGTTAGTGGAAGCAGTGTTTACTAGTCCTAATTGTGGCTCTAGCTTTACTTTGTCTTCTCTTTATTTGTTTACCTTCAGAAGATCACTTTTCCCTTAGATTTTAATTGAATTGAATAAGATACTTACTTTATTATGAACGAGAACATGTTTCTAGTTTGATTTGTTAGTATCACATTTTGTGATTGTAACTATATGTAAACCTTAGATCGTATCAGAAAGATGTACGACGCCTTCCCCAGGATATCTGTTCCACACTTCCTTGGAGATGATTATGATGACGACGGGCAGAAATTATCCGAAGCTATTTCTGCAGCAAAAGTGCGTTCTGAGAGTTGTTCATCATTCCTGAGAGCTGCTATCAGGTAAGGTTGTTCTAATTTTCATTAATCCAAGTAAATTGAGTAGAAAAACTAAATATCCTTCATGCAAGCATCAAACATCTTCATCTAAACATGGCATGTTTAAGTGGATCTTAAGGCAAATACATCAAACTGTTGAATAGCATCTATACTATGACCAGGACTTGTTAACTGTAGTGCTTGACCAGTAGTTCATTACTGACAAAAGTAGAACAGATAATTGAGCTTATCATGATGGTAAAATCCAGATGTTGATTGTGTAAGTTTGTTTATTACAATAATGCTCTCAGAAAAAAAAATGAAAAAGGAGATGGTCACGAATTTGTGATTTTAAGATGAACTCAAGGTGTGCAACATATAAGAATCATTTCCATGGGATCTTTGAATCTTTATGTTTAACTCTGTTAATGGACAATGTGGTCATCTAGTTGACTCTTCTCAATTTTCTGCCTGCTATATTTATATGCCACTAATAGCATATCAATCCTTTATTAAGGTGGTCTGCTGAGGTTGGGGCATCAAGAAGTGGATCTCCTGAGCTGCATGTTATGTTGGCGGAATACATATATTCTGAATCTCCAGAAACGGTACTGTTTATAAATTATAGAACTATTTTTCTGACATGAGTATATTGTGTTTGTTTTAGAGCTGAAATTTTATGTCTTTTCAACTGTTACTCTTTAATGCCTTTGTGGTTTGCTAAGATTCGTGTTGACTGCCGTTGGATGCAGGACATGACTAAAGTGTCAAGTCATTTTGTGAGGGGAAATGATCCTAAAAAGTTTGCCTCTATGCTGGCGAACTTTATGGGAAAGGTAATGGTTTTTAGAAAATAATTGATAATAGACCTGCACATGATGATTGTCTAATGCCAAATTCTATTGAACTGTTACATTCTTCTGTTCTCTGAGCAATGATTAAAATGTCTTATCTGAATATGATCAGTAGGTTCACATTCTTTACAACAATTTTCTTTTTACAACGGGTCTCTTGCTTATAGTTTTTATTTGAGTTGGAGGTCATTCTTCTCCGAAAATAGAAACACGATGCCAGCAAGTGATTGTTCAATCAGTTATCTATATCCATTTTTGGGTTGGATTATTTCAAGACCAACATAATCTTCGTGTAAAGCAGTATTCATAGATGTTTTTTCTCAATCAAAAAAAATATTCTTATTAATATTTTTCTTACTGCACAGTGCTACCCTGGTGAAGATGATACTGCAATAGCACGTGGTGTCCTAATGTAAGATATAATTTCTTTCTATTTTTTTTTTCCTTTCAAAGAGTGCATTGTTTTGACACTGGCAAAATTTCTAAAAGCCATGGAAGATGTTTGCATCTTGCAATGCAGAAACTGAATTTCATAGGGAGTTCTCTATTTCATGTTCTGTTTACAATGAGTAAACAATATACATATTTAGGAATGTGCTAGCAAATCATGCATTAGGATATATTTCCTCAATATGCATCAATACAATATCCTGCTAAGTTATATACAAATCTCCTTTGGATACTTAAGCACATACAGGAGCACACTATAAAGTGCTCCATACAAGGTAAAATATTAGAATTTGATCGAACTTCGGAAATAGTTACATAATATATTATTTTATTATGTTTATAGTACTATAGTATGTTAAAAGGAAGTGTCAAAATTCTTGCACTGGGGACCAGAAAAATCAAAGCTAACTTCAGAAAAATCAAAGTTAAAAAAGTGTTTCGTTATAGGATGAATCAATAAGAAATTTTTGGGGAAAAAGACGTGCTCAGATGCTTGTTTTTCTGATATACTGCATTTTTATTTAAGGTATCTATCACAAGGGAATCTTAGGGATGCAAATTTGCTCATGGACGAGCTGAAGGATCAACTAAAATCTGCTGACTTGGAAATCCCCAAAACAGATTTAATTCAGTTCATCAAGTATCTCTTACCGACGTAAGTCTTTCCTGTCTTTCAGTTTGCATTATTTTTATGTTTCTTTTCCACATTTTTGTTCTGCAATGTTCTCATGTATTTGTGTGCATTCAAGCTGCAATTTGCCATGATAACTTAGAGGACACCTGCAGAGTAGTTTCATCCTTACATGTTTCTACTAAAAAATACTGATCGCAGGAACAATTCTTTTTTTTTTTTTTTGAAAGAACCACCAGTTATGGGAAAATCTTTCATGGCCTAGGTACATTACCTGGGTATTAGACGATTTTCCACCTTTGAGATATGTTCATAGTTTATGTAGGATTTGTTTTCAGTACAGATCATGAATGCATATAAAAATATTAAATATTTCTTTGATGGTTATTGAAAAATTCTGATAACCTTATATAACTTAGCCATGTTTAAGTTCTCACTGATGGTTAAAGTTCAAACTGTTAGATTTGGTTGATGCTTTGCTGTTAGATTGCATGCTATGCAGGATAATGAAAATTTGACTGTATTGGTGATGTGATAATTTTAACACTGTAAATCTAGGATCTATTGTGTGCTTGTGTTGTGTATCACCGCACAATATGTTGATCTAGGTTGCCTAGGTAGCTTTCTGTTCACTGTAAACAAACTGATCCTACAGTTTCAATTATCCAACTTTCCATGCATCTTTCGAATAATTGATGAGATAGTTTTGCATTTTGTTACTTGTACGTGTATACCAAGCCCAGACGTTATTTTATACAAGCAACAAGTTTTTTTTTCTCATTGTTTCCTCTGGTCGTGGGTATATTACTGACTGCATGCTATGTTTACAGGCTCGAAAGAGATGCTTACCCTCTTTTCAGGACACTGCGGCAGAAGTACAAGACAAGTACAGATCGCGACCCTGTATTTGAGGAGGTAGCTATTTCATCAAATATAGTGTTAGCTTGCTAAACAGCTGTAAAACATGCACCAAAACATCTTATTCTTTCAAAGATTAACTTAACAAGAACTGGGAAAAATTATATTTCTCATGTTCCCTGCATGGTTGTCATAAAACAATGTGTTCACAAGAGTTATATTAGATCATGTAGGAAACTCTACAATTTAATCCACCAACAACCTTGTTATCATGTGCTGTCCATAGGGAAATGTAAACAGTGTTGATAAAGGACCATCTGCACTTATAATGTGCTTAATATTTAACTCTACTATCAGAGTAATATGTGGATAGAACTTCCATTAGATTAACTAGCAGAGTAACTTGAAGGTAGTTAATGCTTTCTATCATATATGAAAAACAAACTGAAACAGAGCTCACGTGATATTATGGTTGGGTTGCAGTTATTAGATGAAATAGCCGCAAAATTTTATGGAATACGGAGCCAGAGCGCTTTGGAAGGACTTTTTGGTGATATGTTCAGGGTAAGATTTACCTCTTTAATCTATCATTCATTCATGCTGATTGCTAGTACATTGCATTGATTACTTTTGAAGTTGAGTACACACCAGTTGCTTTTTACAATAACTACCGTCGTATGCCTTTAGTTCCATATCAGTCATGCCGAAATTACGTTTCATGAAGTGCATATCATGTTTAGAGGAAAGAATATATATTTCTATAATTTGAAATTGCAGTTGATCTAAGCATTCAGGAATTGAAGTGCACAATTTTATGTAGCTTATGAAGTCACGGATGCCCACCTGTTACGTGGTAAACAAACAAGAAAAAAATTTTGAGTTCTTTCTTTCAGTTATAAATATTGCCATCTTCATTTTGTTTTGTTCAATTCACCTTTTCTGTACGTTCTCCATGTAATTTCACGTATAGTTTCCCAAGTACAATGAAGCAAACAGATAATCAATACTAAACCATTAGTGTAGCCAATATTAGTACTCCCTCCGTCCCATAATATAAGGGATTTTAAGTTTTTGCTTGCAATGTTTGACCACTCGTCTTATTTAAAATTTTTTGAAATTATTATTTATTTTATTTGTGACTTACTTTATTATCTACCGTACTTTAAGCACAACTTTTCGTTTTTTATATTTGTAAAAAAAATTTAAATAAGACGAGTGGTCAAACGTTGCAATTAAAAACTCAAAATCCCCTATATTGTAGGACGGAGGGAGTACAATGACTAGAAGTCGGTAACCTAGTTCCGATACAAGCCATTATTGATCTTGTTCTTTGTATTCTGCAGGTATAATGATGAGAAAAGGATTTCGTCATAAATATTCCAGCACAAAGCTCCCGACGCGCATTTCGTTCGCTAATACAAATTGCTGCTGGAAGATGAACACCCGGCCCGGCCCGAAAAGAGCATAAGAAAAAGTTCTGTTGCAGCCTTCCTCAGCCTTGATTATCCTGAGGCCATACATTTAGCTCCAAACTGCATATGATGATATATGCTCCAGTTACCACTGATCTCTTGTAAAACCATTCAACTGTTTTGCTTGTATCATGGTCGTGTTCTAACGATATTACTATTCTTTAACATTTTTTGTAGTTCCAGTTTTGCAGTTTTTAAACGGCATTTATCCTGACTAGTCTCATGTTCCCTTCTTCGCGTACACGATTGTTTGGATAGACAGTGCGGCCCATCAAAATATAAGGGCTGAAAGTTAGGGCAATGGCCTAACGTTAAGGTCCATATATAACAGCTTGAAACGGGCCATGAATTCAGGCCATTACTGGGTAATGACCGAGAGATTTGGCCCATGCCACTGGCCAAATAAGGATGGAGGAGTTGCAGACAGTAGGCTAAAAAAGGGGGAGTGCTATGGCGCGTGCGCGCGCCGGGAAAAGACCTGGCGAGCACTTCCTACCTTTTAATCTTTAATTACGTATATTTCTACTACTTAAAAAATAAGAGGTGCTTCCATCGTCCGAAAAAAAACCGGGTGAAAAAAACCAAGTTCATCCGATAAAAAAACCGGGCAAAAAAAGTGCGGAAAAAAACCAAATATGTCTGATCGAAAAAAGGAGAAAAAAAACCAGGTGAAAAAAACCAAAATTGTCCGATCCATAAAAACCGTGCGAACAAAAACGCGCGAAAAAAGAAAAAAAAACAAAATAGCGATAAAAAAAAGTCTGACTCGGTCCCGTAAAAAAAATAGCGATAAAAATAAAAAAAAGTCCGACTCCTTCTGTTGCGATTGAAAAAGTCCGACTCTAGATCCGAGTCCCACTCCTCTCGATTTGAGTCCAACATACTAGGCACCACTTCTCTCGGTTTCAATCAATACCGTGATATTCCATATATCTTGGTGAAAAAAAATTGATGTGCCGGATTGAAGATTTGTTTGCAAAAACGGAACCTACATGTCGACTACATGTCGAGAGCATTCAATTTTTATATGATTTTAATTTTTGGGTTTGTACATTTACATTTAAGTCCCTGTAATTTTTATATTTACATTTGAGTCCCTATAATCTTGCAATAAGGTGCTTTTGGTCCTTTTTTAAAAAAAATAAATAAAAGGGATAGAACAAAGGCAAAAAGGTGCATAAAAAGAAAAAGAAAAGCCACACAAAAAAGAAAATAAACAAAAAACAACATCAACAAAAGTCTATTTCCCCTAAGTGGCGAAAAATACTATAGATGCAAACGCTAGATCCGATTCCTTTAAAAACGAAAAAAAAAATCTGATTCCTGTAAAGGCGAAAAAAAATCTGAAAAAACATCTAAAAATGTTCGTCCGATTCCCTAAGAAAGTGGCAAAAAAAAATGGTTCGTAAAAAATAAAAAATTGGTTCGTATAAAATAAAAAATGCACGGGAGAAAAAACTGGAAAGGGCAAAACAAAGTCCAATTTCTAATCAGTATCTATCTCTAATCTAATCTAACTATTTAAAAATAAAAAATGTACGAGAAAATAATAAGGTAAAAAAAAACGTGTCAGAAAAAAGTCAGAAAAAAGCGCAAAAAACTCTCTGAAAAGGTTTTTCCATCTTCTTAAAAAATAAAAAAACGCGTGAGAAAAATTATTTCCATTGCCGGCAAAAAATTTTTAAAAAAAAAACATGAGAGGAAAAGATTGTCAGAAAAAATGCGCCATTTCTAAAAAAATGGTTTGAAAAAACCACGCAAGAAAAAAACACTATCTATATAAAAAAATCACTCTGAAAAAACTGTCAGAAAAAAGCTAAATTGATGGACGCTTGAGTCGGATAGGATCATCGATTTTTTACCATCTCCTACACGGCTTTTATTTCGTCATATATTCTCATGTATTGGAAAAAAGCAAAAAATAACATTCAGAAAAAACAGGCAAAAAAAAAACACGCAAGAAAGTAATTGTCAGAAAAAATAGGCAAAAAACACGCGAGAAAAGCAAAACAAAAAAGGGAGAAAAATATGGTTTTCGTGATCAATAAAAAAAGGAAAAAAAACATGCTAGAAAAAAACTGTTAGAAAGAAATGTGCTATTTCTGAAAAATGGTTTGGGAAAATCGCGCAAGAAAAAAGAACACCGTTTATAAAAAAAAGAAGCCGCTCATTAAAATATAAACATTGTCATTGACATGATTATGCATGAAAAACGTATATTATCATTAGAATTTTTTCACCCGTTGCAACGCACGGGCATTTTTGCTAATTAGATAATATACTTAACACTAATGATAGTAATTAAGAAAATATTCTGGAGATTTTTTTGGGAGATCTTTTTATAACAGATTGAAAATTTTTGAAGTTAGATTTGAAAACTTTCGATTTAAGTTTTAAATTTTAAAGTCAAATTTTAAAAACTTTCAACTAAGATTTGAAAACTTTCAACTTGAGATTTGAAAACTTTCAACTCAGATTTGAAAACTTTCAACTCGAGAATCGAGATTCAAAAACTTTCAAATCCAGATTTAAAAAAATTTGAAAACTTTCAATTTGAGATTTGAAAACTTTCAACTCGAGATTCATAAACTTTCAAATTGAGATTCGAAAAGTTTCAAATCCAGATTTGAAAAATTTGAAAATTTTCAAATCGAGATTCGAAAAATTTCAAATCTAGATTTGAAAATTTTCAACTCAAAATTTAAAAACTTTCAAACTCAAAACATGCTAAAAAAATTAAAAAAATCAGAAAAAAAAGGTGAGGAAAAAAAAGAAAAAAAACGAAAGAAAAGGCGTGCAGTAGGGCGCGCGCGCCAGCGCTAGGCCTAAAACGCACGCTAACTAGCCTTTCCGCTAAAAAAGCTGTAATACCCTCCAATTGGACATTAAACATATCTGGGAAATCTAAAATATCATAGAAATTTAAACAGATATTTTCCCCAATTGGATATTGGAGTGAGAAATACAACCATATAATTGCGTCAAGGCTGTTCTCCAATTTGAGAATTGAGTATTAATAACTTAGCTATAGCACGTATTACTATTTTTTTTCCCTAAACGCTTGTAAAATGGCTGTAGAAATATATCAAAATGATCAAACTAAGCCTCCATACATAACTTTATACACCGGATAATTACAAGTCAGGATAGGCAGCTCGTTTTTCACGTTGCCTATGCCGCTATGCGGACACCAGATGCTCGTAATCTATAATTCATAGGCTCATAGCGAACGACGAGCAGATGTGCGTGTTCAATGGGATTGGGAGGGCAGCATGACGCTCCATGTTGAAACTTGGAACGCTCAAACGCCAGCAGGATGATGTCGTGGTGGGAGTCTAACCATTTCCTCGCCAGCAGGATATCTCGTGTCCAAATCCGCTGATCTGTCCCTCCACGTGCCAATCACGTCCTGCTCGCTCAAAATCACATAAACCATGTATTGCTTTATTAATAAACATATGATGCAGCGTGCGAATTGCCACCTCTGGTCTATGCTATCTACTGGTAAACACTGGCACATGTGACTATTATGCTCCCTCCGTTTCAGGTTATAAGACGTTTTGACTTCAGTTAAAGTCAAACTGCTTAAAGTTTGATTAAGTTTGTAAATAAAGTAGTAACATTTTAAACACAAGACAAATTTATTATGAAAATATATTCAATTATTGATTTGATGAAACTAATTTAGTATTATAGCTATTATACTATATTTGTCTATAAACTTAGTCAAACTTGAAACAGTTTGACTTTAACCAAAGTCAAAACATCTTATAACCTGAAATAGAGAGAGCAGTCAACAATTCATGAATTTGAGCATAGAAAGTACAATATACTCCCTCTGTCCCAAATTATATGGCCTATATTTTTTTACACGGTCTTCAATAACATACTTTAATCATTATTTTATTTTATTCTACGATCCCAATAAATATGAAATTAGCATCACATAAAAGTACTTCAAAATATATTTTGAATCTAATGATATACTAACATGCATAATACTTAGTATAGATATAGTTAGTATGATTATTGGTCAAAAGCTACCGAATATGTTTTTTCTTAAAAGGGGGACGCCCTATCATTTAGTACGGAGGGAGTAGTGGTATTATGCAGTGCGCAACATGTTTCATTATACATAATCTTCTGATGTTACATGTTAAATATGCAGATAATGTTCGATAAGATATGGTTGTGAAGCTAATTCATCATGAAGTGTACCCGTGTTTCTTAACGTGCCTCGCCCTAGTGAACACACATGCTATTTATTACAGTCCAAGTTTTGTTTTAGAAAGGTGATTGTAGGCTTATAGTTATAGCCCAGTTATTTACAATAAAAAATCAAGATATTTAGTTACGACTAGCAAACCATATGACAAAGTGAGTATCATACCGTCGTATCCATCCATCATTCGTATGCCATGCAGCATTTATCAAGACTGTCAGTTGTCTAGTCGACAACGAGCATCCACTGCCATAGGCTTCATCCTGGTCCAGTCCTGAAACAAACTACTTCCAATCAACGTTATCTCAAGTGAAGCACTGGAACGACAAAGAAAAACATGTCCGAAAAAATAATATAGTTGTGCTTGATAGAACTCTGAGAGATTCCTTACACTGTTCTACGAGCAGCACCATTCAGAGTACTTCAGCCACCACTGTCACCAACTATTTGCAGAACTCTTTCCTTCAGATGCTGAATCATCTGCAAGAGATCAACAGAAAGTGACAATAAGATTGTCCATCTTATCAGCACAGGATCTCTGTGATGTGAAGAAACTTACAGGATGAGAATTTGAAGCCCATTTTTCAGCAGAAGTGGCAGCCTCTTTGAGATGTGATTTTTTAGGTATCTCATGGGAGAGACTATAAGTGGAGCTCTCTGTCGCCTCAGCTACCCACACGTGCCTCATCTGGTCTTTATCTCGCTTGACCAGATTACTAAAACCAACCTGAGAAACAAACATAACAGTGAGTTAAAGTTGCACTTGCACTACAAAGGGGTAAAGCTGAAGAATTATGTGAAGGGCCTGCAGAAAAGAAACTGGGATATAGCTCGTCTACACAGAAAATTACACGAGGCACTGTTTAATTCATAACTACTCGCATTTCATATGGGACTGATGAAATTCGGACTTCAAAGATTAGTCAACTTGAGATATAGTCAGTGCAATGGAAGATCACATACTATATTTCCAGAAAGGGCATAATTGAAGAATGCAGAATCCTCGCCAGTGGTTTTGGAAGAAAAGCTAACTGCCAGAAGACAGTCATCTTGCTCTTCATACTTTTCTCCAGAGATAAATTTAGATCCATCTGTCAAAAAGAGCCACTGCCTATTCTGGTTGTTCAATAAATAAACATTCCCAACATACAAAATAACACCTGCAATGTCAAATTCGCTGAAACAAAAAGGAACGGCTCATTATAAAAGGTTCATAATACAACAGGAGATTCAGCTAGTCAGCTTGAGATAGGGCTGACCTTGTGAGTGGCACTTCACCAAAATGTGACAATTCAACTGCTTTACGAGGGGTGAAAAATGGTCTGCATCATGAAAAAGGGACATGGTTAAGTTTTCTAAATGCAGTGCAACCATCATGTCCAATGAGGTCTCTTACTCAAAATTTGTAGTCTGTGCGGTTGCTAAAGGCGTCCATGCTGTAGATGATCCTCTACCACTCAAGTAGGATACTTCTGTAAAGTAGCTTGAAGCCAACAGTCCTGTGACAGAATAAATTTGTCCCTCCACCAGGTCGGATTTCTGCCAGTGGCAATACAGAAATGAAAATTGTTTTAGGTATATTTGCTCATTAGCACTTAACTACGGGAATATTGCAAAGAAAATAGGCATGTGCATCTTGTTGTCCTAAAGACATATAGCAGGTAACGCTACACACAAAAATATATGACAATCACTGGCTTGTTTTCTTGATGACATAACACCAAATCTTTTGTTCTTTTTTTCTGTTCATAAGAAAGAATAAAGATGATTTCTGACACTTATATGCTGTAGAATTATTGTATCGTACTTGCTTCTCAGTAGGGTTCCAAATTGTTATTAACCCTTCCCTGCGGCCAGATTTTGTGGCGGAGTGTTTGCTGATAAGGCCCATCACCCTCACTTTCAAAAATGGTGTAACATCTCTTGAACTAAGCCCAGCAACTTTAAGAGCATTTTCAACCTTCTTAGCTACTTCATTTTGCCTGACAATCTGCAACATAATGGTGTAGTTTAAAAAACATAAAATATTAGCAGACAGATGAGATGCTATAGTTATGTGTCCAGACCTTTTGCTTTTCTTGATAATATGAGAAAGACAGCAGCTGCTCTGAATTCATGCTGGACATAAGAATTTCAGGTTCAGCTGCCCTCTCTAGCATTTTGCATATTTTTGCCCCTTCATCGTTATCATCAGTGTTGTCGCAGTGTTCTCCATGTTCTGACTGAATGTCTTCTGCAATCTTAGACACTCTGCATAAGGTAATTATTATTATTATAATAATTATAATTTATAATGGCGTAAAAAGGGAAATATTGGTGCAAATACGCAGTTTGTGCTACTCATGATTCATGAATATTACTACATCCACATTTAAATATATGACGCTATTAACTTTATTCAGTCTTTGATGTGCAATTTTGACCACTGTTTTTTCTATTATAATATTGTAAAAGTACTTATAAATTAAAAAATCTACCCATATGACATATTTTCAAACTAAATATTTTGAGAGCTATTGACAAAGTTTCAAAAGTTTGAGCAAATAAAGTCAAAAGTGTCACATCACATTTCAGTGAACTAGACTGATGATGAACCCCAAAACATATTGAGAAAGTTTTGGACAGAAAAAAAAAAAGGCAAACAGGAAGTATGCTTCAAGAAACTGGATGTATCCATGCATGATTGCTTGTCTTCTATTGGAGGTGTGATAAGCATCCATTGCACTTAATTGTGTTAAGTTTACTCCAATAGGAGAAATAAATACCTCTGGTGATACAGCTGTAGTGCTTTTCTTTCCATCCTTTCAGACCTCACCACAAAACGACCATCAGAAAACCTGAAACAAACAATTCAGTGTGTGCAACTGAGAGAGAGTTTAGTAATGGATTTATGTCCAGTAGTACACCTCTCCCTGTACATAACAGGATAAATCCTTGTAACTCCAACCAGTGTCCTAGGAACTCTACCACCTGAAGCTTTTATGCACTTGAATGCCAGTGGGACTCCAGCATGCTTGCCTGAGATGCGCACAATAGGTTATAAAAGACAAATCCAGCTGTATAAAAATAATAGAACAGAAGTGTCCAGTTTTGTGCTCAAATTACATACATAATCCCAAAGTCTCATCCCATCTTGCACGATAGGTGCCATTTATGTGGATCATTAATTTGACAGTACCCAATGCCTGTAAGTGAGATCAACAAAAAATTGATTATATGGTTCAATGGTAGTCAATGTTCACAGCTAATGAGGTTAAAAGACTTAGAAGATTACTCAAACCTCATGAAACGACACAGGCCCAGCCCACCCACATAGTGAAGCTCCCCATATCTGCCAAGATGAAATACATATTAGGTGCTATGAGTAAATTATAGTCATGTCTCATGACTAGTTGAAATAGCACAGTACCCGAAGCTTCTGTCCTATAAAAAGTTTTCTTTTCTCTAGTTGCTCCAAAAGTGCCAGATCTAATGACGCATCTAGAGAATACCTGCGAAAAGGAAAAGGTTCTAACATCTTTCAGCTTCAACTCGTGCAATACAGAGAAAGCAACCACATACCATCCATCAGTTAGTTCAATCTTTGTAGACATGTTCCTTTTAGCAGCTCTCAAGCTTTTATTCTCACTGTTGTCGTCATCTGTATGTGCCCTATCATCCTCTGGCTTACTGTTGTTTAGGTCAGGACAAGAGTAAATAGCAGAAATGCACAGCACCATCATCAAAGATGGTGAAGCATTCCCTTCCAAAATTTTCTTTATGGCTGAGCGGTGGCCATTGTTCACTTCTCTGTCATACCTAACATGCTTGAAATTTTCATTAATCAATCATATGCGTCCATACAGTAGGAATGGCAGAAAAGGCATGTCAACTATCTCACCTGTACTTCAGCTCTTCCAAAACATTACCAACTTTTAAGAATTTGCCAGCAGCTCTAGTTGGATAGCATCTCTCCAATGAAGCAAGCTTCCAAACAATCCATTTGTAGTGGTTGCTGACCCATCTAAAAAGGAAATTTTCGAGTGTTGATGTTCAGGATTTAATTGCCATGGAGTCTCTCAAAGAATCCAACCTAAATACTATGATATGCCCCCAAGGAATGCATTATCACACTTATAAATCGCATGCCATAGGTAGAACATGTAAATCCATTTGTTAATCCTAACAATGTTTTGCTATGGAACGGAGACAGAAAAAAGAATGGCACCGAGGAGACATGAAAAAGATATTCACAAATTACGCCTTCACTAGAAAAAAGTGAAACAGTAAAGTAATAACAAACATGTACCAGCATCTGAAGGCCAACCTTGTATAGTGATATTATCAGTATGACAATGAAAAACGACGATCAGAACTAAGAATGATGCTTACTCTTTAGTTGTGTATGTCAAAGAAGCACCACAGGCAAGAAGCATCTTCTGAAATTCTTCTGCACCAGTATCTGTTTTAAACTTGTACTTCTCAGCCTTTTTTGCATCCATGAGCTTCACCTCATCTGTTACATCTTCTGTCTGGTCACAAGAGTTATAAGTTAACAATGTGAAGAATATAGTGCACCTACAGAAATTAACAGCAACACAATAAATACCAAATATTTGAAGCATGGGGGACCACCAAAATACTCTTCACACGATTTTCTTTGATGTTGAAAAGGATAGCATGAAGATAGCTTTGTTCGACAGGGATTAATCTGAATAGGTAGTTTGGATACTCCTGTGAAAATTAGTTCAACTAATCAAGTAGGAAGGAATTTTCAGAATGTTCTGACATGTCTAGGCCATCAGCTTACCAGCAGGGGATGGATTATTGATGTTGATAGGTGCGATGAACCTAACCAGTTTCATCAAGGATATGTCAGAAGCATGGTAGCAAGGACTTTCCAATTTGCTAACAATGATGCAAATCAAATCACCTGGAAGAACGAGGACGTTTAAAGGGAGATATGGAGTTTCTTCCCCCAAATCTTCTCTTCTCACCAGCCAGGTAGTCAGTATTAACAGAATGTGTACCGATGTAATTAGTGATGTCAATCAATGGTCCAGATGGCATTTGGAGTCTTCGAGCCTTATCTTTAGTGTCACTTGCATTTTCAGTTCCAAATGAACATCTGGAAGAAGGCTTGGGTATCTTTGGAATTTCATTGATAGAATGAAAATCTCTTGCCGCATGAAGCCTGATGGAGTTTCCGTTAGCCAAAGTGACATCAGGTACAGCATATTCCAAGGAATCTGTGTGCTTCCTATCAGGTTTTGCTGGAATGGAAAATTGTGCTGGCTCAGTTTTGTTGTTCCCCCTACTTTTCAATAAAACAGGTTCACCTTCTTTTCGCAGACCAGTTGAATTTTGTATATTCTCTTTACAAGCAGATGCTGAAGAGTGGCCTAATAAATTATTTGGTGAAACCTCTAAATCCGATTCACCCAGAAGATTTTTCGCACGCTGAAGTGCATCACTAGAAATAGCCATTGTTCTGCCGCCAGCAGTGCTGAACCTGATAGCTTGCTCACTAGAATCAGAGAACGTTGTTTTAGAAAATGCAAAATGCTGATGTGGATCCATAAGTACTTGGTTTTCAGCTGGGCCAGAGCTTATAGGGCAGCCACCGGAAATTCCACTGACTGATGCTACACCAAACTGGTGCTCTGAATTTTTCCTCTCAACAGTTATCTTTGTACCTAGCTTATCACCCACATGTCCTAAAAGTTGTGTTGAAAGGGTATTCTCCTCCAAACCCAACAAAGTTGCAGCTCGAGAGACACCAACTGAAGATATATGTACAGTCCTTGCACAGCTTGTCTTGAGAGGTGAAGTAAAGATTGGAATATATTTGTCCACATTGCTAAGTTGCTTTTGATTTTCTGAAAAATAATACCTCAAATCAGAAATTTCTAAAGAAAAAAATACTTATATGTTGAAAAGTGCATAGCAAGCATCATTTTCAAATTTGCTAATACTATTTGATGAACTAGCCATATTACTACATCATAACACTACAACACCTTATTAGAATTCGCATGCTGTAGGGATTGAGGGATGGTCTTGGGCAATAGGTTTACTTTGGATTGGGCAAATAGGGGTTGCTCTTAGGCAGCTAGAGACTAGACTGTTCCGGTCCCTTTGGGCTCTTAAAAAGAATATGCTGTTCTCTTTCCTCTTGCTATCGAATCAGCTATTGGTAATATCATAGGTAAGAATGAAGCCAATGCAATGCTGGTGGAGAAATGCTCTTTCCTATGAAGAAGGCCGCTAAGGTCAAAGATAATATACATGCCAAGGTTCGCTTCTATAGATGTTCCAGAGTTTTCCTACAAATAAAAGAATGGTGGAATCTGGTCAATCTCCATCTCTTTTATGGCGGATACTCATACATCATGCATTTGGAAATCTGTACTCCTGTGAACATTCATTTACTAACAATGACATAAAAGAAGTTGATACAGCTTCCTCAAAACAACTAGATACATAATTCTGATTGAAGAGTGCACAACATCGGTTGCTCATTGCTAGTTTTCTCCTCCAGTGAAGTGGGCTTAATTTTCAACCAAAAGGCATAGAAATAGTACTACAAATTTCATAACAATAACCGTCCATCCATGATTTAATTATTCCACAAAGAAACCACAGGAGCACAGACTAGCCACCTCAACAATCGAACACACATTCATGCTAAAAATTTATGAAATAACAACAATCTGTGATGATCTAGCAGACACTAATCAACTCATAACTAAAGCTACTCTACTTATCCAAACAACTGAGAAACCCCAGATTTCACAGGATTAAAGAAGATGAATTTTCTATCAAGATGATAATGCATCTTTAAAAAGAAATCTGTACAGATACACCCTACTTTTACTCATTTTCATGGATATGAAGTACAGAGATGGCGGAGAAATGCAAAGATTGGTGGAAAGATGTGAGGTGAAACGAGTGGTGGATCTATTTATCAAAAAAAAAAAAACCTCAGAATATTTCCATTGGCGTTATACACACCTTTCTTCATATTGCCTTCTTCCTCCAGAACCGCCCTTGCCTTCTGCACGGAGCTGTGACTAATCAAGACTGACTTCCCAGATCCAGTTCGAAACATTGGTGGTTCGTTTCCACGGTCTATGTATTCTTAGAAAAAGGTACATGTTAATGGAACAGAAAACAAATATACCTGGTTTGCTTTTATTTTTTCTGAACAAAAATTTGAATTAACTGTGCAAAGACACGCTAAAGCGCAACCCAGCAATTAAAATTTTACCTTCTTTCATAGAGCTCCCTTGCTCCATGAGGGTGATTGCCTTATGACTTGAGTTTCTATTTTGGGGTGCAAACTTCTGCATTCCAACATGGAGCATTGGAGCAATGGCTTCTCCAGTGTCATTATTTACTGATATGCACATATGAAATCAATATTAAACAGAGTGTTAGCTGTGAAAAGCTATTCATACCAACTTTTTTTGTGAAGGAGCTATGAATTGAGAACATAACATTTATTTACCATTTTTTACTGGTTCCTCGCCCTCTAAGACAACGTGGGCTTTCTTTCTAGAATTTTCACTTGCTGTGATAGACCTTCCTGATCCAGTTTTGAACATTGGAGTGGCACAGCCATCATCTGAGTGAGCTTCATCTAACAGATGAAGAACTTTTTGTTAACATGCTACATGCCTCCTTTATCCTTGGTAGACTAATAAAAACACATTTCAATGGCAAAACCACAGTGAGCAACATGTTGAGTGAAACCTACCTTCCAGTTCTTTTGTAATGTTCCTTGGCTCCAGAAGTGCACTTGCTCTCTTAATTGAGCCTTTACTTACTGAAATGGACCTCCCTAACCCAGTTTGAAATAATGGCAAGTGACCATCAGCCCCCAAAAAATTTCCTGTTGGATGACAGTGATTAGTATGGCAAATATCTAAAACGCATCAATAGTAAATATTTTTATTGTTCCAAATTTGACTAGATAGTAACACAGGTTTAAATGAAATGAAAAAAGCCTTTTACAGGAAACTTCAGAAAACCATGTACCTTGCATTGAAACACCCCCCTCTGGTGTAACAGATCTATCATTCATAGTCAGGCCACCACTCATCAAAACAGACCTTGGTGTTTCAGTTTGAAAAGTAGTGATGGAGACATTAGTATATCCATGTCCTGAACCCAATAGAAAAATAAGCAAAGCTGATGACCTTGTGCATTATGCAGTAAAAAAATACAAGCCTGCACACAAAGTTTCTTACCACTTCTTTTGGCACATTCTTGATCTAATACTGTCCTTGCCTTTTGAATTGAGGTCTGGCTCACCACAACAGGCCTCCCTAACCCCGTTTGGAACACTAGGAATTCACGGTCAGAATTCAATTTCCTTCACACAGAGAAGAAATCACTAATAACAACAGCTACATTTACATAACTCCAATCTTACCAATATTTTCAGCACCTCCATCCTTCACCACAGAGCTAGATCTTTCACTGATCAAGACTGGTCTTTGCGAACCAGTTTGGAAAATCAGAGATTGGTCAGGCCTACCAAAATCTTCCATGTTTTCTACTATGGGAGGAAAGTTCAATACAACCAGAAGGCGCACATTTCTCAATAATTAGGTAGAAGTATTTAACTCAAAATTTAACAAGCAGGACAATCTAATCTTATCCTCACCTGTATTATTTTGCTCCAGGACAGCCTTAGCTTTCTGGATAGATGCTACACTGACCGATACAACTTTACCTGAACCAGTTTGGAACAATGGAAAATTTTCCTTGTCATACACATCTGCCACATCTCCTGAAAGATCAGCCGTTCAAAAAGTAAAGGCATGATTAGAATTTTGTGTAAAATTTTGCTAGACAAAATTATAGAATATTCTGTCAACAGAATAACCTTGTTTTGGATTTGTTTGTCCCTCCAAAACAGTCATTGCATTATCAGTGGAGCTCCTGCTGACTGGGTCTGGCCTAACCAATCCAGTATGGAACATAGACTGTACAGCAATGACAGAAGAATTCTCGGCATTTCCTGAATAATAGATTACGAAGATTCATTATCATGATAGGTTGTCGAGTGCTACACAGCTCAAACTATCCTAAATTAATTAGAGCCAAATATATGTCACCATGCCCAAAGAAATGAAACATTCTGCATAATTACACAGAAAGTAAGCAGATGACAAACTTCCTACCTTCTAAAACAGCTCTAGCCTTCTGAATTGAGCCCTTGCTCAGTGAAACCATTTTACCCGATCCGGTTTGGAACATCGGAGACAGACTATCTTTATGTACACCACCTGAATTTCATAAGATGCAAAGGCGAATTATACCATTGAACCTCGAGAATGTGTAACTAATCAGAACCTTGTACTTCTACCTATAGTTGAATCATCCAACCTGATCTCCAAGAAGAGAGATTGAAACAAAACTTACCTTTAAATGAAACATTACTTTCTCCCAATTCACACTCCAAATTAGAACCATCACCAAATGGTTGCCCTGCAATACATACACGTATCAGCCTGGTATGCAAGTCTTGGAGAAAGAGAACAGAAAGACATTGAATTCCATGCTATCAACAAAGAAAGAAATGCAAAACTTCAGAAAAGATAGGCAGCAACTTTTAAGAAAAAGAAAAGTGTGTGGGTATCTTCATCTAGTAGTAGCCCGAGGAAATCATCACAGCAACTAAAGAGGAAAGGGCATGACCAGGAGATTGGAAATAATTCAAATTTATTGCTCCATTTTTCTCTTGTTTGTTTGTAATTCAGTGGACTGCAATGACTTGTTGTCTTCGTTTCTTCTAATATATCTAAGATGTGCGGATATTATGTGTCCCCAAAAGACAAAAGGAGGGCCACAAGACCAATAAAATTGTTGTGAGAATGTAACACTTCGAAAAAAGCAAACCACAAAACCTCTTACTTCTCTCATTACTTGTCTCCTCCGCGACCTCCCCAACCAATGCCTTGGCCCTCTCTACAGCCCTCTCGCTGACGACAACTGATCCCCCCAACCCAGTGCAGAACACCGCACCTTTCCCTGAATCCTCGATCGCTTCGGCCATTCGATCAGCAGCAACCAGCTTATCCAAAGCTGCGATTTCCACATCCACAGCAAACAAACATGACACTTAGTACAATGCAGTCGCATACCAAGTTCGTAAATAGGAGGCAAGCACGCGCGTGCCCGCACACGGACGAATGGGGAGATGAGAGGACGAGGCGGCACCTTGGTTGAAGAGGTCAGCCATCGACGGGACGCTGCATCCATCGGCGGCGCCGGGGCCTAGGGTTTCGAGGCGAAAGGGGATCAGTAATAATGCGGGGGCTCATTCCACGAACGAATCGTACCTCGAAGAGAGAGAGAGGACGAAACCGAACCTTCGGGAATCGCATCGCCGTATCGCGCCTCTCCCAGCGCCGTCGCAACCGGCTGCGGATCGGGACGAGGAAGCGGCGCCTCACTGGCCGCCGCCGCCGCCGGTGGCAGCGGCTGCGCGGAAGGCGGCCCGTCGGAGGCGGGTACCCAGACGAGGCTCCCGTCGGGCTTCCCCCACACCTGCCACCTCCTCCGCATCCCAGCGGCACAGCCAGAAATCGCTCGCGGCGGCGGCGGCGGCGGTGACAGGATGAGGAAGAGACGAGCAGAAAAATAAAATGGAGAGAAAAAAAATTCAAAACGGGAGGAGGCGAGGAGGGAAAGGAAAGCGCGGAGCGGAAATGGAGAAGCGGTTGTCGGTGGGTGGGCTAGGCCCGGTTGGATTCGAGACTGGCCGGCCCATTAGCGGGGTGGGTGACGGCCCAGCACCATCCATTTTGGCTGGACGCCGCCGCCGCCGCCGCCGCCGAGGATTGCTAGGGCGGCACGGCACGGCACGACGCGTCGCGTCTGTTGCGTCAGCGTGAACAGATCAGCCAACCCGCCGACTCGTCTCCTCTCACCACCTGTACCGAACCGCCGCCACGTAGATCAGCCATGGTATACACATCAACGCAACAACCAGGCCAAATGCTATATCAACAGTCCAATTTGCACCCTCCGTATTATTAGGCATAACTAAATTTTAAATTTTAAAACATATTTTTTATGTTTATTTTGATTTTATCGTAGTTATCATTTGATTTTTAAGTCATCAATACACACAATATATAAATGTTGTACTCATAAGTTTTTCCCTTGATAAACATAGTCTTATAATCAACTGTAGACGAACGAAACATAATGGTTTTTCCCATTACACGAAAAACATACACCGCCGCAAATACCTATTATACGTGCGCGCATGGTTACTAAAGTTACACACTCATTTTTTTAAAAAAAAAACCATACTCCCTTCGTTCTAAATATAATAGCTTATCCGTATTTATAATACTATAAAATGTCTTGTTTAATTTTAGATTTAACTGCGATGTATTCGAAGTTGGAATTTTTCAAGGATGAATCGACAGACCATCCATCCAAGTTGTAGTTTCAAAAATTCCAGCAGGAGAATTCGTAATGAAATTCGATTATCGAAACGGGGAGACGGGTTGTCACCGACACGAGGACGCGAACGCGAGAGGGAGATGCCGTGACAGGACGCGGTTGCGGGTGCCCGTGGCACAACTCGTGTGTTGACCCGCCTCGCGCTCGCCTGCCACCACCACCACCACCACCACCGCCACCGCCAGCGAGCTGGATGAGCCAGCAGCCGCCCCCGCCCGCGGTTGCTTCCCCTCCCCACCACGTCAAAACCCAACCCCAACCATGATACTCCTGCGCCACCACCACCACCCCCACAGCGGCGCCGCCACCACCACCACCAGCAGCGGCGGCGGCGGCTGTTAGAGAGGAGGGCACACACCACCGACACCGACACGCTCGCCATGCCACCAAGCGAGGCGGCGGCGTGAGGCGACGCAGATCTGAACGGAGGAGGAATAGGGAGAAGGGAGGAGGAGGGGAGGGAGAGGAGTTGGAAGAGTTGGAGGAGGAGGAGATCTCTTTCTTGTTCCCGCTCGATGGAGCGGGGGGAGGGGAGGAGGGGAGATTGCTCCGTGCAAGTGAGGTGAGCTGGGATTTCTTGACTTGTTTTTTTTTTCTTTTTTTCTCTCGTGATGAATCTCTGAGCATTGCTGAGAGCGGCGCTGCTTGTGGTTGTTGTGGAGTAGTTGCGGCATGGAATCGATGCATGCTTGTGTGCTTAACTTTCTATCGGTAGTAGTTCTTGTTATGAATTGTTAACCTGTTGTGAAAGGAGAGTAAGGCTATCTGTTTGTCCGTCTAATTCGTTTGAAGAATGTTTTTTGTTTCTCTTTCGTCAAGTTTATTATTAGTTGGAAATTATAGCTGGATGGGATTTCAGTACGGCGTCTAGTAGCTTTCATGTGTTAAATCGGGTGGAATAGTGATACCCTTGAAATTGAAATTGAGTGGGAAATCTTCTGTGTTCTTGGCGGTGCACATGCTGTTGCTTGTGGAATGCCATCGTGGCGCCACATGAAAAAGAAAGCAAGTAATTTACTCTTAGGGCCGCTTACCGTTGATTGCTGATAGCCTCCTTGATTTTTGGAGAAACGAAAAGGATTCCGCTTTTGGTTTGTTGTTTTTCATAATTTCAATTGCATGCTGTTTCGATTTGTGTCTTGCAATGTTCAGCTTTGTGGAATTATTGAGTTACCTCATTGGGTCAGGAAGAAGAGAACGCGAAGGAAAAGCGATGGCCCTGATTCAATCGCTGAAACCATCAAGTGGTGGAAGGAGCAAAACCAGAAGCTCCAGGAGGAGAATAGCTCCAGGAAAGCGCCAGCCAAGGGGTCCAAGAAAGGGTGCATGGCTGGGAAAGGAGGTCCGGAAAATTCAAATTGTGCTTACCGTGGTGTCAGGCAACGGACATGGGGTAAGTGGGTGGCTGAGATCCGTGAACCAAACCGTGGAAGGCGCCTATGGCTAGGATCATTTCCTACTGCGCTGGAGGCTGCGCATGCATACGATGAGGCGGCAAGGGCAATGTATGGTCCCACAGCACGTGTCAATTTTGCAGATAATTCCACAGATGCCAACTCTGGCTGCACATCAGCACCTTCATTGATGATGTCTAATGGGCCGGCCACTATACCTTCTGATGAGAAGGATGAGCTGGAATCTCCTCCTTTCATCATGGCTAATGGGCCAGCTGTGTTGTATCGGCCTGATAAGAAGGATGTGTTGGAACGTGTAGTCCCTGAGGTGCAGGATGTTAAAACAGAAGGGAGCAATGGCTTGAAACGTGTTTGTCAGGAGCAGAAGACTATGGAGGTATGTGAATCAGAAGGGATCGTTTTACACAAAGAAGTGAACATAAGTTATGATTATTTCAATGTCCATGAAGTTGTTGAGATGATAATTGTTGAATTAAGTGCTGATCAGAAAACGGAAGTACATGAAGAGTACCAAGAGGGAGATGATGGGTTTAGCCTTTTCTCCTATTAGAGTAGTAGTCATGCTGCGGGTCAGTAGGAATATTTCATTCTAGCTGCTAGGGGATACTTCAAATATCTGCAACCTGAAGCTTTGTAGTCATTTACGGTTTTCGTCTTACTGGGTAATAGCTTTATATACACTATAAGCCAACTGGTACAAGAAGTTGTACTGTGTGTTGAGTGCACTGTGGTAAAAATGAATCTATATTTAATGAGCTTACTCTGTCAATATTTTTGCTTATTTTAGTGTGGTTAAACTCAGGTTAGATATTCAAAACGAGTGGCAGATACTTCAATGACTTTAGGATCGAATTAAATTTCTCAAACAGGTATATTAGGAAGTTTATTTCTGCATGCATAAAAGTATGACAAACTATGATAGTACAATTTTGCATGCATATGGAATTTTAAATACTTAAACATACTACTATCGCATTATAGCGCTCTATGGTCATTCCAAGTACCAAAAGATACATCATGGAGATTTCATAAGGGGAAGTTGCAGACATTCTCTGAATTCAAGCCTCCTTGTTTCACTGTGAAAGGTCTTCTGTTTGTTAGGCCAGTAGGTCAGCCAAATCCAGCCTCTAATCTCCCAGTCCATGGTCTTCCCTAATGCTGCACCACAGATCTTCCACCAGACGCTGTCTCCATATTCATCACGTGCGAAAATGACACCACCCTTCTTCGTGAATGGGCGATACACGGTCGAGTACCTGTCACGAAACCAGGCCCGTGGCTGAAGCAGGGAGAGCTTGGAAGGCTTTGAAGAATAAACCTCCCTTCCGTTTACACCATCATGGAGAAACCAGTTCAAGGTTGTAGTGTTTCCATGCACAGACTGTTCAAATTTCCAGGGTTTCATGGTCAGTGTGAGGCTTTCGCTGACCGAGGCCTTTAGTCCAAATGTGTTTGGGGGGTCGAATGAACCTTCAATGCCCTTCTCAAGGCCAAACTCATGCGTGGGGTTGTCGGAGGACTTGCTGACTGAAACCGACAGGACATCTGATTGTTGCATAGGTGTGATTTGCAGCATGACACGTGATGGAAAGTGCTTCTCCTCAGAGCCATGTCCACGTTCAGTCATGAGGATCTCGGAGACCAAAGAGTCCACATCACACCTGAGATGAATCCACTGTAAGTGCCGCTCTTGGTTTTAGATGATACACGTATGGTTGTTTTTTTTCCTTGTGCAGTTAATTGTAACTTTGAAACAATTCAGTTTGTAGATAGACTGCTTTTCAAGGTCTAGAAAACTCTGATTTAACTACCTAAATTGAGTTCTTCTGCAGCTGGTATACAGGGAGAAGCATGTTACCGAACTATGCATAATTGCTTGCTCAATGTTACCTTACTGTAGGCACCAACCAAATTATTTGCTAGTTAAACCTTTAGCTTTTTTACCAAACATATGCAGCTACGCTTTGCATGCCGCGAACTTAATTGGTTCCCCCGAGTGATACTACTGTCACCTCAGGATGAGAAGGTTTTTTATTTTCACCTAAATTAGTAAGTGTATATACAGTTCATATGAGATAGAATCAAATCCTTAAATAAATTACTGACCTTATGTTGTCCACCTTTATCTCGACATCAATCCAGTTGTCCCTTCTGATTGTTTTGTAGGCGAGCTGAATCACACCTTCAAGTTGCTGATAAGTAAGCGAGAAGAGAAGGCGCTCATCTTGTGTTGGCACTGCAGGATCTTCCATGTTCATGGCAATGAGTGGGCAGTATAGCTGGACCTTCCAGAGCCCACTTGCTGAAAGAGCATATGAGAACAGTGGCGATGGCACCCCAAATGAATGGTGTGAGGATCGTTGCTCAACAATCCAGTTAGTCACTGCAAGATTCATTGTCTGCATCCATTGGTCCTCAAGGTTTGCTCCCAACATTCTGACAAAGGTCTTTGCAGCATCTTTGCACTTTGGCCCAGTCAGCTGAGTCCTCAGGGATTCGAGGCATCGACAGCGAAGAGCATGGGGAGCCTCATAGATGCAAACTAGGAAGGCCAGGGACAAGAAAACTATGTTAAACACGTCCTTCAGATTGCCATGAATCTGTGCCCTGGGAAACTGAAAGGACGGCTTTTTGTTTGGTCCGGATCTCAGCACCCAGTCCACAATGTCAACAAACAACTCTAACATCCCTTGTTCGTCTAGAGACTGCTGGGTGTTTGATTTCAGGTGGACTGGTTTTGACGTCCACAGAGAAATTGGCACACGGTAATTTGCAAAGATGGAGAAGGTGACAAAGGAGGGCTGGGTGGGAGGGGTTTTGACAACTGATAGGTTCACTGATGGCTGTAATGATTCTGATGCTGATGGTGTGGGGCAGATGCAAAGGGACATGGCGTTGGAGCGCCATTGGGAGAACGGAGGCAGGTTGGTGATCCAACCCCATACATCAAGAGGTAAGCTGTGAGCCATTACGTTGTTGAAAACTTGAGCTTGTTTTGCAATGTGGGAGTATCCCAGTATTGGTGTGGTTTTATAGATGGAAGAGATGATGGTTCCGCAGATAAAATTTTTGCTCATCCATGACTGAGTCTAATGAAGCACGGCATAATTTTTGGTAAAGCGGATTCTTGGTTGTTAGAAGAGGAAATCAAGTCATTGAGCTGCGGAATCTCTGTTATTAATTGGAGATTGAAGAATCTTCATTTGTGCTTTGCACAGGTGCTAAAGCCAAAAGTTAACTGCTATACGGTATTATGATATATCAAACCCAAGTTGGTTGGCTAATGTTGTAGTGAAGAGAATATAACGTGGCTCTAAACAGGAAAGCTGGAAAGAACGATATGGTTTGGTGGAATGGATTAGTTTTGATGGATTCTGGATAACTCGGTACAATAAGGGCCTAACGACACCAAATTTGTGGCTTGAAGGTTAGCTTGCGTGTCGACTGGGAATTGGAACCTGATGCATCTCACTCTTTGCTTCCGTTCCGTCAAGCTTCAAGATTTACCTCTGAATCGGGTATTGCTTTATACTTGTCTCAGTTGTCTGATCTTATTGAGAATTGTAGGATCCAAGCTCGTGCGTCTCGGAACCAGCATTTGGCAACAGGAAAAATAGCTCCAATGTACCCAGAAATGCAGAAAAGCGGTTGGATCTGGGCCATGCACATCGCATCATAGTTAGAGAGAATCCTCCACCTGAATTTCGTGTACTACCTGCCTCTGAAATCTCGTACACGCAGCTTGTCCTTCAAGCTCGAGCAAAACCTTTGCTCCTGTGCTAGTACTAGGCAGTTAGGCAGACCTGCAGCTGCAGGTTAGGATATGAGAGGTTAGGCTCATATTCGTTGCTTAGCATCGTTGCACTGCATTCCACACCAACACACGAACACTGCATTGTTCCACAGTCCAGATTCCCCACGAACTGATCTGCCTCTGACTAGTACACGGCGCAAAGGAGAATTCAGCACCGCCAATAGTAGCAGTAACTCACTGGATTACTGGCGAAATTGTTGCAGGTATTATTCCCGCCTGCTCCCAGCAAGCAGAACCTGAAAAGTTGCTTCAAAAAAAAAATCAAAAATTATACCAGCTTCCAAGCCTCCCATATGTACTGCTATCACCAGCTAAAGTTTGTTCATTCGAACTTCTCTAAGTAACTAGTAGTGTCCTGTAGACAGTTCAGTTTGCTCCGCTACAATCAGGTGACAACCAACAACACCTATCTTCAGTGAGAAACAACAACGGACAGAGTTAACGCATACCAGAACTCGCTACGGTGTTGTTTCTAAAATGTAAAAACCGTATGACTGGGATGCACAGAATGGATGGGCCGTCAGGCGTCAGTGCTCAGCAATGAGCGGCAATATTTCGCTTGAGAGAAGGTAATACTGTGAGGCGGGGTTGGGGACTGGTGCTGTACAAAACCGGCCCGGGGGTTCATCTGCACTTCTGCAATCCTGTCAAATGGCAACGGCGCATGCGAAAGCTCTCTTCCCGAATGCCTTGGAACCAGAGATGGACCAGCCTTGGCCCTCCTTGTAAACCTCAACCTGTGAAACAAAATAAAACGAGAGAAAGATGTGAGAGTTACAGTGAGTTGAGGCAACAGCAATAGATGATGGAGAGAGTGATCTTGGGAAAGAACTCACAGTTTCAACGTATTCTTCACTGCTTTGGATCCCACCAATGAGGTATGCGTTGCCGTCCACTGTAACCGCACATCCGTGTGCTCTTGGGACGCTGAGTGGGCTCCCCCTTCTCCATGAGTTGGCACGGGTGTCAAAAATCTCTACGCTGGAAAACGTGGTATTTCTATTCAGGCCACCCAGAGCATGTCTGAAAATGAAATTCCCATGTTGGATGTTAAATCGTATATTATCAGGTTTATATCGAGACGTCAAATAAAAGATAGTGATATAAGGCTAATAGTAGCATCTAACTGCCAGGTGGAATCTGTGTTTGTTTGTTTTTTTGAAATCACATGACCTCTCTGTTGATTACACACACAGATAAAGCGAGCGAAACTCACAGTGAATCCCCCAAGACAACTACTGAATGGGATCCTCTTCTTGTCCGCATACGTGGAAGTTGGGTCCAGAAACCTTCCCTTGGATCATACCTTTCTGCTGACCTGTGCATATGAGGATCAATCATTCAATAGGAAGGTCTCAGAATCAAAATCAAGTAAAACATGGAGAGAATGGTGAGGGGTGGATCGTAACTGTAAGTACATGTTGCCATCATAACCACCAATTACATAAAGAACGCCATTTAATTCAGCCGCAGCAGGAGCACATCGCTGGAACAATAAAATACATGTAGGTGAGGTGGGTATATTGGTCAAAAATAAAAATAGATTAAAAAGATGGGATAATATTTCATGCAAGGTGAAGTGGAAAGATACAATGTATATGCCTCATAAATCCCATGAAATTTCATGAATTGCAATTTGCATTCCATAATTTGAAATAGCCTGAATTTGAAAAATATTTATTGCCTATCCAAGTGCTCAAAATGTAGCTTAGATTAGATTTGCAAATGGTCCAACCAACCCTGTAAGACTAGTGCCCAAGCGAATGTCCAACTCACAGTCAGCTTGCCCACTACTGCTCAAACAGCTATCTAAATTCTAAATCACTCAGCATAGTTCACCACGAGAACAATTTTTTTTACTGATTTACGACACGTAAGAAATGATTGAAATAACAGTAGAAACTGTTCTGTGAGCAGCACTATTCATCTTGTAAAAGATTAAGAACCCAAAGATGTAAGTGATTATAGGAAATGCAGTTCAAACAGCCTCTCTTTACAACATGTTTTTTTCCTGGGCCATCTAATAAATCTTGAGCCTTATCAAGAAAATCACAGTGAGAACATAGCGAAGACCAGAACCCTATTAAATTGGCCAAAGAGGCTGGTACATTCTACTCTATACAAGTGTTATAAGGGAGTAGAAGTAGAACCATACAGGTTGCTGCATGGACAAATTGTATATCCATTTCCCCGCTGCTGGATCAAACATCTCTACTTCTGAAAAAGACTGAGACCCATCACCCCCACCAATAGCAAATATTTTACCATTCAAGGTAGCTCCAGCAAGATGCCCTTTCTCATGATTCAAGCAGGGCAATCCTATCCACTTATTGGCTCCCCTGTTGTAGCACTCCACTGCAATAAAACAAATGCAGATGGTCAACAGCTTGCTTATATAGAGCACTACGTTTGGCATGTCGAAGAATGTTTACCTGTGTTGTACCACAAACTGCGAATGCCATTCCAACCACCAAAAATGAAGACATGGTCCTTTAATGTGGCAACAGCCGCATATGCACGGGCTGAGCTCATCAGCATTAGAGTTTCTAGTATGTCCGTTGCAGGGCAATATGAATCAAGGGATGACAGCCAGTTAATGCCATTATGGCCACCTGTTAGGAGTATTGATGGCCCTTCTACATCATCATTTGTTACACCGAAGAGTGGTGCTGAAGAGCTATGCGATTTCTCAAGCTGCTGTTCCAGATGTTCGACTTTTCTTTCCATAACCTTTACCAATTTCTTCAACAACAAAATTTCTTGATCTGAATCAATCTAGAACGTTCAAACCATAATCAAGATGGGAGTTTGCACACTTGAACAGCGTAATTAATTCAATATCAAACACATATATACTAGTTTGGTTTTCCAGTTAAAATTTGAACATGGTTTAAAATCCACAAAACCATAGACATACTGACAAGAGATAAAACCAATTAGGAAAACAGGTTCATCTATTTACACCTTTTCTTCTTTAAAAGAGAAGATCCTACTGATTTTAAGCAAGAAGAAAAGTACCTTCATCTTTTCCATTTCTTCGGTCTTCTTGGATAAATCATTGATAATTTGATAAAGCTACAGACAAATGCCAAAAATAGCAGGGCATAAACATCGCACCAAAATATATAAGTTGTAGCACTGAAATATGGTGAGTAAGGGAAAATGGTAATAAGGGATGGAATAGCTTAAGGCACCTCAGCATATTCATGGCATTGCACAAAGGATGTATCTTTCAATGATGTGTCACATTGAGATGTGGCATTAGATGAATCTTTGGGGAGAGTAGCAGCAAACCGTGTATCTTGACGTATGCTTTGAGCTGAAGTAGAAATAGGAGCATCCTCCAAGAAATTGGCTCCCTTCTGTTGTAAAGAAGACAGCTCTTGCAGCTTTACTGGCAAAGCCATTTTAGCATGCTGGCCATCATCCACAGATTCTTTATCTTCCTTGATCAAACCAGCAACCAGATCAACACAGCCAGAAGCATCTTTGTTAAGGTTGCTCCTTGATGTTGTACTTGTGCTAGCAAGGTCGACTTCTACATCAGGCAAGGTATGAGGAGCAATATCATGTGAGTGTGATGAAACATTGAACTGATCCACATCCTTCACATTGGATTCACTCTTCACTTTATCAGAAACAACAGGTGCTTTTGCTGTTAGAAATGGCAGAGGTCGATTCCATGGATTTGGAACAGTATGAGCGGTAGCAGGAGGTTTTGGAATACTAAGTTTGTTTTTATTAGCGCGAACAGGAGCAGATAGAAACAAAGAAATCAAATCTCTTGTTTGTCGATGGTCTAGCTCAAAACGGAAGTGGCTAGGTATATCCTTGCGATAATTGTTTATGATTACACTTTTGTATTTGTTTTCTGGAAGTGGAGGGCACTCTGTCCTGGTAGAGAAGCGGACCTGAAGAACACAAATATTCACAATGCTTATGAAACTATAACCAGAACAAAGACCAGTATATGTTGTTTCTATTATACCTGTGCAGGAAATGGTGTTGTCTTTGCATTTGTCTTTGCATCATTAGACTGTTCAGACATCCAAGCAAATCGGTCGATATTAAGCTGGCCAGTGCTTGTAGCCTTGAAAATGCCATGCAATTGTCTGTTACTATAATTGAACAGAAAGAGAGGCAAGCCAGGTTTAACATTCTTCACATACAAGATATTGCGTTGAGGCAAACCTATCAACCAAAAGGCAAACGAATGGATTCCCAATTAGACGAGAAGTTCAAAAGAATGTTGATTAGCAATATGTCAATGTTCTTGAATAAAAGTAATCACACGCGTATGGATTTTACATATCATTTAGATGAAATTAGGACAGGCGAAAAGGGACTTTTACTAACCAAATAACTGTTTAGTGAAGCATTCATCGAATGTGTTGTTATTGCAACAAAAGACCACCCCTCCTAGCTCCTTTTCCGGGAGCTCACGGAACTCGTTCTCGGTCTGAGTCTTCTTTCCAGCACTCATTCTTCGAGAAATTATCAACATTATGCAAAACACAAACATAAGTGACATTATCTAAAAGAAACAAACATAAGTGAGCATGTAGGTATACTGCAGTAGCAAACTAGCAATATCATGTACAGATAAGTTGCCACAGCAAACAGCACAGGGTATTATTCCTTTGTTGGAGGATTGTAATTCTGGTAAGTTTAGTTGAGTAGTACATAGGAGCGGTTTTCCACTAAAAAAAGATGGGGGAGATGGATTGGGTCAAAACACTTGCAAAAAAAACAAAAATAAAAACAAAAAAAAAACCCCAAAACCCCACGCATATGCCAACATTTTCACAAGTTACAACTCAAACACATCGCTACATGCAGTAAACCACTCTGTAATCTGAATCTACCCCCATCCACCTGCTCCCTCACAAGCCAAATCTACCACAACGCACGAGCAGCACAAGTAAAAAAGTCGATCAAGTTAACGAAGCTACCATAAGCTTCACAATATCTGCCACATTAAAACCAGCAGAGTTCGAAAGCGTTCACCTCTTACGACGGATCACAGTTCTCCAATGCTTCTCACAATATATGATTAAAATCCAACAGCTAAAATCTCGCCCCCATAAACCCAAACCCGGGCTCTAGTCTCTAGAATTCCCAAAACACAGGGATTCACCTCTAGAAACTGGCATAAATCACCAAAAAACCGCAGGCATCAACTGTAACGGTAAATAAAGCGCAAAACCATTCAAACACGCGGCGGTACCTGCCCACGAACTGCTAAAATCGCTAAACAAACACGCGCACAGAAGCTACGCCTAAATCCAACGAAAACCTCGAGCTGCGATTCCGCACTTGCAAAACCTTTGCGCACTCGAAGCCCCATTCCCCATTTCCCCCCAAACTCCACAGATTCCAATTCAAAACCACCTGAACAAACTCAACCCCATCCAGCATTTCGACCCATCACCATGGCATCAATCCCCCAAACGGCACAGCATTCCCCGCCATTCCAGCGAACAATACACCACCACGCGAGCCCCTCTCCCATCACCCCAGAAATCCCCGACCACCTCAAGCCACAAAACCCCACCAAAACCCCCACCGAAACAGGAAAGGTAGAGAGAGAGAGAGAGAGAGAGAGAGAAAATCCAGCACCAATCGCGACCAAATCGAGGCGCGGCCGCGCGGGAGGGGATCGCTCGCTCGCTCACCTGCTCGGGTGCTACGAAACCCGCGGGATCGATCGATCGATCAGCGGTTGCCGCCGATGGAGCCGCCTCGGCGCGCAGCAGCAGCAAGCATCGATCAACCAGTTCACCACCTCTGCGTGCGTTGGTGCGGCGCGGGGTGCGAGTGGATGGGTGGGCGTAGCGCGTGTCGTGGCAGGGGGGGCGACGTTTATATAGCGGCGGGTGGTCGGGTTCACCGCGAGCTCAGGAGAAGCCGCCTGCGTGTGTCGCTGGTAGGTGGGGCCGCACCGGGGACGGGGTCGTGGTAAGAGTCACGGGTGGTCAGCGGAACCGACCAGTGCACCACATAACTACAGTGCGTACGGCTCGCCTGTGTCAGTTCGAACTTTTGAGTTTTGAACGGCTCAAGTCTACTTCCCACAATCCAAAATACTTCCTCTGTCCAAGAAAAGTGGACGTTCTCATTTGATTCATGATAAAGAAAGTGGGCCCAATTTATTTTTATCGATGGGTTACATACCACTCGTTTCTTTTTTATTATTATTTTTCCAGCGAGCAATCTCTCACCACTTAATGCGATCTTATCCTCTCGCTGTCTCGCACTCTCGCATCGACTTCTCCGTCATCCCTCTCGCCTCAATTCCTCCATCGCCGCCACCCCCCCCCCCTCATGCAATCCCCAATCCTAGTCTCCCACTCTCCCTCACCTATCTCCTCTCCTCTCCAACGCGGGAGTGCCGTGGCAGGCGCGCGTTGATTCACCGGTCGTCGCCGCCGTGGAGATCACGATGCAGCTGGCTAGCATGACCGGACGCCATGGACAGGTGGCGGAAGCGGATGTTGATGCGCATCAAGCAAAGGCAAGTGGATGAGAACGAGGAGGTTGCAGGCGAAGTCCTGGTTGGGCGCTCGGCGCCGACGGCGTCTACTCCCTCACCGAGGAGAAGCATGCAGGTGGCTACAACTTTGACGCGGGCATCCCGATGGTGGCTTTGTGCTCGACTCCGAGGAGCACGCCTGTGGCGGTGTCCTCGACGGCGGCTTCGTCTTTCTCTTCGCCTCCCCCCACCCTCCAATGGCGGTTCCGTTTTGTGTGTGGCGAATGAAATAAATGAGGGTAAATCAGTCATTTGCACTGGATACTAATTTTGGTGAGAAACCTCAAAACGACACGTTTTATGGGAAGTAAAACGGCACTGGATACTAATGAGGAAGTAAATCAACTTGAAGAGTTCAAATTTATTCCAAAATATATTAACTTCTACCTTCTTATACTTACCACTAATCCACAAAATGAGAAATTTTATTACTTTAATACCCTTACCTACCAATTATTCAATACAATATTCACATTAATTAAGGGCATCGTGGTCTTTTGTTTCTCTTCTTAAAAACTCCTTGAGAAGCTAGAGTTTGAGTTATTTAGGGATAGAGGGAGAGTACGCTCTATCCCTAAATATAAGGTATTTTGATTAGATGTGATGTATTCTAGTACTATAAAGCTAGACATGAACATGTCTAGATTTGTAGTTCTAGGAGTATTTTGAATGGATTTACCTCGTGTACACAATGAATATGAATTATTTGCTCATTGGCAATTCGGAGATGTAAACCATTTTTTTATTACAAAACTTCCTTGCTGGTAATAAAAGATGAGAGATACGCTTAATTGAATAATTGCTCGCATGGTATATATTTGTTTAGATTGGAACACTACATTCACGTCCTGTGAATACGTCATTTGGTATACTCCCGTGACATATTCTCGTTCTCAATAAAATCCTATTGTAAACCTACTGGGTCGCCACTATTGCTTCTCCGCGCGCTACTCCATCGAGTGCTCGAGGCTAGTGCTAGGGAAAATACTGTAGAAGGATTTTGAGGACTTTACAGCCCGACAAAAAGTTTGACAAAGTTGACGGCTGACATGAAATAAAGTTGACAGGTCTATGTTTTCTTTATTAACAGTGTATTGTGGGTATGTTTAGTTCCTAAAAAAAAAGTTAAAAGTTCGAAGAAAGTTGAGATTTTGAAAAAAAAAATTAAAAGTTTATGTGTGTAAGAAAATTTTTGATATGATATGATGTGATGGAAAGTTGGAAATACGGAGAAACTAAACACGGCCCGATATGATGAGGGGCATCGTGCTTAGGAATACGATGTCTCAGTTTTTTTTTTTTTTTGAAGGATATGGTTATTCAATTTTTTATCGTGGGATGGTTAGGAATTTTTTATTTATTCGTTGGATGTATGAGAATGGATGAAATAAAAATAATAAATATTAATAACAAAATATGTTAATTATCACTAATTGAACCCCAATCTATACTAATAAATAACAACATTGACCAGTTATATCTAATCAAACATTAATAATGACATGTTAATTATTACTCCCTCTGTTTTACCATGTAAGACTTTCTAGCATTGTCCACATTTATAGATATTAATGAATCTAGACACACATATATATTTAGATTCATTAACATCTATATGAATATAAGCAATGCTAGAAAGTCTTACATTGTGAAACGGATGGAGTAATTAACAACCAAATACATCAATTATTGCTAATCGATTAATTTGAACATATACACTCATCAGCACCTTTGTGGAATATTCCCTTTTCCGACCACCCTATCCATCATTGCACATCAACCAAACATGCATAAAAGTTCCATCAATATTTTTTATCCCAAAATATCCTTTCAACCAAACACACATTATGGAAGACACCACGTTAAGAAACTAGCCTCGAGAGTGCATATCTCTTTGACAAAGGGACATCGGCTTCAGCTTGAAAACTAACCTAGTGAGCGGTAATAATAGTCCAGAAGTGTTGTTGCCTTTTTTTTTTAAAAAAAAATAAAAATTCTATCTGGTGAGAATATAACGATCTGTCGATCTCCTATGAAATTTGTACGAAATTCATCTCGTTGAATTGTTCACGATGCGCACCGACAAGCCAACTTGATATGTTAGTGTCAACTTCGAACGATAATTAAGGGCCTGTTCACTTTGCTGCCATTTTCAATCTTATCAAATTTTAGTAAAGTTGTTAAAAAAGTAGCTACATTTAGTTTGCTACCAAATTTTGGTAACTATATAAGAAATCCTGTCAAAATTTTGGTAAGTTTGCTAAAATTTTGACAGCTATACTAAAATTTGGTAAGATTTTTTTCGGCATCAAAGTGAACAGGCCCGCGTGTAAATGCAAAGCAAACGGGAGTGAGCCCTACAGCCTAGCGTGTTTCGCGAATTTGGAAGAACACGGCAGTCAGTGATCACGAACCGCATCGTAGACAGATAACGGATTTACCCAAAAACGGCATGAGTCGATCAGAGCCCCTGTGCACATGCCCGTGTCCCGTCTGAGGCCGTGAGTGAGTGAGACCTGTCAGGATGCCTCTACGACGAGGTGGTGGCTGGGTGCATTCACAGTCAGTAGCTCACTCACGAAAGCTACGGCACAACTATCGTCAAAATTGTCATCATTCTAAGGTGGGTTTAGTTTCTGAAAAAAAGTTAAAAGTTTAAAGTAAATTAAGAATTTAGAAAAAAAAGTTAAAAATTTATGTGTGTAAGAAAGTTTTTGATATGATATGATGTGATAGAAAGTTAGAAATATGTGGGAAACTTAACAACGGCCTTAGCTGACAACTGTTGACCGTCGTCGTCGCCTCAACATTACAAAGAACTGATGTAAGTAGGCATGCAGCTAAGCGAACTTCACATGGTGGTTCTTCATGCACCATTCGCGTATAAAGAGATGGTTGAATGCTATACTAAATTTACCATCATTTTATGTACTTTTGTGTCATACTTGTATAAGTTGTGGCTGGTAAAAAAAATGAGCCACACCTTTATTAGTAAAAACATGATTGTGCCACATTTTTTTGAGTTGATGATATGTGGGATTATAAAAAAGAGAAGAAATATTGTAATAAGTGTGACTATAAAACAAACAAGAGCTAATCAAACTAAAGCTCTAATTGGGAGCGTTTTGTGGTTGTACTCTCCCAAAACCTTTAAGAGCAAGTTTTATAATAAAGGTGGTTAATTTTCAGTCAAAAACAAAGGTTGTCACCTCTAATTTTGTCCATTTCATCAACTAATTATTCAGGATGTAGCATGTAGAAAAGTTGTTGTAAAAAATTATATTAATCTAATTTTTGAGAGCACGTACAATAGCAGGCTATTAGCCAGCTATAAACATATTTTAATGAGATAAATGATGAGAGAGAAAAGCAACGGACTACAGATCTGTAGCCAGCTGCAGCACGTACTCTAAGACACACTGTGTGTATGACAGAAATTAATAGTATAGTAAGCAACTATTGTATTAATTGGCTATTAGATTGGTTATAGATGAATTAGAGCTAGTAGTGGGCTGTAATATTAAACTTGCTCTAGAGCAAGTACAATAGCAGACTATTAGCCAGCTATAAACATATTTTAATAAGATAAAAGATGAGATAGAAGAGCAGCGGGCTACATATATGTAGCCAGCTGTAGCACGTACTCCAAGACGTAATGTGTGTATAACAAGTGGGACCATATGTTTATAGTATAGTAAGCAACTATTATATAAATTGGTTATTAGATCGGTTATATATGAATTGGAGCTAGTAGCGGGTATACCAACCTCTCCAACCGAACGCAGACTACTCTGCTAGCTGCAACCTCTGATAATAAGTTGCTATGCAATCCAGAAAATTAAAGCTAGGTAATCTGGCTTTCTTTTTTAGATTTTCACCCGTTGACTACCCAACAGTTGCTTAATTTTGAGCTCCTTCCTCTGTTAAAAGAGAAAGTCTTACAGCTCCCGAAAAAGTGAACTGACGAATTGAAATCTTTTTTTAGAATGAACTGACGAAATCTTCAGTTATCACTGGAGGGAATGACAATTCTGTTCCTGGGCCTGTTCTGTAATCGCGTGGTAATGACAATCACTTCGAGCTGGTACGTGGTCTGGGTTGTGTTTGGGCTTGAAGTCGTGGCCCAATATTTAAGAAACAAAACAGCACATGTCTGGGCTCGGATTTCACTAACGTCTAATGGCGGCCCAGTGAGTCTACGTATAAAAAACTCTCGAATTTAATCAGCTACGTCATACACAGCTAACGGTTGGAGTCCGAATCTTAAAGTTGGAAATGGGAAAGCACATGTTAGGTGCACCCACCGCGATGGACAGGGGAGGCGCCCACGTGGACCCCGGGCCCACGTGACGCACACGTGTCGGTCCGTGGCGCGACGGATCCGATCGGGCACGGTGTTTTCCTTCCCACGTGTGGACAAACGTACGTGCGTGGCCGTGCCTACGAACGTACCGTTCTTCGTACGCGCGTACTCGAGCATGTTTTAAACTCGCAACTTGCCAGTCGATCTCTCGCACAGCTCAAACACAGTAATGCCGCGATCGAGCTAGGAATCTACTCACAGTGGATCCACATGAGTAGCCATAACAATTCTATAATTAGATTCCGTTCTACTCCCTCCGTTTAAGGTTATAAGTTTGACTAAGTTTATAGACAAGTGTAGTAGTATTTTATATACTAAATTAATTTCATCAAATAAATAATTGAATATATTTTCATAATAACTTTGTCTTCGGTTGAAAATGTTACTACTTTTTTTTTCACAAATTTAGTTAAACTTAAAGCAATTTGACTTTAACCAAAGTTAAAACGTCTTATAATCTGAAACAGAGGGTAGCATATTCTAAACATTAACTCTCATTTATTTTCCGCTAGCATATTTCCAAACTGTTAATTAAACGATATAATTTTTAAAAAGTTTATATAAAAGCTTTTTTAAAAAAGTTGAATGAATATTTTTAAGTTTATAATAGTTAATAATTAATTAATTATAGGTTAATTGCTTGCTTTGGTTTCCGTGCCGCATAAAAGCTCAGTTCCTACGCAGGAAAGGCAGCATGTGGAACACCTTATTTTTTACAATAAAATTCACTGTATTTATATATACACATATTCTAATATATGAATACTTTCCATTTCAAAAAGTTTTTTTTTAATCATGTATAGTCCATTTCTTAGTAATTCTTTTTTGCGACCAAACTTAGATGTACACAACCATGTTTATAGATACCAAGATTATATTAATTTATACCTAGTAAGGGGTGGTGTCATACATTTATGAAGTTGAGCCATAATTGTTATCCTCCTAGCTTAATTCGCGCTGCCTCTACTTGCATGGATGGAACAATTATGCAGGTCGTCGGCTGTGGTCGATCTGTCGAGCTAAATTGTAAAGCTAGCGAGCAATGCATGCAAACTTGTCCTGCAACGCAATCTAGCTGAAACACGGTGGCGACTGGCAAGCATCAACGCGTGCAATGCGTTGACCGCACTGATGATCTAAGCCAGAGAGCTACTACTCTACCTGCACAATAATTTTTGTCACAGCTTGGCTTGTCGTTGCGTTCAGCTCGACTAATCACTCGATTAGTTCAGCGTATGGTAGCACGTCGAATTAACATACTAACTAATCATCATCTCAAAAAGCTAGCTAGCCATTATATATACAATCCATCAGAAGTAACAACACTATAGCTTTCTTAGCTTGTAGGCTAGCATATGGTCTGTTCCATATTCACCTTAATTCTACTATGAAAAAAAATTAAGATGTTGCACGGCCAGGTTCATATGTTAATTAACTTATATAGATGAAGGCACCAAACAACTAATCAATGGAGGCCCTTAAACAAATCCATGCTACCTAAACTCCCATATATCCAATTGAGCATTCACACTCGTAGTATAATCGGCTAGCTAGCTTGCAGCACTCATGCATGCATGCATGCAATGGAAGCACACTCATCAGAGGGTAGCATGGCATAGCATATTAGCATACAACCAAGGTACAGCAAGGCAGCATGGCTGTGTCCATGATGCTCGAATCATTGCAGCCAGCAGAAGAAAAAAAAGAAAGAAAAAAACACAGCACAATTAACTAATTAAGGCACTAGCTGCTAATCTTGAAAAAAGGAAAAAAACATTAGAACATGGGTTAGTACTTAGTAGAACCCAGCATCTCTCCATGATTAGACAAACCTAATTGTTGTTTAGGATCTAGATAAGGTCATGGCACACATGACTGATGAGCATAGTGGTGAGGTGAGGTGATCTCACCAAACGGTGTAGTGATGAAAACCCTACTGTTAATAGTGCTAAGTCTCTCTGATTCTCTCTCTCTTTGGCTTCTTTTAATTTGTCATTTTGTCCTCTCCTATATATACAATCCATGGCCAACCTCACCGAGCTCAACACAGTGAAGAGAAGAGAAGAGAAGAGAAGCTAAGCTCTAGTAGGTAGGTAGGTGGTTAGCTCGATCGCCAAGTGTTCGACCGAGGAGCGAAGAAGAAATGGGGAACAACCTGAGATGCTGCCTGGCGTGCGTGCTGCCGTGCGGCGCGCTGGACCTGGTCCGGATCGTGCACCTCAGCGGCCGCGTCGACGAGTACGGCCGCGCCGTGTCCGCCGGCGAGGTGCTGGCGGCGCACCCCAACCACGTTCTGAGCCGGCCGTGCTCGTCGCAGCAGGGGGCGGCGGGGCGGATACTCATCGTGTCGCCGGAGTCGGAGCTGGAGCGCGGCGAGATCTACTTCCTCATCCCGGCCGCCTCCGTCCCCGACGCCAAGAGGAGGACGAGCACCGGCGGCGGCGGCGCCGGCCGCGGGCACCACGTCCGCAGCAAGTCAGAGGGCAGCGCCGTCGCCGCCGATCGGTTGGGCAGCCCGGCCGGCAGCGCGTCGCCGGAGACGACGAGGATGATGAGGGCGCAGAAGCAGCAGCACCAACACCGGCGACGCATGAGCACCGGCAGCCATGCCTCGCCGTGGCAGCCGCACCTCTCGTGCATCACCGAGGATCCCTGAGCTAGCGCCTAGCTTAATTTCTTTTTCTTCTCTGAATTCACAGTGGTTTTTTTGCCTGGTGTGTAAATTTCCTCTCGTGGCCGGTAAATATTTTTGTTCACTTTTTGTGTTAGTGATGTGCCGATTTTACATTTTGAAATCAATAACTGTGTATAATTTTCGAAGCACAAAGCGACTTCCATTCTATCTTCTTGTATCTTCGAACAACATTTTGCAACTTTTTTTAAAGTTCATTTGGGTTTACCAAAGCGAACGAACTTGTTCATACAAAATTAAACAAGTCGGCAGCTCTGATTGATGCGAAATTAAATGAAAATTAAACCACTTGCAAGTTATATATATATGAACTCAACTCATGAAGTGAGGTTGTGTGTCATGTTGGATCCCCCCCCCCCCCTCCCCGGCACTCTTTTTTTTCTTCTTCTTTTGTACATGAAAAAAAAAAGTTGAGAGAAACAGCAGCGAGACCCATCGGTTTCGATGATACCACGGCAGCAGGCAATGCTAGATCGATGGACGCTGAGATTCCCGGCAATGATTTGGGCACTAATTCATGAATACTCCTTGGAAATCACGCGAGCTCTGCATCTGATCGTCGTCCTCACGCTCGATTGATCCTGATTCCTGCGGTCCAAGTTAATTTCTGGGCCTACTATACCTTTGAAGGGCCGAGTTTGGACCGCTACCAGTTGTAGACTTGTAGCGGTCTGATTTTCGCAGGGGATAAAGTTCAGTTTATATCGCTCAACTTGCGTTGAGTTTCATTCAGATCCTCAAGCAGCTACAATAGTAGACTATTAGTGAGCTATAAACATATTTTAATAAGATAAAAGATGAGAGAGAGAAGTAGTGGGTTACAGATCTGTAGTCGCAGACTACAAAACACAATATGTGTATGACAGGTGGGATCATATATTAATAGTATAATAAGCAACTATTGTATGAATTGACTATTAAATTAACTATAGATAAATTAAAGCTAGTAGTGGGCTATACTATTAAACTTGCTCTTAGAGATCTCTTAGCAGCTAGGGATGAAAACGGATCGGATACGGACGGAAACTAGCTCTACCATATTCATTTTCACATTTTTTTCGGAATCGGAATCGGAAACCCCGGATACGAAAACGGAATCGAATATTGTCGAATACAGATACGGAGCGAATACGAAACGAAACGAATACGGTGACGAATATTAATCGGAACATAAAAACCCCTCAAACTAAGCATCACAAATCAACGAAGAAATATAATTCGTTATTTTTTCTAATAGAACATATCAACATTTCCAAATTTTAGTGTTAATAATTTTGCTATATCCAATTTTGTGGTTTAGGGTGACGGTGTATGCAAAAATCGACCTTAATTTTCTCATGCAGCTCCTTAAGACTAGTTTATCGCACTCATATGAAGTCCAAATTGGATGATTCTTTTTCCTAAATGTTTGTAAAATCATGCTCTATTGTGTTATTGTGTTCTTACTATTGTGTTATTGTGTTCTTACTGCTATTATTTTGGCCATATTTTTCTTGTGACTTTGTTTTATCAATTAAAATTTTGAATTTAAAAAAAATGACAACTTCAAATAATATTTTGAAGCTGTAAATAATTTTAGCTGAAAAAGTCATGAACATAAAAGTTGTAGAACTCATCAAGAGCTACAACTTTTATTTTGATAATTTGTTCATCTGACAAAGCAATAGTAACATTGTTCACAAAATTTACATATCTCTCTTATAACTTATGAAACCATATGTGAGATATGTAAATTTTGTAAAAAATGTAACTATCGCTTTGTCGGATGAAGAAATGACAAAAATAAAAGTTATAGATCTTGATGAGTTATAAAACTTTGTTATTGATGAATTTTTCAGTTGAAATCATTTAGTATTTGAAAATGTTGTTTGAAGGTGTCATATTTTGAAATTCAAATTCAAACTGTTTAAACAAAGTCACATAGAAAAATGACCCAAACAAAAGTTGTAGATCTTGATGCGTTTTACAAATTTGTTGTTGACAGTTTTTTTCATTTGAAAACATTTACTACCCAAAAAATTATTTCAATTTCATATATTTTAAAATTCAAATTTTCTATAGTTCAATAAAACTCGGATGGAAAAATTACCAAAATAAAAATGGTAGATGTCAATGAGTTCTGCAACTTTGTTTTTGACAACTTTTTCATGAGTTCATTTACTACGATAAAATTCGATTCAAAGTTTTTCATTGGATTAAAGAAGGTGGGTCCCAACTGTAAGTGTCCTCTTCCTTTTCTTTCCCTTCTTCTCTTCCTCTTTCTCTCTCTTTCTTATCTCCTTCTCTGTTCTCTTCTCCCCTTTCTTCTCGATTCTCCACGCCAGAGGGGGAGGGGCGGGCATGGCGCGCGGCGGGGTGCCGGCCTGGCGCGGCCGCGCGCACAGGATGGCGCTCTGGCAAGGGGCGCGGCGGCGGGGTGCCGGCCTGGCACGGCGGGAGTGGCACAGCGCGGCGGGCGAGACGGCCGGCGCCCTCCCCCTCCCAGATGTAACCTTCAGTTGCTGCCTAAATCAAAATGGGGGGAAATGCTTTCCTAGATTCGTTATTTTTGTCTTCTAATATGTGAACAAGAGAACAACCTTTATTAATTAAGTGCCAACTATTAGCTATGTTGGTTTTCAGCTGATAAAAGCCACAAATTATGCTTTGCACTTTCTCTTATTGTATGTTATTTTTGTTCCCCCAAGGGGCAATATCCTGAATGGAGTCCTAAAAATGCTTGTTGACCTGAAACCTGACACTTCCACTAAAGTTCCTTTCAAAGTGTGCATTTTTACGCCTGGAACATACAATTTTTGGAGGGGAAAAAAGAGATAATGTATCAGTAAATGATCAACAATTCTATGTATCAATGTGCTTTGTACGTGCACGTTCACTAGTATGTAATAAATATATCACTTCACAATAAATAACAAGTTTAAATTTGATTTCTACAAATTGATTAACAAATCAAACTATAACTATGTAATTTATCCAGAATCAAATTTGTTGATTTTTTATAATTTTTAGAAGCCGAATTTTCTGTTAAGTGATATATTTGTGAATTCCTCGCAGCCTTGCGTTGGCAACGATTTTGGACTTTATCTAAAAAAGAAACTGATCGAAGGCTCCACGAAGTGGCTTAACACGTACTCTCCTGTAGCAATTAAGGATTTGTTTGTTGAGAGATAAAACTGGCCACACTTTGATTAACTGTGGACGCGACGCGGTGGATGCAAATATATTAAGTATTCACTCTGCCTAGCTACGAGCTCAGGATTATCAACAATTCTATGTATCAATGTGCTTTGCACGTGCACGCTCACTAGTATGTAATAAATATATCACTTCACGATACAATAACAAGTTTAAATTTGATTTCTACAAATTGATTAACATTTTGCTTTGGCAACGATTTTGGACTTTATCTGAAAAAAGAAACTGATCGAAGGCTCCACGAAGTGGCTTAACACGTACTCTCCTGTAGCAATTAAGGATTTGTTTGTTGAGAGATAAAACTGGCCACACTTTGATTAACTGTGGACGCGGTGGATGCAAATATAATATATTAAGTATTCACTCTGCCTAGCTACGAGCTCAGGATTACATATGCTCACTATTGGAAAGTTGTACAAACTTAATATTTCCTAGGTCATGCTGCATGCCAGGAAGCCGAACAAGGCTCTCCTGGTACAGCAAGGGAACCGTCTATCTGGTTGTCGACAGATTTTTGGGGCAAAATCACCCATATTTTTCCAGCCCTTAGATCTACATCCAATGCATAGAAAAAAAATAACTAGAAACAAACTTTTTACCGTGTGGGCCTTATGGAAACAAAAATAAACAACAATTAGGCTGAAAATCAAGCCCAAAACATAGAGCCCAAGAAATTAGACACGAAATTATCATTCAAAACTTTTGACACAATACAAATGGTCGGAACCATACAAAAGAAAAGGAAAAAAAAATACTCATACTAGTGTAGAAAACAGATTCCACAGTACAAAACTAGGCCATTACTAACTCAGAACTTCATTAACATTTTTCATTGTGGCATGTGTGCACAGAGAGAACAAAATGGAATCTCACAAAAATTGGTAAAGAATTTTACAAGCTCATTCAAGGAGAAAACATCTGTTAGAAATCACTGCAGAGAAGACATGTATCAATCAGTGATATTTGCTCTAATACCTTTAACAACCGATTTGATCAAACGAGCACATCTCATATGTTGAGCTTGAAATGCCACCATGAAACTCAGCTTCTGCCTAAACAGCACCTGTCAGGATTGCAGAAAACAGTGCATCAGTAAACTGCTAGGATATGCAACGAGATATCTGCAAAAATGGGGATTTTCTTTATGCATGAAAATTTTCTTTGTGAACCAAAGAACTGAAATCAGATAATCCTGCCAAAATTAACTCTGAATTAAAAATTCATAATAACTATAAAAATGCCCATCTAGCAGGGCATCAGCCTCCCTAGATTCGATATATACATGGTAATAAGGACATTCCACCGTGACAATTTCAGTTACAAGAAAAAATGAAGTTCTAGCTACCAATAATCAGTTACAAGAAAAAATAATAAAAATTACATATGTAACTAAGGTATACTTCCACTGTAACTGGACTGTAAGTGGTGATGAGTTGAACTGTAAGTATGATCTAAATTGTACTAGTGATGGATGGTGTTGCATGAAACACAAGGCAACACAGATAAATAGAAAATAACAGTACAAAACTTGGTCTACATTACTAACTAGCAAAAACAAATATATCAGGCACAGATCTAAGAAGATGAAGATGCCTAGGGTTACTCAAACTACAAGTCCCTCACTTTTCACACGATTTATTGATAAAACCAATATCAAAAAGTAACATTCTAATTACCAACTCTCAGTTACAGTGAAAGATAATAGAAATTACAACTGTAAGTGAGGTATATTTCCACTGTAACTGCACTATAAGTGCAATACAAGTCCATCACTTTTCACACAATTCATTGATAAAACCAATATAAAAAAGTAACAATCTAATTACCAACTCTCAGTTATAGTGAAAGATAACAGAAATTACAACTGTAAGTGAGGTATATTTCCACTGTAACTGCACTATAAGTGATGATAAGTTGTACTGTAAGTGTGTTTTAAAACTACATGAAACCTAAAATATTGACTTCATCTGATGAACAAAATTCATAACTGAAAATACCATTTGAAAACTTAACTAAATCACCAGATGTAAGAAGTGGGCATCAAATACAGATTTAGATCAACCATTCAAATGCCTCAAGAGATATTTTTTTTCTGGGGTATTTTCCTAGGAGAAAACATCTAAACGTTGCAACAAAAATAAAAAAAACACTGATAAACCATAAAAGGCACAAGTTCTCCTTTTATGTTTGAATGAAAGGAATTAATAGACACATAAGAGTTATGTCCAGGCAACACTTATTATGCAAAAATCAAGCAGAATCTACGCAAAGACAAAGAAAAGAAAGTTAATGTTGGTTGCATACACTAACAGGCAACATAAATGAAGTGGCCTCACACTTGCAATGACGCAAGAAGGCTAGCTAATTTCAGTAAAGACATATAGCTAATTCAAAAATGGATGATGACCGTACACAGCATTGATTGGAAAAAAAAACCTACAACACAAGGGGAAGCAGTACAAACTCACACATATTCTAACTTTTGCATGCACAACTGACAAAAAGAGTCCCTAGGGTTCCCAAACAACAAGTGTCCTAGTTTTCACACAAATCAGTAATAAACCAATGTCAATCAATTACAAAATCTAACTACCAATAGTCAGTTACAGTGAAATATAACAGAAATTACAGCTGTAAGTGAGGTATATTTCGACTGTAATTGCACTGTAAGTGGTGATGAGTTGTACTGTAAGTATGTTTTAAGTTAGAACTATTGTAATTTCAGACTGCATGAAACACAAAATATTTAAGTTAGGTAGTCAGATTACAACATGATTTCTAATGCTTTCAATTACATACACCAACCATACTTGTGCTAAATTACGTGCAGGGGCTGATAGAACAAAGGCTCAAGTAACAAGGACAGTTGAAGGATAGAATATCATGCTTACCTATTATTATGCATCATATGTGATCTTCGTAGAATTTTTTTTTTGACCAGGATCTTCGTAGAAAATTTCATCTAGCACAAATTTATATATAAAAAAATTAGTCATGACACATGTAGTAAACAAAAATAATCTAACTACCTACATTCAGTTACAGTGAGAAATAACAAAAGTTACAACTGTAACTACGGTGCATATGGATTGTAACTGGACTATAACTAGAATCATGCTTAACTTTCTCCAAAAATTCAGTACTCATGCAATAGCATCAGCAAAAAACAAGTATAAATAGATACTATACTGATTTAACAGAAGCTATAAATTTGATTGTTAGGCTCGACAATTGTCATGCTTTGATAAGACTGGTTAAACTCGACGCTGTGACCACTTATGTTTACCGAACTGTTCACATGCAGCGTGCAGAGGCCAACCTGAGAAGCAAGGGAAAAATTGTAAAATAAAAGAAATGTTGGTCAGTTTTGCAGAGTGCTCAAGACTGACAAACATGCGTTGTATTGCAGCTAAAAGTAAGTGCTTGGCTTTGCATGGCAGGCACTGGCCTTCATCTGAAAGAATCCGTGCTATGACCAGTGAACAAAGAAGATGGTAGAAATACACACAGGAAAGAAATCAATATTTAGGGAATTCTGAATCTACTAACAGATGCAAGGAGTTTAACAGATCAGTCAACTAATATCTGAAAATGAAATGCAACATTCACATAAAGTTGCAACGATGCTTCCCCTACTCCAGCAGAAACAAAACACAGATAACTACATGACAAAACAGATGAATTTACTCACATGACAAGTCAGCCGATGCAGAAGGGAATGGACCAAACATGGTGTTGTAGTTGAGCCTCTTGATCAAATTTCACAGCAAAAGAGTTAACTGACTGACAGGCTCCACAAATAATTAACATGGCAACAATATTGGGATGGGTCATTCAGAATAAAGAAGAAAAAAATGCAGCCATGCAGGCTGTTGTTGTTCTGAATAACTCAGGAAAGCACATATTAACTTTTTATTAGAATTATAACAAAAACAGATGTAAAGAGGGCTAGTAAAAAAATGCAACACTAGTAGACAATGCACAGTTAGATGCAACCAAAAAAAAAATCATTACTCTTCATTTCTGCCATTGCTCACAAAACTTGATTACAACAAACTAGTGTAGACCATTGGATGTTCAAGGACTTAGTCAAAAGACATAAATAACTTCTAATTGCTAAAAAAACTTAATCACTTTTGCTGTTATTTTTGTTCCCCCAAGGGGCAATATCCTGAATGGAGTCCTAAAAATGCTTGTTGACCTTGAAACCTGACACTTCCACTAAAGTTCCTTTCAAAGTGTGCATTTTTACACCTGGAACATACAATTTTTGGAGGGGAAAAAAAGAGATAATGTATCAGTAAATGATCAACAATTCTATGTATCAATGTGCTTTGCACGTGCATGCTCACTGGTATGTAATAAATATATCACTTCACGATACAATAACAAGTTTAAATTTGATTTCTACAAATTGATTAACAAATCAAACTATAACTATGTAATTTATCCATAATCAAATTTGTTGATTTTTTATAATTTTTAGAAGCCGAATTTTTGCGAAGTGATATATTTGTGAATTCCTCGCAGCCTTGCGTTGGCAACGATTTTGGACTTTATCTGAAAAAAGAAACTGATCGAAAGCTCCACGAAGTGGCTTAACACGTACTCTCCTATAGCAATTAAGGATATATTTGTTTGTTGAGAGATGAAACTGGCCACACTTGATTAACTCTGGAAGCGGTGGATGCAAATATATTAAGTATTCACTCTGCCTAGCTACGAGCTCAGGATTACATATGCTCACTATTGGAAAGTTGTACAAACTTAATATTTCCTAGGTCATGCTGCATGCCAGGAAGCCGAAGAAGGCTCTCCTGGTACAGGAAGAGACGTATTGAATCGTCGTCGTCCCCCGAGCTGTCAATGGAGGCCACCGTCCGGAGAGTGCCGGAGTCCGGGTCGTAGACATGAGCCTCGTGCGCCGTGGTCGCGACAAGAAGCTTCCTCTTCTTGTCTCCCGGGCGGGAGCCACCAAGGTAGGTGAGCGGGACGACGAGCCACGGTGCCGTGAGCAGCTGGCGCTGGCGCTGGCCCGGCGCTGGCAGGTCGACGCGGTAGTCCAGCGACCAGCTCCCGGTGTCGTAGTCCTGCAGCTTCCATATCTCCAACAGCACGTCGTGGTCGCTGCGGTGGCGGACGTCGCGTACCATGCACAGGCGGCCGTCGAGCTCCGCGAGCGTTTTCCCAACCGGCATGGCCACTTCCTCGCCGCTCCCGGACCTTATGCCTTTGGCTCGCAACAGACGGTAGTTTCTGACTCCGTTCAAGTGGACCGGAACGAGGTCGACCATTGAGAAAGGCGGCTGGGGAACACGGCGGAAGGACTCGTCGGCGAGCGAGAAGGAGAGGACGCCGTGGGGCTTGTCGAGGTAGTTTGTCCTGAAACTCCAGTGGAGGCACCCATCCGCGAACACCGGCTGCACATCGCGGTCGATGCAGGCGTCGTCGTCGGTGAAACCGAGGCCGAGCTGGAACGACGAGATGGCCCTCCAGCCTCGGGCGTCGCCAACGGTGAGCACAATGGCGTGCAGTTTGCCCACTACCTCTTCGTCTATGCCTAACTGCACCACCTTGAACTCTCTGGCCAGCGCGTGCGCGTGGAAGCCCATGCCAGTGGCACAGTGAGGTCGGTGCGACCGCGGGAGATGCAGAATCTCACCTGTGGTAGGGTTGCACACGGAGTAGGCTTCGCACGGCCTGGCAATGAGGACGAGGCCCCAGCAGGGCTTGGAGCCGATCACTCTCGGACAGTCGAAGCAATTGCTGAGCCACGGCAAAGTCCGCCTACTGAGCCCTCTTCTTATTCGGTACGACCCCATGTGCGTAGGTGCAGGCTCCAGGAAGGTTAACTTGGCGGCGGCGAGAGCGTGGTGTCTGTCTTGGAAGCCGGGCAACGACACCTCGGCGTTCCAGGAGCGGCAGGTGCAGCGCAGCCTCGCCAGAGACCTCGCCGGCAGGCGCAGGAGCACCTCCGTCACGACGTGCTCCGGCAGCGTGACCGCCGACCGCTCATCGCCCGTCTTCCTTTTCTTGCTGGTTCGCGGCCTCGCCGCCATCACGTACGTACGGATCGATCTATGTGCGATTGTGCGCGCGTACGCGTAAACCGCCGGCGGCGGACGAAGCAGCAGGACGCACGCGGGATGGAGATCGATCGGTCCAGGCCAACTGATCCGGCCGCACAGGGATTTATATATATACAATCCGAGTAGACTTGTCGTTTCCATATAAAACTCTAGTCATCCTTTCTTATGCGGGACTCCTCCTATATCCGTCCTCCTATATCCGAAGGTTGTTTTCGTATAGGTCATGGTATGTGGTGGGTCCTACCGAGATTTAGTCGACTACTACTAGGTATGTGGATATAAAGGTTGAGGGAGTCAAACCAGGGTCCTTTGGATATAAAGGTGAAGACGCCCACCACCAAGATAGCATTACTACACTGTTTTGGATAGCACCCATAGTGTTTATGTCCTGTCAAGTTCTCAGCGCCAAAGACATTGGCGCTGAGCTCCCATGACCTGGCTTCCACTGCCACCTCGGATAAGAGGTCAACGCCAACGTATTCGGCGCTGAGACGTTATATCTCAGCGCCATGCCCGATGGCGCTCAGATGACGGCTCATTTTTGGAATAAGTTTTTGGCACGGTCTATTTTTTAAATAAGTTTTTCAAAAGGGTCAATTTGTCAAATTTTCGTTAGTCTTCTTCTATTTTGGCAAGTGCACAAGCTCCCATGTGCAATTCTTCTCAAGAGACCGCATCTCCTCCTGCATAACTGAAATCCACTTTTCACGATCACCAGAAACAACAGCTTCAGTGTATGTAGCCAGCTCAAGAGTGTTCTCCACCTGTTCAGCACAACTAAAAGCATAATAAACCACATCACATTCCTCAATAACACGGACTGGAGCTCCACAACTCCAATTTGTTCTGCGATGTGCAATAGGTTTATCTTGTGGCTGCAAAGTGCTAAACAGTATTATGAACATCATTATCAACAATTTCAGTTTTCTGATCATTGGAGTTTCAGTTCATAACTTCTTCTCCAGCTGCTGTGCCGGTTGATGTATTTGCATATTTTCTGTCTTGGCCACCTGCATTTCTTAGCCTGCTCGAGGTTGTTTTCTCACGGTTCCAACCTATTTAATAATTTAGATTTGTCCATGCAACAATTGTGTTTGCTAAACTAATTTATTGTTGCTAAACTTATTTTAGGAGAATGATGATGCGCTAACTGACAGCTTGATGAGTCTTATTAAAATAGTCTTCTACAATATATGCTACGTGAGAGGATTGTTTTCTAAGGAGTTCTTCTCTGATATGCCTTTTCTACCGACAGGTTGAAATCTTATTTGAATCTATACCTATTCTTTTGTCACACTTGTAGCAATGAACTGATAAGTTTGTTTCTTATGACAGGGATGCAGATAAAAAAGCTTACGCCGATGGATGACGAGTCCCAAAGGCTTGTTGATTGGCTAGAAAAAGGTGAAAAGTACCCGACATAGCATGAGCTCCTTAAATACTTTGCTTGTCCAGCATATGGTTATGCGTGAAAAAACAATTTCTTATCTGTCCATTTGATTAACTTTTGGTATCAAACTTAGGTGTTTATGATGCTCTGAAAAAGAAGTACCTCAAAACTATCATCTTCTCTATCTATGATGAGAAGGGCCCTCTGTTGGAGGAGTATTGCCGTAAGTTTCTGCTAGAGTGGGGCTTTGGCTTACTAATAGCATATCAAGCTGACATGGCTAACTATCACACATTTACATTTCTTTTGCAGTATCATTCACATACTTCAGCGAAATTACAATCGACTTACGGCTGACGGGATCCACTCAAAGTATATGGACAATGAGGTCCGATGCAGCTGAGAGCTTTGTTAATCAAATTTGGTGAGCCTCTTTTACTTCTACTAGAACTTCATGGTTCAGACAACATGACATGTACAGCAGTGAAACAGGTCCTGAATGGGGAAACATGTGAATGAAATGAACCAGATTTTGAATAGGGCAAAATGTGAACAAAGTGACATGCATAACTTGAGGTGCTAGAGATGAACATCCTTCTTGCAGTAGAACTGAACTTTCTTGATCTTTCATTCCATACTCAGGATTATAATACAACCTAGCCCAGCTTCGACTGGTATTTCAATATGCAATCAAAACCAACTAACTGGTTGATCAGCAAAGTAAAGCCTTGTTTACATATTAAAAATGCATGTGGGAGTATTGTTTACATAATTGGTTAAGGATATTCTTCTAGATTACTATTTCACCTCAAAAAATTCTTCTAGATTAGTATGACCAAAAGGCGCGTGCGAGAAAATTGTCATGAACAAGGAGACCCTTCTGTATTTCCAGTGACCTATGTGGCTATTTCAAAGTGAAATGTATTATGCCTTTTTGTTCAACTGAATTGAGTGAACCATGGGTGTTTTCTCCAGTAGTAATATTAACCTGAAAAATATTTTATATCTATCACTGCTGAATAATTTAGTTCATACACTAGTAGCTTCCACTGAAAAGTACTCTACCCATATGCTAGTACCTGCATGTTAGTTCATATGGGCATCATAGCAAACATGATATATGAATGCAGTATTACCACCCTTGAATTGCAAATAGCATTTCAAACACAGTTATGGAGCAGATTATGGAATAAAAAAGAAAGAACAAAAGAGAAGCAGGGAAAGCATGCTAGTTCAGATGCCCCTTGCTAGTTATGGAGTAATGGCTGCAATATTACAGTTTTTAAATGGATGTGCCTTGACATCGCCATGGTTTCCTTTTCAGGATTTCAGCATGTTCATTGGTCCAAAAATGCATCTCAGTCATGAGTGGCTTGGAAAAAATTCCGGAGGAGGTAAATTTGTTTCATATCATTTGATTTTTGTCAACCCAAGGCTTGACATGCTAACTTGATTCTGTGGATTTTTCTGTATTCAGCGCATCATCATGATGAGGTTGTTATACTTTGATGATCAAACAGTGAGTGCATCCTCTCTATTCTAGTTATAGTTATATATATTGATCCATCCTGAAATTCTGAGCTGCTACACTGATGTACTATCTCTATGCACTGACAGAAAATTGTTCCATACAACTTTGTTACTGGAAACTAACACAACCTTCTTTTCCCCCTATTGTCAGCCTCTGGACTATGAACCTCCTTTTTTCGAGAGTTATGATGATATGAGAAAACGTTGTCCGCTCCCACTACATACTACTTTATCAGATTACTCACAAGGTAATTGTATGAGTCATTTTAAACTAGTTCTGAACATTGGTCTCTATAGCCCTGAGTAAATGTCTTTTTGTGCTCATTATTCAGATTTGATCAGTTTACATGATGTAAAATCAGTGCTCTCCAACAATCCCTTTCATTCCAACAAGGTGATAATTTATCTCTATTTATATTCTTATGTTCAATGCATGCACTTTTCAATTTCTTTTCGCCTGAACAACCTCTGCCGTCTCATTTTAATTAGGTTTTTGCAATGGACCCAAAAAGCAAAATCCAACAAGGGCACCTTTTTTGCATTACTAAGAAAGATGTCAACTTCTATTTTGATTCTGGTGCTAGCCACCACATGTGTGATGATGATAAACTCTTCAAAAATCTCCATGAGGTTCCTACTGAACATCAGGATACTGTTTATGATGCTAGTGGCGACCCAGTGTGCCTGCATATGTCCGGTGAAGTGATATATGATCAAATCAAATTGAGTCCAGTATTCTACCACTCTACTCTCAAATTTAAAGTTATATCTCTTGGTGAACTGGATGATTCTAACACCCTCATGTATGTTGGAGATAAAAGGATTAAAATCTTTGATGTAAATAAAGGTGAAATGATCGGCGAGGGATATCTCCACGAAAAGAGAAATGAATATATAGTTCGAAGCATCATATGCAGAAAAGAAGAACAACAAGCTATAACCAGATCGATGTTGTCCTCAACGGCAATTGATGAGGTTAGTTCTAGGCTTCTAGCCCTTCTATCCATACCCGGTAACTTCCTCTCATAATTTGTCTTTACTTGCAGAAAAATTTGTGGGTAGTTGATTCTCTATGCTGCAATCACATGACTGGTATAAAGGGACTTCTATCTGATACAAGACACGAGGTACAGTCATTTGTTACCCCCAGAGGTGCATTTTTAAGCTCAAAAATTGGAAATGTGAAGACTAGTACAGTAACACTGTTTAATGTGTTGTACTGTAAGGGACTGAGGTATGTTCATTACAATTGAATCGTATGTTGAAAATGTTCTCATCCAATAACGTATGGGTTGCAACTGTTTACTAATCCAATTTAATGCTTTCTTCTATGCAAAAACAGACAGAATCTCATATCCGAAGGTCAATTAGACCGTGACGGCTATTCATGTACAAGGCTTGCTCACAAATGCAAGATTCAGTGGAGAGGGACTCAAGAAGTTGTTGGTCTAGCTCATCAGGACGAGAATGCACTGTATTACGTGGATTATTTTCACTATGTCAGCGACCCATCTTTGAAGCATACGAGGAATGATGGAGAATGCATACAGAAGTTGAAGCGTCCGCGGCAAGATGGATCCTCTCCATCTAGTAGGAAAAGGACTGCGTAAACTGGATAGATGTGTTCATTTTGTCTTTTGTAAACACGAGAAGAATACCACCCAACATACGAAGATTTGATGTGCTCTGTTGTTTCAACATTTTTAAACCTCGTTCTTACAGATGATGGTTGCATGCTAGTAATACCCAGGAAAATGCTTTTTCCATTTGATTTACATTGGCTCGCGTTAGTATAGCCCTCAAAAAAAATCTAAGGATAAAGTTTCTTTATAGATCTGCATTAAGGTTTTTATATGTATTGCTACTGGACTGTCGAGATGGTCCGGATTTTACCGTGACCGAAAACAAGGGAGCTTCCTTTGAGGCATAATTTGTTGAGGCGCGTCCAATGTAATACTGAATTTTAACACATTTTGGTAATACCAAACGTTGTTGGTGTTGAGATGCATTTGGTTTACAACTTTGCAACCTTACCAGATCTTACTATATTTTGCCAATAGTAAAGGGTCTAATCTCTGACATTTCCACCATTCTACCTTTCCTATAATTCCCATGTGTAGTTTTATGCGGCCGAGTAGCAATAGAAACTAATTTAAAAATATAATATTCATTTACTAGCAAATATGCCCGTGCGTTGCACCGGGTGAATATCAAACAAATATGGATGGTTAAGATTGCTTGTGTACTTATAACACGTGCAAAAAAATATTGAATTTGTACATACCTTACAAATATCTCCAAGTTTTATACTGGAAATATCAAAACATATCTCATACTGTATACATATTTAGATTCAGGTCGTATCTCAAATTTTATAATACATGCGTGAGATATTCCAAATTTTCTACACATTTAGAACATATTCCAACTTTCACAAAATTTCATAAACAGGGGCAGTTATAGCTCTGATTTCACCATGCTCTACAAAAGGAAAAAGGTAAAGGCATCTGCAATGGGAAAGAAACACACTTTGTAGTATCAAAATAAAATTCACTAAAAAATCTTTAGTGGAATATGTGCGAATTTTGACATGAAACCATATTAACGTTGGTCAAATACAATATCATATGATTAATACTTTCTAGATAATTTTTTTGTTGGTTTCATTTATCTAAAAATAATCTATGAGTGATTAAATAATTGATTGTAATTTCCCAGTAATTTTAAATGGCTTAAAATAGTAGCAAACAAATTTATGTAAATATAAAAAATAATTAAATCAGTTGCTTAGAAAAATAAACTGATTTTGGCCTAGCATTGTAGTTTAGGGATGAATTTCAAATTCGGGGACAACTTGCGGGACCAAATTTGAACTTATCTGTGCGGAGTGTATACATGGCCCATGAGGTGGCCCAATTATGTGGCGACCTGGGAACGGCAACCCGACGCGGGAGAAGCCGCAGCCGTTCGATCTGATCAACAGTCCCGATTGATCCGGACATATATATAAAGTCGGCAGCCCAAACGCTAACCCTAAAATCATTTCCCCTCCCCCCTCTCTCTCTCAAAACGACGGCGTCAGCAGCGCCTCTTCCCCTCCGCCGCTCCCCCTCTCCCTTCCCACCGGCGGCGCCGCTCCCCTTCCTCCCCCCTCCATCGGTGACGCCGTCTCCCTTCCCCTTCCCCCACCGGCAGCACCGTTCCATCTCCCCCTCTCCCTCCCATTTCGCTAGCATGGCACGATGTTGGCGAGTGCTCGACGCAATGCAACGAGGTGAGGGTACGACGACCATCCTTCCATTTCCCCTCTCCCCGTCGGCCTCGATGGTGGGGCTACGAGCCTACGGCGCAGAGACGGCAGCGACGGCTGTCCTTCTCTCTTTCTCCTTTGTTTCCGAGCAGGAGGAGAGCGCTGGAGGGTGGGGCCCCGGGGTAGAGGGAGGGGGTGCCAGCGCAGTTGGGGATGTGGTGAATGTGGCCGTGCCCGGCTGGCCAGGCTATGACAGGAGCGCGGTCGACAGCAATGGTGACGAGCTCGGAACAACCGGATCCGACGGGAAACTCGCTCATTTGTGTGATTTTTCCCTTTTTCTAGGGTTCTCAATTTGTGTAACTGTCCGATTGGATGATTCTTATTCTTTTAGATTCTCCGTGCAGTTCTGTTCGATAGGATGACTTTTTTCAGGTTCTCAGTCCTGTGTAGTTCTGTTCGATAGGATGACTTTTTTCAGGTTCTCAGTCTGTGTAGATCTTTGATTTGATTTTGTGCTTTATCCATATTACATGATTGGTATATAGATGATGAGGACATCACTTCGTCGGATACGCTCATAACTTTACACGTTTCAATGATAATTCCAAGTCCAAGTCTAGTTCGGCCTCCGGAGACAGCACTGACTTCAAACGGACCTAGCGCCTTCATGCCAACTCCGATTTGGGTGATCTTGGACTTCGTGGAAAGCTTATCTCGCTACCTTCAAACGCATCCGGTCTCATGTCCAAATTCATCTCGAGTAAACGGGAATAGCCAAAACAAGACAGTGCTGTTGTTGAAACCGAACTTGGGCCTTGGGCCTTGTAATAGACTAGGCCCATCTCGGAAGTGTCTCCCTCCACCTCCATGAATTAGCACTTAAACCTAGCTTTATTTTTCTCTATAAATAGCTTTCTACATCCTCAAAAACTTTTGGGTTTTGTTTAGTTGAATTTTGCCAAGTGCCATTCACCTTGTCTCTAGTCCTCGTTCGATTAGTCGGCGACTATTGATTCAGAGCCCCCAATAGTTGGTGTGTTGATTTGCCGGGTCGATTAGATCTACCACTTCAATCGCAACTATTTCTTCGTGCTTAATTACCTATTCGCAATATTTAGATTGCATCTTATCTTGTTCTTGCAGTGTTCTCTCGTTTGCATTGCAGGGATCATCAACCGCGCGTCACGGTTGGTACGACATCGTTTGTGGTGTACCGATTGCACGGCGTCCTGGACTTGTTCTGGTTGGTAGCCACGTCGTAAAAGTCACACTCGATCAAAACGAGAGTTATCCCCTGACCAGAAGATCGAGCCACAAGAGAGAGCGTCATCAGATTGATTAACTTGTAATGCTTGTATTGAACTTGGTACTACTGTACCTTTTCTTTAAATTGTGACATTGTCTTTGCTTGTGGGATATGGTTGAACTGATATTTGGACATGTAAACGGGCATGCCCACGGGCATATGGCGTCCGCGGGCGACGGGCATGGGAAGTACTCCTTTCCCGTCATGTAGTAACGGGCATGCTCGCGAGCATAAATTACCTCGCGGCACGGGCATGGGTAGTCACCACCCGTGCCCGTCGTGCCCGACTGCCATCCCTACACATAACTTACCCTAACCAATGCATTTCAACCCAAATCCCCCAAAATATCCCTAAATCAGCTAGGGTCTCGACGGTGAGGTTAGCGGAAGGAGGCCGAGAGGTAGCGGTTGTGGCGGCCTCGGCGGTGAGATTAGCGGCAGGAGGCAGCGCAGTGCAGCGGGGTTACCGGTGGTACAGTGCAGCTGAATTAGCGGCGGGAGCCAGTGCAATGGCAATTGCTAATCGGGACCGCATTTTCTATACATGCAAGGAGAAAAATGAGAGGGAAGAACAATTTGAGGATTTTTTTTTGGGATTCTGGTGTTACTATATAGCTACAAGGAGATATATGCGACGTGTTGTGATGTGGAGGGGGTTGAGAGCAAAAGTGTTGCCTACGTGGCATGCCACGTTGGCGGTCAAATGCAGTCAAAGGACGTTTGGACCAAGGTGGTACATTAAACCAAGTTCACGGATCTAGACGTGCAATTTTTAAGTTCACGGACTTAAGGCCTTGTTTGTTTCAGCTTAAGATTATTGTAATCTAGATTATCGAGCCAGGTTACTATAAGCTAGATTATAATAAGCCGACATAAAATAAGTTGTTAGCTGTTTGTTTCTCTGGATTATTAGTTGCTTGTTAGCTATTAGCCACCCAATAATCTAAAAAGGCACCTTTAGAGTAGATTACCATATTACATTAATCTGGCTTATAGATTGTAATAATATGTTATAATAAGCTATCTGTTTGTTTTAGCTTACATCTAATAATCCATATTATAATAATCCTAAACTGAATCAAACAGGGCCTAAGTGACACCACCACACAAGTTTAGGGGCCGGCCATGTATTTCACTCAAAAAGGTTTTATGCTACTAGAATGTTGCTGAGTATATAGATTCCTATTTTCTTTCAAGGAAGAGCGAGGCTGGTTTGAACTATTAATTTACTGAATCGAGTGAAGCTGTGTTGCGTAACAAGACTATAGGTTGCCAAGGCCTATAAGTACAAGTGGTCGCTCTAACGGTCACTCTCAAACTTACTACTTGAGTGACTTTCGTCACTTAGCTTCTTTAATAGGGTTCAAACAATATAAGAATTCACAATATGAAGAAAAAGTCAATGAAAAAGTTAATAAATTAAAGCATTATGATTGCTATAAACATTATGGCAGTGGAAGCCAGGTCATGGGAGCTCAGCGCCAATGTCTTTGGCGCTGAGAACTTGACAGGACATAAACACTATGGGTGCTATCCAAAACAGTGTAGTAATGCTATCTTGGTGGTGGGCGTCTTCACCTTTATATCCAAAGAACCCTGGTTTGACTCCCTCAACCTTTATATCCACATACCTAGTAGTAGTCGACTAAATCTCGGTAGGACCCACCACATACCATGACCTATACGAAAACAACCTTCGGATATAGGAGGACGGATATAGGAGGAGTCCCGCATAAGAAAGGATGACTAGAGTTTTATATGGAAACGACAAGTCTACTCGGATTGTATATATATAAATCCCTGTGCGGCCGGATCAGTTGGCCTGGACCGATCGATCTCCATCCCGCGTGCGTCCTGCTGCTTCGTCCGCCGCCGGCGGTTTACGCGTACGCGCGCACAATCGCACATAGATCGATCCGTACGTACGTGATGGCGGCGAGGCCGCGAACCAGCAAGAAAAGGAAGACGGGCGATGAGCGGTCGGCGGTCACGCTGCCGGAGCACGTCGTGACGGAGGTGCTCCTGCGCCTGCCGGCGAGGTCTCTGGCGAGGCTGCGCTGCACCTGCCGCTCCTGGAACGCCGAGGTGTCGTTGCCCGGCTTCCAAGACAGACACCACGCTCTCGCCGCCGCCAAGTTAACCTTCCTGGAGCCTGCACCTACGCACATGGGGTCGTACCGAATAAGAAGAGGGCTCAGTAGGCGGACTTTGCCGTGGCTCAGCAATTGCTTCGACTGTCCGAGAGTGATCGGCTCCAAGCCCTGCTGGGGCCTCGTCCTCATTGCCAGGCCGTGCGAAGCCTACTCCGTGTGCAACCCTACCACAGGTGAGATTCTGCATCTCCCGCGGTCGCACCGACCTCACTGTGCCACTGGCATGGGCTTCCACGCGCACGCGCTGGCCAGAGAGTTCAAGGTGGTGCAGTTAGGCATAGACGAAGAGGTAGTGGGCAAACTGCACGCCATTGTGCTCACCGTTGGCGACGCCCGAGGCTGGAGGGCCATCTCGTCGTTCCAGCTCGGCCTCGGTTTCACCGACGACGACGCCTGCATCGACCGCGATGTGCAGCCGGTGTTCGCGGATGGGTGCCTCCACTGGAGTTTCAGGACAAACTACCTCGACAAGCCCCACGGCGTCCTCTCCTTCTCGCTCGCCGACGAGTCCTTCCGCCGTGTTCCCCAGCCGCCTTTCTCAATGGTCGACCTCGTTCCGGTCCACTTGAACGGAGTCAGAAACTACCGTCTGTTGCGAGCCAAAGGCATAAGGTCCGGGAGCGGCGAGGAAGTGGCCATGCCGGTTGGGAAAACGCTCGCGGAGCTCGACGGCCGCCTGTGCATGGTACGCGACGTCCGCCACCGCAGCGACCACGACGTGCTGTTGGAGATATGGAAGCTGCAGGACTACGACACCGGGAGCTGGTCGCTGGACTACCGCGTCGACCTGCCAGCGCCGGGCCAGCGCCAGCGCCAGCTGCTCACGGCACCGTGGCTCGTCGTCCCGCTCACCTACCTTGGTGGCTCCCGCCCGGGAGACAAGAAGAGGAAGCTTCTTGTCGCGACCACGGCGCACGAGGCTCATGTCTACGACCCGGACTCCGGCACTCTCCGGACGGTGGCCTCCATTGACAGCTCGGGGGACGACGACGATTCAATACGTCTCTTCCTGTACCAGGAGAGCCTTCTTCGGCTTCCTGGCATGCAGCATGACCTAGGAAATATTAAGTTTGTACAACTTTCCAATAGTGAGCATATGTAATCCTGAGCTCGTAGCTAGGCAGAGTGAATACTTAATATATTTGCATCCACCGCTTCCAGAGTTAATCAAGTGTGGCCAGTTTCATCTCTCAACAAACAAATATATCCTTAATTGCTATAGGAGAGTACGTGTTAAGCCACTTCGTGGAGCTTTCGATCAGTTTCTTTTTTCAGATAAAGTCCAAAATCGTTGCCAACGCAAGGCTGCGAGGAATTCACAAATATATCACTTCGCAAAAATTCGGCTTCTAAAAATTATAAAAAATCAACAAATTTGATTATGGATAAATTACATAGTTATAGTTTGATTTGTTAATCAATTTGTAGAAATCAAATTTAAACTTGTTATTGTATCGTGAAGTGATATATTTATTACATACCAGTGAGCATGCACGTGCAAAGCACATTGATACATAGAATTGTTGATCATTTACTGATACATTATCTCTTTTTTTCCCCTCCAAAAATTGTATGTTCCAGGTGTAAAAATGCACACTTTGAAAGGAACTTTAGTGGAAGTGTCAGGTTTCAGGTCAACAAGCATTTTTAGGACTCCATTCAGGATATTGCCCCTTGGGGGAACAAAAATAACATACAATAAGAGAAAGTGCAAAGCATAATTTGTGGCTTTTATCAGCTGAAAACCAGCATAGCTAATAGTTGGCACTTAATTAATAAAGGTTGTTCTCTTGTTCACATATTAGAAGACAAAAATAACGAATCTAGGAAAGCATTTCCCCCCATTTTGATTTAGGCAGCAACTGAAGGTTACATCTTCACTCAGCGTGGGGTACTGAACTGAGCTCGGCTGACAATTCCAGTTGCCTCAAAGTAACGATCAACACAGCGTGATATGCAACTGCTCTCGCTCCTGCTCAAGCTTGGTCTTGGCTTTGTCACACACTTGGCAATGCACTTGCTCCCAACAGTATGTAACAAAAAACACAAGAGATGGTTATAATCATGCTATGTGTTGAACAAAGAAGCAATGCTGGGAATTGACATGTTTTATGTAAAACACATTTCTCCGTTTTCCACATGTAATCTGTATTACACAAATGTAATATACCAACAGTGGTGATATCACTTGATGAGCAGGACTAATTAATTACTCACATGTCAAACTCAAACTTGATAGCAATGGTGCATCAACGGGAAGGTCAACTTTGCTGCTAACTTTGTGTACATAAATTGATACAATTCAACAGTATATCTTGGTACTTAAAGTCTGCAATTGGACTGTTAAATTTATACTTTTGGATCCCCAGTTTTCTTGAGAAATCCAAGAAGTCATCACCGTATATCCATATAGGGCAAGAAAAACAACATAAATCCACACATGAACGACGACGCCAGCATCGACAGCTAGCGATGTGCATGCACCCGGTGTTGCGCGGACGGGACGGGTGCCTCCACTGGAGTTTCAGGACAGACTACCTCGACAAGCCCCCACGGCGTCCTCTCCTTCTCGCCGCCGACGATTCCTTCCGCCGTGGCTCGTCGCCGCGCTCAGGTACCTTAGACGACGACGCCGATCTCTCCATGGCAGAGAAGAAGAAGAAGAGGAGGAGGAAGCTCCTTCTCGCGACCACTGCGCAGGAGGCCCACATCTACGACCCGGACTCCGACAGTCTCCGGAAGATGGCCTCCATTGCTGGCCGGGCAACGACGATTCAATACGACTCGTGCTGTACCAGGAGAGCCTTGTCCGGTTTCCTGGCATGACACATGCATCATGACGGCAAAGGAAAGATTAAGTTTGTACAGCTTGATAATCGTGAGCAAGTAATCCTGAGTCCGTAGGCAGATCAGTCACGGCAATATTTCCAGTTTTATATCTCTCAACAAATAAATAAATTCCATGCTTTGTGTTAGCCACTTCGTGAAGCCTTCCAGCAGTTTCTTCTTTCAGATGCTAAATCCAAAATCCTTGCCAATGCAAGGAATTCACAAATATATAAATTTAAATTCAACTTCTACAAATTATAATAAAAATAACAAATTTGATTGAATATATTACATAGCTAAAGTTTAATTTGTTAACTATTTTGTTACAATTTGTAAAAGATAAATTTCAACTTATATTCGTGAAGTGATATATTACATATTAATCTATCTTGTTAAAGAAAACTAAAAATAGATTATATACAATAAACAAGCGGACATTTACTCGCGTGATTAGAATCCTTATAGTGAACGGATGCACGACCGTCAGGTTCCAGCAAGGCCTTGCACGCTCGAACTGAGAATTGAGCATCTTGAGTGCAGCCGTGGAGTAACGGAATGAACTGACGCGCTGCGACCGTTAAAAATCACGAGAATCCTCACCATCAAATAATCTGCTCCCTTAGCTGCTGCTAACTGACGTCTGAGGTGGCTCATGTGCAGCCGTCCAAATCGCCATTCGCAACTGCATATTGTTCGCATGCCACCTAGCATCAACGACGACGACTTTCTGAAATCTCACCAAAAAAAAAAAGAAAAAGAAAGCATTTTGAATTTGTTTTTCCTCCCTGAATTGAAGGCAAAGAATCCTGAATTCGCCGGGAACAAACCTCCTGTCGACGCCTGGACAGATTAGTTAGAACGTAATCCTAATTCAGTAATTCCTAACTCGACATCAGCATCAAGACATTGACACAACCCAAAAGCACACAGAGATAGCCACAGGATTCGCTCCACAGTGAATCCGGACCGTCCAGCCAGGGCACCGCCCGGATCCAATCACCGCCCTCCACGTGGCAAATCTCGCTTCGACTCGACAGCTTAACAGCTTTTCCTCCCTCGTGAAGAGAGCTCCGATTCCGAAACGGCTAAAACCGCTTTCACACTGCCTCTTTCGCGCAGATCCATACAAAACCACCGGAAAATTTTTCAAATCCCGAAGCGGATTCGCGCACGGAAACCCACAGTCGATTCTCCGGCGAGAGGATTGTTTCGGCGGCGAGGTCGGGGGCATGGGGAACAGCATATACAGGTTCCTGTGCGGCCTCTGCTCGCCGTCGCCGGAGTACCAGCCGCACGGCGCGCACCCCGCCGTCGCGGCGCTTGGCCGGGACATCCAGCAGTTCGAGGCCACCTCGCAGGTGAGGGCGTGAGGCTGAAGCTGATGAATTTCGATTTTGCGATGCGTCGGCGTCGTGAGGTGATGGGATTTTATTTTTCTTGGGGGGTTTAATTTGGTTTGTTTTGAATTTTTAAGGTTCCGGATGGGCTGAGCCGGCATGTAGTCTCCTCCAAGAAAGCGCAGGCTAATTGGTGCGTAATTCAATTCCTCCTACTTGTGTTTTCTTCCTCCTTGTTTCGAGCTGGAAATGGATCAGAGCCGATGAGCTTTGTCGTAATCGCGAGGGATTGGGCGTGTGAAAATTTTGAAAGCGACGTGTTCAAGAGGAAAATAACTCTTCTTTTTTTTTTTTGAAAAAACAAAGTTCATTTCTTTCTTTTGGAAAAGTGAATTTCCTTTCTTTTTCAAGCAAGAAGAAAGGAAACAAAATCTATCATTCGCTGATTTTGGTGGCGGAATTGTGGTTCAGTCGAGGGGTATCGAGATAACTTTACTAAACTGAACCGAAATAATTGAGTGAAGCTTAATCAAGGCAACGGAGAATTCGGTAAATTAATTTAGAGTCATAAATGCTTGCAGTAATTGTCATTAGCCAGTAGGCAGTTAGGCACGGTAGGATTTCCTCAAACCGCTGCCATGATGCTAATACTACTGTGATAAAAATTTCTGGTGCTCATGAAAGGTACAAGAAGCTGATAGTGACATGGAAGAAAGCCAGGCCGGCGCCGAGGACGCCGGAGGAAGCCGCGCGGCTCGTCGTCACCACGCTGAAGAATCATCAGAAAGCAGACGTCGAGGTATATATCAAAGATTCAAACTTCCAAGGCGCCTGAATTCTGAAAGTCTGAACAATCGATGCCTGTTTATGCTTGTCCAGGGATTCTTGGTTTTCTATGGCCTTCCAATTCCAAACGCAGCAGCAACAGCAAGTACCCCTGCGCCTCACACTGCACACGTCCCAAAACCACAAGGTTGCAAGTTTGAGCTGCACACTCTCCCGGTGAGACTCATGACTACTTTCTGATCTCTGAATTTTCCTCGCAAAAAAACAAATATCATCTGAATTTTTCATGCCAAGAAAGGCTCTTGGGCTAACAAATGCACCTGCTAGTTTCTTAGGTCGATGCAAAGGCCGTGGCCGACGGAGACACGATCACCGTGTACATTGACACGGCCGATCCTCGGGAGTCCGGCAATGTTCCCCGTGAAATTCAGAAAGCGGCGGCCGAACGGACAAGGGCGCGCGCGGCCAGGGATTACCAGAAGGCCGACGGGTTGCAGAAGATGATAGCTGATGCAGGATATAGGTCATCACCTTGCACTTCACATCGATCAATCAGTTTTTTGTTAAATTTTCAGAGATGGTTCATGGTTCAGGCTGTGTGACAATTCTGAACTTCTCAATGCAGGCAAGTTCCTAACGCGAGAGGCGAGGAAGTCCTCGCAAAGAAGTACAGGATCAGGCTAAGGTCCGTGTGCTACTATCTCTTGATCACTCGATCAATGAGAAAATGATTCTGCCATTTTTCATCTTCTCAAGTTTGAGGTGGTTGTATGAAATGAATTGAAAAATGCAGGGGGATTGATGCGCCGGAGAGCGCCATGCCGTACGGCAAGGAGGCAAAAGAGGCGCTTCTGAAAATGGTGCAGGGAAAGAGCCTGAAGGTCTATGTGTATGATGAGGACCGGTATGGTAGATGCGTCGGAGATATCTACAGCGATGGGGTGTTTGTTCAGGTAATCATGCAGTGAAATCAATTTCATCGTTAGAACACTTTTGCTCTTGTTGAATTGCAAACGGCACATTGTGCACCAATGGGAGAAGCTTAGAAAGTACTACTGCGATAGTTTGTGCCATGTGCCATTTCGCTTGCAGTTGTTATACTGCAGTTTTGTTTAATGGAGTGTTACTTAGGATCATGAAAGTTCAGGTGTTTAACTGGAATATGAAGGAAAGTTAATTCGTTCTTTTAAAACTTTTGCTTCCGCGTTCTGCAAGGAACTGTGAAAATATTTCATCACATGACACGTACTGAAAAAGTTTATCTTTTCCTGAAGCCTATCTTTCTTCCATACTTATACAAGGTATATAATTTGCCTCTTGCTTTCTGAACAGGAGCAAATGTTGAAAAAAGGATGTGCATGGCACTATACTGCCTATGACCAACGACCAGAGCTGGCCAAGGTACATTGAAACCATACAGCTACACAGATCACTTGAGTGAAAAGCACCATGAACATTCATGTTGTTCTGTATCATATTTCTAAATGAGAGCCTTTGATTTTTCAATCTATCAGTGGGAGAAACAGGCGCAATCTGGCAGGAAGGGCTTGTGGGCGGCGTCAAGGCCACAGAAGCCATGGGAATGGAGGAGGGACAAGCGCAATGGTACAGCATGAACATGAACCATGAACAACAGATGATTGATTTATAATATTAGCTCTTTCAGACTTGTAGCCCGGAGCAATATATGCTTTACACCACAGTAGAAGTGTAGATCGTGTAGTGTGTACACTAGTACATCGGCAGAGGGGTTGTCAAGGAAGAAAAGGGCGTTGATTGGTGTGTGTACTATAATTGATTAAGTGCATATCGTGATTTGTGTGTTGTATTGTATTTGAGAATTGCATTGTTGTAAAACTGAAACTGGTAGAGGATGTCCAAGTGAATTCAATGTTGTTCAGGAACTTCATAAAGCTGAATATAAGTAATCATCTATCCCCCTTCTCTGAAAGCGCACAAATCTTAAAGCAGCATATTGTACCTTTTTTTTTTGCCGGGAGCAGTGGCGGATCCAGAAAATCGATTCGTTGGTGTCATAACGTGTTTATCGGTGCCATAGTATGCTAATTATGCTTAAATCATGGTGTTATAATATATGAATAAACAGTTTTGTTATAGGTTTTGCCGAAAGCCGTCAGTGTCTGACACCGACATTTATACTGTAGATCCGCCCCTAGCCGGAGAGTACTAGCTCCATCCACACATACAAATATTTTGACCATTCCATTTCTAATTAAATATAAGGGATTTTGGGGTCTCGAGAATAAAGAAACTATAACAGACATTTCATCGGTTATCATTAATTCTCGTTCGATGTGCTAGAAGTACAACAGATAATATCTCAGCTTTTTTATTACAACCTTAATTTTTGCTAAATAATCAATTACTACCTCCATTTTAACGTATGACACCGTTGACTTTTTTCCAACGTTTGACTATTCGTCTTATTAAAAAAAATGTGTAATTATCATTTATTTTATTGTGACTTGATTCGTCATCAAATGTTCTTTAAACATGACATAAATATTTTTTATATTTGCATAAAAAATTTGAATAAAACAAATGGTCAAACACTGATCGAAAAGTCAACGGCTTCATACATTAAAATACGGAGGGAGTATATCTGTTAACGAAGGGAACAAACATCCAATGACTTTGTCATAAACAGACCTGAATTGGAGACAGCTCAGACAGGGAGATAGAAGCCCAAGCCTATGAACGGAGGTGCTGAGTTCATTAGACCTAAGGCCCAACAAAATCTCCAAAAAGTAGGCCCAAGAAAGGATACAGCCCATGAGCCCATGATACACATTCGAAAGAAGCCCACCAGTAACGCTCCCAGGCCGACCCAGCTCGGTTCGCACGCCACGGACGCGCGAACCCCGCCGCGCCGGCGCCGCCTCGGCCTCGCCACGGCTTCCGCTCGCCTGCGCCGGCGGCGAGCGGGAAGAGCTTGCCGCCTGGGCGCCGGGTGGCTGGCTGGCCTCCTCCTCCTCCAGGTCCAGATCTGCGGGCCGGAACGGCGTGGTGCACCACGGGCTCGGGTGCTTGGTGGTGGCATGTACGCCGCTCACAGGCATCGCCGCGAGAGGGGTGCCCATGCCCACGGCGGCGGCGGCGGAGGAGGAGGAGGAGGAGGAGCTAAGGAGCGGCGCGGTACGTCGCCGGTGCTGTTCTGCTTTGTAGCCGCTGCTGTCCTCGTCGGAAATGCCTGCCACGGGCTGTTCCCGCAGGTATTGAGAAATGAGCGCTGAGTTCCTGACGCGTTTAAATCCACTGATTAGCTGAGTTCCCTTCCAAATTAGCACTGAAATTACAGATCTACATATATCTGAAGAAATCTGTCGATTTTTCTTTTTGTTGACCTGTTTATACTGTCTAAGATTGATAGTGGAACCGTTGTAGATTCAGCTGGTGAAGAAACTCCAATGTCTTGGTGTCCTAAATTCGATTTCTTGGTCGTTTTACTTTGCTGTTGCAGAAGAAGGTATCAAGCCATGGATTTAATTGGATAATGTCGTTGACGCCCAAACCTCAAGGTGTTAAGTATGAGCTGCACACGCTCCCCGTGAGGCCTCACTCTCTTTGCAATTGGCATATCCTTTAGCAATGCTGTGGTAGTTGAATGTCTGAAAAATGTGTGCTAGTTTCTTCAGGTGGATTCTAAGGCTGTAACTGACGGCGACACGATTACTGTTCACGTTGTCACAGCTGATCACCCGGGGTCTTTGAATGTGCCCCAGGAAGTTCAGAGAACAGCGGCTGACCGTGCCGAAGCACTGATGACCAAGAATTATCAGAGGGCTGATGAATTGCAGAAGATCATACTTGATGCAGGGTTTAGGTTGTTTTGCTTAGAATTCAGCACAATATTCAGTTTTCTTCACATGGTTTCTGCCTGTGACACTTCTGAAACTTTTCAGTGCAGGCAAGTTACTGACTCAAGAGGTGGACAGGTTCTCATGAAGAAATACCGGATTAGGCTAAGGTTTATCTGGCTTCTGGATTCTTGTTCGAGTGAGGTACTTCTTTCCAACTGGGCTGATATAATGTAATGAAATGTATGAAATGCAGAGGCATCGATGCACCAGAGACCTCAATGCCTTATGGCAGAGAAGCAAAGGAGGAGCTAACAATGCTGGTGCAGGGAAAGAGACTGAAGATTTCTGTGTATGGCAATGACCGGTACAGTCGATTAGTTGGAGATGTCGATTGCAATGGGGTATTCGTGCAGGTAAGAAATCACATTGCGGTCTGCTTGGGCCCTGGAGTTCTGTCCGAAAGGTCTAGCATACTGAAATGTTTGGGCCCTCTAGTCTTGTGATCACAAGTTTACAACTGTTTCATTGAGGTTCTTCCATGTACAACGAAATGTATGTATTCAGGATCATGAAATGCTTAGAGTTTTTGATAAGAGCATAAGTCAGAGCTACAGACACAAGCTTTGATATAAATCCTGCAAGAAAATTTCTGAATTTCCTGTGCTGAAGAAGACACATGCTTTCTAGCACTGATTTTAGAGAGTTATTAGTGACATTTTGAATACGAAATATATTAAGCTTATTCTTTATTTTTCAAAAGGAACACATGCTGAAGAAAGGGCTTGCATGGCACTACATTGCCTATGATCAACGACCGGAGCTTGCCAGGGTAAGCAATGCATTGTCCAGTACTAAGTATGGAACACCTGACAGCTCAAGTTTACTTGACTGAAGACCATGCTCTGAACATTTTCTTCAAGCATAAACACGAGTTACTGACAGACATAAATTTTCAGTGGGAGAATCAGGCAAAAGCGAGTCAAATTGGTTTATGGTCTTTGCCGAACCCTGACAAACCATGGGAATGGAGGAAGGAGAAGCGCATCAGGAATTCAAGACAGGGTAAAATCAGCCGTGGATTTCAGTTGATTTAGGCCCTGTTTGGCACAGCTCCAGCTCCAGCTCCAGCCCCACCCCTCCTGGAGCTGGAGCTCAGCCAAACAGTTTCAGCTTCACCAAAACTGGGAATAGAGTTGGGTGGAGCTCTCTCACAAAATGTACTAGAGTTGTGGAGCTGGGTTTAGGCAGCTCCACAACTCCACTCCAGACTCAACTCCTGGAGTTATATTTAGGAGTTGGAGTTGTACCAAACAGGCCCTTACTCTGCAATCTTCTAGCCCAGAGGCCAGAGCAATGGTTCTGTAGAATCTGTAGCTTGTGCCGTGTATACCTGGAAATTTTACTAGCTGTTGTAAGGCAAATTAGCAGTGTTGATTGAGTGTAACCTGTAAGTTGTAAGCTCCGACTTGGGATGAGGATTTGTTGCATTCGACTGTTGTAATTCCTGTAACATGGGACTTGACTGGTCGTTATAAACCTGTAATGGATATCGTGTTGATTAAACCAAAGGCATATGATTAAGTGAGGAAGTGTCAAACATGAGCCAAGCAATGTAGTTGCACATGAAACTGTTGAAGAACCAGAGATTTTAGGGCTTTTCATCGTAGTTTATTTTCCAATATTGGCTCTTATATCGTGAATAATACAAATATAAAAGTTTTACTCATAAATTATTTTTATTGCTTCGTTTATTTTTCTATGACTTATCGGTTGTAGCTCAACCAATCAGATGCCGTTGTGATGTCGGTTTACGGAAAATTTTCACATGTCCCATCTTTCATCGAGATAAAAGAACACCATGAGAACCGTGCCTAGCTCGGTTGGTATGGGTTGATTGCTTTCGCCCAGCAGACCCAGGTTTGACCTCTCGACCTGCTCATATTCCACCTGGATTAAAGAAGGATTGGAAAAATATGTGGCTTCTCGTATCTTAATACCATCGGATGGCTAGCTCTTTCTAGCCATCCCAACTTTTTTTTTATATAAAAGAACACCACATAATCAAATGCCTCAAATTCACCATCATCCAAGGTGCCCTTCAAATTTACTAGACTGAATTGCACTACTTTGAACCGCATTTTATTACCAAACTTTCAGTTTGGACTACTCCTATATAATCTTTTCACTTTGAATTAGGTATTTTTACCTTTTGCATCACTTTGGACCACCCAACACACTTATTCATCTACATCCAACATGCCTATATCAAAAGTATGGTCTACATAAAGCTTCAAAACTTTATCAATATGCAAGAAACCGACATAATCTAGATCATTGATGTATTTGAAAAAAGAGTCAAGTGACTTACCTCGATCGTGTGTTCGCTCGGTAGACATGACACCGTGTATTGTCGCCACATGGATGGACTGCCCTCTCCCCTCTCCATGGCAATTCGCTTCAGGATTGGTGGCCATCTTCTAGGGCTTGCTTACCCGAGCATCTTCGCTTAGGCTTCGACTCCTTGGTTCTCCTGGTCTCTTGGCAACTGTGGAAGGAGTGGAACTCCAGGGTTTTTGACTCGGCACTATCCTCGGTCTCTGTGCTTTTTGAGCCCATTCACTCGGAAGGCCATCTGTGGTCTTCTGCGGGCATTGCTGCTTTGGGGATTTGCTGGGAGTGTAGTGTGCTCCGCCCCCTCCCTCTTGTACGTTGGAGTAGTCTTTTCGCAGTACTAGTTCTTTTTCCCTCCTCTCTAGTATAGGCCTGCCTGCCTGATTGCGTTGTGTAACAAATCTCCTTTTCTTCTAATATATTGACGTGCAATTCTTTTACGCGTTCGAAAAAAAAGTAAGGTGGCCTAAAGTACAACAATGGTAAATTATCTAGTTTATAAAATAAAAACATTAGTTGGAATGGTGGTTCAAACTTCACAGTGAAACTTTGGCATTGTAATAAAAATTGGCCAAACTGTAATTTACTCAATTTATTACTTCTACAAACGGACGGCTACGATGCATCGCGTTAGAATTCACGGAGAAATCCCAGCCTGCAGCTGCAGGTGGTTAGGTTACCCGTTCAGCCGTCCTCCTCCTCCTCCTCCTCCGCCGCCGCCGTCGCCGGCGGCGGGTCTGCGTTTACTCCTCCAAACCCGTCTCGCGTTTCATTCGCAGGTACGCGCGCTCACGTCGATCCTTTGCTGTACATTTTGGGTGGTTGGGGTGCATTGATGTGGGCATGGATGTTGTTTCATCACCATACTTGATAATGCTATGTAGAAATACAGACTTCTTTTTTTCGTGTCTCCCCGTGTTGAATTTGCGCAATTAATTTGCAGTGATGCGTTATTTTTCTCTATATCAGCAGTTAGGAGATCATGGGATTCACTAGACATTTGGGCGGATGTGTTGTTCTTGTTAGGTTCGTTCAAGGATTGAAAGCTTCTGAAATGAACACCATTGGTTGGGACTTCGAGTGTTTTGATGTTCTGAAAGCCTGAAACCATGAAGAATCGAGCAGTAGAGATGTCGAGTGGCGTGTACACGTATAAACATCACTGCGAGGGAGGATTCGATATCCATGAAATCTACATCAAGAGGAGCAAATTCAGGGTGCTGTTCTCTTATGTCGGCGAAATTTTCCTCTTTGCGAATGTTCTGCATGCCTTGCTGTTAAAGGTCGTTGTTCTCTCGGATGATAATCCCAAGTGGTAGCTGAGTCTTCACTATTTCAGTGACCTACTGCATTCTCCCAAAAAATTTATTTGCTGATTCCTGAATGCCAACATTTTTCATGATGTGAATAGATATGTGAGGTTCTTCAAAAACAAGCTTATCATACATGCCTTGTCAGTGATACTCACATGATGTTGATTTTGTTTGGGTACTTAAGATTCAGAAAGCGAAGAAAGGTGTCACCATACGCTTGTGACTTTAATGAGTTTCTGACTTTCTGTGCTCAAATGTTTCAGGAGAGTCTATGCATCAATTCTTTTTGGAGTATTTCATTTGCTTTTGCCGTTGCAAAATGCTTAAAATATAAGCCTGTGAAGAAAGGTAGGTGGGCAGTGTCTGTATTATCTATTTTGTGCATTTTGCACTGATTGTTTAGTTATTTTTTTACCTGAAGGAAGGATAAAGATGTATACCCTTGTTACTCAGGATCCTGATTAGGAATGCTTATATGGAAGTGCAATTGTGTGCTCCTCATTGATACCATTTTAATCCTGTGCAGAGTCATTGTTGATCATGCCAACCTTTGGTGTTCAGCTAGAACAACACTTTTGGAGGTATGAAGATCCAATTTGGATTTTTACAGGGGTGCAATAAGTTCCACTCTTACTTATTCAAATTTTAGTGACACCCCAAGGGGACTTTGGCAATTGCAAATAGATAGGGGTATCATGGTAGTGGAAGTGAAGTCTTCAAAATTTAAATAACTACGAATACTTCTCTCTTTTTTGAGAGAAAATGTACTGAACATGCAAAGTTTTTCAGGAATACAGGCATTGCAGAGACACTTCCCATGTTTCTTAGATTTTATATATGCTGCAGCTCGTAGATTTATTTTCTTTTATCTTCTCTTCATCAAAGCTACCTTTTATGTGGAAGAGTTCATCGTCAATTTGTGCCCGTTGGCAAGCTCCTAAAGCCAGTGTTGAATGAGCATGTGACCCCTATTACATGTTACTGGAGCTTAGTGTTGCTTCTACACAGCGAAGACAAACTCGTGCGTGTTTTTAAGGTAAATTTTGCCTGCTTTCAGTTGGTTTCAAGTGCACTACGAGGAATCCGTTGACTGACGGAGTCCCTTAATTTGCAGAAGGTGTATCCACCAGTCAAAATGATGGTTCCGATATGGAAAGCTTTGGATGCATTCACAAATTATGGTGGCATGGGCAATTCTGTAGCTCTTCAACCAAACCCTCTGCTTATAAATGTTGAACAAGGATGTACAGCGACATGAAGCCGTGATTCACTGAAGACTTTGGCTGACAGAAGAATGTAAACTAAATTTGCTATGGACAAACGAAAATAAACTATAAAATGAGAAAATGTTAGTGATGGAGAGCTGTATTTCACTGGAGGAAGTATTTTATTTCTTCTCTGTTTTTTAGCTGCAGAAATTTACCAGCCCATTTACCACCTTGGCCATGTGTATTTCTGACCCTCTGAAGATTCGCAGTAGAATGTCCTGTACCGGTTTGCAGTTCTTGCATAGGAGTTCATCTTCTGCACATTGTAAACTCATTGCAGTGTACTTTTGCTGGTACTACTAAAAAGCTTACCACTTGGATGAAACCAGATCTGTTCTTCTGATTATATTTTTCCTCGAGCTAGATGTGAACTTATAATAGGAATCATCCTCCCTGCTGCAGAAGTTGACAAGCCACACGGTTGCACTGCTGCAATAACTTCAGAATGTGTGTAAGCTTGAAATCTCACATGCTGAGAGTTTTTATTTAATCCTGTCTGTCTCTTGTCGGCAGCGACTAGTATAGCATATTAACACTGATCAACTGCTAGTTTACTGTCCATTCCATTGATATCAGTTTGTTGCTAACTAGGCCATTAACTGCAGATTTCAGTGGATCTGAAGATCTAGACATGGAGACCTGTTCTTGGCAGTGTTACCAAAGAAGAACTGTCACCAGGTCATCATCATGCCAGCCATATACCATCATCAACACCATGAAACTTCTCATTATCACAACTGTACATGACAAATTGCCAGATCCTGCATCCCCACCTCATGAAGACTACAAAACTTCCATCACATTCTTGGTCAGACTAAACAGCCATGCTTCACCGAGTGTATCAGAACGGTGAAGGGCCCACATGTCAGTGACCCTGTTCGCGGACGAAAAATCCGTATGAGCGTTTGCTAGGGGGATGTTTGCTCACCGACAACTGGAACCCGACACAAGAACCCGGGTCACTGTCGTTGTGAGCTCTGAATTGGAGGGCATGATGAGTGTGCAAGAGGATGACAAGGACAAAGTGTAATGATACATAGCAATCCTACCAGTGAAGAAAAACTGACAAGGATAAGGCATGTTTCCAAATTACATTCCAATATGTGTGGCTAGCTTAGGTCAATTTTTACCTTTTTTTGGTTTTTGTTCTTCCCACTGTGGGCACTGTTCCTGAGTGCTCCCTTTCCTGTACATCCTTTCTGGTCTGATTTAGCAATGTGGCTGTTTCATGTGTATGATATTTTCGGGAATATTTTTGTTTTCGGGAATATCATGTGTATGGTATTGACACTGTGAAATAAAAGTATTTCTTCAGATTTGTCCAATAAAAAAGGTATTTTTATAAAAGCATGTAAACTAACCAGTGTATTTTTAGAGGGCTCGCAATTATCATCATTTTTTTTGGGGAATAATTATCATCAATTTTTGTGACAACTGTTCGGTTCTTAACATTCCAGAGTTGAATAGTGTAAAAGGAGGACTATTTTTCAGATATCTCTCTCCTGCCTCTAATAATATATCCTTTTACCTACTACTAATGCTACACGTGATAGATGGCACCGGTTAAAGATTCTGTTTCTTGATCACTCATTTTTTCATCTTTGATTCCCTTTTGGATCACTCATTTTATTTCCTCCACTTGGTGGCTACAGGTACAGGCAAGATCTTTCAAGTTTCAACGTATCCCGATCGCATCACTGGATCTTACGTGAAATGAAATCACTGGATCTCAGTATCATTTCCATTCTTCTTAATTAGTGTCCACTATCAAATCATTTACCAAGCAATCAGTAATTGTAATTGACTGCATCAAGATGGATGTCACCTGCTAAATCCTGACTCGTAGAATGATCAATGATCATATTGTATTAAATGCACTTGACTAGTTCAATAAAGAACTTAAACTAATGACGAAAAGCGGGCAATCACTTGGTATATTCCACTCCCCCTCATGAGAGGGTCCCTAAGTCTCAAACGTGGAATAGAAATAGGATATAATTATTTTTATTTAATTATGCGTCAAGCATGATTTAAACTTGAGAACTTTAGCTTCCATATCATACCGCGTAAAAGCTTTTTTTCAGTAGTTTCCTTTTCCTTTTCTATTTGGGCCTTTTCTCCCTTCCTCCGGCATAGGCATGTCTGGCTGATTGCGTTGTGCAACAAAACATCTTTTCCCTTCTAATACATTGACGTGCAATCCTTTTGCGCGTTCGTAAAATGATAAGAGAAAACTGAAAATTCACTTATATTTCAACATATCAAAACTAGAAATTAGCAATTTGCAACTTGTGCATCAACAGCCATGAAAGATGATGCATCACCAACAGTCCAGAACTATTATTCTCCCAAAATAAAGGAGGTCAAGATCAGAACTGTTTACTGAAACTAATCAACAGCACTCCTAAGCTGGCACAAGGTACAATTCTTGTAACGAATTAATGTGAAAAAGGGGGGGGGGGGGGGGGGGGGAATTGAACTGCTAACCGATACTGACACACAGTTGATGCCGTTGCTCAGACAGCTGCATATAAATTCCACTGTTCTCCAACATTCTCCCTCATAACTTGCGCCGACGCATTGCAGAAACACACCAATTAATGGATGCCAGCAATTTTCTGAAACTAAATATTCTTGGTGTTTTTTTCTTTCCGTTCAAAAAAAAATATTCTTGGTGTTTTTGGAAATTCTTAAATAAAATATGTGATAGGTATGTGTCTCTTTAATTTTTTTTAATAAAAAGAGAGAAAAATAGATACTATATACGTCTCATATTTTTATGCTGACCAGGGAAGGGAAGCTGAACTAGTCAGTACAGCAGCTACTGAATGTCTGAATTACGAACTCTTCAGTTCATCTGTTACTTTTGAGTCGATTAATTCAGAGAAATTTTGTCGATCAAGTTCTTAAAAATAAAGTGACACATCAGATAGGGGGCACAAACAGTGACGCATGTAACAAGCCTCATTTTCAGGACGCTGCCGTCCATTTCAAATTAAATTATTAATTAACATCATTAACACTGACTGGACCGACTAATCACACTCTCAGGACAGTCATTAGCATATATGTCCCTTCTCATTACACGACAATCTAGCACCAGAAACTACCTACACTTATGTATGTACAGCGACAGCTGATCGCACTGTTAACGTATGATTCACACATGGTTGGCCGTAGCCTTATACAGTATTGGCCGTAGTCAACCTCTTCAGACATTTCTAAGCAAAACTAGTCCCTCCATCTTTCTAAAATAGTATAGTTTTAGTTAGTAAAAACATAGTATTAAGCATGAGGTTAAAAAATTACTACGTCCTTCGGAGAAAAAAAAAAGAGAATAAAAGGTACTACTATTAGTTTAATGACTAAAAAGAAGAAAAATATGAAATGGTATTAAAGAGCTCTAGTGGGCCACTCTAAAACCTCACTCTTTTATGATAATTTTTTAGGTTAAAACTACACTATTTTAAGAACGGAGGAACTCACATTCACAATATTTTTTTTAGATTACCCATAACATCTTATTTATTCTTTTTTCATTTCAAATTTTTCTCTCCATTGAGTTATAAAGGGTACTAGTATATACTCCCTCCATATTTTAATGTATGACGCTGTTGACTTTTCAACCAACGTTTGACCATTCGTTTTATTTAAAATTTTTATGCAAATATAAAAATATTTATGTCATACTTAAAGAACATTTGATGACGAATCAAGTCACAATAAAATAAATGATAATTACATAAATTTTTTGAATATGACAAATGGTCAAACGTTGGACAAAAAGTCAACGGCGTCATACATTAAAATATGGAGGTAGTACTACAGTTCCATCAACTACCATACTCCCTCCAGTCAAAATTATTTAACATTCATTTAGGACAAGATTTAATTAAAATTTTAAAAAAATGACCATCGGTAATTTCTCAAATGGTTTGTTTAAAACCTAAAAACAATGCGGCATGAGCATATTTGTCTTGATAAGGAATAGTGTTTTAAACCTATTAGATTTCACAATTTATTTTAATGTACAGTTGATGAACAATTTTTTAAATATTTTGATTGAATTATATCCCATGCATCAAATATTTTTAACCGGTGAAAGTATTATGTAGAGGGTTTTTTTAAAAAAAATTGTTCGCAGTGCCTCGTACCTCGATTTTAGAAGAATGTCGAGATTTATTACTCATAATTTTGTGCGATGTTACAATATATAGCAGAGAAAACACAAGACTAAAACCCTAAAAACTACAATTAGAAAGAAACTAAAAAAACCTGTAAAAAAAACTCAGCAAGCTCACCTCCGAGCTTACAATCATGCGCCAATAGCACCTGCACACACTGCTGGGAATATACAAGACCAATCGCCTCTACGCCTATGACAAAGCTTAATTTTATCCTAAATTAACGGTAGAAAAGTGTGGTAGCCTCTTTAAAAGGTGAAAAGCAGTGCTTATTTCTCAGTTTTTTAAAAAGATAATAGAACTGGTATTCCATCACTGTATTTGGCATAGTCTGCAACGGAGAGAGAGTGTGGCCGATCGATCGATCGATCCATTGGTTTCTTTATTTCCACGTGGTTTTGTCGTTGAATTGCTCCTTTCGGTCTCTGAAAAATTGAATGGTGTGCCATGCGAAAACAACAGGCCACTGTCGCAAACCGTCACCGGTCACGCAGCGAAATTATTCAGTTGACGAGCAAAGAAAATTCACAATTTCTTCTTTGAGCTTCTGACATCTAAAATTTCTTCTAAAAAATCTCGAGCTTTTTAAACAGTTTGCTAATACTTTTATAATTAAAAAAAATAATTAGAAGTTAGAGGTTTAAAAAGTTAGCTTTTTTTTTATTTTTACCACAGCTGGCTACTCATGCAACTTCTTAAAATCTCGTGCTCTCCTGAACAGAGCATATATGCATCAATCGATCAGCACGGCTTGGTTCATCATGTCCTTATGGGCGTTAGGACTTATGCATCGATCGCTCACATCATTTTCTGTCTCACTGAAACAGTTTTATTAGATGGGGTTGTTTGAAATGAAAAGAACGTCGTTTTGTTCGTTAGTTAGGTTAATTAAGCCTGAATTCTGCTTTATGTTATAATCATGCCGTCTTAAAAGTATTTAAACTAGGTATTAAAAGTGGACTTGACAAGACTGGATTACAGGAACAGATATATAATTAAAACCATTTTCAGATTCAGAACCGAGGCTCATGAATCACGATTATGATGCAATTACCAGCGACAGATTCCTAAATTCAGGTGCACTCTAGAGACAGATTGTTAGAACAAGCAAAGTTATTTATTGGTGCTGCTACATCTTACAACCTCAAGCGTGTACAGTGCCATATACTTTTTCTGAATGAGTAAACTGAATTTCAATATCCGAAACGTCTGTAAATTCAGCAAACATTCAGTTCATTCTTCAGCTGCCTGATTTTTTCCTGAATATAGCTAGCTTGCTACATGCCTGAATAAAACTGCCAGTTTTGCCTCTTTTTTTTTTCACCGGCACTGAATTACATAGGTGGAACGTTATGAGATGTAATTTATTGGTTCTTGAAGATGCTGGAGTACCTTTATCTTTCAATGATATGTATCATAAGCCGAGATGCTTTTCCTTTCTTTGAAATCGACACCTTAGCTGTGCTCTCATGATCCATACCTTACAGATTAATGAAGGTGCTTAACTATATACACACTTTATCTGAAGCAATGTGGATCGATTTGCAAAGTAGTTGCACATGCAGGAACACCATTACTTGCTGACAAAATGACGACGCTACATTGAATGCAGTGCTCATTCACTCTGACGGTTCATGCTAGCTTCTCGTTGATATTATGATTTGCCATTTGCCAATGCTGCTAGCTGGCTTGGTCCAATCCTTTGAAGTGCCTTGTAAAGCATGCAAGATACGACTACTGTGCTAGCTTAACTAAACCAAGTTACACCTAGCTATGACAATAATCATCAATTCCAATCAATAGCAATACATGTTCTTGCTACTACATCTATCTCGGCCAATTAGCTACCTAGTTTAATTTTACCGTTAAACCCACTTGTTGGGACTAGCTAGTAGTACAATCAAGTTACTCACAAGCTAATTAATCAGGTGAGAGTTAAAAATGGTTTAAAAATATAGAATCACGTGATAGCTAGCCCGTTGATGCAAGGAGTTCATTTGTTTTGTTTTGCTTTCAAAGAATGTATTTGATAGACTCTTAATTAGAGTGGACTTACCGGCGCCATCGACGGAGGTTAGTGTGAGTTAAACTAATATCGATGGATTAATTAGCTCTTAAGACCGGGGTTAATTAAGTAAGGGGACATACATGTATATTTGTCAAGTGAGCTGTCTAAAATTAATATAATTGATCATTGTCTTCTTGGAAATGTCCTTGCAATGTCTCCTCCACTGTCCTGATGCCCTTCAGATGGGGGAAAAATCTATGGCCAAATTGTACGTACTGATAGCCCTACTCAGTACTGTTCCTTAATTGTTACAGCTCCTCAACATGCATAGCTAATTTGAATTAATTAGATTGGGCCATCATGTTCTGCACGTATTAATACATGGTTTTTTTTTTCCTTCTGTTTTCAGAATAATAAGCTATAGTGCAAATGCATGAAGACGTTATTCAGACACTCAAAACTGCAAAGTGTCCATGAGAGTAGCATCATTCAGATTTCAGAGACACTGAATTAAGCACACCAAGTCCGGCATGTGTGTAAATGGTTTTGAATCATGTTCAAAAGGTATATACTACTACTATCAAATATGTCAAAAACAACTACAAAATTGTACCGAAAAATCAATTATGTTTCTAGGAACCTAGCTACTCTCTGTCATTGTGCGCGTCTCTGTTCATGATCAGATTCAGAATCAATCATCACTGCGGCCATCCGCATTGATTTCTCAACGACACAAGTAGCTAGGGGGAAACCACTGTTCTAGAATAAGTGCATGCACAATAACACGTAGCTGGTCCTCTTCGTAGGCATCCCATAAAATCGAAACATGTCCTAGCAAATAAATGTAACGATATTAGAAATATATAGAAGCAGAAAAACATCGATATAAATAAAGAGTAATTTTACAATCCTTAAGAGTTATTTAAATATATCACTTTATAGTGTAAAAGTTAGTACCTTTTGATACCTTATACTAGAGCTACTGAATTTTTAGTGTAAAAAATAGTACCTTTTGATACCTCATATATACTAGAGCTACCGAATTTTACAATAAAATGAGGTACCTTCTCCTATAAAATTTCTCATAAATATAAAGAACTGCGAAATTTCTCATAAATATAGTGGAAGAATCTTCCAGCCTCTGTGCCGTGTATACATAAACATACAAGGCGTGCAAAGGAAAAATTACAAATTTTGCAAACATGAAAATAATATAACACCATGCATGAATATGTAGAATTTACAGATTCAAAATCAGTTCCAAGGAGATGCCATGATCTGCAATGCAAGGGGCATCAATTTATATAGATTCTACCATTCTAGCACACCCATGCATGCTCATATATTATTCTCCATATATACTTCATACAAGCTTAATTAATTAAGCATATAACACTTTGGTGATAGTAATTAAACTCTTCCATAAATATCACTCCATGAAAAAGCCACATATATATGCATATGGTAAATAGAACACTGTTAAAACCTGCAAATTACACCCCAAGTTGAAACAGCAGCCGAGTGACAGTGACAGACAGCGTGAACTACGAGGCAAGAAGAGGAGAGGCTACGCCGCCTTCTGCGCCACGGCGGCGCTAGAGCCGTGGCCGCCGGCGCCGGCGCCGGCGGCCACCGACGAGATGGCGCTCCTCACCGTCATGGCGACGCGGCAGTTCTTGATGGCCCTGAAGCTCTCGTGCCGCACCCTGAAGCACGCCGTCGACGCCGCCATGTCGTCGTCGCCGCCGTCGTCGTCATCGTCGTCGTCGTCCCCGAACGCGCGGCCGCCGCCGCCGTGCCCCTGCAGGCTCCTCATCGACGAGCACGTCGGCGACTGCGTGCTCCTGAACGACAGCGAGTACGACGAGTAGAACGAGGCCGACGACGACGACGACGAGGTGGAGGAGGCGCAGGACGACGTCGGCGAGCCCGACACCGGCCGGCCGCCTCTCCGCAGCCTGATCTTGGGCAGCACGAACAACCTGAGGATGCCGTGCTTCCCATACTTCCTTCCTCCTCCGCCGCCGCCGCCGCCGGCGGACACCTTGCCGGCGGTGTAGTAGGACGGCGGCGGCGTGAGCGGCGGCAGCACGGCGTCGGACATGGCGTTCTTGGGCGTGCCCGGCTGCGACTCCCACAGGAAGGGCACGGAGCCCGCGGAGGCGACGCCGTAGTACACCCTGAACGACGGCGCCGCGGCGGCGCTCTCCCTGGACAGCAGCTTGGAGAACACCTTGCTCCCCGCCGGCTTCAGCTGGAGCTTAGACGCCTCCTCCTCCTCCTCCTTCTCCTTCTTGGCCGCCGCCATGGATGGACGCGATCGAGGAGGAGGAAGAGATCTCAAGCTCGAGGAGAGGGAAGCTGGAGAGAGTGAGGAGGAAGACGAGAGAGCGCGGCGGCGAGTGGCTTCTTCTTATGCTGCGCTGCGGTGTCAGTGGCCGGGAGTAATACGGTTTTATTAGTGGAGATTAGTTGGGTGTTTAATTAATTAGTTAATTAATTTGCACGTCCTCTTAATATAATTAATCCGCTTGCTATTGCTATACTACTGCTGCTCACCTCTTCACTCGCTCAGATCCGAGGTAGCAGAGTTGACTGTTGACTTGGTGTTGGCCTACTAGGATTTATTAGGAGTAGGATTTCCCAGCTAGAATTTCAGTGGGAATTTTCTGCTCAATGGAAATGGTTGAGAATTTAAATATTTTTTTAAAACATTGTACAAATTCGTAGATGCTCTTAAACATGTAAGCACACTCACCCTTGTAAACGCATACATACATCTAGGGGTGAAAACGGTACGGAAACTTTCCGGATTCCGAACCTATTTTCGAAAACGGAATATGTCGGTCGGAATTTTTTCGGAAACGGAAACGAATTTGGAAATATTTTCTCGGAAACGGAATCGGAAATGATAAGGGTAGTTTCCATCGGAACTCGGAATCGGTCGGAAACTTTCCGGAAATTTCCTCGGAATTACCAGAAATGTTATGACTGAAATACCCTTGATTCCTTTTTTAAGCACTAAATAGTGAATACCATGGTGTTTGGCTGTTATTTTTTAAAAAAATATTTGTTATGCAAATCTAAAATTACATAAGAATATTTTTTGTGCTACATTGGGATTTATCAACAACATTACTCTTTTAAACATAGATAATTTATTCAATTGGATTTATTAGTTTGAGGGGTTTTTTATTCCGATAAATTTTCGTTACCGTATTCGCGCCGGTTCGTTTTCGCTCCGTTTTCGATTTCGATAATATTCGATTCCGTTTTCGTATCCGGGGTTTCCGATTCCGATTTCGATTCCGAAAAAAAATATGAAAACGAAAACAATAAAGATGGTTTCCGTCCGTTTCCATACCGTTTTCACCCCTACATACATCTTACCACTATGAGCATATCTAACTCTTCAAGAAATTAGAGTGACATATTTTAAGATCGGTGAGGTTATGATATATGTTTTTATTGTTAACATGCCGCTGAAAGAATAATTATTACAAATACGAACACCCATTTCATGTTTAGGACTTGCGGATGAGCAAGTTCCATCCTAAGAAATCTGTAATCAGCTATGCTATGTTCAGTTTGCGTGAGATTTTAAATATTAGAAAACAACGTTATTTTTGGTCCAGTGTATTGTTTAACCTTTTTCCAATCATCATGTACAAAAACTACAAGGTTAAATTTTTAAATGAAGTTTATTCAAAAGATAATTTTGAAACGAGATATATCTGATCTATTATAATTCTTTTATATATTTAGAAACATATGGCACAAGAGTTAGTAGTACCCACTAGCACATTAGTACAAAAGCGAACTGGTACTAAAACTTTTTAAACTACTCATTTCAAAACCAGCAGCGACAAGAACAAATGGAAAGACAAGCATATCAATAAGTACTCTATCCGTCCCATAAAAAACCAACCTAATACTTCCTCTGTTTCACAATATAAGTCATTCTAACATTTTCCATATTCATATTGATATTAATGAATTTAGACATATATATCTATCTAGATTCATTAACATTAATATGAATGTGGGAAATGCTAGAATGACTTACATTGTGAAACGGAGGGAGTATGAAATATGATACATACTAGTATTTTGAATCTCGATATATCCCTGTCCAGATTCATTGAGGTCTTATTTAGATTCCACTTTTCTTTTCAAACTTCTAACTTTTCCGTCACATTGAACTTTTCTACACATGCAAACTTCCAAGTTTTCAGTCACATCGTTCCAATTTCTTTAAACTTTCAATTTTGGTGTGGAACTAAACACAACCGGAGCTAGAATGTGTCATAACCAGTCTTATACTATCTCCGTTTTTTAATAGATGACGTCGTTGACTTTTTCTTACATGTTTGACCATTCGTCTTATTCAAAAAATTTACGTAATTATAATTTATTTTGTTATGAGTTGTTTTATCATTCATAGTACTTTAAGTGTGATTTATATCTTATACATTTGCATAAAATTTTTGAATAAGACAAATGGTCAAATATGTTAGAAAAAGTCAACGGCGTCATCTATTAAAAAACGGAGGGAGTATTTGTTTTTTTTTTTTGCACGGAGAGAGTATTTCAAAGAGTCCAAGGGATGCAAATGATTTTGTACCGGAGGCAGTACAATCTCTGCTTCAAGGTCTTGAATAAACAAGCGGTACCACGCTGTATCGCAATTGAATGCTACTCATCTGCGTTGCATCCACGTACGTGGAGATGAGCAATAAATAAATAAATAAATAAATATAGTAAACCGCTCCATCCATGGATGGCACCACCCACAACAAGCTAGCCCATTAATTTCCCCTGTTTTTCTGTTTGGTCCACAAGTAGCTAGGGCACACTCTTGATCTGGACATTCGGTAGTACTACCGTTTAATTGCCTGAATTGAATTTTGCTTAATTGCCTGAATTCAATTTTGCAAATGGTTGGATGTAGTAGCTGTGTTATTGGGCTTCTTTTACTCTAGCTATGAGCAGTAGTGTACATCTCTATGCAAGGCATTATTTTATATTTCCTGAAAAAGATTTATGCATATTACATAAGTAGTATCTGGACCTATATATACATATTGCAGAGGTCCCTGCAAGGAGTAATTAATCAAGGCTGTTTTACTCCTATCACAATTATTAAAGAATCATCATGAAGTGCAAGTCTGCAGGAACTAAAAAAAAAGGAGAAAATAAATTGATATGTCCTCAAGATGATCATGTAATGGCAGTGGCAGGTATGACCATTGACCAACTGCCTTGATAGTTGATAATGATCACACATACACAGAGGGCACAAGGAGTAAATCATAAGATAATGATCTCACCACTTTCTAATCTTTCTAGGAACCATGCATTAAAAAGAGCCAAGCAGAAGTGGGGTTTAGGCATTCTGTACATGAACATTGCACATGTGGGTTGATCCATTCCATGCATTTTGATTGATGAATCGTGTTAATTAACCCCACAAGACAAGGCAATTAAGATCAGTGTGTGAGCCATGAAGGTCTTAACAAAACACGGCTTTTGTTTGGTTTTGGGGTAGCTGGAGTGCTGGACCTCTCACCAAACGGCCTGCACGCTTTCAATGTCTCAGGGTCAGGGCGCTCTTGGACAGTAGAGAAGAAGAGGCTGTCAGTTTCAGAGTTAATTAATTGCAAAATTAAGTACTCTACGTTGTTTGCCTAAATCTTTGATGTATTTGGCATTAGCTAGATTGTTAATTGTCGCTTTCATTCTGAAAGGGTTGGCAAGTGACAGCAAATGTTGATCAACTGAATATGTACTTGTAGTAGCTCGGCTTATACATATCAAAAAGAAAAATGGAAATCAGAAAGGACCAAGATCCTGGACATGCATTGGGTTCTTGTCTAGCTGCTGCTTCCTACCTACGCAAGATTTGCGTACTGTTGTGTTGTGGAGTTTGGACAAACCATGCAAATATTATTCTAACGCTGAAACTCTGCAAGTGTGCCTTGATATGTTTGTAATTCTTTAATTTCTAGTGGTAGGATTTGGACGAAGAAGATGGCGTAGAATCAGGAGCTATACATCTACTGTAGAATCTTTGGTTTGAGTGATTCGTGACTATCGATGCAAGCTAAGGTAGGTCGTCCATCTATGGTGCGTTCATCTATATACTCCTATAGTGTAGTGGTAGCAGATTTACTTAGCCTGCGGATAACTGAATATTAATTGTGTTCGTTCAGAAATTGGAGAGTTCCTTCAGGCTTCAACTGACCTAGGTAGGATTCATGCATCTAGACGATCACCAAACCGATCGACCAATGATCTCTGTCAATTGCCCATCCAAACAATGAACGGACAACAAGTTAATTTACTGTACCTTGCATTTGCACTGCATGTCTGCACCTAGCTGAAGTCTGAATTCTTTCAGATATACTAGCTGGGTTGTTCTTTGCACGATCAGTCGGGTAGCACATAAGATAGCTGGGGTTCACTCAATGGCTCTCATTGCATGCACGCCACGGCAGAGCAACTGCTGGCTACGAGCTATCACTATCATAGGTTGTCAGTATCCCGATTCGTATTCTAGTATCTTACGATACTACGATGCTACCAAGCTGAAACGATACCGATCCCATCTAGCATCCTAATTTTCATAGTATCTCGATCCTACTATTCATTACTACACGATCCTACGAAATCTTAGGTGGTATCCCGATTCTACGATCCCTACGATACTACAAAATACTACCTACAAAATACGATCCCTACGATCCCTACAAAGTATTATTTAAAATAACATGGTTTGAAAATAATGTAACTAAATATGCTTAAATTTATATGAAAATCAGTTAAATATATCAAAACTAACATGGTTTCTCTTGATAAATGTCTCTATTTGCATGACATATATCATTACTATATTTTTTATATAGAATGGCTATATATAATCAATATAAATATTAATTAAACTTAAAATAAAGAAAATCTCATAGTATCCCGATTCTACGATACGATATTACTTTGAGCAAAACGATACTATCTAATATCCCGATCCTGACAAACTTACATCATACTATCAGTGCAAGTGTTCTGAACTTTTCGGCGAGTTCTTGCGGCCATTGCCATGAAATGAATTCGCAGCTAGCTGCCATCGCATTGGGAAGAGGGAGCAAGATAGCAGTTGCAGTTTGGGTGGTTGATTGGTTACCTTACCTATGCATCACCAATTCGCCATGGTCGGCAGTTGGGACTTGGGCGGTTCATCGATCAATACTGCTCGACCACCGGCCGGCTACTCCCGTCACTTCAAAATCCCTTATATTAGCTAGCTCTGCTGCTAGTACTTCTTTTGTCTTGAAAAAAAACTTTTAAAGATGATCTGAACATATGCATACCTTTCATATTATCATCAGAACTTGACTTTTTTGGACAAATGCAAGTTCAGATTTATTCCCAGAAATTATACTCCTTGTTGCTACTGCTGTCACCTCGTGTTTCTCTCGTCTTGTCATGGCAACAACCAACGCTAAGTGCAGGCGCAGCAAGCAGGAATGGGGGAGACTGGTTTGCCGGTTGGTGTCGCCGTGTCTGCGGTGATCGGTGAGGCGCAGTAATTGGATACTACCAAACTTGATGGGCCGAGCCCGTGTCAGCCTGTCAGGTCTTGGCCTTTTTACAGGCCCGCTTGCTTGCGTGCCCTGACATTCCTTTCGGCCCATCAAGGCTTACATTTATAGTATTAAATAACTTAATTGTGCCATTCATGCAAAGAGTCGATATGTCCGAGTGGTTAAGGAGACAGACTTGAAATCTGTTGGGCTTCGCCCGCGCAGGTTCGAACCCTGCTGTCGACGCATTTTTTTCCCCTTCCCGTAGTAGGGTCTTGTGCTGTTGTGCCATATTTATCCCACTTTATTGTCTTTTTTTTTCCTTTAACTAGACATGAATTCCAGTCTTCGTGTCATTTATCCTTTTGTTAATATTTTTTCCCTTTAACTACACAGTAATTCTACTCTTGTGCCATTTATCCATGCAATTTATTTTGCTTGGACTATATCTCCTTGTATTCTTTTTTTTCTATTTCACTTGCGATAGATGTTTAGAGTCTTATTTTTAGATTTTCTTTTCATTCATAGAATCTTGCATCAAAGATTCGTGTACGCATAGATCTAACTTGCAATTACAATCAGTTACCCAACACTTGTACAGAGTGTTAGCACTTATACTCAGTTACATGTAGTTACACTCAGTTATACATTTACAGTGCATCGATATTAAATTTTTACAACTATATTTTTTCTAGATTTACAATTTTGGATATGTTTGTCTCTTTTTTTTATTTCATTCGAAACGGGTTGTATATATTGGTTGAAATTCTGTAAAATTTAAAGCTCCAAATATGTCGAAAGATCAATGGGTAGACCTTTTTGCCCTTAAATAATTTTAACATATTTCTATTTATTTTTTGAGAAAAAAGTATGCTGTACCAAAGGAATAGGAGTACTCCTTTTTGGCACGTATAAACCCGCGGAACAAAATCATACAAACCAGCATCTTTTGGTCGAAATTGGATAATCACAAATCTAGCCACGACAGTGACTTTGCACTTCTATTAGGAAGGAACTGAAGTGTTTACAACAACCTGTTGTGTGAATCTTTTATCTGATTTTTCTTTTTCTTATCTCTTCATCATAACTCCAAAATCGAATAAAAACCAAAAACTAACTTAGGAAGAGGCAAACATAATTCTGTCTAAAATTTTGGGGGACAAAAAAAAAATATCTCCTTTCTTTTTGAAAAAAAAAAATCTACTTTCTCATCCACTCCTGTCGTTGTTCAGCTTAGCTTGGAAGGGAGGAGAAGAATCTTTTTGTTCCTCCTGTCCTGTCCATAGCTCATGCAACACAAGCCATTAATCTAATCTTGCATTCATCTCCATCTAATCATCTACTCCTACAAATCTTGTAGTATTAAAGAAGCTTAAATGATTAAGATTTTTTAAAAAAATCAATAAGTTCAAGAAGATTCCCTTGCTCTCCTGACTTCTCCACCCCGTTCCAAGAACAGAGCAGACAGAGAGCGAAGAAGCAACAAGGTGAGCCCATGCTTGATTCCTTGATCCATATTAGCTTATTCTTAGCAACCACGCGCTGTTTCTTGATTTTCTCTGCCCGATTCGATTCCGTAACCATGGGGGGTTCGATTTGAGTATCATGAGCTGTTGATTTCATCTCCCACGAACCAAGGTAGGTTAGTAGCGGAAGAGAAAGTTTTATGCTTTACGAATTCGAGCGTCTGTAGTGATGAAAAGGAAGTAAATTTTGGATCTTTCTAGCGTTTGTTTCGGTGGGGAAGCTGAATCTGGCGGATTTGGTGCGCAACTCGTGTATGCATTGTTTGTGGAAGTGTGAGATCTAATCTAGAAATCTAATCCAGCGTTACCGAGTTTGTTGATTTTTTTTGTGCAAAAATTGGTCTTGAGATGGGCTGAAATCCACTGTATTGGGATTCTGAAGCGTTCCTGTAAGATCTAACACTAGATTTGGAATGTGAGAGAGGAGGAAGGGATCTATTTGAGGCTTTCTTTTGGCCATATGGAGAAATTTTAGTTAAGCAACCGGAGGGTAAATCTGTCTAGTCAACCATTTTGGGGAAAACTTCTGCATGATTGACCTCTGAGATGCATTCTGGTCGTCTGATGCACACAGCTTCAACTTTCAGTTGGATACTTTGGAGTTTTAACTTTCCAGCTTCTGTTTCTCTAATCTGCAATTCTGCAAGCAGGCAAAATGTGTTCCATAAGGAGCTTTGCTTTTGTGCTGGTATTAGCATTTTCAGTTGCAGTCGCGGAGAGCAGAGATTCATTTAATGTATTGGGTAAGTCATGAATTCATTATGAGAATGAATAATGTTACTAATATTTTCTCCATTCTTATTTTCATATCAATTGGTGTTTCTGATGATAATTCTAAGTAGATCAAGCGCCGCAATGGCAAGCAATATAACACTCTCTACAGTTCTAAAATATAAAGGAATACATTTATGTGTTGATCTACATTAATTATTCCACATCACGTTATATGCGTTGGTCTAAGATTGCACAAGCACATAATAGTAAAATTGGTATCTGTGTGTTTGCTGATGACGAATGTTATGAGAATTGCATTTCTGACCAGTCTTGCTTGACACATCTGCTGCATATCAGACATCATGAGTTACATTTATTTTATCTATTTTTGTTTTCATTTTGAAAACTCTTATCTTCACCTGTAATAAAATTGTAATTCAGATATCACACAGTGGTCAATATATCTTCAGCATAAGAATGATTCCGTTCTACAATTTTGTTTTCACTTGAAAACTCTATCTTCACCTGTAATAAAATTGTAGGTCAGATATCACACAGTGGTTATATCTTCAGCATAAGAATGATTTCGTTCTACAATTCAACTTATTAGTTTTTGACTCTACGGTCAATTTGTCATGTATTTCAGCTCATAAAAGCTTTCCCCTTGAAAACAAGAAGACAGGGTTAACTTCAGCCAATGGAAAGCTGTGTCAACTATGCGAGCAGTACTCAACGGAAGCACTGTTCTACCTCCAACAAAATGAAACCCAAACTGAGATTCTTAGCATCCTCCACCATGCATGCGCAAACGTTGGACCTCTAAAACAGCAGGTCTGAATAAATTTCAATGCCCGCCTTGGAATCAGAACATGCTAATTTCGTCAGACTAATTTTTGTATGCCAATGGTTTACCCTGTTACAGTGCATCACTCTGGTTGACTACTACATTCCCCTTTTCTTCTTGGAGGTTTCGGTGGTAACACCTGAAAAGTTCTGTGAATCAGTGCATCTCTGCAGAAAGGGAACGATGCTTCGCCTACCATCTCGAGGAGATACATGCGGCATATGCCATCATGTTCTTGTTGAAGTTCTTATCATGCTAAAGGATCCTGACATGCAGGTAACTGCCATCATTTCAGATTTTCAATGGTCACAACCAATTCTGTATTGCTGGGGTCGTACTTAATCGAATTCGTAATTTTGCAGCTGGAGATAGTCGAGATATTTCTCAAAGCATGCAGCAAGGCAGATAATTATGTACAGCAGGTAAATTAGTCACATTTATGGAAATACAAAATAAATCAGCCTGTACTAAAGAATCAAACACATTTTTCATGGTTGTTTATACAGAAAATCACTTAACATCCTGTAAGCAAAGCATTTCAAATGCTATAATGCTTTTCTCGAATGTGCTTGCATATACCGATTTGAGACATTAAGATGTCGCTGATCAAGCCCAGCACCTAGAAATTTATCTGTAATTAGCTTAGTTACCTGCAACTTTGTATCAGCTGAATGGTTTTCCTGATGAAATACTGCCATTTTAACCATTTGCAAGGCCCATTTCTAGTTCTGTTCTTCTCATGGCAGTCCTGTTTGTAATTTTTGCAGTGCAAGAAGATGGTCCTTGAGTATACCCCTTTGATTCTGGTGAAATCTCAGAAGTTTCTTGAGACGACAGACGTCTGCTCTACAATTCATGCATGCAAAACGGGGACACAAGCATCTGCAGAAACCATGCTTCTATCTGCCGCATCGTGAAAACAATGCAAATCAAGAAATTGCTACTTATTTCCCAAGAGATTGAACTGGTAATGAATTGAAGATCAGATGCCTGTGGGAATTCTTTACTCTATTGCTGAAACAGTATTGAGTGAGGCAAAAAAAAATGTTGTATGTAGAGATTTGTGTTGTATATTTTGAACCTACACTGCTCTCAAGTTTGAAGCATGGAGCAGCTGTACCACCGTTCATCGATGATCGAGCATACAAAGTTACAAACTGTCTGATGTCATTGAATTTGGAAGTTACATGTGCAATTATCGCATTGTATCATTGTCATTTGACAAACATTCATACTATTATTATTCAGTGTTTCTCTGTTGCTCTGGCTGGTCCAATGGTAGGTCAAATATATGAAAAAAAGAGTAAATATTGCAAGTGATACACGGAAAATTGTATGTTAAAATTTTGGCTCAAAGATAATTGAAACATGGCATGGAAGGTTCACTTGGTTGATAAAAATATTTGGGTGTCCATCCAATACTAGAACAGCACTTCAGGCTGTAGAATTTGCTGAAACCAATGGCAAATCGGATGGCAAGCCTGTAGGTGCAAGTTCAATTTTTTTTTTCACAGGTATTGCAAGAGATGCTTTTCAGGTCAGATAACTTATCAAATGGCATTCATACTTCCATAGGATCACAGAAGATGTTGCAGATCCACATCTTGATTTAGATTTTAGACCCTAGTGGTATACACATAACATTGGGCCACGGCCACAAGTGGATTTTACAAGCACATTTTACTGTGATCTCATCTCATTGTAGCCTCTCCTTCCTGAGCCTCTCCAGCTCCTTCACCATCTGCCAGTGCTCCATGGAGAGACTCTTCTCACCAAAGCTTGCAGCCATTATCTGTGCCATTGTTAGCCATCTGCAGATCCACATAAGCAGAATTAGTTTAGCAAAAGGTTTCATTTCATAATCCTCATGTAAAAGTAACTGGAGATGGTGTAGGATGCCAGATTGCCCACACTGACAGGCATCAGCGGCACACACCTGCTAAGTTCAGAACAACCCAAGCTCCTATCATCACGCATGGCATTGACCATTTCATCTTGAATCATCTACAATTAAGGCGCAAACATTATGCAATTTAATTAAGTCTGTTCATGTTCCTGACAAACATATCAGTTTATTTCTTGATAGAGTTGAGCAAGGGATAATCACCTGGTATGTATCAGTTTCAGTTGACTGAGGAAGAGACCTAACTGTGGCCAAATACCATCTCCAACTTTCAAGTTCCTCGGAGCTTGCATTTACCGCAGGAACAGATGATGGGCGGAAAGGTACTATCAAGTCAGAAGGTAGGATATTTGATTTTCCCTCGGAGAGAATTAGTAGCTGCACATCAGTTGCCATTTCCAACTTGTAGAACTCAAAATCATACTCAACCTGCAAAAATGTTTAAAGATGTTATAGATAAATTGGTCGGCAAAGATAATTTGTAGCCTCATGAAGTCATGAGGCTTATTACCTTCTGTGACTCCATCAAGTTCTTAAGCAGCATAGTATTCTCGACACCTTTGGATGTCAATGATCCAGACTGCAAGAGAGTCTCATCAAAGGTCAGGTGAGTACCCTGAGGTAACTGTAAAACTCCTGTAACCAATCTGCAGCAAAATTTAGGTGGGGTTATGTTAAAAGTGATTGTTGAATGATGAAAACATCAGGAGTAACAAATTCTTCATAAGACAAACAATATGTACCTTCCTGATTGGTTGTCCTTTCTAGGCTGAAGTGTGGCTGTGTTGAGATACTCAATTGACAGAGGAATAACTTGTGAATATGGTAGTAGCCTCTGGAACAAATTATTTAGCTGGTTTCCAAATATAGAAACACTCTCTCTGTTAAAGCCAGTGAAATTCAAGGAGAGCCTACCAACGGTAACCACATCCACCTTATTACGAAGCTGCATGGAGATTGAGAACCAATAACTTAGTAAACTAATATGAACTGTTTTTAGCAGTTACAATGCAAAGAAAACAACTTGATGTAGTATAGATCAGCTGTGTTAGTGATATGACGTACTCTGGATAGAAGATGCAACAGTAAACATTGAGCTGCCAGTTCATCTTTCCCTAATACCAGAGTAAAATGTGAGAGCAAAGATTGCCGAATTCCCCTTAGCAGGATTGGTGATGGCTGCATGATAAAAAAAATTGGGATTAGTTATTTTAAATCAACGCTAAAACTGTTAAACCAACTTCTGCATTCAAGATTCAGTGCTATGTACCTCAACCGCAGGAGGCCTTGGTAGAAAATCATGAGCAGATAAGTTTCTCCATACCAAGCAGTGAAGACGGGGAACCTGTACAAATATTTACAAGCATTAGAAGTCAGAAAAAAATACAAATATGAATACACTTTCTTTTCATTGTTAGATATGAAATTGATCACTATGTAGTATGTACTTTTGATGCATGTACCTTACTGGGAGGCAGCTGAGCGGTTACATCTTCCATAAGGTCAAACATTATATCATCCGAATTATCGTTAGGAGCAGCAAGTTCAGGGTCAAATGTATATACACCTATGAACTCAGAAACATCGTTCAGTTTCACCTGACTTTCAGGCATATCATACACCTGCAAAGAATAGTTCAATCCGTAAACCATAGAAAAAAAAAAGATTGAATAGAATGCATTTCATGCAGAAAGCTTAGGAGCTCTACCTTCACTAGGCAGGAAAAGGAGCTTCCAGGAATATGATGATCTCCCCCATTCATCTCTGGGACAAGATGTTCTTCATTCATTGACATTTCTACTGAACTATTTGAGATCTTGACACCATCATCCTTCTGAGGAAAAGTAAGGCAGTTTAAATCAGATTCCCAGTCAGCTAACTGTATGGATTAGATTTAGCATGAAACCAAGCAATTTGGAGAAGCATATATGCCATAAATCTACTAAGACATTTAAGTTATCCTACTTTATTAGCATGCAGAATTAATCTACAACCAAGCAAGGCAGTTGCGAGACTGTGTAAATGTTAGGAGACTACTAGGAAAGAAAAATCAATCTTCCTTCTTACCGTCTTCTTGCTGGATGAAGAAGTCTCTCCACTACCACTTTCTGAAACCTGCATCAGTCAACTCATTAGACGACAATACTACTTGTTAGGCAGCAAAGTGTCAAAAGAAACCATTGCAACAAACTTAGCAAAAGCTTACATCCATGGCGTCATTATCTGCACCCCTCTTCCTTTTCTCCCTTTGTTCAGATGTGAAGCAGCTTGCTATTCTGCGCAAGTCAGGGCCAGGGGACGACTCGCGTGTCCAAGAATTTTGTCCAGGCACCTGAAATAAACCAATGGCATTGTCCAGGTTGAATTCCAACATAAGCTGCTTATCAGCAATGAGTAAGACTAGGATTAATAGCAAATGAGCAGCAGGTGCTCTTGGAAGCGGCAACATACAGGCACACAGTGGAAAAGATGGCGCTCCCAGAGATGTGAATCACAAGGGTGTGGCATTGAGAACGGCGAGGAATCGGAGAATTTGTTTGTCCTCCAAGTGGAGCCATCCTACACAAATAATGGTTCAAAATAAGCATAACAAGCACTAAAATGCAGCTTTACATTAACTTATGCACTAAATTCCAATACCTTGAAAGCACCAACATAGAACTCGTTCCCGAGCATGTCCTGAACCATCCCCCGGAACCGAACAAGGGTATTCGGCTTGATCAATCCAAGATTTGATTCATCCAACACCGGAACCTGGAAAGGAAAATATTCCCACATTCCGTCATTCCCTGAACTTCCTAAGATTCATTTACACCCACAATACAAAATATCCTCTTTCTCTCTTTTTTTTGGGACAAGCTCAACATAAACATATGTGACATTCTAAGTATCTGAATTGAAATGTTTGCAAGAACAGCAAAAGGCAGTTATCTTTCACCCAACTTAGATCTGAGAGCATAGTACTTCCTAACCACATCTACTGATGATTCCAAATTTACCCTAAGAAAACCTTTAATCTCCCCGTCTCATATTCATTATAGACATTCAAAGATCACTAACTTTGACGATATTAGGGTTTCAGCGATCTACCAAATAACATCATTTTCAGAAATCGACAGCTGCGGCAACCATCAACACGGGGGGGGGGGGGGGGGGGGGGATCAGACTTCTTACCTTGTCAAGCCCGCCTTGCTCGAAGAGAAAGGAGCGGAACACCTCGGTGGCGCCCCAGTCTTTCCCCCGGAACGCCGCCACCGGCTCGTGCCCACCGGACTCCGCCGCCGCCCTCTCGAAGGTGGAGCGCACCGCCCCCAGGGGGTTCCCGACGAGGTCGTACTGCGGCCCCACCATCCTCCCTCTCCCTCTCCTCGCTCTCTCTCTCTCTCTCGTTGGGGAGATTGGGGAGCGGAGCAATGGCGGGAGAAGTGGTGAGGTGAGGAGGGAGAGGAGTTATAGCGGGTGGGGTTTTCGCGCCACTGGCGGCGGCGCTTCCCGCCGTTTTCTCCCCCTCTTCCCGCCAATGCGCGCCTCTCCTGGTACTTGGACCTTGGTGCGTCTATTGGGCCTAATGGGCCGTCCTAGCATTCGGCACGGGAGTGAGGCCCGTCTGCGGGTGCGCGCTGCTGCCGGGCCGAGATGCCTCCGGCCCATATGAGGCCTGCTTATTGGTTAGCGATCCAAATCTGGAAAAAGTCCACTTTGACTCCCTTAAATGTACAACGAATCTAATTCGTACCCCCTCAACCAGAAAATCGGTTAGAACGACTCCCCCAATTACTAAAACCGGTACAAATTGACTCTCTCGGTGGTTTTGTAGGACGGTTTTGCTGACGTGGCGCTGATGTGGCGATACCAACCCAGTCTTCATTCCACGTGGCGCTGACGTGGCGATACTAATCCGGTCTTCATTCCGCGTGGCGCCTACGTGGCATTAGAATTAAAAAATATCTGTGGGACCCATCTATCATTCACACATAAAATATATCGTGGGACCCACCGACATGTGGGACCCACTGACATGTGGGGCCCACCGACATCCTTTCTCCTTCCCTTCTTCTTCCTCCTCCCTCCCTCCTCTCTTTTCTCTCCCCCTTTTCTCTTCCCCATTCGGACGCATCAGTGGCGGCAGCGGCCGGGTGGATTGGCGATGGATCTAGGCGGCATGGCCGCGGCCCCTGCGCCCCCCCCTCTTCTGGGCGTCGGTTTCCTCGCCTTGTGTGATAACTAATACTCCCACTAGCTACTACTACATCACTAGCTTAGCTAATGACGTCGCCAAGCAACCAACAACACTAAATTAACCAACTAAATACAAGCTAATTAAGCTAGTGTCATCGTCATGTTGCCTAGCTAGCTAGCTAGCTAATTACTACTCCGGTGAGTGGATGGCGCCATGCTGCCATGGCGGCGCAGCAGCGGCAGCACATGTCCATGTCAGCGTCGTCGTCGCTGGTGACGAGCCTGAGCAACTCACGCGAGGGGAGCCCCGGCCGCGGTAGTGGCCTTCCAGAGGGTGTCGGCGACGGCGATGTCCGCGGTGGAGTGCACCGGGACGATGGCGACGCCGTCCTTGCTGGAAGGGAGATTCGGGCGGGGCGGGAGCTCACGGCGGCGGTCAAGCCTGAACGCGTTCGACATCATCTCCTTCTCTCCAGCAACTCCAGCGCCGGCGGCGGAGGTGGAGCTGTACCGCCGCGGCAGCCGCACCCGGCATCCGAACTTCCCACCGCCGCCGTCGCCTCGCTGCAGGATACGCGACAACAGCGACCGCGGTGACTGGCAGCTCTCGATGCCGCCGCAGCGCCGCTCTGCCCTGCCTTCGCGCCGGCCTTCTCCACCCACCACTGCCCACGGCTTCACGCGCTCCCTTGCCGCCCTCCGCTCCGCCATCCGTTGCCTCGGCAAGTTCTCCGCGCTGCTCGCCGACGGGAAGAGAGAGAGAGAGATAAGGGAGAGAGAGGGGGAGGAAGAAAGGTCGGAAAGAGAATGATATGTGGACCCCACATGTCAGTGGATCCTATTATAATTTTTGTGTGTGAATAATAAATGGGTCCCATATATATATTTTTAAATCTAATCTTACATCAGCGCCACATGGGACGAAGACCAAGTCAACACTGCCACGTCAGCGCCACGTCAGCAAAACCGCCCTCCAAAACCACCGAGAGAGTCGATTTGTACCAGTTTTAGTAATTGGAGGAGTCGTTCTAACCGGTTTTCTGGTTAAGGGGTACGAATCAGATTCGTTGTACATTTAAGGGAGTCAAAGTGGACTTTTTCCTCCAAATCTTGCGCACGCGTTGACCGTTAGATCTAATCGTGTGGTTCAGATCAAGTTGTGGAACGTGACTGAGTGAAGTATATTTTACACATAGGCCCTTCAATTAATTTCATAATATTGCTAGAGAGCGCGGGCCGATGGTTGAGCCGTCCAAGAGCGGCGGCGGCGCGGCGCTCCGGCGAGCGGCGGCCGGAGTCGCTCTCCCGGTTGGCGTTGTGTATGTGATAGAAGGCCAGGAACCCGCGCCATTGCTCTTCTCAACAGGAGCAGGTGAGATCTCTGACCTGTCAACGGCAAGGTCGTCTTCCTCGTCATGGACCTTCTTTCCCTCCCATGGCGTCGCCCACCTCCGAGGTCTGTACACTCCATAAACCAACCTCTCCTCCTCCCATGACGCAGCGTTGCCGGATCTACGCCCTCCAGAGTCTGAACCCCTCCGAATCCTCTCCGTTGCGTGTCTCTGGGGTAAAGTAGGCTATGGAGGAGCAACTTGCTTTCTATTTACTTCGGATGCTAAGATTGTTCGTCTCAAATTGCTAATACATTTCGCATAAAGAAATTGCTAATACATGCCTCCAGATGCCTTTTTTTTTCTCAAGTCATCCTACTGAGTTGGCGACTAGTAGGTGTTAATTGCTGCTAGTTTTCCTACTGAACATACCTAACAATACTGTTATGGGTGAATTTTTGTAGGCTCAGATTTTCTTACTGAAGAAATAACAGAAGCAATCGATGGAATAACTCAACAACATCTCAGGTGTGCTCCGAACCTCACTGCCAAAGCAAAATTCTATTGTTTTCACTAGTAAGCAAGTGTTACCTATAAATCACACATGCCAACTCGTTGATTCAGAACATCACTAGTATGTAATGTAAACTCTGTATATCAGTATATGATGTGTGCATCCTACTGGCTTGTGTAACTCTAAAGTAAATAAATATAACACCATTATCACCCATACTTACAGTGATTCAAATATTATCTTGCGACAACACTGACATGGCCCTGATTACAATAATGCACTGCAAGTGACCTTGATACAGAAAAAAGTTTATTTCAATACATGATACAGAGGGCTCTCTGTCTTACTGTAGCCTGTTTTCTAATGGGTATTCCCCATGATACTACAACAGCAATGGCCAACCCAAGGCCGAATCCCTATCCAGAAAAGAGGAACAACACAATATCTACGGATTTCTTCTTGGAAGGGATCACATTCAGAATTGTCATGTTGATGCAACCTTTAGATAGCGGAGGACCACACAAATCATTATTCCCCAGAAATGAGCTGTTGGTGAATGTCGAGAAATGAAGTGATTCAGGTATTTTTCCCTCAAGCTTGTTGTAGGATAGGTTTAGCATTTCGAGGAAGTCCAAGGATGCTAATTCTTGTGGAATGACTCCTGAAAGCTGATTTGAAGATAGATCCAAAGCTTCCAGCTGCTTCAGCCCACCAAGTTGAGATGGAATTGGCCCAGTGAGGAAGTTATGTGACATATTTATCCCATGAGTTAAAACAAGTTCCCCAACAATTTCTGGGATGCTACCATTGAATGCATTATTGGAGAAATCAATGAATACAAGGGTTCTTAGTATTTGAGCAAGTGTGGTGTCATGACCTTTGTATGTGAGTGAGGCTTTTTATCTATATACTAGTCCTACACTTGGCACAGCATGATCCATGACCAATGATGTATTTGTGTCTATATGTAGCATCGACTCCAACTTCTTAAACCACTTGTCTTTGGGCAACGGACCAGAGAAGTTATTTGAGGATATGTCAATAATTATTGCATTTGGAAATGCACATGTGCTTTCTTCATCGGTGAGAGATTGAACGACATGTCCAAATAGCTTATTGGATTTCAGTACAAGCACTTGGAGTCTACGAAGTTTACTCATCCAACATGGGAAAATGTCATTTATTTGATTGTTCCCAGCATCAAGGATCTCCAAATTTTGACAAGCAAGTAGGGATCTGGGTAGCTGTCCTTCAATCCTATTGCCACTAAAATATAGTGCATGAAATGAGCAGCCTTCCTTTATAGTATCTGGGATCTCCCCATCGAGTTGATTTGCATTTAGATTTAATATTTGTATTCCATTAACGTTCTCGATCAAACAAGATGGTATTGAGCCACTAAAGTTGTTGTTAGAGAGATCAAGGTATTGTAATTCAGTTGCAGTACAGAAAGATGGTGGGATTTCTCTGGAGAAGTTGTTTCCAGGGGCATTGAAAAGTGTGACATGACTAAGATGGGCAATGAAATTAAAAGGAATCGATGAGAACATGTTGTTTGAGTAATCTAGCAATCTTGCAGAACCTTGAGGTATAGGTATAGTCCCCTCAAACATGTTGTTGCTAAGATCAAGCCAATCAATTTGTAAAGGAATAAAAGGGTTAGATCCAACACTAGTAAATTTATTATGTGCTAAAATCAAACTAGCAACGCCAGAATCATTCCAAGACTCCCATGCCCACGATGGTATAGCCCCATGGATTTGGTTTTTTGAAAGGTCGAGCCAAAGGAGTTCATCTTGACTCCTCAAGAAATCAGGGAATTTAGTGATGTTGCAACCCGATAAAGCTAATATTTGTAGTTTAGGGATGTGTGTTGATGAAGAATTGACTTTTCCATCCACCACCACAAGATTATTATCAGATATATCCAAGTAACGGAGGTGTTGTAGTCCCCATAATGATGCAAGTTTCATTGTACCGACAAGATTGTTTGAATTAAGGAAGAGTGTGCTCAGATTGGTGAAGTTTGAGATATGTTGTGGTAGTTTTCCTGAAAAGTTGCATTCATACAACACTAATTTTCTCAATTTCGTTAACTTACCTAAAAAAGAAGGGATAGATCCAGTTAGACCACACCTAGAGAATTGAAGGATTGTTAAAGAGGTAAGGTTTGTGATCCATGATGGTATGGTTCCTACTATTGTTGTTCCAGAAATCTCCAACGAATTCAATGATTTAAGCCACCCGATTGATGAGGGCAGCTCCCCTGAAAACTGACTTGCACCGACGCCAAGGTTCTTCAAATATTTGAGATTTCCAATGGAACTTGGTATTTCACCGTAGAAACTAGTCTCAGTGACAAATATATTTTCCAAATTACTAGCAACTGAGAAATTTGGTAACGAACCAGATAGTTCAACATTGTAGCTAAGATCAACTGTTACTAATTTCTTGTGTTGGAAGATTAATGGAGATACCTGTCCTTGAAGAAAATTGTGTCCCAGTTGTAGAACACGCAAAGAGGAGAAGGTGGCGAAGTTTGGAATGGGACCAGACAAATCATTAATCCGTAGGTCAATAACAGCAAGCGAGTGCATGGCAGAAAAGGATCCACAAATAGGACCAGAGAGCCCACAGTTTGGTAAGCTAAGAACCCGAAGGTTAGGAGTGGACGAGGATAGAGCATCGCACCATGTCATCCCGTTGTCGGACAAGTCCACAGCGCCGAGGTAGAGCTCCCTCAATTTTTTATGATTTGCGATTAAAGTTTCAAAGTTTGGCTCTTTGAGCACGCTAGATTCAACTGAATCAAAGGACAACACAGAATGACCTTGTGTGAATTCTTCGACTTCAAATCGAGTAGATAGGTCGAGAGATACTAGATTTGTTAGGCGACTGATGCTAGCGGTTGGTACCTGGCCCACGAAATCGGAGCTGGAGAGGTTGAGATAGGTGAGCATGGTGAGCCGCTCAAACCCTGTCTGCGGGAGTTGGGATCCATTGAAGCTGTTGCAAGCGAGGTTGAGGTGGTTGAGGGAGGTTAGATGGAAGATCGCAGGATCAAGACCGCCGCTCTCCAATCTACGCCCTCCCAGGTCCAGAGACGTCACACGCCCATCCCCATTCCTGCAGTGGATGCCCTCCCAATGGCAACAGTCTGTGCCGGCCTTCCATGACCGGAAGGTGGAACTGGAGTTTTTGGTGATGGAGAGAGAACGTTTCAACCGGAGCAGCGCCGATGCCTGGTCCGGCAAGCATGGAACAACCGCCGGCGGCAGGGCTCCGGTGTGGTTGGCGTACGTAGCTGCTGATGAAGAAGGGACAATAATGAGCTGGGTGTGTAAGAGGATCAGCATCAACGGCAACACCAATGGCTTGTAACGGGTCATTGTGGAGTAGCAACTAGCAAGTACAGCAGTTTGATTGGGTTTACTGCTAGTCTGCTATACGTAAGAGGGTGTATCGATCGGTGTATGGACGGAGGATTCTACCGCATACCCTCGCACATTCTTATACACGATAACTCGCCAACTCGGATTCGTACGTTGCTAGCTGGATTAACAGAAGATCAACTCGGCCAGCCAGTCGTCGCCGACACGTACGTGGTGAAAAAGTCATGCTTGGGTGCTCTCTACTATTTTATACTATTAGTAGAATAGTCTAAGCCGTTGATTTATAAGGCTATATCAGTACTTTGCTACTTATATGATTAGGGATAATTTTGATGTTTATTTATGGAACTGACTATTCATTTATTGGGTGATTTCTAGAAAAAAAATCATCCAAATTTTTTCCAACTTTAGATTTACATCCAACGGACAAAAAAACAAATACATATTTATTTACACAACATTTTTATCAAAATTACAGTACACTTATATGTCATATCGACTGAATTTACAAATGTAATTTTAGTTATATAGGACTGTAATTTTATATTTAAAAAATAACAAATACATATTTACTTACACATCTTTTTTATCAAAATTACAATCCGCTTACATATCATATCAACTTAATTTACATATGTAATTTTAGCTATATAGGGCTGTAATTTTATTTTTTATATTTTTTAAGTAATCGTTGAATTTATCGTTGATGGTGCTGCTTCTAACGTTTCTTCGCGTTGTAGCTCCACGCGCCCAGCTCTTGCGGTAGCGCCAAGTAGTCAAAGGCGATTGCACCTCTATATGCTACTCCATCCGTCTCTAAATATTTGACGCTATTGATCTTTTTAAATATGTTTGATCATTCGTTTTATTGATTCTTTTCCTATCATTTGATTTATTGTTAAATATACTTTTATGTATACATACAGTTTAGTTTTTGAATAAGACGAACGGTCAAACATGTTTAAAAAAGTCAACAGCATCAAATATTTAGAGACGGAGGGAGTAAATTATTTTTATTCATCTCATCAGTCATGCAATACACAGCTACGTACAAAATTCAGGTTTCGCATACACCTACAACAATCGACACAGAATAGAGCAATCAAATATCAATACTTGATCTGCATCCATTCAAAAATAAAAAAACTTGATCTGCATGGGGGAGGAAATGGATGGACAGGAGGTTATCTTGTACTCCCTCCGTCCCATAATATAGTAATATAGGACTGGATGGGACACTTTCTAGTACAACGAATCCGGATATCTATGAAATATCCCATCCGGTCCTAGGTTACTATATTATAGAACGGAGCGAGTATGATAATATGCTGCCTCAGTGCCTCTCACAGCCAGAACCGCTGCAACCACAACAGCCATGGTTGCGCCATCTCCACGCCTTCACAGGGTTGGAAATTTCGGGCATTTTGGATCCCTTCGATAAGATATTATTTTGGTCAATTTTTTAAAAAAAATTCATGAATTTTGATAATATTTATTCAATTTTAAATAAATTTTGTTTAAAATTTTGAAAATTTCAGACCGAAATTTTGGTATTTAATGATGTCCGATCAAATCGGCTAAACCCAAAAGTTTAACCCTGTGCCTTCAGTCACTGATCTGTTGTCAGTTGTCACCATCGCCCCGGACCTCAGCCTCCTCGGGCAGGCTCCTCGCCCTCAATCATGGATCAGCCGCCGGCAACCGCAATAGGGACCGCGCCACCATTGCCTTCCAATACCGGCAGACGGGATGCACCGGCTGAGGAGCATGTCTCCCCGAGCTCCGACGAGCCACCGAACGACGAAAATAAGGACGAGCGATGTGTAAACGTATAAGAGGACAACAAAGACGCAGATTAGCAAATGGAGGAGGCACGAGGTGGGAGGCGGCAGGTGTTGGCGAAGGATGTCCAGGAGCAGATCAGCCGCCGCCGCCGGCGACGGCTGCGGTAGCCGCCTCCGCCCCCTCGCTTCTGTAGCGCCGTCTCGACTGATATGCAAATTTACAAATTTATCCCTCAACTTCTACTTTTCAATGGACATTTTGCCCTCTCACGTTTCTACTCCTGTTAATAAGATGGCAGTATAAATACATCTAGTCTCTTGGATAAAAAAAATCAACGGTTTAGATTGATTTTTACTATAAGTAAAGAGCACCGAAGCATGACTTTGTGGCGAAAATGATTTAGCCAGAAGTTACTGTATACGCATAGCGACTTGGTAATTATTTATTTGGTTTTGAATTACTTATACTTTTATAAAATATTATTGGATTCCTCGTCAGTATATATGCCGAGGCTACATATAAAACAACTTCTGCTTGCTGCCCCCTGGGCAGAGGAAGATGTATCCGTTCACGTTTTGTGCTTCTAATATATTAAGTTCTTAAAAAAAAAACTTCGACGGAAAGTATTTTCAAGACAAATCTATTTATATATTTTTTATATTTTTAAACTCAATAACTTGAGAGTTATTTATGATTTATATTCTCAAGGTTTGATTTAAACATTGTCCTAAACGACTTTTTTTATGAGTACAGAGGGAGTATATGTCTTGGTGTTTCTCAAATCTTGCAAAGCGGCAGATGGAAAAGTACTACCAGTAGTCTACATGCATTGATTGGAAGATGGTTAGGCTAAAAATGATCTGATACTTAGGGCTCCTTTCATTCGTAGAAAAAGTGTAGAAAATTTGAAGGATTTTAATCCTATGGAAAAATTTTCTATGAAACCCTTTAAAACAAAGGATTGAATCCTATACTATCCTTTAAAATTTCTATGGAATGAGTAATCCTATAGAGATTTTAGAGGAAAGTTAGCAAGAGGTCCAACCTCTTGGAAAAATTCCTTTGAGTCTATCTCTCTCATCCGATTCCTACGTTTTTCCTGTGGTCCAATCAAACGGTCATTCATGTGTTTTTCCTGTATTTTCCAATCCTCTATTTTAAAATATATATTCCTGTCAGAATCCTGCGTTTTTTTCCTATTCCTCCGTTTTTCCATTCCTGCGATTCAAAGGGGTCCTAAGGGTGGAGGAGAGATTAATTATGTTGTTTAATGGGTGGGGACTGGGGGGGAAGCGGAGGGGACTTTCGCCTAATTCTGTAAAGATTTGTCAATCCAATGGTTGAAATTATTGTGCCTGTTTGTCGTAGATGTAGATAGATTCGGTCCATCGCTACATACAGACATGCGCAACGTTCTATGCACGGCATGCATGGGTACAATGCTAATTCTCTGCAGATGGAGTAGTAACGAGTATAACAGGGAGGATGTCGTATTCGTTTCAAATTATTTTTCTTTTTATTGTATTGAGTAAAACATATATATCTTTACCATGAATTCTTAAAAAATATATACTCCCTCCGTACTCGTAAAAGAAGTCGTTTATGACAATGTTTAAGTCAAACCTTAGTAATATCAATCATGAATAACTCTTAAGTTATTGAGTTTAAAAATGTAAAAAATATATGAATAGATTTGTCTTTAAAAAATACATTCATAAAAGTATACATATATCACTTTTCAATAAATATTTTTATAGAAACAAGAAGTCAAAGTTGTGTTTTGGAGACCGTGTCGCTGTCCAAAACGACTTCCTTTACGAGTAAGGAGGGAGTATAGTTTAACAACATGTGAATTATATATTATAAAAATATTTATAATCACTACTACACAAATGGTTTTTTTCTTGGCGGCCAAAACACATTTTTGCTGGCTAGTGAAGATGAAGCATCTTCACTGGCGGTGACCAACCGCCAGAGAAGAGATGTTTTCACTAGCAGACGGCTTAAGGCTGCCGTCAGAGAAAATTATCTTTGCTGGCGGCAGCCATACGAGGACCGCTGTTGGTGATATGGGCCCGGGGGTACGCAAGATGGAGAGAAAGAGCCCTTCCGTCCGGCCACGTGGCCGCACGGCCTTTTCCCCTCCCCCCCCCCTCGGGGGGGAAAACAAGCGGTCATGAAGCGGCCAAGGGGCCTCGGGATGCCCTGCCGCACCCCTTGGGGCCCTCGGGCAAGCTGCCCCGAGGCCCCCGCTCGGCTGCCACGTGGTGGCCGAGTGGGCGGAGAGAGGGGTGCTCTCAAGCGCCTTAAATAAGCATCGCCCCAACCGTCCCCCGCCGCATTTAATGTGGCGTGGGCGGACGTGAGGCGCCGCCCGATTGATGTGCGTCAATCGGGCTTGACCGGTCTGTGACCGGCCAACAGGCGGACGGGACGGATAGCAGCGCACCCACGTCCCGCCCGGTGTCAGGCGGAGTGGGGGCAGATAAGACCTGTCCCATCGGCACGTCGGTGAGCGTGCTGCTCCTGTATGGAGTCCACCAAAGTCGCCAACGAATTAAGGGCGAATGACGGGCGTGTCCCCCATGTCAGGCGGGAGACGGCGCTGGGCCCACCTGAGGATGAGCAACCACCTTGTTTCTGGTTGAAGGCAAGGACAACGGCTTGACCCAAGACATGTGGGCCCCCACCCAATGATGGATTGTGTAAGGCGGTGCATGTGGTATCCCCTTGAACTATAAAAGGAGGACCTTACCCACCGAGAAAAAAGACGCCACTTGAGAAGCTTGAGCCTGAGGTCAGAACTCCCTTGTAACAGCACAAGTTTAATTCGACACACACGAGTAGGGTGTTACGCTCCATAGCGGCCTGAACCTATATAATCCCTTGTCTCCCATTCTCTTCCGAAGAATCTCACCAGCTAGGTCCATAGCGGAAATACGCTCTTGATCGACAGCCACCAACAATAAGAGAATTTTGCTGGCAGCTGTGGTAAGCTAGCCGCCAGCGATAATTGATTTTGAGGCAAAAAAGATTGAAAATAACCACATGCAGTTGCCTTCTAACCGCTAGCAAAAAAAAAAATCCACATTCAAAAACATTGCTGCATTTTCAATTTTTAAATCCACATCAAGCGATCAGATTCAAATCCAATCCTGATTCACATCAACATCCAAACATCAACATGCAAACATCAATTTCTCACAGCATCCAAAAGTCCAAACATCTAGATTAATTTCTCACAGCATTTTCAATATACAAACATCAACACATACACATCGGTCTTCGTCATCCCCGACGACCTTGGAGGTTATTGTCATTGTCACCGAAGCCACCCCCTTGGCTACTGCCGCTGCCTAGGGGTGAAAACGGAGCGGATTCGGACGGATAATAGCTATACCATAGCCTAAACCATATTTTTTAAGCGGATGCAGAGTGGGTGCGGATGACGTGTGGATGCGGATGTGGAGCGGATTATTTCGGACGTCGGATTCGGTGCAGACTCGGTTCGGAAACGGACAAAAAGTTATCAGATGTCAAGTTTGTATTCAATCCATACAACAAGAGGGCGACAATATAATTAGCCCCAATACGATGGCAAAACATCATTAGTTTACTGCGTTCAGTTCAATAGTAATAGTATAACTATAAGTAATAAGTGTTCAGTTCAATAGTTCATTAGTCAAAATAATCCAAGATACATCCATGATCCATCAAAAACATAATATATATATATATATATAAGTGTTCAGTTTAATAATTCACCGGTCACTACGTTGCTTAAAATGTAAAAATAAAAGTCATCGGCATGAGGCAAGCCATACAGGCATACAGCAACAGCAAGCATAGAGCAGTAGAGCACCCCTATGCAGTGCTACACGCAGCATAATGCATACAGCCATACATCAGTAGTAGTACAGGCGTACAGCACAAAACACACAACAGTGAGCGGCGGCGCTAGACGAGGAGGAGCGGCTGGCGCGTGTTGGGGAGGAGGATCGGCCTGGCGCGTGTTGGGGAGGAGTGGCCACCGCGTAGGGTCGCCGTCGCGCCGTGCCGCCGCGCTACTCTCTCCGACTCCTCAACTGACGGCTGAGGGACGGCATAGAGAGAGAGAGCCAGAGACGGATCTGGGGGATGAGGAGAGGATTAGGTTAGGCCGGGTTGGGCTATTGGGCTAGCTAGGTGGGCCTGAAAGTTGTTGTGTGGCCTGAAATTTGCGGATTATCGCCAAACAGTACATCGGATAATCCGATTAAAATATCGGATAATCCGCATCCGTCGGATATCGTTCATACCACATCCGCATCCGCATGACAAAATCCACATCTACATCCGCATCCGGCCGAATATCTAAAAACCCTTACCATATCCTCACATCGGACGGATTCGGAGCGGATCGGATCGGATAATATCCGCTCCGTTTTTCACTCCTAAGCTGCCGTCTCTCTACGGCAGGATCAGGGAGAGGAAGGAGGGGAGGGGAGCGAGGGTAGGGTCATCGAGGCCCTCCGGCGGCCCGATCCAGCGCTTGCGCCCCTCCCGCGACCCTGTGGCGGTCGCATCGTCATCGCGGCGGCGGATCTGGTCCCCCACGTCGTTGCAGCGACGGATCCGGCCTAACCTGTTATCATAGTGGCGGATCCAGCCACCCTCGTTGTCGCGGTGGCGGATCCGGCCTCCCCCATCGTCGCGGCGGCCGGATCTAGCCCCGAGCTCACGGCGGCCAGCGGCGAAGAGGAGGAGGCCGCACCCCGCCGCCGCTACCGAGGCCCTCCCTGTTGGCCAATACAGCAGAGATATTGGGCGGGAGAGGTGACGGTAGCCAATGGCGGTGGTGGCGACGGTAGCCGGCAGCGGTGGAGACGGGAGGCCGAAGAAGGGGGAGGATAGACTGAGGGAGAAGGGAGAGAGGAAGAGAGATTGAGAGATAGATGAGTGAGAGAGGCGAGTTTAGGGGCGGTGGATTTTATATATTCGCCTCAATTTTTTTTTTGCAGCGGTCCTCTTTACCAACCACCAGCAAAAAAATGCTGGTGAACATTTAAGAGGTCTGCCTCGAAAAATATAGTTGTTTTTTATGGAGGACAACTTAGCGTGGCCACCAACGATAATCGGTTTTCGCTGGCGGTCCGTAGCCCCTCACCCCTTGTTATGTTTTTGTTGGCAGTTTTCGCGTATGGTCGCCAGCAAAAATTATAGGGTAACACCATAAAAAATTGTTTTTTATAGTGAATGTTGAATCTAAAAATATAAATGTTATAGTGTTAAACTGTATAAGTTTATAAAAAATGATGGTTAAATATTTGAATATTTTACTTTGAACAAACCTAACCTAGTAAGTGAAATAATTTGAAACAGAAAGAATAATAAGGAATTGAAAGAGCCAGATGCTTAGAGCCATATCCCAATTTATCAATCCCAAGTATAGCTAGCTACTCTCTTCGTCCTAAAATAAAATATTTATTTTGGTTGGATGGAGAGACATGTATGTTTCATATCTAGATTAGATTAGTATTGGTATGTGTTATGTCTAGTTAAAAAATTTTATATTTTAGGATAGTGAAAATAGATGTTCATCATGAACCATGCTGCGTCACGTCACTCATAATTCAGCCTTCCTCGAGAGATTAAGTAATGTGTGTAGGAGAGTAAGAGACAGGTCTCTGCGTTAATTTGGCATAGCACGCATGACTTCGGCCGACGGCTAACAGTTGTGTGGCTCGTGTCACGCCTTCGTATGGAGTTTCCCTTTCTTTCTCTGCCGTCCACGAGAAAGGGATATCATTTTCTTTATTTTTTACCCACGTATTACAACATGATGAGATATACGTGGCTTAATCTTTTATCTTCTCCCATATTTCTTGACTTAATCTTTTCTATTCCCTCATACTTCTCCCTCAGTTGATCAGTTTTGTTTGGTACAGCGGTTTCTTTAGGCCCCGTCATTTTCTCTATACAATATCAGCTGCTGCCAAAATTTAAATTGTAAAACTTAATTTTGAAATCTTATATAGTACAAGCTAAGCAGCAAACTTTCTTGCTCAATGATGTGCTACATCATCAAAACATATTTATTGTCAGATAAAGAGTTTTAGATAAACAAATGCCATTAGATCAAAAGGGTGCATGCATAATGCATTAATGAAAAAACACAAACGGACAAGCATATTGGAGGTTTCTAGTGTCTTCTCTTACACACATGATACAAATAGAGAGAGGGGGCAAAGACAATGAAGAAAAAAAACAGGAGGCTTAAATAAATTCACTTTTGTCTTCTTGAAAGATAAGTTAAACTAATACAAAAGTTTTTAAACGGGATCAAAAGTCGCACAAAGCACGACTATGTGGCTAGTTGATTTTGAAGTTTTTTTCGTCGAAGTTTATTTTTTAACATTGGCATTTAAGTCGCTAAGAGCACATATGTAAAAGTTTTACCCATAAATAATTCTTTTCTAATACACAAACATTGGTATTTATATTAAAAAAACATAAAGGGTGGCAGATGGCGCGGCTGCTTGCGCATGCCACGTCGGATAGGAACAGTGCGCGGCGTGGAAATTTTGCAAAAAAAAAAAAACCCTTCCATTTTGTGTTTAATTCAGTGTAGGTCCCTCCCGAATAGTACCTTTCAGCCAATAGTTTACATGGAGGCCCTTATAAAAGCCGGATATTTCATGCGAAGAAAAAAAGTGATGTAAAACGTGGAAGACGAGTGTAGGATTAGGATGAAAACGAAGAGAGAAATACTGTGCTCCTGTCACACCATCCTCCACCAATCTCTCTCGTTGGGTAAATTGGGAACGAGCAAAGGCGGAGACGCTTCTCCCGCCAAAAAGCTTGTTACTGGCTATAATGGCTACTGGGTGAGTCTATTGGGCTTAGTGGGCCGGCTCATTTATATACATTCAGCACGTGCGTGGTAATCCCGTGTCGGCCCATTATACAAACCAGCCCATTTGTCTGTAGCGAGGTTTGTTTTGGGGGTTGCTAATGGGCCTATTTTGCGGCCTTTGGTTTGAGGGCCACATTATTATCCATTTGGTAAGGTTGAGCACATACGTGGCCACCGATGGTTGAGCCGTCGAAGAGCGGTGGCCGGAGTCGCTCTTGCGATGCGTGGTGAGTGGTGACTGTAATGTAATGGAAGGTTCAGGTCTAACGCTACTGGCATTGCCATTCAGCAGGAGCAGGCAAGATCCCTGACCCTCGTGGCCTGCGTCCTCCTCCTGGACCTTCTCCCCTTCCCATGGCGTCGCGATCTCTTGAAGCAAGCAATCAAGATTGTTCATCTAAAATTACCCTTACTATTTCAGATAGTACTATTTCTGCAAGCCATCCTACTCTTTGAAGCAACCAGATGTTGATTGTTGCTAGTTTTGCATTGTCTTTTGCTACTGAGCCGATCTGACAATGTTGATATGAAGGATAACTTGTACTCCATTAGGGTTCTTTATCTGAATTTTGGACAGCCTGAATGTCTGAACCAGGTAACCATACTACTGAACAGAACTTTATGACCATTTTCTTGAACTGATCTTTCTACAGCATATCCAATTATCCATTGCCATTATAGCGAAAGCAGTATATTAGTTGTGTGACTGTGACGCCTGTCAGTGTGGACTGTGTCATACATTAGCCGCCGCTGACCCCTGCATTAATAAACCAGCACCTTATCTTGCTCATCTTTATTTCTAGTTTGAGGCAGTCTCGCGACTCAGTCTAAGCTCAGTCTTCTTTTTTCTTCTTCTTTGTTTGACGGAACAAAAATCTCAGGCATGATATGATATTCTGGTCTGTTCATGAGTTCATCTGTATCTCAGTGTACATGCATTTGCAAAGCAAAAATTCCATTTTGTTTTGACTAGTAAGCACAAAGAATTGTTTCTTTTTGACTACGCAAGCAAATTTCCCCTATAAATCTCCCATCCCAACTCATTGAGATTGCAATATCATCAATTCATCATCTTGTCCGAAAGTTCAGAAATCACTCTACTTTTGTTGTCAGTTTCGCTTCCGGCCATGGCGTTGAACCCGCTCTTCACCGTGACGTTCGACGTGAGCAGCGGCGACAACTACGGCGACTTCATCGCCGGCATCCGCAGCAGGGTGGCCAACCCGAGGCACTTCTCCCGCAACCGCCCCGTCCTGCCGCCGGTGGAGCCGCCGCCGCCGCCGCGCCGCTGGTTCCACGTCGTGCTCCGGGCGTCGCCGACCGCCGCGCTCACGCTCGCCACGCGCGCCGACAACCTCTACCTGGAGGGATTCCGGAGCAGCGACGGGAGGTGGTGGGAGCTCACCCCGGGCATCCTCGGCGCCGCCCCCGGCGGCGCCGCCGCCACCTACGTCGGCTTCGGCGGCTCGTACCGCGACCTCCTCGGCGACACGGACAGGCTCACCGGCGTCACGCTCGGCCCGCAGCAGATGGCGCAGGCGGTGAACGCGCTCGCCGCGCGCAGGCCGGCCGACCTCGCCAACGGCGCGGCGCAGCGGCGCGCCATGGACGCGGTGGCGGCGCTGCTCCTGATGGTGCACGAGGCGACGCGGTTCCAGACCGTGTCGAGGCTGGTCGCCGGGCTCATGCACCCCAAGGCGGCGAGCAAGAGCGGCGCCATCACCGCCGCGATGAGGAAGCAGGTGAACGGGTGGCAGGTCCTCTCGGCGGCCATGCTCGGCACGGACGCGCGGCCGCCGGCGAGGTTCGCACCGCTGAGGGACATGGGCGTGGACACGGTGGAGGAGGCGGCGGCGACGGTGGGGATCCTGCTGTTCGTCGAGGTCCCCGGCGGGATGACGGCGGCGAGGGCGCTCCAGCTGTTCCACCATGGGAACTAGATTTTGATGCAGCTGGATTTTTTTCACCTTGTTTGAGCCAATAAAATGTTAGATTTGTGATGGTATTGCTATTTGATTTGAGTAGAAATGTTAGATTTTGTGTGTATTCGGAATAAATTCAGCACCATAGTTTTATCTATAGCTATTTTAATTCATGTGAGTACTAGTAAGAACAATAACATATCCTACTCTGACTGATGCAACCAGATAGAGATTATACTTGTTCATACTGAAAATTTGTTCATAACAACTTTCACAATCTTTTCTCAGAGATATTTTGCATTCAGATAACTATGTATACACAGGACACATATTTCTGGATATGAACATCCAATTGAAAAGAGAGAAGAATTTCTCTAGTTGAAGTGCATGTGATTCTTGAATTTCTTGTCTATTCGCTTATACTTATGCTTATCAGTTAAAATTTGAATTTTTAACCTTAAATTTAAAGTTTATTTGGGGTTTTCTTTATCGAAGTTTATTTTTCAGCCTTTGCTTTTAGATCGCTAAGAACACGTATATAAAAGTTTTATTCACAAATTATTTTTCGGTTGCAAATTTGCCGAAGCGAAACGATGCGGCCCGCGCTGTTCTTTTCATCTCATGCTACTAGAGATAATTAAAGTTTAACAAAATAAATCATCTTTCACCACAAACTTGAATCCACCTGGCACTCGGGTACAAAAAAGAATGTAAACTACGTGTTGATATTATGTCCTGCTGGCAAGTTGTTACAATGCTGAAGCAGATGCTGAAGTTGAACACATGAAAAATATTACAAAGAGATCTAGTCCTTTTGTGTCTAGCTTTAAGGCCAATCTGCCATCTGGAGTGTAGAGGTAAATAATTTCCTCTTCAAAGTGAGATTTCATTTACTGACAGCACCACATGGTAAGCAAAAAGAAAAAAAAAGACCAAAAATGGAACAGACATCGTTCATTACACTCAGGGTTGGCTTCCTTCCAACCCTAGTACTATCTGCCTACTAAGCTGAACTCTGTATAGAACCATACACTAGTATCATCAGAGCAGTTTCTTCATGCCTTTGAGTACTTGGAGCTCCACATAGGTACCTTCAGAGCCTCGTCGTCGCCTGCGTTGCCCCCATTTTCAGCAGTGCTCAAAGAGTCCGAGATCAAGGGGTCCGATTCGCTTTCTTTTACCTAAATCACAATCCACAACATTCATCAGATTTTGATATTCGAACTATAGAGAATGTTTTCTGCTCAAAACATGACAAGAATATCCAGTGTTAAGACACAAGACAAAACTATTAAACTAGGTACCTGGTTGAGTTGTGGGGAGGCTTCAGTGGGTTTTGGTGGAGCCTCTTTTGTGCAGAAGTATGAGTACGATACCATCCCAATCACAGCAATGAGGATTCCAAGTATATTTCTCCAGCTAAATGGATCGTGAAGCAAAACATAACCAAAGGCAAGAACCAAGCATGTCTTGAGATGGCCAAGCACTTGGTAAGTTACAGGAGAGGTTTTCCCGATCACAAGAAAAGTGCTGAAGTTCACTGAGACTGATATCAAGCATGACAGCACAATGAAAAACTGCAGATACCGTAAAGAACCGAGTCAGATGAAGCACAGCTACGTTCAACATAAGTCTCCAAAACTCAGTTTACTGCTTACCACAACTTGAGATGTGTAATCAAAAGCAAAGACATTTTGGTTAGTCAAAAACCCATCAAGGAAAGGGCCGACGATGAACAAGGTCAATGCTTGGTATGGGCATGATTGGTACAGCAGCTGTGTTGAAGATACCTTGAATTTCTTCTGAATTGTGTTTGTCATCTGATAGCTAATTAAGGATTCAAATCAGATACCATAGAACAATACTATACTCAAATGAAATGGTGCTTCAGGATTTCAGCATTGTGCACAAGAAGTATATATGAATAAATATACACTATAACATCTATCCTAGTAATAAACCAGCTACATGTGCAATACATGTGGACTGTTTTCTTTAGATGGTGATGTGCAGATTATTTGGCAAACATATAACGTTTCATAAACGAAAATATCACTTGCTGTCAAAAGGATACGATTTGAGCAATGCAGGTTGTAATGATTGCGAGCAAAGACAGGACAGATCCCACAGCATTAAGCTGCAGGTCAGTCACAGTTGCAACTCCAACACCAAAAAGGAGAACACTAAGGGAGAGCTGGATATTCCGACTGCACAGTAAAGCCAAAAATAAAAAAAAATCAGAAGATAATTTCTCAAGCTGCATAAAGGACAAGATGTATTAAATACGAACTTCATAATTATCAAACTGAATAAAGGACATGAAGTATTAAATACAAACCTAAACTTCTTCCTGAAGAAAAGAGTCTCAAGTATAACAGTGCAGGGGATAATTGCCAGCTTTGTCATCTGAAAACAAAGAGCATTCAGCATTTTAGCATGACCTTGGTGCAGTGGTTAGTGTGCAAGGTGGAGTGATAACTGCATCTCACAACATGCAATAAGTTTAACTGAAACCCTCTTTTTTAAGCCGTTGTTTGTGAGTGAAAAAATAGCAGCAGGGGTACCAACAATTAGAAGGACATTAAGTACAACACTACCAGATGATAGCCTGTTAAGTTTTGATCAGGACAGAGCAAAAACAATGCCTACCTGGTAGAAACCAACAGAATTGAAACCTAGACTCAAGTTGAGAAGACCAATTGAAATGCCATTGAGCACACCAAATCCCATGACAGTCCTTGCATCAAAAGGTTTGTGCTCAAAGAGCTTCATACATAATGCCACGTGAAGAGAGCAAAATGTAACGAGGAGATGCCAGCTTGTCAAAGTAGTGGCTGCAAAACACAGACCGAAGTTGAGTAATTTGGACAGGAAACACGTCTATTTATGTACTAACTTTTTACGTTACCTAGTATTGTCACACACTTTAGAACCACGGTCTTACAATAATTGAATCATAAAAGTACTATAATGTTGTATATCATTCAAGCTCAGGACAGCTTGTTCAACTTGACGTATCCATTCCAATAAGCAAATCTAGCTACTTTAACTCAACGCAGTCATTCCAATACTTCATCCTAGCTCCTGTAATTCAACATATTCATCCCAGAAAGTCACCCAAGCTGTATCATTTAAGCTCTAAATTCATCCATTCTCAATCATGTTATTCTACCCAAGACTAACTCAACAGACAATGCCTCTTATGGAAACCAATTTGTACTACTTCTCACTCCAAATTCTCACAGTACTAATCACCCCCAAATCACTTCTGCATCATTTCTTCCAGTTTGAACTTCCCCCTGAGCACACCTGCACTGAATTTCAACCCGGCGTCTCTACACGCAATACACAAGCTATACATCTAGCACAAGCATCCAACAAAACAGCCACTGCCAAGTACTAGTGAAGCTAAAGCATCTGGAGACAAGATTGGATCTCATACCGAAGTTGAAGCCGAGGGAGCTCATGAGGGCCTTGTTGCAGATGACAATGGAGACCGAGGACACCACCGAGAGGCTGAGCGCCCCCACCGTCCCCAGCTGGAACTTCTCCCCTGTCACCCCCATCTCCACCGCTCCCAAGAACCACCACAACCAGCAGCAAGCACAAAACCGAGCAGGAACACCAAAATTCCCCAACCAAAACCCGCCGAATCAGACCACCGACAGAGCCTGCGAATCACAAAGAACACATTCTGATCGAGCAATCGAAGCAAAGAACACCAAAGAAGACGCCAAGAAACGGGTCTCTCCCGGGTCAAAGCCACCACCAAACCTCACCTTGCGCGGAATTCGGAATAGGCGAAGCTGGATCTGGGAGAAGGGCGCGCGAATCTTGGCGGGGAACTGGCAATGGCGGGGAGATCTGGGAGGCGAGCAGGGGCAGGAGGGATCGGCTCGGCTCGCTTCAGCTGCTGCTGCTTCGCCTCCTCGCCTCTCCTGCAGCTGATCGGAGACGGAGACAGGGGCTTTTATATAAAAATGGGATCTTTTTTTTTCCTCCTTTTCTTGGTTGGTCGCTTCGGGTTGGTGAGTGGTGATGTGAGAATGGACTGATTTGTAAATTTGTAAATTAGTGACTTTTGAAGGGGGTGATTAGTGATAATTTGGGGGATGCATTTAATTGATTTGATTATTGCAAGTTCATCTATGCTAATTGTGACCACGTGTTTAATGAGATTTGTGATGGTATCCTCTGCATTTGTTGATTCGTTTGGTGAGATGAGAGATGCTTGATCATTGCTGTTTGTTGGACTCAATTGATTACTCTTCTTAAGATCTTTGTAACTTAGTCCATATATTTTATGGTTTTGGGTAACCCAAGTGTCTACATCTGAGTTTTTTTTTTTTTTTGAGAACCTCTGAAAATTTGATCATTTAACGATTCAATTGTTCAGAATTATTTTTTTTTGTGGTTTTGCTTTAGTTGTTGGTTGACAGCTTGTATATTTTTTAATAAGGCCCCCACATGATATAGAAAATAGCAGTCAGCCCCACAATTAAGGGTTTGGCAGTGTGAGTCAGTAAGTCATAACCAATGGAAAGCAATTGACCATATGCCATAACTGCACAGTTCTATACTGCCATCTTATAGGACAAATCCCTTATCAGTTTGACTAATGGTGAAATAAAATTACTGACCCAAATCTCTAGGTTAAACTATAGCTAATGCCTACGAAAAAAATTACTTTTTACTGCATCTAGTCAACATAATCTGTCGCCTTGTGAAACCTTGCGTTTTTTGTCGGTGCAATGATTTTATGGAGCAAACAGGAGGGTGTCCTTGTATCCAATTTTTCTTCCTCCCATGTACAGTGCCTAGGGTTCAAAGTAGCGTAGAAATTTAATAGTACTCGAAATTATATGACAGCTAATTGCATCGGAATCTTTCAATGCTTGAGGGAATCTTCATGTACATGCTTCCGTACGGAGTATACTGGAGTAGTCAGTTGTCATTTGTCGATGTGATCAAGGGATACTGGTGCTTATAGTAGAGATGGTACACTGGTAGTACCAAAGTTTGAGTGTTAGACTAGCTCCACTGATTTTTTTCCCCAAGAAACATAGTACAGAGATGTAGGCACTTGCAACAAAATCTTATCTATCTCTGAAAAATTAGACCTATATATAATTGATAAAATTATCACAAATATCTTGTTGTTAATGGATATGTCGTCTAACACTGAAAGCATAATTTTAGCCGTAAATACGAACCCCACGACAAGTTTAGGATTTCAACTACAAGAAAATCGTAAAAAAAATTAGTAAAACAAATCACAGTTGTAACACTAGTTTTACAGTAATCTTAAATACGTATGCAACGTTTTTGACAATTCAATTTCACGGAGAATTTGATTAAAAATTCCACCGTTCCAAACAGGGATTACGACGTATCGTATCAGATGCACGCAATCTTGTTTATTTATTTTTCTGTCACAAATTACATGATGTACTAGGACTTGAGCTTAGTCAATGAGTTGATGTGAAGAGTCGGTGATAATTAAGACCTTGTCTTCCATGACAACAGAGGATTACAGCTATCATGTCAACTAGTGACTTCTTTATTTAGTTATTGCTTGTATCAATAACTAAAAAAACAACTACGTACCATGCAAAATTGACTGAATCTCAAACAAAACATACTATTAAAAGAACGTGACAACCCAAAAACAATAAACCACACATAAACAGTAAACAATGGCAGCATGAAACAATAAATAAAGAAAAAGAAAATACGAACTTTTGGGAGGACAGGATTGCACAAATGACACTATCATCTTCCTAATTTCTCTCCTGGACTTGCTTGCAAAACAAGATCTTTTTTTTTCTTCTTCTCCATTGTCAGTTAGGCCTGGGTGGATAAGGCCTGAGGAGGAGAAGAAGATGGAAAGGGAGAGGCGCCACCGCTGCAGCATGGGTTGGTTAGGTGGCTTGCCATTGTCTCTCTTATAAAAAAAATCTTGGGATTAAAAATACTTGATTAATAATTTATAAATTAATAGTACGGCTTAATGCCAAGTTGTTTGTTGGGGTTGGATGGCCTCCACCTCTTGTGGCGATGGAATGGGTCAGGTCCGGGCCCACCGGGCAGTCACCTCCCAAAGTCCAAAAGCCTATTTGGGAGCCCATAGCTTCGCATGGAGGCTGACACCGACGCCATTGATGTTGCACACTCTTGCCCTCCACTGTAGCTAGGCAGCTAGGCATGTTGCAACTTTCAGTTTCACCTGAATTTCACTTTCGGGCGTGTATGATTGCTCCATGATTCTTTAAATCAGTCCAAATGGTTAATAAATAAGTTACAAGATTCTAAAATTCAAAACTGACTGTGGCTTATAACCAAAGCTCAAACAGACCGACCCAGAATTTATAGAATTCGTAGTTATATATACTAATGTCATAAATATGGTATAAACGAAGCATATAATTGCTCCTAAAATATGTAGAATTCACATAGGACCGAGCATAGAAGCACCTCTCATAGTCTCAGTCTCATGGAGGACAATGATGTGAACATCGGTGGATCCTAACAAAATTCAGTGTACTATGCTACACCTACATAAGATCCAACATGTGCTTTCCTTTTCCTTTTGCCTTGTGTTTACACTGTCCGTGCAACTAATAAGATGCAAAGAAAGCATGTAAGGAACCCTAGGATTAGGTAGGAACAGTACTGAATTGATTATGATAAACTAGCTCTTGACATGTAAGGTTGTTGCTTAGAGCAAATCATGGAGGAGCAAGAGCAGCCGCTGGTCCAATCCTCCATTACTGCTGCTACTACCTAGCAACAGAATGAGACGAAGGGAGGTGTGCTTGCCATGAGGCCTGCAGACACAGGGACCATCCAGACATCAATATGCAAAGTCAGGTGCTTTATGCTTAACACATTCTTTTCAACTCCAAAGCTCTTTGTTACCGTACGACATAAAAAGGAAGGACGTTAATTACCATGGCAAACATAGCCTAGAATAGTAGAATGTATGTACCGTTTATTGTGAAAATAATATTTTTACTACTCAGAAGTCAGAAGACGCATATGAGTCGGTATTTTTTTCGAAGACGAAAATGAATATGATAAGGCAGTTTCGGTCGGAACTCGAAATTTCCGGAGTTACAAAGGCCTATACCATTGTCCATATACTATAATAATAGCCCAGCTCAGTTCAAGTTAGCATCCTAGTTGATTGTATTTTGTGATGTATTGAGACTTGAAACAATAATTGGACTGACAAAGTTTGAAGCTCGGTTTAAGGGGTTTTTGTATTCCAATAAACTTTTGTTATCGTATCCGCGTTGGTTTGTATTCGCTCCATTTTCGGTTTCAATGATATTCGATACTTGTTTTCTTATCCGGGGTTTCGATTATGAAAAAAAAGACGGAAACGATAGAAAATAGTTTTCGTCCGTTTATGTATCCTTTTTATCCCTACTCACCATGCATCATGTTCTAAGAAAGTAGGGAAAGAAGGAAGGAAGGGGCAGCCAGCTGGAGGAAATAATCAAAGGGGTCATGTGTATCAGTTGACTCCGGCCAACCGTGTATCAAACAAGTGTGGAAAAGAAGTGATGTTATTTCGGTGGATTCAGACATGGATCCAAGTATCCAAACGTCGGAGTTCGGTAGTGTTTTGTTTTTTTCTTTCTATGGCTGCCGACAGTTTGTGTTTGATAGATCTACGTGACCATGCATGGGTGGTTTTCTGTTGAAATGTCATTACAAAGAATTGATTAGTGAGCTTCATTTGCATCACCATCAACTATCAATTAATGGCATATCATCTCACAAACATACTGGTATTGATGCCCCATTGCAAACGTTCTCCTACTTTCTTGTCCTGCTTGGCATGTAAAGAAAGAAAAACATGGTCCATGACTTGTGTTTTTCAGTAGTGAAGACAGGGACCATTGCATGCTACTGTACCAGTATATGAAAGTGTTTTTTTGGGTTCATAAACTCGTTAACAACAGGGCAGCATATCTTTGGGGTATAGACAATCTAAATTGAAGGAGCAAATTAAATTAATACTCCACTCGGTTACAAACAAGGTAATTAGTATCGAGATACAAATATAATCGTTTTGATATCGGGATATTAACATAGGATCAGAATACTATCGGATTTTAGAAAGTACATGTTTGTATATAAAATATGTAATACGTTGTATAAACTAAAGCATGTAGTATTGATTTTTGTAAATTTAATTGGTTTTTATGTAAATATGAGCATATTATTTACATTATTTCAAATCCACCTTATTTTAAATAATATTTGGTATGATCGTAGGATCGTAGAATTGGGATACTATCTAAGATTTCATAGGATAATGTAGAAATGAATAGTAAGATCAAGATATTATGAAAATTAAAATATACTGGAATCGGTATCATTTCAGCTTAGCAGTATCTTAGTATTGTAAGATACAAGGATAAGAATCGAGATACTGACAACCTTGATTACAAATATTTGACTTTTATAACAAGATCTAACTAAAGTTTTAAAATTCTAACTATCAATATTTTTCAAATGCTAAAACAAATTTGTCATGTTATGATGGTGCTTTGTAGGTAAATTTATGTAGGATTATATCAATTTTCTAAATTAAGTATTTGATAAATTATTAATTATTATAATTTTAAAAGATTGATCGAACCTTACGATATATATGAAATATTTACGATTAGAATAGTATTATTATGGGACAATTTCGTTTTTCATTATTATTGCGTGCTTTTTCCACCTTTTCTTTTTCAAAATGTGAGGTCCAAGGAGATAAATTTTGTTGAATTCACAAACTTCCTTCCCAATTCAACAAAACGAGCAGTTTGTGGAACATTGGTAGAAATCAGCTTTAGATCGGACGGTAAAAGAGGAACACCAATCCTCGCGATCCAGATCGGACGGTGGAGCGAAGCGCCCATATTCATCACTCGACCGTTGCTTCATCTCACAGCGCAAAGAAGGCGAGTGGGGCGCAAAAGAGGGAAAAGAAAAACAAAATCAGAAAAAGGCAAGCGCCGCCGCGGCCGCGGCGCGAACCACCACCAGATGGCGCCGCCGCCGCCGCCGCCGCCGGGGCGGCCGGCGTGGTCGATCACCGTGCGCCTGAGGCACCGCGGCTGGCTGGATCTCCGCGCCGCCGCGGAGAACGTCGTCCTCCCCGGGTGGGGCCGCGGCGGCGAGCGCCTCTCCCTCCTCGTCCGCCTCCGCCGCGGCCTCCGCCTCGCCGTCACCTCCCGGTGCGGCCGCGCACCGCCGGAGAAGAACCCGCGCGCCTGCAGGATCTTCCGCTTCCTCAGGAGCAAGCTGGCGCGCTTCCCCTCCATCTGGCGCCGCAAGAAGCCGCCGCCGCCGGCGCGCGCCACCGCCGCCTCTCAGGTGATCCAATAATCTCTCTTGGGTTTGGATCAAGTAGCGTTTCTAACTTACTTTAGTACCCCATTCTTGATTTGATTTCTTGTTTTTGATTTGGGTCTTTGCGTGTGTGTTAGCTATGGCGGAACCGAGCAACAATGGCGTGGCCGGCTCATGGCGGAAGGAGATGGCCGGCGAGGACGACGGCGACGGCGGCGCTGTACCTCGTCGCCGCGCTCGCCGTCGTGATGGCTTCCACCGCGGCGGTTCGAGCCATGGTACATTACCGAATCGTGCACTTCCGCTGCATTTTCTCTCAGAATTGGTGTGAATTGTGCATATGCTGTATCTTGCAGAATGGGTATGGGAGAGGATACTACGAACCGGTTGGTCACAGCAAGTCATGGAGATTCTTGGTTGCGAAGAAGATTGCCAGGTTGTTGGAGTTGGAGCCTCGCCTCTACGCGTGGCTCATGAAGATCAGCTTGAACCGGCTCCTCAACTGGTAGAAATTCGCTGGATCCATTCACCTAGTGGCTGGATCACATTGAATTGTGGAAAGAAATTCTCAGCTAGGAAGTAGGAAGGGTTGATGTTTACATGCAAACTAATTTAACTTAGGTTCATATGATTATATAATAAGCATACATTCAGGGACCAAACAAAGTGGTATTGTCATCTTCAGTGTCATCTGAGTTTCTGTTTTGCAGTGCGGACAATGAGAGTCAGGTAGTCAGCCGTGTGTTTTGCCTCTTCGGTACACCGTACACACAACCAAAAAATGAAGAAAAGAGCACAATCAGCCCGTGGGAATGGCTGAAATGCTAAGGTTCAGGCTTCGGAAGACTTTTCTTCAGTTTGCTTTGGAGAACCTTGCTGCTGTTCAGTAGTTCAATAGGTTAATGATGGGGTATCAAATAAACCTTCAATTTTAGTTCAAAATCCTAAAAGCCATAACTACTATCGATCTGCCATGATCAAAATCCCAAAAGGGCACGAGAGAACACTTGACCAAAAGAGGCATATGAAATACTCCCTCCGTTTCGTTTTATTTGACACCATTGACTTTTTAGCACATGTTTGACCGCTCGTCTTATTCAAAAAAAATTAAATAATTATTAATTTTTTTCCTATCATTTGATTCATTGTTAAATATGCTTTTAAGCATACGTATAGTTTTACATATTTCACAAAAGTTCTTGAATAAGACGAACGGTCAAACATGTGCTAAAAAGTCAACGATGTGAAATAAAACGAAACGGAGGGAGTATGTACATAGGAAGGGAGGCAACAATACACAGCTAGTTAACACATAGTAGCACGCAAATTTTGAAGACAAAAACACTGGAATCATTTCCCCCTAATAATCACTTAGGTAACAGATCGTAGCAGGCAATGTGGGCGAATGCTTAACATACTGTATCCCATTTCATTCTAACTTCACGAATCACACCCAATGACTCGAGTCACCTCTCACTTCAACACAAGATCTTACAATAAGACATGCTGCATTCCTGTTGCTTACCTGTTTAAACACTTTTTGAAAGGACATGATACCCATCCTCCATCATCCTGAAGTGATTATCCTGTGTAAAATGGCATATGAGAAACGAATCAATCTGCTGGGGAAAAGCAGACCACAACATTTGTAAAATGCTATATGTGATAATGACGTTTGGCATGCATTGCCACATTGATAGTGAATCAATTAAAGTTGCACATCAGCATAATATCTTTGTGCACTTTCTCACATAACATAAAAGAAGAACCCACAGGGCACATGCAATTTGGCCCAATAACATGGCCAGATAGAACCATCTTGGCATGATTTTAAGAAAAGAGAGAATGATATGGCATTATGGGTTGCAACTTAGCTGTTCAACATTACCTTGTCTAGCTTGTTCTTGATTGGTGTATCAACCACTATCTTTTGAACACAAAGCCTTCGGAGAACACGATGTTCAAGCATAACTTTATACTGAACATCACTGTTGTTCGGTGACACACTTGCTATTATCTTCTTCTCAATCCCCACCTCCTCTAGAGATCAGAAAACATAAGACAAAAAAGAAGAGAAGGGGTACAGAGTGAAAGTTGGGGTACTGATAGAGTGGACAACGAACCTCCAACGAAAGGTGAATGGAACATAAAATTGCTTTTGGAATGATCAGCATCAGGAATCTTGTTCCTCAAATGCAATGGAGTACTGAAATCAACACAGGGATATTCTCTGGCAATAGAATGAAAAGAGCCTCTTTAAAATACATAAAATAGATGGCAGCATAGAAAAGGAAGATATTTCAAGGACACATTTACTTACATCTTTTCCCTTTTTACACATTCAGTATGAGCATGAACCTTGAGCATTTCTCTTGAGGTTTCCTGAAGACAACCCAAGTTTGCAGGAACTTGTGTCGCTACTGATGTTTGCTTCTGCACTCCAGGAGGATTAGTCACTTCTGATCCATCAGAACAGGTTTCAGTTTCTCTCATCTCATTTCTGTGATCTGGATATGCTTGAGGTGTTTCTGTCAACATTTTTGTTTCTGGCTTCGAGAGCTTCTCAATTCTGTCTTCATTCTTGTCACTATTTTTTCTTGTTAACAGATCGGTCAGTTCAATATCTCCCTGAAAAGTGCCATTATCAGCAAGGCCATCCTCCCAAAATGAATTTAGTCTGGAATCCTGAAAATCAATACCAGGACTGAAACCTTGGAGTAATGAATCCTTGCCAGGCTGCTGAGCACATGACCTGTGTTGACCACCTACATTCTGTCTAACAGAACTCACAGATTTGTTTGGAAGAAACATGTCTGCATTTTGGTTCTTGGAGGTATCAAAATTATCTTCTTTCCGTTTGTCAACCTTCTCTGCCAAGAAAGTACTCATATCAATGTCACTCTGAAGACCCATGGAACAGTTTGGTTTTGAAAATTCAATTCTATCGCCAAATATATCTGAAACAGAACTCTGTAGGTGAATGTCATCATCAAAAATGGCATTGTCAGGTCTATGAAACACAGGAGAAACTTTTGAAGCTGGCCTCCTTTCAGGTGAACTTGACCCTGCAGTTTGATACGTGCTCATTTCTGATGCAGAATTGAAAGGCTTATCCTCATGCAACACAGTGCAACTTGATGGGTTACTTAATCCAGTTCGACCCTTCCGATGGGTAGTAGGAGAAGTAGAACCCCAATTGGAAAACTTCTCCTTAAGTGATAAACGACAACTTGGTTCTCGAGTTCTCTGTTTCTCTGTAGCCTTGTCTGACCAATATCCAGCTTCAAGATTATTCTGATCATCTGTTCTTTTGTGGTGCTCTTCCAGATTGTCGAATAGTGAAACTCCATCAAGATGTGCATCCATTTTTGGAATATCTAAGTTATCAAAGCTTATGTGGAAGTCATCCTTCTCATTCATTTTATTCTCTTCACATTTTACCGACAGTGATGGTTTCTTGCAGGATCCATCCTTCATTACTTTGAATTGACAAAATAAAACAAGATAAATGCTACATGCAGAAGCAGAACACCCTAGTTTACTGGAGAACACACTGATCATTAATGTAAAGGTTCTTTGTTGGAGAAAAGGAACAAAAGTAAAAGGCAAAAGTCACTGACCTGCAGCTGATGAGCATGATTCTTCGCTGTAAAGAATAGTTTGGGAAGGTCAGAACAACAAATCCCGCTAACTCTTTTATAACATTAGAACACACATTGATCCCACTAAGTTAAAAAGTTTAAGTTAATTCTCTTAATACCTCCGTGGACTTCTCCTTTTCTCTGAATCGTCTACCATATCGAAAGACCAAGCAGAAGGACCAAATGTGCTGTTTAAGTTGGATTTTTTCTTAATTGGTGGGTGCCTATCCAGAAAAATAGCAACATCAGACTTTTGAATGGATATAATTTGCAGTACTCACTACTATGCTCACCTTTCCCAGTCAAAAAGTACTGTATCGTTGCCATTGTCCATCATCGATTGATCAGAAAAGAGGTCATGTGTTGCTGTAATTCCTTCAACAAAAGTAAATTTAGAAGCATGGAATTCTAAATAGTCAGAAAAGTAAAAAAAGTATACAATGCAAACATTCCGCGAGGAAGACCCAGGGTCAAAATCGAGCGTTTTTCAATTGCACATTAAACATGCTAGATGACTGACATAGCTGATGAATTAATAACAGGTAAATCATAACGTAGAACCAAATCCTCCAGCTTGTCAAGCTACACAGGTAGCTGTTTCAGATAACCAATGTTCTCTTACTTCTCAAGAGCAGATAATGATAATACTTGGATCATCGTATTAGTCAATTATATATTCATAGCCAGGTTAGAAATCAATTTGCATAGTTTAGTAACAACAACATAAGATTACGGCTTGTGTATCGGCACATGGTTAACATAAACATAGATAATTCTAACCTGATGTCTCATATCTTGTGTTAGTTCTTGTTGAAGTTCTGCAAAAAAGAAAGATAATTATTATTTGGTCTATGAGAACTTATTAGTCTTTTCGAGAAAAAAAATAACTTATTAGTCAAACCCAAATATATGTGAACAAGCAACCTTTGTTCTGGAGAGTATCTATCTTTAAAACCATAATCACGTGTATCAAACTGTTCCACTATTGGAGTAGGAAAACGATCCTCTGAATTAAATGGTTCCATCTTCCACAATCTCTCAGAATTTTCATCAGTTAAATTGTCATCCAACCTACCATGCTTTGCTGTTAAGAGTAGAAAAGGTAGAAACGTGCATCATGGATGGTGCAATTAGGTTACACAACTCAAGTGGAAAAACTTAGTAATAAGATGGCACATCATTTACTTACATCGCCAACATTCTTCAGCTTTTGGTTCACAAAACATGTCTTCATCCTCAGGAAAGAATTTATTATTGTGGTTCTCAAATGAATGTGGAAAATAACAGTTAGACTGTTTGCTTCTTTCATAGCCTGATTCATCTAAAGGACAAGTCCTCTTTTCTGAAAATTTTCGCTCTTTCAGCACGTTGATATCATTTATTATAGAATCCTGCAAGAACGACTTGGAATGAGTGTTTACAATTTTAATTAGAAATAGCAGGTTCCATTAATACATCTAATTTGGTGAGAAAAAAATGTTATTACTCAACCAAGTAATCTAAATATCTAAGGGAGAACATATATCATACAAGCTGTACAAGGGAAACATTTTCTTAAATGGATTCTTTATTTCTTTATTGATAGAATAATAAGTTACAGAATTCTTCTGTAAGACTGTACATAATAATAGATGAAAAGAGTCACAAATTCTCAATGTAGGTAAGCTAGGTAACCAGTCCAACAAAGCCCCCGAAATTGCATTATCAATGTTTTATACCAACTGCTTTCATATTCTTTGTGCTTACCATGTTACTATATGTTAAGTATATCAATGCCAGTATATTGTAGGCCCATAAAAACTATTGTTAAGCATATCAATGCCCGTATAATTAAGGCCCATAAGAACTCTATATATTGCTATTATTCCTATGAGACAATCATACTGCTCAGATTTCCAAGGTTAGTAACATGGTATCAGCATTTAGATCTGATTTCAAAGACAGAATAATTTGGATCAGGACACCTTCCTGTCCTGTGCACTTCATTTTCTCCTCCTTAATGAAATGACAAGCAGCTCTCATGCCTCGTTCAAGAAAAAAAAAGACAGGATAAGAGTAAGGCAGCTGAAATTCTCACCAATTGCTTTGTCGCATCAAAGGGAATATACCTTCTAGCTTTCTTCTGTGTGTACCGCATGACCTTGGGAGGCAAAGGCAAAGTCCTACAAAATCAAAGTAATTAAAGATAGGGATGTATTGTGAAAAGTTCAGTCATGAACATGAACATTCATGTGCGAGGCAATGGAACCTTGTAGCTCTCTTGCTTATCTTAGCTATAGCCTATAGAAGCAAGGTGAGCAAACTGGATCATTTTGAACCCAAAACCTACCCTAACTGGACCAATCATTTGTTCTTGTAAGCTTCATGGACAGGTTTTTATTGGCACTGCTTGTCAATGAATTTGAATTCAGTAAAACAAACTAGATTCTCAAGATAAATTTGTTTACCGCAAGAGAAGTTTTCCATGAGGTAAGCAGAATAATGCAGAACATTCAAAAACTATTGTTCACCAAACTATGTTCACCTGGATACCTTATGATCCCCTGGATACTTTATTTTAGAGAACTATCAAACTATTGTTCACCAAGCAACATGCAAAAACTAACACAGATTGATTAGTAATATAAGTTTATCATTCAACCTTTTGGTGGATCTTGGTGATTGAGGAGGTGTTTCCATCTTGACATGGCCAAGGCCTGAAAAAGAAGCATAAAAATATGTCTAATGAACCATTTGTGTATACTATTATTGAAGGCAAAGGCAATGGACTCAATGATAATGACTTCATGACAGCCACACGTGCAACCAATTCAATAGCAAATTTCTAACAGAATCATGTTTACAATATCACAAGTTGCAAGAACTATATGTGACCAATAAAACCTGAATAAAACAAATCTTAATAGAATAATGTTGTTTCGGTGAAAATATCCTCAGCATGAATCAACAGTGCAAAGAAGTAAAATATCCCCACCAAATATACAAGCCAGCAAGATCAAAATTACATACAACAATAATAGATGAAATGATGATTATGCATTCAATGTTCTTGGAACATGCACCTTTAACAGAAAATGAAACATGAGCTTCACGGGCAGGTCGTGCAGTAGATTTATTATTTGGTCCCTCATCACTGACCAAATCAAAAAGTGAAATTTCTGCAAGGAAATGCAATAGTTCATTAAATCAAACTTCGAATAATATATAACAAGTGCATCAATCTCATTTATACAAGTTACGTGTTGATAAATTTTACTTTTACATCAATGTTTCATGCAAATAATTTTACCTTTGGTTGCAAGAAATATTTCCTGAACAGACTAAGCGTTCTCGTTAAGGCCAATACATGCCATCGATGATTGTTCCCCTTTTATGCCATATTTACAATGCACATACTTCTTCCGTTTCATAATGTAAGACATTCTAGCATTGCCCACATTCATATAGATGTTAATGAATCTAGACACACATATATATTTAGATTCATTAACATCTATATGGATATGGGCAATGCTAGAAGAACTTACATTATGAAATGGAGGGAGTACTTCCCATTTTTTTAAAGCATATTTGCAATTCATATACTTGAACAAGTAGCTCTATTATAAATAACCGGTTGATAGTAGGGAAGGAAAATACCATTATTGAGTTCCACATTTGGATTTTGTTTCTTGACACTGTTGCTTTTTGGTGGGGGTATTTTGCAACCAAGCGGTTCCTTGTATGGGTTAGCAGAAGCTGCACCATCTTGATGGTCAGAGGATGATGACAATCTGCCAACGCACAAGATGACATCTCACAAAAGTACAAAACTAGATCGATTAACCAGGTGTGCACTTATCATACTGCATGGAGATACTGACCTTGGCTGAGAATCTGCACAGTAGCAACAAATCAGTACATGAATTACTGAATTTTATCTAAAATGCACATTACATGCTTCAGAAATAATATCATATCTCATTCTTCTTTAGGTAGCTGCGCATTCAAGAGAGAAACATTAAAAAAATAGAACTACTGAAGTTCTGAACTTTGTGGATGGATATGACCATGTCAATGTTAGTATATTGAAATACCATGTCATAAAACAAAACAAGAACGTTGTGATGAATTCCTTTGAATCATATAAAGAAGGTTGAACCCTTACATGGTTCCTTCAGATTGCTGCACGCAGAAGTGATCTTCTTTAGTCCCTCTATAGGAGAAGCACTTAAAAGAGTGCAATCCAGTGGTGGAACAACATTATCTACAGCTGAGATAACAGTAACAACAATTAATGTAACATACAACTGGAGGATAAAAGGACATGCATTCAGTTTTAGGATAAAACCATGCTACACTAATGAAAAGAGACTACTCCACAAAAGCCCACTCTAACCAAAACAAAATGCACAGAAAGTGCACGATACAGTCCATCTGTCAAATTAATTCTGATGATGGTTTTATGTCTTGGGTTTCCAGGAAACCATCACCAATTGTCATAAGTTAGTACAACAGCAATGTGTTCTAAGTTTTTTCTTCTTCAGACAACTATGTTTCAAATTGTAATCTTGCAGAAAAATCACAATCATTATTTGTCTGCCCCAGATTTTCCAAAGCTCTTAACCTTCCGTTACACTTGAACAAGAGTGCCATTGGTCAACCTACCTGATAAAAACATATCCAGAAAGTGCCCCGGAAGAACAGGAAATATAAGGTGCAGAAAATGCATGTAGAACAAGTTCACTACTACCAGTATAACACCGCAAAACATATAGAGAAACTCACTTTCAGGGCCACTGCTATGACTAATTGGGGTTGCCAGATTGTTCAGGTTTATAACATCAAGCGATCGAGGAGCCTGATCATGATAAGCTTGACTGCCAGTGCCTGATACATCAACCTGGCTCTGTACTCCTGGACTCTGCTGTTGCCTTTTCTTTTGCTCAAAGTACTGCCTCTGCCTACGGAGCATTGTTCAAGAGTAGCACAAATTGTTCTATCAACATAAGGATGTTAACTAGCAGAACAACATAACTTGATGGCGCCATCGAAACTAAGTTACCTGCTCTGCGTTGATTTCCTGGACTGCTCCCAATTCAGGAACAAACATGCATAACACAGACGCCCAAACGTGACCAAATGTTAGTTTGTCACGACAAATAGTGCTAAATGCAGCGATTGCTCTGATGATTTACACGCCAACCGTTTCACTGTTTCAGTAAAAAATGATGGAAACCAAGCCCAAACTAATTGCGAGGAAGCACAACAGAGAGAGATGGAGGGAGGGAGATCTGGGGTACTCACGGCATACACCTTCCTCCGCGAACCACCCATCCATTGCAGCATAGTGAACAAACGACGAGCAATCTAACCTCGCGGCTGCGAAATGGGCACGATGAGTGTAAGCGCGTGAAGTTTCAGGAAGAGGTGGGTGAAGCCGCGGGCCGCGGTCCACGCACCGACGAGATGAGAGAGCGCCGCGGCGGCTCCCGAAGCTGCGGAGAAGGGGACGGCAGCGGCGGGAGGGGTTAGAGGTGACGGGGAGGCCGCGGCGACTGGCGACGCGCGCGGATTCCGCGGCAATTCCGGTGGCCGCCGCCCGCCGAGGTGCTGGAGCTCGAGCTCCCCGCGGATCGAGAAGCTACGGCGGCCTCGATCGGTGGAGGCGGAGGCGGAGGCGGTGGAGGAGGTGGAGGCGATGGATTGCTTGGAAATTGGAATTCGAAATTAGGAGAAGCGGAGACGACGGCGACGCGCAAATTGAAATTCGAAATTGGATTCGCAAATTTTTTTTCTCCAAACGACGGTGACGCGCTACACTGGGGCGCCCTGTTTGGGGAACGAAATGAGCAAATCACAGAAGAGGAGACGCTGGGCTGCTGGGCCGTGGAGTATTTGGGCCTCCTCCTGTACTGGGCCCCAAACCATCCAAAAATCCGATCTGCGAAGCCTATATTATACTACCATATATAGGGTGTGTTTATAATAATTTGGTTGGCGCAAAGAAAACTTTTGGGTATCACGTTGGATGTTTAACTCGATATTGGAAGAGATTTTCGGACACAAATGAAAAAACTAATTTCATAACTCGACTGAAAACCGTGAGACGAATCTTTTGAGCCTAATTAAGCCGTCATTAACACATGTGGGTTACTGCAGCACTTATGGCTAATCATGGACTAATTAGTCTCAAAAGATTTCGTCTCGCGATTTCTCTGCAAACTGTGCAATTAGTTTTTATTTTTATCTATATTTAATGCTTCACACATATGTTCAAAGATTTAATGTGACGTTTTTAGAGAAAAAAATTGGGGAACTAAACCAGGCCATACATTCCTCCGATTTGCCTGATACTCTGCTGCTTTGTCAGTTTGCAACAATTTTGTAGAAAGCAGTTTGGATTCTCGCAAAATCAAAATCAGTTTAATTCCCGTTTGTCATGAACAATCAGATTGACATGGCCATTTTGCTATCTTGATACCAAAGGGAATCATCTATGGAGTACTGACTGTCTGTGCTGCAGGCTGAGTGAAGCAGCCGTAGTAGATGTCGGAGACCTTCTTCAGGTCGGCGGCGCTCGCCGTCCACACGTGCCCCGGCGACGCCTCCGGGAGGCCGTCGCCGGCCGCCTCCTCGCACCTCTCCTCCACCTGCGCCGCCTCCCGGAGCTTCCCCTCCCTCCACAGGCTCTTCACCAGCAGCGCCTTGGTGGGCGCGTCGGGGGCGACCCCGGCGCCACGCATTTCGTCGAACAGCTTCAGCGCGAGCGCGGCGCGCTCCTTCTTGCAGTAGGCCTTGATCAGCACGCTGTACATGTACCCGTCGGGCTGCAGCTCGCACTGCCGCACCAGCCCGAGCAGCCGGTGCACGCCCTTGAGCTCGCCGGCGCCGGCGAGGTGCTCCATCAGGCCGGAGAACGTCTGCAGGTCGGGGAGGACGCCGCGCGACATCATCTCCTCGAGGAGCTCCATGGCGTCCGCCGCTCTCCGGCATTTAGCCAGCGTCCGCAGCAGCGACGAGCACAAGAGCGCCAGGTTGGGCCTCGACACGGCGCCGCAGATGGAGTCGGCTTCCCGGAACACCCTGATCGCCGCGTCGGCCTTCTTGGAGAGGCCGTAGAAGTCGACGACCAGCCGCACGGTGGCGAACGGGAGGACGATGCCGTCGGCCCGCACCTTGCCCAGCAGGCGTTCCACCAGCTCGACGTGGCCGGCGCGGGCGAGGATGGCGACCATCCTCGCCACCGTGTGCCGGTCGTGCGCGTAGCCGCCGGGGCGGCACGCCACCCAGCAGAAGAACTCCCACGCCATCTCCGCCTTCTTGAACGCGCGCAGCAGCTTGCACACCAGCCGCGGCGTCCACACGATCCCGGCGGCCTCCAGCTCGGCCACCTCCCTCGGCTCCCACCCTTCCAGCGCCCTCGCGAGCTCGCGCGGGTCCAGCCATGGCTTCAGTGTCGCTCTGCCTCTGCCCTTGTCACGACCGTCCACGCCATCGTCGTCGTCGCCCTCCTCCTCCTCGTCGTCGCTATCTCCCTCGCCGTCGACGTCGTCCACGGCGTAACCGATTCTTTCGTTGGGTGAAAGCTCCTCGACGAAATCCTCCGTGCCCTCCGCGTGTCCCGCTTCCCTCATGGCGGCGATGGCGGCGCGCATTTGCGGACCGGGCATGACGCCGTCGACGGCGACCATCTCGCGGACGAGCCACCGGAGCTGGTCGAACTTCCCCGCCGACGCGAGCGCCTCGGCGAGCACGTTGTACTGCCGGGTGGTCCGCCGCGCGCGCAGCGACGGGAGGAGGCGGAACACCTCGACCGCCTGGTCCACGAACCCCGCGGAGGCGAGGTGCTCGATGACGACGGTGTAGGTGCGGGCGTTCGGGAGCGCGCCCTCGCGGACCATGGCGCGGAAGGCCCCCACGGCGGCGGCATGGTCGGCCGCGCGGACGTGGAGCCCCATGAGGAGGTTGTGCGCCTCGGCGGGGCGGTGCGGCTTGGCCGGGACGGAGGCGAAGGCGTCGAGCGCGGAGGCGTGGTCGCCCGCGGCGGCGAGGAGGCGGAGGCGCGCGAGAGGCGGCGGGGGCAAGGGGAATGAGGCGAGGTGGGAGCGGAGGTCGGGGAGCGCGGCGAAGGCGGCGAGGCGGGACGCGAGGGCCTGGAAGAGTGGGAGCGGCTGGGGCGGCGGGAGGGCGCGGAAGACGGAGATCGCCGACGCCGGCGTCGGGGCGGCGCGGATGGCGTGGAGCGCGACGACGGGGTCGTCGGGTGGCGGTGGCGGCGGCGGGGAGGAAGGGGAGCGGAGGCGGAGGCGGAGCGAGTCGATGAGGCGGGCGCGGCGGAGGTAGAGGGCCACGCGGGCGGCGGAGGGGGGCGGGCGGGACATCGCCGGCGAGCGTGTTCAGGCAGACGAGAGAGCGTGGCGGCGGCGAGGGACGTGGACACTGACCTTGTCAAGGAGGATTTTTAGACTTTTAGGCATCAGAGCGTCTCATGCAAAAGAAGAACAAACACAGATGGTTCAGAATTAATTTGTGGACACTTCAAGAAGTTTAAATTTATAAATGATTATGGGCAGTTCAATTCGTTTATGATGCATAAACTTTACTCCTAAATTTAGACCGATTATGACTTATGAGTAGTCTTCGGTTTACCTAAAGCTAAGGTTTGTCTGAAACTCTGAATACATTTCCTGACGCAACTGGTAGTTCAATGCTTTCACTGACAGAATAACAGAACAAAACTCCGTTTCCACTCCTGCTCTCCATTGGTAACTGAATGGATCAGGAATGAATGAATGATGATAGTTTTAACCATACAAGATGATTCAGCTAAAACTGACAATCACCTTAGCTGAAATGCTGAATCGTGTATATTAAACCAAAGGCTGCTCGCTGAACAAAGCTCAAATGCCATCTGAACAAAGCTCATTTACACCAGGAACAAACATCACCCATGTCTGGGAGTGACCATAGTTCAGAATTTGACCATGTCTGGGAGTGGCTTTGCATTACCATCGACAGCAAAATGGCTGAAATAATTACTGTATAGCATGCAAGCATAAATTTCCTAATGTCATCCTACAACTGTCTAGAAGAACAAATTTGTCTTCAATGGTGTTCGTCTTCAACTGTGGAGGGTCATGAAATGATAAGCTGGTTTGAGCACCATGCCGTTCCTTCATCCCACAGCTTCTTATGGTACATAAACCGCGGGGCTGTAATTTCAAGCAGAACAAGCAGATAACAGTCCATGAGAAATTTAAAATGGCTTAACCATGAAAGAAACAAGCAGCATGGACACGATAAAACTAAAGGAAATGTAGAGTGATTATCCAGAAAGAGCAGAAAAACCAAGCTAAATAACTCACCGTGCAATTCTCATCTCGAACCTGATCTGCCCCTCTTCCTCTTTCCGGTTGATCTTGTTTGAACTGTCCTGTCTGCCTGTGTGCGGCGAGTCCGTGATCGAGATCGCTTCTCAGAACCGAGGCCAGACTCAGTTTCCTGATCAGGCGCCATGGAATGATGTATATCTTCCTCTTTATCCCTCTGTTGCTCTGCCTCTGGTTCAGCTGCAGTTGTTGCAGCCCTCGATGAGCATGGAACCAGATCCACAATGTCGCAAAGTGATGATCCACCAAGTTCCCCAATAACTTCTACACATGTTCTGGTGACTTGGTCAACAAAAGCACGGCATTTGCCTCTAGAGCAACCTTTTTGAGAAGCTGCCTCCTTCGCAAGGACAGTGAGTTTGTCGGTCTGGGGCAAACGATGGGAATTTCAGAGATATATCAAAGTATCCTTACTATGATAAAAGAAGCTGCTGGTGGTGGCGAGTCTATCATCCAACCATCATCACCATAGATACATGCATACGTGTTCTTGTTAGTTGAAAAATCTTCACAAAATAATTATGTAATCCGTGCATGCGGTTTGCAATAGAATTATTTAGTGATTCATGTTCAATTGAAAATTATATGCAGCTTTTGAAGTTCAGAATTTATGATATACTTGTTCTAGATCAATGCAACGCATGGGTATTTGGCTAGTAAATATCAAAAGAAGGTAACCTGAATGAAGCTCACACGATCACACCTGCATGGTAGTAGCATGATTTATTTTACAAGTAGGATGTCTTACCACTGAGTGGATCAAATGAGCCCTGGGGGTGTAACGAAGCTGAGAAGCACGAAAAGGATCTTCAGAATCAGAAATTGCACTCCCACCAGATGCCCCACCCTTGTGACCATTACTTATCCTCTTCGGTGTGCACAGGCGAATACGTGTTGATCTTCTGTACCACCGCAAATAATCCATATAACTGCTGTGGTCATATGGCCGGTCTTCCATGACAACATCTTGCTCCTTTGCTTCCCACATATCCACAAAAGACTTGTGCTTCTGTGCCCAGTCATTATGAACCCTTCCACGACGGCACCTGCAAAACATTAGAAAATTTTATGATTCGGCTACCTGTAGATGATTCTATAATTTACCAGGACACACAGTCATGTACAAGAAATAATAAGAATAAAAACAGCAAAGTTCTGTTTTGAAGATACCAGTGAAGCTCCGCACTAGTGTCCCGCAATGGAGGTGGGCACACCTGATGGAGGCCAAATTGGCGCATCACTCTCTCAGGCATGTAGATCTCCACCATAAAGAAGTAAAGTAGAGGTGCTCGGGTTAGCCACAAATGAGAATCCTGGGTACAAATAGGGGCTAGCTGTAGTTCCTTCATCCGTTCCTCCCTATATGGGCACCAAACAACCTGGTCATCCGTTAGCAAGTCAAACTCATTCGTGAAGTGCTCATAGCAACGTGCGGGAGCTGCTCGACGGGCGCACACCCCCACAACCCATCGTAAACCAACTGTGGGTCTATCCCTCTCATCCTCTAGCTCCTCCACATTTGGGTATTTTAGCTTCACCAGGTCTGGCCTGCCAATTGGAAAATGCTCCCATGACCAAAATTGAAGGAGCAAAAGACAACCAGTCAGATTACTTCCATCTGACTGCCTCCTGCAAGCATCACACATTGCCCTGTAGAGATATGCCAGAGTAGCGGAACCCCAACTGTATGAACCAATATTCTCAAGATCAGCAATCAGTGGAAAGGGATAGAAGGTATACAAATCACCAGAGGCATCAGGAAACAGCAGACCACTAATCAGGCTAAGGATGTATGCCCTGGCATGCTGCTTGATGGTCTCCTCGTCAGCATCTTCTGGACAATTGTTGAACTCAGCTCTGACCCATGAAACCCTCAATCCAGGACGTGGCCTATCCGGCGGAGGAGCCTTCCCAAGGTATCGCTCAACCAATTCATTCTGGGGCTCTGTTGGGTTTACAGTGACAGCATGGCCAGCGATTGGCAATCCAAGAATCATTGCAACATCCTGTAGTGTGATTGTGATCTCACCACAAGGCATGTGAAAAGTGTGAGTTTCAGGTCTCCACCTATCAACTAGTGCAGAGACGAGTGCCCGATCAATGGAGGGCAGACCAGCCCTACAAATGTTTGCCAGTCCCATCAGGCCAGCGGGCCTAAGGTAACGCTCATACCTCCTGTCAAAGCGAAGAGGTTCACGGGTACGAGGGTTGAGCTCAGTCAAATGCTGTACCAAACATTGGAAATTGCAAATCAACGGTTTGTTACACGACAAAAGATTGTAATATAAATGCTATAGGTACTCTTTGATCTACCTGGCCTGATGCTAAAGCACGAGCCCGATGATCAGCATCATACTGCCCAATTAAATCATAGGAAGTGGTATCAACTGCTTCTGAAGCTCCATTCTGATCTGGACAACCATCATCAGAGAAGGTCCTGGTGCTCTTTCTTGGTTTTCGTTGCCGTGTGTTCTGAGGATGTCCATTTAGTGGACTAACATTCACCGTTGAAGGGATAACAAACGACATGTCCTGTTCTGGATTCTGCGGTTGGCCATTTTGACGTTGTGCATAAAGCGGTTTGATAGCCATTAGTGCTCTCTCTGAGGATATGCCCTCTGTCAAGGAACAAATTTCTGCTTGAACAAAAATCTCTAGGCAGTTCCACTCAGTCCCATTGAAAACAGCTTTCACATAGCTACTCCACGACATGTCATCATCGATAGGCACCATGATGAAGTGCCGATGAGCACCACCACCAACGTTCAACCTTCCCTGCGCACGAATGCTGAGCATCGTAGGCACCCACCCGAGCTTCTTGTACACGGCATCAATCAGTTCATCGAATGCAGGCTTCGCCTTGAACCATAAACCCTCCTCGGCGAGGTTGCCAAACTCCACCCCGTTTGGACCCTTCACCAGCTCCCCGCCACTGTAAACTCGCACAAATCTGTCCATCTCTGCAGCCAAACATGAATGCACCCCAATTCAAGATCAGCTCAAAGCCTCAAATCCAGTTTCAGTAATCTATAGCATGAACAATGAGTCCATGATGTATGAGGAGCATACGAACAAGTTCTTGTTAAACGAATACGAAGCACTTAGATAACAAAATCAACCCAAGTTATCCACTCAACTGAGGTACCATACCAACCAGAGAAAACCCAAGAAATGCTCTTACAAGTAGTGTCCTAGGAACTGCAACATGTCAATTCTCAAATGCTCAAACCTAGTTTTAAACCCACTCCACACCATTCGCAATGAAAAAAAAAGGGTAATATAGTGACCAACGCAAGCTACACCATGCGAGTGACAAACAGCTTAGCTAAAATTTCCTCTCGATGCTCACTGGCGGCGCGGGGGGGCATCACCTATACTGAACTGGTGGAACAAAGGTAGATGAACTGTTCATCCAAATGGATCTTATCTCCGCGACCGCGAGCGGTGACGGAGGCTTCGGGAGGGGAGGAGAGGAACGGGAGTGCGGCGGGGCTTACCTTACCGCGGCGGTGGCGGCGCCGAAAGAATCCGCGGCGGCAGCGGCGTCGCGGGGTGGCGCGGCGGCGAGTGGGGAACGCGGCTTTCTTTTTTTTCACCTGGTTTTTGTTTGGGGGAAGAGACGGAGTCGTGGTTAGCGTTTTTTTCCTCTTTCCGACTTTCGTTCGGCGCACGCAGACGCAGGGAGCGCTTGCTTACCTAGCGTTCCGTATCCACGCTGGGCTGCTCAGCGTTTTGACAGATGGAAAAGACATCACTTGAGTTGAGTGTACGACAATATTGCTACGAAGCAGTAGAAATAATATAACACATCCAATACAACAAATCTGGATAGGCATTTATGTAGATTCGTTGTACTAGAAGACCCTCCTAGGGGGTTATATTCCCTCTTAGGCTACAAAAATTCCCAAATGATCGAGTATCATTTTCGTAAAAAAAAGTATTTTCATTTTCAACTGCTCTTGATTTTTGTCATTTTTTTTCCATTTCTATCGGTGCAAGTGGTTAGTAAATAATTAAATTGTCAAATATAAGAAATTCATGACCAATCCATAACCACTTATGTAGAAATGATATTGTTTTTGTCTGTTTTCATTTCCTTTTGGTTGATTAATGCATGATCATTGGTTGATTAATGCATGATCATTCATGTCATACTTTCAAACAAAAATTCAAAAACTTTTTATCAGCTATTTTTTAAAAAAACACAGTGCAGATGATATTTTATTTAACTTTATAATAGGGTCCTTTTACGGTGCCCCCACTAGAGAAGGTAGTAGTGTAGTAGAAATCAAATCTAACCATTGATTGTAATGGGTAGTTTAGACTTTTATAACATTAACGGGAAAGGGCATTTTAGCCTATTTCGGTGCTCCCGCGAGGTCAACACAGGGCCAGGTTCGATCCGCCCAAGTCGCGTTCTGCGCCCTTCCTCTCCTGAGACTCTACGCTAGGCAGCCGCCGCCCGCCGCCCGTCGCCGTGCCGCCCCATCTCGCGCCCGACGTCCTGCTTCTCGTCGTTCCGCCTCGCAGCTCGCGTGAATCGGCAAATCTACTGGATGAATCTGTACCTCCCAAATGGATAACCGACAATTGACAAGTTTGGATTTGTATCTATGTACTTCACTAACATATGCTGATAGCCTGATATGCATCTGTTCACTGATATGTACTTCTATATTACTATTACATTCTTCTCTTTAGTTAAAATTAAAATGATATATTTCTATATACATTTTCTGTTGAGTGGATTAATATTGTTACTCTACTTGTTAAGATTATGGATTTTTCATCAGAACAGAACTACAGTCCACTAGTTCAGTGATTTGTAAATTATAAATCCACTGACAGCAATTACAAAATTAGTCTGAGTTGGATGCAATCTCCATATACAGCAGCATCATTACTTGACTGTACGATATTTATGTGTGCACTAAAAGTCTAAAACTGTGATAAACTAATGATTGGATCATCTCATCTGAAAAATGGACTACTACTTAATGACACTGATGCGGTTATCAGCACATATGCTCATCAACGGGCGGGCAGAGTGAGGGTTGAGACCTCAGAGTTTAGACAACTGCAGGTTGTGCTTCCTTAGTTGGTGTCCGCATTGCCAACGTGGAGACCATGCCACGCTCCTCGTCGCACTGCTCGTACTCGTCCCAAACGGCGTCAAGTGATCCGGCGAGAAGTGTTGATGCCCATACATGCACTTGAATCAGCAACTAATTAATCGATGTTCGGCACGCATATGACAGACGCCCAGCAACCAGGCGATGAATTGGCAGCCGGCGCGCGCGGCTCAGTCTAATATGGGACATCCCCGTCCATCGTCGCCTCGTCGGCCACCTCGCAGTGCTCGTCGCCAAGAACAGCATCGTCTCTCTCGTGGTCTCGGCTCGCTTTTCTCTGTTTTGTTAATCGTTCGCACCTACTGATCTACCAGATGAGGAAGATGACGTATGGTGTTAACCCTAAACCAAGTGCGGGCCAGGCAGGCTTATTGATCTCAATAGATTACAGACTAACCTCGCGCCAACTACAAATCTACAACAATGCCATGTTTCTTTTTTTCTTAATTGCCCTTTTACTACGCATACTACACCTGCTATCAAGGTGTAGTATAATTAGATCTCACCCATCCAATCCATTCTAACGGATGGCTCACATCCGCTCAAGGGTACTTTAAAAAAATCCTTATAATATATCATATTTAATTAATCCATGTATTAATTTATCAGTTAATCAGCTGATGAGCTGAACAGAACAGGGTATTGGCTTCTACGGCTTATAAGTTGACATGTAACTGAATAAAAAATAATAGTATAAGACTTTATACTTCTACTTTTGTCTGTGCTGAAGCACTATTCAAACAACCATGATCGCTTTTGCTTGCTCATATACAAGTTACATGGATTTAGAACCATTTTATTGCCGAGGGAAATACGTTCCGCGCAAAAGACTCGCAGGCAATCAGCACATCACCACCATGCATCGCCTCAGCAAGGAAAAGAATCAGACAGGAAAAGTACAATGCTGATGCATGGTAGGACTTCTCAAGTGTGTATCATGGTGTATTAGAAGAAGAAAAAAAAGTTCTAATTCGCTAAATGCAAGCTATGATTTTTTCTGACGGAATTCCGGCTATTCGGGGAAAATTCTCCTTCCTCGCTCCACGACTTGCTCTAGGTCAGCAAACCATGATTTAAGCAACGATTTCTCCTTAGCAATGCTCTCCAGTTTGGATTTCAGATTTTCAATGGCCTGATTCAATGCAAGAATCTCAGCCTCGTGTCTGAACTTCTCCTCTGAAAGCTTCTCGGTAGCATGTGACAGTTCTTGGTTGTACTTTTCAGCTTCAGAGTTTGCTTCCTCCAGCTGCTTAAACTTGTTCTCAACAAGTAATTTCTCCTCAGAAACTTCTTCAAGTTTGATCCTGATGCTTTCAATCGTTTCTTGCAGCTCAGCTGTCACCGAACTGTTGCTCAACTTCTCTTGCAGCAACTTCTCAGAAGCATCAGCAAGTTCTTGCCTGCACTTGTCAATTTCAGCATCACTACGAGAGAGCTTCTCTTCATATTGCTGTCTATCTGAAGCAATTTCTTCCTTCAGATTGACAATTTCAGCCTCCAGTTTCTTGTTCTGTCCCAACAGCCTAGAGTGCTCTTCCGACAAAACTTCAAGGCTGTTTTTGAGATTGTTAATCTCCTCTTGTGAAGACTGTAGCTTCTCATTTATTGCACTTTGATCAGCACCGTTTCCATTTTCTTTAGAATCACAATGGCACCTCAAGCTCTTCTCTTCCAGAACCTCAAGTTTTTCATTTGCGTCGTGCAGTTTCTGGTTCACGGTGTTGAGCTCATCCTCAAGCTCAAGAACTCTCTGGTGCAATGTGTAGGCAATGCCATCATCCTCACCATCTTCAGACTTTGCATCAGATTCTGACTGTGAAGCCAAATCCTCAGGCTCCTTCCTTGAGGCCGGTGAGGGTGAGCCATTGCTCTTGTTGGACAGGAAGACGTCGAAACCGGCGGCCCTTGGGCTCTGCTCCCTTGTCCAGGACTTCTGTGGTTCAGGAGATGGTGAGGGTGACCTCTGCAGCTCAGAGTCTGAACCTGCCAAGGATCCCTGATACTGCAGCCTTGTAGGGATGTTCTTGCGCAATTCACCAGTGACATTGTCGTATCGCTCAGCTAGAGCACGGTACATCCGGTAGAAATTTTCAACATGGGTGATGAGCATTGGACGCCTCTGGTAGTACATCTGCGCTTTCTTCGCGAAGGAATCGCCATCCTCCTCAATAAGCTGCAGCATTTCCTTCACTTGCTTGTCCATTTCTGCAAAAAAAAAAAAAAAAAAAAAAAAAGGTTCAGGGAGAGTTAGATAAGGCTACAGTATATATGAACAATAGTAACAACGTACAGAATAGCAGAAAGTGTAAGGAAAAATATCAGCAGTATTACTTTTACTTCACTGACAATTTATAATAAAGAAAATATGTGCATCATTTCTGTTACTTGTCTATGGAAGCACGAATATACGAACAATGAACAATCAAGAATGTCTACTACATCTCTAGTTATATTCATGAATCCATTTACTCAACTACCCCATCCTGCTCATTAGTTTGATGTACAATCAGTTAATGCTACAGTACCATCAGATACCATGAGTGCGTCAAGAGCATTTGACTTAAGTAAATAAGTAAATTGATGATGTACTTCCACTGGTTTATTGCTCATTTATGTTCATCTCAGTGCAGTAAACATTGGTAAATGGTACTGTACCTGGACATGCATTGATATGAGTAGTATCTCCACAAAAAAAACGCATAACAGTAGGAGTACTAAGACAATGCAATCTCATTATTTTCCCTGTAAAATTTTCAGCTCACCTTCAAGATTTTCTGCAAGCCATTTAGAGTTCTTAGGGCTAATGTGACTGTCCCACCACCACGAGTGGCGCTTCTTGGTAGGGTTCCTCTCCAAAGGTGGCTTCATTGTTCAGGTATCTTCAAAACTATAAATGTAACAGATTCAAGCAACCAATTGAACAAAGGAAATGTACAAGGTCAGTGATGATAACTAAATCAATCATAAACATCATGACAAAGATATGAATACACTGTACTACAGGATAAAATCGACCTGAAACATTCTAAACCAAAAAGGAAAAAAAAAAAAAGGCAAGTAAGTGAAACAAAGCCAGCAGCCTCTTAACTCTTTAGAAGGTACCTGGTCCTTGTTGGTTGGACAATCAAATGCTTTTCATTATAACAAAAGCACCGACCGGTTAGCTCTAATATCAAGTACTCAGGTGGTACAAGTTCAGAGAATTATTGAGGAAATTCTGTGTTAAGATGATACTATCTCCTCATGTTATCATGGTGAGAAACAGATGACTAAATCTCAGACATGACACAACTAGGAGGGAATTACATCAAGTCAGATCATCAGGTAATGCATTGAGTTCTTATGTACAACAAGAAACTTGCACAGTTGCTCATTTGGACGATATGGTATAATGAAAGAGTTGGTTTCTTTTTTAGCAATACGCAAATACTCAATCAGCAGAAAAGCATCCTGTTGTTTAATGAAGTAATAAGCATATGACTACATGTAGTGCTGCATTCAGAATGAAACGCTGGTGGCAATCAAACCAATACCAAAAGATAGTAAAATCCCTGCAGAAACGCTGCGAGATCTTGGAAACAGCCATTTATTGCCAAACAAGAACTGAATACATCAAGAAACTGAAGGATACAACATAAAGCAAAAAACATATTCTTCTACATAAGCAAGCAACATCAATCAATAGCATAATCTCACCTGGGAAACAGGGGTTCTTTCAGAACCGGAGGTGAGGATCCTGCACAAAAGATCTCAGCTTCTGTTCATGACGAAGACCAAATCTGACCATTCAAAACACCATACAGAGGCAGGAAGAAGAAGAACAGGTCAAGAACATGTAGCTGGATTGGTGCTTCTCGGTCAAAGCTTGAAGCAAACGCGTAGGAGAGTAACAGAGAGATTCGGAAACATGCAAGGCACGAGACGACGGTGGCAGCAGAGATGACTACAGCCCACCTACTCCTACTACTATGTGTATTACTACTCGAAGGATCCAAGATCTTCTCCTGCTTTTAAAGAAGAAAACTTGAAGCAGAGAGAGAGAGAGAGAGTATGAACCTTTTTGTTCACACATGGGGAAGAAAGTACGGTGTATTGTTACCAATCTCTCCAAAAAAAAAAAGGAAAACGAGAGATAAAAGCAAAAGGATGGAAACAAAATAGACAAGAAATAAATAGTGGCACATGGTGTCACCAGCCATGTGTGATGTGTTGTAGTACTTCTCAAGATTTCCTTTCTTTTATTTTCTTAAAAGGAAAAAATGGACAGCATGGTTGCTGGAGATGGGTTGTGTATGAACCATGCATTGAATTCTTATACCATGGAAATTAATTAATGCTTGCATAAGTAGGAGGAGGAGAATAAATTACAAAACTAAGGGGTAAAAAAAGAACATAATTTTCTAGTAAAGAATAGAAAAATAACACGAGATCGATGAGAAAAAATGAGTGGAGGTGTTGCTTATTGATACCTTCTGAAAACTTTTCCATCATCAGAGTTACGGACAAGATGTTAACATACAAACAAAAGAAGCAAGACCTGCAAATTCCAAAATATTCTGTCAGAAGGATAACACAAAAAACCAATAGCCATATGTGCTCTTATATAGACTGTAGCATCCATGGGAAGAACCATACGCAAAGCTCTACCGTTGGATCTCTAGTCTGGATGGCTGATGCGTGCAGCTCCGAAGCAAGATGAAACTGTAGGAAGAGAGAGTAAGCAAGTGTTAAATAGGCATCAATGAGGGAGAGTTAATTACCCAACTAAATAGGCAAAAAACTGAAGCATGAATTCTGAATGAAACGTGCAACTGAGTTCAGTTCAGTTCAGGCAAACAGTGGCTGTAAAAGGGCTTCACCATGTGATGTTTCTGAATCCCTGATCCCTATAGTATTAAAGAAATGACCATCTGATACGACCGAAGGATTCATATGATTTAATACTCAGATCTTTGCACACATCTCCTTGTATTTTAGTAGCTATGCTGTCTGCTTGTATACACACAAGGAGTACAGTATGAAGTGCATCAGCGGCCGTGGCAATATTTGCCATGTTTCTCCACTAGTAAGGATCTTTTTGCAAGATTCAAGAATTTTATGAACTAATCCAGGAGCGAATTGTGGAAAAAAGGTAGGGTCAGCTCGAGGCATGGGCAGGTCAGAGACATTGACAACGGACAGGCCATTGCTGCAACCTCCCATTATTTCTGCCGTAATCTCTGAAAGTCTGAAACTGAAAGTGTTCTTGGGTTGCTGCTAGTCATGCATACTTCCCTATGCAGATACCTTCTCAGGCTTCAGGCTCAATAAAAGTGAAATTGCAAGTTGGAGAGTTGGGTTTGGGGCGTTGGAAATTTAGGAGTAAAGATTTGCTGGTTGTTTCTTACAGCAATAGAGAAACATATGTGAGAACATGGTGTGAATTTCAGAATTTGATCGTGGAATTGTATTGATCATATTTGAACAAATGATAAAACACAAATCAAAATTTTAAGTTTGGTCACTAAAGTAAATGTAGAAATCCAGCTTAGTTACATAAAACCTGAAGCCTGAATCATCCATCGTTTCATGTCAACAACGCTTTAATTGTTAGCATTAACTAGTAAGCTAATCAATACATGAGCGACTAGAGTTGCACGCGGTGGCTATGGAGGTAGGAGACGTACACAAAGGGTGGCCGAGAATCGGCGGCGCTCCGGCGAGCGGCGGCGGCGGCGAGGCGAGGACAGACGTGGGAAGCCGACGAGTGGGTCCTTCACCACCTGACCCCCACACGTGGGGGTAAAACGCCGCCGGCGGCCCGAGGAGAGCCGCATTCATGGCGGGTCGTCCCCTCCCAGGACGGAGAAGGCGGCGGCGCTCCGGCGGACGGCGGCGCAGAGGCGATGCCCTTGGGACGGAAAGAGAGACTTACAGGTGGGACCCACTAGGCCGGTGACCCCACATGTCATCGAGGTGTAATTTTGCATAAAAGGCCCCATATAATGGTAGCAACCGTTGCCAACCGTTGGATCTCTATCATTGGTAGCGATCCGAATCTCGGACCTGTATTGACCGTTGGATCTACACGTGCGGTTAGGATCGAGTTGAAGAGCGTGGCTGCCTGGGTATATTTTTCACATAGGCCCCTCCTATACTTTCCTACTCCCTCCATCCCACGAAAAACAACTTCAGTACTGGATATGACATATTATAATACTACGAATCTAGATACTGGATATGACACATTCTATTCTAGTACTAATTCATAGCAATAGGATGTGTCACATCCAGTACTAGGTTGGTTTTTTATGAGACAGAGAGAGTATTTGTGTCAGAAGAATCTCACATATTCATCACCACAAAAATGCAAAGAGGAGACAGATCATTTTTTTTTTTTTGAAACCAGACAGATCATTTTTCTTGACATGCTCACAGCAGAATTCGACAGATTCATTACCAGGAAATGAAAAAAAGAAGTTTGTTCAGACTCGGTTCCTCGATTACAATACACGCACCATAGGGTACCAGCATCTGAATGAGCTACATCATAGCACAAGACAAGGGGAGGGAGATGCAATTTTGCATTGCATTGACAGGTTCTTTGATGCAATTTTGCTTTGCAGTTGCATTGCCAAGATAGGTTTTAGAAATTCTCACGCTCAATTGGCCATCACCAATGGCCTCTTGTGGTGTCCCTGCAGGAGCTGCCTGAGCTGCTGGTACCCATGGCGGTAGTGCTCGAGCGAGAAGCAGAGCTGCCTGATCGCCTCTCGCTTCCCCTCCGCGCCATCGGAGACCATCAGCTTCTGCTCCTCCACCTCTTCCTCGAGCTCGCTCACCCGTGCTCGCAGCTCCGACACCGCCTTCGTCGCGGCATCTGCCTCTGCAATCAGCTTGACATGCTCCAGGTGCAGCTGGTGCAGGTGGCTGTCCATCTCCCTGATCTTCTCATCACGAGCTGTGACATCGGTCAGTAAGCTAGCCACCTTGTTATCGACTGTAGTTTTCTCTGAAGAAAGGAGTTCAAGCTTTGTTTCGAGATCGGCCATGGCTTGATTCAGATCGGAGATCTGCTTCTCACTGCTAATGGATGCTTCTGATTTCTCGGCGTGGAGTTGCTGGAGCTGTGACTCTGTGGATGTCAGCTTGCCTTCAAGAGAAGCATTGGCTTCTTTCAGTTTTTGGATCTCGGCACCAAGTGAGGATTTCTCCTGCGAGAATTCTTCCAAATTACAGGCGATTGTGTGTTCCAGATCATTGATACGGCTCTCCAGCTGTGATTTCTCTTCCAGAGCTCTTCCTAGGTCAGCTTTCAGATTGTTGATTGTAGCTTGTAGTTCTGCGACCTCAGTCCTTGAACCCTCCAGCTCCTTACGAACTTGTTCAAATTCAATAGCACGTTCTTCGAGCATCTTCTTCTCATTTGAATCATTGTCCAGCCTTCTTTGCAGATCCTTGATTATTTCTTGGAGCTTCATAATCTGTGCTGATGAATCATCTAGGCTGCGAGATGCTTGTTCAAGTTCCTTAACCTGGGCCTCGAGCTGCAATTTCTCTTGTGACATTTTTGCTAGATCACCTTCGAAATTCTTGACGATGCCTTGGAGCTTTATTATTTCTGTTTCAAGAGTAGATTTATCGTGGGAATACTTCTCATGAACGTGTTCAAGCTCCTTCTTGCACTTCTCAATTTCATGGTCATGATGAGCTAGTTGGCCTTCAAGTTCCTTCTGAAGGCTGCTGATTTCTGAGTGCGAATCCTTCAACTTCTCCTCAAGTTTTTCACATTGGCAGCGTGTATTCTTTTCCTCAAGTGCCTCAAGTTTTTCCCTTGCTTCCTGAAGCTCATCTTCTAGCTCGGCAATTCGTTCATTCAATGCAAAAGGACTTCCATCACCATTGTCTTCTCTCAATTCGTCAACCTCAGAATCAGATTCTGAAGAAGATGATGATGATCCATCGCTCCCCTTCTTGGAAATGTCTGAACTTCCACCAGAACCAAGGAAGACATCAAAGCCAGCTGCTCTTGGTTTACGCTTCTGTTTTGGTGTTGTCTCTTCCGAGTAAGGCTTAGGAGTTGGGGGAGCAGACTGTGTCTCAGAATCAGATTCAGATATGCTAAGAGAGCCTTGTGACTGGAGTGACGATGGGATATTCTTGCGTAATTCCCCAGTCACATTGTCATAACGCTCGGCAAGAGCACGATACATGCGGTAGAAGTTCTCAACATGAGTTACAAGCAAAGGCCGCCGTTCGAAATACATCTCGGCCTTCTTTGCAAAAGAATCACCTTCATCCTCGATGAGCTTCAGCATATCTTTAACTTGCTTATCCATCTCTGTTTGTTGAGAAAAATGTTATAGTAAGAATCAGTTGTGCTATGCATAGTTGTTTTGCAGGATGAAATATTAGTGAACCACATAAATAAGGTCCTAAATATTGCTACTTCTGGCAAATAATAAAGAATCACTAGTACATCCTGCATTCCCGAAACATGAGGCTTTACCTTCTAGGTTCTCGGCTAACCATTTGGAGTTCTTGGGACTAATATGGCTGTCCCACCACCATGAATGGGACTTCCTTGTTGGCATCCTTTGCATGCGCTTCATCTTGACCAAAAATAAGATGACTCCTCAAATGAAGCCCTAATCATGATGGAGGAAAAAATGAGAAGGCGATAGATACATGTGAAGTTTGATGATGTCGAGCAATCTGCAACTAAGAAATAAATATTTTCTAGGCAGTTCTGTAGAAGGAAAATGTTAGGACTAGAACCAGTGTAGTTATGCACATAAAACAGCTTAAGGGCCCCTTTGATTTGTAGGAAAAATGCAGGAATTTTGGAGGATTTCAATCCTATGAAAAAAAATCCTATGAAGGCCTTTGAAACAAAGGATTGAATCCTATCCAATCCTTTAAAATTCCTATGGAATGGGTAATCCTATGCACATTTTGGAGGAAAGTTAGCAAGAGTTGGAACATTTCCTCTGAGTCTATCTCTCTCATCTGATTCCTGCGTTTTTCCTGTGGTCCAATCAAACGGCCATTCCTGTGTTTTGTAATCCTCTGTTTTACAATTGTATTCCTGTCAGAATCATGTGTTTTTCCTATTCCTCTGTTTTTTCATTCCTACAATTCAAAGGGGCCCTAAAAGTGTAACACAGTACTAACAACCAGTGTAATTCTTCCATTGCATAAGTGCCTATGTAAGGGAAGCATGGCTTCCACTTCTCAAGGGGACAAGGAAAGGGACTAGGCATGTCAACCTCCATAATGCATGGAACCAGGGACCAGAACATCAATTGGCTACCAAAAAGAGGTGCAAACAGCAAACTGCTATATAATTCATGAATGTCTTATCAGCTAATCAGCACTGACAGAGCAAAATATTGATAAGCATCAGCTATCTAAGGGAGAAGCTGATGAGAAGGTCTGGAAGTAAAATATAAACCTATCAAACAGAAAAGGGATCCCTGCATTCTTGAATAGTACCTTATCTTCTCTCACACAAAGCTATAACTACACAATGTTTACCACAAAAAAGTTTATCTGGAAACTGGAAATATCATTAAACCGAACATAGGCAAGCATTTATCCCAAAATAGATAGATACAGAGTAGGAAAGCCCAGAAATAAACTTTAAAAGAAAAAAGCTTCTAACGACAAACTTAACAAATATGGGCAAAGGGAAAAAATGTGCACTGTGAAACATGACAACTAACAACAACGAAGTTGATCAGATACTACAGGAATCAATATTAGTTGGAAAACATGGAACAAAAATGGCTAGGACTTGGTTATCACACAGCACAACGCTAAACTTATGTCAACTACCACTCCATTGTTAGGTCCAAAAAACAAATAAACTTAAGCCCAACCCAGGGCAGCAATTATGTTCTGCCCCCACATAGACAGAAGAGGTAGCAGATTCAAGCTGAAACATTGCAATTCGGATATGTTCTTGTCAAGGTCTATCCACTCAATAAATAAGTGGTTGATTAGAAAGTAAAAATGATTGTGACCCACAAAAAACATGGCTTTGGTTACACAGTTACACCTACATGGACACATGCGGCCAGGCACAGAGCCAGGAGAGTAGTGGCCATTCGACTAGTCGACCAGCACATTTCAATGTCAACTGCATTTTTCAAATCATGCCAACAAATAAACCTATATTTGATATCTCAGATAATTGTATTGTATATCTTTAGAGGAAATCTTGCCATCCATGTGAATATGGATAGAATTAATGAACACAGCTAGGCATGCATATGAAGCAATCTTACAAATAATTTGTCATACTCTCTGGCAGCTAGCAAGTGGACCCAGACAAACAGAGAAAATATCAGAAGTTGTTCCAAATAATTTGGGGGCCAATTTCCATTCATATTAACTACTTCTCGGAACCAATGATGGTAAGAGTTTATAACAGTAAAATAATCTAAAACTATAGAAGGTCCCTAATCCAGACAGTTGTTGCACATGCACCAACTAAGATGGTCACTGATATGCATGTTCTTGGACCAACCTGAAATAACAATTTCTTCATTCGATCAGCTGATCTCTTCTAGGAAAACTCTTTGAGAAATTGAGACCATGGACACAGGACACCTACACACACCAAGTTCAAAGGGGGCCTTTAGGGGGAAATGGCCACAGACCAAGTACAGCTACGCTTGAATCAATTAGCTTCAGGAGCTTTCTAATGGTGGCAATTCAGAAACTTAAAGTAATTCTTGTATGTGAAAAAAAAATGTAAGCAAAAGCATATACTATCAAATAGTATTTTATCATGGTCAATTAAAAAGAATGTTAAAAAAAGTCAATTTAAGCTGGAAAAAGGGTCCTTTTCTTTCAGCGTCATGAGCTCAGAAATCATAACCACACCAAAAGTTTGAAATCATTATCAAGATTTTTTTTTCTTCTTCTCCTGGGTACCCTCACACCACGGAAATGAGTGAACATTAAGCAACAACAGTACATGAAACATGTGGGAAGAAAACAACAAGAAGAACACCACACTTAAATGCCGTTTTGACCTGCTACAAAGACAAGGCACAGATCAGAAGCATAACCTTGCGATAGAAACAAAAAGGTATTCCTTCAAAATTCTCTTCTCTTTTTTCCCCTTTTTTGAACTATCGTGTTTAACACAAAACCACTTCTTCTTCTCCCCAAGAAAAAAAAGAAAAGTAACAACAAAATCACACTCCTCGCCCATTTTGAGCATCGACGAAGAGTGCGCACAAATGATTGAACACCCAAAGTAGTCAACGCAGAATCCTTTCTGTTCTTGAAGCGTAGAACGTCTCAGGCCAAGAACACCATCCAGAAAAAGAAAACGAAAAAAAAAAACTCCAGTTCCTAAATCGCAACACAGCGCCAGGAAACAAACAAGCAAGCGAGCAAGGGCTGGAGAAGGAGAAGAGATTACCGGGGAGAACGAGATCGAGGCAAAGCCTCCTTCCTTCCTTCCTTCCTTCCTTCTCCCAACCTGGAGAAGGAGAGGAGATCAAAACGGCCTTAATGAAACCAGTTTAGTGTCAGGGAGGTGAGAGAGAGAGAGAGTGGAGTGCGCTGTTATTAAAGAGGAGGAGATGGTTGTGAGTGAAATGACAAGATTGCCCTCGGTGGGGTAGATGGCGTGACTGGTGAAACGAGGCGCCGGCGACGATGAGCTGGACGCGTTTACGCGACGGGAGCAGGTGGATTAGATCAAAACGGTTATTAGATAATAGAATTTAGTTTATTAATTTTATTAATAAAACTATTATATATTTGTTCGTAGCGACTAAAAGTAAAAAAATTAGGTTAAAAACATTTTAAAATTAAGTTTGAAAATTTAGATTTTTGACTTATTAGACTAAACGATGAGATAGGATTTATTAGGAGTGAGATTATTAGTGGTAAGAAAATTAATCCGCGGAATGTTGTTAGGAATAATCAATTCGAGGGGTGGTGCCCACCTGGCAGAGGGGTGTGGGACCCACACGGCGAGGACAGCTAAAGGGGCCCAGCGGCAGAGGCTTAGAGGAAGAAGATTTGAGTGTTTTGAATTTTCAGGTCTTGTTCGGTTTGCTGAAAATAAAATGAAATATTTTTTTCAGTACCATTCAATTTGCAAGGACGATGAAGTAAAAAAGAAATTCTTCTCTTCCCTACCAATTGTAGAGGGTGAGACAGTAGGAAATTTTGTATTCATTAATTAAATCTGTTGTAAAAATCCTATATGATTTGAATTGTATAGGTATTTCTATGCCTTCACCTTTTCTTTTTTATGATTGTAATTCCTAAAAACCGAACAACCCCTCAGTTGAGTTCACCCGATATTCCCATCATCCCATGCATTTGTATGCTCAAACCTGCAGTACTGTGTATTTCATAGTATGCTAATTTTTTTTATGCTCCGATATTATTTTTCATTGGCTCCACATGATTGTAGTACTACCTCCGTCCTAAAATAAGTGTAGCCATAGATATACGTGCTCAGCGTTTTGACCATCCGTCTTATTTGAAAAATTTATAAAAAATATTTTAAAAAATTAGTCACACATAAAGTGTCGTTCATATTTTATCATCTAATAACAATAAAAGTACTGATCATAATATTTTTTTAAATAAGACGAACGATCAAACATTAAACATAAATAGTACTAAAACTGTACTTATTTTAGGACGGATGAAGTATTAGTTAGTGTATAATACTAGTGTTTGACTGAGCAAAATTGAAGCCATCTGCATGCAGCACGCGGAGCAAACAGTTCACATCAACCACCACCCTGATGCTTCACAACTCATCACGTTTTTATTTCAACTGTTTAAGTGCGTGATAGGAGGGTGGCCTACCAAAAAATTGACAGATTATTATTGAATTCCAACAAGATAACAAGATACGGCTCGAGCGTACACATGGGCGTTTTTAGTGTCCTAAATCGCTTATTAATACACTATTTTTCTTTTACAAAGTATTCCTTATTTTTTTGCATTAGGCAGTTCATGACGGCAAGTCTGACTCCGTGTGATGACCCCTCCTGGCTGGGCTGCCCTCTCTCCCCCTCGTGGCAGCTGGCTCCAGGATTGGTGATCATCCTCCAGGGTTTGTTTACCTGAGCACCTCCGTAGCGGCTTCGACTCCTTGGTACTCTTAGTTTCCTGGCAGCTATGGAAGGAACGAAACTCTAGGGTTTTCGACTCTGTGCTCGCTTCGGTCGCAATGGTTCCGGAGTCCATCCGCTCGAAGGGCCAGTTGTGGTCTTTAGCCGGCGTTGCTTTTTTGGGGATTTATTGGGAGTGTAGCGTGGTTCTGCCCCCTCCTACTGTTTGGAGTTGCGTTTTTAACGTCGTAGTAGTTCCTATCTTCAAGTTTTTTTTATTTTGCCTTTTCTCCCCTCCCCCTTAGGCATAAGCCAGTCTGGCTGATTGCTTTGCGTAACAAAAACTTTTTTCCTTCTAATATATTGACGTGCAATTCTTTTGCGTGTTCGGAAAAAAAAAACATTAGGCAGTTCTTGGGCAGATCAGGCTCCACCATTTCTTATTTGTCACGGTGCAACCAATAACACGGTCCTGCCATTAACAAATAACAGTCTTGAAGGGTAATGACAAAGAAATGATTTTCCTATTGAGAATAACTATATACCACCTCATATATATATATTTTTATATAAGACACTGTTGACTTTTCGTGTAACGTTTGATAATTTATCTTATTAATAAATTTTAATATAAATATATAAATATATAAGTTAAGGTAGAGTTTTTTAGACAAAAAGTCACAACAAAATAATAACATTTATATAATTCTTTTACGAGAGAGATACTCAAACATTATGTTAAAAATCAATGACATTATATATTAAGAAACATAGTGCTCCCGTTCTAAATTATAGGGTATTTTTTTAAAGAAAAATTAAACTTGGTAAATTTTGACTAATATATATACTAACTATATCTATACTAAGTATTATGTATTATTATGTATGTTCTATCACTAGATTCATATTTTAAAATAGTTTTATGTGATGTTAATTTTATATAAATTGTAAACGCAATATAAAATAAATTAACAATTCAAATATGTCATTAAAAACCGTGTGAAAAATACACTCTCTCGGACCAGATAGATGGACTATATGTCTAGATACGTTATAGAAACGTCTCATTCAATTTAATTTTAGATTTTTATATTTTGGGACGGAGAGAGTATGTTCTATAATTTGAGATGAAGGAGGGAGTATTAATTATCAGTATTAGAAAGCGCACGCGAAGCTTGTGGCGTTCAAACGAAGGAAGGAGACATGCGCGCGCCATGCAGTAGATGACAAAAAGAAGAGCGTGTCCATTTGCTTCGCGAGCTTATAGCTGGAGAAGCAATCAATCAATTAACACCACCAGCAGCAAGCCGAGGGCAGTTTGGGAAATTCACCTTGGGCTGGACACTGGGAACAAATGAGACTCCTGTTGGGCCGGGCACATACGCGCACGCGGGCCCAGGTCGTCCTCTGTTGGACTAGTCGTGGTGTACTGGTGTACTGGTGTGTTTCACGAAGCCTCGTTATCTCTCACTGGTCCGCGGGGCCCACGTCCAGGAATCCATCGCCAGCGAGTGGGGCCCCACGAGACAGCCGCGTTTGCGAGAGAGAGCGCGCGCGCGCGGGAGAGGAGGGATTCCTTTTTTTGTTCGAAAGTCGAAACCCGTGGCGGGAGACGCCGCGACGTCGCGCCACGCCACGCCGCGTGCGCGTCGAGAGAGCGCGGGCGCGGCGCGACGCCACGACAGAGAGCGTCGCCCATGCCGCGCGCCGCTGGATCGCCACGGTTGACAAGGCAGGCAAACTATAACAGCACCCGCAATGGTAAAGTAACGTGCTTTCTATAAAAATGTACATCTTAGCAATAGACTAGATTAATAGTAAACCACCTCAGTATTATATCTACATGGTTATCTATAGCTCTCTCATGCCTTGCTTCGTTTTTCTCTATAGATTATCTCTAAGTTAGTAGATAGCTTTGCTCTCTCTCTTTATTTAATATATTCCAAGTAGGAAAATATGCTGACATAGATCTCTTGTAGAGAGCCTATAGATAACCATTGTGGGTACCCTAATTACTACTGTAGTACTCCGTATTAATAACGGTAGTGTGGTCTTTGTGCTTTAATTTTTATTAAAGATAAGACACACAGCACTATCTCCGTCCCAACTCCCAAAATACTCGTCACTTTGAGTTTTTTTATAACGATTGAATATTCGTCTTATTCAAAAAATTATAGAATTGTAGGTGCTCACAACACACGCGCATACATCCTTATAAACACACACGTACACCTTACCCTATGAGCATCTTCAGAAGACTGAATCGGTATATCTTAAGATTGTCGAAGTTACCACGAACACCTCGTTGTTGAGGTGTACATTGTCTACCATTGAAAAGTAATTAGCCGTAAATATAAGTACATTTGTCAAATCTAAAAATTAAATCCCGATGAATTATTTTTATCATAAGAAAACTAATCAGTTCAGGTGTATTTTCATTGAACATCGGGGACACTTAAAGTCTTAAATCCCCTACAGCGTGTTCAAAGCTATCAGCATCCATATAGTCGAGGGCAGATCCAGCACGGGGCCGGCTGGGCAGAATCTCGAGCCCCCCACCACTGGCGCAAGTACTATGGGAGTCCCCACAGAGCCCCCGCTAAAATTTTTTTGCTATATGTAGATGGGAAGAGGGTTTAGCTTTATCTAGTTTATTCAGATCTCCTGCTATCTCTTCTTAGATCCGCCACCAATATATTGTTGTTCTCCGTCTGTTTCGCTATTAATCTTTCTCAATTCCCAACGCCAATCAGAATCCATTCGTTTATTTTCATTCTTAATACCACATATATCAATCAAATGATCGATCCGGCTTTATAACAGAGCCCAAACGACATACTCCAAACCAAAAAACAAACTCAATCCTGTCTAATGGTGCGTGTGAAATCCTCGAGTAATTCAGGATTAGCCATCATATCTTAATCATCCATGACACTTGCACTGTGCAAGCTGGTCCTGGCTGGTGACAAGTAGGGCACGTACAACTACATGTCAGGAGCTCAGAGCCACACGTACTGTATAGTCCGATGCTGTGATGCATTCATTGGAGTGGTTAATTAGCGGCTGGCCGTGCCGGCAAGGTTGGCTACAAGAATGACGACGCTCTGCATCTCAACATGTACTGTTTTATGTGTCTCTGTATATCATTGATGGCATTAGAATTCTGACGTCTTGAAGAATTTCATTGGTTGGCTAAAAGCTGACAAAACATTAGAAGAAAAACTGTAAGTCAACAAAAAATGATTCTATTGAAGGACTTTTATATTTCTACTACTAATGGTTTAAAAGCTAAGGTTGAAAAAAACACCTAGAGTAATTCAAAGTTAAGTTTGAAAAATCAAAGTTTGGCTGCGGCCGGTCCTTGTGATTTCTGAATTTCAGTGTCATGGACCATGAGGTTCGTCACAAATGGTTACTGGCCGACCAAGCCCACATCATATCCAAAGAGCAGCTGTGCGGTGATACATTCGGCCCACTCGCTAAAAAGGCCCATCAGATACTAGAATCATGAACTCCATAAATCATGGATTCATGGCAGATTGGTAGCCATTCCTGGCATTTGTCAATATTACAGAAAAAATATTTCCCTATTGTTCTGTATCAGTTCACACTCAACATATATCGGATCACTAATCACCAGGGTAAAATCAGGCAATAATAGTGCCAAAATGGCATGTCAAAAGTGTGATTTTAACAGGAGAAAAAAAGATACTTTATACCCGGGGACTGTACAGTCTCATGACGGATATACAGAACCAAGTCTGAAGAAACACCTCAGCAGAAACGGATATACAGCCTCTGATGATAATTGATATTTGCTGGCAACGTCTGAACTCTGAACTGAACTTTGGGGTTCCTGACAGTAATGTCTGATTGTCACTGGCTTAATTTGCCTCAGGCGCTGTCAGCAAGCGCGGCCACTTTCTTCTCCAGCTCCGGCTTGTTGGCGCCGACGAGCTTGTCCACCTGCTCCCCGTTCTTTAGGAAGAAGAACGTCGGTGTCGCTCGGATGTCCCATGATGAGCTGAAGTCCTAAAGAAAATCGGTTGAAGAACAGAACAGATGAGACTGAGAAGAGCATTAGAGACTATCACCTGTTCTTATGGATATAACAGAGGGGGGAGAGGAGGAAAAAAAAACATTGGTTTTACCATTAACTCGTCGACATCTATAGTCAAGAACATGAACTGGGGGTATGTCTGTGACATCTCAGCATATACAGGTGCAATGACACGGCATGGTCCACACCATGCAGCACTGAAATTTGCAATCACCTACAAATGGTCCACCAATTCTTTATTTATAGTACATTGTATGGGAACATAAAGATCACACTTTCTTACTTCATTAAGAAGAAAACATATGCAGGCGCAATTTACTGCAGTAGATAACATAGTGTGTCCATTTGAGCAGAAATTTTGAATACTGGCAAATAAGAGTTATAAGAACTCTAAACAGTGCAACTTAAAAGGGAGGAGGAAGGTTGAGCTTTTAAGTCTAAAGATATAAGCAACATCCAACATGGATACATTTTTGGCATTAATCAATTTGGTTCACTCTTAACAGGCAAGAGTCAACACTAATTAAACATGCCAACTCATATCATGGAGAGCAATGCTTTGTTGGTAGGTTCATCAAGAAACAGCAAAAACTTGTAATACTGTACTTCCAATGCAAACTATTTTACAGTGCGTGCAAGAAAACAGAGCATGCATCAGTGGTTATCATTATCCTCCAAACACTTTAATCTGGGGCTACTCCCTGTTCATATCATATACCAAAGAACTTGTTTCATCTTTTATTCCAAATAAATAAAACACGGCATTCCAGAATATTTTGATGCACATTTGCACTGTTTTCCTATTTCACAAGAATGGCGCATGAATTTCATGATGTTGTAGATACAATTTACATGTAAACTGGTAAACCAGACCCATGCATATGCATATTGTAAATACTATCAGAAACTTTACGCAATTTCCACAATTGACAGGTACCTATAGTAAAGATATATGCATTCTACAAGTTACTTACAATTTTCCCATCCTTGTTTGCCTCTGCAATTTTGTGGTCCCAATTCTCTTTGTTACTAATCACATGCACATTGCCACCTTTGAAGTCAATCTTGTCTTCTTCATCACTGCGTTCCTGTCCGAGGAGATAAACATGAGAAGCAACAAACATTACTTGTGGGTTTGAAAGCAGTCACCACAAAATCACATAATACTCAAGCAAAATAACGGTTGACCGTGTTCACAAGAAGGCTGACCTTTCCCACACAGGACCCCATAGTAGTTGAATAAACCAAGAAACTACCCTTGGGAAAACTGCAAACAGTATTAGAGTGTGTTTCAATCAGGAAAGTGTTTCTGAGCTATGAATAGAAAACATACAAAATTCATGCAGCAATATTAGGTGATAGCCAATAACAGAGGTTGTCAAGGAAAGAAGAGTGAATGACTCTTCAGGTCACATATCACAAGTACCAAGTCAAAGAATGAATAGTATCTAGTCTCTCACCTAAGTTCAGTTCAGAACATAACTTTTTTTTAGAGGTTGTTCAGATAGTACCATCTTATCATCAACCCATGATACAACTTCCAAACATCTGCTAGATTTTACACAGCACAGATCATAGTCCTAACCAACTACTTGATGTATGAACAACATAAAGAGCTTTAGTCTCAATCCTAGCTGGTATCAGTGGTAGGACACCATTTAGGACCAAGAATCAATCACCTACAGGGTACAGCATCATAGTCATCACCCCATTTCACCTGTTCTTTTCTTTCATATCCACATCCATCTTCAATAAAACGACTTCTTCCAAACTGGAAGTATGGAGCCCAGAAGGCAAAGAATTGACAGAGTTGCGAGGCCAAAAAAAAAAAAGAAAGGAAAAACGCCAAGCATCCATGGCCATGATTCCACAAATCCAGGGCATGGCGAGAACACCGGCTAGCTCCAAGAACCTCATCGAGCTAGCAGTGCAGAGGCGGATTCAATTAATCTGAGAAAAGGGGAGAGATTTTACCTGGGATTGGGCGGCGGATTTGGCGCCAAAGAAAGCCTGAAGCCGCGCGAACTGGCAAGAGTTTTGGGGGAAGTTGCTCCTGTATAAGCCGTGAGCTTCCGGTTAGCATCATACTGTTACTACTACTACCACCACTAGTAAATATAATATTATTGTTAGTACAAAAAAAATCAATATTTTGACGTTACACACCTGCAAGTACTCACATGGATGCATTAGAGCCGGCTAAATGCTGAAGTGGAGGAAAGAAGAGCGGAGAGAGAGGAGGAGCGGGCTGTAAACTTACAGCCGGCTTAGACACAAGAGCCAAGAAACTCTGTGAGAGAGATAGGTGGACTCTGTAGTAACTATAAAGAGAGAATGCTAAAAAGAACCTTATAGCCAACAGATCGGGCTGTATTATTAGCCTTGCTCTTAGGCGACATTAATCACCATCTTATTCGCTAATCAATGGTGACGTGTACTCTACGAAACGTGCTAAAGCAAAGAGAAGAGGAATAAAAAGATGGATAAAGGTGACGTGGACTGTTGTTTGTCCATTTTCGTTGGATGGTGCATGGTTGGTTGATTGGTTCTTCCCAGTTCACTGGTTTGGCCGGCTGTGCTGTACTTGAACCAATTTCTGGCAGTGCTTGAGAATTAAAGGAATTTTATGCGACTTATCATGGAAAAATGACTATGTACAATCATTTTCTTACTTAGTGTGTTTGCATGAGCATGATTCGAGTTGAAATCACACCAGAATTCAACTTTCGGTGTGGAATTATAAACCTCCATCTCCTCAAAAGGTTCTAACAGCATACCGTGCATCAGTTCATGTTTCATGGGATTAACCTGAAATATTTTGTTGGTATTCAACTACCACTCTTATTAGAGGCACAGCTACTTTAAGCAGTTAAGCATACGAGCAACATGGCACAGCTACGAAAGGGCATGTAGCCTAGTGGTTACAGTGACCTGAGTAGTACCAAAGGTCCTAAATTCAAATCTCCTATGGAGCAAATTTCAAATTGGGTTGTTTGCGGGGCTAAGTTCCCTATCTCAATGGCCGTATATATCCGGTTGTATATGGAGGCCGGGTAGAAAATACCTTCTCTAAAAAAAATTAAAAAAAAAAGCAACATGGCACAGCGCACATAGGACAGCTGCCTAGCTGCATTACCAGATGATAACCTATCAGGTTCAGACCAAGAGGCGGCAAAAGAAATTATGACAGGATCATAATAGTGCCGCAACAACCAGCAAAAAACATTGGTTCAAGGCATTGAGAAGCTAGCACCACAGATCGGCAACAGAACTGCAAAAGGGCCCGATGAAGCAACCTGTGAGTTACAGCGAGCTCCAGAGTAAATCCGTTGTGGAGCAGCAAAAAGAATTATTACTTTCTTCACACGCTGTGCATGGTGAAGTCAAATTGCCTCTCTGAAACTCAGATGCAATCATTTGTCGCTGTTGAAACGTTGGTTGCTACTTAGTGTGGAGTGTTGGGGAAGAACAAAATGCACAACACGAAAAAATCGATGCGGTTAATTGTGTCAAGTGGTTTTCTCCAGGTTCTCAGCTTCTCGCCGCTTCCTTTCTTCGTACTCCTCACGTAATCTTTCCTCCTCACGCCTCAAGGCTTCAGCTTCCTCTTCCTGTTGTCTTCGCTCAGCCTCCTCACGCTCCCTCGCTTCATCCTCCGCATCCTCTCTTTCATCAAGATAATCAAACTCCTTCTCTGCAGCCATAGCTTTTACTATAGGGTCCCGCAGCTCAGATATCAAACCCCCACCCACCTTGTACTCCTGCTCGTCACCGACAAGGAATAACCGCTGATCAGGTCCTGACGCCATTGGTATGTCAACAGCGAGTAGCTTCATGTCGTACTGCAAAGAAATTAGAATAAGGTCAGGACTCTTGTTGTAAAAATGTATTGCTTCTAGCTGTCTCAAGTGGGTAGAGATTTCGGTGTTAGTTTTCTTTAGATAGCACATGCAGTCATGCAGTGTTTTCTGAATGGCAAGGGGAAGGAAAGAACATAGCAGTAATACAGAAACAGTAGAAAAGGTCAGATATATCATCAACACGATAAAAAAGGGTTCGATATGACATCAAGGACCATAAGGGCAGTCCCAACCCATAGTGTCTATAAGCAGTGTCTATGGTGCCATGTCAATAAGACATCATAATTGAAACTACACTCTACAACCCATGGTTTCTTAAAGTGGGCCATTAATAAATACATCATCTCTCTTCTCTACCAATCATATTTATTCTTCATCTATTATGAAGACACTATTCTCTCCCAATGCAAAACTTGATAGTGTCTAGTGCATAGGTTCTCGTGTTGAAGCTGTGTCTTGCATGAGACCCAGTTTCTTCCTCTCTTCACTCTCTCTCTTAATTAATATAGTGCCACATAAGCTAAAAGTCCTACATGGCAATATAGTTAATGCCATAGACACCATCCAAGGTGGAGGGTTGGGACTGCCCTAAATGTGCTACAGCCCATTGTACAAAATAGGTGTCAACAATTCTTGACCAACAAAAAAGAACGATTCCATTGCATTCAAAGAGAAACCAATATTTCCTCTAATTAAGTAATTGTATCAAATAATAAGTGATAAAGCAGAGAAAGGGTGAGATGCTTCAACATTTGTCCAAAGTTCTATTCATTCACTAAAGGTGTACATTCATATACTTGATTATACTATGCATAAGGAGGTTACTCAATCAATTGTTGCTGAAGTAATCTTTGGATCTTTGCTACATAATAGAGATAAATAGTTCAATACCTGTCCCTTTTTCTTCTTGACCTCAACACTTACAAGGCCTTTTCTTTCTGATCCTTTAATGGGGAAGATCAGAAAGCACCTTTTGCCACCAAGCCTAAATTTGAAGTCCTTGAGTTTAGGCCCCCCTCCAGACATGACATATGCTCTGACATCAGTACCGGCTAAGGGTGCACCCATGACTTCAAGGATTGCAGCAGATGTGTTGAGCTTTGTCATTGCTATTCTATAGACCTTATCAGGATTTATGGTGAATCTTGCGCGTGTGTACATGCCCTATAACAAAAATAGACAATACAAATCAGTTGCTCCTCCCAAAACTTAGGCATCTGTCAAGCAAAGTTGCACTAAAAATATTAGATTGACGGTAGCACCGTGTTATGAGCATTTAAAATGATAAGACAACTTAAAGGCAAACAAAAAAAGTTAGTCATTGTTTCCTCTACAAAAAGTTGATCATGGAAAGTGGCATAAAGCTCTAATGTTCACCATAAACTAGACTTCTGATAATTTCCAAGTTAGCAAGATCTCTACAGTTCACTTCATACTTCTCTGCAATCCATATTGTTGCTACACCTCGGTAGATAAAATAATATACCAGTCTACCACAAGTCAATATTGTTCATGTTACACGGATCAGAAAAGAACATTAAGACAAGGGTAATATTGAAAGCACACCTACCTAGTACTTTGGTGCATGATCAACTAGAAATCATTTGATTTTTTTTATTAGAGTATCATCTTTCAAGGTTTTAGGTTGTACTTGTGTTTCCTGTATGATTAAAGCATTTCCGCGTAACAATTCTTCAATCAAAACTATGATCATAAATAGTGAATCTGGTTCTCAAGTGAACCAAAGTTAAGTTTATAATAAAACTAATAGACTAATGGTAAGTTGGTAACCCAAGGTTTAAGCTCGAGGCGGGTGGTAGTTCAGACAAAGTGGCATATTTCAGGATAATAAAGTGTCGACATATTTAGCATGGTAAGTGCTACATTGAGGTATGCTGGCGGTTCATATGATCAGCAAAAAATGTATTGCTTGATATAAACATCAAGATGAAGTTCCAGAATTCGAGAAGCGGTGCATACAATTAAGCATTAGACAGTCATAAGGTACAAAAACATTCATATGTAGAATATATTCACCAATCACCGCATGCGCATTCTATCATAGCTTGTTAATAGTTCATAGCAGCTAAAGCGAGAAAGGGAGGAGCGCACTCACGGCGAACGCCACCATGGCGGTGGCGAGGGCGAGGAAGCCGTACTTGGCCATGCCCTCGGAGAGCCCGACGAAGGTGCTGGCGATGCCGAACATGACCCTCCACAGCGCGATGCAGACGACGACCGCCCCGGCGCCGACGAGCAGCATGTAGTTGCGCCTCCAGAACGCCTCCACCTGCAGCCCCACGGCCTCCCGGTACCTCGCCGCCGCGTTCTTGGCCGCGTCCAGCGGCCGCCCCAGCCCCAGCCCCTTCACCCCCTGCCCCAGCGGCGCCAGCTTCGACGACCCCCCGCCGCCGACGCCCGCCGCGAACGACCTTGCCCCGCCCACCACGAGCCGCCGCGCATGCAGCTGTAGTAGCCTCGCGTCGGGGCGCGTGGTGGTGAAGAAGCGGGAGGAGGAGGAGGAGGAGGAGGAGGAGGGAGGAGGGGGGAAGTGGTGGCGGGGGATGGGGGGAGCGTGGCGGGAGGGGAGGGGGTGGAGGAGGAGGCGGCGGTGGAGGGCGTGGAGGGCCCTCCGGGAGGAGGAGAGGGCGGCCGCCATGGGAGGGGATCGAGATCGGGTTCGCGGCGGCGGAGGAGACGAAGGGGAAGAGGACGGACGACGGTGGTTTTGGTTAGACTCTCACTGGAGAGCGGCTTGGACTAGGGGCAAATTCGTTTTCCTTTTCTTTTCTTTTTTTTAAAGTAAATTTCACAATACTATGTATCAAATTATCACGGACGAGAGATTTAAAGTGATGTATCACAAAACTATAGAATTAACACCAAATTTATCATAAAACTACATATTTAATGTGGAGTATCGTAAAACTACAAATATAATAATAAAGTTATCACAAAACTACATATTTAAGAGTTTAAATCCTTGGCACTAGTGTTTTGTTTGAGTTATAAACATGTAAGTTTGCGATTAAATTGTCACTAAACCTGTAGTTTTTTGATAATTTTATTACTAAATCAGTAGGTTTACGATACTCCACAATAAATCTGTAGTTCTGTGAGAAATTTAGTGTTAAATCTATAGTTTTGTGACAATTTGTTCAAACTATTTATAGTTTTGTGAAATTTACTCTTTTTTCATACTAGTACTTCAGCCTTTTCTACTATTTCCATTTCAAAATATTTTTCTACTATTGAAATATAAGGATTCCCATATTAATTCTCATGATTCCCATGATGACAAAAACCAATCATATGTCTCAAAATGAAAGTTCTAAGTTCAACAAATGATAACTAAAGTGACTAAAAGGAAATCTTTTAGCCGAACCTTAGTTTTGCTAAACAGCCTAAAAAATATTATATTTCAAAATAGATGGAGTAGCTTTGTTTTCTTTTGTAATAAAAATAACCTCATGTTGTATAGTTGAAGTTACATGAAACCATATTTCCTCTGTCCCATTAAAACACGAACCCTAGCATCGTATAAAGGATTTAAGGAGAGTGATAAAAGACCAAAACGCCCTGATTAATAAGAAAGTTGCATTGGTGAATGAGTAGGTGGTGGTATTAAATGAATAAAGTTTTTTGATTTACGACCAATGGTAAATAAGAATATACTCCCTCCGGGCTGATAATACTTGTCGTTTTGGACAAGGGTGAAGTCAAACTTTAGAATATTTGATTATGAATCATTTTTAAAATATTTGTCTTTCAAATATGGTGACTACATGTATAGATTAGTCTTAAAAAGTACTTTAATAAGATCATATATTTGTTAACAATTTTATACATATTATAATGAAAAATAATGGTCAGAATTGTTTTTTTTGAGACCGTGCCCTTGTCCAAAACGACAAGTATTATCAACCCGGAGGGAGTAGGTGTTGGTTTATTTTGGGACAGAATTCTAGAAGTTGATTTATTTTGGGCTGAGAAAGGGTATTACGACTAGTGAGACATAACCTCATATATATGGTTTTAAAGTTTCATAAAACCTTATCCCTGTACATACTGAGCACACATTTACTTAAACTTTTAAAACATATTGTATGTGAAAGAATTAATTATTGAGCTTGTGATTAAGGTTGATAGTTTAACTATTCACTACTTTGAAAAATATTGTTTTAGATTTTTTAAATTTAGTCAAGATTCAAATAATTGTGGTGTTTTATGAAACATTTAAACTATAAAACTTGTGTTTATTTGTCACAAAATTACAATACATGTGGTTACATGTGGTTTTCTTCAACTTTGATCATATAATGTGGGGTTTCTGAATTTACTCTTTTTCTAGAGATAGGGGGGAGGGATGAGCTTTGGTCACGATTTTAATTTTCTTTTAGAGAATGCCGGATGAGCTTTGATCACGATTTTAATTTTCTTTTAGAGAATGCCTACATACATTTTTTTTTAAAAAAAACACACAGTACAAACGCATGCGCTCATTGTGTTGAGACTGACAAATGCGAGCAACCATGTCAAATCTAATATTTGAACCTGAGTGGGGTGGTTCCACCACAAGGAACCAATCAGTTGAGCTACGCTCACTTCACATACCTACATACATTCTTGTTTGTGTATAAAAATCAAGGAGCAGAATACGTGTCTCCGTATTCGCGAAAATTGAGGGGGCAGAGATTCCGAGTTTTGAGGAAAAATTTGGAACAATTTGAATGAAATCATTCAAAAAAAATATTTCCACATGAAACAAGGGAAGTTCAAATTCCAGGCAATATATTATTATTTTATCGTAGAGCACAATTTGAATCTTCTCCCAGAAAATTCCGATAATGTGGCCATGCGGGTGATAGGAAAATGAAGGCCTCCAAGACGGCAAGAACAAAATACAGGGCAAGCCTATGATCTTGTCGGCCTCCATGGGCTTGTCGACAAGACTACCCTAAGCCCAAATCGCCGAAGGCAAGTAACTGAACCATTCCTTTCAACAGTACAGGTTACAGACACCGGGTTAAATGTGTAATTAGGATGCACACGGCTATCTTGGTTGTGCATTCTTCCTGCTCGTTTCAGTTGTACAGTCTGAAACCTGAATTACTAGTCATTATGCCATTGTGCAGAAGAAGAAGATGGCCTTGTGCCATTGCTGAATGCAGATCAGGGGCAAATGGGCAATGGCATATTGGCATTCACATCAGCTTCTTCAGTGTAGCTAGATTTATTCAGAATGCAGACAAGATCCTTGCAGCTTGGGTACATGACGATTTCTTCTATGAAAAAACGCAGCTTCTTCAGACTTCAGACAACATCTTTCAGTGTAGCCAGAACTTTTCTCTTTTGAGTGTAGCTAGATCCTTCAGAATTCAGCTTCTTAAGTCTACCTTTTTTTTTCAGAGTTGGGCACATGCTGATTTCTTTTCTGAACAAACACAGCTTCTTGCCTTCTTCAGAGTTCAGAGCAGCTCTACCTGCTTTCCATGTTGCCAAGGCAATGCAAACGCAAGGTACAAGCGACGCATCAATGGCGTCCTCATCGATGAAGCTGTCACGTTATAGTTTGGTCCCCTTCGACCTGAATTTGGTTGGAGAAAATTGGGAATGGAATTAATACGGGAATATCATATCAATATATCATTGATTTAAGTCGCAACTGCAATGTGTTAACAAGGTGGGAAAAATGTCGGACAAGTTTGGTTGAGCGACGGTCACTGTCACCACGGGTTTGGTTCGGTTGGTCCTTCAATTCGATTTAAATTTACTCAAAGATATAAATTTGCCACGTCTTTAGGAACAAACTCCGTGTGTTGCATCTACCGACAGATGGCAAGTTGCTTAATTTATTTATTTCTCTTTCTCTTACTGTCTCTAATCTCTAGTGCAAAGACTTTGGTTATATGTTGCATTGCTGCTTATAACAAGATATGAGGAGATAACTAGAAATAAATTCTTCAGGGCTTTGATCTTTGTAGGTCAGCTTTTTCTACCCTGTTGTCGATCAGTCGATGTAATAATCTCTGTAACCACATTTCCAGGATCTTAATGAAATTTGGTTGGCCTTAATGAATGTGGATGATAGCTCTGTCAATGTTCCATGAGAGCTGATCACCTGAAACAAGTGCAGTTGAGCTCCCATTTCTCAGTCACCACAGGTGGGAGATGCTTTTGATGAACTTTGTGTTGTCATCTCGGCAGAAGCAGAAGCAGAAGCAGAAGCAGCCAACCAGGTGATCATCCATGGCGGGTTTAACGTCTGCATCAAGAGATTCCCGTGGGCTCACGACATGGATTAGGCTTAAGCCAAGTACTAGAATTTTATTTGTAGTATGTGCTAAAATAATACTTCCATGCTCATGTCAAATCATGCTGTTTACAAGTGTTTTTTAGCATGACGCATTCGTTTTGGTTTATATAAGCTGCTGAACGCGTCACTAATTAGAGCCATAACGGTGCTCCTACATGTTTTTTTTTTATATTTGCTCCAAATATCAAATTTTTTGATAAAACACATATTAATTCGTAACAAAGTAATGCCTTTTTATTCCCAGTTTTACTCAGGTACGTAATTAACTTATTTATCATAAAAACAACACCTACTTTTTCACTGGTGTAGAATGTATTATTTTCTAATAAATGGCTCCTAAATGATGTAATTTCGTAAAAACTTTCTACACATGAATTTATTAGAAAATAATTTAAAACATATTTTTAACTTTATAATAATTATTTTTTGTTTGCATGTATGCTAAAATAGTCATGGCAAAATCATTCAGTTATTTAGCCATTTGGCTATGTAGGTAAAGAAAAAACCAAAGTCGAAAGACGAAGTTAACTCCCAAAAATTTTAGACAAACTATCCAAACCTACCCATAGTAAATTACACATAACTGTTAACTGTTTTAAGAGTAAGTTTACTGGCTTCACTTCTGTCTATATTCTTTCACATTTACATTGGTAATATAGAGTATTTTGGGTAGTAAATTGTTGTATGATCAGAAACACTATCTTATAAAAAAGAGTAAACTTGTCCTTGAAACCGACAAATTTCACACGCTTTCAAATTAAAAGAGAGAAAACCCGTACCGATCCAACTATTAAATGATGCACAAATAAATAAACGAGCGCGCACACACAGTGACACAAACCTAACCAACCCCAACCAACCGCGCGCACGCAACGCAAGCAACGAGTCGACGACGATATCCAAACCCCCCGACCACGCCCGAAAAAGAAATAATAATAAACAAAAACATTAGACCCCCAAAAAAAAATCTGAGAAAGAAGCGAAAATATCCTCTCGACCCCCCTCACCGGAAAAGGGTATTGCGTCGCCTCCCGCCGCGACGGCGACGACGACCACGACGACGACGACGAGCGCGGGCTCCCTCCACCGCCGCCTCCGCCACCGCCTCGCCGCCTGCCTCCGCGCGCCTCCCCCGCCTCCTCCTCCTCCTCCTCCTCCTCCCACATCGGACCCCGCCGCGGTGAGGCTGCGTCGCCGCCGGCTCTTCTGGAAGGGGGCGCATCGTGCTCCGATGGACGCGCAGGTTCAGCAGCAGCAGCAGGCGGCGCCGCAGCAGCAGCCGCCGCCCGCGGCCGCGGCGGCGGCGGGGAGGAGGTACGGCGTGCACTTCTCGGCGTCGAGCTTCATCCAGGCGCCGCTCTCCGCGCTGCTCGAGTACTCCGGGATCCTCCGCGCGGACCCCGGCGGCGGGCCGCATCAGGTTGGGGGTGGGGGTGGGGGTGGTGAGGTGTCGATCCGGATTGTCGGGTCCGGGGAGGCCGCCGGGGCGGCGTCCGAGAGGGGGGAGGAAGGGGTCGTGGAGGACGAGGCGGGGGCCGCCCCGCAGGCGAACCCATCCACATCGGCTGCGGCGGCGGCGACGGCCGGCGGCGGGGAGGCGGGGAGGGAGTCCTCGTCGTCGTACCAGAGGTACGACATACAGCAGGTGGCGAGGTGGGTGGAGCAGATACTCCCCTTCTCCCTTCTGCTGCTCGTCGTCTTCATCAGGCAGCACTTGCAAGGTCATTCCCCCCCCCCCCCCCCCCCCCCCCTTAATTTACCTCATCCACAAGCACAAATTGATATGCCATCATGTGTTTTGCTGCATGTTTGATTTGCATTCGTCTATCTGTGAAATATACGTCACCATGTGTTTGCTGAATGTAGGGTTGCATTAATCTATTTGTGAAATGTTGGGCTAATTTTGCTTTGGATTGTGTCGTGCAGGTTTCTTCGTGACGATTTGGATTGCCGCTGTGATGTTCAAGTCTAATGATATCCTGCGCAAGCAAACTGCTTTGAAGGTAAACTTACCATCATGTTTGTTGAACATTTGGATCAATTTACCTGTAGATTTCTGCTGGAATATTAAGTGACAAATAGATTAATTGTGACACTTGGATGTCTAAAGCACTCCCTTAGATTTAGTTCGTTTTAATGAAAATATCCGGGGTGCAGATCATCTCTAAATAATGTGATGCAGTGATGGTAATATGACGTTTTTTGGCCGCTCATAGTTTTATTGGCATTTTCATGGTAATATGGCTTACAGCTTTTTGGCCACTAAGTTTTATTTGGCATTTTCATGGATTTTCTATATCCGAACACGTTCTCATTTCACGTTTGTGTATTACCAATCATCAATCTGTCACTAATGTCATGCTGTGCTTGTACTTATATTTGTGCTGCTGTCCAAGGATATGACGTTGACTTGTTTACTGGTTTGTAACCTCTGTTATACTGTCAAGAAATCACAATGGTTATTTACATATACAAATCAGATATTCCTTGTTTTTGAGTGTTTACTGCACCATCTAATCGATTTTTGAGATTTGTTGACAATGCTATTTATATAGAGAATTGCAAGTATCTTTATATTCCTGGCTTTCCCATCATGATCAGAAGTTACATTATTATGTGGATTTAATTGCTTTCAATTTGTTTATATAAACAATGTGGTACTTACATATGATACATTGATATTTGTCTTTTTGGTTCAGGGGGAGAGAAAAATGTCAGTCCTTGTTGGGATCACAATATTATTCGTTGTTCATGTATTTGGAGTTTACTGGTGTTACAAGAATGGTGACCTCGTACGACCTCTGGTGGCTCTTGCTCCAAAAGAAATTCCACCGTTTTGGCATGCAATATTCATCATTTTGGTGAATGGTATGTTTTCTCCTCATATGATGCTTGAACACATTTATGTTTTAGATCGTATGTTTTCTCCTCATATGATGCTTGAACACATTTATGTTTTAGAGCTAGAAAGGTTTGTAAACCCTGAAGGCCTTTAAGTTTTTGGCACATGAGCCCTTTCATTTTGTGAACTGGGCTCAAATGTCCACTCTCATACAAATAAATCATATTTTTTTTATGTTGTAAGTGGCTATCACGTCCTTATACCTGAAGCATGGTTATTTGTATTTACAGGATGCCTTAAGTCAAATCAGTCATGTTGTATTTAGAATTTAGAAATGACACTTAACTTCATAAGGTTTTTGATCATGTGGGTTCCTTCCAATTTTATGCAGATACAATGGTGCGCCAAACTGCTATGATCATCAAGTGCATGTTACTTATGTACTACAAGAACAGCAAAGGGCGTAGCTATCGTAGGCAGGTATGCTGTTTATGCATTTGAATACTATATTTTCTGTGATCTATCATTGTGTGCCGTTTCCTGATAGCTTCAGGTGCAGTGTTATTTGTTTCTGACAACCAGTAATCAATCATTCCTTTTTGCTCAGGGCCAAATGTTAACAGTTGTGGAATATTTTCTACTTCTGTACCGAGCATTATTGCCTGCTCCTGTATGGTACCGATTTTTCCTGAACAAGGAGTATGGAAGCCTATTTTCGTCTCTAACCACTGGATTATACCTTACTTTCAAGTTGACATCAGTTGTGGAAAAGGTACTGTAACTTCCCTTATTTAGTTTCGTAAGGGATACTTAGTGCCTCCTAAAACTCCAGCTGTTTCCTTGTCAGGTTCAATCATTTTTGACAGCATTGAGAGCGTTATCTCATAAAGACTTCCATTACGGTTCATACGCAACTAGTGAACAGGTAATCTATTATATGCTTGAAGCACTAAGTAGTTGTTGGCTATCACTTTCACTGAATGTCTAGAGTAATGATGACCTGTGAAATAAGATTGCATGGACATTGCATAGTGGACTTTTGGCACACTCTATTTTCTATTTTTCTTGACTTGACTCTTGTGTGTCTGTTCAGGTTAGTGCTACTGGAGATATGTGTGCTATATGCCAGGAAAAGATGCATACTCCCATTCTTTTGCGCTGCAAGCATATCTTTTGCGAGGATTGTGTCTCTGAATGGTAAGTACATGTATCTTGCACCCTCTTCTTCTAGCCACTGAAAATTTCTTAATTTCCTCGTGCATCTTTTACCGATCTCATGCTTAATGCTTTCAACCTCATACCAACCTTGAACAACAATGGCAGGTTCGAGAGGGAGCGGACATGCCCGCTATGCAGAGCGTTGGTGAAACCAGCAGACCTCCGGTCGTTCGGTGATGGCTCAACGAGCCTCTTTTTCCAGCTATTCTAGGCAGCCGATGCTGATGCCTCAACTCTGTGCAGACAAGAAGGCAGGCAAGCAAGCAGGCAGGTGTTTTAGGTGCGTGCGTCTGTGTTGCTCGCGTTTGCGAGCAGAGCAGCCCTATGTGGTGCTGAATCAATCTCCACGTCTTCCCCATCAACTGAAAGCGAAGAAGAGTACATGAGTGTGTGAGTGCGTGCGTGCGTGTACTGAGTGTGCATATATTATCCCCATGTATAGGCTCTTGCGAGGTATGTATGCTTGAGCAAATCTCTTTATATAAGAGAACTCACCTTGACCCTACACGAATTTTACATAAATAGAGATGAGTATATACACCGTATTACTGCCAATTCACCATGAAATTTTGACAGTTTGTGAAGTACGAAAGAGTGGTGAATCCTTGGATCATTTTTGAGCTGAGGTTTTCTTGATGTGTTCATCTGGGAATCTAGTGATCTGCCAGAGGGGCATGCTGGGAACGGTGACCATGTATCTTCTGGCTGGTGATGTGTGAAGAACATAAACATGAGATGCGTGCCGATATATATTGGGCCTTGTTAGATTGAAAATCTTGAATTAGGGGACTAATGTTCTGGACAATCTTTACGGCGATGTGTACTCTAATCCCTGGACATTTGTCATCTAAACTGAATGAATATAGACTCAAACAGGTCTGCGATTCGGAGTATATACCCTGGCCGGTTCCGTGCTTGCCCGGCTTCTCCACTGAACTTGTCAATTCCATTGCAGCACGAAAAGAAGCTTTGAAAATTTCATTGCAGCACGAAAGAAGATGCATTATTTTTTGTTTTTTAAAAAAAAGAGAGGAGAAGTGTTCTTAATAAGAACACAAAGTCTGCACGAAAATAAAATACTACTCCCTCCGTTTCAGGTTATAAGATGTTTTGACTTTGGTCAAAATCAAACTGCTTTAAGTTTGATTAAGTTTATAAACAAATATTGTAATATTTAAATTACCAAATTAGTTTAATTAACTAAATAATTAAATATATTTTTATAATAAATTTATATTGGGTAAAAATATTACTTATTTTTTTTATAAATTTAGTTAAATTTAAAATAATTTAACTTTGACCAAAGTTAAAACATATTATAACCTGAAACGGAGACGGAGGGAGTAACAATCTCCGTAATGACGAGGAAACGATAAAAACGGTAACGAAAAACATAAACAACATATAACTATTAGTACTACAATATATACTGTTATAACAAACCAAAAAAAGAAGAAAACATTTGTGCCTTCCTTGCCGACTGCCCGACTCCCCCGTCCGAAGCCCGACTCCGACCCATCCCGTCGTCCTCGTCGTCGTCCTCCTCCTCCTTTGCTTGCCTTGCCTGCCTCGCTTCGCTCGCATCACGTGGCTCCGCCTCCTCGTCTCCCTCCCCCCGCACGCATCACCATCCTCCTCCTCCCTCCCGCGACCACCCCGTGAGGTAACCTCTCCTCCTCCCCCTCCTCCGTCCTCCCACCCCTGGGGATTCGGATCCCACCTCGCGCGCTCGGCCCGATCCCGCCCTGATTCTTCTGGAACCTTCCGCGCGCTCGATTCGTGCTCCGCCGACGCCCGATCTCGCCTAGGTTGGTTGCTTCTCCTTCCTTGCCGCTCACCGGAGCGCGGGTAAGCGGGTGGGTGGGGTTTGGATGCGCGCGTGAGGGATCCCGTCGGGGGTGCTCGTACCCGGGGGGGAGCGAGCCATTGATCGGGGTTGCGCGTTTAGGTTTTCCCCCGCTGCGATTCGATCCGGGTGGCGCCGACGCGAATCCGCGCGTGTTTGAGCTGGGATTGGTGATGTTTGGTCCTGTTGTTTGATGCTTGGGGACTACGTTACGTTTTGCTGTATGGCGAGGTAGAGCCGATTGGCGTGTGCCATTGTGCGAGTTTCATCGTGTTCATGTTCTTATCAATTTTTTTTATCTCACGCTTGTATATTAGAATTTAGGGATTTATATGCCCCAACGATATAGTTTCAACTGCTAATGTGGGTGCCTTTTCCTGCACAAATATTGTGATTACAGAAGCAATGCGCTCGGTTCTTTTTTTTTTTTTTTGGGGGGGGGGGGGGGTGGGGGCGATTATTGTCAATTGTGTATGGAAATTTGATGCTCTTTTGGGTGATTAGCTGATCATATTAATTACAAGGAGGATTTGTTTTAGCCGATGTTGATTGTCTTCTAGTTGCTTTAGGATCCCCAATGCTTAACTGTTGTTTTGCTCTCGCTGACACAGCAAATCTCTCCGTGGTGTAGGTGTATACGCTACATTTACAATTGATTGATCTGGCTTGTCCACCCCTCACATGAGCTCACAAGTCTCCACATCACGGGGTTTACCCTCCCCAAGCAAGCTTGGGACATTTGAGTCCCCTCACACATGGCAAATGTCAGGTCCTACAGGCCAGGCTGAAGCTGGTAGCAGCGATGACCAGGATATCAGGCTGTTGTCTGTTTCTTGGAATCAGGACTTTGGTTGCTTCGCTGCTGGAACCAGCAATGGCTTCAGGATCTTTAATTGTGACCCTTTTAAGGAGACTTTCAGGAGGGATCTGAAGAGTGGTGGATTTGGGATTGTTGAAATGCTGTTCCGTTGCAACATCCTTGCTCTTGTAGGTGGTGGCTCCAACGCACATTATCCACCGAACAAGGTAATGATCTGGGATGATCACCGGAGCCATTGTATTGGAGAGTTTGCCTTCCGCTCTGATGTCCGGGCTGTAAAATTGGGGAAGGACTACATTGTCATTGTTCTTGAGCGCAAGATATACGTTTATAACTTCACAGATTTGAAGTTGCTCCATCAGATTGAGACCCAGTCCAATCCAAAAGGATTGTGCTGCCTCTCTCATCATTCCAACACTTCAGTGTTGGCCTGCCCTGGGGTGCATCAAGGGCATGTCCGGGTTGAGCATTTTGGGTTGAAGGTGACAAGGATGATTTCAGCTCATGATTCTCACATTTCTTGCATGGCATTGACAATGGATGGCCTCCTGCTGGCAACAGCAAGCATGAAGGGTACTTTGATAAGAATATTCAACACAATGGATGGTACTCGCCTGCAAGAGGTGAACAACATGTTCTTTCTTTTTTTCTTTCGTAGACAAACAGAAGGGTGTCTTCTCTATTCCATTGCTTCCTGAGTTGTTGCCTTAGAAGTGTTTCTGGTATATGTAATCGTGGACAATTGGCATGAATCTTTAATGATCAATCTGAATAACTTGTAGGTGCGCAGAGGGCTTGACAAAGCAGACATATACAGCATTGCGCTATCACCCAATGTGCAGTGGTTGGCAGTGTCCAGTGACAAAGGAACTGTTCATATTTTCAGTTTAAGAGTGAGAGTTGCAGGGGAAGATGCTAGTAATGAACAGCGCAGTCTTGAAGGTCCACGGATGGATCACCAGAACTCTTCTAGTTCTATAGATCCTCTTATTCAAACGAACACTGGATCCAATGCTAGCTCATCATTGTCATTCATGAAAGGTTAGTATATCTCTCTGTTTTCACCGTTCATAGTAACTGCTCAGGACATGGAACTTCTGGAATAGATTGAATCGTAATTTTTCAACTCCTGTACGGATTAGCCTTGTCAGTTCAAGAAGCTGTTTTGCATATCACGTTGACTGTTTTTCCATATCTTTTTTTTTAAAGTTTTGCGCTTCTGATGATTGATGAAATGATGTGATGAATCTTCAAGTTAGCTTTTGCTGGAAAGGCATCTGAAAATGTAAACTTTTTTAACTTAATAACTTAATTGACGATTTCTTAAAAAAAATAAAAATGGTGTGAAATGTTTAAGGAATGCATGACCAGATAAAATCAGGCAAGTTATTACCGCGAAGCAGTGTGGTAAAAGCAGCTGATATGCCTGTATAATTGGCCATTTATTCATGTGTGAAAAGGAAAGCGTCATGTACTTGTAATTCAGTGCAGGATTTTGCTCAGTGAACGCCAAAGTGGGCAACTGGACCAATTAATTGGTTAATTAATGGTTAATCGTCTTATTAATCCGCTCAATCAATGCATTAAGACAAGTAATCTTCTCTAGTGTGTATGGGCCTGTAGCTTGCAGCTGGCCCAATTAATTCTAAGTTAGGGCAAGTTAGCAGACACGTTGCTTCCTTGGCTAGCTTCCACTTGTTTTGCAGCATAATTATTATGGTGCTGCTTTCCACTTTGTTTCTAGTATTCCAATGTACGATCATAGCATGATGTGCAGCAAAAAATAGTTCATGCATTTCATAGTCAACAAGAAGGTTGAAAACATTGTGTATGTATGACCCATATCTTGTTACTGAGTATCATCATTAGTTACAGATTATTGATGATATTTCCCTATTTGATTTGTTACAGTACAAATGGCTAGTACAAGAAAATGTATTTAAATATCTCCAATAACAAACAACTAGCAAATACTATCTCCGTCCCAAAATAAGTGCAGCCATAGATATCCGTGTCCAACGTTTTAACCGTCCGTCTTGTTTGAAAATTTTATGAAAAAAATTAAAAATATTAGTCACACATAAAGTACTATTCATGTATTATCATCTAATAACAATAAAAATACTAATCATAATTGTTTTTCAAATAAAACGAACAGTCAAACGTTGAGCATGAATAGTGTTAAAACTGCACTTATTTTGGGACGGAGGGAGTATATATTAATTTATATGAACGTTAAATATCCGTAGAATTCTGAATAATCAACCATATTATGACTATTTGCTTGATGCCTTGACGGTACATTGTCTGTTCGATACCCATTTTCGGACTTTTGCAACACTACTGCAAAGAATTACTGTACAAAGCTACGTAGTCAGCAGCTCAGCATCGACAGCAAGAACACGTGTTATTTATCAACTCTCTATTGTTCTCTTTAAAACTTGTACTGCATTAGTTTCTCAATATGTTGATTGTTCAGGCTATTGTTTTCTCTATCTGTATATATGTTGAAAATTTTGTGTTCATTTCTTGAAGAATTAAGTTACTAACTGTGCTAAATTTCTCTAGGGATTCTGCCGAAGTATTTCAGTTCAGAGTGGTCATTTGCTCAGTTCCATTTACCAGAAGTCACACGTTACATAGTAGCGTTTGGTGCTCAAAACACTGTCATGATGGTTGGCCTGGATGGCAGGTACTTGCCTCTACACTGAATTTTATATCAGCAACGTAACACATGAATGGAATATACATCCCCAGTGCATGCTATAGCAGGCTAAGCAGCTGTACAGTCAACCTTTGCTGTTCTCAGTCATTGCACAAGTATACTGTACATGACGTATTAACTTCATAATACCACATACTTAGAAATTCATAAGCAAATAAATATACTCGTAGAAAGAGGACAATACGTGGTGCAGGATAGTACAGTATAAAAAGTTGTTCTTAGCTAATTTATTTGATTTATTAGATATTTTCCTATAGCAGATAGCTATCTCTGCATTTTCCTGCTGCATTTGGTTGAAATTTTCGCCAACTAATTGAGTCGAACCTTGGCTTTTTCAGCTTCTACAGGTGCAGCTTTGACCAGGTTAATGGCGGGCAGATGCTGCAGAAGGAATATTTCCGGTTTATCAAGGCTGACCTCACCCCCCTGAGGACCTCGGCCCCCTGAACTGCGTGACGAAATCATATCACCTTGATAACTTGTATATATAAAGGTTGTGCTCAGTCCATTGTATATAAATGCCGTCCTCTCGCCGGCAAAGTTCTAGGTAGCCGGAATAAGGAGAGCTGGGTGTTCGATCGCAACCTACTTCCACCCTCATTCTGAAGCATTTGTCCCCCCGTCGAAATTGCAGCTAGTTGATTTTAGTTTTCTTTCCTTTCGATGAACACAACTTTTCACTGATATATATATATATATATGACATAAAAGCTCAAGAATGAAATACAAATCTGAGCTTATATTGTAGTTCTACTTCTGCAAGGCCATATAGCAAGTCTCAGATCTGCATGTTGTGTGATACTGCTTCATCTCAAAATTGTCAATACATGAACGTGTCCATCCATGTATTCATGGTACGTTGCTTTCTTGACATTGATACCCCTCTTGATTATTTTCTTTGTACTGTTTACCTCTGCGTGTTCTGAAGTCAAAGAAGCTGCTTATTTTCAATGGAATGAAATCAAATCTGCGTACATAACTCGCAGAGAACAACTCGATCAATGTCGATCAGATGGATGTGCACGACACTGTTGTGGAGTCCACTACAAAATTTCCGGTGAAAAGAACATCTGACCAGTTGCTACTTGTCTCTCTGATGATACGTATAATCAAATCCTTCACGTCGGTCACGAGCAGGGCTGTCCGTGTCCATCATCGGTTTGCCTCATTATCCGTCGCTACCACACCACGCCGCCCTTGCAACTTATCATCAGCTACAAAAACCACACATTATCTTATCCTGAAATTAAACGATCAGAGAAGAAACCGATGATTTTTCATTAGATTAAGGCCCAAATCAAGCCAGCAAGATCCAAAAAGCAACATTTCATCACACACGCTCTCGAGAGATGGCACGTCCCTCTAGAGTCTAGACTAAACCTGCAGATCGCCGTCGGTTAGTGTTAAAACGACGAGATCAGCCACGACACTGACTTGCAGATGCAGCTTCTTCATCACTGAAAACTGGGAGAAACAAAGAAAAAAATAATCAGAGGGAAGAAGATTCAGAACCAAGCAAAAGCAACGAAAGTACGATACAAAACCGTTATTCTATCACGCAATTGTTCTTTCATCCTCAAGCTTCTGAGTTTAAAAGAGAGGTTGGGATTGAGTTTTTAATAAAAAAGATGAGTTATTAGTACGTACTCTTTATTCCCAAAATAATTCAACCTAAAATAATATGTGTCATATATTAGGATGGACAAATCTATGTACATTCGTTATTTTAGAAGAAGCCATATAATCTTCTAGATTGAGTTATTTTGGGACGGATAGAATAATTAATTAAGTTTTAACTATTATAAATTCGAAAATATTTTTTTTAAAAAAATACTAATCAAGAAGCTTGTGCTCACGGAAAACACGATGGAATAGCTCACCCCAACTTCCGTTTCGAACTCAGTCTCAGCTCACATGATGCATCATCAGCCATGGCTCAGAAAGCTACCTTAATCAAGCCACTAAATACGTTTCTAATCCGTTCCTAATACCCGACACGCCAATGATGAAAACAACTACGGTTTTTAAGCCCGTTTCTAATACGAGACACTGACAAAATGATAAAAACTGTCAAATTGTGCGCACTGCAAACCGGGGGCTAGTCAGCTAGTGCTACCTGTCATTAGAGACTAATTGGATTAATTTAATCACCTAATTAATTTTAATCCGGCGTGTTTAAGGGCTACTATTACTTACTACCCACCTCCTCCTCTCCAAATGCTAACGTCGTGCCTACCTCTCCTCCATCTCTCCTCCTCCTCCCTCCTCCATTTCTCCAATCCTTTTCATGGCGGATTTCCCACTAAACTAATCGAAAGAGGAGGCTAGTTAATCTTGCTGAGTCGCTGCTGCGGCGGCTAGTGGCGAGGCGGAGGGGGAGCTTCGTTGGTGGGTAGGTGGTGGAGATGGTGGTGGCGGCGGGGCACGGCGGGCGGCGGAGGCGGGCGTGGAGGTGGGCGATGAGGGCGGCGGCGAGCGCCGTGGTGTGGACGGCGGTGGTGCAGCTGGCGTCGATCACCGGGCTGTGGAGGCCGCGGGTGCTCGCCGACTGCGGCGGCGGGGGCGGCGCCGCCACGGGGCTCGCCGCGCTCGCCGGCGAGGACCGCGTCGCGGCGAGGCTGTCGCCGCCGGCGCTCGTGCCCAGGAGTGAGTGCCCCTCCTCCTCCTCTTCGTGCTCCTCTCTGCTTCTCCTCCCCTCGCGCTCCTAGCAAGTAGGAGTAGTACTCGAGCTTGCGCGATCTGTGTGGGAGAGGGGAGCTCGTGGCTTCTCTGATTCGGGCGGTTGGGGCGAGTCAAATGCGGTTGCTTGGTGGTCAAAGGAGGCGCGTTTCGTGCTGGTTCGGTTCGATCTCGGGCTCGAATTGGCGGTTTTTCCAGGTTTTGTGCCATTTTGGGGATCTCGGGGGGTTGAATTGGGCGAGAACTTTCTAAATTTGCGATGATTTGTTGGGATATATCATGGATTATTTAGCGGAGGTCATCCTTTGGTAGCTCGAATGAGATTCTTCTCAGAACCTCGACCCAAATGTGGGTTCATATCTTCAACCTCTGTTGCTCGTATGCTATAATTAGTAGTTGTTTATTTAATTTAATTTACTTATAGAAAACTCCCATATAGCCCAGCGCTTTGGGCATGAAATGGGCTCTGGAATAGGTGATGTGAATTGGTAAATGAACTTATGTGCTTTGAAGTTAAACGGGATTATTATATATTTATTATTAGACGTGTGTGTTCCATGAGAAATGGGAATCATATAGTAATATAGCGCAGTAGGAGCCTCTCCTACTGTTTTCTGTCAAATAAAAAGAAAAGAAGTGGGAATCATAAATTCATGATGTAAGCTGTTCAACAACGATGTGTCAAACAAGCTCCGATTGATGCAAACTTCTACTCCTTTATTATTGCCAAATTGATTTTTTTGCTTGTAGCTTGCTAGCAGCTTCATTGTAGAAACACATAACTAGAAGACAATTCACATATCTTGTTGTCTCAGTCCTTTTGTTGGTACTAGAGCTGATTGGCATCTTGTTGCTTTTTGCAGGAATTTATAAGAGCAATGGCTATTTACTGGTGACTTGCAATGGAGGACTCAATCAAATGCGAGCTGGGGTTTGTACCTTAGCTATTGTAGCTTGAGCTAGCTCATCCACTCATTTTAAATTCGAATATAAATTTCTTATAATGGTGTTTTACAGATATGTGATATGGTGACCATAGCTCGCTATTTGAATCTAACATTAGTGGTGCCTGAACTGGATAAGAGGTCTTTTTGGGCTGACTCAAGGTATAATTTCCCACATAACCTTCATTTCTGTAATATCAACAGCATGCCTGTTTGATGAACAATTTTATCCTAGTTTGCTGTTGTGAACATGAGTTATCATCCCTTGCTATTGTAAACAGCATTCATCTCCATATTTGAGAATGAACTATGATTTTTGCAAGTGAAAATGTAGCCGAACCACAGTAATTTCTGTTGTTGTGTTTCTATTTCAAAAGTATCTTTTAATTTTTTTTCAGTGAATTTGGAGATATCTTTGACGTCAGTCACTTCATTAATTCGTTAAGAGATGAGCTGATGATTGTTAAGGAACTTCCTATGAAACTCAAGTTAAAAACTAAGAGAAGACTTTACTCAATGCCACCTGTGAGCTGGTCCAACGAGACATACTATCTAAAGCGGGTAATAAAAGTTTGTTTGTTCTGGCTGTGTTTAACAGCACTTAAAAAAACTGTCATCTGACAGATTCCCTATGCAGGTATTACGTCTTGCAAGGAAGCACAAAGTGATCCATTTCAATAAAACAGATGCCCGCCTTGCAAACAACGGTCTTCCTGTCAAGCTCCAAAGGCTGCGTTGCCGTGTCAACTTTGAGGCTTTGAGATTCACCCCACAGATTGAGGCCCTTGGACGAAAACTTATCTCCACCCTTCAAAAAAGTGGGCAATTTGTTGTTCTACACTTACGATATGAAATGGATATGCTTTCCTTTTCGGGCTGCACACACGGTTGTTCTGATGAAGAAACCGAAGAGCTCACTAGAATGAGGTTTGTCTGTAATGATTTGCATTACTAGTTAACGCTGACTTGCTGTACTGATTTGCTACTTTAATAGATATGAACAAATCGTCTTTGAACTGTAGATATGCATATCCATGGTGGAAAGAAAAGGAGATAGACTCTGAGGTTAAGAGGTTTCAGGGACTTTGTCCCCTTACACCTGAGGAAATTACTCTGGTGCTTAAAGCTCTAGGATTTAAAAAGGATACACTGATTTATATAGCCTCTGGTGAAATCTATGGAGGTGAAAGGCGGTTGGCAGCTTTGAAGGCTGCATATCCTAGATTGGTGAGCAGGTTCTCCCATTTAAGGTGTCCCCTTTAGATTTATCATGGATGCTTGATAGTAGCTCACTTTGATCTTATGTTAGGTACGGAAGGAGAAACTTTTATCTCCTGAGGAATTGCAGCCATTCCAGAACCACTCAACCCAGATGGCAGCACTGGACTACATGGTTTCAATAGCAAGCGATGTTTTCATCCCCAGTTATGATGGAAATATGGCAAGGGTTGTTGAAGGCCATCGCAGGTTTGCTTCTCCGGAATCTAATCCAACTAGAGTTCACTCATGGTTTGTTTTTGACATTAGTAAAGAACTGCTTGGGCTCCTGTGCATTCTGAATTCTTACAAATAACTACAAAAAAGAAAAAAAAATCAGTGACTTTAAAACTACTTAGGTCCCCATCGGTTGGTCTAGTCTTATTATAAGCCATAACGGCTTATTAGCGATTAAAAAATGATATGTGAGTAAAACTTTTGTATATATGTTCTTAGTGATTGAAAAGCCAAAGTTGAAAAAAAACTATGTTGAAAAAGAATCAAATTCAAATTCAAGTTTTAAAATTCAAATTTTGGCTTTGGCTTATAAGCCATAGGGCAAACGATGAGGCCCTTAACTCAATGTTCTGTATGCTGAGGAGCCCTTTTTGTTCATCCATTTTAGATACACGGGCTACCGCAAGACCATCCTATTGGACAGGGTGAAACTTGTTGAACTTTTGGATAGTTTCCAAGGAGGTGCAATGTCCTGGAATGAATTCTCTGCTGCTGTGAAGAAGGCACACCAGCATCGCATGGGTCAGCCGACAGAAAGAAAGGTCATCCCTGGCCGGCCCAAGGAAGAGGACTATTTCTATGCTAATCCCCAAGAATGCCTTGGTTCAAGGGAGGGATTAAGAGATATTTTGTGATAGTGCTTTCTGAAAGTTGCAGCCCAACCGATGAATATTGGTTCCTGCAGCGTCTGCCATAGTCGACGCGAGCACTTTTTGTACAGCTGACCAGAGTTCTTCCTTCATACCGAGAATTTACTTCAGGTACAGGCTAGTTGACATCTCAAATGTTTATAACTGGATTCCCTCACAGAAATAAAGCTGAAAAGAAGCTCCAAATCAACGGGTTCAGACTTCAAAGAAGAGACGAGCATCCAATCTGCTCATTTCTCCCATCAGTTATACTTATGTAATTCTTGATTAGTTAGTTGGTCAGGTTTTCCATTTCATTCCATTCTTCTGCTTCTTTTGTTTCCATTGTTTAGGGGCAGTGTAACACTCTTGACTCTGATCATACTGATGTAGAAGTTCAGTGTCCTCATAGTGTTCCCCCCACCTTCTCTGAGGAGTTTCCTCAAAGCCTTTTGTATTACTCACCAAAACTATTGGTAATTTTTTTTGGGTTCATTACAGAAATTTCCTGTAACACATTATTTTTTTAAGTGAGAAATCAAGATATGGCGGATCATTCTGTTTCTTTCCACCAACTGATCCACTTGGAAGCATGGATGGCATGTTCATTATATATTGCTCAACATGTGTATAGAATCAATGTCTATATGTGGTTGTTGCCATCTTCTGTACATTGACCTGCAAATCTGCAACTGCAAGGGAATCAGATGGTTCAGCTCCCTTGCACGCTCAGTTTCAACCTAATGGTTTTTACTTATTGGCAGTTTGGTAGCAGAGAAGTATACTCTATGATAGTATTAGAAGATAGCATCATCTTTGGCAGGTCCAGTAGTATAATGTGACAACGATTCCTCGATGGTTCATTGTCATTGTGCGTGTATAATATTGTGGAATCCAATGTGTGTTTTGTCAGTGCAAGTTTCGCGGATAAATGGATGATGGTAGAATTTTGCCAGTCATTTTCTGCCGGTGTCAAAAAATTCTCTTGAATGTGAAGTGTGGAAGAATGTCTTCTCTGCTAGTCTGTCCTCTCTTCATTAGATATGATTTGCCTTAGGGCAAAAGTCTGTAACTCAATGCTTGTACTATTAAACCTCTTTAATCTTAATGGAAGATACAGGTGGGAATCTCTCCCCTCCGGTGATTATTTCAAAAGAAAAAAAAAATCTCTTGTTGGTTCTAAAACTTAGGGAGAAACAACGGGCGTGATGAATTCGTAAATATAAGGGCGAAAGGATGGTGAGTTTTCGGTTTGGTTTAGAGAATTTGAAAAAAAAAATCAGAAGGGCATCGAATTTGCATTTAATCTCATGGTGAAATTCAAAATTTTTGCTGGAAAAAAAGACAGCTTATATAGGGCCCAACCGGGTTCGAACCGGTGACCTATTGATCTGCAGTCAATTGCTCTACCACTGAGCTATGGACCCATTTTGATATTGAAGATCTTTATAAATACTTACAGGAGCGTATGAACTCCAAAATAACTTCGCAAAGTAGCTGAACCAAAACAAAACATTTCGATGTCTCTCCTCTCTCGACCATGATAAATTCAAATGCAACCAATTACACAATTCGAAATTTAAGAAACACGAATCAAAGATCCTGAACCATTACACCCGAGTACCCGATGGCCGGAAAAGCAGATCGCATTGTATAATTGTATTAGCATACTTGATTATTTTGCACCATTGGCGACGGCAGGAGAAGGCAGCAAGAACTTGAGCAGGATATCGTTGAACATCTTGGGATCCTCCTGGTGCGCCAGGTGCCCCGTGTTCGGTATTATCTTCACCGTCGCCTTCTCCCCAAGCATCCTTCAAATTCAAATTCAAATTCAAATTCAATTTCATTCGATTAATTGTTAAGGCAAATAGGAAACTGACGAAATGATCATATGGTAATTAAGATCAAGGCTTACTCTTTCACTTTGTGTGCTTTCTCCACAGGGAAAATCTGGTCGAACTCCCCCCAGATGATCAAAATTTCCTGCAAATTCAGATTACGATCATTACATCTGAATGTTCAGTCAATGCAGTGTGTTATCAGTTGGTGTTTTCTTCTTCTCTGAACTGAAAATTTTACGCACTTGAGGGAGAGGAGAATTAAGCTGCGAGTCTTGTTCCTCGGTGACGATCTCTTTGATCAGCCGGATCTTCTCCTCTCTTTTGTCCGCGAAATATTTCTGCACCACACGCAGTTTGCAAATTTGCAAATCAAAATTTAACGAAAAAGTTCTCTCGTTTCTTAATTTCGATCTGCATCCAATCTTCTCGGTGATATCATACAGTTGAAACACAATTTCTGCAAATCCGATCGAATTGAAAGAGTCAGGGCATGAATGCAAGATGCTGACGTCACGCTCACGCCATGGAGACGAGTCCTAACCTTTTTCGTGTGTAAATGCAACTATTTATATTTGGCGGGAAAAGTGCGATATGCCGGTGGGTGATATGATTTGCCACCAAATTTGTCGGTAGAAAAGATTTTAATTGGACGATGTTTGTATGATTAGTCATCTACTACTAGTCTACTAGCTTTTGGGACAACTCGCCAACAAATCCAAAAATTCCTAGCTTAGCTAAGAGTCCACTACACTATCATGGCATCCACTGCAGAATACGTAATGAGAACGATTTTAATCATTCGGTGGACGTCTACCCATTCAACTAAATAATTATGAAAAAAATTAAAAAGAATGATAAGATAGATACACCACTTTTAAATTTAAATTCAACTTCTATAATTTATAATAGAAAATAATAAATTTGTATTAAGTTGTAGTTATATACAGAAAACAAATATAAACCTTCATGCCTGTCAAATGATATATCTCATATTAATCTATCTCATTATCTTTTAAAATTTTTATAAATATATTTAGTCGACATGTAGTGAACGGGTGAACATATGTTCACCCGGGTTATTAAAAGAGTTTTCGTATACGTATACGGTGAGGTACGTATACGTATGTATGTACGTAGGTACCCGGAGGAGGTCGCGGACGAGGAAGTCGGGGATGTACTTGGGCGGGCGGTGGACGCAGAGCGCCATCAGCCGCCGGAACGCCTTCCCGTCTGCCGGCGCCATCAGCTCCGTCACCTCCGCCACGCCGCCCTTCGCCGCCAGCGCCGCGTCGTCCTCCGCCCCCTTCGCCAGGTCGGCGTCGCACAGCACCACCTTCCCCACCTCCACCTGGCCGTCGCCGGCCGTCGTCGACAGCGCCCGCGCTAGGTGCCGCGCCACCAGCCCGCCGTAGCTGGTGCCCACGATGTGCAGTTCCCGGCGTTCGCCGCCGAGGCCTGGGAGGTGCGCGCCGCCGCTGGTGAGGAGCGCGGCGATGGCGGCGGCCTGGAACGCGTCGGAGCGCGGCGCGGCGCGGGTGGTGGAGGCGCCGAAGAAGAGGAGGGTCGGGACCACCAGGTCGAAGTGGCGGGAGAGCGGGCCCACCTGCGCGCCCCACTGCCACGTCGGGTCCGGCCCGAAGCCATGGACGAGCACCACCACCGGCCGCCGCCCCGCCGCCGCCGCGGCGGCGGCGGCGCCATTCTTGGAAGGGAGGATCAGGAGAGAGGAGTGCGCCCAGAAGTGGAGCGTCGTGCCGTCGTCGTCGACGACGGCGGAGCCTGGCCGGAGGCCGGCGGAGGCGAACATCCGCCGGAACATGGCGCTGATGAGAGACACGGCGAACCCCATGGCCGCCGCTCTCTCTCTCGAGCTCTGAGCTGTGTCTGTGACTGAACGATCAGTTTGGCTCCATGAATATCGAATCGTCGAAATGGATTTAAAATTGGATTTATAATCACCTGCTAGCTGTAAATGACTTAGTGGAGAATAATAAATTCAAATTCTACACAATATTTTTCTCCCCTTTTTTCTCAAAAGGAGTTTGAAAATTGCAGTATATTCTCTTTGCTGGCTTGCTGCAACCACTTCAAAGAAAAGGAGAGTTCATGCATTGCTACTACTACAAGTACGGTGCTCTGATAAGCTCTCACTACCTAACGGGCCCCACCTGTCAGAGAGCGAGACTGTCTAACAGTAGTAGTTAGAGTGGGTGCTTTAGCTAGCTAGTGCGATGATTAGATTAGCTAGCTAAAGCTTCTAGAAGGTTAGTGAGTTGGGCCGGTGAAAGCGGAAGCCCACCAGCAATCAGTTGGATTTGGATCTTCTGGTGTTAGGCCCGGCCCATTATGTAGGATGGCCCAACTGGAGTGGTGGGTTGGGCCCAAATGCTGTCGTCTCTAGGCCCGGACCAGGAAGCTCTGCTACAGCTTAATCGATCACCCAAAAAAATGATTCGAATCATTTTCCAGCATCTCCGTTGATCAACAGCATGTTGAATTAAAGATGCTTAAATATTTACAAAAGTTAAGGTACTAATATTAGCGGTAGTTGAAATGTGGAATTAATTAGCCACGTAGTCGCAGTCAAGTATAATTCTGCAGCAGGTGTGATACACTGATACAGTGATACTACATGCGTAAGCATGCTGATCCCAGCAGTACATATATAAATCCGGATTAACTAGCTGATGACAATTAGTAGACATATTAGTCACATTTCACGCATGCACGGATGTAAACAGTAGGGTTAATTAAGCACAGTTAATTAAGCCACTAAGCAGAATACATGGCATGTAGATACAACAAATTAGGTGGTGTAATTAGCATATATATGCACCTGGGGCATGCAGGTCTCTGCAGGTTAAGTTCAATTGTTAATGACCACATGGGCAGCTACTTTGATTTAACTAGTGTCATTCTCAGCTGCACCTGGGCGGCTAGCTAGATCAATCGATCAAATCGATCGATCTTACGTTGGACCAAATAAAGCTGTAAAGCAAAACGATGATTTGGAGATTAATTATTTAATTATATATTGGCTAAAAAGTTACTAAATTTTCTGTAGCATGTTGGTATAATTATCTTGTGCTGCATATGCATACATGCCCTTTCTGAAGAATCTATCAGCTACCCATCTATGCAGTGTTGTGTGATGCATGCACACCATGCTTGTCGATTAATGCACTAGCTAGGGGGTTAAATTAGCAAATGATCTTAAGACTTGCTAATCCATGGATGTGTGCGAGTTAATTAGTGGAGGAAAAATAATTGTTTAAATGTTTCAAAGGAGTAATTGTGCATGATGATGAAGACAACACTAACCAAATCAAGTCCACAACACTAACCAAATCAAGTCGTAGTGGCTGAATTAGAACTCTGAATTTGATCGACCTGAGTTTCTACAGGAGAGGAGGATTCTGTATATCCCAAAAATCTAGCAATTTCATACATATTTGAACAAATATATAAGTACAGAAGAATTCAACCGAAATATTACAAAATCAACTTAATTTGAGCACGTATCATCACTTAGGATGGCTGGCTAGGTAGCTGCTGATTCAGGCTGGCTGGCTGCGAGCTGAGCTAGTAATCAACTAGCTAATCCCACTTAAGATGATCATCAATTACTCATCGAGCTACTCGTCGAATAATCTGCACGGTACAGCTCGCAATCCCACGCATCAACGTCGAGCAATCCGGGGACATCGACGAGCAAGTCGAGGTCATCGAGCGCGAGGAGGTGGACCATGTCGCCGTCGCCGTCGACGTCGCCGCCGGAGAAGCAGTAGTCACGGGAGGAGTCCTCGCCGCCGCCGTTGCCGCCGCAGGCGCTCACCTCGCTGATATCCGATGAACCGGCGTTCGGCGGCGACTGTGTGGTGGCGGCGCCGCCGCCGCCTCCGTCGAGCAGTTGGCAGGAGAACATCGGGAGCCGCGCCGGGATAGGAGGAGGAGGAGGAGATGCCGCCTCCGGCGCCGCCGCCACGGTGGCCGCATTGGCCGTCGGTTCTTTCTCCATTACCGTGCCCGGCGTCGGGCATCCGCCGCTGCCGGCGGCGGCGGACTGACGCTTCCTGATGCGGGAATTCCAGTAGTTCTTGATCTCGTTGTCCGTCCTGCCCGGCATCTTCGCCGCGATCACCGACCACCTGCAGCCCACACATATCATCCATGATCAAATCAACACTGATAACTAAATCGAAAGTTCAGCTAGAGAATCGGATTAACCATGAAACTGAACATGGATTTGGGTACTGAAACTGAAATGCTACCTGTTGCCGAGGAGTTTCTGCAGGGAGATGATGGTCTCCGCCTCTCGATCGGAGATGGGCTCCTTCTTCAGGTCAGGCCTCAGGTAGTTCATCCACCTCAACCTGCAGCTCTTGCCACTCCGCCTCAATCCTGCACAATTCACGCAAATGCAATGCCAACCTTGTCAGATCGAGAAACCAAATCACCTGTGTAGCAATTAGTTGCAGAGAAATCAATCAAATTACAAGCTAGACAGAATGAATTCTTGCCTGCGAGCTGAGCGACGGAGCTCCAGGTGGAGACGCCGCGGTGGGTGATGTGGGTGTAGAGCCGCTCGTCCTCCTCCGGCGACCACAGCCCCTTCCTCTCCTTCTCCTCCGCCGCGCCGCCGCCGGCCGCCTCGCCGTGTCTACTACTCGTCGGCTTCCGCACCATTCTTGAGCTTAGCTAGCTAGCTAGTACTACTCCTGCTGATGTCTACTGTGATGGAGAATTCAGAGAGAAAGATTAGCAACTGGAGCTTACTTAGTATGTGTTGATTGGATCTCTGCTGAAGAATAGACTGCTTACTTAAGTTAGCCTATGCACACACACATATATATAGTAGATGCATATATGTGTATAAATAATATAATTAATTAATTGATTATATACAAATATATGTGTAGCTATAGGCTACTGCACATTGCCCTACCTGTAGGAGAAGCTAGGGAAGGGGGGGCAGGAGTATCTGTACATGCATGCATGTATGAACAGACAAAACAAGTCCTGTGTTGGCATTGTGTTAACCTGATAGTCTTATTATATTCTATGTGTTTGTAACCAAGTATGGTCAAGGTATCCCATGAATTTGTTGTACTCCTACATTAATACATATGGACCATGTGTGTGTAGTTCTAGGTATATGTATTGTGATGATATTCTGAACATATCCATCATGAACACCCTGTGCACGAGCAAGACTGCACGCAAGTACTAGTACTTGGCTTGTGTAAAGGCATTCTAGGTCTTTGAGCTAGCATGTGATAAATTGTTTGTATCTGATCGAGTATTTCTTTTATCATATGTATATAGATATGTACACATGCGATTAGCTGCTCTGGATTCTGAATATAGGACTTATACTGTGTGCATGTGTAGGCAGGACAAGATTGTGGTGGCTCCAATTAGCCTAATTTGGTACTAAACCTCTCTTTAAGTACTTGTTCTTGCAAGATGATTGGTCAAGGTATCGCTGAATCCAACATCGCAACTGCTCATCTCTACTGTTACGGCGCCATTACTACCAAATTACAACTTGGTATACAGCATCTAGATGCATGCATGCTTGGCATTAACTGATTGGCTGCAGGGATGGCCCTCGAAAACATAATTAAGGTGGCACTGAAAATAGCTTAAGAGAGGGCACATGGTTTTAGTTTCTGAAAAGGACGGGATATATTATTTTAGAAAAAAAGATTAGGCAAATTTCAACTATTTTAGTGTACTAATCCAATAGCATGGCGCTTAAGAGATTTTAATATTTCTGCATGCCAATTTTTTTAATGGAACATGCATGTCATCAGCATCGATTTATGCTTTGTCTCTTTGTTTTTGTGTGCATAGTGCAGGAAATTATGCAGCCATGAGCCATCTACCTGGTGCAGGCTTGCAGGATATGATACACAGCTTGGTAGGAGATCACATCAAGGACGGCAAGGGTGTGGATGAGTGGATCCCTTGTAGTTGCCTTCAAATCCACCAGGTGGATTTACTTAATCCAAGCCGTCCCTTTAATTTGATGGATTAGATTAAACCAATCCCTTCTCCCATGCATGGTTACTACTAGCCTATTTTCTTTCAAAAGAAATATAATGTAGAGTCTATAAAAAAACATTATCTAGTATATAGTAGAGAACATGCTACCTTCAAACTTTCTGATAACAATTAGATAAGAACAAACAAAACAAAAACATTGCACCAGTAGAAGCTTCCTGTTCTGTCGATTATTAGGATGAATGAGTTTGATACAGGTCTCAATACCGTTGATTTCATAACAACTCAATTAAAAAGTTTAAAGATAATTATTTTTTACACCATGATGCTCTTCTGTGATTATTGATCTGAATGGACGGATTATGAAAAAAATAGATTGAATTGTTTCTATTATAAATGTGTAATTGGAAAGAGGTGATATGGCTACATCTAGCCCGTAGAAACAAAGTAAGGGGTCAGATTGGACCAAATTCACCGGTTGGAGTTGGAAGCCAATTAACTCCAGGGGATCTGCACCCGTAAAGTCATGTACTATATAGCTTACAGGGTTGGTAGTTTTTATCTAGTAAGTTCAATGCAAACAACAATGAATGATTAGAAGAAGTACTACTCCATCCAATAATTAAGTAAACTAAATGGTCTATCTAACTACAGTGCGTTATTGAATTTGTGCAACTAACCACCCTGAAAGGACTCTTGACTATACATAGGTTCCCTCCTATAGCTAGTCAAAAAATATGAGAAATTATCCAATGGATGATCATAGATACAGACCCTATAGTACCAAAAGACCACACTAGCTGGCCATCTGTTTGTCAGCTACTACCCCTGATCAAAATGCTGTCAATTTTAAGGTCATAAATGGGCTGGACAGTTGGATATATTAGCTAGGACCCAACTATTCCAATCTACTGTAAGTTGGTGATCCCTGTAGGAAGAGACAGAAAGCATACACCCTGAGAGCCAAAATTCTTTGGCACATTCAGAAGATGAGGTTCGTGCATAGGCCGGCCATCATGTCTAAGCTAGGTCAATAACCTACTTCATCAGCACTACTAGAATTTCCACCATGCAAGTCTTGTTTGTGGTACAGGTCGCTCTATATATGTACTATATGCTTAGGAGTTAGAATTGAATCTCAATTATTAGTCTGTAAGTCTACAAACATACATAAATTAACTGGTAATTAAGCTGCGGCCTATACCCAATTAGTCTTTAGGTTTAGCTAGCTCTATGTACTATACATATATACTATGAATTTCATTGTACCAGGAACACTTCCACTTTCATTGTACCAGGAATATCGTAGCTCTCTATTTTTATTAAGGTTATAGCTCTATTATTTGTAAGTCTTATTAATTACATGTTTTCCGTCTATATGATGCTTACAACCAACCAACACTGACTAGCTACTGTCTACGTACTTGTCTAATGTTGTAGGCGTATAGTGCATCAGCACATGCCGCAAGTTTATATATATTACACAATAATCCTGAATATAGCGCAGGGTTTTTAAACCATAAGGATCATGTACCTCCTCATACCCATGCATCCCCCCTAATCAAATGCTATGCAAATTAAATAGTTACGAAAATTTATGAAAAATGGCGTTTACATATGCATATGCATATAGCTTAACACAAAATTTCAAGGTTAAAGTCGGCAACAAAACAAATTGTGATATGTGCATATGATGAAGAACAACCATATATATCACTTTTTTTTTCTGATAGGTAGATTCCAATTCTTGGCTTTAAGGGGTCCTAATGCGGGGAGGGTTACAGGATTCATGATCTGCAATTCTTGCTGCCCTCAATAGAAGCTTGTTTTCATAGTTTTGTCTGTGGTCAGCTGATGGCGCCGTGCCTTTTGGGGGCTTGTTGGGAGTCTAGTCGGGCTCCGCCATCACCCTCCCTCAATATAGGATCGAGCAGTGTTTATTTTTATTTTTAGTGTTTTTTTCCTTAGCAGTTTTTCCGTTTCCTTTTTCCTTGTCCCCAAACAATGGCCTTTTGGCTGGTTGCGGTGTGTAAATGAAACAATGTCTTCTTCTAAATACTGACGTGCAATCCTTTTGCTTGTTCGTGAAAAAAAATTTGTTCTCACTACAAGGATCGCGATTTTACATAAGAGATACAAATCGCCAAGGAAAGCATCAAAACCACCAATAAATTTGAATTTGTCGGCCAACCTTTAGGGAAAACCTGCCAAGTCTAGAGATCAAGTGAAATTCCGTTTCGTTCGCGGTTAACAATGAGGGAAACTTTTCTTGGCAGCTAGCCTGACAAGAAAACTATGTCCATGTCAAACTTTTCTCTCCAGTGCGATAAGAAATCAATACTTGTCTGTCGACACCTTGGGAGCTCGACAATGCCAAGGTAATATCCATTGCACCCTCAAGCAATTCTATTTTCATTGTCGGTTTGGACTGCCAAGGTAATTGTTTTGCTTGTCGGTCCGCATTGTCGAACTTAACCCCTCCCTTTTGGTTTAGGCCACCAAAGTAATAATTACTCTTTCCTATCAATTTAAAGTAATACAAGGAGATGATTTTAAATTGATAGGAAAGAGTAATTATATAGTAAGCATTCGTTTGCACCCTTGTCTTATATGGTTGAGGGTTTTTCGACTCCACTGAGAGTGGTCTTAGTGTTATCTTTGTATAAAAATCCGAAACCAATCTTCAATTCAACACCGAGCTTCTTGAAGAGACATTGTTCTAGAGAGTGTTGCATTGTCCTCCCTATTTTTTTTCCTTACTATATATAGTAGAGCAAGTTGTAGCATTGGCCACATAACATATTCTTAATTAGTGTCTATTTTTTAAAACATTTGTTATTTTATTTTATTTTGTTGTATATGCATTCTTAGTTGGTGTGCAACCCCAAATGTTTTTATTGATTAATGGAAAATTCCATTATCTAAAAAAGGGTTGGGTATGAAATAACTCTATCCATCTGTCCTTAAATAGAGCCACTAATTGCATTCCAGATGAGCAGAAGTCCTATATATTCAAGGACAAAAATTTCCTTCATTAATTTAAAACTCTTCTCCAAAAAAACACCCGTTTAAAAACTAAACACTCTGCTTTCTTCAATAATGTACACACTCCTGTTTAGCTAACCAGTTCTCTGCAGCAATATTCATGGAGAGAGAGAGAGAGAGAGAGAGAGAGAGAGAGAGAGAGGCATATAGGACAAATTTGTGGCGGCCAAATATTTTTATATGCACTAAACTAACATATGAAGGCTGTACAATTACCTTGTCTAAGTATGCGTGCATGAGAAGATATACTACTAAAATGACAAGATCACGAGGCTGGCCATAGCTACCCCAATCAGAATTAGAACGATTAATTAATATTACTAATCAATTAACCAACTTGCACGACCACATTAATTAATCATGTAATTAATTTAACTCCCCTTACGCATGCATGCATCAGCTGCTGCCTGTAGTGTGCTGGATCTGGTGTGTGCATGATTAACCAATTCGAGACTATATTAATTACTATTGATTTTTATTATATATATATACATCTATTATTAATGATATACCCAACATGGCCAAAAAGTTAATTAATTATTAAGCTAAGACAGCGAATGGCTGACGTGCGTGGCATTTGTCTCATGCTGCTGCATGCCACTGTTGCGCGTAGTACAGACATCACAAAAGTTTAGTTTTGGTGAGTTGTTTGTTTAAATTAATCGGCTAATCTGTGTTCATCACTGCCATGACCCCATCTTGATAATTGACGACTAATTCTGGATGAATTGTCCTAATTAAAGATTAATTCATTGCATATAGCAAGAGAGATGCGCCAAAAGATTCCTGCATGCGGCGTGCAATGATTTTGATCGATCTGTATTTTTATATGTCCCATCAGAACACTTTTTAGGGGGGACGTCCGATGATTATTGGGGCTAGCTAATTAAGGGCACAAATTGGTGATTTTGGAGTAAGATAATTAATTGGAATCTAATGATCCATGTGGTAGAGTAGAAGGCAAACCTGGATTAACTTGATCTGATTAGCCATTGGATATATATAGCTGGTTTCAGGACATTGTTTTGTTGATCATCGAGGAAAAGAATCATTTAAGCTGATCCACCTCACTAGCCCTTGCATGATTAGTAGTACTGATATTTGAGAGTGCTAATCAGTTCTAATAACTGACTATTACGGCTTAAGTACTTCTTCGTCAGTTCGTCACCCTTAAGTTTCACAGGAAAAAGAAACTCATGTAGAAATATTTTTCTAGTTTGCCTTTAAAAAGAATGCCATTTCTACAGTCAATTTCCATTTATATTTAAGGGATCCATAGTCCAGAGGACACTTCAAAACATTTTAAAAGAGGACTGTATGTTAATGGAAAATCTCACCTCATGTCTTTTAAATTTTAGACCATTGGATATACTTTAAGATTCGTGCGGATCCCATAACCCTAACTCCTCTCCTCCTCCTGTTTCCCTCGCCCTCGTCACCTCGTGCATTCCGCCGCCACCGCCCCGCTGCGCCACCACCTGCCTCGCTGGTTAGCCGAAAGGAGTCCACGGTGCCAGCGAGGCCTCCCTGGCCAGCCCCCTCCCCCTCCCCTTTCCCCTCCCTCTCCCCTTCTTTCCTCAAGCCAATGGCGATGAGCTATCCCTGTGCCGCCGTCTTCCCCGTCTCCGGTAGCGAGGTGCCACCACCGGCCGCCTCCTCCTAAGAACCCTTCCGCTTTGCTCCCCCTCCCTACACCGGTCCATCACTAGCTTCCGACCTCGTGGCTTTGGCGACACCGCCACCGCCACGCTGCCCACCGCTGGGCTGCCTCCTCCCACGGCCATCCTTCTAAGGCTGGCGAACTCCCTCCTCTTCTTCCTCCCCCTCCCACCCCCTCTCCAACCTGGGATCCTAACCCGTAGGGTCCTCTGTCGGAGTCTAGGGTGTTGCCAATGCCGGAGAAGAAGAGGAGGTCGCTGGAGTTGGAGGAGAAGGCCTGGAGCATGAATCACAAAGCTCATTCAGTGGTCCAAAATCTGTAAGATTTGAAGATGGATTTTCTATCGATAGAAGGTTAGTAATTCAGTTTTAAAAATTGTGTAAAATACTTTTAAGCTTTGGCATTTTAAGGATGGGCTTAAGACAATTTAAATTTTAGAGAGCACTCATTAGTTTGCCTTGTGTATATATATAGAAGCATGGGCTCGAAAAGTTTTAACCTCCCTAGCTAGAGGCACTATTTTGGTGGTTAATTTTCCCATTAAGTAATGAGATAAATTTTAGATAATGGAAACTTTTATTGATCTCAGATAATCATATCAAGATGATGCACTAAATCTAAGACCACATCCTATCTCTAAATAACCGGGATATACAAAAATATAACCATTTCAAAGAAAAACAGGAAAAAGAAAAATGACATGACAACAAATTCATGCCTCAGCAAGCTACAACCACATATTATCTTCATTTTCATGCTCCACCACATAGCAACATTTGGACCGCGAAAAAGTCATTCCAAAAGCAATGTCTCCAAAAAGGAAGTGACACATGCACATATGGTCGTTGCCATGACTAACTAGCAAAAGCCAGACAATAGGTTTTCATCCTTCAAATCAAATTTTTCGAACTCTAGACAATTCCTTTAATAAGAAACTAATTACCGCCATCGCCAGGTACACTAGCTAAGGTCAGAGAACCCCGGAGTTGAGGAACCAGTACTCAATGAGCACGACCTAGTCGAAGTCCCCCGGTGCTACCATAACCGGTCCCTAATTCCGAGCCGGTACCACCATACACATCCTATCTAGTCTTAGCCTAGCTAACTGCAAACGGCAGCGAACCTGCAACCTTCTTTAGAGATGCTACCCCATGATAAGTACAATCCCAAAATCCATATCTAGGGTACATCTGAAGAGAGGATGAGATGCATGTCAGTGTAAGCAAATATGTGATTCAAAGCCAAGATAACTCTAGCTAGACTACATAGTATGGAAGCTCTTGACTACATGTTAGTATGAAGACATCGTCACAAAGAATTAATAGCCTCTCCGGCAAGGATCTGATCACCAAACTCTTGCCGACGGTCAGGAGCTAGCTAGTATATGGATCCAGTCCGGCACCCTCGGTGGCAGTAATGTCCCTGAAACAGCATATAACTATTACAAGACACATACAAACAAGTCATTGTATGAGGTTGAGATATGATTAACATATTGAAGGAAAGAATGATTCTCTCAATAGTTTTTAAGTTTGTGGATATACTACTATATAACAAGTGTACATAATTTTTCTCTCTTTCTTTTTTCACCAAGGTTTTGTCCTAGTACGTACTTCGGTATCGCACTTTAATGCCACTACAAAATGATTATACTCTCTTGTACATGTAGACACACACAAAAAACCTCAACAAAAACATATGCTGCAATGAATATAGACATTAATAAAACGTTCTTCATTTCTATAGAGACAAACATAATGCACTATACTTAGAGAACAATGGTGGAATGTGGATTGATATAAACATGTACATATATATATATGAAGTCACGGACAATATATATGGAGCTGATTGAAATTAAGTTATTCACTACAGGTTGGTGTCCCGGCCGGAATACAAGTGGATGATAGCATCAGGAGTCAAGAGTGTCGGCTGCTGGTTCACATCAATCTACAGGCATATATGTTTATGTACGCAGTTTTAAAGATCTTACGTACGATATATATATATATATATATATATTGGCTGGGGTTAGGTAATAACGGCCCTACATTAGAAGAGCCCTAGGTTGCAACATATGGATGTATAATATATTCCAGCACATTATTTGTAGTACGTACTCTGAAAATTCAAGATCGGTGACGCCAATGTGTTTGCACAATGGACAAGATTTTCCTGTATTAATTTCATACTTCGATCAGAATGCATATGCACGCATAGCCTGGATTGCAAGACTGACTAGCTAGCTAGCTATATTTCTTTGTCTCCTTTAAATTTTGATATATCCAGTTATATATCCCTCAACTCTTGAAACCGGCGAGATTTAATCTGAATTCCATATTATTTGGTTGTGGTAGCAAATTATCAAAGAACGAAGATAGGGGCGAAACTTCACCTATATATGATCAGATAGAGAAAATATAAGTGTATATATGGGATAAAGCTCCACTGAGCAACATATGTGACACCCACCACCACCTTGAATCCCAATTCGGATCCTCTGCATTAGAGGTACTAATGCAGAGGATGAACAGTACCACGCATTAGAATCACTGTGGACCGTCGGATCAAGAGTGAAAGGACCAAATAGTGCGCTACAGTGCTTTGAATCCTGTAGCTACAGTAAATAGACACTGTTCATGGCATTAGCTAACTGTTCCCCTCACATGAACAGTGCTCTTCTGCATTACGGCTGACGATCCGGATCCGTGAATCCCAGTACTTGTACACCATGTGGATGCCTTGCATGGTCAAATTGGTGGAAGGACCTGTCCTATCCAATTTTGAGAGTTGATGAATGAGTTTTATTGAGTGTTGAAATGGATATACGGAAATTAAACTGCACCAGAATTGAGAGATGGAAAGTAGATTTCTTGTAATAAATTGTTATAGCTTTCTACTATCTCCATTCTCAAAAGGATGACGTCTAGATAGTGTTCCTTTTAGATTATCGATGGATGAAAACTCATGAATTCTGATTATAGAGATAAATTAAATATTATATATAAATTATAAAACGAAAAGAACAATTGGTCCAAATAATGCGGTAGACGAAAGCTTTTCATTTTGGAGAAAATACATTTTTTAAATTGTGGAGTAAATAATCCACAGCAATAGATGAATAATCTAAAAACAATAAGTTGCTTTAAATAGGATGCATGCAGTTGAACCTCAAAATCTTGAATTATTAATAGATGCAAAACTACCATGATTTGAAATGTGAAAAAAAATCATATCAGTAGATTTACCATGAAAAACTCTTTCATAGAATATTATTAATCATTTTTATGAATATATGGTTTGAGAAATTAAATTAAAGATAAACACGCGCATTGGTCGCCGTGTCAATATATAACCAGGGGACATTTAATTATTTGCATTATGTGTCTATAACATGTGGGTCCAGTGACAAATTGTTTAGAACCACTCGTAAGAGTGGCAAATAGTTAATTATTCCATATCCTAAACGTCATCCTGTTGAGAACATAGGTGGTAGCTAGCTAACAAGGAACAAGTAATGCGAAAAGTCATTCGCAAAAAAGGTTACCCCAATAGTTAAACCAAGTATGATTGATGGTCCAGGATAAAAACTATTCGTTAGACTTGATAGTTTACCTGGCCATGCATCGAACGATCGAGATCAAGCAAATATAATACATATGCATGCATATATATACTACATGTAATTCAAACATATGGTCAATTGGATCACCGTCCCAGCAAACACATTGGCTTGCAAATCGAAAAAAAAAACGAAGATATTTAGACAAGAACTCACACCAATGAATCTGTTTCTCGCATTGCATGCATCCATGAATAAAGATGAGCTCGTCATCTCCGATGATTAGAATGGACGCAGCTAGAGACAGAGCTAGTGGTTGTTGAGGCCAAAAAAGCTTCTGCTGTGACAGCAGCAATCACACATTCACACTTACTAATCATGATTCATTGGGCACCTTTACAGCCAATAATGCCAGTTTTAAACCTCCCAATTACACCATTAACTATATGGCACAATCAGAGATCCTCTCGAGACAGCTATCAATCAATGGCGATCGAATTAAACTTAATTGTTGGCACTCCATATATCCAGCAGCAGCAGCAGCAGCCAGCAGCCAGCAGCATGTGATGTGAGCTACTACTGATACTGATACTGAGCTATTGCGATCGCATGCGAAGAAGATTATTCAGTAGAAGTTAATTGCAAGCTTAATTAGATTCAGTAGCATTTGAGCTGAGATGATGATGGGGAGAGCAGTGGAGCAGCAGCAGAGTGGATGCTGCTCGGAGAAGAAGAAGAAGCTGAGGAAAGGGCTATGGTCGCCGGAGGAGGACGAGCGGCTGGCGACGCACATCGCGCGGTTCGGCGTCAGCTGCTGGAGCTCGGTGCCCGACCTCGCCGGGCTGCAGCGCTGCGGCAAGAGCTGCCGCCTCCGGTGGATGAACTACCTCCGCCCCGACCTCAAGCGCGGCCGCTTCTCCCACCACGAGGAGGAGCTCATCTTGGCTCTCCATGACAAGCTCGGCAACAGGTAGCTAGATTATTGCTCGATTAATTGTTTGCTGGATTAATCATAAAACGATTGATTTGATCAATGGAGTTCGTGTTCATCGTCCGTGCGTGTTGCCGTGTTGTGCAGCTGGTCACAGATCGCGGCGAGGCTGCCGGGGAGGTCGGACAACGAGATCAAGAACTTCTGGAACGCGCGGCTGCGCAAGAAGCTCCGGCAGACGGAGTCGTCGTCGTCGGCGACGACGGCGGCGGGGGCGGCGGCGACCGGACACCGCCGCGGCGAGGCTGACCGGAGTCGACCGCCGCCGCCGCCGCCGCCTGCATCGTTCAACACCTTCTCTCACGACGACCGGACGACTCCTGCTCCTGCCGCCCACATTGCCGCCGCCGCCGCCGTCGAAGCACCCGCAGCGATGACGACGACGGGCGGCGCCGTCGGCGGCGGTGTTCTCGTGGACAACAGTGGTGGTCACCGTGATGCGGTGGCGGAGGCGGCGCGGGGACACGTCGGCGGCGGCGACGACGATGGCTTCTTGGCCGTGCTGCTTGGGGAGTACTACCTCGACGCCGGCGGCCACGGCGACGGATTCAGCTTCTTGGGCGGCGGCGGCGGCGGCCACGTGTTCAGCTAATTTGTAATTAGTTTGCTTGCTTTAATTTGATCGTGTAATGATCCATTTCATTGGTTTGGGGCTGACAATAATTAGCACACAAGCTCTTGTTTAGTTGTGTTTGTCAAATCAAATGTGCAAAATTAATCTGAATAAAATTGTTGATGATCGATCGATCTCTACTTATTCATTTCTCGTCTCTCTCTTGAAAATCTAGGGAGCTCCCTATTTCAGGCTAAATCACTCCGAGAGAAATTCAAATTCCAAAGAGAAGTTTTGAATGTTAAGCTGTTTGGACACAATTAATTCAACCAAATTTGAAGAGATGATTGACAAAAAAAAAAACCCTCGGGAGTGTCGAGATGGTGACATCTCACAACATATCGCCCAAGAAACTGATCCTGTATGTACCACTTTAAGAATCTAATAACACGATTTAGACGAACTAATTATGCAATAAAAGTGTATATCAGTATATGATATGCTACGTGCTAATTAAGTCATTAACAATTTGATTAACAAATTGGTATTGCTACTGAGAAAGGCAATAACTAAAATTTAATTTCCTGCGCAACCAGTTTGATGGAGATACCGGGGAAGATACTAATAATTCGAGTAATCCATGGAGTACAAAAGATAAACTAATTAAGCAAGCATGTCGAGTGGTTGGCTACTACTAATACTAATTTATATTCATGAATCTATTTACATTTTGTATATATACTCAAATACCAACCGGACACCTAATTTCTTGAATTAGTACTACTTGATACCCTTTTTAAAACTATCATCTAGAAGCTTCTTTTCTTAAACTAGAAAGTTCACGTGCTAAATTAGCCAACCCTCTATACACTTGTATTTGGGCCGACAGCACAGCTAGCTTTTATCTGTAGTTGGGCTCCACTTCTATTAGGGCCGAATGCTAGTCTGGGCCTTCTATCTCTAGCGCTCTTGGGCCGAATCTGACGGGAGAATGCTTCCGGCCCATTTCGAAGTTTGCACTGAGGTGGTGAGCTGGATATCAAGATTCGTGCAGGTGCAGCTGGTTGAGCTGGGTGGCGACAAATCGAATCCCAGTCAAATTGCACAGATCTTGGAGTGGATCTCCCTGCACTGCATTCGAAATTTCTAGCGGCTCAGGGTGCAGATCTCGAGGAAATTTAACGTCGGTAACAGTGCTCTCAAATGCATGGGATCACTCTACCTGCGACAAGCGACGACGACGACAGATAGAAAACGATTTACCTGACTACATAAATTTGTTCTTTTTTTAAGGATGGGGGAGTATTCTGCTAAACAAACTAATTAATCAAGGAAACCAAGGTGAAATCCATCTCATAATATAAGTGTTGTTTCTTTTAATCATCTTACAATATAAGTGTTGCTTCTTTTAATCATAAGGAATTTCGATGTACTTGTCACCTCCATCAACTTTAATTCAATTTTCTACCTATTTTAAACCCCAATTATCGACTCACTAGTTAGAACCAAATCTCATTTAATATCGGTATTCTAATCTTTTCTTACTATCCTTAATTTTACCTAAAAGAAAATAATAATTTATATTATGACACAGAGAGAATATACCTTCATTCATAGTTTTATGATGTGTCTCATCTAGATCTACATTACTATATTTTGAAACGGAGTATCATATACTGCAGTAACTACAAGCTACTATAACAACTTATTGAGAATTCTTTCAAGATGATAATATTGTTTATAGAAGTTCAGAGTGAGACTTCTGTGGTCAACGTTTATAGTAAGCTTGGAATAATATTGCAAGATACACTCTATTATAATTGGTGCACTAATACCCAAGACTTCTGATAACTACTAGTTAAACTGTGAAATGTGTCAGCTAGCTATAGGTTAGCAGATCGTCAATCAAAAGAAAGGTAATGATTGTGATAGTAAATCTGCCACCCTTTTCTAGTTCCATTGTAAATTTTACAAATTAGCCTTTGAATTTCTTATTCATATAAAAACAATCAATAATTAAATGGCAGCCACATATTTCCTATAGCAAAAAGATATATAACACGTTTCATGAGAAATAAACTTTTATTTATTTTAGATATTACTATAATTTTTTTATCTGTAACAAAATACAGGCATTTAGCTAGTTTATAGAGAAGACAATAATACCTAGGTATAGTTTCCTAGTACTTTCTTGGTGCTGGGCTGCTGGCCTCCAGGCTTCCAGGAATCCAGTTCCTTCACTTGTATAAATACCCTCCCTTTGGCTACCTCCCTTGATCGCCAGGCCTACACATTTTCTTCATCTAATTAAGCCTACACAATCAAGTAGAGTACTAACAAGTAGCTCCTTGATCAATTTTCCATTTTTTTTTCAGTGGCAACAATGTGTGGCTCATTTGCTCCAAGGTCATCGTCTCTGCTGCTGCTGCTAATCACTCTGCTGCTTGTCGTTGTCTCACGCCCACAATATTCCTTGGATGCTAGCGCATTATCAGGTAAATGCACATATTGTTGTTTACAACATTGTTCTTGACATTCTGAAAGTCTCTGAATATACATACATATGCTGATCTGTTCATGCATATATGTATACGTACATAGATCACCTCGCCGTCGGCGATGCGCCGCCGCGGCCGCCGCCGCAGCACGGTGCTGGCCGGAGGCTACTCAGCACGCAGAACCAGGTGACGCCGCCACCGCCGGCGCCGGTGTCCTCGCCGCCGATAGGCCCTGCGCCTACCCTGCCGCCGCCGCCGCCGCCGGCAAAATAAACGGCGGCGACGTATTTGCAACCTCACGACGACCAGATGCCACATGCATGTGTACCAGAAACAGATTATGTCAAATTGAATTGATGCGTGTGTAATCAATGAATTTATCTTGCGAATTGCGATCGATCGAAAGACCATTTTCTCGATCAGCTAGCTTGATGGGATCATATTCATATCCTAGCTCAAAATTTCATGAATCATTTCGAATAAAATCCCCCCTCTTCTCATTTGCGAGGGGCTAGCTGGAATCATGGAGTGAAATGCAGTTGCGACGACTGACAGGCCGTCACTTTATGTTCCATGTACGATGAAGAGTTGAACGGCAGCATGCGTCAGCGTGTGAACAGTCTCTATTACGAAAACCATCTTTATGTACGAGGACCCTATAAACTACAGACGGATCATAATTAGTCGTGTCTGCAAAAATTAAATTACATTTTCGCATGCAGTTACAAAAGGGGAAAAATATGTCGTTTCGAAGATCAGAACGGTTGCTAGAACACGAAATTAACCATGATAATATTGTTATAACATGCCAGATAATGTCCCCGTTTCAAAGGTAGCGAAAATTCAACTAAGGGCATGTATAAAGCTAGAGTCTAATATGAGCTCTCTATATTAATTAATATCACTAGAGACTATTCTCCTACAATAGTAGAGACAATAAGATTTCTAAACAATTAATGCACTAAATAATTTTTTATTATACTTATTTCCTTTTCTCCACCCTCATGCAACAAATTTTCCGTTAATAAATACTAAGAATTGACTCTGAGCCGTTGTCATGCGTAGCAACAATGTTTATCCTTACTTCCCTCTCTTTCTTCCACGTTATTAAATTTACTTGCATGACAATGAAGAGAGTCCGTTATTAGACACTATTGTACATGCACTAATTCCACTGAGAATGAGGAGTTACTATATACTTGTGTGATTTTAATTATGGAAAAATCGGTCCGATTTAAACTAAGACTATCAATACAAAATTACATTTAAAAGTTCTCTTAAATAAAACTTTCAAATGTAGTTGTATTATAGTAATTGAAATGTAACTATATTATAGTTTATTTATTTCTAATTCGCAAATAACTAAGTAAAAACATGTCCATACAGCGATGGCTAGCATTATTGCCAGCTTGCTGCTAGAAGGTCGGGCTATATATATACGGAGAATTTTCCACACCAGGGAAGGAATTGAACATGCCCAACAATGAAATACACCAGCGATCGCTAATTTCGTGATTCTTTGTCTGATTTTTGTGACGAACCGGCGACAAGTGGAATCTATAGCCGTGCCCCAAGCTCGAGCGAGCGCGAATCTCGAGGCAATTAGCCCGACCACCTAGGCCGGACTACTGCGCCGATCACATGGCGAAACCTCGGCTGGAACAAACACGTACGTACAACAATCTGGCTGGCTGTCCGATGCAGCGTCTCCATCATCGTTCCTTCAGTCTAATGCTCCCTTATGAGTATTTCCGCCTTTCTAAAATAAGTTAATTTTTTTATCCATCTCACACGTATCAATTGAAAAAACTTAAAAAGAACTTCATTTTTTAAACCACAATACAATTATTCTCTACTTTATCTACTCCTGATGCATTTATCCATTTTTTAAAATAATGGAATGAGTAACATCCCGGCTACAGCCATTATTACAATTTAGCACTTTAGAAGAGTATAGTTCAAAATAAAACGAATCACACCAAACCAAATTAAAGGAAAACCAAACAGGACAAGGAGAACATTATTCCAGTCTATTGATAAATCTCCATCCGTGGTTGGCAAAAAGTTGCATAACCGTCATCTCAAGCTTACGACATGCAACAATCAAAAACTCTCCATCTTCATCACACTTCTTTTGTAACTGAGCCCACTGCCGGAGCCATTACTTTTATATATTCTAGTGTGTAATATTAGCTGAAAAATAAATTTATTTTGGGATCAATGGGAGGGATGAAAAATGAACCCACTCTGAGACGGAGGAATTAATAAGACAATTTTCTTTACACGTGTACTAGTACTTTTGCAACGCTTATGCATTCAACCTATATAATCTGCCTAAATGCCTAATTAACATTTCAGATGTAACTACGTACTCCCTCCGTTAAAAAAAAATAATAACCAACATTGAGCTATGAATCTGAATGAGCCGAATTCATAGCTAGGAGTCGTTTTTTTTTTTTTGTACTTACGGAGTTGTGTATTGCGGCAAGCTTGCTGGCTCTGAACTTTTTAGCTTGTCTTTAATCCATTCTGCATGAGTACTTGTGCAGATTGGGTAGCAGCGCGACGGGCGTCTCATCGTCAGCGGCAATACAGCGCGGCGGCGGCGGTGGCTTCAGCAGCAGCTCTCCAGCCAGCCTCCCTCGTCTCCGGCGACCGTACCGCCGCCGCCGATGTGCCTGACACGGCCGGCGTGCAGCAGCCTGAAAATTGAAGCTCAATTTGTGTGGTTAGTTCGACTGTTCATGTTGGAGAATTAGTTGGGCCTGGGCCTCCCAACCAGAATGGGCCTAATGTCGAGCGGCCCAAAGCTAGCCCAACAACCAGTTGCATCCGAGAGTAATGCTCTTTTCAGAGCAGAGTCTCTCGCAGAAAGAAAATGGAAGAGCTAGCAGAGAAATCTTCCAGCTGCAGCTTGCAGATAATGATGATCAATCACCACTCCTACAGTGATATATTGTACTACTACTCATCTGCAGCCAATTTGGCAACTTGATCTCATTATCTCGACTTCTTTAGTTAGTACTGATCCAGAGATTCCCTTCTACTACTACCTGTTGTGATCTTTTCAACTAACCGGCAGTCAGTCATCACAATGAAAAAGCCTGGAAGTCTACATGAAGTGCATCACTGCATGATGCTTCTTCTACTTGCCTGTCGATCAAAAGTTGATGACGGACCAGCCAAGAATGAAGAATATATGCATATATAACCGGATAAGTTTAGCTTTAGCCTGAAAGAAGTTAAGAGATGCATGGATATGATGAGAATGAGAGACCAATAATATGTACTCTATGTACTATTACTATACTCAAGCAGACAGAAGAAGAGACAGGCTATGGCTGCTTCTCTGAATGTGTTACAGCAGTGTCAAGCACCTGAACATTGGAGTAGGTTCCATGGCTGCTTTCTTCAGAGTTCAGGGACTCTCCTACCTATAGCAAAGTGTAGTAGTAGTAGCACTTGATCAGACTGCATGCTTTAATTATGTCATCAGATGCTCTAGCTTGATGCTAGCTGTAACCTCCTAACACTTTTGGAAGTGACTAGAAAGATCTGACAAAGGTTACTAAACTGGAGTAGAGCTAAACCCAGTCAAAGAAACTGTTAGCTGGCCGGCATGGCCGGCTTTCTGCTTTGCTTTGCCATGCCATGCCATGTACTGTGTGCACCATACTACTCCTACTACTACTCTATCAATGCTCTTATATACGACAAGCGAGACTAAAGCTAGCTAGAAGAAGAAGCATGGGATCTGCAGGCCCTTGTTAGTTTTGGGCATTTGCTAGCTGCTATGTACACTTGTTTTACTTGTCTGCATCCATGCTTTGCTTTCTCGTTCTTTCTTGTGTCCTGACTCATGAGAATTCAGATTCAGGGTCAGTTTGGTGTTTTGGTTGGAGGGATGAACATGGAGATGGCATCTCACTTTTGCTAGTGTTTCGATCTGGTCGATGCGCACCGCCCATTTTGATACTGGCCCCAAAATTAAGTTACCACTTGTTTGAACTAGGTTTTAATGCACATTCCAATATAATAATCCCATCACTTAAACTTGATTTTGATTTAGGAGAGATACAGATCGTCAAACTTGGAGTCGTTGAAATGCTATATTTATAATTAGACATATTATTATTGATAAATTAATACTAATTTTATTAAGAGATTTGCTTCGGTCCAACAAAAAGTACCTCTAGGTACCGTTAACTCACAGTACCAAGCTAGATCCAACGATCGGAAACGATTTGGTACCGTGAGGTACCAGTATCTCGAGGTACTTTTTGTTGGACCAGAGCAAATCTCTTTTATTAAACCCAAAATAGAACACAAGTATCACCCAATAACGAAACGCTCCATTATAAGACATCCACAATATAACCTAAAATCAAGTGGAGTACTAAGCAACAGTGGAGGGGGAGGGGTGGGCCCTCTGATGGTTGCTGCTTGTGTGGCGGCAAAGAGCGGCGGGCTCCATACGAAGTAGGCCGGGCACGCAAGCTGTCGTGGCACCTAGGGGAGGAGGAGAAAGGAGGGTTCTTTGCTGCTTGATCTTCCCTTTCTTTTCTTATTCTTTACTTCGACGGCAGCATGTGGCCTCGAGAGAGGGAGCTAGGGTTTCCACGGAGGAGAATGGCGGTCATGGATGCACTGCAGCGGCTATGCGAGGAGCTCCCTCGTTCCTTCTCAGGCCAAGGGGGCGGTGCTTTACCACCACGCTGGCTGTTGCCTCCCCATTCGCCTCCCTCACTGGCGCCGGCCTCCTCGTGGCAACCACATTTAAAAATGAGGTGGAGAGAGATGGGGAAGAAAGAAGAAGGTGTGAAATCATTGTCATGATTAATATTTGTGACGAACAATTGGCTTTGCAAAATGATTTAATCAATGAAGTGGTTTGGAAATTATGTGTGGATGTTGGTGTGAGTGCGTGTGACTAATGTGGGTCAGGTTATGATATCTGTGCTCAGAAACGGTTGTTTTGTCTGATTGTGTGCAGGTGACTTGAGGTCAGCCTTGGTCAATATTGAGGACCGGGACTATGCTCAGGGAGAAGCAGAGGTCTAGTGCGGTCGGAATACCATGTGAGAAGGTGACTAGAGTCAGAATTCTTGAAGGTCAACTTTGATCAACAGTGGGGATCGGGACTAGACTCAGGAAGGAGTTGAGATCCAGACGGTCAAGGATACTGGGTGACGAAGTTGGATACGAGATGGCATACGGTGGATGGACACCGTGTGGGAGAGATCTTTGCAACGGGCTTCACGAGGTGTGCGTGCAAGCGTCGGTGTTCGCGAAGGAAATTGAGTGATAATATTTGGAGGAGTATTTGGTTGCTACAGTACTCATGGTACTGTAGCGTGGTGCATATGCATGCCGTTGCATGCATGTGTGTGTGTTGCATGTACGGTGCTGTACATGTGCTGATGTGCAGCTTGCTGCTTGGCTCGGCCTGGGAGGAGACCAAGACCGTGTGCTATATGGAGATGTGACGTGTTGACGTCGGATTGGAGGGACTAGTTGGAGTCCGGTTCAGATTGGATCTTCGGCAGCTGATGATGCCGGTTTCGATGGAGAGAGGATTACAATTTGGAAATTGTAATTTGATTTGGTAACTGAGGTTAGAGTCCTAGTGGAACTAGGCGTTATACTCCTACTTTGAGTAGGAGGTTTTTTTTTTATAAATAGAGAGGGAGGGGTGGCCTTCCGCTATCGTTTTGAGAGCAGTTGAGTTGATAGTTTAGTTAGGGTTTCGAGTTTCGTCGAGATTTTTGTAAGGAGTGCTGTTGTTGCACTTTGTAAACACAGAGAGAAGTAATAAAGTTGTCATCTACTTTGAGCGTTCTTCGATTTGTGTTTTTTCGGGTTCAGGCGGCAGCAAGGTGGTTCAACCATCGGCGTGTGAGCAATCCGACCGGCGGCGACAGGACTACGTCGAGATTTCCATCGATTTGAGGGTAACTTTTATTTCCGCTAAAAGTTTTTGGGTTTTTGGTTTTCCCTACCATTCACCCCCTCTCTCTGGTAGGCTTGGTTGCTTGTGTTCGATTCTACAGAAGGAAGGATTGAGAAAGAAGATGGAATTGACATGTGGGTCCTTCATCTAGAAGTATTTAGTCTATATGCAGAGTTTCCAATTTGGATTTCAGCTAAAATATCGGACATTTCAGTAGAACAGAAATTTCGGCATTTTTTGGACCGAAATTTTCTAAAATTTTGACACAATTTAACTGATTTTGACTAAATTCACAAAAAAAAGAGAGAAAAACTGGAAATTACGGCAGAGATATTGGCTTGCGGGAGAGGGGGGTCCGAAATTTTGGAAATTTCAAAACGAAATTTCAATCCCTGTTTATAAGATGACAAAAAACGTGACGACGATGACACGGTTTCAATTTTGTGTGGGTACGAATAGTTGAATAGTAATGACATTTATCTAAATTGATACTCCTACATTTGTAATGAACATGGATACAATTAACCCAATATATGAGATATTCTGAGGTCAACCATGTAGTCGATGTTGAAGGGGAAATGCACGAGGATTGACCCTTTCATATATGCTGTACAATGCACTATATATGTTCGCACGCACGCATAGGTAGGCAAGAAAGAGAGGAGAGGGAACAGTATACCAAGGCGAAGCCGGCCGGAGTTAAGGTAAAACGTACCAGTAGCTACTCCTAGGTACGTGTGGGAGTCGATGCAACGTACAGTGGGAGTCCGTCCGATCGGTCGGTCGGCAGGTCGCCGACGTGACACATTTACTTCGCCGCGCGGCTCGTCGCCGGCCGGCCGTCGTGTGCGTGATTCACCTAATCACAAAAGGAGATACTACTACTATAGCCTACGCTACTGTTGGGTGGGTGTATAGCTAGCTTTGCAGTTGCAGTCGTTGCATTGCATGCCGCTGACACGCATGTGCGATATGTGACCAGTGCCCCTGGCTACTCCTAGACGCTACTGGGGCCTACCCTACTAACCGCTGTACCCCAGTACTCCCCCGTCAAAAAAAAAAAAAAAAGAAAGAAAAAAACCGGTTTCCGTGTCCAATATTTGACCGTTCGTTTTATTTAAAAAAATTATAAAAGAAATTAAAAAGACACGTATTAATCATGTTTTATCATCTAACAACAATAAAAAACTCCCTTCGTCCCAAAAAAAAAACTCACATCCCCTTTTAAAACAACGAATCTAGACAATCTAGTCACATCTTCTCTTAGATTGAGTTTTTTTTTTACGGAGAGTGTACGTCGTATATGTATTGTCGTATATGTATGTACGACTCCTACATGCGTTTGTACAGGATACAGCCGTACGTTATACTCCGTACGAGTACGGCTTTGTCGGGCACCTACGTTCGCGCATCTTCTTAATTCATCTTTCCCGCCTTAACAAAAAGAACTTTTTTTCCTCGCACGTACATAAGCTTGATCGATCCATCCATGCCGTCCACGTCGCAGCTGCTCACCTCCTCCGATCCGTGTCTTCCACAAGTCTAACGGGTATTTCTTTTTTTAAAAAATAATACAGTACAAACACAAACGCTCACAAGACGCACCCACTCACCCCTATAAACGTATACACGCACCCTTTGTCTTTATGAGCACCTTCGAAAAACTGAACCAACATATCTTAAGATTGATAAAAGTCACCACGAGCGTATTGCTGTCGATGTCGATGAGTACATTAGTAAAAGTACCCATGTCAAATTTAAAATTTAAACTCGGACATGCTGATTCCATCACAAGGAACGATCTAACGGGTATTTAAAGGACATCAACACGCTTGTGTTTTGTAATGGACCTATTTAACTGAAAATGGGTTACATGAATCCATACTTAATTAGGGATAGATAAAAGTGTGGATTGAATTGATCATGAAACATCGGAGTGTTTTTTTGGTTAACTAACTTAATACGATAGACTCCCTCCGTTTCAAAATATTTCACATCGTTGACTTTTTAGCACATGTTTGACCGTTCGTCTTATTAAAAATTTTTGTGAAATATGTAAAACTGTACATGTACATGAAAGTATATTTAACAATGAATCAAATGATATGAAAAGAATAAATAATTACTTAAATTTTTTGAATAACACGAATAGTTAAACACGTACTTAAAAAATCAACAGTGTCAAATATTTTGAAACGGAGGGAGTATATTGTTAAATGAATAATAAAAACAGGAGAAGTACAGATTATGAGCACAAATAGGGATAACACGAGTCACTCCATGCATAGGTGCTCATGCATCACATCCTTCCACAAAGGCCAATAGGGTATGATAGGGTGTGCATAGGTGGACAAATATCTCAACCAAAGTCGCCATTGAAAATAAAGCGTGTGGCAATCACGCGCAACCAATAATTTGTTGCACAGACCGATGTTGTCCACGCCAAATACTCCGTAACTAAAAACTTATATTGGAGCTATTAATATATTCTAGTGATACCTATAATGTAATAATCCCCGACTGTCCTTTTATTTTTTAAAAAAACCATTCTTTGCGTGCTACACTAAGATAAACCATTCTCCTAATTTGATAGCCACATCACATTTTTTGCTGCCACAGTTTGTTAGACATGCATGTGTTTGGTTCACTACCACAGTTGTGGCTTGCCACACTTTTTCAATAGCATGTCCCACATGTCATAGACTTAATTTTCTTGCAAATTTTGCCACACTTTGTGGCTAGCAATTTGTCCATCACACTTTTGTGGCTGTCACAACTTGCCTAACGTTAGTTGTGCCAAAGTGTGGCCAGTAACCAAACACACTCTGCATGTTGTGTCACCGTGAATGTGATTTACATATGTATGAAAATATTCGCACATCTTCCATTATCTTAAAAAAAATACACGACATATTTGCACCTTTAATTAATTACTAACGGTGTTAATTTTTATGTCAGAACTGGGTACAAAATGATGCCATGGATCAGCCAGCAGACATGTACCAATAATCATCAGCACCAACCGGTCGGCCGGCCTGTGAGCTCTCCTCCATCCAAAACGATCAATATAATGGCATGAACAGCACACATCACACATATACGAACGTGTAACTAGCGCTAGAGCTACAGAGAAATCTCTCTTTTCTCTCCCTTTGTGGTGGGGGCTATAGGTAGCTATAGCAAGAGCTAGCTACTACTTGATGTGATTTTTACTGGTCATAATAATTTTCTTAATACGGGAAACAGCCCAATTATTCATCTACATGGCTACACATGAACAGTGTGAAGAAACAGTTGCCATGGACTATTCAGCTGACCGGTAGAGGCCCGACACATACTGCACGTACACGCGAGGCTGGCCATTCCATACACGCATTGCATAAAGAACACAAATCATATCCATGCGTGTACGCACATATATGGATATCTACCTTTTTTTTTCACATAGAAATGTATATATGTATAAAGATATACTTCCTCCGTTTCATCTTATAAGGCTTTCTAGTATTGTTTACATTCATATATTTATATATATGAATGTAGACAATGCTAGAAAGTCTTATAATATGAAACGGAGGGAGCACATCATGCATAGTCTCGAAATATAAATATTTATAGCTATGAATATGAACATTTGTCTTTTTAGATTCACAGTTAAAAGTTGTTATATTTTCGAATGGAGGCAATAACTTATATGGGTAACCTGGTTTGCAATGTAGTGCAAGTAAGGGCATCCTCAATGTATGTTGCAAAAGTAGGTAGTAAGGTGGGCCCATGTAAGATGATAATAGTAGATTGAAGATGCACCACAATGTATATATGTGTAGAGTGGGTAATAAGGTGGGACCTATCTGAAAAAAAACCCCAAACATGAGCCATGCCATAATTAAAAATTAGGTAGGACCCACCACAAAGTGCTATAACCTGATAATAAGCTTATGGCTTGGTAGTAGTTATTTACTACTTCCACAATGTATCTTACCTAGTAGTAAGAATATTTTAATTCCTAATACCCACTTCTCCACTACATTGTGGATGCCCTAAGGCATTCAACGAAAAACCTGACGATGTGGTTATTCAATACGTAAAGGCCACTGAATCACGAGAAAATTCATTGTGTACATCTAAGGTCAATTACTTTCATGTCCCTAATTTTGCATCTCATCCCTTTTTAAAATTTCTCCACTCCAATATTCAACCATGATATTTTTTTCTTCAAAATGACAATTGCCCCTTCGCATAACAATTAGTTACAATTTTTTTTAAAAAAAACTTGAATTCTTTTGTTTTAAGAATAGTAGGCGGTGCAATTAACCAAACCACTGGAATTTTTAGAAACTTGACCATGATGTTAAAAATAAAATTAAACGAATTCCAACAAAATTAGAAGAAATTTCGAAGGAGCAAATTGCAACAAACTTTGAAAACATTTTGGAGAATCGAAATAAAAAATTATGATATTTCCACGTGAATCTAAAAACCAAAATTGAGTTTTCAATTGAATTTAAATTTTGTTGAAATCATATAAGAACTTAAGTTACTCAAATTTGATTGAATTTTTAAACCAGTGATTTGTGTAATTTCACATCCTTTCGAGCAAATTTACATGTAACCCATTTGAATTTTCCCTATATATTGAGATTTCAATTTAAGTACAGAGAGGCTTTTCACTTACTATATAGTTTTTGAGCCAAGAGTAGTTCTTTTAAGAAAAAAAAACACTAGCTATCAATTTACATCCAATTATATTAATGCTGAGGATCAAAATAAGAATCGAATTAAGACATATGAAGACAAAATAATAACTCCGCGATACATAACAAATGATGAAAAAAATTACAAGACACATCCAACAACAGGTTGAGTGAAGAAAAAACTGAAAACACAGTAGCACATTCATCAAGAGGACAGATGAGCGCGTGTGCACACGTCGCCCTGATTGGTCGATCGATGAATCGATCGTGCAGTGTGACCAGATCAGAGTAGTGGACTAGTGGCATCGCAACATTGGTCATGTCAAATCAGAGCAACAGTCAACAAGGTAGTACGTACTGTAGTATACTATATAGTATTTGCAGACGGCTATATATGCATACGTATACGCATAGGCCCTATTTAGTTCCCACTCAAAAACTTTTCACCCTGTCACATCGAATGTTTCGACACATGCATAAAGTATTAAATATAGAAAAAAACTAATTACATAGATTGCAGGTAAATTACGAGACAAATAAGCCTAATTGCGCCATGATTTGATAATATGGTGCCACAGTCAACATTTGCTAATGATGGATTGACTAGACTTAATAGATTCCTCTCGTTGTTTCCTAGCGGAATCTCTAATTTATTTTGTTATTAGACTATATTTAATACTTTAAATGTTGTTTTGTTATTAGACTACGTTTAATACTGGTCATAACACTTTTGTGGTTGCCACAACTTGCCTAACGTTAGTTGTGGCAAAGTGTGGCCGGGAACCAAACACACACTGCATGTTGTGCAGGGGCAATTTTTTTTAACTAAACAGGCCCTTAAGTTTCAGAGGTGAAAAGTTTTGGCGTGTCACATCGAATATATGCACACACATTTGAAGTATTAAACGTAGTCTAATAACAAAACAACATTTGAAGTATTAAACGTAGTATAATAACAAAACAAATTACAGATTCCGCCAGAAAACTGCGAGACGAATTTATTAAGTCTAATTAATCCGCCATTAGTAAATATTTACTGTAGTACCGCATTGTCAAATCATGGCGCAATTAAACTTAGAAGATTCGTTTCGCAATTTCCTCACAAACCATGTAATTGTTTTTCTGCCTACATTTAATACTCCATACATATGCATAAACATTCAATGTGACAGCGTAAAAAAATTTTGTATGGAAACTAAACAGGCCCTAAACAGGGCCATAGTATGTAGCAGTACTAGTAGCATAAATATACCGACCGACTGCGTACGTATTGTATTATAGAATGAAAATGACAGAAAAGGTGTATGAGCCAAGTACTGCATGAATGACAGCATGCGACGCATGCATATATAGAGCACAGTGACAGTGTAAATGTTTTTTTTTTTTGTACATACAGGCAACTCGAATACTAGGAGCCATGGCATATTTTATCTACTATATGTGCAGTAGTGTCTCAATCTTTGCTCTCTGCAATGCGTAAGGTTGTTGCCCACTGGATATATGAATTTATTAGAAGGCATTATTTATTACTAGTGGAACAATAGATAAATGTGTACACTTTTCAAGATAAAAAAACGAGATTTGGAGGGACCAGATTTTTTTTTAAAGAAGAAATTATAAGTGCATTGAAGATTGAACACGGGACCTCGGTTTGAAACCACACACCCCTTACCACTGCGCTATGAAGTGATTCTAAAGGTTTAAAAACACACAATAGAAAAAAAAACAGGATTAACATATAATGACACTGAGTCATAATTGTTTTCTCCATCTTTGAATTTTAAAATACCTTTTCTTCACTTGGCTATATATATAGTGCATAGTTAATCTCACAACAACATTTATTTATTTATTATACATACAGCTTTCATCTACTCACTAGCTAATTCTATCTAGTGTTGTAACTTGAACAATAACTTTGCCCTAAAAAAACATGGACAATAACTAAACATAAGTAAAAAAACATACTGTCAACATTCTGTCTATAGTATGAAACCAAGATCACCAATTTAAAATCAAATAAAATTGCTATATGAAGAATTACATCCCCCATCCGATTCTTTTCATATCATTCTCACCCGGCTGGTTCAAATATATGTTTATGAGATATTGACTTTCGTACAAATATAAGACAGTTAATTGGACGATAATAATTTTTTTTAGCATAGATTCTCCCGTTTTACTACCAACTTATCCCGATTAGCGGAAAACGACAACAGGCTAGACGGCAGACAATCATCTCTTAATTCCCAGCCAATCAGAGAGATTCTCAAATTTGATCTGCTATTAATTAATTAAGAGGATGACTTAATTAACAATGCCAGGATATTAATATTTGAGTTGACAATCATGCATGGTTCATTGAATTTAACTTTATAAACGCCAAGTGCTCTGATTCTATTCACATTACAATAAAATTCGAGTCCTGGTACTTTGTTCATTGAATTCAACCAGCATGCAGTGTGATGTTAGTAACCTATTTTACAAACGATTTATTTCTCCAAAAAAACGATATGCAGGTAACTTAATCAAATAGTTATCCACACATTATCTGTCTAATCAGTTAAAGTTGTGGAAATGAATATATGGTGGCAAAAACCGGCCGGCCGGGCCGCACACACAACTTAGATAACGTATGCGTGATGGCCAGGAAATCATTTTGATGTTAGGAAATAAGCACTAAGTAATTGGTGGACCGAAAAGAGTCCAGTCGAGCATGCAAAAAACTGTAATGATCAGTGTATAGATCTTAATACGTAATTGCAGCTATAGTAATTCTGTCGATGTAGCTCTGTTCAAATTAATACCGGATTATCCATTATCTCGAAAAACAGCTATATATATATAGCGATTTTGATCGCACAGCTGATTGGGTCGTTCACGGTCTTAAGAGTGCATATGGGGCATGATGGACTGATGGGTAAGCAAACTCTAATGCAAATGCAATATCATAACAAAAGAAACAAGACTATATATCTTTTCATTTCAATTACGTACGTATATTCAAGCTGTAATTGAGTAAATACCATGAGCATTTAACAATATCGTACATTCTAGCAAATAACCATGAAAATTCAACTTGGGATAATGTAAAAGAAATGCACAGCCCCGTTTTCAAAACCCTAGCTATTGCGTTCAGCATCGATTTCCATATTTTTGCAACCAAGCATATTTCTCTCTTTTTTAAAAAAAAATCAGAAAACCTTATGTTTTATGGTTATAGTTACAGAAACCACGGGTGTCATAACTTGTAGCACAAAACCCAAAGTTTATGGTCAAGGGTTGTATAGAATCCCATTTGTTAAAATCTCAAGTAAATTTAGCATAATTGTAACAAAACTAAATCAACACCCATATATATTAACAAATCAATATTTACAGATTGACACTTTATAATATGATGAAAATTTTAAGTAAATATAAGCTCAACACACAGCGGTAGAGTTTTGAGAAATCTTACTTGGGGATAATACCCGTGGTTTCTTAAACTTTGCCTACAAAATATGAGATTTTCTGATATTTAATCTTTTAATAGTAAGTAAAAAATGCTGGAGACTTGAGGTCCAATTAACGTACGATGGAATCCACACCTGTCTCCCTAAATTTTCCATCTTACTAAAAAAAGTCTCTAGCTGAGATTGTGGTGCGATGCAGTTTAATGAAAGATCATGTCACAGCAAAAGAATATCTTTCAAAACAAAAATTAATGGCAACAAAATTTTGATGACATATCAAGAAAGGACATAGTTTTCAGTAAAATTTGGAACAAATGCAACAATTTCAAGGGAAACTGTTCAGAGATTGGAACAAGGGAAAAATATATACCTTCTTTTCTAAATGGAGCTCCACTTTGTTCAAATACAAGATAGAGAGGTCGTCCCATCAGATGTTACAATTTTTTTGTGAAAGAGAACAGGAAGTTTGAAACTTAGCTTCGGTGTTGCAATAATAGAGGTAAATTCGAGAGTAGATTCAAGTGGTCAAAACAGATCAACGACAGCATCATGTACAGCCAGGAATTCCAACTGGGGATGGTTAGGAAGAAAACAGAAAGGCAATAAGAGTAAAATTCAATACCTATGAACAACAATTCAGTAAATTGACCACAAAAAGATGACAAATATATATATAAGCAGGCAAGCACACATAAGAATATAGTAGTAATATATTTTTTTTTGGTGGGGATATAGAGTAATAGCTAATTAACCAAACTAAGTCTTCAAGGGAGTGAAAAAGGCAATTAATTCCAAAGAGGAGAATTCTAGATGATAGAATAAATACATGATACATGTATAATGCACCACAGTGAGATCCATAAAAAGATGGGGCCTATAAGAATAGTGACGGGAATACTGCTTTTTTCCTACCTTTACAGTTTACTATAACATATATAGAAGCGAAGAATGTCTTCAAACCAAACGATGTGATGCTCTCAATAAACAACTGTTTTAATCTTTCCCCCAAGACTATTAAGCATCTCAAGATGGTGTATATCTGGAGCATATATGCAAACATATAGGCCACTGGTGCCTATGACATATGATATAAGATGCAGATCATGTAGCCTTTAATTAGCCCAACCAAGTTAGCTAGCTTGGTACTCATGCATGCATGCAAGCCGCAGGATCTTTTCACCTATCGATAGATGTGTTCGGTGCATTGTTTAATCGGCCTAAAGGTGGTTATTTTCTGATCACAAAGCATGCTACGTACTAATGACTGATGGATCCTGCGAAAAACGCGAATTAATCATGAAAAGACGAGAGATCAAGATCTCGATTCGATTACATATAGAACTCCAAAGTATGGTTTTGCACAACATGCAAAAAGGGACGGGGAGATGATATATATAATTCATGCTGGCTATATATAGATAGATAGATAGGTTGCTTCTTAACTCTTAATTAACCTGGGATGAATGGGCTGCCATCTTCCTGAAGCCTCTCCGATCCTCTCTCATCAAGGCCAAAGCGCAGATCTCCACATCTGAAGAAGAAGTAGTAGTAGCACACTGATAACACATACATACAGCGAACAGATGCATATACGTGCATGATTGCAATGCAACAAATTCACTCAAATGTTACTTACTATTTGCCGCGCTTCAATTCACATGCTGCTGTCTCCTCCTTCCTTGTGATCCATCCCAATGCTCTCTGATCCTGAGTTGGTGGTGGTGGTGCTAATGGCGTTCACTGTCCAATTAGCCACGGAAGCGTAAGGTAGGACGGGCGCCACGTCAGCGCCGATGCTCCCGGCGTTGTTGTTGTTGCGGGCGTAGTAGCACCCGGCCGTGTGAGGGGAAGGCGGCGCTATCCCGCCGCCGTCGATGACCCCGAGCCTCCGGCCGCCGCCGTACATCCCGGCACTGACGGCGGCGGCGAGCTGGCCTGGTGCCGGCATTGCCGCGGCGAGCCTCGGGGCGGCGGTGACGGGGAGCGCGGTGGGGATGCCGACCTCGCCGCAGGCGTAGCGGAGGAGCTCGGCGTGCGCGGTGTCGAGCTCCTTCTGGAGGCGGTGGACCTGGCGCTGGAGGACGGAGATGGCGCCGACGCAGCCGTAGACGGGGTCCTTGACGCGGGCCTCGGCCTCGTACGCGAGCGAGCTCACGGCGTCCTCCCGCTGGTGCGGCAGCAGCTCGTTGAGGAGCTTGGTGACGTTACTGGCGCCGAACACCTTGTGGACGTTGGCGAACTTCTGCGGCTCCTCCGGCGGGAAGTAAGGAGCGAACACGCAGCCCGGCAGGCACTTCCGCCGCAGGAACTTGCACGCCGCGCACGGCGATCCGGCGCCTGGCGTCGTCGTGGCCACCGCCGACGCGACCACCGAGGAGATGGCGGAGTTGCTGGTGCTCGACGAGGATGCCATTTCCGGCGAGCTAGCTAGCTACACCTGCAAATTGAAGAATGGTACTGAAATTGTCAGTTATTTCTCAAACAAATGCATGAGTATTTGTGCAACTTCTTCTAGGGTTAGGGTTTTCATGGCAGCAAGGATTGTACTGAAAAGATGGGCGGAGGATAGGGTTTCAGAGCATAAGGTGTTTTGATCTGATCTTTTAAAAACTTTGGAGGCAAGAAATGGGGAAATTAGCTTTGCTTTTCTTACAGAAAAACTATAGAAAAACAAGGGGACATTGAAACTGTAGATTTTATGCTGTAGAATTATTTGAAATAGGTACCGATGAGAATTAATGGTGCGATTGAAACAAATGCTTGGACAATGATCCACTGTATGAGCACATGTGTGCGACTCTCAACAAGAAAAGCACAAATTTCGAAGCGAAAACAACCTGATGTTTGCTCAAATCTCAAAGAGCTCGAATAGATATTAATATATATATTAGTACCTAAGGGAAGAGAGACAGAGACTGAATCATGCTCTTTTTTTTCTCAAATTTCCCTCAGGTGGATCTAGCCAGCTAGTCAAAACCTGCTCATCCTTACCTATTTGTGGTCGAAGAGGATAGATCTGATGATCTGACGAAGAAAGACAACAGCAATATGTGGCAGATTTTCTTAGTTGCTGCTTGTTTCTTCCAAGATCCACTGATATCCAAGCTGCAGAATGGAAAATAGAGGAGAAACAGTAGAAACGGAAAATGAAACAAGATCAATAATCTTGTCTGTTTGGATACGAATCAAAGAATTGTCTGTAGGATGAGCTAGCATACGATCAAGCAGGAGAGCATGACTTCTTTCTGGTAGTGATCTTTAGGAGAGAGGGGAAGAGAGATATAGAAATCAGCTTCTCCTACTATACACAACTGCAGCACAAGGGAAAGGTGAGATGTAGAGGCAACAAAATATGAAAAAGCAAGGCCCAGTATTGAATGATGGAGTGAGAGTTGAAGAATATTATGGTGTTGCAAAAAAGACATGGGGGGAGAGAGAGAGAGAGCGAGGGAGAAAGTAAACAGATAAATAAGGACAAATCGGGATTAATGGCAGTACAAGAAAAAGTGTGAGGGTGACATTGCCACTACTCGTAAGAATATCTACCACAGTGCCTTCCTCATCTCATCACCATTCGCAAATAGTTCCAGCTGCCTGCGAGCGTACGCGTGCTCATAGAGTTCATGTATACAAATACAAGGTATAAACTATATTAAAAAAACATCGCTCTATGCAACCAACATACACCTAACTAACTGCATATTGACCAACGTACGTAGTATATACTCACGGATTTAATCATCATGTACGTACGTACTTTACTACCATCCAGGTTCCTAATATTTGTCGTTTTGAACAATGACACAATCTAAAAAATTTTAACCATTATTTTCTATATATATATATATATAATATTAAGAAATATATGATCTTATTAATGTACTTTTTAAAACTAATCTATACATTAATAAAACAATCTACATATTTCTAATATAAATATTTTAGAAGTTATTCATAGCCAAAGATTTTAAAATTATACAAGTATTAAATAATGCAACGTTTGCATTGTTTTAGCCTCGATTAGAACCAAAGAAAAAGGTACTTCCTACAACGGGAAGTTAATGAGAATTCGAAGGTTATACAGTAATGCAGTACTCCTCCGTTTCACAATGTAAAACTTTCTAGTATTACTTATATACACATAGATATTAATGAATCTAAACATATATATGTGTCTAAATTTATTAACATCTAAATGAATGTAGACAATACTAAAAAGTCTTACATTGTGAAACGGAGGAATGTGTAATTATTTCAACACAGTATCATAAGAGAGTGATATACGGAATACATAAGCTTAAAAACAAGCATTTTTTCCTCCAGTGCGCCTGGTTCTAAAGTAATCATGGCCGCTCATATGCATGAGCAAGTATATATGCTAGTACTACTCCAGGCTAAGCAAGCAGCACAATCATAAGAGCAAGTTCAATAGTATAGCCAACTACTAGCTCCAATTCATCTATAGCCAATCTAATAGCTCATTCATACAATAGTTACATACTACACTATTAATACCTGGTCCCACCTGTCATACACACACTGTGTCTTGGAGTCCGTGCTGCAGCTGGCTATAAATCTGTAGCCCGCTGCCTTTCTCTCTCCTTATTTATCTACTTAAAATATGTTTGCAGCTGGCTTATAGCCTGCTATTGTACCTGCTCTAAAGGAACAGACGATGTAGACACTGACAACGTGTGGCAATCAATAAGAGCACAGGCCGAGTGGTGCTATGCTGCTGTTAATATAACTAATTAAGTAATCCTTGTTTATGGCTTCGACTTCATAATTAAAAGGGCGTGCGGCGGTATCATTGGCAATCATTAGAGAGGAACCCATCAGATACAAGTTATCGGCATGCATGCATTGTCATGTTCCACACTTACCTAGCGAATTAAGTGATATTCTTAATCAGGTCTAGCTAGATAGAGAGTAGATATGTTCTCTCTCGCTAATGATTAATTCTGGACCCAAGCTGCATGATCAATAACACTGTACAGTGTGTAATATCACTCATGTTTTCCACATAGAAATCACACTTCTAAACAGTAGAGGAAACATTGCAGTCTGAGCTTAATACTGTACAAAATTAACTCAAAAGGGTAAACGTACGTGTACAGAGCATTTCGACCATACAAATTAATCACTCGTGTTCAGCACTATTTGATGTCAATATATAGTGTGTTCTCATATTAATTTCTAAGTTAACTTTAACCTAAGTTAATAGAAAAATACACATTCAATCTATAATATCAAATTAATTCATTAAATGCACATAAAACACACCTTAATAATGTATTTCTATTTCGTATTATATATGTTTTTCTATAAACTTTGATAAAGATATAGAAGTATGACTTAGGAAAAAACTAAAACATGCACCTTACAACATGTAGAAACAGGAGTAACCTATATCGCAGGAATTGTAATCGTAGAAAGAAATCAGAACAATCATATTATTCGAGAGCGGTACATTAAAAAATATCTGTTGCTAACATTGATTTTTAATCAAAACACCTGGAGTTAGACTTTAATTATATATGCTGATCACTACGGTATGTCTATCATAGACAGTCTATGCAAGCCCAACAGCTCCCAATAAGAGACTACAGTTCAATTTTACTTTTATTACAGGTCGACTGATGACGATCACGTCGGTTTAAAAGAAAATCCAAAAGCATATATGGTTCTCCATGATGACTACTGGTGAAGCATGCTATATCTTTGGCTTAGATTTTGTCATTTATAGGTGCGTAGATGAAGCTTATGCACAATTAGCATCATCATGATCTACATACCATCGCAACATGTAATTAGTACTACTTGCCGCAAAGCTCTAAAAGCCAAAAAGTTGCTAAAAGTACACATAACCCAGTCTGGCCAACAATATCACAGAGAACAATTGACAGTTCTCATATTGTAATGCGTCCATACTCTTCCCAAAAAAGTGAGGAAGAACAAAAAAGAACTACTGTGAATAATATGGCGTACTCCAGTAGGAGTATATCTATAGTTAACTTCTGGACATGTTTAATAATTGAAACTATATATACACACACATACTACTAGCTAAAGCAGTAATCAAGCATACTGTGTACCAACAGTGTTTGCAGCAGTACAACACCCTACAACTATATAGTTAGGTCAATTCAACATATGTACGCGCAAAAGAAAAGTCAGGTCAATTTGAGTAGTCAACAGCAAGCATATAAAAGTTTCTCAAGAAAGAAAGATCACAGTCTCCGAGAAGGCAACAACAGACAAGTATTTCTCTATATATAGAGATTCACATCACTAAGCTGTCTTACCGTAACAGCAACCCCTAAGAGAAGCAGCCTCCACCATTAGGATATATAGCTCTACTATTCATGTAGGCATGTAGCTTCACTGCTTCAGCTACCTTCGTCTCCACATGTAAATGGCGCCGCATGACACATAAATGCAAGGAATGAAAAGAAAAAAGAAGGCTGAATTGATTATGGCGTGTTATCACACAAGATTTTTGATACCATCTCACCTTGCATGCACTACATATATACCGCATGTCATGTTATCATATGATTTGATGAATAAGATGCACCGTAAGAAACCATAATAAGATCTTCCTAAGATCCCCCCAAAGAACACGATCTCGTGTGCAAGCCACTTTCCTAGTACACCAACATTAATTCGATCCTGAAATCCACAGCCCATCAAATCGTTGGACCTAAGGGAGGGGGCCGAAGAGCCATACTGAGCTAAGCTAGCTAGGGCTAGCTAGTCCCTACATTTTGTGTCTGGATGCATGCATGGGACTATGGGAGCAGCCTTTTCCCAAGTTCACGACCTAGCATGACTGTCCTTTTGAGCTTCACCCCCTTGCAACTTGCATCCAAGTGCTAAAACTCGCAATCGTCACCAAATAAATCACAAATCTTTCAGTGGAACTAGCAGTTAGTACTACAGTTGGTAGCCGCCCAAAAATCATAGGCATGCATGTTTAGCTCTCTATGAGGCTCCACTATATGCATATGAACTTTTCTTTTTGAGAAAACCAAATTAGAGCAGGAGATTTCAGTCATTCTCATTCAGTATATACAGGGGGTGTTTAGATCCAGGGGTGTAAAAGTTTTAGCGTGTCACATCAGATATTATTATATAGAGTGTCGCATGGGGTGTTCGGGCACTAATAAAAAAACTAATTACAGAATCCGTCAGTAAACCACGAGACGAATTTATTAAGCCTAATTAATGTCATTAGCAAATATTTACTGTAACACCACATTGTCAAATCATAGAGCAATTAGGCTTAAAAGATTCATCTCGGAAATTAGTCGCAATCTGTACAATTAGTTATTTCTTAGTCTATATTTAATACTTCATGCAGATGTTCAAACGTTCAATGTGGAAAAATTTTAGGATAAGATCTAAACATAATCCAAACTGCTCGAAGTTTAAAAATGATTTCAGCAACAGCCGAAACATTTGGTAGCCTGAGTTTGAAAAGCTCTAGAGTAGTTCATGGTGGTCCATGGGGGCCGGGGTGTGAGTAGCTTAGGTACGTGGGCCATGTCCAATACCTTTGAGAGGTTGAGGTGGTGAGGCAAAGAACAATGGGAGTGAACAGTCCTAGTGTGCATATGTGAAAGAAGATATATCTACCTATTGTTGTGGGGGAAATATATTGGGCTGATGGGTCCAGGTAGTACAGATGCAAGGTTACCCCTGCACTGTGGGAGGGCACAGTCCCTTTGAATTCTGGTCACAAGAGGCACGCAGTGGGGTGGGGTGGGGGTGCAGGGGTGGAGGGGGTTGTGCACGGGCGTGCATGGAACCGTACTTGTCGATAGAGAATCCTGTCTGTCGTCTGGACAGGCCATGGGGCTACCTCTCTCTAGCTCTATTCTATGGGCATTGTTCACCATGCTGCTTCCTTTCCTTCAAAATTCCTCTCCATCACAAGATATCATATATACAGAGAGTGATTTTGCCAGTGTGGTGATGAATCATGCAGATAATAGTTGCCAAATATAGCATCACTGACCTGCGGCTGCAGGGCCGCACGTTGATTGTCGAAACACAGTTGTGGAGATGCTTTGGTTTGGTTGGGAATAGCTGATCATCCCATGACATGATCATCTGATGCCATCTTGACGATAGAACAGCCTATGTTGGCTGCATCTGGATTCTGGCCAGTGTGAGCCAGAGCTAATCACTAATCTGCTTCAACAGATATTTTGGGTGACCTATCAGAAGTTTAAGTGGCCCATATATCAGGACTGCTTGATTACTCGCGGGAAAAAAAAAAAGAAGAAACAACCCCCTGCTTACATTGAGCCCACCACATCTTTATGTGTCTTAAGGCTGTAGTCAAACTGTTGATCTTCTTATTTGTCAGTCGTCCATATTGCCGGTAAGCACTTGAATTTTTTCCCTTTTTTCCAATGAACAATTCATACCGTGGCAAACGAGCTCCATTCCCTGTTCCTCTTCACTTTTAGAAGAAGAAACCAGGTCACATCCGAGACATTTACCTACAAACTCAATTCATTACACTGATTAAAAAATCCTGCTAGATCATGATCACCATTACACAGTACATAAATTAATTCCCCAACCCTCGATAGCCACACAATAATAAATTATTGCACCTTTCAGTGATCTAGCTATTGGTCTTGGAACCATGTGATTGGTTGCACTTTGGGCCCAGGAGCTATGATTGGCCATGTTATATTTAAGGGATAACACAAAGAGATGGTGAAAGGACATGGCCTTGATAATTAGATTGCTTGGCAGAATCTGTTAGCCAGTACATCAACATAGATATCATACTCAAAAAGGGTAGCAAAGCAAATGTTTCTTGAGACATCTAATTGGTTCTTTCATGGAAACATCTCAGCAAAGATGTTTGTAGGTAGCCGCGCGGCTACACTTGCCAGCATATCTGATCACAATATCTAAAGGGAGAGATCCATTAAGATAGGAGAATCTAGATGAAAGCATATAAAGTTTAACAGTTAACACTGCGCTAATCTGCCAAAGGCTCTTCAGTGAGTGGAAGGGGCAAGCGATATATGAACAGCTATAGAACAAGGCAATGCAAGATATTGATTCCGTTTGGTTTTTTTTTATTTCATTCGTCCGTACAATAGTTGTGGGCTACATGGAAGCTACCTAGCTACGTGCAAAAGTGACATCCACCTCGCTAGCTCTACACATCTTGGATTTGACATTGTTTATTCCAAATTCACTTTTGAGGAAGAGTTCCAATATTTCTAATAACCTTTTCAGTTCTATCATGGAAGCTAATTCATAACAGCATTTGGTGGGGTACTCAATCATGGGAGCTAATGCATGCATAACCCTCGGTGTGCCGTTTGTGAATGAGGCATCGTGAGGAAAGGCTAAAATGCCTAAATATAATGGACGTATGAAACAAATGGGCACTAACCTTTCTGCGTTCAATCTCTTTTCTATATTTAGAAGCACCAAAAGTCTTTAAATTAAAAACAAGGATTCCATCAAGTAAAAAGTCAACGAAATGAAACTTTAAAGGAAATGGTGTGCGGACGGGAATTAAGCATCAAATGCTATGCCTGGGATTCTTTCTGCAAGAATGAGAATCATTATTAGTGATTGCTTTTAAATCGAGCATTTATATATTGATTTGGTTTTTCTGTAGACCAGGTGATAGTGATACCAGTCAATCCACACCTAGCTTAATTGTATTTTCATTTTTTGAGAGAGGAGTTGGGTAAGGTCAGTACCTGAAAGATGTAGGCACTAACCACCAACAAGGGAGATCTTGGCAAATACCAAGCCTCAAATATAACCCATAACAACCTTAGGTGGGTCTTGATCTCTAATCATCTCGCCAAAACAATCAGCTGGACTACGAAGCATTGGTGATCAAAGCTGCATTGGGAAACAACGGAAATTAATTTCAAACGAAGTGCAGACGAGTCTGCAGATTCCGAGTAGAAAATGCAAGAGCTCCATGGTAGGCCTGCAGTACTATATTAAATGTAAGCACATAGAAGCATGCATATTCCAAGAACATATAATAAAATGTAATCTCTTGAGAACAAAGTAAATAGCATACTGTGGGATATTGATCTATACACAATGCAGGTAAACCTGCATCCAGGCCTTCCATCAGCAAAGGGCTCCTTTTTTACAACACTTTCATTCCGCTTTCTCTCAAATGTTAGGCTCTTCAATGATTTAGTTCCAGATGTAAGTGTTTTGAAATTCAAGGAAGACAGTTTTCATCTCAAGTTACTTCCATCAGATTAAGTCCCCTTCATTCTAGGGAAATCAAATTTAATTTCTGGTCCAGGTTGAGATAGTTGAGCTGAATTATGTACAGAAATAAAGCGGTGCTACATCATCGGTGGGGAACAAGAAGAACGAGTTTAAACATATATATGATACAGAATAGATAAGATAAAAATGAAAACACTTCTCCCTTGGATCATAGAGCCTCCAGGTTTGCAAGTTTTAGCTTCTTTTCAACAGCCAAGTGATCTTCCACTGCAATGCAAGTACAGCGCAGAATATTGGCAAGAAAAATAGCCATTTCAGCTTCACTTCCATGAATATGGTCATGGCGTGCGAGGCCGACACTATGAGTCAGCTGTTCTGCCCAAGTGTAGATGCGAGCGGTCAACAACCATAACTTATCAGCAACAGAGTTCCGGAGGTCATCCCAAATGCTGCTAGAGAGAAACGAAGGAAGGGTGACAGGCAAGTCACTCAGTACATTTGTTGGGTTAACAATGAGAAGTGGCATATAGATGCAGCAGCTACCACATAGCAGGCCAACGAAATGGAGTACCTGAAAAATCAGAACAAGGTAATGTTTGAGGAAAAGCATCCAGTAAAGTAAGAATGTTCATGTCTCATTGTGTGCAAATGTTTTCATTGAAAACAAGTTAGTGTTTGCAGAAAAGCATCCACTGCATTTTTTTACCGTGGAGGGATGGGCTGTAACACAGCCAATATCTAATGCATCCAGAAGCCACTGCTTTTTCATACGACTATCAGCATAATATAGAGCACCAGCAACTTCAACAAGGACATTCCACCAGACACCTGAAACAGACCTCGTTATTTATCAGAAATGACAGGTGAAAGAACACGAGAGGGGAGGGGATGCTAAGGCTATGGTGAAACATACCCCTCTGCTATGGTGAAACATACCCCTCTGTCTCAAAATAAGTTCACTTTTATACATATGTCCAGATTCACATACAAAACTGAACTCCTTTTAGGACGGAGGGTGTAATTATTATGGCAAGTGTTCGCTTATATCAGGCTCTTGCAATTTGCAAATGATGCTATTTTTTCAAGATGTTATTTTCTCTTACAAGAATATCGTGGTATACATATTTTTACAATGATGTTTATCAATAATAAGTTGTATTTCAACATCTAGTTTTGAGGCAATATGCATATTAAGTTGATGGCTTGATACGATGACTTAATACCATGAATGGCAACATTTCAAAATCATGACAATAATATACGTAGTACCTATTACTATGATTTTGGCACTAAGGCATTAGCCTTGGCAAAATATCCATTTCCTAGTCAAATTTGGATTTTATTTTAATTTAACTATTGAACCACATATTAAAGAGAATAGGTTTTTGCCTACTAAAAAAGGATAATATGCAAAATAAACATATGTATTTTTTTCTAAAAGAAACTAGGAATTTTTCAAGCTAATTATATTTTTTAAAATACCATACATGGAATCACAACAGCTTAAACTAACCTATCTTATAAGCATGAGGCCAAATCGTCTTCCCATGTTACAGTAAAATTATTAAGTTCTATTCTAACTTAAGTGGTGTTCAAAGTACAAACAATAAAGTTTTGCAAATGAAATTGCGACAAAGACAATTCTGATGAAGACGATAACTTATATGATTTCCTTGCAATAAAATTATATGTTTAGTTAATATATATGTGGTTTCCATTAATTAGCTAACCAAACAAAGAACAATTCTTCTGCCTTGTTGTCTTCTTGGCACCCTACTATGTCCCTATGTCCAAATCCCGAAAAGGCACTCTATAGAAGATGGGGACTACTCCTAAACATACAAGCTGTGAGTTTAGTATAATGAATCAAAGCTAAGATGCAAGTACCATCAAGCCTTGTACTCAGTATTGTAGTCTTTATGTTCCCCAGCTCATCTACAGAACCACAACCGCTAGAACACATTCTTGCCCTGATGATTATCTTTTTGGCCACATCAATATGCTCTAGCTCATTGAAGGATGACGAAATTTCGACCTGAAAGAAAGGTGGCCACAGCATGTGAGATATAAATTGCATGAGATATACACGACACGATAAAACAAATAACCCATGAAGAATTATTTAGACAGACAGACTTCTGCACCTGCAGCATATCACCCAGCAAACCTTTCTGTGCAACTGTAAGGCATTTGATAGCAGCAGACCACTCCTCTATGAATTCAGGCTGACCATCTTTATGGAGACTCAGGAGAGGTGACAAGCTTTGAATGCACTTCTTAATACATGAGAAACCACTAGACTCTTCAGATACATCCTCCACTAGACACTCGCAAATGCCCTTCCAGAATGATGTTCTTAACATGCTTCTCTGCTCAGATGAGTAATCCAAGTACGAAGATGTGGGGGAATACAAGTACTCAATTAAATCCTCAGACAATTTGTCTAATCTTGAGAGAGAGAAGAGTTTCATTAGGGTTGATAAATATTGGAGCAAAATGGACTGCAAATTTATTTCTAATCTCCTGAATCTGGATAAGTCTGTCAGATCATCAATAAAGTGCAGAAGAGGACTGATATGACTTGCATGAGCTAGAGAAATATATAGGCATTCTTCCCTCAATAATTTAGGATCACGATGATTCGTCAACATATCAGGAATGTGTGCCTCAACATTCATGCACCGCCGCACAATAACCCCCCAGTCTATAGATGGCAATCTAGGAGCTTTGGAAAGGCATCTCAAAACAGTTGCGACTGTACTTGTTGACACCATACTATCAGGCTGTAGACAGTAAAGAAAGAATCAATAGAAAAGAATATGATAACAAGAAGTGTTTTTTTCTAACTGAAGAACCTTCTAAGTAGTAGGATGACTCTCATAATCTGAAATTTTGCTTCCTTAGGAACATATATATACATTCACCATGACTCAATGGTCTGTGGAGTTTCTAGCTTAAAATATCAAACAGCATTCTGAACGCACTATTAGTTTTTTTTTTCATCTTCACAATAAGATATGCGTATGCATTGTGAGGAATCACAATGTGCCTCAAGATTGGTGAAAAATCTGATGTTTTGTAAAGCTTGAGATCAGTACATTAATAGGGACACTGCATCAAATAAAAAAGCACACAACAGTAAAACATATCACACTTTTCACCCACTGCAGCAGTACATATATGCAAACCACAGCCAACTAAAGTGCTGGAGAGGATAAAGGAGAAGTAGATTGTTAAAGTGCTGGTGAAGCAGGATGTTTATCTATTTTAGCAAGTGATGGCAAACATTTGAAGGCCACCATCTTGTTTTCTTCAACGTATATTTTAGCACGTAAAATCGCATGCCTTGGATTATGTGTACATATGAAAACATGAAAAAAAATTCCTAAAAAAATGTATAGCATAAATGTTTAAACAAACAAGAAAACCTGAAATTCAGACCAAACCTTTTCGAAGTTAAGATCCCTCAACCACTGACTTAAGTTCCACACTAAGCTTTCATCAGAAAAACTTGTCGATTGATTGGAATCACTAGAATTTCTTTGAGAACAATCATCATCAAAAATAATCTGATTCTTTGATAGCCACCTGCTTCTAAGAAATGAAATAGCCCATGCAGCATAATCTTTTATGTGGTCATCCTCAGCATCCTTGGCAAGAAGAAATATCTCCTGAATCATTGACGTTGAAAGAGTCTCACCAACAGAACTTGTGAGTACAGGACCTCTCACCAAAGATGACTCCTGTCACAGAATAGATTATTTATTTATTCTAATGGTTAAAGAAAAGTATTTGCTAGTTATGTTTGTGAAAAATTGTTAGGGTGCATAAACAAGGGTAAGGACCTTTTCGTGCTTAATTTGTGAATTTGTCGGCTGCCGACAGATCCCAGTGAGGTCTCCAGCACCAGCACCAAAAGCGTTGACAGTACCAAGCATGCCTCCTAAATGGACAAGAGGAGGATATGGATGGGTATATATGTGTTTAAGAGTGTCAAGAAGATCTTTGACATCAGTAAATTTCATAGCATGCACCCCATCATTCAATATAGAAGACAGGAAAGATCCAGCACCAATACAGATCGCCATCAGCAAATTCTGAAAGATAGTCCCAGATTTCTTAAGGCTCAGGAGATTAGTAGCTAAAGAAGTGTAGCGATTGAACAAAGCATCCAAGTCATCATTCAGCAATTCCACCTTCTGGCAAAAAGCTAAAACAGATGGAAGGGCAAGGCAAGAGCCCATACATAGCGATGCCGAATCTTCTTCATCAAATAACAAAGAGCTAGAATCCACATCTGGTATCCATGATATCAATATATTCTTGACTTCAATAATAGCTTCATAAGCTCCAAGCCTATATAGTGAAACAACAGAGTTTCCCAGGCCAAGAACAAGTCCTGCAACAGCCCAAGGATCATCTTCTAAGCTAACATATTTTTCTTCCATTCCTTCCAAGGATTTTATTCCACAAATACTTAGCTTCTTGAGGGAATAGCATGAAAATGGACATAGCTGAACTAATGAAGTCGTCAAAGTGTGAAGAATTTCTTCAACTGATGCACGCTCAGTAAGTTGTGTAGTCGCTTCTAATTCTGAATCAGCTGCATTATCTGCTCTGGCTAAAAGAGCTTGGCAACAATAACCCAATCCGAGTCCACAAGCTCCTTTTACAAGGTAGCTTTCAGTTTTTGAGATTACCTGAATGCAAAAAAAATGGCATTATATGAGAAACTATTCATGCATAATTGAAAGGTATCCTTGTTATATCCGATGATGTGAAAAATGATCTGCCAGCAACTGTAGCAAGTGGCATCATGAACGTCTTGAATTCAAAGGATTGGTCCAGTTGTACCCATCTTATCATAAATATTTGTTACTGCAGCATGAAGCAACACATCACAAGCTTATAAAAGTCCAGTGATGCCTGGGCAAGTTCCGTATACAACAGAAATTTTGGCTAGTAAAAAGGAGTCTAGCACTACAACGTAGTTGGTAATTTGATACTCAACCGTCCCAAAATATAAGCATATTTAGCTATGAATCTGCACACCTGTGTGTCTAGATTCATAGCTAAAAATTGCTATATTTTGGGACGGAGGTAGTATCTCTAAGGCCTCTATGCGTCTGTTCTTTAATATTTGAGATTCTTGGTTTTTCATGGTCATAAAGATGCAACTCTAAATTATAACTTTATATATTATATTATCACAATAATCTTAATGAAAGATCTACTGATATATTTTTCATGTAGCCAATGTAGATGGTTTTTTTTATCATACTTTTGAAATTGTTGGTGGCACAGATTCTGGGCCATCAAGTAAGAAAGAAAGGAGGTAGTATTAATATCTTATTGTATGGTAATTGTGTCTAGTTCAAATACCCACAGTTTTTTTGTTTGTTTACTAGGTACTGGCTTCATATAATTCTGAAAACACAAGTTTTCTTGAAGCTTCTTGCTCATATTTCTCATCAAAGGGTGCTATTCTATAATGTTTCTTTAGCAGATCCCCTGCTAGCTACAAACAGTGAGTGATATCTATGTGCTATCTTCTGATTTTTTTTTTAAAAAAAAAGCTTATATCTAGAGCTACGCTACCTAAATAGTGCGCTCAACCTAGTCCAGATATTGAAGGAGAGAGGAAGGTCTTATACCTCAAGGAGTCCATTGATAACCTGAAGCTTGCTCCTTTTGTCAGTGGGATGAAAACAATTCGATATTAGTCCCAGAGAAAGAGCCGTGGACCACTGTTGATGTTCATGCTCATATTGGAATAGCCATCTCAAAAGAAAATCTGATGCAGAAGAGATTACTAGATGGGCTGTTGGAGGAACAACCTAGCAAACAATTGGTGAGCAATTACATTTCAGTAGTGAGTTAAAAAAAATTCCACATTAGGAAACGAAGAAATTAAAGTGAAAATTCCCGTCCAGCTCCAACACACGAGAACCAAAATTCAATCAGAATGAAAGTCGCTATGAGTACCAGTGGTTAGCACACCACAGAACGCCAGAAACATGTGGTTTCTGTGAAGACCACAGACGTTTTCCATTTCTTTGATAAAAAGGTAAGATATCGATGAAGTTATTATAGATAAAAAAGTATAAAGAAAATCCCACATCTGTTGATATAAAAATTAGACATCACAGGTCAAAATCCTGGATCCTGGATAGCACACTATATTTGACTTATCAGGTCCCACAACCACAAGTACATAATTTCAACTGCATACATATAGTTCAAGGAGATAATTGACAGAGCTGATTACAGTAAAATCGAGATAATTGACAGAGCTGATTACAGTAAAATCATGAAAGATATAGCATATTGTCCTCATTCATAAAATGCAAACATAAACACCTTACCAAGCACAATGCTCCAATAGCAAGAGCAATGCTAACAACAACACTAGGAGTGGATACAGGAACACACTTGCACAGAATCTGCAAAGACAATTAGGTAATCTTAAGACAAATTCATGACAATTATGAACAAGGTAAGAAAGCTAGCTTTACTCATGAAGGAACAAGGAGCACATAGATGCGATAGCAAGAAGAGAACATATCACCCTAAAAGGACCAAATATCATGCACAATCAGATATTCTGCCTATGCCAGAGAATTTTAATATAGAAATCTCAAGCACAAGTTTTTACTTGTCATTTACAACATCAAACATTCCCCAATATGCCTCTGATCATTACCTTTTCTAATCACGTGTTCAGAAAAAGAAGTAAAAATATCATGATATGAAAGTATCTTTTTTATAATAAATGTACTAATATCAAATGAAATGTTAATGCTCTTTTCCGCATTCTAGTACCCAATTTTTTTGAATCTTGACTATATAAAACAATATCTATTTCAGAACATGATTATTTCAAGTTAGCACCTTGTCATCAAAATAACAGAATACACAAATAGGCATCATTTGCATCAGAAATTGCATGCTCACAGCAAGGGCGCTGCTATGGAACCATATGGAACTCCCATAGCAGCATTGTGCTGAAGCTTCGCACAAATGATTTCTCAAACATAGACATATATGATGTGAAGAAACAAGGTAAAGATATATTTACACCTTAAATATATCATCAGCTGCTTTTGAAGCCTTGTTCAACTTTGAGGATTCTTTAGTGTCTAGACAAGCAATAACAGCTTGCATCCAATTTGAAACAAATGATTTCCATGAATGCAGTGCAAGAAGAGCTACCACCATATTTCTTGATATATACATAGATTCAGCCATCTCCACTAATGCTTGTTCATATGCAGCATGTACTCTAGGCAAATCCTGTAATTGATAGAATATATGCCATGAATTCAGTATAGCATAAAGGATTAAACTTTGGTGTGCATAGATATTAAAAAGAAACAACTTCATTGACTACTACCTTAGATTTCCCTTCATGAAGGATGTCCTTCGGGGTAAAATTGAGAGTTAGAAGAGCTGCACCAGGAAACCGATGATGCGCTGACTTTCCTACAATTTGAGACTGAAGTGAATTAAAGCCTGACGCGGCCGTATTAAACATGCAACAGGACAGAGTGCCTATTTCTTAAACATAGAACAGACAGGCTAAGTATCTTCAGAAACATAATACTAGTATACATAATATCAAGTGTGCACTTTTCATTTCTATAACAGTAATTCATTTGAATCTGACAAGCCATACCTTTAAACACCGCCTGAGGGAAAGCATCCAGTAGCTTCTCAAATTTATGCACTGTGGTTATTTTATCCGTAGTCAATCGACGACGGTTACTGCACATTAGGGAAAGCCTCAGTTAAGGACATCTATAAGCCTCTTACTCCCTCTGTCCCATTTTAAGTGCAGCCATAAGTTTCCGTGTCCAATGTTTGACCATCCGTCTTATTTGAAAGATTTATGAAACAATTTTAAAAATTAAGTCACACATAAAGTACTATTCATGTTTTATCATCTAATAACAACAAAAATACTAATCGTAAAAAAATTTCAAATAAGACGGACGGTCAAACGTTAGGCACTGAAACCCATAACTGCGCTTAATATGGGACAGAGGGAGTAGTTCAGAAAAGATACTGAAAATACTAACATGTGCTCAAAATTGATAATCTCGGCCTGGAAGTTATCCATTGCTTTCAGAACTTCCAGATTTCGTTCAGTGGTAAAGCATTCATAATTTATCCGCCAGAAATCAGGAATAGCATCTTTAATAAGCGAGATCTGGAAATACCAGTCATTAAGTGCACACACATGAAATATATTTCCAACCAGTAAGCAGCTAATGTGATAATAGCATGACAAAGGTAACCTTATAGTGGGACAAGGACTGAAAAGCAGTTCCTCTTGCTTTAACCCAGAGAGGGTCAACATTTTTCTCCCTGTAAGTTCCAATGCTCCACAATATTTGTATCAAGTGTTTTGATGTTCCAGGATATGCTTCAGAATCCATTGCTCCCCATCTCAATAGAATGCATAAGCTGAAAAGGCAAGAAAAAGTGGAATAAGAAATAGATTTTCTACAAGCACATGATCATTGGTGGGCACTGCCCACAGATAAAACTAGCTAGCTCTCGGCAGTCTTACCCATGGGAAACAGTAGGATCTATCGAAAAATCAAGCAGCTGCTTTGATATAACTTTCCAGGCAGTATAGAAATCTGGCAAAGAGATTAGCAGCTCACCTCAGAAGTGAAATTTGGAGAGCAAAAGTTCTTACGTTCTTTATACAGCACACGGCTCTTAGACGACATGACTTCTTATAGGTTATAACAATTAAATAATATACTATCTATAGGGAACATTCCTCATGAACTAACAATCCAATGAACTGATGGAAAGTAAAAGGTGAACTTACCAACTACATCTTCTTCGCAGAGATAGGAGAGGCTCTCCAGGCCAAGAGCTTGAACAACAGAATCACGACTCTCAATACAAGCCTATAAGGGAAATGTTAGAAAGAAAACCAAATCAAGAGTACATGATCAGGAATGTAGAAAAAATACACACCGAGACAGATAGTATGAGATCAACGCCTCTATCTGGGTTCTGCTTGCACACATCACGTACTGATGCAGCTATACTTGTGAAAACTTCTCTATCATCAACAGAATTGGAAAAATTTTCAGGATCCAGAGTTCCCTGTTTTAGAAATAAGTTAGTATCAATATTGTAACAACAAAAGGAAATCGAAAACTGACAAAATCCAACTAATCATACTAATCATGTACATATCTCATGAGCTCTCATGAAAAGTTTTATCTAAAATCTGATAATAACTATTTGCTACAAGCTTGAAATTTAGTTAAATGCGAGCTTAATACCAAAGAGATTTATAACAAACACTGGACCTTCTTGTCCCAAGAAAAGAATGGGAAACGGCATCTACCACTTTACATAACATTTACTCCCATGCTCCTCAAGTAAGAAATGTTACAGGTAAGTGCTAAGAATATGAAACGCAAGCCCGAGGTCCAAAACCTCTTTGGCTTGGAAACATGGTACACATAACTATATAGAGAATATAAGAGGAGACGCACTGGGAAAGGGAGGAGAAAGAGAGGTGGAAGATGGGATCAGCTTTTTCCTTATTCCTTTTTATGACGACATATACCCTGATGAAAAGAAATAATCCAAAGTTCCAATCCATAACTCCTTCCTGACTATAAGATTAAGCAAATGGCTAACTGACTTAAGTAACAAGGTGATCCAGCTAACAAGGGATAGGCAGAGTTGTTGCTCCCAATGGACCTCATGACAGCGTGGGCGCCAACTATCTCATCAGCCCAGTATGGCAATAATATTGTAGTTGTAGTATTGATTTTTTTTTTTAAAAGACACTATGGAGACATACTAATTGACATATGACTTGTCTTCTCATCAATCTAAGTTGGATCATGTTTGAAACCAAGGAACATATGGGCGTAAATTTGTCCCTCTAGGCAATCATAACTGACTCACAAACTAATGGCTTATATCAGAATTCGTAATATGAACACTCAAAAGTATAAAGTACTTGTACACATTGCATGGAAGGTTGAAAGCTCATCAAAACGTTCAATTCAAAGTATAGTCTTACTTGCAAGTTTTGGAATGCCCAATCAGTGACAGTCCACATCTTGCAAAGCAATCGAACAGCTATAGGATACAGAACCCTGCAGGTTAGCCAACAGAACATCATATAGTATAACAAGTTACAAGTCAACAACAAGAAGAGAATATCACATAACGTGATAAGGAAACAAGAAAAATGAACTGGAAAATTATGTCCAGATGCAGAAGGAATCAGGAGAATACTTACGATTTTACGTCCTTTTTAAGCATTGATGATATCAATTGCAGTGAGAGTGGAAGCACAAAACCATGTACAGCGAGTGATGGCAATGACTCTAGCAAACTAAGCTGTGAATTGTAACAGAAAAAGAAACACTTCAAATGTACTGCTCAGACATTGATGTTTGAGATATCTCTCTACTTGCGTTAAGCTAATTAAGGTGAAGGTGATAATAATCATCATGTTTCCCGTATTCACAGAAATAAAGTCATTATCCTTTTGCAAATCAATGTTCAGATTTAATGGTCTACAACTGTGGCTTTTCATCTTGCAATTTGCAAGACATGTTAATTTGGACAGTAAAAGATCTATTTGAAATTAGTGTACTTTAGGATTTTGTATTTGATTTTTAGTCATGTATGATCCATTTTAAATTATTATTTCATGGCTTTATCACTGAACATCACAAAGGGTGTACACTGTACAGCAGAAACTAATGTACTCACCAAAATATTTGCATCGCAGTTATTGTTGCTGTACAGGACCTTGGTATAGAAGAGGATAAGTACCAACAACGGCATACCCAGTTTTGGGTCTGTTGCACCAAGAAGAGCCAAGGACTGAGCAGCAGAAGTACCAATTTTTGGGTGCATTACCAAAACAGATACTGCAGAGCTTAGCAGAGATGATATTGCTACTGCAAGAAATTAGATGATGTAACAAGTTAGAATCAGTTTGGAGAATTATGTAAAGCAAGATACAAAGCTGAATATCAAAAGGACAGGTACAATAATCAACCTGATTGTATCTTTTTCGAAGACAGGCTGTCCAGTGAAAGCTTTTCCTTGCGAAGGGCTGACAGGTACTCGTTTATTTGATGTGTCCAATAGTTTGGTTCGGTCGAATTTCCAGCAGACTCAGCTAACCCCCTGCTAGTTATATATTTTGTAAAAATGAAACCCGATGAAGATGACTGCAGTTATAAGATACAAAAAGGCATATTCAGTTAATAGTGCAAATTTACCATTCACTAAGTAATTGTTTCTTTTTTTTCATATCTATCTGGCAAAGTTGAGCCTCCTATTAAAATTTTCTAGTGATATAGAACATGTTTTCACCTATCCATTTTGGTTAACTTTTGAAAACCATGCACCTAATTATTTTTTCATGAAATTCACAAGTTCAGAGCATCTGCACAGGCTATGTACCCATGGTTGTAAAACTAATAATGTTACAGAACCATTATATATTCAGATTTGGAAGTATTGCAGATTAGGCATACGATGTATCCATATATATATAAAATAACATGCCACATCAGCATCAGCAATTGTCGAAGGTTAAAAGTGATGGAGTCCCACCATCCTATATTTCAGCAAAGGAAAGCCTGAAGAATCTATGCCAAGTCTCAGATACTGGAAAGTTTATAATGTTTAGATATTATATATGCTGACCTAGCTCCCTATACACGAGTCAGTTGTCATGGAATTGCGAATAGCTTGTGCAGGAAGAAATTTAGAATTTAATATGGATAAGGGTTTTCTTTAAGAAGGAATGATGCTAGTTTTGTTTTTCATCTCTACCCAATGCACAAAAGGAGGGAAGGGAGTACAGGCACAGCATCAGGACAATATAGCGAACAGGTAGGTGGGACAAAAGTTCACCTGAGACCATAGATGATGTACAAGTTTAGGAACAATAGATGTAGGTTTGCTTATGTGATGAACCATTGAGCTGTCCTGTTGTTCAGATGAACAAGATGCCAGCAAATCTAAAACAAGCACGTGAAATCTTGATAGAACATGAGATGCCACTGATTTGACAGATTTAGATGGAGATATAACAAGGTTGATAACGGGCAGAACACAAACAATCTCCTCGCTGAAGTGATGTACTGCTTCATTTGTTCTGAGTGCTGAAACATAAACATGAAACAATATGAGTGTTCCTCAAAACATCAGATTGTATTGAATCTTATGTTAAGTTAGCAAAAAAAAGGTTGGTTGATTGTGCACCTAAAGAAAAAGAGATGCAAATAAATAATACAGTGACTACTCCTATCAAACCAGTGCAGCTAAAAATTACTCCCTCCGTTTCATAATGTAAGACTTTCTAGCATTGCCCATATTCATATAGACATATTCATATAGATGTAATCTATATGAATATGGGCAATGCTAGAAAGTCTTACATTATGAAACGGAGGAAGTATCAACTTGAACCACTGCTATACACAATAATATCTATTTAGGTCAATGCAAGTACTTTTTATAGTTGTAACAGGCGAGGAGGAGGAGGGGTGGTTGTCGTCGTCTCTTTGTGTGTGTGTGTGTTGTATCAATGCTCACTAGAAGAAGAGAGGTAATAAAAATTTAAAATGTACCATTTTCATGTCTCCACTCAATCAAAAAGGCCAGTAGTTTCAATCCAGACAGTTGCTCATGTTCAAACTCCAGCCCACTGAGAATGAAAGCAAGGGAGCTGAGAACAACAGAAATCTCTGGAAGATAGCATAAACCAAGGTCCTTTTGAGCCAAAAACAAATGTTTTGATAATCCAAGTACAACAGAAGTATTTCTCATAAATTGGTGATGAAGTGAGCATTGTGATAGAAGCATTTCTATCAACTCCACACTATTTGCTTGGGCATCATAAGTTGCCTGTTAAGTGTTAAAAGAAGCAAGTTATAGCATATCTATGACTCATACTACAATAGCATTTGAAATCAAGTAAATATAACAAAGTAAGCATCCAATGCGACCAGATCCTTCTAGCCGTATTGCCAATATAGAACAAGTACAATCTCCAGTATAAAAAATAGTGATCAGTATATAGGCAGTATAACATCCACAAACAAAACCTGGCAAAATGGGTGGGTACATAAGGCAACTACATAATCCCCAATAACTTATGTTTTTGGAGGGTGATAAATTTTGCAAGGTAAGAATTACTGAGTAAAAAATCATGTCCAAAAAATTAGTTCCTAATCTATTACATAACTCCTAAATCCTAGCAGATGAAAGCTCTATTAAGAGCACAGATATAATGTTTGTTGCTAATTCAGGAAACACGGACAAGTACATGGATTAATCGATACTCTAATTCATAATGAAATAACCAATGTGAGTAAATCTTAGAATATCAATAAACCAGGAAGAATTCCGTTCGAGAAATCAAGCAAATGGGATAAACCAGGAAGAATTCCGTTCGAGAAATCAAGCAAATGGGAGAGAGAGGTACCATTTGAGCATGAGCAAACTTCCTCAATAATACCACATAAGCATCCACCAAGCACTCCACGGAGCTAAGCCAGAGCCGCACTTCCTGAAGAAAAGTAAGCACAAATAAGCTCAAACTCTGTTGATCCCTTTGACAACAAAGTGAAGTAATACTCTAACAAACACACACAAATTCAATTTAGGCACTACAGGATGCAGCAACATTCCTACAATATGATCTATCTACTAATCTCATATTAAACAATACTAAAACATCCAGGAGTTCAGGACTGTTTAAGCATAAGCACTGAGACATCAGACAAGGACAACATACCTCGCCATCCCCACGGCCAAAATGCAGCAAGCACTCCGCAAGCAATTTCAGCACCGGGACTGCAGAATCCGGTCTTGCCGCTGCAACAGCCGCTGCAGCCAGTGCGCCAATCAAATCCTTCACGAACGCAGTGTCCCCCTTCCTCACCGCAGCAAACATAACGAATGGCCTCAAAAACCCTACAACCCCGTGTACCCCCTCGGCGACCAACCTGGCCGCCTGCCGCTGCAGCTCCGCGCGCGCGCCATCGGCCCCCGAGGCGAGCGCCTGGACGAACGGGTGATCGTGGGGCAGGAAGCGCGACGCGGCGGAGCCGGAGCGAAGCGCGCAGGAGACGAGCGCGGCGACGGCCTTGACGAAGCAGGAGGCGAGGCGCGGGGACGGGGAGGCGGAGAGGGGCGCGATGAGGAGCGGGAGGGCGAGCTCCGGGGAGAGGAGGTCGGCGCGGGATGCGGCGAGTCGGGCGACGGACGCCGCGGCGTGCGCCGCGACGGCCGGGTGCGGCGACGCGAGGAGCGAGGAGAGCGCGTCGTGCGCCGCGGAGGGGAGTGGCGGGGGCACGGAGGTGAGGAGGTGGCGGAAGAGGGCCGCGACGGCGTGCCGCTGCAGGGTGGGGTCGGGGACGCGGGTGCGGTCGACGAGTCGCCCCAACGCCACCGCCCCCGCCCCCGCCCCCGCCGCGGCGGCGGAGGAGGAGGAGGCCATGGCGATGCGGTGGCCGGAGGCGGAGGCGGAGGCGTCTCTAGTCTACTCTCTGTCTCTCTCTCTCGCGGACACTGGGCTGCGGGGAGAAGAAGAGAACGTGGCCGGAATTGGTTTCTGTAGCGTTCAATTCCGCGTGGCCTTTTAGGGCCCACTTCTAAGTCTCGCAAGCAACTAAGCCCACTAGGGCCCAACTCAGGTGGGCCTCTCTTCGGATGCATCAGAGAGCGGAATAAGATCACTTTGACTCCCTCAACTGACCGCCGAATCTAAATAGTATCCCTCAACCGCAATCCCAGAAATCTTGACCCCCGAACTTACAAAACTGGTGCAATTTGACTCCATCGGTGGTTTTGGAGGGTGATTTCGCTGACGTAGCGCACACGTGGCAGTGTTGACCTAGTCTTTGTACCACGTGGCATTGACGTGGCGCTGATGTGGAATTAACATAAAAAAATATATGCGGGCCCATTTGTCATTCACAAAAAAAAATCGTGGGACCTATTGGTCCCACATATCATCCTCCCTTATCCCTTCTTCCTCCTCCCTCTCCTCCCTTCTCTATATGTCCCTCTTTCTCTTCATGCGAGAGCGGCGTCCGGAACGGCGGCGGTGACAGCGGGCGATGGACGGAGCGGCGACGGCGTATAGTGGGGGTCAAACCACCCCACAAGCTTTGGCGAGATTCGGAACACGGCGGAGGAGTTTGCCATCGCCGAGATGCTGCAGCCGCCGCCGTCGGTGTGCACGAGGAGCGTCACCTCCGTCGCGCTCCCGACGCATGGAGATGGCGGCGGCTGCTGCCGCGTGCCGCTCTTCCCATTCGACGCGTACTGGGTCGCGCTGCTGCTCGTCCGCCACCACCACCGTTCGAAGACGTCGTCCACGCACTCAGGGACTCCCTCGAGGCGTTGCTCCCGGCGTTCTACCGCTTCGCCGGTGTGCTGGTCTACTCGCCGGAGGAGGAGGAGGGGTCGCTGTCCATTGTCGTGGAGGCCGGCGGCGGCGTGGCATTCGTGGAGGCCGAGGCGTTCGTGGCATCGGTGGTGCGCTCGCCGCGGGGGATGATGGCGGCGGGGCTAGGGCCGCGCTTTGCCATGCAGCAGCAGCCGACGGTCTTCGCGTCGCCTTCGCCGCCGCCGCCGCAGTAGCAAGGATTTGGCTTCAGCGGGTCCGGAACTGGAGCGGTGCTAGTGCCACGGGAGATGGGGATGGTGGCGCCCCGGTGAGAACGTTGCCGCCCCGGCGGCCACTGAGCCTCCTGCTCCTACCGCTAACTTCCCGAGTCTCTACGAGGCCGCCGCGGGCGCGGCCGGCGGCAAGTCCAAGAGGAAAAAGGGGCGGTCTCACGGCGAACGTGGTCGGGGAGGGGGCCCGTGTCGAAGGAGGAGGAGGAGCTCCAGTCGCTGCTCCGCATCATGGCCAGGTTGACGCCGGAGCGCTCGGCTAGTCCGCCGCCGCGCGTTGGGGCGCGCAAGCTATTGCTCCCTTTCCACCACGGCCACCGCCCACCTTGCTGTCGACGCCGCGGCCGCCGCCACCTCACTGCCCACGACACAGAGTGGGGACGAGGAGCGGCGGCTGGGAGCGTGCTCCCATCTCCCCCGGCGCATTTCATCGCACGTCGCCCGAGGTCCACCGCCCATTTCAAGGAGGAGCTGCTCCCGCGCTTGTTGCCCGAGGTCCACCGCCCACCGCAGCCACCACTCCGACACCCACTCGCCGATGCCGCCACCGAGCCCCTGCCGCCAGCTCATGTCAAGGGGAGAGAGAGAGAGAGAAAGAAGAGAGAGAGGAGGAAGAAGGGTAGTGAGAGAGAAGAGGACATGTGGGACCCACATATCAGTGGGTCCCACAATTTTTTTTGTGTGAATGATAAATGGGCCCACATATATTTTTTTATTTTAGTGCCACATAAGCGCCACGTCAATGCCACGTGGAACAAAGACCAGGTCAACACTGCCATGTGTGCGCCACGTCAGCGAAACCACTATCCAAAACCACCAAGGGAGTTAAATTGCACCGGTTTTGCAAGTTCGAGGGGTCAAGATTTCTGGTATTGCAGTTGAGGGATATGATTTAGATTCGGTGGTCAGTTGAGGGAGTAAAGTGATCTTATTCCTCAGAGAGCCTAGGGTTGCCGCAGGCTCTGGGCCAAATCTCTTGAGGTGGCCTCTAGCAAAACTGGGCTTTATTTTCTCTTCGAGTTCGAGTCACTCATCTTCTTTTTTTCCATTTTCCTTCATGTGCTACTGAAAGATATCGAAGACTGGACGTGAACTTACGTGATTGATGTAAATAGGTATAGCAACTTACAAATTATTTATTTCGGTAAAAATTAATTGGTTAGTCCGCACGAACCCATGACAAAATAATCCACATAAGCAAAATTGGTCTGACATGGCCTACCCTGATGATGTGGCAGTTTTTATCTTACGAACCATGTTTCGAGAATCTTATCTGGCAGTTTTATCGTAATGACCATGTTTGAATATCTTATTTGGAATCTAAAAAAAGACAAATCAGTTGTACAAAAGTTCATTTTTCATGTTCAGGACAAAGGAGATTCATTTTATGTCTTGGAAAAAACAATGTCCAATGTTCATTTTATGATCAGCACTAAGACAATTTTTTTGTCATACCTTAGTACAAGTAACTCAACTCCTGAAATAGTTCATTTTAATTTTCATGTTCAAATACTCCATTTTCATCAAAAGTTTATTTTCAAGGTTGGGCTTTTTGATCGTTTTGCATTTTTGTCATATATAAAACTTAAAAATACACATTTTGCCAGGCTAAAATTTGTTGTGTAATAATATTACATATCAGTGCACTCATGTTAGATCAATTTTGCTTGTGTTCATCATTTTGACCCGAGTTCACATGGACTCGACAAGTTGTATATGAATTAGTGATTTGCAAATTGTTATATTTATTTACACCCATCAACGCAATTTATTTCCATCTAACAAAGAAAACAACTACTCCCTCCGTCCCAAAAAAAAGACAAACCCTGCGTTTTCGTATCCAACGTTTGACTGTTTTTTCGTCTTATATGAAATTTTTTTATAATTAGTATTTTCATTGTTGTTAGATGATAAAACATGATTAATACTTTATGCGTGACTTGTCTTTTTATTCATATTTTTTTCAAATAAGACGGACGGTCAAACGTTGGACATTGGACATGGAAACTCAGGGTTTGTCTTTTTTTGGGACAGAGGAAGTACTTGTTGAAACATTAGATCTTCCAAAAAAGGAAGAAGAAGAACATTTATTTATTTATGTTCCGTATGTGAAATCACGCAGGCACTGATCTGCATTGCAGGCCATTCTTAACCATAAAACACAACATCGAGAAACAAATATTTAAGAGAAAAAGAAAAGCTAGAGAAAAGCAAGCTCCTCTTCTTCTACCTACTACTACTACTGAGAACCTATTTGGCAGGACTTCAACTTATAAATTTAACTTCAAGAGTTGGTTCTGAAGTGTAGCTGTAAAGTAGTCTAAATCCAACTCTACATCTCTAGATCATTCTGTAATAGCACTTCAATCAACCTCACTCCCATTTCGAGTAAAGCTGAAACCGTTTGGTTATGCTCAGAAGCTCTACCAAACATGCTCTCCAAATACTGATACAGATACACAGTTAACGGTTCTACTCATGCTCTCATGAGTCATGGGCATGCTTTGCTTTGCTAGCGCACGGACGAACACGCTGCAGCGTCCTCTCTCTCTCCGCCGTCTTCTTTCACTTGAGCGACGAGAGGCGGTTGATGAAGATGTCGAACGCGTCGTCCCTGTCGAGCATGCTCACCCGCACGTACCTCGCATCCGCCCCGAACTGCGCCCCGCTCCTCGTCAGGATCTTGTGCCCACGGAGAAACCCCGCACAATCCTCCACATCCTCCCTATCGCACCGCAGCCACGCGAACGCTGCAAACCACATCCACACCGGCACACCGCCATTGATACGATGAGCAAAGCCAATGACATCGTGGTAACATCCACAAAAATAATAACTATTTTCAGTTTAATTTATTTTTTTATATGGTAAAAGTTAAATTTAATCTTACATGTTTATAGAGTGATATATTTCATATTAATTTATATTGTCATTGTTTTAAAAAAATTTTAATAACTATTTAGATGTCAGGTAAACAACAGAGGATGTCCTCTCGAGGAATGAAAATCTTATCCATCAAATCATACCAGGGTTGGTCGCGGCGGTCTCCTTGGTGAAGTTGCAGAAGCCGGAGGTCTCCTCGGGGAGGCTGAAGATGCCGGAGGCGGCGGCAGCAGCGCGGAGCATGCTCCACCGCTCCACCATCTTGCGTCGACCAAAGTCGAACAGGCGAAGAGGAGTGGTCATCGTCTCTTTCGTCTGCTCCGGCCGCCGCTCGTAGCCGTCGGAGACGGCGGCGAGCACCTTGGCCGCCCGCATCTGCGAGTCCTTGGACACCCCGATCGTGTTCAGCTCCACAAACTTCGTCATCTTCCTCGCGATCGCCCGGTCCTTCACCAACGCCCACCTTCACACACACACAAAAACATTCAACTCAGTTTACACTACTCAAAACGACCGTGTTTCATGCACCAACCAGTTCGACCGAAAAGCTCTATCTACATACCCGATCCTGGTCCCGGCATGGCCGGTGCTCTTGGAGACGGTGAAGAGCATGATGTCATGGGAAGCACGCTTGGTGATGGGGGTGTACTGAGGCCAGTAGTAGGCCAGGTCATGGACCGTCCTGCCATTGCCGGTCTTTGGATCAAGAACAGCTTCACGGATGGCGCCGTCAGGATTGTTCGGGGAGCAGACCAGCTCAATGTAGGAGTCGCCTTTGAAGGCGTCGGCGTCGCCGGCCCACCGGAAGAGCCCCGACCGGAGGAAGTCCGTCACGGCGGGGTATGACTGCATCCAAGATCAGATCGGATCAGGTCAGTGAAACTGAAACTGAACTTAATCACTGTCAGAGAGTGAAATTCTTCAGAAAATCGAAAGAAGAAAGTCAGAGTGTGCTCTGTTTTTTTTTTCTTTTCTACCAATCATTGGTACAGTTAAAAAAATATATTTGGAACTATAATGCAAAAGGGAATAATAAACTAAGAAGTTAGCACACCGACCTCCCATGAGGGCCATAACTGAACACACATGATCTATCACTAGATATGTCGCGGGGCACATGACAATGGAATCATGAGTTCATGACACGCTACTTCTATGTTTTCTCAGGTTAATCAACTACAGATCGATCAACCAAACCACAAACAATATAAACTAAAACAAGATTTGAACAAACAGAAATCGCATAAGGCGGCGTGCCGGCCGGCCATGTGTGACCTTATGATCAGATATTCTCATCAGTGATCAGCACATCTGCACATGCAGAGCTTCAGTATATTTTTTATGGTACTAAATAAGCAGAAGTAAGATTCAGACTTGGTTAAGCCTAATTAACAAGCCCTTTGTTAAAGAAACATGTCGGCTACCCTACAAATCGCAGCAAACCATCTATGATCAAAGCTTCCGACCCTACAAAGAAACATGATTTGATTCGATCCCCCAAGCTTGATACTATGAGATTATTCAGAGATGTTTACTAGTAGCATTTAGCGACACATCATATGCTTCATCAATCATCACCAACCATCATATGATAAAGATGGAGAGAGAGAGAGAGGTGACCAATGCAAAGAATTAGGGGGAATTAGGGGGCAGCATCAATGTGCTGCCCCACTCTCTTAATTTCAGCTCTATCTCATCATTTTAGTGGGGAATGATATGATTGTGACATTAGGCAAATCCGCTTTTGCTATATATCCTTGTCGCCAAAAACATTTTTCTTTTTCATGCAGTTTGATGCAAAAATTTTGATACACTCGACAACGATGCATCTCATCTGTCACCTCTGTTTGTTGCTGTCTGGTTGAATTAGGCTGCGTTCGAGCGCAGGAGAAAGAGAGAAAGATTGTTCTGTTTTCCGCGCGCATGCTTCCCCCCGAACTACTAAACGGTGTGTTTTTTAAAAAAAAATCTATAGGAAAGTTGCTTTAAAAAATCATATTAATCCATTGTTGTAGTTTAAAATAATTAATACTTAATTAATCATGTGCTAATGGCTCACCTCGTTTTGCATATCTTCCCAATCTCCTCAATCCCCTCCTTCTCAAACACACCCTTAGTATAGTATACTCCCTCCGTCCCAAAACATATAAACCTAATAATGGATCAGACATTTTATAGTACTACGAGTCTAGTCATACTCCTAAAGATTTGTTCTAATCAAATAAAAAGTATCTTAAAGTACTGGTAACTCATGTTACTAAATCGTTTCTGATTGGTAGATCTAACTGGGCAGGATGGACATTATTAGATCCAACGATAAAAAACGATTTTATATTGTTAGGTATCGGTACTTTAAAATACTAAGCAATATGTCTATTTTCTGTTAGATTCGTAGGTAATAATACCGATACTGAGTTTTATATTTTTGGACGGAGGGAGTAATACTTTATGCGCTTAATTACCGAGTAGTAGGGCGCAGTGGAGACGACGCTGATGGGCTCGCCGGCGGCAGCGGCGGCGGCGTCGGGGGCGAGGGCGTAGAGCGCGGCCATGAAGAGCTGGGTGGAGCCGGTGCCGACGAGGACGTGGTAGCCGTCGACGGCGGCGTTGCCGACGACGCGGTGGAGGCGGCGCACCTGGCGGTCGAGCTCCGGCTCGAGGAACCAGCACACGTTGGTCACGTCGGAGAAGTAGCTCATCGTCTGCCACCCCGGGATGACGACCTCCGCCGCGTCGCCGGTCTCCCTCCAGAACTCCTCGAACATGGTCGGGTCGCCGCTGCGCAGCACCCAAGAATGTCAGAACTCCATTTTCTATCTATATTTGATATTCAATCGAGTTTAGAGAAGAAATTTGAACAAGGTGCATGCATCGAATCAATCGCGCGTAAATCTGGAGAAAATCCGCCATAGATCGGCGTTCGTTGGTTCATTCCTCCTTGACAATGACATGCTTTATTGGGACGAACACCTCGCGCGCGCCCACACATCCACCCATGGCAACTTGCAGATTTTTTTTCTTTGCTTCTCCTTTTCTTTTCTTTTTCTAGTTGATTGATGCCTTGATGGGTAGAACAGCTAAGAAAGGAATAAAAGAGGAGGGAAAGGAGGAGGAGGAACTCACTGGTCAAGGTTGATAACGGAATCCGTCGTCACCGCCGGCTTGCCGGTCGACGGCGCCATCGACGACGCCGTCCTGGCTCGCCGGTGGACGGCGGCGTCGCTGCTGCGAGTGGCGAGTCCGGCGTCGTGGTGGTGGTGGTGGGGAGGAGGAGAGGTGGCGTAGTGGTGGAGGAGGAGTGCGAGGGTGGCGACGTTCAATGCGACGGAGGCGAACACCGCGACGCGCCACAGCGGCATGGCGCCGGCTCGCCGCCGCGGCAGCTTCCACGGCGCGGCCGAGTGGCTGCTCCTCGGCTTCGCTTCCCGGTGCGCCGCGACGAGGCGCGACGACGGCGCCATGCCGCCGCCACCGCCGCCGCCGCCGTTGCTCGCTTGGAACCTCCCTTCCACCGCCCTCGTGCCCACGCGCAATGCCGCCATGGCGGCGACGCCGTGCACCAAGCTTGATTCTTCTTCTTCTTCTTCTTTTTCTGCTGAAAAAGGAAAAATCAGTCATCCTGGATTACAATAAAGAAAACGAGATTGCTTGGAACAGCAAGTGATTTCTTTCAAGCTCACAGAAACCAACCAATATCTCTTCAACCCCGGATCGATCAGCTGACAAGAGCTCGTGTGTTAAGCTTTGTGTTAGCTGAAATGCGACCAAAATCTGTCTTCAAGCTCGAGTCAGCTCAGAAGCTAAGCTGGGGCGCTAATTTTAAGCTGACGATAGCTGCTGGGAGCTCAAGCTGACGAGTGATGAAAGCTCGAAGCTAGTCGTAGTTCGAGAGAATTAAAGGAGGGGGTAATGGTCTAGTACAGCGGTACTACAGGCTTCACAGGCACATTTATACTACTCGTACCAGGAGTCCAGGACCACTCCTGAGTCCTGAGACTATGCCCATTGTTTGTTTTATTCAGTTTGCAAACGAAAAATAATCGGTGAATAAAACTTTTATATACGTGTTCTTAGCGAGTATAGGCTGAAAAATAAACTACGATAAAAAAACCCAAAATCAACTCCAAATGTAAGGTCGGAAATTCAAATTTTGGCTGGTAAGCAAAACATATGCGAAAAGATGAGGCTGTATGTTCGAACAAACCTAGCTCGGGATACGACACATTCTATCGCTATGAATCTGAAGCTGTGTTTAGTTCGGCCCAAAGTTTAAAATTTGGTTGAAATTGGAGACGATGTGACTGAAAAGTTATGTGTGTATGAAATGTTTGATGTGATGGAAAGTTGGAAATTTGGAAAAAAAAAACTTTAGAACTAAACAAGGCCCAAATAGATTTCTGAAAAGATTTGTAGTATCAAGATGTGTCACACCTCCTACTAAATTTATTTTTTATAAGACGGGGAGTAAAGCTTTTTGTCGTGTAAAACAACTTATTGATACATGATTAATTAGTTGTAAATATTGTAAAAAATAAATCAATTTTATTTTTAAAGTAATTTTTTAATAAAAATTTATTAAAAATATCGTATAGTACTTCGAAAAGCGTACTTAAAAAAATGAATGAGTGGAAGATAGAAAGAGGGACCGTCGAACGCAGACTTGAAGACTCATGTGTCATCTCAGCTACTATCTTCATCTGAAAGATATCAATTTTTACTTATCTCACGCATATCACCGAAAAGACTAATATAATGATTTTTCACATTTTCAAACTCCAAAATGTTTGCACCTCGTACACTGTCCAAATTCACGAATGTCACATCCTGTAATAGGTGTATTTATTTTACGCCTGAAAGAGTATGATGTATGGTAGCAAATGGCAATGCACTTAGGGTGATGATAGCTAGAATGTTGCACAACGTGCAGTTTAAAAATTTGAGGAAAAATTAAAATTTTGGAAAAGTTGCAAATGTACTTGTGGCCAACACATTAGGGGTCTTGGAGGAGATTGAGGAGAGATTGCTTGGTTCGGTCCGGTTCAATCAAGGCCTGGTTTAGTTCCTAACTTTTTCTTTAAACTTTTAACTTTTCCATCACATCAAAACTTTCTTACACACAGAAACTTTCAACTTTTCCATCACATCGTTTTAATTTCGATCAAACTTTCAATTTTAGCGTGAACTAAACACACCCCAAACCAAGTCGAGTAACATGTATTGATTTGAGGGATAAATACATCCGTTTGAGTAGGAAACATCTCTGCCGTACAAGGAGTTGATAGTACTATCTGATAGTGCTCTCGACACATACTAGTGATGAAATCCAAGTGTGCATACCTATAAACATTACATATGTAACAATGTAACTCAATACGCAGCCGGTACTACAGAGGCAGATATTCCCAATAATCAATACTGCCTCTCTTTTTCATATATAGACTACAACTTTTATTTTTCAACATTTATCTTATTAAAAATTTATGTAATTATTATTTATCTCACTTGTTTTATCATTAACGATATTTTAAGTATAATTTAGATTTTTTATATATGCATAACTTTATAAATAAGACGAATGATAAAAATATATCTAAAAGTTATCGTTGTTATTTATTGAAAAGACTGAAAATCAATTACATAATCTATTAAAAAGACGGAGGGAGTAGATATCTCCAAGTCTTGAGACAGTGTTGGATGCATGCGTTCCGAGGTTATCTCCAATGCAAGTGCCCCCATATAGATGCATGCTTATGCGAAGCATGCCAAATACTTCCTCTGTTTCTCATTCTATCATTTACATTAATATCAATATGAATGTGGGAAATGCTAGAATGATTTACATTATGAAACGGAGGAAGTACTGTTTTCTCTTGTAGGATAGGAAGGTGCTAAATTCCTTGTCACGAGCCACCGATGCTTTGATGAAGCATCGATGATTAGTAGGAGCTTATGTTGAAATCTCACCACATTATATTTGTCTGAGAAGACGCTTGCACTGGAGAAGAGATGTGCTTAATTATTTACGACATATATATTTCATTTGGTTTGTCTACTGCACACTCTTTTTTTTCTCTCTAAGCACCCTTATATTAGCACATCCTGTTAACGTATATTTCATCTTGTCCAAAAAAAAATTGTCTGTCTAGTACTAGTACACTATACACTCTTTTGATTGCACTACGCCCCCCCACCCCCCCCCCCCCCCCCCCAAAAAAAAAAGAATTGGACGATGAAAGTTCGCTACATATCAATCAAATCTCCAAATGACTTCAAAAAGTTTCAGTACGATCCATATAAATATTGGTTAGCTTTTTAGGTGAATTTCACTTTTCTCATTAAATGGGCATACAATAATCAACCAGCGCACTAGCCAAATGATTGCTCTGGGTATAAATTAAAGTAGCTAATAAATCCCAATGGGTAAAAGATAAGCTTTTGGCAAAACTTTGCATCTTGATGTTTATATAAAAGGTGCAAGATGATTGTTAAGACTTGAAAAGCCTACCTATCCTAGAACAAGATTACTATCGTTATCATTTTTTTTCCTTCCATTCTCTCCATTTTAAATTACTTATTGTTCTAGTTTTGTCATAAATTAAACATTTCAATATCTGATCATCTTTTTTTAAGAAATTCGTGTAGTCAATAACATATGAATTATATATTACAAAAATATTTTTTAGTGAATCTAACGACATAAAAATTTTATGTTATTAAACTATATGAATTTTTCAATAAAAGTTAGTAGTTAAAAGATAAAAATGTTTAACTTAGGATAAACCTTGAATAACATGTAACTTAAACTGGAGGGAGTATTTAGCACTGTGTGTGACACAACAAAAGAGTAATGCATGACAAATACAAAAACCGTTCCATTTGATTCTCCAAGTAAAAAACTGTCAGTGCTTTCAACTTCTTAAAAGTTTGGGATGACTTTCGCTTTAATTAGTTTATAGTATGAGGGATCGTACAACCAAAGTTTGTTACTGGTGAATAATGTGCTTTGCGAATAAATTAAGGACCGGCCAACTATTAAATAAACACACACCCATCACCCCCTAAAGAAAAGTAATGCATTCAGCAGGTGATACTATAGGTTAGCCACATGTAAAGTTATGGTAACAAGAAATTAATTAAATTGAAACTAAAAAAACGATGATTTTGACTATACAAGCGTAACAACTAACAAGGCCAAGATGAATAAGAAAACGCAAGGTGAAAAAAGTATGTAATGTAGAATCAACCAATGTAAATATGTAATAGTAGTATCAGTGGCGTTAGTGGCGTTTCAACATTTAACAGTTACTGGTAACAGTAGTATCAGTCTGTATGCACATCGCGCAGAGGGCTGGAAATATAACTTTCCATCATCCAAAAATAAACGCGCAGAGGGTTGTGGCTTGACCAACCACTGAAGATTATTTTCAAGCAAAAATAAATAAATATACAATGGCGAAGTAAACACAACTCAACTAGTTAGGTTTATTGTGATGGAATATATCCATCCGAATTCAAGTCATAGATTTGACACTGGTGCTCTTATCTACGGCTATTTGTTTTTTAAGTAGTAGGTGGCGTGCCCATCAACAACGAGATATTTGTGGTGACTTCGTCCGTATTAATCTTTCAAAGGTGATCATAGTGATAGGGTGTGCATGTATATGTTCATAGAGGTAAGTATACGCTCACAGCTATATATACGTCATAGAGGGCAAGTGTGTTCATGTTGTGCGCGTTTGCGTTTCTTAAAAATATATATGAAATATGCCATGAAAATATAGTACACTATTTTGATTCAAACATGTATACAGAAGCATGTATATACTATCTTACTATAAAGTTATCCTCCACTAACTCCTTAAGCTTAACATGCAAAGATATCACATCATCATTCACTAACAAGATACCACATTATCATCCACTAATTAACAAGATGCCACATCATCATCCACTAACAATCATCACATTTAAACATCATGCAAACATGCTATATCTTTATAGTTTTCAACATGCTATATCTTTATAGTTTTCATAATTTAACAGCTTTTCAAATACAAATATATTAAATTATCATCCAACATAATTCACATAATATTTCAATGTATATCTCTATTATGTTTTATAATATCCTATATACTTATATAGTTCATTCTCACTTAGTGTTTAAATGATTAATCTATGGTCCAAATTATTTTTTTCCTTTTATTCTTCTAACTAAGTCATATCACATCAATTGTTTTTAGCCTTTAGATGATTAATCTACGGTACAAACTATCTCCCTACTTTTCTTCTTTCATAAAGTCATACCACCTTACTATTTATGTTTGAATCACCATTCTAGATACTATTTAAATTTAAATTATCATAAACCATATTAATTTACTTAATCTGATTTATCTAGCTATCTTACACGTTATTTTTTATTGTTATCATACTAAATTCCCGCAGCAATGCGCGGGGTTTCACCTAGTTACTATAGGTTACAGCCACCAAGCATAAGGAAGTCCGCCAAATTGGCGTAGGAGATTGAATACAGAACTTTAGGGGTTAAAACCACACTCTTTTTATCACTTTACTATCAAGTGTATCTCATCACACTCGCACAGAATAGTGCCGTATAGAAGTAGTATATGCTGTACACCACTTGTGTACTGATTACAGAATGGATTCTCCCTTTGGTAAAAAGCCGCTTAATATTCCCCACCAGAAAAGAAAGTTTAAAAAGGCGCCCTTTGCAATGCGACAACCGACGCAGACCCCAAATATACTTCTTTGTTTATGCAATTCAATTTATGATATCTATCTTAAATTATTGATACTACTTCCTTGCACTTTCGTTTCTGAGTTTCTGTAAGGTGCATATCACCGTTTGCGTTTCGAGGCAGCTTCACTGGACAATTTGTGTGTGTGTGTGTGTAACGAAATAGAGTAGAGAGAAATCAATGGATCATATCATGAGCAGTGTAAGACCCCATACCTGATGATGGGGATGAGCTTAGCCCCAGACACTGACCGACAGAACTGAAAACTCCTTCTGTTGCCATCAAATCGGTCGTAAGATCGAGTAGATGTACATGAGTTGAACTGTTCAAAGCATGGATGCCCGCTAGTTGGAGTGACCTTTTTTTTCTAAAATAATCTTGATACTGAAAAATATGATTATATTCCCAGTATCACTAGGTACGTTTGGTGTGATGAACTTTAGTACAGCTGTGAGAATGAGACGGTCTTGCACCTTGTAGCCACTTGTAGATACACCAAGAGAATTTAGCACCTTGTCGCTACTTGGACGGGCCATCTGCTGCTGGATCCGGTGAATTGGGAGGAAGCCCACTCAATGCAGCAGTGGTGGGAGAACATGGCAAACGTGTGCGGTGTTCCGAAGAAGGGACTCAGATCCCTCATCCTGTTAGTTGTCTGGGAGATTTGGAAAGAGAGGAATCGGAGGATCTTTGACCATAAAGAGATGGCAACGAGCTTCCTGCTAACAAAAATCAAAGAGGAGGTTGGCCTATGGGTTCTGGCAGGGGCCAAGTGTCTACGAGAGTTCGCCCCGCACCTTGTATAGTGTACATATTACGTGTAACAGCTTTTCTTTTTACCCTTAGGGGTTGTATTTTCTCTTGCTCTATTCAATGAAAAGGCACTATCTTGTGCCCTTTTCCGTTCAAAAAAAAGATGAACTTTAGTACGGTGGACTATGTGTTGTTAAAAATAATACTACCTCCGTCCCTCCGTTGACCGTCCGTCTTATTTGAGAAATTAATGAAAAAAATAAAAAAGTTAGACACATAAAGTAATATTCATGTTTTATCATATAATAACAATAAAAATACTAATCATAAAAAAATTTTAAATAGGACGAACAATCGAACATTTGACATGAACAGTGCAAAACTACACTTATTTTGGGATGGATGGAAAGATAGTATAACGTTCGTTCTGGAATTTTTAAAAATTACAATGTTAATTAGAGAGAAAAGTGTGGTGCTACAAAATAGATTGATCGATATATATTTATACAAAAATAAATTTTATTCGGAGAGAATTTCAGAAAACTATATATGTTTTGACAAAACTATTGAAAAATGTTTTAACCATAGTGGACTCACTTTGTCACTCAGAGTAACAGCCCTGTCGCCTAGCCTGATAATGGGATCATGCTATTTGGCTTATTGCAATCTCCATACATACTCTATTGTCGTTACTACTACTTGACACCGTATCTTTAAAAGTAGTAGTACTTGTCTAATGTCACTGATATGTGAGCCAGAAACGACAGATTGCAATGACTTTACAAAAGGATTGCAACGATTTTACAAAAGGACATCTTTACATTTCGGATCAGAAGAGAAAAAGAAGAAAAGGCTTGATCAGAAGAGGAAGAAAAGGTTCATCAAGTGCATTCTTACTGTCCACTGCCCTGATAGAATCTTGTCGGGGCCGAGGTTTTCTCACTTTCTTTTTGTCCTCAATTCCCTGGAATTGTGATAATCCTCTTGGCAAAGTTGCCGGGGTTGTTTGAGATTGCTGGATTGAAGGTACTATGGGCTTGTTTATTTTGCTACCATTTTTAATCTTATTTTTTTTAGCAAATTTAAAAAAAAAGTAGCTATATTTAGTTTATTGCTAAATTTTAGTAAGTGCATATGAAATCTTGCCAAAATTTAGCAATCTTATCAAAATTTTGACAACCTTACCAAAATTTGACAATGCCAAAACTTGGTAAGGTTGATAATAGTAGTAAAGTGAACAAGCCCGATATCTGTCACTGTATATGGGCCCACTACTCCTTCACCGCGTGCATAAAGGTTTCTCTCAGAGAGAGAGAGAGAGAGAGAGAGCGAGCAAGATGCTAGTGCACTGTACTGTGCCAAATTGGCTAGCTAATTGTAGCCATTGATGACCAGAAGATGGAGCTGATGATCCATGTGTTTGTGACTTTGTGGAATTGTTGTGCCAGGAATGAGGGGAACAAAACTATTTGGATGATTGCCGTGTTTGTACGTACCTAGAGGCCATATGTTGCTTCCAGGTGTGCTTGTCGGGAGTGCGGACCGCGGAAGCGTTCTTTTTTTCTCCCTCGATGAAATTTTAAACAACTGGAAATTTTTCACAATGTTATTATGACTGGAATTTGAATTTTATGTTATTGTTATATGGCAATTCATAATATTGTTAAGTATACAAACGTATGTAGTGTTTCTAAAATTTGTTTTATCTACACATGGACAACATAGGGGAACGATAATCGTACTCGATGAATAGATGATATGAATAAAAAAAAGTCACATAAGGAGATACTCCATACAATACATTATGAGAGCACGTAACCACCAACGGATCAGACCGTTTCTATCGGTAAATTAGGAATAAGAGGGAGGTAGTCTACGACATTGCTACCATCGTAGGAGAAGAAGCAATCAGTAGCCTCAGTCGCCATCTTCTCGCGTGACATTACAGAGTGGTGGCGTGGGTTAGCTACGACGCAAGTAGCAAAGGAGAAGGAAGTGCCCGCTTCGATGGCTCCGCTAATAGATGGATAGAGCGAGGCGGTGGAGGGGAAGACAAGGGCTAGAGAGACTGACATGTAGGTCTCGCCATCACTTTAGAGAGTCTAGATAAAAGGACTCGTACAGTAGATATCAAATATGTCAACTAAAATATGTTGAGAGAGAGAGAGAGAGAGCCATTTTAGTATATTGAGATAGCTAAATTTGCTAACGAAGGTGCTTTTAAAGGTTTTTTTATATAAACCAATACATATAACACGTCTGAATGTGGCCGTGTTTAAAAATGGCTGGCTGGATGCAACAGTCAGCGCAGTCGAATAGAGCCTTAAATGTAAATAGAAATTATAATAATTTATATATTTAATCTTATAGTGGTTCAAAAGCCTTATGCGGATGGAACTAAATTAAAAAGGACAAAGAGCCTCAGTAGCACATGAGGTTCTGGGTTCGACTCCCCATGGGAGCGAATTTTCCAGGATTTAACGGCGTTGTGCTTTTAGTGGTAGGCGACGTACCCGTCGACAGCGATGCGCCTGTGGCGACTTCGTCAATCTCTCCAGGATTTGCCGGTCCAGTCTTCGAAGATGCTCATATGGGTAGGGTTTGCGTGCGTGTGTTCATAGGGGTGAGTGCGCGTGCATTGTGAGTGTCTGTGTTGCACCGTGTAATTTTTAAATTAAAAAGGAAAAATCTTGAGTTAGGAGTAGTTTAAAACTAGAATCGGCTATTCGGCTACAACCACGACTGTATAAACAACAGTCCCTTGTTGACGTGTATCGTTTCGAAGAAAGCACCAAGCGCACACACACATCCTTTGAGGTTTGTGGTAACATATATGCCCTTTGTTAATTCTCTACAGGGAAAAAGCAATGATGCGCACGCCATTCCACACGCCTCATCACCACCACCACCACGACGCTGGCCCAAGGTCACACATGACAGTCGTGCGGGCACGTGTGCTTTCACTGTACCCGGCGTCTGCGCCCATGGCTGGCTGGCCGGACCCGGACGGGAGGGAGGGACCATCGATCGGAGCGAGAGCTACAGCCAGGATTTATAAAACCGCACTATTATCGTGTTTATCATTAAAAAAAATAATATTTAGAGGATGAAACGATTCTCCAACAACTTTTCTTTAAAAGAAAATTATACACTACTGTACTATCAAGTGCATATCTATCACGGGTATCATATACAATAACCTTATCAGTTTTTAAACTCAAAGCATATCTCATGATAATAACATGATGTTCATGATAACGTTAAAGCGTAGGTAGCGATAATCCTACCAATACCGATTTGGTAAACCCCGACGACCCACAGCGCACACGCACCGGATCCGCGCGTATCGATCGGCAGCAGCATGTCGTCGCCATCACGGCGACGCGGCTGTGTCCCCGTCCCCCCCGTCGGCTGCTCGCACGCAGAGGCAGGCAACGCAGCACATGGCTGGCACGCTGCCTGCCTGTTTGCGTCGCGTGGCGCACTGTGTCTGCGCGAAGTACACACACATCCGCATCGATCCGGCTTGCAGCGTGCAGACAGGTGGTGGGTCAGGCAGACACAAAGCCGGGGTTTTTTAAGCTTTTGAGCTCGAGTCGGCAGAAATGCTTATAAACCATTTTCTTTTTCTTTATCAGAACAGTAGGGTCAGAAACCAGAAACGACAAGGACGGCCAGCTTGGATGGTGGTAAAGTTGGGCCACCAGTCCTCGCGGCCCAACTAGGAGACGGGCCTGTGCCTACATTGTGGGCCTAGTTGGGCCTGTGCCTACATTGTGGGGAGGCTTTGATGGATTGCAACTTGTGTGTACTAGTGCATGTCACATTAGTATGACACCTTGGCACAGTTTTGCCACCTTTAAATTTGGAGATCATATATTCATATGTTCAGGCGACATCTTGAAGGTGAACAGAAATCACATCGTGCTGATCAACTTGATTGATAACAGTTGGTTGACAGTACGGATTTGAAGGACACAAATGGGGCTCAGCAATATGCTCAAGATGGTTTTATTGACAGAACACAGGAAAGCCATGGTTATGATTTAATATACCGTCATTACATGTATATAATAGATTTATAGAAAAGAACAAGGGTATCCAGAGAGACACTACCAAACTCATTAACAACACCTGTTGACTGTAGTTGCATGTTTTCACCAAGGGTAAGCAACTGAGGGCAGGCAGCAAACCAACCTATAATTGCCTGTTCAGTTCTTCCAGTTCCAGGCCATATAAAAATCTGAAGAATTCCGAGGTTGTGCGCAAGCAAGCATATTCAATAGTATTATACACAGACTGAGAAATGAGAACATCGAGCACCAATGATGCGCATCACAACTTATCGACCGAACCATCCTTTCTGGGGCTGCTGTACATCGCTGTCATTCATCAGCTTGTCGAGCACCACGTTCAGATCCACATTCTGCCCATTCTCGGTCAGCCTCCGCACAGTTGCCCTCACTTGCTCTCTTGAGAATCCCATTGTTGCAACCTTCTCAACTACATCATCAACCGGCACCCTGTTGCCAGAGGAACCACTTGGGCTGGAATTGATAGGCACTGCTTGTGGTAGTATTTGGGCTGTGGGGAGCCTGCCATAGTTGCCACTTCCCCCAGATGATGGCCCTGAGGGAGCAAAAGGTGAGGGTGACGACTTCATCCCTGCATTGCCACGGTGTGAAGGGGATCCGCTGTAACCATATGATTCAGAGAAACCACTTCCTACCTGTGGCCCGTACCCGCCAGCACCATAGGACGGTGGTGGGCCAGAGTTTGGCCTGCCCACAGGAGGTTCATACATGCTTTGGTTTTGCCCATAGAAAGGAGGGGCAGGTCCACTAGGCGGTGGCATATAAGGTGAAGGAGGGCGGACATTTGGTGGATAGCTCTGTGGAGGTGCATACGACATGGCTTCTTCTGGCTGCTGGGGTGCAGCGGGTGGGAGTGGGGTCGAAGGGTTAACCATTCCAGACTGAGGCGGTTGTGAATATTGAGGAAATTGGGGTGGGGTTTGGTACTGCTGAGGCGGCGCTGGGGGTGCCTGTGGCTGTGGAACTGGAGGGGCCTGATACTGCTGGTGCATGGTTTCAATCGGCTGAGCAGGTGGAGCATAATAGGGATCCCGTGGTAAAGTTGGCACCGAAGGAACTGGAGCAGAAGGAGGAACCGGTGGTACTTGTGAATGTGGCAGATGGCCTGGATACTGTGATGGAGGTTGGCTTTGAAGCGTTGGAGGTGGAGGAGGCGCATTTGGAGCAGGAAGGGCAGGAAGTGCTAGTGGTTGTGAAGAGGTGAGGGCTTGATGCTGTGGTTGAATGGCTGCCTGCTGTGGAGCTACTGCATGCTGGTGTGAATCTGTCTGAGAAGATCCAACATTATCTGATGCCAGGGCATCAGACTTGGGTGGCTGGAGCTTTGCAAGATGGAGCTGTGTCTCAACAATTTCCTGTTTGTCACGCAAAATCTGCACACCAGCTTGGACCTGCATGTGATGCAAAAAAATAATTATAGTGCAACAGAGTAAACCTCATAGCAGTGTGGACAGAACTATTACAAACCACTGTATATAACTCTATACATCAAATAACTCTGTTAGTACTTATATAAAAAAAATACGAGTGTCATAGTATAGCCAGGATACTAGATTAACGGTGCAGCATTAAGACGCAAGTAAAAATGAAAAGGAAGGTTGAGATGTAAGTAATTATGTATGCATTTAGCCATAGCAAGGCACCTAAGTAGACCGATAAGCCCCAAAAATAGTGAAGTATTTTAGCATAGGTCGTAAAAAACTAACATAAAGCATCACGCAATATAGATGGTACTTCCTCCGTTTCACAATGTAAGACTTTCTAGCATTGCCCACATTCATATAGATATTAATGAATCTAGACACATATATGTGTCTAGATTCATTTGTATATATATGAATGTTGGTAATGCTAGAAAGTCTTACATTGTGAAATGGAGGACTTTCAACTCAGTCCTTCAAGTATGCTAGTATATCATGGCATATCTATTCAAACAGTGACCAATTGCCATCTTGTGAATTATCTCCTGCCAACAACCACATAATAGGACAGACCACATGAAAATACATGCATCTCTACTATTATAAAATTTGAAGATGTTTTTACCGGTATTTTGGTACGTCATCCGTGTATGAGTCGGTTTTTAAGATCGTTCACTTTTGGTAATACAGAAGGAATCATATAAGAAATATGTTTAAAAAAACTCGCATGCTAACTTGAGACGATCGGACTCCTAACTATAGCTCATGATTTTCTAAAAAAATATATATCCAAGCGAACTCCTATAGTGATTTTCATCTTAACTAAACCATATAACAATAATAATATTAAAATAGACTTCACCCGTTGCAACGCACGGGTATTTTTTCTAGTTAAATAAGAAATTTGGCATATACAAATAAGTCAGATAGGCAAAAGTTATCCAGGTAGACTACTCAGCTATGCCACCACGAGGGTTTGATGAGTCACAGATTTAATGAATACCAAGATCTTTGTTCGTTTTTAGCTATATCATTCATAATATATGGGGGGTAGAAGCTAATAAATAGAAAGGTACTAGTATATGTGCAACAGGAGAAGATATGATGTTTCCCCTTTACATAAAATACACTTATTTCAATATGGCCTCAGTTGCTTTGTATAAACGTTGTCAGAGAGAGGGAGAGAGAAGCATACCTCCCTCAGCATGTTCTCGAGCTGCCTTAGTTTTCCATCAGTGCTGCCATTATAGTTGCCGATTGTTATCTTCAAATCGTCAACAGAATTTTCAAGATGGTGTGTTCTACCCTCCAGCTGTGAAAGCCTTGAACTTACACCTTCCAGTGCATGCAATAGGTTATCAGAATATTTCTTCATGGTTCGATCAATGTCTGCCATGGTAACCGTGCCGAAATTACTCCTGTCCTCCTCGTGGCTAACTTTCTTTAGCACATGGGGCTCCAATACGCCAGCACTCTTCCCCACATAAGAAAATTAATGAGTATGGATATTGATGTCATTAAACACAGCCATCAATCACGAACAGTTGATTAAGAAAACTATGAAGAAACTCGCATGAAAAATTGAGGGGAAAAAGGGAGAAACTCGTATCCATACACATGAATAGTTTGTTGACAAACAGCAGTAGTCACATACACACATGATGCTAACTAATTAAGAGCAATTAAATACAACAAATTATGGTTGATAATAGTGCAAACGAACTAGCAAATGGGACATATGGAGCACTATAAATTTGCATGGTTTGGATGCCAGATGTGCTCAATATAGTTCAGTCATAGCTTAAAAATACCTAATAGTAGTATATCATATACGTCAAAACACAATAGTCATCGTCACATTCACATACCTGTATGGTCTTTGCATAAGATCCTAAGCAATAAGTTTCACAGCAAAAAACATAATTAGACTAGCAACATAAGAAGACCTGGCTATAAAAATGTGCATGAACAGAGAGTCTCATGCGAATTCGGCTACTAAAAATGTGCATCTCAGTTAACAGTTGACATAGTTACAGTGTAAGTATATACTAGCACCCTCAGAGAATTGCAAGTGTGAGTATAAAAAAATCACATATAGAAGTTCCAAACATCTTTTATCATCGACAAAATTCTCTTGTAGCTTATTATTACCAAGTGATTATGCGTCTCAGCGCGGTGCACAAGCCCAGTTCGCAAACAAAATTCTTCTTCTTACTAATGTAGGGTTGAGTTGTAGATGCTCATCTACACGAAAAAGGTTTTCGCGATAGATTTACTGATGCAAAATCATGAAACGCAGATAGATCGACAGATCTAGCGGTGGGGCGACCATACCACGATCGAAACAATAATTAAGTATACCTTCAAGTTGTAGGACGCGGAGGCGGCCTTGGAGCCGGAGTCGAGGGACCCCCACGAGGCCGGCGCGGCGGAGGCGGAGGCGGCGGCGGAGGGGGCGGTGGTGCGGATGGGCTGGAAGTCGTAGCTGGGCAGCACGTCGTCGGCGCTGCCGTTGGAGGAGCTGTGGCGGCGGCGGAGGCGGTCCTCGCCCTCCTCCTGCGGGTTGGGGCTCATCAGATCGAGGAGCTCCGGTCCCCCGCCACCGACGCCGACGCCGGAGGAGGTGGAGGCGGAGGCCGCGAGGCCGAGGATCTGCTTGTCCATGAACTGCGACGTGTTCATCGGCGCAGCTCCGCCTCGGCGGCGGGCGGCGAGGTGGGGCGGCGGTTGGTTGGTGGAGCTTGGGAAGGGAAGCGAGCTGGGAAATGATGGCGAGGTTGGAGGAGAAGAGGGAGGGATCCAGATGGGGACGACGACGAGGAGTGCGAGTCGGTTGGGTTTGCCTGCCTCCTCTTAATTGGGCCTGATCTGAGTGGGTCTTGATGGGCCCGGAATTAGCGGGCTCAATTCAAGGCCCATCCTATACCTGAATTTATTTTTATTTGGAATAAGTTCATTTCGTGACTCTCAAAAGTGATCGAAATCTAATCCGTGACCCTAAACCACAAAACCGGATATCTCAACCCCCCAACTCTTAAAAACGGTACAATTTGACTCCCTCGGCGGGTTTGGAGGGCGGTTTCGCTGACGTGGCGCGCTACGTGGCAGTATTGACTCGGTCTTCTGTCCAGGTAGCGTTGATGTGGCACTTACGTGTCATTAGAAATAAAAAATATGGGTGGGACCTATTTGTCATTCACCAAAAGTACGGGTGGGACCCACTAACATGTGGGGCCCACATATTATCCTCTCTCCTCTTCATCCTCCTCCCTTTCTCTCCCTTCTCTCTTTTCCCTTCCCTTCGCACGTCTGTAGGGATGGGAGCTGGGGAGCGCTCGAGGGCCGGCGGCGGGGAGCACTGGAGGCTCGGCGAGGCTCCCGTCCCTCGCGTCCCCCTCCTCCATGGCCGCGCCATCATCCATGTGAATCTGCTGCTCTGCTTGCCTATCTGTTGCTTTGCTCGGTCGGTCAACCCTTTGCTTGTTGGCTTGTCGCTTGATGTTAGTACACACATGCACTGCCTGTTGCTACCGCTTGCTAGCCGTAGCCCTCATATGTCGCCCCTTGCCGATTGCCTCGGCAACCAGCAGGAGAATGCTCGACGTAGATGCCTCCCAACTCCTATGTGGTCGTGCCGTTGTCAGCTGGCTCGGCATGCTAACCACGCCCATCGGTGGTACCACCGCCTTCCTCGCCCGTGCTGCTCCTCCCTCCTTCAACACCGCCGCCGCAGGTGCAGAAGAAGCCACCACCGAATGCCGCCATCTTCGAGAGGATGCCGACGTGACTCGCGGTGGCGAGATGCAGGCAGCCCTTACGTGTTCGTGGGCGCGGCGGGAGAACTGCGGAGGCAGGTGCATCGTGGCCGGCAGAGAGGGCATGGAGCGCAGCGGTGGATAGTGCGGTGGCGGTGCCGAGGGTGGCGAGGACGCGGCCGTTCTCGTGGCCCGTTTTCTTCCTTCCGACGGCCAACCTTCCACGGCGGCCTCGATCTCTGCCGCCGCCGCCGCTCTGGCCCTCGCGCGCACGTCGCTCCCACCGCTCCAGTGCCACTCCCGAGTCTCCGCCGCTTGCGGGACGCCGCACCGCTGCCGCCAGCAACGACGCCGCGGGAAGGGGGGAGGAGGCTGTGGATGGGGTTGGAGGAGGCGTCGGCCACCGCCGCTGGCTCCCGTCCAACGCTCGCGAAGAGAAAGAGAGGGGGATGATATGATTTATGTGGGCCCCTGAAGCATCTAGGCCCCCGGTGTTAATTTTGGTAATTAATGACAAGCACTAATTGTGGACTAACCGTTGTCTTTGAGCTATACATTTTAAGTTAGGTCCACGTCATATGTGCGCATGGATGATTATTGATGGATTAAAATTGACGGCGCAAAGCAAAGGGAAAGAAGACGGTAAAACTAGCGCTTTAATTTAGAATTGATCGAGGTGTAGGGCGATCAAATTTGCTAGTTTAATTTTAGTTTCGCCATACTATTAAGAGGGGTAATGACCTAGCAAAGAGATGATTTTAATTGCCACATTAGGTCATTACATTTTCATTTGTGCTCTCTTTTTCATTACACACACATTCACTTGCAAATTCACTAGGTTCGGCCTGACCAGGGGCGGTCAGACCGGCCACATAGTGGCGGTCTGACCGGCGTGCCCTGGCCGGTCAGACCGGCTACATAGTGGCGGTCTGACCGGCGGCACTTTCCCGGTCAGACCGGCCCCCTGGAGGCCGAGATGGTGCTACTCGAGATGGCCGATGCAGAGCCGACGGAGCCGTATTCGGTCAGACCGAGCCGATGGCGGTGTGACCGAGCCGAGGCCGGTCTGACCGGCCACCCCATGCCGGTCTGACTGGCTAGGCCGATGGGGCCCTCTGATAGGGCTACAACGGCTAGTTTTCTAGCCGTTGCAGAGTAGCACGGTATGACCGGCCACATACCTCCGGTCAGACCGGCAGAGCACAGAGTTGGGGGATTTCGCCCCCAACGGCTAGTTTTGGTGGGTGGGAGTATAAATACTCCCCCACCAGTAGCAAGGGGGCTCTCTTGGCACCCAATTCAATTGCATACACTCCTTGCACCTCTCTCACACTCACTTGAGCTTTGTGTTCATCCATCTAGTGTGTTAGAGGGTTGTTTAGCCAAGAGTCAAGTGCATTTGCTTCCATTGTAGAGCTAGTGTGGCACTTGATCATCTCCACACCGGGTCATTGCTTGTTACTCTTGGAGGTTGCCGCCTCCTAGACGGCTTGTGGAGGAGTTGCCCGGTGACCTCTCCGAGAAGATTGTGGAGGAGGCCCGGCGCCAGTTTGTGAGTGGTTTGGAGTTCACCACCTTCGGAGTGAAGGAAGAACTACCCCGAGTGATCGAGGCTTGGGTAGTCCTCTCCGTGGGCCGGCTCCCGCCTTGCCCACCCCTTGACGAAGGGGGCGTGCGGTGGCTTCGTGGTTGAGCGGTGGAGTTGGGCTCGCCTCAACAGGGAGTAGGAAACCGGCGAGTTTCCGAACCTCGGTGAAAAATCTCTTGTCTCATTTGATTGTCGCATTTACATTTGTGCAATTTACATTTCTAGAGACACACTTGAGATCATATCACCCTAGGATTGCAAAACATTGACATAGGAGCGTGATTTACTTTCCTAGAGATATAATTGAGCCACTATCACCCTAGGTTTGTAAAACATAACTTAGTTGCTTAGTTAGAGTTCACCCTCACCAAGCCTAGCAACTTAGGTTAGATTTGATTAGGTGTTATTTAGTTTTAAATCGCCTATTCACCCCCCCTCTAGTCGACATCTCGATCCTACAGCCCCACATGTCAGTGGGTCCCACCCATATTTTTTATTTCTAATGACACGTAAGTGCCACGTCAACGCCACGTGGACAGAAAACCGAGTCAATACTACCACGTAGACGCCACGTCAGCGAAACCACCCTCCAAAACCGCCGAGGGAATCAAATTGCACCGGTTTTAAGAGTTAGGGGTCGAGATATCCGGTTTTGTGGTTTAGGGTCACGGATTAGATTTTGATCACTTTTGAGGGTCACGAAGTGAACTTATTCCTTTATTTTTGGAAACACGGCGCGGGTGTTTACAAATCTTAATACTCCCTCCATCTACTTTTGATAGTCATATTTCATCTTAACACACAGACCAAGGATAAGTAGTTCTACTTATCATTCATTTAAGCATGCTACTAGGCATTCCTCGTAAACAAGTGATTCATTAATATTTACATTTCTTAAAGCCCATATAGCCAATCATGTGTGGAAGAATGGAGAGTCATGCATTAAATTCGAGAAAATCATTAAGATGATAGGTTGTTGGATTGAAATATGCCTATCAAAAATAAAATTTTCAGATTTGGAAATGACTATCAAAAGTAGATGGAGGGAGTATTAACAAAATCACTGTAGACGTTATCGATGAAGCCCACCACAAAAAATAAATAGACGATCGATGAAGCCCACCACACAAAAAATAAATAGATAAATACAAGTATCTATATCAAGTCTGAATGTGAATGAGCAGCATGTTTCATCGTAAGAAGCTTCTCATTTCCCCTATTATCCGGGAGAGATATTTCTTGCTTGTTTTAACACGTAAAGGGGATGAAGTTTCGAATTACTACAACACTATTGTGGAATTCTTTGGTGAATGATACTTCATGTTTCCATTTGGTTTATTCTCGAAAAAATTGGCATTGCAAAAATTTTGGCAACCAGAACCAAGTAAAGCACCAACAATTCAAAAAGATAGCAACAAACCAAATACTCAACTTCACCAAAATGTTGGCAACACCTATATCTTGCCAATGCAAAAGCTTTGGTAAAGATTGCATTTGACCACAGACCAAACAGGCCTTGTATCGAACCATTTTTTTTTCTAATTTCAAGGGGGAAACAATTTTGCAAAGGTTCTGTAGTCTGTATAGCGCAAAAAGCCAAAGACAATATGAATTCAGAGAAAGCAAAACAAGCCCATCCGCGCAAACGAGGAGATTGATAAAGTAACACTTGCATAGTTGCATTAATTCACATTAACCAGCGTTTAAAACCAGTAACAATGATAATCCAACCGAAACCAACCAGAGCTAAGCAACTTACAAAGCTCTCACACACTCAAATTATTTTCCGACCTAAGTAAAATAAAAAATAAAAAGACCGAAAATTTTGTCTTAGTCTCTTTCCAGCATTGAACCACACTAGTAAAAGTACTCGACACGCGACAGCTTCTTCGACGACCCGGTCCACGGCACATCGACGGTGACGATGCCGTCCTCGTACTTGAACTCCGCATCCTGGCCGTTCACCTTGCACAGCCTAGGCCTCGCCGACGAGTACGCCACCATCTCCCCGGCGCCCTTCACCGCCACCTCCGCCGCCACGTCGCCGTCCTTCCTCGCCGCCTCGAAGCCCTGCACAGCGCCGCCGGCGTTCAGCATGTTGGCGAGCCCGATGGGCGCGAAGCCGATCCCCAGCTCCGGCGAGACGATGGCCCGCACGGGCGCCACCACGAGGAGCTCGTAGGTGAACGGCTCGAGCGTGAGCTCGACGGACTCGTCGAGGCGGAGCAGCTGCAGCTTCCGCCCCTCGACGAAGTAGACGGCGAAGCGGTCGCCGCCGCCGCCGCCGTGGCTCCACTCGACGTCGGCGGGGGAGGCGCGCGCGGTGACGGGGACGGAGAACCCCGCGGCGCACATGTTCCGCCGCGCCTCGCGGCTCCACCCGCCGCCCTGGCAGTTGAACGCGCCGAGCACGCCGGAGAACTTGTTCACGTTCCAGATCTTGAGCATCGTCTTCCCGTCATGGAGCGGGTCGGCGAACAGGCAGTCGCGCGTCGGCAGCGCGTAGCGCTCGCACCGGAGTATGGTCCCATCCGGCAGCGCGAGGCGGCGGAGCAGGTCGAAGTCGTGGCACCCCACGGCGTCGCTGACGTAGACGGGGCCGCCGGAGACGGCGCGGGAGGCGGCGTGGAAGGCGGCGCAGGGGTGGGTGGACTGGAACATGTCCCAGTCCGGGTGGATGAAGGCGCCCATCCACAGCGAGTTGTAGGCGCAGTGCACCATGTGGCAGCCCTGCAGCCAGAAGGTGCCGTCGGGGTCGCCGGAGGGGTCGGTGCACCAGAAGTCGTCGCCGACGCGGCCCAGCGCCACCGCCTCCGTGCCCAGCAGCATGAAGTCGTTGCAGTGCTCCATGCTCGCGATCACGCCGTTGCCGTTGAAGTGGCGCCGCACCGACTCCGTCAGCCCCGCGAAGTAGGCCTTCGCGAGCTCCACCCGACCGCCGTACTCCTCGCACACCATCTCCAGCAGCTGCAACAACACAAGCAACCTTTCAGTCGCATTATCTCCAATTTTAACTAAAATCTTAACTTTGCGTTGAACTACACAGCCTAATTATTTTTAAAATTTTTAAACTAAATAATTAATTGATCGTAATCGTTCCGCTTTGTCGTGCCTAATGATTAATTCCTAACCACCTTAATTGATGTTTCTTATTGTTCCCCTCCCGTCCATTCTGTCAAAATCTACGTGTCTTTCATGTACTAATTAAAGATCAATAAAATAAATAATGACGAAAAAAATGTTTTTTTATGGTTCCAAGTGGATTGATGTGTGGTGCTGCGAGATGGAAAACGTGGTGTCGAGATGTCAAATGTATGTGGATTTCCCTGCTCTTCAGGTCGCTGACTATCGACAGTAGAAAAGGGCTACCTAATGAATTGACGTGCAGATTTTAATAGCTGAAATAAGAATTCATGACCGTACTAAATTTGCAATCCAATCATTTTCAGGAATCGAAGACTGAAAAATGATGCAATTTCAGGCATAAAAAGCGATCTTTACCTGACATGCTAAAAGGCTGAAGTTACGAGCAGTGACGAGATATCAATCATGTGATGACTATTATGCATATTACTCAATACAATCAAGACCAAATTTTACTAACAAAATCCATCTTAGGTAGAACAAGAATATCACAAACTAGCAGCTTCCCGTTTCATCCGGTTAATCAGGAAACCTCGAGAACACGAACAAGCTTTGCTCTGCCTCGCCACGTGCACCGCCGCTTTGAGCTCCTCTACACGATCTAGTAGTAAACGGAGTGCACAAAAGTAGTTGGGAGACTTACATGGATGACGTCGACCTTGACGCCGTCGATGCCGGAGGCCTGGAGGTGGGAGTGGAGCCCCTCGTAGAGCTCCCGCGCGCGGCGCGGGTCGACGAGCCCGACGCCGTTGTTGACGATCTTGTCGACGGCGAGGTCCTCCATGGTGCGCTGCAAGCCCGGCGAGAGCCTCGGCGCGACGACCTTCGCCGGCGGCAAGCCCGGCGCGCCGGGGCGGAGGCCGCCCCAGTACCCGCACAGCGCGTGCCACACGTACACCTGCTCCACCGTCGGGAACGCCGCCTTCATCTCCCTCACGAAGCCGCCCATGCCGCCCTTGTACTCCCTGAACTTGTAGTTCTCCTGGAACTTGATCAGCCTGCACGGCATCTGCTCGCCGGCCGACGTGCGGTTCATCCCCTCGGCGCCGCTGCCCGGGTCGTCGTCGTCGTGGCAGATCGACTGCCAGCCGTCGTCGATCAGCACCAGCCCCGGCGGGCACCCGCCGTCGGCGAGCCGCCGCACGCCCTCCCACACCCCCTCCGGGTGCACCTTGAGGTAGAACGCGTCCCACGTGCACCACCCGAACTTGTCGACGATCGGCGGCGGCGTCTTCTCCTCCATGAGGCGGAACGTGCCGAGGTGGGCACGGACCACCCTCATGGCGTCCTTGACCAGGTCAAACGGGTCGTCCCCCGCGTGCAGGTACACAGCGCTCCGGAACACGGAGCCCCTGACTGTGGACGACCCGCTCTCGAGGACCATGTCCACGTAGTCCTCCGCCTTCCCGGACTCGAGGCAGGCCCGGAAGGGCCCCTCGACGATCGGGAGGAGGAGGACGTAGGGCCGAGGGCCGGTCGGCGAGGACTTCGTCCCCGACCGGTCTAGGATCATCATCTGGGTCTCGTTCTCCACGTCCCTGCCGTTTGTACCCACCCAGTGGGTCGTCCACCACACCTTGAAACGGAAGATGCTCATGAACCTCGTGTCGCGGAGCTTACCGATGGGCACCACGTGGCGGTCCTTGGCCGCCGGCGCGTCGAAGCCGAGGAAGCTGCCGGCGGCGGCGGCGGGGACGTCGGAGTTGGGCACGAGGGTGGACGCCGGGGTGAGGCGGATGTTGGCCGGCACGTCGAGGAGGAACGGGTGGCCGTCCACGGCGAGGTCCTTGCCCTTGAGCGTGAACCGCGGCGGCTTGATCAGCCCGTCGACGGCGACCACGTCGCCGATCAGGTCGTCCTTGGCCTTGCTGAGGTTGGGCGCCATGGCGAGGCTGGCCTTGAGTTTCCTGGAGGCTTGGAGATCTTTGAACTGGAAGAAGAGATGGAAGCTTTGGTTTGCTTGTGTTTTGCTAAGCCTGGGGCTTTGCTGAAGAGATGGGAGGCTAATTTGCGCCCAATTTATAGAGGTTTTTGTGTGGGAGCCACAACAACTCATTCCTTTTATAAATTAAATTATATTTTTTGTCAGTTTATTTCTCTTACTGTCCCTTGATAGCCATGGAATGCCCCTGTATCTTTCCGTTTCCTTTTCGATGCTGTATGGGCTATGGCGAACCTTCCGGTGGTAATTTTTTTTTTTAGAATTACACAGTAAAATTCGCGTCCTTTCATGAGTTAATCCTGCAAGTAAAGTTTTATCCGCTAATTATCCTCTTCAGATCAGATTCCTTCTTTCCCTGACGAAAAAGTACAGCATAAGTAATCCAGGGGTCCATTTCCATTTGGTGATTATACATGCATCAATGGATTGTTTTCAGCAAATTACTAGCCGACGATACCGTAGCATTCTCGTAATTAATGACAGAGATTTTGTAGTGTCGCCGATGGATTCTACAGTGGACACTATCATGATCATATTGTACTTATCATGGTAATTAATATTCCTGATAATTTCCCCTGCGAAAACATCAGATCGCCTTCTCTCCTGTCGTCGTTGGATTGCTGTAAATTGCAAACGGTCGTTCAGAAAATTGTCTGGTTTCCTAGTATTTTGCCGTAAGAGGTACTAGAATTGACTAAACTGGCCAAGTCAAACTTCAAACTGTACTGATCATACCAAAATTTTGGGAGGTGCCTACTCGGACGAACCTCTTGTGCCACGTCAACCCGGGAGGAGCACGTGGCGGCGCGAGGGCGCGCGGTGTGGCTCCACAATAGTCGGCGTGCCTCGGTAACCCATCCTCTAATCGCGTGTGAATCGATTAAATTAACCTGTAAACCCCTCCTAATCCTCCTGGTTTTGGGCAGGAGCGACCAACTCCACCGGCCGCGGCAGCAAAGCCGTCCAGGGATTTCCAGAAGAGCCCTCCTCGTCCTCCACGATTCTGGAACCCCAGCCCGTGGGCCACGTGGGCCCACCACCGAGATCTTTTTTTTCTTTTTTTTTCAGTTTTTTAATAACGAGTACAAGTCAATTGTAAGCATATGTGAATGAGAGAAGGGAAGAGAGAAAAGAAAATTAGGCTACATATTTATAGGGCTTGCTCGGCAAGCTGGTTGCGGCTGCACCATGTGTGTGCAGCACTGTTGGTGCTGGTTGCGCCACAGGCCGCAGCCGTAGCACATGAAACTGAACAGGCCTATAGCCAGCTACAGTAGGGCCCATAGCCAGCTACAGTACGGATTTCAATACGTTATATGTCTATAAGAGGTGAAACCATATATTATATGGTGTACTCCCTCCATCCCGTCGTTGACTTTTTTAAACGTGTTTGATCTTCGCTTTATTTAAAAACTTTTATAAATATTATTAAAAACTTGAGTAGTAGTATATTTAGCAATGAATCAAATTATATGAAAACAATTAATAATTACTTAAATTTTTTAATAAAATGAATGGTCAAACATGTTTAAAAAAGTCAACGGTGCTAAATATTTAGGGACGGAGAGAGTAGTAAATGTTTATATGTAACTACTATATGAATAAGCTATTAGATTGACTATAAATGATTTGGAGTTAGCAGTTGGGAAACGAAGGCCGTGTTTAGTTCACCCCTAACTACCCTAAACTTTCAACTTTCCATCACATCTAAAACTTTCCTACACACATAAACTTTTAACTTTTTTTTTTAAACTTCTAACTTTTTCCAAACTTTTAACTTTTTTCAACAACTAAACACAGCCGAAGAAGCCCAACTGAAACCAACAGTGGAAGATGGAGGAACTTTTCAACGGCGCCTGTCTTACATGGCCATCTATCCTGCGCTGCTTGCTCCAGGAGATCAATCAGGTTAATTGTCAGGTATATACGCTAACGTAAACCTTGCTGAATACTGACACCAAAACACCGCGGCAAGATAGCACTTGATATTGCACACCGACCACTTGACGCCGACCCGGCCGGATACGGTGCAGATAATTTAAAACCGTCGTTATCCCCGGTGCCCCAGTCAAAGATCGTACGAGAGCGCTGCTGATCGCCGATTAATCCAATTTCTCTGTAAAACAATCAACAGACTATAAATCCCATATAAACATGCATGACACGATTGCAAACTGGATAAAGTGTGGGGCCCATAGCGTGGCGGTCGGTACTCGGTAGGAGTACGTGGCCGGCCCGTGGCCCGACGCGAGAACGCGGCTTGTCGATGCAACGTAGACCGTGTTTAGGGCCCTTTAAAGATTGAGAAAACATAGGAATAAAAAAACGTAGGAATTGAATATCATATTTATTAGATTCGTATGGGATTTTGAAACACAGGAAAGTCTTTAAACTGTCGTTTGATTAGCATATAGGAACACACAGAAACCTTAGACACATGAAGAGGAAAACATGAGGTGAGACCTCATGCTTATTTTCCTCCAAAATTACTCTAGTAAGGTTCATTTCATAGAAATTTTAAAGAAATTGGTAGGAAACAATCCTTTGTTTCAAATAACTCTATAAGATTATTTTCCATAGGATAAAATTAACTATAATTCTTATGGTTTTTTCTTTGATTCAAGTGGGGCCTTAGTTCAACCTAACTGTCTTAAACTTTTAACTTTTTATCACATCACATCACATCACATCCAAAACTTTTCTACACACATAAGTTTTCAATTTTTTTTCCAAACTTTCAACTTTTTTTCAAAATTCTAACTTTTTTTCCAGGAACTAAACACACCCGTAATGTAGTACGTGTGTGCACGTTCCACTTCCACCAGGTGGCCGGTGAGCGCGTACCGTTTGGGCCAATGCAGGAGGTGGGGGAGGGACAGAAGCTTCAGTTCGATCGTCTCGACGGATGTGCGCCTTTACGTACGACAGTGAAAAAAATAATTATATATTACATCTGTTTTAGACATCCATAAGGGCATCCACAATGTGAACAAAAAGCAGTCCTTATAACTCTATATAGGTACCTTTACCATTGTGGGAGGTGGCATTAGGAAGAGCCATATGATAAGCTACCCATAGCTATAAAGACCACCCATATAGATTAAAATATATTATCTCTCTCCTTTTGCTTCTTTCATGAGAGAACTATAGCATTTGGAAGTAATTTTTTTAGAGTGTGGGTCCCATCTTAATGTCAATTGCTATCTATATACATTGTGGAAATAGAAATAACAAAAGACCATTTATGTGGGTCCCACCTATATGGACTACTTGGTTCATATACATTGGTGATGCCCTAATGTAGTCTAAAAGTGGTTCATAAGCAATATAATATTTGTTTCAGCCACCTAGCAATACTGGAACTAGTTCATAACAAAGAAATAACAAAAGCTACACATAAGCATTTGAGCTATCCATAGAGAATAAAATATATTATTTGCCTCTATCTCTTCTCTCCTCCTAATACTATTTGCTATCCATATACATTGTGAATGTTACAATAGTTAAAGTTTATATAAGTGGGTCCTATCTATATGAACTACTTTTGCTATATATACTTTTGTTGCCCTCGTAATATGAGGTTCGCAGAATTAAACACACGTATTAAAAAGGAAATATAATTAAATGTGAGAATGTGATGATTGGTCAAGAAGTGAAGATATGGTAAAAAGGAGAACATTGGTGTAAAAATTATTATATTTTAGGATAAATCTTAAATACTAGAAATTACTTTCTCTATCCCAAATTGATCATATAACCAAATGACACAAAGCCTAGGAACACCAAGACATCCTCATTATGAAATTAATACTCATCAATCAAGGTACTCCATAGATCGCTACGTGTCCGGTAAAAAATTCACACTTTAAATGTTGTATGGGTTGAACCAATGGAAATTACACTCGATTGGTTACATACATGCATGCAATGCATTTTACGATGTAAATTTACTCTTTGCACGAATAAGTAAAAAACACTTTGCTAAATCATGATCATTTTGGAAATCTCAAAAAAATTACGTGATAATCAAATTGGGATGGGATGGGATAGAGAGTATATTTCAGAACGGGAAACGTATTTGACTAATTAAGTGACTAACCATCACCATCAGATCGTACGTACGTGTCCTTACTAGTGTTTTACTAGCTGAAGAAACTTTGCTGGTAACTATAACGAACGGTTTGTATCTGTGTATAGATGATATCTAGACCGTTACTTCGGTGCGCTGTTGGATGTGACGAATGGTTGAACACGTCGGTGGTTGGTGTCGTCGGTCTAGCGTGTATCGGTGTATGGCCGGCGTGCGTGTGGTGCGGTTAGCTCTAGGAATGGGCGAGGATTACTTGCAGCTGCTGCTGGATTAGACCTCCTCCTTGGACGGTCGAGCTCACCCAAGAGGAGTCATCCATGTGTTATGAGTCGCATCCATCTCTGTTTCGATCGAGAAAGGGACACGTACCAACTAACAACCGATCGATGCCACATATATACTCCTACGTTGGTTGCCACAAAGTGAAAAAAAAAGAGAGAGAAGAAAATCTCTGCACAACTCAGCTGCCAAGTAGAAGTAGAACTACCGGCAGAACAACCAGGCTATTGGAATTTGGAGGTCCATACGACCCGTGAGAGCATCAAATCTTCGCCCGTTCAAACAGTATACACCCTAGCTCTACATTTCAATACATAGCCAAGCAAAAATTCTTGTACATAGAACGCAGTATTTTGTTTTTCTTGTTTTGTTTTTGTTTTCAGGTGGGCAGGGTGGCTTCCAGATTGCCATGCAGTTCCAGCTGCGATTGGTCCGGAGGCAAAATCAAACAGGTGACACATTGTTGGCTGCGTGCATGCATGTACACGCGCTGGATTCAGCCTGCCTGCAGAATAACACGCATATCCAACTCTTATCCATATATTGTATTATGCTTGCGTGCATATACCATTCGACCAAAAAAATATTATACACGAATTTATATAATAGAGACTATATATCTAAAAGTTCACAAATGGTATTCAATAAGTTTGTGCTTTATTTGTTTCTATTGGTGTTAGTGCCGGCGTGCGTATCTGCCGGTTTGGAACTTTTCTTATGTCTTGTTTTAGGGCCTGTTCGCTTTGACGAAAAAAAAAACTTACCAAAATTTTAGCATAGTTGCTAAAATTTTGGTAGAATTTCTTATATAGTTACCACAATTTGATAGCAAACTAAATATACCCACTTTTTTTAACAACTTTATTAAAATTTGGTAAGGTTGAAAATGACATCAAAGTGAACAGGCCCTTAAGCTATGATTGTGTTTGGAATTTTTTTTTAATAATTGGCTATAGCCTATGAGCAAAGGCTGGGGTTCTATTCCGTTATAAAAAAAACTAAATTTATTTGAGAGAGAGAGAGAGAGAGAGAGAGAGAGAGAGTCTGTGGCTTGGGATCTCGGGTTTGGATCGATCGATCGAACTGCGGTGCAGAATCTAGGATCAAATTCAGATCTGCAATTGATCGAGCATGCATGCGGTAGCATAGTACTAGCATGCAGGTAGAACAATCCAGATACGTACAGGTCCAAGGCAGAGCTCTCCAATCGTCCAGAACACACTCAGCCATGCATGCGATGCAGCATGATGCTACGTACGGCAGTTCTCGATCGATCTGCTCTCCTTTAGGCCCAGTTTAGTGCCCAAACAAAACCTTTTCACTTGTCACATTGAATATTTAAACATAAAATATAGATAAAAAAACTAATTACATATATTGCGTGTAAATTACGAGATGAATCTTTTAAACCTAATTACGCTATGATTTAACAATATGATGCTACGGATATTTGCTAATAATGAATTAATTAGGCTAATAAATTCATCTCACAGTTTACGGGCGGAATCTGTAATTTATTTTGTTATAAGACTACGTTTAATACTTTAAATGTATATCCGTATATCCGATATGACACACACTTTTCACCCCTAAAAACTAAACAGGGCCTTAATTGTCTCTCTGACTTTAGTAGCCTGTGCGCACCGTTCTGCGTTTCTTCTTTCCCAGCGGCGTGCGAGGTGCATTCAGGCATATGGCGCGCCAAGCTTGTCAAAGTTAGGCAGCACAATTTGCTGTGCACGCCCGACGACTGATCTCGGCTCTACCTGCTAGCTCCATCTCTTTCAGGCAAGTTCATCGATGGAGATACAGATCGATCAACTAATTAATCTCTAGAAGGTAATAATTACTAATCAACTTGGTCGATTGTTCTGAACATCTGGATTGTTCAGAGACTGAAGGAGGCCGGCAGCATCAGACATTCAGACCTGCCTGCTGAATCTGGCGCATCACGCAGGATATCGCATTTTGCCGCTTCAGGCCTGGGGTAATTTTTTCTTGTTTGATTGTCCTATAGGATATATAGACACACATTTAAAATATTAAATGTAGTCTAATAATAAAATAAATTACAAATTTCGTCAGGAAACTACGAGACGAATTTATTAAGCTTAATTAATTCGTCATTAGCAAATATTTACTGTAGCGCCACATTGTCAAATCATGGCTCAATTAGGCTTAAAAGATTCGTCTCGTAATTTACACGCAATCTATGTAATTGTTTTTTTACCTATATTTAATACTCCATGCATATGCCCAAACATTCGATGTGACAATTTACTATAGCACCACATTGTCAAATTATAGCTCAATTACGCTTAAAAGATTGGTCTCGTAATTTACTCACAATCTATGTAATTGTTTTTTTACCTATATTTAATATTCCATGCATATGTCCAAATATTCGATGTGACAGCGTGAAATTTTTGTTTTTTTAACTAAACAGGGCCTCAGTTTTCTGCATTTGTACGCAGAGCATTTATACGTAGGTACACAGTACATGCTGATGAACTTGGGGCAAAGCTAGAGGCAGACGTACGACGGTCAAAAGATACGAACATCAAGAGAAGAAGCTTCAGGGCGTACCTACATTGTACACGTTCAATTTTATTCTTCCTTTGTTATTCTGAAGAAAAGAATAATAAAGGCAGGAATGTTCAAGATGCATCACCCTCTTGTGATTCCTCTGCCTCCCCCTTTGTTCTCTCCGCGCATTCTTTTTTGCTCTCTTGTGATTCGTATTGTTTTGGATATATTGCTGCGATCAATATTTGAATTACACGTCAAAAAGTATAGTTCACAAAAAAGACGACCACCGCTTTGATATATCTCAACTCTTTGAATCTCCCCTATTTTTTTTTTCATTTCCAGCTTGTTCGTGTACATAATACATGGTTGTTTGTCCATTTGGGTGACACCTTTCATTAGGAAAAATCTACTTTCTCCTAAGGATTCCTATCTTTAAAATAATAACAAAAAAAAGCCTTTCCAGGTTCTCCTAACTCAGTTTTTTTTTAAGTTTACCAGTTTTACTTTGTTTTTGGGAGGATTGTTCACCAAAAGGGCAGTATATTTATGGCACCACATGTTTTATGGAAAAAGAGGTCAATTTTTTATACACAATAAACTACATATATTTACACCGATTTTTTTCTAAAAAAATACACTGTAAACTTACATTGTATTTTTTTCTTATACACATTATATAAAAGAATTTAAAACTATTGATTACCTACTTGAAAGTGGAGATAAAAGAGATGGAAAAATACTTACATATAAAAGGGAGGTATCAATCACATAGGAAAAACTAACTAAAAATCAAGAAAAAAAAATGCGGCGACATATTTTCATAAAAAAAATGTTCGCGAAATGTTCAATCTGGCCATATAAATTCCCAGAAAGAAAAACTGATATCTACATCGGCCCAAAGAAAGAACCCGACTTAATCATTGGGCCACCAAGAACTATACGTGAGCCCATGTGAATCAGCCTTAATCCTTCGCCTTCGGAATAAGTTCACTTGAGGTCCCTTAACTTGTCAACGAATCCGATTTTCGTCAAGTGAACTTATTCCTTCGCCTTCCGGTGCCCCAACAATTCTTGAGGCCCAATCTATCCGGCCCACCTAAACCTCCTCCGGCGACAGCGTTGGCGAGTGGAGAAGGGCACGGCGGCCGTGTAGCCTGGAATCTCCGGTGCTCCTCCGGCGAGCGGCGGCGATGGACTGGGGCGGCGGCGATGCCGTGGACGGGGAGGCGAGCGGCGCCCGGTTCGAGTGGGACGAGGACTCGCAGCTCTACTACCACGCCAGGTACCCCAAGTGCCCCCCCTTTGCCGCTTGTCTTCTCGCCTCCAGGGCTCCGATGCTTCGCTCTTCGACTTTGGGTTGGGCGTTGCGAGGGGTTGCTGCTGCTCGAACCCTAGATTGCACGCCCGGTTGTTTAGGCGATCGGCTGATGGGGAACGTGGTTTGCTTGCGCATACGACACGAGCTACGAGCGTTGATGCGTAATAATATAATTTTGTTACTGAACAAACCCTAGTAGCTCTGATGTGGGAACTGGGAAATAAGTAACTAACAATTTTGGGAACAGCGATTGTTGCATGATGCCTAATTTTTGTGAATTTTTTTGGTATAATTGTTCGTTAACTCTCTCTTGCTTTCGTGGTTCATACTTGAACCCATACAGGCATATAACGAGTTAGGGAGTTGAAGTGCTCAATTAACCAATACATTTTTAAGTAGTTACAGTATGTTCTTTCATCAGTTGTATCGGTAACTAGCAGTGCTTTGTTTCAAGTTCTACCTATGATATTTACTTGAACGTTGACTGTATCACTTTCAGTACTGGGTTTTACCATGACCCCGTCGCTGGATGGTACTATAGCGGTAGAGATGGTCAGTACTACATCTATGACAATGGAAATTACGTGCCATGGACACCAGATGTGGTAAGTGGGACTTCAGCTGGTTTTGCCAATTTTATTTGCTTGTCATTGGCTCTGCAATTTCTATGATCTTACATCCATATTCACAGGGCAATGAACCCAAAACACATAATCCATGCGATGAATCTAATCAAGATTTCCTGGAACCCTCATGTATGTTTTGTTATTTGAACATGCCACAACTTTTGATTTCAGGACATATGTGTTCAGCTTTCCTAGCTTCGACCTCTTTTATTTTGTTATCCATCTCTTCAAAATTTTGAAACAGTAATGTGCAACCTTGCAATTCATATCAAATTATCAATGATAGTAATTATATGTCATAGTTGTGAAAAGAAACCTGTAATGTGAAGAGTTATTTTTACCTTGATAGAAAATGGGCTGTCCTACCATTTTGGGAACAAATTGTGGAAAAGAGAACTTTTATATAGTTGGATTTGGGGAAAAAAATAATGTGAGTGCTTTTCATGTTATAGCAGGATTGGAACAAGATATACCAGATAATCAGAATGAAACACAACGGCCACCATCAGAATGGTTATTGCACAAAAATTCTATGCTCTTGTTTGATGAATTTTCTTTTTGTAGGTCTTCTGATGTTTTGTGTTTGCGTTTTGCATACAGGATGGAGGAAACATTAATCAATATGTTCTTGTCGGGCTATTCTAATGCAGAGGTCAATGCTGATATTTCACTTGGAGACTCACAAATAAATGGTTGGTATATTCCTTTTCTCCACTTAGTTTTCTTGTTTTGGAATTTTCTTAACTTTGTATTGTAAAACCCTAACTGAAATATGGTCTCCAGACGGAGATAGTAGTGAGACAGCTGAAAATAAACCTGGTAACTTCGCCTCGGAAAATGCACCATCCTCTCCATGTGATGCTTCCTTGCACCAAACAGAAGATGAATTGCAAAATGAGAATTCGACAGCCGTGCATGAATCTCTGAGTGAAGGTGAGAGGCCACTATGTCACCATTGTCATTTTCAAGGTGTATTGTTTCAAAAGTTGATGCAACTAGGAAATGCTTAGCGAGTCCTGGACACTGATGCAAGTTGATGCATGTTCTCTTCAGTCTGATATTTGGTTTTGCATAATGTTCCCAGAGGAAGAGAAATGGCTTGCTCAGTATGGTCAGGTAGAGCAAGAAATTGATGATCAACCATTATTTCCGAGCATCGATCTCTGGGATTGGGATATGGTCAAAGAATCAGTTAGTAAAGGTCAACCCATGGCCAGGCTTGTGGGACGTTTAGTTAAGGGTTCTAGTAAGCCTCATCCTTCTCTGCCTGCTCGTGGTGGCCTTCTAAGAACTGCCCCTGTGCATGAAGTTCATCTTGATCTTGTGCGTGTTTCATCAGGTAAGACTATAGGCTCAGCATAGATAAGAAATGCATAATCTTTGAATACTAAGAAACATTTTATTTTACCGGTAAATAAAACTTCCTTCTGCTGTCAAACACCATTGTTTGAGCTAAAACAATTTGATTTTCCTTATTTTAATTTTAATTTTGAAAGGTGGAATATTGTTAAGAGAAGCTCCCATTGTTTTTTTATGGTTTTACGTTTTGATTGAAAATTTGGGGCTACGATGTATTGCTTACAATTATGCACTTGTCATGTCATCAGGAAAAATATACAGGCTAAGGAACCCTAGCAGGAAATACTTAGCCTCTTTATCATCATATGACTCGTCCAACCCAACAAAAGACTGGGGTTTTCCCAACATATATGCCAATTCTGACAATGATTTGGATAAACAGTCATCAGCACAGTGCCAATCGGAAGTCATGGATGTATTTTCTATGAAGGGTGTTTCAGCTGCTAGTGCCAAGGTAAGTAAAGAAGAACTGATTGGACTCATTATCATTTGCTAAAGTAGTGCTCAGAACACTGCTAGTATTTTCTATGTTTATAATATTTTCTACAAAAATGTCATATCTCTAGGATTTTAAAGTATGCATTTTTTTTGCCATTTTCTTGGTCGTTAATGTTCTTAACATTAGTGATATTTTCATATGTTCTTGATATTCCTAGGAGCACAAGATAAATGCTTATAGGGACAGAGCTGCTGAGAGAAGGATCCTACACCGTGGTATAGGGATAGGACCTGGACAGAAACAAAGTAGCAGCACCAATTTTTATGAACATGAGGAAACAAGTGAGGGCATGGATCTGATGGGAGGTGCATCAGTAGATATGAACTTCCGTTCCAGTGGCTTGAATTCTGCCAAGAAAATGATGGAGAACATGGGCTGGAAGGAAGTATATTTCTATCTTATGTCCACTTGTTGGTGTTGGTGAATGCCTTTTGCTTCTAGGATGTTGGCAAAATTGCTTCCAGCACTTAATGCCGAACTCTGTGGAATATAAATATAAATATATTTTTGGAAAGAACATATTCAACTTAGTTTAGTGCAAATACCAGCTCCCACAAATTTTAGTGCCATGTGGAGGTCAGGGCAGCCATATCTTGCAGATATTTATCAACTTAGATTGCATACATTACAGGCAGTTATTTTTATCATTTGACTCAATGTATATGTTTTGTCAAAAATATTCTTTTTGAACCAAGAGTAGCTAGGAGTAAAGAAATATAATGTTTTGTGAAAATGTTTGTTATTTATTCAGGTTTTGTGGAACACAAGTAAAACCAATGGTCAGATTTATATTTCTGAATATGTATTTGACTCTCCCATTGATTTTCTTTTGTCCTGACAAATTTTTTAGGGCGAAGCCCTTGGGAAGAGCACAAAGGGTATGGTAGAACCCATACAGCCTACTGTCAACAAACATGGTGCTGGTTTGGGGTGGAAGCAAACCCGCTAAGATGTTTGTAATCGCTGAACTTTGGTGATTTCAGGTACATGTTTTGTGGCTTGAGGTACATCTATATTGCATCACATATGACAGAAAGGACATTGTATTAAACTTATATCTTTCTTCATTAGCTTTTGCAGCCTATCTTATGCAATTTAAAAATGAGCATGCTACTTAATAAGAAATTTGTATGTTATGCCTAATTTTCCACATGAGTGGGAATGTGCACGATTTTAACTAGCATATGTTAACAAGCTGCCTTTTTTTTTGCGTTGTTGATTCAGGTATGAATTCTTCTACAAAAGAAATGATGTAACTGAGACTGTTCATCTCAGAAATTCGCACCCTTCTTGGAGGACGCTGTGTTTAGTACTACAGGCAGTAAAGGTTGTGCTTCCTACTTATGTCTGGTTTGCGACATACTGTATCTAGGAAGTTTGTTAGTTCTCTGGGTTAAAATTGGGCATGATGATTTGTTGTTATTGGATAGATGAACTAACATTACTAGTTACTAGTTTGTGCCGTACTGCATCTAGGAAGTTTGTTGCTTGACTGATGTTCTCTTGGTTAAAATTGGGTAGAACATCATTGACATTGGATAACATTACGAGAAAGAAACAACAACGTATTGAAAACTTTATCAACAAAATTGTTGAAGAAAAAGCTATCTTGACTTCAATTTTGTCTCCTTTTTGACCTAAAATACTGGCATAATTTTAGTACTGTTCAAGTGTAAACACCACCATAGTTTTGGTTTTCCCTGTTGTGCAATTGATAAAAGTGCAGTCTAATGCTACTTGCAATGCTTACATTCAAATTATACGTTTCATATTCATAAATCTTGATACCTGGACAAATGCTTTGCAATTTGTTGTGCCTATTATCTATTCCCTCTGACTGTGGAAGTGAGAAATGTTTTACAAACATGAGATGAGTTGGAGCTGCTATTTGTAACTCGTCCTATATATTTACGTATCTGTAAAAGGGTATAAATGCACTTAAGCTTGTCGTTCTTTAATCATGAGTACTTAGGTGTGCTTTAGACACCATTATTTTCTACTGTCAAGATGCTAGTATACTACTGCATGTAGGTATTTGTTTAGAAAGTATAACAATACTTTGGATTTCAGCATTGTTATCTTATTTGATAACATGCATTGACCATTGCACCTACCTAACTTCTTTCTAGCAAATTATATCAATTTGTTTGCTTATTTTGATGATGACTCATTGCATGTCGCATAAGTGTGATGACCATGTCGTAAAATTAACGTAGGACAGTAATTGAGCTTCACAAGAATCTGGAAAGGTACTATTTTGATGTCGTGTTGTTTCAACATTAGTGCAAGAGCATTTGGGACCTCCTAGGATTAGTCATCTTGCACTTCATGTTGTACTCCCTCCATCCCTAAATGTTTGACGCCGTTGACTTTTTTAAACATGTTTGACCGTTCGTCTTATTTAAAAAAATTAAGTAATTATTAATTTTTTTTATATCATTTGATTTATTGTTAAATATATTTTTGTGTATACATATAGTTTTACATATTTCACAAAAGTTTTTGAATAAGACGAATGGACAAACATGTTTAAAAAAGTCAACGGCGTAAAACATTTAGGGAAGGAGGGAGTATGAATTAGTACCTTCGACAACAAGTCTGTTTCAGCGGAATAGAATTATAGCAAAAAGAAAAGGCTAGTCTTCCTCGGGAGTAATTAACAACCCAAGAATTTTATGCAGAGGCTGAAACTGCTGATTGTGAGCAAGTAAGGTATATATACTCTAGACTGATTGAAGATGATGAGATCACAAGGAAAAGAGAGAGGAAGAAGGTGGTTAGGACTGTTTTTTATGCGTACTTTTGGCCTAATTGCTTTTTAGGGCGGAAAGAAATAAAGGTCTAAGTTCCACCCCCTCAAATCCCGGGCACTGCTCCCAATATGGTTCTCTAAAGAACAGTGGTCTTGTTGTACTAATCACTAAAGACGTGGCTTCATCTGCTCAAGTGTGAATTTGACCCTCAGCCATCTCTGTACTCCATATTTGAATGATGATTCCACATTAGTGCATAATTGAACATGAGTTGTCAATTCCTCCTGATTTGATTATCTGCAACTCGGTGGCTTTTGCTTTGAGTTTTTTTTTCAGAGACTTTGAGTAATTTTTTGATTGTAAGATTCACCAAAGTTTATACGTTGGGACCCTTGCGGTTGCAGGAACCTGCGGAATTGCGGAAAGCTGGTAACTGAAGAGCGGGAGAAGATTGTGAATATTCCTGACGGAAGTAATTGACTTAGTTTCTGTTCACCCTTTCAAGTTATTATCCTGCGTTGCATGTATAAATCTTTTCCCCTTTTGAGACTCTAATTCACAAGCTCCGTTAATGTTGGAACCTATTTGACAACAATGCTCATCCTTTATTATATGGTGCAGTCTATGGATCCTTTCTAAAGAAAGTGAATACCGAATGGATTTTCTCTGAACAAAAATCATAAATGTACTCCGATTAACATCTGTTTAGTGTGGATTCTAGCCCTCAAGTTTGTTGTGCTGGAATGGATGAAAGATAAATGAACTTATTATTTTTCATACAGCAGAAGAGTAAAAAAAAAGGAACTGTTTATTTTTCAGCTGACAGAAGAGTTAAAGATTAATGGAGCATGCAAGCCTGCAGCAACCGTTCTATGACTTCCATCCATCTGCTAAGGCTCACCATTAGGTACGCCAAAGGCAGCCAAACTTTTGTCCCGTCTAAGTTGTTTGTTTTTTTGTCATTAGTATCTACTATGCGGTGCCTTCAATTTTTCATTTTGATCAGTATAAGTTGTAGCTTTTACTGTAAGGGATGTGCAGTGCCTGAAATCAAAGCAAGACTATATAGGAGTATGCATGTATATAGGATTGATCGGTTTCAGTTCTTATCAGTTAGTAATACTCCTAGCACTTCATCTTAAGAAAACACCTAGCACTATGTGATTAGCTATTACTTCCTCCGTCCTAAAATGTAAGTATTTTTGAGGTTGACATGGGTATTAAGAAAATAGGTGAAAATGATTGAAAAATGTGTGTAATTGGTTGAAAAGAGAAAGTAGGTGAAAAAGAATGGTTGTGATTGGTTGAGAGGAGAAGGTAGGTAGAAAAATAGCTTCATGTTGAGACAAAGTACTGTGCTAGAAATAGCTATATTTTGAAACGGAGGTAGTAACTACCAGTAACAACTACTACTAACCAGTACCAATTGGTTAGATGCCTTCAACCTTTAACTGCATAATTAGACTTTTAACTGATAACCAGCACCAACCATTACGGTTAGCTCCCTCGATAGCACCAAGCCTGCATGGAACCTGACGAACACTGCAACACGACCCAGATAGCGAGATAGAGAGCCTGTTGCTTCCATTGGGAACTTCACATTTAGACGTGTCAAATCATTGGCACTGTTTGGGCAGGAAAAAGGTGCATCACGATTCTTATGAACAATCCCAGCCGTGAGACGACAGGTGCTGCTTGTTCGTGTCCTCGCAAAAAAAGACGACCTAATTTGGTCCGGTCGAGAGGGCGCAAGTCCCGATCCAACGGAATTAATTGGCAAGCAGCAAACTTAAGCTCATGGTCGAGCCGAGGGCACTACCAACACCCAATCAAACCCTATCTTAAATCCAAGCCATTGGCCTTTGTTGTGTGAAGCTCAAGTGAGGTTGCTGCCTTCTCTTCTTTTCATATTGTGCAGCATGGTTTTGTGGTCTGCCTTGGCCACAGCAACAAGTAGTAGATGAAATTGCACATCAGGAGACAGTAGTAGGAGCACACCACACCACCATGCAGATAAAACTGCACATCAGTAGCACTAGCAGCAGTAATGGTCCATGACTCCTCTTGATTGTTCCTTGTTCATTACTCCGTATTTCACTAGTTTGGAGTACACTGATGATGCTTGTTTGTGTGGCTAATGCATGCTCTTAATTGCATGGGGTTAAACAAATGGACACCTAGTAGAAGTAGTCACCACTCGCTAATGCTGTAGTGTTATACTCGCACATCTTACTCACATGATGCCTACTGCCTATCCCTGTCCTTGTGACTTGTATTCTTCTTGTCTTCAGCCCATCCATGTGCCCCCTCCCTCCCTCACCCCCTCATGCCTAGATTCTCTTCTTGGCACCGATCTTTTTCATACACGCCTTCGATCTCTTACCGACACCAATTTAATAAAGCAATCTTTGCTCCTATAATTGTTGCTTGCAAGTTTTTTCCTTCGCTTATTGATAGTACACAACATACACAATTACTTTCCTCATTTTCATAATCTTATTTGAAATATTTGTAGTGTGTATGGATGGACTCATTGAAAAATTGTTGACTTGCTATTTTTATGTTAATAATGTAACCTAGCTGGAATCATGCTTGATTCTGTTCAATAGTTTAAGTTATTTCTCCATGCTTATAGTAGGGCTACTATTATAAAATAAATACTAATTTTGCTGATACTTCCATTCCTCTGGAGAATGGAATCAATTGATGCCAGGGTTTATCTTCTTTCTGCATCATCCATTTCATGCATGCCGCTTTTTCTCATTTCAGATTATGTAGGGGCTTTATGTACAGCCTTTTAAGATCGAAGTACCTGTCAATCCATATCTTCAGGTATTTCTGCTTCAAAGATGCGCTTATACTGCAAAAGATTCCAGCTAATATCACATCATTTATACTAAATCCACAAGTTTGTACAAACAAATGGATTAGCCATCATGGAATGGAAAATTATTAAGGAGATACGCTCACGCGCCAAGCAACCCAAGAGTCCACTGTCTCACGTGATCCGTTGATCGCTTTAACTTGCTCATCTTTTCTTTTATTTAAAAGATGAGAAGAAATATATTGCGATTCGTCTCAGCAATGCCATTATATTAACTAGGTCCTACCGATCGACTTGATTTCAATCATTCTTAATTTACCATTGCCAGTTGCATGCCAAACTTCAAATCTCAGCATTTGGTCAAAATAATTTCATGTACTATATGCATGCTAGTACAAACAAAGTAGAACTAGACTTAACTGGATAATTAATTTAAGAATCTGGTAGTCTGGTAGATCTACTCTCTAGAGTATAGTGTGGTGAAAATTTTCGGGACTACTGTGCATGGGTAAATGTTTTATTATAGTCCCTTAATACATATGCTATCAGCTTGTCACAGCATATAGCTAGGCAGGTAATTATGGCTTGCGAGGATCTCTCTTTCTTTCTCCATTCCTTTCATCATCCATATGTAAAAAACTGACCAGCTTTTCATAACAGTTACCAGCTTTGTGCTTCCTTGCATGCTGATGTATCATTACTCCACATTTGCTCTACCAACATACTTGTGAACTAAGCTTGCCAACAGTATATTTTTCTGCTCCAGCTTAGCTGAATCAACCTGCAGGCGTTTTTACCGCTTTACCAGTAAAGTTATCTGAAATTTGCCCCTTAATCTATCTCATTATCTGCATAGTAAGTGTGTAGTAACCCGGTTTTCTTAACCGAGGAACAGAAAAGTGTGCTGTTTTTTATGGGGGTAATACAACTTACAATGCCTGCCTGCCCCAAATGGAAGCCCTAATTCCAATGTAAATACTCTGTAAGTTCTACTCATTGGAATTATCTTCTACGGGATTAGAGGTGCTGTGTCCTGGTTAATTAGGACTGCTCATTTACCAATGGGAATTTGGAGTGGGGGGTAGATCTAGATCTGTGAGCCTGCAAAATTTTCAGTACATAGCGAGTAATTTTTAACTGCTGCTAATGGCGGCTTCCTCGCAATTAACACAAAGTACAAGAAAGGCAGGGTAATAAACTAGTTTATTACTGCTACTTGGCAATGAAAAGGATGAGCTATGTAGCAGTAGATCTCATCTAACCTAGAACATGTGCTGCCCTCCATTTAGGTCTGTAGATCTAATCCTTTTGTTTAACCCTGCATCGCTGACAGCCACTGTAAGAAAGAACTGTACTATATGCAATACAATACGATTGTTACTGCATGGAATGAACTGTTCTTGCGTGTCATGTGTGTGTTACCACTTAACCCACCAAGAGGGCCAGCTGTGTTGTCTCCCTTTTCACCTTTCATTTCAACTCTATGAGATTCTTGCTTCAGTTGGTTTTTTTCACCCTGCAATGCCCATGATCACTAACACCAGTCCTTACCAACTCTTTTACACTATGACAAAGGCCTCAAGCAATATCTTGCTGTCTGCTAATCCTGTTCTAGATTAATTGTTACATTTCCAAGATATTATTGGCTTCTTTTTTTTTTTAATGGAAGTTCTTGGCTTCTTTCACACAGAATCGCTTTATCAACTGCAATTGAAATTTGGCACCTGTCAATTCTAAATTCATTTTGTGTTCAGAAAATTAAACCTATTACTGCATGGTGGGTTGCAGCTAGTGAAATGCATCAAATCAGAGTAATTAATCTGCAACTCTTACTTACCTTATTTTATCTTATCATCCATGTCACAGGCTTTCCATGAAGTTACCTGACCTCCTGATGCAACGGAACAGCTGCCTGTGGCCTTGATGCACCACCATCTTTCCCTGAGGACCAAAGCTGTTGCAGCAGTTAAAAAAACACCATCACGGCACCGCCTCTCCCCTCTCTGTCAACTCCAGTTTTGCCAAAGCAAAAGCACTTAGGCAGCGTTCGTTCCGGTGAGTTGGAGGAAGAAAGCACATCGTTTTCCGCGTGCACGCTTCCCAAACTACTAAACGGTGTGTTTTTTGCAAAAATTTTCTATAGGAAAGTTCTTTTAAAAAATCACATTAATCAATTTTTGAAATTTAAAATAGTTAATAATCAATTAATCATGAGCTAATGGCTCACTTCGTTTTGCGTATCTTCCCAATCTCCTCAATCCTCTCCTCCTCAAACACACACTTAGTCGTTGGTGATGAGTAACCCTATCTCTCTCTCAATCAAGCCTTCCTCCCTTCAAAATTTTAAACCCAAATCAAGCCTTCCTCCCTTCAAAATTTTAAACCCAAATCAAGCCCTCCATTACTGCCATGATCAGCCATAGATAACATGATGAGCACTGCACTGGAACTGAATGCATCATATCATCAGCATGCATTGGATTGCAATAAACAAGTACAAGAGGAGGGGACAGGGGTGCGGTGTGTCCTGACCCAACCGGTGGCCTTGGATCCGGAGATTCTGCAGACACACATGACACACCTCTCCTCTCTTTTAACATTGTCAGCTGCTTAAACCTCTCCATTAATCTAATCAAGCACAACTCCAGTTCCTGCTTACTGCCACCTAATCTGCCATTTTCTTTTTGATTGTTTGCTAGTATCTCTTTCCATGGAGACATAAGAATTGCACCTCCTCCTTGGCCATGGTATGTCTCCCCCCTATCTCTCTCTACTAAAACCTCTCACCTCACCACCAATCCACCTACTAGTCTTGCAGAGTTGCAAGCAAACTACTATCTTGTCTCTCACTTAGCCTTCCAACACAAGCAAGAACCGAGATTATCTGCATGTGACACGCCAACATTTCAAGCTGATTCTACAATTCTACAGCATCCATCAGCTCAGCTCAGCTGAGCTCAGCTTTCAGTTTTGTTGCAGCAGTGTACTTTCAGACAGTACAGTGTCAAAACTGTCAAGTGTGTGTGGTTTCAGTGACTTGATTGGTTCGTAGAGTAGAGAGAGATGCCTCCTGGTCTGAGCAGGAGGAGGCGGCCGGACGCGGCGGCGCTGCTGTGCTGCGTGGTCGCCGTCGTGGCGGCGTGCATGGTCGGCGGCGCCCTCGCCGCCGACGCCCAGGGCGCGGCGCTGCTCGCGTGGAAGCGCACGCTGCGCGGCGGCGACACGGCCTTGCCTGACTGGAACCCCGCCGACGCGTCGCCGTGCCGGTGGACGGGCGTGAGGTGCAATGCCAATGGGCGAGTCACCGAGCTGAGCCTCCAGCAAGTTGACCTGCTCGGCGGCGTGCCGGACAACCTGTCCGCCGCCATGGGCACCACGCTGGAGCGGCTGGTGCTCGCCGGCGCCAACCTGTCCGGCCCGATCCCGGCGCAGCTCGGCGACCTGCCGGCGCTGACCCACCTCGACCTCAGCAACAATGCGCTCACCGGCTCGATCCCGGCGAGCCTGTGCCGGCCGGGGAGCAAGCTGGAGAGCCTGTACGTGAACTCGAACCACCTGGAGGGCGCCATCCCGGACGCCATTGGCAACCTCACGGCGCTCCGCGAGCTCATCATCTTCGACAACCAGCTCGACGGCGCCATCCCGGCGTCCATCGGGCAGATGGCCAGCCTCGAGGTGCTCCGCGGCGGCGGCAACAAGAACCTCCAGGGCGCGCTCCCGCCAGAGATCGGCAACTGCTCCAAGCTCACCATGCTCGGCCTCGCCGAGACCAGCATCTCCGGCCCGCTCCCGGCGACCCTCGGCCAGCTCAAGAACCTCAACACGCTCGCCATCTACACGGCGCTGCTCTCCGGCCCGATCCCGACGGAGCTCGGCCGGTGCACCAGCCTGGAGAACATCTACCTGTACGAGAACGCTCTGTCCGGCTCCATCCCGGCGCAGCTCGGCGGCCTCGCCAACCTCAAGAACCTCCTCCTGTGGCAGAACAACCTCGTCGGCGTCATCCCGCCGGAGCTCGGCGCGTGCACGGGCCTCGCCGTCGTCGACCTGTCCATGAACGGCCTCACCGGCCACATCCCGCCGTCGCTCGGCAACCTCTCGTCGCTGCAGGAGCTCCAGCTCAGCGTCAACAAGGTGTCCGGCCCCATCCCGGCCGAGCTGTCGCGGTGCACCAACCTCACCGACCTCGAGCTCGACAACAACCAGATCTCCGGCGCCATCCCGGCCGAGCTCGGCAAGCTCACGGCGCTCCGCATGCTCTACCTCTGGGCCAACCAGCTCACCGGCACCATCCCGCCGGAGATCGGCGGCTGCGCCGGCCTCGAGTCACTCGACCTGTCGCAGAACGCGCTCACCGGGCCCATCCCCCGCTCCCTCTTCCGGCTGCCGCGGCTGTCCAAGCTGCTGCTCATCGACAACACCCTCTCCGGCGAGATACCGCCGGAGATCGGCAACTGCACGTCGCTGGTCCGGTTCAGGGCGAGCGGCAACCACCTCGCCGGCGACATACCTCCCGAGGTCGGTAAGCTTGGCAGCCTCAGCTTCCTCGACCTCAGCACCAACAGGCTCTCCGGCGCCATCCCGCCGGAGATCGCCGGCTGCCGGAACCTCACGTTCGTCGACCTCCACGGCAATGCCATCGCCGGCGTGCTGCCGCCGGGACTTTTCCAGGGCACGCCGTCGCTGCAGTATCTTGACCTCTCGTACAACGCCATCGGCGGCACGATCCCGGCGAACATCGGGATGCTCGGGTCACTCACCAAGCTTGTTCTCGGCGGGAACCGGCTCTCCGGCCAGATACCGCCGGAGATTGGGTCGTGCTCGCGGCTCCAGCTGCTTGACCTCAGCGGCAACTCGCTCACCGGCGCGATTCCGGCGAGCATCGGCAAGATTCCCGGGCTGGAGATCGCTCTCAACCTCAGCTGCAACGGCTTGTCCGGCGCGATACCCAAGGGGTTCGCCGGGCTGGCGCGGCTCGGCGTGCTCGACGTGTCGCACAACCAGCTCACCGGCGACCTCCAGCCGCTGTCCGCGCTCCAGAACCTCGTCGCGCTCAACATCTCGTACAACAACTTCACCGGCCGCGCGCCGGAGACGGCGTTCTTCGCGAGGCTGCCGGCGAGCGACGTGGAGGGCAACCCGGGGCTATGCCTCTCGCGGTGCCCCGGCGACGCCAGCGACCGGGAGCGCGCGGCGCGGCGCGCCGCCCGCGTCGCGACCGCCGTGCTCCTCTCCGCGCTCGTCGCCCTCCTCGCCGCCGCGGCGTTCGTCCTCTTCGGCCGGCGCCGGCAGCCGCTGTTCGGCGGCGGGTCGACGGGCCCCGCCGACGGCGACGGCAAGGACGCCGACATGCTGCCGCCGTGGGACGTCACGCTCTACCAGAAGCTGGAGATCAGCGTGGGCGACGTGGCGCGCAGCCTCACGCCGGCGAACGTCATCGGGCAGGGCTGGTCCGGGGCGGTGTACCGCGCGAGCATCCCGTCCACCGGCGTCGCCATCGCCGTCAAGAAGTTCCGGTCCTCTGACGAGGCGTCCGTCGACGCGTTCGCCTGCGAGGTCGGCGTGCTGCCGCGCGTGCGCCACCGCAACATCGTGCGCCTCCTCGGCTGGGCGGCCAACCGCCGGACACGCCTCCTCTTCTACGACTACCTCCCAAACGGCACCCTCGGCGGCCTCCTCCACGGCGGCGGCGCCGCCATTGGCGCCGCCGTGGTGGAGTGGGAGGTGCGGCTCTCGATCGCCGTCGGCGTGGCCGAGGGCCTCGCCTACCTCCACCACGACTCCGTGCCGGCGATCCTCCACCGCGACGTCAAGTCCGACAACATCCTCCTCGGTGAGCGCTACGAGGCGTGCCTCGCTGACTTCGGCCTCGCCAGAGTCGCCGACGACGGCGCCAACTCGTCGCCGCCGCCGTTCGCCGGATCGTACGGATACATCGCTCCTGGTACGTTCGACCTTACCTTACTTCCGATCAGTAGCGGTTAAGTTGGTTACAAGGAGCACCGTCCGATTCCATCTCGAGCTACACTGACGGCTGTGATTGAATCCTCTGATCTGTGTGCAGAGTACGGGTGTATGACCAAGATCACGACCAAGAGCGACGTGTACAGCTTCGGAGTCGTACTACTAGAGATAATCACCGGCCGCCGACCAATAGAAGCAGTTTTCGGCGAGGGCAAAACCGTGGTGCAATGGGTACGCGAGCACCTCCACCGGAAACGTGATCCCGCGGAGGTGATTGACTCGCGGCTACAGGGCCGACCGGATACCCAAGTCCAAGAGATGTTACAAGCTCTCGGAATCGCCCTACTATGTGCTAGCACCCGCCCGGAGGACCGGCCGACCATGAAGGATGTGGCAGCATTGTTACGTGGCCTTCGACACGATGATAGCGCCGAGGCCCGAAAGGCCGGGTCTGGGTCGGCCATAAAGTGGGCCGATCCAAGACAGCCCGGCTCACCAACTAAGCCGATGGCCCAAGCCCAGGCCCATTCCCACACCAGCTCACTGGCCTACTCAACAACCGGGAGTGTGTAGTGTAAGTCTAATCCAGAAGGGATCAGCCGAACAAAGCACTGTGATGTCTGTGGCAATGTGATGGTGACTGTGTCGTCGTTGAGCTCACCTCGGCCGGGCGGCGCTCGCCGCCGGCGACAAGCCGGCGTGGACAAGCTGGGGTCGGTGGAGTGGATCGGAGGAGGCAAAGGTGGGGAAGAAGAATATGAGGAAGACGCCACCTTGCACGAAACAAATTAAGCAGCAATAATTCCTCCTCGTGTACTGTACCATACATAGCAGTAGCTGGTGCAATGCATCTGGTATTCTGTTGTATTTATGTATATTAACCCAGGGTAATTAATATCTTGGTAATCTATGATCAAATGATTGTGTTCCGGGACTTTCTCCATTGTCGCGTCGCGTTAGTTTTGGCTGTGCCTGGCGTGTGGCTCGAGCTAGCACTACTGTACACTGTACTGCTCTGTCGAGCTAGGTGATGATTTGTACTAGTTGCCTGCACCTAGCCCTGCAGAAAAACAGACCTAAGTTTGACTATCAGCTTTTAGAATTCTACTTTTACATCATACGATTTACTATATGTTTTTAGATTTACCCTGAGTAGTACTACATAGTAATATACATAAATCATGTATTGTTAAAATATACTCCATGCATTCCATTTTGATCATTCTTTAAGGTTTTTAAGGTTTTCTCAAAATGATCATCATATAACAAGTGTATCTTTATTTATTTGTGCAAAGAGTAAACGTGTAAAATTGAATATGTTGCACGCAACAAACTAAGATTAATTTCTATTGATGCAATGACATGCAATATTTAAAACATGAGTAATCTACCGGATACGAAGCGATGAAACACTTTAACCGATGAGAATTAATTTGAGATGATAAATATTTTGGTGTTCTTGGTCTTGGTGTCATTTGCTTAGGGGATGATCAAAGTCGGATTGAGGGAAATGTTGGTAGTCAAAGTTAGGAATATTTCACTTAAAACAAAACTAAAATGACAAGTAATTTAAAACGGGGAGTATAAAAGTTCTTCTCTCCAAATAGGTTTTTATACAGTTCAGACCAATCAACCACCCCTGCATTATTCGCAAAGTCCCTGCACAAATCTTGACGCACTTTATATAGATGGGATAAAAGAAGTTTTGGCATGAGGAGATCCATTTGGCCGTGGGTCAGGCAGGCCGTCAGGCTGCCGGCCTGATGATAAAGTTGCCGAGAATGAAAAGGACGCACTACCGAATGCCGGTAAGAGGGGTACTCAGTCTCAGTGCCGATCGACGAAACGCTCTTTTCACTGCAACAAGATCGGCAAGCTTCCAAATGTTCAGGTCACCTGCTTAATTACTGTTTGCTTCTTCTGAACATGGGAGAGGAGTTAAGACCCTCTTTGTCAGGGAATGGACAGATGGAATGTTCAGAGATATGTGGGGCTTCCAACACTAATGACTCTCCTACTACCTGCTGGATTAATTCATGCATGGTTCATGGATGAATTATGCAGTTGCAGTCTTGCAGATCTGCAGTAGTTGGAGTGAAATCGGGTGTGTTTAGTCGCCAAAATTAGAAGTTTGGTTGAAATTGAAATGATGTGATGGAAAAATTAAAAGTTTATGTGTATAAGAAAGTTTTGACGTGATGAAAAAGTTAAAAGTTTGAAGAAAAAGTTTGGAACTAAACAAGGCCCTACTATACGTTGATTTCAGGTTGCATGCATGCACTTCAGCTCCTCCAATGGACGTCTCTTCTACAAAAAAAGCGAAATTTCTAAAGCTTTATTTGGAATTCAGGATTCTTTTGCGGAGAATTTTGAAACTGTTTAATGTACAGTTCTTTGAATGACATCTTGGCTTTGGTATCTTTGTCTACAGGGTATGCGAGCGGATGCGGTTGAACGGTGCATATCCAGCCAAGCGGAGAGCGACGGCTACTGTGCTTGTTTCAAGGGATTACAGCGAATGTATCAGGGAGGTTTGTCCATGTCATTCTAAGCTTTCCCTGGCCTCCTTGTGCTTGATGGCTTCTTCCTCTTGTCCAGAAATGGAGATTGGACAAGGAACAGCCCACCGTCCTGTGTGCACCATGCATGTTCACCGTATGTTGATGATAACTTGTTGATCGAATCAATCATCCTAGTAGGCCCATCAGCCCATACACTAATACTACATGCGCCGATTGTAGAGATGAACTTGATAGTGCAGTTGCCAGGTATGTATGATTTCAATCCCGAGGTAACGAGGTCGATCTCGTGTTCAATCCCCAACACATTTACAATTTCTTCTTAAAACAAATATTTGGGGGACGTCTTTCCCTCCAAATCTCGAAAAAACTACATGCGTCGATTTTACAATATTTTTCATAGCTATATATAAACCTAACATTAATTATTAATTTCTATATGTTACAACAGATCTCAATAATATCTATTAGATGTGATGGGCTAGAAATGTAATTGATTTCTAATTTGGACAAGATGCTTTCAAGCAATCATATCATCAGCCGAGAATTGATCATACACGAGTAAAAATAGTGCAATATTTTAAAATAAAATACAACGCAAATAGGGGGGAATCACTAGATGTGTGTGGTGCTAAGACTCCACTTACCAATGTTCAAATCCTTGTCCTACCAGCTAGTGTCCGCAATTACGCCAACGCGAGGGTGCTTTTAGTATGGTACAAAAATGTATTGTTGTGCATTGGTCTTCTCTTGAATGTTTATCAAAGAAGAAGAGTACTCGTGAAAGTGTGAGCATAGTGTGTGCACATTTTCCGTGTAATCAACGGCAGAGACAAGCCTAGGATAGTTTGGGCTTGAGCACTAAGCTTGTCTCCATAATCATGCTTAAATTCTTTTCAACCAATCATGTAATTTTTTGAGAAAATTACTATCTCAGTTGAGCCTACTCGATACTTAGGTTTAGATAATTTCTTGCTCCACCATTGCGTGTAATCTAAAAAATGCAACACATAAGTATGGCTCTGATTGTCTGATCTATGACTAATAAACCGTTAAAAAATAAACTAAGCAATAAAAATAATTTACAGGTAAAACTTCCATATCATTGCTTTTAGTTCAAAAGCCAATAAAAATAAAACCTCAAAATCAACTTAAAATCAAGTTTTAGAATTTAAATTTTGGCTCTCGCTAGATAACAAGCAAACGAGATTGCAGGCATGTTCAGATTATAGCCAAAATAAACCTTACCAAGTTTTGGCAATGCCAAAATTTTAGCAAGATGGCCATATTGCCAAAATTTTGGCAGGATTTCTGAAAGGGTCAATTAGGCCTAGAGGGGGGGGGGTGAATAGGCTAATTTAAAACTTTATGCGGAAGCTAAAACTGAGTTAGGGTCGGAAAGTCTGATCCACAGTCAGACTATCCGAAAATATCAGATAGTCTGATGTCAAATCAGACTGTCTGATCCACTAAAAGAACACTACAAGTAGATCTAGTGCACAAACAAGAGTATGGCGCAAACAATGACTAGATCTATAGTGGCACAAAAAACAAAGCTAAATAATGGGAGAAGAGATATCACCAACAATGAAGTTCACCGAGTTGTTCCCGGAGTTCAAATCCTTGAGGGGATTCTACTCTCCGTTGAGGAGCTCACTAAGAGCCGGGTCTTTGCTAACCCTTTCCTCAAGAGGTTGCACTAAGCACTCCTCCTTCCACTAAGGGGTATCTCTTTCCTTGCGGAGGCGAGATCCGGCCTTCACAAACTTCTCTCGGCCAACCACACGTAGATTGGTGGCTCGGGAGTGACACCTAGCCGTCTAGGAGTCCTCAACCTCCAAGAGTAACAAACACCACACAACTCTTGGTCAAACCCTAGTGCTCAAGATCGAGTGAAACACACACTAGGCCCTCAAACCCCAAATCCACAACCACCAAGATCCACCACACAAAGAACAAGAGGGGATTTGAGAGAGGGAGAGAGAGCTCAAAGATCCAAAGCACCTTAGCACCAAGCTCAACCCAAAGTGAATGTGACTGAATGAGTTGGGTAACCCTAGAAAAGGGTTAGGTGGGGGGGTATTTATAGAAGCCCCCAAAATGTGGCCGTTGGGAGAGAATCTTTTCATCCCACCTCGGAAAGTCCGAGGTGACATCGGATAGTCCGATGTTTTTGACCCCCAAGCAGGCCAGAGACAGAGAACGAAATTCTGGAGAATTTCGGACAATCCGATCGATCGGATAGTCCGATGTCATATCGGATATTCTGTTATTTTTTAACCAAGAATTTCATCCTCTCACAGAGACTCAAGTTCCATTGAATTTCGGAGTCTCTGGATCATCGGATACTCCGATCACATCGGATAGTCTGATTTAAAACTCACTCAAAAGGAATAAAAAGCAATTCAAAACAGAGAGTGAAGTTCTGAGAAATTTCAGATAGTCCGACGTATCGGATAGTCCGACCTTATATCGGATAGTCCGATATTTTTTAGCCAACACTCAGACCGAAGACAGTGAGCAAAGTTCTGTGAAATTTCGGATAGTCTGAGCATTGGATAGTCTGATCAACATCGGATAGTCCGACAGACATAAAACAGGAACACTTCAAATAAATGATTTTGAGCACTAGTGTTCTACCAATTATATGCATGTGGCATCCCTCTTAATAGTACGACATCCTAATACTCAAGAACACAAGATATAGATGGATTAGAAGACAATTACCACAAAAGATGCCGCAATACTTATTGTGTTGACATCCACTCCTTTTTCATCCTTTCATACATCTCAACAAAAAGCATTAGTTACCCTCTAATTGTGTTGTCATTAACACCAAAATAAATGAGGGGTCCTAGATACACTTTCAATCTCCCCCTTTTTGGTGATTGATGACAACACACTTAGAAGTAATAAAAGATTACGATTTTGGTGGAGCTCCCCCTAAAGATATGCTAGAAATGAAATAGGAGAGCTCCCCCTCAATCTATGCACTAGATTAGAAATGACAATATAACCTCATGCATATGCCAATGACAAGATATTTCACACAATTGAGCATGGATAAAAGATAATTGCACATAACAAGACACAAAAGCCCAAGATTCGACTAACCATCACGAAAGGAGATAGATTAGAGATTTTTGTTGATAGGTGGTTCTCCCCCTTTGGCATCAAGGCACCAAAAGGGAAAAAGAGGATCACTCATCCTCATCAGAATCCTCGCCCTCCTCACTTGAGTCCTCAGCATAGTCACCTTCCTCCTCCTCTTCTTCTTCCTCCATAGGAGCCTTGCCACGATCCGCACGAGAGGAGCTTGCCTCAGCTGCAAAAGGGTCCTCAATCACATCCTCCCCACTGTCCTCAACCTCAGAACCATCGGGAGAACACGGCAAATGGGCGTTGCGAAGGAGGGTCTTGATCCGTCGAGTGTCCTTCTTCCTTGCTCTGCGTTCCTTGGCTTGCCGAACTGGGATGGTCTTGCATAAGTTGAAGATGGACTTGAAGAACCTCAAGGACGAGTTGGAGTCCGGCTTGGTGACGGTAGCGGAGGGACCGGCATGAGAAGAAGCACGAGTGGTTTGTCCAGTCGGCACAGCAGCAGCCTTGATGGGACGGACTTGGTAACCGGTATGTGCCACCTCCTTGTGAAACTTCTTCTTGGACACAATCTCAATCATCTTCATAATGTAAGGCCCATAGCCAAGTCCTCGCTTAGGCATCATGGAGATAAGCCGGATTTCTTCAAAGATGAAGTCAAAGGCGTCAAAGAGCTGTGGGTGAGCCTTCATCTTGTAAAGCAAATTTCTTGTATAGGCAAGGACGTTGCTAGCATCACCTTCCTTGGGATTGAGAGTTTTGCGCAAGAGCTTGTTGAGATAGGCATAGAAGGGAAGGAGACCTTTGATGGTGCCTAACTCATAGTCCATATCTTGGTACAAGAAGTGAAGAGAATTTGTGTCCATGGGCTTCTCATCATGAATCTTGACACGATTGGTGCGAGAGCGAGCCGGAAACCCCAAAATGGCAGCAAACTTGGCATATGTCACGTAGTATATGATGCCATCTGTCATCCAATGAATAGTCTTTTCTTTGTTGGGCTCAAAGTAAACTGTGGCATAGAATTGTGCGATGATTCCTTTGCACCATGGGTATTGCAAGCCCATGAGTTCCTTCAAGTTTTGCCGAGCACAAGCTTCAATGACTTCATCAATAATTGAATCATGCAACTCCTCCATATACTTCCAATCAACCCACTGCATAAGAATTGCCCCCTTCTTAGGTGCAATCACTGTCTCATAGTAATCCTGCTGAAAAAGGTTCCAAAACCGAGGATCGGTGGACAACTGTTGAAATTTGTAGGGATCTTTCTTACGCTCTTTCTCCACTTCAGTCCACTTGCGGTTCCACCTTATGACTCTCCGATGATAATTAGGATCTCTAGAGGGAGCAGTGATAAAGAAAGGCCCTTCTTCCTGAGCGACAATGTCCTCTTCTAACTGAATCTCTTCCTCAAAGGATGGTGCATGAGAACCACTACCTTGACCCGGCTCAGAAGAATCCGTAGGATTGCCTCTCCTTACTTTTCTAGCAGGTGCACTTGATCCTTCTCCACTGACTCGACTGCGGCGAGGAGGAAGAGGAGCACCACGCTCCACATTAGCCACTTGAGCTGCTTGGTCAGAGGCTTGAGTTTGCGCGTCAATGGCATCTTTGCGGGATTCGGACATACGCCGTATAGCATGACGAGCCTTGGAAGAGGGAGAGCGACCTCGAGAACTCATTGTCCCACGGCGAGAGTAAACTTGATTCTTGAACTGACCCTTGATCATGAGGACACACTGATTTAGAACAGAGGATAATGATTAAGAAGAAGTGAAAGAAGAATATTTAAATGTGAAGCAAGGAGAAATTTGGACTGGGCCAAAAGGAGGTCGGATAGTCTGATTTGACGTCGGACTATCCGATGTACATCGGACTATCCGGCGGCATATCAGACAATCCGACAGCCTTTTGCCCTAGACCAACAAATCTCGATTCACACAAAAATATCCAATGGAATCAAAGGATCTTCTAGGTACTAGATCTAGGCACTAAAACAAGAAGATTCACCGAAGGAAATCTTGAAATAATACACCATGAGGGAGATCGAGGAAAAACAAGGAAATACCTCAAGAACCACTAAGAGAATCACTGGGGAACCAGTGATTTGGAAGGAGTTGAGGGAGGGAAACCACCCTAAAGCGAAGGAATAGCAATCGGAGACTCCGAAACGAAGATTTTTGGTGGCCTAGAACTAGGGTTTGGAGTGGAGAAGAGGGGTGGAGAGAGAAACGACTGAGACAAATGACTGAAGGGGTAAGAAAGAGTTACCCCCGGGGAGGTTAAGTCCCCTTGCCCTTGGCCCCACGTCGGATAGTCCGATTTGAAATCAGACTGTCCGATTGTGGTTGGATAGTCTGACTTGATGTCAAACAGTCCGACATCCTTTGTGGCAGAGACAATAAAGGATGGCTCAAGGAAGATTTTTTCAACAACATTTTGATAGGATGAACTCGATGGCTAGACTATTACTTGGACAAATGCAGCAAAAGAAAGAAAACTAGGCACCCTCGAGAGAGGGAATGTACGAATCTATAGCAAATTGTGCAAGGACCAAGATTCATTAGAGAATGAGATCCCCGTACACATAGATTTCAAGTTATCCACATAGATTATGACTAGTGTTTATTCATGAATTGAATGTTCACTTTGTCATGATGTGGCAAGCAAACCTATTCTAGTAAATGCAAAACACATGCATGCAAAAGATCAAGCCACATTCCGAGAATCCAAGATATTTAGCTCACTTCTCAACTCACAAAACTTAGCTTCATCTAGAGGCTTGGTGAAGATATCCGCCATTTGTCGGTTCTCACATGTTGGATGTCTATGTCGCCTCTTGTGGAATGGTCTCTCAAGAAATGGTGGCGAATATCTATATGCTTGGTTCGGGAATGTTGGACGGGGTTATTGGCTAACTTAATGGCGCTCTCATTGTCACATAGGAGTGGGATTTTGGACACATTTAGGCCATAGTCTCTCAAGGTTTGCTTCATCCAAAGAAGTTGAGCACAACAACTCCCCGCCGAAACGTATTCCGCTTCGGCGGTGGATAGGGCGACGGAGTTTTGCTTCTTGGAAAACCAAGAAACAAGGGACCTACCCAAGAATTGGCAAGTACCCGATGTGCTTTTCCTATCCACTTTGCACCAGGCATAATCCGCATCGTCATAACCAATGAGATCAAACCTCGCTCCCTTAGGATACCAAAGACCAAGGTTAGGTGTGTGCACTAAATATCTAAGAATTCTCTTCACGGCCACAAGGTGACACTCCTTTGGAGCGGCTTGAAATCTTGCACACATGCACACACTAAGCATAATATCGGGCCTAGATGCACAAAGGTAAAGAAGTGAGCTAATGATGGAACGGTATACCTTTTGATCGACGTCTTTACCTTGCTCGTTGAGGTCGAGGTGGCCATTTGATGGCATGGGAGTGTGGATTGGCTTGGCGTTCTCCATCCCAAACTTCTTGAGCATGTCCTTCAAATACTTTATTTGGCAAATGAAAGTTCCTTCCTTTAGTTGCTTGATTTGAAGGCCGAGGAAGAACTTTAATTCACCCATCATGGACATCTCAAAACGTTTGGTCATCATCCTACTAAACTCTTCACTAAAAGACTTGTTAGTAGAACCAAATGTAATGTCATCGACATATATTTGGCACACAAAAATATCATTATCATGTCTTTTAGTAAAAAGAGTTGAATCGGCTTTCCCGATTTCAAAGCCGTTCTTCACAAGAAAATTGCGAAGACACTCATACCAAGCTCTATGGGCTTGCTTAAGCCCGTAGAGTGCCTTGTGGAGTTTGTACACGTGGTTGGGATACTTCGGATCCTCGAAGCCAGGTGGTTGCTCCACGTATACTAACTCGTTGATAGACCCATTGAGGAAGGCGCTTTTGACATCCATTTGATATAGCTTAAAATTGAGGTTAGTAGCAAAAGCAAGCAATATGCGAATCGACTAAAGTCTAGCTACCGGCGCAAAAGTTTCACCGAAATCTAATCCTTTGATTTGGGTGAACCCTTGCGCCACTAACCTCGCCTTGTTCCTTATTACGACCCCGGCCTCGTCTTGCTTGTTGCGGAAGATCCACTTTGTGCCAATCACATTTTGCCGAGGTCGCTCCACCAAAGTCCACACTTCATTCCGGGTGAAATTATTCAACTCCTCTTGCATTGCCATCACCCAATCCGGATCATTTAGAGCTTCTTCCACCCTTAGAGGTTCAAGAGAAGACACAAACGAATAATACTCACAAAAATTTGCAATACGAGAACGAGTGGATACTCCCTTGTTGATGTCTCCTAAGATGTTGTTGATGTCTCCTAAGATGTTGTCGGTGGGATGATCTCTTTGGATACTTTGGTGGATTCTTGGGCGAGCTAAGTTGATCGGTGAGGGTGGCACTTGCTCGCCTTCTTCACCTTGATCCATGCTTGAGGTAGAGGGAACGTCGGCTTGGGTTGATGTAGGTGGCTCCACTTGTGTTGAGGAAGAGGCTCCTTGTTGTGGCTCCCTAGGGCGCACGTCCCCAAGAGCCAATCTTTTGATTGCTTCGCTCGGATCCTCCTCTTCACCTAACACATGTGAGTCAACTTGCTCTACTTGAGAGCCATTAGTTTCGTCAAATGTCACATCACGCGCAATTTCAACAATACCGGAGGTTTTGTTGAAAACGCGGTATGCGCATTCATTTGACCCATACCCAAGCAAGAATCTCTCATCCACTTTGGAAGCGAACTTAGAGGATCTAGCCTTCTTATTAAGAATGTAACACTTACTACCGAAAACACGAAAGTAAGAGACATTTGGTTTGTTACCGGTAAGAAGCTCATAGGGAGTCTTCTTAAGAAGGCGGTGAAGATAAAGGCGGTTGATGGTGTGGCATGCGGTGTTGACGGCTTCGGCCCAAAAACGGTCCGATGTCTTGTACTCATCCAACATGGTCCTCGCCATCTCAATGAGAGTCCTATTCTTCCTCTCGGCCACTCCATTTTGTTGAGGTGAATATGGAGCCGAGAACTCGTGCTTGATGCCTTCTTCATTAAGGAAACTCTCGATGCATGTGTTCTTGAACTCCTTGCCATTGTCGCTTCGAATGTTCTTGATCTTGAGGTCGAACTCGTTTTGTGCTCTTCTTGCAAACTTCTTGAAGATAGCTTGTGTCTCACTCTTGTCATGCAAAAAGAACACCCACGTGAAGCGTGAAAAGTCATCAACAATAACAAGACCATATTTGTTACCTCCAATGCTTAGATAAGCAATTGGTCCGAAGAGGTCCATGTGGAGAAGCTCCAATGGTCTTGTAGTGGTCATCACATTCTTGACGGGGTGATGTGCTCCAATTTGTTTGCCGGCTTGACATGCGCTACACACCCTATCTTTCTCAAATTGAACATTTGTTAGTCCAAGGATGTGATCGTGCTTTAGAAGCTTGTGAAGATTCCTCATACCAACATGGGCTAGCCTCCGATGCCAAAGCCACCCTGTGTTGGACTTAGCCACTAAGCATGTCTCATGTTTGGCTTTACTTGAGGAAAAATCCACAAGGTAAAGCTTTCCCTTGAGAACACCCTTAAAGACTACCGAGGAATCATTCCTTCTATAGATGGTCACATCAACATCGGTAAAAAGACAATTATAACCCATAGAACATAATTGAGAAACGGACAAAAGATTGTAGTTTAGAGATTTTACCAAGAGAACATTGGCAATGGAAAGATCATTAGAGATTGCAATCTTACCCAATCCCATAACCTTTCCCTTTCCATCGTCCCCGAAGACTATGTTATCTTGTGAAGTGTCATTTGGATCAAGAGATGAAAACATTGATTCTTCTCCGGTCATGTGATTGGTGCATCCACTATCAATCACCCAACTTCTTCCACCGGAGACATATTCCTACAAGAGATCAATTTCTAGTTTTAGGTACCCATACTTGCTTGGGTCCTCTCATGTTAGTAACAAGTGCCTTAGGCACCCAAAGTACTCTCTTGATAGAAATATTCTTGCTCCTTGGGCCTACATACTTAGCAACAACACGACCACTAGCATTCTTCCTAAGAACATAAGATGCATCAAAAGAACAATGTGAAGCATAATCATTAGGAAGGATACTTTTGGCCTTAACAAAATTGCTAAGACCTTGAGGCCTCTTGATCATCACACTCTTGTCCACCTTCCCTTTTAGTGGAGGAACATACCCAAGACCCTCATGATTGAAGTTGTCCCTTTGATAGCCTAGGTACTCCTTTAGGGCCTTACTACCCATGTGGCACTTAAGTAGGCCATTGTGAAGGAGTCCCATAAGCTTCTCATTTTGCTTTTGCAAAGCACTCAAGGAAATAGAGTTAGTAGCACAAGCTTCAATATCAATATTTTTGCACCTCACACATGGTTCATTGCTTGGGACAATTTTGGAGCGCGATGCCTCGCTAGGGAGAGAGACACTACTCTTTAAGGTTTCGAACTTCTCTTCAAGGGAGAGGTAAGCTTTGTCCAAGCCATCCACTCTCTCTTGAAGTTGAGCGTTCGCCACCTCAAGATTAGCATAAGACTCTTTGGTTTGCTTGTAAAGCCGTACCAAAGCCTTATTTTTCTCTCTCCTGAGCAAGTTCACTCTTGAGTTCATGAGACCGTTCTTTCTTACGAATGAGCAATTCCTCTTGCCTCTCAAGGGTTGCATATTGATCCTCGATTCTCCCAAGCAACTCACTCAAGTGTGGTATGGATTCCTTGGTTATGGATTTGAACAACTCGTCATCCATAACCTCATCCTCAACATCTTCCTCCTCATCACTAATAAGATCAACATTAAATAACTTGAGGGGAGAAGGTACCTTAGGCTCCTTTGCCATGAGGCAAATGGGAGCATCCTCATCACTTGAATAAGCGAAGAGCCTCGGTGGTGATGAAGGCTTGACGGCGAACGTGGCAACTCCTTCTTCATCACTTGAGCTTGACTCGGAGTCGGAGCCGAAAATCATCCCAAGATGAGCTTGGCCATAATGTTCTCGCTTGCTATGCTTGTGCTTCTCCTTCTTCTCACCCTTCTTCTTATCTTCCTTGAGGTGGGAACCATCCTTGAGATGAGGGCAATCCGCAATGAAGTGCCCGGGCTCTTTGCACATGTAGCTCCCTTATCACCATCTTTGCCTTCCCCCGTTTGGCCCGACATGATCTCTCCAAGCGGTTAAGCCTAATTAGGAGATTAGGCTCTGATACCAATAGAAAGGGTCAATTAGGCCTAGAGGGGGGGTGAATAGGCTAATTTAAAACTTTATGCGGAAGCTAAAACTGAGTTAGGATCGGAAAGTCTGATCCACAGTCAGACTATCCGAAAATATCAGATAGTCTGATGTCAAATCAGACTATCTGATCCACTAAAAGAACACTACAAGTAGATCTAGTGCACAAACAAGAGTATGGCGCAAACAGAGACTAGATCTATAGTGGCACAAAAAACAAAGCTAAATAATGGGAGAAGAGATATCACCAACAATGAAGTTCACCGAGTTGTTCCCGGAGTTCAAATCCTTGAGGGGATACTACTCTCCGTTGAGGAGCTCACTAAGAGCCGGGTCTTTGCTAACCCTTTCCTCAAGAGGTTGCACTAAGCACTCCTCCTTCCACTAAGGGGTATCTCTTTCCTTGCGGAGGCGAGATCCGGCCTTCACAAACTTCTCCCGGCCAACCACACGTAGATCGGTGGCTCGGGAGTGACACCTAGCCGTCTAGGAGTCCTCAACCTCCAAGAGTAACAAACACCACACAACTCTTGGTCAAACCCTAGTGCTCAAGATCGAGTGAAACACACACTAGGCCCTCAAACCCCAAATCCACAACCACCAAGATCCACCACACAAAGAACAAGAGGGGATTTGAGAGAGGGAGAGAGAGCTCAAAGATCCAAAGCACCTTAGCACCAAGCTCAACCCAAAGTGAATGTGACTGAATGAGTTGGGTAACCCCAGAAAAGGGTTAGGTGGGGGGTATTTATAGAAGCCCCCAAAATGTGGCCGTTTGGAGAGAATCTTTTCATCCCACCTCGGAAAGTCTGAGGTGACATCGGATAGTCCGATCTTTTTGACCCCCAAGCAGGCCAGAGACAGAGAATGAAATTCTGGAGAATTTCGGACAATCCGATCGATCAGATAGTCCGATGTCATATCGGATATTCCGTTATTTTTGAACCAAGAATTTCATCCTCTCACAGAGACTCAAGTTCCATTGAATTTCAGAGTCTCTGGATCATCGGATACTCCGATCACATCGGATAGTCTGATTTAAAACTCACTCAAAAGGAATAAAAAGCAATTCAAAACAGAGAGTGAAGTTCTGAGAAATTTCAGATAGTCCGACGTATCGGATAGTCCGATATTTTTTAGCCAACACTCAGACCGAAGACAGTGAGCAAAGTTCTGTGAAATTTCGGATAGTCTGAGCATCGGATAGTCTGATCAACATCGGATAGTCCGACAGACATAAAACAAGTACACTTCAAATAAATGATTTTGAGCACTAGTGTTCTACCAATTATATGCATGTGGCATCCCTCTTAATAGTACGGCATCCTAATACTCAAGAACACAAGATATACATGGATTAGAAGACAATTACCACAAAAGATGTCGCAATACTTATTGCGTTGACATCCACTTCTTTTTCATCCTTGCATACATCTCAACAAAAAGCATTAGTTACCCTCTAATTGTGTTGTCATTAACACCAAAATAAATGAGGGGTCCTAGATGCACTTTCAATTTCTTATGTATTGACTAATTTGGCAACAAACTAAACGTATACATTTTTTTTTGACAACTTTTAAAAAAAATAGTATGGTTAAAAATGACATCAAAGTGAACAGGCCTGCATGAATCACATCCATATAATCATCAGTCGTCCTCCTTTATTACTTTGAAGGAGCAAAGAGATTTGCTACTGTACGCAAAACCAAATACAGTAAATCAGTAATACTTTTGTTGTTTTAATTCCCGACCTTTCAGTGAGAACACAAACGTACGGAAGCCGCCGCTGCTCCAGTTGTCTGGGCCAGGTAGTGTCTGTCGACTCGATCCAGAGACATGATGCTCGTGGGCCACATTTGCATTGGCAGCAGCTAAGCTTGATGTAAACTCAACATGCATGTGATTTATTGCAATGAGATAAGATTAATCCATTCACTTCTCCGCAAAAGAGAGAGAAGGAAGAGTAATCCATCTCCATACTCTAGACGATTTGGGCCGGGGTATTTGGCCTCAAAGAAACGAGATATATAGAACTTTCAATGGCACGTACAAAACGATTCTGCATGTGGTTAACTCCATCACCGCTATATGCAAAGTGTACGACGAAGTCCAGTTTGATTGGATGATCGATCGCCGGATTTTGATGCTAGTAGCTTTGCACTTTCTTCTCAAAATTCTTGTAACTCTTAATGTCCTTCTCTGTGACACCTTTATGAGGTGAACATTGCAATTTTCTCTCCTTCCCCCTGTCGCTAACACTGCCTTCTTAGCGTGTAGGTCGTTTGGTCGTTTCATTATAATCGCGAGAATAGGCTAAAGTCCTCGTTTTCCTCTTTTTAGTTTTTCCACATTTTCTTCCCAAACCCACATTCTTTTCTTTGTTTTGCCGTCAGTGTAAATTTTATTTCTCTTAATACAAAGGTGCACAATCCTTTTCCGTATTCCCAAAGAAAAAAAAATATTGGCAGAGCGGCCTCATTCCCTCGAAAAAAATATCTCCACGCTCTCATGACGCGAGTGAATTACGAGAGAGAGAGAGAGAGAGAGTTCACAAATTAGGCCTCTATTGATGGGCTTTTACTTGGACCGGTTCCTACAAATTGAGGCCCATATTTCAACCAAACATATAAAGGCCCATGAGTTTTATCGAATCGACGTCTCCCTCTTATCCAATTTTTACAACGTCATGTTTAGAAATGCCAGCCGAGTGTTTGATCGAAGTAAACAAAATCAACTGAAAATTTAAAGGTCGCATCGATAATTCAAACGCATGGCAAAAAACACTCTTGATGCCACGCTATATATACATATGGTGATCATAACACTCCCCTATCAATTTCTTCATGTATACATAAGTAACATAACTCAAGAAAATTAAGCTAAACAACCCCCTAAAAAGACAGAAAAAAAAATCAAAAGGAAGCCTCGTATCAACTCAAAAACTTTTGGCGCCATCACTCTTCCTTGGCTGCTTGACACACTCATCATCAGTAACCACTACTATAGCTATCTAGCTAATTAATTACTACTTAGAAAACTACTCACTCTATCCTAAAATATAAGATATTTTGACTGGATTTCAATTACCTAAAATATATCCAATCCAATCAAAATCCCTTATATTCTGTGACGAATAGAGTAATTAATAAGATCGAGATGGTGTTGCATGTAATTGGTTGGTAATGATCAGTAATACCCCCTTAATAATCATCGTCGTCTTCCTCGTCTCCGGCGGCTTAATTAATTGGGTGGTGGCTCTAGGGGCAACGGACATTGCGCCCGGGGCCGCCGTAGTAGAAGTAGTTGCCCCAGGCGCGGTTGTAGCCGCCCTGGATGTCGTAGCAGGAGGGGTGGTCGGCGACGAGGCGGAGGGCGGCGGCGGGGAGGAGGTTGTTGTCCCAGTCGACGACCTGGAGGTTGCGGAAGTAGGCGGCGCGGTTGAATCCCTCGCGGGGGAAGTGGCCGCTCCCCATCTGCGTCGGGGTGTGCGACCCCGACGGCCGCGTGTTCACCACCTCGCCGCCGAACTGCACCATGTTGGCGTGGCCGCCCAGGTGGGTGAAGAGGGACGACGGCCAGTACCCCACCAGTGGGCCCGACCCCAGCTGCAGCCACCAGTGCCCCCGACGTGGGTCCTACACACCGGCCAAATTCGTTGAAATTTAATTAGTATAAATCTTTTCATCCAAAGTTTCAGATTTTTTTTTCTGTTAATTTTCTGAATTTCACTTCAGTCATCTCTCCTAAAATTTGTTGTCTGCTTGTTGGCTTATCAGTCGTAGCTAAACTTTGAATTTTGAAAACTTAATTTCAGAGTTCATTCTAAGGTTTGTACGTCGATCGTACTCTATTTTTTCCAGCCTTGGGTTTTTTTTTATCACGATTATACGAATATGAAAGTTTTACTCATAAATTATTTAAACTCAAACTGGTCAGATCATGAATTTCATATGAAATAGTTCATTCAGTTCACTTTGCAGTTCAAGCTAGTACGTATATGAGTATTACCTTCCAGATGAGAAGGCTGATGTCGAACTGGCGGCCATTGTAAACGGAGGTGGGGGAGATGGCGGCGCCAATGGCGATGCGGTTGTTGGTCTGCACGAAGCCGGAGCAGTGGAGGTTGTAGCACCCGGTCGCCTGGTACGCGTCAGTCTGCATGCCATCGCAACAGTTTAGACATCTCATCGTGCCAATATTGCATTGCAACACACGCATCTTTCTTCTCTTCCCGTTTCTTTATACTTTTTACTCACTTCAAGAACTAGTAGGATTCAGTACTTGGGAACTTGTTGCATTCAATGTGAGCACTGACATTGCTATTAGTTCTATCCACTACACTTGCTGCTACCTGTTGTAGTATTTAAGTACTGTTGTTTCTTGCAGGTTTTCAATGGCAAAATGTCAAAATCCAGATACCGGTAAGAAAAACTGAGTGTAAACTGAACATGTATTTTTTTCCAGCTGATGAATTATTCGTTGTTCTATGTTTATCCTAGGTCAAAAATTCTAATCTTTGATGATTTCTGTAAACTCACATCTTAAGATTTATTTTTTTAGATTTACCATGAGAAATACTTTTATAATATATAATTCATACATTATTAATGGATTTCTAAAAATTAATGGTTAAAGATAGACATGCTTATCTTATGACAAATCTAGAACAGCAAGTAAATTAAAATGGAGGGAGCAGTGGGATTGGTGCAGAAGAGAGGACTTACTGTCCAGTATGTGAAGAACCTTGGGTTGTTATCTCCATACAGTTCAGGGCTCACCTGAATAAAGAACAAAGAGTTCAGAAAGTTAAGCAGTGTCTCTCCATTCCAGCCAGCAGATCGATCAGCTTTGACTGCTCAACCACCATTTTTATTAAGTAATCAAGTCAATGGGGGCGCACATTTCTAATCAGAATCATACTGTCAGCAAGCATGCATCGTGCTTCGATCGAATCTATTTAATGTGCCTCATCAGTTTCATGATTTCACCTCTTTTAATATTACCAAGTCAGCATGCAACCACATGCCAAGAAGAATCGAAGGATCCAAATCCCCTATTAGTTGAACTACCACAAGCACGGTTAATTCAGGACTTAAAAAAATCTGAAATGTGAACAATCTGAAGAAGATATCAGCGTCATTTTGATCGACGATTTCTCACCCAGTTTGGAACACCGAGAGATTCAGATTTTGTTAAGTTGTAGAGCCTAGACAAAAAAACTTTTGTTTACTGTTTGCTGATCATTTGATCAGGCTGGAAAGGAATCAAAACAAAGTCCTGAAAAAGCTCTGACCAGCTGCTGCTTGATCGCTCGCCATGCAGTTCGCCACATTTACTCGTGTCACCAACCAGGCTGCAGCCTGAAGAAGGCCTCTGCAAAGTCTGGCTTCCATTAACTGGCTAGCTCGATCCATGGCCTTTTCTCCTACGAGCTGATGCATGTATATGTGAAAGCTAGCTAGCTGCAGCTGGACTACGTGTCCTAGTAGTAGCTACTATCAACTCATCACTCTCTGAATTCGATCGAGAGAAAAAAGGACACACTCCGGCCAGTCCACTGAATGCTACTTCACCAGCTAAGCCAAATCTCCTTAAATAGTTCCACGCCAAAATTATAAGTTTGAAGAAAAAAGTTTGGGTCGAATTTAGGCCCTATTTAGTTCACACCAAACTTCCCTCCAACTCCCAACTTTCCATCACATCATATCACATCCAAAACTTTCCTACACACATAAACTCCCAACTTTTTTTCCAAACTACCAACTTTCCCCAAACTTCTCCCTAATTTCAAGAACTAAACATAGCCTTAGTTTCAAACTTTTTCTTCAAATTTCCAACTTTTCTATCACATCAAAACTTTCCTACACACAAACTTCCATCTTTTCCGTCACATCGTTCCAATTTCAACCAAACTTCCAATTTTGACGTGAACTAAACTCCGTCACATCGTTCCAATTTCAACCAAACTTCCAATTTTGACGTGAACTAAACACACCCTTGATGTGATGGAAAAGTTGAAAATTTGTGTGTGGCCTTGTTTAGTTCCCAACTTTTTTCTTCAAACTTTCAACATTTCCGTCACATCAAACTCCCCCCCCCCCCCACACACACATACATAAACTTCCAACTTTTCCGTTGCATCAAACTTTTTTCAACAAAACTTCCAAATTTAGCATGGAATTAAACACAACGAAAGTTTGATGTGAGTTTGATGTGACAGAAAAGTTGGAAGTTTGAAGAAAAAAGTTGGGAACTAAGGCCTGGTTTAGTTCCAAACTTTTTCTTCAAACTTCCAACTTTTCTATCACATCAAAACTTTCCTACACATACAAACTTCCAACTTTTCCGTCACATCGTTCCAATTTCAACCAAATTTTCAGTTTTGGCGTGAACCAAACACACCCTAAACAAGGCCCAAGTCAAACAACTCCAGAGTCAGATTGTACTAGCAATAGTATAATGCAGCATTCTTCAGACTTAACATTGTAGACTTAACAGTTTGATGTGATGGAAAAAAGTTGGAAGTTTGGATTCAAAGTTTGGATCTAAATACAGCCCCTTCAGAGGCTGTATTTAGATCCAAACTTCCAACTTTTTTCATCATATCAACCTGTCATACACACAACTTTTCAGTCACATCATACCAATTTCAACCCAAACTTCTAACTTTGGAAGAAACTAAACACAGTCACATCGTACCAATTTCAACCCAAACTTTCAACTTTGGAAGAAACTAAACACAGCCAAAGTTAACATTGTACCAGTATTCTTCAGAGTTAACATTCTATCAGTATTCTTCAGAGTTAGCAAGAAATGCTCAGAGTTCTTGCATGCATGCAACATGCATGAGTGTACATATGATTATATTGATATAGGGCAGATTAATGCATGAGAGATTAGATTAGATTAGACTAGATTACCTGCCATCCGGCTTCGATGGTGTTGAGGTCATTGCCGAAGGAGCCGGAGATGACCCAGATCTGAGAGAGGCTGAACTCCGCCGCCGTCGCCACCCTCGCCGACCACACGTTCAGGCTCGCCTTCGCCCCGTAGAACTGATCCCCCGTCACGTACCCCACCGCATGCTGCATCATCATTTTCATCAGCTCATCAACAATCTCAGCTAATTAATTACACTCTTAATTAAAGTTCGTTGCCAACTCGCCATCGCCATTGTCGCCATTGTTGCCGCACCAGCAGCTGTGCAGCACAACGTATACTGTACTACTCGATCATTTCATCATGCAGTAACTTATTCAAACAAGTACTAGCAAATTAAACCATGCAATTACTCTACATAATGGTGCATTACTAGTACTAGCAGTACTAATTATAGTAGTAACCACCACTGGTAGTAACTGCTAAACTTGAGAGGAAGCCGGTTTCTTTGTTGTAGTAGGAGCAGTGGTTTGAACTTTGAACTCCAAGTTTTGAACTGTACCAGCAATGGCACTAATTGCACTGTTTCCCTAACTAATCTTTCGGATTAGTGATCTGGTATTAATGATAGTAGCACAGTACAGCAGCATTAACTAGCCGTGTGTGCATGCATCGATCTGCTTCCTCTCTGAATTTTCTTCAGTTTTTTCCTACTCGTGTGGTTTATATGAGTTTTCTTTTCCTGACGCGTTTTGCAATGCCAATAATGATGAATTGATGATGCAGAATGATATACATGGAGGGCGAGCTTGCCGACGGCGAGCTCGCCGGTGACCGGCGAGTTGGTTGACTGACTGACCTCGTGGCCGTCGCTGGTGGAGTCGCGGCGGACGACGCCGGCGGCGCGTGGCTGCTTCATCCCGAACCGGACGGCGGAGCTAGACCTGAGCACGTCGCGCCTCCTCGTCCGCCGCACCGGGACCGTCTTCTCCGGGCACGACTCGCCGCCGTCCGTCCACGCCTGCGGGAACACGGCCTCCTCCTCCGCCTCCGCCGCCGCGGCGCCGCCGACCTTGGGCCTCTCCTCCGGCTCAGCCTGCACACACACGCGCACAAACACGATCAAGAACCAGGCGCCGACGGAGACAGAGACAGAAACGATCACTGCAAAATCAAAACCAAAAGGAAAAATCAAGAACAACGGATTGATCGGTCACCTCGGGCTTCTGTCCTCGCAGCTTCGGGTGGTCGAACGCCGGCTGCAGGTGCGCCGGCACGCAGTCGATGATATCGCCGTCGGGGCTCTGCATGCACACAAACACCACAGCACCATCAGCTCAGCTACTCCTAGCAAGCTAGCTAGTGAGAGAAGCAAAGAAGAAGAAGAAGAAGAAATTGCCTGGATCGTCTTGACAGAAGCCTTCTTCAACCTGGCAACCTGCGCCATGATCTTCCTGTACCTGCGCAGCTCATCCTTGCCATGGAACGGCACCGTCGTCGTCGTGCCATTGCCCCTGTGCTTCGCGGATGCCAAGCAAGAAGAAGAAGCCAGCAGCAGCAACGCAACGACAATGGTTTGTCGCAACCGATTGCTGCTGCATCCCGAAGAAGCCATCGTCAACGACGTGGACCTATCTCTCTCGTATCTTTCTTGGATTTCTCTGAACTTTGTAGGCTTGGAGTTGGAGGAGGAAGAGGAGATCAGCTCAGTTTGGATGCTTGCGGGTTGGAGTTGGAGTGGGTTGTCCTCTTCCTACCTTGAACTCCTTGACTTGAGGCTATAAATATAGTGGAGATAGCAATGCAAAGCTCTCTGCCTCCACATGGTCAAGGACAAAGTAGTTCGATTTAGACTAGACTCTCAACCACACCAAAATAAATACAGCAATACCGTGTATATATATACGGACATGTTCGACCTATACTAAACCATACCGGCATAAATATGGCAGCACAGTGTATATACGAACATGTCCGATACCATACCGGCATAAATATAGTGATCACAGTGTGTACAAGGGTTGTTGATTTGTTACCTTACAAAATACTGTTATTATTGTATAAATATTTTGCGATGATAAAGGTTTGATTCGGTTATACAGTGTTACTGAAATTCACACATAGTAGAAACTTTAGGCCATGTACATCTATTCTAGAGGCCGGGTTTTTAATATATTATTTATAAAAAAGATTGATATAGTAGAAACTTTACCGAAATGTGGTGATAATTTAGTAAGGCGTCCGAAATTTCTCCCCATTTTGGTTTGGCTGGCTGACAGACGAAAATGCTGGATTGAATCGACGAATTCCAGCTCGGAATTCGGCAGTTGAGCTCACTTTGCTGCAGCTGCTGTTGCTGCCGAGGCAGCACGGTAGAATGAGGACCATCACCAGTTCACGCCATGCCTTTTGCAAAACACATCATCAGCTCTCTCAGTTTTTATATATATCATCAGCTCCTGTCTCCCTCCCCACATTCCCTTCTCCCCATGAACCAAAGAAAAAGGTAGCCATGCCATCACCAGCAGCTGGACTGCAACACCAACATGCATCAGCATGCAGCTCAGCTGGTGTTAGTGGGGCTCTCAGTTAACTTTGCTTTGCTTTGCTCCATCATCCCAGTGCACTAGAGAAATAAATAAACAAAGCAACCAACCTCATGAGAGAGAGAATGAGAAAGAAAGGGAATCATAGTGTGGGTCTCTGTGTACCTGAGGTGAGTGTGCATTGCACCGAGGAGAGAAGATCGATCATGAGGAGACTAGTAGCATTTCTTGATTCTTTTGCTTTGCAAAGCTTTGCTTTTCTTCAGGCAAAGACAGGCAGAGAGAGGGTGCTCACCATGTGCCAGGGTGAGATAGAGGGGGGGCTAAGCAATTCAGCATGCACTTGAGCAGTGGTGGTGGTGTTCAGCTGGTACAATCATGAGCTTCACCCTCATTGACATGAGGGAAAAATGGCTTCCTTGTAGCCTTCTCCTTGGAGCAACTCCTCTCACCAACTGTTTCAGCTTAGCACACTGTAGAACATCAGTACATTTCCTATCTGCATCTTTGGGCCTCCCCTTTTTCTTCTAGGAATTCTTCTTTGGCAGATGTGGGGGAAGCTCTGAGATCACATATGAACACAGATTTCACCTTTGCCCTTTGTTGCTGCTCATGCTTTGCTTTACCTGATCAGATTAAAGAGACTGATTCCTTTCTTTTCAGTTAAATGACTCAGACTAATTGTCATTACACAAGAGGAAAGAGTAATTCATGTGGACAAGTGACATCCATTTGGACTGTGTTTACCATTGATTTGGAAAATAATTAGTTACTGAACATCTAACTAGAGCCCATTTGCAGTTTACTGAGTTGGCATGCACTGCACTGCTGGCCACCAGAAGCTAGTGAGGCTCCCATTGCTTGCACATGCTGGGCAAAGAACTCTTTGGGGCATCCCTAGTCTCTCTTTTGCTCCCTTTTCTTAAGAAAAAGAAAACCATGTCATTATGTCATGGAATTGCAATGCAACCTCCAGAACACAAATTAATTTATATCTTCCTTGGTTGTTGGTTGACTCTCCTGTTCCAGTACCACAATGATCATTACTACATGTCCCATAACAAAATAGTAAGTGGTAGTAGTACCATCAGTACCATGGGCAACATATTATGGGGCTGAATGGATTTCACTGCAAGAGAAAGACAGGTATGAATGAAGTAGGTCCATGCATGCATCGGAGAGTAGAGCACCTTAAATAGTCAAGTATGCCTTAATATCTTGAGTACTACTCTCTCTCCCCACACTCTGTTTGCCACCAAGCATCTTAATCCTTTGGCATCTTTCTTGCACCTAACAAGGCTACACAACCACTGCTCAGGCAGTCAGGCTGCAATGCATTGTTCATCAAAAGGGTTAGGTCCACATGAGTGATGAGGCCACTGTCTGTTGCTGCCTTTTGCACACAGAGAGAGTTGTGGGGGAAAGAGTAAAATAGTACCCCCTCTGTCTCGAAATATAAACATTTCTGTGAGTTTTAGCAGAAATGAATACTAAGGTGATAAACAGTTGTGATCGGATGAGATGAGGAAGTACGTGAAGAAATTAAATAAGAGATGATTGTGGTTGGTTGAGACAAGGAAGTAGTTAGATAAAATTGCTAAGTTGCTTTCTTTTGAGACAAATTTTGACCGCTGAAAGTTGCTATATTTTGAGACGGAAGGAGCATCTCAGTGGGAGGAGCAAATGCTGTTGCTGTTGGCAGTGTGGGAGCTGTGTTGAGTGTGCACCAGTGGATTGATTCTGCACAAGATAAAAATCAGGGAAATCAATGTCTTAGACGTTAGTGCACACCTAGCCTCTATTTGCCATTCTATTCCTTTGTTCTTTAGAATAGGAAGTTTACACTTCTTTTCATGGTCACAATGGCTGGCTGGCTGGCTGGCTGGCTGGCAACTATTCCTTCATGGCATGCTCCCCTCCTTTTCTCTGAGGTAGGATGGCATGCTTGTTCCCTTGCCTAACATCTTTCATGCAGAGCACTAACTAGGATTTAACCTGGCCAGACTGTGTGCTTGCTGACCACTGAAATGCTTATATCATTTTGTTCATCTTTATAGCTTCAGCTTTTCCATTGTGTACCACTGAATTATTCATTGTGTACTAGGAATGCCCATAATTACAATTAATACTGTTGGTTAACAAGAGGCTTTGGTATGACCAGAAGGTGTTTGTGCGGATACATAGGCGCATAGCACGGCTTGTCGTAGTACCGTGCGAAGTAGTAGTAATTAACCAGCACATGCAGTCACATACTCAAATCATGATGGGAACTGGAGATATAATAACTCTGGTAAACTGCTGATCTGAATCTAGGTTACTACATAATTGCTTAAAAGAACGAGAAAAAAGTGCACGCTCACCTCGGCGACTTCCATCTCAGCGAATTGCCGGTCATTGTTATGACAGTAGTACAGTTTGAATTCCTTTTTGAACGAAGGCAGTACAGTTTGAATTCAAACAACGGAAGTTAAGGTAAGATCAATGGTCAGAAGATGAGATTAATGTTGGTGATCCGATGGTCAGAAGAAGAGATTAATGTGGCAACCGATTCAGTAGCAGCAACAGTGTGCCGCATTTGCTTCGACAGCCTGCACAATATTTGATGGAATTGAATGCAGATATCTAATCAGTTCAATAGCTAGAGATCTCCCTCGTCTGAATGCCATCAGCAATCTCATGATCAAGGACCAGTGCTCCAGGCTTTCTTGAAGGCGGACAGTTGTAACAGTTCAGTGAACAAGTGCAGTGCTAGCTGCTTGCAAGGATTCAGGCTTCAGTGTGGAGGCTCTCGAGATGAACAGCAAAGAACACTCACCCTCATAAATCCTCTCATAATAGTGTCCTAACAATCTCCACTTGGTGCAGATGAAGTAGAGTAGTTGAGAAGAAACGTAGCACCTCGATCTGATTGGTATGGACCATGAACACAACTGGAGCAATGAGCAGTCACCAGTGTTGCCAATGGACAGTGGCACAGTGTTCTTGAGCCTGTCGGTGGCAGCCTGTTTGTTTCTTGCCTCTGAATTCAGAAGTGAAGATCACACCGTGATTCCTTCAGAAGATTGCCGTGTATAATTCTGTTTTCGTTTTCACCATGGAAGATCACTGTAATTCCTTTCCATTTTCACCATCGTACAATCCACACGACAGCAAGGACGGTGATGCCAACGACAGCACAAACCGGAGAAGGACCTGAAAGTCTGAAAACTATCACTGTCAGTTTGAACAATCCATAACCGTTTCTGTTCATCCTTTTTTCCTCTTCTTTTCCTCGCAGTGGCACCACAACATTACAATTCTTGCACTGCAGCCAACCGTGCGAGGAAAATGCGACACCCAAAAACAACATACCAGGCACGTAGCAAACAGGCCAAGCTGCTTCAGAATTACCCAGACAGCTAGGAGCAGCCAGGCAATCAGTCATGCTGCAGTAGCATCACACTGTGCCAGGAGGATTTCACCAAAGAATGCAATGATCCTACGTGGCACACTCAATGGCTTCCGTGGCGGACACGCTGGCGCCAGTCCACGCGCCATGTCAGCAAGGAGCCTATGACAATGGCGCGTTGTCAATTACAAGGAGAGTCGAGGCGGACATCCTCTCGATAGATTAGAATCCTCTACGGACTGTATCGAGGGATGATTGATCGCGACCGTGTGCACACACACATTAGTACTATAGAAGGTACAGTGTAATGAGGGGACAACATCATCAGTGGCGGTGGCATTCAGATGGGCTCGATCATTGCAGCTGCTCGTCCGGGCCGGAATATCTCGCTGCTGCAAAAGTGACAGATCATAAATCGACGATTTGCTTTCAGAAAGCTCAGTGCAAACAATGGGGGAAGAAGATCTTGATGTATCGTTGGGCATGGCCTACCTACCCAGATGATCCCACATTTCTGAAACTATGAACAATTCTGCGTGACAATGACAGAGCTCCTGCAGATCTGAAACCACACTAGAGCAAAAAAACAAAAAAAAAAGTTGAGGTTTCTCACTGTAATCTAACAGCAGGAGCAGGGAATCGCGGCTTATCAAAGCAAGGAGGAGAGGAGAAGAGATTGAGCCAAGAACCTCTCCAACTGATACAGTGATGATACCTGACACTGTCAGGAAAGGAAAGCCACGCTTGTCGTCTTCGTCGAGAGGATCACCGTGAGCAAGAGGAGGTCGATCTCCGCCGCGGCGCTCGTCGGAGATCCGGCGGCCACGCCGGCGGCGGCGCGAGCGCGACCCTGACGCGCCCAGGCAGCAGCAAACTAGGTCCAACCTAGTGAAGCAGAAGCAACAATCCCTCTCATGGGCCGACCAAGCCCATATCTACACATGGGCCAGGTAGGCCGAAAGGACCAAAGCAAACCAATGATGGGCTTACAAAGCCCAAATTAGTTATGGGCTATTGAAGGCCAAAATTTGTTATGGGCTTTTTAAGTCTTAAATTTAAGGGTTATTAGATGGATCCATGTCACTACAAATATGCCATCTTAGATAAATACTATTACTATTCACGACATCGGAATTTAGGGAAATTATAACCATGCCACTCTGTCGTGTTTTCCGTCAAAAATATCAGTTAATCTCAATTGCACATGGGAAACAAAGAAGAGGGAGGATGAAACTGACATGTGGGGTCTCATGTCTAGGGGTCTGACAGAAAACGCGTCGGAGTGGCACGGTTTCAACTTCCCCAAATTCCAGTGACATATATCCAATATCATGAATAGTAGTGACGGAAAAGTTGAAAGTTTGTGTGTAGGAAAGTTTTGATGTGATAGAAAAGTTGGAAGTTTGAAGAAAAAGTTTGGAACTAAACTCGGCCTAAAATGATACTCCCTCCGTTTCGCAAAATAAGACTCATTGCCCACATTCATATATATGTTAATGAATTTAGACATAATATATATCTAGATTCATTAGCATCTATGTGAATATGAGCAATGCTAGAAAATCTTGCATTATGAAACGGAGAAAGTACATATTTGTAGTGTTATGGTTCCAGTTAACCCTAAATTTAATGGGCCAACCGGGGCCCAAATCTTGAGGAAAACGGAACGGAGTCGGCAGCGAGGAGCAGCAAGCAAACCAACGGCACTCCTAAAGGCGAGAGCTCTTCTCCGTTTCCTCCGTTTTCTCCGTTCGTCTTCCTCCGCTTCCGAAGAGACAAGGTGAGAGAGGAGGGTTTAAGCCGAGAGAGAGAGGACGCGAAGGCGACGATGGCGTGGAGGGGGCTAGCGAGGGATGCGGCGGCGGCGTATCTCCGGCGGGGCGGCGCTCCCGCGCGCGTCTTCTCCGCGGCCTCCCGCGCTCCGGGCCCCGTTGTCGCCAACCCTGGCGGTGAGCTCCGCGCGTTCGGGTTGTTCCGGTCGCCGATGGCCAGGCGCGCCGATGCCTTCGAGGTCCCTTCGGCTGCTGGGAGGCACGGGGCGCAGGGCGTGTGGTCGCGCAGCTCGGTTCCGGCGTTGGTTCGGGCTGGTGCCCCCAACTCCAGAGCTCTCCCTTTCCTCGTGGGGAGAGTGGTTCGTGGATTCTATCCGCAGCTGTCAGGTATATAGTATTAGGGTTGTGCGCTGTGTTTATCATCGTAGAGGAGAGCAATTTGATTCTGATTCAATCCTAATTTTGTTGAGTATAATTTATTGCACTAGTTTAGTGATGATTTTACTCACTTTGTGGCAAATACTATGTCCGGTGCAGAAATTATGTCAGGTAGCGATGTTTTATCCTACAATGCAAATTATATAGCTCAATTTTACTGATGTTTAAGTATCTTGTTTAGGTCACAAGCTGGTAAAGGGACTTGGGATGGGCTCCACCCTTGCTGCGACATTTTGTTCACAGAAGGTTGCATATGCTGAAGAAGGTAATTTTCTGCCTCCAAACACAAGAGACATAAAAAAGTTTATGGTTTCGCCCTAGTGTCCCCCAGGAAGAACCAGAGAAAACATTGAAAAGTATGACAATAGTCTGTACATGTTAATGAAACTGGGCAATAGCATTTCTTTTTACCGAGAAGATCGGAATTGGGCATCTATTGGGGAGTGGGACTGGATTTTTTGTTCTTAATGTTTAGTGGACATGGGGTCCTATAATCCTATTTCACTATGTTGTGATGGACTTACTCCTAGCCACTGATGGCTGTTTTCCTTTTCTTCTTGGTGTAACATCAAGCAAAATTCAAGTGGTAATGTTATTTCTTTCTTTCTTTTTCAGTTGCTGAACAGCCATCAGAAGGCCTCATCGGCCCCTCAACAAAACATCAGATTAGCAAATTATGGACTATAATCAGGAAATATCAGCTGCCTGTTGGTTTGATTGCTTTGATCGCACTTGGTTGGCAGAATCCATTGGGTCTTTTCATCAACGTTTTGCTTATTCTCTACAGTTCAAGGCCTAGCCCATATTCAATATACTTGTTTCTTCAGGAGGTTAGTCAAATGATTATGTTATTTCACACGGAAACACATTCATAATTATGAATTTATGGTGCCACCATTTAAATATTGTAGCACCTTGTCAGATTTAGTTATGCTGCTCAACATATTAACTCCCAATGGGGTATTGTATTTTCCTGGTGAACTAATATAGCTTTAAAATGTTTCAGGTTCGTCATGGAGAGATGCATCAAAATCGTGCATTTTGGAAGGAGGAGGTGAAGTTTATGCTTGTCTTTTATGCATATTATTGTTAATTTGTATCTCACTCGCATTACCTTTTTGCCCTGTTTACATAGTCATGATTCGTGAAGTCCCATATGAGCTTTAAAGCGATAGTGAGATGACAAAATTTAGATACATTCTTTCCCAGCCATATACTCTTTATATATGGAATACACAAAAATAGAAATCCCATCAATGATATTTCTACCTTAGATAAAGGTAGTTTGGGTTTTCATGCTTATAAGGTTTAGGTTTCACCGTTTGAGCCCCACCTCTGTAAGAATGTCTTTGAGGTGGTTTGCAAAGCCTCATCAACCTTCCTCTACACATGATGGAGAATCGCATTGCTCTTTTTTTCTGGCATTTGTTTTCTTCTATCCTGTGTAGTTTGAATTTCACTTCTCTTGTACCATTTGCTTCTGGAAAAGATGGTTTTGGGGTTTCCCTTTGAATGTTTTCTTCTCTCCTACTGAGATAGCTTTCCTGTATATTTGGAGTAATGATCTGCAAAAGTTTCCACGTGCTGTTGTGTTGACTTTGCACCAATTTAAACAGTTTTAATAACAAATGTGAACCCAAACTGACTGAAATAACAGAATATAAATGTCATATTCTTCTTGCCTTGGTTTACCTTGAGCATTCTTGCAGCTTGCTTTCATGGTAGAGCAATATGCCTATACTTTATTTAAGTATAAAGGTGCAATTTAAGTCATTACTGAATCCTAGGTAGAATTTCAATATCTTAGATATTAACTCTTTTGTGTATTTGAATTTGAATTTGGATTTACTTATTTGAAAATAGTGGTGATGCTTTACATGATCTGACATATTCACAATGAATCAGCGATTTTCATTTGCCTTTGTTTATTCATGAAGTGCACTCGTTATGTGCTTATTAATTACTGGCTTTTTAACCTTGTGCATTTTTATGCAGGCTGTGCTTACAAGGAAAGTTGATACTAAAGATTACAAGCTCTTTTCCATTGGAACAGTTGAATCAGCAGACAGAGAAGTACTGCACGTCATTGGGATTCTGGGCAACTGGTGGATCTATCGTGCATCGTATGGGAAGTGAGAGGGGTTGGTATAGCATCTCATATTCTGAGGAGCGTTTAACCAACTAGTGTGCAAACATCAGAATGTTGACAGTAGATAACTAGAATATAGGCAGTTTCATTAGGCAACTATGGCACTAGATATTTTAAAAGTGATGGTGTTCAATGTAATTCTAAAATACCATCAGTGTTGAAAACAGGTCATTCTCAAGGGGCTTGTACTGGAAGGAGTTTCCACATCTGACTTTGTAAGTTCATTTGAAATATCTTATTCTCTTGGTCCAAGAAGACTGTTTCTTGGATGCATGAGTTAAGCTGAGAGTGAAGAACCGTAGGTCGTTGCTCTTGAAAAAATGAATTAAGCTGAGAATGCTGCAGTTAATTGCCGATGGTGAACTGAAACTACAATCATGTTGCATTTCAGTTCTCTGCAGTTGCTTCTCTAATTTCACTGGCTCTTCTATATCATGTTGTTATGATGGACAGGGTGTGCTTCCATCACCCAGCTTATTTTGTTTGTCCTGTTTGTGCATAATTCTAACATGCTGCCAATTTATGCCAAGAATATTAGAGTAACCAAATAATGAATTCATTCTATTTCTCTTTTCATATGTACAGGAAGCATTTCATTCTGTCTTGTCTCTGGTTACATGGCTTTTGAGATGCTCCTCCTTTTGGTCAAAATCAGTATCCATCACGAATGTTCTCTTGCCCATTAACTATGGGCTGTGGCATGCAGAAGATGGTTCTTTTTCTTCAGTATCCTGAGGGACTAGAATCTGCGACTACAGTGTCAGTGGATGAAAGAATGGAATAAATTTCTTTTTTACTCTTCACACCTTTTGCTTGGCATCATGATCTTGATCTCGTGTGTGCTTTGGTACTCATCAGCTTCATGGCAGCTTCAGGTTTCCTGGGAGATAAAGTGATGCTACGGAATCAGGTGAAGCAACAGGGAAGGATGGTCATTGGTTCAACCGTGGGAATGGAATTTTAGAAAAAAATAAGGTAAGAGTAAGTAAGACAAGTTCAATCTTGTCTCCTCATTTCCTTTAGTTTTTTTAATTTTCAGGTCCAAGGTATTTCGGTATCTATTTAAGGACCTGACCAATAGCTCCATACCATAGCTGAAACTTCATTGCTCTTCCTAATACTGGTTAGGGAACAGAACCTGTTTGTGATGGGTGGGAGGAAGATTGGAGTTGCTGTGGACTTCTCGTCATGCAGCAAAGCAGCTCTGCGATGGGCATCAACCAATCTTACCAGGAGCGGTGATCAGCTCGTACTTATCCATGTCAATAGTTCCTATCATAATGAGCAAGGTGCAGTTCAACTGTGGGAACAGAGTGGTTCACGTAAGTCTCTGTTTCGTCTTGAAATCTATAAAAGCATTGAGTTGTGTTATGCGCATGTTTCATAGTTATAACACTAGTCTTGGTTGGTTTGGAATCGATGCAACTATGAAGGATCATCTTTCCAACCAGTTTAACTTGCTTCTGAAATTGTTCTTCCGTCTGTATTTCAGCGCTCATCCCTCTGGCAGAGTTCTCAGATCCCCACGTCGCCAAGACATATGCTGTGTCACCCGACAAGGAAACACTAGAAATCCTGAATCAAATGTCGAATCAGAGAGGGGTACGGGTTATCCTTCTTTTGTTTTTACACCAACTTCCTATTACCCTTGAAAGCCAGGAAATAGTAGTTGTATTGAGATTGCTCACTGTGCCCTTGATACTAATTGGCTGCACAGGTTGAAGTCCTTGCAAAGATACTCTACGGTGACCCTGCAAAGAAGCTGTATGAAGCAGTTGACCTGGTTCCCCTCAACTGCTTGGTGGTTGGAAACAGAGGGCTAAGCACACTCAAGAGGTATTTAAACACCTCTTTGTTTTATCTGATCACAAAACACAAAACCTTCATACGCTTGAGAATCGTGGGACGGTGCATGATACCAAGTCAACTTAGCCGTGGTACCTTCCTGATTTGAGCGTTGAATGGTGTATGTTGCCTCTGTTCCTTGATTAGATCATTCTGCCCTTGCATCTGAGGTTGTTCAAGGTTGCTCCTGAAATTAAACCGCGTATCTAGACCTCTTTCTTTCGCCGAAGAGAAGCGCATGATGTTGGCATGTTGGTAAAAAATCAAGTTGATCCTTTTACATGACCGTTAATTGTTTTTTTTTTCTTGATGCAGGGCTCTGATGGGAAGCGTCAGCTCCTACATCGTGAATAACGCGACCTGCCCAGTTACGGTCGTCAAGGAGAACATATAGCTCCTCAGTAGTTAACTGCTCTGATAGGAAGCAGTAAACTGCAAGAACAGACAGCATCAGTATCTAAGTATCTAACATATACAACAGTATAGCAGATTGAATAAATTGTGCTTGACATGCACTGGCAATTCATTCTGCCCTTGCCTCTTTACCTGGAAAGATCTTTCTTGATGTAAACCGTTCAGTATTTATTATGCATGTAATAATATAAGCGGGAACCATACGTGTGTTTCAGTATATCGTATTCTTGTTGTCAAGGGCTGTATCCTGTATGCTATCCGTTCTCTTTTTAGTTAATGAAATGCTCCACGAAATTCACACTACCATCTGGGCAGTTCACTGTTGGTTAGCACGTCAATATTCTTTTTTGTTGTAAACCTATTTTTTGGTGGAACAAATGCTTCCAAAATTGTTCTTAGATCAATCGCTTTGAACATTTGCACCAGAGAAGTAGAATTGCCATGGGTGTAGAAATTCCACCATTTTCAAAATGCAAACCTAGCCGATTGGTTTTCTACACTAGCGTTCATTTACATTTTACAGTAAATTTTACTTTGGGTCATCTTTTGTTACCAAAATATCGGTAATATATTTTCATTCGATAATAAAAGGTGATATTTTACTTTACTAAACTAATTTGTCAAATATATTTTCATTTAATCGAGTACTCTATCCGTCCCATAATAAGTTTATTTTTAGCGTATCCCTTTTATCCCAAAATAAATTTATTTATGAGTAATCATTGTATTGTAGTTTATAAAAGTATGGAATAGATAAATTGAGATTAGATAAACATACGAATAATTGTATTGAGATTTGATATAGTGAGGGTATTGTAACCTTTTAAGTTTTTTTTTATGTGTGAAAAGTGTGAAAAACAAACTTATTTTTGGACAGGATAGAGTAGAAGACACAACCAGAGTAAACTTTTGTTTTTTTAAAAAAAAAATTAGAACAGAGTAAGCTGCCCAATACTTCCTCCGTCAAAAAAAAAAAATCTAATAGTGATGTATCAGTATATTGGTTTTTTATGAGAATTGGTTTTTTATGGGACGGAGATAGTATTTTACAAGTGCGGCCGACTGACCGTGTCCTGCGATAAAAAGAAAAGGAAAATAAGTGTTGCCCGTGTTCTCAGCTTCCTCCACTAGTCTACCGCCGCTGCCTCCTCCTCGTCTCCTCTCCTCTCACCATCTCACCATCTCACTACCCACACTGTTCCATGGGGGCCTCAAATTGGAGGCGGCGCCGGCGGCGAGGAAGGTATCGAAGTCGAAGCCACCGTCGTCGACAGCCATGTCTAGCGGGCACCACATGCTGTGGCCGGCTCGCCGCCCACCGCCGCCGCCGCCACCGCCATTATCGCCGGCATCAAGGGAGGCGAACCCTTGTTCTGGTGGGCCGGCCCACCAAGCCAGCCCATCAGCGGAGGCAACTGGTGGGCCAGCCTGACATCCTGGGCCCACCGTTCATGTGTCCCGCCTTGTCAGTGACAGCCTCCCCCCCTACTCTTCAAATTCTCCTGGGCTTCGCGCTCTCGGTCTCGGGTGGTAACGACCATAACCAACTCACCCGCTCTCGCAGAGTTGTTTCTTCTCCTCGCTCGAGGCTGCAAGAAAATCAAGAACCCGATCGCCACGTCGAGATCAACCTCTCTCCAGGCCGGCAATGGACGGGCGCGCCGGTTGCTGCGTCCGCTTCATCGGCTGCTGCCTCGCCGCCGACGGTGACGCCGCCCTGAGCCAGAGCGCGGCCGCGCTGCACAGGATGGCGTCGGCGTTCTTGGACGCTCACGGCGAGCCCTTGGTACTCCTCGACCACCGGGTGCTCTGCTCCCATGGCGTCGTCACCGTGGGGCACAGCCAGGCCTTCGCCGCGGCGATGAGGCAGCGCAGAGAGGAGATTCCCCCTGCCCCATTCAGGATTCTGCTGCAGGAAGAATATGTCGGGGTAATCCTTGAAATTTCGTGTTTCTTTACTTAGCACGCGTTCTTGAAATTTACGTGATTCTTGATCTTTATGCACGGATCCCTTTGATTTCTCTGTGATCCTTCGCAGCTCAGCATCGAAACATTCTTTGTTTGCTTGTGCGCTCCCCGTTGATGATTATGGATTAATCTCAGGAATAATTTAGCATGCTATCTGTTCATAATGGTCATCATGTATATATGCGTGGTGATTGATCATAACTTCGTAACCAATTCATTGCATGCTTGCTAGTTGCTACTCTACTCATAAGTCGTTTCTGCAATCTGTAAATGTGCAAGCAACATTCGGCAGTTGACTCCAAGTGTTCGCACTCACCAGCTAAGATTCTTGAATCTTTCTGCACTGGTCCGTTCAAAATTGTGCACAATCCTTTGCAGCACAGCTAATTCGAAACGATTTTGCTTGCATGCTCTTGATTGATGATTAAATCACATGAATAATGTAGCATGCTAATCTGTTTGAAGTAACCATTTTTGCATGGCATCTGATCAAAATTAAATCATTGCGTGCTTGTTACTAATAAGTCGTCTCTGCAAATGTGTTAATGCGTAAGAACAGTGGGCTGAAGTGGCGGCATGCGCCAATGGGAACAAGATTGTGGACAAGAAGTCCTGGAGAGCTTCGGTCAGGAACATGCTCGATGCTGTGTACAGGATGATATGTCAGGTCCTTGCCTCTGCTGTGAGATCTGTTTGGGCTATTGGCACCTATGTAAGTCCACCTCGATCTCTTCTCCTCTGCTGCTTGCATTCTGCTTAGCTGCTGCAAAACACACAGGTGTTGCTTATTACAACCTCTTCAGTGTTCCTACTACAACTTCTGATTTAATTATGACAGATCTAAAAGTTGAGTCACCATGCTTTTTCTGATGGAGAGGAACAAAGTTAATGCATACCTCATGTATATTTTGCACGTTCTCAGTCTGTGGGGTTGGGGGGTAGCTGTTCATGACGTAAAAATACATCAAGTTTCTGTCTAGATGTTAATGCCAATGTTCATTTGCTTGTACCATTATACTGTTGTTAAGGAAATAAGAGTGCAATTTGATCATTACATTACTTTCCCGATAATGTAGAAGTTTTTCTTCTTTTTTTTGGCACTGTGTAAGCAAGCATTGTACCAAGGTGTTCTCTTTATTCTATATATGCATTCATCAGTATATATGTAACCTGCTGTATCCAAATTTGAGTTATTGAATTATAAAATTTTTCATGCTCAACACCACAGTAGCATTAGACTTGGAAAATAATTTAAGGCTGGACTTTTTAACATGTTCATCATCACAGATTCACTGGTCCTCAGTCACTGGCATGGATGTGAACTCCTAAATTTTGCAAATTGAGTCTATATCTCCCCTCTGGCCCTCGTCATAGTTGCACCATTATGAACTAATATTAATAATAGGAAAATGCTCATTAATTTTTACTTTGCTTTTCTGAGCATTTACTTTTCTCAGTCAGCTGGTGGTCTTCTAAATAACTTTTGCTTTGTTTGGTTCTGAAATTATGTAAGTACCAGTGAGCTGAAATTGAGAGTGATTTACACGGAAAAAGAGCTACACACTGACATGTACTGTAGTGTACCTAGCATGCACTTCAGTAGCTAGTATGTAATGTACCAGTTGATCCATCTTAACATTTCCTTGGGTTAATATAACATGTGTACATATGCAGATGCTTCCTCTATCAGCTGCAGAGTTTTTCAGAAGGAGACTACCCGCATCAGCTGTGCCAGAAAAATTTAGCTGGCGGGGTGTCATTAGCACTTTCAGATTTCAAATCTTCCCTGGTATGTTACTTACTTATTGTCGACTCCCATGAAATGAATGAATATAGTCAATACATATTCTGTGTTTGGCTGTTGACACACATGATGATGCATATACATGCAGATACCTGCGCCATAGTAGCATGCTCAGTCTGTATCGAGGCACAACACAGGCTCGAGTTTGAGCGCCTACACGGGCAAGGCACATTCATCCTCGAATTGCCTGATTCCACCAGGAAGCTGAGAAGATTCTGCCTGGAGAGAAAAGCTTGGTTTAAGGGTAAAGGGGCTCATATCGATAGCCTCCTGTCTCTGATCCAGGAGACTGGTGGAGTGCCCGCAATAAGTACAACGAACACAAGAAGCAGCCTCCTTCTGCCCCTTCACAGCTATGACTACTTCAGCCTCCGGGGGTGCTGGACAAACCTGACACCCCAGCAGGCTGCACAGCTGATCTTCACCGGTGGTCCCTGCATTGGCAGTCTCTGGGTTGATGGATCCTACACCAGCAAGCACCACTACAGCGATGACAACGATGACGATGAGGAGGACATGCTAGTGTACCGTGGCTGGTGATCCCAAGAAGAAGATACACCGGGATAAGGAGACAGGCTTACATGCCGTCGTGTGTTACGCGTACCGCTTCATTGGGAAGGAGCTGCACATCCGTGTCCAGGACAATATGCCTATCTGCAGTCCCCACAACTGGATCCTTTTCCAGGCGTTTGACATGTTTTACACCCTACGAGTCATGCCCTTAGATGCTTCAAGACTGTATGATCCCTTGGTATGACACTTACAGAGTAACTGACGATTGGTTTAGCCTATATATGTATAGTGTGGGTTCAAGAATCATCTAATTTGCCATCTAGTTCAACTGCCTTACAAGGTTTTGTCGTTTTTGCAACAGTGGAAGATGACAGTGCCGCCGAAGATTTCACAGAAGATAGGCAAAGACCGAGCATGGCTCCATGCCAACCTTCGTCGGCTACATGAAGCGATGATGATCCAGAAAGGGAAAGAGAAGGTCTGCTGAAGTTAGGAGCTTGCTGGTGAGCCGGTTTTATCTCTCTTGAAGGCTGTGTTCGTTCATTCTGCGCCGCTGCTCTCTTCGTCAGTATTAGCTGACTGATTGATTAGTTGTAATGCTGAATGGCGAGATGGTGTCCCCAGCATTTTGTAGAAAGACCTGATCCATCCTGTTTACGCCTTCAAGTAAACCTGGACGCTAAGCCTTTTGTCCAGAATGCATGACTGTGTGCAGACACACAATGGATCGATTTTCTCCTTTTTGTGTGTGTGTGTCGTTTCAGTCAAATTTTGGGCGTCAGGGCTGTTTGAGATTTGTTATGTGGTTTTGAGGCTTGCCTGTTTTGATTGCTACTTTGAGTTCCACGAAGTGATGAAGTAGTACATATTTATTTTATTGTGTTCTTTTTTTGCCTCTTCTGTCATTTCAACTTTATCTATGGTGATCATCTGACCAAGTACTTCTCTAGTTGTCTGGTCAGTTAATTTTTTTATTCCTGAAATGTGCTTACTTAAGATTTATGATGTTTTGTGAATTGTGATGGGGTAGTGCCTATTTCTATGTCATTTTTGGGCATGTCTCGAAGAGATTTCTGTGCAATTGTACTGTACTGTGACTGTAAGTTTGAGCTTTCTTTGTGGAGAGCACAAAGCTTTTGTTAACCATGATTCAAAGTTTTTGTTTAGATGTCTGCAGTTCGAAGAGATCTGGTAAAGGATCCCATTGAATTTGAGTAGCTACTGATCAAATATTGCAAACATAGGAAGGATAACTCTAACAAGTTCTGAAATTTCATTCCCTGCCAACTTCAATCATTTTCCTCCATTGTGTTTAGTTCACAGCTTCTAAATGAGTTGAAAATAGGAGTACCTGCCATGCAACACTCCGAAATGAGTGGGCACTTGGTTCAAATTAAACTTGATGTTTTTTTCCTGAACTTACATGAAAGCTCGCCCTGTGTAATGCATATTCAGGTGGGCACTTCAAACCCCAGTGACTCAAAACAATATGTTGGCTTTTATATTCTGTGGTATAGTTTAGTATTCCCTCCGTCCCAAAATATAACAACTTTTGTCCCTCAGGTTTTGTCCCAAAATATAACAACTTTTCCACCAGCATTCTCTTTCCAACTCTAAAACTCCTTATATTCTGGGACGGTGGGAGTACTATTTTTTACATAGCCAGTAGCCACCACTATCTAATTGATATTTATGTACAGTAATAATAATTTCTTAGTAGCCCTTGTCTGGTGCTGCACAAAGTTCTCATAAAAGTATAGTAGATCTCCATTATAACAAAAAAAAAAATTGAGGGAATTCTATCATGATAAAAGACGATTGGTGTGCATTCCTGGGAGAAAAACAGGTAGAAGAAGCGAGTTGTTTCTTCAAGATTCGTGCTCGCGACGACATGTCTTCATCATGTTCGTAGACGGATGGACACACTAGTGGTATATATTTTCAGATCAGATCAAATTTGTTTCCTTTTCCGATTCTGTTATGCCAAGCGCAACGCAATCCCCCCATAAACCCCACGCCCGATCCACGGGTTCTCGTCGATCACCAAGAATTTGAATCTCCGGTAGCGATCGATCGACCATTGATGGGATCTGCACTCTCCTCCGCCGCCGCCGCGTTGGACTCGGCCATCACCGCCGCCGCCGCGGTGCCTGGGGAGACGGTCTTCCGCCGTCGCCTCTCGCGCACGGAATCCGACGCCTGCTTACAAGAGTATTCTTTCCGTTTTATATTATATGTCATTTGACCTTTTTTTTAAGTTAACTTCTTTAAATTTAATCAAGTCTATAGAAAAATATAATAATATTAAAAAAAACATATTATTAAAATATATTCAATAATAAATACAATAAAACTGATTTGATGCTCTAGAAGTTGTTAAATTTTCTCTATAAACTCAGAAGTTTAACTTGAAAAAAAAATCAAACGACTTATAATATGAAACGCCCTATGCTAATTAACCGTTAAATTATATTTTATGAAACTCTATAATCATAAGTGTTAGTACGTGTCAAAATAGACTTGATTTGTTTTTTTTTACAAATAATACCATAATATATGAGATACCAGACAATATTCCTCATAAGTAAGGTTACCAGATTGGTGCTTCGACGTCATTATGACATTGGAACGGTGTACCGTTTTCTGTTAGGTAGTGTTTGGTTGCAAGGATGAGATGGGATGGCATGAGATGAATTCACTTTTAGGGGTGTTTGGTTGAAAGGTGAGTGGGATGGGATGGCCCCTAGAGAGGAATATTCCTCTCTAAAAGTTCAAGTGCCATTGATTTGGTTTTGATGATTAATAACAAATCCAATTATGTGAGACTAATGTTTTTATAAGCATTTCTTTGCCTAGTCTTATGTGGATATGAAAGTGGAGTGTTGGTGGACCTAAATCACAAGGATGAAATACATGGAGATCAAGCTATATGTATCACTCTTTCTCTTCATGTACATATTGATATGTTCGTATATAATATTTCCACGTGATTGATATATGCATGTGAGACTAATGTTTTGTTTGAGTATTATCTCTTATTTAGTCTATTTACATTGAGAACGTGGAGATGATGAAGGTATGTTTTTATTTTATTGTCTATATTTGATAAATGCCTTCTATTCTTATATAGGATAAGCTCTCAATGTTTAAATATCTTGTTATGCATACTCTTGCTTCACACAAATATTTTGTATGCATACATTTAGGGGGAGCAAATCCTATACTTTAGTTATGCATGTAATCGATCCAAATTATTCACCTTCATTTAATTGGGATCTTTACACTTGAACATATATTTGAGTATATGACACTTGTGGTGTTGATTAACACTCATCATTTATTCAAATCCTTTTATACATGCGATCGGTTGGTCAACATGTGTAGGTTGACAACCGGATCATTGGGACTAATAATTTTATTGAGTTGAATGAAAGAAATAGGTCCCAAGGATTACAAAGGTGTTGATGCTCAACTGATATCATTACATCTAACAATACCAAGAATGACAAAGTGAAGATATTGAAGATGTGTGATACGAAGTGGCTATTATGGCGAGACGGTGAAGGGCAAGCGATGCTCGGTTGTGATGGACCATGCGGCGGTGAAGAGCAAGCAAGGGGCTTGGCACCGAAGAACCAAATCCGGTGGTGAAGGGCGAGTGACGGCTTTGTCATGATGAACCGTTCGAGACCATTTAAAGCTACAAGTAATCGCATCAATCATTTGAAGAATATATGGTGAAACGGTATCGGCATTAGCGTCCCTCAAGACAATGAAAGAAAGATAAAAAAAAAGGGCATTCCTAATGGTGTAGTTCTCTTCTTATTTACATTTGAGTTTAGGAATGCCGTACTATTAAGAGGGATGCAACGTCGAGGTGTTTGTGTATGTCTCGGTGCTCAAAGTGACCTATCATAGTGCTACCTTGAGAGAAACCCAAGCTTTAACCTATCCTTTGAGTGTTTTTAGACCTTGTTTTTGGTTGAGTTGGGTAGTCCTCTGAGTGAGCTTTCCATAGAGTCCAAGTTCATCAAAAACGGACTCCCGAGCGAAAAGTTATAGTCGTTTTACTCTGTGCTTTTCGGAAAGTCCGAAAAATTATCGGAAACTCCGAAAATTTTTCGGATAACTCCGAAAATTTTCGGACATTCCGAGAATGGCTGCGAATCTGAGATTTGCTTCTGTAAGTTTTCGGACTTGTCCGAAAATGCTTTTCGGAAACTCCGAAAATTACAGTCTTGGCCTCCAACGGCTAGTTTTTGAGGGGCTCGGGTATATAAACTCCTCCACCCCTCCTTTGAGTGGCTGCTGCTCTTGGGGAGTATTAGACACATCCAAAGCCAAATAGCCATCCCCATTTCCCTACCTTTGTGGTGCCTCTTTGTGAGGGGGATTTGAGAAGGGGAGAGAGTTGGATTGAGAGAGTGAGGAGTTGAGAGCTAGTGAGCTTCACTCCATCCTTTGTGGTGCCTCTTTGTGAGAGGGATTTGAGAAGGGAAAAGAGTTGGATTGAGTGATTGAGAAGTTGAGAGCTAGTGAGCTTCACTCCATACTTTGAGCACTCGAGTTCATAGCAAGCAAATCTTCGATTGTGTTTGTTACTCTTGGGGACTAAGGTCTCCTAGACGGCTAGGCGTTGCCGGTGAGCACCCAAGGTTGTGGTGTGCCACGGAAAGTTTGTGAAGACTTCGATTTCGCCTCCGCAAGGGAAGAAATCAAGAGTGAAACCGAGGAGTGCATTTGTGCAACCTCGTGAGGAAAGGGTTGAAATAGGCCCGGCCCTTGTGGCTCCTCAACGGAGACGTAGGATCCGTGGATCCGAACTTCGGGAAACAAATCGCGCGTCTCCCCTCTTGGTTTGCCCGTTCTTGCATTCTCTGATATTGTGCTTGAGCTTATTTTTACCCGATCTACTTGCATGCTTATTTGATTTAGTTGGTGACCTTATATCTTGCTTAGATACCTTATTTGTCACCTTTTGATTCATATATATTTTGTTTGTTTGAGCTACAAGTTCATAGCTAGTGTTTATTCCGTTATCCGCCGAACTTTTCGATTGAGACCGGAACTTCCAATCCCATATTGGAAGTTTCGATTTGAATCAAAAGTTATCATCACTCTAATATGCTATGAAGTTGTGATAATTTTTAGGAACGCCTATTCACCCCCCCTCTAGGCGACATCAAGGTCCTTTCACTCTCAGATCCGGGACGAAACGGTCCGCCAAAATCGGCTGGACCAATCCATCCCACTTCGATGGAGAGAACGGTGTCAGCTCTCGCAGCCTCCCGCTCGGCTCCGTTGTGGTGCCGCCACGGCCGCCCATCCCTCCTCCGCCTGCTCCCTCCCCCGGTGCCACTCCGTCCTCCTCCGCCTGCTTCCTCCACATCCGCGATCGCCGCCGCCACATCCGCGACCGCTGCCTCCTCGTCCGCGTCCAACCTCTGCCTCCGCGACCGGCCTCGTCCGCGATCGCCTTCGCGACCGATCGCCGCCGCTCGTCCGTGCCTCGCCTCGCCTCCGCGACCCGCCTCCACCTCTCCTCCGCTCGCGCTGATGAGTTCCTCCGTCCCCATTCTCACCACTCGCTGCAAGCTAACCGCTAGGAACAGACGGTAGTAACGGTCCGTGAAAAACAGTCAATCCCATCTCACCTCAATTCCTTCTACCAAACAAAAAAACTATAACCATTCTATATCACAAACCAAACACACAACTAAAACCATCCCATCCAAAAAAAACTGGTTGGTCCCCAAACCAAACACAATCTTAGAGTGTATTTAGTTCCAAGCCAAAATTAGAAGTTTGACTAAAATTGAAAGTTTGAAAAAAAAGTTTGGAAGTTTATGTGTGTAAAAAAGTTTTGATGTGATGGAAAAGTTGAAAGTTTGAAGAAAAAGTTGGAAACTAATTAATGGATCAATCAATCGACATTGTAGGATGAGGCGAAGAGACGCGAGGGGAAGAGTACCCATCGCCGCCGTGAAGGGCCTCGTCGGCGCCGCCCTCCGCCACTACAACGCCAACAACAAGGCCGGCGCCGGCTTCATCCCGCTCGAGCCTTCCATGGCCGCGTGCAGGGCCTGCTGCTGCGGCCCCAAGGGGTTCACGCGCCTCGTCGGCTTCTGGGCTCGCCGCCGGAGGAGCGGCACGCCGCCGCCGGGGACCTCCTCCTCGGCGGCCGGTCGCTGCCGCCGGAGGAGGAACACTGCGCCGCCGCCGGGGGCGACGCCCGATTGCTGCTGCTTCTACACCGAGCTGCACTTCGACCGTCTCGGCAGCCTAGTCGTTGATACTTGCATCATCGTCGGTATAAAACTACACCCATCCATCTCATGACCTAATTAATTGTTTTGATTTTTCTTAAGTCCAACTCTGATCAAATTTATTGAAAAATATAGCTACATTTATAATAATAAGTTAATTTCATTATTATAACATTAAATAAATTTTGATAGTATTTTTCTTTGAAAATATATAATCTATAAACTTAGTTAAATATAAAGAATTTTTAAAAAATAAAAACGACTTATAATATGAAACGGATGTATTAATTTATAGTGTATTAACTCACAAGGAAAATTCTTATTTAACGCACTTGACTATATATACTAATTAATTGTTCTTTGTTTGTCATGTTAAATTAGGATCATACTACCCCGCTGTTTCAAATTAATTGTCCTTCTAGTTTTGTCATAAGTCAGCAGGTCGTATCTTGGACCATTAATCTCTAAAAGTTTGTATAGTATAAAATCATCTGATTTACCTGTGTTGTGTTTTGGGTTTGGTTTCCAAACTGGGTAATGAAAAATTTACTTGTTGTAAAGAAAATCATTAGATTTATTAGCTCTACCCCTTCTCACTGTTAAGAGTTTGTGTTTAGCTGCCGTAGTACGGCTTTCTTTTTCTCCCTTCACTTGGCATAAACCGGTCTGGCTGATTACTTGTGTAACAAATTTTTTTTTAATATATTGACGTGCAATTTTTTTACACATTCGTGAAAAAATATTTTAGATTCACCGTAAGAAATATTTTCATAATATATTAAAAAGTTTGATTAAGGGTAAAGCTAGAATGCCCAGTAATTTTAGAGTAATTAAAGTTGTATGGTCAGACTTAAATTGGAACTCCATCTTATTACATAATCGATCATGGTTAATTAACTTAAATGTTTTTTTTTCTGGCATTGTTATCAACAGGAAAGCCACCTTCTCGGCAGGAACAATTGACAGACAAGCAACCACGCCCCAACAAGAGTGAGTAAAAGTTTTCATACAAATTAAGCACACCTCATGAAAGAATTAATTCAAAATTATAACCTGCTGATTAATTTATCCATTTTAATCTTCCCTCTTCGTGATAAAAAAAATTGACAGAGAAGAAGCAATGGCGTGAAATGGAGGAGATTCGTGAGTTTTGCCCCAGCTACGAAGAGGCTTTACAGTTAAACCCCACTGATGAAGCTGTATCTGAAGAAGAGTTACGCCACTCACACTGTTGCTAGTCGACTGACCGACAGAAGCAAATTTCACATTTACATTTGCTCGCTATCTAGTATCTAACCGTATTCTCTTCTGTTGCTATGTAAGTACATAACATGTGTATAGGAAATCCTCATTTATGATTGTATGCAATTTGAGATTTCTTGTTCTGAATCTGGCCCCCGTCGTAGTTCTCTTCGATTCCTATGAAAATTGTATTTTTATGTGAAATTTCTCTGAATTGTGTTCTTAACATGGACTCGATATGTAGGTGATATTCTGTAATTATCTGGTTATGATGAACACTGCATTTTGTGTTGATTATTTGTGCACAATGAACATAATATGGAGAGGAGTTTTTGGAAATATGAGGCCTTGTTCAGTGGATTGTATAGGCCTCGGCCCAAAATATCGGACGGGCCGGGATTTCGGCCTATCCAAACTAGCCGGAAGGGTCAGCATACCGTCTCATCCTGGCCGTCCATTTACCTGATCGGATGGTGGGCACGGATCTCCAAAGCCCAGCTAGATCTCACCACCAATGGCGCTTCCGTTCTGAGTCACTGACGAGGTGGGCCCTTAGGTGGCGCTTCTTCTCCATGGCCCTGATCGCCGCCAAGTCCGGCGGCGGCGTGCTCGCGCAGCGCGGCGGCGGCGGCGGCAACCTCTTCGGCCTCGCCGCGGCCTCCGCCTTGTCCGCGTCCACGTCCACGGCCGCCGCCACGACGCCTCAGCGCATCTCCCACTACCTCGCGCACCATCCGAGAGCGACATGGGAGGCGCTCTCCGCCGCCTTCCCCGCCGCCGACCACGTCGACGCCGTCCTCCTCTCCCTCGCCAAGCACCTCCACTCCTCCTCCTCGTCCTCCTCCCCAGAGCTCGTCGCCAGGAACGCGCTCACCTTCTTCTACTGGGCCGCCTCCTCGTCGTCGTCGTCGACCCCCCACACCCTCCGCGCCTACTGCCTCCTCGTCCACCTCCTCTCCCGCGCCGCCCTCATCCGCGACGCGTCCGTGCTCCTCGAATCGGCCATAGCCAAGCACTCCTCCTCGTCGCCCGCTTCTGCCTTCTTGGACGCCTTCTTCGCGGCCTACGAGGACAGCGGCACGGCCGCGACGACCCGTGGACTCCACCTCCTGGTGCACGCCTACGCGCGCGCGCGCCTCCCGGAGGAGGCGCTCGAGGCCTGCCGCTACCTGGCGCAGCGCGGGGTGGTCCCCTCCCTGCCCGCCTTCAACGCCGTGCTGCACGCGGCCCAGCGCACCGGGCGGTTCGGGGTCGCCTGGGAGGTGTTCGAGCTTATGACGCTGAAGCGGGTGTACGCCAACCAGAGCACCGTTGAGCTTGTCATCGGCGTCCTCAGCCGGGAGGGTGCGCTTGCCAGGATGGCTGCACTCGTAGAGAGGATTCACGGTAAGAAGTGTGCACCAGGCGTGGTGGCACACGTCGCGCTCACGCTGAAAATCTTCGAGGAAGGGAGGACTGAGCAGGGGATCTTGCTGCTCAGGAGGATGCTGCAGAGGAACATGGTGTTTGACAACATTGCCTACTCGCTGATAGTGCATGCCCATTGCCAGGCTGGTGATCTGAAGTCCACATGCGAGCAACGGGATGACATGGTTCGCCATGGCTGTCGCCTGAATTCGTTCGTGTATACTTGCCTTATCAGAGTACATTGCCGTGCAGGCGATGTTGATGAAGCCATGCAATTGTTTGAAGAAATGATCTCTATTGGGTTGAAGCCGTATGATGCTACATACAGCCATCTCACTGCTGGGTGTTTCAGACAAGGGAGGATGAAGGAGGGCTCGGAGTACATGGACAAGATGCTCCATCAAGGTTCTGTGCCGGATATTGGCACTTGCAATGATATGCTAGAGGCGCTTTGCGATTCAGGACATGTCAGCAAGGCAAACGAGCTGCTAACGGCACTGATGGACAAGGGGTTTGTTCCCGATCAAAACACATACTTGAGGATGACCAATGGATATGGCAAGGTTGGTGATGCTCAAGGTATTATCAAGATTTATCATGAGATGGAGCACAGGGGGCTTAATATCGGTGTTGATGTTTTTAGCTCCCTCATTAGGGCCCTTTGCAAGTGTGGATATCTCAAGGAAGCTGAGAAATTCTTGGCTATTCTGGAAAGAAAGCTGTTGGCACCAACTAGTGAAATATATGATCTTTTGATCAGCGGTAACTGTGAGAAGGGTAACACTAAGAAGGCACTTTGGTTTTATGACAGGATGATGATAGGGAACGACAAGCTAGTCCCCTCTGCTGATACTTTTATGATGTTAGTGAGAAGAGTTATCAAACCAAAGTCTACCTGTTCCCCTAATTGCTGATCTCCCAAATAAGATCTAATTGCATGGGGAATTGATGGGAGAAAACACAGGAAATGCTATTATTACCCAACATGATTTGTCTTCCCATCTCTTCTACTCTATGAGAATGCTGTGCTGCAGCTGAGGTAATAAATACCTTTTTTTAGTACTCTTTTGATAGTTAAATTAAAACTTATTCTGCCAAACCTAAAATCTTTAGGCAGCAAACGTTTTGAAGGAAAAATTGCATGGTTCTATGGGTTCTGAACTCTGAAGCATGGACATTTCATAGTGCTTTACCTTGTGCCATGTATAGAAAAAGTATAGATGAATAAGTTTTTAGTCCCCCATAAAATTGGCATGTTTGGAGTATTAGAGACATCAGTTTTTTTTTCGAGGAGACATACTTCAAAGTATAGTAGAAAACCATGCACCTCTTCATAAGTTCATATTGCCGAAGTGAGACATTCCATTCATAAGATTGCAGTGGATTATCTCCACAGAAAAGTACAGTTATTTACGCATTAAATAAAAATACTATCTGTATCCTGTACCTTCATCTAAATTCTAGTAGGACAATGCTTTAGCATGTCTGTATAGCATTTGGAATTTTGGATTAATCATCTCCTAAGATCATTTCTTCGGCTTGAAACATTGTTACATCTGTTACAGTGCTCATGCCGCCTGGTTCTCCAAGCAAGAGGGCCAAGGAGGGGACGCCGATGTTGGAGCGTTGCCTCCCACATTTCGCCGTTGCTATTGGCAGCGTCAGCTCAGATGTGGTGCAGGCAGCTAGTACTTACTGCTGCACGGTTGAGTCCCCGTCACACAAAGTTTGGCACCATGTCTCTCTTTTAGCACAGTGCTACCAGCCAGCTCCGAGGTAGCAACAGCAACAGCATTTGCAGTGCCAGATTGATGTGCAGGTACCCACTCTTCCACTTTCCCTGCTCCTTAACTGGTGAAGATGTTTCATTAATTCATTAGCACTAAGCTTGTCTAATCCACGATACATGTCTAACACCATATTCTTCCTCCATAGTGCTAGCTTGCATTTCTACATGTCACTTTTGACTGTAAGCATGGCGAGAAACTAAATTGTGTTTTTGTCTGCTCAGCTTTGCTCACGCAGGAGCAAGCAACCAAGAACGGGAGTACCGGAGCATGTGAGCTATGTCGTCGTCGACAGCGGCAGCGTGGCGCCGGGCAAGATCGCCGGCGCCGCCGTCGCCAGCCGGAGCCGATAAATAACACAAGTACGCAGTACTACTACCTCACTAATTTTGCTTCTAGCACGTCGTTTGCTCATTCCATTTCACGGCTGTTACATACGCTTAAAAACTGATCTGCATGCAAATTTACATCTCGTAATCCCTGTCAGGGTTTAGTATGGTTAAGTGTCACTGTTGAAGGTTACTTGTGTGATGCGACTACTCAAGTGATCTGTCTTTGATCATGTCCCGGAAGAAAACGAGACCGATTTTGACCAGAAACCCATTAAAAGGCTTGCTGAAATTATTTCTCGTTGGCGCTTTCTTGCCGTGTAATTAGTGCCGTGCTGCGGTTTTTGTCCGTAGTTGTAGCAGCGATTGGGGTGGCTCCCCTTGACGCTCTCACAGTTGCTTTCGGCATGCCGAGATGGCTCGTTCGACGACAATATGATTGCATCAGAGGCTGGGGCTTGAGAATCGCTGTGATGCCCTCTTATTTTATCTTTTGTTTATTCTTTTTTCTCTCAGTTTTTTCTCTATAATTCGAGAGCGGAAAAAACCCCCCGAAAAATAGTTTTTTGCAGTTCATGTCTACCTGCGAAATTCCCCTGGTCGTCACTGTACTGTGGAGTATGTAGTTAAACTGAAAAAGGAAGCAAATTTATTGTTAACAGTTTGCACTATTTGGCTATGCAGTAAAAGGTTGGTCACTCTTCTGTCATAACAAATGAGCAAATCTTTTTTTTTAGGAAAGAGATTAGTGTACGTTACCGCATTATTTGTTGAAACCTCAGGGAAGCATTGTCGAAGATGATAAGAGAAGGTATAGCTATGTTAAGATTGAATCAACTCAATTGACAGATGTACTAGCAGAAGAAGTCCATAAAGATTTGACGAACTAATCTGAGCGTCTCAAGGTCAGGAGAATCGACAACTGGAGAACACGCACAAACCTGATCTTACACGAGCAAGTTCTTTTTTATGGGTTATATACATATGGAACAAACAATTGAACACGGCTACAAGTATATGGAAAATGTAGAATACGTATGTATACGAGTATATTGCTAGCCACACACCGCCATACTTATCAAGAACACACCCAGTAAGAAGAATCAAGTCTTGAGACTTCGAGAGCAGAGAATGAGACATGTTAACACACACACACACACACACAAGAAGAAGAGCCAAAATCTGATCATACATACAGTCGCCACCATCATCAACAACAATCTCATCAGCAGCCTGCAAAACTCTCTGAATTCGATTTGAGAAGAAACGCTGCGTCATCGCAAATTGTGCAGCGGATTGGAGCCCGTCGGCGCCAGCCTCTTGTCGGCCTCAAATCCGCCGCCGCCGCCGCCGCCGCCGTGCGGCCGGAACCTCCTCGCGTGGAAGGCGACGGCGGCGGCGGCGAGACCGCCCTCCATCCTCCTCCGGTTCCTCCGATAACTCGACGCAGACGCGCCGCCACCGCCCATGGTGACGCCGTCGCCGGCGCCGGCGGGCTGGTGCTCAGGCCGCAATGACTCCGGCGAGCACGGCGGCGCGACATGGCCGGCGAGCAGCGAGGTCGCCCGCAGCGCGAGCGGGACGAGCGACACCAGCACCAGCATCTTGAGGCGCCTCGCGATCATCGTCTCTCTCCGTGCAGAGCGCGCCGCGCCGCGCCACGCCACGACACGGACGCTGCCGCTGCGTCGCGCGCGCTCGCGAGAGGTAGAGAAGGCGACGAGGCGTCGTCACGCAGCAGAGAAGCGGACGGGCGCGCGAGTGATCCGAGTAGTAGTAGTAGTAGACAGTAGCAGCAGGCAGCGAAACGGATTATGGCTTTGGAAAAAAAAAGGAAGAGATTTGTAGTGAGAGACGTCCCTCGAGAAACCGTGAACGTGCTGGGGATTAAACACGGGATCTCGGTGTCACCAACCACACGTCCCTTGTCACTGTACTTGTGCGCTTTAGCGAGCGATAATAATTCGGGTCGATTTGACGCGAGAGGCGGACAAGCCGCGCGACGGAAAGGCGCAATGAGTGATCGTTTCGCCGGCCACCCGGTCGCCGCCGTGCGCCGTGGCGAGGCCATATGATGTGCGGCCGCTTGACCGGTCTCGGCCTCTCTCTCTCTCTCTCTCTCTCGACTGTCACACAACTCCGTATAGCTAGCTAGATCTGGCACAATCACATGACGTGCTCTCTTGGGCTTTGTCATTTCCCACGGACACATCCACGTACGACCCTTGCTGCCATTTCTGCTGCGAATTTCAAACCCACTCTTGTCTGAAAAAGCTCCCAAGATTTGGAATTTTTGGATCGCCAAATGCCGCTCATCCTCTCACGCCGTCATCTGCAAATGCCCCAGGGGATGGATGGAATTAACGTTCTGTGCGTTGTTGCTCGAGCAGTGACACTGTAGAATACAGTTGGAGCAAACAGTTGGTGACGTGACGCTTGCTGCGAGGCGTAGTACAAGACCACTACTAGTAGTAGTAATGGTAGTACTCGTAGGCTGCATCAAGTGGTGGTAGCAAAGGGAGCAAAGATCGATCAGTACCAACTGAGAATCAACCCAAGATTGATCAGTTCCATCGCACTTGACCGATCGAATCCCATGATTCCATCTCAATCTTTATCTCTCACCTTTTTTTTTATTTTCCTTCCCTTAGATCTTTTCCGGCAAGAGCTTTTCAGTGTAGCAGCAGCAGTTGTTCCTGTGCAGCAACTACTGTTCCAATAGCAGCAACAAATGCTGACACTTGGGTGACATCTGGTCCTGGAGTTACTATGCAATCGGGTGACAGCGTCAGTACTAGCTTAAGCACCAGTAATACACTCTTAGGCTGTGATTAGTTCAGCGTAAAGTTTGTATTTTAGTTGAAATTGGAGATGATGTGACTGAAAAATTGTGTGTGTATGACAGGTTGATGTGATGGAAAAGGACCGAACTTTGGATCTAGACACAGCCATGCAGCTTGTACAGACTGTTACAGTACAGGATACTGCATCATTAATTATTTTCAAACTAGTCTTGGACAGGAGCTCTGGCAATAATAAGGTAGGAGTATATGGAGGACAATGGTTTGGTACAGTACACTGCATCAAAATTTTTTTGACAGGAGCAATTGTAGCAAGGCAGGAGTTGCTCCCACCTTCATTTCCTATATTGCCCCCATTTGGGTTTTCATACCGTTTTGGTAGGATTTACCACTACCCGGTGGTCACGCAGTTATCGTGAAAACCGCGAGGTTTTAAAAAAAATGAGATGGTTACCACGGTAATCATGCGGGGTTTTGTAAACCCTGTCCCTGATGCATCACCTCACTATTTTTCTATGTATCTTACTACCTAACAAGCAGTTGGTATTCTGGTAATTGGCAAAATGACAAACAAATACATGTGCCAATAGACAGGCAAAACTAATCATGTTATGCATGAAAAATGGAGCAGAGACTCTCCAATAGAAAACTTCTTTTTTTTTTCTATATTTGCTCATCAATCTCATCTCTCTTTGCCACCTATAGATGTGCAACAAGGATGGGCTCACCTCACATAATGCTTACTGTATGTACAAATGAATACCACCTCGGCTATAGACAACAATATGGCTCTACTCAATTTGGAAAATTCTCATCCCCCTTAGTTGGGCGGCTCAAGAGCTCTAATCAAATCAAACACATTTGTCGCAAAGAACGAATATCGACACCGATCACCTCGGTCCAGAGAGCTCCATGGCTTCCAAGCCAAGGGAGGATTCGTCTGCGGCGAAATCCATGAATTTTGGGGGTAGAAGCTCTGACGAAACGGATTTCGGTGTGTCGACGTTCTGTGATGCCTCCCATTTCTCCGCGAGACCGTCCCCTTCCAGCATTCTGATCACCTCCGACATTCTGGGACGATGAGATGGGTAGTATTGTGTGCACAGCAAGGCCACCTGAACCATTTCCTCGAGCTCGACCCTGTCGTAGTTGCTACCCAGGTCTTTATCCACCATCATGCTCAGCTGCTTTTCCTGATGAAGCTTCTTTACCTGGAACAAAAACTCAAGTTATCAGAAATGCTGCTCATGATAACCGCCTTTAAGAACAAATTATACCCTTTATCAGTCCTTTTAGATCTCAACTGGTTTGAAAAGAATATGCTAAATTATGGTGGATGTCCACACTAGATAAATAGAGATAGATATGCATCTAGTTTCTCAAGAACATTTTTTCAGCTTATCTGTTCTGCTAGGGAAAAGAAGCTCCACTATCTTGCACATCAAATCTTATCAATGCATGTACTCAACAAAAAAAAGGCAAAAAAGATCCTGAGAATGACATACAGACTTGTCAAAAAAAAGCTCTATGACGGACGAAACAAAAGGACATATCACAACAAACTGAGTGGACATATAAAGCATATTTATGGTCCTTGGGAGGCATTGAAGGAGAGATGTATCTGGTACTGTTAATAATGAGATATTACGAGGAACAAGGTATTTGGTGTACCAGAAATCAACATTAGAAGATATTTGTCTTTCAATACCTCCAAGGATGGGGAAAAAATTCAAAAGTAATTTAAGGAAAAAATTCAAAAGTAATTTAAGGAAAAAATTTCTCTGTTTCCAAAGAAAAAGTGAGTAAGCATATAGAGAACACAAAAAACATACCCAATCAAGCACTCCTCCCTTCTGATTCGCTAGCCTTCCAAAGTCCAATGCCTTCTGACCAGTGATCAACTCAACCAACAAAACTCCAAACCCAAAAACATCCGTCTTCTCCGATGACTGCCCAGTTGACAAATACTCTGGAGCTATGTGCCCTACTGTCCCACGTACTGCAGTGGTAACATGAGACTCCCTATGATCCAAAAGTTTCGCCAATCCGAAATCTCCCACAATTGCTTCGAAGTATTCATCAAGAAGCACATTGGAGGCTTTTACATCACGGTGAATTATTTTTGGATCACACTGTTCATGCAAATAAAGCAACCCTCGTGCTGTGCCTAGTGCTATCCTCTTTCTCCTTGACCAATCTAGAGCTGGCTTGCCATTTACAAGTTCTGAAAAAGATAGATAATGTTTAGATGCCATGTAGCATAAAACAGAGAAGGTTAATTTACTTGCAAGCTACTCAGATAATGTTCCACTACATCCGCTTTTATTGAATAGTAGTATAGCAATAAAATCAGTAGAACTAGACATGCCAATTGGATGGGCTCAGGATCAGTTCACATTCCGTATATGGTACCAGTGCAATGTATTGGATGAACATATAAACACCTAAATCAATCAGAGGAGCAGGGATAGGGTTTTAAGTTAATTAACAAAACGAACTAATACCAAGTAGCATACTTAGTGGCAAATTTGCTCGACAGTTATGACAGATGCGCACGAGAATTTTACATCTAAAAAATTATGGTTGAAGTTCATAATCATGTTTCTCCCTTGTGATAAACTCGTCTATCTTTTTCTTCAACTTTTTTTTTAAGGATTTGAGACTTAGGACAAGTTAGCGCCACAAATACATATATGTATACACATAAGATTTACAAGCATGGACTTACCCCGCAACTGAGAAGCAACACTTCCATTTGGCATATAAGGATAAACAAGTAACCTTTCGTTCTCTGTGGTGCAGAATCCAATGAGTCTAAGGAGATTCCGATGAACAGCCAAGCTTATGACTTCAACTTCAGTTTGGAACTGAACCTCCCCACCAACAGCATTATAGTCCTTCAATCTTTTGACAGCAACAATTGCACCATCACGTAGAAAACCTTTGTATACTATTCCATACCCGCCTTCACCTAAAATATTCTTTGAGTTGAAATTATTGGTAGCTGCTCGAAGCTCCTTAAAGGCATAATGCTTTAGATGACCCAAACATACTTCTGGGTCATATTGATCTGCAGATAAGGTATCAAGTATTACTGTACTGGAAACCGAAACAACAAAATATGTAATCTGGAAGAGCATGCGTAGAAACATAGAACATGTTAAAAGATCAGATTAAGCCCATAGGTGCAAAAGAAGACATGTCATGCTCTATCCATGGCAAATCAGCATACCGAAGGTAACGGGGACATCATGGTTCTGAACTGCACCAAAGGTTTTCCTAAAAGTACAAACACGCCTAATATAGGGGAATAAAGCTATCTCTCTTTACAGTTGGGCCCAAGAGTAAATTTAATACTTGTCCACTAAAAAAGCTTGGCCATTTATTTGTGTATGATGTTAAAGTAAAAAAGAAGACAAGCACCCATGCATTAACATGTGTAAAATCCCAGAGGCAACTCCACTAGGAATCTTTCAGCTAGTAAATTCAAGACATATGGCGTCTTTGTACAGAAGAGAATAATCAAGGTTCCCTTCATGACTAAGTAAGAAACTGAACATATTAGGGCATGGCCCAGGTCAAGGACTCATTTAAGTCATGTACTTCATAATCATCTAGTAATGTTGTCTTGGGCAGCTTGCATGATGTTAGGGACACTAGTGTGCAGCTTTATGAAACGAGCTGTTCATACAAATTCAGTTCTGTTGGGAGCATGGAATCTTGTCAGCAAAAACCCATATGATCACAGGTGCCTCTTTGTTATGGTCCACTAATCAACAGAATTTAAAACTTGCTACAGATATCACATAGTACATCACGGAAGATTAATGCAATGCTCAAATTTTGCAGCAGAAAGGGTCCTTCCTTTTTTAGAATACTATACAGTTTCAGTAGAGGTAATCATTCAGCTTGTGCAAAGATCAATAGGTTATTGAACCACTAACATTTCTACAACATGTTCAACCACATGGATGTCCCATGTAAATTTGCTATCAAATTGAACGCTGTGAAAAATACGCCTCAAAACTCAAGTAATGCAGAACATTCAGCCACTGTTGTAGTGAAGACATCAATTACTATCGAAATCTAGATAGAGTTAGTACGGGAACAAAAGCGTGCAGAAATGAAAAGAGCATTACCATTTACATCAAAAAAGATCTGCTGATTGCGCCTATGCCGCCACCAAAGAAGCATACTGACTATGATAGTTACAAATGCTACCGAACCAACAGTGACTCCACAGATAATAGCTATACGGTGGCTTCTTGCGATGCCTTGTTGTGGCTGAGCTGAGGAAGAGGAAACAAATATGAGTTGCACAAATAGATAAAACAATACAAAAGAGCTCAATGATGAACAAAATCTCACTCTTAAGATCATCTGGAGGGTATGAAAGTGGATCCATCGATACAGAAGAGCAATTATCTCCAGACTTGACACCACAGATCATTGGATTTCCCGCAATGCTGTCAAATAAGTATAATACCAAAAATGCAAGGATAAGACAGTAGCCTACAGCATGCAAATAGAGCATTAAGTGAGAATTCAACTGTTCAAAGGGATAGGGGATAAGATGAATTTACTTACTTGAAAGTTCTTGAAGAAATCTTTGGCAATGGACCGCTCAAATTATTGAATGAAAGATCTCTGCAACACAAGACCAATTCAAGGTAACTATTAAGCATACCAACGAATGATAAAGACAAGAATAACAAAATGATCAATTGATTTTTTTTTAAAAAAAGGATTAAGAGACATACACTAGAGCAAGGCCATTGATGGCGGCTAATGAATCAGGTAGAACTCCAGATAAGCTGTTGTTGTTCAACTTCCTGTAGCAACAAGAGGAACGGAAAATGACTCAAAATATATTGCAGCAGGCAGTGAGTGAGGACTCAAGAACCAAAGAAAGAAATCGTACAGATAGTTGAGGTTCTTGAGATCGCCAATTGAACTCGGGATACTCCCAGTAATCTGATTGTCTGACATGTCAAGCGTCTGCAGCATCCCCAACCTGCCTATGCTGGCAGGAATAGTGCCAGATATTGCATTGTTCTGTAATAGCCTGTAGAACAAGGAGGTTGAAACACTTGCAATACTTCTTGAAATGCCATAGGCAGCACAAACAAGGCCGGATCAGTCAGTGACAGCTTACACAGATTGCAGCCTGGTGAGGTTCCCAATTCCGGGGGATAATTTGCCTGACAAGCTTTGGCTGGGCAGACCTCTGCAAGCACAGATGACACAACAAGATTAGCAGCCATGGCTGGTGCTCGCCGAAGGCGAAGAAGGGCAGCTGAACGTACAGCGCGGAGACGTAGCCGTCTGCGGAGCAGGTGACCATCCTCCAGCTGCAGGGATCGACGGAGTTGATGTCCCAGTTGTCGAGCACGTTGTATGGGTCTTGCAGCTCCGTCTTGATGGCCATCAGCGCCACCACTGCGAAGCAAACAAAGCTCAGCTCTCCACCAAATCTTAGCAACAAACAACTCTCAAGCTTGGTAGCCACAGAAACAGCATTTGCGCTTTGTTCAAAGCCAGGAGGATTATCGCTTTGCATGAGAGAGTCGCTAGCTTTATGAATCGAGATTGCCCCCAAAAAAAGAACCAAATCTTTATTATCAAAATTTCACCGGAGATCCTCTTTAATCCAAAAAGAACAGACTTCCTTCTTTTTGAAATAAAGGCAACAAACAGATTGAACAGACATTATAAAATGAGAGCAGCGGCAGCATCGAAAAGCGTTGGATTTTTCTTGGGATTCTTAGATAGAGAAGGCAAGAAGCGTTACCTTCGTAGTTGATGCCGGCGGGAGAGAGCGTGGCGGTGGACGACGGCAGCAGGATCACGGCGAGCACGGCGGCGAGCGGCGCCGCCCACCACCGCATCCTCATCCCACAGATTCGCCCTCCTCTCTCCTCAACCAAAGAAACCCAACACAATTCCACCCCCACACCAGCAGAGCAGCTGCAGCAACACACAACTCCTCACCAAACCATCTCCCCACCTCACCAACCCAGCCCAACCCAATCCAAGAACACAAACGACGACGAGATGACGAAGCGAGATGGTCACAGATACAGAGCAGAGCAAGCAGAGGCAGAGAGAAGTAGAGAGAGATAGAGGGGAAGGGAAAGAAACGGCAGGGAGCACCGGCCTGGCCAGCCGCTCCGACCCCTATCAATCGATCCTCCCCTCCGCAACACGCCGCGCCGCTGCAAAACCGCCAAAAGAAAGAAAAGAAAACAACTTTTTTTTCGCTCTCCCCCGACACGGATGCGCGTGCCTACGCTGCCATCCGTCCATCACCGCGCGAGCGACCCCATCATCACCATCGTCATCTCTCCAAATTTTTCCTCTTTACCACTCACCAAGATTAGATTTTAGCAGCTTAGGTTAGTTAGCGCATTGTTTGTTTCTTAACACTATTGTTAAGATTTTGTTTTTGTTTTTGCAAAGCTTTTGCTTACGGAAGACGGCAAACGCCAACCATACTGATGACAAGAATGCTGCTCTTCTCGCTCCAAGATTAGATTACCACTAACAACCATGTAATCATCTTGAACACTGTAGTAAAATACAGTAGAGTAGTATTCTGTGAAGATTATAAAAAAACAAATACTAATGTTCAGGATTGGGGCCGGTTTGCGGGTTGTCATTTTGGTGCGAGGAGGGGCGCTAATGGCAAGGCGCATGTTCATCTCGGCGCGGTGAATCTAGCAATATAAAACAGAATGATGGGGAGGATAAAAGATTAGTAAAAAAATTTAAAAAAAGTTTTAATCTTGAGAGGAGAGGAGGATGGATGGGCAAAAGCTTTGCATGCTGGGGATCACTGGCGAGTCACATGCTCACCTTTTATTTTGTCTCGTCCTTTCTTGTCTCGTCGCTACTCCCAGCCTATCCAGCAATCTCTGTCACACTGTCACCCCTCCTCCTCTCTCTCTCTCTCTTCTGGCCCTACAAACGGCATAATTATAAATAAAAAATAATTTGTAAATAAAATTTATATATGTGTGTTTTTAACGATCTAAAAGCAAATATAAAAAATAAATTTCGATAAAAAAACTCTAAAATTAACTCTAAATTTAAGGTTAAAAATTTAAATTTTGGCTGATTAGTATAAGCAAAAACGAAAAGATGATGTTGTTCTTCACTCTGCTACTCTACCTGTACTCTATAGCCCATCAGTAGTATAGGAGTACAATCTTATGCTCATTAACACTCATCCGGTTCTTGTTTATTCCAACATGCTGCTGCCCCTCATTTCAGAGCTCGATTCATGCTGTTTTTGAACCCAGCAACTTCAGAAAAAAAAAACAGTTATACTATCTCTGTCCCATAATATAAGAGATTTTAGAGGGACGTATCAAGATTCGTAGTGCTAGAAAGTGTCACGTTTCTGCAAAATCCCTTATATTATAGTACGGAGAGAGTATCAATTTCACACGTACGCAAAAAGAATTATGGATTCGTGGGTGGTATGGTAGTACTGTTCCCTCCGTGTCATCTAGCACTATTCCTATTTAAGTTTTGATCATTCATTTTAATAAAAACATAATATTTAAATCGATATTATATTATCAAAGTTAATAACATACTTCTTTTAACTTAGTCGATTACATACTCGCCCTATAAAAAAATCTTACTTCCTCCGTTTCACAATGTAAGTCATTCTAGCATTTTCTACAATATAAGAAATTCTAGCATCAATGTTATATACATATCTAGATTCATTAGCATCAATATGAATGTGGGAAATGCTACAATGACTTATATTGTGAAACGAAGGGAATAGTTATGAATCTGGATATATATTTATCCAGATACAAATACATAGTTAGGATTTGCTTTTCTTATGACGGATGGTGTATTGAACATAATATTCTCATTCATTATAATATAATTATTAAAAAAATAGGAATCAAAATTATAACAATAATAACCATCAAGGGTGATAAATGAGTACTTTTTCGGATTTTTTTTAAAAAACTTTTAGCTGCATCATTGCACGCACTGTTGCTACTGTTACGGAGAGGCTTGCTGAGGTACTCCTGTGTGTGTGGCAGTATGGCGTTTTGAGTGAGCTGGAGATGGGTCTGAAATCTTGACCTGGAAGAGAGGCCCTCCTCAATTATGGCTAATCATCCACCATGATTTCCTCCTACTCCTACTCCACTCTGCAGCAACCGTACAGAAACAATTCGATCTGCAGGGAGTTTTCATTTACTCTGGGCGCGTGTTTGTATCTGAATATCTGATGGATTTTTCGTCCAAGGCTATGGTTAGCATGGGCGTGCACGCATATTAAATTCTTAATTACGACATCAATGTCCTTACCTTGAGGTTATGTCTAAATCATGGTGTAGCATCACGGGGCTAACATGAGATTAGGGCCGGCTTAAAGCGTGATTGGCTATCACTTAGGCACAGCTACAAATTGTAGGGAAGAATTTCAGGTGTTCAAGGCCTCGGCCATGGAAGCAGCCACAAAGTCATTTCTCTTTGTAAGTTAGTAGCAATAGAGTAGGAGAGCATATATCACTCCGTAAAATTCGCCAAACTATATCAATTCCAAAATAATTGTATATCTGTTTTTTTTACTAAGTCGAATATACATCTTTATAGAGAACGGTGGTAACATCTACCACGTTAAATAATATTTAATAACAATTTAATAATGCGTATTTGATACCGTACATATTTTTCATACGTAACATCGATCAATATTAGGATGGTTTGACTTAGGAAAAAAATATGGTTATTTTGGAATTGAGGGAGAAAGTTCTATTAAATAGAGAAACCGAAATAGGAATGGAAAATTCCAACAAATTTCTCCCTTTTGTTTAGATCAAACTTGGATTAAGAAGGATTTGTAGAGTAATGATCGCAGTACAATCTATCAACCGGTCCTACCATTTCCACGTGTGTTTGCTTCAGTTGCTCTAGCCAGACTAGAACGACCGTGACACACTATTTCTGTTTGTGGGGACGGGACGGCCTGATTAGCCGGTAGGTAAAGCAGCACTGTTGTCGGTTGGGGCTCACTGGAGGACGGCACTATTCACATACCCTCAGTAGCATGAAATTGTAAAGCAACAGAAAATGATAGAAACTGACACAAAAAAAGGAGAGAAAAAAAACATCTGAATTTGCGCCCTTTCATGTTTCATCAACCTCTCAGCCTCTCTCTAATCTCAAATCAAAAAAATAATGGAAGTTTAATTTTTTTTAATCTAATTTTCTGTACTAGCACTAGTACTTGTACAAGAGGAGCCTGGACTACGAACTGGGTGATCCGGACTCCCAAGAGCATCTTGGTTTGTTTCTTGTTTGTTTGTCGCTTGGGGTTGGAGACGGTGCTCTCAGTTCAGAGCAGTTTATTCTAGGCAACAGTATTGTACGAAGCCGACGGAATGTTGTTACTCTACTCTCACTCACTACCCAGAACAGTGATCTGCTGCTCCTCGGGTGCAGAGGATTCCGGCACATTGTTTACAGGTGGCAAATACATCCAGCTACAACCCAACAACGGTCTACGAGGCACGCCCCAGATCTTAACCCAAACTGGCAATATCTTTTTGTCAATTTGAAATGTTGCATCTGGAACACTCCCTTCATTTGACATGAATTCGTATAAAACTTGTTGCGCTTTGGACCAGGATCTCTGATCTAGGTTATAAGGTACTCTTCCAAAATATAAGAGATTTTGGTTGGATACAATGTATCATGTCCAGATTCATGGTATACATCCCATCCACCCAAAATCCCTCATATTTTGGGACCGGGGAAGTACTCAACTATAGAACATCTCCCTCAACGATGTGGGATGGTGGGAGAGGAAGCAATAGTGGCGGTCCTGGCTCACCAATAATCGGAGGATGGGGCAATTTTTTTTCTTTCAATGGAATGGAATGGCTACCCATTTGGCTACACATTTCCTGAGCTACTAAACAATGTGTTTTTCACAAAAAAAACTGTCCATAAATAAATTTATTTGAAAATTGATTTAAATATATTTTTAACCTTATAATAGTTAACTCATTCGTCTACACTCTCAAATGGTTATCACAAGGTTATTCAGCACAAAAGAATGTACCCTAAAACGAGATGAGAACAACCAAGTGGAGTGGAGATGGTGATGATATTGGAAGAGAGAAGAGATGCCAGCTACGAAAGCAAAGTGACAGGTCAGATAATCAGTCATAGCAACAGTGCAATCCACACTTTTAGAAAAAATGGGGGTGCATCTTCTCCAGCCTCCATCGCCTCAAGACAGGAGCAACGACAAGAGGCCAAAGGCTTTGGTTTCGAAGACCGTGGCAGGCAGGCAGGCCTCATCCAAGCTGTGCACCTCTCAACTGTTGGCATGTGAGTCTGCAGTACAAATCTGCTACGATCCCTACCCCTTCTTCTCTTCGCAGAATCGCAGTACAATCTTTTCCTATTTTAAAATGGCGCTTTGTGTAGATTTACAGCAGAGATGGAAATGGATTGGAGATGGACCTCCTCCAGATCCGGCCCATGGGCCATTTCGGGCATCGGCCCATTGGAAGGGCCTAAATGGGCTCTTGGTGTTCAGTTCTTCTCTTTTTGAGTGAACACCTTCCTCATCTAAGATGGCAACCGTGCCAAAAGGAACAGATGACAGAGAACAAAAGCATATACTAGTATGCTACTGCTTGCATTGCATTGTTCATATCTTCTACTGCTGCAACAAAAGATTTCAGATTCTATCCTGCTACTGTACTGCCATTCAACTTTCTGATCAGTAGGCATAACAAAAGAAGTATCAGATTCTATCCTGCTACTGTAGTAACCGTACTACCCTTCAACTGTCTGATCAGTTAGCATAATCTGATGCATAGACTGGAATATGTTGTTCCCTTATCTTTAAAGAGCTTGGTGATGTTGTTCTATTTAGATTGTTGAGAACTAGGATAGTGCACTGGTATATACATATTAGAAGTGTACCTGGATGAATCTATGTATGGTTCAGGATCTGGTTTAGCTCACTCCCTGCAGCTGCGGGGCTCCAATCTTGTTTCTTCTGATGAACAAAAGCTAGACCAGATTCTTCCATCCTCGGACACGCAGTTTCCAAGACATCCCTACAGAAAGATTGAAATTTAAGACAATTAATATGAAATATAAGGGCTCGATGCTTCTCTCACCCTCTCTTTTCCAACACATTTTCAGTCATATATATCTTATTCTCATAGCAGCTGCAAATTCCATAGATATGGCAAAGGAAGCTCTAATAGCACATCCAAGTGTATAATTGAAAACCAGGTTTACACAAGATGGGAAACAGATTACCGCAATGCTTTGGCGACTGTGGCATTTTGTGGATCCAACTTTAAGGCCCTGCGAAGCACATAAGAAGCACTGGCATAATCCTGTCACAATGCAAGCATTGTCAGGTGAAAATTGCAGGCAGTATAATCAGTAAAGCATCAAGAACTGAATCTTGAAGCTTTTTTTTTTTTTGGCATGAATTGCAATGGATTCTGTCCACTTTCTATGAACATGGATGGTACATGATGGTCACCTGTAGCAAAGAGAAGGCCATTCCTTGACGGTAATAGCCTTTCGCCCAGTCCGGTTGCATCTTGCTGCAGATCTGAGCATCTGAGAGTGCCTCATCGCCTATGCCAAGGTTTAACCAGCAAGCACTCCTGTTTGAATATAACTTTGCGTCGGTGTTGTCGAACTTCATTGCCTATTATCATCAAACATTGTTACTGTTTCTGTAGGTCAGGGGGGGGGGGGGGGTTCAGGAGTCTGAACTCAAAAGGTCAAGCTAAACCAAGGGAGTTGAAAAAGGGTACGAATATACAATATGTGCTCCCCAGTGGCTTTGCTTCAGTTACTCACAAAGCAGTATTTTGCACCTTTTGAACTGAAAAAACATTTGCAACCAAACATGAGCATGAAAAATCGGGAATGAGCAAAAGTTGTTACCATGCTGTATAGCAGTATTGCAGCATCGTAGTCCTCGTTGTTGAAAGCGGAGTTGCCTTGTAGTTTGAGTTCATCCTTCCTTTTACATGATGCATTTCTTGCCTGTTCAGAAAACTGATTAAAGTTCAACAGTGATCGAATAGTCCCAAGACCCAACTGCTATGACAGTGTGTTCAGCACCCAAGAGCTTGCAAAAATGCAAACTGATTCATGTGAAGCTAGTACTACATATCTAGTTAACAGAAATTTCACATACCCATTCCTTGTAAGCAGGATATTTTACATATCTGATGATCCCACCAACACTCCAATCTAGAAGAGTAGGTACTTGGTGAGTCAATGGCAATAGAACCTCAATGACTTCCCGTTCGGCTTGGATTGCAGCAATTTCTATTGGTAACCTATCAAGCTGTTAAAGCATAAAAATACATTATATTTTTAAGAAAACATATCAGAAAACAAGATGATGAAACTGTAGGGAACAAACTTTGTGCACATGAGTTGACAAAAAGAACATAAGTATTGAGGGAAACAAGGGGGCTATATATATGCTCACTTCGTCTGGAATGTTTGGATCTGCCCCAGATTCCACCAAGCACTTGATGAATCCAATGGACCCGGTACGACTACATGCTAACAGCAGAGGAGTTGCTCCATTGAATCCAGCACCATTAACGTTAGCACCGGCCTAGTTCATGTGTTCAGCACAGTAGATTCTTTAGAAAGCACAGTAAATTCAGAATGATGCTTAAGGTATAAATGCCAGTAAACAGAATTGCAAGAGTAATGAAGTTACTGGTACAAGGAAGTAAAAAAGCATGGAGCTGGAGAAAAAAAAGAACTAAGATAATTAGCAGAAAATCTACCTGAATGAGCAACTTCATGCATTCCAATGATCCCCCCAAAAGTGAAGAAACCAACGGTGTGAAGACGATATTGGCAATCTTGTTGGGCTGCAAAATCCAAAAGAGATTTCAAACCAAAACTACCTGTTCTAATACGTCGTATTAGTAGTAACCAAACATCAACATTTGTCAGGATTGGAGCAATTAGCATTTTAGGGAACCTAAAATACAGTAAAAAACTGTCAGGATTGGAGCAATTAGCTCCCTAAAATACAGTCAAGAATCAGCATCACCGCGTCCGCGTACATCAGCGCCGTGGTTCAGCAAGACGCTGACGACGGCGGCGTGCCCCCGTGCAGCGGCGACATGCAGCGCCGTGCCGCGGGGGTTCGCCGCGCCCACGTCGGCTCCCCTGAGCAGCAGCAGCTTCGCCAGCTCGCGATCCCCTACAAGAACACGTGGAATTTGCAAGCACACGAGCACAATGAGACGCTTGGTGGTACAATGCATGGCGCACATGAACCGCGACGCGGGCGCGGCGTCGCACGTACGCACCGTTGTAGGCGGCCCAGTGGAGCGGGGTGTCGCCGCCGTTGGGGTCCGGCGTGGACGGGTCGGCGCCGCGGTCCAGGAGGTAGGCCGCCGTTGAGGTGTGCCCGAACGTGGCCGCCAGCAGCAGCGGCGTCTCACCTGCGTGCGCCGCGGCGTCGAACACGAAGCACGAAATCAGGCGCTCCGCGAGCATAGACGAGACGTGCGAGGAACGAGCGGCGGCCGCCGGTCGGGAGGGGGGCGCACCTGAGGCGGAGAGCGCGTCGACGGGGAGGCCGAGGCCCTCGAGCAGGAAGCGGCAGACGTGCGTGCGGCCGTTGGCCGCGGCCAGGTGCAGCGCCCCGCGGCCGCACCGCGATCGGACTCCGCCGGCACCCTCGCCGCCGCCAGGCGCCGCCGCGTCCACCTCCGCCGCCATCCCTAAAACGCAGCGCATGATCCATCAGGTTAGCCAGGAACGCGGCTGTGAGGCACGCACGCAGGGCAGCACGCACGTACTAGCGAGGTGGTGGAGGTCGCCGAGGACGGCGGCGCGGAGGAGCGCGCCGGCGCAGCGGTAGTAGTAACATTGCCGCCGCCTCTCTTCCTCCCGCGCTTCGCCGCCGACGGCGACGCCGACGCCTTGGGTCACAACGAAAAGCACATGAAAAAACACGACGCGTCGCATTCATTTGGCGGGACAAATCACCCAACGGAGAGCGCAATCGTACAACGCGCACCTGGTGCGCCGGCGGCCGGCGCCGGAGGAGGAGGAGTCGCCGCCGACGAGGACGGGCAGAGCACGTTCATCTCCGACGAACTCTGACGAAAGAGGCAGGGGAGAAGGGAGCTTCCAGGAGAAGGAAAAAAATGGCGGTTTCTGGGGAAATGTGCCCGTGCTTGCGTGCAGGGGGTACACACCGAGATCAGACGGCGATGAGACGCGGGCTTTGTTTATGCTGTTAGGCTGTGTTATACATACACAACTTTTTAATCACATCATCTTTAATTTTAGTTAAAATGTAATCTTTGCGCTGAACTTAACACAGCATTAGCTTATCGTGTCATGATGAAAACGTCACGTCACATTTAATGGGAATGAGAAGGCCGAGGCCCACGATTGCAGTAGATGGGCTGAAAACTTTCCGGCCCATCCAAACTAGTAATTTCAGTTTCAGATAAATAAAATTAAAAAGAATTTGCCCCGTTCAGTAATCAGTCCTGGTTCCAGTCCAGATGTACCCGCATGGATTTTTCCTGCAGAATCGTAATCGTCCAATGTTTCAAATAATGAGGTGCAAAATTGATGGGATTGTATAAATCAGGGATGCAATGATCACCTCTTCTTTGTAATGTGCTAATCTATTTCTGCATGCTCATCAGTCATCAGCGCGACACTTGTGCAAAAAGCAGGATAACAATACAGGTTCTCAATCACAGCAACAATGTACCGACGAATGCCATATATTGGACTGTACTACAAATTTGTCCATTGATGAGAAGGGCAAGACCAAGACACAACAGCTAGATCAATGAAGCTGTTGGTCTTAAAAAAATTTTAGGAAATACCAAGAACAATATGACTCCAGGAATCAAGGATGGGGCAGCAGTTCCATCCATACTAGTTCCATGTAGGAGTACTTTGCATTTACAGATGTAGCCATGTAGAAAGGAGGATATACAACTGAACAAGCACACTCAAAGAAAACGAACGGACGAATCTAGGCGAATTCTGAAGAAGAAAACGTACTTGCTCTCTTTACGCTTCCATTGGTGACATTCTCACCCGATACGAACGAGTACACGACAATGCAATTATGCAAACCGTTTTCTCTCTGGTCCGACAGCCCATGCCAAGCCAGCACGGCGCCGAGCCGCCGACTCGCTGACGACGCGCCGTGGGGCGCCGGGCAGATTGGCAGCCGGCATGGCCATGGGCGACATGGCTTGCTTGCTAGGCTGGTGGACACCGAGGCAGCTGTGGCTGACGGGGGTGGATGCACTCTCAGTATCCGTCGACGTCGCCGACTCGCCGTGGGGTCAGGATTGTTCGCGGGGAACCAAGGGGCCGGCGCTGAGCACGCTGGCTTATGGCGCGCCGTGGCTCACCGCCTGGAGCGCGAGACAGGAGGCGGCGGCGGCGTTGTGATGTCGCCGCCGTACGTCGGGGTCAGGCGTGGACGGGCCGGCGGCGCGCTCCAGGAGGTAGGTAGGCCGGCCGCCGCGTCTCGCGGTGTGGCCGAACGTGGCCACCAGGAGCAGCGGCGTCTCACCTGCTTGCGCGCGCGCGGTGTCGACGTCGAGGACGGCAGCGCAGCGGTAGTAGACTAGTAGTGGTACGCTGCCGCCTCTCTTCCTCCCGCGGATCGACGGCGACGCGTCAGGCTCCTGACCTGGAAGACAAAGACGTAAGTACGCGTCAGGCGGGCACGCTCGCATATGCATTTGGCCGGACGAATTAACCAACGGAGAACGTAATGCAATGCACACACCTGGTGCGACGGGAGATGGCGCGGAGGAGGGAGGAGGCGTCGCGCTCGCGCCGACGAGTAGTACGGACAATCCACGTTCATCTCAATGCGCGATCCCCTTGCGGAGAATCCAAATGAAACGAGGACAATTGCGGTTTTCTTTGGAGCTGTGCCTGTGCAATGCATCGGTTCAGGTGATCTGATTGCTTATCGTGTCCTGACTCATTATGGACACGCCAGGTCACATTGAGGACGTTTAGAAGGGCTCATTTGTGAGGACATACTACTACAATACGGAGTAGTATGTGGTAGAACCGTACAAGCATACTACTGCAACATCCAAACGGAGAACACATCTCCTACAGTAGAAGTAGTATGTGGTAGGGTACTTCCCTACAACATCCAAACGGAGAACACATCTCTCTTCTGAATTCTGTCGTCACATCTCCACTCCTATACGCTCAACTCAGTTCAATCAGTTGTCATATCTCTTCGCCTCAAGCACCGGACCTGTGTCACACATTAAGATAGTATTAATCTACTAGCATTACAGCATTGAGAAGAAGTAATGAAAGACAATCATTAACTGAGAAGAAGTGCATGCCAGTGTTGCAGCTCTATTACGGGAGAGCTTCATGCTGATTACGGATGGTCTGGTAGTGAATTTCAACATCCCTAAGCATCAATGGGTATGGTTCTGCAGCTGTTGCAGCAGAGACTAATTAAGCTCATCAACAATACCACATGCAAGAAATGCCCAAGCTTAGTCCTGCCACTAGTAGGAAAGTAAGTTAACAGCTATCCCCGAGGCTTGTAAAAGAATTTGAATGTAGTGGTCACGCTCAATCCGCATCATTGTCCTTTGAATTACTTCTACAAATAGCACTATACAATAACAGATACATGAGTCTAAAACCATATTATCTAAAAAATGAGTCTAAAACCATACTACATCAATACCAGGAGGGGATTCTAATCCCTCAAAGAGATTTTCCCTCATGTAATTTTTTTTCTCTCAAATTGACTTGAAATTTTGTGGAGTAGTGTGTATATATTTTTAAATGATGTTTGAACAGACGAGAGGATTTCCCCTCGAGAGTTTAAAACATTTTCCCTATCAATACCCAATAATAATAGTTGACTGAAAAATAGTAGTACCTCGAGTAATAATTTGTACATTGGGATTCACCATGGATCTAAGAGAGTAAATTTCAAACCCATTCCTCACTTGCAAAATCAGGTAAGAGACCTCGAACTGTGGAGAAAGACATCATAGTTAGTTAGCAGAAAAATAAAATATACTACCAAGTATTTTTATTGGTGAGATATCACCTGGGGCACCTGGGGCTCATGAGTGAGTACAGCTATAAAATCATCAGTTTCAGGGGTTCCTAGTGCATCTTCAAGTGGTATCATGCCTACACCAGTAACTATGTGCTAATCATAAGCTTGAAACCATACATCAGCATCCAAATAGATACTATTTCCATCTTAAAAATATAGGTACCTTTAAATTTTTTTTACAGAATTAAGAATAGAGGTAAAATTAAATGAGAATAAATGTGATTGGTTTAGATGAGTAAGTGAAGAAATTACATGAAGGATGGTTATTATTAGTTGAGACAAAAAAAAAGCATATTGAGAAGTAGCTATATTTTAGGACAAACTCTAAAATAATAAACTAAAAAAACAAATACCTCTTGTGGCTGATATGTGACGTGACGCTTCAACATCAGCATCTGGATGCTCAGACAATGGAAAGAAGTAGCCTACAATAGAAACCTCTATTATTTACAGGTTCATTAGATAACTATCAACAATTTATGAAATGTTCTTACCCATAATTGTTACTATGACAAGAAGTACGATCTCCACAACATTGAGGACAAACCCTACTCCAGAAATGATCTGAATAATAGCATTATTAGTTAGTGTTAATTAAAATTATGCCCTTCACGGTTTTGAAATATACTACTAGTGTTCATATAATCGATATCATACCACCACAATAGGCCCAAAATTGGACCCACGCCACAATGTACGCCCAAGAAATGTATTGAATCCTATTTTGGCTACTGCATTATTGTATGAGCCAAAATGCCAAAAGAAAGATACAAAACTGTACTTTCACAGTTGTTTTGCATTTTGGTATATACAAAAAGAAAGGAAGAAAAAAAAATGTATCTTAGGCATACGGTGTGGTATGGATCCAATTTAGGCTTAGTTGTGCTGGCATGGTTCCTAATCATGTGAATAATAATGATATATTTTAAAACTATAAAAGTTATAATGTCATCGATCTAGTTAACCCTTTTATTCAACATAAATCCACTGCTGCTAGCTAGTGTGCTAGAAAGAATAGTTATAGGTTTGTACCAGAGAAGTAGTGTGCTCAGGATGATCATGAAAAGTTATGATGAAAGTCACCAAGTTCGTTATACAACTTAGAATAAGGTCAAATCCAGTAGCAACTTTCTGAGATCTTTTGGGAACACTCCCCTGTAAAGAGAAAAAGAAAAGGGATCGGAGAGAAAAATCATTATTTACTGATGCCAATGCAACGACGTACGACAGAACTTAATACGAAAAGTTAAACATACCAAAATATCATTCAGCAGAATATAGTGGCAAGACAGCAAACTAATTCCACCAAAACATCTGAATATAATCTTCACAACCTTCGATGGGTATAAGTCCCAGTGCACAACAATGGATATGGCTGATAAGCATCCTATGAAAAAGGCTCCAAGAATATAACCCTGGAAAAATATAAAACATGAGGAAAATTACATGAAGTGGTTAACAAATAAAAGAATAAAAAGGAAACATACCTATTTAGTAGCTCTTTTACAAGCACAGATACACATCAAGTAAGTGAATGTCGACATGCAAAGTAATGCATGCATCAGGATAAGAGCAAGGTTAAGATCCTTTTTGCTGGCCATTATTGAATACGTCAACCAAATTATGCTGTTAATTGATCCAGCCAACATGGCGGGGGCACCATACACTTCTATTGTCCTCTCAAAATTTCCTGTGTAGACTTGGTAGAAATATGGTACTATAGATAAAGCCACAGGGACCACCATGCCAATAGATGATGCGAGCTTGACAATGGTCTGGTAAAAAAAAAAACTAATATAAGGGAACAAAGCAACTAATATAAGAAAACAACTAATATATTCTTTTTCTGAAAATATCCCGATTTTCATTAGCAAAGCAATACACTTTATCCAACCGATAATATAAGGGATTATTGTGCTCTCTTCAAAGAGATTAAGGATGGAACAAAGAAAAAGAAAAGATGGTTGTAGGTAGGAGCCTAGGAGGGTAGTTAAGAACAAGATAGAAAAATAAATAAATTAGAGTTGATTAATTGAACGACTAGTACATTAACACTATTTGTATTTGAAGATATTGGAAGATTGGAGGGGAGAAGGTATTTATATCCTCCAGAACATAAACAGCGGCTTCTTAACTGGGGTAACAACGAACAAGCCGAAACATTACAGCATTCTACCTGACAACACACCCCAAGTTGTTCACAACTTGTAACAAGTATTGTACCGGTATAATTTCACTCACACATGATCAATGCAGAATTCACAGAAACACAATTATGATTATCTAGACCGACCAACGGTAGCAAATCCAAAACACAATTGATCGGGTGTCCCAAAGACCCATCATAAGTAACAAGGAATTCTGTACTCCGCATGCACGATTTGCTACTTTGACCGAAATGTGTACACCAGATAAAACCGATCTGCTTAACTATCACATCAAGCAAATTAGAACTAGTAATAAATGTAGAAGTAATATAATTGCAAATTAAAATTTACTCCTAGTGTTGTGTCCTGTGTATCCACAAGGGACAACATGCACTTACTCCATCACAGCATCCTATCAGACAACACCCCAATTTGTTCGCAATAACTTGTATTAACAAAGTACCAGTAAAATTTCAATCACATTACTATTGAATATCGATCAATGCAGTATAATTTAACAATAAGCAGGCACACTATTATACTATGTACTTCGTATCTACTATATCGGACTTTTACTTCATCACAGCATCCTATACCTAAGAACACCCTAATTTGTTCACAACCTGTATTAACAAGTAGCAGTAAAATTTTAGTAAAATTTCAATCACATACTGTTGATCAGTGCAGCATAATTTCACGATAAGCAAGAACACTATTGTAGTTATTTGGAGTATTATACCGACAAACCAGGAAGTCATATGCATACTACAAAGGTGCCTAGGCCGAAATCAACATACTCCGGCGAGCCGCAAGTCGCCGTACTGGCCAGTGGCCACCGCCTGACGCCTCCACACTGCTGCGGTCATCATTCTCCTCTCGGAGGCCGGCTTCCCCAACCCCACCGTGCCGCGCTACTAGGTCTACCAAATCGCCGAATCGAAGTCGAGGCCCAAATGGCCAAATCCCAACATGGAGAGGGTGAGGTGAGCCGTGAGCGTGCGTACCTTCGGTGGCGACGCCGGTGAAGGACCGGGAGGTGGCGCCGTGGAGATGTGCCGATGAGGTAGCGGAAGCCCGTCGCAGAGCGTAGGCGACCTGCGGCTGCTGCTTGCGTGGGGGAAGTTGTGCAGCGCGGGCGCGGTCGCCATAGGCGTCGGGGAAGGAGCTCCCGGGGGCGGCAGATGCGGGCGCGGCATCGGCGTGGAGGGCGCGGCGAGAGGCGCCACGGCGAGAAGCGCCATGGCCAGAAGAAGGCCGTGAGCTTGGTGGAGAAGCCGTAGCCCATCGCGCCTGCGTTGCGCCTCCCACCCTGCGATGGCCGTGGCGAAACAATTTAAACTACCATTTGGTGGGGATGGGAAAGGGAGGGGCTTGCAAGTTGCAATGCAAGAAATTAGTACTACTAGTAAGAGAGGGGAAATGAAAAAAAAAAATCCCGCGACTCCTGGCGGTGCTCGCTGTGAACGGCGTCGCGGCCCGCTGCAAGGCCCACGTACGATGGCCTGCCCGTCGGCGTACGCGTCGTGGTGACCACGCTACGCGCGGTCTTCATCAGCGCCAAGCGGATGGCGGCGGCGCGGCATGTGCGGGAAGGTGCCCGACCGCGTGTTGAACTCGACGCGCCGTGTGGCGGCCGGAAGCCGGCACCAGTGGACCGGGAGGAAGAGAGTCGGCGACACCATTACTAGCGCTGCGCCGCGGCGTTCCTCCGCGCCCGTTCGCGCTGCGGCCTCCTCGGGGCGCTGCACCTTGCCGGCCGCGGCAAACGGCCCCGCACGCACGAGTACACGACTACTGCCGCTTCCTGCTCGAGGGCCTCTGCCTCCCCGTCGAAGGCCGAAGGCGTCGACGCGCGCGGTTCACGCGGACGCGGCGCCGCGCGCCTGCCGGTGAGACCCCGCTGCTCCAGGCGAGTGGCGGCCACTCCCGGCCAGACCGCGACGGCGGGGCTATCTCCTGAAGTGGGGCGCCGCGCCGACCCGTCCACGCCGACGCCGGACGGCCGGACCCCTAAAGCGGCGAGAGCGACACCCCGCTCCATTGGTTCGCCCACAACGATGCGACGCCGCCCGCCGCCTCCTGTCTGTACAGCCCTGCGTCGCGCACTCGCGCTGGCGCGCTGCAGTTCATGGCACCAGCACCACCCCACCCCACCAAGCGTCTCTCATTGTGCTTGTGTGTTTGCAGGGAATCGCGAGCTGGCGAAGCTGCTGCTCAGGGGGAAGCGCACGGCGAACGCCCGTGTCACGCCGCTCTGCGTCGCGCGCTGCAGTTCACGGCCGCAGCTCGCGACGCGACCGCGCGCCATGCATGTACGCTGCACGGGGAGCTCACGCTGACTACGGCGCCAATGGCCCAATACGATGTATACAGCGAGTTTCGGTTTGAAATCTCTTGGATTAATTTGCAGCCAACAAGATTGCCAATTGTGTCTCACACCGTTGGTTTAGGATCTTTGGAATGCATGAAACTGCTCATTCAATTCAGATAAAATATTTTCAGCTAATTCCTTCAGTTCTTCTTGTCCGCTCCTTTTTACTCTTAATCTGTACCACTACCTTCATTGTTCTTGCAATTTTGTTTGCTGTCATTTAGACCTTAAAACATCGTGCATGATACTGAATTTACTGTGCTTTCTTTCAAAATAATTTACTCCGTTGAACACATCAATTTTACTGTGCTGAACACATGAACTACTCCGACTGGTGCTAATGTCAATGTGCTAAATTTAGTGGTGAACTTCTTTGAACTATTAGGTTGCCTATAATGTTGCCTTCATGTTTGGTGATACTGCTTTGAATGACCTGGTAAACGTTTTTCTTTTAACTCACTGGAGCACCGATCAATCGATCATCACCATGTTCTAATATGCTTATTTCCAATTTAATCCGTATTGCAGCCTTCCAATTTAAGGAGAATAGGTCCTGTTTGGTTCCATGGGCTAATTATTAGCCCCCAACTTTTAGTCCTGAATTAGCCCCTAAGGATCCAAACAGGTAGGTTAATTTAAGGCTAAAGTAAATTAGCCCCCTCAAAACATTAGCCTCTTTAGGGGGTGCTAATGGGGCTAATTTTCTGTGGGGACCATAAAAAAGCAGTCCCATCTCCCCCTCTCTCTCTCTCTCTCTCCACCTTTTAGCCCTGAATTTAAGAGTGGATTTTAAACTCGAGAGAGGATGTTTCCTCGTTATTTGCATATGCCACTCAAAAAGTTTTAAATGTCTTTTTTTTAAAAAAAGATGTATTAACATATGATATATTACATATATGCAAGTTAAGATTCAACTTTTACAAGTTAAAAAATATAAAACTACTAGTTAGTATATTTATAATCAAATTTATTTTTTTTGTTGTTGCATGTAAAAGTTATTACCTTGTATATTTGTGGAGTCATCTATCATATATTAATCTATCTTAGTTATTTTTTTTATAATTTTTAAGTGACATGTAAGCAATAGAAACGTAGCTTAATTCATCAATGCGAGATTATGTGATCGAGAGATGTACACAGCCAGCACGGTGTCCGGTGGGGCGTTTGGGGGGGGGGGGGGGGGGGCGCCAATAGATCATCTCATGATTGAAGATTACATCGATGTATATAACCATATATAAATCCGTTCTAAACTCCAACATGATATAATTTTTATTTTTTTCTCGATGTGTTTCATGCGAAAACTTTTCTACATAGAAGTCGATATAAAAATCAAATAAATTCATTTTTCAAGTTTTTGCGTGTGCACTTATGATCATCATTGATACTCCAGTTCGAATGATTCATTCATCTATCATTCTTGTAGTAATACATGTAATCTCATTATCTAAGAAATATATCCATCTAATCTAATCACGTACGGCGTACGTGCGCACAAGCCGTACCCAGATGGCGAGCACGTGGGCGATGATGACGAGGTAAACGCAATCCAAGGCAATGGCCACCCAGGTGACGCCAAAGCTGAGGCCAAGGCACGAAAGAAACACGAGGACGGTGGCGATCCCGATCCGCTTCACGCCGACGTCGAGGAGGTCCTTGAGCACGGCGTAGGGCGCGCGCTGCAGGAAGAGGTGCATCATGCATGTGCATGCTCACCAGCATGAGCAGCGACATGTAGCCGCCCACAGCATGAGAAGCGTCAGCCTCCACAGGTCGCGGCGGACGCAGCTGGAGAAGGTTGTTGTTGGGACGTCCTCGCGCGTGCTGCAGAATGAGTAGACTACCCCGCCGAAGCAGATGAAGGGAACGGATGGTGAGTAGACAGCCACAAACCACAACATGGCACGGGGTATATGCCCCCCTTGGCGGTCATCTCGCCGACCGTCGGCGTCGGTGCAGGCACCGCCGTTCATGGGAGCAGTTTCAAACTCATAGTCCCGGCCGTGAGATCGATCGGTCGATCGATATTCTGGCATGCAGTGGTAGATCTATGATCTATGGCATCATGCAGTGGCACAGATTGTTACGGTATACATTCATGATGAGATCTATGATGCAGTTTTATTTGATCCAACTAATTTTTCCTATCCCGTTGGTTGGGCACTACCTATAAGGGATGCATCGCCTGTGTACACCTGGCCGTACGTGCGCAGCGCTCGGCCCCGCACCGCGTCCCTCGCCGCGCGCCGTGCTGGTCGATCGTGTGCGTCCAGTGCCCGACCACGTCCCGCGCCGACCTCAGCTCCTTGGTCCAGCGCGTAGGTTGCCGGCCAATAGCGTGGGAACGACCTCATAGTAACCCAATAGGGCATTATGGCCTCATATATTAACCCTAATACCTCTGGCCTAGGCTGGTGCTCAATGTGCTAATTTAATGGAGAACTTCTTTGAACTATATAGGTTGCCTAAAATATGTTGTTTTCATGATTGGTGATACTGCTTTAATTTGAATGACCTGGTAAACGTAAATGCCTCACGCCAGAGCACTATAACTCACTTGAGCACCGATCAATTGTTCATCACCATGTTCTGATCTGCATATTTCCAATTTAATCCCTATTTCAGCCTTCCAATTTAAGGATAATAGTTTCTCCAATTTGAAAGTGGATTTTAAACTCTTGAGAAAATATTCCCTCTTATTTGCATGCCACTCAAATAGTTATGATTTTTTTTTAAAAAAAAGGTTTGACAAGATGTATTAACATGTGATATACAAATATCCAAGTTAAAATTCAGCTTTTATAAGTTAAAAAAAATATAAAACTACAGGTGGTTAATGTATATTCATAGTCATTTTTTTCTTCTGCAACATGTAGAAGATAAATTTTACCTTACATATTTATGGAGTCACCTATCATATATTAATCTATATTGTTAAATTATTTTTAATCTTTATTAACTTTTTGAGTGACATGAAAACAATAAAGAGCATAGCTTAATTCGTCGCTATGCTGGACGTGGTCGAGATGCACACGCGGCCAGCATGGGGTGGTGGGGGGTGTGCACCGCGAACAATGTGTACGGGGCGGATCTACGCATTAGAACAAGTTTAACAGTATAGTCAACCACTGGCTCCAAATCATATATACTCAATTTAATAGTCAATTCATGCAATAGTTACCTATAAATATATACTGCACTAGTAATATCTTGTCCCACTTGTTATACATACATTGTGTCTTGTAGTATATGATATAGCTGGCTACAAATCTGTAGCCCGCTACTCATAGTCTACTATTGTACCTGCTCTTAGTCAGGGTTGGTTGATCGACCCAGCTATAATTCATGTCGCCTCACACCTCCATGACCTTCCTATCTCATATAGTAGCCACATGCCATTAAATTGGGTATAACAAGGTGTGAACGTCCAGTTGATTAGTTCGTCTTTTCACAACGCACGCACGCCGTAAACTATAAATACGATATGTGTTGTGTTGATCAATTGCTCTCATCGAGTGAACATCTCCGTCCTTCGCTATATCTATATTTTAACTATATGCATCCGCCAGGGCGCCGATAGACCATCACATGTTGAAGATTACATCGATGCAAGTATATAATCATATATAGGCACGATCGACCATCATTGATACTCCAGTTCGAATGATCCATCTAATTCTTGTCGTAACACACATCTAATCTCATTATCTAAGAAATATATCCATCTAATCTAATCACGGGAACCGTAAGTGCGAACAAGCCGCGACCAGATGGCAAGTACGTGGGCGATGAGGACGACGAAAACGCAATCCAAGGCGATGGCCACCCTGGTGACGCCGAGGCTGGCAGCAAGGCACGCGAGGAACGCGAGCGGGATGCCGATCCGTGCCGCGCCGACGTCGAGGAGGTCCGTGAGCACGGCGTCGGGCGCGCGCGGCAGTAAGAGGCGCATGTGCATGCTCACCAGCGCGAGCAGCGACATGTAGGCCGCCCACAGCGTGAGAGTCGTCAGCCTCCACAGGTCGCGGCGGACGCAGCCGGAGAAGGTGGGGTACTGGAGCGCGGTGCACAACGCGTAGGCTGCCCCCGAGGTGGTGAAGATGGGATAGATGGGAAGTAGACGGCCAGAAACCACAGCACGGCACGGTGTATGCCCGTCCTGGCGGTCGTCTCGCCGACCGTCGGCGTCGGTGCAGGCGCCGCCGTCCACGGGAGCACTTTCAAACTCATAGTTCCGTACGTGAGATCGGTCGATCGATATTAATATGGCAGTGACGGAGTGTTACGCGCGGTAGATACCATATGTATAGGCATGCTGTTTTATTTGATCTAACTAGCTAATTCTTCCCGTCTGTTGGCATATGACGGTACGATTCAGTTTTAGTCAATGTATCGGAGAAGGATTTTCTACACCTAGATCTATAGCACCCATCATTTACATGCGACTCAAATAATTATAGAAAAAATAGAAAAAATTTAGTAATATCAATAGTGATGATATAAATCTACACACAAACATACAGGACTAGATTTGATTTACAACTAGAGAAACAATAATAATAAAATCAGACAGTAAATAGTACCCGCACAATGTAGATAAAATTTGTTATTTGAATTTAGACTTGCATGTTTGTATGGTGTCTTATATTATCATACTCCATCTTACCAAATTTTATAAATTTTTTATATAAATTTTTAAATTACATGCATAGCATCTAGGTGTAGAAAATACTTTCCTGCTGCGTGTTCATATACAAGATTAATATATATTATGCCGGCATGTTGTCTAGCTCACGTGTATAAAGCCCGAAGAGATATTCCAGCCCATATATAGGAGAAACACTGCAACTCTACGACTTCGTGCAGATGCGCGTGGCCCGATCCTTGCCTTGATGCATGGCAGATTTGGCAGTGGCGCGGCTACCAGCGATTATGCGCCTTCCACGACCGGAGGCGCTGGCGCGCCTCGACGGCTTGCGGCGGGACGACCGCCGGTGGCGATCGACTCTTGATACATCGCTGACATATCCTGGCGGCCGCCAAGCGTCCAGTGCGGCCTACTTGTATAACTGATAGATCATCTCATGAATTGAAGAGGCAATCAATATTATACTGGACAAGGATTTTCTACAGCTATGCGCCGTGACATCAATCATTTGCCTACGACTCAAATAGTTATAGAAAACTTTAAAAAAAAATTAGTAACATCGATTGTGATGATTAAGTCTATACACAAACATACAGGACTAAATTTGATCTACAACTAGAGAAACAAAAATAATAAAATCAGACGGTGAAGTGAATAGTACCCGTACAAGGCAAATAAAATTTGTTATCTTTGTTTCTTTATATGTCGATCGAATTTAGACTTACATGTTTGTATAGTGTTTTATATTATCATAGTTCATTTTATCAAATTTTATAAATTTTTATATAACTATTTAAATTATGGGATTGTTTATTCCTCATTTAACAAAAAAAACCCTTCCTAGTATCTTGCAAATTTCAGACTATTGGATTGATTTGAGATTCGTGCAAAGTCCACAGAACCCTAACCAGCTAGTTTTCCTTTTTCCTCCCTGCCACTGCACAAGTCGCTTGAGCGCTCCCCTCCTCTCAGCATCGCACGCCTCCTGCACCACCGCCGCCGCCCCACCGTGCCGCCACCCGGCCTCGCCCGCTGGCCGAAAGGTATCAACTGTGCTGGCGAGGCCCCCCAGTCGGCCCCCTCCCCCTCCCTTTCCTCTCCTTTTCCTTAAGCCGGTGGTGGCGAGCTGTCTTTCCCGTTGCTGACGGCGGGGCGCCACCACCGGCTGTCTCCTCCTAACACTCTTTCCGCTTGCCCCCGTCGCCTACACTGGCTCACCGCCTACTCCCGACCCCACGGCTTCGGCGGCGCCACCGCCGGTCTGCCGCCTCCCAAATGGGCAATAGTTAGGAGAGGTGCGCCAGCGGCGAGCAGAAGCAAGGTTATTAGATACCGAAGGAAAGCCCGGCCAGAACCACACGTGCAAGTTTCCCTGCATGTGGCTCGTCCATGATAACTTCTGGCCATCCCTCTAAAGCCGGCGAACTTCCCCCTCTTCCTCCCACCCCTCCTACCCCCACCCCGAGACTCTTATTTGTCGGCCCTCCGCCGGAGTTTAGGTTATCGCCGGCGTCGGAGAAGCAACTGTAGCACGAATCGCGAAGCACATCCAGCTAGCGGTCTAAAATCTGCAAGATTTGAATATTTGAGGTCGTATTTTCTATCGACAGAAGTATAGTGATTCCGTTAAATTATATGCATACACCTAGATGTAGAAAATACTTTCTCATATTAGGCTAGCTATTTTTTTTTAGAACTTAGGCTAGCCATTACATCGACGCAAGTATATATGCAACTACGGTCGATAATCATAAAGTGATCGAATGAATAATGATTTATCTAATTATTGTAGTTATTATAATACTGTACATATCAATGTAATCTCATTGTCTAGTCTAATCACCGGAATGCAAATACGTCCGAACAAGCCGCGACCAGATGGCAAGTACGCGGGCGATGAGGACGACGAAAACGCAATCCAAGGCGATGGCAAAGGTGAAGCCAGCGCCCGTGCCGACGCACGCAAGCCACGCGAGAGGGATGCCGACCCGCACCGTGCCGACGTCGAGGAGGTCCGTGAGCACGGCGTTGGGCGCGCGCGGCAGGAAGAGGCGCGTGTGCATGCTCACCAGCGCGAGCAGCGACATGTAGGCCGCGCACAGCAGGAGGGGCGTCAGCCTCCACAGGTCGCGGCGCCGGACGCAGCCGGAGAAGGTGTCGTCGGGCATGGCGCAGAAGCAGAACATGTAGGCTATCCCGCCGAAGCCGATGAAGGGGATGGATGGGTAGTAGAAGGCCACGAACCGAAGCACGGCACGGTGTATGGCCGCCTTGGCGGTCATCTCGCCGACCGTCGGCGTCGGTGCAGGCGCCGCCGTCCATGGGAGCAGTTTCAAACTCATACTTCCGTGAGATCGGTCTATCTATCGATATATTCTTTCTGGCAGTGGCGCAGAGTGTTGCGGTAGATGCCGTATATATAGGCATGATGCAGTTTAATTTGATCCGAAACTAATTTTTCCTATCCCGTCGGTTGCGCACTAGGGACCATGCAAGGCTAATATGCCGGCGTGGCGGCGCCTCCAGACACCACGTGCGGTGCTCGACGACGATCTCGTCGGCGACCTTCTCGGAGATGGGCGTGCACGGTGGTGTGAGCCACGGCGCGCCGCGTCACCCGCCGCCGACGCCGACGCGCGCGGTGAGGTTGGGCCGGCTCGGCACGACGAAACGCACGGTCCAGACCGCCACGAGTAGGCCCATCATGATTCGGGCCGATTCCCCAAGTCACGGCCCGCTTTGGCACGAAGCTCGATGGGCCATGCCGTGACAGCCCAAGTCCCAGACGGGCCCGTCCGTACTCGCGACAAGGCTCGTGACGACGTCGCTGCTATGCGCGAGGAGGCCGTTGGTCCGTTCGAGTTTCAATTCTGACAGAAAAAAGGAAACCAAATCCAAACGAAATTGACACGATCAATCCTTCGTTCTACGATGCTCCCACATTGATTTTTCCTGCGGAATTGTACTTCTCAAAAGTTTCAAATAAGTAGGTGTAACTAATGAAAATATTGGATGTAGTGATCACCTCTTCCTTCTGTCCCTCCTGCATTCTCATCCTGATATGCTACACTGACTGACAATAAGCAAACACTAGGGCAGAAAGCAGGGCAAACAAGTTCAGTCAAAGCAACAATGTGGTTGAGAATGCCATATATTATTATATTGGACTGTACAGTTTTCTCCATTGAAAAGAGCAGGAGACAACAGCTGACTCAAAGAAGCTGCTGTCTGAAAAAAATTTACGAAATATCATCTAACCCTGAACAATATGGTTTCTAGGAATTTACGGTGAGCAGCAGCTCCATATAATTTGCATTGGCAGGATGCAGCAGGAGGGAAATTGTAACACTATATATGTTCTTGTTTGCTACACGCAGGTGTAACTGTGAGGAAACCATCTTTCCAGCAGAGATTGTTTTAGCCTCATAACCAGGGCGAATAAAGCATAGCAAGGGAAATGCATCACTGCTACCACCAAATACCTGTCATGGATACGATACAGTTCATCAAAAAATCAGTTTGTGGCACAAGAGGCTACAAGTTAAACAATGTGCGACGTATGCAAGAACCTAAAGCATTCACTATCAAGCTGTTTTTGCCAACATTTCGGTTCTGCGACCTTCTAATCTATTTATGGATCCCGCTCCCGCATACTCATATTTTAGGCATACGTTGCGCTGAAATGTATCCCTCAAAGACAATCATGGACCAAAAACATTTCTTCTTTACGCTATAAAATAATGCATGAGTGCATCCACACCAATTATTATTTCAAGTGTTTGCCTTATATTAACAGTTAAAATTTCACCCAATGTTTAGATTCTACATAACAGTACTGCAGTAGCTGCAAGTGTAAGAAAGTTATTTAGCACAACAGATATATTTATTTCATCAAGTAGATCATACCATACAGGAGCTTTAGGAAATGCTAAGTCCAGAAATGGGTAAGGCCACCTGAATAAAATGAACCACATAAATGCATCAAGAAATTTTTACTTTAATTAGAAAACAGGGAAAAGGAGGGAAATGTAAATCAAATATTACCAAATCGATATGCTAGCATGGATGAGCCACTGAACATTAACAAAAGCGCCAGTCCACAGCAAGAAATATGCGATTCTAAACCACGGGAAACGCTGCGATCAGAACATGGTGATTATCAGTGCTCCCGTGAGTTCAAAAAAAGAAGAAGATGAAGAAGTGATTAGTGCTCTGGTGGAGGCATTTACCAGGCTATTCATAGCAGTATCACCAATCATGAACACAACATTTATAGAGTGTGTCCCAATCAGCAACTGCAATATGCAAGCAGAAGCAATTATTATGAAATGCAACTAACAATACTGATAATAGACCCAACTTTCTTCAAAAGAATCACACAAATAACTAATGCAACTTTCAAAGCACACTTTTCATGTACATGTCATACAAACATATAGGATATTCCCATATGTTGAATATAGTCATAGACTAGCTAAATATTCAATAGAGTTGGAGCCTTACTATAATATAAACATATTCTGTTCTTGCAGATAGTTTTGCAACAGCAAACACAATAATGTAGTTCCATTTATGATATTTTCCATCAAACATAATAACCAAGAGAAATTGCTCCTTAAAAAGTTTGAATACTCACAAAATTCATATCATATTGATTGTAGGCAAGGAAAGGGTACAGGATAAACCAAAACACCAGATCTGTAATCATCACAGCACCTGCATTTGTCTGGATACAATAATACATGAGCTGAGAGTTGAAAAGCAAAATGCCGCGAAGTAATAGCATGCAAGAACAGAATAAATTTTCTTCCCTTTTGCTCAACCTCATAACATGTCTACAGTTCAGCAATTACAAGTGAACAAACTTTGTGCTCTAATGTGAATTGACAACAGTTGGGTCATGATAACTAACCTGAAACATGATCTGGAACAGATAACCCCAAAATCCTGCAATTTCTTTGCCACCATGCATTTTACTGTAACAAGGATTTTTTATTGACTGCTCATATACACTTTCCCCAGCTGGAGCAATGATATATGTGCCATGATCTGCACCAGATCTATTGTCGCCATTCTTGTATGAATACTGATAGCATCCATAAATTGAAAGCACCGAACCAAGCTAAAAACGAAAGTGTTAAGGAATCCATTAGTACATATCGAGAAGCAGGCCTTAAACAAACATATACAGTAGAATTTGCTCCATAAGAATCAATTGTTCCAGTTTTGCAGGCAGCATTATAGCACATGGAGCGACTGAGTCGCTGGTGCCGGTAATCATATGAGAACTGGATAACAGAAAGAATATAATAACAGTACACAATAATTCTCTACCAGCAAATCACATACCCCAAAATATAAGGTGACTAGCAAGAAGGTCCACCTGTGAAATGTACAAAACAGCCCAAATCAAACAATTTTCTGAAGATCATAGTTCAGTTAGAAATGTGCACATCTGCAAGGATGGTGAGTCATCTTTGAATTGTGATTACTGAAATTACTGCCTGGAATTAACATCAGGAAGGATGGTGATGGCTAGCTTACTGAGTGTAGTATAGGAAGACACTCCATCCATCGACGACGACATCAACCGCAAGCAGGGAGGCTAAAATGAAGAAAGACACGACGCGGAATGCCAGCAGCCAGCCAGGGTGGATCTGCTCAAGGCATGGTTTCCAGCAATCTTCAAGGTACACAACCCCGGATGCGGCCCGGGGCGGCCGCGCATCCTCACTGTCCTCGCCGCCATCGCCATTGCCGTCCTGTGAGCTCGGCCCCTCGTACTTCCAGATCAAGAAGCATGCCAGGACCATGCAGGAGTAGACCCAGACCGCGCAGAGCATGAACCTCCAATTGAGCCAATACTCCGAAGCAGTGGTGTCGACGGCCATGGTTGATGATGGCATTGCTGCAGTGATGAGGCGTTTCTGCAGCCAGATTCATAATACAGGATATTACTACTCAACCATGCCTGTTCTTCTACTGCAAAATTAGATTCTTGCGCCAAGATAAAGAGAGGAATTATTCTTGCCGACGAAGGGAGAAATGATCAGTACTACGATTCCTATCATTTCCAGATACAGAAAAGAAAAAGAAAAAAAAATATCTACACTAGCCAGATGCTATATGTCCTGATACCCTGCAACCTGGAGCCCCCACGCTTGCAGATGGTAAAGATGCAATATTCCATTTCCATGATTCCATCCACACACAAAAAAAGAAACGAACAATACGAACACCAAGAAACACGCATCGGCGCAGATGAGGAGGGGAGGGAGGAAAACGAACCCAATCTCACTGGTGATTGGGTTCTTGTTCTTGACTTCTCCACTGCCTCTCCTTCTCCAACCTTCCTGCCGCCGCCGCCGCCGCCTCCCTCTCTCCGTCGATTCCTCTCCCTCTCACGACCTCGACGCCTCCATCATCTGTGGCACGCGCACATCAATCAAGAACGTAGGCGAGAAAATCATAAATGCCGGACAGGAACACGGAGGAGGAATCAATCAATCAATCACTCACTCGCTTCTGATTTGGGCGAGGCGAGACGACAGAGAGAGATCTCCAGAGTCAAGCCGCACGTTGACTCCTGCTCTCTCCGGAAGCCACGTGAATGAATCCCCTCCTCCTCCTCCTCCTCTCTCTCTCCTCCACCTCACTCACTCTCGACCACAAGGAACGAACAAACCGAGAAGAAGCCAACCATCCAATCTCCACACATCGCGGCTCAGCTCGGTTAATCTTGGAGCTCCATCCAGCCACGCGCGGGCGGGTGATCTGGAATCGGGAGACGTGGTGAGCCCAGGTGGATCCAGCGACGCCTCGCTCTCACTGACTCGGACAGCTTCGATTGATGGCTCTCACTCGTTTTTTGCTTGTACGGATTTGTCTTTGCGAGTAACCGATCCTTGTGGAAATCGTGGCCGCGTCCTCCTCTGCGTTAATCGTGGACGTCCACGTGTTCGGACGGCTGAAACGGTGCCGTGACGTGGCGCTAAAAGAAATGGGAAATTAGAAATGTGGGGAGCACATAAATAGACTGCTTGTGTAGAAGGTAAAGATGCTATACGTGTAAGTCACACGAACTTGCATATTAGAGGTTGTGTTCTTTGAGACCTATTTCTAATATTACTCCCTCGTTTTTTACTTGTACGGTTTGTACGAGTTTCTAAATAGCTAAACGCTTTGTTTTTTTTATAAATAGTTTCTATAGAAATGTTGCATGAAAAAAAAATCACATTAATCCAATTTTCAAGTTTATTTTAGCTAATGCTTAAATAATCATGTTCTAATAGATCATTATGTTTTATGTAGAAAGTGGAGTTCATCCCATCCTCCACTTTTGAACGTAGCCTTACAATTACAAAACGGTCTATAGTATGGTGGGGTGTAACAGTGTACAACACGCAATGACATTTAACTTTTTTAAAATATGAAAGAAACTTAGTGAGTCTATGTGTGTTTCTTCCTAATAATGTTTAGATATAGTTGAGATTCTTCAAATATGTCCTCTTATGGTTGCTCCTCATTTTATTAAAAATCATCCTATTTAAGCCAACTCCAATCACAAAAAACCACTTCAACGCAGAGTTATAAAATACATAGAAGAGACAAGAAATTTTACGGTGGCAAGAGTATCGTCTAAAAGGAGGACAGGAGGAGTCATTCAAGAAAGCTTTGCAGGTATACTTCAACAAAGTGTTATATGTTTTCTATGCATAATCGGGTGATTATTATTTAAATGTTCTCGATATAACTTTGTCTCGGTTCTTGGTTTCTTGCAATTCCTAATGACCATGAAAGAAACTCACCTGAAAATTGATAGCAAATCATTTATCGGATATGAAAGAAGCAATAGCATATGGATTTTAAAAACTATTGAATTCTGACTCCTAGATCTTTTTGTGAGTCATAACTACAATGAGTTCTTGTTGTCGTAGGAATCAATTGTAATTTCAAAAGCAATTTTTGTTTACAAAATGCTCAATATCTCTTATAATTTGAATTTTGAACATTAGATCTCGCTTATTATTATCCAATCTTGGCTATATCCGAAGGTGGGGGGGGGGGGGGGGGGGGCTAAAGAACGAGCCCAAAGTTGCATATTTACAATCACAAAACAGTCTATGATGGGCGCAATAGTGTACAATACGCAAGGACATGTAACTTTTTTAAAAATACGAAAGAAACTTACTAAGTTAATGTATGTGTTTCTTTCTAATAATGTTTAGATATAGTTGAGATTCTTCAAATCTGTCCTCTTATGGCTGCTCCTCATTTTATTAAAAGTCATCCTATTTAAGTTGACTCCAATCACCACAAAACTGCTTCAACACCGAGTTATAAAATAAATAGAAGAGACGACTGTCTAAAAGGAGCATAGGAGGAATCATTCAAGAAAGCTTTGCAGGTATACTTCAACAAGTGTTATATTTTTCCTATGCATAATCGAGTGATTATTATTTGAATGTTCTCTATATACCTTTGTCTCGGTTCTTGGTTTCTTGCAACTCTTAATCACCACGAAAGAAACTCGGCTGAAAATTGATAGCAGATCATTTGTCTCGATGTTAGGATATGAAAGTAGCAATAGCATATGATTTTTAAACCTATTGAATTCTGAACCTTAGATCTTCTCATGAGTCATAACTACGTTGAGTTAACTTCTTGCAACTCCTAATCGCCATGATAGAAACTCACCTGAAAATTGATAGCAGATCTTTCTTTATGATGGATGGTAGAAGGTTGAGGTTAATGTGTGTTGATTTATTTAGGACTTTGTCTCCCTTTCATTATCTTCCGTCTCAGGACATGTGGGAGCTAAGTCAAAGATCTCGGTGTTGTCGTGAGTGGTAGATAAATAACGATTGCAGTTTGATTTAGGGATCAGTCCCAACCCTGCGAAGCTTAACAGGCAAATAAAACGATAGATACTTCCGTGTATTGGGTGATGACCTTAGTGAATCAAGTATTTAGGTGGCAGAGTTCTACGTAAGTGCTAAAATTCTTGAATAATTATTGCCCTGGCTTCCGAGTATTTCTTTCTTTGCTATGGTGTTTGCAAATTACTATTTTAGGCAAGGATTGAGCAACACTTACTTGGTTTGTCTTGTGATGTGCGAGAAGACACAGGTTCGATCCCTGGATCGGACTCACGTGCTACCTCAGCGGGATTTTCCCTCTTTCCCTAGGACCAATCCTTAGGATTAGTATCGAGCCTCCAATCTTTTCTTAGGAATTAGGCGTGTCCAAAGATCATGTACGAGTGTGCGTGAGCAAGTGACGATAGTCTCCTCTGACGTACATTATAGGGACGTGTCTATCAGACATGTGGGCCCTATCTATGAGGGACTCACATCTCTCTGACTTTAGATAAGGGAACTGCTTTCGAGTAGTGACTTGAGTGTGGTGTATTTGTGGGTTTACCGTTGTTTGTACCCTTTAAAAGAACTCTTTTCAGGTATGCACCCATTACGAAGAAGTCCAAGAATAAAGGAACTAAATGAGAAAGTGCAAGTAAATAACGATCAAGTTCCTGCAACAAAACCAATTGTCTTGCAAGACTCCAACACAAGGAAGCGGAAGGGAAAGCTTCCCATTGGTCAGGTAAACATACTATCTACACCCCATTTGATTTATTTATATATAGTCATTTTTACCTTTCCCTCTTGTTTGAATTATGTTTATGGAGTAGTAAACTATTGTTCCAAATGTGATATGCTTGCTTAAAGACACAACATTTTCACAGGCTTACCATCTCTACTGTGACAGTTTTCCCCCAAATGGTAGCAATGGAAATGTGCCCTCTTACTCTAATAATGTGACGCACACACTTTTAGTATCATACATACACACAACTAGAACCCTTGTCTACGGTATATAAAGGTACTAGTTTGTGTATATACCATTTTTATCTACCGTATTAAAAATGTGGGTCCGCCACACCCAACATTGTGACTTCTGGGACCCATATTCAGCAGAAATGTCAAGCAAATTAAACCACCGAAACACGATTGGTAAATTATAATTAATTTTGTGCATTGCCAATAATCTGAAACCGATAATTCTACTCTATTTTTTTGGCATTTGATAATTCTACTATTTGTAGGCAAGAGATAAAAATGCCCAAAGGACACCACCTCACCAGCTGAACCTGCAAAGCAGCAGGCAAATGAACATTGGTGGATCAGCTTACATGAGCCATCTACTTGGCATAAATCCAACGCAAGTCCATGATCAATTTGGCTTCTCCTCTGCATCCTTTGGCCAGTCCAGTTCCCTGCCTCAAAATCAAGCTACATATTCTGGAATTCTGCCAAGAGAGGGTCAGACTACTGCATACTTGTACTACCCATTTCTGTCATCATTCACCCCAGATGCATCAACTCCTTCAGGTTCAACTAGCAAACAAGGTGTGCTCTACTGCTCTTTAACCTCCATGTCCAATAATTTATATTTGATCTTTTTGTTAATGGAGACATAATTTCCAGTGAGATTTATTCGTTGCAATGATTTTTTTTTTACAGTACATCAAGTTGTTTTGCAACATCCGTTGCCCACTAATCTATGGTCCGATTTTCCGATTCCGAGAAAAAAGAAATTTGTGATAAGATATAGGATAAGTGATAGGTTATCTGATACTATCCATACCCGGTTCTGACTTTAAAGAAAAATGATACGGGAATACCATGATCCGATCGTACCTAACCTAATTTTGCCCTTGCGATTTTAATTAATAATTATTAGGAAGGATAACTATGGCTGGTGATACGTTAACCATTTCTAACTAATAGAAGAAGGAAATATGTTTTTTATTACATAAAACAGGTCACAAAAATCAACTATTAGGAGCACTATAAAAGAGATCATGTAAGTAATGTTTTGTTGGTTTCAACTGATTAATTAGGTACTCCTGTGGCCCATGACAACACCACAGAGCAGCTGAGGAAATTAACTGAAGCAAACACCATTGGTGGATCAAATCCAAGAACATCTAGCCACCTGCTAAATCATCACATATCCAGTGTAAGCTACTGAAAAATCCCCTAAAATTATACTCCTACTTCAGTTATTTTACAAAAAGAAAATATTCAAACTTTTTTACTAACCATTTGCTCATGACTCTTTCAGTTTTTCCCAGTGACTCCTCTTCCCAACACAAACCATGGCAGCTTGGCGCCACTGCAACCTCCAAGAAACGAGCAACCGCCATTGCCGCCCTACGTGAGCTCAGAGATCACCACCACCGGCAATCGCCCTGCCGAGAGCTTCTTCCAGCCGCCGCCGCCGCCGCCGCCGCGGCCTCTGGACACCGGCGCCGGCGACAACGACGACATGGCGGCGGTGGAGCGCGGGCCGCGGTGCGATCTCCAGACCGTCGACCTGCTCAGCCTGGTCGAGTCCGTGGGGACGCCGGGGTTTCTGGCCAACTCGGCGAGGGTGCTGGGATCGATGCACGAGCCTCGCCGTGGTGTCGCCGCCGCCGCGGCGCGCGGCGGCGCTGCGCCGCCGCCTCCTGAACCGAGCTTGGTTCTTGGACTGGGAGACGGCAATGGCGATGGGAGAGAGAAGGCGTGGTCGTACTGGAATAACTCGTCCGCCATGGCGAGGACCATGGAGAGGAAGCGGAGGTCGGAGACGGCGACGGCGATGGCGACGGCGACGCAGGCGAGCCAGGCTCTGCCGGTGAAGACGACGCTGGGCTTGGGAGAGGACGCCATGAAACGCCGTCCATGAAGCTGATGGATCCATCCATGGCGATCGCGTTGAGCAACAGCAAAAGCAAACCAAGGAGACGGCAAGAGAATCTTTGGTTGTGCATGCAAGAACATTCTTTAATTTGGTTCTTTTGATCATTAAACTTTGCAGAAGTTGAAATTTTGGCCATGATTGCTTAAGACATTGGCTTCTTCTTTTAATCTTTAAGCATTTCAGCAGTTACAATTTTGTCTTCCCATGATTTGCTTAAGACATTAGCTTCTCCGTGTGGCTCTGTGCATCCTTGGTTGGTGCAGGTGCCGAGAGTTTTGTTTTAATTGTTCGAAAACATTTGCTTCTTTTGTTATGAAGAATGTTGGATTTTGTTTTATCACTGTGTTTTATTATGAAGAATGTTGGATTTTGTTTTATCATTGTGTGGCACAGCTGTATTACTAAGTTAGTATGCTCTCAGTTTCATCTCTGCTTCTAGCCATGTTCATAACTCTGAAAAATCAGGGTAATATTCTCTTAAGCTAATGGAGGAGGTAGACCAAATCTGAAATCCTGCATTTATTTTTTTCTCTTCTTCTTTCATTGCCTGTGAATATATCATGAAAAATGTGCTCTTACACAGTGATTACAGAAACTCCGTAGGATCTGTTTTTATCATCTTCCTTGTGCACGTGGCACATTTCTTCAGTTTTTCTAAAATGCTGCCACTGTGCCATATGCTCTTCCACAATGCCAGAGATCTGGGCCTGTCTATATATTTTTATTTTTCAGAATATTCTGCAAGATAACATCAATGGTACTCAATGGACGTACAAAGAATTGCCAGAGCAGCTGCTATGTTAAGTTGTTAACAAGTTATCTATGGTACATGTTCGGTAGGACGAAATGATCATCCAGGAAACTAGAGCCTACTGACAGCAAGAGCATTGACATATCAAAAATACAGTGTGTTGAATTACAACTTCAGATTTCCATACCCCTTCTTGATCTTGCCTGTATAACAAGGGAAGAAACAACTAAAGCCTATCTCAAAGTTAAAACTGTATGATATTGCCGTGCCGTGCTTGTCGATACTGTTTTTTCATTTCTTTCCATTGGCATAGGGGTACTCTGCAGGTGAGCTCCATAAGCCAAACAAGATGGAGATGTGAATGAATAGCAACAGCAGTGACGAATAGGCAGTGGAAGGATAGATATTCCAGCAGAGCTCCACAGCAAGAAATAAAATGACCCTGAGAGAACAAAGGGCGGTGATATAAGAGAATAAATCCAAGTGGTTTGCCAAAATGGTTCTGAATATGCCAACTGAAGTGGAAAAGGACCGTGCAATAGTAGTGTGTTACCTCACAAATGTTGGAAAACGAGTTTTCCACAAAAGGAAAGGCAGTGAATAGAAGTACCTGCAAACGTGAACAGAAAGAAGTGCATTTTCAGCATTCACATCAAAACATTAACAGAAATACCTGCTCTTTAGAACTTATAGTGAGGGTGAAAAAGAACTGAAGTGAACTCAACTGAACTTACCAGGAATAAAATTGGTAGTGTAATGATCGTGCGCACACGATGCCAATGAAATTTCCAACAAACATGACCGTTACAATATCTGGATGGAAATTGTGTTTATCTAATTAGTTCAGGAAAGGAATTGGAGAAATTCTTTTTTCGAGTTTTATGTTCCAACATACGTTCTTTGTTAAGAGTTGACAGTTTGGGCTTGGCAAAAATTAACTGTCCAATTGATGTGGCATCTTTGAATCTGGAATGCAAGAAATGGAACAAGCCACCCTCATGCCTGTCAACATGAATACAACAATGTCAAGCATTTGTCCAACCAAATGGTTATAGTGAACCATTATAAAATGAAGCTAGCAGTAGTCCAATTATGCTGTCATCGACTAAATTAAACAAAAATGTAAATTTTCTGAAGATAGAAAATACTTGAACAAACACAGCATGAATTGACATGTTCAGATTGGACCATCTTAACATATAAATGTAAATAAGGAGCACTGGTTAAAGGGCCCATAAAGCTAGCACTGGAGAGTTACAAGCTTTTCCATAAGAGCATACATAGGGATGCAAGCCTAGATCATACAATAATATCAATACAATCGATCACAGACAACCTGAATACTTACTTAAGCCACTTGTAGTGTGCAAAGACCAAAAGAGTAGTGAGGTGAAGAACCAACAATGCAACAGCTAGCTCTTTTGATACAAAGAACTTCTCAGGGACAAATTTAAAATTTACAGACCTGAAAAATATTGAAGTATAGGAAAAATAAAATATGTATTGTGCCACATATTCATATAGAAAACCAGTCATAATGCTACTCTTAGAATGATTCAAACTTCAATATTAGAGAAAGATGGTATAAGCACCAGAAATGGATGAAGACACGCCCAAGATTGAATGCTTGTGAGATGTACTCAACTGGATGTGATAACAAGAATGGCATACCCAACAAAACCTATAGATAGGAAACGTGAAGCATTAGCATCAATAGTGTGATGCTGCATATTCATCTAATCACTCCCTAGCTGATTAAAGTACCACAAACATTTTCATGTTTTCTTAGATCACAGTTTCAAAACAACCACCACCACCTTTTAATGCAAAATGTCGACTATGCCATAGATACAATCTGGTGTAAAAATGACTCATTATCAATTTACATTGATCAGAAAATTTATTATAATTAAACTGCCCAAAATTCTATTACCCCTATAGCCCTAATAAGGGGCAGTTTAAGCCCTTGTAATGCAGGGGCAGCACAGGTAGATATACCATTTTGTTAAACCTAGCGGCATTACTTTGGCAAAATCTATTTATCAGATAAGAATAACTCTGAAGGAACTGCCAAGCATAGTATGGCCTGAATAGTAATGCATGTCGCTAGGAAAGCCCTTAACAAGCAAAGCATTTTTAGAAGTCGGAATAATGATAATATGAGTTTGCAAAACACAATGCACCTGTAGCGCTGCAGCCCCTAATAAAGCAAAGAAGACTCCTTTGATGCTCATGGCCTGTACCAAAAAAAAAAAGTTAGGCTAGCTATTGGCATCACAAGAAGATACCAGTAACAAGCTAGAGGGGATTGTACCTTCAGCATCAGTAGTAATAACGATGGAGCAAAAAGAAGCACATTCATCTTAATGGAGACAGCTGCACTGGAGGAAGAGTGATTTCAGCAAGTTCTAAAGCAAATTGATAAGTATTAATGAAAATGATATCTTAAAGCACATGGATGCAGTATCATATTGTTGGTAATCACCTGAAAATTACTAGACCAAGGTACCACTTGTGATACATAATCAAAACCATGGCAGCATGGAGAAACGTCATAGCGAAACAATCGTTGAAAAGGCGGAGCACAAAGATGGAGTGAACCCTCTTTGACAAGCAAAGCAAACCTAAAGCCCACCATGGAAGCTGTCAAAAATTATGGGTAAACAGGGAGGTTCAGAAATAACATTAGGCACACATCAGTCATGGAGGATGTTTAATACAACCCAATAGTTCCGCGGTTCGATCAAATTGTCCTGCTTGAACTAGCAAAGTGATCAGATGAGTATTGCTAAACTAAGAGCAAACCAGGAGAGAACACAGGCATCCCTACCACTTCAGTCTTGACGTACATCAGCAGAACAAGGCTAAGGTTCACAATGTACAGGACACCAAACAAAATCTGCAACAACTCATCAAAATTTAACACAACTGAGCACATGAAGAAGGCGAGGAGCCAAGGAAAGAACAGAGCAGACAAGAAGACAATCGGCGACCTGCGCGGGGAAGACTTGGCCGGCGGTGAGAAGCTTGATGGCGGAGTAAACGTAGAGGAAGCCGGCCGGGTAGACGAGCGGCCCCGTGTCGCCCTCGATCTTGGTGTAATCCCTCTCCCCTTCCACAAACGCGTCCACCTTCTCGCACCCAAATTAGTTCGCATCTATATCAGCAGCGACCAAAAATCAAAGCCGAAATTCGCCAACGATCTGAGCTGATGATACCTGAGCCATGTACGCGTCCCAGTCGATCTTGGTATCTGCAGAATCGAAGCAAGCACGCAAGAAACCGTGAGGTGAGCTGCGATGGCTAGGAGGAAAGCGGAGGAAAAAGATGCTGGTACGCACACGGGACGAAGGCGACGATGAGGGCGACGAGCGCCGCGTCGGCGAGCAGCAGGAACGCCGCGAAGTGGAGCGGCCTACGGTCGGACGGCGGGGACGACTCGCCGTGCTTGCCCACCCGCGCCATGGCCGCCTCCACAGCCAAGCTCTGGGCAGCTCGAGGTAGATCCAACCAACCAAGAACTCGAGACGAAGACGACGACGACGAGGAGGAGGAGCTCAACCGGCCCAACCCGAGAACCTCATGGGCCTCCGGCCCGAAGGCCCATCCGGATGCAGGCCCAGCTTGGAGAATGGAGATGAATTGGAGCCGAGTGCGCCAACTACCTCGGCGCCTCGTGGTTCTCGCGCCAACGCCGTCGTTGTCTGTTCTGCGTGCGCTGCGCGCGTCAGAGCAAGTTCAGTACTGTACTCATGTGAGTTAATTATCTCTATTTTTTTTCTTCTCAATGGGCCTGTTCGGCAGCTCGATTACGCAGCTGTTTTGGCTGTGCTGTACAGCCCAGCCGTTCGTCTGCCTGTTGGCTGGCAGCGGCCTGGCTGTTGGCTGCCTGCAGCCTCTACAGTCGCTGTTAGCTAGCTGCTGTAGCACTGTAGCTGCTGCTGCCGTGCAGCTGCAACGCTGCAGCAGCAATCTCATCCGAACAAGCCCAATATCTCTCACATACTTATGCATCTTATGTATTCATCTTAAAATATACTCTCTCCGTCTTAAAATATAAGTATTTTTAGACTCTAACATAGTCTCCAAGATACTACTATAACCAATAATATCTATACAAGTTGTTTTAAATTAAAAGAGTTGCATATTTTAATAGTTTGTGTAATAATAAATCTAGTAACGTCAATTTTACATGATTAATTTTTTTATATTTTTTTGCTATTAATAGTCAAAATTAAAAATGTTTGGCTTATTACTGTGCTAAAATTGTTTATATTTTAGGACGGAGGAAGTATGTGAATTGCTAATTCTTACATGAGTTTTATTTTCCAAATTTTTTGTCCTCCATATAAGTTAGTTAAATTATAGTCTACTACTCTTTTGTCTAAAAATATAGCAATCTAAAATAGGATGAAACCCATCATATAACTATCAATCTGGACATAATACATTAAACTTATGGGACGGATGGAGTATTAAACTTACTCTAGCCACAGATGACATTTGTCCAGCCATTGTTTTGTGTTAAATAACTTGAATCAGTGATCCATCCCACTCAAGCACATTTATTACTCCACACTCCATTTCAGAAATTTACGAAATACTCTCTCCATTACAAAATATGCAAGGATCCAAAAACCAATAAATAATTATTAACACCTCGATCACCTCTGGTAAATAAGGGCATCACCAATGTATATGGCAAAGTGATCCATATAGATGGAAACCACATAAATAGTTTATCCCTATAGCAATATCCACAATGTATACATACAAGGTATCATTAGGAGAAGAGAGAGAGGAGTAGAGATAGATAATATAATTTATTCCATATGGGTAGTTCATATGCATATGGGTATCTTTTGCTATTTTTTCTATATGGACTAGTTGCACAATGGTAATAGGTAGCTGAATGGAACATTCTATTGCTTATGGACTACTTTTACACCACATTGTGGATGCCCTAAGTACGCAGTCACCCGATGAGATTAGTGATCTTGAAGGTGAAAGGTTAAAATATAGATTTAGAGGAGGGGGGAGATGTTAATTAATTGCATGCTTATATGTATACACGTCTTATATTATGTTATGAGACAAGAAAAATAAGTGGTTGTGTCCTAAAATAGGATGAAGGGAGTATCAATCCTAAATTCTGAAATGGAGTACATGATTAAATTAGTCGATGAACAATGTATTGGGGATGTATAGTGGCAATGCGATTGGGCCTGGCATTTTTCAAGAAATGGAAGAACTTTTCATATATTATTTCTTTTAAAATAACTGTTGTAGATAATAATTTTTTTTCGTTTTGGTTTGCCAAGCTCCTAACTGCTACTCATACCACATATCTTTTTATTTACTTTACAATAGTTAATTTATTCGTTTATACTCTTAAATAGTATAGTAATCACAAAAATCATTAAAGTTATGCAGAAAGAGAAGGAAGGCCATTATTCACTACTACTCTCTCCGTTTCATATTATAAGACTTTATAGCATTGTCTTATATGTATATAGATGTTAATGAATCTAGACACATATATATCTCTAGATTCATTAACATATATATAAATGTGGGTAATGCTAGAAAGTCTTATAATATAAAACGGAGGAAGTACTAATTTCTATCTCTCTCTCCTCTCATCAGGGTCAGTTTCACAAACAATTTCTATCAAAGTTTATCGCTTTTTTGTCCTTGGCAGCCACCACCACCCTGCACGATTCTTATTCTTATCTCATGGTTTCAATTGCTCACCTTTTTTACTTAGAAAGAAACATAAAGGCACTGCACTAAATACAAACAGTATGACAAGTAGTTGGGTTGATACGTACTCCTACTAATAAGGCGTGTTATTATTGGTCACCAATGGCGTCTCACTCTGATGGTGACAGTAAGCACTACGAGTACGGACTAATCCTCCGTCCTATTTTAAGTACAGTTAAGTTTTCATATTTAACATTTGACAGTCCGTCTTATTTAAAAATTTATAAGAAAAACTTTTAAAATTACGTGAAACATAAAATACTATTCATATTTTATTATCTAATAATAATAAAAATTAATAAAAATATTAAATAAGACAACGGTCAAACAATATACACTGAAATTTATAACTGTGTTTAATATAGGATGGAGGGAGTAACCAGCAATGCACCAATGCATACTGCATAGGCAGGTCTTCAAATCTGAGTGGCGTTCGTGCTCCCTCCTCTTTGTGTTTGATTATTCGTTCCGGTGTGCGCGAAAGCGGGGAAGGAGCGGGGGACGCATCTGTACCTGTACGGGATCCCGGCGAGATTCAACCTTGCAACCTCATGTCCTTGTGCTCATGTGCTCGTACGATACGAAAATAGAATTCTGATACGTGTCTGTATAATATAGGGGTGAGAGGGTGCCACTGCCAACTGGTCACCTAGCCCAGAAACCCGGCAAGATGCAGCGCGCGGCGGCGGCCTCGCGCGCCACGGCATGGAGCACGGCACGGCACGGCGCCGCCCGCGTCACCGCCTCCGCCTCCTTCTCCGGCGGCGGCGGCATCGTCGCCGGTGCGGCGCTGCCGCTCCGTGTTCGCGGCGGCCAGCTCATGTCCCTGCCGCTGCTGTCGGGTGGCAGGGCGGTCACGGCGAGGGTGGCGGCGGCGGAGGCGCCGTTGCCGGCGGACGACGCCGACGCGGCGGCTGGGCGGGAGAGAGGCGCACTCGCGGAGACGGCGCAGCTGGGCGCCATGATCGTGGCGTGGTACCTCCTAAACATCTACTTCAACATCTACAACAAGCAGGTCTTCCTCCCCCCTCAAGAACCTTCTCCTTCCTCATCCTCGCCATCTCTTAACCCAATCAGCCATGGAGAATCTCAGGTGCTGCAGCCATTGCCGTTCCCCTACACCATCACCGCCTTCCAGCTCGCGTTCGGCTCCCTCGTCATCTTCCTCATGTGGGCGCTCAAGCTTCATCCCGCGCCCAGAATCTCCATTTCACAGGTGAGATGATTTGGTTTCTTGCAACCAACAATGGAGAAAGAAACATGTGCAATGTGATTGTCCGCGATTGCTGAATTCTTCTGAAATTTTCGGTTCTCGCCGCAGCTGGCCAAGATCGCGCCGCTCGCCGCCGGGCACATGCTGGGCACGGTGTTCACCAACATGAGCCTGGGCAAGGTCGCCGTCTCCTTCACCCACACCATCAAGGCGTCCGAGCCCTTCTTCACCGTCCTCCTCTCCGCCTTCTTCCTCGGCGAGGTGGGTGACACGATTCGGTGGTTCTTGTCAATCAATTCAGATATGAAATTGGTGCTCAATTCAAATTTGTGTTTGAATTGCAGACGCCTTCGCTGCTGGTGCTAGGCTCCCTCGTGCCGATCGTCGGCGGCGTCGCCTTGGCATCGTTGACTGAACTCTCTTTCAACTGGTAGAATCTGAATCTCTGACGAACACCATATATCTGAATGAATATTTAATTTGTTCTTTTGTTGTCGCTGAAACTGAATGATTGTGGGGGGAATCTTCTAACTCTCTGATTTTGCGGGATCAGGATTGGGTTCTGGAGTGCGATGGCATCGAATCTTCTATACCAATCAAGAAATGTGCTCAGCAAGAAGCTTCTTGGCGGCGAAGAGGTGAATTTTGTTCCCCAGTGATTACAGTCTCTCGCTTCTTTCGAAGCCGGTAATTCGATTCCTAACAGAGATTATCTTTTGATGCAGGAAGCGTTGGATGACATAAACCTCTTCTCAATACTCACTATACTGTCATTTCTGCTGTCTTTGCCTCTGATGCTGTTCTCAGAAGGGGTCAAGTTCAGCCCAGGATACCTCCGAAGCACTGTGAGTGTTTGAAAAATTCAGATAAACAGACACTATTCCCAAAAATATATGAACAAATGGAATGTCCTGTTTGGCTTGCAGGGCCTTAACCTCCAAGAGCTGTGTGTAAGAGCAGCACTAGCTGGCTTTTGCTTCCATGGCTACCAGAAGGTGAGGACTGAGGAAACAGTCACCTCTTCTTTGGCTCAAGAAAGATTTGTGCTTGATGATTCATTGACCTGTAAACAAAAGGATCATTCTGTGTTCTTTCTTGAAATTGGCAGCTCTCCTACTTGATCCTGGCCAGAGTGTCACCTGTCACCCACTCTGTCGCCAACTGCGTCAAGCGTGTGGTCGTCATCGTGGCGTCTGTTCTCTTCTTCAGAACCCCAATTTCACCTGTCAATGCACTAGGTACTGTAACTCTCAAAAAACTGGCTGATTTTCTTCAGAACTTAACAGCAGCTGAAAGTTTTGCTGTTCTTGTGTTTAACTAATTTTTGTTTGGATTTCTTTTTGTGCCAACCTGCAGGAACTGGTGTTGCATTGGGAGGAGTTTTCCTGTATTCCAGGTTGAAGAGAACAAAACCAAAGAATGCCTGAGAAGAGAGGACACGCTTAATTACAGTTCTCGCAGTTTTTGTTTTGATTTGGGATAATAGATTAGGCTTGTACATCGACGAAGAAAATGAGTTGGGTTCGGTTTTAGCACCGATTGTACTACACGACCTACAGTCTCATTTTTCACAAAATTGTAAGAACATTGCTGAATATTCTCAGATCTCGTGAGAAATTCATTAGTGTCCAGGCGCAAAATCAATAAAGCTATCACTTGAGTGTACGCTTGAGACTTGAAACTAACTTCGCTTCGAAGAGGAATACTGACGGCAAATGGGGTAATACATACATGGGCACCGCATGAACATTCAGAACATGGAAATAGTTCAATGTAAACGACGCTGGGGTAAATAATCTACAAGTCATATAAGGATTAAGAGTGCATGCTTTCGTCCAAAATGCATGCCTCAGATGGTTTGTTTCCACATGATCATAGCGGTAGCAGGTATAGATAGCAAGGAAGTCCGAGCCCCCAAGTCTGACAAACGACTAACACCAGACATACATTATCAAGTGCGCTACATCTGCACAGCAGAAGATCCAGAGAGTCTTATCCTATGTTAGTTAAGTTCTGGGACACACTGTTTTGCTTCAGGGGGAGCACGCACGACAGTATAGTTTGGTAAGAGAACAGCTTCATCTACTCTGTTCGTCACCATCATGATGCTGTTTGCATCTTGCTGTTAGCACTTACCAGTTGGAGACACCAACAGCCTTGGACCCAGGATCTTCATGGTTGCGATTGCTTGGAGGACTCCTACTTCTATCACGAAAGCCAGCATTGTTTGTTCTGCTCTGATCGCTGCCTCGAGAAGAGCTATAGAACCTGCCATTTGCATGAAGACGATCAATGAAGCTACATAAATTAAGTATGAAATCACATTGCTAATGGGATATAAACTACCTAAAAAAGAAATATTAGTTGTCATTGCCAACAGAAAGAAACAAAAGGAGCAGAAAGTTATGCCTCCCTCTTGTTTAGACAGTTGGTGTCAGCTCATAGATAATATAGGTCATTCAGCTACCCAACTATTACCCAGGCCACTTAATAGCACAGCAGTATCAGAGAATCTAAGCTCTTCTGATTCACTTCAAGAATTCAAGTAACTCAGTATGCATGGAAACAGGTGAAGGTTTAAGATGATGACGATTTGTTCTGTTTTTTTTTTTTGTTGGGGATTTACTTCCTACAGATTTGTATTGAAATCCTAGCCAAGCAGGTCCTTCAAGGTTCCAAATATGTATCTGTGTCAAATGAAATTCAGGCATACCTGGCATGAAAGCTGAGACCATCACCAGGTTGATCGTTGTTGCTGCTATTATAAGATGCCAAAATCGGCAAATCGGTCATTCACTCAAGGATTGGACACAAGACAAAAAAAAAGTAACAGGTAGCAGACTTTCAACTAACCTGGCATGAAAGCTTGGATTGTCACTGGTTTGATTGTTGCTGCTGCTGTTATGAAAGCTGTATAATGATGGCTCATCAGGTATACATGTGCTTGAGATGACATGTAGTAGGATAGAGATTTGTTTTGTACCTGGTTTGGAAGCCAGAAGTATCGCCAAACTGATTGCCACTGTTGCTGTTATGGAAGCTGCATAGATAATTCATCATGTAGGTGCTAATTAAGCTCAAAGGCAGGATTCAAATAGGAACTGATACATACCTACTATGAAAGCTAGAACCATTCCCAGACTGACTGCCATAACCACTGTTATAGTTGTCAGTCGACCTTGAAGTATAGCCTGAATCATATCCTCGACCACCATAAGAGTCATCTGAAGATGCCCAGCGCCGTGACCTTCCACCATACCCTCCACGGGAGACCATATCTCTCAACTGTTGCGAAACAGACTGGTTTGCACCCTCCAAAATCTTCACGAGATCTGAAGCATACTTTGAATCCTGATCACAGAAGAATGTATAGGCAACTCCAGTCGCTCCAGCCCGTCCTGTTCTCCCAATTCTATGGACGTAATCCTCAACACCTGTTGGGAAATCGTAGTTGACCACAACTCTGTAACAGGAATATGAGAGAATTGTCAGTGAATACCATTTGAAGAATTACAGGTCGTTAGTCGTTACAACATGCACAGGGACATCATCTTTATGCTATGGCCTACAATGAGATCTCAGCTCTACAAGTTGCAAAGAAGTCCCAACCTGATATCCTTTATGTCCAAGCCTCGGGCAGCCACATCAGTAGCAACAAGAATAGGGCATCTGCCACTTCGAAATTCACTCAACACAGAATCCCTCTCGGCTTGTGATTTATCACCATGAATAGCAGAAGCACCATACTGCCGTGCTAGGTTTCGAGCCAGCTGATCACACATCCTCTTTGTGGAGCAAAATATTATGATTTTCGATCCAGGTTCCTGTGACCTTAGGATTTGATCAAGCCGCCTCGATTTCTCCGGAGGTGTGATAACATCCACATACTGCAACATATAACAATCTGCTTCAAAATAACGAAACAAAGTCTGATCAACAAAAAGAAAGCACCATTTTCATTACCTGAGTGATTGACTTATTGGCAACCAGTTGATCAGTGTTCCCAATGTTAACTTGGACTGGATTGGACAGCAAATCTGAGGCTATTTTCCTCACCTCTTTTGGCCAAGTGGCAGTGAACATAAGAGTCTGTCGTTTGGGTTGTACTTGTTTCACAATTTTTCTTATTTGTGGCTCAAAACCCATATCAAGCATGCGGTCAGCCTCATCAAGAACAAGATAAGATACTTGATGTAAGCTTACTCTTCGCATTTCTAAAATGTCATTCAATCTTCCAGGAGTTGCAACCACAATGTCTGCACCGCGCTCTAGATCTCTTAGCTGAGGACCTTTAGGAGCACCTCCATATAAACACTTCAAATAAAAAGGTACAATTAGATGACATCAACTTTATAGGACACAAAAACGCATAACAGATGAGTAAAAGATAGGAGGAACGTACAACAGACGATATTCTTGATGATCTCCCAAACTTTTTCGCTTCATCTTGGATTTGTGTTGCCAATTCCCTTGTTGGAGAAAGCACTAATACCGTTGGACCATCCCTTGAATTATGTTGAAGGCGCTTAAGAAGGATAAACCCTGGAATGAGATAACCCAGTGTTTTTCCGGAGCCTGTCTTCGCCACAGCTACAATATCACGATTCCTAAGAGCAATTGGCCATGATTGAGCTTGGATAGGAGTTGGTGCAGAGAATCCCGCTTGCTGTACCTACAGAAACACACAGTCCATGACAGAATTGAGTGAAATGTGAATCCGACAGATGTGTAACCATAAGCCTAAATCAGTAAATGTACTAATGAAAAAGGAGACCGAGGTTTCGCATACGATTTTTGAGCTATAGAAAAACCAAATCCAATAACTTGCAGCCAGAGGTCAAAAATAACATATAAGAAAACTATTTCAATACACAGAAGGCTGGACAAGACAACAAACAGGTCAAACCTTGACATAGATTGTTGACTTGAAGAGCCTGCTGAGATGAACATCCAGCGTAGTTATCACATACGTAGTATGAACGCACAATGACCTCCTAATTTCTTTCGAGAAGGATACAAGAAAATGCATTAAATAGTCATGTAAATTGTGTGCACTTACCTCCCTTAGAATCTCTGGAGGGAAACCTGTGGACTGAAATGTCATGAATGGAGCTGGAGCCTCATTTCCCTAGTAAATGAAAGAAATGTATAACTGAGCAACATAGTATGTAGCGCGCAATAGTGATTTAAGAGATTGTAAAAGCAGTTGAACACATACGACAATAGTGATCTCGTGCTTAGCACGATACGCTTCTGGTGAGGTGCGGTCTCCACTGGCAGCCTCTGAAAATACATTCTGTGCAGGGTATACTCCAGCTGCAGAGCACGGCTGGAAAAATAGGAAAACATTTTATTTAATGACATCTAGGAGTGAAACAAAACACTGCAATAATTGTAATCACCCTTTAGGTATGACTGCATATTTGGTTTTTCACTGCATCATTACTCTACTACGCTACCATACAACTCATTTTGTATTTATGGAAGAATGAACGTTATAAAACGCGTAAGTTGTAACATGTGTCACCTGCGAAGAAGGGTTGCTCCTAGTATTTTGCTCAGTGAAAGGCACGTTCTGCGCATGACTTCCCGCCGCTTCCGTGCGCCGCTGAAAAATAGAAGCATTAATACGACAAACCGTTGCATAAGCTACCCTATCCATTGCGAATACTGAAGGCAGTTAGTTACACAGGCCAAAAGAAAACCCTAACTTTCTGCTTCTAGTTACCGGCAATCCTATTCTAGACCATATGCCATGATGATGCAAACGCAGTACGAAGCATCGAAATTACTTGATGCAGCAATGCAGCATTAACAGGTGAACGATAGGAGAACAACGATAAGCGCACCTCGAAATGATCATTCAAATGATCATTCCTTGCCCTATCATCAGCAGGAGCAGCATTCTGCGTTCGGCTCGCTCCAGCCTGCGCCTGCGACTGAGGAACAACAAATCAATATAAGGAAATCTCCATGCTGACATTTATACCCACGCAACGAGAGCAACGAGGACGAAATGAATCAAAAAAAAAAAGGAGGGGGGATCATCGATGGGCTACCTCAGCAGGATCGCTGTTCCTAGGCCTCTCCGGAGGCTGCTGCGCCGGGGGGGAGGAGGGCGGCGGCGCCGTGGGGCGGTCGTACTGCACGGCCTTGGTCTCCGGGTTCCAGAAGTAGAGGTACCCGGTGTTGCCGTCGATGAGCCCCCTCCACGGCTTGGGCAGCGTCGGATCTGGCGGCGCGTACCGCGGCCCCCTCGCCGTCGCCGACGCCATCTCCCAACCCAACCCTACCACACCCAAAACCCCCAACCCCAAATCAGATCAAAAAAAAAAAAAACAAAAAACGCGACCACGCAATGCAATCGCGAGCAAACGAGCACCACCGAACCGATTAGCTCGTGATGCTCGTCGGTACGGCGGGGATTGGGGAGGAGGACGCGAACCCTAGCGAATGCGGATTGCGGCGGGGGGAGCGGGGAGGGGACGCGAGGAGATGGAGTGAATGAATGGAGCCTTCGCTTTGTTTTGCTCTCTCTTTTTTTTTTTTTGGCGTCGCGTGGTTAAGTAGGGCGCGATGGGGAAAAAATGGAAAGGAGAGGAGAGGAGGCGGAGGGGTCGATGAGAAGAAAAGAATGTGATTATTGCCAAATGCCCAAGTGCGGAGCTGAGAATGGAAAAAGAGGGATGGGGGGAGGACGCGACAGGTGGTGGTGGGGTGGGTGTGTAGCCGAGGAGGGCAAAAGGCCCCGCCCCGTGCCAACTTGGAGGAATGGCAATCAAGTTTTTTTTTCTACTTCCGGCCCAGCCCACATCACAATCAAGTTTATTTTTTTTAAAAAAAGAAAAATTGCTACGGTACTGAAAGTTTACTGTCTTTACTGCTAGAAAAAATACCGTAAAAATATAGTAATTAGCTGGAGGAAACTTATGTGTCTCTAAAAAACAAGCGGTTGTTAGATCATCGAGTAAAACATTAAGTTATAAATGATGAAAAAAATCAACAAATGAAACATTTTAAAAATTGTGACACCGTTCACATGCACACTCACCCTTATCAATACACAACCTACCCCTATAAGAGTATCTCTAAGAGACTAGACCATTATATTTTAATATTAACATAGTTAACACAAACACCTCACTGTTAATGGGTACGTCGTCTACCACTAAAAGAATAAATAACCAAAAATACGAACACTCTGCCAAGTTATTGCAACAAGGTTTGAATCCATATAATTTTTGCGTAGCATTAGCTAAAGCATTATACTCTGCTCTTGGACTTGACCTTGATACTGATGCATGTTTCCTGGCTATCCAATAGACAAGATTAGTACCCAGAAATATAGAAAAATTTCTAGCTGATCGACGATCATCTAGGCAACCAACCCAGCCTGCATCGGAAAAACCACCGACAAACAAGGATGACAGTCTTACTGATTTTAAGGCCCATTTTAGCAGTGTATTTGAGACTTAAAATTTTATTTCCCACTACCTAAAGCACTACTGTAGGTGCATGCAGAAACTGACCTACTTCCTTTGTGCCAAAATATACTCCCTTCATTTATTTTATAAGTTATTTTGATTTTTTTTTTAATCAAACTTATTTAAATTTAGCTAAGTTTATAGAAAAATATAATAACATTTTCAACGGGGGAAGGTGATGGACCGCCTGCTGCCCCGATTCAGTCCTGATCACAGGGGGATTTCGCTGTGTCTGCCGCATGAGATGGACCTGGTGGATTTCTTTGTGCTCCAGCTTGGGTGGTCTATGCAGAGGATATTTACACAGGAGTATGTATCCTGTGGTAAGATATGTTCTAGACCATGAACCTAATTGCGGCCATGCTGATGATCTCATTCCGTAAAGTAAGCCGATCTGACTACAAACTCTTATCAACAATGAGATGTTGAAAGCAGTCGCTCCTATCTATTTACCTGCAATGGTTTCTATCATAATGTTTAACTCAGCGCAAATAGCAACTCTTGTCTCCACCGGTGGTGTACAGGAAAATGCTTGATTTTGCAATGATCCTGTAGCAAGTTTAACTTGTACTCCGTAGCATATGGTTCAGAGTTCAACTGCTAGAAAGCAACAACAATGTCAAAGTAGTATATACTTCTCTATCGACACACATCACATTAATGTCCATGAGTTAGTGTTACAAATTTCTCTCTGGCTTTGCTTTCTTTGACAATTCGACAAAGCCTCTAAATCTCGACCTTTCTCACATTACAACAACCACAACCTTGTATTAAGCAAGTACAACTGGCCTCCATTCAAAAACAAGTATGGCAGGCCGAACCCTCCAAGTTACCTCAAAGTTACCTCATCATCATCAAGCCTACAACTATGTTACTATTATTAAAAACATTTGCGCTAGTCATACAGCCCCTCTTGTTCCCAGATGTCCACAAGAAAATCAACCATCTCCTGCAAATTCATGATATAGTTATAAGCACTTGCCTCAAATGGGTAAATTTAACAGCAGTACATCTTACATGTAGAGGGATGGGCTGATGAAACGGCTTATTGGATCCAAGCAAACTCTCATAGGCTGCATTCCAACTATACAAGTAAATGTTTAGGTGAGCATGAAGCTTCAGGTTCAGCATGCATTATACTAAATTAAACACAGTAAGAAGCATTTGAATCCAACATCAATTTGAACAAAAGGAATGGTAGAAGAACAAGAGAAAGTATCCAGTTTATGTTTTGACTTTTAAGTGCGTGTTTTCAGAATCTTTTGTGAAAGATCAACAGCAGCTACCGAATTTGATGATATGTACTTATTATATTGTTTGTAAAAGGAATACCGGACTACACAGGGAAAAAAAATTATACATTAAGGACAGGATGCAAAAACAATGTGATATAGAACTTCAGAATTCATAACACATAATTCATGTAGAAATAAATAAATTGCTGTTGCATGGGCACATGCACCATAATACATATGGGTTAGGATAGGAAAAGAATTGATAAAGTAAAACTTTCATAATCGAGTATCGTTTGAAAAGACAGGAAAAAGTGAAAGAACCCAGCATAACAGAAATCACATTGATCAAAACAACCACCCCAGACTAATCTCAAACTTTGGAACAACAAACTCTAGTTTTCTATGGACTAGGTTGGATTCTGGAAAATATATATTGTCTAGCCCTTTTCTGCATATAAATAGGGAATCTCAAGTTCTTACCTCAATATTGGTTCGCGAATCTGTTTCGTCTCAGGTATTTGCCTTGTTTTCGCAGTCCAGTCCTTCCTAATCTCCTTCCAAAGAACAAGACCTGTAATAATATTTCAAACTGAGTGTGTTAACATGACAACTTGAACTTCTATATCTGTTTGTTGCTTAGCAAGAAAATCACTGTTCTGATGAGGCAATATGTTTATATTCAAATTCTCTGCAGATCAAATCTAGTACTCCCTCTGTTTACAAATACTTGGTTTTGACTAAGAGCATATGAACTTTTTACTGTTAAATTTTCAAGCAACCTCAAAATGAATAGGTTTATATGTAAGATATTACTACAGTACTTTGGATTATAAATCTAACAATACAACTTTGATGCTAAATACTTCTATTGTTTAGAAAATATTATTGGTCCAAGCTTGATAACTCGAAGTCAAAACCAACAGCTATTTTTTTAACAGAGGAAGTAACAAAGTATACCAGATATTGTGCAAGATGGCGATGTGGACATGATGTTGCTGAATATGTATTAATTTTGATGAGAAACATAAAACAAACAGGACATAGTAAACCAAATACATTGATCATGATAGGCCAATAGGTACCCAATAAGTTCCAGAAATAGTGAGGTCATCTCAAGCCTTGGAAATTTTTAACACTTTATAGGCGAGCTAAGACCATGGATATCTATTTCAGGCGAAAGCACAAAACATAAGGATAATAGAGGCTGGTTGATTGGAAGGAAAATGTTTTACTCTATACACTTAAACAGGTTCCTTTGCTACATCTAAATTTCATTCCCACAACCAGGACATAAATAAATACCTAATTCCACCTAATATTGAAAGATGCCTAGTCAATGCCAATGGCAATGTGCACATGTAGCAAAAACATTCCATTTTAGCAAATATGACAACATAATTGGAAAAAGGAATTACCATGATTGACAAATTCAGTAGGGCCCTGACTGCTCCCCACTCCTTGCTGATCAAGAGCCCATGACTGTTCGACCTCGATGGTGGTTGTGCTCCAGAGTTCGTCCCCAATGGTGTAATTTTGGTCCGGAGTAATTGAACTCTTTGAAAGCTGTCCTACATGTCTCACAGCCTTATCACAGCATCCAAAACAGCCTCTGCTCTGTTCGCAAGGAGTTTAACCATGTCGACAATTAGCATCGAACAAAAACAATCAATGCAAATCTAGAAATCAAGAAACAACTGCAAACAAGAAATAGCCCAGCTAGACCAACTGACAATGCCCCTTCTACTGCCACAAGTAGTAGGAGAAATCAAGCAAGATTCCATTAATTAACACATCTATCATACAATCCGTGAGACCACATAAATACATAATATGCAAACAAAACAAGCAATCAACATTCGGTAAAAAAAAAACAATATGCCTACGACTTTGATTAACTCGCAATCCCCGCATAATTACGCCGATCTCCACAGTATGCAAGTATACGCAAGCAACAACGCAGTGGACTCAACTCGCTTAGGGCTCCTAGCCGGACAAAAAAAAAAAGGGTAAGAACTCAATCGAGATAGGGTAGGGGGACCGACCCGGAGCAGATGAAGAGGCAGGCGGAGGAGAGGAGCTTCGGGATGCTCCTCCAGTCCCACCCCTCCCCCAAGTCAACACCCCAGTCCCCGACCCTCGACGCCGATCCGCCCTCGCCTCCGCCACCGCCACCGCCACCGCCACCGCCACCGAGGGCCGCCATGGCACGCGCCGCATCCACTCGCTGGCTCGATTTCGTCGCTACGAGGCGCCGCTCGCCATGGGGGGATCCCGACCGAGTCGAATCGAATCGAGTGGGGGAATTGGGCGCGGGTGGCGATTGATGGGGAAATTTGGGATAAGGGGAGAGAGGAGGAAGATGGTGAGAGGGAGATGGCGGAGATTGCACGGATTTGACAGAGTGCGCTGCGCTGCCTTTCCTCACCTCGCTTCCCCTTCGTTTTTCTTTCTTTCCTCTCGCTTTCCGCAATCCAACGACAGTTTAAGGTCTTTAAATGCACTGTGGGTCCCACCATGGGGAGGCCGGGGGGGGGGGGGGGTGGGGAACCAAACCAACCAACCAACCACAGCGAGGCAGGTCAGTGCAGGACTCCAAGCGTCCAACCCCAAACGATTAAAGATTTTGGCTGGGATGTGATTTTTTTTATTTTTTTTACTTTATCTATAGAAGTAAATTTTAAAAATGGGGCTTTTAACTATTTGCCACTTTTAAATTTGGTAAATAACTATTTGCCACCCCTATCTCAATGACATATGAGTCCACATGTGTCTATAACATGTGGGTCCAGTGGCAAAAAGTTAATTGCCACATCTAAATGTGGCAAATGGTTAAATATCTCTTTAAAAATAGGCTATTCCAAAAATTATTTTCAGAACCTAAACCTTTTGATTATGCTAGCTCGTCTGACGTGACAAAACAATACTGACACGCCACACAGTGGGGTGACAATTTTGTCTGCCACGCATGGCCAAATAACACTGTCATGCCAGCCAGACGGCGTGATAGTGTTTGTTTTTCCAAACCAGTCCGGCCGATGTGACCAAAAAGTTCAAATCTTGAATAAGTTTTGAAAAGAGCCTATTTTTAAAAATAAAAATTTAAAAAGTTCAAAAAAAACAAAAAAAAGATGTTGGGCTCTCAAAAGGAGAGGAAATGAAATGAGTTCATATATCCCTGAATTGATGGAAATTTGTAGGAATTCAATCCGAAGGAAAGTTTCCTGCAACAGCTTTTTTTATTTAGAGAGAGAGAGATGCAACAGCTTTTTTTAGATAGTGAAAATGGTGTAAAGGAAAAATGAAAACTTGCTCCATGTGTTTGGAGGGGTTGCAAAGGATAGGTGAATTTCTTTGTATTTTGGAGTATCTCTACCGAAAATACTATGCATACGATCTATTTGTGCAATCATTGTACGATTACTAACAGATGATGAATGCCATGTGTTGCTTCGTTAGAAACAGCCAGAAAATACCATGGGATTTAGCTGGCACATGTTACGTCGCACAAGTATCGTACGTATAGCAGCTACTGTAGCAAGTAAATTGCAAAGGATAGGTGGAATATTCTGGGGGATTTCTAGCAAAGTAATAGCACATAGTCTAGTCACCATGTTTACAAATTCCTATCAGAATACCCATGCACTTCTTCTATTTCTCTCTAATAAAATAGTTCCTATCAAAATTTCCATGCATTTCCTCTGTTTTCTATTAATATTATATCTTGAGTCATGTGTTCCAAACGAGCCATAAACAATCACACCATCATAGTGAGAAACAAAGCAGGCCAAACACAGCATATGGGCTGGGAACTTGTCCTCTGAAGTCTGAATCAACGAAACGATAGATCCGTTTCCTGAAGAACGATGATAAACTGGTAATGCCACAAACTGCATCAAGAATCAAGTTCAGATTAACACACGGTTAACCAGTATCAACAACGCTAAACAGTAGTGCAAAGTACAATCATGCCAATTACTTAGTAGTTCCCAACTTCCCATCTTACAAACGGCATCACAACTTCACAAGCATCATTGCATCCCCGATCTTCTTCCCAACTCAACCATGCACAGATACTGCACTTATTACTTTATGATTCACAACTGTAACAACTGCTATTCTGAAGAAATTCTGAACAACGGCCATACCATCTCGCCACCAGACTGAAGAAGTACAGAAGGACTGACAGGAGAAGCCAGCAGATTGTAGTGTAGTGCTTCCTCGTCTATGAGGTGAGGATGGGGGGCATGTAATCCGACTTGGCGCCGAGGACGCGGGCCCGTGTGTCAGGGAAGTACTCCATCCCGGGCAGCTCAGTCACCACACCATCGCTGGCGACGCCAATGGGGTAGCTGAGGAGGTGGCCAGGGAGGTCCTGCTGGAGGTCGTCGCTGGAGTACATGTCCCAGTACTTCTCCGCGATCCTGTTCACCTTCTGCACACACTCCAGGCTCTCGGGGCGCTGGAACACATCATCCAGCATTCCCAGGTGCTCGTACCACAGCGCCATCCGGAAGCCATGGATCTGGCCACGGGCTGGTTGCCTGGTCGCCAGATGGTATGGCTGGTACCCGCCCATGGCGATCTCAGAGTCCCTAGCGCCGTCCATCGACCTCTGGTTGATGTTTGCAGAACCGATGATGATGTACTCATCGTCAACTGAAAATGGAAGAAATGAAGTTACTAGCTTGACCAATAAGTGTATATTTTTGATAGAAAAAAGAAACCGAATAAGGAGATGAAGTTACTAGCTTGATCATTACAGGATCTTGTTTATTTCTTTTGTTAAAAGGATTTTCATCTTTTTAGAACGACAGAATGCAACAGTAAAATCAGCTAAATAACCTACAATACGACATTATTTCTTTAAAAATAAAAACCTGTATTAAACAGAAACAGATTTAGAGAGCAGAAGACAATTCTGTCTAAAAAGATGTTACTTTCAGAGTAAAGGGAAGCATGACTTCAACTTAGAGCTTGACATATGTAATGCATATAAACTAATAAATAGACAAATGCAATACTTGGTAAAAAAAATTAACAAATGCTACATAAGTATGTAACTCATCTGACATGCTTTAAATGAACAAAAATTGCATAGTGAATGCAAATATGTAATATAAAGCTCACTCGGTACCTATCATCATTTTGGTGTGGACATAGATCATGAACCTCCTAGCTTCCTGAGCTCGGCTGTAATCAGTGTCAGCTTCTGGTTGTTCTTCAGGCTGATATTCCCCAGCCTGCTTCACCTCACGGTTACCCAAGCAGAAGAAAGTGAGGTAGTCCTTGGGGTTCGCTTCAATTCCCTTGGCTTGGAGAGCCTCTGTAATGTCAGTGTACATCATCTCCATTGTTCTCCTTTGCCAGTCCAGGATTGCCTGAACAGATCCACTCTCTGGAACACCCTCAGGCCACATTGGCACCACAACATAAACAGTGAACCGTTCCCCGGCTTCAATCTTACTGACAACTTTCAGTGCAAGCTCCTTAGGAATCAAATGCAGGGCACCAATGTCTTCAGGCTTGATGCCCTCGGGTTTCCAGGCATAGGAACTTCCAAGGAAGTATTGGTTCTCTATATAGATGAAGTTCTTTGCCCTCCGGATGGCATGTATGTATGCATCCTGGATGCTCCTGTCAATGATTTGATCCTTTCCGCTTACAAGCCCAGCTTTTGCAGCCTCCTCAGGGGTATCAGGGAACCCAAAAGCAGCACCACCATCAATGGATCTAAATAGCTGAACATTCCATGTTTCTCTGTCCTCTGGAAACATAACAGGAGAAGGTGGAATAATAGTGTCAGACAGATCCCTGAGCTGCAGAAGGAGATCCTTACCACCCTGCTTTCTCCATCTCTGTTCGAAATTGTAAAGAACATCCCATGCGATTGGCCCTTCCAGCCGTGAGTGAATATCATGCCATGGCTCTCTAGGTCCACCCTTTTTGATTGATGCAGTGGCAAAGTTTGGCTGGTGGAAGTCATCATGATGGGTACTGTCGAGTGTCCTAAACAAAGAATGGTACTGAGTGTCATACCTTCCATCACAGAGATCAAGGCCACCAACGAAACTGACTATCCTCCTTTGTTGGGAGCCCTGGTTTGGCAACTCATGGTCAACAACTACTATCTTCTGATGGTGTGTAAACATAGTTGAGATCGACAGATCCTGAACAATGCTGCCTGAGTCATCAGGGTTGCGAGGGCATAGAACACAGTTCACGTCAGAGCCATGGAAGTAATTTTCAGTTTCCTCATCATGTGTTGCCATCAAGCCATCCCTCTTTAGCAAACCAACTGAAGTCCTGTCATCCCACACAAGCATGAGGACCCGAACACCTTCACTGGCCTTCTTCTTGAGCAACTCCCCAAGGGTGACATCCCCTCCAGGTTTTGGACGATTGGAGTCCCTAACCAAGGTGATCTCAGTGTATACAGACCAGCCAGTGATGTAAATCAAATGTTGAGCATTGCTTATAGCATCAAAGATATCCTCCCAGCATCTGTGGGGTTCATAATTCTTGCCATCGGCAAGCGGAATCTTTGGAATGAAGTTGTCTGGGACATGAGCATCTTGGTACAAGGTAACTTTGCACCCTTGCCTCTGAGAGAAGAAGGTGTAAGGAACACCTGGATACTTGGTACTGCGGACACCCCTCGCCCAATTGCGATCCTTGGAAACATCGAAGTACTGAAGCTTCACATGGATCTTGCTCTCACCAACAGGCTCGCGGTTATTATCACAGATATCGAGCCATCTGTCAATCTCCTCTCCATTGAGAAGCTCTTGGACAGGCAGGTAAGCCCTCCCAATATTCGTTGCCCCAATAGGGTTATCAATCTTGACAGTGAAGATCACATTGGAAGCCATATGAGCGCAATAGATGTGGAACGACTCATACCAGCGAGGGTTGATGGGCTCATTGGTTATCATCCTAGTTCGCCCTACACGAGCTTTCTCCAGATCAATGGTAGAATACACCTTGGTGGCGCCTTTGCCGACACCCACAGTGTCCTCAATCCCCTCCACAAACTGTTGACATGAGCTCACGTGTTAGATCAAGAACAACAAAGAAGAAGACATTGCATTTCAGGTGATACAGACACACATAGCATACAGCAATAGATTTGCAGTAGGTCAGTTAATAAATAAATAAAAACTCTATCAAATCAAGATTTTTGGTGACACAAGCACACATCACACACAGAGAACTCTACATTTTTAGTAGGTCAGTTAATAAATAAAATTTCAGTTTTAGCTAATGAAGATTTTTGGTGACACAAACACACACCACATCACACACAGCAAACTCTAGATTCAAAGAAGTACTTGGGTCAAACAAGAAATGGCCAAGCATAATAGACCAATCTTGATAGAAAGTATCTCCAATTCTTGTCTACTACCTCTTTATTTTTCCTAATAATCCAGAATTTCCAGATCGTTTCAGTGTATCTGACTGTACTGTGCACTAGCAGATCAAATTCGGGCTCATGCAAACGCACACACAAGAAAGGGACAAAAAAGAAAAAGAGCAAGAGCAAAGACGAGTAGATTAAGGAGAAGGGCCCGAACCTTGCGGATGAACTTGGGGGCGCTTCCGCTGGCGCGGTGCGGGTTGGAGAGCGACGCCGCCTCGAAGATGGTGGCGTGCAGCGTCCCATGGAGCAGCATCTGCGCCATGGCTGCTGATTTGGATTTGGCTCCCTCCTCGCCCTACCTGCGCCCCCCCACACACACAATCAGATCGAACTTGAGGAAGGAAGACGAAGCAGCGACACTCGCAGCACAGAGTAGGGTTCTAGCGAAGCAAGCAAGCAAGCAGATCTGAGCGGAGAAGAAGCAAGCGAGCAAGAAGCTCTAGTGCGCTTAGCCTAAGCACACTGGGCTTACCGGGTGGTGATCGGCTTAGGGAGGCGTCTTCTCCGGGAAGGGAGAGGAGGATGGCGATGGCGAGAGCCGAGATGGGGAGAGTAGAAGAAGAAGGGGAGCAGATTGGATCGAGCGAGATTATAAAATTGCGGGAGAAGAGAGACTGTCCCGATCTGGATGCCGGCGATTTTTCTACTGAAACTTGCCCTGTGTGCGTGCGTGCACGTCGTTCCCGGTTTCCCACCACGCGTCGTGGCCACGGATCTCGAGCCGGGAGGAGGAGGAGGCGAGGTTAAAAACGGGTAGAAGTATCTGTCCGTCGCGGTTACTCCATGACCGCGACGTCGCGTCGCGGAGCCAGCGCCCGCGTCGTCCGCGCGTCTAGAAGAGCGCGGGGGTGTCGTCGTCCCGAGGTCGGTCCAAGTGGCGGTGGGGGCTTGACTTCCTCGGATCGGTTCGCTGGCTTCGCGGGCGTCGAGAAGGGAGAACATGGGTGGAGTCAAGCGCGTGCGTGGGCGGTGGGCGGGCGCGCTGTGCCGACGTCGCCGGCGGCGTGGACTCCAGGTGTTCGACGAAATGTGCAGCCCCACGAAACTGGCTGATGCATAGCTTATCCGGTTGGGATCACCAAGGTGAGGCTCGCCACCTCACTCGCTGTCATTTTCGTACGTGCACTTGCGCTTCCATTTGAGTTATTGATGAATCGCGACGCGCCACCTAAGTTGTTTTGAGCTCGTTGGGACATCCATCTGAACAGTATGTTGCAGTTGCACTAGCATCAACCGTCGGTCACATGAACGTAACTGTCAAATTATGTCCGAGCCTGCATTACCAGCTGTCTTGGATATGCCTACTGAAAGAGCCAGAGGGTAAGAGATAAAGTATGTGTTTAGTTGGGGAAAAGGAAATTTTTGGGTGTCACATCGAACGTTTGACCGGATGTCGGAAGGGGTTTTCGGACACGAATGAAAAAACTAATTTCAGAACTCGCCTGGAAACCGCGAGACGAATCTTTTGAGACTAATTAAGCCGTCATTAGCACATGTGGGTTACTGTAACACTTGTGGCTAATCACGGACTAATTAGGCTTAAAAGATTCGTCTTACGATTTCCTCCATAACTGTGCAATTAGTTTTTCTTTTTATCTATATTTAATGCTTCATGCATGTGTCCAAAGATTCGATGTGATGTTTTTGGGAAAATAATTTGGGGAACTAAACGGGCCCAAAGGTTGTGTTTAGTTCAGCGCAAAGTTTGTATTTTGGTTGAAATTGGAGATGATGTGAGTGAAAAGTTGTGTGTGTATGACATGTCGATGTGATGGAAAATGACTGAAGTTTGGATCCAAACATTGGATCTAAACACAACCAAACATATTATACTACCTAGTCTACGTCCCAAAAAAAACATATTATACTACCTCCAGCCATAAATATTTAACATTTAAAATCAAATTTTCAAAGTTCTAACCATTAGTTTTATATTAAACTCCCTCCATACTAAAATATAAGAACCTAGTACCGGATGAGACATTTCCTAGTACTATGAATCTAGACATGTGTTCAGATTCGTAGTACTAGGAAATGTTCCATCCAGTCATAAGGTTCTTATATTTTGGAACAGATAGAGTAATAAGTTTATAATATTATAATACTATTTTACGAGACAAATCTATGTACACCCTTGATTTTGTTTTTAAACTAAGCATTTGTAAAGTATTGATGTTTGGAATTTAAAAGCCGGACAAAGTTGTGCGGTAAAGAGAAACGACCAGGGGTCTTCCGACTAGCTCCACAAGGTGATGGGCTAGACGGCCTAGGTTTGAAGCCTCACACCTCCTAATTATTTGATATTAGGTCATTCCCTAATATTCGTGCTAAATATCTATGACCAAAGGGGGTACAAAGCATTATGATTGGGAATATTTGGGAACTGTTGTGCAGGTGTAACCGTGTATACACACTAGCAGTGCCATAGGTCCTTCCCTAATATTCGCGCTAAATGTTAAATATCTATGACCAAAGGGAGTACAAAAACATTATGAGCGTTTTTTAGTTTGTGCGCTAAATGTTATGACCAAAAGGAGTACAAAGCATTATGATTGGGAATATTTGGGAACTGCTGTGGAGGTGTAACCATGTATACACACCAGTAGTGCCATTGGTTGAATAAGATCAGGTTCAGGTCAGCTAGTTTTCCTCATCTATCTTCAAATCGATGCACCCGTCAGTGCTGTAAGACAAACAACAACAACAACAAGTAGTGTTTTCTTATCTTTATATTGTACTCATCACTTAATGTTGCGAGTCTTAGGACGTTAATACCTTTTTCCTTATCGCTTCCGCAAGAAGCACGTGTAATTCATTGTGGTCTATGTGAAGTGTTTTATATGTCTGTAGTGGCAGTCCAAACATATCAAATTCATTGGGCTCAGTTCGTTTGTGATGGTTCCCAACCTCTCTTCTCGATTTCCGCGCGCACGCTTTTCAACCTACTATTTCGGTGCGTTTTTTGCGAAATGTTTCTATATGAAAGTTGTTTAAAAAAATCATATTGTTCTATTTTTGAAAAAAAATTTAGCTAATAATTAATTAATCACACCACTTATGAACCTTTGTCGCCAACTGTTAGTCATGTTCTTCACGTGTTACCGGCTTACAGCACACATCTCTTTTGTGGTTCCCGTATTCTTCTCAAGCAAACACTGAAAACACTACTCCACTATATGTCAGTAGGTCGCACATTTACAACACATTAGTTAATTTCGTGGATGAGGTTTAGTAATTATTCTCTGGATGGATATATCTAAAAGCTATTTTTTCTCAAGTTCAACTATCACATAGCTAAAAGTTCAGTTGCCTAACTTTCTATAGAGTGCGTTCTTCAACAATGAACACTTGTTTTTTCTTTGAAGAATCTCGAGATATATTTTAAGCAGTACATGTTAGAAATATTAGGTCAATAGCATGACTATCTTTCTGAAATTGGGGATAATTCAATGGCAAACCATGAGAATAAGATGTTAGCCATTTGGTACCAATGCTATTGATAACTGCGAAGATTTGATGTAATCATGTAGACTACCATCTCCATAAAACGAAGCATGCTTATTTTGGAGAACTATGTTCATGCGTCCTTCTGCAACAGTATGGTGGAGCATGTGGCTTGGCTACGCGCAACATGATATCTATCAGTGGAGGATTGAGTGGCTGCAGCCATCTTACATGGAGGAACTAACATTGAAAGCAACACATGCGATTCATACATGAAGCCTCCCATTTTGACACTCTAATGCTTGTGCAATTTGATGATCAGATAAAATATAAATTTATATGCAAATTGATATGCTAGCTGTAATCCACATATTTCAGTAGTGCATGATCCACTTGCTATTCCACTAAGATTGCAAAAACACTGAGCAATCGGGGGATAGCAGAAGTTGAGAGCCCCTATATAATGAACAATAAGGCCACAGGGTTGCCACAATTAGAGAAGTTCTTGTTAACTCCGATTGAGACCATGGCAATATCAGAAATGTCAGCTCTTTTCTTTCTATTTAGTGCTTTGCTAAGAAGTTCTTTGGTCCACAGTCAAGGATTGCAGATAGGGTTTTATGATAATAATTGCCCTGATGCTGAGGACATAGTCAGGTCTACCGTCGAAAAGTATTACAACAATGATGCAACCATAGCCCCAGGCTTGCTCAGGCTACATTTCCATGACTGTTTTGTTCAAGTTAGTTTCCTTCATCCATATAGTGTTAATCTGGATCTCATGTTTTTATGCCTGACATTTGTTTCTACCTGTTTTGTAGGGATGTGATGCGTCAGTTTTGATTTCAGGTGCATCCTCTGAGAGGACTGCACCACAGAATTTTGGTATCAGGGGGTTTGAAGTGATAGATGATGCTAAGTCCCAGTTGGAAGCCGTATGCCCCGGGGTGGTATCCTGTGCTGATATATTGGCTCTCGCTGCACGCGATGCCGTTGATTTGGTGAGAAACTCAGCTCCTGTGCAGAATTCCTGCTGAGAACTGTCGATTACCTTTTGATTAATTCAGACCTTAATAACTGAATTTCTTGTTTTGTACTTACTGCAAGACCGGTGGGCCAAGCTGGTCAGTCCCACTGGGACGGAGAGATGGAAGAATTTCATCAGCTTCAGATGCCAAAGCCTTGCCGTCTCCTGCTGATCCTGTATCTGTTCAGAGGCAAAAATTTGCAGCTCAAGGCCTGACGGACCGTGAGCTCGTAACACTAGTTGGTAAATCTTCCTCCATTCTTGCTTAATCATGCCCGATACACACAATTATATTTATCAATCAGTGAACAATTTGTGTCTCATTTTGTCATGAGCCAAACTCAGCCCTCCGTTTGAAACAGATTATTAATCGGATGATTGCTGTGGATTATCTACTTGATTATGGTGATAAACAAAATATTTAAGAAATAAACTTAACATGTAACTTAGAATAAATAAATGGTCTAGACAGTACTCCATCCGTTTCAGATTATAAGTCATTTAACTTTGGTCAAAGTCAAACTACTTTAAGATTTGACTAAGTTTATAAGAAAAATAATAACATACTCAACACAAGATAAAAATATTATAAAAATATATTCATCTATAGATTTAATAAAACAAATTTGTTATTGTAGATATTAATATATTTGTTTGTAAATTTGGTCAAATTTAATGTAGTTTAACTTTGACCAAAGTTAAAACGACTTATAATCTAAAACGGAGGTAATACAATATAATAAACTTATTTTAAGCGAACATATTTTTAGTGGCATGGAGCCAATAATTCGATGAAGTAGGTTTATACTCCACTGCTAATGCTAACCCTGTGTGTGGTTCACTGATCTCTGTAACTGTAGGTGCTCACACCATCGGGCAGACGGACTGCATCTTTTTCCGGTACCGGCTCTACAACTTCACGGCGACGGGGAACGCGGACCCGACGATCAGCCCGTCGGCGCTGCCGCAGCTGCGGGCGCTGTGCCCGCCCGCCGGCGACGGCTCCCGGCGCGTGGCGCTGGACCTGGGCAGCCCGGGGGCGTTCGACGTGAGCTTCTTCAAGAACGTCAGGGACGGTGGCGCCGTGCTGGAGTCCGACCAGCGGCTGTGGGGCGACGCCGCGACGCAGGCCGCCGTGCAGAGCTTCGCCGGCAACGTCAGGGGGCTCTTCGGCCTCCGGTTCAGCTACGAGTTCCCCAAGGCCATGGTCAGGATGAGCAGCATCGCCGTCAAGACCGGCAGCCAGGGCGAGATCAGGAGGAAGTGCTCCAAGTTCAACTAGGTGCAGTAGCCCAGTCGACAGCGAATTTTGTGATCGATCGAGTCACCTGTCCTGAATGATATTGATATATGTACACATGCTGTTCTTCTCCCAGTACTTCTTCTGCATGCCAAAGGCGTGAAGGCTTACGTTACGTGCATGTGTTCGAGAATCCTGTAATTGATTAGTGTGCACTGATGCAGTATTTTGGCTGGGGAAGGAAGTATGATTGAGATGCAGGTTAATTTAACTGCATTTTTTTTTAAGACAATGGAATAGCATCATGTGTTTGCTTCAAGAGAAGCTACAACCACCTATTATAAACATAATTAGCTCAACATAGAGTTGTTAAAAAAGTCTAGAAACTCCAACACAAAAAAAAGAAATACATCTTAGGTTGAACTGCATGGGATTTTGTTTTTTGTACCTATGCTTTCGCTTATGCATATGTTATCCATGCTGCTTATTAGCAATTAAAAAATAATTTATGAGTAAAACTTTTATATGCATCTTCTTAACTTTTTTATAGAATAGACCACAATGAAAAAAAACACGAAATCAACTTTAAAATTTAAATTTAAATTTTTTTTATAAGCACAGGTGAAACGATGGTATGTTATTATTAAGACATGATGGAGGAGGGAACAGACGGGTTAATGGGCGAAAAGGATAGCATTTGACACAAATGACAGGTCCCTGCCAGTCAGGTTGGATAACCCAATCACTCCATCAATACTGGTGAATTGTGTTGTTGACTTGGTGGAAACATCTTAGGGTGTGTTTAGTTGAGGAAATGAAATTTTTTGAGTGTCACATCGGACGTTTGACCGGATGTTGGAAAGGGTTTTCGGACATGAATGAAAAAAACTAATTTCATAACTTGTTTGGAAACCGCGAGACGAATCTTTTGAGCCTAATTAACCCGTCATTAGCACATGTGGGTTACTGTAGCACTTATAGCTAATCATGGACTAATTAGACTCAAAAGATTCGTCTCGCGATTTCCTCCCTAACTGTGTAATTAGTTTTTTTATTTATCTATATCTAATGCTTCATGCATGTGTTCAAAGATTTGATGTGAAATTTTGGGTACTAAACGGGGCCTTAATAAAAGTTGTGAAACAGTGACATCACACAAGGGCATTTGGTCTAGTGGTATGATTCTCGCTTAGGGTGCGAGAGGTCCCGAGTTCAATTCTCGGAATGCCCCCTTAAAATCCATCTTTTTTATTTTTACCTTTTCCTATACGTCTCATTTCTTACCTTTGCCATATACTAGTACAGTTTCTTCAAGTTTTTTTTTTTTTGGTCTCGTTTTATATTTTACCTTTTCCCAATACAATTTCTTCCAATCCAAAAGGCATCTGATGCAATTTTTACCTTTTCCTATACGTCTCATTTCTTACCTTTGCCATATACTAGTACAGTTTCTTCAAGTTTTTTTTTGAGTTTTTTTTTTGGTCTCGTTTTATATTTTACCTTTTCCCAATACAATTTCTTCCAATCCAAAAGGCATCTGTTGCATCATGCATGTGTTTCGACTTGGAACCATTCGTTTTCGTGGATACGGACGCATATAATCAAATCCCATAACAATCAATCATGCCGTGCTTAACGAGGACAATGACGCTATTTATTAGAGCACCCGCAATAGTAAAGTAAGGTGCTATCTATAAAATATATATATCTCAGCAATAGACTAGATTAATAGTAAACCACTTCAATGGTATGTCTACATGGATATCTATAGCTCTCTAATCTATTGCCTCGTTTTTCTCTATAGACTATCTTTAAGTTAGTAGATAGCTTTGCTCTCTCTCTTCATTTAATCTCTTACAAGTAGAAAAATATACTGACATGGATCTTTTATAGAGAGCCTATAGATAAACATTGTAGGTGCCCTTACTCGTGGAACACGAACCACCATGAACCTGTCTTGCATTTGACAAATGCCACACTCCGCGTTGCACTCACAGTTCTACGGACACATCACGTAGTAGGCCCCACTGTCGGCTACCCCACTCCCCGTCCTCCTCCGCTACTTATAAAAAAGGAAAAAAAAAACTGCAGCCCTTCATTTTTAATTTTAATGATTTTTTTTAAAAAATATCTACATAACATAATAATTACAAAAAAAAGAGAGACACTGCTATGCATACAATCCACCTTTCCAATTCACATACGAGTGAATTTGATAAATGGTTGTAAATTAAACTGCTGCGTTGCATATGAACATGATCTTATTTGATTGATCTGTAATTGCTTGTCTGTCATACAAGAGATGGAAATCGTAACAACACTGGAACGGTTCTAATTTTGTAAAAATAATTTTATAAAATTTAGTGGCACGGTTACAAATAGACGAATTGTAACGATAGTTTTCTAAATATGCAAATTTGCAATCCGACACTTGGCAGTTGAGCTTGAAATAACGAGACATGAATACAGTGAGTACATGATCCAGTATTGATCATCCCTCCGACTCACCACCACTTGTCCAGTCAACTCTCCAGTCTCCAGTGACCTCACCTCGCCATCTCCTCAACCATGGCTCGCCGTCGCCCACCACCACCACCACCGCACCGGCACCACCACCTCGTCCTGCTCGCCCTCGCCGCCTTCTCCTGCCTCGCCTCCGCGACGGCGACGACTTCTTCCCAGCAGCCTCAGCCAGCCGACGTACTCCTGCCCGCTCGCGCCGCGGATCTCGCCGCCGGCGCGGCGCGGACGTGCTGGTACACGGTGCAGATCAAGACGAGCTGCGCGTCTCCGCGGCGCACGTCGGACGCTGTCAGCCTCGCGTTCGGGGATGCCTACCGCAACGAGGTCTACGCGGCGCGGCTGGCCGGCTCCTCCTCGCCGCCCCCGTCGGCGGCGGCGGCTGCGGCGGCGTTCGAGCGGTGCGCCACCGACACGTTCCGCGTGGGGGGTCCCTGCGGCTACGGCGTCTGCTACCTCTACCTCCGCCGCTCCGGCCGCGACGGCTGGACGCCGCAGTGGGTCAGGGTCTACGAGCCCACCTCCGACACCCCCTCCACCTTCTACTATGGCGACCCCCTCCCCGACGCCGTCTGGTACGGCTTCAACCGCTGCCCCCGCCTCGCCGCCGCCGCCGCCGCCGCGGCGCAGTGATGGTTTGCGACGTCGCCGGCGAGATGACGAGCACGTGATTTACGGATGGGTTAATGGTTGCGTGATGTGTTACTATGCATGTGTGATTCGATTTGTGTGTATTGTAAATTGTAATAATGCAGAGATTGATCTTTTGAGTAATCAATAAGAACAGATCAGATTCTGATCTGATCTGTATGTTTGTTACAAGTTACAATTTTGGTTTCAATACCTTTTGAATTCACTGTGTTATTAAGCATGGTTTCACTTTCATTTCGGTAAGGACTGCTGCTAAATCACAGCGAATTTTCGCTCATCTTTCGATCAGCATTGAGATTCTTGCTTTAGTGAGCTCGTCGCGTTCCTCCGTAATCAGGTCACCGGAGATGAGGAAGAATGATGACGACAATGGCTGGATCAGCACCGAGATTAATGATTGGTACCCTTGTCGCGTTCTGAACTCCTCCCGGTTTAGGTGGATGAGTCTCCACTGCAGTACTGTCCTCTGACGTGGGTCACTGATGTGGGGTTTACATGTCAACCACTCAAAGTTAGACCGTTGGATGTGGGTCTCACATATCAGTCGCTCAAAGTCAGAGGGTAGTGCTGCACAGAACTTGTTTCCGATTCAGATGACAATGCTAGAAAATCCCTCATCCTGGGTACAGGACTGGAGAAAATCCCTCATCCCTCAAAAAAGAAGTGAGCTTTTAGCTCATACCAAAAAAAGCACTGTAAATCTTTTGGAAAGGTCTAGAAATGGCAAGTACATACAAAAATGGAGAAGATTTCATTCTTTTAAATGCTCAAATGCCAGTAAGATTGATGAGGTTGGAAAGTATAAATGCCAGCAAGATTAGTGCATGCTGAGAATGGAGAGTAAATGCCAGGAAGATAGGTGTTTGCTGAGTAAATAAGCTTTCTGGACTTGAGCAAAATACAGGCATCAAACATAGCAATACATCAGAGGGATCTTCACTGATTTCCTAAGATGCAGATTTGATATGTTGGCAGAATCATAGCAGTTAATGACACGGGTAATCCATAGTTGTTCTATAGGTGCCGGGTGTGTGTCTAGTGACCTTTGGATCGGCATTGAGATTCGTGCTGTAGCGAGCTCGCCGTGCTCCTACCTAGCGAATTATGGTTCAGGTCACCAGAGACGAGGAGGAAGATGATGACAATGGGCCAGATCAGCATCAAGATTCATGCTTGGTAAGCTCTTCGCACTCGCACTCCTCCCTAGCAAATTATGGTTCAAAGTCACCGGAGACGAGGAAGAAGATGGCGACAATACCGGAATGAGGAAGCCTTATAATGGAAGGGGATATCCCGGGTACAGGACTAGAGAAAATCCCTCTTATTCCCCAAAAAATAAGTGAGCTTTTAGCTCATTCAAATAGCACTGTGAATCTTTTGGAAATGTCTAGGAATGGCAGGTACGTTGCATACAAAAATGGTGAAATGATTTCGTTTTTGTAAATGCTCAAATCACAGGAGCGTATAAATGCCAGCAAGATTACTGTAATGCTGAGGTTGGAGCGTATAAATGCTAGCAAGATAAGTATGATGATATTGGAGCGTACAATGCTTTCTGGACTTGAGCAAAATAATGTCATCATACTTATAGCAACTACATTAAAGGGATTTTCACTGCTTTACTAAGATGCAGATTTGATATGTTGGCAGAATCATAGCAATTAATGACACTGGTAATCCAGTTGTTCCACAGGTGCTGGTCGTGTGTTTATATATGAACTAGAAGAACACTTTGTCTTATCATATCCTAACCCAGTGTTGAGTTCATCCAAAGCTTGTCTTCAGTAGAGTCAGGACTCAGGGTGTTGTTAATCAGATTAGCACCGTAAATCATGGTATATCTCATTCTATCTACTACTGTTTGTCAGTTTTATGTTATCTGAAGATTTGCTATTTTCTTTTCAAAGGTTATCTGAAGATTTGTTACTGACATTCTTACGAACTATGTTTTCTTACCTGACAAAACTTTGGAATTGCAGAGGATTTGGGTTGAAGCAAAATATACCTTTGTGTTGTTGCTCGTGTTGACCCGTTCGTCTGAAGCACAGAAACGGCCGTTATACAACGTCTTGGATTTCAATGCCACTGGAGATGGAAAAACAGATGATACAAAGGTAACAACATAAGCATAAACACCAAGATTCTGAACTTCAGAGATGGTTGCTTTGGCTAAATAACAGTGCTTCTTGGATTTGTTACCTTTTCATGCATCTTCTCTGCTGAGAAGGCGTTCCTGGCGGCATGGGAAGAGACCTGCAACAATGAAGGCTGGCCGATCTTGATCATCCCTGGAGGAAGGACATTCTTGTTGAAAAAAATTAAATTCAACGGTTCCTGCAAGTCACCAATAAAGATACAGGTAACCTACATATTTGGTGACTCTGAACTGGTCTGAGATATCATACCACATAAGAAGCTTCTTTTTAAGCCGGCACAAGAAGCTAATGTAGCATGAATTCTGAATTGACATTCTGCAGATGGATGGTAACATTGTGGCACCAAACTACATTTGGACATCAGAAGCAGATAATCTTATAACCTTCTACAGTGTCAATAACTTGACATTAGATGGAAATGGTCAGATTGATGGCAAAGGTGCCATCTGGTGGACTTGTTATACTGAAAAGGTAGACTTCAGAAAATAGCAGTAGCTTCTTCATGTATTCCCTGTAAGCAATCTGATGTATTTTTGTTTTGACAGAAATGTGTCTATCGGCCTGTTGTAAGTACACACAACACTTCCTTCAGTCAGTCTGAAACTAGTTATGTAGATACTGTTCTGTATGGGTTACTCATGCATGTATCTATGTGTATCAGATCCTGGCCTTTGCTGCGTGTAACAATCTATCGGTGACGAATATACATCTGACGAACAGCGCAGACAAACACATGACTGTGTACAGGTGCAGCCAGGTACATGTGCACAATGTCACCATAGTTGCACCAGGCGACAGCCCCAATACAGACGGCATAACCATGGCAATTTCTGACCATGTGTACATCTCAAATTGCTCTATCCAAAGTGGTAAAAAATATCCTTTCATAGAGATCACTGTGTATCATTTGCATATCATCAACACAAATCACTGAAATGAATTGATGATAGCCTCAAATGTGTGTGAGTGCTGACATTGGACAAATGCAGGAGACGACTGCGTGTCGATGCTATCATACACCACTGATGTTAACATCACTGGCATCACATGTGGGCCTGGCCACGGCATCAGGTACAATTTACAAATGCATAGCCATGAATATGCATGCTTGTGCTGGCTAAGTACTTGTCAACTTCTTTTTAGCAACACATTGTACTAACTTGTAACCATATCTAGCGTGGGAAGCCTTGGACGATTCGAAACAGCACTGGTGGAACGAATTACAGTATCCAACTGTAACTTTATTGGAACAACGAATGGTGTGAGGATCAAATCATGGCAGGTAAGAACTAAGCAACATCTATGCATCTTGCTCATATAAGTCCCATGCATGCATTTTTACTGATGGTTGCATACATATCACCATGTGCATATGCTCTCTTTAAATAATAAATAGGAAATAGTAATTACCCCTAATATGTGAAGTTATTGGATGAAGGGTGGAATGGGTCAAGCAATGGGGTTCATTTTTGAAAACATCAACATGACTGCAGTCCAAAGTCCCATTATCATCGACCAGTTCTACTGTCCCCAAGGAAACTGTCCATTAAAGGTGAAATATACTAAACACACGTCATGTTGATTATCCACTCAGTAAATTCATACTCTAGAAAACAGGATGAAATATGCCTAAATCTTGATGTTCTTGTAGGATGGTGGTGTGGCCATAAGTGACGCAAGATTTATCAATATCCATGGGACATCCTCCGAGCAAGAGGCCATCAAGATATTGTGCAGTCAAAGTGTGCATTGCCAAGGCATCTACCTCAGTAATATTAACCTCTCATGGGAAAATCATACCGCCCTAGCAAACGCCACTATTTTAAATGCAAATGGAACTGTTGAGGGACCAGTGGTACCAAAAGTAGTTTTTTCATAAACCTTGGCAGCTAATGCTCCACGCTGTTACCATCTTTAGACATACTGCTATGTACAGTTCTTCCTTGGATGATTGCCTTGTAAACCAAACTAAGTTTGATTACAAACTCCTACTATGTGATGTATTAACAAAGTATCGATGGGTTGCGATTGGCATTTCACAATATCTCACATGACTCTGACTCCGAGCGACCAAACACTGCGTACCGGTTGTCTGCAACATTGTCGTACGCGAAGTCCCTCAGGAACCTAACAATGTGACACAATGAGTAGGCTTTAATTGCATCAGGTTACATGAACAAAGCATCTAGCTACTCAAATAAAAAACTAACAGCATCAGCTAGAATAATGATATTGTAAAATGGGTTAATAAATAGCACTTGACAAGCCATGTTGCGTGCAAGTTGAGGTGAGCGAGAGAGATAGTATACTTACAGAGGGACAAAGTTGAGGAAGGTGGCTAGCTGAGGAAAAGGCAGGTTGAGATACCCCATTATCCTCAGCACTGCTTCAGACTTGATGTAGGACCTGCACATCAAAAAATATTACTCCCTCCATATTTTTTTGTTTGACGTTGGTTAGCTCAAAATTGAACTAACCAACGTCATATATTTATGCAAGGAGGTAGTACTAAATTTGGATTGTTACTAATTTTGATGTAGCACTTGAATTATTACTAATTTTGATCGATAACCGCTGATTTAAGTGATATAAGTGTTGGAGAGTGTGGTAGCTGCTTACCTGTCCTTCTCGACAAGAACCACACTCGAGATGTCATCAGGGGCTCTCCCTGACCTCTGAAGGAGCTTCCTCCCGGATTCGCTCTGCAACGGGATATACCTGATGCTTCTGTTCATCGGAAATTAATCAACAGTGCGCATTAGCATTTCACTCTGTTGCAAAATTGCTCCTGATCATTTGCACAATTTCACAAGTCACAAACAAGGCCCAACCTGTTGGGGTCATGCTCCCGGACGAACCGGACGCCGCCGTTGCAGAGGTTGCACACACCTGCATCACACACACACACGCACACAGAGATCAGTACATGCTGCATCCATGAACCCATCTTGCTTGCAAATCAAATGGTTGCAAATTTTCTAATTGCAAAATTGCTTGAGCCTTGAGATGTAAGCGAGCAAGGGAGGGAGGAGGGAAGGAGGACTTGAGTGAGCACCGTCGAAGAGCATGATGGGCCTGGTGTCGGAGTTCTGGAAGAACTCGGCGTCCGTGGCGGCCTTCACGGACGGCCCACCACCGGTCGCCGCCGCAACCTGCAAGCTCGGCCGTCGCCGTCGCCCTCCCACGGCGGTTCGCAGCTGCTGCTGCTGCTGCGGCGGGCCGCGCCGGCGGTGGAGCGGCGGCGCGGAGAGCGGGCGGTAGCAGCAGGCGCTGGTCGTTGCCATCCTCGTCGCCTTCGCCTCAGCTCGGCTCTTCTCCTCGATCGAGTGATGCAGCCTGTAGCAGCTGGTGGTGTGATGCCCAGTTTAGTTTACCTTTCGCGAGTTCAGACTTCAGAGTTCAGTCTCGTCAGACACCTGGTGCACCTCGTGCTACGTGGCACATCCAAGCAACTGATAAAATAAAATTGACCAGGAAAAAAATCAAAAGATTTTAACAAATCCTGACATCAACTGCTCTTGTTATCTTCAAAAAATGTGTAGGACAGTATTACAAAATACACAAATTTTCACCAGAGCATCATCCGACTATATCACCCTCAAGGTTGTAAGGAAGCAGGCACAATCAGGAAGCAAATCAAAGCCAAAGAAACAAGTAGAGAAGCTTTCTCTATTGACAAACAGATTATCATCAGTCACCGACAGCAACTGCATGTGTTTAATATTTAATACTAGTTCTCTTCCGAAATTTGTACTAGTACACAAAATTTCACCAAAGCAGCTGATAAATTGAGCAGGATAAATCCTGACAACAACTGCATGTATTAATATTTGATATAATACTTCTTTTCTTGCAAAAAATTTTAGCACAGCACAAATATTCACCACAGGAGCAAACTTGATAGCATCACAAATGTTTCTGGGGGCAACAATGTTTGTAGCTGTATCCAAACCATAGCATCATCAGACAATCACCAAAATGAAGCAGACACATTCAGTAAGAAAATCAGAGCCAAAGAAACAAATGGAGAAGCAGTCTCAACTCAATTGCAAACAGATTATCATCAGTCACTGAGTTTACACACACTGCCATAAAAGAAAAACACGACTTAAACAAGAAGGCATGCCATCTCTAAAGCACGCAGTATTAAACAACAGGAACAAAGCACACAACAAAGGTCATCGCTCCTAATCCTTATCAGGCCTGCTCCTCAGCTTCCGCAGCTTCCCTCTCTTCCGCTGCAGCAGCCATCAGCTCATCAAATTTCTCGCTCTTTTCTAACACTATCTCAATCTGTAGGAAACAAAGCTCTCAATCAGTTCAGATTTAGAAAAAGAAAGAAAGAAAGCTCGTGTTAAGAACAGGCTTTTTTTTAACAAGAGGGAAATAAGTGGCTTTGGCAACTAAAGCCTGACCTTAGCCTTTTGGAGCGGGCGAACTCTTGATTCATCATTTATTTCCACCGTAGATGTTCTAATCTCTACACAAGCGAAGGTGAAAATGGAAAATTCAGGGTACAGAACAATGAATATTGTGGATGACTGCATGCCCACAACAGTAATGTTAAAACAGATAATGAGACAAAACAAGCAGTACAATCCTGCAAGGAAAGAATTTCTTACTCTTTTCAACAGCAAACCCGTTATTCTTAAGAATCTCTGCAACAGTTACAACTGTTGCAATGGCTGCAAATAAATCAAACAACATGGTTAGTACAGCCTTAAACAGTAGAGATAAAACCACATCTTATGAAGAAAGGAAATATCGAACTACACCAACCAACCAAATGGGCTGACAGTCAGCACTCATCTAAGTGTTAAACATTTATAAATAGCTTCTTTTTTTTTAAGAACAGTAAATAGTTTTACTGGACCAAAAGAAAAGGTAATGCAGAGTGCTGAAAGGGTGTCATGACTCATTTTATGAGTGGTTATGTACATATCAATGCGAGTACGAAACAAAGATCAACCGTTTAAGTCTTCAAGACAAACTATACACTGTTTCGCAAAATTGCATATCCCATAACACAATACTAAGATTACCTTGCACACAAATACTAAACATAAAAATGCTCCACCTTTATAAAATTAGACTGGGAATCCAGAAGTTAATCATGAAACAGCAGAGCAGTTGCACACGCAAACAGTAACTTCTTGCATCGTTCACATTCTCCCACAACCTAATAACTTCTAGGTCGAATCGACTCAACAAGAGTCACTCCTATTACCCTAAAACCCCCCGAATTAACGCCAAATCGAGACCAGGGATGAAAAGGGAGAAGAGAGCGAGACGCACCCATCCCGAGCGCGGAGAGCTCGACATCGCCGTGCTGCTGCATGTACCTCTGCAAAACGAAACCAATCCAATCAGTCAACAAACACCGCTGCTGCTCCCGGCTAGGGCACGGAGAGGAGGCGAGGCGGGTAGTCTCACAACCTTGGCGAGGTTGACATAGAAGAAGAGTGGCTTCTTGGTGTTGGACACCTGGATGCGGTTGCTGCTGCTCCCGGCCGCCCTCCTCTGCGCCCCCTCACCACCACCACCCGCCGCCGCCGCCGCCGCCGCGGGCTCCCCCTCCACGGCCAGGTTCCTCACCCCCTCGGTGATCTCCTCCACCGCCATCGCTCAAGCTACGCCGCTAGTCGGTGGTGGTGGTGGTGGTGGTGGTAGCTCGCTCTCCGCAGATCGGTGGTGGTGGTGGGTTGTGCGGCTTGGCCTCCTCTTCTTCGCTTGTGGGGTGGTGGGGGTGGCGTACGGGCAGGGGAGACAGGAGGAGGAGGAGGAGGAGGGGGACAATGGCTGGCTGCGCGAGACTGGAGGGCTCCGGCCCGTGCGCTTCGTAACCCTACTGGAATTGGGCCTTTTTTGGGCCGTGTATGGGCTGGGCAGTGGTGACAAGGAATAAGTCCACTAAGGCTGTGTTTGGAACTTCCGGTTCCCATCCCCGCTCTCCCGTTTTCCGCGCGCACGCTTTTCAAACTGCTAAACGATATATTTTTTGCAAAAAGTTTCTAAACGAAAGTTTTTTAAAAAAATCAAATTAATTCATTTTTTTAAAAATAGCTAATACTTAATTAATCACGCGCTAATGGTCTGATCCGTTTTCCGTGCGGGTAGATGGGTTCCCAACCCACGAGTAACGAACACAGCCTAGACTCCCTTAATTAGTGACCGAAGCTAATTCGTATCCTGAACCTCAATGCCGGATAAATGGATCACACAATATTTTTTTGGGTTCGTTGAAACCATGCCACCCTATATTTACAAAATTTGAGATATGCCACCTGTATCTCAATGACATGTAGGACCCACATGAGACAATGACATGTGGGTTAGGGTGGCATATCACAAATTTTGCAAAATTTGTGTGGCATGGTTCAAATTCTCCCTATTTTTTTGTGTGAATGATTAAATGAATCCCACATATTTTTTAAATTCCAATGCCACATAAGCGTCAAGTCAACACCACATGGGACGAAGTCTAGGTCAACACCACCACGTAGCGCCACGAAAGTGAAACCACACTCTAAAAGCGCTGAAGGAGTCAAATCGCACCACTTTCCGTGGTTGGGAGGTCGAGGTATCCGGTATTGCGGTTCAGGGATATGAATATGATTGAAGCTATAGTTGAGGGAGGCAAAGTGAACTTATCCTGGTGACAATGATCGGCCAATGTAGAGATACGTAGCTTTTTGCGGTTAGAGGCCCACCCAATGTCAGCTAGTTAGGTTCGCGTGATTGCTGGACCGTAGGGTGTGATTCTGGGCCGACCCATAAACTCGGTTATAATTATAAGCCAATTAAATGGGTAAACCACTGATCGAGCCACCTATAAGTGAGTTCGTGTGCGGGCTCATTTATACACCCTCAGTACCTGGACATTTGGAGACATTGTCATTTGTCAAGCACTCAACTCAAGCCACCTCATGGCAAGTACTTCCTCCGGATTAATAATACTTGTCGTTTTAGATATAGGTACGATCTCTAAAAAAAATAACTTTGACCATTATTTTTCATTATAATATGTATAAAAGTGTTAACAAATATATGATCTTATTAAAGTACTTTTTAAGACTAATTTATGCATGTAGTCACCATATTTGAAAGACAAATATTTTAAAAATAATTCATAATCAAAGATTCTAAAGTTTAACCTCACCCTTGTCCAAACACAACAAGTATTATCAGCCTAGAGAGAGAGTACCATCTAGTAGCATCTCCAACGTGAGGTTAAATCGATGTGCGCTAAAAGAAAATCAACCTTAAACGGAGAGTCTATCTTAGTTGATTATAAAACTATACTAGATGATGCCCTAGATGATGCCCTGCGTTTTGTTACGGGATATATGTTAGATATTGGAGAAATGATAAAATAATTTGAATTAAAAATACTATGAAAATGATTTGAGAATGATGATATTTAGCATGTATATGTTTAGTTTTAGAATAAAATAAATTGTAGATATAATTACTATATACTTGCATGTTAAGCTTTGTGTGTTTAATGGGTTGATGTGGCATGCTTGCATATAGTTTTTAGGAGTGCTAATAATACTTTATCTGTCTCAAAATATAAAAATCTAAGATCGAATGTGACGTTTCCTAATAATACAAATCTGAACAGGCAGCCTATCGATAAGCGTTCAATGATAATTGCATTGACCTCTTCTAACAACAATTTGAGCACATTGTTCTAGACGATGAAGATTCCAATTTTTTTTGGTTAATAAAGAAAATAGAATCAGTGTATTAGGAAGCACTTATTTTTCTACCTAGGCCTTATTTATATCTAAAATTTTTTGGTAAAAAACGTCACGTTAAATGTTTGGATATATGCGTGGAGCATTAAATGTGGATGAAAAAAACCAATTGTACAGTTTGCATATAAATTGCGAGACGAATCTTTTGAGCCTAATTACACCATGATTTGACAATGTGATGCTATATTAAACATTTGCTAATGACGGATTAATTAGGCTTAATAAATTCGTCTCGCAGTTTATAGGCGGAATCAGTAATTTGTTTTGCTATTAATCTACGTTTAATACTTTAAATGTGCGTCCGTATACTTCAAAAACTTTACACCTAAATAACTAAACACACCGCGAAGAAGGGTGCCACCAATATTTACATAATTTACTTTTTTTTTACTTATATAATTTACTACTCCTGTCTATTACAGTGGCCTCGAATTCTTAGGTATGGTAGCCCGTGAATGATTAGCATGCGCCCACAGGAAGCAAAACCTGAAAGGGTCGCTCTTCATGCTAAAAAATCCGGCGGTTTCCGAGGATTTTTGGCCATTCCTGCGTGCGCCGTTGTATCGGCGCTAATAATATGATCGCCTCCTACTTGCCGGTGAAACTAACTGTCACTCTGTCAGTGCCTGCAGGAGCCAATTAATATAATTAACCAAGGGTTTAATCCGTATTAGTATAAACAGAACGCGTTACAATGCAACTCTGAATATTAATCGTGTATCACACCTCAACAAGCACAGGGTGTGTGCTGTGCATGCATTTGTATATACTCCCTCCGTTTCAAAATATTTGTCACCGTTGATTTTTTAGCTCATGTTTGACCATTGTCTTATTTCAAAAAAAAATTGTGAAATATGTAAAACTATATGTGTACATGAAAGTATATTTAACAATGAATCAAACGATATGAAAAGAATAATAATTACTTAAATTTTTTTAATAAAACAAATGGTCAAACACGTGCTAAAAAGTCAACGGTGTCAAATATTTTAAAACGGAGGGAGTACATTAATTCAACGTAGCTGTAGTACTAATTATACTTGTCTGCGGATTTATGGCGCTACGACTGCTACTATTATATAACCGATGTCTCTCAACTTGGTCTCAGAAAACATTTCCAAGTGGTGAGGAGTACAATCTAATTGCGGCGGCTATTACCATTATTTTACTATTCTGTTTAGAGAATTTGAGACTCTGCAGAGAATCAGCTGGTGAAAAACCAGCTAGCTAGTATATGAATATGAAATTTTAGACTTTTTAGTTTTGTCTTCTAGTTTATGTCATAGATTCTACAACTTTAGATTCTTAGAATCTTGATAAAAATCTAAAGTGTTTTATAAAGATACATGTTATTAAACAAGTTATAGTTGCTAATTAAAATTAAGCTCTTTCAGTATACATGGTCTCTGCAAGACTACAACTCTAGCTACCAGGCTAGCAGATCGACATATAGCTTATGTTATCAACATGGAACTTTTCTATACACGGCTGCATGCATGGTCGATCGATCTGATTGTTAACGCGTTAACTGAAGCTATTACAGAGATTAGAGAGGTTGTTTAATTTTTTTAGAAAAATCTCTGCATTTTCATGGGACGTGGGTGACACTTGTAATATATTTTCTGGGATAGATCTAGTATGAGGGATGAAATTAAGGACAAGAAGTGGTTGGCATAGCCGCCGGTGACTTCGATCCACAGATCGATCGACTGAATAAGTGAATGATTAATCGATTTCACATGCATGGCAATATATATAATTAAGCTAAGGCGTGCACGAAGTTGTGTGAAGGTCACTAATGATGAAGTCAAATATCCGGATTGCCAGGAGTCTTGATTTGAAGGACCATGTGCGAGATGCCACTCTAAGTAACACGTACTCTCCTGGCAACCAATAATCAAACCATCCATGCACATTCCAAAGGACAATATAAAATTCATTTCGATTTTCTCTTTAAAGATGTTAGAATCAATTTTTATAAGTAAATGATTAAGAAAAAACATAGCTTGATTAAGAAAAATACTTAGAATACCACCTTAGAAAAAAAGATTATTCTTATCTATAGTTAGCGAGAATCTGCATAACCACTATTCTTTTCCAACGGTTTACAGAGTTGCATGCAGTTTTTTTTCTTTCTCAAGCTAAAATTAGAATATCTGAAATTAGTGGTTGATCATTATATCAATTGAATTTCGCATATACATTATCCCTAGCGACCGACATCAAACCAAACCAGAAAATAACGTCGTCTGAGTCTTAGAGAATAATTGAGTTATAAATCAGCCATTCATCCATATCTTATCTCCATTCTAGCTATCAAAGTGAAAGATAATGTCAAATAACATGGTTTAATTAGTTTGTACGCAAGAGAAATTACGTACATGATCGACTGGCCACTGAGACACTATAGTTACTATATAAGATGGACAGTCAAAGTTGGATACGGAAACCCAGGGTTTGTCTTTTTTTGGGTGGAGGGAGTACACATCTAAGATATAATTCCAACAGCTTAATAAACTGTGATTGCATTTGTGAAACATTCATTCGTACGTACGTACGTATCCATAGGAGATAGTATATAGCTAGGTGTATCGATCTAGCTACAGGCTATAGTTGACGTGTATTAGCATGGATCACGTACTCTACTTATACATACATGTCCAGCTTGCATGGATCATATGGACTACAGACAATGCCCAGTTGCATATAATATAGCGAGATTGTGACTTTGTGATCGGTTGGCGTTGACAAGAATTGACAACATATATATATATATATATATATATATATATATATATATATATATATATATATATATATATATATATATATATATATATATATATATATATATATATATGTATATGTATGTATATACATACATATACATATATATGTATATACATACAAGCTGGACATGTATGTATAAGTAGAGTACGTGATCCATGCTAATACACGTCAACTATAGCCTGTAGCTAGATCGATACACCTAGCTATATACTATCTCCTATGGATACGTACGTACGTACGAATGAATGTTGTATATATATTGAACGAAATTGACAGCATATATAAATAGATCTATTAGTAGTCTAGACTCCACGCAAAGCCAACTTGTAGTGTAACTGTTTTCTTCCTTTCACGAAATATGGATAGGATCGAGATGAGGCACTAATCGAGGGCCTCTCACAGGTAGCCCCACAAAGAGGACATTCTAATCATAATTTGAATAGCAGCGCGCATCGATAGTAATTAAAGATACGAGAATTACAAAATTAATATCATCATATATAAGAATAATATGTAAAATCTAGAGCCATGTATCAATGATTGTACACAATAGTATCTTTTTTTTAACTTTATGGTTTTTAATTACGATGGTACTAAATAAATTGGTCTAACCTTTGTGATACTGTTATTAATTAACTGTCCATCTGCTGAGCTGCGCGTCATCAGCACCGATTCAGCTATATCATAATGCAAAACAATTCAGGTCATGCCCACCCGAGTGCATGCATGCATCTCACAACTAGAAAAACCGGTTTTTCCAGGCGGAGGAGTCATCCGCCGCTATCCCATCGCTTGTGAAAATAGGTGATTTTCGCAGGCGGGTCCGCCACCCGTCTGTGAAAATAAAGCGAGAGAAAAAAAATCCGACGCTCGCCGACGCCGGCTTCCCATTCTCATCTCATTTCCCCATCCAATCCCCAATCCAATCCAATAGTTCACAAATTCACAAAAGCATCATAGTAGCATCACAATTAAATTCACAAATCAAATCAAACGCATCACAATAACTTTCAAAATCATATTAAAAATCAAAACAAACGCGCCTCCTCCACCCTCGCCATCACCAGTGATAGCTGCTGCCGCGACCGCCCTCCGCGCCGCGCCGGATCTGGGAGGGAGGGGAGACGCCGCCAAGATCTCGATCAATTAGCTATAGTTCTTCCATCCAGGAAAAGAACTGTACATATATACTCTTGTTTGACACTGTACTTTGCATTGTGTACTATGGTATTGTCTCAACTCCGTCGTGTTGATCTGGGTGCTGATCACGGTACCTGTCGTGGCCATCGCTGGGCAGGCTCTATATTGTCGAGAAGCATATATAGGCGAACTCGGTGATATAAACTGATAAGGCTAAATATAAAGTTTACTTGTAATATATACTTTTATATAAACTATGTATCATCTTAAATGATACAAGTAAACATTATCGTTAACATGATAATTAAGCACGTAAAATTATGAAGTAAATTGAACAACAAGAACAAAACAAAGTTCTACTCTAAACTTTGGACTAAATAGATGCAAATAAAAAGATGAGAAGATCTTAAGACCTCATCCTAAACCCTAGCGACAATGAGGTAAGGTGTGGTCGCATGAGAGTTGGCAACGGCGGCAATGGCCTAGGTCTCCTAGCCGGTCGCACAACGGCATAGGCCGTTGAGCCAGCCCTGCTAATTGTGCATCAGAACAATTTGCACGTAGCCACTATAGAACATGTGCGTGGCCGACCTACATACTACGATGGAAGTCGAAAGGTTCGTCTACAAGCCAACTGTATGTCGTGAGCGATCCATTTGAAGTTTGGCACATGATTCTTTTAATTAAGTAAACTATTGGTTGGTAGCGATGGGGTATCGGCTGGTACCGACGGATATCAACTGGGTATCCCATGTTACCGATGGATATCAACATGGTTCCAACGAGGCATTGTCTAATACCAATAAAAAGTACTTAGTAGTACTCCCTTGATTCTCGGTCCTAAAATATTAACTTTTATTAAGAGAGTAAATTTCAGAAAACTGTAACTTTAGTGACAAAAATATCAGTTTGCTACAACAATAGCATGTGAAACTATCACAAAACTGCAACTTTTACGTTATATGCTGCTACAGTTGTCACCTATATGTACTGTAGCAGCATATAACGTAAAAATTACAATTTTGTGGTAATTTGACACGCTATTATTGTAGTAAAATGAAAAATGTCGCTAATGTTGCAGCAAACTCATATTTTTTTTACTAAAGTTGCAGTTTTCTGAAATTTACTCTTATTAAAATATAGTAATTTCTCCATCTAATTCTCATCTTAACAGCTCAACTAATTACAATCATCTTTTTTAATGAATTTTTTTATCCACGTCTTTTCTCATACAACCATATATATATTCTATTTAATTTCACCTAACTCCTTAATTACTGTGCAAAACTATTTTTAAAATCCCTCTCACAAAGACGGGGGGTGGGGGGGGGGTGGGGTAGTTGCTACTCACCTGTCTTGCTGATCCCTCTCAAATACCTCAGTTCGATCTTCTCTGTCGGTGCTTGAATGACGTGTAAAGATGTGATTTTAAGTACTTCCTCCGTCAAAAAAACTTAACTAAAAAAGATAGTATAACGAATTTTTAGTATACCAAATTTGAACAAAGGGGAGTTCAGCGGAAGTATTGACTTGATTACTACGTGCATTGGCACTTCGACGAGACATAATTGATGAGCTGACTATACGTGCAGCTGCATGCATGAACATGTAGGAGGGGAGTCCTCCCTTCGTCCCATAATATTAATTTAGTACTAATTGTGACATATTTTAATAATATGAATTTGAATATATCGGGTGTATTTAGTTCATGCCAAAAATGAAAATTTGGTTGAAATTGGAACGATGTGACGGAAAAGTTGGAAGTTTATGTGTGTAGGAAAGTTTTAATGTGATGAAAAAGCTAGAAGTTTGAAGAAAAATTTTAGAACTAAACTCGTTCCTATTTAAATTCGTTATGTTAGAATATGTCACATCTAATATTTAATTTATTTTTTATGAGACGGAGAGAGTACGTTACTAGCGCTAGTGACTCCGCTCCACGAGGGAAACGTGCCCTAGCTAGCTGCCATGATGTACTAGCAGGTACAGTACGTTGTAGGAGTACTAGTGTACCACAGATTCAGTCATAGGTAGAGGAACGTACTAGAACGAGTTGAACTGATCCTGATCGAGGCACCCACTCGGCCCCTCACGTGGACATGCACTACTCTGCTTATTTAAGCACTCCCTGCGGGATATTTAACACTGTTATTAACTTTAAAAATATTTAACCATACATCTTATTTTTGAAAATAATATGAATATATAAAAATATAAATTACAACAAAATAAAATTACGTAATTTTCTGAATAAGACGAATGATTGAATTTCACTCTGTTTGTTATTTCGGGTGCGTCCGAATCGGCTTCATCTCTAAGAAGATTTTTAGCGAGACGTAAAATGAGATAAGCTATTAGCACGTAGTTAATTGTTTATTAATTACTATAAACTTGAAATTTGAGTTTATTTTTTAAAATTTATATAAAATGTATTAAAATACCGTTTAGTAATTTGGAAAACGTACTTATGGTTTAATGAAGTAGTTTTTTTTAACTTACGAAGGAGTAGTTTAGCTGAGTTGTAGAATCAAATGCAGCTGAGTCCATTTTATATTTAAAATATTGTAGATGTAACCTAAGTTAATTTCTTAAAGTTTGACTAAATCTATTAAAAAACAGCAATATTTTACACACAAAATAAATATACTATACAAATAGATTCAATGATGGATTTAATAAAACTAATTTGTTATTGCTAATGCTTTTTTTACAAACTTATCAATTTTAAAGAAATTGTCAGTTTTAATTATCTACAGTTAAATAGAGAACACGTTCATAATAAGTACTAACAAGCACAACGTACGGCACAAGCATGAAGAAATTGCAAAGCGCTCGGTATTTTTTGAGCATTTAACAAGATTTAAACTTGAACACTGATATAGATGTACGTACTCCACTCCCACGTTTATCACCAGCTGGCTCGTATATAGTATAGGGTTTGTTCATGTGTGGCGGTGGGATCGAGATTATCAAACTTGAGTTATTAACATATGGGTTATCAAACCCAGTGAATTTATATAAATTTATATGTCAGTGACTCAAAGTTAACGAGAAGTAAGCAATATGACCAACATCTCCTGTGGCAGTAAGTACATGATATTTTCTCCGCATTTTAATGTATGACGTTGTTGATTTTTTACCAATATTTTACTATTCATATTATTTAAAATGTTTTAAATAAAATGAATGGCCGTTATAATATCAACTGCTATCATACATTAAAATACGAGGAAGTATGTAGAATTAGAAAAATGATTAACCAATTGGGAGCACGACTACGCGCTGTCGATCTCTATATATAGGAGCCACTGCCCTCGGAGAGTGGCCAGAACATATACAGGCGTCCCTCGTCTCTTCACCTCCGGCGGCCGCCTAGCTTACACCCGGCCACCAGCTTGTTCGTCGCCGGCGAGCTTCCTCATCTCCGGCGTCGATCTCCGCCGGCTGGCGTAGATATATCGTCGTCGTCGTCGTCTCCGTCGACAAACCGTGTAGTGCCCCTGATCGCGACCCGGCCGGCATTGAGGCTGAGGCAACGATCGATAGACCTGACACAACAAGAAATTAAAGAAGAAGATGGTGAACACGACGGCGGGCGTGAAGTGCGGCGGCGGCGGGGCGGCGCTGCCGCTGTCGACGCTGAACCACGTCTCCCTGGTGTGCCGGTCGCTGTCCACCTCGCTCACCTTCTACCGCGACTTCCTCGGCTTCGTCTCCGTCCGCCGCCCCGGCTCCTTCGACTTCGATGGCGCATGGTATTAATACGCCCATCCATGTCAATATAATGGGCTCTTCTAAGTAAAGGCCGGGATGTTCTATTTCATTATTAAAAAAATGTCAATATATTGTGTACACTAAGTTTTGTTCTCGGCAATGGCCGGCATTTCGACGATTTGATTGCTGCATGAATTGAAAGTCTGAAATTGCAATGTTTCTCATTTGATTCAGGCTGTTCAACTACGGCATCGGCATCCACCTGCTGCAGGCAGAGGACCCGGAGAGCATGCCACCCAAGAAGAAGGAGATCAACCCCAAGGATAACCACATCTCATTCACGGTAACACCCGTTGATTATACAACTTACATACAAAATCAACCTCAACAATGAGATGCAAGTGATAGTAAAGTAAAAAGAGAGATGAGAAAAATGACAAGAGTGGGATACCTGATCGATGCATGCATGAGGGCAACTACGTTGACATTATAATATAGGAGCGACTTGCATGCCATATTAATTGTCAGATACTCAGAGATATATATATATATATATATATATATATATATATATATATATATATATATATATATATATATATATTCAAGATCCACTATATACTGATAAATAGAGATAATGTGTAGGAGTAGTTGCCCTGCCCTAGAATACATATTCTTGGTTCTGACAGAAGTGGATTAAGCATCTATTGAATGAAGCAACATAGCACATGCATGCTCCCTCAGATCTGGGGATTGATGATCATCATCATCACAATGCAAGATTAATTGAGAACCAAGAGAAACTAATTTCAAATAGTGTCGGCTAACCACTAGCACATTATTATTCCAAACTCAGTAGGTGCAGTTGGCTAGTTGTTAATTTCTGCATCAAGATTATATATATTTCAGCTCCCAGTCAGTTTAGCAGATTATATTCCAGCTCCCAGTCAGTTTAGCACAACTAACAATTGATGTTCATATAATACCACAACATCGCAAGTACCGCTACCATGACTCGTGGATCCATTCTTAATTTGGAGATATGAATTGAAATCGATCGAAATGATATATACTCCTTTAAAAAACACTAGTGGTAATGACAGTGAATCTGTGGTAGTTACTACCACCGTACCGCCCCACCACCCTTAAGCAGTTTTTATAAATTATCCCTTTATATTTTTCTGATATTATGGAGTAGTCCAGTATTTGATTCAAATGAGTGAATACCATATATTTTAATAAGCAAACGAGTAAAAAATATATTTTGTGTAAACATATCATAATATGGGCGTGTTTAGTTGCAAAATTTTTTCTTCAAACTTCCAACTTTTTCATCACATCCAAACTTTCCTACACACAAACTTTCAACTTTTCCGTCACATTATTTCAATTTCAACCAAACTTCCAATTTTAACGTGAACTAAACACAACCTATATTTTCTTTTACACGTAGCAAAACATGAGCATTTTTACTAGTATGCATAAAAATATAAATGTGTGGCATGGCAGTGCGAGAGCATGGAGGCGGTGCAGCGGCGGCTGAAGGAGATGGGAGTCCGGTACGTGCAGCGGCGGGTGGAGGAGGGCGGCGTGTACGTGGACCAGATCTTCTTCCACGACCCCGACGGCTTCATGATCGAGATCTGCACCTGCGACAAGCTCCCCGTCGTCCCCCTCGACGCCGCCGCCGCCCACTCCATCTTCGACGGCCGCTCGCCGCCGCCCGTCGCCTGCAAGAGGCCCGTCGTCAAGCAGCCGTCGGCGACGAAGCTGGGCAGCATCGCCGCGGCCGGCTGTGTCGGGGAGGTCATCGTCGTCGACGCGACCAACGGCGCCATCTCTGCCGCCGCCGGCGCGATGAGCTGAATCAAAAGAGATATATGGTGGCATTGTGCCATTGCTGATCCAACGAATCATTGATTTGAATTGTTGTTCAACTTTAATTTTGGTCGTGATGATTAAGGTGTATGTAAGTCCGGTGATTAATTTATCTCTCGCTGCCCAAGAATATATTTACGTAAATTAATTAGAGCGCGCGTAATAGCGTAATATTTGATTCCATCCGTTCAAAAATATATGACGTACGTATTTTTTTACCAGCTGTCTAAAAACACAATAATTTTGACCGTAAATTTCTTTTCTACTATTTTGTCTATGGTTACAAATCATACTAACAAGAAAGTGCTTTCAATATATGAATCCACCAATATTAATTTTTATGGTAAAAATCTAAATATTGTTGAATTAATAGCTGGTCAAAGCTTAAAATTGGACAGTCGAAATACATCTTATATTAAGAACGGAGAGAGTATATGAGTACGCAGCAGCTCTGCTAGCAATTACTGTCTTTGAATTCATTCGCGAGATGTAATGTTTCCTTTGCTGCTCTGCACACGTAGTAGGCCGCACTGAGTGAGCAAGATAAGATAAGATAAGAAAAGTCCTCATTTTTGCGTGCGCTTCGCGAGGTGCAAAGCTATGTGTTTTCTAAGAAAAAATTGTAGAAAAGTTACATAAAAAATATACTCTCTCCGTTCCATAATATAAGGGATTTTAAGTTTTTGCTTGCACTGATTGACCACTCGTCTTATTAAAAAAATTTAAAATTATTATGTATTTTTTCTGTGACTTACTTTATTATCTAAAGTATTTTAAGCACAACTTTTCGTTTTTTATATTTGCATAAATTTTTTGAATAAAACGAGTGGTTAAACAATATAAACAAAAACTCAAAATCCCTTATATTATGGGACGGAGGAAGTATTAATCTATTTTTTTAAAATTTAAAGTAATTAATATTTAATTAATTATGTGCTAGTGGCTCATCTTGCTTTGCATGCATATACATATCTTCTTCAATTTCCTATCCTCAAGTACAGCTGTAGTATGTGTTATATGCGTGGTATTTATACATTGGTCTTGTAATAATCAGTGCTGTCAGCACATTGTATTACGTTATTGAATTCACAGACAAGTAGCACCTGGAGATCAGTTGCGTTCAAAATGTGTAAATCCAATAATATATTGTGCAATGAAGTTAGCAGAAATGACATGCATGCACGCATCACTAACATGCCACAGAACTGATAAAATTTACTATTGGGATGGAGGCATGTGACAAGCTAATAGGAACAGTACCACCACGCATGATCCACACTGCTCATGCTCCACCATTCTTAATTTCAGGTTGACGATAAATTGGTATGCATGTGATCGGATGACAGCTTGTACGTAGTAGTCATGTTGCATCAGGCAGATAACAAATGTATTTTAATTCGATTGGTCAAAGCCGAATTTAAAATTTTCCAGCCCAACCAGCCTGACCGAGGTTTTTTTTATTTTGGGCTTCCCAAAAAAGAAGTGAAGATTGGAGCCGACGCGCTAGCTGTACACTTTATTTACACGAGGGAAAAGTGCAATTTGCATTTCTTAATTAGGTGGAGCTATAAATTTACGCCCCTCAACCGTAAACTGAATATATAGGCTCCTCCAATTCTTAATTATGAGTATAAACGGACTCTCTCGATGGTTTATGATTTTATGATAGAGGGCACGTGGATTAAACTCGTCTATTGTTGAAAGGATCATCGTGGATCTTCTGTGTCTAGAGGGATAAAAACATCTTTTACAACTGGAATTGGACCTTGTACATCATAATGTCCAAACAGGGAGCCTGGAATCAGAGCTGTTGCACAGAGAAAAAGACAACTGAGGAGCAACATAAATTATACTCGCTCACAATTCACAGTTCAAGCAACCAATAATTTAGTAAGTTTCAAGTGTTCAAAACAGTAACCTTCTAGTGCTGCCAGAAGCGCACTCTTAATAAGCTCCAGGAACTCTTCAGAACCTGAATATATTCAAACACTACAATATCAATTCTGTAAATAAATCATATAAGTACGAACTGAGGAGATGAAATGCAATTAAAATTTAATCATCGAAAGCTCAGCTTCGAGACTCATACCTGCGGATACTATCAAATAACAGCATACAAATTCGAGCTACACGATTTCATTTTCTCTCTCCTTTCTCTAATAGCATACAAGCTCGACAACAACCTCCTCCCTCGCCTAGCCGCGCCCCCAAGTCCCAACCATGATGCCGCCCGCGGCCGCCCGCCCGAGCAAGCTCAGCAACAACCTCTGTCGCCCCTGCGCCAACCGCCGCCACAGCGCATCGTTGAGCTTCACTCAGACCGTCCTCCTCCATCCTCCGTCGCCCCTGCACCAACCGCCGCCACAGCGCCCGCCTCCGCGCCTACCGCCGCGGCGCCTACCTGCTCCCGGCCCGCCGCCGCCGCGTCGCCCCTTCTCCCGCATTGTCGGCCGGCCGTCGGACCTCCTCCCCACTGCCGGACGCCCTGCCCAGAGAGAAGAGTGAGATAGAGATTAGAGAGAGGAGGAAGGAGAGGAGGGGAAGACAGACCTTGCTGACGTGGTAGGGGGAGAGAGACCTTGTTGACGTGGCATCCTGACATGTGGGGCCCACGTGGGTTCCACGCTGATTCAGTCGCCACGTCAGATAAAACTGGGTCAAAACCGCCGAGGGACCTAGTTTGTACTGGTTTTGTAAGTTGGAGGATGCGTTGTGTCCGGTTTTGCGGTTATGGGATGATTTTGTAACTCGATGACAAGTCGAGGGACCTTCGGTGTACTTTTTCCTTTAAACAACGAACCTTATTTGTCTCTGGCAACCGTTAGATGAGGCTGTGCGGTCCAGATCGAATTGGTCAGTGCACACGAAAGATCTAGGAGAGCGGCCGGAGAACAATGGCCGTAAAAATGTTTTCCCCTGGCAGAATGGCTGATTTCTTCCTCGAAAATTGCTTTGTTGCCTAGCAACAGTCTTGACAAGCATTTCTCTTTTAATCTCGTATAGCTGATGATCGTCTGTTTTTTCCATTGTGATTAAAGCCAGGTCGATTTGGTTTACTTGTTGTCTGACTATGGCCCTGTTTGTTTTAGTTTAAGAATATTGTAATCTAGATTATTGAGATAGATTACTATAAGCTGGATTATAATAAACCGACATAGAATAAGTTGTTAGCTGTTTGTTTCTCTAGAATATTAGCTGGTTGTTAGGTGTTAGCAACCCAATAATCTAAAAAAAAGCACCTTTAGAGTGGATTACTAGATTATAGTAATCTGGCTTATAGTTTGTAATAATTTATTATAATAAACTATCTGAAACAAACAGGGCCAGACCAGTTCAAAACAGATCATTGTTCATTAGATGTTTTACTGAAATTCTGCACATTATCACCTCTGCCGAATTCCATGTCTCGAAAGAGAAAAGGGAAATATCTGCTGTCCACGTCTGACAAACATTTTTTTTAATCTTCAAAAATGAAGTGGCAGATTGAATTGAAATGAAATGCTACTTCAGCTTGACGCTGACAGAAAAATCTCAAATCCTTTGGCTTGTTATCTCAGGTCGCAGGAATAGCGATGCGGCTACTAACAAAGGGGTTCAGGGTTTAAAACTCCGAACTCATTTGGTCGTTCGATTGAGTGGATCAGCTTGTCAGCGACCTGCATCATACTATCATAAATTCGTACTTGCTTAGCGAGCAGCTAGTGCAATCATATAATCATTATACACTCACAAATCACGAACGGCTTAACGAAGTCAGTGTTTATTCTAAGTACTCCTTCCTCTTTTTTTTTCTTTCTTTTTTTTTTTGTTAATCTCTCTATGTGATTGTCAGATCAGATGCAACGTACTGCAGTTCGTTTCAGTATTTTTCTTATTTTCTTTTGTGTTTGGTCTTTCCCTATTAACCAGCGGAACGAAATTCGATCTGAAACCCAGTTAGCTATCCCTAGATGTTCAAGCTGGCCTGTATCTTGAACAAGTTTATCTGAAGTGGGAGTACATTACACTGCCTTTATTTTCGAAGCTGCATGCATAACTGAATCTATATCCTTTTTCAGGCGAAACTACTGCATGATTAGGCCGATCGATTGCATAACTGAATCTACATCCTTTATTTTCAGGTTGCTGATGGCTTGCAAGCAATCGATTTTTCGATCATGATCACTAATTGCGTGCTTTGATTTTACTGGAAAAATCTGTATATATATATATATATATATATATATATATATATATCATCACTGGAAAGATGAGCAACCAGAATCAAGGTTGCTGCTGCCGTCCCCCTCTGGTGGGTCGCTACCAGCCGTTCGATTAGCCTCTGCGGCGCAGATTCGTACTGTGTGCATCAAAGACGGCCCAGTTTGATGTGGGCTGCCTCGCGCGGCCTTTGCAAAGCCCAGCCCATTTAGCCTAGCGAGTCCGTTCTGGCCTGGCTCACGAACTGTCATCAGCCCACGTAGATAGGCCCAGATGTCCAGATTCCAGGGAAAGGCAGGCAGTTCCATGGCCTGGCTGTAAAGCTCGCAGAACAAGGAATAAGTTCATCTAAGGTCCCTTAAATTGTCAATGAATCCGATTTTCGTCCTTCAACCGCAAAACCAGATACAACCGGTCCCTCAACTATCAAAACCGGTGCAGATTAGGTCCCCTGGCGGTTTCGATGGTGGTTTTGGCTGACGTGGCGCCTACGTGTCTAATTTTGACTTGGTCTCGATCTGACGTGGCATTGATATGGCGCTTACGTGGCAATTCGATCTGGGAAAATAATAAACCCCGTGGGACCCACATGTCAGTTTCACAAAAAAAATAACAATAATGGTGGGACCAACGCGGGCCCGCCATGTCAGTCTAACTCACCCCCTTCTCTTCTGCTTCATCTCTCTCCTTCTCCCCTCTCTTCATCTCTCTCTTGCGGCCGGTGACGACGACGGCGGCGGAAATAGAGAAGAGTGGCCGCCGGCCATCTCTCTCTTGTGTGCGCTCGCCGGTAGCCCAGGGAGCTCGCCTAGCTCCTTCCCACCGGCAGGAGAGGAGGGAGCAGCGCGCCGGGGGCATAGGCGTGACGTCGCCGGGGGCGCTTCGAGGCGGAAGTATACGCTGACGACGTGGCCGTCGGAGGTGAGCAAGGTCGTCATGGACTCACGGTATTGGCGGTGTCGTCGGCAGTGGCGGAGCAGGAGTTGTAGTTGGAGTCCTCATCGTCGACCTCGAGTTCGACAATGTGCTTGAGCATCACCCACCGTTGTTAGCCGCTGGCGGTAGAAGGTAGCGCCGCCATCTCCTGTTGGGTTTCTATGGGCCCCGGCGAGCGGATCGATGGGTTCCTCGTCAGTCCGGCCGGAACGGTGTTTTCTTGCCCAAAACAATGATCATTCATTCATTCATCAATCCCGTCGTACCACAAGCAAATGATGACGACGAAGCAAAATATACTCCAGTCAGCTAGTACTAGTTGCTATTGCTTCTACCTTTGTATGATTAGGCACATAAACAAATTTAAGACCAAAACAGAATGCAAACTAAGCAACTCCATGGACGCGCCGTGCAGCATCCTCGGTGGCATGCACAGCACCGTGCCCTCCTCCACCGCGACGTCGTTGGGAGAAGAGCCGGAGAATGGACGACGAGGGCTGGACTGAGGAGGAGGAGACGACGACGACGCGCGGGATTTGCCGAGCGCGAGCGGACGAAAGAGAGGAGCGGAAGAGGAAGAAGTCGAAGCGGGAGAACGTGGAGCGGAGGTCGTCGGCTCTGGCGCCCCAGCCGAGGCAAGAGCTTCCTACTCGTGGGATCGGCCTCCGCCGCGCGCTGCACGGTCATAATCGTCGCTGGGGTCGTCTTCGCGGCCGGCCGCCTCTCCCCTCTCCCGCCGGTGAGGTGGCCCCCTCATCCGCCCGCGCGGACGGCCACCTCCGAGGATGCGCGCGTGTGTCGGCCGGTCGGCGAGACACGTTCATCCCGCCGCCGAGGATGCCGAGGTCGACGTCTACGTCGTCCACAGCCACGGCCGCGGTGGCGCCACCTCCGCCACCGGGCTGGTTCCCTTCTCTCAGCTAGTTTCCTCCCGCCGGCCGCCGCGTCGCGCCCCTTCTCCTCGTCGGCCACCGCCCTCTCCCCGCCGCCCGTCAACCGGAGAGAAGAGAGAGAGAGGAGAGGGGAGAGAGATGAAGACAGAGAAGATGGGGAAGAGGAGGAGAATCAGAATGACCCAGCGCAAGAGAGAGATGAAGAGAGGGGAGAAGGAGAGAGAGGAAGCAGAAGAGGAGGGGTGAGTTAGACTGACATGTGGGGCCCACGTGGGTCCTACCATTATTATTATTATTATGGTGTGAAACTGACATATGGGTCCCACGGGGGTTATTATTTTTCGGATTGAATTGCCATGTAAGCGCCACGTTAGATCAAGACCAAGTCAAAATTAGCCACGTAGGCGCCTCATCAGCCAAAACTACCATCGAAACCGTCGAGGGACCTTATTTGTACAGGTTTTAATAGTTGAGGGACCCGTTGTATCTGGTTTTGCGGTTGAAGGACGAAGGGACCTTACATGAACTTATTCCGCAGAACAATGAACGAAACGCCACATTGAACTTGATTTTCTTTTGAGATTATTTTTGAATACTCTGTATCTATACTACTACTAGTATTAGCTAAATGCTCACGCGTTGCAAAAAAAAAAATTTATCTCATTACCTTTTCCAATGTTAATTAAAAATTCATACTTTCTTTGAAATTCATGAGAATAGATGATGCTGGTTCATATGGCTCACTTTTTGATGTAGAGTAATAGATGGTGGATTCAGTGATTCACTGATTTGAATTTCAGGTAGAGCCGTGGTCACACTGACAGCATGAACCCACATAAGTAGATGTGATGGTGGCAGATTCACCACAACCACCATTGAGGTCTTTTAAAAGAATATAGATAAAAGGCCACTAGTAGTGGTGGTGGTTCCGCCAACACCATTATTTTTATACTCCTATTTTCTATAAATTAGTTTATGACATTATATGATAGTCTAATATTTCTTTGAATCAAATGAATACCATGTATCCAAATAAGCAAACAAGTAATACTAGCACATTTAATGAAAAAATATTTTATCTATAATATATTTTTATATATTTTCTTTTACCCATAGCAAAGTATGTGCATTTTGCTAGTAAATAAAATTAGTATAAACTTTGAAAGACTATACGGAATAGAGTAAATTTCTTGTATACCCTTGAAAAATCACTCAATCCTTCTCATACCATTGAAATTTACTCGATACTTTATGTATCCATCAAATTTCAACTTGTTCTCTTTCATGCTCCTCCCGTCAGTTGACCGTCTAATTGCTCCATTTCATGCCTCTTTCATCAGCTGACTGTCTAATTTCTATAAAAAAATGCATTACCCTTACACATGGTTTAACATAGAAATGTATGGTTGTTGAAAATGCAAAAATTTGTTGCATGAAACTATTATAGTTATGATTTTGTTGTGCAACAAATTATTTATAACAAATTTTATTTTTAGATAATGAAAGAAAATCAATATGTATTTGTCGGAGATATGGGCCCGGGGGTATGCGAGGTGAGGGGAATCTACCTTCCCATCCTGCCACATGTCCCTACAGCCTGGTCCTACCCCCGCATTCCGCGAATCGCAGGAGCGGCTGGGGGGGGGGGGGGGGGGGGGCTCGGGGTGCCACGTCATTCCCCTCGGGCCCTTACACCGCTTTGCCCCGAGGCCCTCGCCCAGCTGTCATTTGGCGGGGGCAGCAAGCGAGGAGGGGGCCCAGGCTGAACCTCCTTTAATACGCGTAGCGCCCTAACTACCCCCTGTCGCATTTAATGCAGTGGGGTAGACGTGCGGCGAGCCCGACTAGCGCGCGATGGTCAAGAATGACCGATCTGTGACCGGCCTGACGCCGGTCACGTCTGACTGGACGGACAACCGTGCTCCCACGTCGCATTTGCTTCCGGCGGAGTGGAGGTAGGTATGACCTACCATCGGAGGGTCATTCGGAGGGCGGCCACCACAAGTCTTCACCCATTAATGAGGGAATGACCGGGCTGTCCCCCATGTCAGGCGAGGGACGATGCTGGGCCCCGCTCAAGGACAAGCTGTGGTTTAGCTTCCAGGCGAAGGCACGGGTCGAGTTCCGGTCAAGGTAGGGTGGGTCCCCACCCGAGAGAAGAATAGGTAGAGGCGGTGCATGTGGCATCCCCTTGAGGTATAAAAGGAGGATTTTGCCCACCGAGAAAGGGGATGACTCTCAGAAAATCTAAACTCGAGGAGGAGGGAAGTAAGAGCGTTCTCCGGAGTTTAGGAACCCTTGTAACTCTCAGTCTAAATCCCATACATAGGAGTAGGGTATTACGCTTCATAGTGGCCCGAACTTATATAATTTTGTTATGTGCGAGCTAGCTAGGAGCCTTGGGGACGGATACGCGATTTCTAGAGGCGAGCTTCTTCCCCCGGCCGAACTCACGAAAAGGGGGAGAGAGGATCACTCGTCAACAATATTTATTTTATTTATTAAAAAGTCATGAAAAATAGAAGCATTCATATAAATATAGGGCTACTAATGCTCATGATAATATTTTACGGATATGCTCCTCTTTTTTATATAAATGTTCCCAACCACAAAAAAAAAATCCATTGTCCTACTTTCAAACGAAAATTTCAATCTGTTACATTTTTTTATTACAAAATTTATGTTAAAACTTTCTACACTAATTATTTTCATTAGTTTCATAAAATACATTTATTGTGCACTCAAACAAAATTTTCAATCGCTTTCCAAGCTTATATTCATAACTACATCGTCAAGGGCATAAAAGTCATTTAAACCAAACTTAATACTGAAATGACTGAAAATTAATGTGACAACAAGCGCATGGAATGACTAAGTTGAAATTTCGGAGGTATAGAATGGATCGGGTGAATTACAGGGATATAAGAGAGATAAGTTTTAAAGGTATACAGGGAATTTACTCTACGGAATAAGGTTGTTTTCAATTTTCATGTAGGAGTATGTGTTTAACTTGTTGACCATGGGTTTACCGGTTTCAGCCAAGTCGTTTCCGGCTTTCCGCCATTCTGCATGGGGCCGCATTAATCTCTACACCATCTCATCCGTCTTGGTATGTACAATCCAAATATATGGTACTCCGTATTGTAGTGCTATTCACAAACGTTATCCATCTCATCCGTCTTGCCATGTCCAATCTTAATACTTCCTCCATCCTAAAATGTTTGATACTGTTGACTGTTTTAAATATGTTTAGCTATTCGTCTTATATAAAAAATTTAAGTAATTATTAATTTTTTTTTCTATCATTTGATTCATTGTTAAATATGCTTTTATGTATACATATAGTTTTACATATTTCACAAAAAATTTTAGATAAGACAAACGGTTAAACATGTTTAAAAAAGTCAATAACGTTAAACATTTAGAGAACGAGGGAGTATAATAGAAGTAGCTATTTTCTCTAATGTAATGCAGATAACGAAAAAAAACTACTTACAATAATAAAGTACTGCTTTGTTACCTTTTTGCTCTTTCTGCTGCCAAGCGAGACAGATTACTCCTCGTTATTGTTTTGTGTACCCATATTAACGAACCAAGTGCTATCAGACTCATCATCGATTGACACAGTCCCTCGATCGTGTGTTTTCATAGTTGTTGGCCGCACGATTAGTCATCCAAACCTGTACTCTTTATTCTTTAATTAAATCTTTAGGTCTCCGGTTGTACTCTTTATTCTTTAATTAAGGCACTCCCTATACGAAAGGAAATGTAATTAAAGGCACTTTTAGTCTTTTAGGAGTGAAAAAAAGTGAGACATCTGTTGAGCCGGCGTTCATATGTCAAAGCCGCCAGGTTACAAGCAACAATGAACCAAACCCAAGGCAGAGCCTCTCTACCTTTTTTGCAATTTTGCGTACAAAATATACTCACTCCAGTTTTTTTTATCTTTTTCTTATATTATCACAAAGCATTTCATTCATGACCTGTTTTTTTTACAAGTTTACACGGAAGTTTTTAATGAGATAAAATGCAACGCATCTCTAAAATTCAATAACAGTTTTTCAAAGGTACTGATAGGATATGATGTAAGTGTGTATGTTCGTAGGGATATGTGTACACATGTATTTATATGAGCGTATACGAATGAGTATATCTTCAGATCTTCTAGGTATGTGTTGGATCTCCCTCCAAAACCTACCAGTGACCATACACCGACACGATGTCCGTTAATTCGACCCTCTAGCCTCCTCTGCTGCGTCTCGCAAACTACAATTGTTTGTTTCTCAGCAAGAAGCCGGTTGTGGCTGTGTACATCCCTTATGATGTAGAGGCTGAGTTTTATTTAATTAAGTCCATTATCTTAAAAAAACTAAGATGGTAATCGAGCTAAAAACAGAGACTGTCGCACCTTCGTTTACTTCGCACGTGGCGTTAATTATTTCTCTCTTTGTCCCGGACGTGGCCTCCTTCTCTTTTTTTTTTCACTTTCCAATCAAAAAGACATAATTCTGCCGGTCGCTGCCTTGGCGCCAAAGTACTTAGCTTATCCTATCATCATCCATCGCTTTCGATCTTGATCAGACTCCCGGATTCATCAGGCCGATCGATCGATGATGAGTCATCGCTAAGTAAATCAAACGGGAAGAAGCAGCGGCGAAGTTCTTCAGAAAATTTGCGCGATCGCTATCGATCGATGATCGATGCTTGGGGGCCAAGTTCAGTATAGCTAATTAAGCTGCCAATTTGCTCAAATGGTCACTGGCTAGTCATCAGTTCGTTATACGTAGGGATACAAGCAGACCGACCTGTGAACCTACTTATATATTTAATAAAAAATAATCCATAGGTTTTACGTCATGGCTCGGCTTGTCGTGTCGTAGAGATGTAAGTGGATCAATCCATAGGTTTATTTTTAGGTCAAATTAGTAGGTAACCCGTAAATCAACCCGCTAGTTACTCACTAATTTTGTCTATAAACGGGCTTGCGGGTTGGTCCGCTTGCATATCTACTGGCGCGCACGTTAGTTCTATAATTCTAACAGTTGCAATCAAGTTATACCAATTGCAATCAACTATTCAGCTTACAGTGCATCGCCGTCACCCGTCATACGTCAAAGACGACGCTATTGTCGTCAACGCCAAATCATTTTTAGATGCACTTGCTGATTGTTTTTTTAAAAAATAAAAAGATTCACCTGTTGCGGTCGAGCACACGGTAAATTCGAAGTTAATTAACTCAATTTGTTTGTTACTGCCGTCGCATGTTGACGGAGGTATTAGCTACTCCCGCCATTCCCACAGGCGTTTTGGGTTGTCTTACTCTAAGTTATAATTTTTCGAGTTTAATTAAATTTATAAAAGAATATACGTTTTCAACAAAAGAAATATATTGCAAAGTGTATTCACGGGTGGATTTAATAAAACTTAATTTGGTGTTGAGAATGTTGCTAATTGTTTTTACAAACTTAGCTAAATTAGAACAAATTTGGCTTATGACAAATTCAAAACTTCTTACACCATGAAATGAAATGGAGGGAAACACATGCTAATTATAATTGTGAGAGGTCTTGGTAAGATTTTACGAACTCAACGCAGCTCAGCTAGCTAGGCAACTTATGGCGAACCCTACCAAGAAGATCTAGACTTGATATAGGTGTTGACATTTACAACAAAGAAGTATACTACTTCCTCTGCCCCATAAAAAATCAATCTGATACTGGATGTGACATATCCTAGTACTACGAATCTGGACATGTATTTGTCCAAATTCATTATATTAGAATGTGTCACATCTAGTGCTAGATTCGTTTTTTTGGACAACGGGAGTACATGACTTCACATACTCATTGGTCTAGTATGTTAAAATTATATATGTGTATGTGTATATGAGTCTCTATGCTTTTTAAGAATAAAAGATCAGCATGAATGTTTTCATTAAAAAGAAAATCAGCTTGAATATAGGATGCTGATAGCTATAGCCTATATATAGCTGCAGCTGGTATACATGGCCAATAATAATATTTGGGGTGTGTTTAATTTATGCCAAAATTAAAAGTTTGATTGAAATTAGAACGATGTGACAGAAAAGTTAAAAGTTTGTGTGCGTAGGAAAGTTTCGATGTGATAGAAAATTTGGAAGTTTAAAGAAAAAGTTGGGAACTAAACTTTTTCTTCAAACTTCCAACTTTTGCATCACATCAAAACTTTTCTATACACACAAATTTCCAACTTTTCCGTCACATCGTTCCAATTTTAATCAAATTTTCAATTTTGACGTGAACTAAACACATCCTAAACCTTGAAATCAGATTTGGATCTGATTTCCTTGATTTGGAATATTCTGAACTATATATTTATGGGTTTGATACTGCCTAAGAATAGATATTATGCACTATTGGAATCTGATTGCTTTTCTGAACAGATCAGCTTTCCTTACTGATCACTTTCTGAACATCCTCTTTCAGGGCAGATAAGTGCTTCTTGTTAATCACTTTTTGAACAGCCTCTCTTTTGAAGGAATTTCTCAACAGCTTTCTTTATCACTTGTTTGGAGAACTTAAGTACGGTTAAGTCGCGTATGATTGCTCTTAATCCCTCATGGAACTACGGGAATGAATCTAATTCCGTCCTGATGATGATGCAGTGGCAACTGGCGACTTAGGATCAGAAAAAGTAGTAACCTCCTCCGTTTCAAAATATATGATATATTTTATTTTATTAGAATAAGACTTCAATCAACATTTACTTTATCAGAATATATCAGATTCCTATTCTAAGTACTTAGTGATGATTGTACTTTTGTGTCACATAAATAATATCGTTACAAAATAGTTGATTATTAAAATCTTGTATTAATGAAACGAAACATCCTATATTTTAAAATGGAGAGAGTACTAATAAGATAAATGAGGATATAATATATTTAAATTTTAATTACCAGGAAGCACTACCCAATACCTTTTAGCTGGAGAATCAGCATTATTTTTTAAATTCGATCGTCTAAATCGCACTAAACAAGCTGACGCCTCTTCTGAAAGCGACCGGCCAAAACATACTATATTATTTTAATTATTGGTTGCACTGTAGTGTATCACTGAAATTTCAAATATAGTATGTCACTGATTCGTCATTAACCTTCCATATCTTTCTGATGGCACCTTAGCCTTTGTGCTAGATTTGACTAGTCCACAGTATAGGTGCAAATAGAATAACTGGCTAAATTTTTAAAAAAGCGCACACGAATTAAGAAGTCGAAAGACAAGGTGAATATATATTGTTTGTGGTGCTGGTGCCTCAGTGAAATACCTCGGCAATCTTAAAATACTAATGCAGTATAATTTTTTTTATCCTGAGCGAGATCAGGGCAGAAAATATATGTTGCACATGCGCGCTCTCTCTGTCTCTCTTCACGTACACCGAGAACTAACCAAACAGTTGGGAATGGCAAATTAAAGAGGACTGGGGATGCTTGGAAATTGAAGCTAATAGTTGATTATACTATTAAAACTTACTCTTAGGGGATACTTGGATGGGACTAAAAATTTTAGTCCTTGTCACATCGGATTTTTAGGCCCTGTTTAGATGGGACTAAAACTTTTAAGTCCCTATCACATCGGATATTTAGACACTAATTATAAATATTAAACGTAGACTATTAATAAAACCATCCATAATCTTGGACTAATTCGCGAGACGAATCTATTGAGCCTAATTAATCCATGATTAGCCTATATGATGCTACAGTAAACATTCTCTAATTATGGATTAATTAGGCTTAAAAATTTTGTCTCGCGAATTAGCTTTCATTTATTAAATTAGTTTGGTAAGTAATCTATGTTTAATACTCTAAATTAGTGTCTAAATACAGGGACTAAAGTTAAGTCCCTGGATCCAAATACCACCTTAGACACTAATTAGAAGCATTAAACGTAGACTATTGATAAAACCCATTCCATAACCCTGGACTAATATAACGTCCGGCCTCTCCCAGGCCAGGCCCGCTTACATCTTTGGAGATCGGCTTCTGGAAAATAAGTTGCAGCTTGTTGATATGATTATTCTATTAATCCTATTAAGCCCTGGGCTGGGATGTTACAACTAATTTGCGAGACGAATCTATTGAGCCTAATTAATCCATGATTAGCATGTGTGATGCTACAACAAACATTATCTAATTATGAATTAATTAGGCTTACAAATTTGTCTTGCGAGTTAGCTCTCATTTATATAATTAGTTTTGTAAGTAGTCTATGTTTAATACTCCAAATTAGTGTCCAAACATCCGATGTGACAGGGATTCAAGTTTAGTCCCTGGATCCAAACACCACTTAAATGCACACCCACTACGACTTGTGTAGTTAGTCATGTAGTAAGAGTAAGTTTAATAGTAGAGCTCAATGAGTATTAGCTTATCTTAAAACTAGCATATATATATATAATAGATCAGATCTAAGATTGATTTTAATTTTTCTTCTCCACTATCTTTCTCTCACTTATATATTTGTCTTGAGTACGTGTTAAGCTAGCTTCTGCATCCGAGTCAACACCTTTATTTTTTTATTATATCCCTTCTCTAATAAGTTTATGGTAAATTTATAACTTTTTTTTAACATATAGTAGGCTTTTAACTCACTAATATTCTTCTCTAAACTGAGACCGACAGCGGTTCTAAACTCATTAAAATCATATTAAATTAAAGACATGCATGCATCGCAGTAGAAAAATAAAGCATTACGGCCATGAAACATTTCCAGGTTGTTCCTTTTTAAAAATAAGATGGTGCTATATGTGTAAGTTTGTATTACTAATATATTTAGATTGGTACAGGATGAATTATATACGCAGTATAGGTATATTTTTTAATAAGTAGTTTTCATAAGCAATACATTAAAGGTAGTAGTCAATACTGTATTTTGGACATTTGGTATTCAAAAGACATCAAATCATTCAAACAGGTAGGCCATTTTACTTGCACACACATGTCTTGTGAAGTGGTATCTAGAGGACAAATGCTACATCCATCGATCCATATACTATCCTGTATTTTATTAAGGAAGAATACAAAAGAGCAACCATATTAACTATTGCTAGGTTAAAAGATTGTTTTGAAAAGATACTTAAGCAATTTATGTATAGAAAGTTTTTATAAAAAACCGTACCGTTTAGAAGAATAGGAAACGAGTTCATGATAATTTATAAGAGGGGAGGAAATAGGGGCTTAAATGTACTAATTGAATTAAAAAAAATACACTATTCAATTATATTACAATGAGATTAGACTATGACGATGTTGAGCGATCGACATAGTTGCATATAAAATTCAGTTATGTTCGAGGAAGAAAATACTCCATAACTTTTGCAAAACTAATAGTACTACTACATAACTTTTGCAAGAATCTCTTCCCGTGTAAAAGTTGGGACAATCTCACCAGCTTATGTAATCTACCAGTGTGCATTTTTAAGTTGCGCACAAACCGAAAGTTGCCCTTCCTTTTGTAAAATAATAATAATAAAAAAAATCAAAAAACAAGTGGAGCAGCACAAAAAACATACTAGGAACAAACAAAACCTGAATTTATCTAACTAATCTCGCATCTACGTCTCGATCTTCTCCGAACGACGTGCATAAACACAATCAACACCCCCAGATTTACATTTACTAAACCTTCGATCGAGAATCCACCCCACGTCGTCTCCCCCACTAATTATATTTTTTATTTTATCTCCACGGTAAAATCAAGAGATATATTTAACTAGTTACAATTGAAAATTTATCACCGAACCCGCACGTCATAGGCCGTGTTTAGTTCCTTTTCAAAAATTATTTTAAGTATATAGATACACATTTGAAGTATTAAACGTAAAATAATAACAAAACAAATTACAAATTCCACCTGTAAACTGCAAGACGAATCTATTAAGTCTAATTAATCCATCATTAGTAAATATTTACTGTAGCATCATATTGTGTAATTAGGCTCAAAAGATTCGTCTCGTAATTTACATGCAAACTATGCAATTGTTTTTTTCGTCCACATTTGATGCTCCATGCATGTGTCCAAACATTTGATGTGACAGAATTTTTATAAATTTAAAGGGAACTAAACACTGCCATATAGATAATTTAGGATCATGTATTATAGACTGTGAGATTGGTAAGTTCTTAATTGTCCCATTTAAAATTGGAAAAGAAATCGAGTCGTCTGCCCTCCCCGAGGTGTGAAAAAACAAAATAAAATCCCCAATTCGCCGTCGCGGGCCGGCGGTAAAAAGGATGCGGCGGGTGGTGGTTGCCATCCTCTCGCGGTGAAACGTGGGGACGAGACGACGAGTCGACGGCGGTGGCGGTGTCTCCCTCCCTCCCGCTGCCTTGCACCGCAAGGAGCCCCCCTCGCCGCCCGCCGCCTTTGACCGCCGCGCGCGCGCGCCTACTACTATATCACAACCCCCTCTTAATTGGCCCATCTGTTGCAAAGCTACACTGAGCCACTCACTCCCCATGCCCTTGGCCGCCGCGCCGATGCCGCTCGCGGCGATGGCGGCGAGTGGGCGAGACGACGGCGACGACGTGCCCTTGTTCTTCCTCCACGCGGTCGGCGCCGCGGCGCACCTCGTCGTCGCGGTCGCGGTCGCCGCGCGGATGGTGTTCGGCTGGTGGTGCCGCCGCGGCAAGGATGGGGAGGTGCGGGGAGGAGGAGGAGGAGGAGGCGGCGGGTTTCGGTGGCGTTGGGTCGCGGCCTCCGCGACGTGGGTTCTCGGCGGGTTTGGGGTCATCCTCGCGGCGTACGAGGGGTACCTGGGCGGTGGCGGTGGTGGTGGGTGGTCGCGTGGCGCGGTGGTGGAGGAGGCGGACGCCGCGGCGCGCGCGGTGGCGTGGCTGCTGCTCGCGGCGTACCTGCAGTTCCGGTTCGGGCGGCGCCGCGAGGAGCGGTTCCCCGCACCGCTGCGGCTCTGGTGGGCGCTCTTCCTGCTCCTCTCCCTCCTCGCCGTCGCCGTCCACGCCGTGACGGGACTCGACGGGCGCCCCGTGCCCGCGCATTCGTGGGCGCTCGACGCCGTGTCGGTCCTCGCTGCCGTGGCGCTGCTCTTCGCCGGGTTCCTGGGAAGGAGGGAGCCGGGCGGCTCTGCTATCGAGGAGCCTCTCCTGAATGGTGGTGCAAGCGCGACGGCCGCCGGTGAGAACAACAGTAACAATTGCGCCGCCGATGCGTCGATGTTCACCGGCGCCGGCTTCCTCAGCGTCCTCACCTTCTCGTGGATGGGTCCCCTCCTCGCCGTCGGACACAGGAAGACCCTCGACCTCGACGACGTCCCGGGCCTCGACCCCGGCGACAGAGTCGCCGGTCTGCTCCCGCCGTTCAAGACCAACCTCGAGGCGCTCGCCGGCGACTGCTCTGGCCGGAAGGTCACGGCGTTCACGCTCTCCAAGGCACTGGTGCGCACCGTGTGGTGGCACGTCGCGGTGACCGCGTTCTACGCGCTGGTCTACAACGTCTCCACCTACGTCGGCCCTTACCTCATCGACTCGCTCGTGCAATACCTCAACGGCGACGAGAGGTACGCGAGCAAGGGGCAGCTGCTTGTCCTCGCCTTCATCGTCGCCAAGGTGTTCGAGTGTTTGTCCCAACGGCACTGGTTCTTCCGGCTGCAGCAGGCCGGGATACGCGCGCGGTCGGCGCTCGTCGCCGTCGTCTACCAGAAGGGGCTCGTGCTGTCTAGCCAATCCAGGCAGAGCCGCACGAGCGGCGAGATGATCAACATCATCAGCGTCGACGCCGACCGCGTCGGCCTCTTCTCGTGGTACATGCACGACCTCTGGTTGGTGCCACTCCAAGTAGGCATGGCATTGTTCATCCTGTACTCCACCCTCGGGCTTGCCTCGCTCGCTGCGCTTGCTGCCACTGTTGTTGTCATGCTTGCCAATGTGCCTCCAGGGCAAATGCAGGAAAAGTTCCAGCAGAAGCTGATGGATTGCAAGGATGTCAGGATGAAAGCAACATCTGAGATCCTACGCAACATGAGGATTCTTAAACTGCAGGGGTGGGAGATGAAGTTCTTGTCCAAGATCATCGACCTGAGGAAGACGGAGACGAACTGGCTCAAGAAATATCTCTACACATCGACCATTGTTACCTTTGTGTTCTGGGGAGCCCCAACATTTGTGGCAGTGGTGACCTTCATAGCTTGCATGCTCATGGGGATACCATTGGAGTCAGGGAAGGTGCTATCTGCACTGGCCACATTCCGCGTGCTGCAAGAACCGATATACAATCTTCCCGACACGATCTCAATGTTGATTCAGACCAAGGTGTCTCTTGACAGGATAGCATCCTTTTTATGCCTCGAGGAGTTGCCGACTGATGCTGTGCTGAAACTTCCAAGTGGTAGCTCAGATGTTGCAATTGAGGTCAGAAATGGGTGCTTTTCTTGGGATGCCTCACCTGAAGTGCCAACGTTGAAGGATCTGAACTTTCAAGCTCGACAAGGTATGCGTATTGCAGTCTGCGGGACTGTCGGCTCTGGAAAATCAAGCTTGTTGTCTTGCATTCTTGGTGAGATTCCAAAGCTATCAGGAGAGGTCAAGACCTGTGGGACGATGGCGTATGTGAGCCAGTCGGCGTGGATACAGAGTGGTAAGATTCAGGACAACATACTGTTTGGCAAGCAGATGGATAATGAGAAGTATGACAGGGTCCTCGAGTCATGCTCGCTGAAGAAAGACTTGGAGATATTGCCGTTTGGTGACCAGACCGTCATTGGAGAGAGAGGCATCAACCTTAGTGGTGGTCAGAAGCAAAGGATTCAGATAGCCCGAGCTCTGTATCAGGATGCAGACATCTATTTGTTTGATGATCCTTTCAGTGCAGTCGATGCTCATACAGGATCCCACTTGTTCAAGGTATGATATGATCTTCTATTTTCAATAGCATTTCATGATTTATTCCCTACAATATCAACAAGTGCATAACCTTTGGCATGTTTGCTCGTAAATTGCTTAAGGTTTTATACCCTTTGTAGGAATGCTTGCTTGGAGAATTGGCTTCAAAAACAGTTGTTTATGTCACTCATCAGATTGAATTCCTACCTGCTGCTGATCTTATTCTGGTAATGATTTCATTGGAAAAGTTTTCATCTATATTTATTGCCATGAAATGTATGTACATGCCTAATTGACTAAGTATAATGTAGGTCATGAAAGGTGGGAGAATAGCACAGGCAGGCAAATATGACGAAATACTTGGATCAGGGGAAGAGTTCATGGAACTGGTTGGTGCTCACAAGGATGCTCTTACTGCATTGGATGCGATAGATGTCACAAATGGAGGCAACGAGGCTTCCTCTTCTAGTAAGACAGCAAGCCTGGCCAGGTCAGTGTCAGTTGAGAAGAAAGATAAACAGAATGGAAAAGAAGACGATGCCAATGCTCAGAGTGGGCAGCTGGTGCAGGAAGAGGAAAGGGAGAAAGGAAGGGTGGGGTTCTGGGTCTACTGGAAGTACCTCACCTTAGCTTACAGGGGAGCTCTTGTGCCATTCATCTTGCTGGCCCAAATACTTTTCCAAGTACTTCAGATTGCTAGCAATTACTGGATGGCCTGGGCTGCTCCTGTCTCAAAGGACGTTGAGCCTCCAGTAAGCATGTCAACCCTGATCTACGTCTATGTCGCACTGGCTTTTGGAAGCTCTCTGTGCATCCTCGTAAGAGCACTCATTCTTGTCACAGCTGCATACAAGACAGCAACTCTGTTGTTCAACAAGATGCATATGTCCATATTCAGAGCTCCAATGTCATTCTTTGATTCCACTCCTAGTGGGCGCATTTTGAATAGAGTAAGTCATGTTCATTTGCACAAATTTTCTAGAAAGCTTGGTTTATTTTCTGCGCTCGTGCTAACAGGTTTAAATTGTCTAGGCTTCAACGGATCAAAGCGAAGTGGACACCAGCATTGCTTACCAGATGGGATCTGTTGCATTTTCCATCATACAACTTGTTGGAATTATTGCTGTGATGTCTCAGGTTGCATGGCAGGTTTTTGTTGTTTTTATTCCTGTGCTTGCTGCCTGCTTCTGGTATCAGGTACTTTTGCTTTGTTCTTCTTGCCGTTTCAACTGCAAGATCAACACTCTTCAATCCTCATCGCGCTTATGGTTTTGCAGCGTTACTACATCGATACAGCCAGAGAGTTGCAAAGACTAGTAGGGGTTTGCAAAGCTCCCATCATACAGCATTTTGCAGAATCAATAACAGGATCAACAACCATCAGAAGTTTTGGCAAAGAAAACCAGTTTGTATCAACTAATAGCCATTTAATGGATGCATTTTCTAGACCAAAATTTTATAATGCTGCAGCAATGGAATGGCTTTGCTTCCGCCTGGATATGCTGTCATCCCTTACATTTGCCTTCTCTTTGATATTTTTGGTCAATCTTCCGACTGGTCTCATCGATCCAGGTATGGTGACACTATATGTACTGAAGATGATTCCAACTTTGTTAATATGAGCTTGCAGCTAATGTTGCATCTTGTTTTCAGGAATTTCTGGTCTAGCAGTCACATACGGGCTTAATCTGAACATGCTGCAAGCATGGGTTGTATGGAGCATGTGCAATCTGGAGAACAAGATCATATCAGTAGAGAGAATTCTGCAATACATGAGCATTCCTGCAGAGCCCCCTCTTTCTGTACAAGATGATAAATTGACGCAGGACTGGCCATCAGAAGGAGAAATTATGCTCAATAACGTCCATGTAATAGCTCACTCATCTTATCCTCCCATTTTATTTATTAATATTTTCCCTTTTTTGAATAAGCTGCATCGTTTCCCACTGCCAATAAGATGAACAGGAGTTCAGGTCCAATAATATGTCAAATTCAAAACCTGGTAGTACATATTTCTGAACATTTCAATTTGATGCAGGTGAGATATGCTCCACATTTGCCATTTGTTCTTAAGGGCCTTACTGTCACATTCCCTGGAGGCATGAAGACCGGTATCGTTGGAAGAACCGGCAGTGGTAAATCAACTCTCATACAGGCCCTTTTCCGTATAGTAGACCCTACCATTGGTCAGATACTCGTAGACAGTATCGACATCTGCACCATCGGGCTACATGATCTGAGATCCAGGCTAAGCATCATCCCGCAAGAGCCAACCATGTTTGAGGGTACCGTGAGAACCAACCTTGATCCTATCGGAGAGTACACTGATAGCCAAATCTGGGAGGTAGTTCCAGTCTTCACATGCTTCACCATTGTCAGCTGCCACATACTATTTGTGGACTTGCAGTGAAGTTCTATTATGATTTATGAATATCTTGCCCTTCCTTTTCAGGCCTTGGATCGCTGTCAGCTAGGAGATGAAGTTAGGAGGAAGGAGCTGCGACTTGATTCACCAGGTCCGTTCGGTTCTCTGCATCTGGACTCATTTCTTTTCCTGTTCAGAATCATGCAGTTCAAAGTCTACACTTGGTAATTCTTGGTGAATATTCTCCCGATTTGGCTTGGCTTGGCTTGGCTTGGTTGCAGTGATAGAGAACGGCGAGAACTGGAGCGTGGGTCAGCGTCAGCTGGTGTGCCTTGGGAGGGTGATCCTGAAACGGAGCAAGATCCTGGTGCTCGACGAGGCCACGGCCTCCGTCGACACCGCCACGGACAACCTCATCCAGAAAACTCTCAGGCAGCAGTTTTCCGACGCGACGGTCATCACAATCGCGCACAGGATCACCTCCGTCCTTGACAGCGACATGGTCTTGCTCCTTGACAACGGTGAGTTTAGTTCGCCTTCCAAGTCCCAAACCAATCGCAGATGCCACTAATCAAATCTCCAATTTTCTAATGACAATAACCACAGTTCCAACTAACCAATCCCAATTTATCTTACATATTCTATGGGTTTGTCGCGTCTGTCTGACGAACGAAACACCGGTGCCGATGCTGGTGCAGGTGTGGCCGTGGAGCGCGACACGCCGACCAGGCTACTGGAGGACAAGTCGTCTCTCTTCTCCAAGCTCGTAGCGGAATACACGATGAGATCGACGCACACGTAGCAGAGAAGGTCAGTGCTCCTGTTGACGCGATGGCCGTTTTGAGGCTAGCTGACACGTCGATAATGCCGAAAAATCACACTTACTAGTAGTGGATGAGATTTTAAGTAGCGAGCTGGAAAGTACCCAGTGTTAGTGCTCACAATACAGAGTGCTAGTTCTTCGCACGATCTGAAATGAAGCTCATGTTCAAGAGGGGAAAGATGCTTTTAGAGGACAACAGTAGTAGTAGTATTAAACTAGCGTTGATGTCTGAATAAAGGGTGTAAGCTGCTGATCATTAGGGGAACAACCAGATCCTGATCAGTGATCACTACTAGTACGTCGTAGAAAGGGGACTATTACACGAAAGGGAATTAGAATTTTCAGGATAATACCGTGTAACCCGATTGACGGGCAGCAGAGACTGATGCCTGGTATATAAACATGTTGACAATAATCTGAATAAAATAGTGGTGTTTGCGTGGAAACGGACATCTTGATTATTCTCATGGATCCTGATTACTCTTACAGGTTCGTGCTTTCAAGTTTCAACTTCCTGCTTCGTGTTAAGATGGTTTTATATTGTGCTTTCTGTTGATTCCTCTAAAAAAACTAATCGCGTCATGGCAGAATTTACTTCTGCTTAACGTTGACAGTCTACAGTTTGAAACGCAGGAATGAGCTGCAATTCCTACCAGAACTGTAGATAAATTCCTTGTTATTATATTATGTTAATAACCAGTTTTTTTTTTTGCGGGGAATGTTAATAACCAGTTAATCCTAGAAAAGGTTTTCTTTTGGTTTGCAAAGCTTCGATAGGTAGACTGTAAAAACACATCTAATAAAATACAAGACACAATGTTCAGCAACAGTAATTGCAACCATCACCGAAGCAGACGACGAAGCGTAGAGTAGAACAGGGAAGAAGAAGAAAAAAAAAGAAAAAGAAAAACGTCAACAACAACAACAACAACAACAACAACATCGATGATGTTTCCTAATAACAATGGTCAGATCAGATGAACAATTCAATTCCTACCACAACCCTGCCTCCGCCTCCGCCGCCGTCACCGCACTCCCTCTCCTAGCTCTTGGTGAAATGGTGCTTCTTCCCGCCGCCGCCGCCGTCGCCGCCCTTGCCTCCTCCGCCGCCGCCCCTCTTGCCGGCGTGCGCCGTCGTGTTCTTGAGTATCTAGAGGAGAGTAAGAGGAGAAATCACCATGAGAGATGATTGAGATTGAGAGGAGAATGGTGAAGCAAAGCTCTCGAGACAGGGGGTTTTACCTGGCGGAGCGTGTTGTTCTCGTTCTGGAGGGTGGAGACGCGCTGCTCGAGCTCGGCATTGCGGAGCTCGAGGTCCTTGGCCTTGGCCTCCAGCTCCGTCATGTACGCCTTCTTCCGCTCCCGCGCCTGCTGCGCCGACACGCGGTTCCGCAGCAGCCGCTTCAGCCGGTTCTGCTCCTTGTCGCCGGCGCTCCGCCCTCGCTTCCTCGCCGGCGGCGCCTGCTCCTGCCCGCCCCCCGCCGCCGCCCCGCCACCACCACCACCACCGCCCTGCTGCTTCCCGTCCTCCTTCCCCTGCCGCTCGTCCGCCCCCGCCCCCGACGACGCCGACCCGCCGCCCCCGCCCATCTCCGGCACCCGCCGTATCTCCTCGTCGCTCTCCACCCCTGCCGCCACCGAATTAATCGCTCGCTCAATTCAGCAGCAAACAACAACAAAACAAGCAGAGGAAATCCGGCGTACGGACGGCCGGAGAACGTGACGTGACGTTACCTCCTCCTTCCTTGAGGTTGTTGGGGGCCGAGCTGGAGGAGCGCTCGCTGCTCGACGGCAGCGAGCTCGTCGTGCTCGTCTTCGCCTGCTGCTTCTCCTGCTCCTGCTCCTGCGCCGCCATCTCCAACGACGACCAGATCAAGATCTCCCCCACCAACCACCTAACCACACCACACTCCACCTCCCCCCTCACCGCCGAGAAAAGGGAAGGAAAAAAAAAGAAAATCAAATCTAGAAGAAGAAGAAGAAAGAAACAAGAGACCACGACGAACACGAAGCACAAGTGTGGAAAGGAGAAGCAGATGCAGATCGGATGAGAGGAGAGAGAAATCGAGAGAGCGGAGGAGAGAGAAAACGAGTCTGTGTGCTCTGCTGCGGGATGGGAGGAGAGAGAGAGATGGGGGAAATGGGTAGGAGAGGTCGGTGGGGTTGGGGGGAGGTTTTGGAGGGCGACGTGGCCGTCATCCGGGCCGTCCACTCCGGAGCCATCCGACGGAGGGGATGCGGGGAGCGTGGCGTGCGAAGGCACCATACACGCATCCACCGCATCTGACGGTGACCTCCCCGGAAGCGTAGCGGCATCCCCATCCATCCGATTTCGTAAAAGCGTAAAACCACTTGCCTTTCTCGGACGGAACGGAAGCTGTGAGCCATGTGAGCACGCTGCGTGTAGAGAGGATTCGAGTAATATACTGGTACTTTTTTTTTTCGAAAAAAAATGGATTGTTACTCCTACCCGTGTAGAGACAAAAATGTTCTTCGAGATCGAATGGGACAAACAAATCATGGGCATTTTTAAATAAATAAAAAGGCGACCGGGCTCTCCCTTTTTTTTTTATCTCCTTTACCGTGTACCACTCAACAAGAGGACATGCCTAATATCTACGAGTGCCATCCACCCGTACTATGCTCCCCGTTCTTTCACGTGTCAATTGTGCCATACATGATTTGTAAATAATGTATATTACTCTTTCTGCATCGCATAATATAAGAAATTTTTATTCGATATAACATATCCAAATAATACGATTACTAGAATGCATTTTATTAAACCAAAATCATTTATATTTTAAAACAGGAGAATACTATGCTCCACTTTATTGATGGGAGCCATATCCACTGATAATGTGACGACTAATGCTAACTTTATCAATCTTCATCATATATTAAACTGAGTCTTCGGACATACTTACAATAGTAGGATGTGTGTTTATAGAGGTGAACGTGCACGCGTGTATACAAGTGCCTATGTATGTACCCTTTTTTGGAAAAAAAAAACACTATACTCTACCTCTTAAAATTAAAACATGCAAGTTTGTCAATTCGAAATGGTTAACCTTTAACTGAAGTTTTATATTACAAACTTTGAATTTTACAAACTAACTTTAAAATTAATTTAGTGGTTTATCATCGCCTTTTATTTTTCTAGCCATGATTTTTCGGACCGGTAAAAGTAGAAATATAAAGATCATACCCTGAATTATTGTAATTACTAAATTCAAAAAAATATTGTAATTACGTGTTTTGGTTCATATAGATACAATAAAAATGGCTCAAGTACATTGTTCAATTATAGTAAGGCATGTAGATAACGAGAGCAAGTTCAATGTAGATGACTTAACAAACTATAAGGAATTCTACATGCAGAGGAGTATTTGGTATCCACTAACAATAATTAGAAGTTAAAGCTCAACGTGCAAGCATGCCACATCATCACCCACCACTAGCAATTACTATTCTAGCCCATTTAAAATCCCATGCAAGCATGCGACATCTTTACTCACTAGTAATGACTATTCTAGTCTATTTTAAATCCCATGTAAACATGACACATCGTCTATAATATTATATTACATAGATTAACAAGTATGTGTCAAATCATCTTTCTCACATTATTTTCTCAACATTTCAACTTTTATCATTTCGACAATATTTCACATATACTCATCCATGAATTCCGCAGCAAAGCGCATGGTATCACCTAGTTTGTACTATAAATAAGTCTTTTCTACCTTATCAGAAACTGACTACCAACCAACCACTAATCAGAATGTTACGCTCCCTAATCGGATCCTTAGGGTGTGTTTAGTTCACGCCAAAATTGGAAGTTTAGTTGATATTGGAACGATGTGATGGAAAAGTTGGAAGTTTATGTGTGTAGAAAAATTTTGATGTGACGGAAAAGTTGGAAGTTTGAAAAAAAGGTTAACCAACCACTAATCAGAATGTTACGCTCCCCAATCGGATCCTTAGGGTGTGTTTAGTTCACGCTAAAATTGGAAGTTTAGTTGATATTGGAACGATGTGATGGAAAAGTTGGAAGTTTATATATGTAGAAAAGTTTTGATGTGACGGAAAAGTTGGAAGTTTGAAAAAAACGTTTGGAACTAAACAAGGCTTAGTAGCATATGATTATTGTACAAGCTAGCATTAGTTATAGCTGACATAAACTTGTGCTATAACTAAACTAACACTTGTCCTTCATCTAACTAGGAACGAAAACGGTTGGAATTGTGATCGGTAGCATTTTTTTCAAAATGATTATCTGTCGGTCAAAAATTTATCATATTTATTGATTTAACTATTTGGTATCACTAACAATACAACGTTAAAAGAAATTTTAAAAAAATTCATATATTTTCAAAATAAAAACAGTCGGTAATAGTGCCATTTATACGAAAATCACTAGGTCGGTCAAGAATTTTCGTGACCATTTTTTTCGTAGATCTAATAGCGAAGAGACCTGTTCGTCAGTCCGTCGATAGCTTGTGCTGTCTAGAAGCCACACCACATCATGTTTTTTTTTTTCATGGATGTCCATGAGAGGGGCTTGAGCTTGAGCCATAATAGTGCCAAAATGATGACAAAATATATTGGACACCCTTGCATTGACTGCCACTACCAGCTACTCCCTCCATCAAAAAAAAGAAAAAGCCAACCTTAATATGGATATGACGGGCTGGTTTGGTTTGAGACCTAAATTTGGCTTATCAATATTTGGCAATTTTAATAGTGTTTAGTATCTATTTGGTTTGAAGCCAAATTTTGGCATGCCTACGAAAATAGGCCATTTCAATAGTTAATTTAAACTATTTTGGCTTCAATCCAAATACAACTTTGTCTTCCCAAAATTTGTCATGCCAAAACTTACCAAAATTTGGCATTGTCAAAAATTGGTAAGGCCAATTTAGATCACAAACCAAACTGGCCCGACACTTTCTTATGTCCAAATTTGTTTTACTAGGAAATATCCCATCCATACCAAGGTTAGCTTTTTTTTTTGGGGGGGACGGAGGGAGTATGTGTTGCAGTGGTACTATCGGTTAACCGTCTCTCTCCCTTCTTTCCTTCTTGGAAGGCCATCTGGTAATCCAACCCATTTTCCAGTCACACGTCTCATGTCACAATACCACAACCCCTCACAAGTCACAACCACAAGAATTAGAGATAATTGTGTTTAATTAAGAAGATTTAGGTGTTAAGACATGCTCTTGGTAGACCCAAGCAACAATTAGAATGTGTCCACAGATAACTAATGGAAAACAGAAGTCTGTTTTCCAGAAGGATCCCCTTGTGTTAATGATGAGACAGCAACTTATTCCTGTAATCCGGACCCTACTGCCCTTTCCCTTTTGAATGGCTGCAAAATTAATCATGGAGCGTGCAGCTACACATATTGCTTTGACAATTTAGATAGTGCTTCAACATCACTGCTACTCAAGTAGTAGTACTTCCCAACTAATCTGATACTCCTACCTATGCTTAGCAAGTCAAGCAAAGAACTCCAATGAAACTAAACAAATATTTATATGGCCCAGAATGTCATGTCATATATTAAAGCCCAAAATAAACACGAAATTCTTCAGCGCTGAAGTTACGAGTGCCACCAGATATGTCCTTTAATGATTAGTACGAAGTACTCCCTCCGTTAAAAAAAAAAAAAAACCTAGGTTTCCGTGTCCCGTCCATCTTATTTAAAAAAATTATGATAAAAATTAAAAAGACAAGTCACACATAAAGTATTAATCATGTTTTATCATCTAACAACAATGAAAATACTAATTATAAAAAATTTCATATAAGACAGACAGTCAAACGTTAGACACGGAAACCTAGAGTTTGTCTTTTTGACGGAGGAGGGGGTACTAGACCACAGGCAGCAGCTCACCAGATAGACACAACAGTATGAGATTACAGGTTAGAAGGAGAACACAATCTGATCTGCAATTAACTTCAGCACGTACCAACACTAAAATATTGAATAAATGACCAATAATTACATAGCAATAGACCCTAATAAGATATTCCTGGTCGCAATTGATTGATTGACTCCAACAAAGCAGCAACTCAGCGATTAAAAGAAAAGGTTCACTTCTGCCTTGTCCAAAAGAAAATAGAGATGTTCTTCACAGCAAAAGTCGAAAATTATAATAAGAGCAATCTGTACAGACAGTAACTTTATAACATGATTGTATTTCCTTTCATTTTGTGCATTCACATCTTTCTCCACAAAACCTGCTTCTTTTAATCAAACAAGATCACATATTTGCATGTCCTCACTGAAGCCAATCATCACCATCAATCATAAAGTAATGCTAACATAGCCAATGCAGATTGGCACTCAAAAATTCACAAGCAAAGATCTGAAACCTAGCTCTGTTCAAAACTAAAAGAACAGACTCGATGATGTAAACATGCACACTGAAAACTGTTGCTGGCAGAAATGTAAGGCAATCTTTTTAAACAAAAGGAACAAAAAGGTTAAGAACATAATATCGTACGGCAAAGAAAAGTTGGATGTGTGGAGATAACTGGTTGGCTTTTCAAGCAATTAAGCTGAGAATGATCGTATTAAGTACCAGAAGACTTAAGGGGTGGCAGGAAGGTCGATAGCTGGTTGCGTGATCCCAAATAGGACACGACAAGGACCTACAAAAAGTAACATACTCGTATGTTTCTTGAATAATATTCTCATGTTTGATTCGACATGCAACAATGTCGCTTTTGTTTGATCTGTATCTTAGATTTCGGAGTGAGGAGGAACTTGATCTAAAATTTCTGTACTCTTTGAAATAACCTCAACTTCAACAAGCTGTCCTGATTCCAGAATTAGGGGCAATCCCTCAGTACTGCTACATATATTGCTTAGTGCTCTCTCTCACATGTATTCACAAATTTCTACCCGCAGGTATCCCGGTGATTTAATTATGACCCACTATTTGCTTGGTATAATGAGTTAAAACTGTTATCTGTCTCCTTTTTAGCAGGAAAAAAACAGTTATCTATCTCATTTTGAGAGGAAATAATCAGTTATCTGTCTATGGTCACTTCAAAGTCATTCAATATTTAAACCTTTGTCTGACAGTATCTGGACATCCATGAGATACACAAACTTTACTGACGCATTCTGTTTCTTATATGTTGGCAGTGGAAGCCAACTAATATATCTATTTGCTCCAAAGGATGAGATGAGTTTCTGGAAGTTTAAAAGGTAAGCCCAACACATATCTACACCTTTCATCGTCAGAAAAGAAATCCATAGCATGCCTATACACGGGCCTAAATCAATCCCTCCAACCAAGTGTAAATGCACTAGGTCATCTAGTCCACCTGGAAACCACTAGTGGAGAAACTTTGCTACTGCAAGTCCCGCTCCTGTTCTTCAACTATGGGCACGTACTCTTCTATTAACTTAAGTAATATCTGCATCAAACTCGATGCACCCACATGGCCTTTGAGAGTTTCCTATTTTTTCAGCTAAAAGAAAAAGAAATATACCGGAAAATAGTCTGAAATAGAAAACAGAACTTCACTACAAATTCAAAATCAGCATTTCTAACAAACGCTAGCATTCCAGTTTCTTGTGTGATTTGTATCAGCTCAAAAGAGTAGCAGCTAAAGGATTCATTAAAATAATCTCAGATTCAAAAAGAGGAGTAATGAAATGAACAATGGCAGCACTGCAAGCCATATTAACTTACAAAGTGCACATGGTTTTTGCAAGAATTTGAACATGCTAAGCCAAAAAAACAAGAGTTAAGATTTACTCCCTCCGTTCCACAATGTAAGTCATTCTAGCATTTTCCACATTCACATTGATGTTAATGAATCTAGACATATATATATATATGTCTAGATTCATTAACATCAATATGAATGTGGGAAATGCTAGAATGACTTACATTCTGAAACGGAGGAAGTATTAGACAATATTATTGTAGGACATTAAGATTATTATTTACATCGAGATCTCTAAAATCAATGTAGGACATCAGTAAAGGGAAAAAAACTCCTAGCTAGCAGCACACACAATGCTTCATCTGCTTCACGAATGTGCTTACCTACATATTTAACTTCTAGAACTCATAATTGTATGGAACTCTTAAGCCACTAGGAGAAAGACGGAAGCTACAATCAGTACAAAATTTGCAAATATTTGGAATGTTCATTGATTCTTATGGATAAGATTTAATATGACCTAATAATTGATAAGCTCACGAATTTTTTTCCTTAATAGGAACATAAACTGCAGCATAACTGCCAAAGACGTGTTTTTAAAATATTTGAAGTATCCGATAGTTCTTAAAAGAAGTAAGTTCTCGCTGGTTCATGAGGAATGGATGTACTCATAAGGAGTGGCTGTGGAACAAGACATGTACATGAAAAAGGATAGAAAACATCATACATCATATTATGTATTTATATGTACAAAGGGCTTATACATATGATACAACGATATGCACATACTCTATTATGTACATGATGGCAGAGGGGGTATTCTAGAATACAGCTGCTAGCTAGTGTTGAGCTAACAAGAGGGAAACCAGTAAACAAAAAAAAAAAACAGAACAGTAGCATAAAAAGAAGAAAGCTCACAACAAATGCAACTATATGACTTACTACTTACATCTATACATGATGGACCTGACTACAAAGCCACAAAGAAAAAAGAAACTGATATCTCTGCACAGATAGTTGAGAAGAGCACAAAAGGCTAGAACCTTCTTGGTTTAGATGGCTCTGAAAGCACCGGCTTCCTAAAAATTCCACAGAAGATGCATCCAGGAACCTTGGGTGAAGGAGGATCCTGTGCTGGGGGCATACGGCGAGTATGGAACGCCTGGCTGTTGTTGCACCTGGTGTGCCCTGCACCATCGCCATGCCTACGCTGCAGCCCAATCGACCCAACACTACGGGAGTGTCTCAGCTCTAAGGCTCCATCTTCTTGATCTCTCTCGCTATGACCATCTAACATAAGCCTCTCATCCCAGACCAAGCCAGATGAACCGGACCTTCTAAATGTCTGCGAAGATCTCTGCAGCCCAGCCATCTTCCTCCGGTGGTTCTCTATCTAGGTATGTTCTATGGTATGCAATGAAGACTAAGGGAGCAAGAGAATGGTATGACCAAGGCTAAATAGCATATATATCCACGAATTGGAAATATTGCAAGTTGAAGAGATATGAGTCAGGTGATGGTGACAGGCAGATAAGGGCAAGGATGAGGAAGGTTTGCCCGCACACTGAATTAGCATCTGAGCAATTGATTGATAAATCGACAACGCAACAGAATCATTTATCCTCTTAGACTAGTGGTGCTAATATAACTACGAATTTGGCTCTTGTGCATGTAAGACAAGCAAATAATCATGCAAACTACTGTACCAACCAGAAAAAATCAGTAGTAAATTCTTAATTAGAATTCCTTGTGCTAACACAGCATGGCTTAAATATTTTTTTATGTGATATTGTCACCTGGATGTAGCTATCCATACACTACAATCATGCGCATTTTTAATGCCGGTCCTAGACATCACAATCACCTGATCACTGAGAAGTGCCAGGCACCAGGATGGAGCAATCTAGACAGGATTATCAGGGAGATTAAGGCGAGGGTTCCAGCTGCGCTGCCCCCCCCCCCCCCCCCCCCCTAATTCCCCAAACCCTAGCACGCAACAAGCCAAAACGAGTGGCCGTCTTCTCTCCTCGCTTTCCACACGAATCCCATCCCAGAAGAGGAGAGAGGAAGCCAAAGCCTCTCCTAGATGCTACTTCATGGTTCCAGTCCCAAACCCTACCACCCCGCCGACGGCGACATCCACTAAGCCGCCGATGACGAAAACGATCCCGAGTTCCCCTCGGCACCACGGCCGCGCAGCCGCAGGCGCAATCAATGGCGGGCCGTAACCCAAGCACTCCGCGCGCCGCGGCGGCAGAGCACCATGGGTGCGCGCGGATCCGTGTGGCGGGCATGGGGTTCGCATCGCACGCGTACCTTGGCGAGAAGCGGCCGCGCATGGCGGCCCAGCCGGAGACGCGCCCCTCCCTCTCCGTCTCCCCGCTCCGCCGCGGCGAGGAAGAAGAGATGGAAGCGGCGACGAAACGAGGCTGAAAAATAATTTGCGAATAAAATTTTGATATAGTACGTGTTTTTAACGATCTTAAAGCAAGGATTGAAAAATCAAAAAAAACCCTAAAATCAAATTTGACTGAAAATTTAAATTTTAGCTTATAAGTATAAGCGAAAAGATGAGGCTCGATAACTGTTTTGCTTTTAGAGATCTTTTAGCTTGTTTGGTTTAAATTTTAAAAACAAACCCTCTAAAACTTGGTTTTCAAAACTAAACCTTTCTAATCGTCGTGCTACTGTGGTTCTGCGGCAACTAAAATTCCAAACACGTTTAATTTTCACCTCTCCAGCTCTCCTTGTATGAATTTGCTGTTTCGTCAGGTAAAAACATGAAATGCAGTGCACAAGGTAGTCTCAAATCTGTGAATGGATCTATGGATCTATCTCTGTAAGATCATCCACGGCAATTCCAGACCATCTGATAAACGTCTGAAGCAATGCAAATCCAGGTGCATGGGCCGCAAGAACATTATTGAGAAAGGTCAAAACTTTTTCAAGTCTGGAACCCAACTGCTGTGGCATAATAAAATAAGTATTCAGCTGTGGTTTATTTGATCATTGCCATGGCGCCATTGCAGCAACAGCAAGCATGTCAGCATTCTAACGTCTTGAAGAAGCACTCAGAACTTGTATACCATGTCTGCCGTGTATCCTAACTCTTTCAGAATTCCGGTGAGCTGCAGAGTAACCAAATTGACGATCAGTAAAACATTAACATGGCCAAGCAAAAGAGGGCAATAAAGGATAAAACGAATGTCATGCTGTAGTGATTTTAATGCAAATCTAGGATACAACTGGGATATTTAGATCACTGGAATGCTCCCTGGCTAGCTTTGACAGGTCTGTTAGCTGGAACTCGGCAAGCAAAAATTGTCACTTTTAGCTAGGAATTATCTTAGTATGTTCATCCAGATATCATTCTACTGTTTTCATCCAATTAAGAAGGATAAGAAATATGACACTAACTACAATCAGAAAAGGTAGATAGTAACTTCACATTACCTCGCCCTGTGATCTATCCTTTGCCTTGTCACCGGATATATGATTCATCATACCTGGAGGACCACAAACCTGACCAAGCAAAAAGCATTGAATGACTGATGCTTCCTTACATTCCAACGTTAATAATCATGTTTATTCTACACATGAATGAAGATAATGTTGATGGATATTATAAGTGAGCTTTAAAATTGTATAAACTCTTGTCAAAAGCTTAAAAAATATCAGCAGAACTATAAGAAGAAATGACAAAGACTACTCACAAGGATCAGAGAATCCTCCCCTGGCCGTGGCAAACCTTTCAAGGCCATGTCCTTGGATATGTAGCCAACACCACCCCTCCAGTCATTTGATGGTTTGTCCACCGTGTAGAATACCTAGAGAAAAATTACAAGGGCGTGTTACACTAACAAAAAAAATCCCATGTAATCAGATCAAAATGAATGAAACCCTGTAGTAATACCAACCTTGAAATTAGGATAGCTACTGGCAAGTCTATCTAATTCCCTTTTCAGCAAGATATCATCTGGTGACACATTGGCATAAATTAAGGAAACCTAGAAATACCAAGAACCATAAATCAGATTAGAACAAAACATTAGTCAAACATTATATAGCTAATAATGTTATTTGTGGTAGCAGTATGAAAGTAGATACATTGATCTGTTCTGTCATGTCAGCATGCCTAACAAAGTTACGTGGTATAGCAATATCGTTCACATAAAATGATAGTTTCTCAAAGGGATGTCACAAGGGTGCAAGTCGGTGCAAATAAGTTCAAAAAAATTGTGATGGCAACAGACCTGAGTGTTGTCATCACGGTTTTTTAGGATAGCCCTGACAACCTGCAGCATTGGTGTTATGCCAGTCCCACCAGCGATCTGAAAGCATATATATACATTTTGTTAAAATTAAAAAGAAAGGCCAGCTTGATAACTTCAGAATTTTTCTAGCTTTGGGCTTGCTAAATTGAATTGGCAAACATAGACACTTGGCTAAGGTTGAAGTCATGTCTTACCATGCCAATTTGTTTCTTCATATTTGGGCTATATCTGAGCTTTTCAATGGGCCTGGGAAAAAAAAAGAGAAAGACATCAATTACAGATATCCAATAACATGCATAGAAAACTCAACGGATTTTCACATCACATTACCCTTTGACCTCAACAACATCTCCTGGTTTCAGACTTGCGAAATACTGACTCATTTTCCCATCAGGATAAACCTGCAACATACATATAGCACAAAAATAACTCTCCTTTCAGTACTACCTTACACTGGTCTACAAGAACTGCTGATTTAAAAGCAACTAGCATGTTCTGAACTTCAGACATTAAACTTTGTGTTACCTTGATTAGCAGGTCAAAATATCCTTTAGAATCTGGATCGGAGATAGGTGTGTACCTGCAGAAAACATGTTAGATACCAATAAAAATCTAATCAAACAGTCGTACTAACATATGTTATATATGCAATAATGGATAACTATTTTTGTCTCTGCTTACGGGCGAATGACAAATTTTCTTCTTCCCTCCACTTCCTCTCCTATTGGAGCCCTGAGATGAATTAATGGTTTTAGAGTCTCCAAGGTAAGAAATAAATATAAAAATACTAGCTCATACTATCAGAAAAGTAGATGCAAAATGATTCACGCCTATAAAAGATTGAGGAGATAGAAGGCCAAAATATTAAACAAGTTGCTGCTGAAATGTACAGAATGGTATATAAAAGCCTCTCTTTTCTGAAACGGCTAACTGCTAAACAGTAACATTTAACATAGTGGAAAAAACATGAACTATTTATTCATTTAACATAAAGTGGTATTTTGCTTTGCACAATATTTGTTACAGGCTAGTAGCGACAACAATAATAATTAGCTAGAACACTGTTTCAGCTAAGGTTATTAACACAGAATCTGCATCTATACACATACTTTAAAAAAAACAATTATTTCGTTTAATTTATATAAATGATTCTCAGAGTAGAGGTATTCTAGAATATGCCAGAAAGTAAAGGGATACCTTGTTATGAGACATGAAGCAACATGTAGACCCAACTTAGTGGATGGGTCAAACGAAAATCTGCAAGATCAAATCACATGCATAAGCCTTCAATTAAGACAAAAGCATACAAAACAAGATAGAATGATTCGAATTAATACTCAAGACAATAAAATGATTTGAAAATTTCAAACATGCCAAAGGGAAAAATACGATGCACTGAATAATTTATTATCTTGAACATTGATATATCTGTTTTGAAAGTTGAGAACAATTAACAAAACATGAGGAGGAAAACAAAGACACTAACGTGAACTACGGGAAATTGATATGGGTGCAATTAGTCAAAATACAGAAGCATTACATAGCAATATACTACATATGCTAGCAGAGAATCTATACATTTACAGGATAATAGTCTATGGTTTCATGCAACAAAGACAAATTGCAGTGTACGTAGCAGGAAAAAATATTCCAGCAATTTGTTGTCCAAAAATGTATAATTTTACCAATATTACCTAAATAACTGTGAATTGTGGCTAACTGTTGCCTTCTCCTGGAGCTTGAACTCTAGCCACTTGTCTGGGTTAAGCGCTGAAAAGCAAGAAAAGAATTGTCAGTTGGAAGAAAATACAGAAATGAAACAGTAAAGACGTATAAAGAATTAACTAAATTGCTAGGAAAATAATTTAAATTATCACAAAGCTTGCAAGCTGCAACCAGAGTCTGAAGAGGATTCTTTAACTTTGTACATCAACACATTGGTGATCAGATGAGATTATAGGCAACAGAACCACTTAAAAAACAGTATCTAGGACACAGCAATGTAGAGGATCCAAATTATGGCATGAAAACCATACAAAGCACTACTAAAATGCCTACATGACCCTACACAGCACCATTTTTATCCGACCATGCCAAAATCCACAATCAGATAACATATTGATGTGCATTAAGTATCTGACAGTAGTATGCCTGAAGGAACACATTTACACTTGGCCTTGTCCATAACAAATGGAACATATATGAAAATTTCCATTTGCACTTGGCTGACTATTCTGTTCCTAGAAATTCGCCTTAAATTCCTACGCTACGAACAATTTGGACTACTGTCCATTCAGGCGTTCGCATCATTAGCCACCCCCAGCCTCTGGTAGGATGCAGAAAATACCGTAAAATAACAGACAAGACAAAAAATAGTCCATGAGGACATAAGAACTGTTTCTATTAATCCACACATCCATGAAACCTAGGCTCACCAACTTTAGTAGCGGCATCCTCGCCCTTCTCCTCCATGAGCGCCTGCAATCATTCGGCACCAGTGAGACAGAGAAAGCAAAGCTGCAGGAGAAATGGAGCCGGTGAGGAGGTTCGCTCGTACGATGATTGGGGGAGACGAGGCGCAGAAGAGCGCCGCTCCACCGGCGACGGCGGCGGCGGCGGCCAGAGGCACGCGGCCGCGGTGGGTCCCGGCGAGCCGACGCAGCAGCAGCGCCGCCATGGTGGAGGAGGAGGAGGAGTCGACGGCGAGCTCCGCGGCGGCGGGCGGCGGAGTGATTCCGAGATCTGACACAGGTGTGAAAGCTCGAGTGATTTCGCCCGGATGGTGGGAGGAGAGAGAGAGAGAGTGAGGCTGACAGTGTGGGCCCACGGCGCAGTGATCTCGCCACAAAAGCGACTCCTCTTGTTCGGTCTTCTCCACTCTTCTTCACTGCCTCCGGCTCCGGCGTTATTACCGCAAGTGATAGTTGAAAAATCACAACTTGACAGTGGAATTTCATATTCTCTTTTTCTTTATTCCAAATAATGTATCTTCAGATTATATCAAATCTGCTGGGTTGAAAGTCCAAGGTTTGATTTAAACTTTCAAACCAACTACTTCCTCTGTCCCACGAAGGATATCGATCTAGGTATTGTCAGCCAAATTAGAGTTAGGTGAAAATGATCATATTGCCCATGTTTTATAGGAATGTAGCTAATCATGCGGAGGCTTGAGAGTAGTACGTTGCAACACTGCAATAATCAGTTATACTGCCACATCTACTTAAAAAAATATTTAAAGCATGATAAAATTAATTAATAGCTAGTGCTTGCAGCAGCGGTACACATTGGTACCAACTTTATAGATTATAGTAATCCAATCGGTCCCATCAATTAAAAAACTTCATTAGCTAATGTCACTTTTCTGCGCTACTACTAGCTGATGGGAAAGTTCAGCATCGAGTATTTTGGGGCATTTGCTACTGAGCAAAGCGACTTCCTTTGTGGGACGCAGGGAGTAGATAAAGTTATGATTTTTTTTTTCACATAGTATGGAAGATCTTTCAATTGTGAGTTTAAATGAGTTGGAATTTCAGATTTCAAGTTTCTAGTCGAAAGTTATAAGTTATCAGAACACTTCTTCAGAAAAATGAAAGTAACTGCTACATCCGCACTATAGGAAAGGCAAGTCGATGAACTATGAATCGGTATGACAATGTCTGATAAGGGATGAACTCTTTTCATATTAGCATATTTTTTTAGAAACCATAATCATTACAATACAACGGTGAAATGTTAAATACATGTTCAAGGAAGAAATGATGCCACAATTAATAAATTATTTATTCAAAAAGTGGGTTGCTTTTTCAACCGTCAGATTATCCCCTAGCGTATGAAATTCATGATGTGTCAACCTAACCCTAATAGGCCACTTTTCCTCTTGTTATTATCCCCTCCCCTCCACCTATCGCCGCCACGGCACCACCGCTCCTCTCTTGCATCTCCATCTTTCCCCTTTCAATAGCCATTGTACCACCACTTTTCTATTCTCGTGTCATTATCACTTCGTTCGTCGATCCCCTCCATCTATTTTCGTCGCCAATCCTCTCCCCATCTCCATCTCCACCCCCTCCCCCCAAGACCGCCGCTGCCACTCCTCTATCACATCTCCATCTACGCTCCATCCGACTACCGCCGCCCCTCCTCTCTCACATCTCCATCTCCATCCTTCCGCCCACCGCCGCCGTGGCTCGTACGCCTCGCGCCATGCTACCAATTGAAACGGAGAGGAACACAGATCTAACCTAATCCTTTAGTCGATTATCCGCCGCCATCTATCTCTACCAATCGTCGCCACCTTCCTTGTCTTTGATGCTACCATGGGTACATCTATGTCAATCCACCGCCGTGAGAGGTAATCCACTTTCCTTCATATTATTAGATCTGCATCTTGCGACTGCCATGTTAACCATTAGATCTAGTGTTGCTTCCAGTGGGCAAAGCGCTTGAACCTCGCGACTAATAGCATTTTTTAATGTGCGGCCACTTTTTGTAGACACGGAAGCCAGTTGGCAGTTGAGAAGCAATGACGGAGCCTGGGAGGTCACCTGACCTACCCGAGAGATGCTCCACCACTGGTTGCTACTCTTGAACCCTAAAGATCCCAGAGGGGATGGCCGATGGTGAAGTAGGCATGATAGCCCTCTAAATTTGGGTACCTATCATTGTGATTATTTGAGATTGTTTCAGGCAAAACACTCGTATATATCTTATATATGTAGTACGTACAATTTTGAGTATGCATTCACAGAGTATTAGGTAATACCCTTTGAAACTTTCTTCAAGTAGCAAGTTAGTTAATGAATTGAAACAGTAAACTTCAACTAAAATTCTAAGCAAGCTTAGAAATAGGCAAAAATATATGGTAGAAGTGATAAGAATCATCTTTCACCAGGGTGTAATAGAAACACCCATTTAACAACCACTTTTGTATATATGGTCATCTTTTAATTCTCTAGCTTTCAAAGAAAATAGATAGATATGGCAAATATCTCCTGTTTTAATATGCAAGGCTTGCTAGCGTTTGGTATAACCTTTTTGTTTGTATAATAGACAAGTATTAGTGTGTAACTCTGTATGTATTGCACATAGCTGTAAGTGGAAATGGTCATAAATAAAAGCTAAGGCAGTGAGCTGTAAGAATATCTCCTTTAATTTTCTCACTGTATTTTATTTATTTCAGGAGTACAGCCGAGAGTTATAAATGAGGTGCCAACTGCCAAGTATGATGGTGTCTTTACATGGAACGGCAATTTGGTAAGTTATATCTGGCGCCTTGCTTACTTACCATTTCTCATGTTATAATCTTCTCATGATTATATGCTGAAAGAATAAGGTTAGATAACCCTGAAAAAGGCCAACAATATAAGCTACAATCATATCACGATTAATTATGATGTGCATATATCATTATCATCTGATGGAACAAAATTATTTTCCATAATTTGGGAACGGTGGTCAATCCATTAACTCCAAATTAAATTTCCTAACAAACGCAAAAGTAAATCATAAAAGAAAAACGGGCAACATATACAGTTTGTTACACCATTCTCTGCCCATGACATCAATATTTCTACTAGCAAAAAATTGCAAAATAATCAGCACACTCGACAGCTCTTTCGGCAAGAGCCATAGTAGTCTGAGCTTCCTATCATAAACACCGGATTCCTGTCACACTCACCACTAGCAGCCCAACGCACACACCTATCATCTTCATCTGTGCACTCATCCTCGGATGCAAGTGATGATTTTGGAGAATCCAATTTTCTCAAATGTATATGTTTTATGGCTAGCCATTTCTCTCCTTCAAGGACAGGACATTCTTCATATTGGCTATCCTTATCTATTTCTCCATCAGGCCTTAAATTGAACAGCAGGATTGCATTGCCCTTGGCTGGTCGCACTGCATAACCAGAACATTGAGATGGTGCCCCCTCCTTAGCTTGAGCATCCTTCATCTAAAATCATAGTTTAGTATAAGATCTTCTGCTCAAATGAATCAAACCACTTCAAGAAATTACATGTGCCTAGACTATAAACAGTGCATGATTATTCTGATAAGGTGTTCTGAAAAAGTAGGCCTGGTGAGGATATAATTACCTCAGATCTGGGGAAAACTGTTTCACCACCTTGCTTGACATCAGAAAGATATATCAAAATGGTCGCAAGCCAATGGCCACCAGTGCTTGATTTAGGTTCCTCCTTGATACTGCCACGTCTGTTCACTCCATACTTCAAGACCTGAATGTTCTCTCCATTTTCTGAAGACCAGCAGGAATGTCAGCAGCCAGTACACAGCATGCAATGTTTCTGTGTTGTCGAGTGAGTGATTACCTTTTGGAAGAAAGCTCCATAACGATATCCTGTCCTCAATCTTGGAAACAACTATATCCTTCAAGAGTACAACAATATAGGTGTTTAGAAGTAGCACAGTCCACGGCTAATAGTACTTCATACAGTAGATCATAAGTTCATCCTTTTAAAAAATTCCACAAGTTTAACACCTACAGTAAGCTACATATCCAAAAGAATGATGAAGAAATAAATATCAGGAAAGGTATATAACTTCAATTTCATTTAACTGCAGCCACAGCTAACCATCAAATTACAGGCTAAATCATACTAGATTGTCAAATATAGGGATTGGAGGTTTCTCTTGTATTTATTTCAATGAGAGTACATTTTCTGCATGATTCCAAAATACCACAAATTATGAAAAACGGATGTATGCTCACTTCGCTATTAGCTAGGTACACTTTGAGGCCTACCTCGATATTGTTATACGAACTATTTCTATCACCATCAGTAAATGCTAAAGATGACTCCATATTACCACGTCCCTGTGATAATGAAAACATAAGCAGATAAGCTTCGATAACACAAATGCAAATAATAAGCTGTGATAACAGTGTTACAAAAATTACCGTAGATACTAAATGGTCGCACTCCATGTCAGAAAGAAAACCTTCATACAAGAAGATCCTATATTAAGGTAAGAAATGGGATTTGCCCACCACGTAAAGAAGAATAAAACAAGACATATCTGAAAAATTAAGATGTTTAAGAGAGTTTGAAGTACATGACTATAAGAACCCAAGTTCTCATAATAGGATATGTAAACACATCAGTGGAAGTGGGATAAATGATCATCATATCAAGTTGACAAAACCGACCTTGGATGCCATGAGAGTCTCTTTGATTTTGAAGGATAAACAAGGTGTGAGCTTGAAGCAGTTGAGCCACCTGTGGAGTTCACTAACTTTTCTTGTGCAATACTCAGATCAAACCTGAAAGGAGTAATACATGAATTCCATAATATAAGTTCTGCTAAGAAAAATAACTCAAAACAGTGTTTTCCTTTTTAAATCTCAGTTTCCTGTTCTTATCAATGATAGAACATTTTCTCCTCCATTCTCTCCTCCTTCGTAAGCTTTTTTATATTTATTAGTGCCTTCCAGTCCCACATAAAAAATTTAGAAAGAACATCCATAGACAAAATAGAAGTCTCTCCCTTCTCTCATGGCCCTCATACCATTTTTTAGATGACAGGCTTTACCATTTCCCCCATCTATGTTGCCCCTTCCCCACTGCCTCTTGATTGTAATAATTTAATTGGTATGGCCTCAGTTTTATGATAGGAATCTCACATATGCCATCAAATGGTTGCATCAACCCACGATAATCAAAGCGATTCATCCAAAGTTTTATACTAACAACACCAGCATTCAGATAATGCTCTATTGCTCTTTACATTACATAAGACCTTCTAAATTGATCATAATGCATCAATACCGTGATCATAATCAACACAAGATCATCAGGGAACAATATAAGACAGGCAACATTATACTTCAGACTTCAAAGGCATGTTTTTGTTCACTACCACTAGCCTACAATGTTCTTCCTCTTGAGCGTGCGGGTGGGTCAAAATTACCCACAACAGCAACTGTTGCAAAAGACATCAACACTCATGAAAACCCAATCTTGAGAAACTGAATCATGCTAGCCACACACAATTCCTCCCTAAACACAAGCAGATTTCTTGGGCGCCAAATCCAATCAGAGAACCTTACATCAAAATTAGCAAGAGCAAGAAGAGCAATACCTGCGCGAAGAAGCCAGAGCACCAGGCGGCGCAAATGCTAGCCATGCCGCAACAAGCACCAGCACGGCTCCAATCCCAGATCCCATCCTCCCCTCTTCCCCCTATTCCGGTCTCCTCCTCTTCACCTGCAGTTCGGACTGAGCTCTTCTCCTGCAAAAGAACACCCAGATCTGCATCTCTCTCCCCCGGCATATACAATTCCTTCGGCAAAGGGATGGTCTGCAAGCCCATTGGGCTGCGTTGCCACCAAACAGGAAACGGCCCAAGGCCCCAAGCCACCACAGAGGAAGACGGAAGGGCACAACACAATCTCACAACGATAAAATTGTTCCAGTTCTTACGACACGACGACAATGCAATGCAGGTCTGCTTACACGCACAGAATTCAACAACAGTTTAAGACACATACAAACATGAGTCCGACAGACACGGATGGTAAATAAATTAAATATAAAATTGTTCTGGTTCTTGACGATCGATGAGAGCTAAGGTAGCAACGCGAAATGATCGATCGATGCATGGCATGGCAGGGTGGAGATCGATCGATCATGGCGAGCGAGAGATCGACGATGGGTTTATGGATGCTCATACCCCTCGAGCCAGTCGCCGTAGATGCCGGTCATCTTCTTGAGGCTGAGCATCTCCAGGCGTGTCATCTTCCGGCCTCCCTGCTCCGGCGGCGGCTGCTGGGCGACAAGGTTGGCGTCGCTGGCGGCGGGCGGCGCCGCAGCGGCCATGGATGCCGCGTTGTAGCCGCTGCTGCTGCTGCTGTTGTTGTTGACACGGTAGTGGGGCGGCGGCGGCGGCGGCGCCACCGGCGGCACGGAGACGAACGTCCTGGGCACGGTCACCGCCACGCTCCTCCGCGCCGGCATCTCCCACGACGACGACGACATCGACGACAGCCTTGAGCCCTGGCGGATCTCTGCGTCGAACACGTACGCGAGGCGGCGAGGAGACGGGTCAGGTGTAGCCGTGATCCGCGAGATCCCGACGTGAGATCGGCCATGCACGCGCACGTACGTGTGATCGATCGAGCTAGCTAAGCTAAGCTATGGCGATCGAGAGCGAGCGTTACCTGCAGCGGAGACGTGGGGGAAGGCGCAGGTCTCCCCGAAATAGCAGGTGCCCTTGTCCCTGAACTCGAAGCACACCTTGGTGATGGCGCGGTGGCCGCCGCCGGAGCCGGATCCCCTGGCGAGGAGCTCGTGCACGACCTGCGCCGGCGGAGGCGTCGGCGCCACCGCCACCGCCACGGGAGGCGCCGCCAACGACGGTGAGGGCTTCCTCCAGCCGCCAGCGCACGCGGTGAGCGAGGGGCGGAGCTCCTCGTCGCCGTGGGCGAACGTGCAGCCGTCCTCGAACATGCATCGGCCGCTGGTCACGAACGTCTCGCACACCCTCGTCTTGTAGAACAGCTTCTCCGGCGGCTCGTACGCGAACCCGCCGGAATCCGGCTCCACCGCCTTCACCGGCGGTGGCCGCCTCCTCGCCGGCGGCCCCGGCGACAGCACGATCACGTCCTCCGCATCCCGCCGCCGTCCCACCTCCCACTCCATCCCACCCCTCCCCGCCATCGATCCCGATCCAAACCCTAGCTCGATCTACTACTGGCTCCCGCAGCGCCGCCGCCAACCAAGTGAAGAGAGAGCAGCACAAGAGAGAGTGGTGGATTTATAGCGAGAGATTAAGTGAGGCAAAAAATGGATCGATTTGGGGGCGCCGTCTCCGTCGCAATCGGGATCGGGTCAGAAAATTTAGCTCCAGATCGATCGATCGGTCGATCCACCGGCTGCGATTTGGCACCATTTGGGGGCGGATTCATACGCTCCAGTGCTCCACGCAGTGTAGGTGCAATAAACGGTTGCCTCCTTTGCTCCTCCTCGTGCTCTCCTCTCTCGTCGATCGCGTGGGCAACGTGACGCTCGCTTCCGCCTCCGCCGCGCGGCGAGCTGGGCTGGCTCTCTCTCGAGCACTTGGCCCGCCGCCGGCGAGCTGGGCCGCATCCGCGGCGGCGACATGGGCTTAGATAGTTATTATCTTGGGCCGAAGAGCTGGGTGTTTTGATGGGCCGGAGAGGTGGGTTTTCTGGAATCTTGGGCCTTGGTTAGTGTAGCACGTTGAGCAATGATGGAGGCAGGGGTGCAGTGCAGGAGAAGCTCATGATGATCCGTTCCGTAGCCGTTCATCATCATTCGGCAGTGCAGTGCCCTCTCAGGCTCTCACCGTCTTCTCACATGCGTGCAGCGAATCATGCATGCACATGGAGATCGAGATAGAACTACCAAATACAATAATGCAGCTGATGAAAAGGAGTTGCAATGGTCTTTTTTTTTTTTTTTTGCTTAGAACTACACAGAGACTCACAACGCATGCAAACTCTACCTCTATAAGCGGTGACAGGCGTCTCGCTATCATCGATTACGTCACCTACCACTGAAAGCACAAGGCCGTTAAATCCTGAAAAATTCACTCTCATAAGAAGTCGAACCCATGACCTAATATGCTACTAAGGTTCTTTTAACCACTAGCCTACGTACCTTTTTACAGTTGCAATGGTCCTTGATTCTCGCCATGACCAAAACAAACACAGCACCAGCCGGACTTGCACACATGCTACTACTGCATCCGCTACGAAACACTACGAGGGCTCGTTCATTTGTAGAAAAATAAGGATTTGGATTACTAACAATTAATTCCTATTAGTGTCATTCGGTTTGTAGGATTAAAGTATAGAAAAAACAAAGCAAAAATTATTTTCCTACAGAAAACATATGATTTTTCCGTCCACTCAAATCTCTTGAAAAAATTTCTCTGGATTGATGTGCGCAAACAATGTTAATCCTCCATTTTTCCTATTCATATAGATTCAAATTCCACCAAATCGAATAAACCCTAGGCATTTCTGCATATTTTTCAAAATTTATCAAGACATCCTTATGTGCAGATATATCTATCTATTATCTATCTATTATATACTAAAAGTCCATTAAACTTCCTACAAACGCTCTCATGCCGCCACATGGTGCTCTAAAAACGCTCTCAAGCTGCCACATGGCGCAATAATAAAATAGAAAAAACTTAGAAATTCTAAGAAAAAAGAAAAAAATCTAGCCCTCGATTTTTATTTAAGTTGGTGGACCCATTAGAACCCCTCCTAATTTACCGAGCAATACTTTCCATAAAAAAATTGATTAGAAAAAGCTGAGAAGGCATACGTACGTATGGATTAACAGCCACGGCCGAGAAAAGAAGAAATGATATACAGAAAAAAAAACTGTATACGTACGTACTACTGGAAATTAAAAAAAACATCGCTTTTTTTTAAACGTGGATTTGCACTTCTCTGTATTTTTTTATTTTATGACGGCCAACGTTAAATATTTAGTGAAACTACCAAAAGAAAACGCTCTTTGTACTTCCTTTGTATTTTTTATTGTTTTTTATATATTGATGACCAACGTCATATATTCAGTGAAGGTGGTAGTATAAGAAAAATATATTACTTTACAAACTTGCACAGCCAAAAGTAGATCTATATTATATTATAAAATATTAAATAAACGTATATTGATAGTTCAAGATGAAATAATGAGTAATTAAAATATTACCCAGGACATATTGTAAAAACAGAAATAAATAATGTATTGTTTAAAAATTATGCCTCATTTAAACTACTAAGCTGCGCATGTTGTGCAAATACATTCTATACATTTTTTTAAAAAAAAGCTATTTTCATCTTTGTAATATTTAATACTTAATTAATAATGCGTTAATGGTCTATATCGTTTTGTGTGCCCTACATAAGCTCAACCAATGAGGTCGAATGTAGCCTAAGTAGGAGATAAATTAGATTATTTACTATAAAATTTAAAAGTAAAGAACCAACTATATTATTAAAAAAATTCATTACTTTGGATCAGATATATATTCTACGACTAGCTATTGTTCACTAATCCATATATTTTTAAGAAAAAAATCAAATAGATTTTGGCGTTCCTTCCCTCTCTCTTAGCTATAAAACTAAAACAGAAACAATCAATAATATTGGAAATCTCTTAAAAACACAGCGTCTATGCACCCTACCCCTTTAGTACCTCCAAAAGACTGAGCCGACACATTTTAAGATTAAAGAAGTTATCACGGCGTCTCGCTATCGATGGATACGTCACCTACCACTGAAAGAATAATTAATCGTAAATGTCAACACCCATATCAAATCTAGGACTTGAACCCGGGTGGGCAAGTTCCACCACAAAAAATCTAACCAGTTGAGGTGCACTCACTTCGCAATAACATTGAATATTAAAACAACCATAATTTTTAAGCTACATTCTGCAATACTCATGTGCCTTTTAAACCGGTAAACTATTAGTTATAATCGTTAAATCTATCTTACATAAAAAAAGAATGTATTCATGGTACATGATATTTTCAAAATATTACCGCGCAATTATATTTCGTCGTTATCGTATTCATGTTAGGCTGCATGGAGCCTCTCACCCACCCTACATGAAATGTTCATATATGGATTGCCTCTCAAACTACATCAACCATATTAGACTATATAAACCCAAAAATTTAGTGGAGCTTCATCTTCCACCTAATTAATCCTTTAATGAACTATGGTCCATAGATATGTAATTTCAAAAACACCATATTTTTACTTTCGTTGACATGTTTTCTTAAAAAAAATAAGTCTACCTTAATTTTAAATGATAAAAAAGATTATAAATAATTTCTTATAGATATTATTTAAATATGATACAATATAAAACTAATAGGTCATAAAATTATAAAAGCAATTAATGCCGATGAAAATAATTTATGGAGAAATTGTGCTAGATGTTCTCCGTTTAATATTTTGCTCTTATAGATATCTCAAACTTAGCTTACAACACATGTCCGCGCGAATGCGCGGTCTACCTTCCTAGTTTTAAAAAAACACGCAAAAATAATGCTTTCGAACGTAGGTCATAATAACTGATGAAAGAGAACTACGAATGGTGTGATTGATATCTCAATCAGCGAACAGCCATTTACATGCATGCATCATATCCATGTCATGGTGTGTATATACGCCATCGAATCATATCGTACTCCGATATGTATGGAGCTAGCTCAATCTATACTACTACTAATAATCGATCATCAACTACTCCATCCTCATCATGTCGTCGATATTGAGCTAAATATAGTTTATTTGCTTAATTAAACGAATCACACTCACACGTGAGTATAACCATCAAAAAAGAGAATCACACGTGAGTGATTTTATCATTCCATCCGATTTGTCTAATCGAATCGAAGGAAGAATAGTCTACTACTACCAGTCCAGTCTACCGATACCGATGGATCGGGTGAGAGATCACATCAACGCACGTATATGCTACACGAGCGAGTGACCGGTCGATGGCTACGAATGCACATGCTAAGCTAGGCAGTTTCGTGGGCGATCGACGTGATGGATCAGGTGGCTCCGAGAGGGTGGAGCCAAAGCGCAAGGATACATCATACTCCCTCCGATTCATTTTAAGCGCAACCATAATTTTTCGAGTATAATTTTAACCGTTCTTCTTATATAAATTTTTTAAAATTTTTTTAAAAAAACATAAGTCATATATAAAGAAGTATTATTTATATTTTATCATCTTATAACAATAAAAAAATTAATTATAAAAAAATTTTAAATAAGACAAACAATTAAAGTTAGGTATGAAAACTTATGATTGCACTTAACATGGATGGAGGGAGTATATCCGAGAGCTTGTGCTACCGCTGCTGCTGCTACTCCAGTTTGCTGCCTGTTGAGCGAAGACGACGGCGTACGGACGGCGAAACTCCGGCGACTATATATGCAATGCACCTGGCTATTTCAACCCCTGAGCATTCATGATTTCATTAATTCCGGTGTGTGTGTCCATTTCTGTATTGCGTTTTCGTTCGGTAAATTGGTGGTACTACTAGTAGCTGTCAGTCGTGAGACGTGGTTTGTTGGTTACTAGTAGATCGTGCTAACTAATCAATCAATCAAACCATTATATGCTTACATTCTCGATAGCTCTGACCCACCATGACACTTATACGTGCCTGCCTATATATATTCCTTTTGTCCACCAAAATCCATCTTGGATGTGTTTCGAGTTGATTCTTTTTAATACTTTGAACATCACTATTATTTTTAGCTACTCTCCTTACCTATTTACTTGTCATCAGAACTGTTTGCAACTTTGGCCATTAGTGACCTCTTAAACTATTGGCAAAATTGCTTCCATAGATCGGAATTCAAGTTCGCATTTTCAATTTTATAGCAAAATTTAGCATTGCCATCATTGGCACCGTTGAACATAAATTGTATGGCTAGCTGACACTCAGCTGGTTATGTTCCGAGTAGTTATATTTATGGTTAATGATTCTTTTTAGTGACATGCTATATACCTATTAATAATAAGCCGTTCAGTCTAATCTTTTACGGAGGCATGTGCATTGCATGTGTACAATTATATAGATAGTGAGTGTACGTTTGCACTTGGTTTTAGGGGAAAAAAGCCTACCAGAAAATTTTTTAAGCGTGAGCAAATTTCAATATAACTAGTATTTACTATAGAAATAGAAATTTTATTATCGATTTACTCATCAGTATTAAAATTTAGCGGAGTTTTTGTCAACTAGTCCGGGCGGCCTAAGAAGAGACATGCTTGACATGTTTCCATGATGAGTATAGAGTATACTCGCTCCGTCCCAAAATATAAGCATTTTTAACTATAAATCTAGACAACTGAGTGTCTAGATTCATAGCCAAAAGTTGTTATATTTTAGGGGGATAAGGCAGTAGACACTTCGCGGGATGGGGCTGGCTTTATTTCCGCGAAAGGCGGCACAAGAAATTGCGCGCAGGCGCAGCGGCGAGATCGGCTGGGAGATGCGCGCACGGTGTCCGGGGCCACGCAAAGAAAGCTGCAAAGCTACTGATGCTTCACCGATCGATCGATCGATCGACCGAGGCAACTGGTGGGGGCTCGTGTCTGCCGCGCACGGGTAGCAGCCGACTAGCCCAACCCAGTGACGAACCGCGCGTGCGCAACCGCGCCATGAGAGCAAGCATGCAGACCCCCACCACCCATGGCCGCCTGCCACTCACTCACTCACTCACTGAGAAACTAACACTGGTTACTCATTGATTAGCACTCTATGTACACTACTAATCTCCCCTCTTACAAGTGATTAATTAACTAATTAACCAAGATGCATCATGCTCATGCATGGCAGCTACTTGATCAGAAGTAATCGAAGTGATCTTCCGGTCGGTAGTTGTACGGCTCCTGCCGCTCCTTCTTGCTCATCATCATCACCTTCTTCGGAGCCGGCGCCGGCGGCGCAGGAACCTCCGGTGGCCGGACGGACCTGACGAGTGCCCAGTTGACGCCCTTGAAGAAGGGGTGCCGCTTCACCTCGGCGGAGCCCATGGTGCTCCCCATCCGCTTCTTGGGGTTCTTTGCCAGGAGCTGCAACATCAGGTCCTGCGCCGTCTTCATCTCCTCCCATTCGCCGGCGGCGGCGGCGGCGAGGCGAGGGAAGGTGACCGGCTGCTTGATGATGTTGATGAGGGTCTTCTCGTTGCTCTCGCCCTTGAACGGCGTCCGGCCGTGCAGCATCTCGTACATGAACACGCCGAGCGTCCACCAGTCCACCGCGCTGCCGTGGCCCTGGCCGGAGATCACCTCCGGCGCCAGGTACTCGTGCGTGCCCACGAACGACTTGGACCGCGCCGCCACCGGCTCCACCACCACCACCTCGGGCTCCGCCGTCTCGGTCTCCGCCTCCTCCTCGTCGCCGTCGCCATAATTACCCGCCGCCGCGCCGCCACCGGCGCACTCCTTGGCGTGATGGCACTTGTGCACGCCGCGGAAGATGCACGACAGCACCGGCTGGATCGTCGGCGGCACGCACGACGATGGCGGCGGCAGCGGCGGCTTGCCACCAGCGCCGGCGCTCTTGGCGGGGCGGAGCAGCTTCGGGACGACGTCGCACTTGAGGGAGAGGTCGAAGTCGGAGAGCATGATGTGGCCGTCGCCGCGGACCAGGACGTTCTCCGGCTTGAGGTCCCTGTACACCACACCCATCATGTGCAGGTACTCCAGCGCCAGCACAGTCTCCGCCACATAGAACCTGCCATACACAACACAATGTTAATTCGTTTTCAGCAACATCAGTCCACTGTCCGACAAAGATAATCCATCTACAGTAAGAGACTAGGAATGTTTAATAACCCCAAGATTCTCTTCTCTCTTTTTTTCCCCCTCTTGTGAGTATCAAAAGCTTAAGCTGCACAATGGTTTGGGTTTAAATCTTACTAAATCATTAGCTTAGTATGAACCCCAAGTGGTGCCAACAAATCTGTTTAGATTGGCACAGCAAGACAAAAAGGAGTTGGATGAAAGCCCCAATGCAACATGGAAAGACGATCACTAACCTAAAGCTGAGGGCTAAGCTTTTGCAAAAGTGACACTGAAACAAAGCTTGACCCTGGAACAGAGCTTTTCTCCCCCACACTTCAGATCTTCAGATACATTCATTCAGACCACAGTAGTAGTAGTGGTAAAACAAAGAAAAAGGCTAGTGGAGCAGTAACTAAACATGAAAGGGTCATGGGTGGGGGCACACATGCATTCACACGTTCGACGTGGGTGTGGAGGTGGAGGTGTACGAACCTGGTGGAGGAGATGGTGAAGCGGCGGCCGGGCTGGCGCTGGCGGGCGACGTGGAGGTCGCCGCCGGGGCAGAACTCCATGACGAGGCAGGCGTAGTGCGACGCCTCGAAGTCGGCGTACAATGTCGGCAGGAAGGGGTGGTCGAGCGTGCGGAGGATGTCGCGCTCCACCTCCGCGCGCCGGAGCTTCTTCCTGAACGCCAGCGCGTCCTTGTCCACCACCTTCATGGCGTAGAGGCAGCCGCCCGCCGTCGTCGTCATCGACGACGATGACCATGGCTCGCGCAGCCGGCACAGGTAGACGTTGCCGAGGTCGCCGCTGCCGAGGCGGCGGACGAGCCGGAAGTGCTCCAGCCCGACGCGGCCGGCGCCGGCACGGAGCCGCCGGATGGCCTCCCACTCGGCCTGGTTCGCCTTGTGGGGCTTGTACCGGCATGACGACGCCGGCGTGTCGCCGCCGCCGCCGAAGGAGCGCGCAGAGACCGAGCTGGAGCTGCCAATGTCGCTGATCCAGCTCCGGCGGGAGTCCGGCGCCGTCAGCGAAGACCGGCTACTGTCGTAGTCGGATTCCTCTTTGATGGCAGCCATTGAAACTAGCTGCAGAGAAGTGAAACAATGCAGTTTGCAAGTGCAGAAATAAGGAGGCTTGCTAGCTACTAGTTCTTCCAGCTCTCTTCTTTGCTATATAAGCAGCTGTTGTGACCTTGAGAGAATGGATGGCATGGTGGCAAGAGCTCAAAAGACTATAAAGCCACACAGCCCAGCTTTTCTACTGTAGAGTAGTATCTGCTTGCCAAGTATATACTAACTATTCTCCAGGATCTAGAGTTTTGATTGTCACCTTTTTTTTTCTCCACTTGGATGGATGATTATGTGCAAACAATCATTACATCATTGGACCCCCAAGGATAGTTGGAACTACCTGGCTCAGTGTCCACAAGCAGCTGCACCAAGTGAAAGCCAAAGCAGTAAGTATTACATGGGTAGAAGTGTAGTATATATGCATAAATAACAGAACAGAAACTAGAGGGGAAATGGAATCATGCTATGCACAGTGAAGTGTAAGCATGGTGACACTTTGCTTTATGCCTGGATGGAGTCACATGAAGAGGAGCCAAGGGCAAGTAGGTTTGCTTTGGTATTAAAGAAAGATGGAGATAAGTAAAGCTTTGCAGTTGAAAGTTACAAGCACTGCATGCATCGCCCGTGCAGCGGTAACGCCAAACTGACTAACCTCACAACGGCTGAAACTAAAGGAGATGCTTCTCCTTTTTCATCTCTCTCTTTTGGTGCATACCTGCTTCAAGGGATAATCACCTCATGTGAGTCCATTTAGTGGCCACGTCGCACTGTACATATCAGCTGCCTTCCTGCCATCTGTTCCTCCCATGCCTTAGATGCTGCCTTGCCTGCCTAAGCCTCTGTTCATCAGCTGTTTGCCTGAAGTTAACAGCAAGGCAAGAACATGAACAGCATCAGGTCATGTCTTGTTCGTGCTAAGTGCTAACAACTGTCCCCTTTGAACCATTGCTAGTGCTGATTCTTGCATCAAGCAGTTTCTTTGGAGGTGATATTGGAGCAAGCAGGCAAAAGCTTTGATACGACCTATATGCACCTGCGAGAAACAAGACAGTCAGATGAGAACAAAAGAGTATATGTACCAGGAAAAAGTTCAAATGTCAAGTCAGACAGAGGTAAGTAGTAGTGGTAGTGGTAGTTCAGTTCTCTATACTTCTACTCCCATATAGCGTACAGGGACCATGATGTTTCATTTGCCCAGATTTTTCTATGCCTTTTTATAGTGTGTTTTTGCTACTGCCAGTACAAGCACAAGGGCCATATGTCATATTTTCGTCATATCAGGTCAATGTTTTGTACAATCCTGTCTAGCAGGATTCACTGAGACATTTGCAAGTGGAACTGTGGGAACATTCAAAGCCCACATATCTCGATGGCAGATCCTGCCCAGTCACTTTGCAGAAAATGCATTGCGATTGCAAACATATCAGATCATACTTAGGCCTCCTTTGATTCAAAGGAAATTCATAGGAATTTTAGAGGATTTCATTCCTATAGGAATTTTTCCTACAAAGCCCTTTGAATCAAAGGAATGAACCCTATGGAATCCTATAAAATTCATATGGAATGCCTCTTCCTATACAAGTTTTGGAGGAATTTTAACAAGAGGTAGAACCTCATGGAAAAAATCCTTTGAGTCTTATCTCTCATCAAATTCCTGTGTTTTTCCTGTGGTCCAATCAAATGATCATTCCTACGTTTTTCCTGTGTTTTGCAATACTCTGTTTTACACTTACATTCCTATCAGAATCCTATGTTTTTCCTATTCCTCCGTTTCTCCATTCCTGTGATTCAAAGGGGCCCTTAATTTACGTAGTTACGAGGAGCAGGGGTGCAGCTAACAAGATTATGTATGTATCAGAAGCCACAAAAACTCTTAATTATGTGCTGCAAATACATGTAGATCCCTGCATAATGTTACTCGGTTGGTTTGAATAGAGTCGACCAAAGATAAGAAGCAGTAACCAGTAAAGCACAGGTAGCAATTTAACACTTCACCATATCAAGAATAGTTCAAGTGTTAAGGAGATGAACTAAACTATGTATACTTATACATGGAAAAAAAGTTTAAACAAAACAAGAAGAAAATGAACATGAAAACTCAAGCTCTATTTGTAACAAACCAAGCCAACCTAGTGATTCCACAGTTTTAAAATGAGCCAAGCTATTCAAGGGCATTGTGCATGGATTGGAACAATGCAAACCTTGCAGTTATGACATAATATAAGCTTGCAAGATACTGTTCAGCACTTCAACTAATATTGTATTATCCAAAAAAAGCACAATGACATTATGCAGAATATACAGTACCATAGCAGTGGATCACTATCTAGTGCCACCTTTTACCTTGGAGACCGAAACCATTGGGTAGCACCAAGAAGAAAAGGGTTCTTACTGTAAAGCATAGCACATTGGAATCATTGCCAAACGAGTCCAATTCAAAAAAGGTTCTGATCGGGGTGAAAAAGTTTTGTTTCCCGCAATTATACCAACACTGTAGACAGCCAGATACCATTACCCATGGCTTGGAGAAGAGCTGGAGAAAGGAATGGCCTCACTGCAGGTCCACAAACAAAAGGTAACAAGACAATAATAGAAGGGAATATCCATAGGAGGCGTCTAATCAACAGGATAGTGATATAGACTAAACCTTGCATTCAGGATGGTTATTTGATCGTGGCTTGCCTGCCACCGTTCACCTGTATTAGTATAACAGCATGGATGATTGTTCTCTTAAAATGAAATGGAAAAATGTATGTGATTATCGACAGCTTGAGCAAGCAGGTCCCAGGTTAACAGTGCATAAAGTTTGTTTTTAGTGATGCACAACAGTTATTTGCAAAAAGACTTGAATAATTAGAATCATTCTGTCATGGACCAGTGCTGTAGCCCGTGAACATCAGTGTTCACTTAGTACCACATTTCCGACTTTGTCTAGGTCGGTGGTCCACAGAAGGAAAATGTCTCAATTGCAAACAGGTTTAGAGACTTGCTTTGCCTACAACTCGACTTGCTTTGCCTACAACTCATATAATATCCAGTGCTCCTACCCTGAGGTCCCATTTAGTCAAGGCTAGAGTAATAATATTACTTAACGCATCTCTTGAGCTTGGGTGATTAACCACATTTTTTTATAAGTTAGTTCAGTTCTCGCCTTCTCCGCAAACAAATGCATGTCTTCTCGTTAATTTGCATATTCTGTCCAAGAGGTATAGAAGAATGAATAGGACCCACCTATGTACTCTCATTAGAGTGGACAATATGGAAGGAGCTCAATGCGCGCGGTTTTGAGAAACAAGATGTCATCAATACAAATTGTTCTCGAGAACATGCTCCAAGAACTCCGAGTTTGGAGGGGCACTGGGTCGTCGAAGTGCAAAACCATTATGCAAGATCTAAATCTGTAAAAGGAACAAAAAAATATCTTTGGAGCCTGTGTGCTCCCAGTTTTCTTGTTGTGTAATCAACTTAATTTCTGCTCTAATGGAATGACATGCAAAGCTTTTGTGTTCCCCCCTGCAAAATTTTTATTATACTCATCCCCTGAAGGCCTGAACCTAAACCAAACACAGATAGCACTATAGTGCAAATATGCAAAAACAACATCCCTTACAATGTATTCGCAATGATAAATAGCAGTACTTAGTAAATGAACACTGATAACGGTATTAATGTATGCAAGAAAAAGGGTCCAATGTGGCTGCATTCCAGATAAAGGAATGGAAATTGCAAATCAGGCTTTACAAGCATGCCCTACGTTATCTCTTGCTGAATGGAAATTGCCAATGGGATATAGTAACAAGTAATTCTTACTAAATCAATTAAAAGGATAATTGGCCTAAGTTTTACCTAAATCCATTAGCCTGCAAGAAACAAAGGGATGCACTTAGGCAGAAACCGAGTGCATCAGCAATCAAGCAAATGCAAATGTAACACGAGCAGGGTTTTCAATTTCAAAATTGGTTTTTATGCTGCGGGGGGGGGGGGGGGGGGGGACCGAAATTATTTGAAATTTTGACTGATTTTGAATAAAATTTGACCAAATTCACAAAAAAAATCAGGTGAGATGTCGGGGGGCAAAATTACCGAAATTTCGAACCCTGAACACGAGACCAGCACACTAGATACAAGATGGTGGAGCATGTGTATCATTTTCAACAGAAGTGGTGTGTAAAGACCGGCAATGTTCATTTGGCGGTGATTTTTCATATATATGTACTGAGAAGCTGCAGCTCTAATAAATTTGTGAACTCATAGCTGAAATCTTTTGCATGATACGCCTAAAACTGGGAATGCTATAGAACTAAGAACAGTCATTCATAAAAAGCATGAAGTATAATTCCTTCGTCATAGGAAACTCTTTTTTAGACTACAGAAGAAGCACTTAAAAATTGAAACTACATGGCCTCTACTCTCTACAACGGTCTCATGTGGAAACCACATAAGAAATCCCAGTTACAGCACTCGAGATGTAAACTAATCACACTCCTTAAGAAAAAAAAAATCTAGTGTTCCGCCCTGTCTAATCTACCAATCTACATTACGTATGTGCTTTGTGTATCCCACTGTACCAGTTAGGTTCAGGCTGTTAGTTTAATAGACTAATACTGCTAACAGCTACACAACAAAGACAAAGCGCAATATATACTTATATAGCAACTTCCCGATGATACTTCCGAATAGACTACTACCTCCGTTTCAGGTTATAATACTTTCTAGCATTGTCCATATTCATATAGATGTTAATGAATCTATGCATACATTCATATAAATGTTAATGTTAATGTAATATGTTTATATATTGTACATGTGAGTTGTGATTCTGTGAGGCACACCGATGGCAACCCATGGATCAGACCGCCACGGCCGGCCACCGCAGTCGCCGGGAAAGGCGGACGGCAACCCTTCCCCCCCTCGCCTCATCCAGCATCAAATCGATACCAACATCGCCGGGATTACACGCGACGCGGAGCAGCGGAGGCGGCGCCCGCAAGGCCACAGAAACACCACGCGCGCCGGCCAGAGCAGAGCACGAACCTGAACTCCTGAAGGAGGCGGAGACCGCAGGTAGAGGGAAAATGCCCCGTCGCGCGAGACCTGACCGCGCCGGCCGGCCTCCTCCTCGCCGCCTCACCGACACCGGCGCCGGGGAAGGAAGCAGCTTCGCCGCCGATCCGACGAAGCCCGAGACAAATCCGGAGTAGTTTTAGTAGGCCTCAACATGGGCTAAAATTCGGCCTCGAATTGGGCCTAAAACTTTTGGGCTTTTGAGGCCCAATGTAATAAAACAGAAGCAGTTGCCGTGATCCAAGCACGAGCACATCCGGCGGCGAGGCGGCGGCGTGCTCTCCCTACCCTCCTCCGTCCATCGCCGGCGGCGCCTCCGACCACCGTAGGGCTCCGCTCCGCTCCGCCGCCGCCCAGGTACTCGCTGCAACCTTCACACCGTAGCCGCGGGTTAGCTGTGGGTGGGGATGGGGATGGGACTTGATTTTTGTGCCCTTTTTTTTGGTAGATCGAGGGGGGTTCATGCGTTTGATTTAACATTTTTCTTCGTTGTTGCTGCAGGGGAGTCATGGCGAGGTTGGTGTCGACCGCCCTCATGAGAGGGCTCGTGAGATCGAGCCGCGCGCCGCGAGTAGCTGTATGTGAGACTATCTTGCCGCGTCCTCTTAATCGATAGTTTGGTGCATTTTGTCTGCCTTGTCTGTTCATTGAAGTGATTCTGTGATGTAATTACTCTATAGATTTCGTTTTGGTCTTCGTGTCCACCCCCGATTTATCTGATGAGAACACTGTATCTAGGGTTTGGAATGTGAATTGCTCACCCAATTTATCTGATGAGAACGCTGTATCTAGGGTTTGGAGTATGGATTGCTGTGCCCTCTAGTCTTGTGCGTTATTAGTTTTTGAGTAAATTTCATAAAACCCCGGGTTGTATTCAGTAACTGTGTGTAGCTTCCGTCTGGTGGACAAAATTGTTTTAATGGGATGTGGCGGCAATCTGTTTAGTTATCATGTAGTACGTGTTGTATTCTTCTCACGGTTTAGGTTTGATCCCATGTTAATGCTTTAATTTGGTGCAAGGCATATGGTTCTCTGGCCATTGTCTTCCAGATTTCACCTGTGTTGTTAACCTTCCATTCCTGTGTTATATAGTTCTTAGGTTTTCTTACACTTCCAATGTATTAGACACTAATTTTTCACTGTTAAAGTTCTGCAAGCAAATTGTATAGCTTTGCCTGTTACGTAGTTATGCAATATGGTGTCATTTTTCCCGTAAAATGTTGGCAATGTTCTATTGGTGTTTATTATGCTACCTTGGTAATAAATATTACCTATTGATCTCATGTTTGCGCGACATACTTGTTTTTCATGATAACCGGAATAATAGGCTGTGTCACAACCAGCTATCCAGCAGTTTAGGAACTACTCATCAGGGCTTGGTGGTGATTCTAGTGCAAAAGGGGACTCAAGTTCAACACGAGTAGCTGCTGATCCTGATACACATCAAGATTTCCAGCCTACAAGCAAAAGTTCCAACATGTCTTTTGATGACATTGTTGCTCGGGTATTAACATTTATAAATGAACTTTTGGAATATTTAAATTGATGAGATGAGCTTATTTTTCTAGAAAGGCTAGGCATATCTTAAAAGTTTCATCATGTGTTTCTGCCATTTGTTAATGCTGCAACACAATCATTGTGCAGGATATCAAAGAGAACCCAGTCTTGATCTACATGAAGGGTTTTCCTGAGTCTCCTATGTGTGGATTTAGTGCATTAGCAATTAAAGTCCTCAAGCTATATGGTAAGTTAACACTGAGTTCTGATTTGTTTGAAATACAGCTGATGATACGTGGGTGCTCCATAAATTCTTAAACCATATCATAATCTATTGCAGATGTCCCTATCAGTGCTAGAGATATTTTGGGAGACCTCAAGCTCAAAGAGTGTGTCAAAGCCCACACGTAAGTGGCTTCTTCTCATGCCCTTCTGTTTTTCAACATGGGAAGGAACTAGACTGGTAGATTAAATTCTTCATGACATGAACACAGTATGATGTTGTGTGGTAAAACTTGAGGTCATAAAAACAGCTTCAAGAAATGATTATGCTAAAAAAATCTTATGGCTTAAGCTAACCACAACCCAAGATGAGTTTTGGCTATTAGATTGTCATAGGTTGATCCATTGAGGCTTTATGCACAGCCTTCTCTTCCAGAAAATATTATCAGAGGCACCAGCCTGTGTTCCATACAATATTATGGAGCTCCACTTGCTGAAGGCTTAGTTTTCATTGAATTGAAATCTAGTGTATCATATAAGACATGGATTGGCATGTGCCTTTCAGCTGTTTCATAGAAACAGGCAACTGTTTATTTTTCGACAAATTCACTACTTATTCTATTTTGTTTGTGCAGCAACTGGCCTACGTTTCCACAAATATTTATCAAAGGAGAGTTTGTTGGGGGGTCTGATATCATATTAGATATGCATCAGGCAAGTGAGCTTATTGTCCCCAGGTTTTATTACCAGGTGTATTCATCTACAATCTTAATTCTTAACTCAGTAACTGATTCCTTATTTTGTATAATTTTCTTCAGAAGGGTCAGCTTAAGGATGTGCTTGGCGATATTGCACAAAAGCATGAGCAAAAAGAATCATCATGAAGATAACAATAAGTACGCCGTTTTTGTCACGTGAGCTTTAGCATCAGTATGGGAGCTGGGAGCTGGATTCTTCCTTTCTGAATTTCCGTTCCCGTTTCATGGAGTATGGATTTGCTTTCTCCTATCGTTTGGGCTTTTCTTGTCAAGGATGGTGAAAGAAGAATAATCCTCTGTTCCAGTTGTATCCAAGCCCTTTTTCATGATAAATAAATGCCACTTGTCGTTGTATTGTTTCGGGCTAAGCTGCGACTATAAATAATTAGGGTCTTATGTACTCTTATGTATGTACCATTGTGTTCTACTCCTTCCGTTTTATATTATAAACCATTTTTTCCTTTTATAAATCAAAATTCTTAAAAGTTTGATCAAACTTATAAAGAAAATAGTAACATCTAAAGCACCAATTTAGTTTGATTATATCTAATATTGAACATATTTTGATAGTTTCTTTGTTTTGTGTTGAAAATATTGTTTTTTTTTTTATGAACTTTATCAAACCTAAAGAATTTTAATTTTTTAAAAAAAGTCAAAACAACTTATATAATATAAGGAGGGACTTGTATAAACGGAGGTAGTACCACTTTGCCTTGGGATTATTAACCAACCAATTCTCAGCACTAGCGCATATAAAGGGTTTGCTGCGTTATCCGATATCATCCTCGTGCGACGGTGTGAGTTACACACATCGTATCTCATGCTTATATTTCACCACAACCGAGCACGCATATCGTCTGATTGATGAGTAATGAAAAATATATGCATTGTCATACTAACAGATGAACCCAAACTCCCAATGCATCTCATAACTCATAAAGGCAACATACAACTGACCCAATCGGAAGAACACACGGCGTACCAAACAAAAACATCCGTGCTAACCAAAACAAATAATACACCACGATGCCGTCCCCTGCTTTAAAGAGGGAAGGGAAACAAACAAAGAGCCAAACTGTGGAAATTATAAGAGTTCTAGTTAAGATGCCGTGAGGCATGTCCGCATGATGACACGCCAGGCTACCCCATGGCCGTATACCCAAGCCCCAAGTTCTTCGCTATCCATTCAACCATTTACCTCTCAATTTTGTTTGGAACAACCACAGGTATTATTCGGACAGCTCAATTCTTCAATCAAGCCGACGATGAGCTGCTGACCCCCAAGTTCGCGGTGAGCCATTTGCAGACTTCATCCATCTCCTCCGGAACAGTGTAGTGTCCAAGTCTTCAAGAGGGAGCAACCAGCATGTAAGTGATTAGAATTGGTACGTTAAATAAGTAAATAGGGAGGGGCATCAAACCTGTTGTAGGACTTGAACACCACATTTGAAAATCCAGTTGTCTTCAGTGCGTCAGCAGATTTCTCACCATGTTTGTAGAGAACTACATCGTCAGCTGCATAGAATCAAAACAAAACACTAAATAATTCGGATGGATGGTTTGTTTTCTGGGAGTAATTCCTTATATGCCAATCAGATTGTAGATGGTGAGAGCATATATCGGTTTCACAGTTGGTGAGAAAAATCCTTACATATGCCACTAAATAACTATGACCTCCCATTCAGTGAGATGTTAGCACACATTGTGAACATCTGTCATATGAATAATAGAAAACGATAAAAAAAAACACCTATATTAATTTAAAATTAACTTTCCAAATTCAAATTTTGGCTGTGGATTATACGAATTTCGTGTAGCCTTTCTTTCCTAGGAATAGTGCCATGCTATTGTCAAAACTCAGAACCTGGTATAGTAGGTTATGCCTTCAGCTAGCATAGAGCAACGATACAAGTATAAACCCCAAACTACCTCAAGTTGAATGCTAGAACAATGCCAACTGATTTGGTTATGCCATTACATATAAATGTAACATGTAACAGAAACTTAATATACTAATGAAGGTCATAGAATAGTTTATGCACCTTTTCCATGACAAAGCAAAAGAGGTATGGATGAAGCCTTTTGTGCAGCCTCCTGCGAGCTTTCAATTTTGTTCTTCAAAGACCTGTGGTGACCAACAAGTATATCAGTCAATATCATTTACAGGGCAGAAATTTCAATGATACCTAAACACGTGAACATACTAGGACAAACCTGGCACAAGGAAGCCAGCCACTGAGACCAACAGACACAGTTAAGTTCACAGGATATGGATTACCATTTCCATATTTTCCATGAGCATAGCAGGTTGCAGAGTAAAGGGCAGTGGCAGCACCCATGCTAAAGCCACCAACACCAAGTTTAACTGCAATGGTCAATGTGATAGGACAAAATGTTAAGAGATAAAGGCTGGTCTGAGTGTTGCATTATTGCGGGGCCTCTGTCTGTTGCATTATCAATTTAAGAGGTCAAATTAGTTTGTTTCTGGGGAATAATGTGTGAGCTCCACAGTACATCCCTTTTTTGACAAAGTTCTACATAGGAGATAAAGTTTTTAGCTTTGATATCCCTGGTGGCTGGGTAGTTATTTAATTCTCTCGCATAGCTTCTTTCCATGTCATACGCCATATTCACAAAAGAAACATATGTGATCTCATGTGTCGCATTTGCTTGACAAAGTAGGTTAAAAAGATCATGTTATGACGAAATAAATGAAAAAACTGGAGAATAAATTTAGTCAAAAAAAAAAAACTGGAGAATAACTCGGGAACCATACTGTCAGCGGGCTCAGTTGATAATAAGTTTGCAACATGTGCAGCTGAGGCATCCAATCCCTCAACATCATCAGGAGCGTCTTCTGAAAGATCAGCAACATCAAACCCTACAAATTCAAAAAAAGGTCAAAGTTCTGTATGGAATACCAGTGCATGCATACCAGAGCAATTCCGAAAGGTTGGTAGAAGTATGACCAAGAGGAAAGGAGGAAATTAGACAAAATATGAAACTTACACGCAGTTGATGGGAACCCACCAAACACTGCCACCGGCCTTGTAGGCGCGGTGGGGCAAATCCATTTTATCTGCAGTTATACAAAATACGCTATGAGGGGGGAAAGCTACTGGATTTATACACAAAGAAAATAATCACAAGAACAACTTGGAGTAGGATAGACATTTGAAATCTAGGTCCAAACTTACATTGGGAAGGGGAAGGGTTTCCAGTAGTTGAGACCAGCTGCAAACATGACATAAAATCCATTGTTTATATGGGTATCTCCCAAATTTTAACTTGTAATGATGCAGTACAGAGTTTTTTTTTTCGAACGCACGAAAGCTTTGCACATCACAATCAGAGTTATTATCATCTAAGCGTGGTTTCATACAATCTACCTCTTTCGCCAATACTAATAAATCTTGTGCGTGTTAACAAGATAGTACAGTGGTGGTGGAATTTGGGAAGAAACCATCAGAAAAATCACTCCAACATAAACAGAGCAGGATATTTGTGTACACGGTACACTACTCCAATCAGATTACTTGAGCAATCAGGTGGGGCTATAAGAAAGGAAAATTGACAATGAGAAACTGCCATCGTTGGCATTTGGCAGTAAGCTAACCGGATGCCCTGATGTCAATAAATTGACAGTTATTTGTTGACAGTTGGAAAAAAAAAAGTGCGTTGGCTATTGTTCATCTACGAATCCGATAAGCGCAATAGCGCATCGATCACAACGAGAGGATCGATCGCGACGAGAGAGAGAGAGAGAGGATGGACGGCGGCGGAATTGGGGAGGAGGGGGTGGCGTACCTGGCTCCGTTGTCCCCGAGGCCGTGGAGCCAGACGATGGTGGCCTTGTGCGCGCCCTTGGGCCTCACGACATGCGTCCGCCCGTACTCGAGCCTCTTCCCACCTGCATCCAACCATCCAATCCCACCCCCATTTCACGATTCGATCCCAAATCCCCCCAAACGCATTCGAATCAAAATCAGAACGCAAATCAGATCACAGCATCAATCCCATCCCATCCCATCCCATTTCACGATTCAATCCCGATCAATGGAACGAAACGTACCACCGGAGGCGACGGAGCTGGTGCCACCGAAGCTGCTCATCCCGCGAACAATAGCCGCCGCCGCCGCCGCCGCCCCTCCGCGTCCCCTCGCGGCCACGCTCGCTCCACCACCCAACTCTGCAAACAAAAAAAAAAAATACCACGGTGACAACCCAAACACCACCACCACCACCAGATAAAGGAGAGGCGAGCGCGCGAGCGTACGAGGGGGGAGAAGTGGAAGTGGCAGTGGCGACCCGACGCGACGCGACGCGATACAAGGGGAAAGGCGGATTTGGGCGGCGGAAAGGGGAGCAACTTTTCCTGGTTCTCTCGCGTGGGAGTGCGTGGAGTAGGGAATCTACCAGAGATCGCAGGAGGAGCGAGCAGGAGGAGGAGGAGGGCACCACCACCACCACCACCACCACTGCGCTGCGCTGCGCCACATGAGCCCGTGATGGCGGTGGCAGAGAGCCCCGGTGGCGCCACAAATGGAACAGTGGAACTGTACGAGATTGGGGGAGCCCTTGGCTGCACGGATTCGGCAAAAAAACAAAAAAAAAAAAAAAAAAAAAAAAAACAGCCGACCCGGCGCCCGATTGGCCGCGCGAGAGAGAGCGAGAGAAGGGAGGGGGAGGATGCGCGCACCTCGCCGGCGGCGATGGGGGGAGGTGTCGGTGGTGATGCGGCGGCCGGCGACGAGGTCGACGAGGCGAGGGCCGAGTGAGTCCTGATCCTTCGGCTCCGCGACGCTGGGGGCCTTCTCGCGATATGGTAGGTCTGTTGCTGTGTGATGTTTTTGCTGGCCGTGGGTTCGGTGGTGATCCCGCGCCGTGGTATTTGTTTATGGTGGGGATCGGTAATAAGTAGTACTCGTAGAGATCAGGTACAATAGCTTGCTATTAGACAGCTATAAACATATTTTAATAAGATAAAATATGAGAGAAAATAGCAGCGGACTATAAATATGTAGCCAACTATAGAACGGACTTCAAGACGTGATGTGTGTATGAAAGATAAGACCATATATTAATATTATAATAAGTAATTATTGTATAGATGGTCTATAATTCAGAATTGAGGAGAGTAGTAGTAGGTTATCCTATTAAACTTGCTCTAAGTCGGTCTCCTGCGAATCTCGATGGAGAATATATTTTTGCCCTGCTTTTTGCTGGAGCGCGAAAATCTATCGTAAAGTTTGTTCACAAAATTGCATGATTGCATCAGTGTATCAATATAGCATCAGTATCTTAGCTTTGATAGGTGCAGCTACAACTGATTAGAGAAAAATAATAAGTCCAAAATTAACTATCCTGTTAGTAAAAACAATTAACTATCCATGTATTTCATTTAATCTGAGTATGTACTTTTTTTAGGAACCGACGGCAGGATCTCCTGCCGGAATTTATAGAAGAAGAGAATTGGCCCAGTTAATAAGGGAAACCGGGCCCGAAAACCAAACAAGCACGGTTAATTAAACGGGAAACCGGCAAAAACCTATACAGAAAAGAAAAGAAACAACTAATGAGACCTCACAAAAGTCGTCGTTACCGAGCTTACCAAAAGGCAAGCAGCTTCGACAACATAATGACGAGATCTCCAGAACCACCAAACATACAGAACCACCAAACATACTCTAGTGGAGCAGAAACCTTCTGAGCGAAGCCTTCAACAAGGAAACAACATCAAGGATGTTGTCAACGCCCGTTCCGAAAGGAACCCGGTTTTCACCTGAAGGAAGAGAGAACCAACATGACGACACCTCCAAGGAGGAAACGGCGCCTGCAAGCGTCGATATCATCAATCTAGGATAGCACTAGGCAAGGTTTTCACCCAAGTCTCTCTCAAACTGCTCCACCTCAAAACCCTCGTCGCGTTGCCGGGACGTTCGTTGAGGGTCATCGTTGCCGAGCTTGCAAGACAAGCAGCTCCGACTCCACCTCAACAGCCAACCTTGCAGCTCGACCAGAGACCACCTCACACCCAGGAACCCAGCTGAAGGAAACCAACGGCGCGGCCAATGACCAGCGAACAGGACGCCGAAACAACTCTGCACGCCACCCCTACCGAACCACGAAACTCCCCGGCATCGACTGGAAGCAGCTTAGCCTAAGAAGGGAGGAGCACCTAAGAAGAGGGGAGCGGGCGCCGCACCGTCAGAGAGCATCGGAAGAACAACTACTGAAGAAGGGGAGAACTGGATCTGGAGGACCAGAAGGGAGGGAGATGGAGGCGCCTTCCCCGTCGCCGGCAAAAGCCGCAGCAGGCCAGCAGGCCGGCCAAGACCACGCAGCAGCCGGCACCGGAGCGCGCTCTGCAAGAGCACCGCCGGCCGACCGGACGAGCCACCGCCGGCCGACCGGAGAGCCGCCGCCGACCCGGTGCTGTCGTCGCCGACGAAACCGCGCCGGAGCTGCTACGTCCGAGGGCGCCGGCGTCGATCAAGACCGTCGCCGGCCACGCCAAGACCCGCCGCCGCGCCGCCATCGTCACCCCGGCCAGATCTGGCGGGGCGACCGGATCTGGCGACGCCCTCGACGGAGCCGCGCCGCCATCGCCGCGGGGAGCTCCACCACCACGCCGTCGCCACGACCTCGCCGTCCCGCCGCTATCATCGCCACACCCGCACCGGGGCAAGATGGAGCCGAGGGAGATGGCCCTGCCGCCGCCATCCCAGCGCGTCGCCCGGCTTTGCCGGCGACGAGCTCCGGCGGCGGCAAAGCAGGGAGGAGGGAGGAGGAGGGGCGGTGGCGGCTAGGGTTTCGCCCCCAAGCCGCCGCGCGAGGGTGACGTGAGGGCAGAGCTCTGCTTGCATGTGAGTATGTAGTGAGAAAGAATAAAACAACATGCATACTATAACTCCCCATATGCACAAGAAAATGAGTGCTTAACTACTCCTAAATACTTATTTCCTCCGTCTCAAAAAATGATGTATCTTAATACAACAAATCTGGATAGACTAAATTCGTTGTATTATGATATATCACATCTAATTTTTGGGTTTTTTTTTTACGAAAGGAGTGCGTGCATGTGTTCTAAAAAAAAGTATGTGCATGCACGTATACTCAATTTGCATGCACAGAAAAAAAAAACATTGTGCGTCAAACGAAGAGACCAACGTTATATGATGATCAATTTAATTTTTTTTTGACTTTTAGTTATATGATGATCAATATAGGACGCAAGGAGTATAAATTTTAGTAGAGCTAATAACTCAACAAAACATATGATGGTATCCTTATAGAGCTACAACTGAAAGATCAACCAGTTTTGAATAATGTGGATTTAATGTTAGGGTTAATTTACAAGTTTCTTTACCACTTTCATCGATTGGGTTTGGCTTTTGAATCATAAAAAGTGATAATATATAAAGTATTAACTTCAAAATTGGTAGTTCCTTACGTTACGTGTCTTTGATTTATAAGCATTAAAAATGCTTTTGATATAGACCCTATGTGATTATATGAAACTATTGTCTTTGTCATAAAATACAATACTATGAAGTTTTTAGGGTTAAACATGGCTATTAAAGATTTGCGTGGCATGGCTATAGCATCCTCCCTGATCCACACCCTATTTGAATAAGTCAGAGGAGTGGAATAGAGTTTGGCAGCTCCACAACTCCACCCCAAAGTCCGCTTCAGGAGTTATATTTAGGTGTTAGAGTCCTACTAAACATGTTTAAAGAAAAATAGGTGAAATTAAATGGGGAAAATGTTGAAATTCATTGAGAAAAATAAGGTATATGAAGAAATTAAATAGCAAATGTTGTGACCGATTGAGAAAAAAAACATACTCCATGTATGAAGAAGTTGTTGTATTTTAAAATAATTTTTCAAATGCTATAAGTTATTACTATCACCGTCTTAAAATACATAAACACTGTACTAAATGAGATACATCCGGTACTGCGAATGATTTGAATAGATGTGCCATGCTTGTGTTACATTCAGTTCTATTTCCTCTATTCCATGAAAAACAATAAAGATGTATGTTACAATATATTTTAGGATGAAAGGGTATATTTTAAAACGGAGGGAGCAGATTCGTGCGGGCGCTATCAATGTTGCGCGATAGAGAAGAGATGTGCATAATTGCAAGCTGGCCAGAGACAAAGTTGAGTGAAGTTTGCGAAGTGGCAGTGTCAGAGCAGATGGCATGCCCAAGCTAAGGCAGGCAGGACCGGACAACTAGCCAAATGGGCTGGGCCTACGCTGCTCAAATCCTCATATCACTGCGCCTGCGCCACTCTGAAAAATGGCCCAGTTTCTGCCACCATTAGTGAAGCATAATCACGCGCAGCTTAGACAAAGTTACGAGACGGTCGGGCCTCATATTTTCATCTGTACTTAAACTTCTAAAATTTAAACTTTTAACCTTAAATTTAGAGCTAATTTTATTTTTTTAATTATAGTTTGTTTTTCAGCATTTTCTTTTAGATCGTAAGAACATGTATATAAAAGTTTTATTCATAAATTATTTTTTATTTGTAAATATGACGTTTCGCTTATGCTTATAAACAGCCAACCGATGGGGCCGGGTGTAGATCTCCTCTATCCAAATATACTATTCCCTCCGTTCCTTATTATTATAAATCATTTTAGTTTATCCTAAGTTAAACTATTTTAAGTTTGTTCAAGTTTATATGAAAAAGTAACAACATTTTCAATGCAAAATACATTCAACAGTGGATTTAATAAAACTATTTTGATACTGTAGATGTCGTTATGTTTTCTACAACATTGATCAAATTTAAATAATTTTGACTTAGAACGTACCAAAAAATGCCTTGTAATAACATATCACATAAACGTCAGTTTGTTTTGAATTCTACATCCAAGAAATCAAATTAAGAAAAATACAAATATTTTTCCCTTGCTGTCTCTCAGAAATAAATTTCGGTTCGACCTGGCTGACGCGCATTCAAAAAATTAGTGGATATAGCTGCATAAATTTGTTGGTCTTTCAGTTTTACACTGTGCTGTCACAACAAATTAAAAGCGAAAAATGAAGAAGAGCAGCTTTCATCAAGGCCCTGTGTATGTAGGATGTAAGGTCCTGTACGTTAAGGGAAAGCCCAACAAAAGGGCTACACATTTAGGCCTTCCTGGCCCAGCAGAGCCCATCCATTTCTTCCCTTTCCTGAGACTTCTGCTATTGGATCTTGAAGGATGTTTCTGTGAGTAATCAAAAATATAAGCATATATAATGTTAAGTAGTGTACACTAGTCTGATCAAGCAGTGGTAATATGTTAAAAAATACTATTGGATGTTTAATTTCAAACATATACACAAGCTTTTGCTTGTGTCCAACGGTTCGTCGTTTTGGGAGAGTTTCTGTGCACTTCGCGTCGGAAAGGCAAAACCGCGGCGATGATCGAGTTCAACCGCAGCAAAAAATTAAAATAATAATAATAATAAAGGGTTCCACGGCGTAGGTGTTCTCGTAACCAGTCTGCCGCCGAACAACGGCTCAGAATTGGTACTGCTACTGCATGTTTAAACTGAAGAATTTAAATTCTGAATCTTATGCAGTGCCTATGGACTATGGTTCTTCCGAATGGCTAAATAATTTTGTGATCACTACTGAAGAGCAGTACAACTGAATGGATTTAATTAGTTGCCCACAAAATTCATATACAACAGCGCAACTAGAACGCACCATATAGAACAGCGCAACTAGAAATCATTGTTTTAAAATTTTCGTATTTGATTGGTTTTTCTAACTCTAAAATCTACTAGTGGCCGGTTACGGGATTCTAGAGAAACCAGCATCCAATTCCAGTGGCCGGTTCCTGCAAGTCTGCTCCATTTCTGTCCTTTTTGATACGAGTACTCAATTATTCCGACGGTGCCTTTCTAGATAAGCGGAGCTGACTGCTGACGGGGCTCTTGGTCATGTGGGCCCGCTTGCCTGTAGAAGAAAGAAGCCCTTGACATTGGAGCACACCGTCTTGCCGAATTGCCGTGCTTCTAGTGAACTTGTAGACGAAGCAGTTGATGGCGTCGTCATGTCCAAATCTTCTTCTCTTATATTGTACTAAAGCTTTTAAGTCTCTATCACATAGGATATTTGGATACTAATTATAAATATTAAACATAGATTATTAATAAAAACCCATCCATAATCTTGGACTAATTCACGAGACGAATCTTTTGAGCCTAATTAATCTATAATTAGCCTATGTGACGCTACAGTAAACATTCTCTAATTATGGATTAATTAGGCTTAAAAAATTTGTCTCACGAATTAGCTTTAATTTATGTAATTAGTTTTGTAAGTAGTCTATATTTAATACTCTAAATTAGTGTCTAAATACAGGGACTTAACTTTAGTCCCTAGATCCAAACACCACTTTAATCTCAAGTTGGAGTGTTCCACTAGCCTTTGCTTGATGTCGGTTTCAGTGTCTCTGCTTAATTGAGTGAGTTGAGCCATAGCTTGACAAGTAATAAATGATTAGTTAAATGGAGTAGTATACCACTATGATGTGTGACGTGTCTTAGGCATCGTTTAGATTCAAAAATTTTTGACAAAAATGTCACATCAAATGTTTAGAAATATGTATGGAACATTAAATATGGAAAAAAAATCAATTGCACAGATTGCATGTAAATTGCGAGACGAATCTTTTGAGCCTAATTACGCTATGATTTTGACAATGTAATGCTACAGTAAACATTTGCTAATGACGAATTAATTAGGCTTAATAAATTCGTCTCGCAGTTTACAGGCGGAATCCATAATTTGTTTTGTTATTGGTATACATTTTGTTTGTCGTATACTTTAAGAACTTTACACCAAAAAACTAAACAGACCCTTAGGATAAGTTAGCACAAAATTACTACTCCCTCCATACTTATAAATGAAGTCGTTTAGGACAATGTTTAAGTTTAAGTCAAACCTTGGGAATATAAATCATGAATAACTCTCAAGTTGTTGAGTTTGAAAATATAAAAATTATATGAATAGATTTGTCTTGAAAAATACTTTCATAAAAATATACATATATCATTTTTCAATAAATATTTTATAGGAAAAAGAAGTCAAAGTTATGTTTTAGAGACCGTGTTGCTGTCAAAGTCGTGTATGGAGGGATTACTTATCTTAGTGACTCACACGGGGACACAAAGTGCAATCATGTTATGTGATCAGGAGGACATCAATTATGCGTTCAAAGATGACAAATTTATAGGAGCCTTTTTGATAGATCGAAGTTTATAGCAGTAGATCAAAAGTGACACCAATTATGCGTAAAAAGATGACAAATTTAGGAGCCTTTGATGATCAAGTTCTTCGATCTTAGATGCTGCACATATCTTGGAGAAGAAAAAGGAATAAAAAAACATTGAATTCTCGAAACTTTCAGAGATAAAAAATGAACACTGAAATTTCTGAAAATTTCAGAGTGATTGTGATGTATATAGTACAGAAGAAGCCATGGTTGAAGAAACCAGATTAAATTTCTTGTTACAACAACGTTTAGATGCATTAGCTGCTATACTATGAGTTACAGAAATGGAGATATTAGGATGAAATCATCCCATCTCCATGGAATCAATCCGACAAGCACGCCGCCGTCGAGGCCTCATACTAATACTTCTCCGGCCATTGACGGCGTCGGCGGCGGCGACGTTATTGATACCAAAACGACACAACAACATCATCATCATCATCGGCGTTGGATGGCGGCGCGGTATGTGCAGAGGCGGGGAGCCATGGATGGCGGCGGCGGCTCAGTGCTTGCCGTCGTCGGCGGGGGCGGCGGAGGCGAGGCGGGAGGCGATGGCGGAGTGGTACATGCAGTCGTGGAAGCTCTCCGTCTCCATCATCCGCGCGCGCAGCTGCCGCGCCTTCTCCTCCGTCAGCACGCCGAACCTCTTCCCGCCGCCGCCACGCTGCTCCGCCGCCGCCATCGGATTCGGCCGCGCCTCCTCCCGCGCCGCCGGCTGCGCGTCGATGTAGTCGGGCTGCCCCGACCACCCCAGCAGCGGCGCCCACCACTTCCCGCCGCCTCCGCCTCCGCCTCCGCCACCGCTCCCATCGCCGCGGAACCTCGCCGCGCCGGCGGCCGACGCGGACGCCGCGACGCACGGCCTCGCCGCCGCCGGCGAAGGCCTCACCGAGAAAGCCGCCCCCGATGCAATCGCCATTGGATTTGCTTCTCCTCCAACAACAAATCAATCAAGAATATCCCCCCCAAGCTTCTTCGATTCGATTCGATTCGATTTGGATTCCTCCCTCCAAGTTTTGAAGTGGATCGACGAGGCTGTGGATTGGAGGAGGTGTGATTTTATTGCGGGGGGAAGAAGAGGAGGAGGGAGACGAACGGGTGGATAAGGTTGCCGGGGGGGGGGGGGGGGACACGTGGCGCGCATCGAGCGGTGCGCTTTTTCACGCGGGCCGTCGCTTTTGCGGTGGGGATGGGGGGGAGTGCGCTTTTGGGCAAATGGGACCCGCTCCGTTCGTTGGTTTATCCCGTGGGCAACGGCACGGGGTTTTCGGTTGTTTTTTTTTTTTCCGGTGGTTTTGTTTTCGCCTCTGGAAATTTGGCTGGAGAGGAAAAAAGAAGCACGTTTATCGGCAGGGAGAAGGCCAAGGATGGGGTTTTCTATAGTTTGAAAATCTTTCTTTAGAAATCGAAAACGAGTGTTTTTCTTGTTCTTTTAGTGAATGGTTCACATCTTGGTAATGAAAAATGTTCACGTACAGTAGGGTTGTCTTTCTATGATTGCAATGTTCAAATATAGAATAAGTTACTGTCTGTTTTTTTTAAGTGGATTTTAAAAATATACATGTCAAACGATGCATACCCAAAATGAAAGCTTTTTTATTATTATTTTGAGCACCAAAATAAAAGTGAATATCAAGTGATATAGTAGCAACAGTTACTGATGCATCCCATGGCCTATCATGGCCGAGTTTAGATTCAAAGTTTTTTTTCAGACTTCTAACTTTTTTATCACATTAAAACTTTTTTACACACACAAACTTCTAACTTTTCCGTCACATCATTTCAATTTCAACAAAACTTCTAATTTTGACGTGAACTAAACACACCCTTGCTTAAATTCCATTTCGCGAAACTGAGTCAGGCTTAAATAACCGGGGGAAACAGAAAAGCGTAAAACGGAGGACGGATAAACTTAACTAATCAAGCAACCAAGGACCTATTCACTTTGATGCCAAAAAAAACCTTATCAAATTTTGGCAATGGCATAGTTGCCAAAATTTTGGCAGGATTTCTTATATATTTACCAAAATTTGGCAGCAAACTAAATGTAACCATATTTTTTTTTAACTTTATTAAAATTTGGTAAGGTTGAAAATGGCATCAAAGTGAACATGCCCCCTAAGTAAGCAGCGCCGCGCCCCTTCTAGATCCCGGCGTTTTGGTCCGTAGCTCGCTCGACGGCGACACCGGCCATCGACGACGCGGACAGATATTTCGGTCCCCGGCGCACGCGGGGCGTGAACCGGTCCAGCGCACCCGCGCCACCGGTCTCCCTCTCCTCTCCTCCCCTCCCGCGCGCCGCGAGAGCAACCTCCCGTGTCCGCTAGCTCGCTCGCGGTCTTCTCTCGCCGTCGCTGCAAATGGCATAGTACGTACACTTCTGCTCCCGCCTGGAAGGTGGCTCACGGATCGATCGGCACGCACCGGCCGTTTCCACGTACGCGACCGTTTCCGGCCGCGTCGCGCTGTTCATATGTACGCCTGCCTCGCCCGGCCGTGTCGATCGTCGTCGTGGAACTTGTGGAATAATTCGCTCAACGAAGGGGGGATCGATCGATGGACTGGACGGCGAGGTTCAAGTGGGTCGCGTCGTCGTCCCCGTTTGGAACCAAAACTGGTGCAGCTGCGCGGAAGATCTTGTTTGTTTGTTTGTTTGATTGAATGCTTCTGGTTCATGCATGTGGGTGGCCGATCACACGCTGTCTGAACCGTACAACTACGGTAGAACCGTGGTATATGCTGGTGGGGTAGGAGCCGGTAAGGTAAAGCATATGCCGCGGTTGGTACAGTGGACCGTCGTCGATCAGTGTGTGTGTGTGAGAGAGAGAGAGATGGAATGAAATACGTGCAACTCCAAGCCACAGGGGGACGTCTTTTTCCAGGATAGATAAGATAACGCAACGAATTCACGTGCTGCTGCTTGGCAAGTGGCAACGCAACGGGAAGCGACGCTTTCAAGCAAACTTGGAGCTGATCTGGAACGCCCATCTCAAACACGCACGGAAGCGGACCGGTGCACTGCACACGACTTGGTTGCGGGGGCTCCCTAGCGCGTGCGCGCGGCTAGGGAGCACCTCCCTTTGACCACATCTATTAATATATTAGTTAACACTTAACACTAATGATACTAGTAGTAATTAGAAAAGATTCTGAAAATTTTTGGGAGATCTTTTTACAAACATATTGAAAATTTTTTAAGTTAGATTTGAAAACTTTTGATTTAAGTTTTAAATTTTAAAGTCAAAATTTAAAAACTTTCAACTCAGATTCGAAAACTTTCAAGTCCAGATTCGAAAAATTTGAAAACTTTCAACTCAAATTCGAAAATGTTCACTTGAGATTTGAAAATTTCAAGGCCAGATTTGAAAATTTTCAAGTCAATATTTAAAAACTTTCAACTCAAAAAACACGTGTGCTAAAAGATTAAAAAAAGTAATACGAAAAAAGCACAAAAAACGCGAAAAGAAAAAACGCAGAAGAGAAAATGGAAAAACCGGCGCTAAAGATTGGTTAACGAAAAAAAAAAAATCTCGCGCCCGCGTGGACCTTGTGGGCCGGGAGTGCGCGCCGGCAGCGCGGGCGCGCGAGTTAGCAAAACCGATTGGGGGCCGCCGGCGCACCGGCGAAGATAGCAGGTGGCCGCCTGGCTGGCCCACGAACGGCACGACCGCGACCGTTGGGCCGCTGCCACATAGCTTATTATGGGCCTAATATCCACAGAGAAATCGGACCGGTGCACAAACTTGGGCTTCATTTTGGCCCAACAAGTCAACAACAGCTATGGTACCTTAGCTCATCATCAGACAGGGAGGCAGATGCTCGGCGACGGCAGCCGCCTCCGCCTCGACGGCTCAAGAGATTCTGCGGAAACCGCCGCCGCTTGTTCCGGGATCCTCGTGTGCAGACTGCAGGGTACCATCGCTTTGATGATGATTTGAGTTTTTCCCAAAACCAACTGTTTTTATCTCAAAACGCGAGACATTTGCAGCAATCATAGGGCAGCACCTGACGTGCGACGACAATGCAATATACTACTTCGTACACGCATAACAAAAATTGTTGTACCTTCTTCGTAAGCATTCAACAATGTTCTGATAATTGCGTGGAACTGAATCAACTGATACAATGTTCAGGGGTTGTGAGTAGCATCAGATAGATAAGGGATATACTAGTTGGTTTTCCATCGTAGAGGTTAGTGTGAGCGCGACAGTCAGCTGGCTGTCGATTGGTGAGAGTTCCGTGAAGTGCATTCTTTACATTTCATCACATATCCAACAAAATAGTGCAGCGCTAAGAAAAGTTCCTGCTTAGCTGACGATTATGCGGTTATTCTGCCTCACTGCTCATCTGGAGGTTTCGCCATTAATTCCCTAGCTTTCCTACAAAAGATTTGGACGACAAAAAATGTCAGTTATAACAACCCAAAGCGTAAAATTGACCCAAAGATGGAAGAATGGCATATAAAACCCAAAAAAAACAGTTAGAGTGTTGAGTTGCTTCAGTTGCAGTAAATGTGGGCATAATCACAACAGAATGCCAGTACTAATGGTCATGCCAGTACTCGAGCGAAACAGAAGATTACCTTAGTTCCCTCTCAATCTCGACATTCCCAGTATCTAATTTTTGCGCATCCATGAGAGCATCACACGCATGTTTGTACTCCTGGTTTTAGAGTAAATCAGGACACCGACCATAATACCAGGATCACAAAACGTTAACTGCAGTGAGTCTTACCTTGAGTAGCATGTGAGCTGCACCCTGACGGTAGCAAGCTTTTGCCCAGTTAGGCCGCATCATTCGGCATCTGTAAGCATCAGAAAGAGCACCTTCACCATCACCCATGAGCAATCTACAGATGCTCCTGTTTGCGTACAAAACTGCAGTCGGTCCGTGAGCTATTGCCTATGCTCAAGCATCAGATAAACAAATCATTCCCAAGCTTAAGAATAACATACAAAAACATTATAACAACAATAATTGATTAGCGTTAACAATCAGAAATAAGGTGCAAGAAATTACCAGATCATATATTTTTGCTGCAGCGGCGTAATTCTTCTGCTTGAATACCAAATCTGCCTGTGCCTTCAAAACGACTTTTCTACTCTCCTTCTGATGTTGATCCTAAACAACGTAAACAATAGTATCTTGATGCAAATCTGAAGTTAACTTTTGAAATTTTGAATATCAGAACATTTATTTAGGATTACAAAGCTAAACCAGTACTATTAACCAGTACTGTTAAGCCATGATCCTTCTATCTAGTACTATTAAATGCCGTTGATATGTAAGCTAAACCAGTTTTACAGCCTAACAAGCATCAAAGACGTGAAGTGGTGAAATAGAGCTCTGCAATGCAAAGTGCATGGTAAGCAACATGAAATATGAGCAGAGAGCATAGCAGGACCTTCAGTACAGAAAGATCAAAAGTGCATATCTGTATGAAACGTACCATTGGCTTTGTATTTTTGACTTTTGCATGAGCGATTATTCCATTAACACTCCAGTTTGGGACATTTGGAATTGGAGAAGTCAATGGAAATAGCATTTCAACTTCTTCCCTGCAATCACGTAATGCAGCATGCTCTATTGGCAACCAACCCAACTGCACAAGCACAACAGAATGAAGAAAAATAGTTTCATACAGCGTAATTCAGCAAGGAACCTAAAACAAACAATATTGGTGAAATCAGTGTATGGCCTATTATCACAATCTGTGGCTTTCAAGTTTCAACCAAACGACTCATTGCGTCCCAAAAAACCATGGTCTGTAGGTTCAAAGCTGGCCATGGGCTTTTTGGACATTGATATGAACTTCTATCAAAATGGTCTTTTGGATATAGGCTGGATTTGAGAACTCGTCGGTTGCTGAAAGGTCATCCATGCTTTGTACAACTCGTAAGATATACTTACACATACAATAAAATAAAAGAACACAGGTTCAGATAATCCATAGGAAACTACAAAATATGCAAATCATAAGTGCAATGTTTTTGTTAAATTAGGCCCTCTTAGGATGTGACAAGGATGAATATTAAATATGGGACACGTAAAACAAGAAAACCATTAGTGTATGATTAATTTAGTTTTAATTATTTTAAACTTGAAAATGGATTTATTTGATATTTTAAAGCAACTTCTATATAGAAAGTTTTCGCACGAAATACATAGTTTAACAATTTGAAAATTTTGCTAACAAAAACCGAGGTAAAATCTGTATCTTAATCATAAACTGACATGACCTTAGACAAAACATTAATAAAACACAAAAGAATCAGACTTATAGACCAAAGTGGAGAAGCAACAACTGACTCAGAAGAATAGAAAACATACATCATCAGGAATATTGGGGTTTGCTCCAGCCTTCAGAAGAAACTGAATGAAGTTAGTATAGCCTCCCTGCGACGCAGCAAGCATCAAAGGGGTTACAACTGTACCCTTGCCATTAACATCAGCACCAGCCTGAGAAAAGCATTGTGCAATAGAATATTTAGCTCCATAAGTTCATGGAACAAATGTCTTGAGTTAGCAAAATTAAAACACAGCATTAGTTGACCAAATATAGACTCAATAAAACACTGACCTTTATGAGTAGCTTCATACACTTCAATGATCGGTAGATAAGGGAACTCATCAGGGGACTACCGGCTCCATTATTGATAATTACGTTAGGCTGAAAGCAGAATATAAGTATTTAGCCTAAATACAGCCTGAAAGCAGAATATGTGAAAGAAAAAGGAAAAGCAATATAATGCTCTAACTTTTTTTTTCTGATTAGCGTTTGCCACTTTTTATAAGTCTAACTGTTGAAGTTAGCAACTTTCGCTGTTGAGAATTAAAGTTGCATTATGTGCATATTTTACAGACTTTTTACTACAATAGAAAAAAATATTACACATGAAACCATAATTATTATAATCAGAGTTCAGATGTAGTCAATGCCACATTTACTCAAATTTCATGAAGCCAAACTGAAGCTACTGCATTGGAATAGAAGAGATTTTAGTGCACATTTAGTGAAGTCAATATCGAACCAGAAGGTCAGCAATGAGGTAGATGAAGGTACAAATATGCCATGATGATCCTAAAGCATTTCAATCATTAAAGAGATGAGTAGATAAAAGAGCAGGATAATAGCTTATATAAGTGCCATGAATTGAACACCTAAACTCCCATGCTCTTTCCCAAAAAAACATCAGCCAACCTTATTTAGAGCATGCCAAATGGCAATTTTAGGACTTAGGAGTATTACTCAAAGGTCAGCGGTATAATAATAATCACAATGCAGGTGGAAGATGCTATGTACGCGGTGTGGCCGCGTCGATCAGGGGCCTCAGTAGCGTGTGCTACGTGTGGTATCCTAACTCTCGTCACAATAATTCATTTCATAACCAAAAAAAAAGAAAGAAAAGAAATAATCCTTTTTAAGACCTAGAAATCCCATATGATCTAAGATCCTCTATAAAATGTCAAAATAAAAACCAAAAGGATAGATTATGCACTGCAATATCTGAGAATGGGTCAATCCAAGCAAACAGAACAGTCCCATCAGTGCAGTGGCGCAGGCAGCGTGGGGGCTGGGGGGTCTATAGACCCCCTACCCCCCTAATAAATCATTAGAGCCCCCATTAAGACCCCCCTAAAATTTAAATCCATATATCTATTAAAGGGGGCTAAAATAGACTTTATCTTAGATTGTTAGAAGGCCCAAAAGGCTGAGAAGCCCCCACTATAATTTTATCCTGGCTCCGCCACTGCATCAGTGTACATCAGCTAATAAGCTAACTATCTAAGTGGAAAGCAAAACAAATATCTATCTATCCAAACTAGCAGTGAGAAAAAGGAAGAGGAAATAAGAAATAGTGGCAACTACATACATCTGCCTTGTGATCCAACAAAATCTTCAGTGTCTTATCCTTGCCATTGTTAGAAGCATGAAAGAGTGGTGTTCCAAGGCCACAGTCTATGTCAACAGGTATCCCTTTTGAAAGCAAGAACTCTGTTACCTTACAGCATCCTGCAGTGAATGAGATGGGCCATAAATCATGGGGAAACTATATAAATTGAGTTATTTGAATAAACAGTTAGTACCAGTACAATGGACAAATCACAATAGATTACATGTGAGATGTGACCGAGTATAAACAGAGCAAACCTATACAACTTTGAGTGGTGATATATAAACTAAAAGTATCTAGATTAGCAACACAACAAAAGATAACTGTGACGACATGGTTGAATTAAATGTAATCTATTAATAGTAATGCAGTATCGTAGAATCTTGTACAACAATATAATTGGTAATATAACAAGGAATTGGATAGTGTTCATATCAAGGGAGACCTGTGCCAGCAGCATGGTGGAGAACTGTGCATCCTCTAACATCTGCTTTTGTTACATCACCACCATGATCAAGAAAATACTGCACCGTAGGAACATCACCAGACTCAGCAGCGGCCATAAACGGTGTTATATCTGTAATAAACAGCACATCAGTACACTTGGCACATTATACTGCCAAAACATAGACATGGCAGCCGCCAATTTCATGAAAGGATGGTAGAGTTAGATAATAACCTTCTTTTCCAGCAATATTCACGTCACCCCCCAATTCCTCCACCAAGAACTTGCAAACATTCAGATGGCCCTGGCATGCCGCGGCGTGCAGCACCCCAATCCCATGCTTGTTAAGAGCTAAGACTGCATCCTGGGTCTTTCCTTTCTCGATCCCAAGGCTCTTTAAAATACCTTCTCGCAAATAAGAACAAAAAGAAGTCATCACAGTGAGGAAGATAATCTGCGAATGAACAGATTAACTAGGTAGAACTCGAAAAAGTGACGAATACGTGCAACGTGCAAGAACCTCACTGAGTCATGTGAACATATACTTGCCACTTGAAAAACATTTGTGTAGAGTACTACCTGCTACTCATCACGCATTACCACTTGGAGAGGTAACTGTAATAGAAAGATGATCACAACGTTGTCGCATTTATCCAACGCAATTACGCAAGGACTTGCTACGATAAAAGCCTGTCAGATTTTGCAATTTCTAGATAAAATGGCATGCATCTCCAGTAATCCATAGACCTGGCTGTTAATTCCTTCACGCAGGGTCAAAAATCCACGCAACCTAAACATAACCGAAAATAAAATGCGGGAAATTCCCAAAGGCAACGAGTGCTAGATACAGCATTTGCAGCAACGCGGCAAGCCTAAAACCCTTCCTTCCAAAATTCCATGGCCAAATCAATTAACAGTACAGCCATCGCCAAGCGCTCCACACAAGGACACACATGCATCACCCAAACCTAAGGGAGGAAAAGCACGCAACGCAGGCGCATGCAAAAGGGGGGCCAATGTATAGACGCATCGATCGGGGGGGGGGGGGGGGGGATCGACGCGGCGGAGAAGAAGGGGAGGAGGAGGAGGAGGAGAGGAAGCAAGCCTACCTTTGAGGCGTCCGAGGTTCCCGTCGAAGGCCGCCCTCAGGAGAGCGCTCTGACCTGCGAACAAACCGAGAAATCGCCATTAGACCACATGGCCGAGGAGCTAGCGACCCGATCGAGCTAGGAGGAGATGCGGAGAGGTGGGGGGAGGCTGGACGAACTGGTGCCGTCGTCGGTGGGGCGGCAGTAGACGAACGGCGCCGCCATGGCCGCGAGGAGGGAGGAAGCTTGCAGGAGAAGGAGGACGAGGAGCGGAGTGGGTGGGGGTGGGGGGTTTTGGTTTGGTTTTGGTGCACTGGACCCGGTGCACTCGTGGGCCTCGTGGACAAGGTGCACGGAGCCGTTTTGCTACACTCGCTCTCGCAGATGGATGGTCTATGAGTATGACATAGGTGGCCCATTGCACGGGGGTTGGGCCCTGTTTAGTTTTTGAAAAAAAAAATTCACACTGTCACATCGAATATTTGGACACATGTATGAAGCATTAAATGTAGATAAAAAATCAATCACACAGATTACATGTAAATTATGAGAAGAATCTTTTAAGTCCAATTGTGCCATGATTTGATAAGTAGTGCTCCAGTAAACATTTGCTGATGACGGATTAATTAGGCTTAATAAATTCATCCCGCAGTTTTCTGGTGGAATCTGTAATTTATTTTGTCATTAGACTACGTTTAATACTTCAGATATATGTCCGTATATCCGATGTGACAACCAAACCCAAAAACTTTCCCCAACTAAACAGGGCCTTAGTTTCGGGAAAGAACCGACCCCCCCCCCCCCCCCCCACCTTGGCAGAAATAAAAGAGAAAAAAACAGGTTGTTTTATGTCGAACTCTCCTAGGTTAGACTCTTTTTCTTTAGACGTAGAGAGTATATCAGTGCAGATCTTATTTATGTGCATCCCTTGCTATGACTAATCTTGTCTACAAACCTACGGTGGATTGGAGTGCAGTAGCCCCTCCCCTATCACGCACTGAAATATGTCCCCTTTACCCCTCTCTTTGCTTGCATCCATTTGATCCCAATACAACAGATCAGAGAGAAAAAAAAATCAGATCCTTCAATCTATATAGGTATCAAGTACTCCATAAATGCCCAAACAGCACCACCCCTGTTGGGGCAAACAAAATGCCAAGCCATTCGATTTAGGGATTTGCTACCCATTACAAATACACCAACAAATCAAACCCTTAATTAGTTGCCTCCAAAGTGTAGAAACGAGACTCATGGTGACGACTATATATAGCCATCTCGTCGACGGTGTTAACCTCCCGTCGGTGCCTTGGTGGATTCACGAGGAATGTACTAGGGTCTCATATTTTCGCTTATACTTATATTTATTAGTCAAAATTTAAAATTTCAACCTTAAATTTAGAGCTAATTCTAAAGGTTTTTTAGGGTTAATTGGATCCATACCATTATAATTTTATCTGTTTTGAGATATACCATTACTATTTACAAAATTGGATCCATGCCACTATTATTTAACATGTGTTTGAGATGTACCACTACACACCCTTTCAATGCAAATTCTTTTTTTTTTACCAAACTGCATACCATTACTATTTGAGATGTACCACTACATACCATTACTATTTTTTATTTTACAGACCCCTTTGCCGAGATTGTGCCCTTAAGCAGGGGCGAACCCAAGGGGGTGCTGGGTGTGCACCGGCTTACCCAGAAAAAGTGAAAAGAAATTAGGCTGCGTTCGGGAGGAGGGGTTCCTCCCCGGCACGCAAAACGAAGCACGCGTTATTACATAATTAATTAATTAATTAAGTATTAGCTAATTTTTTAAAAAATAGATTAATTTGATTTTTTAAACAACTTTCATATAGAAACTTTTGCAAAAAAATACACCGTTTAGCAGTTTAAAAAGCGTGCGCGCGGAAAACGAGGGAGAGGGGTTAGATAAGAACAGAGCCTTAGGGCATCCACAATGTGACCAAAAAGTAGTCCTTATAACTCTATATAGGTACCTTTACCATTGTGAGAGGTGGCATTAGAAAGAGCCATATGATAGGGCATCACCAATGTATATGGACCAAGTAGTCCATATAGGTGGGACCCACATAAGTGGTCTTTTGTTATTTCTATTTCCACAATGTATATAGATAGCAATTGACATTAAGATGGGACCCACACTCTAAAAAAATTACTTCCAAATGCTATAGTTCTCTCATGAAAGAAGCAAAAGGAGAGAGATAGTATATTTTAATCTATATGGGTGGTCTTTATAGCTATGGGTAGCTTATTATATGGCTCTTCCTAATGCCACCTCCCACAATGGTAAAGGTACCCATATAGAGTTATAAGGACTGCTTTTTGGTCATATTATGGATGCCCTAAGCTACCCATAGCTATGAAGACCACCCATATAGATTAAAATATATCATCTCTCTCCTCTTGCTTCTTTCATGTGAGAGAACTATAGCATTTGAAAGTATTTTTTTTAGAGTGTGGGTCCCATCTTAAGCCAATTGCTATCTATACACATTGTAAAAATAGAAATAATAATAGACCACTTATGTGGGCTCCACCTATATGGACTAGTTGATCCATATACATTGTTGATGCTCTAGATCTAGTATTAGAAAGTGCGGGAAAACAATACTGGGTGCCTCGTTGTATGAAGACCAAATCCCGAGAGCCTATACTTGCTCCACACAACCCACCATTCGAGCAAAAATGTTTGCAAGTATGATGCGTTCGTTCGTTCTCTGCCTCTTTGTTTTCGCACACAGGGTTTCTCCTTTCTCGTGCTTCTTGCGGCGTTGGCGCGGCGCCAAGGCAGCAGCGCGAGCGCGGCACATCAACCGGGCGACGAGCCAACGAGACGGCAAGGCAACAACCAACAGTACGAGGTAGCCGCCTTGCCGGCAAGGACACAGGCGCGCAGGGCGGCACCACGGCCGCGTCCAGGTCCAGCAACAGCAAGGCAACCAGGTACAGCGAAGCCACACAGTTCAGCACTAGTCTCTAAGATCCAGCCCTTCAACAGTCCAGCTAGCCTCCATGTATACCATTTCAGATTTTCAGTATTTCACTTGGAGTCTTACATTACGAGGGAAATCAATTAGAATTTGAGAGTTGAAGACATATTTTTCTGATTTGTAGGCAGAGAGCAATTTGGATTAATCACATATGAAGAGGAACATAGGGTGTTATTTCTTTCTTTAGCAAAAAGAAGGCACCAAAGAATTCAGATTCCACATCTCCTAGATCATGTACAGGTCTTCACATTTCTGATGGGATGGGGAAAATGACAGGAAATGAAAGAAGATTAGAAATGAGACTTTGCAATTGGTGTTGTTTATGATGTGAATCCAAGAGCATCTAATCCATTTTTAAAGTGAGGAAGTGGTTTATGATCCTGAACTTCAACATGATCCATCAAAGAGGATGCCCATCTTTACTATGATGTATTGTGATAAATTAAGACTAAACTTACTTTTGATTGTGTGGGCACACCCAGGATGAAAATCCTGGGTCCACCACTGCCCTCAAGGCCTCAATTTAACCACTTGTTTACTCAAGTAATCAAGTAGAGCAATACGACTGTTTACTCATATATATAATCAGGTTGAGCAGTGCCACAGCAACAAAAATATGAAAATAATAAGAACAAAGAAACAAAGAAACACAATCCATAATCCTGTTTTAGCGTTCACGAGCAAACATATAAACATAAATATGGAGGTGCCATAATCTGCCCAAGATTCTTTCCGAACATATAATTTACTGTAGCACGCAGGAGCTCACATCCTAGTCTGTTTGATGTATCCAATCTTCAAACTGGTAAAACAATTCCTCAATCTCCAGTTATATTCCTAGTTTATCAACTTCCTGCCTGAAATTAAGATTCAGAGAAATGGTTCAGTTATATTTTTTAAAAGAAGTTCATGCTTTTCTATAAACTGTTGAGAAGACGAAATAAAAACATGCAAACAAACATCGATTTTGTATAAACTGTAGCATGGGTTATAGAGGGATTCAGGACCAAGTAATTAAAGGGAGCAAGAAACGTTGGTGCTGCTAAATAACTAAATCCTAGCCACAATTATATTCATCTAAAATCATGCTCTTGCCTGATCAAGCGATCACAACGTCAATGTTGTATAAACATAAATGAGCAGAACAATTCACTTCAAACTAGGAAAATTCTGTACAACATGCAACCAAAAGAACAGTATGGCATGCATTTTGGAAACTAGACATGAAATTATTACCTTTTCATGGTTTGTCCAGACAGGTAATATGGCATTTCACTGGAGATGAAGGAGAGTCTCTCAGACATCCTTCTGGCAGTCATGTAGGTGGTGTTCTGATGAGACGAGCTTCCATTCTTAGAATAACCAGTACAATCTAGTAGAATCTTCTTCTTCATGTGGACCTTGATCATCCATGTTGTGGCTTCAGGGACAATGTAGTTGCCCTCGTTCAACAAGAAGCAAACGGTGTAAGGGTTTTCCATGTCAACAATAGGGAATTCTGGTTGGACATTTGGAAGACGGTTTTCACAATCGAGGTCCCAAAGTTGGGCAGCATCCAGTGTGGCATCTTCTCTCCATGTTTCGTCCTCGCACCACGACCACAGGGTTATGCTGAAACTGCCACCACATTGGTTGATATTGACGAACTTGATGCCATGGTGGGTGGCACACACATTACGGGAAGCTTCAGGGCATCCTCGCCCACGCTCACTGTCATAAGGGTTCCCCATAACCGGATCGACCGGAAGTGGTACATACCATAGAGCAGGCTCCTGTGGGTCTCCTCCTGGATGTGCCATTTTGGCAACAATCATCCCTCTCAAGTAGTCCACCCAGATCAAGTAGCGACGTCGGTAGGATAACACTGAATCAGTTGACCACCAGCCGGCACCATGGATATGGTCAATCCGCACATCCCTGAAGACTCTCCAGTCGTCGGAGCCAGAGAAAAACATGTAGATGTTAGCTGCAGAAGGTTGGTATGACCTTCTCTCCATCTCGGCCACAACGAACGAATCCTTGCTGCAGGACAGAACACCCATGGCCACCCTACTCATGATGCGTGGCCGAGGATTGTCTCTGCCCGAAGCCCCCTTCCAGTAGCAAACGGGCAGCCGCATCAAGGAGGGTTCCCCGCTGGCCTTGGCCTTGTAGACGAAGTAGTCGATGTCGATGGGGCGAGGGCACTTGGCGGTGGAGATGATCTCGAGCAGCACGATGTTTGCCGTGCGCAGCGATGACGTAAGGGTAGGACGTGGTCCCCTCCGATGGGCGGGGCCCTTGCGGCCAGTCGAGGGTGAGGAGGGAGGTCTCCGGCGGCACCGCGAGCTCGAACGAGACGGAGATCTCCTTGCCGCCGGAGGTGTGGGAGGCCGCCGACGTGGTGCGGTCGCCGCGGAAGGAATCCCTCCGGGCACCGACCCGATTCAGGATCACCCAGGTTGGGTTGGAGTCGCCGGCGCCGTCCAACGACAGGGTTGAGGAGGACCGCTTCGGCCGCCCGTGGCCGCCGGGAATCTCCGTCTCCTTGGTCGGCGGCGTTGGTTCGCGATGGGATGCGTCGGCCCTGGCCGGTGATGGCCGGTGTACGGCCCGCGAACCGTCGGACGATCCCTTGCGCCGCCTGTGGCTGGGAATCCGTGCCCCCGTCCCCGTCTCCGTCTCCGTGGGGATCCGCATGGCGGCGGCGGCGGCGAGCGTTTGGTGTTTGGTGCGCGAAAGGGGAAAACAAAGGCGAGAGAAGCCGCGATCAGTTTTCGGCTCGGGCCCGAAAGTTGGCTCGTTGGGGTTAAATACACTCTTCATTGCAACCCCATACGGATACGGGGTGACACTGTCCGATTGATTTTCTTTTTTTTTATTTTTGTTTATCAGCAGAATTCCTGACCGTTCATCTACAAGATTGGTGCTTTATCCGGGGTCGCCATTTTGCATAGATAGAACCCCGTTTTGTCTCCCCGTTCCTCCTCCTCTACTCTACCTAAGCGAAACGGTATATTTAAAAAAAAGTAATTTGTGAATAAAATTTTTATAAATGTGTTTTTAGTAATCTAAAAGCAAAGGCTAAAAAATAAACTTTGATAAAAAAGGGTTAATTGGATCCATGTTTTGAGATATGCCATTACTATTTGCGAAATTAGAACCATGCCATTATAATTTAACATATATTTAAGATGTGTCACTACTTACCCTTTCAATGCAAATTCTAAATTTTTCGGACCAAACTGCCCTCGTCTTCTTCCTCCATCTCTCCTTCGTTCCCCTCTATTCTCTCTTCTCTCACCTCCGGCAAACTGAATCATTTATTCTAATTTGACATGGCCTTGGTTATTAATCGTTAACTATGCGCAATTGTGCAATTAATGTGCATACATAATTTACATGTCTAGCCATGCATTTTTTTTGACGCTGAGCCATGCATTGACGAGAAGAGTTCAATTTATCTGAACACATCGCTGAGATTAGCTTGCTCATTGACCTGTTACTGCCGCAGGCAGAGGCATCCATGACGCTGCGCTGGAGCTCAAGCAGCAGCAGCAACTGCGGCGAAGCTCCGGACCCACTCCCTCCGCGGAGCTTATCGCCATCGACGACCATCCCTGGCCTTACGGCAAGTGCTGATGCGTGCGGCTTGCCTAAGGTGAGAAGAGAGGGGGGAATGAAGGAGAAGATGAGGGCAGTTTGGTAAAAAAAAAAGAATTTGCATTGAAAGGGTATGTAGTGGTACATCTCAAACACATGTTAAATAATAGTGGCATGGTTCCAATTTCGTAAATAGTAATGGTATATCTCAAAACAGGTAAATTTATAATGGTATGGATCCAATTAACCAAAAAAAAATAAGGATGGGATTCTGTTAAGCATGTGATGATTTGTGAATTGGTCAATTCATATCAAAATGTTGGGATCCTGGATAAATGGATTCATAGATGGGAGTAGCTTTACATGGTAGTGCTGCACCGTATCCTTTCATAATCTTCTACTACGGTACTGCTGCATCACATTCGAATCAACTTCATATTGGTACTTCGGCGACTTCTGTGATCGAGGCCTCGAATCTTTTGTAACAGTTTTAGCGTTGCCGAGCTTCACCGGCCATGCGTTGCAGCGATGTGAAATGTTACTATCAATCGATGGCTACTCCACAATTGATGATCCCATCTGCACTCGTATTCACACTCTTTCCATTGATCAATGATATCAACCGCATTGAACCGACCATATCATTATAACTCTATTGTTTCTAAAAAATAATGGCTTATTAGTAACCCAAAAAAAATTATAGATAAAACTTAGTAGCATTCAAAAGAAAATGCCATGAAATAAACTAAAAATAAAATCAATTTTAAAATTAAGTTTTAAAATTTAAATTTTAGCTTATAAGTATAAGCGAAACGCTAGGGCTCTTTACTCCTGAGAATTGATGAAAGAAACAAAAAATAGATGTTTATGAAATAATCTTCAGGCCTTCCTCTCAATTCATTCCAGAACAATTCCAGTCAAAAAAAAAAAATCATTCCAGAACAAAATTTCCAGAATTCCCTTGCGTGATAGCAGCATGCGTCATAGCAGCATTAAACACCTGGAAGCAGAGAAAAAACACAATATTTTAACCAACCAAGTTTCAACTCTTGGAAATGAAGATTCACTGATCATGTGCTTCTACAAGCTCACAGAATGAAAGGAATTCTGGAACAGATCCAAACTCTTCCTTAATTGTCCCTTCGCCCCTTCTAAAGCTAGCCTTTCCTTTCCAATCTTAGTACAGTTTTCTTTTTTTTTCCTTTTCCTGATGTACTTTTTATCTTTTAACATATTACTACCACAATAGGGGTTCCCCCTACTTATTTCCCCCCAAAAACAGAATAGAGGGCTATACCACAACGAGGGATTACTGGTAACTGGGGGCAAGTCCCCCACCATTTTGATTTGGCTAAAGAAAGAACCAGAAAAGCAAAAACTACATCAAACATTACAGCACATGAAAGGAGCAGAGAGTTCAGAAAAATGTTTTCTTACCTTAGTGCTCAGACTTACATTTTTTGGAACTACGCCTCCGCGAACTGTTCTTTTGGGTAGAGTGACTTCTCTTTCTTTTCTTGGATGGGTTACCAGAGGTGCTGCTGTTACAATAACTTGAACACCTTTGAGATATTTTTCTTTTGCAACTAACTGAGTTCCTTCTTTTTCTTTTCCTTGGTGAGGAACCAGAAGAGCTACTGTCTGAAGAAGAACTGCAAGAGGAGCTACTGTCTGAAGAAGAACTGCAAGAGGAGCTACTGTCTGAAGAAGAACTGCTATAGCTAGAGCTACTGCCCGAAGACAAGTCACTGATGTAGGGCTCTAGAGCAGAGCAGGTCATTAACCTAAATAAAAAAAATCTTTTAGATTAAATTAATTTAAATTAACCTATATAAAAGAAAATAATAAGCTAAACTAATTCAACTAAAATATACATACGCGTATATTATATCAAATTTTTCTTGAATGAACATAACCATAACTTCAGCAAGAAAATCTCCCAGATACTTTGGCACCATTAGCTCAACCCCGCTATTACACTCAAACCATTGATAGGCTTCATAAATGGAATCAACTAACAAATCAATCTGCAAAAAATAAGATTCATGTTATTATTCCTTTCTCTCTCTCTCTCTCTCTCTCTCTCTCTCTAATTAATAATTACAAACATGAACTTTATGGGGTTATAATCACAAAAGAAACTATGAAATTATTATTAGAAACATGAGCCAAGATTAAACTTACCCACGAATGTTCTGTCGCATGAGTGTTATAATTTCTCACCAAATTAAAAGCCCCCATACCATTGGAATTGTATGTGATACTTTTTTTTTTTGCCCTTCTACAATCACATCGCGAAACAATGGAACATATATCAAATCATTGATCAAATTTGCTGGTAGCTTAAACTTGTTTGCAACTGCTCTGAAACGCAGTTTCTCATCTTCATGCCAACCTTCATAATTCCTTTTAATTTGATATACCAAATTCACTCGGTTCAGAGACAAGAACAATGACATATGTAGGTCAAAAACAAGTTGATGTTCCACCGTAAAAACGTCCACAGCTAAAGCATCAAACATCCGCAGAAGGTGCAGCAAGTAGGGAGGATGACCATTCTTTCAGACAAACATCTCTCTTATCATTGAAGCCAGCTTGGTGCAGTCATGATGCAGCCTGTGTGAGTTGAGCTTTTTCCACGGTTTTTTCTTTGTTCTAACTCTGCCACGGACCACTTTGAAACTATTCATGTCAAAGATCCCATCCCATGATTTCCCAGCAACAAATAATGTAGTGAACAGGTGTATCAAACTTGAAAGAATGATGCATCCCAGTTCAGTTAATTCTACACTAGTTGATCCATCTGGCAGTTTAACAGTCTTTAAGAATTCCTCCCCATGCTTGAGATAAAACTGAGATAGTGTTTTAGACTTTCTTTGACCATGGAACCTTTTTCTATGATGAAGCTTTCTTCCACCATGGAACCTTCGTCCACACCACGAAGCCTAGCGCGCATACAAATATTGGAGTCCTTTTCTATACCATAAGATGATAATGGCTTTCCTGCTTCTATTGTACTCAGATCATACATGAAGAAGTACCCAGAGATATCTAGATGCATCCGTTGCTCTACCTCCTCTCTTAAGAACTCTACATCTTTGTTGGTATCAATCTGCAATGATAATGTTCCATGTGGATGTTTCACAAAAACCTGGATAAATATTATAAACATCTTGAAGTTAAAAACATATGATGATATCTTAAGTATACATTTAAGTAACTAAAAGGAAGTATCAGCAATCAACATTCATATTGCATGCTCTAATAATAAGGATACTTAAAAACATATGATGATATCTTAAGTATACATTTAAGTAACTAAAAGGAAGCATCAGCAATCAACATCCATATTGCATTCTCTAATAATAAGGATATTTTGGTAACACTTACTTGTGTTTTTTTCATAACAGATGAAACATTTGGAGGTTTGTCTCCATAACTTGTAGTAGGCTTCTCATGATGTTCATCCTTGGACTCCATATCCTACAGATGGGAGGTGAAAAAAAAAACTTGAAATAAGAATTCATTGATAGTACAAGGAAATAGAGCTGAATAGATTAATTTGTGCCAAATAAGAAACCATAGAGCCAACACCATTTGGAATAAACAACGTTATCACTCCCAAGCTTAAGAAGAACGCATGAAAACTTTATTTCAACAGTCATTGATTTCCATTAATTTAATGCAATCCAAAGTGGATATTTGAAGTTTGAATAGCAGAACATTTATCTAGGATGATTTCCATTTATAAAGAAACTTAGCATTTTTATCTCCAACATTCTTCATAATTTTGTGGTTAGGCCTGTGGCATTCTTATGACGCAACTCAGGTGTGCTTGATGATATCAATCACTAAAAAAAACATCTAATTTTCACAATAACGTATGGAAAAGCCTGTGCATTAAACAATATTTAGTATGGAAAGACCAAAAGATCATTACTGTACATAAGTACATAACGTACCGTTGGCTTTGTATCTTTGAATTTTGCATGAGATTATTCCATTGATATTCCACTCTGGGACATTTTGAATTGGGGAAGTCAATGGAAATAGCATTTCAACTTCCTCCCTGAAATCATGTAATGCAACATGCTCTACTGGCAACCAACCCAACTGCACAACAGAATGAAGAGAAGTCATATCATACAGCGTAATTCAGCAAGGAATCTAAAAGACACCAAAATTGGTGAACGCCAGATTAAATTCAGAGTACAAATTATCACAAACTGTGGCTTTCAACCAAACAACTCCATATGTCCCCAAAAAAACCATGGTGTGTAGGTTAAAAGCTGGCCATGGGTATTTTGGATGTTGAAAAGGCCTTTTGGATATAGGCTCGATTTGTAGAGTCATTGGGCACTAAAATGTTATCCATGCTTTACACAAACTTTTTGTACTCGCAAGATATACTTACACATAAAATAAATAAAGAACACAGGCTCTGGTAATGATAGGAAACCACAAAGTGCACCTTTTGGTATAAATATTCAAATGATAAGTGCAATACAGCTAGCATAGTCAAAGCAGCCTCAACTTATAATCATGAGCCAACCTTACTTCTAGAGAAGGCCAAATTAAATGGCAATTTTAGGAGCTAGGATAATCCTTGAGGGTAAGAGATATAATAATAATCACAATAATTCATTGCATAACATAATAAAGAAAAATCCTTTTAAGACCTGGAAATATAACTTTTAAATCACATCATCATATGATCTAAGATCCTCCATAAAATGTCAAAAGTAAAAAACCAAAAGTATGGATTATGCACTGCAATATCTTGGAATGGGTTAGTCCAAGCAAACAAAGCAATCTCATGCAAACACGCATCAGTGTACATCAGCTATAATCTAACTATCTAAGTGGAAAGCAAAACAAATATATATCTATCCAAACTAGCAGTGAAAAAAGGAAGAGAAAATAAGAAATAGTGGCAACTACATACATCTGCCTGGTGATCCAACAAAATCTTCAGTGTCTTGTCCTTGCCATTGTTAGCAGCATGAAAGAGTGGTGTTCCAAGGTCACAATCTATGCTGACAGGTAATCCTTTTGTAAGCAAGAACTCTGTTACCTTACAGCATCCTGCAGTGAAATGCAGTGAATGAGATGAGCCATAATCATGGGAAAGAAGTATTATACGAATTGAGCTATGCGAGTAAACAATCACCAGTACAACAGAAAACTGGCAACATATTACATGTGACCAAGTATAAATAGAGCAAACTTATACAACTTTAAGTGGCGATACATAGAAACTAAAAGATACCTAGATTAGACACACAAGAAATGATAACTGTAAAGTTATGATTGAATAAACGCCATCAATAGTATTGCAGTATTGACATATTGTGTAGAGCCTTGTGCAACAATACAATTGGTAATATAATAAGTAACTGGATATCGAGGGGTACCTGTGCCAGCAGCATGGTGGAGAACTGTGCATCCTTTATCATCTGTTTTTGTTACATCACCACCATGATCAAGAAAATACTCTACAGTTGGAACATTATCAGGCTCTGCAGCGGCCATAAATGGTGTTAAACCTGTGATAAACAGCACATTAGTATATACCCACACATCATATTACCAAATGTAGACATGGAAGCCAGCAAACTCACGAAAGGATGATTGAGATAGATAATGACCTGCTCCAGCAATATTCATGTCACCCCCAAATTCCTCCACCAAGAACTTGCAAACATTCAGATGGCCCTGGCAAGCCGCAGCGTGCAGCAACCCGATCCCAACCTTGTTAAGAGCTAAGATTGCATCCCGGGCCTTCCCTTTCTCAATCCCGAGTCTCTTTGTAGCACCTTCTCCCAAAGAAAAACCACAAAAACGCCATTACACTAAGGAAGAGAATGGACAGATTAACTAGTTATAGCCTATAGAAGCCTAGAACATGAAAAGGGAATGGCTAATGTGTGCAATTCGAAACAACCTCATTGAGTCATGTGCACCTATAACCTGTACTTTGCGACTTGAAAACATTTATATACCAGACTATACATCACATATTCACACTTGGACAGGTACAGGAATATGAAGTAGAAGCTGATAACAACGCGTTGTTGCATTTATCCAGCACAAGGGCTTGATACAATTAAAGCCTCAGATTTTTTGCAATTTTTAGATAAGATAAGTTGGAAACATCCGCTAATCCACAGGACAAAGTGTTGCGGCCTTCACGCACGATCAAATCCAGGCAGCCATAGCATCACGGAAAACAAAATGCGGCAAAATTCCCAAAAGCAACAGCGCAGCGCTCATGCAAAAACCCATCAATACGACCATCGCAAGGCACAAGCGCAACACGATCGATCGAGTACACAAGCGACGACAAGGGAGGCCGGAAAAGCACACGCAGGAACATGCAAAAAGGGGGCCATGTATACAAACATCGATCGGGTGGGATCGACGCGTCGGAGAAGAGGAGAAGTCCCAAGTTCCCGTAGAAGGCCGCCCTCCTCAGGAGAGTGCTCGCACCTGCGTACAAACCGAGAAAGATCGCCGTTAATTAGAAGCAGGACGAAGAGAGCCAACCAAGAGGTTAGAGAAGGTGCGGGATCTGGACGTACCGGTGGTGCTGAGGTAGACGAACGGCGGCGGCGGCGGCGGCGGCGCCATGGCTCGCCGCTCGCGGCGAGGAGCGGGGGATGGAGGAGGGAGGGATGGGTGGGGGAGAAAGCTTGCAGGAGAAGGAGGAGCCGAGTAGGTGGGGGGCTTTGGGGCGTGGGTTTTGCGGTCTACTGGACCCGGTGCACAGAGCTCGTGCTCGTGTCGTGTCGTGTCGTGTGGACCTTGAGCTCTCTTGAGTGTACCAAGACCCGGTGCATGGAGGGAGCCGTTTGCTCGGTCAGGAGGTGGGAGAGTTTTTTTTTTCACTTTTTGAACAATAGGCGAGGGAGTAGGAGACTTTGGCCTGTTCACTTTGATGCCATTTTCAACCGTACTAAATTTTGGTAAAATTGTCAAAAAAAAAAGTGGTTATATTTAGTTTGCTGCTAAATTTTGGTAGGATTTCTTATATAGTTACCAAAATTTGGTACCCTTGGAGACATAGTAAAAAAACCAGAGCGGCCCGGCGGTTCGACCGAAAAAAACGGGAACCAAGGACCTCGCCGGTTCGGTTTGCTTCCGGCGAACCGGCTGAACCGGGCGGCTTTTGTCCAGTTTGCTTCAAGGACCGTTCATGCAGTCGACCCGGTGAGAACCGGCTGAACCGGGCGGCTTTTGTCGAAAACCGGTGAACCGGCTGATTTTTGAACCGGCGGTTCGATTAGTGGGCCAAAGAGATAGGGCATGCCTTGTGGGGGATCGAACCTGGTTGGCTTGGTTACAAGCACTCACGCGTTACCATTGGGCTACACTGCTATACTTGTTTAGATGACCTAGTGAAATGATATACACGATAGTAACTAGTAGTCCGGTTCTGCAATTGACCCGGATGAACCGACGGTTGGACCACTGACCCGATGACCCAGCAGCCGCGACGGTTCAAGTACCGGTTTGGTTTTTTCTACTATGCTTGGAGAGACCATAGTTATTAGGACTGGATCGGATGTTGAACCGGTCGTAGCCTTAGTTCACGGTTTGATTGGTCCGACCGATTGAACCGTCGGGCCAACACGGTTTGAATAAACTTAGATACATAGTCTAACCACACAAGCATGCATAGCTCACTGGTGGGGTTCCTTGAGTCTAAAGGGGAGGTTGAGGGTTCGAACCACCTTTTTCTCCTATTTTCTTCCCTCTCCCTCACATTTCAAACCGCGGTTTTTACGCTCGCTCTCGCAATAAGATATAGTCCCTATTTACCCATGGCAATTAAGGATAGACCATGAGTGATAAATTTTAACTGCTATAGCTTAAAAGTGACAAAGGTGCCCATCGGTTGGCTTATTTATGGAATAAGCCAGACGGCATATCTGTGTAATAAGCCACCGTGTTTTGTGTTTTGTGCGCTCGCACGCAAACACATGGCATCATCATTTGGCTTATTTAGGAAAAAACCAAACAACATATTTACTGAAAATGTCAATTAGGCCTAGAGGGGGGGTGAATAGGCTAATTCAAAAAATTCAATTAAAAGCGGAAGCAGTAATTTTCGGATATTTTTGAAATTTTCAGATATATCCGAAAATTTTCGGAGTCAGCACAAATAGCAAAGTAAATCCTAGATCTAGTTGCCTACAACAAGAATATGCTAGCACAAACAGTAACTAGACCTATAGCGGCTCAAACAAGCAAAGCTAGTGGAGAGGGAGGAAGTAAAGTCACCAAAGATGAAGCTCACGAAGTTGTTCCCGAAGTTCGAATCCTTAGGGGATTCTACTCTCCGTTGAGGAGCTCACTAAGAGCCGGGTCTTAGCTAACCCTTTCCTCCGAGAGGTTGCACTAAGCATTCCTCCTTCCACTAAGGGTGTCTCTTCCCTTTCGGAGGTGAGATCCGACATTCACAAACTTCTCCTGGCCAATCACAAGTAGATCGGTGGCTCGGGAGCGACACCTAGCCACCTAGGAGTCCTCAACCTCCAAGAGTAACAAATGAAGCAAAGAACTCCCAGAGATGATGCAAGTGCTCACAAATCTTCACGAAGACAACAACAAGCACTCGCACAAACTCGAATCCACAACTCTCTCACACACACACCAAATCCAAATCGCACACGGGTGAGAGGGGAAACAAGAAAGCAAGGCTCAAAAGTGCTAGAGAGAGAGCAAGCCAAGGGCATAAATGATTGGAATGGAACCAGCAGCACTCACAAGTGAGGGGAGGGGGCTATTTATAGCCACAGCCCAAATCCTGCCCATTATGCACAATAATTGAGATTTTCGGATATTCCGAAAGATTTTTGGACATGTCCGAAAATTCTAGCTCAGCACCAACAGCGAAGTCAACGAAAGATTTTTCGGACATTCCGAAAACTTTTCGGACAAGTCCGAAAATTTCTAGTACTACAAAACATCGTTCTGGATGTTTTCGAAAAAGTCCGAAAATTGCTTTCGGACAAGTCCGAAAATATACAGAAGAGATTTTTGACTTTGCTGAAGTTTTTCGGAAACTCCGAAAATCAATTTCAGAAAAGTCCGAAAATAAACAGAACCACATTTGCCTTCACAGTCATTTTCAGAAAGTCAGAAAATGTTTTTCGGACATATCCAAAAATTCCCAGAAGCGAAAATTGGTTCTGTGCATTTTCGGAAAGTCCGAAAATGGCTTTCGGAAAACTCCGAAAATTTCCAGAACACACCAAACTGAGGAGAAACACTTTTAAAAATTGATTTTGAGCACTTTGATCACTCCTCATATGTCAATGTATCATCCCTCTTAATAGTGCGTCATTCCTATTGACTCAAACGAAAGAAAAAGGTACAATATACCATTTGCTCATTTGCCGCATCACACACATCAATGTTTTCGGCGGGATATGCATTACGCTAACTCATTGAGGACATAACAACATTCACATTTGCTTAAATAAAAATGTTAGTCCTCTCTAATCGTATTGTAATTAATCACCAAAATCATTAGGGGTATAGATGCACTTTCATTTACAATGGAAAATAATTCGTGAATAAAATATTTATATACGTGCTCTTAGTGATTTAAAAGAAAATACCAAAAAATAAACTACAATGAAAAAAAAAACCAAAATCAACTCCAAATTTAAGGGTGAGAAATTCAAATTTTGGCTGATAATCATAAGCATAAATGAAAAGACGAGACTCGCAGTGAGAAAGTGATATATCACAATTCACATGTAGGACGAGCTGCGTCTGCCCACAAACCCACATGTTGTCCGCTGGGCTATTTACAACCATTCCCACCACCCCACAAGCAAACCCACGTATCGTTTACATCATATACTGCCCTTGAACATCAACGGCAATAGCTCAAGGAATACATTCATTTGAGGTCCTCATCTTAATGTTGAGTTCGTATTACATCATTAAAACGTAATATAAGAAATGTTGAGCCATTATCTTTAAAAACCGGGTTACATAATATTAGATCCTAAAACAATATGGGCGATAGTTTTAGTTGATATGGCATCCTAGTTAGGAAAAAAAACACGTGAAAGCATGTAAGTGGATTTGCACCTTAACGGTAGATTTGTGATAATGGAGTCTCTAAAACTATAGTTTTATGAGACAATTTCTTAAATCTATAGTTTTTTTTTGATAGATTGTGCAAAATACCTATAGTTTGTGAAATTTACTCTTTATTATATTTTGGGATGAATGAGGGCCTGTTTAGTTAGGGAAAGAAAATTTTTAGGTGTTACATCGGACGTTTAACCGGATGTCGGAAGGGGTTTTCGGACACGAATGAGAAAACTAATTTCATAACTCGCCTGGAAACCGTCTGACGAATCTTTTGAGCCTAATTAATCCGTCATTAGCATATGTGGGTTACTATAGCACTTATGACTAATCATGAACTAATTAAGCTCAAAAGATTCATCTCACGATTTTTCTCCTAACTATATAATTAGTTTTTATTTTTATCTATATACTAATGCTTTATGTATATGTTCAAATATTCAATGTGATGTTTTTTTTTAAAAAAATTTGTGAACTAAAGAGGCCCTGAACTCATGAATGTATACTTCTAGCGGGAGAGGAGACCGAACAAATGGCTCTATATGAACCGGGGTCTACCTACACACGCCCCACGAGTGCACCCGGTCCAGTGCACCAGCAAAACCCACGCCCATCGTCGTGTTTCCGTACGAAGCTACGATGAGTAGTAAAATCGAGGAAGGCCAAACACCCCCATGGGCCCACCCACCCACGCACCCCCAAGCCAACACAACGCTAGCTCCTCGCCTCCTCTTCCTCCTCCCCACCCCACCCCACCCCACCCCACCCCACCCGTCTCTCCTCGCGGCGAGCCATGGCGGCGCCGTTCGTCCGCCCGCCGCCCGACCGACGACGGCACCGGTTCGTTCAGCCTTCCCCCCCGCCGCACCTCCTCGTAGCTTGATCGTCGCTTCGTCGGGGGGCTCCGGCTTGCTCCTCGGCCTGTGTCTAATGGTGATTTCTCGCTTTGTTCGCAGGTGCGAGAGCTCTCCTGGGGGGCTGGGGGTTGGGGCGGCCTTCGACGGGAACCTCAGACGCCTCCAAGGTTGCTTCCTCTCCTCATCTTCTCCTGGACCCGATCGATCTGTGTAGGCATGATGGGAAACTATTCTAAACATATATTCTTTGCTATTTACGTGCCACTCGAATGGTTATAATTTTTCTAAAAGAATTTAATAAGATAGATGTGATAGACCTACGTTAACTAGCTATAATTTAATTTGTTTTTCTCGTTGAGTCTTGTAGAAGTTGAATTTTAACTTTCATGTTTATTATGAAGTGATATATCACATTAACCTATCTTCTCAATTTTTTTCGTAACTATTAGATAGCATGCAGACAACGAGGGGATGCCCTTTCGCATGCTCCTGTGTGCTTTTCCGCCCTTAGGTTTGAGTGATGCTTGTGTACTTGTGTTGCGTTTGCATGCGATGGTTGTATTGTTGATTTGAACATGGAAGGAAAGGTTTTTGCCTAGCTGCGTTTCAGCATCTAGCACTCTCGTTGCCTTCAGAACTTTGCCACATTCTATTTTCCGTGTTGCTAGGCTCTCTAGATGGATTTGATCGTTTGTGAAGGCTTTTAACTGTTTAATTCCCAGGTCCATGAATTACCAACTTATCTTATCTAGAGATTGCAAGATTTGAGGCTTTTGCCCTAGCAAGTCCTTGCATTTGATAAATGCGACAAATGAGTGATTATCCTCTATTACATTTACGCCTCCAAATGTGAATGTTTGTGATGTGTAGTCAGGTAGTAATCTGAACAAATGTTTTCAAGTTGCAAATTACAGGCTTACAGAGACTCAGTGAGTGTATAGGTGCACATGACTCAGTGAGGATCTTGCGCATTACACATATTTGTTACTTTTCTTTTCGTGCTCTAGGTAGTTAATCCATCCATTCTATTCCTCAATGAGATGACGTTTATTTTATTTTTTTTTCTTTAGGAGAAGATATTATAAAGAGCCTTGATGTGGGGAAAGGAAAGACCCGAGATGCGGTCTTAGCTCTTAGCAAGGATGGGATCAGGTTGCTGCATGCCGCAGCATGCCAGGGCCACCTGACTGTTTGCAAGTTCTTGATGAAGGAATTGGGGGGTGACATCAATATTGCTGGAGCAGAAGGTCATTATTTTTTCTAACTCTATCACCCTTTCGCAAAATTAGGGTTGCCATGTCTACGTTTGGTAGTATGATGTGTGAAGTATACCAATGTGTTGTTTATTACATGTTTAACACCGTTTATGGCATGTGCCTAGTTTGGTGATGTTCCTACTGTGAAGTATTTTCTTGATCATGGTGATGATGTAACAAAAACAGATGATGAAGGATGCAAAGTTCTCCACCATGCTGCTGGCACAGGTCCCCCTTGATATTTAGTCCTTCTTATATTACAATCGTATTGTTGTACAGGCTCTATAATACTGCAATACGTGAATGGAGCATGTTTCAATCACAGCTTCACAGTTATCATTTCTTATGTGGCAATCTAGATACCTTTAGTTTCTATATATCACCACTCAAAGTTGTATAAGTTTGCTCAGTTTATACTTGATCACATGTAATCTGTTGCAAGTTGTCCGTTGTACCGGTCATTGTTTACTCACATAACCCAATTTATATAGTCTCTCTCCCTGGATTTATGGCTCATCTCATTCACTGCAGGATGCTGTAAGGTAACAGAGTTCTTTCTTTCAAAAGGAGTACTTGTCAACATGGACTCTGGATGTGGAACACCCACTCTTTCATGCTGCTAACGAGGGCAAGGAGAAGACACTGAAGATTTTGATGGATCACTAGGCAGATGTATGTAGTCGCCACTATTTCTTATTTCCTCTTCCTCCTTTTCACTGCTTGTTTGGATAGCTAGATGTTTGTTTTTCTTTTCACTTAGATTGTTTGGTTATTAATTAGATGATGTACACTGATGCATGTTTGCATGGGATTGTTTTGTTTGCTTGGACTGACCTGTTCTTAGATATTGCAGTGCATAATCAATCCTTTTGGTTTTTATTTTTTGATATTTTTTATAGATGATCTTTTTCACTGCTTGTTGGACAGCTAGATGTTTGTTCTGCTTTCCACTTAGATCGTTGGGTTATTAATTAGATGATGTACACTGATGCATGTTTGCATGGGATTGTTTTGTTTGCTTGGACTGACCCGTTCTTAGATATTGCAGTGCATAATCAATCATTTTGGTTTTTATTTTTTGAATTTTTTTATAGATGATCTTAGATCATATGATGATGTGATCTAAAATTTGGATTTCCAGGTCTTAAAAGGATTTCCCTTCTTATGATACAAAATGAATTATGGTGATTATTATACATCTTGACCTTTAGTAATACTCCTAAGTCTTAAGATTACCATTTGGCATGCTCTGAACAAGGCTTGGGTGATGATTTTGGCGGAAAGAGTGAAAAATTGGGCATTCAATTCATGACACTAATAAAAGTTATCCTGCTCTATGAGCTATTCAACTCTTAATGATTGAAATGCTTTTGGATTTTCATGTCATGTTTTGACCTTCATTAACTTCACTGCTGATCTTCTGGTTTTATTTTGACATCACTAAATGCGAACTAAAATCTCTTCTAATGCGGCAACTCCAGCTTGGCTTCATGAACTCTGAACTCGGATTTATAAAAATTGGCAAACGATAATCAGAAAAAAAAAACAGTTAAAGCATTGTATTTCTTTCCTTTTTCTTTCACATATTCTGCTTTCAGCTTATAATTTTCATATTCTGCTTTCATCCCAACGTAATTGTCAACTATGGAGCCTGTAGTACCCTTATAAGTGCTCTTGACTGCCGTTCATTGAAGTGCATGAAGCTACTCATCAAGGCCAGTGTTTTATCTAGTCTGTATTAGTTCAATTACTGCCGTGCTTTTATTTTGCTAACTCAAAACATGTTCCACAATGCTTTTCATGATCTCAGGCTGGGGCTGATGTTAATGGCAAGGGTACAGTTACTGGAGCAATCCCTAATATTCCCGATGGTGTAAGTCTGTTATTCTTGGAGTTCTGTTACAGCTCTGATTATTTTACCAACAAGTTGAGGCTACCTTGACTTATCCATAGACAATCCTAAGCCATAGAGATAGCTTTCATGACCTTCCATTTGAACATTTATACCAACAATGCATTTTTGTAGATTTCTATGGATTATTGACTCCTTTTTCTTGTATTTTATTTTATTTTATGTGCGAGTATATATATTGTGAGTGTGAAAAGTTCGTGCAAATCATGGATGCCCTTATAGTGACCAGTGTGTCCACAAATACAGCCTGTTTCTACTGTTTTTCCTTTTTTGTAAGAAAGTCATGTCATGGTGTAAATGTCCAAAAATCCCACGCCCAGCTTTTAACTAATGCCATGGTTTTTTGGCAAACAATTCCAGCTTTCACCAGTTTTGGCATTTTTAGGTTCCTTGCTGAATTATCTTGTATGAAATGAAATGACTTTTCTCCCTTCTGTCGTGCAGTTGGGTTGGTTGCCAGTAGAGCATGTTGCATCACGTGATTGCAGGGAAGGAGTTGAAATGCTATTTCCATTGATTTCCCCAATTCCAAATGTCCCAAACTGGAGTGTTGATGGAATAATTTCTCATGCAAAGGTCAAACATACAAAGCAACACAGTAAGTTATGTATAGTTGCTCTTTTCATACTAAATTTTGTTTGATGCTATGCTCTCTGCACATATTTTCTGTTGCTTTCCATGCACTTTGCATCACAGAGCTCTATTTCACCGTCTCACTCACGTGGTTACCTGATGCTTGTTAGGCTGTAACACTGGTTTAAATTACATATCAACAACAGTTAATAGCACTAAAGAGAAGGATTGTCTGTGCTCTGTTATCATGCATATTCCTTTGAAGCAGATCCTTTTTGTCCCCTGGCTTTGCGAGTAATTGTTAAGCCTTCAATTTTGCTGGAGTACTTGATAACCTGACTTTAAGGTCTGTTCCAAATAAAAGTATTTATTAATAACTATAAGTGGCATCTTGAGCTCTGATTTGGCTGGCATATGCAAATCCTGCTCATTTGTCTTAAAGGAGAAAGGCAGCTCATTATTCAGACATTTCAGTGCCCAATGAGTTCTGACATTGTCATTTTCATACATTTCTCTCGCATGGAAGAAAATGAGGGAACCATGGGCATCATTGTCTGTTACCATTTTGACTTTGCTTTAATCATTAAGTTTTCATGACTTGCACGATTCTAATGAATGTTGCTATATAAAACACTGGAAATGAAAAATGACAGAATTGCTAGTGTTCATTTCGTATATTTCAAGGTTGATGATACAGTTATTTTACTTGTATATATCAGGGTTTTAATGCATATATATTTTTAATAATGTAAATACTACCTCTGTTCATAAATACTCCCACCATCTTCAAATACTCAGACTTTGGCCACTTGTTTTTTTTAAAGAAAATGTATAAGTGCTTATAAGTATGTCATATTAATGAAGTTAGTCGCATCCTATATATAGTTGTGAAACTTTCGTACATTATACTAATAGGGCGATAACAGTTACCAATACGAGAGAAACAGGGAGTTCCGAGACCTGGGCCCCTCCCAGCGCCGTCCCCTCCCTCGGCAGCCACCCTGCGTGAGATGCGGAAACGAGCCTCTTCTTCCCAGCGTCCTGTGATCTCCTCATTGGTGAGCGTCACCAGCAACCGCCTCCGGCGACCACCAGACAGCCATGTCCTGTAAGGTCAGATCTCTTCTCTCTGTATTAGCCGTGTTGTTTTCTTGCCCTAACCTATTTAGGCAAATTATCCCCTGCAAACTGTAGTCATTGCAGCTTGCAGAAGAGGAGAACATCTGCACATACTCGAATCTTTCCTCCCCTGTCTCTTATCCTCCAGCTCAAACATCTTTTCCCCTAACACGATCTAATCTTGTCATGTTTAGTTCTTTTTTCATTTTGAACTTTAGTTTGTGAAAGTTTATAGCTATTAGTTGACAACAATTTTTTGTTTTGTGTTTTTGGTGTGCTGTTGTTGCTATCTGCCACTCTTGGAAACTCTTGCTATCGTGGAGCAAAGAGATGATGTTGTTGCCTAGTTCTTTAGCAAGAATTACTGTCCTTTTAGTTAGGGAAAATATATGCTATCTTTAGAAAGAATAGTTAACCTTGTTAGTTTTTTTTTTCCAAAGCGCATCTTTTCGTACTCATTTGCATTGTTTAGTCAAATTAATTGGTCATTGCTCTCTGCCTCAGACTTTGCACATCGTGTTAGAGTAATTCTTTTTAAAGTTGTTGTCTCTGTACATGTCCTTGTGAAGTTGTGCCTGGACAGTATTGAAGTTGCTCATCTGAAAATACGGACCGGTGCAGTAGTCAATGGAACAAAAGTAGTGATGTTCATAGAGCACAGGCAGCCAGGCAGGAAGGGCTGAATATTACATAAAAAAAAAATCTAACGCTTTGATTTCAGAAGTCCACTTTGCAATGCAAAATTACACATTATACATAAGTATCATCTTTCGTTTGTTGCAATCAATTTTTAAAAGCAAGCACGGGGGTGGCCAGACAATATCATTGTCCACTCTGTTGGGCCAAGCCTGAATCGACAATTAATCTCCTTGCACATTGCAGGCTATCAAAGAGAATCTGGGAAGTAGTAAGGAGCTGGGCACAACTACAACTAGAAGTGGCAAGATGGACAACCTGCACGATGGTCAACAAACGGTGGACAATGGTGCTATCTACTCCAAACATGCCAATGCAGTCACTCAAAAGTCTCATCATCTTTTTTGGCAAGCCTAGGCACCTAATTGGCTGGGGCGTGGGTGTGTAGGAGGGTTTTGGTATCTCCTACTTTGTATTTTTTTCCTTTATTTTTCTTCCCCTTAATGAAATGAAATGCAATTCTCTTGCGTTTCGAGAAGAAAAAAAGAAACTCCTGATCGAAAATACAGTATTAACCTTTCTAGCTATGATCTGTGAAGGTTAACTATGAGGCAACAAATTTCAGTAAGAATTTGAGTTCATGTTTTATGTAGTTTCTTTTCACATTGTGTTCCGAGGTGATTATCTTATTCCAGTAAACTGGACATCTATTTTTTACTTTTTTTTTAATTATGCAGATATTTCACAACTTGCTGTTGTCAATTTGTCAGTCCGCTGAAAAATCCAAATATATTTGTAGTGATGCAAACTTCCGGCAGCAGAGCTTGCTGATCAGCTTGGCCACTCTGTGTTAGGCGAGCCATGCTTGTCTTACCATCCAACACATATCTATTGGGATTTTCATGCACTCCTGTAAATTCACAATGACACCTTTTATTTCTTTTATTTTGGCAATAGCATTATAAATATGATAACAGCTGGAAGTGTCCGATTGATCAAATTTGCAATTTTCTTTATCTTTTTCTCATGATCACAAATTAGCATATTACAAAAAGCTCGGATTGACTGGACTTAAGTTGTCAACGCTGCAGCAGTTTTTTCTTTTGTAAAAAGATAGATGACCGGTTGATAGATGACTTGTATGTGCAAGAATATTCTTATTTTGTATGATGGTGATTATTTTGTATTCTTGCATGTAATCTTCCTTTCAATAATTTCTGAAAATTTTCATTATCAGACGATGCAAGGAGAAAAACCAATGTGCTGGTTGTGACTTGCGAGGCATTTGATCCACAAGGTTTTCTTTTTCTGTTTTTGAATTCCTAGAACTCCATGCATGTTGCACATGCTTTGGGGGATTGAAGACCGTTATGTCCTAAATATGTTTATTTTCAGCACTTTGGGCTTCATTTGCTTGCACAATGATAATTTATAACATTCTGTGATCGATTAAGTGTTGTCATGTTGTTCAGACAAAAGTATTCTCCGTAGCTTATTTGTTTACTACTCTTGACAGTTTATTAGTCTTGTCTATTGTTTAATGAACTTTTCTGAAGTTCTCACACTCTCAGCATTGGTCAATTGTTCATCCACTGTTTTATTGATAAAATCTTCGACAATGAAATGCATATTATGCATATGCTCGCAGCATTTGTATCTAGGTTGTGTTTAGTTTCACGTTAAAATTGGAAGTTTGAAGAAATTGAAACGATGTGACGGAAAAGTTAGAAGTTTGCATGTGTAGAAAAGTTCGAAGTGACAGAAATGTTAGAAGTTTGAAGAAAAAAATTGGAATCTAACAAGGCCTTAAGCATGAGGCCCTATATTATGCACTTGCTCGCAGTGAGTCTAAGCATTAGAAAATGGTCACCTGTTTTGCTGGTTGCGTCTGTTACCTGGGCTTCACATCCCAACAACGTAAATGAATCCGTATACGTTACAGCAGCAAATCAAACAAAGTACGTAAACTGATACATGATTCAATGTTTTCAGCAGCAAATCAGACAAAGTACGTTAACTGATACAATGTTTTCTGTTACCGCCGGGACCATTCCTATTAACGTTTCCATTACCACGATCTAACCAAACACCACCTAAGGTTTCTCACGGGATAATAGGCACTGGAAACCAATCCAGCAGGGTTGCTGACGTTCTGAAGACGTTTTGTATTTCTCATTTCGTTTCAAGGTTCACTACTTTTAGATTTGGCAATTATCCAAATATCCTTCTTAGATTTGTAGTTAACTTTTTTTCCCTAAAGATATGGTCTCTTAACTATTTACCACTTTTACTCATGTGGCATGCCATCATAGTAAATTCGGGTGAAAAAGGATGTGAGACCCACTCGTCAGTCTCTCCCTCCACTTCATCTCTCCCCACGGGTGTTCGCAGCCCCATGGTCACCGTCGCCCCCCTTTCCTCCACCATGCCTGTACATCGACGCCGGCGCGGCCTCGCGGTCGACCACCGCCGACACCGCCCAGCAGCCGACGCCAGGGCCCCCATCGTCGGTGCCGCCTCGCAGCCGACCACCGCCGGTGTCGTGGACGGAGGCGGCGGCCCATGCGTGGGTGTTCACCGTGCTTGCCAGCTTTGCCGCCGTCCATGCCGCAGCTGTGTATCATCACGGTGGTCAGCGCGGCAAACGTGCTACTGTCGCCCTAGGGTGATGGCCGGAGCTGGATGTTCTCGAGGAGACGAAAGCGGATCGCCGTCGATGCACCGAAGACGGGAAGAGTTGAGTTGTTCCTCGATCCATCCAGGCGGGAAGCTCCGTAGATGGATGGAGAACTCGCCGGTGAAGCACAGCCACAACACGACGTACTGGATAGCAAGGAACCTGAACAACTACGGTGGGGGAATTTAACTATTTGCCACTTTTAGATTTGGCAATTATCTAAATGTCCTCGTTAGATTTGCAGTTATTTTTTTTTCCCTCTAAAAAATATGGTCTCTTAACTATTTTCTACTTTTGCCTATGTGGCATGCAAGCCTGGCAAACTCAGGCGAAAAAGGGTGTGAGGCCAACTCGTCAGTCTCTCCCTCCCATTCATCTCTCCCCACGAGCGTTCGTAGCCCCATCGTCATCGTCGTCATCGCCGCCCTTCTTCTCGACCGCTCCTGTACCCATTGATGCCGGTCAAAAAGTCTACGTGCGGAGTCATTGGTCCAACCGTCCAGGCGGTCTGGTGTTTGGATCCTAGGATTGCACGATTGAAATTTCTGGATTGAGACGCTCTTTGGCACAGTTCTAGTAAAAATTTTATGGAGCTGGATATTCTTAGCTTCATAAATCCACGGATCTGGATATACGATTAAATAAATCAATTTATTCTAATTTTAGATAAAAATTTTAAATTTTAAACCACTATAATTTAACATAATTTAACATATAAGCATTAAATCTACTGTGGATCCGAAATCTAAAACTCTACCAAACAGAGCCTGAATATCATCCTTTGCTAAGTTTCGTCGTGTAAAATTAGTTCGTGCACTTCTTTTTTGCAGGGGTGTTTTCTATATATCGATTATATAATAATAAAAAGGCTAAAAGTTTATGCCATAGCAAACGAAACATGAAGTGCTACTCCCCACATCTATATTCCATACTGATTTGCCATGCAATTTTACAATCGAACAGAACAATCAAGGAGCAACATTTCACAGGCTAGAGAACATCGTAAAATCCAGTTGCTTCTGTTTACTCCATGCACAATGTGACAACTGACAAGCATATCATATCATACGGCCGCCGATCTCCAGCTACAGTGCGATGTATAGGAAAGTAGGAATGTATATAATACAAAGGACCACTGCATGAGGAAGTGCTATATACGCCTATCGTATACCCATCCGACAAGAATAAGCAGAAATTCTTTAGCACTCGGACCAATTTTCTGAATCTCCACTCCTGGGCTGAACGGCGTTTGAATGCGCCTGATGGAGACCAACATTTGTCAAACTCAAATATATAAAAAAGAAAAAGGGATGCCATGAAATGCGCTTAACGCAAGAGAATTTTGAATTTGCACGTGAACTCTGCCATTTTTCAGGCAGAAAGTACAACAAATCGTGCGTGGTATTTGATCTTCCGTAAAAAAAGAAAGAAAGAGCACGATATTTCAACAAGCCTGGCTAGTAGTGACGCTGATAGAAGAATTAGAGAGCAAATTGTAAGGCCACACATTGTATCATCTCATCTCTAATCCCGTGCACATTCGGCGCAATATTGTTCATGCCAATAGTTTACCTGCAGGTGCCTTTCTTCACGGTGGCTGAAAGTTCTGTGCTTTAGCTCTCCACGGTTAGTTGTCAGCTCATCTAATATCTCGGCATCGTCACGGCTGCCACAGCTTCCTGAATCAGATGCACCATCCTCCTGTGTGGAACAAAATATTCAGATTAACAACAGAGATGGGGCATCGGAGAATTGAAGAGTGAAACACAATCATCACTGTCCAAGAATGGGAGATAAATTTATACCAGCGTGTGATCGTGGTGGACACCTTCAAGCTCTTCATACTCAGCTGCGTCCAATTCCCGAAGGTCATTTGGCTCAAAAAACTTTGGGAGGACATGCTGCCTGATAAGAATCATAAGGAAGAATGGCAGAGGGAACAGGATCCCTGCTATTGGTATCCATGTTATGCCGAAGCATATCAAGAGGTAAACCAACTGGAAGATCGTGAAGACAGTAATTGTTTTTGAAGGCACTGACTCCATGAAAGAGGCATGGGGACCCTCCAGAACCCTGCAAATGTTGAAGCATAGTGTGAGCTGTTAACCACTGTTTTGACAAAAAATGGATTATCTTACGATTAATCCAAAAGGAGGCACATAGGCTGCACCTCAAGTAGTCAAGCATGCAATTTCATTGTTCAAATGAGGTAAACAGATGCAGATAGAGATATTACTTGTAGCGTCGGCTTGATGGGATGAACATAAGTCTTATCCTTTCCCAAAACTGGTTGCCAGGTAGACTGTCAATGGCCATGTACGCAAAGTAACCCCAGAGGACCGATGTCGGTATCATCTTGATAACTGGCATAGCCCCAACACAAGCACCAACTAGTAAGGATTGCAGCAAGTTACTCAGTCTCTGCTCATTCACTCGAACGGGCAAATGGGCTTCTATATGTTTTTTAGGGTCAAATTCTTCAGCCAATTTATCTTCTTTATTAAAACCTTCATGCAGCATAGCATCCTTCAAGCTCTTTAACTCCTTGTCAACAGAATCAGTCTGCAGGACAATTTTTTGACCTATAAGTTGATTTACCTGAACATTTTCCATACAAGAACAGTGGCATCTACATTTTGAATAGTTACTGAAAGAAAACCAAAAGTATGGGCACTCCTCGTAAGGTGAAAAGTAAGGTGTTCAGGCAATTACATGAGCTTAGGACTAATTTTCTTGACAACTGATGTAGTAATTTTGACAGGAACTGGCATTGACAATAGAAGTAAAATGCAACAAATAAATGGAAGAGGAAATTATATGGTAACATACATCAGTAATGAAGAGTACATACTCACATTTTTTTCACAGTCCATCTCAATGAAAACCCCTTGCATCTTGCCATAGATTTCCAAACTGCTAGCACGATTCATCAGGCCTTCTGTGGCAGTTTGAACCATCTTTTTGCGTAGCAGCTAAGCAAACAAAGGAAGAAGATGGGTGAGCTGATGAGCAAACATGGATATTGTAGCAAACAAAACACTTCGGTCTGAAGTTCACCAACCTGCCCCTTAAGGACAGCAAGACTTCTTGTATGCATCGGAGACTGAGGAAGTACTCCATTAGATGGAGGGATGCCAATCAAACCACAAAGCAGGACCTGCATCATTTTTATACTACTATATGAGAAGAGGAGCATGTCACAGCTTTGGTCTATTACACCACAAAGCAGAATCAGTGTCCTATACTCCTATCAGCCATCACCTTGTACATTGCAGTAGTGCCAGGTTATAATCACGCAAAAAAGAATATAAGATATTATGGATGTTGGATTTTCAATCATACCCATTCAATTGTTGCAACAAATACCAACTCTACTTTAAAATATATGAGAATATTTCTTATTCATTTTTTTGAACGGAAATATTTCATATTCATAAGACTATACTAAAAGATTTTGGCTAGTTTTAGGCTAGAAGTGATAGAGAAATGAATTGTTCACTTCAGGACCAAAAGATGTTTGGTTCCTAGTTAGCCGAGAGAAAAAAAACTTAAGAAGGGCCGCCATAAGCAGATATTTTTTTTAGACGGGCATAAGCAGATAAATTTATCATAGAACCATGGCACATACCATGAATCCGAGGACCAAAATGTCATAATGGTAAGAAGAGGGCTTCTTCAAGTTAAACTCCTTTTGTTGCGCCAATTGTGAAGCCACGCTATGATCAAAGAAGTAAAGTCCTGCAACCATCAAAGCTGGCAGAATGGCAGCAAATATGTATGCTGGGGGAACAGAAAACAGGTCCTGGAAATAAAAAAACCAAAGATATTATCAATGATGCCATGCAAAATAAGCTATACCAAAATTCTAAACCTGAAGACCATAAATATTCACATCTCCAGTATCACAAGCAAGTTTGATTTATTACCTTTGCTATGGTCCAATGATGCAGTGAACTTGACTCCCAGGGAAGTGGACTGAACAGCCTCCTAGGAACTCCTGAAGGAACATCCTTTGGTAATGCGTACGAAAATGCTGTCCAAACAATCACCATAAGTGGGACACCATAATCAGCAATGAAGCCTCTGAGCCACCCTGCAAGTGTCAACTCAAACGCACAATGATCAGTTCATGTACATGTGCTTCTCAATGGTTATAAAATGTCATCATGGAATCATTTACATGCTGATGTAGCATACATAGTAGTAATTTCTTCTCTTTTTACTTGAAAGATGGCAAAAGCTTTGCGTATTTAATAGAGAAGATAGTAGTAATTTCTTGTTTTTGTTTCTAAATGTTAAAAATTTCAAAGAGGAAAAAACACTGTGCAGAATAAGAATCTGTCGATATGGGCTACTAAACACCATCTCAAGCCAAGCCATCCACTCAATAAGGAAAAAAAAGGAGTCCATATGGTTTGCCCCAAAGTTGACAGGCTGACACAACACAAGCTTGCAGATCAGCCCAACCTACGCCTGATCTAAAGTAGGCCCAGTCCAAACTTCAAAACAGCAAAAGAAATGTTTGGCATAAATCTAACGGTTGGATGGATGATTAATGGAACAGCTATTGCTAATTTGATGACCCAGAGCTCAGCTTGCCCGCTAAATTGGACACAATGAGATAAAAGTAAGATGAAAAAGTGACCAACCTTGACCATACACCCATGACCTTGCCCTTCTTGACCTTAATGCAGTGTATAACAGCCCAATTGAAAAGATTACACCAAGTAGGCCGTTGACATACAACCACTGGAATCGATATATAGGCGAACTATGGTCGACACCTCCAGGCACCTTGAATTCTTCTATAATTCCCTGCAATAAATAGGCACAGGTCTAAATATTTTCTTCCAACATACAAAGCACTGAGCTCGCTAGAAATAGCATACTTTAATAGCTTGTTGCAGGAACAGAACAGTGATCAACATCCCAAAAAGTTCTCCTGCAACCCTTGTAAACCTGCTAATAACATTGGAAGCATTGAACATTGCTAGAAGAAACAACATGATCGCAGTCCAGATGCAGACCCTGTCAACAGTAGGCAAATCAGGATAGAATTAAAAAAAAATTCCTGAAAAGCTAACATGATAGTATTTTGTTTCAGTTGTTACCATCCAGCCCATGCTAAATACAGTCGTTCCCCCAGAGCTTGCTGGTTCTTGGCAAAGTTGTAGAGATACGTGTACATGATTATAGTTGGCTCTGCAACTCCAACTATCAACAGAGGCTGCCCTCCAAGAATGGAATGGATGATGCCACATATTGCAGTAGATGCCAGTGTTTCTACTGTGGTGAGTATACCATCTGAAATGAACCACTTTCCCTTTGTTAGAGATGTAATTAAAGCCTAAGGACAGCAATTCCAAAAAAAGCACAACTGTAGTATGGCTCATAGTGGCAAGAGGGTAGGCATTTACTTGTTTCTCTGCTCAGTTGCGCTCCGAAGGCTATGACTGGGAGGGCGGAGGCAAAAAATATATACATAGTAGGTGCCAATATCCTGACGATACATCCAGAGGCAACATAAATAATTAAGGAATGAAACTGACAGCAATAAGAGGGGGGGGGGGGGGGGGGGGGGACACACACAGTGATCTACTGCAAAATTATTTGTTTGAAACAAAATTAACCTGAAGCCAGAGTGGCATCCCTCAAGCCAATCATGCTTGTACCAAGCTGCTCGGCCTTCAATACCAGCGACTACACCCTTAAAGGGAGTCTTTAGTAGATCCATCAGCTGAACTCCACTCAACACTAACCAGAATCTGCAACAGTACTTAAAATTCAGAAATGGTACATATATATTACATATGTAGTATAGCCTAGTAGTTTGAAGACACACATATTGGCATACACACATTCAGAAGCCCCCATGTTACAAAATTTACAAATTCAGGTTAAGGTGTCAAGCTACCCAGATGAGTCAAATTGAGAGAGAGCACGGACCAAACTTACAATCATCACAAAATGCACGCTTGGTGTTAAATACGTATGCAAAGTTTGCAGTATACGTAATTAATTTGTGCTTACTACATTGCAACATTTTTGGTGTACCATAATTAGCATTTGTGATTTGTAATTCGAACTTCTGCATTCGGAGGAGAAAAAAAATGGATTTCAGCATACAATTTCTAGGAAGATTTTACTAAGATACTACAAACTACTTGGTCACTTACTGAGCTAAACATCATGCATAACAGCACTAAAAAATTGTCGTCAGGTAACCGCGGCTAGCTTACAAGTCACAAGCACGTCCAAGTGTCCAACCGCACCGTCCAACACTTCGTCTCCTCTCATGCCGTCATGCGTGGGGTTCAGTCATAAGACCAAACAACACATACAAGTTACTCCAATATTATTACTTAGTGGTAAAAAAAATCAGAAAACAGCAAAATAAATAAATAAATAAATAAATAAAGCAGTAAAGTAGAGACCCAAACTGCAAAATCACGAAATATTTACAAACTTTTAGATCCATATGCAAGCACTCCACATCCCGACATCTACATGCACACGCAACCACCGCACTTGCGAAACGAACAAGCGCCGCGTTTCTCCGTCGCCTCGAACAAAATACCCCCACAAACTTTTACCACCGAAATCGATCGAAACCAAACAAAAAAAAAGCTACGAAAAAAAAAAACCCCAAACGAATCTCCCCACAAGTAGGGAGAGAAACCAGCCGCAAACACCAGCATGCAACACAAAACTTCACGGTTCGAAAGGGAACTGACACCGTGACTGCAAAACCTCCAAAACCCATCGCTCACTCACATCGGACGAGCAATCGAGGCAGCGGCGAGAGGACCCGTACCTCCGGCGGGCAATGCTGACGGCGGCACGGCGCGGGAGGAGGGGAACCCGAACCCTAGACGTGGAGGTGGCGGAGGAGACGACGCGGCCGCGGCGGGGCGGGGCGGGACGGGGTTGGCTTCTCAAATCTCAAGGCCCCCGTGATGTGCGGCTATTTATAATCGAGGGCGAATCGAATGGACGCCGTGGAGAAGAAAATAAAAAAAAGCCGCCGCGGCTGGAAGACAGGAGACGAGAACCCGTTTACCTAGGAGTATTTTTTTGAAAAATAAATTCCAAGTTTTTTCTTTTTCTTTTTGTCTGCTCTCTCATCGGGCGTCACTCTCTCTGACAAATGGGCCCCAGGAGCTGACGCCCGTGGGGCTCACCGGAGATACGCGTGGGGCCCACGCAGGATGAGGTGGCGAAGAGGATGGGAGGCACTAGTGGCTGTGCCGCATGGCAGCCATGACGACGACTCCGTGAGGTTGAAGGGTCAGCGCCTCTGGTCCTAAATGATACTCCTACTCCTACTAGACGGGTAGCATGGTTCTTGCTCGGTAATCCTAACTGACGGTACGAAACTGTATAAAATTTATTTAAATTTAAAAAGGTTATTGTGATTTTTTTAGTGTGCCTGTCATAAACACGGTTACAAGTGGTTTGGAAAACTCTACTCCTACTTACCTATATTCTAAAATAAAAATTGTTTTAAATTAGATACGGTTAGAAAAATAAAATTAAACGGAACCAGTTTATGATTGATTGAGAAATGGTTGATTGAGAAATAAAGTTTAATAGTTAAGGATCATAGGCTATATTCGGCTGGGCTAGCTGCCGCTGCAGCCAGCAGCTGGAAGTCGGTTTGAACTGCCGTAGCCGTAGCGGTTGCAACAGCAAGTGCCTCCGAAAAAGGCTATAATTGATTTAAAAAGAATATTGGTGGAAAAGAAAAAAGTTTTAAAAGCTACAATTATTACATTACAGGACAGAGATATTACGGTGTGGCTGTATGTGAGGCCGGGTGATGGTGACGTGTACCGATCGTTGCGTCATCGTCAGCTTCCCCCTGCCACCCAGGCATCCACTGCTGCAGGGCACCGCCACGTACGCCGCGCAGCAGCCCACCAGCAGCACAGCAGCAGGCACGGCAGATGTGGGTTTCTCGTCCAGCCAACAAGCGCAACGAACAGCTGCTACTACGAGCCTACGATGCCAAAGTGAAAAGAAGTTGTGGAAGAGTAGAATTGCAAGAGCTTTTGTTGAGATGTTGACACATTTGCCACACTGTGTTGATGAGAAACAATAAGTTGTGATTTAGTTTTTTAGGGGAAGGCGTAATTTAGTTTCGAGACGTTTACAGTTAATGTAAAAGATGTCATAATCTGACACAGGATCGGTTAAAATGAAACTTATTTAGAGGGGGACAATAGTGGGTCAGTAGGTTCCCAGTATCTATAAATATTATATATGTGCGAGTGTGTTTTTAATAAAAATTTAGAGGATATTTGGGGTCGGAGCTACGCTAAAATTAACTATCCGTACGATAAAATTGATAAAATCTTGTTATGATCCTGTCTTGCATGATTTACGATTGGGCCATTAAAACATATATTGTAGCTCATGTTTATTGCATGCACCAGAGATTTAGAAGCAACATATGCTAATTGTAAGAGATTTTATCATATGTATAGTAGTGCTTGGGCTATGCGGCAGTTTTTATCTCTTCAAACGTGTGTTTTGGAGCAAACTGGCGGGTGTGAGTGAGTGGTAAGTGTGCACATACGTGTTGTGTGTAATCATGGTTACTTAGATGAGATTCTCACTTCTAAGGGCCAAAATATTTTAGTTTTATTCCGCTCCCGTAAGTTGTATAGCTCTATGGTGAAATAGTAACATCATATATTTTCATGTATTATTAGTACATCTTTTATATAGTTGTACGTGTAAGACTCCACCATCAGGTTTAAATCATGTGTAATTCCTAATACACATAAATGACCATGAGTTAGCGCAAAGGGTGAGAAATCACCCCCTTTCTTTCAAAACTGGAAAGTATTTTCCCTACACCTGGCCAGGCGTCACTGAAACTACTCACGGATGTGTTGTTGCATTCAATGGAAAAAAACACCCAAGAAATGCTCGCAGCTGCTAGGGACGTATCGTCCCTGTTCTAGCTACACCCTTTCAAGGATCTTATTGAACCTGACGGCAACCTCATCACCACAACCTCTTCTTTTGTCTCTACCAAATAAGGAGAACGTAGGACCTCTCAAGCCGAAAGAGAAAAAAAAAACGAATCTCTAAAATTGAAATTTTAAGAGACAATGACTTCTCATATGTTCCCTGATAAAAACTTAAAAGAGATAAGGACTTTTCATGCTCTTGAGTGTACTTCAACGTTTTTTGTGTGGCCGGTGAGTTTCTGGAGTCTTACGATCTTATCTTTTCATTTATGTTTATACTTATTAGCAAAAGTTTCAATTTTTAACCTTAAATATATAGTAGATTTTGAGTTTTTTTAATCGTTGTTTATTTTTCTTAAATCGTTAGGTATATATATATATATATATATATAAAAGTTTTATTTATAAATTATTTTTCATTTCTAAATATGTCGTTTCACTTTTTCATCCAATATACTAAACGATTGGGCTGTTAATAAGGCGCAACACAGCAACTGCATGCTGCCTTCTTTGGGGGTTTTCAGTTTGGATCCTGCAGATTGCCGCTGCAGTGACGTCTCGAATTGTTATGATCTGAACAGAAAATGGAATGGTAGCCTCTTGGTTACGAAGCAACAAGCCTACGTGCGGCTAACAATTTGTATGCCACTCCTTAGCAAAGATAAGGAAAAATAAGAACGCAATGGGCCTGTTCGGCTGTATTTTTTTTACTGTGCTGCAGCCTACCTAAACAGTATTATGTGTGTGTGGCTGCAGCAGAAAGCTAGAAACAACAGAGCCAATATGTCACACTATGTGTGAAATGAATCATGGCAATAAAAATGAAAAAAAAAATTAAAGAAAGTTTGGCAACTTTGGGTAATAAGTGAAAATAAACAAAACGCCTCCAGATGCAAGAGCTTGTGGCATGGGTGACGCAAAGAATACCATGAGAATAGTCCCATAGTGTCATGTTGTCTGTGTGATTGAACTTAGCTTTCCACATTGTAATTATCATGTCTCTAACTTTATTTTCATTTACCTATAATACGAAACCTAGCTTTTGCTTGATCTTTCAAAAAAGAAAATCACATGAAAAACAAAATACTCTTCTACAACATGTGGCTTGTTAGGCACATGAAGGTATGGAGCCACAGACGGGTAGTTTTTTCCGCTCAATGGAATGATTGGAGAAATGCACACACTTCCTAGGCTCTAAATGGTGTGATTTTTGTTTTTTTACAAAAACATTGTATATATGAATTCATGAAAAAAACAATTTAAATATATTTCTTAACTTTATAGTATTTAATTAATCCATTCGTTTGTGCGCTCAAATAATTGTAAAAAAATTCATTCGGTCATTGAGCCTTAAAAAGCAGATCCTAGTAGCTAAAATATCTGTATTTTGTGTATAGCAGTACTTACATTGTACTCCGTTTTACCTATGCATAACAAAATCGTACTACTAAGTACAGTTATTGTGTACAAGAAAAATCGTAGCCTTCACAAGATATTTGCGTGGTACTTTGCTTGGTATAAATCATAAACAGGACGTACTAATACTTTACTGTCTCGTACAATTAATTCTGCTGTAAAATACACAAAAAGTGATATATGTTCGTGACCTAAGCGATGACTGCACCTACAGCTACAGAGTCGCTCAGCAAGGCAGTGAAGGCTCTGGCTATGAAGATGACAACGAGACTGACTCTATGAGACCATGAGAGGCCATGTTGAATTATCGATGCAAAAATATTGATTAGTCTCTGATTGTAAATTTTGATGCTGCCAGCAGGAATGTTTCAAAGGCATGGCTGTAAATTTCATGGGTCAAAGATCACTTTTATTTTTTACGTTTTACCATTTAGCATGTGCATGCAGCCATGCAAAGCAATGCAAAATGCCCAACGAATGGGTTGGAACTTGGAAGAACGGGCTGGCTGTATGATACAGTATATACGTCAGCAGCTGCGGGCATGGTTAATTAGGGCAACAATGAAACAAAGGGCGGCTTGTTTGGTTTGAAACCATACCAAAATATTGGTAATACCAAACCTTAGGTACATTTTGGCACTACCAAATTTTTTGTAGTATAGATTTGAATCCACTCTATTAATTTGGCAAAATTTGACTCCAATCCAAAATGCTAACATGCACTATTCAAAACTATAAAAAAAAAATTGGTAGGGCAAGAATTGGCACCAAACCAAAATGTCCCAAAGTTAACATTAGCTAAGGATAAAATGCGAATAATCTGAAACATGGCTCAGGTTTAACCTCCAGAATGTTTTCGCTGATTAAAAAGTCTGGGCGAATTAAGCCAGCTGACACGTACACGTACGTTTCTGATTATATTATCAGCTGGTTTATTATACTAATCTCGATCGGATCATGCAGATAAATGTCCAATTGTCTGGTCGCCTAATCTGCAGAGAAGGATTGATAATTAATTCCTTTGTTTTATACTCCGACTTGTGATATATTTGACCATTCATCATGTTAAAAGAACAATATAAATTTGCAGAAATACTACTCATGCATAAAAAGCGTTTAATGATAAAACAAATCAAACCAAAATAAATAATAATTAGTACATACTTATCGGAAATACCATTATTTTAATAAAACGAAGGTCAAATACAATATTCATCGAAAATCACCATTTTAAAAACAGAGGAAGTATTGCGCAGTCACTTTCACTAGCTCCGGTAGCATTTAGTTGCATTTAGTTAGCCGCACGGATCAGGTGGTCGGCAAGATTAAGATGCGATTAGAACATAGTACTAGTATAGGAGTTGGCCATGTGTTCACTGTTCAGGGGTACTTAGGTCCCGTTCGAATCCAACAAAAATAAAATTTTGGATAAAAATGATATGTTTTTAAAACTGTTAAATGATATGTTTCGTGCAAAACTTTATATATGAAAGTTGTTCTAAACTTTTCAATCAGCATATATATGCCTGCTGCCGTTGCTAGTGAGGAGTTAGCACTAATTATTTACTTTGTCACGAGTAAGCATCGTCAAACACACTCTCTCCGTTCTTAAAAAAAACTTAATCTTGGTGAAGATATAATTTCTCCTAGCAAAATAAATCTGAGCAACTCTTTATCCAGATTCAATATACTAGACGGCTGTCTAGATTTGTTCGAAAAAAAGAATTACATCTTCTTCTAGATTATTAGAGTAGCACGTACTCCAGTTAATTGGTCGGTGGGAAGTTTCTTTTCCCTGGATCGATAAGGGAAATTTTCAATGGCAATAGAACGAACTAATCCGTATAATTGTAAGGACGAAGTCGAGACATGTATGTATGAGTATGACGTTGGAATCGATATCCCAGTGTCATATAGATGATCGGTAGGAGAGCGTAGCTAGTACCGACTTAGGGAAAAGTATTATTTCTTGACCGATGATATATATAGCGGATGGTTGCAAAGGGAAATTTAAGTATTTGTCACTCTTAGAGTCGGCAATTATCTAAATGTACTTCTTATATTTGCACTTAATTTTTTACCCCTCTAAGATGGTGGCTTCTTAACTATTTGCCACGTGCCAATGTGACAACTCAGGGTGAAAAAACGGTGTGGAACCCACTAGTCATACTCTCCACTTCCCTTATCACTCTCTCAGCCAGTTGACCAGGCAGTGACGGTGTGCGAAGAGGCCCAGGTGGCGCCAGAGCGGAGGTTGACGGCCGCGACGGCCCTCTCCCTGGCACGCACCCACCGACCTTTATGGCGTCGATCAAGTTCTGCGATGACGACCATTGAAGCGGGGCAACGTACCAATCGGGATACTCATGCTGCCTTTCCAGTCCGATCTCTCTACCAACAGCGACCCACGCGAGCGCGCTTCGGTTCGTTGTCTCCACCATCTTCTCCTCTGGCCCACGACCCCAGCCTCCCCTTCTCCGTCTCTGTCCGCGTCAATGTCAGGCCCCTCAGCTCCCCTGCCTGCACCGCGCGCCCTTCTCCCTCACTGCTGAGTTCAACCTCATCTCCGCTACCCCGTCTTCCCCATCTTTTTCCTATTCCTCAAGCTATAGCTCGGTCTTAATTTAGTGGTAAAAAGACATATATGCCTTGCATATTTGCCTTTGTTTTGAGGGCATTGTGTTTTTGTCATATTTGTGCCGGCGTATCTTGCATATGGCGATGGATCTTGCATATATATACTCAGCCTCATCGGTGGTCCATATTTCCTAATATATTAAAATGGCTTATTAGGAAATAAAAATTAATTTATAGGTAGAACTTTTGTATATGTATTCTTAGCGTCTTAAGTCAATATTAAAAAAACTACTTTGAAAATATCTTAAATTTAACGTCAAAATTAAATTTAAAAATTCAAATTTTGTCTTTAGCTTATATGAAAACCGATGGAACCATCAAAATGATAACTAGAAGACAAATCTTCACACGATTGTATGTAGGGCTGAAAACGGTACAGAAACTTTTCGGATTCTGGACCTATTTTTGAAAACGGAATCTATCGGTTGGAATTTTTCGGAAATGGAAACGAATTCGGAAATATTTTCTCGGAAACAGAATTGAAAATGATAAAGGCAATTTCTGTCGGAACTCGGAATCGGCCGGAAAATTTCTGGAAATTTTATCGGAATTTCCAGAAATTTTGTGACTGAAATACCATGGATTTTTTAAGCATTGAATAGTGAATACCATGGTGTTTGACTGTTATTTTTTAAAAAATATTTGTTATGCAAATCTGAAGTTACATAGGAATATTTTTTCCTGCATTGGGATTTATCAACGGCATTATTTTCTTAAATATAGATAATTTATTCCATAGATTATGTTAGTGATGTACTGTTGAGACTTAACAATTGGACTTATATGATTGTGTTTTATGATGAATTGTTGACCGTTGAGACTTGAGAATTGGATTTATCAGTTTGAGGGGTTTTTTATTCGGATAAACTTTCATTACCATATTCGTGCTGGTTTCATTTTCGCTCTGTTTTCGGTTTCGATAATATTCGTTTCCGTTTTCGTATCTGGGTTTCCGATTCCAAAAAAATACGAAAACAAAAATGATAAAGGTGGTTTCCATCCGTTTCCATACCGTTTTCACCCTAATTGTATGTGAAGGTGAAGAGAAAAGAGGGACGAGGGGCGGGGTCGGCGGCGAGGCAGCACAAGCGTGGGGGAGGCGACGAGAGTTATAGCGTGCACGATGGCTGCGACGACATAGGGCGCGTTAGGCGGCGACGGCGTTGGCTGGGTGCTAGGGTGGGCGGCGATGTCTGAGCGGTGGCGATGAAGTGCTGACGCAGCAATTACAATTGCTGGGAGCCTCTGCCTGGGAGAATCGGGGGGAGATGCAGTTTGCGAGAGGATGTCGGGGAGGGAGAAGCGCGATAGGCAGAGACGAGTGGGGTGGTCGGGGATGGGACGTTAGATCGAAAGATCCAACGGTCAAAAATCTACGAGCGGAGTCATGGGTCCAGGCGGTCTGGGGTTACAGAATTTTGTTGGATCCTAGGATTGCACGACTGCACTTTTCGATTTAATATCAATCCTCGGCAAAGCGGAACAACGTTTTGTCCATATGTCAGTTTATCGTTTCGTGGTGTAAAATTAGTATAATATTTTCGTCTAAAAATAAATGAGTACCTGTATCCAACGTTTGACCGTCCAACTTATTTAAAAACTTATGAAAAAAATTAAAAAAAATGTTACACACAAAGTATTATTAATGTATTATCATCTATTAACAATAAAAAAATTAATCATAAAAAGATTTCAAATAAGACAAATGGTTAAACGTAGTGCTACACTTGTTTATGATGGAGGGAATAGATTAGTCCATCCACTTATTTTTTGCACGAGTGTTTTCTATATAAATAAAACGCTAAAAGCTTATGTTAGATCAAACGAAACATCAAGTGCTACTGCATTGAAAGCCCAAACTCCACATCTATATTCCATATTGTTTGCCATGGAATTTTACAATCAAACAGAACAATCTAGGAGCAACAATTCACAGGCATAGAGAACATCGAAATCTACATGTCACACAGCCCTACAGACCTTCAGTAAAATCCAGTTGCTTTCCATGCACAATGTGGCAACTGACAAGCATGTCATATCATACGGCCGATCTCCAGCTACAGTCTGATGTATAGGAAAGTAGCAATGTATATAATACTACAACGGACCGCTGCATTAGGAAGTGCTATATACGCCTATAATATACTCATCCGACAGAATAAGCAGAAATTCATTAGCACTCGGACCAGTTTTCAGTATCTCCACACCTGGGTTGAATGGCGTTTGAATGCACCTGCACGATGGAGACGAAACATTTATGAAACTCAAATAGGTAAAATAAAAAAAAAAGGATGCCATGAAATGCGCTTAACTGAGGAGAATTTACTCTATGCCATTTTAGGTCCAAAGTACAATAGATCGTGAGTGGTATTTCAACAGACTGGCTAGTAAGCCTAGTAGTTGACGCCAGCAGAAGGTTAGAGAGCAAATTTTTAAATAAGCCCACACCCTCTATCATCTCATCTCTAATCCTATGCACATTCGCTGCAATATTGTTGATTGCAAATAATTTAATTACCTGCAGGTGCCTTTCTTCACGGTGGCTGGAAGTTCTGTGCTTTAGCTCTCCACGGTTAGTTGTCAGCTCATCAAATATCTCAGCGTCGTCACGGCTGCCACAGCTTCCTGAATCAGATTCACCATCCTCCTGTGAGGAACCAAACTTCAGATTTACAACAGATGTGGGGCATCGGAGCATTGAAGAATGAAACAAAAAATCGTCACTACAAGCAAATAATCCAAGAAGGTGAGGTAAATGTATACCAGCGTGTGATCGTGGTGGACGCCTTCAAGCTCTTCATACTCAGCTGCGTCCAATTCCCGAAGGTCATTTGGCTCAAAAAACTTTGGGAGGACATGCTGCCTGATAAGAATCATAAGGAAGAATGGCAGCGGGAACAGGATCCCTGCTATTGGTATCCACGTAATGCCGAAGCATATCAAGAGGTAAACCAACTGGAACATCGTGAAGACGGTAATTGTTTTTGAAGGCACTGATTCCATGAAAGAGGCATGGGGACCCTCAAGAACCCTGCAGATGATGAAGCATAGTGTAAGCTGTTAACCACTTTTCTAACAAAAAAAATGGATTATCTTATGATTAATCCAAAGGAGGCACATAGGTTGCACCGCAAGTAGTCAAGCATGTAATTTCATTGTTCAAATGGGGTAAACAGATGCAGATAGAGATATTACTTGTAGCGTCGGCTTGATGGGATGAATATAAGTCTTATCCTTTCCCAAAACTGGTTGCCAGGTAGACTGTCAATAGCCATATAAGCAAAGTAACCCCAGAGGACCGATGTCGGTATCATCTTGATGACTGGCATAGCTCCAACACAAGCACCAACTAATAAGGATTGCAGTAAGTTGCTTAGTCTCTGCTCATTCACTCGAACAGGCAAATGTGCTTCAATATGTTTTATAGGGTCAAATTCTTCAGCCAATGTCCCTTCTTTATCACCTTCTTGCAGCATAGCATCCTTCAAGCTCTTTAACTCCTTGTCAACAGAATCAGTCTGCAGGACAATTTTTGACCTATAAGTTGATTTACTTGAACATTTTCCATACAAGACTAACAGTGGCATCAACATTTCGAATAGTTAGTGAAAGAAAAGCAAAAGTATGAACCCTTAATCGTTAGGTGAAAAATAAGGGGTTCAGGCAATTACATGAGCAGGACTAAGTTTCTTGACAACTAGTAATTTTGACAGGAACCAGCATTCACAATAGAAGTAAAATGCAGCAGATAAATTAAAGAGGAAATTATATGGTAACATACTTCAGTAATGAAGAGTAAATACCTACATTTTTTTCGCAGTCCATCTCGATGAAAACCCCTTGAATCTTGCCATAGATTTCCAAACTGCTAGCACGATTCATCAGGCCTTCGTTGGCAGTTTGAACCATCTTTTTGCGTAGCAGCTAAGCAAACAAAGGAACAAGACGGATGAGCTGATGAGCAAATATGGCTACCATAGCAAACAAAACACTTCGGTCTAAAGTTCACCAACCTGCCCCTTAAGGACTGCAAGGCTTCTTGTATGCATCGGAGACTGAGGAAGTACTCCATTAGATGGAGGGATGCCGATCAAACCACAAAGCAGGACCTGTATCATTTATATACTACTATGAGAAAAGGAGCATATGCCACAATTTTGGACTGATAATGAAGTTAGAACACAGGATAGATGCAGGGTGTACATTAGACCAGAAAGCAGAATCTGTATCCTATCTGCCATTGCCTTGTAGATTGCAGTAGTGCCATAATCACGCAAAAAAAAATCAGATATTATGGATGTTGGAATTTAATTTTCTAAGAAATGCAGGTGTATTTTCAATCATACCCATTCAATTGGTGTAACAAATACAAACTCTACTTTAAAATATATAAGAACATTTCTTATTCAAAAGACTATACAAAGAGATTTTGGCTACTTTGAGGCTATAAACGATAGATAAATGAATTGTTTACTTCGGGACCAAAAGATGTTAGGGTCCTTGTTAGCCGTGAAAAAAAAAAACTTAAGAAGGGTCGCCATAAGCAGATAAATTGTATCATAGAAACATGTCACACACCATGAATCCGAGGACCAAAATGTCATAATGGTAGGCAGAGGGTTTCTTCAAGTTAAACTCTTTTTGTTGCGCCAATTGTGAAGCCACGCTATGATCAAAGAAGTAAAGTCCCGCAACCATCAAAGCCGGCAGAATGGCAGCAAATATGTATGCTGGAGGAACTGAAAACAGATCCTGAAAATAAAAAAAGAGAAGATATTATCAATGATGCCATGCAAAATAAGCTGTACGAAACTTCTAAAATTGAAGACCATAAATATTCACATCTCCAGTATCACAAGCAAGTTTGACTAATTACTTTTGCTACCGTCCAATGTTGCAGTGAACTCGACTCCCAGGGAAGTGGACTGAACAGCCTCCTAGGAACTCCTGAAGGAACATCCTTTGGTAACGTGTACGAGAATGCTGTCCAAACAATCACCATAAGTGGGACACCATAATCAGCAATGAAGCCTCTGAGCCACCCTGCAAGTGTCAACTCAAACGCACAATGATCAGTGCACATACATGTGCTTCTCAATGGTTACAAATTATAATCATGGAGTCATGTACATACTGATGTAGCATACATAGTAGTTTTTTTTTTTTTGAAATAAAGCAAAAGCTTTGCCATGTATATATTAATAGAGAAGATAGTAGTAATTTCTTGTTTTTGTTTCTAAATGTTAAAACTTTCAAAGAGAAAAAAAAACTGTGCAGCAACTATCCACATAATATAAAGGAATAAGAATCTGTCAATATAAGTTCATTAAAAAAAAGAATCTGTCAATATAAAGGCTACAAAACACCATCTCAAGCCAAGCCATCTACTCAAGAAGTATAAAAGGAGCCCATATGGTCTGGCCCAAAGCTGAGAGGCTCACAACACAAGCTTGCAGCCCAGCACAACCTAAGCCTGATCTAAAGCAGGCCCAGTACAAACTTCAACACAGCTAAAGAAATGTTTGGCATAAATCTAACGGTTGGATGGATGATTAATGGAACAGATGTTGCTAATTTGATGACCCAGAGTTCGGTTTGCCCCCAAAATTGGATTCATGAGATAAAAATAAGATGAAAAAGTGACCAACCTTGACCATACACCCATGACCTTGCCCTTCTTGACCTTAATGCAGTGTATAACAGCCCAATTGAAAAGATAACACCAAGCAGGCCGTTGACATACAGCCACTGGAATTGATATATAGGTGAACTATGGTCTGCATCTCTAGGCACCTTGAATTCTTCTATAATTCCCTGCAATAGATAGGCCCTGGTCTAAATATTTTCTTCCAAGATAGAAAGAACTGAGCTTGTTAGATATAGCATACTTTAATGGCTTGTTGCAGGAACAGAACAGTAATCAACATCCCGAAAAGTTCTCCTGCAACCCTTGTAAACCTGCTAATAACATTAGAAGCATTGAACATTGCCAGAAGAAACAACATGATCGCAGTCCAGATGCAGACCCTGTCAACAGTAGGCAAATCAGGAGAGCATTAACTTTTTTTCTGAAAAGCTAACGTGATAGTATTCAGTTTCAGTTGTTACCATCCAGCCCATGCTAAATACAGTCGTTCCCCCAGAGCTTGCTGGTTCTTGGCAAAGTTGTAGAGATACGTGTACATGATTATAGTTGGCTCTGCAACTCCAACTATCAACAGAGGCTGCCCTCCAAGAATTGAATGTATGATACCACATAATGCAGTAGATGCCAGTGTTTCTACTGTGGTGAGTATACCATCTGAAATGAACCACTTTTCTTTTATTAGAAATGTGATTAAATACTAAAAACAATAATTCAACAAATAGCACAACAGTAGCATAGACTCATAGTGGCAAGAGGGTAAGCATTTACTTGTTTCTCTGCTCAGTTGTGCTCCGAAGGCGATGACTGGGAGGGCAGAGGCAAAGAAGATATACATGGTAGGTGCCAATATCCTAACAATGCATCAACATAAGCAATTCAGAAATGAAATCAACAAGCAACAAAAGCAGGGAATACACACTCAATGAATTAACTGTTTGAAACAAAAATCAACCTGAAGCCAGAGCGGAATCCAGCAACCCAGTCATGCTTGTACCAAGTTACTCGGCCTTCGATATCAGTGACGACTCCCTTAAAGGGAGTCCTTAGTAGATCCATCAGCTGTACTCAGCTCGAGACTAAACAGAAGCTGCAACAGTAATTAAAATTCAGAAACAGTACATAAATATTACATGGATTTTCAAGACACGCATATTGGCATATAAAAACATCAGAAGCCCCATGTCATCTACAAAATTTGCAAACTCGGGTCAGACGAGTCAAATCGAGAGAAACCTCGAAACAAACTTACAGCCATCAAAATATCAGATGTGTGCTTAATTGCTTGGTGTGTTACTTATATAATATGCACGGTTTGAAGTATAAATATTTATTTTGCGTGTACTACACCGCAACATAATCTTCCGAACTTTTGTATTCGGAGGAGACAAATATAGATTTCGACATACACTTTCTAAGAAGATTTTACCAAGATGCAAAATAGTTTGACACTTGCAGCACAACTTTTTAGCGTCGGTGCCACAAACCACTTCAAAACTGTCGTCAGGTAACCGCCGCTAGCTAGCTTACAAACATGTCCGAGTACAACCGTACGATCCAACACCTCCTCTCATGCCTCATGCGTGGTGGGGCTCGGTTTAAGCCAGATACATGGAAAACCAATGGCACGCAGTAAAAAAAAAAGCGCACCGCTACACCTACTAATTTTTTCTTACTAAAATTTTGATCATTTGATTTAGGTAGAGGGAAGTCAAAAAAAAATCTACATGCGCTTATAGCATAACACAACCGTGTGTTAGTAAGAATTTAGTAAGGAACGTATACCCTTTTTCGAAAAGAGAACTGGAAACACAAGTTACTCATCAAATAATAGGCGATAAAAAAATTCAGAAAACAACTAAAAAAAAGTTCGAAAAGCAGAGACCCAAACTGCAAACTCGCAAAATTTTCACAGAACAACTTGTAGTAGATCCATTTGCAAGCAACCCCACATCCACATCCCGGCACCCGCATGCACGCATCCGCCGCACTTTGCGAACAAACAAACGCAGCGTTTCTCGAAGAAATTTACCACCGAAATCGATCAAAAAAACATGGAAAAACCCAAACAAATCCCCCCAAACCCAGCGCAAACACCGGCAGGCATGCAACGCACAGCCACCAGCCCACCACCACCACCAACGCGACCAAAACCCAAAACCCGCAGTTCAGTTCGAAATAGAGCGGACACAGTGCGAAACTCCAAACACCATCACTCACATCAGTCGTCGAGCAAATCGATGGCGCGCGGGGTTGCGGCGGCCGCGGCGGCCGCGGCGGCGGCGGCAATGCTGGCCGCTCGACGGCGCGGGAGCGAAACCCTAGAGTTGGAGGGTGGTGGCGGAGACGCGGGTTCTTCCGCTTCTGCGGCGCGGCGACGGGGGAGGGGGTATTTATAATCGAGGGCGAATCGAATGGACGCCGCGGAGAAGAAGAGGAGAGGAGGAGAAGCCGCGGCGGCCAGGAAGACGAACACGTTTACCTAGAATCAAAAATAATAAATAAATAAATTCCTCCATTATTTTCTAGTACTACGTCGTCACTCTCTGACAGGTGGGCCCATGTATGACATGTGGGGACCACGCAAGAGATACTCGTGGGGCCCACTAGCGATGACGTGGCGGGGATGGGAAGCTCTGCCGCATGGTGCAGTAGCCATGACGAGATTGAAGGGTCAGCGGCTTGTGGCCCGGGGGTGTATGTGTGGCTGCAGGTGGGGCCGGATGGTGGTGACGTGGACAGGTCGACGCGTCCCCTTCCACCCAGGCATCCACTGTTGCAGGGCGCCGCCACGTACGCCGCGCGGCCCAAGGGACAAAAGGCCAGCCACCGCGCATGTGGTTCTCGGTTTCTCGTCAAATTAACTGCAAGGAACAGCTGCTAAGATGGCAAAGTAAATTGGAAGTTTTTCATAAACACGCAAAGGTTTTTTTTTTTACAAAAATTCTTGGAAAATAAATTTATTTGAACTTTTTAAAGAAAACTTCTATATAAAATGTATTTTTTAAAAAACTTATTCAAAATTAATTTAGAAAGCGTGCTTATGATAAATAAGAAAGCAGATTAGCTTTAAAATACATTCTAATTAAATAACTGGTACGATAAATTTCGAAGTCCAACCAATATCCACTTTTGGTCTTGCTATGAGCTTGACCACCATAGACAAACGGTGAATTTATGCCGAATGCGCTTACTTAGCTACTTCCGCGAAAGTTGCCACGTGATGCCAATTTTTACCAACCCAGCCAAAGACCAAGGACATGTTTGGAGTGAAGCTAATCTTTTTCCAACCAAAATTTTAGCAGTCTAAATGGTATCGCATTGATGCCTACTCCCTTTGTCCTATAAAAAAACAATATAGTACGGGATGTGACATATCCTAATCCTACGAATCTAGACATCCATATATCCAGATTTATCGTACTAGAATATATCACATCTAATTCTAAATTCGTTTTTAGGGACGGAGGGAGTAGTTTACTATTTATTTTCCGCACTAATATAAATTTACTATGTACCAAATTGTGTAGTCCCAAAAATTATCAAGATTTTGGCTCCAAATCAAACAAGTGGAAAAACTTTGTGCCACACCCCTATAGTGAGAGTGTGTTCTCAGTTCAGCATCACCTCTGCAACATATTCCCTCCATCTAAAAAACTAAACTAGTATCGAATATGATATATCATGTTACTACGAATGTAAACATAAGCATTTGATACTATATTGATGAAGTAAGTCAAAGAAAGTAATTATATTTGGAATAACCCCGAGCGGTAGCTGATTTGAACACGGAAAGTTTGTGAAGATCAATTAGAAGAACGGCCCTATGTGCTTGTCTTGGCAGAACAAGATTCACTTGTCCCCATCTCCAAATGACCTGATCTTCGCTTGTTTGTTCCAACAGAAATCCTTGCAACCAATCAAATGCCCAAAAAAAACTGGGATATTACCGGGACCGTCAAAACTTCTGATCAGAAGATAGTATTATATCCTTAACCCAAGAACAATTGGAGTGGCCGGACTAATTACTGTAGTGGAATTCCGGGAGCTTGTGCTGACACATTGTCAATTTGTTGATAAATAACAATAGGCGTGATTTAATTTTTTTTCGGGGGAAGCTGTAATTTAGTTTTAAGATGTAAATGACTGTGGATAGATGCAGAGGTCCAAAAATATCCTTCTCGTTTTTCAAAACCGGAAAGTATTTTTCTACCCATCGAGACGTCACTGAAAATAACTACTCAAATGTATTGTTGCAATCAACCAAAAAAAACACCCAAGAAATGCTAACTTCGGCTATAGGGACTTGACATCCCACGGTATCCACACCCTGTAGAGGATCTTAGCTATAGCAACTAGCTCATCATCTTAAGACCACAACCTTTTATTTCCTCTTCCATTATCTAAAATTCTAAAATTTTGTTTTGGAAGGATCGCATTTTGATACTTTCTAGTAGAAGAGAACGAAGGAATTCAAGCCAAGAAAAATGAAGTGACCTCTAAAATTGAAGGGACAAGACTTGCTCCTGAATTGTACTTTGTGTTTTTTTTTTCTTTCTGTGGCCGGTAATCACTTGTAATTCAAGCCTGTAATAAGGCACAAGAGAGCAACTGCGTGCTGGCCTTTTGTGAGGTTTTCAGTTCGAATTTCGCATATTTCAGCGACAGCTAGATGGAGTTGTCAGTCACCATTCTCCAGTAACTATTGTCAGTCACCATTCGCCAGTAACGGCTCAAATTGCAAACTACTCTGATTAATTGTATATCTAATGACTGATTAATTGTGTACCTTCTCTGGACTTTCTGGTCCATTCGATGAATATTCAGTGGGAATGAAAGCTCTCCCCGCCCGGTTATCCTTTCAGGAAAAATTTGTCATCGGCTGGACAAATCAAAACCTAGCCTCTTCGATCGGATGAAACCTTAGCCAAATGTTTTGTTGGCCACACCTTAGCTGATTAGCTGAGATCGAAAAAAAAAAATCTATTACCTATGTCTATACTAATCAAACTTCCTGGGAGCTCCGGGTTAAAAGAATATACTAGCGTTAATTTGATGGGTCGTATTATCTTAACTTAGATCATATTCCGTGTTAACTAAATCATGCAATTGGAAACAACACTATAATACATGTACTAATTAGATATTTTTTAGAAGCTATAATATTAGTTAGAAAGATCTAAAGTTAATTTGATGGATCATATTATCATGACCACAAATCATATTGAGAGTTAGTGCTAAATTAGTAAACCATGCAATTGAAAATATCAAATTCTAATGTAATTATTTTTATCTTTGCAATTATTAATTACAATATCGTACACATCTTGGACTGAGATGTTAGTTTTTTCTATTTTAGTTTTATGAGTCAAAATTAATAATTAGTGAGTTGTCGCTGATACGAACTCTTCTTTTAATTCAAACGATTACAATTTCTAAGGTAATTAGAAAGCTAAACATAATTTAAAATTTCAATATTTGTAGTATTGGTAATAATGGCACATCAACATATGGCTGTACAGGTTGGCGACTAGTATAACAATACATGAAAAGCATTCATAATATAACCTTGACAATAAAACAAATCTTTCGGAGGTAACTAAAGGGGTAGGGGTGTGTATATGTGCGTTCATAAGCAATCTTTCCTGAGTCGCAGGACTGCGGGTAGATTATTCAATTCCAGCTAATTTTTATCTTGTTAATAAATATGTCAGTCAATAATTAGATAATCATTATGTCCTGAACCCTTGGTAATTTGAATTTGTTCACCGTTCTAGAGGGGTTAGTTTGCGTGTGTAACGAGCGTATGCATTTATACTGTGTTTCTAAAAAATCCTTTTAAAAGTTTGATAATATTTTGGCAAACGATAATAATGGACCAGACAAATCTTACAAAATCACATGAGAAACAAAATACTCTTCCGCGATACTCCTATATGACTATCTCGTCAGTTCGATCGGTGGAGGTATGAAAACATGAAGTGTGCATCAGTTTCTTTTATTTTTCTTTTTAATTTTTAGGAACTGTGTACCAGTTGTTGATGCGCTATAGGTAAAATATCTGGTCGTTGTGGATATATAGCAGTACTTTACATAGTGCGGAGTATTACGCAGACATAACAAAAGCGTACAAAGTACACCGTCTGTGACTTAGTAGAGCGAGTACAATAAAATCAAATATCCTTTCCCTTAAGAAAAGTCGTGTGTTCTGCTTTGATCTTCAATATACGGATATTTGGTCATAGATACGTGATGTGGATATTGTTTTTTCTTTTTCTAACTATAACTTTTCAGGGCTGTAGACTTTTTTTTTCTACTTTATCAACACAAATCGTCACACTATCTTATGCATGTTGTTAAAAAAATAAAATTGCATGAGCGTGCTATACAAGTTATCACATCAACAGTGGTGTATATAGAAATTTCATATGGGTGATCCAACTTATATAAACTTTTATTAAACACCCTAAATGTTAACCAAGTTAGAAATATAAATTGGTCAAATATGTATCATAATATATCAATAAAAAAAACTTGAGAACGTTTTTTTCTCGGAACATTTTGATTAACCCTGATTTGGATTGATCGACTTGAGAGGTCGATGAGCAGGGCATTGCCTTGCATATTTGCATGGTTGAGCATAGCTATCGGCCTAAAGCTAGGCAGAGACAAGTCGATCACCCACGGAGCGGTGGAGCGTGCACGGCATATCCTGCGGCGGAGACGCCCCCGTCCGCATATATTTGCCCAAAGAAAAAAACCCTGAAATGCTTCTCGACCGATCGACCACAGGTCCACACATCGATCGATCCATGATCATGTATTTAAGTTCAACACATGCATATGTGCATAGTGATCGCGTAGCTAGGATGGGTGTAAAAGCTAACGACTACCTTTGTTTCAGGTTGTAAGACGTTTTGACTTTGGTCAAAGTTAAACTATTTTAAATTTAATTAATTTTATAGAAAAAAAATAGTAATATTTTTAACCCATGACAAATTTATTATGAAAATATATTCAATTATTGATTTGATAAAACTAATTTAGTATTATAATATTATTATATTTATCTATAAACTTAGTTAAATTTAAAACAATTTGACTTTGACCAAAATGTAACCTGAAACGGAGGGAGGGAGTAGTAGTTAAGTCCAAACGATTAACTACGATAAACGACTAACTTTTATAAGAGTCGGCAGCTATTGGTAGAGGAGACAGTAGTGACGGAGTCCCGGCGGCCAGCCGACTTGTGCACGAGTTGGCTCCGTCACTAGAAATCGAGCCGGCTCTGTCTTTTACTGTGGTGTGGTCGAAATTAATACTATTACATTTTTATTTAAATGCAAATTTTAGTAACGAGCTAGCGAGTCCAAATGAAGCGAACACAACTTTCAAGCAAAATTTTATCATTTTAGTTTTATACTACCTCCATATTTTAATGTATGACGCCATTGACTTTTTGTCCAACGTTTGACCATTCGTCTTATTCAAAAAATTTATGTAATTATCATTTATTTTATTATGACTTGATTTGTCATCAAATATTCTTTAAGCATAACATAAGTATTTTCATATTTGCACAAAAATTTTGAATAAAACAAATAGTCAAACATTGGTCGAAAAGTCAACAGCGTCATATATTAAAATATGGAGGGAGTATAAGAAAAGAGTAAATTAAAAACATATCACTTGACAAAATTTTGACTTATGCACCAATCTCACTAACTGAGCCGATCGACAGAGAAGCTATCTGATCCTCTTTGCACGGCCCAATCTCACTAACTGGGCCGCTTCACGCATACACTTTCCATCCCAAAACCCTCCCTCCGTTGATGGGCCGGGCCTAAACACTTTAGGTGGGCCGGGCCTCCTTCTCGTGCCGCTTCGTCCTCGCGACCTCCGCCACGTGGCGTATCATGTCCGTCAGGTCGGCGTGCGACGACCCGCCTTCCTCCACCGCCGCCCTCGCCATCGCGGCGAGCTCCCTGGCGCGCGCCCTCCTCGCCGCGCCGTCGGCGCCGCCGTCCATCAGCTCGGCCACCGCCTTCTCCACGCCGGCGGCGGTGACCTGCACGCCCTCGGCCTCGGCGGGGAGGTACATGGGCGGCGCCGTGACGCCCGACCGGACGCCGACGCCGAGCACGTCGACGAGCAGCCGCTCGCTGCTGAACTGGTCTAGGATGGTCGGCCATGTCAGCGCCGGCACGCCGTGGGCGATGGCCTCCAGCGCCGCGTTCCACCCGCAGTGGGTCAGGAACCAGCCGGTGGCCGGGTGCGAGAGGATGCTCACCTGCGGCGCCCACCCGCGCACCAGGACGCCCCTGTCCTTGACGCGCTCCTCGTATCCCTCGCCGTCGAGCCACTCCCTCACGGCGGCGGCGGCAGCGGTGGTGGCCTTGGCCTCCTTGATGGCCCAGACGAACGGCCGCCCCGACGCCTCGATGCCGCGGGCGAGCTCGATGACCTGCTTCGCCGCAAGGTGGGAGATGCTGCCGAAGCTGATGTACAGCACGGACGCCGGCGGCCGGGCGTCGAGCCAGGAGAGGATACGCCCGGCGTCGACGTCGGCGCGGTTGCCTCGGCTGGCCCTCGCGTCGGCGTCCGCGCCGCCGCCGGCGGCGGAGGCGCACGTCGGCCCGATGGCCCACGCCCTCCGGCCGAGCGCCGCCGCGTAGCCGTCGACGAAGGCGCCCTCGATGTCGCGGAACGTGTTGATGACGAAGCCATCGGCGGTGCGCTCGGCCTCGACCGCGTCGCGCTCCTCCTCCTCCAGGCCAGGCCACTGGAAGAAGCGGCGGAACGTGGCCGTGTCGACGACGGCGCGCACCGGGAAGTCCGGCACCTCGAACGGCTGCCGTCACCGGCGGCGAGGCCGTACACGCCGTGCTTGCTCAGGTTGTGGGTGGCGAGGAGGAAGTACGCCGACGGGCAGTGCATGACGACGCGAGCGATGCCGAGGCGATCGCAGACGGGCGCCGTCCACGGGTTGCAGTAGTCGGCGACGAGGCAGTCCGGGCGGCGAGGCAGCGCCCGGACGAGCCGCTCGAGCGGCGCCGCCATGGCCCAGATGGCCCTCTGCAGGGGCAGGTACATGCCGGGGTCGGCGTCCGCCAGCTGGTCCATGTTCTCCAGCCCCTCCGGCACGCCGAACTCCGGGCCGGGGAAGGCGACCTCGGCGAGGTCGACGGCGAGGCCGTCGCGGCGGGCGGCCTCCACGGCGGCCCCGTTGCGCGCGGCGTTGACGGGCGTGGTGACGACGGTGGCGCGCGCGCCGCGGGCGGCGAGGAGGCGCGCCACCTCCACCATGGGGATGATGTGGCCCTGCGCTATCAGCGGCACCACCAAGAAATGGAGCTCCGCCGCCATCGCGCCGCTGATGAGAGTGAGGAAGCAAGCAAGTTGCAGTGTGCGTATACAAGTCGACGCGACGAGGACGACGCCTGTGTCGAGGCGCCGCGCCGAGGCGGCAGAAGCCTCCTGTAAAAGTCGGGAGGGAGGGGTGACGTATGCGCCTAGCGAAGCTTCGTCGTCGCCCGCCTCGTCTGACTCTTCACAGCACATACGTGGATTTGAAGATTATCGGACTCGCATGTCAATGATAAAGACGTAGCATAGTTGATTGCAGAAAATCTCATGTCTTACGAAATTGGCGGAATATCTAAAACTGTAACTAGAGCAGCTATTTTTATAGCTGCCAGCAAAATATTCATAAAAAGTCAATTTCTTCCATCAGTAATAAAACCCCCAAAAGTAGTATTGCAAAAAAAAAACAGGTTCTTCTTCCTGTCACGTGGAATCGTGGCTCCCAAGTCCAATTTCAACGAGAAAAGTGATGGAGTTTAGGTTTTTTTTTTCCCTGAGTGCAACAAACAATGAAGTGATTAATTGAGTTTTAATTATTACAGTTTTAAACAATGAATCTCTTTGATATTTTAGAGCAACTTCTATAAAAAAAAAGTTTTCATATGTACCGTTTAACTGTTTAAAAAGTATGCTAACAAATAACCAAGGTAAAATTCTGCATATTAGCCTAAAGGCATACAGCCATGTACTTGGCTTTCCTATATATTGGGTTTAAAGGGTAGCATTTCAAATCACTTGAAAGCAAGCTTCCCTTATCGCAAGAGATGGGGTTAATGCACCCTGGTGGTGAAGCACAGTTGCCATGCGGCAACTGCTGTAACCACAACAAACCATGAGAAGTCATACAAAATTTATCAAAAATTCAAAGTATTTTTTGAATCTATTTAATTTAAATTTTGGTACCTTGGCAATAAGCTTAGTTAACTTATTTTCTAGCTACTCCCTCCGTTTCAAGTTAATTTAAATTTAATGTACCATCAATTTTGTAAATCCTGCTTGGCAGTATTTTCAAGCTACTCCCTCCGTTTCAAGCTACTCCCTCCGTTTCAAGTTATAATACGTTTTGATTTTGGTCAAAGTTAAACTGCTTTTAACTCTGACCAAATTTGTAGAGAAAAGTAGTAACATTTTCAACACAAGATAAATTTATTATGAAAATATGTTCAATTATTGATTTGATGAAACTAATTTAGTATTATAAATATTACTATATTTGTCTATAAACTTAGTTAACTTGAAACAATTTGACTTTGATCAAAGTCAAAACGTTTTATAACCTGAAACCAAGGTTGTCAGTATCCCGATTCGTATCCTAGTATCTTACGATACTACGATCCTACCAAGCCGAAACGATACCGATCCTACCTAGTATCCTAATTTTCATAGTATCTCGATCCTACTATTCATTACTACACGATCCTACGAAATCTTAGGTGGTATCCCGATTCTACGATTCCTACGATACTACAAAATATTATTTAAAATAACATGGTTTGAAAATAATATGAATAAATATGCTCAAATTTATATAAAAATCAGTTAAATATATCAAACTAAATGTATCTATTTGTATGACATATATCATTACTACATTTTTTAATATACTAGTTAGGTGCCCGTGCGTTGCAATGGAAAAAAAACTAAACAATACATCAAATATTTTTAATATATTTAAAGTAGAAAGTATCACCAGATTAATGATGCACCACAAAGTATATCAAAAAAATATCTTTGCAGCAATTCACGTGAAATGAATACAATGCCCTATTTGACTCCAAAATTTCCCAAGACATTTCTACACACATCATTTTCGCACAATTTATCAAAACCGAAACTCTTTAAACATGGCTCTAAAGGTGAACCACACTCGCTTCGTTAGTTCATTGTGCAAAACACAAGTGCATTAGCAAAACAGTGAATGACTATGTACAACAGCTTAGGAGGCAGTTAGCACATGGGCCAGTACTTAAAAAAAAGAGATTTAACTGCCTTTGCTACTGATCCAGCTCACAAAACTGCACGATCTGTTATACTATGGAAAACAATATGTCAATCTTGTAGAAGTGGAGAAAAAATGATTAGAAATAATATACATAGAAAAATATTTTTGGTCATTTACATAGTAGGTGGCACAGAAATATATAAGAATGCATAAAAACACTTTATATTGATGCGTACATAATTGGATGTACCGAAATATATAAAAATGTGTACATAATCAGATGGCCACCAGATAGTGACGTACAATGCATGTTATGACCCATAAAATTAAACAAAAAAATTTCATTCAAAATCAGACCAAGAGTTCAAATATTTTAAAAATGAGATGAGAACAAAGTGCCAGGAATCTGAAGTATGAAGCAGGACAGAACTACAAGTGACCATATTGCACATGCAATCTGACTCGGGTAGTCGGATTAACAAAATTAAGGGGAAATGTAGAGGAAAAGATAATTACAAGTGCATATTGCAATAAGCCCCAATGTGAAAAAAATAAAATGATTCCCAGGATTGAGAATAGTATATCAGGCCTAGAGTATTCCATGTCTCCAAAAGTAACTTTTACATTGTTCTGTATTTCATTTCAGCTGTAAGTAGAATACACTACTTCAAAGTTTACTTTAAGAAACCATGTGTTAACATAAATTCAGGGTTGATACATAAAACTGGTTGTTTGTTGAACAATTTATGTCGAGCTCCATGATGAATTTCATCAACTACCAGAAATATACATTAAGTAGATGTAAAACGACAAATATTGCAGCAACCTGTGTACAATATTCAGCAACCTGCATATCAGGAAGATGTAACATCAGAATATACATTCTAAAAGATAACTGGCAATTAATTTAGCATTCAATATAAGTATTAATTATTCCCTCTTCATCCGACTGCAATATTTCCAAAGATGTAAATAATCATACAATACATATTTTTTTTAAAAAAAATCATGTTGAGATTGAAATCACAAGAACACAATTTCATTGTCAATGTTCCCACATCTAAGGGCCACCTTTCCATTTTATTATTGTCTGGTATCCTTAGTACACATTTTGATTGAGTTTGTCAACGGATTTGGTTGAGGTTGTAGAAGAGCAGCACGCTTGACTGAAATTCGTGGTTGTGGAAGGGCAACGGATTTTATCGTGGTTAACCAATTTTTCTGCAGCTATTCATTAAAAACAATCTGCAGGAATCCTGTATAAAGGAGAAATCAAAATGTAAGACTAAATGTGAAAGTTTATCACCGATCCCCCCTTGCCAAGCCCCAATTAATCTTAATCAAACCCATGAAACTCAGACTAAATGTGGGGCCTCAGACTTTATCATGAGTAATGATATATAAATCCCTCTTCAAGATATTATAATCTAGAATAAACAACATCACATTGTCATAGGCTTATACCCAAAATTCTCACATTATACCTCTTATGAAACTCAGGAAAAGAAAGAAAAAAAATGCAGAGCTACAAAAATCATTTCATCTTTATCTTATACAGCGAAAGGAAGATAGAAAAAAATGCAGAGCTACTAAAAGCTACTAAATAAAGAGCTCTTTGGATAAAATGAGACAATAACTTGCTAGCCCTGCACCACCTTTCAAACATATCCACATGCTTTATTGAAAAAACTGACAGATACTTATTTTAGGTATATGGCATCCCTCAATTACGAACATATTGAAACCTCATTGCTTGCGAACTGTACTTATATGAATAAGAAGCAAAAGAACTGTCGTCAGCAGGTTAACAAATGTACCCCCACTCTGGTAAGCATGCATCCCCATAGAAAAATCCAGAAAAAAGTATGCAGCCTGCTGTTTTATCTGAAATGTGATGAAAAAAATGGAAAAATTAAATGACTTTCCTAACTATCAATGTGCGCATACCCAAAGGTACTCTTATACAAAATATATGTAGGTACAGTCCCATCGAAATAAAATGAAGCTCCTACCTGGAATTTATGGCTTCAATTTGCTTCTTGAATTAGTTGGCTATCTCAAGAGATTTGCTGGAAACCATCTGTTGTATCAATACATAATCTACCTGTGGAAGCATGACCCTGATTTAGAATTATATAATCCAGTTGCTCATAAAATTGCAAGCTAAACCACCGATTAAGGTTGATTCAAGTGTAAACAGGCTTCATTTACACCGTAACATGGTTGTGTCATGCGAGTCAATCACCTTCTCCTCAAACACGTTGGTGCAGTTCCTCCATCCCTCTCCATAGATCCACATGAAACAACCCATAGAAATCAAGATCAGTGCACCACCACAAAATCATGAGTTCATATGACAGAAAGAAATTACAATGCTCAGCCAACACAACCGCGCACAAGCTTGTGATTGGTGAGAGGTAGTACTTGTTTTATTCATCAACTGAAAGAGATGGCAAATCCAAGAATGGCAAGAAAAAAAGTTAATGCCTAGAAACTTGAATCCATGTCGTTGACTACTCCTACTTTGCTAAATTAAACAGTAAAGCAAGTAAATGGCTCTTGCAAAAGATAATATTTCCAAAAACACAGAGATGGCAAACAATTAGTCATTTAAACCAGATGACTGTCACGATAGTCAGGAAATATACCATATAGTGTTCGAGCTCAATAATAATGTAACTGTACACGTCTAATTAATTCATCAAGTAGGCCCATCAAGAAGCAACCGTCCAGCCCAAAATAACAATCAAATCTATCTAATCCACCAAGCTCTATTCACAGTTCATTACACTACAATGACGAAGTTAATTTGCGATCCAGAGCCACTATCTTGTTTGTACCATTTTTGAAATAGATGTTCAAACTCAGAGGGCAACTGCCAAATGATTATGGATGGAATTGTGGAAAGGGCGTACTGTCAGGCCTTCTTCATCCGATCGTGTGTGGACATCGACAACAAGAAGCCTGACGAACATGATCAAGGTGGTGGAGTTGCTGAACGGATCAAGGACGCTGAGGAGGAACAAGGCGACAAGGCCGGCGGTAAGGAAGGAGCTGGACGGGATGCTGAGGCTGCAGAGCAAGCAGGCGACAAGGCTGGAGCTGTCCCAGACAAGCTACAGGAGGATGTCTCAAACTTGGGCCCAAGGCGCAAACGGCCCAATCCATGCTACATCGGCAGTCAGTGGTCCAAGTGAGGCCCATAACAATGTATAGCTGGCAGAAACAGCTGTAATGTGAGAGAGAGGTTGCGTGTTCGTTTTGTAATATAAGGGAGTAGAGGAGGAAGAAGAACGCGGCGATTAACTGGATATGCGGTGGCGTAGGCGGCGGCGGCTTGATCCTGTGGATCGAGAAATTGTATGCGTACTCTATAATTCCAGTTAATTGAGAGAGAAGCTGTTAGGGTTCCTAACACGTACTTGCAGCAGATCATCTGCAATTTATTGTACTTGAGCATGCGGAGGAGGAGGTTATGCTCGATGCATGAATAACAGCCACCTCCGCACAGGAGAAGGGTGATGCACAAATTCTGGATGCTTTAGTCAGGCAGCGTGCTGCCATCCGCTGGCTGGCTCCTAGCGAAGATGAGCCATTGCTTGCCCGACAGGATGATTGCCAACTCAAACCAAATAAACCCCAAACGATAGTGGTAATCAAATTTGAGTGTCCATCGATTTGACAAGAAATACACTATTCCATCAAATAAAACATAAATGGAAGTAAATTAATCCAACCGTATTGAGCAATCACGGGAAAAACGCGGTGGTTACCTTAAACAGTAGCACCAACCATCGACGAGAACAAGCTGGGAGGCGAGAACACGGTGCCATCGCCGTTTCCGCAGCCACCGACGGCGACCCCACGCTGATCCTCTTCTCCTCAACCTCCATCTCCAGCACAAGAATGTCATGGCGCCATCCCCAGTTTCTGTCGCCCGGATCCCCACCGTCGGCTCGGCCGCCTCCACCGGATATGGATGTTGCCATCTCCCAAGCGCGTGGAGGGAGAGGCTGCCGGGGCGTGCGACAGAGGCGGCGCTGACGCGGAGAAGAGAGGCGGCGTGCGGCGGTGGTTGAGGAAGAGGGGGAGAGAACGAAGCGGAGATGCCGAGGGGAGGCGATGCGGCGAGCGTATCCGTGGAGACAGCGGCGGCCGACGGCGACGCTCTCCGTCCTCTCGCCGGCTTGTCGGCGGTGGAGGCATGGTGCGGCGAGGAGGATGGGGCGCGGTGATGGGTGGCGGTATCGGCAACCAATCGAGGGAGCGAGATCGTCTAAGGGCGCGGCGAAGGGGATTCGGCGACGATGGAGGACGCGGGATCGGTGGCGGCGATCTGGGAGGAGGTGCGGGACGGGAGGGAGGTGTGGTGCCGCGGCGGATTGCGGAGGCGGAGGGGATTCGCGACGAGGAGGATGAGCCGGGGCGCGACGAGGTGGGGGCAACGCGGCGATGTGGGGGCAGCGCGAGCGTGTTTTTGTTTTCGCTGACTGCGGATCGCGATCCGTATGAATCGCGCGTGGGTGGAGCCGAGGAGGAGGGTGTCGCTCTGCGGCGTCCGATTTTCACATCTACGATTCCACGGTTAATAGATCGCGTGTCTGCTTTGACTTCACCATCACCACTATGGATTTTTAAAGTAGTAGAGATAATGGCTATATATAATTAATATAAATATTAATTAAACTTAAAAAAAAATCTCATAGTATCCCGATACTACGATACGATCCTACGATACGATATTACTTTGAACAATACGATACTGCCTAGTATCCCGATCCTGACAATCTTGCCTAAAACGGATGGAGTATTCATTAAGAGACAATAGAGGAATATTGCATACCTTCATATGGAATTTCATCTGACCATTTTTGAATGGATAGTCTCCATAGTTCTTCTAGAACTTCCATTACTACCCTACACTCCCATTCAGGAGTCCATAGATGACGAGTGAACATGCGTCACTCCAACTTGCCAAAGTTTATTTCGCTATTTTCTTCTCCGGGGTGATCGCTCCATCCGGCAAGTTGATGCAAGCAAACCGGCCCTCGGATTGTTTAATTGTCAACACGTCACTCTCCTTGGTGATCCGAAGCTCATTGACTCAAACGCCATAAAACAACTTCGCCACAATTCACTAGCAACAAACCACAGCCATGGACGACAGTACCGCCGGCCACGCCGGCGGCGGCGGCTACACGACGGCGGCGGCAGCGGCAGCGCACTTCGTGCTGGTCCCGATGATGGCGCAGGGCCACGCCATCCCCATGACCGACATGGCGCGCCTGCTGGCCGAGCACGGCGCGGCGCGGGTCAGCCTCGTCGTCACGCCGGTCAACGCCGCCAGGATGGCCGGGTTCGCCGCCGGCGTGGAGGAGGCCGGCCTGCCGGTGCAGCTGGTGGAGCTCCCCTTCCCGGCCGCCGAGTTCGGCCTGCCGGACGGCTGCGAGAACGTCGACATGCTCCCGTCCAAAGACCTCTTCAGCAACTTCCTCTTGGCCTGCGGCGCGCTCCGGGAGCCGCTCGCGGCGAGGCTCCGGCAGCGGCGGCCGCCGGCGAGCTGCATCATCTCCGACATGATGCACTCGTGGGCCGGTGACATCGCCAGGGAGCTCGGCGTCCCATGGCTCACGTTCAACGGCTCCTGCACCTTCGCCTCCTTTGCCAGGTAAAAGTCGTAACAAAAGTCACTGGCATATTTCTCTACATATGAACAGAAAACTTAATTCATCCTCAAGGGGATATCCCCTTATTTTTCATATCACTTAAAAAGTCATCAAAATATTTAAAAAACAATTAGTATGATAGATCAATATGTGATATGTCACTTCACAAACATACAAATTCAAATTTAACTTATACATGTGGAAATAAAAATAACAAATTTGACTATGAATAGAACGCGTAATTCATGGTCAAATTTGTTGTTTGTTATTTTTGTTTCGAATTGTATAAGTTGAATTTTAACTCGTATGCTTGCGAAAAGATAAATTTATATATTGATCTATCTTGATAAATTTTTTTGATAACTTTTTGAACGACATGTACAAAACAAGGAGATATCCTCTCGAGGGACAAAAATCCACTTCCCATATGAACAGAGAATACTTACTCTCTCCATCGTGTCCAGATTTATAGCTAAAAATGTTTATATTTTAGGATGGAGGCGAAGGAGATACTTATCAGGTATGTGATCTACGAACTCACAGTTTGGATGTGACCTAAGAACTTGGTCCAACTATCTCGCAGGGACATCATTTATCGCAAAAATCTATTGGAGAGCCTCACCGATGATGAGATCGTCAAAGTCTCAGGGTTCCCTACGCCGCTAGAGTTGCCAAAAGCTAGATGCCCTGGAACACTGTGCGTTCCAGGTCTGAAGCAAATAAGTGACAAGATTTACGAGGCTGAGACGCGAAGCGATGGCAGGATCATGAATAGCTTCCAGGAGATGGAATCTCTGTACATCGAGTCGTTTGAGCGAACCATAGGTAAGAAGATCTGGACGATCGGCCCAATGTGCCTTTGTCACAGAGACAGCAACGCCATGGCTGCTAGAGGAAACAAGGCGTCAATGGATGATGCGAAATGTTTGCAATGGCTTGATTCAAAGAAGCCTGGTTCAGTGATCTTTGTCAGCTTTGGCAGCCTCTCCAGCACCGACCCTCAGCAGCTTGTTGAGCTGGGGCTGGGACTTGAAGCTTCCAAGAAACCATTCATCTGGGTGATCAAAGCAGGAAAAAAGTTTCCAGAAGTCGAGGAATGGCTTGCAGATGGGTTCGAGGAGCGCGTCAAAGACAGAGGCATGATCATAAGGGGCTGGGCGCCACAGATGATGATCCTGTGGCACCAGGCCATTGGAGGGTTCATGACGCACTGCGGGTGGAACTCGACACTAGAGGGCATCTCCGCGGGTGTGCCGATGATCACATGGCCACACTGTTCAGAGCAGTTTGTGAATGAGAAATTGGTGGTGGATCACCTGAAAATTGGGGTGGAGGTTGGAGTGAAAGGAGTGACACAGTGGGGAACTGAACAAAAAGAGGTTAAGGTGACAAGGACTGCTGTGGAGACAGCGGTATCCATGTTGATGGATGAAGGGGAAGTTGCACAGGAGATTAGGATGAGAGCAAAAGATTTTGGCATGAAGGCAAGAAGGGCTTTGGAAGAGGGAGGTTCTTCCTATAACAACATAAAACTATTAATTCAAGAAATGGGAAACAAGCAAAATGCATCTGGTTGATACATATGGAAATAAGCTTTATTTTTTCTTAATTGTAAATCTGTAAGCAAGAACTGGAGGATCCTATTGTGCTTACCCTGATTTTCATCCCTCAAACTATAAAGAACTGTACTCTCCCTCTGATTCCAAATATAAATCTTTTTATACTTGTGCAATTTGTATAAGAATTAATAAAAACAACTCTAATGAATTTGTTGCCCTTCATCTACAGTATACTATATCAAGAAAGATGAATTATTTATTTTTAAGAGGGATATAGCATTTATTTAGCAACCGCAAACATGGAACAATAGTAAAAAAATGCTAAGAAGCTCCAAAACGACATATATTTGGGAAAGAATTGAGAAGACTCAAAATGACTTGCATTTGGAGCCCAACAGTCCCACCAGCTTCTGCAGTGGACGAGGTTCCCAGGACCCCTTGCGGATGAGAAGAGTATTCTACAAATGATCAGTGTATAGAGTGGATTAGACCTGGTCTTACATCACTTTCGTAATTGCTGCTTCGATTCCTCTGAATATATGAATGCAAATTTTGTGGTCAAAGTCAGGCATAGACTTATAAAGATCACAAAAGGAATTTTCTTGTACCAGATAATGCAGAGGCCAGGGAGTATCTTTCGATTTTAAGTACGTACTGTATTGATAGCAACTGTGGACTCTGTGGTTGCATAAAGAATGGAAGAAGCTTCATGTACGAGGGATCTAGCCACGAGTCCATGACTAGCATGCGTCACTGAAACTGAAGTTGCCAAAGTCTAGCAATACTGTTCTTTTTCAGCACGAGCTCGAACTGGCCGAGTTGATAGTAGTACAAACTGTTGGCGCTGCAATACTTTCAACCCGTCACTTTCCTCTGATCCGAAGTGGCAGGCACCACATATGCACTCCTCGGTTGCTGTCAAAGTGTCAAGCTTCTCATCAACTCGAGCAGGCAAGCAGCACACGACTTCTCGGTTAATGCATACCTCCAAGGCTCCAACTGTTCTTGTCACACTCTCACTGTCCACGCTTGTCTTGGCCGCTTGACTAGATACAACCACACAGCCATGTCTTTTGCCAGCCACGCCGGCGCCGGCGCCGGCGACCAGCAGCACAGGTGCTGCTCCAGGACGGTGCACTTCGTGCTGGTCCCGATGATGGCGCAGGGGCACACCATCCCCATGACCGACATGGCCCGCCTGCTGGCCGAGCACGGCGCTCAGATCAGCCTCGTCACCACTCCGGTCAACGCCGGCAGGATGGCGGGGTTCGTCGCCGCCGTGGAGGAGGCTGGCCTGCCAGTGCAGCTGCTGGAGCTCCCCTTCCCGGCTGCTGATTTCGGCCTGCCAGACGGGTGCGAGAACATTGACATGCTCCAGTGCAAAGACGACATGAGGAAATTCCTCGAGGCCTGTGGCGCGCTCCGGGAGCCACTCATGGCGAGGCTCCGGCAGCACGACCTGCCGCCAAGCTGCATCGTATCCGACATGATGCACTGGTGGACCAGTGACATCGCCAGGGAGCTCGGTATCCCCAGGCTTACCTTTAGTGGCTTCTGTACCTTTGCCTCCCTCGCCAGGTAAAAATCACAGGCCACTGGCATATTTATCTCTACAAGAACAACAAATAGTTAGAATTGATCAATAGACGAGGCAAGACATGAGAATGATATTGGTTAAAGATTTTAATCAAAACCACACATTAAGCCTTTTATCTAAAAAATACTTCAGGTCAGGTTGGCAATTGGTTGGCAGCACTACTAACTCATTTCAGAAAATAGAAAAACTTTTCATGGTATCTTAAGAACTGCCGGTTGGATGTGTTTTAACAGCTAAGACTGCTATCTTGAAGGGACATTGTTTACCGTAACAATCTATTGCGGGACCTCACTGATGAGGAGGAGGTCGTTAAGCTCTCAGGGTTCCCTACGCCGCTAGAGTTGCCAAAAGCTAGATTGCCTGGAAGCTTGTGCGTTCCAGGTCTGGAGGAAATCCGTGAGAAGATCTATGATGAGGAGATGCGAAGCGACGGCAAGGTCATGAACAGCTTCGACGAGCTGGAGACTTTGTACATGGAGTCCTATAAGCAGGTGACAGATAAGGTCTGGACGATCGGCCCAATGTGCCTGTGTCACAGAGACAGAAACACAATGGCTGCTAGAGGAAACAAGGCGTCATTGGATGAAGTAAAATGTTTGCAATGGCTCGATTCAAAGAAGCCAGGTTCCGTGATCTTTGTCAGTTTTGGCACCCTTGTCAGCACCGCGCCTCAGCAGCTTGTTGAGCTGGGACTGGGGCTTGAAGCTTCCAACAAACCGTTCATATGGGTGATCAAAGCAGGAAATAAGTTTCCAGTAGTCGAGAAATGGCTTGCAGATGGATTCGAGGAACGTGTCATAGACAGAGGGATGATCATAAGAGGTTGGGCACCACAGATGATGATCCTGTGGCACCAGGCCATTGGAGGGTTCATGACACATTGTGGGTGGAACTCGACAATAGAGGGCATCTGCGCGGGTGTGCCTATGATCACATGGCCACACTTTGCAGAGCAGTTCTTGAATGAAAAACTGGTAGTGGATCACCTGAAAATTGGGATGGAGGTTGGAGTGAAAGGAGTGACACAGTGGGGAAGTGAACAAAAAGAGGCTCAGGTGACAAGGAATTCTGTGGAGACAGCAGTGTCCACATTGATGAATGAGGGGGAGGCTGCACAGGGGATGAGAATGAGAGCAAAAGATTTTGGCATAAAGGCAAGGAGGGCTTTGGAAGAGGGAGGTTCTTCATATAACAACATAAGGTTATTGATTCAAGAAATGGGAAACGAGCAAAATGCATCTGGTTGATACATATATATGGGAATAAGCTTTTTTTATTAAAATTCTAGATCTGAAAGAATGAATTGGAGGATACTATCGTACCTATATACTTGTAAGGATGGGAGGAGTCCATATTTGGCCCTTTAACTATGGTCTTGCCCGGATTTTCATCCCTAAGAATTGTGCTCCCTTCAATTCCAAATACAAGCCGTGTAAAGACTTGTGCATAAATATGATTTATTTATTAGAAGGATAACATTTATTTAGTATGGAAAATCTGGAAGAATAGTAAAAACTTCTGTATTCTAAAATGACTTGATATTGAGAAAGAATCGTGAAGCATAAAATGGCTTACATTTGCAGCCTGGCAGTCCACCAGCTCCTGTAGTGGAGGGGATTTCCAGGATCCCTGCAGATGCAAAGAGGGAGTATTTTACAAATGATCAGTATTATTGTATGAGGCTCGTTTGTGGCATGATTGTTTACAGTCTGGATTATTAAATTATATCACTTTCTGTTTCTGACACTCTTGCCCAAGTTTCCTAGTTACTTCTGAATATATGAAGATAAAAGTTAGGAATAGTGGTCAAGTTATGCCGTAGACTTCGAAAGAAAAAAAATACTGAATAGTGAGACTGCAGAGGACAGGGAGTATGTATAGCAACCGTGGTTAACCTGACCAACCGCGTTGTCCGGACGGCTCAAAGAATAGAATAAACTCGAGGACTTTGGCTATGAGTCCATAACTATAACATGCATCACCAAAGTTGCCAAAGTTCAGCGATGCTGTTATCCTTTTCAGCATGAGCTCAAACTGGCTGATTTGATAGGACAAGCTGCTCTGCAATTATTTAATTCTTTTTTTGAAAGAAGCTGCAATTATTTGATTAATCGGCAACATTCCACTTTCCTCCGACCCCGAGATCCGAAGCGTCAAGCACTACTCCGTAGCACCTCAGAGCAAGTACTATGGACATCCAAACACAAGCTTCAAGATGTCACATATGACTAAATTGTGAGGTGGAGGAGAGAAGAAGGATAAGAGAGAAATAGTCACCTCTCATGCAAGAGACAGCCCCTACACAAACTTTAATAAACATGTGAGAGTGTTAGAGATATTGGGGATTGTGTGGTAGAGATGACCTATTATACATATCACCTCTTAATTTAATTATCTATGTTATGTATGAAATTGGATGCGATAGTCACCTCCACTATAAAACTTGCCCTCAGACTGCTTGCAGTCATCAACTCAAACAGCATACGACTTCTCCAGAGTTATTGCATACCTCCGCTTGACTAGATACAACCACAGCCATGTCCTCCGCCGGCCACCTCGTCGACCAGCAGCGCAAATCCACCACGATGAAGGCGCACTTCGTGCTGGTCCCGATGATGGCGCAGGGACACATGATCCCCATGACCGGCATGGCCCGCCTGCTGGCCGAGCATGGCGCGCAGGTCAGCTTTGTCACCACTCCGGTGAACGCCGCCAGGATGGCAGGATTCGTCACCGCTGTGGAGGCGGCTGGCCTGGCAGTGCAGCTGGTGAAGCTCCCCTTCCCGGCCACCGAGTTTGGGTTGCCGGACGGGTGCGAAAACCTGGATATGATCCAGTCCAGGGATCTCAGCCGAAACTTCATGGAGGCCTGCGGAGCGCTCCGGGAGCCGCTCACGGCGAGGCTCCGTCAGCTATGCCCACCTCCAAGCTGCATCATATCTGACATGGTGCAGTGGTGGACCGGTGAAATTGCAAGGGAGCTCGGTATCCCAAGGCTAACATTTGATGGCTTCTGTACCTTCGCCTCCCTTGCCAGGTAAAAATCATAGAAAAAGCAAGTTTTGTGAGGCAACTAGCTTTCGAATGAGTTAATCTTGTGTCAATAAAGTATTCTCAATATGAAGAGCATGCACTTGAACCGGAGAGAATTTTCAGGTAGCATAAGAAGTACCAGTTAGATGTAACTGAAGTACGATACTACCTTGCAGGTATATCATTTTCCGCGACAAACTGTTGGACAATGTCGCAGATGAGGAGATCGTCACTTTCTCAGGGTTCCCTATGCTGCTTGAGTTGCCAAAGGCTAGATGCCCTGGAAGCTTGTGTGTTCCAGGTATGGAACAAATTCGTGATAAGATGTATGAGGAGGAGCTGCAAAGCGATGGCAATGTCATGAACAGCTTCCAGGAGCTGGAGACTCTGTACATCGAGTCCTTTGAACAGATAACAGGTAAGAAGGTCTGGACAATCGGCCCAATGTGCCTCTGTGACAGAGACAGCAACATGATGGCTGCTAGAGGAAACAAGGCATCAGTGGATGAAGCAAAGTGCTTGCAATGGCTTTATTCAAAGAAGCCTGGTTCAGTGATCTTTGTCAGCTTTGGCAGCCTCGCCAGCACCGCACCTCAGCAGCTTGTTGAGCTGGGACTGGGGCTTGAAGCTTCCAAGGAGACTTTCATCTGGGTGATCAAAGCAGGAAATAAGTTTCCAGAAGTTGAGGAATGGCTTGCAGATGGGTTCGAGGAACGCGTTAAAGACAGAGGCATGATAATAAGGGGCTGGGCACCACAGGTGATGATCCTATGGCACCAGGCCATTGGAGGGTTCATGACACACTGTGGGTGGAACTCAACAATAGAGGGCATTTGCGCGGGCGTGCCCATGATCACATGGCCACATTTCGCAGAGCAGTTTTTGAATGAGAAATTTGTGGTGAATCTGCTGAAAATTGGGCTGGAGATTGGAGTGAAAGGAGTGGCACAATGGGGAAGTGAACATAAAGAAGTTAGGGTGACAAGGAATGCTGTGGAGACAGCAGTGTCCACATTGATGAATGATGGAGAAGCTGCACAGGAGATGAGGATGAGAGCAAAAGACTTGGGTGTAAAGGCAAGGAGGGCTTTGGAAGAGGGAGGTTCTTCCTATGATAACATAAGGCTATTGATTCAAGAAATGGGAAACAAGCAAAATGCATCTGGTTGATACAGATGGGAATAAGCATTTTTTTTAATCATGATGAGCATGAAGTGGAGGACCTATCATACTTATATCTTCATAAAGTATGGAAGATGTCCACATTTGGTTATTCAACTATGGATTTGGCCTGAATTTCATCCCTCTAACTATAAAGGATTGTGTTTTACAAATGACCAGTATGTTGTGCGGTATGATTCTATGGTTTAAAATAAACCTGGTCTAAATTGCATCAGTTGCTCAGTTTCTCAGCAGAGTTGATACATTTTAGAGAAGGAGTAAAAATTAAATAAAATAGCGTTTGTGCAACACCCTAGGTCAAAATGCTCTCAAAGTCTAATCTCCAAGTAATTTGGGTGTACGACTGGTACATCTTACGAGCATAGAGGACTGGTGTAAATTTATGAAAACAATACTTTGCCAATTATATACTTCTTTAACTTTTCTGAAAATATTGTATATTATCTAGCAACTGTGGCTGCTTCATAAGATCATGCATCCCTTACAAACCTCCATATGTTAAAGCAGATAAACAGAAATAGACTGTTTTTAAGTTCTTTAAAGCTTTACCAAGCAAGTCAAATGCATGTTTTGGGTCATTACAATTTCAAATAGCAGCCTAGCAAATGGAATCAAATATATAAAAGCTGCAGACTGGAGAAAATAAAGCATACCTGGTTTTTCTATGAATGAAACAGTAAGGCTCCATCAGACATCCTCCTTTGCTTAATAGCATAACGGCGCACCAGATTAGCTCCAGACCAGAAGATAAATTTAACATTACTGCAAGAAATTCTTACATGAAAATCTCTGCAAAGCTGGAAAAGCTCCAAGTGTAAGATATCTTGGCAAGTCGCATAGTGAATCATGTACAGCATGTTAGTAAAAGGATTTGTTTTAAAAATAAATAAATTCCATACATATCATATTTCGATTTTTAGCTCATAAGAATCTGAATGAGAAAACCTCCTTAACAGAATAGTCTAAATTAAGGAACAACTTATTGAGAAATCAGGAAAAACTTAATACTCTCTAACCAGAAAAAGGAAAACAGATTTCAGCATGACATAAAAGAGAACATGTAAGGTTACCTTCCTTTCAATAAGAACTTTGCCAGTACAACCATCAGCGACAGAGAGGTTTACACCAAGATATTATAGTGCCTTAAGGAGAGCACAACATGTATAGGCTAAGCTGGATTAAGAATATTCTCTCATTATTAACTTCATTCCCTGGACTAAAAATTTGCAGTCACTGCCACATTTCAACTGAAATGCTTGTTGGTCATTTGGGTTTTCACTTGCTTACAGATGTTCAGTTGTCCGTATGATTCATATATAATGTATTAATGTGCTACCACTTACCAATAGTCTTTGCATGAACAGGATCCATGTCTAAAATGATGGAAGCGTGTCCTATCCCTCACAATGACCTCTCTTCCATACAATTTTGATATCAATTTTATTGCGTTGTGGCAGTCCAAACACATCCTCAAGTTTTTCACAATTCTTATGATAACATTAGATTCTGAAGTGAGTAAAGCAAAAGTGACTGCCAACTTCTCACTGTGCCAGTAAAGAACCTTCTGCTTTTCCTCTTCCGTGACTTCAACAAGGACCTCAGTTACATCAGGCACATATCCAGCATTCCTCAAATCAGTTAGCACATTTTCCAACTTTGAGTAGATTTCTTTATTCATAGGATGAGACCTATCAGCGGCTACAAATTCGTGAATTATGCCATTCATTTCAATCATACTGCAACCAGGTTCTTTCTTGATTCCTTTCTCCATTATTATCTGCCTAATCCGTCGGACATCTTTCCATCTATTAGATTTTGCATACATGTTTGACAACAAGATGTACGCTGTGCTGTTATCTGGATCCAACTCAAGGAGACGCTCTGCTGCCAATTCACCTATTTCTGAATTACCATAAACCCTACAGGATGCCAGCAGGGTTCCCCAAATAGTGGAGTTGGGCTTCATGGGCATTTTGTCTATTGTATCCAATGCTTCCTTTAATTTCCCAGCTCGGCCTAAGACATCGATTAAGCATCCGTAATGCACCACAGTAGGGGAAATATTATATGCCTCTGTCATGCTGAGGAAGAACTCTCGGCCTTTGTCAACCAAGCCAGCATGAGTGCAGGCAGTGAGAACACCAACGAAGGTCACCTCATCTGGAGTTTGTAAAGCCCTGAGCATTCTATAGAACATGTCAATAGCCTCCTCCCCACGGCCATTCACTGCGAGACCAAGTATAATGGCAGTCCAGGTAAACTTATCTCTGTTGTGCATATCTTTGAATACATCCAATGCGCGCTCAATGCTCCCACACTTTGAGTACATGTCTATGAGTGCATTCCCGACAAAAACATCCATCTTGATCCCAAGTCTTCCCATGTAAATCCTTGCCCATTCCCCTGTCTCCAGAGCACCTAGCTGGGCACAGGCAGTGACCACACTGACCATGGTGAACTCATCTGCTCTCACCTTGCAAATCTGCATGTAACGGAATGTCTCCAATGCGTCCCTGAACCTGCCAACCTGTACATAGCCATCGATCATCGCGGTCCATGCGATGGTGTCTCTTTCAGGCATATGATCAAACAGGTCCCTGGCACGATCAACCTGGCCTGACCTCACAAGGCCAGAAATTACCGACGTCCAGGACGCCATGCTCCTCATCTGCATGCCCTCGAACAACACCCAGGCCGCGTCCATGTCGCCGCACTCGGCGTACATATCAACCAGAGCGTTCTCCACCCTCTGATCAGGCAACACCCCGCTCTCGAGGACGCGCTTGTGCACCTGCATCCCCAGCAGCAGGTCCTTCCCTTTCCCGCAAGCCGAGAGCACCGAGACGTAGGTGACCGCGGTGGCCATGGCGCCGGCTCTGACCATGTCCACGAAGGAGCAGCAGGACAGCTCGAACCGCCCGCTCCTGTTATGGCCAGAGATGAGCGCGTTCCACATGACCGGCGCTCCCCCTCCCGTGGCGAGGCACGCCGCCTCCAGCACCGCGCGCGCCGCGGCGCCGTCTCCCCTGGCCGCGTACATGACGATCAGGGAGCTCGCCGCGTGAGCGTTCGACTCCATCCCGAACTTAACCACGTGCGCGTGGATGGCACCGCCAACTGGTGCCGCCGCCGCGGCCGCGCCCCGCGCCGCCGCCGCCGCCGCCGCCTTGAGCAAGGACGGGAACGTGTACCCGTCGGGCCTGGCCCCGCCAGCCAGCATGCGGACGTATCCCGCAACAGCCTCCTCCGCGCCATGGCCGGACACGGACGAACTCGCAGCATGCCCCCGCCGGTGGGGAATTCCGTCGAGCAGGCTGCGGGCACGTGACAGGGCGCGGACCATCCGCCTCACCTCCTCTCCTCAGGCCTCCCCCACGCGGTCCCCGCCATTCTATTGACGGAATAACCGCCGGCGGTTACCGCGCCGCCTCCCCGCGGAATCCCGGGGAAGACGAAATTTCCGCGGCGAGACGGCGGGCCGGCGGCGAGTGCTTCGCCTTCTCTTAGTCGCTCGGTGTTTTTTTTTTTCTGAAGCCAAAGGCACGGTAAAGCATCAGGTAAAATAATGAAAAATATTTTTATTATTATACGGTTATTATTCAATTTGTACTAGTATACGACGGGTATACGTACATGTACAGATGTACAGGTATAATGAAGGATTTTTGTTGTATCTAGCAACGTCGATGTCACCGTACATATGTACGCACATGTATTATTGTACGTATACGCACGAATAGGACCCGGAGGTGCAGAGAGATTTTTCTTTTCAGATAATAGAGAGAATTTTGTTTGTCACCTTTACGCCATGTTTGTTTGGAGTCCTCGTTAATTGCTCTGGAATGTAAACAATAGATGGTACACGGATATTAATTGCATTCTGTTTTGAGTTCTCATAAAAGAACAAAGGTCTTCTGTTTTTTTTTTCTCTTTGTTAATCTCTTTGCCGTTTTGCAGGCAAAGTTGGTTGTTTTCATCCCTTTTTCCATCTTCGTCTAATTCAGGTAGAGCCCTTGCTTATTTTCTTAGAAAACATGGTAATATGGTGCTTCGGATTGTATCTTCACATCTTTAGAATAAAAGCCAGCGTTTGTTTCTTGCGATAATTGAATCCATGTCATTACAACTTTACCTAATTAAAAAATATCACCACTGTTCATGATATCGATTGGGTGCCATCAATATTTTGTTAAATTTGAATTATGTCATCATCGTCACGTTTTCCATCCTTTTTTATACATATAAATGAATTAAATATACTAATAAAATTGAAAATATATGCTTCTAGAAAAAGTATGTTTAGGAGCTTGAAAAACGTGCCTATTCATTCCATTGATCGAGATCGAGTGCAAAGGAAGAGGATATGATGTTGTACTCCTATTTATATCCATGAAAAATGGTAAGAGTCTCTGGCAGTGTTTAGTTTCCTTCAAACTTCCGAAAATTCCGTCACATCAAATATTTAGACACATACATGGAGTATTAATTGTGGACAAAAAGAAAAACCACTTGCATAGTTTGCATGTAAATTCCGAGACGAATCTTTTGGGTCTAATTACGCTATGATTTAACAATGTAGTGCTACAGTAAATATTTGTTAATGTAGATTAATTAGGCTTAATAAATTTGTCTCGCGGTTTACAGGCAGTCTCTGTAATTTGTTTTATTATTAGTCTACGTTTAATACTTTAAATGTGTGTCCGTATATTTTAAAAAAATTGGCACACGAACTAAACCTGGGCTCAGTTTAAGGAAAAAAATGTGCACTTGAAATAATGATGAGGCTAACTTGGGGTTCTTTGAAGACATGACATGACAGCAATTTTTGTAACCTCTTCACGTGAGCTATAAACTGAATTACAATGACTAACCTAGATGCTACTACTAGTACATCTCAGCAAAAAGGACTAATAATAACCTATTGATGGCTAGAGAAACTTTTAACGACGTTCGTGCTACATAGGCAAGCTTAACTTGCGTTGCACTTGTACGGATATAATGCGCACACATGTATATAGGTATAGTTCTAAAAAAAAAAGTAAAGTTGGTATGCAATGCACTGTATATGGCCAACGATGCTCGTGGTCCATTCGACCATATGGGCTTTGGTCCCATAAAAACGTAGTACTACATTTTATTGAATTCATTATCAAATACATTTTGATAGTATATTTGTTTAGTGTCGGAAATAATGCTTAGATTTTTTGTAAATTTAATCATACTTAAAAAAGCTGACTTAGGAAAAACTTATTTAAAAACCTTATTATATGAAACTGATGTAGTAATGGTCAAAGTCACCTATTCTTAGTCGAAAGGATATTTCCGCTCACTTGGTTTATCAATTAAGCTTTTGCAAAGTCAAGGTAAATACACATACGACATATATGCATGACACCATGTACAACCATATATAGATGAACAGGAGTATACATACCTACGTTGCTTAGGTAGCACCTTGATTTAATCAAATGCTAGCTAGTTGATGCCAGGTGGCACACTGCGGACGGATTTGTTTGTCAGTTTCCCTGCATGACACATTGTACAGGAGTGTACTACATCCACATACAATGAACAGTAGTAGTAGCAGCAGCTATATACTCCAGTTGCCTAGTCGTACACAAAGTATAATTAATCACAAAATTTTCATTTTATCATGGAAAATAAGTAGGCATTCATAATGCACGTACACTCCGCACCCATACAATGAACAGTAGTAGTAGCTACTAGATAGTTGCCTAGTTGTACACGCAGTATAATTAATCACAAGATTTTCATTTTCCTAAAAAAAACAAGCAGACGTTTATAATGCGCGCACACTCATCCTACCTTTAATGAGTATCTTCAGAAGATTGAGCCTATTGTCAAGAGGTACAGGGTACGTCATCTATCACTTAAAGAATAACTAGTCGTAAATACGAGTATCGGGTTGCTGTCAAGGGGTACAGGTTAAGTTGGCTATCTCTTAAAGAATAATTAGCCGTAAATGCGAATACCATCAAGCCTAAGACTTGCATCCATATAGGCTAGTTACACCACAAAACCTAACGTGTTAAGCTATGCTCCCTCCACACAAAATTTTCATTTTTACCCGGCAAAAATAAATGAATACTGAAGCATGCAGCGCTGTACACGAGCTTCTTGTTTATCATTGCGTATTTGTCATCATCTAAAAAAAATTGCGTATTTGTACGCGTACATGCACGTTTCCATCCACAATTTCACATCCATACGCGGGTGACATATATTATGCAGCTCTCGTGGGCATAGCTCGCCAGCCAAGAACGAACTGAAGCTCTCGTGCGCGGCGCGGCCATGAAGGCGTCGTCGTCGTCGCAGGGGCAGAGCCCGAGGACGCCGTCGCCGCGCGCCACCTCCGCCACCGCCGAGCACACGCGGTCCTCCTCGGAGCCGTGGCTCGTGGCGGCGGCGGTGGCGAGCACCTGCGACGACTCGTGCGTCAACGACGTCGAGAACTTCGCGCGCACCGTCGCCGCCGCCAAGTCTAGGCAGCTGGTGGGCTCGTCGGCGGCGTCGCGCCCCGACATGCTCGCGTCCGTGCTGTCCCACTACGCCGCCAAGTGGCTCCCCGACGTGGTGGCCGCGTCGTCGTCGTCCTCGTCGCCGGCGACGTCGGCGTCGGGGCGGTTCCTGCCCCCGGAGAGCCCCACCGCCACGTGGCTCAAGAAGCGGCTCCTCCTGGAGTCCCTCGTCGCCGCGCTCCCGCCTGACCCGCCGGCTCCCGGCGGCGGCGGAGGAGCGGCCGACGACGGCATCACGTGCGACTTCCTGCTCAAGCTGCTCCGGGCGGGGAGCATGGTGGGCGCCGACGCGGCGCTGCTGCAGGAGCTGGAGTCCAGGGCGGCGCGGCGGCTGGACCAGGCGACGCTGGGCGCCGTGATGATACCGGCGTTCGGGCACGGGTACGCGTGCGGGACGCTGCTCGACGTGCCGCTGGTGCTGCGCCTGGTGCGCGGCTTCCTCAAGGACGCCGGCGCCGGCGGGGGCGGCGCCGCCAAGGCAGGCGGTGGCGGAGGCGCCGCCGCCGCGAGGGTGGCGAGGCTGGTCGACGCCTACCTCGCCGAGGCGGCGCTCGAGGCCGGGCTGCGGCCGGCCGAGTTCGAGGAGCTCGCGCGCGCCGTGCCCGCGCACGCGCGCCCCGCCGACGACGCGCTCTACCGCGCCGTCGACACCTACCTCAAGGTCACCCACACGTACTCCCCCTTCCATCTCCACTAATTTTACGTTTCCGTTTACTACTAAAAAAAAAAGCTACCAATGTAGCTTTGCATATTGTGTCTCGATATACCGATAAGGTCTTTTTTACACCTTATGGACAAATTTGATGTCGCAATCTTTTCGGTTTCAAAAAATTGATATCACCATCTTCTACATATCGTCAAAACAATTGTGAATTATTTTGGGACCAGCTAGCTACATTTTAATATTCATGGCGTTACAATTTAAGAAAAAATAGTCAAAATTTTATTACACTGTAAATTACATATACTTACATTATAACATTTTAAAAACCTACACTGTAATTTAAATTTGCAGTACACGTACAATATAATAATAATAATAATAATAATAATAATAATAATAATAATAATAATAACAACAACAACAACAACAACAACAATAACCTACCTAGAACTAAAATGGGATAGGAGAGAGAAACATATTGAAAGTAGCCGTAAAAAATATGGTGTCATAATTTTAGCAAACACGAATTATTTCATTCAGAATATTTTATAACTATGTAACTAATATGCACAACATTTAGTAAAAAGAAGGTTTTGAATTTTTTTACTCGCAAAATAGAATATTTTGATTTGACTGTTATGGTGAAATTCTTGTTTTTCTTTCACAAGAAATTAAATTCCAGCTGACATGGTAGCTAGTGGTGTGTTGGGTTTGCACTAGTAGCAGCTAGCATATGCAAAGTATGCAACCATGCAAATGTGTTGGCCGATGTGCCAACGTTGGATGCATCATGCATGTTCAATATAAATGTACTGAACCAAATGGGGAGTTTTGTTCTTTGGTCAATCGCCACGAGACAGCCTGAAAATTTGTGAGGCGTCTACTGCATCTGTTTTTGTGTTTGACCACTGAAATTGCATCGGACAATGCACTAACAGCATAGCATATTCTACATACTCCGTTTGGTAGTACGGGTGCTCACTTTTCTCTGTCGAAGAGAATCTTGTGTGTCATCTACTCACTAAACATCCATTTGGTTTTTTGCAAGTATAAGTATAAAGTTTAGTGTAGGGTGCACAATCAAAATAAACCAATTAGATATAGGCTTGGAACTTTGGAAGAAACAAAATTTGTGTAATATTGTATATCAACAGGAGGAGAATCAGGACAACTGATAAGACCTGTTATTTTCTCCCTTGGGTTTGTTTTGTCTTGTTAGCTTGTGAACTGAATGATTGATATCAGTAGTTGCTTCTCCCACTTCACTAATATATAAAACTAAAATAGCTCATTAAGGCCATTAAGATCCTTCTTTGTGTTTGTTCTGTTGGTGTTTACTGTAGTGTCCAAACTATAAAGTTACTAATATCTGAAGATTGTTCAGCCAATTCACTTGTAGTTTTTTTTTTCTGAAAAAAAAAATAAATCGTAACTCGGAGTACTTCTATGAAGTAGGGTAAGAACAAAGCGTAGGGAAGAGATCACGTGAGCTCCAAACTGCTAAAGAACAAAGGTTTACCTGTATTTACACATGGGAATAGGTGCTTTGTGGATATCAAATCCTTCTTGTCCCTTAGCTTGCTGCCTGCTGTTCTCATCAACACTTGTGCTTTGTCCTGGTGCGAGTGACTAACAAGCAGTTTTACTGTAGCTGCGCGTTTCAACAAACAAAAAAAAACCACATTTGTACTTAATTATTTTTAGTTGTTTCATTCAATTTTATCAACCGAGCAAACGAGTGTCCAAAGAGTACTAAGAGATAAGATCATACTCCTAGGCCCAGTTTAGATTCAAAGTTTGAACCCAAATACGTCACATTGAATTTTTCTACCCATACAAACTTTCAACTTTTTTTTGTCACATCGTTTCAATTTCAATCAAACTTCCAATTTTGACGTGTAACTAAACACATCTTAGTAGTCTAAAAACGTGTGGATGATTGAAATTGCCAGATAAACATGCAAGTATCAGAGATCTTGCAGGCATGAACAGTCATGCAGGTGGTACTTATTAACAGTCTTTAACAACCATCGTACCAGACTACTGTATAACAGAGCCAGGAGATTCATCTTTCAATTTCATGGCTCTACATGTCAGGACTTGACAGTGCTGAGAGTTTCAGATCCAAATGACACCAAACAAAAATCATGTGGAATTCTGTTTCTGCTGTTCTCTGCGCTTTTACAGATCCCCTGTTCATCAGAAATGCCAGCAACTCAGCATTGTTGCTGCTGTCTGCAAATGAAAGATTCTCAATGTCAAAACCAATCATATGTTAGGCAGTTAGGCCATGCAAGTTCATGCCAATGGCACTATGCCAAATATCAAGATGCCATCTTTTGTTCAGTTCTGTTCTTCAAAATTTTTTGTCTAGAATAAATTTACACTTTGTTGAGCAAAAAGTGCTGCGAAATCATGGAAGAAATGATTTTTCAAGTGCAAAAAATATATTTTAAAAGAAAAAAAGGCCGTTTGTGGTTCGCTGTTGGCGCCACTTGTTTTGGGGGCCTTTTGGGAGTATAGGATTTTAAACCCCCCAACCTCCCTAGCGATAGGAGTTTTTCCCTCTTAGTATCTAGTACTCTCTCCGTATTTTAATGTATAATGCTGTTGACTTTTTGACCAACATTTGACCACTCGTCTTATTCAAAATTTTTATGCAAATATAAAAATACTTATGTCTTGCTTAAAGAATATATGATGATAAATCAAGTCACAATAAAATAAATTATAATTACATAAATTTTTTGAATAAAACGAAAGGTCAAACGTTTGTCAAAAAGACAACGGCGTCATACATTAAAATACGGAGGGAGTAACATTTTTGTTTGTTACTTGTTTTCGGTTCTTTTATCCTTGTCCACTGACAACAGCCTTCTGCTGCTTGTGTTGTGTAATTAAACTTTACTTTTCTTCTTCTTCTATTATATTGATATGTAATCATTTTGCGCATTAGTGAAAAAAGAAAAATAATCTATTATATTATTAAAACAGTCTTGAAAGGAGGCACCACGTTCGCTGTGGAAGCTAGAAATTCTCACATTAATCGGAGAAAAGGAAAAGGAGAGTCCAAGTAGAAATACAATTCAAAAATAGCTGAAATTCGGAATTAAAAATAAGCAATATTGAAAGATGTGTCCATATAAGAACCCAATACGAAATTAATCAAAATTCGAAATAAAAATAAAATAAAATCTGAAATTAGAAAATAAAATAAGAGTTCAAGTAGGAATACAATTTAAAATTAACTGAAATTCGGAATTAAAAATAAGGAATATTGAGAGAAGAGTACATATAAGAACCCAATACGAGATTAGTTAATATTCGGAATAAAAATAAAAATAAAATCCGAAATTAGCAAAAAGAAAATAAGAGTTTAAGTAGGAATACAATTTAAAATTAACTGAAATTCGGAATTAAAAATAAGCAATATTAAAAGAAGGATCCATATAATAACCCAATACGAGATTAATTAAAATTCAGAAAAAAGAAATAAAATAATATCCAAAATTAGAAAAACTAATAGAGAGTTTAAGTAAGAATACAATTTTGAAACAACTAAAATTCAAAAATAAAAAATAAAAATATTAAAAGAATGCTATATGGTATTAAATAAATTTTTTAAAAAATAAATTCTAAAATAAGAAAAATAAAAAATATTTCAATTAGGAATACAATTTATAAATAACTAAAATTGGTGATAAAAATAAAAACTATTGAAAAAAAAGACCATATAAAACATACGATGAGATAAATTAAGTAACAAGCCTATAAAAAAGTAGAGTGGTGGCGGTTGATACGACATATAAAAACTATTAGTAAGACACCAAATAGAATCTTAATAATGATTAAAAGGAGGGATGATAAGCAGGCCATGAAGCAAACGTGTAAAACGGTTGCCGGACTTCTAGAAAGTGAAAAAAAAAACCCATTGATAATCATACTCGATTTTCAAAATCTCAATGACAATAAAAAAGAGAAGCAGCGGGCAGAATGTATAGGATTATAGTTCCAGAGCCACCGATGGTTGGCGGGACTTCTAGAAAATAAAAAATGAATTGAAACGATAGTTATGTTCGAATTTCAGAATCCCAATAACAATAAAGAGTAGGCGGCGGATGGGTCGTAGAGGAGTATAGTGGCATCATTTGACGTCACTTCTAAAAATTATAATTAAAAAATGAAACCCAACAAGACAATAAATTGTAAAAACTACAAGGTCCAATTTTTAAAGGTTCGGAACTTCTAAAAAGTAAAAAAAAAACCAATGATAATCATGTATGATTTTAAAATCTCAATGAGAATAAAGAAGGGAGACACCGGGTGAGCCATAAAGGAGTACAATGGCAAAGCCGTTGACGGTTTGGCGGGACTTATAGAAAGTAAAAAAAATGAACTTGAACGATAATTATGTTCGATTTGTAAAATTCTAATGACAATAAAGAGAAAAGACAGTGGATGAGCCGTAAAGGAGTATAATGGCAGCGTTTGATGGTACTTCCAGAAATTATAAAAACGAAACCCAACGAGATAATAAACTCAAAAAACTATAAGATCCAATTTTTAAAGGTTTCAAGAAGAATAAATAGAAATAGTGGTAGACCGAGCAAGCAAATAAAAAAGGATATGACAGAAGTAAGGGGTAGCAGCTGGTATAACTTTTAAAAGCTACATAATTAGAAATACGGGGATGATACGTGGATAGCTATTTAATAAATTTTAAGTGAAATCATACTGAAAAAGCTGTGCCACCCAATCATACTGAAATCATACTTAAGTGAAATTTTAAGTGGGTGCTAGCCGCGCAATTGTGCGGGCCACCCAACTAGTTTTAAGAAAGAGCTAATTTTTTTTGGCTGTTTCATGGTAAGCAGGCACATGCGAGCACGAGCAAGGAGGAGAGGAAGTCGCTGTGCCGGCTGATCGACGCGCGGAAGCTGACGGCGGAGGCGGCGGCGCACGCCGTCCAGAACGACCGCCTCCCCGTGCGCTCCGTGCTGCAGGTGCTCTTCTCCGAGCACGGCAAGCTCAACCGCCTCGCCGAGCTCAGCGGCGGCGCCTCCTCCTTCGGCGCGCCCAGCCCGGCGTTTGACCTTCCCGGCGCCCGCTGCCCCTCCAAGCGCGAGGTGCTCGCCCAGCACCACGAGCTCCGCCGCCTCCGCGAGGACTTCGCCCGCCTCCAGGTACGGCCATCTCCGCCGCCGCTCGCCGCCGTTCATCGATTCGATTCAAAGCTTTTTGAGGTGTTCGTCCTCGTCTTCGTCGCGACGTGCAGGTCCAGTGCAGCGCGCTGCAGGCTCAGGTGGACAGGCTGAGCACGGAGAGGAGGCGGCGCGGCGGAGGCGGCAGCGGTGGCGGCGGCGGGTTCTTCAAGTGGAGCACGTTCTGGTTCGGCGGCATGAGCGCCGACGTCGCGCGGGTGGAGGACTCCGAGAGCGGCATCGAGCGGCGGACGCCGGCGAGCGGGAAGAAGGGCAGGGGCGGCGCCGCCGGCGCCGCCGCCGCGACGCCGACGCCGAAATGGCGCAAGTCGATGTCATGAGAGGATCTGAAATTCTGAAGCCAAAGCTGATGGCTAAGTGGGTCGTTAATCTGTTTTACTACCTTTAATTACAGTCAGTTTACCTTTCTGTCTGAACTATTGTTTGTGGTGAAACCATTCAGATAAATCTGCTCACTTGAGTGCATAAATAAATCTGTGATGTTCTAAAAAGAGAGGGAAGCATATAAGATTTCTGGTTTGGTCGAGGACGAAATGGACTTAAGAATTTAGTTTCTCTTCATAAATAAATCAACAAATAGTTGTACAACGCCAGTATGATCACATAATGGTGACCATGAACAGTAAATGTCTGTCTCACTAGTTGCAGAAGGAACTCTGCAAAGCTATGTATGCCTCACTTGAGTACTAACTTATTCAGCTACAGAAAACAAAACTAGCAATTTGACACGAATTTAAACACACAGATTTGAAGAATAAACAGGTTGAAATGTGCTGCATCATGGTGCAAAGAATTGTTTATTTGTTCACTGCTTTCTTGATGGCTTGCTTGCACCTGGTGAGGAACTTGCTGCTGCTTGTGGACACTGAATCTTCATAGCCGTATCTGCCATTGTCGTCGCCGACCACCTTGGGCTTCCTGCTCATGCACTCCACACCCCTTCTCATTCCAAGGATCTTGGAAGGTGAGGAAGGCAGAGACCTGAAACCCCTGGAGCTGTCAGACCTTGGGAACCAGATCTTCTTCTCCTCTCCCCTCTCCTTGATCTCAAAGCTGTTCCTGCACCTGTCCTGCTGCTCAGTAGCACCCTCGCCACCGACCTCGACGATCTCATCGGAGCATTCGGTGATCTCATTCCTGCAGCTCTTATCATCAATTCTGCTTTGCATTTGGTGCTCGTCTGAAGCGATTTCATCAGCAGTGTTGTGATCTTCAGAAGAATGATATGCTGCTGCAGGATCTTCTTGCTGCTGCTGATCCTCCATGAGCATTTGAAGCCACTTATCCACAGTTCCTTTGCCGGTGTGGTTCATGTTTGCGTCGCCTTCGGATCGACCGACGCCTTGCCGATGAATCACATTATTCTTTTTCAATAGCACCGATTTCTCTGCAGGATATCTAGGTGTTCCATACATGCCAGTTACTCTGTAAGGAGGACTTGGAGGAACTGAGGATGTCCTTGGCACTGAAACTGTCTGAGATCTTTCAGTCTCAGACTCACATTGCACCATGGCTGCTTTGCCCTTGCCATTGCCATCTCTTGACCTCACAGGAGTGCTAGTTGCCCTTGATCCCCTTGATGACATGGTCCTTTCTCTCCTTCTGCCGCGCTGCCGTTCTTTGATCGCCAGATGCTCCAGCTTCTCCCTCACTGATGCTCTTCCTCTCTGAGTGTCAACTGTGTTGTCTTCCATGGACCTCCTTGGGAAGTTTATCACCTTGAAAGGTGAATTCCTGAAATTGCCCATTGTTGAAGTTTCACCTGCAATTTCCTCTTCCTCTAGGGAGATGTATGCATCTGAAGCCCTCTGGTCCTCCTCCAGGAAAACCCTCAGCTCCTGCTTGAGAGGGCTTCTGCTCCTCAGTCTTATTCCTGGAAAATACTTCACCCTTTCACTGTGCCTTTCTTCTAAGCTGTGCCTTTCCTCTAGCAATCCATCATCGTCAACACGGTACCGCTTCCTTGCTTGATCGGTGAAAGGCTTGATCTGCTTCTCCAGTTCATCCTTCTGCTGGTACTTCCTCCGGAGCTCGGTTTCGGATGAGTCACACATTGCTCTCTGGGCCTCGAGTCTCGCCATGAGAGTGCTCGTTGCAGCTTGGTTCAGCCTAAGCTGCTCCTTGTACACAACAGACCTGCACATTTTGCACCACAATCAACAATTAGCACAAACAATCGACATTGAAATCAACTGCATGAGAGTTCTTGGCTCTTGCTGCATAGATTCATCCTTACTGGTGCATGGCGTCTCTGATCATCTTCTCCAGCACAGCCTTGTAATTCGACTGAGCCTCCGCCAAGCGGCGGCACTTCTCGACGCGCCGCCGCCTCTTGATGAGGAGGGCCTCCATGTCCTGGATGGCCACCCGTTCCTCTTCATTCTTCTGCTTCAGCTCAGTGGCCTCGTTCTCCAGCTCAGTGAGCTCAGCTTGCTTCTTCTTGGCCTCTTCCCTTTGCCTCAGCGAGTCCCTAGCCGTTGCAATGGACAGGTAAGGGTTGCTAATGTAGCCATCAGCATCCGGATTATTGTTCTCCTTAGTCGAATTAGGCCCATGGTTGGACATTGGTACGTTAAAATTCTCATCCTTTTCTCCCGTGAATTTCTTGGCAGCTAAAGAAACAGGTAGTGAACATTTAGTTTAGCACAAGTTCATGTACAAACACAACAAATCCTTCAAATTATCGAAAAATAGGTATTTCGCATACCAATGAGAGGATAATTAGGCCTGAGCGGCCGGTTTGCATCAAGAGATTTGAGCACCGAGCTGTCGGATCCCCTGGAGGAAACAATGGCAGCAGGGGCAAGGCCTAGTTTCTTGGTCAAATCGGAGAAATGGTGCGGGAACGCGTGCGCCTCCACGGCTTGCATCGAGGTGAGCTCCTCGCTGGCCCCGTCGACGAACAAGAACGCGAATGCTCTGTTCCTGCAAGTCTCAGAAGGATTCGATCCATGATGCGTTGGTAAAAAAATGCAGAGACAAATTAAGCTGTTCGATGCGGATGGGCGAACCTGAAGTCGGAGTTCTTGGAGGCGAAGATGGAGAGGAACTGGTTGACGGAGATGCCGAGCTGCAGATCCCACCACGGGACGAGGAACTCCAGCTTGTTGTGCTTCTTCCTGCACACCTGCGCCTGCACGATCCTCAGGTTGCTCGGCACCGTCCTCCCACCTCCTTCAAGCAAATCCAAAAAAAAAAAAAAACACAATCTCGTTAGAGATCGAAGGAATGATGTGGAAAAAGATCTTGGGATGAGTTCGTTGAATTTCTGTGTTTCTTACGGGCGCAGGGGAACCAGTGGTCGATGTCCCACGCGAGGGGCGAGGCGGAGTCGGCGTGGAGGTAGAGCACGTTGCCGTAGGCGTCGACGCGGAACAGCGCCGGGTCGAACCCGGCGTTGCCGAGGTGGTCGAGCTGCTTCCACAGCATGTTCGCGAACCCCCGCGGGTTCGCCGTCGGCGCCGCCTCCGCGTCGGCCACCGGGAACATCTCGTTCAGATCCTTCGCCCGCATCGCCTGCACCACCACCCAACACAACCACCCCAATCAGCTCACCACCGCACCAGCAGCCGCGACCATCACCTCGACGAGCACCCATTACCTCGTGCGGGTGGAGGACGTAGGGGAGGAAGCCGTGCGGCGGGCCGTGGCCGTACGGGAGTCCACCGCCGCCACCGCCGCCGCCGCGGCAGAGGCGCGCGTAGGCCTTGGGGTAGCCGAGCGAGTCATCCACCGCCTTCTCCTCCTCCGTGAACGCCGTCGCCGCCATCGCCTCGCCGCCGCCGCCGCCGCCAACTGTTTGTTTCGGGATCAGTGGCAAATGGGCGAGAGATCGGGAGAGATGGGAGATAATAAAAACAGATGCGTGTTTTTTTTTTTTTTGGGTTTTTTTCAGGAGCGTGGCCGCAACGGTCGAGAGAGCCGTTGGGAAATTCAAACTCGCGCGCGATGAGGGACACGTGGGTTGCGGGATGCCGTTGGATTTGGATTGAGCGGCTCGCGATGAGTGGACGGTACGCTGGGTGGGGTGGACTGTGGAGTGGTTACAGGTGTACAAGGGATTAATAAAGAGATCATTTAGTAATGAGGAGTTAGTAATTAATTGTTGTGGGGGGAGCGGTGGCCCACCGGCGGCCGGTGGGTGTGGGGGCCGTGGGGCTCGCCGTGGATAGGACGGCGGCCAAGGTTGATTTGAATAGACTACTGAGATGTGAGATCTACTACTCTCGGTAAAAAGAAAGAATTAATGAAGAGATATGACATATTCTAGCACAACAAAATAAATCTGAACAGAAATTCATAGTATTAGGTTGTATCGTATCCAGTACATACGTCATTCGCTTCTAGGTTACTATATTCTGGGACGGAGAGAGTATTAGGTTGGATTTTTTAGGATGGAGTAAACGGTTTACGAAGTGATGTGAAATCGTTGTGATCCATTTGCCAGGGCCCTGAAACAAACATGGTTAATGATTGTCCTTGTCGAAAGCATTCGAGGTCATACACGTTCGGCTAGGAGGAGCGGTTGTACGGAGTGCCAGGTGAAAGCTGTTCTACTACTCCCAAATCAACATGAGGCTCGCTAATCATACGAATTTGAATTCCAAAACAACAACTAAGGCTGTGTTTAGATTTTAAAAAAATTTGGCAAAAAACATCGTATCAAATGTTTGAACACATGCATGGATCATTAAATGTGGACGAAAAAAAACCAACTATACAGTTTGTATGTAAATTGCGAGACAAATCTTTTGAGCCTAATTGCGCCCTAATTTGACAATGTGGTGCTATAGTAAACATTTACTAATGACAGATTAATCAAGCTTAATAAATTTGTCTCGCAGTTTACAGGCGGAATCTATAATTTGTTTTATCATTAATCTACGTTTAATACTTTAAATATGTGTCAGTATACATAAAAAAAAATTGGCCAACTAACTGAACACGGCCTAAACTTGAAAGTTTAATCCATCCAACACATCATACCGTGTAGACAGATAAATCAGTCTGAGGAAAAAAAAACGAGATATATTATTTACGCATGATCAATTCCAGTGTTATATATCACACGTCAACGTGGTCAAATAATATGGCAAAGTTAGGGTTTAGGCGACGCCCTGGCGACGGGGCGGCGGTCTTTGCATCTTTGTATCGGAGATGGGTTTGGATGGAGTTTTACTCCGATCTACTCAGGAAGTCTGCAGGGATCTCGCCTGCCATCTGGAGTTTGGTTAGGGGAGACGATCGGATCGTCTCTGCTTTCCTCATGTCGGTCATGGTGACCTGCCGGGATGGTTTGGGGTCTCCAATCTAGATCGGTTTTGGTAATTATCCTGTGATCTTTCGTAAAGGGATTGGAGATCGGGAGTTATGGTTAGTTCAGATACAACAGGGAAGGTATGATCCTGGAGTTCCTTTCTGTTGTTTGTTCGTTTGGGATCCGGACTCGGCGGATCATATGTATATATACATCGTTTGGACGATGCGCCGTGTGTTTCAAGGGTGTGCAAAAACAACCATCTGTTCTTTAGGATCCAGGGTTCAAGTGTTCAAGTTTCATCTCATGGCGGCCTCAGGAGGTGGGGGTGACAAAGGGATTGTCGGTGAGACGATTACCCACCCGAAGCCTCCAGGAGACGCCGGGGTTGATTCCGCGGCCTTATTTCCTAAGGGGATGGATGTGATGGTGGTTGATGGGAAGCTGATGGAGGGGTCGTCGGAGCAGGATAGGCGCGAGGAGATCAAGCAGATGAGCTCAAAAGTAGAATCTGACACAGGCCTGACTGGCAATCCTGTGAAGAGCCCGGCCGATTTCACTGAAGGAGATGATGGTGCGGAGGATGATGAGGTGGTGGAGATTGATCTGGAGGAGGAGGAGGTCGAAAAAGCTGGTCAATGGACTATATTGTCACGTTTCTACTCTCTTCGTATCCCCAACACCACAGCTTTGTTTGAAGACATGTGCAGGGCCTGGAGACTGCGAGCTGACATGAGCTACAAAGCGTTGAAGGACAATATGTTCATTGTCACCTTTGGCTCAGAAGGGGATTACAACTTTGTTTTGCAGGGAGGGCCGTGGTTACATCGAGGTGATGCTTTACTTGTGGCGAAGTTTGATGGGTTGCAGAGGCCGTCTGAAGTTCCTTTGCAGGTTATTCCAATATGGGTGAGAATATATGATCTTCCTTTAGTTTTGATGACAAAGACAAGGGGAGAGTTATATGGCAGTAAACTGGGCCGGGTCAGGGAAGTGGATGTTCGAGAGGATGGGTGCAACAAGCACGATTTCTTTCGGATACGGGTTGATCTTCCGGTTGATCGACCTTTGAAGGCCAAGCTAGCAATCAAAACCATTGTTAAAGGCAGCGAGGTGGTCAGGCGGTTTGACTTGCGTTATGAGAGGGTTCCGTACTTCTGCTTTATTTGTGGTTTTATTGGCCACTCAGACAAGGAGTGCAATAAAAGGATTGTAGACAGTGATAAACCTTTTCAGTTCTCAGCAGAGCTACGATATTCCCCGCTAAAATCTTTTGAGAGGAAAACCAGCAAGATTCGAGCTATGCAAAAACCGGGGATGGCTCGTAACCTGTCCTTCCGTGAGGCGGGAAGTGCAAGTTCTTCCTCATCAAAGCTCAGGAGAGGTGGCCAGCAAGATGGTTCAAGTCTGAATAGAGCTGACATAGTGGATGGGTCTGAGGACAGAGAGACGGTCGGTGATGTGAGGGTTGATGAGCAACTAGCTGCACAAACAAAATCTATGTCAGTGTCTGATGCGGGAGGACAAGGCCCAAGTAAATTGGGAATGGATTTATCGCTGCCAAGTAATATGATCCCGGCCATCAGGAATTTACACCAGCAGGCATCCTTTGGTGATGATTCCTCGGAAGATCAAAGTGAAATAGCCAAAGGGGGCCGGCTTGACCTGAGTGGCGGGAAGAGGACAGGGCAAGTTCAACAGGCACTGTTAACCTATGAGAGTTCTATAGCAGAACCTGCAGCAGGGCGTGGGGAAGCAGAGAAGGGCTTCAGGGCGCTGAAGCGATCCAGGAAGGCTGCGACGGAGGGACAAGGGGGAGATATGGAAGCAACCAGTCCAGGGGCGACTGGTAAACTGACGGGACCCGTTCTGAGGGCCCGTCAGGAGAAATGAGTTGTTTAGCTTGGAATTGTCGCGGTATTGGGAACGCTGCGACAATTCGTGAGGTGAGTGCCTTGGTTAAGGAGGCAGGTTCCCTGATTGTGTTTTTGAGTGAAACTAGACAAAAGATAGATAAGGTTCGGCGTCTACGTAATAGATTGGGCCTGAAAGGTTTTGCAGGAGTAGACAGCGAGGGTATGAGTGGTGGTTTGGGTCTGTTTTGGCATGAGTCTGTTCATGTGGAAATAAAAGCTTTGAATGCGAGATATATTGATGCGTATATTCGTTTATCTCCGAACAGTCCGTTGTGGCATGCTACCTTTGTGTATGGTGAACCTAGAGTGGAAAATAGACACAAAATGTGGTCCCTGTTGTCTTCCTTGAAACAATCTGCCAACCTCCCATGGCTGGTAATTGGGGATTTTAATGAGGTGTTGTGGCAATTTGAGCATTTCTCGGTTAAAACCAGGCCGGAGCAACAGATGCAGTCTTTCCGTGATGTGTTGCAGGCCTGTGAACTTTTTGATCTTGGTTTTAAAGGGTTGCCACACACTTATGACAATAAGAGAGAAGGGCGAAGTAATGTCCGGGTTCGGTTAGATAGAGCAGTGGCTGATAACGAGTGGAAGGACTTGTTTCCAAACTCACAAATCACCCATTTAATCTCTCCTCGATCGGATCATAGCCCCATCAGCTTGAATTTCTGCTCCCAGGATAAACAGGAGCCTCGCCATCGATGCCTGCATTATGAAATCTTTTGGGAAAGAGAACCGGCTGTGGGGGAAATTATTGCAGACTCGTGGGAGCAATCTGGTGAAAAAACAAATCTAGGAGACATCAATTGCGCTCTCAAAAGGGTTATGGCTTCATTACAGTCCTGGAGCAAAACTAAGTTTAAGAATATTGGGCGTGAGTTGGAAAAAGCTAGGAAAAAACTACAGAGCTTGATGGAATCTAATGCAGATAGAACGGTGATTCGTCAGGCAACAGATCATATGAATGAATTGCTCTATAGGGAAGAAATGCTTTGGCTGCAGAGATCACGCATTAGCTGGTTAAAAGAAGGGGATCGGAATACACGGTTTTTTCATAGCAAGGCAGTTTGGAGGGCAAAAAAGAACAGAATTTGTTCCTTACGGGCAGCTGATGGATCTATTCACCGTACGACAAAAGATATGGAGGACTTGACCACTGAATATTTCAAGAATGTATATAGAGCAGACACAACACTGGATCAGGAGAGAGTCTCTAGGCTGTTCCAAAGACAAGTATCTGATCAGATGAATGAAAATCTCTGTAGAGACTTCAGTGAGGAAGAGATATCAACAGCCGTGTTTCAAATAGGGCCCCTCAAAGCGCCAGGGCCGGATGGGTTTCCAGCTAGGTTTTACCAGCGTAATTGGGGCACTATTAAGGAAGAGGTGATATCAGCAGTAAAGGAGTTCTTTCGGTCGGGCATAATGCCGGATGGGGTAAACGATACAGCGATTGTTCTCATCCCTAAGGTTGATCAGCCGGTTGAACTGAAGGATTTCAGGCCGATAAGCCTGTGCAACGTCTTATACAAAGGGGTATCCAAGTGTTTAGTCAACAGGTTACGCCCCATGTTGGATGAGCTGATTTCGCCAAGCCAAAGTGCTTTCGTTCCGGGCAGGTTAATCACAGATAATGCTCTCCTAGCCTTTGAATGCTTTCATTTTATTCAGAAGAATAAGAGGTCATCCAATGCGGCGTGTGCGTATAAGTTGGATTTATCCAAGGCCTATGACAGGGTGGATTGGAAGTTTCTGGAGCAAGCATTGTACAAATTGGGATTTGCTCACCAGTGGGTTAAGTGGATCATGGGTTGTGTAACCATGGTGAGGTTTGCAGTTAAATTCAATGGATCCCTATTAAGTACTTTTGCTCCTTCACGGGGTCTACGTCAAGGTGACCCGCTTTCTCCATTCCTATTCCTGTTTGTGGCTGATGGATTATCCCTTTTGCTAGAAGAGAAGGTGTCCCAGGGGGTTCTGTCTCCGGTTAAGGTGTGTCGAGGAGCCCCTGGCATTTCACATTTGCTTTTTGCTGATGATACCCTGCTTTTTTTCAAAGCGGTGCGAGAGGAAGCGGAGGTGATCAATGAAGTAATTAGTAACTATGCAGCGGGTACGGGCCAATTAATTAATCCAGCTAAATGTGCCATTATGTTTGGTGATTCTGCAAACGCTGCTACACGGCAAGAGATTAGATCAGTTTTGCAACTGTCAACGTCGGGTTTCGAAGATAAGTATTTGGGCTTCCCTACGCCGGAGGGGCGGATGCATAAAGGTAGGTTTCAGAGTATGCAAGAGAAGTTTTTGAAGAGGATCATGCAATGGGGGGAAAACTTCCTATCTACTGGAGGCAAAGAGGTTCTAATCAAAGCAGTGTTACAAGCGATACCAGTGTATGTCATGGGTTTATTCAAACTACCGGGATCAGTCTGTGAGGATCTTAACCGGGCGTCCCATAATTTTTTGTGGGGAGCAGAGGATGGCAAGCGTAAAACTCATTGGACATCTTGGAACAATTTGACGAAATCTAAATCGTGCGGTGGCTTGGGCTTCCGGGACATCAAATTTTTCAATCAGGCTCTGCTCGCGCGGCAAGCCTGGCGTTTGTTGACTTCCCCTGAGAGTCTGTGTGCAAGAGTACTAAAGGCAAAATATTACCCGAATGGGTCTATTATCGACACGTGTTTTTCTGGTAATTCATCGCCAGGATGGAAGGGAATCGAACACGGCCTGGAATTGCTAAAGAAAGGTATAATCTGGCGTGTTGGTAATGGCCGTTCTGTCCGAATTTGGAGAGATCTCTGGCTTCCAAGGAGTCACTCTAGGAGGCCCTATTCTGGGAAGAGAACATGTAGATTCAAATGGGTGTCTGACCTCATTGACAGTAATGGGGAATGGGATGAAGGAAGGATTAATCAGTACTTCCTGCCAATAGATGCTGAGGCTATATTGAACCTTCGCCTCCCTGGAAGTCAAGAGGACGATTTTGTGGCCTGGCATCCAGACAAATGGGGTAGATTCTCTGTTAGAAGTGCTTATCACCTAGCAATTTCTCTCAATGAGCAGGAACAGGCGTCTAGTTCGTCAGGAAATGAACTTAAAAGAGCTTGGGAACTACTCTGGCATTGTAATGTGCCGCAGAAGGTCAAGATCTTCGCATGGAAAGCAGCCTCGAACTGTCTGGCAACGATGGATAACAAGAAGAGGAGGAATTTGGAGCAAGTGGATATATGTACTTTGTGTGGTGTGGAAAAAGAGGATACTGCACACGCCTTATGTAGATGTCCCCAGGCTAGGTATCTGTGGCACGCAATGAGGGAGGCTAATTGTATCCACTTCTCGGCGGATGATAGATGGAGTGGTTCAAATTGGATTCTAGACCAACTGGGAATTCTGCACGAGGAGGAAAGGGATATTTTTCTGATGATGCTGTGGCGAATCTGGTATGTAAGAAATGAGGTTTTTCATGGGAAACCTTCTCCCCCTATACCTGTGTCTCAGCGGTTTATTGCTAGCTATGTGGAGTCTCTCCGGGAAATCAAGCAATACCCAAATGCTAACCTGGCTAAGGGAAAGCATGTGGTTCGTCAGGGTCCAATAAGTGTCCCTAGTTTGAAACCACAGGTGAGTAATACAGTCCACACCTGGAAGAAACCAAATAACGGTTGGATGAAGCTCAATGTGGATGGATCGTATGATGCTAATGATGGCTCTAGTGGTATAGGCGTAGTTTTAAGGAACAGCTCAGGCACAATCATCTTCTTGGCCTGTGGAAAAGTGAACCGGTGCAGAGGAGCTCTGGAGGCGGAACTTTTGGCATGCAGAGAAGGATTGTCGTTGGCTCTCCAGTGGACCTTGCTTCCCATTGCTGTGGAGACGGATTGCTTGGAGGCGCTGCAGATGATTCAAGCGAAGGAGGAGATTCGTTCTGAGTTGTCCTTCTTAGTCAGAGAGGTTAAATCCCTCTTGGCCGGAAATAAGGAGGTGGTGGTTTCTAAAATCCACCGGGACCAGAATAGCATAAGTCACTTGTTAGCAAACAAGGGTAGGTGTGAGTCCCTCATGGCCTTCTGGCCGTCCGATTCTTGTAATTTTATCTCACACCTTGCTGGTGTTGACGCTATGGCTAATTAATATATCTCCCTTTCCCCGCAAAAAAAAATTCCAGTGTTATATTTTTTCCTTTATAAAAATACCGGGGAAATGCTGCTATCTAGGCGACTGGGCGGGGGAGCAAAATCGGGCGCTCCCCCCGGCCCCGCTCCCCGCGCGCGGCCGTGCGCCTGCATGCCGCTGGCCCACCATGTGTCTGGCCCACCACAGTGCCTGCCCCCTGCAATAAATTAACCATATATTTTGGAAACTCTCTATTAAGAAATTTTGGTTTATTTTTTTCCACCAAAAATGTTTAACCTAGTGCACTCACAATGTTTCACTATGTATAGATCTAATGTTGCAGTGAACTGAAATATTCCATTACAACAAAAAACCCACATATTTTGGAAACCCCCTATTAAGGGAATTCGTTTTATTTTTTGCTCCATTGAAAAATGTTTCACCTAGTGTACTTATAATGTTTCACTATGTATGGATCAAATGTTGCAGTGAACTAAAACATTCTTTCGCTGTTTGCTGAAACATTGTTTTTATATAAGGTGAAACAACACCCGATTTAAACGAGTGAAACATTTTCGATGTACTTAGTGAGACAATTCCGATATACCTGGTGGAACATCGTGCAACATTTAAAAAAAGGCAAAATTGGTTATATAGCATCGAAAGTTCACGTTTTTGGTTTTATAGCACCGAAAGTTACCGGTTAACTTTAATAGCATCCAAAGTTCACCTTGTTTCCATTTTTAGCACTTCCGTCAATTTTTCCGTCCGTCTTGATCGTTATTGATCTAGCCACACACATGATATGACATTTCTACCCCTCATTGACATGCATTATACTTGTACTTATGAGGGGTAGAAACGTCATATCGTGTGTGTGACTAGATCAAGACGGACGGAAAACGATCGAGAATTGACGGAAGTGTTAAAAATGGGAACATGGTAAACTTTGGGTGCTATTAAAGTGAACCGGTAACTTTCGGTGCTATAAAACCAAAAACGTGAACTTTCGATGCTATATAACCAATTTTGCCTTAAAAGTAATTCAATAATAAGCTAATTTTTTTTTCGTCGGAATATATCCATGTGTAGTCTTGTTTTACAAATTTAATTGCAACGAATTTAATGGTGTAATCGGATCATGATTTGGATAAGTAATTTAAAAGAAAAATCAGTTTAAAGTAGTTTGTATGTAAATCGGAGGCGATTTTACTCCGAATTGATCGGGCGCCCGAGCCTAGGCTGCCCCAAAATACCGTTTAGGAGTTTAGCAATTTGCTACCGAAAAACAAGAAAATTGTAAGTCGTCGTTGGAGGTTAGAATGGGGCCTAAGCCGAAGTGTCAGATTTGGAGCCCATCTGGAGAACGCCGTGCATGATGGGCCGCGGTCTGTCATTTATGGGCCTATCTAGAGCGGCCCATAGCCCCGATACCGGGCCAGGCCAAAGCTATGTGGGCTGCATGGCCCACTCGCCGAATTTCCCCCCTCTCTCTCTCTCTCACGGCCCATGTGCTCGCAATTACCAAAACTTTGCATTGTGGCCTCGTCCTGTAAATGACAAGGGATCAGATCAAGCGCTGCAACACAGGCACATGGAGTAAAACTACTTCAATCTCAACCAAAATTTATGAAAACCGGTATTTAATATTTTTTAAAAAAATATAAAAACAGGTAGTATTTGAAATCTGGAGGGCAAAAACAGAGTATAAAACCTCTGATGCTTTTTACTTGCAAAGTGGGAATTGATCAAGAGTTATCATTGTGAAGTGGCAACTCGTCATTCAGAGATCGATGCCAACCAACAGCTGCTGTTCCCAATGGCATCCATCCACTCTGCATGCAGTTGCAGTATCCCTTTCCAAGATTTGGATCATCACCAAGAGCTCCTCTGCCTATGCCTAGCTTCCTCATGTTTCTACTGGCCCAAGAAAAGCCTTTTTGCAAATGCAGCTAGAGTACTTTACTTGACTACCTAAAGCCCCTTTGAAAGCAGAGTCTTCTTCTTCTTCTTCTTCTTCTTCAGTTCATCTTGTGGATGGATGGATGGAATATGGATTCCCATCCTTGCTCCAAGATGCTTCTTTTTCATCTTTTCCCAACTCCACTTTTCCATTGTCTTTGACATCTTCAAGCACCTTCCCTTAAAACCCTTTAAAGCTCACCACAGTCCACAGCAGCAGCATAGATCCCCCTCTAACCTTATCCCAATGCATGTGTTTTAATTATAGTACTCCCTCCGTTTCAAAATATAATGATTTATAGTATTTAGATTTTAATACTCATATAAGCATTCCTTCTCTGATTTCTACGATTCCCATCATTTCAATAATTCCAAAGCCAGTTAAATGCTTGGAAAGAGAATCTATGCAATTCAAAATTTAAAAATTGACAACTAAAATAACAAAAAAAATTGCCCTAAACTTAGTATTTTCTAAACAACCTATAAATCCTTATACTCCAAACTCCCTTTGTTTAAGAAAAAACAACAACAACTTCTGAGCCCAGAAGTTTATTCTTTCTAGGACGGATGGTGTATTTTGGACCAGAGCGAGTAGTAAGCATTTTGTTTTGTTTTCTTTTCTTTAGCTATACCTCTTGTTTGCAGCCAGCCATGGCAGTATCTATCTCCAAATGATTGGCTTGGGTTTGTGAGCCCAAGCTTCTGTCTCCTGCAGTCCATAGGTTCCAAGAGGCAATGCGACAAGTGATTGGTGGCATGAGGTAAAGAGAGCAGCAGTAAGGATGGATGGATGCAATGCGTGTTCAGAAATGACAGCAGTTGGACTCTGAATTTTGCTGCAAAGGTAGCTAGTGGGGGGATACTCCTATATAAAGTGGTCACAGAAAGATTTGTGCCATACTACTCCAGTCAATGCAGTGCACTCATCTTGTCATGGAAGTTGGGACACTGCGCAGCAGCTGCAGGAGTGTTCAGGTAAAAAAGGATTTGAGTCAGAGTTCAGGCATTGTTCTCCTGCTAGTAGTACTGGAACTAGCGATCCTCTGAATTCGTGTGAAGCAATAAGCCAAGAAAGATCTGCCAAGACACCACTGCATATCATGTTATTTAATCTTTGCAGAAAAGAATTGGAGATAAAAACGAGCTTTCAAAACAGAAAAGAAAAAAGTTCTTCAGTCTGAAATGACTTGACATTGTCACACTTCGTCAGAATTGCTGTACTCCCAGTTCCATACTTACATGCCGATCCATTGGCCGATAGCCCGATATTTCTTGTGTTGCACCGGGATGAACAATACATTGGATGGATTGTTCATGGCTCCTTGTGGTACGGAAGAATCGATTCGTAAAGCCTATACTCGAGAAGGCTGATCTGCAGCTAGGCAAAGCATCAAGCATTGTACAGTAGAAAACAAATGCAGAGAAACTTGAGAGCGAATGGCTTGGGTTCAGAGGCAGCCAAGCCAAAAACACCTTGCAGAAGCAAGAGAGAATCATGCAGTAGCATTTCAGGCTTTGATTAACGTGGCTTAGCATCTTTGATGTCGGGGAAAAGACGGGTTGCTAATCTAATCAATGGGATTAAAACGGTAAAGAGAGTGGTTGCCTGGTCAGGCAGGTTCTGATTTCTGAAACTTTAGTTTGACAACAGGTGGCCTACTTCTCGAAGATGACCGTGGCGTGGACCAGTGATTTTTACTGCTAGATTACTACTGCACTAGATAGGATTGAAGATTACACTAATGTGAATGAGGATGAAAAGGAAAAGTTAATCTCGGACCATATGAGGAATGTTTTACTGCTAATGCATCATTCGTTATCTTTCTGAAAAGGCAGACTCTGAAGAAACTCGTTCTCCATCGAACCAAAGTTTCTGATTTGAAAGTAATATTCAGTGTTGAAAGTTGAATTTTTTTAGATAATGAATGTTGCAAGTTGAATACACTAACACAGTAATAGATGCGGATAAATTATATAAAACCGCCAAAAAAAAATGTTTGAACCTACTAAAAGAGAAGACTTTTAGGCACAGACAAACAAGTCAGAACAATGCAGTGACAAGAAGACTAGAAACTGTTCAGAGTCTCCTCTGATGCAGTTTATTCACATCGGTTTTTACAAATGCATCTGCTTATGATGATCAGCATCTAAAACCGTCATCATTATCTAAAAAATCTAAAACCGTCGGAGCTCAATCGAATCTAGACCTAAAATTTCAAGTCCCAGAGAGAGAGAGAGAGAGCAATCATCTCCTCTCTTTTCTTTAACCATCCATCCATTTGCAAAGCAAACAAAGCAAAGCAAAGGAATGTCAATCGATCATAGCTAAGCTAAGAGCTGGAGGATATGAGGAACATTCAGAACCCAAATCCGAATCGACCCAACAAGAGATATGATTTTTTTCCCTAAAGGAAATTCCCTCTCTTTTCGATCTTTCCACTTGCATTTTCTCAGCTTTGCTGCTCATCAATCAGAGAAGAAGAAACAAAGTTGGATGGTGCTTTACTCTAAGAACCTTAACCGGTGACAATTAGCATCCCGTTGGATTCCTAATGAGCAATGGCCGTTCCTTTTCTGCATCGCTGCCCACATTGCATTATTCTCCTCCTTAGCCCCCCCAAGCATATGCATGCAAAAACCGCGGAATAACTAAGGGAGGGCCCACATGTCAGTGCGCTCTGTTGCTGTCTACACTAGATACTTACACACGCCTATTATACAAACATGTCTCGAGCACATTGTATTCTCAGCTGATAGTGAATACTGTAGATCTTTTTTAAAAAAATAATGGGTATTTCATTGAGTGACAGAATCACGGGTTGTTTGGTTCGGGACCTTAGGGGTTGTTTGGATGAGTGCCAAATTTTATTGCCCTTGTAGCTCGCTTTGGCGACTTAGGACTAGTTCGGTTATCAGAAGTCAGCCATAGGACTAAGATATTAATCTCACTATACCTTTTTAAGTCATTGATGTTTGGGATCTAGCTAGTTTGTTATAGGGTATTTTGTCGTGACTATGGCTACAACCAAACAAATATTTAAGTTGCTTGCTTAAGCTGAGACGTGGTAAAATATGGCAAATTATGGACACAAACCAAACCGTCCTATCTTTGGCCTCGTCTGTATGCAGGGATGCACGTATGTAAATGTAAAAGTAGTGGAGTACATTGTAAATCCTGGTGTACATGGAGTTGTAACCATAGTTCTACTTTTCTTTCTTACTTCCATGTGATCCGGAACGATTTTCCAAGAGAACTGACAAAAAACACACACAGCAAGTAGCAGTAGCACTGTCATGGATGGAACCGAGGCAAAATTCAGAAATCCGAATAGCAAACACCACCAAAAAGTACACACTCAACACTGGAGAACAAAAAGGAAAACTCGGGGGTAATTAATCAAAACCTCGGTCCATCGATCGATCAGATCAGACCATGGAATTTAGAGCAGGGCAATGCAGGTAATTAAATTAAATTAACCAATCAACAAGATCCATCCATGCTGACGATCTTGTTCCAGTACACTCACTGTTCATTGGCCCGGAGGCCGAAGAGAAGATGGGGGCAAAGCTCGCTGGGATCATTTGGTGTGGAAAGGCGAGCGAAAAAAATGGGAAAAGAAATGGCAGCTCTAGGACTAGTATCAGCTGGTGGTATTGTATGCATGGGTCGGAGAGAAATGAAAAGAGGAGGAAGACGATGAGGGAGGGGAATATTCTTGGCGTCGGGCCAGACAAAAGGGATATTCAGAGGACGATTTTGGTCAGGGAAGGCAGGCCACCACTGACCAAACCACGCGTGTCACGAGGACAAAGTTGCCTCAACGGCTCAACGGTTAGACCCAGGGTTTAACTTATCACTAATTTTTCGAAGTGAAAACAGCTCCTTACTGACTTGCCAAAAGCTGATAAAAAACAAAAATATTCGATCAATACCGTACGAAAACCGGCTAACATAAACCGATTTTTCACAAACGAAAACTTAGTGCAACATTTCTATGAATATATACAAAACTTTCTGTGAGACATTTTTGAATTTCCGATCAAATATGAGCCACTATGTATAGCTTTGTCATCCTTCTTGTAAAACATTTACAGAGGCGGGGCTCCTATTAAAAACGTCAGCTGTACGAACAAATCATTTTATTGATGGACCGCTTAAAAAGGTCACATGTATATATCATTTCCACGCAAGATTATATCCACTAGCGGCTTCTTGTCCACCTGTGGAAACAACCATTTTCACATGCCTTTACTTAGAGGCGGGCACAAAACCTGCCTATAGAAATGCATTATTTAGCCCGCCTAAAAAAACGTTTAATTCCGTATGTGTAGGGATAAGTGTACATATCAGAACAATTTTTCTAATGCTACAAAACATGTACCGCAAATTCTTTAAGTGCTTGCTCCGTAACATATTATAAGTTGTTTTGGTTCTTTTAGTCAAACTTTTTATAACTTTGACTAAATTTATCGAGAAACACGCTGACTTTTGTAATACCAAATCAGTTTCATTAAATATAATATTAAATATATTTTGATTGTATGTTTGGTATTGAAAATATTGCTATAATATTAAACATGTTATTGAGATACCAATGGCATATCTCAAACTTTGCAAAATTATAATGGTATGGTTCCAAATTACCCTATTTTTAATAAATTTAGTCAAGTTTACAGAAGTTTGATGAAAAAAATAAAACTACTTAGGGTGTGTTTAGTTCACGCTAAAATTAAAAGTTTGATTGAAATTGAAACGATGTGACGGAAAAGTTAGAAGTTTATGTGTGTAGGAAAGTTTTGATGTGATATAAAAGTTGAAAGTTTGAAGAAAAAGTTGGGAACTAAACCAGGCCTTATAATATAAATGGAGGGATTACATGCCTAAAAACATGTAGCGTGAGTAAGACCAATGAATTCATGCATGCATAAACAACAGATGTGCAAGCTAGTGTTCCTGTACACACATGCATGTATTGGTCTGTACCTTGTACGCGAATATTCTTGTCTCTGGACCATGCAAATGTATATGCATGCATATATATACTTTTGGGGCATGTACATGTACGGTGTTCAGGTACGTAGATGATATACGTATATACGTATACATGGGCTAGCTATACGTTGGATATATAGCATGCAGTACGACGACTGCGACCATGCCGTTCGTACAGAGAGAGAGAGAGAGAGAGAGAGAGAGAGAGAATCCATGGAAAAGGTAGGGATTGGAGTCTTGTACCTCAAGATTGCCCCAAGAAAGCGACCAACCCTAATTATTGCACAGGGAATTCGATGCACTAAAACACACACACACACACACAACACCTTTCTCCCATCTCCTCTTCTTGTGTGTATGAACTAGCTAGAGAGAGAGAAATCAAGAGAGAGAGAATCTTCTTAGCTTCCTCCCCACTTCCTAAAAAGCCAAGAGTAGTAGCAGCAGGAAGATTCTCACATTCTCCTTCCCTTCACCCCTCTCTTCTCTCTCTCTCTCTCTCTCTCTAAAGGATACCATGTCTTCCTTTGTGGTGTCTTTTTGTGTGTGTGCTTCATATCCCCCTCCAAAGCCTTAAGATATTCCTTGCTTGAGCCATGCTGATATATTCCCTTGTGAATGCAAAGTGTGCCAGTCCTCCTATCTATCTAGCTATCTCTCTATCTACACACACTCACTAGACTACCATATGTGCTATAACAGTGCCACAACATGCATATACATGTACATAAACACATGCATGTGTGAAGAAGAAGAGCACAGAAGAATTTTGGAGCTTGTGTGTGAAGGGATGCAGCTCACCCCTTTTCAAAGCAAAGAGACCTAGGGCATGCAATCTTTTTTCATATCTTTGGCTTGAATTATGTGTGGTATATGCTTTTAGTACTGCTTTACCCATTTAATTCCTTCCTCCTTTGATTAATCATGTAAAGAATCTTCACCCATTAGAACATCAACCAGTAAAGAGAGAGAGAGAGAGAGAGAGAGAGAAAAGAAAAGTTGATTAATTGGCCCTTGTCTGTTGGATGTGAGAATCTATGAATATCGGTATCGATAATTCCCGGTTGAAATTTAGGTACTAATATAGATTTCTTTTGATTTTTTGTAATGCAAGTTGGGGAGTTGGGAGAGAGAGGGTGGTGTGATTCCCACAGCTAGGTATATCTGGTGATTATCCCCATTGCAATATGCTTTAAAACCCAATATTAGGTAAAATGTAAAAATTCCCCAAGACACCTAGCTGGGTTCTCTTAGACTCTTGCAAGGTTCTCTTTGGACTACTTTGAACTTTGAGCTCATCTTTAATTCGATCCCTTGAATCAGACGCACCCCGGCGTTAAGCTTTAGTTTTCCCCTTTTTCCCTGCTGCATTTGCCCGGTAGATTCTTAGATTTGTTGTAAAGTTAAACTTACCACAGAAATGAGGCAGGCAGCATCTTGATCTGTAAAAAAAAAAAGGATTAATGGCAAAGAAAGATACATTCAGATCATAGCAGCTGATCAGCTAGGCTAAAACAGTGTAATTTGAACAGGACAAGAAGACGTGGCTAACAAAAGTTTCAGTTTTTCAGTCACGCATGCATGCTGAAAAACAAAACTGCATGCATGCAGTGTACAAACACTGATCAGAGATATTCAGAAAGCAGGCAGTACATATTTGAATGGAGCAGAGAGAAATCTATATATATATAGAGAGAGAGAGAGATCTAGAGAGAGAATGCAATGCATGGTGCAATATATGCAATATGGCCCCATCTGGTCGTAATGTTAGGAGATATGTTGATTCCCCTGTTGGTACGTAGTACATGAAACCTCCTGCATGCAGAGGAGGAGCAGAATTAACCTTTTTCTTTTTGTTTTTGTTTGCCTTTGATCTTTGCAAGAAGTTACCATGCCTTTGCTTTATCCCTCTCTCTCTCTCTCTCTCTCTCTCTCTCTCTCTCTCTGATCTCTCACTACTGTTGCTAGCTAGCTATAGCTGTTTAGCTAAGTGTATATGTGCAAGATCATACAAAGCTAGCTTTTCCTTTTCCTCTAAATCCAACTTTATTCTCCTCTTCCTTCTCCCAAAACTCTCCCTTAAAAAGAAGCTGATTCCCCATCTGATCCCTCATCAAAACCCTTCTCACATTCGATCTCGATCACTCACACTTACACTCGCAGTTTGCACAGCTACTTCATCTCAAGTAGTAGTAGTAATATACTAGCTAGATCGGTCGGCTATTTGCTGTAGCTAGCTAGTGTGAGCTAGCTTGGTTTGTAGAGCTTGTGTACTTGGAGGGAGGAGATCGATAGCCATGGCTTCTTCGTCTTCTGACCTAACCCTAGACGACCACCACCATCTGACGGCGGTGGCTGCGGCGTCGGGGCAGGCGACGCAGAAGCTTCAGGAGTTCTTGTCACGTCTCGAGGAAGAGAGGCTCAAGATCGACGCCTTCAAGCGTGAGCTCCCTCTCTGCATGCAGCTTCTCAATCATGGTGAGTAATTGTATGTAACCTAAGCTAAATCGATCGCCATGGCTAACCCTAGCGAGGATTGGTGTGTGTTTGCAGCTATGGAGGCGTACAGGCAGCAGCTGGAGGCGTACCAGATGGGGAGCCAGCATGGCGCCGCGGCGGCGGCGGCGGCGAGGGCGCCGCTGGTGCTCGAGGAGTTCATACCGGTGAAGAACATCGGGATCGACGTCGTGGCGGCGGACAAGGCGGCGGCGGCGGCGGCGGCGGCGGGGGGCAACAGCGTGTCGTCGGAGAAGGCGAGCTGGATGGTGTCGGCGCAGCTGTGGAACGCGCCGGCGTCGGCGTCGGCGGTGGACACGGCGGCGAAGGGGCCCCAGACGCCCAAGGAGCACTCGGAGCACCACCCGCTCGACACGAGCCCCAAGCTGATCACCGCGCTCGACGGCGGCGGCGGCGGCGGCGCGTTCCTGCCCTTCTCCAAGGACAACGCCATGGGTGACGGATCAGCCGCCGCCGCCGCCGCGCTGCCGGAGCTCGCGCTCGCGCCCGCGGAGAAGGCGGCGGCCGCGATCACCATCGCCGCCGGCGAGGTCGACAAGAAGCCGTACGCCCACGACAACGGCGTCGTGGCGAGATCGAGAGAAGCCCAGAACGGCGGGAAGCCGCCGTCGACGCCACCGGACGGGCAGGCCGTCCCGCCGCCGCCACAGCCCCACCGGAAGGCGCGCCGTTGCTGGTCACCGGAGCTGCACCGCCGCTTCGTCAATGCTCTTCAGATCCTCGGCGGCGCCCAAGGTACAGTACACCTACACATGTAACTCGATCAAGATCGAACACCATGATTACATGCCGTACCAAAGATGAAAAGACAACAAACAAATTAATCTTGAGCTTGCGTTTTTGTTTTGTTCTTTGCAAATTAAAGTGGCGACCCCGAAGCAGATTCGCGAGCTGATGAAGGTTGATGGATTGACCAATGATGAGGTGAAAAGCCATCTCCAGGTAGGGTAATTATCATCTCATCATGCAATTCATCCATCTCACGTACGTTCTTAATTAAATACTGTTTAAATTGATCATTGACTACAAGACAGTATGATTAACTGATTGCTAGACATGAATGCCATAATGAGCATTTTGATCTGAATTTTTTTTTGTTTGGGCAGAAGTACAGGTTGCACACAAGACGGCCGATGCCGTCGCCGGCGCCGCCGACGGCAGCGACGCCGCAGCTGGTGGTGCTGGGAGGCATCTGGGTGCCGCCGGAGTACGCGACGCAGGCGGCGGGGCCGGCCATCTACGGCGCGCACCCGGCGACGCAGCCGCACTACACGGCGGCGGTGGCGGCGCAGGAGTACTACCACCACCACCACCACCACCTGCAGCACCACCCCGCCGCCGCCGCGCTGGTGCACCACCGCGCCGTAGCCCCGCCCCCGCCGCTGCCGCCTCAGCAGCAGCTGGCCCCTCCCTACAGCGCCAAGTCGTCGGCGTCGGCGAGGCTCGGGTCCCCGGACTCCGACGGCCGTGGCAGCGGCGGCGGCGGCGCCGCCGCCGCCTCCGGAGCCGGAAGGGACATGTCCGAGAGCATCGAGGAGGAAGGCGAGGGCGAGGAGCGGGAGGACGACGACGACGACGAGGAGATGGCGGCGACCAACAACGCCCACGCCGTCGACGGCGACGACGACGACGACGAGATCAACACCACCACCACCACGAGCGCGGGAGCGATTAACTACTAATTAATCAACCAAACCAACCAATCAAATCACCACGCGTCGTAATTAATTACTCATTAGTAGTAGTACTAGCTAGTAGCTTAATTAATCGCGCTAATCCGGGAGATTAATTAGCGTCACCTGGAAAAAGGGAAAAGTGATTTTTTGTTGGCGCGCGCGCGCGGAGAACGGGAGCCGAGCCGAGCCGAGCCGACCAGAGAAGGAGCAGGAGCTTGAGCTTGTCTCACTCGTTGATGTGATGCATATGTATGGAACTATGGATCGATGGATAATGTGAGGGCTTTACTTTGCTTTTGCTTTTGCTGGGTTTTTTTCTCCCTCTTGTTTTTCTTCCTTTTTTGGGACTCTCAGCTGTTCCTGATTTAATAATCCGGTAGTACTAGTAGTAAATATCAAAATTATGTGATGGTGGAGAGATTAAATATGAGCTAGATGTAATTGTTTGGGAGATTATGTTTGTTGTTGTTGTTAAGTTGAGAATTGTGAAGAGCCAACAATAATGCATAATGCAGGGTTTGCTTCTGCAATTAATGTGATTATATGTGAATGGTTCTAATTAATAGTAGTTGTTATGTTTTGGTATGCACAAATATAGCATATGACATTAAATTTTCCAATGGGATAATGATATGCTTGGTGGTACCAAGGCTGTGTTCGGAACCCTTTGTTCCAACTTCTCTTCTCGTTTTTCGCGCCCACGTTTTTCTAAACTGCTAATAGGTGTATTTTTTCAAAAAATTTCTATACGAAATTGCTTAAAAATTATATTAATCATTTTTTTAAAAAAATAGCAAATACTTAATTAATCATGCGCTAATGTACTGTTTCGTTTTCCGTGTGCACAGCTTGTGCTGGGAACATAGGGTTCCGAACGCAGCCTAAGTACTCCATCCGGCAAAGATTACTTGATATTTCCGGCAGCTAAAATCTATTAAGCGCAAGTTATTTTGTTTGTCCGAAACGTCATATAGTATTATCGTCCAGGGAGTATATTGCAGCTTTACCGCTGTAGAAGCAATCCTGACACTTTGAAAAGCAACAGCCGCATCGATTTTCAGGAATTTTTGCGATGGCTATTCAGATTCTTGATGTTTTATAAAAGTCTACTGGTCAAAGTTAATTTAGTTCTTTATTAATTCTTCGCATAAATAACACCCTTTTCACCATATTTTGACTATGGGAGAATATTTTTGGAGACAAACATATCAACTCGGTTGACTACTTTTATTTGCAAGAACTTTGATTATTACACTTTTAAAAATGAACTTTGATGATTACGCAGTACTACAGCGGTTTTAGCCTGCAATCAACTGCAGGCCCATGAATACAGTTTTAGCTATACTAGTGATGGACCATTATGGGCCAGGCCGTATTTAACAGCCGTCTCAGAAAAGGAATAAGTTTATCATGACTTCCTCACTCTCGCTCCTGATTGAATCGCTTCCCTCAGCCGCAAAACCAGGTATAATACATCTACCATCTTCGAAAACCGGTTCAAATTGACTTCTTTGTTAGTTTTAGAAACGGTTTCTACTGACGTGGTATGTTGGCAGCATCAACAGGTAGAGCCCACGTGTCAGGGCTCTCCTCTATTCCCCTCCTTCTCTCCCTACAGTGGGAGACTGCTTTGTCCTCACCCTCTTCTCTTCCTGCATTGGGAGACTACTTTGTTGCCATGGCCCAGGTCAACGAGGCACTCGAGGACCAGGCGCAGGTGGTGGCCTCGTCGGCGTGTACGACGGGCATAATAGCCCCAAGGCGGTGTAGTTGATCAACAAGAGGCTCTCCTCCCGCATCGAAAGAATCATCCAAGCGACTATGGTGGCGAGCCAAACCCAGAAAGGTGCAGTGATGGTGACGAGGTAGGAGATGAGAAGAGGGTGGCGACGCAAGGGTTCCAACTGCATCCTCCAACATGTCTCGTCTCTGCTACCGTCTATGATGAGAGAGGGTACCACCTTCCTCGGCTCGTCAGTCCGACTTGCCACCACCAAAGCCCTCCCCGGAGTCCAGTTCGCCACTACCACCGTCCTCTTGCTGTTGAAAGGTCGGAGAGGAAGAAAAGGGGAGAAAGGTGGGTTAGCAAATGAGGTAAGTTATTGACATGTGGGTCCCAAGCGCTCAATCAACGAGTCATCCGTGGTCAACCTACCACGCTAGGAGAAAATTGCTTTCCAAACCACTAAATGAGTCGATTTGCACTAATTTTTTTTAAGACGGAGAAGACATTATACCCGTTGTTACAATTAAGGGAGACGATTCAATAAGAATCAAAAAATGAGAGAGAGAGAATATAATTTATTTCCCAAGAAAAACACATGCATATGCTACTATTTCTGGGCCGAAACGAGTTGAGCATGATGCCCTCATCCCACCTGTCCGATCAAATAACAACGCTTTGCATTCGGCACCGAAAGATTGAGAGGAAAACTAACATTTTTCGCAGGTACGTTTTTCAAATGATTTAACAGTACGTTTTTATTAAAAAATAAAAAAATGTATTAATCTATCTTTTAAAATTTGAATACGCTAGCTACTCATCTCATTTTAGGTATCTTCTCACATCCTCTCCTCTCAAACAAACCAGATTCGTCGCTGCAACCCAACGGTCTCCGTACTCCGGCGAGCCGCCGTCCCGCTCCAGACGCGGCGCGGCCGTCTCCTCCGGCGCCGGCCAAGATCAAGGTGGATAGCAACACTGCAACACACATAACTCTAGAAGTAATTAAATATCTCTCTCCACGGCCACGTGCGGCCATGTGACGGCGCGACGTCCCTCTCGCGGCCTCAGCCGCCCTGACATGGCACGGGCTTCCCGTGCGGCGAGCGGCCGGCCGGCCGCGATGCCCGCCGCGGCGGCCTCGCGCGCCACCTGCGTCGCCTCGTCAACTCCCCCACCCTCACCTCGCTGTAACCCTCACCGTTGCGAGATAATCTCCGAAATGCCACTGCTCGTTTGTACCGAGACGATCCTCTCACAGTGGCAATCCTGTGATAAGTCACTCTGATCAGGGGCATTCTCGGTGATCAAGGGTGTAACCCTCTGTTTCTGGGTCACTTCGTCGCAAAGTCAACCCCCAATACTATACTAGAACCCTTGATTGATTCGATGATGCAGAAGGGGAATTAAGGTGTGGAAAAAGATAATGCGGGGGAAGCATCCATCCATCAGTGTTGTTCAGTGGTGGTAGATTAGATTCCAGCTGATCCAATCTGGTCCGGGAATTTTTTCTAGATCTGACACCACATTCTGGTCAAATTCAGAGATCCATGCTGCTCTAGTCTGTACTAGAGCCGTCCTTGGTGAACAGTTCTTCGACACTCACCTCACTCTCATCGAGGTCTCCCAGCTCGAGGAGCACTGAAGAAATTTCTATGTTGAGGTCAGTGATCTGATCATCTGATCATGCAAGCTGAACAGGATTAGTTAGATATGCTGCAGAATTTTATTAGATTTTTTGCATTCTTCTGCAAGTGTTACTGCATAGTTGTGTTCATCCAAGTTGATACTGATCTGATCATGCAAGCTGAAAAGGATTAGTTTTACTGCATTGTTGTGTTCATCCAAGTTGCCAAGAAGTGTGAAGATTTTGATGTCAATCACTCACTTGGTCAAATTTGATCCAAAGCAGCGTTGCTAAATTCATCTGAGTTCAGATTGCGAGTTTGTGACATTGGGTTTGGTTTTGCGCAGCAATGGTGTCAAGAAGTCTGCAGCTTGTCGGCGCGTTGCTGCTGCCGCTGCTCGCCGTCGTGTCGTCGTTTGATCCGTTCCACCGTGATGCGAACCCCATGGGCGGCGGCGCCGGGCAGGGCCCCTTCATCCCCCACGAGTACGTCCGCTTCGCCGACGTGAAGCGGCAGTGCAAGTCCGTGCTCTCCTCCGCGGCGGAGCTCACGTTCGACGCCAACCGCGCCAACGGCCTCATGCCGGAGCTGTCCTTCGTCAAGGGTGACTGGAAGCACGACGGCGACGGCGACGGCGGCGGCGGCGCGCCGCTGCTGCCATTCGACGGCACCGACGTGGCGGAGGACGCCGCCGCCGGGGCGGCGCGCGACCCGCTGCCGCTCGCGTCGTTCTCGCTCACGCACGTCGACGCGGCGCGGCGCGGGAGGACGGCGCTGAACGTGAGCGGCGTGCTCGGCGTCGCCATCTCCCGCAACGGCACCGGGCCGGAGATGGGGCCGTACGTGTCGCCGGAGTTCAAGGTGTGGCCCGGGAACACCGAGCTGAAGGTGCTGCTCGAGGGGGTGTACACCGAGAACGACGACGGCGAGAGCGTGCTGTGCATGGTCGGCGACGCCGTCCTGCCGGCGCGCGGCGGCGACGCCGCCAACCCGTGGGGCTGGGCCAAGCACTCCGACCGCGACAGGTTCCAGCCGCCGATCACCAAGGACGGCAACATCCTCCTCGTGCTCCGCTACCCCAAGACGCTGACGCTGACGACGCGCGCCGTCCACGGCGAGCTCACGAGCACCAATGGCAAGACCCACGCCGCCTACTTCGACGCCGTGCACCTGCTGTCGCAGCTCGGCGCCTACTCCAACTACCAGTTCGGCTCCGAGGAGCTCGTCGGCACGGCGTGCAAGCCCCACCCGTACCGCGACGACGTCCTCGCCGGCGGCGGCGGGGACAGGGGGCTGTACAAGGGCACCTCCTTCTGCGGCATCCTCGACAGGTTCACGTCGGAGGACGTGCTCGCCGTCGTGCCGAACTGGAGGTGCAACACGACGGACGACGCGCTCTGCCGGCGGCTGGGGCCGTTCGAGACGGACAAGGCGGTGGACGCCACCGACGGCGGGTTCGCCGGCGTCAGGATCGTGATGCAGGAGGTCCGGTGCGAGCCGAGGACCGACGGCGGCGAGATCTCGGCGAGGGTGTCGGCGGTGTTCCGCGCCGTCCCGCCGTGGGAGCACGCGTACACGGCGGCGAAGCGCAGCGGGCTCGGCGGCGCGACGCTGTCCGCCGAGGGCGTGTGGCGCGCGTCCTCCGGCCAGCTCTGCATGGTGGCGTGCCTCGGCGTCGGCGCCAAGGCGTGCCACTCCCGCGTGAGCCTCTACCTGCAGACCACCTTCTCCGCCACTCGCCGCAGCATCACGGTGGGCCAGATCACCAGCATCGGCGGCGGCGCCGCCCACTTCCCGCCGCTGACGTTCCAGCGGACGGTGCACCCGATGGAGCTGTGGAGCCGGTTCGGCGTCACCGGCGGCGAGCCGCTGAGCTTGGCGTACAGCTACACCAAGACCAAGCAGGCCGGCGAGTTCCTCCGGCGAAGCGAGCCGTTCGACTTCGGCACCGTCATCGCCAAGTCGCTGCTGAGCTACCCGAGGAAATCCGGCGACGCCGCCGACGAGACGACGAGCCTCTCCAACCTCGCCGAGGAGCTCACGCTCCACGTCGCCGCCGTGCCGGATCCGTTCCCACGCGGACGATTCGAGTGGCCATTCCTTCAGCTCGAGGTGCTCTCGCTCGGATCGCTCGTCGGCCGGGCCTCGCCGGCGACGTTTCCGGGGACGCCAGCTGCGGTAGGGCAAAGCATGGCATCATCATCGTCGTCGACGACGACGAAGCTGGATGCGACGGCTATCCTCAACGTGTCGGCGGAGCTGACGATCTCCGGCGACGCGTACGTGAACGTGTCGACGCTGTCCTTGGAAGGCGTGTACAACCCGGTGGATGGCCGGATGTACCTCATCGGCTGCCGGAGAATCCAGGCGCCGTGGCGAGCCTTCTCGGCGATGGGCGGCGTCGAGGAAGGCATGGACTGCTCGATCGAGGTGAGGGTGGAGTACCCGCCGACGACGGCGCGGTGGCTGATCAACCCGACGGCGAAGGTGCACATCGCGAGCACGCGCGGCGGCGGCGACGACCCGCTGCGGTTCAACGCGACGGCGCTCCAGACGCTGCCGATCCTCTACCGGGAACAGCGGCAGGACATCCTGTCGCGGCGGAGCGTGGAGGGGATCCTCCGCGTCGTGACGCTGGCGGCGGCGATCGCCGCCGAGTTCAGCCAGCTCATGTACATCAAGTCCCACACCGACGTGATGCCGTACGTGTCGGTGGTGATGCTGGGCGTCCAGGCGGTCGGCTACAGCGTGCCGCTCATCACCGGCGCGGAGGCGCTGTTCGCGCGCATCGCCGCGTCGAGCGGCGACGGCGGCGCGACGCCGCCGCCGTCGTACGAGGTGGACAAGAGCCAGCTCTACTGGACCATCGACTGCGTCGTCAAGATCCTCATCCTCGCCGCGTTCCTCCTCACGCTCCGGCTGGTGCAGAAGGTGTGGCGCTCCCGCATCCGCCTCCTCACCCGCTCGCCGCTGGAGCCAGGGCGCGTGCCCAGCGACAAGAAGGTCCTCGTCTACACCTCCGGCGCGCACCTCGTCGGCTTCGCGGTGGTCCTCGCGGCGCACTACGTGAGCGTGCTGGCGCGGCCGGTGAGGTCGGAGGCGTCGTACATGGACGCGCGCGGCGAGGCGCACGCGCTGCGGGAGTGGGCGGTGACGCTGGAGGAGTACATCGGGCTCGCCCAGGACATGTTCCTGCTGCCGCAGGTGATCGGGAACGTGGTGTGGCGGATCAACTGCCGGCCGCTGAAGACGGGGTACTACGCCGGCTTGACGGCGGTGAGGCTGCTGCCGCACGTGTACGACTACGTGAGGGCGCCGGCGATCAACCCCTACTTCGCGGAGGAGTACGAGTTCGTGAACACCAGCCTCGACTTCTACTCCAGGTCCGGCGACGTCGCCATCCCGCTCGCCGCCGTCGCGCTCGCCGCGGCGGTGTACGTGCAGCAGCGGTGGAACTACAAGATCATCAGCAAGACGGTGAAGACGCAGCAGAAGAAGCTGCAGCACCTCGGGTCGCGGGTGTACGAGCGACTGCCGTCCATGTCGTCGGCCAACTTCGAGGCCGAGCTCGTCGCCGGCGTCAACGAGGGCGTCGGCCATGGCCTCCGCCGCGACGCCAGCTTGAGCTAGCTAGCTACACTGCTACACCTCATCGATCAATCGCCTCTCTTAAAGTAGTCTTCTCTTGTTGCTTTCTTAGGTTTTTATCATGTTCTTCTTCTTCTTCTTCTTCTTCTTCTTCTTCTTCTTCTTCTTCTTCTTCTTCTTTATTTCTTCTTAATTAGATCTTCAGATTCTTCTTATGATATCCAAATGTACTCTACTACAAGTTCAATAAAGTTTTAGTTTCTTATAGCTCTTTGTTCACATTTCTGCACTTCTTGTGTGTGTGTTCAGCTTATGTGACACAAAGTGTTCGTGCTGACAAATTACTTTCCGATATTGCGTGCTCTTGGTGAACACATTCCAAGTTTCCAATAGGTAACTAGACAATGATATTATTTGATTATTATAGATTGTCAACGATGCTAAGATGATTAATTAGCAGTCTTCTTGTTTGACAATTCTGTCAAGCAAGCTTGCTTGCTAGTTAGTTAATTACTACACTGATTTGTGCTTAACTTCTGCCATGTGAATAACTGAATATAATGCACCTAGTTGTTGGTTGGTGTTTAAACAAATTAAGCATTCTACCTACATGTAGGTGAATGAGAGTGTCAGCTCGAGTGATATCTCTTGCTCCTGCTCCTGATGCTGGATAGCCACTGCTGCCTCTGTTGCTCCACTGTAGGAGGACACCTGCAGCTGATCGGAGCTGCCGCCTCCGCCGGCGCCGGCGCCGGCTAAACGCTGAAAACAATTTCAAGAAGAGAAACAAATGAAGAAAATTACAGTGACCAGTTATGTTGCTTTTTTAAAAGACAAAAACACTTTTTACTATCATAACTAGTACTAGAACAATGTGATCTTGACATTCTATTATTATTCCTTTTGCTGTTGCTGTTGTTCAGTTCGATACAGATAGCATGCAGTAGACCAGCACACTGTCATGCATAGCACTGAAAAGGACCATAGCAGAAAACAGAGTTTTTCTTTTCTTGGCAATTAACAACAGAGTTACTAAAAGCCCCATCTTTTCGCTTATACTTACATTTATCAACCAAAATTTAAATTTTCAACTTTATGATTTTGGAGTTTCTTTTTCATCGAAATTTATTTTTTATTCTTTACTTTTCACTAAGAACATGTATATAAAAGTTTTATTCATAAATTATTTTTCATTTGCAAATATGGCGTCAAACGATGGGGGCCTTAGGTCAAGAGATAAAAGAAAATGATGAGGAAATAAACCAAATTGGTGTGCCAAATTCAAGAACTAAACACAAAATACATGTTCTTGTGTCCAAAATGAATGCAAAAGAGAAGACAAGAGATCGATGAACTCAAATTAACACACACGCTCTGACCTCGTCGTGGCGGCGCGAGACGTTGCCGTCGTCGTCGACGAGGTAGCCGGCCTCGGCGCAGAGCGCCCGGAGGACGTCGTTCTGGTCGGCGTGCTTGGGCAGCGCGTACCCGGCGCCGGCGCGCAGGCCGGCGTAGATCCTCGTCGCCACCTGCCGCCGCCGCCGCTCCCGCTGCCGGTTGTTCTCCCGCTCCCGCGCCGTCGGGTGCCGCAGCGACGTCGTCACCCCGCCGCCACGCCCCCTCCGCCGCACCGTCCACGGCCCCCGCGTCGACCTGATGCACCCCCTCCTCCCCGCCGCCGCCGCCACCGCCTTCGTCCCCGGCGCCATTGCCGCCGCCGCTTCGCCACCCGCTTCCTCTCTCCCAGATGCTACCACCTGATCCATGAGCTTGGCTAGCTTGAGCTCGAGCACTCACTCTCACTGATCACTTGCTCACACACACACACACACACACACTCACTCACCTCTCCAACCAACACGGCAACACACCAACACAACACGAGTATTTATACATGAATTGCCATTGCCATTGCCATGGCCTTCTTCTTGATCCCCATTGTGAAAATAGAGCCAAGTGCTCCTAAGCTAGCTAGCTCATGAGACTTGTTTCTATGTGCATGTAAGATGCATCTCTCTATCTCTCTTTTCATGAGAGGAATAAGGTGGTTGGAGGCATGTAACATATGTGTTGAGTATAGTACAAATAAGTGGAGGAGAGAAGAAGGGCAAAGAGAGAGGGGCTATTTTTGCCAGAAAAGGAGGAATCGTTTTCATCCCAAGTACTTCCAATGGTTTCATGCCCCCATTTGGATCTCCTCTCTATATCTACAGCCTTTCTGGTTAAGCTAGCCCTCTTGTCTCCATGCATCCAGATGCTGCAGGTTCAGTAGTGACAGAGACACAGAGTGAGTGAGTGAGTGAGTGAGTGGAGCCTAGAGAAAACCAGCTTACAATTGCATGCATGCATGAAGGGAATTGATGCTGTGCATGCAACAGTCCAATGCCAGTATGCCACTGTGCTAGTGTGCATGCATATGTGGCTCTCATTGCTATGCATGCAAAAATCATAACCAAATTGTATCTCAGGTGTTGATCTTTCAGTTTCCTATAGCAATGCGTGATATTTGAAGTATTGTTAGTCTTAGAAATTTCAGGATGGCTAGTGTCATGAGGATGGATTCTAATCTCTCGGGTGGACGTCCACTCGTTTCTTGCATGTCACCTAAATGATTATGAAAAAATTTTAAAAAAAATCACAAGATAGTTTAGTATGTAATATATCACTTCACAAACATGCAAGTTCAAATTCGATTTCTACAAGTTGTAACGAAAATAACAAATCAAACTCTAACTAGTATACGTATATTCACAGTTAAATTTATTGTTTTTGTTACAACTTGTAGAAGTCGAATTTTGACTTGCATGTTTGTGAAGTGATATATTACATATTAACCTATCATGTCATTTTTTTTGAAATTTTTTCATAACCATTTAGATGACATGCAAGAAACGAGTGGACATCCACCTGAGTGTTTAAAACAGTTTCCCCTAGTGTCATTGATTAGTTGGGTGGTCAAAAGGGGAGCAAGAACCACCAGATTTTGATTGCTCATGAGACATGTGCATTAGAATCTATAAAATTCTCACGCATGCTTGCTTACATTTTGGGGGTCACGGTTCAGGTGTGCCACACTCACACTGGTTTGGTTGAACTATGATGTGCAATTGTGCATGCATGCATGCCAACTGAGAGCACCAGCCAACACCAGGTAGATGAAAGGATATAAACACGGGTAAGCAAAATTATCAAGGAAGACTATGACTAGGCAGACAAGTATTTAATTTGAGCAAAGTTCAGCATGATCCCTAGCTGTATTTACTGAATTATTAGCAGTTTTTCACCCCACGTATATGTGAGAGGCAAATGGCCATCTCTGAATTTTTAGATTGTTTTTTTGGTTTGTGAATAAGGCTATATAGTACATTGCACAATGTACTTATGATCTGCTAGTGTGTGTTGGTAGATGAGAGGGTTCTTTGATGGGATTTAACCACATATGCTGCTGTGCAGAGGTAAAGACAAACATAGCAGGACAAGGATATAAAGTAAAAAAGGAGATTACCACACCATGCTGCTTCAGAAGTTCAGACACGCTCTGGCTGCTGCATTTTTCCTGGGCCAATCCAAACTTCAGTTTAGCTCACCTAGCTTTCAGTGTTATACAGAATTAAAGTTTACTGCACGAAGAACCTTCATGTATTCACTGCACATAGGAGGTTTCTACCCTGCAGTAATAGTAGTACTAAGTACTGTAACTTTGGTTAGTCAGAGTGTCAGATGCTCATGCCAATCGATCTTCATCATGTTCATGGCATGCACATTGCTCTCTTTGCCCACCCCTGCTGAACATGATAGAGAAATTCATCACTTACCGTGCTGCCATTTGACAGAAAATATCTCTTCAGCTGATCAGCTCGCCAGGAAAAAAAAAATCTGAGTTGATTTGCTACTGAACTGCACAGCACTGTAATGATAAATTACACGGTCTCTTTGCTTATAGCCTTAATACTGCAGTACTAGGAGTAACAACAACTATATGCGCTCCAGGTTACTACAAGATCGAACCAGTAATCCGGTATACCGCCAAAATCGCCACGTTTCACTTTGGGATTTCGAAATTGCTCTGAATTCCTGCGAATGAGAGAACCATTTGGCAATTTTTAACTTGTAAGCAGGAGCAAACGAACATATATGCAGGGACAAAACATCACGACTCAAAAAATGAAAGATGGTAAAAGCCTGAAATGTAATCAGAAATTGTTCTCTTTTCTACTTTTCTCTTCAGAAGTTCAGAGGAAGTCACTCTCTCTCTCTCTCTCTCTCTCTCTCTCACACACACACACACACACACCAAATCATGTCAGGAAAAAAACAAAGCACATTCCCAACTGCTTGTCCCTGAACTCCCGGTTGATTTGATTCTCCTTTCCTCCTCCTCCTGCTCCACCTGCACCTAGGTTTCCTGGGATTACGCAGGAATTTACTCTGCTCCCGGGGGAAGAGAAGAGAATTTTACAGCTACTCCAGTCTCCAGGCTTGCAGCATCTGATCTGATGACTGTCTGTGAGCTGCAGTTCATCCGGCGTCTCAGTCCAAATCGATCCAATCAATCTCATTCTCGTGGCTGTTCTTGGTGGTGATGATTGGGCGGGAGGAAATTCTCGGCGCCGCAGCCTTCCTCCTCCTGCTTGGAACGCCGCGAAAGGCGTCGGCGCCATGACGTCTGCTTCGTCAGAATCGCAATGGAGAGAGAGAGAGAGAGAGAGAGAGAGTGTCGTCGGCTAGCTCCATGGATCGACGCCGCCACGCGGACTGCGACAGGAACCCTCGCTTCGCCGGCCGGCTCCCCGCCGCCGGCCTGAGCAAAAGTTAGGTTTTTTTTTTTTTGGAAAAATAATGGATTCTTAAGCCTTCTACTTTCAATTTTTTTTCTAATCAAACTTCCTTAAATTAAAAAAATGACAACGCATACAACACCAAATTAATTTTACTAAACCTAATATTTAATATTTTGTGTGGAATTTTTTATATTTTTCTATAAACTTATTCAAACTTAAAAAATATGAAAAAAATAAAAACGACTTATATGAAACACTTAGGCTGCTTTCGTTGCTGGGAGATTGAGAGAGAAAACACATCTTTTTCGCGCAGACGCTTTCCGAACTACTAAATGGTATATTTTTTTGAAAAACTTTTCTATAGAAAAGTTGTTTTAAAAAATCATATCAATCCATTTTTAACTTTAAAATAATTAATACTTAATTAATCATATACCAATAACTTACCTCGTTTTACGTATCTCTTTTCCATTTTCCTCAAACACAACTTAGGGCCTGTTTGGGAGAGCTTTAGATTCTGAGAAGCAGCTGTTTGGTAGCCAGCTTCTGAGAATCTAGAAAAGCTTTGAAACCCAGTTTCTCCAGCTTCTGGCTTCTTAGTTCATTTTTCAGAATATGTAACTACAGATTCTCAGAAGCTGTGGACTGTTTGGGGCAGCTTCTAGCAGAAGTAGATTTTGGGAAAAGCTGTAGCTGGGATAAGCTCCCCCAAACAGGGCCTTAGGCTCCTCTCGATTCAATGGTATGCACTATGCAGGTATATTTTCAGCGCACTCGAAACAAGAAAACTCAGTAGCACATAATTAATTAAGTATTAACTATTATAAAATTGAAACATAGATTTATGTGATTCTTTTAAATAACTTCTACATAAAAACTTTTAGTAAAAGCACACTATTTAGTAGTTTGAAAAGCGAGAAAGTTAAAGTTTGGAGATGAGAAAAGGTACTAATGCCTAGGTACTCTATAGGCTTAAATACGCTAAATAGGCTTAACATGTTAGCCCAGCCCAAGATGTTTCCTGCAAGAAACGGTGGGCCTGAACAGAGCGGCCATGTTAGTCCGAGACCATTTGCGAATTAATGGGCTTCTCTGAAACTCTGAACTTTTTCCTTCCCTTTTTTTTTTTTTTTTGCGGGGACTGAAACTCTGAGCTTTTGATGTGCTTCTTTTCTTCTCGTATCCTATCATCAGTTCAGAGAAGTTCAGGTGCGTGTATCAAACGAAGAAGAACAGGATCACCGTCCTTTTCTGGTCGTTCCATCACACATTCACATTGCCAAGAAGACATTTTCATCGCTTGTGAACTCTGAAGCCTGAACATTTACTAGTACTACACGGGCAAGGCGATGGTTTTGGTTTTTGTATTGTTTTCTGCAGGCAGAAAACAGGTCTGAACTTTTCCTGTCACGCACTCACACGGGAATACTCCTGGATATATACTTTCAGAGTCAAAGAAATACGAGTATTTGCAAGTTTGAGCCAGTAGTAAAATGATGAAAACTGAGACAAGACCCAGCTTCAGCCGATAAGCAGTAGAAAAGGCAAATTACAAACTTGGCTCTGATTGTTTGAAAGCTCGTGCCGGAAAACATGCCTCCGATTGTTTGATTTGAGACTAATAAACCCTAGAAAATGAGTAATCCATATGTAAAACTTATATATATATATATATATATTTTTAAACGGTTTAAAATCCAACATTAAAAGGACTCAAAATCAACTTTAAAACTAGGTTCTACTGTAAACTTCAAATTTGGCTATGCTGATTAGATAACTAACTACTCCCTCCGTCCTAAAATATAAGAGATTTAGGGATGAGACTTTTTCTAATACTATGAATTTGGACAGGCTCTTTGTCTAAATTCGTAGTATTGTAAAGTGTCACATTTATCTAAAATCTCTTATATTATAGGACGGAGGGAGTATCACAAGCTAAAAAAAATCCTAAAGGCCATTTTGGTTTGATACTAAAAACATACCCTACCAATTTGTTGGCAAATTAAATAGTATATGTGTATTAGTTTGGATTGAGACTAAATGTTTGTTAGTGCCCCTATCATATTTGGTCATATTCTAAAAGTTTCTCAACTATACCGTGAGAATTTAGCTTTATATTGGTAATGCTAGCTAAATAATTTTACCCTACCAATATTAGAATTTAGCTTTATATTGGTAGCGATCTAAATACTAGCTAAATAATTTTACCCCACCAATATTTTGGTATTGCCAAAGTTTACCAATGAATTGGTAGGGTAAAGAACCAAACAAACCCTAAAATCAATTCTAAAATTGTCAGCACTAAAATTAAGTTTGAAGATTTTTTTTTTCTTTTTTATAAGCTGACTAGTCTAGGCCTTATTGTTTAGATTTCAACTTTTTTCTTCAAACTTATAATTTTTCCGTCACATCGAACTTTCCTACACACAAACTTTCAACTTTTCCGTTATATCGTTCCAATTTCTTTAAACGTCTAATTTTAGCGTGGAACTAAACACAGCCCCTATGTCTGATTTGGTGGGCGTTATTAGCTGATGCCTTGATAAGCTGATTAACTAGCATTGTCACATCAAACCTCTGAGCACAGTGAGGTCAGGCCGGTCAGTGGGGTGCTCAACTGCAGCAGCAGCAGCGGAACCAAAACCAAAACAGCCCAAAGGTTCGTCAGTATTCGTACTCTTCCTCTAGAGAGTTCAGTTCACACGCCCAAGAAGTACAGTACACCATTTGACTGCAAAAATCTACTGCTAGTAGGAGTGGGGTACTTGCTAGTACTTCTACGGCTGTGTTCGCGTGTGGATGATGGGAATATAGTGCCTCCGCACGAAAAACGGAGTGATCTATTAGCACGTAATTAATTAAGTATTAGCTAATTTTTTTTTAAAAATAAATTAATTTGATTTTTTAAGCAACTTTTGTATAGAAACTTTTTGTAAAAAATACATCATTTAGCAGTTTGAAAAGCGTGCACGATTTAGGTTGGGAACCTAGAGGTCCTAACACACCCGTAATGATGATGAATTTTGGGAAATTTCAGCACTCACAAAACACTCGAAGGCTGGAAATTAGGCTGCCTTTGGCAGTGAGCTTTCCCAACTTTTACCCATGTTTTCCCCGTGCGAGTTTTTTTAACGGTTAAAAGGTGTGTATTTTTTTAAAACAAAAAATCTATAGAAAAGCTACTTTTAAAATCATATTACTTTATTTTTTTAGTTAGCTTTAGTTAATTCTTAATTAATTATATGCTAATGAGCTGTTTCGTTTTTTTATGTCGGAGGGAAAGGTTGGGCAACGCTAAGTTTATGACTTTGGCCGTGTTTAGTGCCATTTTAATTTTTTTTAAAGTACAAGGACACATTTGAAGTATTAAATGTAGACTAATAACAAAACAAATTATAGATTCCGCCTATAAACTGCAAGACGAATCTATTAAGCCTAATTAATTCGTCATTAGCAAATGTTTACTGTAGCACCACATTGCCAAATCATGGCGTAATTAGGCTAAAAAATTCGTCTCGCAATTTACATGCAAACTGTGTGATTGGTTTTTTTCATCCACAATTAATGCTCCATGCATGTGTCCAAACATTTAGAGTGACGGAAAAGTTGGAAGTTTAAAAGTAACTGAACACAACCTTTGTTCAGGAGGATGTCAAAATCAACATTATTAAATTTTTTATTCTTAAATGTTTGGCACATTTTGACGGTACCAAATTTCGATAATGTTGGATAAGTTTAGTTGATAGCCAGATCAAAATTTGGTAGTATTTTTTATAGGAAATGTTTTTGAAAATACCAAAATTTACTAAGGTGTCAATGATAATAAATTATTTAATTTGTTACTTTACCAAATTTTGTGACACGGAGCCACGGATGCAGTGCACTACTCCCTCCGTTCAAAAAAGACAAACCCTGAGTTTCCTTGTCCAACGTTTGACTATCCGTCTTATATGAATTTTTTTATAATTAGTAATTTTATTATTGTTAGATGATAAAACATCATTAATACTTTATGCGTGATTTGTCTTTTTAATTTTTTTTCATAATTTTTTTAAAATAAGACGAATGGTCAACGACACGAAAATGTAGGGTTTGTCTATATATATATATATATATATATATATATATATATATATATATATATATATATATATATATAGACACACTAAGGGAGTAAGTACGAGTGCTACACTTGCCTCCATTGATGAGAGCTCGAGGTGGCTAGTACTCCCAGTGAGGCGCATTTCTCCAAATCCTCCAGGATCACAAGTGGAACGCTAAGGGCCCCTTTGTTGACGAAAAAAAATCGAACACATCAGTCTGGGAGATCTGCTTAGCTCCTGTGTAGATCCAAAGATTGATGAGATGCGGGCGTACCAGTCAGTTTAATCCTGCAACTGACAAGATATGTAAACAGCAGATCAAAACAGCCGATCGGCTGACAAGCCGATGGAGTAGTTTCAGCCGGTAGCCAATAATAGCCGATGCCGATACCAGCCGATAGCGATAGGGTTTAAGCAATCGGCTATATGTCCAATGTAGATAACGATATAAAGGCAATCGGATGATGATGATGCAATAAAATAATAATATAATCCAGTATAAACCAATCGGCTAGCAATGATATGATAAATAAGCATCGATCCGAAGGTTAAAGCACACATCGGCTGGAGGTCCGATGTCATGAAATCTACAAGATTAGATTAAACAGTGAAACCTTTGTTGTCATCGGCGAAATCCAACTTATATGTATGTGCAATCCTTATGAGCCGATGCAACGTCCAGATAACTCACCGGCTGAAACCCCGATGAAACCCTTATTGGCAATCAAGAAGCAGGCTAGAGATTATGGTTCTAAGCACGACTTAGTAGATCAAACTTAACTGATGCAACACTAAGTATAAAAAGAAACATAATATCTAGACAATCAAGCCGTTGACTGATCTTTAGGGTGGTAGATGTTTGAGCTAATCTAATCTAGCAACGCGATTTAGCCGATATCGGCAGAAACCCTAAAAAGAGAAGCAGCCGATAGAGCTAAATTGATATGCTAGGACTAGATTAATAGAGACATATGATAAATAGGTAGGCAAAAATATCATCCAAACCAGAGTAATCCAAGAGGTCGAATGTGCTGATGCAGCCTTGAATGACGCCGATGTAGATGAGACAATTGCCTGGGCCGACGGAACATTGGACTTATCCCTTCGCCGGAGATCGAAGACGATGCAGCCCCGCGTCGGGTGCCAAGTTCCGCCGGAACGTAAAAAACAAAAATAGAAGTAAAAAGGGTGGCGATGCGCCGAATTGTATTGATCGTAGAGATAGATTACATAGACCCCGGGTGTACATATTTATACCCATGGGTTGATACAAGTCCTTGTCGGACAAGAAAGAAACTAACCTAAAGATAAAAGGAAAATATAAAGTTCTTATCGGACACTAAACACACTTTCCTAAAGATAAAAGGAAACTAACAAACTATTCCTAATTAATAGATAAACTGCCATGCCGCATCCTTTTTAAACTCGGTCACTTAGGGATAAGCTTCCTTTAGTAGATTGATTTCCTTAACCGAATATAGCAGGAATCCGACTATTGGCGACTTGATAACTCCCATTGGCTGATTCCGAGATGCTGCAGCCGATAATGATTCTAAGCCGATGACGTCTTTGCCGATTACCAAATTTCACTGTTAACACCCTTTGAATCGCAGGGTAGAAAAAACGGAGGAATAGGAAAAACACAGGATTCTGACAGGAATTAAAGTGTAAAACAAAGGATTGCAAAACACATGAAAAACACAGGAATGGTCGTTTGATTGGAGCACAGGAAAAACGCAGGAATCGGATGAGAGAGATAGACTCAAAATAATTTTTCCAAGAGGTTAGAGCTCTTGCTAAATTTCCTCCAAAATCCACATGCAATGTGCCATTCCATAGGAATTTCATAGTATTTGGAAAGCTTCAATCCTTTGAATCAAAGGACCAAATAGGAAAATTTCCTATAGAATTTAAATCCTATGAAATTCCTACATAAATCCTTTGATTCAAAGCGGTCCTAAACAAGGGTGGGGAGGCTGCGAGCTCCACATCGAACAGAAAGAAGCAAGAGTCTCGAGTCTCCCACTAGGCGAGGGAGGGAGACACAGGTGACACCCCTGGTGGCCGCGGAATGACGGTTGTGCCCCTGGTGGCGAGGGGTGGCGTGGGGGGCAGGACGGTAAATCTGCAGTGGAGGGGGAGGCGACTGGGCGGTGAGCTGACGAGGGAGGGGGGCAGACTGGTCGCTGACACGTTGTCGGCGAGCGCATTGACCGTTCCGCCCCTGCCACCCGCCACGTGGCCCGTCCTCACTCACTGTCATGATGTCACATGCCCTGCCCTACTGTCCTCTCCTGCCCTGCCCTACCGGTACGTGCTCCGTCCATCCCTTAAAAAAATTCCATGATATTTTGAGACAAATGAATACTCCCTCCGTTTCAAAATGTTTGACACTGTTGACTTTTTAGCACATGTTTAACCGTTCATCTTATTCAAAATAATTTGTGAAATATGTAAAACTATGTGTGTACATGAAAGTATATTTAACAATGAATCAAACGATGTGAAAAGAATAAATAATTACTTAAATTTTTTGAATAAGACGAATGGTCAAACACGTACTAAAAAGTCAACGGTGTCAAACATTATGAAACGGATGGAGTAGTATTTATGCTTTTAATCTTAAAATAAACCAAGTCTTATATATGAAAATAATACTGATAGATATTATCTTCGTTCCAAAATAGGTACTCCCTCCGTACTCATAAAGGAAGTCGTTTAGGACAGTAACACACTCCAAAACACAACGTTGACTTCTTGTTTCTATAAAAATATTTATTGAAAAGTGATATATGTATACTTTTTATGAAAGCATTTTTCAAGACAAATCTATTCATATATTTTTTACATTTTTAAACTCAACAACTTGAGAGTTATTCATGATTTATATTCCTAAGGTTTGACTTAAACATTGTCCTAAACGACTTCCTTTACGAGTACGGAGGAAATATCCTTTTAGGATTCAATTTTTTTTCCAAAATATTTGGTACTCTAAAATATTACCTCTGTTTCAGGTTATAAGAACGGAGGAACTATTTATCCTATCCATCTTCTTATATTAAATTTCTCCTTGTTATACCCTCCAACTGCCACTCCGATTCTAACCATATCATTTACAGAAAAGAGAATATTGAGAAGATACGCAAAACGATGTGAGCCATTAGTGCATGATTAGTTGAGTATTAACTATTTTAAACTTCAAAAATGGATAAATATGACTTTTTAAAGCAACTTTCTGATATAATTTTTTTTATAAAAATACACGTCGTTTAGTAGTTTGGGTAGCGTGCGCGCGAAAAACAAGGTGTTTTCTCTCTCGATCTCCCAGCAAGGAACGCAACCTTAGTGAAGAGTAGTATAGTATTTTAACTTAAACCTTAATTTATGCTAAACTAACAAAAAAAACAATTATTTTGGGATGAAGGGAGTATAACCTAACGGAGATCCTCTGCGGGGTAGCGCTACTCACTGGACACAAGGGTTTATGCCTTATAGATCCACGTGTCAGTGAACAGTACTGCAGAGAATCCTCTTTCAATATAACCTTATTCTACTAAGATAAGCATATTATACTGTTGATGTTGGTCATCGGAGATGATCAGCAAACATTTACTAAAGTTTCAAAGAAGGAAAAGAATAATAAAGCTTTAATACTACTACTACACATTTGGTCCTGGATGAATGGGGAAATTAGGGCTTATTTGAATTAAAGGATTTTTATGATGAGGAAAAAAAATGGAGGAATCCAATTCAAAAGAAATTCTCCTACTATATGAGCAGTTTAGTTTGGATCATACGATTGTTTCAAAGGGATTTCAAGGGATAGGAAAAGTCTCTCCACATCTTCGAGGAATTCTAGCATGAGGTCTAACCTCGTTGTTTCGAATTCTTTTGTGATTTTTAAGGCATGTTCTCTCCTCCTCTCTCTAGCAAATTAAACATGTAATCTCAATTTTTTCTTACCCGTTCGATATATCCAAACACTTGTGTTTGAATGATTCCTGTAGTTTGATTGCTTGGAGGATTTTTCATGTGGTGACATTTCAATCCTAAGTTTTCCTCTTCCTGTATTTTGAGTCATGTTCCAAAGGAACCCTTAAAGTGGACTTATAACTTTCATCAATACATATTTGGTAACTCATGTAAGGAGATTGGAAATTTAGAGTAATAAGCTAATGAAGGGATTGATCCTGTAAGTTTCATTTTTAATCACTGTCCCTCTTTTGATAGGAGATATGAGAATTATGATGAATTTGAGTGAGAAATGAATATTAAGTGATGATATACTAACTTATTTTTTTCTCTCAGTTACCTGTCTCTACCCAAATATTGAAAAGACGAGAGTTCGCTCTTAAAACTCCTCACCCCTCAAACTTCCATCATCTTCAAACATTCCCCCTCCCTCCTAACCAAACACTCCCTCAGCATACTGAATGCAACGTGCTATTCAATTAATCACAGGATACAACTTCGGCTGACTTACAAACTTAGTACCAGAAGGGGATAAGAAGTGAAATCCGAGTAGAAACAGGGAGATACAAAATCACATATAGGAAAGTAAGAATAACCATAACTCCTTCACTCTTGGATAAACGTTGTCACAAAATACGTACCGTCAAATTTTAAAACCTTACATGGCCAATTAATAAAAACATCAAAGTTTTACACAATGATGAAATATGTCTGTTATACCTATTGATAGTGAGACATCTACATGATTTTCTTTATTAAAGATATGTTGGTGCAATCTCTGAAGGTGCTCTATGCACAAGTGTACATATAAGTGCATGCATCTGTCATGTGTTAAAAAAAGCTCAGAGATGATGATATATGTTCATTACATTACCAAAACAAAGCATAACAATGAATTAAGTACCAGATAAATCTTGGCAATTGGGCTCTTGAAAACCTGGTGCACAGTCTCATCATCTCTACTGTTCTACAGAATCACCTCCCTTATCTTACCTGCATGACAAATGCCTCGAGAAAAAAAATATAGCCACGATGGCAGTAGCGAAATATCGTGCAAAAGGAGGGGCAGTTTCGACCGAGGAGCTACAGTGAGCCGCAAGTACGCTTTTTTCTGCAGGCTCATCAATCCATGCACACTCATTATTAGCCCTAGAACTGTAGCATCATTTCACATTTATTTTCTTTCTCTCTCTCTCGGCCTTAATCGCATATAACGATAATTGATATGGATAATTGGATTGGATTATATGCAGCTGTATCACAAATTCACAATCCCACAATCTCATTTTCTTTTTCACTCGGTGAACCACTAAAACAGTGTGAAATGGGCAGCTGTTTGGCGTTTTCAAGAAAGAAAATATTGTTAAACTGACCTTTTTTGACAGTCATCTTCAGTTTTTATTTTTTTTTTGTTAAAGCCCTTCCTCTCCTCACTCACACTGCCCTGTTCATCTCTTTCTTTTTTATTCGATTCCTCTATTCCATTCCACACGCATTGCCGCTGGTAGTAGAAGTATAGTATCTCTCCGCGACCGAAGATTTTAAAAAGGAAGCAATTTGCCTCTTTTTTTTTTTTTTGGCGCACCTCTATTAGTAGTAGATTTTAGAGGCGAATGTGAGCGGTCAAATCCTTCTTTTTTAGCTTGTGCGCGTTGTGTTTTGTGCTCTCCTTTTGTCAGTTCCTGAGGCGCTCTCTCCTGTGCCTTTGTGTTTAGCGTGCGTGACCGCGAGCGAGGTCGAGGAGTGAGAGGGAGTGAGGCGGCGGCGGCGGCGGCGGCCATGGCGCAGCAGCAGCAGCAGAGTGCGTGGGAAGCGGAGAAGATGTGAGCTTTCTCCTATCTCTCTTCTGTTCTTCGTTGCTTCATCATTCCTTAGTTTGTTATTGCGATCAGATTGGTTTGATGTTCTTCGCACATTCTTTTTTCCCTTTTTTTATGTTGGTGAAATGTTCTCCGTTTTGTCTTGAGATTTTTTTGTCATTCCATTTGGTTCTCTTGGTGTCCTCATGGTTATCTTTCCCCAAGATTAGTTTCTTGTTTTCCTCTGGGAGGGGTTTCGGATTCGTTTCTTGGCGGTTTAGATCGTCTTTTTTTCTGGTGATTTTTGCAAGAATCTTGTCCTTCATCTTCCCTTGTTGTTGCATTTCAGAGGGCTGCAGACGCTTGAGATTCTGTTTGAGTTCCCTGAAATTTCTGCATTTTCCGTTCTGCATTTTGGTTTCTCCTTTTGCAAAAGCCATGCCTCTTTTTTTTTTCTTGTTCCTCTTGTTCCTTTTATTTTTCTCGGATACAGTACTAGTTTGGTTTATTGCTTGCTAGCTTTTCAACTGCCTTTTCCTTTTACCTTGCATTGCAACTGCCTTTTTCATTTCTCGAAATTTATTTGCTCTTTCACACTTTAATCTGCATTTTACCTTTTTATTTTCTCATGAAAACTTTCGATCCCCTCCTTCCTGTTGCTGCTGTGCTTGCATGCAAACCCCCATGTTTCCTTTTTTACTTATTATATATCCCCGCACTGAACTTATCCATGTCTGTTCTTGGAAGCAGGTTGGACGTGTACATCCATGATTATCTTTTGAAGAGGAACCTGCAGAGCACTGCCAAGGCATTCCAAGCAGAAGGCAGCGTGTCTTCCGATCCTGTTGGTCAGTGCATCAATTTCTGAATTTTGTCATACTACTGTAGTTTGCAATCTTTGCTCTTTCTGCATTAGGACCAGATAGTTTGTTCCTCAGACTGCCATTGTTCTTGGGCCAATAGGATGGTTACAAATTGATCATTTGATTAGCTTGATTAGTACTACACTTACATTTGTGCATGTGCGAGACACGAGTATTATTAGCTACTCGTACCGGGCAGATACAAAGGAACAATACTACAGCCACATTGTTTTGTCTGATTTATGCATGCCAGTCTCTGATGTTTCTGCATTGTAATGAATGCGATTTTAATCTTCTTGTACTGAAAGATGTCAGCTTTTGTTTTGCAAAAAAAGCAATTGATGCCCCAGGGGGTTTCCTCTTGGAGTGGTGGTCTGTCTTCTGGGACATCTTCATTGCAAGGACGAACGAGAAGCACTCTGATGTTGCTGCTTCGTACATTGAGGTTCTTGTAGCACATGCATCTTGGTTATTACTTGTCCTTGTTGTTTGCTTGCACTCACTTGGTACAGTGGTTTACTGCTTATCTTACAATAAACATGTGTAAATGCTTGAATTGTGTCAGTCATAGAGATCATGTTCACTGTAAAAGGATTTAGTTTTTTGCCTAAAGCAAATGGATTTAAATTCCACAAAAACATTGAAAACCAAATTCAAGAACTTTCCATGTCACTCTTGAAAAAAAAGAAGAAAATGCCTAATTCATCTATGTAGGAAAAACTTGTTATGGTGGATATTTTTTTTTTAAAAAAATCAAATGTTTCCCCATATTTCCAAACAAAACATGCTGCATCATATCACACAATTATAGAAGAACATGTGTCTTAATCATTTTAGAAGGTACAGAATGCAAAACACTTTCTCATAGAATACATACTATGTTGTCTCCAGCTATTATCATCTTTAAAATTCAAGTAAAATTTCAAAGTCAACATTTTATTATCAATATGATTAATTACTTTGAAGGCAATGGTCCCTTCCCTTTGTAGTAGGCCGTAGCTAATACCTGTTCATTTTCCGGTGATTACTCATTTGAAACTAGCCATTTCTTGGTATATGATGTGTCAATCTTATTGCAAAATGCTATTTTCATGTTCCTGATGTTGTTACACATAAATTTTGTAACCCAGACACAGTCAATTAAAGCTCGAGAGCAGCAGCCATCACAGCTGCAGCAGCAAGAGGCTCATTCCCAGCAGTCATCACAGCAGATCCAAATGCAACAACTCCTACTACAGAGGCATGCACAGCAGCAGCAGCAGCAGCAGAGTCAGCAACAACCACAGCAACAACGCCGCCAGCAGAAGCAACAACAGCGTAGTGAAAGCAGTCATTTGCCGACAAGTGCACATAATGGTTTGGTTTCTGCTGATCCTCCAACACGACAAAGCACTTCAGCTGCAAGTTCTTTGTCTGCAAAGATGTACGAGGAGAGGGTGAAGAATTCTGTTCAAAGGGACACCTTAGATGAAGCACCTGCAAAGGTAGTTTCTTCATGGCAATGTGTATTGTTGCTTTCATGATCTAAACTCTCATAATATGAAATGCATATCTTTATACTGCAGCAAAGGTTTACAGAAAATATTGGACAACTGCTGGAATCAAACTCATCATCTATGCTGAAGTCCGTTGCAATAACAGCTCAGGCTTCAGGGTACCAACTGCTCAATAATGCTTGCTAATCATTTACTTCTCTTATTTTTTTTTTTTTTGGGGGGGGGGGGGGGGAGTGTGGGGTGGGGATGGGAGGTTTGGAGCGCAAAATAAATACCATATCAGTCTTAAATACAGCCTATAATGTGTGATCTAATAGGATTTCCTACCATGCTTGAATTGTGTTTACCGCCTTTGTTTTTACCTAACTATTTTGCGGTCTTCAAATTGCAACTTTGACCATTAATTCTTATTGTACACTAAAATGTGCTAATAAAAACTATTATATTACTTTCATATTATTCACAATAAATCTATCCAGCATGTAGTAGCTGTTTGACTAAATTTCCGTAATCAACGCTATCTTGATGGTTCATACTGTAATGGCTGTTTAACGGCAATTATCTCTAGCTTCTGTTTTCCTGTTAGCGTGTGTGTATTGATTTGCTTTGATCGATTGTTTTTAGGCAAATTTTCCATGGATCAACTGGTGGCGTGTCAGGTACTTTGCAACAGGTTCAGGCCCGGAACCAACAACTCCAGGCATCAACACAGGTAGACAGTCTTATTTCAGATGTATAATCTCATGCATTATTGTCTATAACTAGACGAGTCAAATTTGTTTCAGGAAATAAAGGTAGACACAAATGCTGCTGTACACATGAGAGCTGCAGGGGCAGATGGATCATTAATTGGAGTACCAGGTTTTTTTGCTTTGAACTCTACTAATTTTTGTTGTTTCTGGCTGCTAACTGGAATTCTTAGACCTGCTGTACTGTTTATTCATGTACTTAGTGCCATTGTTTGATACCCTGTTGTCTGGCAGGCGCTAACCCAGCAGGGAACAATTTGACGTTGAAAGGGTGGCCTCTTACTGTGAGTTCTTCACATCATTCCTTAACTGGCATTCTAAGCTATAAATTAGGAGCAAGTTTGAATACAGCACCTTCTTTTTTTTTTTGTTTTTATGATGTTTTACCATTTGATTATAACTTTTCAGGGCTTAGACCAGCTTAGATCTGGGTTTCTCCAACATAAATCTTTTATGCAGTCTCCCCAACCATTGCACCATCTACAATTTCTCACTCCACAACAACAGCAGCTTCTGCTTCAAGCACAACAAAATATGACATCTTCACCTGGAGAGATGGACAGCAGAAGGCTTCGGATGCTTTTGAGTAGCCGAAACATTGTCCCTGGGAGGGATGGTCAATCAAATGCCTACACGGAAGTTATTCCTAGTGTTGGCCCTTCATTGCAAAATATGTGCTCACCTGTGCAGCGCATGGAGACAGATATGCTGATGAAGGTAAGTTTCACTTGTATGTTTTACTATATTCATGCATTTATTTATTTGCGAGGATACATTGGATGTAAGAAATAGTACCTTGTAAACCACCGGGTTATGCATAATTTTGTTCTCAGTTGATATCTTATATGTCCATAGATTATATTGTTTAATTCTTGTCAGTGATCAGTAATAGAATTTCATTTAAATTTATCATGCTTGTTCTTGTTATGTCATGTTGCCAAGTTTGCATAACACAGTATCATTTACTTTCTACTATAGCATAGTGATTAAATCATGAAAATATCGGTCTTGGTCCTTGTGTAATATAATCTTTCGAACAGAGGAACTCATACTATTTGGATTTCATAATGATCTAGCTGCTATTAATACATGCTCACATGTTTTCTGAAGCTACCTTTTTCAAGATAACTTCTACATCTTTGGTTTTCAACCTTAACACCTCGTCATTATATGTAGTAGAAGATAGCAGCTATACAGCAGCACCAGCAAAGCAGCAATCAGCAACAGCTCCTTCAGCATTCTTTACTTAGCCAGCAACCACCAATCTCTAATCACCTTCCAGGCCAGCAGGAAAAAATGGGAGCTGGAAGTGTTACTATTGATGGAAGCCTGTCTAATTCATTCCGTGGAAGTGAACAGGTTTCACTTTGTTCTACATATATTCAACATTACCACCTTGATTTGTTACTGTGCCTATCCTTTTGTTAAGACTTGTATCCGTCATAAATATATTGTTTTGCAGGTTTCCAAGAATCAAAATGGGCGAAAACGCAAACAGCCAATCACATCGTCTGGTCCAGCCAATAGTTCTGGCACTGGAAACACCGCGGTCCCCTCCTCAGAACCCTCAACTCCTTCATCGCAAAGCCCAGGAGACACAATTTCAATGCCCTCGCTGCACCACAATGCTAGCTTATCAAAGGCTTTAGTTGTTTACGGTACCAGTACAGCAGGGACAATGGGATCACCATCAAATCAACTTGTAAGTTACAACTGGTTCTAAATCCAAACAGCTATGGCCCTATTACGTGGATATATTATGCATGCAACATAGTTTGGAAATGTTTCATTGCACTGATGGTCTGTTTGATGCCTGACTTCTGAACATCTGATAACTCACACTGCAGGCTGACATGGATCGTTTTGTGGAGGATGGCTGCTTGGAAGATCATGTGGATTCGTTCCTGTCGCATGATGATGCAGATCGAAGAGATGGCAGTCGTATGGAATCTACTAAAGGTGTGATAAGGCTAACTGTTTTGTAACTTATGGCTAGTTGAAGTTGAATGGTTGGCTTCGACATATTAACATCATTGGCAGTGGTTACCCTGGCCAGTTTAGTCTTGAATGTAATTATGGCTGGTGTAAATAGTACCAACAAGCTGAACTCATTTAGGTGAATTTAGCTTGGAAAGTGAGCAGTTGGTGCGGTTCAGGCTATGGTCCTGTGAGAGGGGAAATTATCTAATATGTCATGTGGTAACATATATTGGTTCAGTGGGTTAGATTTATGATGTATTTTGTAGGGAAGTCTAACATGAATTTGTGTTCTGTAGAGCTTTGATTCTATTTATATGTCTTAAGCAGGATTCATCTTCCGAGAGGTCTCTTCTGTACAAGCAAGCACGAACAAGGTTGTATGCTGCCACTTCTCATCAGATGGAAAGCTACTTGCTACTGGGGGTCATGATAAGAAGGTAAGTGCACATGCCTGGGCTTGTTAAGATGCTCAGCCTAGTTGATACTCTCGGAAGTGGGCAGGCATATCTTTGACTTCATGGTGATATTGAAATAGATACTTGCAATGTTTCAATGCAGGTGGTATTGTGGCATGCTGAAACTTTAAAACAGAAGTCAGTATTGGAGGAACATTCTCTTTTGATAACTGATGTACGATTCAGTCCAAGCATTCCACGCCTTGCTACCTCCTCATTTGATAAAACTGTCAGGGTCTGGGATGCTGACAATGTAAGTACATAACTGTTTAGTTCTTTTTTCCTACCATCTATTTGCCTCGGTGATTGCCTCTGTGTTATGTTGCAAAAACCTGCCAACTAGCACTGAAACCATATCAAATTGCCATTTGTATATTTAGCCAGATTTTTTTACCTTTTGAACTGCCCTTTATGTAGAAACAACATCATAAAGTTAAGTAGGCTATAAATTCTCAAAGAATACAGTAAGCAATGTCCATCTCAAGGTCATATGTCGTGAATGATCTACAACATCAATTTTGAGATTCATAGGCATGGCATGGATTCATTTTGTAGAAGTGGAACTTGTTTGTTCTCTAGGGGATATAAGCATGATACTTCTGAACTTTCAGATTCCTGGGTAATGTCAGTACTTGTAATGTTAAAGCTGCAAGGGCAGCAAAGTACTTTTGTGTTTTACTGCTCATCATATTCTAATGCTGTCATTGTACTTTTGCAGCAAGGCTATTCAATTCGAACGTTCACTGGGCACTCAGCATCTGTTATGTCACTGGATTTCCACCCAAACAAGGATGACCTCATTTGTTCTTGTGATGGGGATAATGAAATTCGATTCTGGAGTATCAACAATGGGAACATCGTCCGGATATTTAAGGTTACTCAATTTTTCTTATTCAGCATTCTGTCAATCTGGAAGTGCTGCTTTATTGTGAACAATCCTAACATTTCCTTGACAAAGCACTCCAACGTATACTTGTAGACTTTTCTCTTTATAGAAAATGTGCATGATGAATGTCAATCTGTTGAAAACATCCTAAAATTACGTAAAAGAAAACATCCTAGATGATTTCCATACCTACTTGTTAATTGGTTTCAATCACTGTCATAACCCCTTTGTAGTTAATGGGCTGTTATTAGGTGTCTCCATCCATAATCAACAACTGGTCTCAAAAAGAGATGCCTTGTAGGATACACTGTTTCTTGATTTATTTGTTTCCAATCCCTTTGTAGGGAGGATCAAGCCAGCTGAGATTTCAACCACGTCATGGGGGATATCTTGCAGTAGCTTCGGAGAATGCTGTCTCTATACTTGATGTGGAGACTCAAGCTTGCCTTAGGAGATTTGAGGTTTGTAGAGACTTTCTACCTTGCAGTTGGCACGTGCATTCTGATCTTCTAAATTCACTGAGGTTCCAGTAACATATATACCGACCAACAAATCTATGTGCAAGGATGTATTTACTTTTCAAATCTCGTTTTTAGAGTGAGTTTTGGATACTGCAAATCTATCTATTTATTTTGTAATTAGCTTTGTGGTGTTCATTTCCCTTGATGGTTAGTTGTCCTTGCTTGGTTGTTTACATATTTTCAAAGTCGCATCGTGCTAGCTGTAGCCAGTGTTCACTTCCATGTTAATCTTTAGAGTTTCCGAGTGATGGTAACCAATCACTTTAATCTGTCCTCTTTATTGGGAACTGCAGGGCCACACAAAGCATGTCGATTCAGTATGCTGGGATCCCAGTGGCGAATATGTTGTATCTGTCAGTGAAGACACGGTGAAGGTGTGGTCTGTGAATGCTGGGAGCGATGATCGCTGCGTGCAAGAGCTTAGCTGTACCGGGAGCAAGTTTCACTCGTGTGCTTTCCACCCTTCATATTCATCTATGCTTATCATTGGTTGTTACCAGGCAAGTACTTTATATTCGTGGATCTCTTTTATGCTCATGCGTCACGATTCATTCAAAACTAATCTGCACTGATCATCCTAACTCCTAAGTAGCTGGTTAAAAATGACATTTTCTAGATCAACTCATGACTACTCATTCACACTGAGGATCATTCCACAACTTGAATTTCAGTACATCATTACACATATATCAAGTTCCACAGATATTCCTTCATAATACACATGCAATTATTTTGAAGATTTACTGCAATGAAATACTTTTCCTATTTAAGAACAAGCATTCGGCCATAGAGACCACTTATGTTTCCACCGCGGTTCATGTTTATAATGCCTGTAGTACGCTTACCTCTGGTTTTGTGTTTGAATGCCACAGTCTCTTGAGCTGTGGGACATGTCGGAGAACAGAACGATGACGCTCGCAGCTCATGACAGCCTCATCACAGCCCTGGCGTCGTCAAGCTCCGGTTTGGTCGCTTCCACGAGCCACGACAAGTTCGTCAAGCTGTGGAAATGATGTTCTTCCAAGCTAGCCGCTCCCTCTAACCCTCTTCTAAGGATGGGCCTTTTTCTTCCTCACTTTTTGGTCACACCATCAGCGCTGAAGAGCTATTGTGTGATGATGGTATAAACACTCTATATGGTACAATATCCCCCCCCCCCCCCCCCCCCCCCCCAAAAAAAAAGTAGCTGGCTACTGAATGACTGATGAAAATATTGCTATCCTAGTATACCTTTTGCTGACCCTGGGAAAGTAGCATTTTGTACAGAACATGAACTATGCTTTAGTATTAATCATAGTCTATCTGAACTACTGAAGTGTTTATGGTCTGAATTCTAAGAAGTTATTCTGCTGCATCTCTGCTATGAATATGAAGAATGTGATGAATGTGGCATTCTCGTAGGAATTTCAAGGGACTTTTTTTGTAAGAAGTATGCTCAATTCCAGCAAGAAATTGGAAATTTTCTTACTGAATTTTACAAACGTGGTTTCGTCACGGATGCTTGGTGTCTAGGGAAAGCAACGAATCGGCATCTCTGGCCTGCAATAAACGAATGTATTTGCCCTGTTTGCATGTTCAGTCTTTGCACGGCTCTTAGATTCCCCAGCCTGTCCAAAAATACCCATGACACGGTTTGATCGATCGATTGCAACACAAATCTGTGAACAGATCATTGGTTCCTGATCAGAGATGTTCAGTTACTTCTCTGAACATTGATTTTTCTTCTTATCAGATAGGGAATGTGCATCTTTCTCTCTGATCTTCAGTTTGGAAGAACACTGCATCCTGTAGGGCTTTCACAATGATAGCTACACCTACATGGGAATTTTTGAGAAGAGTCATATGCATCTTCATCAGAATGATCAGAGGTAAATACAATGCTTAGTTGTTGCAACCATCATCACAGGTTTAACAGGTTCTCAGATTCTGTTTTGTTTAGTTTACCACTTGACTTTATAGGTTTATAACCTGGAGAAAAATGTATTTCTCGTTCATAAAGTGAGGAGGATAAAATGCCGTCCGAGTAGATGGAAAATACTGGTTTAATAATCCAAAATAATCTAGAGGTTCTAACCGTTTCTAAAACAGGCTGGGTGGAGTGTCATCTAATCCAACTTTACAAGAACTTTTTATCGGTTTTGAGTAGCGGAAATGCCTATCCGTATAATTATCAGGAGGAAAGCGGCAAATTCCACTCTACATTATTTAAGATCTTGAAGGTGTTTGGTACATCGCTCTAGCTAATAAAATCTTGGAGTAGTAGTGCCAAACTGTTCTTAGGCGGCATTCGGGAGGAGGGGTTGTGAACCCTTCATCCTCAATAGGCAAAACGAAAAATACGTATTATTGTATGATTAATTAAGTATTAATTTTTTTTAAAAAATGATTAATATGATTTTTTAAAACAGCTTTCTTATATATTTTTTTTAAAATACACCGTTTAGCAGTTTGAAAAGCGTGCGCGCGGAGAACGGGAGAGGTGAGTTGGGTATACTGGGGAAGAACACAGACTTTGCAAAAAAAAATAAGTCCTACGATGTGCACACGCACATCCCCGGTGTAATTGGGAAAAAAAATCATTAGGGATAGATGGATGTATCATTTTGTTTCACATGTTTATCCCTGGTTACTATTATAAGCCGTGTTGATATTTTATAGCCAATTCTTTTTGAGTTTGATCAAGTTTATAAAAAAATATAGCAACATTTTCAAAACAAAACAAATATATTATCATAATATATTAAATATTAGTTTTAGTGAAACTAATTTGGTTTTCTTTATAAACTTAATCAAACTTAAAGAAAGTTGATTAGAAAAAAACAAATTATAATATCAAACAAAGAAATACTCCCTCCGTCCCATAATATAAGGAATTTTGAGTTTTTGCTCGTAGTGTTTGACCACCCGTCTTATTCAAAAAATTTATGCAAATATAAAAAACGAAAAGTTGTGCTTAAAGTACTTTGGATAATAATGTAAATCAAAAATAAATAAATAATAATTCTAAAATTTTTTTTTGAATAAAACGAGTGGTTAAACAGTACAAGTAAAATCTTAAAATCCCTTATATTATAGGATAGAGGGAGTAGTATTTGTGCCTTTTCTGAAAGAAAATCTAAAAACAAGACAATAAATGCGCCGGCAAAAGCCAAACTAACCCCCGTGTTTAAATCGCCTCCCGTACAAGTCTCCTGCCCCTACCAATACCAACTTAACCCCTCTTCTTCCATCTCTAATCTAATCACTCCTCCCCTCTTCCACCCTCCCCCCACCTCGTCGCCTCGCCGTCTCCACCCCCAAAACCCTAGCCGCCGCCGCGCTCCTCCTCCTCCGCCGCCGCCCGGCGCCTCCCGCGGCCATGGATCTCCTCCGCTCGCACCTCCACAAGGTCCGCATCCCGGAGCCCGGCAGCCGCATCCACAAGGACGAGTGCTGCGTCTCCTTCGACACCCCGGTAAACCAACCACCCACCCACCCACGCCTTGTCCCCCCCTTCGCTCTGGTTTCCTAGGGTTAGGGTTTTGACGCCGATTTCGCCGTGCAGAGGTCGGAGGGTGGGCTGTACGTCGACATGACCTCGTTCCTGGGGTTCGGGAGGGAGCACGTGGCGTGGAACTACGAGAAGAGTGGGAACCCCGTGTACCTCCACATCGTGCAGCGCCGGAAGCCGGAGCCCGACGACGAGGCGGATCGCCCGCTGAAGAAGCCCACGCTACTCGCCATCGGTATGAGTGACAGCGCTTTCTCACTGATCACCATCGTGTATTTCATACTGTTAAAATTGTGAACGCATGAATCGCGTTAGGGTATGTGATTGTGTTTGGATGATGTGATCGTTTTCCTATTGCGACTTGTTTTTACCCTATGATCAACATCGTATTTCATACTGTTGAAAATCTGTATCCCCATTATCTGTTCCCCATTGTGGTAGAGACTTACCAAACTATGGTAGTTATCATATATCTTGTGTTCTGTTTGATCTGTTGAGCTACTGTGCTGTAGAGAAAAAATATGGTAGTGCATTGCTTTGTTTGCTAATCTGGAAACAGAGACCAACATATGGTGGCCATGTTGGTGAATTGTTTGTTTTGTGATATCTGTATGCTAGTTGTTTGTAGTTAGAATAGTTGCCTATGTCCTGGATTTAGATCTATATAGTTGTATTTTCTCTGTTCTGTATTCCCATGATGGCAAATAGATGAATGTGTTGACCATCTTTACTAATCCAGGTTTTCTACAATTTATAGGAGTGGAGGGAGGTTTCACTGATCAAGAACCCGAATACGATGAGGCTTTTGAAATTGTTATCTTGCCTGAATTTACTTCTCTCCCTTTTCCATCAATTGACTTGCCAGAGAAGGTAACTGTGCTTGACATAAGAGATTGTACTTACTTACTACATAGTAGTTACTTACTACTCTACAACTCCACAGGTTAGGATTGCAGTTGACAAAGTTATACTTGCCGAAAGTGCTGATCGAAAACAACAATTGGCTTCTTGGGTTGCTGACAAGAAAAAAGTCAGTGCGCATGCTATGGATCTGAAGCAGCTAGACAATGGTGTCATTGTGCCACCTACAGGATGGAAGTGCAGCAAGTGTGATAAAACTGAGAATCTCTGGTTAAATTTAACTGATGGCATGATCCTATGTGGGAGGCGGCTTTGGGATGGAAGTGGGGGGAATAATCATGCTATTGAACACTACGAACAGACTAAATATCCTCTTGCGGTAAAGCTTGGAACAATTACTGCTGATTTGGAAGCAGCAGGTAATGCTACTTGTGGACCTTTTACATATTTAGGCTTCCTCTTCTATTATCGAATACAACTTACGGTGACATTGGGTTGTCACCTGTGAAAAATTGAACTAAACCCCTTTTAACCTCTCACAAACTGTATCCTTTGTAATATCTAAATTAAAAGTGTCATATATATGATGCTCAACTTGGAATGCACTTTTAGAATACTATACTCCCTCTAGTTTTAAATATACAAAACGGTGGACCTTTTAAATTCGTTTGACTATTTGTCTTCTCTAGAAATATTTGTGCAAATAAACAAACATATAAGGCACTCTTAAAGTACATTTGATGACCACTTTACTTAACTAAGTAATTGAATAAACATTGTTGGTCAACGTTTGAGAAAAGAAGTGGATGGTGTCATATATTTAAAACCAGAGGTAATACTTAAATAGCTTTTAGAGATATGTTTGTTATAAATACTTGTCTTCATTCAGAGGCACAAAAAGTTGGAAAATGTTAATGATTTTGTGATTGGAGGGAGTATATTGCAATTATTATTGAATATTCACTTTAATCAGTAAGACTCGTTCTTAAATTCCAGAGTTGTTCCCTGGATACATACTGCTCGTACTTCATAATTTATAACACACAGCCCAATTAGCTACTATAAAAGTAATTTACACTGATATTTTAACCTTCCATTGAAATATTTTGCTTTTGTCTTATTTTAGTTTTAACAAAGAATATTCTTAAAGTCCTAAAGCAACCTTCCTATCAAGGGCATGTGCTGCTGAAGTTACTGTTGTTTTATATTTAAATATACCTATTCATACAAGCTTTTCTGTGACAGCTCAGACGTTTTCTCATACCCAGAAGATGATAGTGTTGAAGATCCACTATTAGCGCAGCATTTGTCACATTTTGGTATTGATTTTTCTTCACTCCAAAAGGTGAGTAGTATCATTTTCGATGACATTTATGAGCGATAATTTAGCTCTGCTCAATATGACTTGCTTTTTTTATTGTGATAGTAACAGATTAGTACTTTTTCATGGGAATAATATATTCTGTAGCATCTCATGTTCTTACTGTGTTTTCCCCTTTATATGCTTGTCTATCTGTCTAGTTTAGAGGCTATTTGATGTGACCCTTTTGTTCGTGCAGACCGAGATGACTACTGCTGAAAGAGAGCTTGATCACAACACAAATTATGACTGGAATAGAATACAAGAAAGTGGCAAAGATGCCGAACTTTTATACGGCCCTGGTTATACTGGCCTTGTAAATCTTGGAAATAGGTAGCTTTGGTTCATTGGTTGACGTCATGAATTTTCTTTTGTAATAATTTCTCTTATGTAATGCATGCGTTTCTTCTTTGCAGTTGCTATATGGCCTCAGTAATGCAAGTTATGTTTTCAACTCATCCTTTTATATCACGGTTGGTTCTACTTTCTCAATTGATACTTCAGCACTTCTTGTCTAGAGTTGCATTTTTTCCTTTTTAGTAGCACATGCTCTTGCATTTATTTCTTGCATCATTTCAGCTACTTTGAGAAGCAGAGCTTGAAAGCTGCATTTGCAATTGCCCCAGCTGATCCAACATTGGACTTGAACATGCAAATGTAAGTGTACACCAGCTGATTCTGTGTTTTTGCGTGTATTGGTATTGGATTAGTCACTATTCTGAGGTAGTTGGTGTGAGATGCAGTGTTACCTTCTTCTAATGCTAAATGTAAGGATAATACATAAAGCAGTTTTTTGGCCATTTATCCTGTATGGTTGTATGTGAAGAAACCGTAATTCAGGTACAATTACTTTTTTAAACACTTGCAATCACAAACAAAGTGATTCTTTCTAGGATCTTTTTTTTTTTGGTGAATCAGCACTTTCTTGTTTCTTTGCTCGCGCTTGGTAGCTGCTGGAGGGAATTCATCCTGGGTGCTGTAGTGGTCCAGTGTGCTAGACTCATAGCAAATGCTGTAATCAAACATATATCATGCTGTCCAAGTGTCCATTGAAGGCTTTGCATTTTGTTTCTAAGTGAACATTTTCCTCAATTCAATGCTACTGTGGTATGATAAAAGAAATCTAGAAAGAATCTATTTTTATGGAAGAAGTTTTAGTAAAAAATATTTCCGCTCTTATACTCATCACTTGACATTTTCAGGACAAAGTTGGCTCATGGAATGCTCTCTGGCAAATGCTCTGTGCCAAATCAGGAGGTAAGAATTTGTTTGTATATTTGCCTGTTGTTATGCTCTGTGTTGTTGGTAGTTACCTACTTACCTTAGCAATTTTGTTTGTTTCAGTAATGGTTCAATCTTCGAGTAGACTGCTTTCTTGTTTTATTTTGGATATGTGCACAAATTACAGCTTCTTAATTCTCTGACAAATATGGTCCCTATTTGGGTGGGCAAGTCCTCTCAAGTCTCAACTGATATACAAAACCTGCCTGCATTTAACTGTGTGCGAGAACTTGGAAGTTGGAATATTCCTTTTCTGTAGCATAAATTGTGACTCAAGTCAAATTCTAAGGAAGCTTTAATTCCTAAATGTGCTACACACAGCTTCCTGCTATCAAACATGGTGTAAACATGGAATCCTACCCACATGTTTGGAAGTTTAATACTATTGTGGATTTCAACTCAGCCAATATTCACTGATTGGATGCACAAATTCTTTAACTTCTATTCCTTCAATTCTATGCAATTTTAACCACTGGTCACTTTCAATATGAATCGAGACCCTGTCTGGAATAATGGAATTACTCACGATATAGTTCAATCCTATGGAATCTGAAAATGTTTGGCGTTCCTAACAGGGCCCAAGGTCGGGAGTACCATATACTTACTATACCTGCTAAGTTTTCTGATACATAATGTGATCAGCAGATCTCATTTTGATCCTATTCTCATTTTTTGATACTTACAGCCTGAATAGTACTTTTGGACACACTTTTGAATACTCCTAATTTTTATGTTCCATATTGATAGGGACAAGAAGGAATACACCCTCGTATGTTTAAGACAGTTATTGCTGCAAAGCATCCCGAATTTTCCAGTATGAGGCAACAGGTACTTTGGACCTGGAATCACACATTTTTGGTTGAGGAGCTACTTATTTGAATTTTCCTTTGCATCATTAACTGCAATTTTGGGTACAATTTTTTTTTCCAAATAGTCATTTTAACTCATCTCTTTGTCCAGGATGCGCTTGATTTCTTCCTTCATCTTATTGACCAAGTTGATCAGGCAAACACCGGAAACCATGAGCTGAATCCTTTTACAGGGTTCAAATTCATCATTGAGGAGCGTCTTCAATGCCCTTCTGGAAAAGTCTCCTATAACAAACGTTCTGACTACATTCTTTCTTTGAACATACCGTTACATGAAGCTACTAACAAAGGTGACTTTAAAACCTTTTTCCCTGTTGTATTATAAAGTTAGTGCATATATCCTTGACACCTGTGAGATGTGCAGAGCAGCTAGAAGCATTTCATGAGAAGAAAGCTGCAATGGATTTGGATGGAAAGGAAGTGTAAGTTGTTCATAGCTCATGCACTGTCTAATGAACACGACTTATGTTTCACTTTGCTTCCATAAAACAGGTCTAATGAGGAAATTGTGAGGCCTAGAGTCCCACTGGAGGCATGCTTAGCAAGTTTTTCAGGCGCGGAGGAAGTGCCTGAATTTTACAGCACTGCATTGAATTCAAAGACAACAGCAATTAAGTATGCATATCTTCATTGCCATTTGGTTCTATTATATACATGGAAATGTGGTACTGCCTTATTGATTGAATAAGAAATATTTCAAAATGCAAGCAAACTCATATCTGTGGCATGTTCAGTTTGTAAAAGACTGAATCTCTCAAACTTGCCTTATATGTAACTTGGCTAGCTGTAATTCAACTCAATATAGCAGATGAAATGTAATGCCTGAGCAATTCAACATTAACACATTACTGTGACTGGGTGTACTGCTATAATTTAGTCGTACTATCTTAAGACCATTACCGAGACACTTAATAGGGAACTTCCAGTCCTTGTTTTTTTAATTTCTCAGTGTGAGGTGTCATGACCTTGGTTTTTATTTTTGAACATGATTCCTCTGCTTATTTAGTCTCCTGGATTATTCACAATGTTTTGTTTCAACATTGTCCTTATGTGCAAATAGTAAAATGGTATGTTCATTATAGTTTTAGTATAGGTCTGTTTAATGATGTGGAAACAGGAGATGGCTTCTTACTAACACATTATATAACTTGTTGGTTTTCAGGACTGCTGGCTTTAAAACATTTCCTGATTACCTGGTGTTGCAGATGCGCAAGTTTGTAATGGAAGCAGGATGGGTGCCAAAGAAACTAGGTAATGTCCCTATCAAGTGTCAGTTGTCTCTCATGTGTGCTGACTCTAGATTCGAATAGTTGCCCCAAACTGTATGGCGGACTGATTTCCTGAAAGAACTAGCACTCTAGCAGTACCTATCCATATGATGACCTATATTCTTCGTATTTTCTGGCCCAGTAAACTTTTTATCCCATAATTCATGTTGATAGAAGTTGATTGGAATGAGGCTTTATTACCAGCGAATGATATTCCCTCCATTTTTTAATAGATGATGCCGTTGACTTTTGAACACATGTTTGATCATTCGTCTTATTCAAAAATTTTATGCAAATATATAAGATATAAACCATGCTTAATGTACTTTGAGTGATAAAACAACTCACAACGAAATAAATTATAATGGTCAAACGTGTAACAAAAAGTCAACGGCTCCATCTATTTAAAAAGGGAGGTAGTGTGATGTAACACATCGCATTGTTTGATGTACTCTGTCTCCAACAAACAATAATTTTGAAGTAATCCTATAATTTGGCAGGAATAACAACTAGGCTTTACTTCTAAGTTCTTAGTATTTCACTTCTCCTGTTTGAGAAATTTTGGAACCTGAGCTGGTTTCGTGGTGCATACACTCCCTCCATCCCAAAATATAACAACTTCTAGCCTTCAATATTTGTCCCAAATATAACAACTTCTCCACCTACATTCTCTTCTCAACTAGCCACAATCTTCCACCATTCAAATTCTCTACCTACCTCCTCTTCTCAACCAATCACAGCCTTCTCCCATTTAGTTCCACTTTCATAATAACCGAGTCCAACCTACTCCTTATATTTTGGGACGTAGGTAGTAACTAAGTTTCCATGTAGACAGTAATTCAGTTTCTTTTCACCATATTTGGTCATTTGTTGTCTTGAGTCTTGACATTGAATTTCCCCTCAGATGTATACGTAGATGTGCCAGATATAATTGATATCTCGCACATGCGCAGCAAAGGCATACAGCCTGGTGAAGAGCTACTACCTGAAGGAGGTTAGACTGTTGTTTATTAGATTTTCAACTTGATCAGATTTTCCCGATTGACTTTGCTGACTGCAACATATTCTTGCAGCTTCTGGTGATAACAAAGCTGAACCTGTTCATCCTGTTGCCAGTGAGGACATTGTATCTCAGCTGGCAAGCATGGGGTTCAATTATCTTCATTGCCAGAAAGCTGCTATTAGTACATCAAACACAGGAGTTGAGGAGGCGATGAATTGGCTTCTCTCACACATGGATGATCCAGGTCAGTATACAAACAGAAATGTTACATATTACTTCTTTGTCATCATGAAAGGATGATTGGCTGTCTTGTAATTTGTAACTTGACCGCTACAAACTTTAATCACCTTTCTGCTATACAGATATCAACGATCCAATATCTAAAGATTCACAGGCTGCTGAACAAACTGTTGATGAAACTAGCGTTCAAACTCTTGTTTCCTTCGGATTTCAAGAAGATGTTGCTCGAAAGGCCTTGGCAGCTTCTGTAATAATCTTCTGTTTTTAATTTCATCCATGATAGTTGATCTTTACATTTTCTTGTACAGTTCGCAATGTTGAATACCACTCAGAAAGTTGATATTTGCTTATTTTCATATAATGACCTTTCAAAACTGTCTTAGGGTGTTCCTTTCCTGTTGTCTGCAACCAACCTTTTTGATCGGAGGCTTATATTTTGTACTTCTAATGTGATAGGGTGGAAATATCGAGAGAGCAACAGACTGGATTTTTAGCCACCCTGAGGCTTTTAGCTCAGTACCTACTGATTCTTCAACAAGCAATATGGAAGATGATGATGCACACATACCAGATGGAAGTGGCAGTAAGTTTTTCTACCGCTTCTGTTTTACTGTTTCTGGTGCCAAGCTTCCAATCTCATGAGCTAATTTCATTAACATTCTGAACTGTTAATGTTGAATTTGTAGTTTGCAACATTTGAAAGATGACTTTGTACATGCCCTGAGCATTTCTGAATAACGATGGCACATTATCGTCAAGAAATGGATGTGGATTTACAATTATATGACCCATGTCCCATTTAAGTTTCCAAGAAAACTTACTTTTTTAATTTTTTTTTCTTTTAAGATATATGTAAAGAAATCCATGGTAGTGAATGATTAGCCAAACCATATAAAAGTAAGCTCCAAACTTGTCTCAGACTGTAGGTGTTTCCAAACCATTGGGTTCAATACTTCTAGATGGTTGATTATCTATCTTCAGTATGTGTGTCTGTGTGTTTTGCAGTTCTTGGTTTATTAACATTGCTCTATGCTCTGCAGGATACAAATTGATGGCGTTTGTGAGCCATATGGGCACCTCTACCCATTGTGGGCACTACGTTGCCCATGTCCTCAAAGACGGGAGGTGGGTAATATTCAATGATAGTAAGGTTGCTGCCTCTGTCGACTTGCCCAAGGATATGGGATACCTGTATTTCTTTCAAAGGATATAAAGCATTAGCAGCTGAAAGACTTCACAGGCAAGAAATACATTCGCTCGCTGACTTGAGTCTTAGTTATGGGCACCTATGATCAAAAGCACGGCGGATAGTCGGTGAACTTGCATGCAGATGGACTTAGAGCGAGTGTTGGTCACATCCTGTCGTGCTGACTTTAGACTGATCGATCAGCTGGGATATCGCTTTGTTCCATGGCATTATGCATTGGCACATTCAATTCATCTTTGTCGATCTATCATCTTAGCGTTAACATTCTGCCATGAAAACTTTGGACTGGCTCAACTTTTTACATATGAAATGGAAAACAAAAGGCAAGGGACGGTCCCTGATGCCGCATATATATTTTGCACATTGTAGCAGAGCGCTGGGTGTTAAAAGATTGGTCCTGGACACCAACACCAAGCATCCCCTTCGCCATCTCTCCTTGCCCCTTGCCCCTCTTACCTGGTGAGTTTTTCATTATACCCTTGTGTCCTCTGCTATATCATATGCGTATACAACATACTTGTAGAAGATACTCCTAAGAGATGAGCACTGCTGGTGTCTGGTTGGCTGGCTGTTCTACTTGTCTGTCCCCCCCCCATTTTGATTTGACGGCGTCGCCGATCGAGAGGCAGTGCTGGGCGACACGATCGCGCACATGCCGGGGGGCCATTTGGCACGGTTGGCTGTCCCCTGCGCCGGCGACGCCCACACCATGTCTCTGTCGCCGGCCGGGGCCCGGGCCCTCCCACATCGGCTGGCGGCGGGGCAGCAGCCACCTCATGCCGTGCACACGCCGCTGTCAGAATCGCACCCCCTCTATCTCATCTCATCTCATCTCATCTTGGGCCCAGCTCATCTCTGTCTTGGGCCTCCTGTCTCGTGCTGCTTCTTGTCGCCTGCCTTCTTGCCTACCCATACATCCATGCCTTCTCCAAACCAAAAGCGTATACTCCCTTTTCGTAAAATTAGACTTCGTGCGACGTTGGAACTCTTGCCCAATTAAAACCTTCCGCTTCACATTGTCCACAACCTCACCACATTGTAATTCTCACAGCCTCTTCATCATGGTAATTCCAATGAGAGTCACTCGCCTATACGTAATTCGTTGGTGACGATGTCTTCTCTGCCAAGGGTTAGCCGAGTTTGGGGATATGGTCGCACGCCTCACATTACACGTGCACAATGCAAGCCACCGACGCATTTGCGATACATATCACCTTGGTCACCCCTCACCCGTTAAAATTGAGATAGGCAAGAGCCACGGCTTTAATTGCACCGGCTAGTTGTACACTTGTTCGGGCCGCGTATACATGTCATCTGTCTCCATCATCGTTGTCGTCGCAGCAGTGGGTTCATGTCACGGTCACTCGCCTGGATGCGTGCTAGTGACTGCAATCACATGCACACCTTGCGTCATGCTTTACAAAACCGTACGGTAATCTTTTCAGTTTTTAAAATCATGGTATACCGCGTGATTACCGTGATAACCGCCAAACCGTGGCGTGGCGTGGCGGTAACCCCACCCTAAACAATTTGATAAACCTTGGCTTGTGTCATCTGTCTCAAAATATATCAACTTCGAGCGTTAAGAATTTATTTTAAAATATAACAATTTCAACACTGATGCTCTTATTTCAACTAATCACAGTAGTCTCTTATTTAATTTCCCGGTTTTGACCAATTTCAATGTCTCTTATTTAATTTCGCATATTTTGTTAATACAAGTACAAAACAAATATGCAAGTAAAAACAATTGTACATTAGAAATGCGGATATTTTGAGAAGGAGGGACCGAGGGAGTAGTACTGGTAATTAAAATCTTCGGGTTGCTTGGGCTGTCATCGTTGCGACCCAGCTGCTAGTTGTCATCTGAAGCAACCCTTTTTTCCCAGCATTCCGTGCCTGTCCAGCTTCAGCTTTCCAACCGCCATGGGCCTCACGCTGTTCGATCGACAAACATAATGTAGATGGAGACGTACATATATCTGTTTGACGAAGACTAATTAACACTAGTTGATCCAGGCTTAAGCTAATCAACCACCCAATCAGTTCAAAACACGCAAGCCACATACGTGTGGTGTCTGATCAGAGCACGTAGTAGCTGCTGCTGCTGCTGCTGCTGCAACTTTAGACATATTAATGCTGACAATGCTGGGTAACTGAAGCTTTTGTTCGATGTTTTTGGTTTGTCCAACGCTATTAGCATGTGCTTAATTAATCGTGTAGTCAGCCAGTAGGCTACGTGTCCATGTCATTGGCTCGATCTGCCTGCGTGTGTGTAGCTGGTCACTGCTCGCTGTACCAACACTAGGACGATTAATTCTAAGGTGTGTTTTGGTCCTTTTTGAGACAGCTTCCTTTATGAGGTCCATCTGAAGGCTGCCAACTGTAGTCAGCCATTGTTTTTTTTTTCTTTTTTTTTTAAAAAATACTTGTAGTCAGTCGTGATTCGAATTTAAGACCTCTAGGCTTGATATGCATCTGGCTGACACAAAATAATTGCAGTTTTCACGTCAGCTGTAGTATTGTATTGAAATATAAGTGAATTGCTCGTTTTTCTTGTCATCTTAATATTCAAGATGAACTAGATCGGTACATGCAACTCTATAATTTGCAAACTCATTATTGTGCAGTCACCCTGCTAGAAACAAGTAGAGCAGCAGGTAGGAACCACTCTAGTATGTGTCCATTGCATTGCATGCATGCAGTGACCTACAGTATGATGCAAGTTCATCTTTTTGGAATTTGTGTCAGTTCCATTTGTATGCATACACTGTTTTCTTTCTGCCACTGATAAGCACTGCTCGCTGAAAAGTACATCCCAAATTATAAGAATCTTTTTTATACGTCTTCAATTATATATTTTGATTATTAATTTATTTTATTTTATGCTCTCCACGAATATGAAATTAGTATCACATGAAAATATTTTAAAATATGAATATAGTGATATAACATTCATAATACTTAGCCTATATATGATTAGTATGCTTACTAGTTAAAAGTTGTAAAAAATTATTAAGTTTGATTTTCCTTAAAAAGAGTGTCTTATAATTTGGGATGGATGGAGTAGTAGTATTGTGCAGTACTCCCTACATACTTGTAAAAGAAGTCGTTTAGGACAGCGACACGAGTCTCCAAAACATAACTTTGACTTCTTTTTTCTATAAAAATATTTATTGAAAAGTGATATATGTATACTTTTATGAAAGTATTTTTCAAGACAAATCTATTCATATAATTTTTATATTTTCAAACTCAACAACTTGAAAGTTATTAATGATTTATATTCCCAAGGTTTGACTTAAACATTGTCCTTAACGACTTCCTTTATGAGTATGCAGGGAGTACTCCTGCATGAAAGGCCAACACAATAATGATTCACTGCATGTCTCTGCATCCATTCCAAGGAGGGTAAATAACCCAATACTGTATCGGGCATTGTCATTGGATTGCATTGCTTTGCTACTAGCTAGCATAGCAAGCCCAGCCCCAGCCCTGCAACATTCAGATGTTCAGAACGGCATCTGCATCTGCATTACATGCATGATGCAGCTTTCCCCAGTGCAATGGAGTTGATGATGCCTCTCGACCAGCCAGCTATCAGCAGCAGCTGCAGCTAGCAGCATCCGGCACTGTTCCTTCCATCGCTAACCACCTGACTGTTCATCTATGGATGATCATATCCGATCCCCATCTTGTTTGGAATGTACAGTTTGTATATCTGAATCTGATAGATTGATCTGGAGCCAAAACCAACATACAGTAGCTGTAGCATTACACATCAACACCACTGTCCCCCTGCAGTAGCACTGTTGCTTAGCCTAGCTAGCTGCAGCTGCCGGTGCCCCCCAACCTGACTGATTAAACATCGATGATATTATCCCTGTCCCTCCCGGCCAACCCTTCTGCAGTGAAAAGGCCATGCCATGGATTCTAGCTAGAGTACCTCGCTAGCTACCAAGATCAAGCCATTCATGCATGCTGTCTGCATTATGGAGTGGATTGAATAATACTATTAGTTTTCGAGGATTTTTGTCGGAATCGAACTGGTTCATGTGAAAATCCTGTAAGATTCCTGAAGGAGAGGCTTTAGTCTATCACATCCTTTTGTTTCTTTGGAGAGGATCGATGTTATCCTGGGAATTAAACGCTGGACCAGGTTGGTGGATCAACATTAATCAGAAGTTCAGAACAGAGGAGCATTATGGAGTGGATCATCATGTATGCACTCAGCATATGCCAATTCAGATTATTTCAGAGACCATTACGCTTTTGCCGTGCTGGGTGATCGATCGAAATCATGGTTGTGTGTGTCATCTGCCATATGATTGTGCCAGAAAACCCTGATCCTGGGTGGTCCTCTTTGGGGTCGCAGCTCATCTTGTTCATGGCCAAAGGTAGAAGAAAGAGGAGAGATCTAGAGTTATTATTACTGCGTCGCCATTAACTGCGCGTGGTGATTAAGAAGAAATCAATGTGCCTCGTTTGTCCTCCCGTCTTAATTGTGAAATTTACGGCCGTATTTACACACCGGCAATGTGTATGTATTGCTGACTGTCATGGTCAGTCACACACACACACAAAGAACAGTAGACAACGACGATGGCATCAAAGGGGAGGAAGTGGCAGCAACTTCTGTTACTGTTTCTGAACCACCATCCTTTTACAGCTTGAAAAGGAGAATAATTCAACGTGAAACCATCTCTCCCTGTTTCATTCCAGCTAGCAGTCTGTCTGCCGTTGTATTTGCATCGTGGTTTTTAGTGAGATCTCAAATACCGCTGGACGATGCTTGGGAGAGGTCAAATCCCAGCCTCTGCATCGCGAGATGCACATAACCAGCCAGTAGTTATATTCGTTCGGGCTCTAAAAGTTATTTTTGGCTCCGTTATACTAAAGCCAACCAATAGATATCAAATACTTAATGCAGTTAGATTTATCTGGGCTCTAAAAGTTTACTCGGTTCTGTCACGACAATCAGTGTCATATCGTTTCAATCGTTTGTAGTTAGATTTATCCGGGCTCTAAAAGTTCACTCGGTTTTGCCACAACAACTAGCGTTATGTCGTTTGTAGTTAGATTTATCCGGACTCTAAAAGTTTACTCGGTTTTGCCACCACAACTAACGTTATATCGTCTTGTAGTTAGATTTGTCCGGACTCTAAAATCTTACTAGGTTCCGCCATGACAGCCAGTGCCATATTGTCGCGCCTGGCTGTCGTCGGCGGAGTAGAGCTCACTCCATCTCCAGCATCCTATCCTACCCTTCTACTGGTTTTGAGCTTTGAGGCAGGGATGAGTTGCGTGTGCTCGAGGCGGCCGGCCGGCCATAGTTATCCTCCATGTGGTGTCACACCATGAAACCAAGCAGCAATCCAAATTCCCAATCCGGCACAAACACCTTCATGCGAAAAACGGGATAGCTACTACTACTTGCTACTAATGGTAGGAGACTATCATCTTTTCCAGGGAGTAATTAATTGCACGTTTGTACGAGTGCCATATTGTGGATTTTTTTTAAAGGTTTATATATATATTCAGGCCCGGATTGGTTGGTTCCAGATGAGGTTCAGTAAAGATCAGAAAGCGAAGATTAACCTGCAAAGAAATCATCATATATCCGGTTTTTCACCCATATCCATCTTGCCTTACACATGGTTGCACCTCCTCCTTACAAGTGTTCCAACCTAGCTCCCTTCCATACCTCTAGCTTTCACCATGGCACCTGAACTACAACTACATGCATATAAATCCAGCCACGCGACTCTCCGCGTGGCGGATCCATGAATTTTCTAGAGCCTAGACAAATACTACACGCGGATTCCGGTTTACGGATAGTGTTAGATAATGAAGCCCGGAAAAATACAGGCCATATATCACAGTGGCGCGACTCGCTGGCGAGCCTAGTTGGCATGCCTACTCTGCAAGAAGATAACAACAAATCGTTGTCTGAAAAAAGATGATAAAAAAAATGGAGATGAGGAGATGAAAAATGAGGTGGCAATGGCAAAATGCCGCGGGCGCCGTCGGTGTCCGGGGCTCCGGCTCGCCGGCCGGCGTACTGTGGAGGTCGCGGTGCCTGTCCGGGCTCCGGGTAGACAGAAAGGCCCCAATGGAGCCCGCCGTATCTGCTCTGCTACACCTACCCATCCATGTCACCATCCATAGATAGACGATGGCGACGATGACGGCGAGCTCTTTATTATATAATTTTATTTATGTTTTCTTGGGGGGAGAAGTTTGATTGATCCAAATTTGATCGAAAACCGACGGTTTTTTAATTTCTTTGCTGTGCAGGGATGCGTGCGGATCAAAAATAAAAAATCGGTGGCATTAATTCTTGGAATTGATTCACTGGACGGACAGTGAATATTGCATGCAACAACTGATCATCCCCTGCAATGGCTTAATATTGCCCTGTGTTCAGTGACTTGGCTGCCGTGCTGCATGCCAGCTATGGAGGGAGAGAGATGAAATGAAATGATCTCAATGGGAGGAAGAGAATGATGCCGAGAAATTAAAATCTCTCTTGTGTTCATGCATTCAATTTGCTTCTGCACATGCTCATTCACTCATCCAGTCAGTCGCTCACTCACTCACTGGGCTCAGTGACCTAGCTTTGCTACTACTAGCTCACTCATCATTCTCTTTGCTTCCTTCACCAAACTTCAGATTTCCAGTCCCCTGGATTGGCTTCCTCTGCAACCATCACATAAATTTCCTCTGCCTCCATGTCTGTACTGACTGCCTCTCTAACTACTCAGCTTTTGTGTGTGTGATGGAGATAGAGATGGCATCTGATTTGGCATTGGCACTAGTAGTACTTTGTACTAGATTTGCTTGCAAGTTGCAGCCTCTGAAAATCTGAATGTTAGTTGAGGAGGCCTGGCCCTGTGTCCTAACTCCTAATGCACATATGCATGGCATCTTCTCTGGTTTTGCATCATTCATTCATGCATGCATGCATGCAAATGAGGGGGTAGTAGTCAGTAGATCATAGATGTGTCCAGGCTGAAATGCAAAAAGTAAAAAGGGATCCCTGCAGAGATCTCCAATTTCTTTCACTCTTTCAGAACAAAAGGGGCTCCCTTGTGGCCTTGTGCTTGCAGGAAAAGCCCTGCATCTTTCAGGCTCTTGCCCCACATGTATCATGTACATGATTCGTAAACACACAGCTAGCACATAGTGTTCCCGGCAAAAAAAAAAAAAGAAAAAAAAAAGAAAAAAAGAAAAAAAAAAGAAGCTAGCACATATTTCGAGGAGCTTCTCGGAGCCATGGCTTCTCTCGGAATCTTCGACTCCCTCAAACAGAATCCTAATTAATTCTTTAATAAAATTCCAAGAATTTATAGTTGTAAAATCTAAAAAATAAACTAGAAATCAGGAAATACAAAATCCAGTTTAGTTTTACCTTTTCAGATTCATACAAAATCCAGCTAGCTACTCATCTTAGCTGCTTCTCAGAATCTCGAGCTTCCCTTAACATAACCATGTACTATTTCTTGCTTGTTCTTCTCTTCTTCTACATCTTGCATTGTATCCGTGTGGATCATGCATGCATTGTCTGGCCCATCTGGTTTGTTAACTTGTTGAGAGCATGCTTGCTTGCACAACAGTACAAAGCCAGATGTGTCCTACAAAGTTGCAGACTTGTAGCTGCACTAGCTTACACATCCATGGCCTATTCCACTGTAGGAATATAAATATACATACACACACACATCTATACAAATACATGTCTAGCTATACTAGCTAGTGGTTCTCATCACTTGCATATATACATACATGCCAGTACAGGATCAGGTTCAATTGCTTAAATTGTACAAGTTCCTATCATTGACCAGCCTGGCTATAGCTTAGCTCGAGCCAAAATGCCAAACAGATTAGTTTAATCAATTAGATGCATAACTAACTAATAATCAGTAACGACAAGCTTGCAGCAACAAAACAAAGCACTTAATCAGCAGCCAGGGTACAACTAGAAGAGACAACACAGCATGTCCTTTTCGTTTTCTTTTCCTTCTTCTTCGATCCTCTTCTCTCTTGCTTGAAGATCTTGATTCTTTTTCTACATCTAGATAAAATTAAGCCTAACCAATAATTAATTAACCACACTTTTTTTTTCAGTTCTGAAATCAGAATAATAATTCTTAATTATTGCATGCTTAATTAGATTAATTAATTAATTAATTATCTCCATCTAGCTGTCTGCTTCTCTGCTCTTGTAATTCTTGCAGCTGCAGATGCTAGCTTTGCATGCATGCATGCAAACCATTTTGCATGGAGGAAACCTTAAACACAAGTACCACCATTTTCTCTTCTTTTTTTTTTTGCTCTATTAATTGTTTCTCTTTTTTTTTTTTGCGTGAGATCGAGGTAGCTAGTAGCTATAGCTTATGCGTGGACGTCGGCGGCGGCGGCGACGTCGTCGTGTTCGTCGGCGGCGGCGGCGGCGTCGGTGGAGACCATCTTGAGGGCGGAGCCGCCGGTGGCGAAGGCCTTCTTGCGGACGGCCATGTACTCCGGCCACGTGACAGCGCGGTAGGCGGGGCTCCGGCCGGCCGGCACGGCCTCCGGCAGCGGCGCCACCTCGGCGTCCGGCGGCGGGCCGAGGAAGTAGCCGAGCGAGACCCGGTCGCGGTCGCGGTTCACGACGGCGCGGTGGTAGACGCTGTGGAAGCGGCCGTTGGTGAGGATGTGGAAGAGGTCGCCGACGTTGACGACGAAGGCCCCCGCCACCGCCGGCACCGCCACCCACCGGTCGGGCCCTCGCCGGAACAGCTGCAGCCCCGGGACGAGGCTCTGGAGCACGAAGGTGAAGAAGCCCGAGTCCGTGTGCGCGATGAGCCCCAGCGCTCGCCGCGGCTCCGGGCACCTCGGGTACCAGTTGAGGTGCACCGTCGCCGTCATCCTCTCGCCGATCCTCCTCTCCGCCTCGACTCCGGCGACCTCCTCGCCGGTGAGCCCCAGCGCCCTCAAGAACAACCTCAGCAACTCGTCGGCTAGCCGCCGCATCTCCTTGTGAAACTCCTCCATCACGTCACTGCGTATATTATACGTAGATCAATACGTAGATATATACGTAGAGGTAGATATATACGTAGAGTGTATGTGCATGGAATGCATGGGAGAGTATATATGTATATATACCAGAAGAGGAGGTAGTCGTCGCCGGACTTGGGCCAGAGGCGGCGGAGCTCGGAGCGGAGGGAGGAAGGGGAGAAGGTGTAGCCCTCGGACCACATGAGCTTGGAGAAGAAGGAGGAGATGGGCGGCGAGCCGTAGCCGCAGGGCTCGCCGGGGCCGCGGACGGCGCGCATCTTCTCCGACGCCGGCAGGGAGAACACGCGGGCGACGCGCTCCTCGACGCGCGACAGCAGCGCCGCCGGCACGCCGTGCCCGACCAGCAGGAACGCGCCCCACTGCTCCGCCGCCCGCGCCACCCGCGCCGCCGCGTCGCCCGCCCCGACGTCCACCACCGGCACCGCGTCCTCGCCGCCGCCGCCGCCGCCGTCCACCACCGGGTGGTCGTCCAGCCCCGGCCACGCGTGCGTCTCCGGCACCCGCCTCGCCGCCCGGAAGTCGAAGCAGAGCGGGTTCTTCAAGTGCGACGGCGTCGGCATCGCGACGACGACGACGATGACCAGAGAGGGAACACACTCGCGCGCTCGCTCGTCTCGTCTGGCAGAAAGCCAGTAACAATAACAACACTAATTTTTTCTCTCTATATAAATTTTTTCTATGACTTTACAATAGTGGAATGAGTAGTAAAGTGAGACGAGTGTAAGAACTGGACAAGTACAAGGGAGAGGTATATATAGGGAGAGAAGTTTTGGAGCGTAGTGGAAGAAAAAAAAAGAGAGAATTAATTGGTGAATAAATCAGTGATGAAGAATTGAAATGGATCATTAATTAATAGATTTGGAGAGGAAAAAATGTGGTGATTGGGACAGAGGGTTTGGAGTGATGTGGAGCACACAAGGCCACCAGCTTAGCTACACAACACAAATCTAGCTAGTATGCTCATCACCACCCCCTGGCTGGCTAGTGGCACTGCCACCCAATTAATAACACACATATTCATACAAATTAAGTTATGTTATAGTAAAGTAAAATCACAATGTGAAATAAGCACCAGAGTAATTTTTAATTATCACATTACATAAAACAGATTAGGTAATTAAACATAGGAATTTCACAGGAACAGTAGCGTCCTCCGTTGCCGTGGTGTTTTTTTTTTTTTAATTCGTTTGTCTGCTTTAGAACCAAACATTCTCACATGCAGCCACTTCTAATTAATTATGATTACCGTATAATTCTCATACACGTCGAATTTCATTCGATATTTTACTTTCAGTAGCAAGATCTTCATGCTAGTTCCCATATACAGTACTACATCCGTTTCAGGTTATAAGACGTTTTGACTTTAGTCAAAATCAAACTGCTTTAAGTTTGACCAATTTTATAGAAAAAGTAGTAATATTTTTAACTCAAGACAAATTTATTATGAAAATATATTTAATTAACTAATTTAGTATTATAAATATTATTATATTTGTCTATAATATTAGTCAAACTTGAAACAACATGACTTTGACTAAAGTCAAAACATCTTATAATCTGAAACGGAAGGATTACGTCCTAATTTATCGAGCACGGTACAGTTACCAAGATTCAAACCGTGTTATCTACTTCTTCTTTTTTCAATATATTTACTAAGAAGACTAACCTTATATTACAACTACAAAAATAAACAAAACAAAACAAATATAAACAGTAAATTGTTTAGAAAACAGCACACAGATTCTAGAACAGCAAACAAGAGAAAAGACAGCACTAGTCTGCAGCCACGAGTAAAAACAGAGGACAGAGGCCATGATCATCATCATCCATCCATCCATGAATGGTTGCTAATACATTACAAAATTAACACACACACACACACAGAGAGAGAGAGAGAGAGAGAGAGAGAGAGAGGATGCATTGGGTCTGGAGGTAGGCGGCGATGGAATGGCCGGCCGTGCGTGGAAGGGAAGGGACAGGGGGATGATCGAGAGATGGCGGCGACTAGGGGCGGCGGACGATCGGCGGCGAGGTGTCGCCGGCGCCTTCTGGATGCGTTGTCGGGATCGATGGAGCAGAGGGCGCGTCGCCATTGGGTGGGATCCGTGCAGCCCCGCCGCCGCCCGCCGCTTCCCACGCGCTCTCCACCAATTTCTCCCTTTTCTCTCTTTAGGCTACGTACGGCGCCGCCCTGGAACCATTCTTATTTCTTATTTAAATATAAACAAATAATAATGCGGTAGTATATAAAAATTTGTATATAAGGATTCGAGTCCACTCTAGTTCCTGAATATATGTCTAATCCTCATCATGATTTTTGCTGCACTATATTTCTTTTATTTTAGTAACAATAATAATGCAATGGTCTAGGTTTTACCTTTTCTTTGCAAAATAATGTTGATTATTATGCTAAATATTAAGAAATAATTACAACCATATTTTTTTAGATAATTGATTTTCATTAGTCCGGCCTCTATATCTACGAGGGATATACAAAGTCAAAATGATACAAGAACAATTAGACTCACATCTCAACAAAGAGAACACAAGACCAACAAAAAAAAGGAAAAAAAAAACACTACGACCTCTATACATCCCTGCTTCCCCCTCTCTTGAAGTGGCCAAATTCAACGAGTGGAAGTCATCTAGTTGCCATCACCCCTAGTGCGTTGTCGCTACGAAACTCCGCTGGTGCTATCTTCATCCGCTTCAAGTGAGCTGATGCCACGCGACGCCGGTTAAATCCCACTCATCCATCGTCATACAGTCAGAACTAGCCGACCAGATATGAGCCAAAAGGATCAGCTTCTGCTTCATTGGATTCCTAGACCTCCATCGACGTCAGAATCCTCCTCCACCTCTCAGACCCCTAGCCCGTTGCCGCTGCTATTGGAGTCCTCAACAGCTGTCACCGAGGATATCCTCTTTCGTCCTGACTCCGAGGCCTTTGCCGCCCCTAGCTAGGGCCACTGCCACCGCTAGGATCGGCCTCCTCCTCACCAAGATCCTTGTACCGGCACTTAGGCCGCCGCCGCCCCTAGGGCCGCAGTTACCGAAGCTGAGGAGGTCTTTTACCCGGACTCACAGGTCGCTATCGCCCCTAGGGTCGCTACTGCCTACGAAACCACCTTTACCGGATTCGCCTTCTTCTTGCCGAGGACTATTCGTCGACGCTTAGGACGCCGCCATCCTCTGCCGCACCCTTCGCTGTCGTGCTCCGCAACACCCGCTACCCAAAGAGACGTCGTCGCCAACGTCTTGCCGCTACCTGCCGCAGCGCCGCCCTCCTGACCTTCTCCGCTGCAACGCGCGGCCCACCGCCGCCCATGGCCCCGCTGACTACAACCATATGTTATTACATGGGGAAAATTCAGACATGCTAGTCATACGCACACAGATACTCCCGTATCTTAGAAAGCCACGAGAGATGTATTTTGTTTCGAACGTAAAGGGGGCCATTTGCCGGTACATTTCCCATATTTCACAATCAATGGAGCTCCGGCGAAAAGTCCCGTTGGGCCTTTCTCCTATGGGGAATGGAAAGTTGTAAACCAAATATCTTTTACAAGTCATATACAGCTCAAGGCAGGAGTGTGGAATTGGTGAGGAAAAGGCCAAAAGAATGGGAGTCTTGCACCTTTTTCTTGTTTTGGTAAATACATTGCATAACTAACACGTATTGTGCTCTTATATGCTAAACGCGCCAAATGATCAAACAATTACGTCAAGGGCAGTCCAATATCCCTATTTTATTGTTAGGGTTAAAATAGATGTACATCTCCTTATGCATGTTGGGAATTCTATGGGAACATCTTCCAAAATTAATGTGCAAAATGATTAACCCAATCGGCTTGACGAATAGCTTTCGGGGCCACTCTCTATTTTTTCCCCTACAATTTTGCTCATTTCAACAATTTATTTATCATAAAACCTATACTGAATGTTTAACCCTCCTAAGCTCCGTAACTAATCACTTCTGCACGAAAAACGGAGTGGTCTATTAACGTGTGATTAATTAAGTATTAGTAGTTTTTTTTCAAAAATAGATCAATATGAGTTTTTTAAGCAACTTTCATATAAAAATCTTTAAAAAATACACCGTTTAGCAATTTGAAAAGCGTACGTATGAAAAAGAGAGGTACGAGTTGGGAGCTATGGGTCTGAACTCAGCCTAATTGTATTTATACACACATGCCTTTTTCCCTCCTTTTAATTGAGTATTCCCACTAACAATTTATCCATTATTGGTTCATATTCGCTGAAAGGAGCCCAACAAATCGTGTGATAGCTCAGCGGCTAATTACAACAATTTCCATAGATACCATGGATGATCTTATTTTTCTTTACCTAAACATGTACTCCCTCCATCCCATAATATAAGGGATTTTGAAATTTTGCTTGCACTGTTTGACCACTCATATTATTTAAAAAATTTGTGTAAATATAAAAAGTAAAAAGTTGTGCTTAAAATACTTTAGATAATAAAGTAAGTAAAAAAGTAAATAATAATTCTAAAAGTTTTTTATAAAACGAATGGTAAAACAGTACAAGTAAAATGTTTAAATCCCTTATATTAGAAGACGGAGGGAGCATACCACCCTGAAATTATCTATTAATTGTGAGTGAGAGGTGACAAGCTGCTAGTTGCTGCTATCCAACTCACAAAACTCTTCTGAAACAACGAGGAGAAGAAAGACAAGCTGTCAGACAAACGATGTGCTACACACTTGTTGGTCATGTTGTTCTTATCCCCTGGAATAAACTACAACCGTACAAAATTCAGGGAAATTTTTTTTTAATGGCAAACAGTTTAATTTGAATTTCGCGAGGATAAATTTAAGTCACCGCGTGTGAAAATGTCCAAGGAGAAAATCAAATTCGCCATGGACGGTTGTCCGTTCGTTTGTCCTGACCTGATACGAGATGAGTGTATAGCATGTAGCTGGGACCCACATTGAGATCTCACCTCCAAATTAACAAACCAAAGGCGAATGATTGGGCACAGTAGAATTAATTTTTATTAACCACACCTGATAGCTAAGCTAAGGTTCCTTCTGTCCTTTTCTTTTACTTTGTCAAGTTAAAACTTTTGGACACCTAGTGTGCTTTTCCCACTTTAATTATTTTGCTTTTTTTTTTTTTGGTTTTACAAGAAGAGTAGCTCTGAAAGCCATGCACTAAAATGTCGACAAAAAATGCTGAATTAAATACCAGTAATAGAAACAGAACAAAAACCAGATCGAGCTATATGAATCGATAGGAACATATTTTTGAATAATAATAGAAATATTATATTAGTCCAAATAAACGTGAGAAAAACAACTTAATTGGTAAATGAAAATACACTTGTCTCAACTCAATTTGATTTGCATCACACCTCAATTTACAGTAGTACTACTACTTTCTTCTTCTCAAGTTATTTTTCTTGGAATCTTTTTGGGATATAGTAAATGCAAAAGATTTCATTAACAAGTCAATTATGTTCTTCACAGCAGAGGGGCATATATACATTTTTTTTTTGCAACTACAAATTCTAACCAACTGCATTGCGACAGCAAGCCCTGTCACCAAACCACAGTACAGCCCGCTAATAATAGAAAAATGGACAGGGTTGCATGGCACTTTTGGGGTATCTTTTGTCCAATATTGAGTGTAGTAGCTAGTAGATCACCATGCACAGAGTACTCTAGTCAGTGCATCCTATGGACTCTCTAGCCTTAGGACGACCTCAATGGTTGGAGCCATCCAGCTGAAAAGAGAAGGAATCTTAGCACAATGGAATCTGAAACAAATAAATAAATAATAATCATATGAACAGCAGCACTACTCTTAACTCTATCAATTAGTAATATGTTTATTGTTCATTCATCTTGGCTGGTTAGTTATTGGACATATATAGCAGTTGTCTGTAATAACTGTCTTATACTATACTATTTCCGTTCTAAATAGCTAGGATGACGTTCTAAAACATCGACAGAGTCTTCAATGTTTTATCATTTTTTTCTTGAACTATATATTTGTCAATAATACTTAAAGTATAACTATATGAAAAAGAGGGTCTTTTGTCAAGAATCTACCAATATATTTTTTACATCTTAAATCCTGATATTTTTTTATTAATAATTTAATTTTCGAAGTTTGACTGCGCTCATATTTGAGCGATATGTCATATCCGCTAATAAAGAACTCGTATCGATAATTGTAACAATACGTTTCTATTGCGGTGTCCTTTTTGGCATTTAATTCTCCCATGTGCTATACAAATTATGGTTAGAAAGAGATGGTTGTTACTGACGTCTCTCTTTCATTTCTCTCATCCACATATAAGTAAAAGGGTCTGTATAAGTGCGAGTGGACGATAATAATATCATAGTATCTGATCTTGCTTCTACCCATGACTTGAATACGAAAGAAAGATAATTAATTGAGAAATACCTTTGGTTTTTAAGTACAATAATAACCAATTAATTTGAAAAGTGAGTGTAATCAACTGATTAGTTTTTTTTATTATGGTGGAATTTGTCTATTCAGAATTAAATTCTAGATACAGAGTGTTCGTATTTACGTCTCTTCGGTTCTGTCCATACATACCGGGTGTGCGTGTACACGTTTATACGAGTGCATACGTATGTCATATGTTTTAAGAAAAGAAAAACCATTAAATTAATTATATAAATTAATCGATCGATCGGCGACCTTTTTGCTCGTCGCGACGTCGATATTTTTGGAGTATTAATGCCCCCATCGGAGACAAAAAACGGTCGAATTATTTTAGCATGGAACCAAAGCTGTAAAAGTGACGTTGAGAGACGCATTAATGCTTGTCGCAGAGCATACACACGGCGACAAGAAAAGATTTGCGATTTGTCTCGTTGCACGTCCTCACATTAGCTGCTTGATGAATTGGCCCTTTCCATCGATAGCCACATTAGCTTTCCCTAATGGCTTTTGTTTTGTGCTTGTCGTTTAAGCACGTATTGTACTAGTATATGTGTTGCTAACCACTACCTTAATTAATTAATTAATTAAGAGAGCATCATGTCAGCGTACCTGCTGCTGCTAATTAACGGATCGAATAGCTTTCTTGATGGAACAAATCCCAACTAACTATATTCAGGGGTGCACATATCTATCTGGTCCAATAAAATTAATCCCTCCATTATCTTTAAGAAAAGAAGCAATATCCACATCATTAAATGTAAGGTAGAAAAGGGATTAAGATCCTTTGATTTAAGTGGTCACTGACATTTGGCCTAATGACGATGAGTATACTCCCTCCGTACTCGTAAAGGAAGTCGTTTTGAACAGCGACACGGTCCCCAAAACACAACTTTGACTTCTTATTTCTATAAAAATATTTATTGAAAAGTGATATATGTATACTTTTATGAAAGTATTGTTTAAGATAAATCTATTCATATAATTTTTACATTTTCAAACTCAACAACTTGAGAGTTATTCATGATTTATATTCACAAGGTTTGACTCAAACATTGTCCTAAACGACTACATTTACGAGTACGGAGGGAATATATGTTAGTGACCATGTCAGAGAAATCCTTTCTATAGAAAAGAGGGGTAAAAAGGTAAGAATATTATGCTCGAATTGGATCAAACATCTATATATATATGCTTGGTTTGTACTCATAATATACTGTGGACAGATATTGTGAAATGGGGTAGATTTATTTGACAGGGAGAAGTAGTTCTTTTTCTTGGTTTGTGCTAACAAAGTATAAATAAGCTGCGGAAAATATTGCGAAATGGAGGAAGTAATTAATAAGATAGATATTATGAGTTATATATGTGTGTGTTTTGTCATAAAAAATAATCAATATATTGGATATAAACATTAATTTAAATTTTCATTACAATACTATTTGATTTTTGGCAACTCATTCTCCATCTAATTAATAGTACAAAACTTGTGTCGATATACATTATTGAACCTAACTAATATCCCTCGCATCCTCCATGCTCTACCCCTTCCTTTCCCCACTTGCTTCATCCCTTGCTTCATCTACTCCACTTATTACATCCCCTCGAAAATTTGGCTCCATCGAGATATTTTATTCTTTTATTTATAGTGAGGTTGCCTTTAAGAAAAATACAGATTTGCCTGTAGTCCACACATAAGCCTGCCTACCCATGAATTCGTTGCGCCAACCTTTGCATTACACAATCAAGCCAATGGTTCTTTGTCAATCTTCATCGATCTGATCCCCATTAATTACTTGTCACTTGATATCTATTCTTAGACATGCACACTATCCATATGTGTTTATAGCTGATCTATAGCCTGTTATTGTACATGCTCTTATAGGCTGTTTCGCCGGTAACACGAATCTTAACGTGATCCGATATAGAGCTTGAGAGAAGACCCCTCCGATTGGTGGAGATCAGATAGGTCTATCATTAATAAATGGAGGGCTGGTGTACATAATTGGTTGGTAAATTGATCGATCATCAGCATCTGGGGATCCAATGCACTGTAATACTGCAATTATAATTAAAACCGCTATCTAAAACGGATCGACACACACTGATGGATGGATGGATTATGATGCTGAATGCGCAAACAACACAATGTGGCCAATGCAAGGTGTACGTGGCCTATCTGATATCTACATATATATAAACAATTCTCATTGACTAATATTATATTATTATAGCAATATATAGCTCCCTTTTTCATCAATTTCATCGGTGCTTAATGCTGCCATTAGGATCCCTTCAGATTGTATGACAAAGCTTATCCTAGGCCACTTCACAAGCAGTGGAGGATCTAGGAATAACATGACCTTGTCGGCTGGAATGTGAGATGTTTTCTGAGAAAAATCGTAGGACTTCAGCTTTATTTGTTCTTTTAGTCAAAGAACATTTAGAGGCCTACTGCAAACACTTCAAACCTACCTGGTGAGTTGACATGCAACATAATAAGTCACTGTCACAGTATCAGTCTGCCACCAATTCATGGTTATATATATTTATTTGTTATGGTACAAAAGTGAGGTTTAAGGCTTATATAAGGACATGCGTCTATTTTCTTGTATGTTATCTAAATAGTTAAGAGAAAATTTGAAAAACTTCAATAACATGTACTCCTTCCATTCACTTATTAAATAAGTGATATTTTATATTAATGCGTGCAGTCAACTCGTTTAAGTTTTGACCATTAATATCTCTTTGAACACTTCGAGTTTAACTTAATTTAAAAATGTTGTTGCTAGAGTTGACTTTAAAAATAGTTTCAAATAATTATAACTTTTCCACATTTTTCATAAGTTTTACTTCCTCCGTCTACTTTTGATAAGTATATTTCCAAATCTGATAGGCATATTTCAATCCAACCACATATCCTCTTAATGACTTTCTCGAATTTAATGCGTGACTCTCTATTCTTCCACACAAGATTGGCTATATAGACATCGAGAAATGTAAATATTAATGAATCGCTTGTTTACGAGGAATAGCTTAAATGGATGATAAGTAGAATTACTTATCTTTGGTCATTGTGCCAAAATGAAATATGACTATCAAAAGTAGATGGAGGGAGTATACCGTAGTATTAATTACTCTCTCCACGTGCATTTGAATGGAGCCTCTAGAAAATACGGTACTAACGATGGACACGGGACACCATAGCCATTTCTCCCACTATTATTTGTCCTGAGAATTGTCAGAAATGAATTACTCTCTCTGTAAAAAAAAAGTTGTATCCTAGTATTATGACAAATGTTTAATTTATTGAGACGAAGAGAGTAGCTGCGAAACGGAAGGAGCAATAATCAAACAAGTGTATCGCTGACCGCATCTCATATATAACGTCACTTATTTGTGATAGGAGGAGGTACTAAATGTTATACTATCATATATCAATTCGATCCACACATCGAGAGAGAAAAGGGATGGCCTATAAAAGTAGTGCATGTATATCTCGCGCAAACCGAGCGATTGTGCACAAGATATATGTCAATCATTGTCGACCACAACAGCATGGAGGTACAATGGATATAACTGATAGATGGGCACATATACACACATATACCGATCGACATAGCTTGTTCCTTCTCGAGCACAAACAGGATATGCAAGTAGCAAATGCAGGGCACAACAGGATATGATTCTAGGGTAAGATAGATATATAGATATAGCTCTAGATCGATCATACAATATATATGACATCGATATATCCATCCATGCAAAATTGCAATGCAAATGCAAACAAGATATACATACACACTTTGGGATTGGGTCATATCGATCAATCAACTTTGGCTTGGCTAGGCTATAGCTGCATGCTCCTTCATCCATGCATGCTAGCTGCCGGCCTGTGTACTGTATATAGGGTGACTAGATGAATCACTGAAAGGTCACCGGTAGCTGCATGCACGTATATACTCCCTCCATAACGTATGACGCCGTTGACTTTTCGATCAACGTTTGACCATTCGTTTCATTTAAAATTTTTGTGCAAATATAAAAATATTTATGTCATGCTCAAAGAACATTTGATGACGAATCAAGTCATAATAAAATAAATGATAATTACATAATTTTTTTAAATAAGACGAATGGTCAAACGTTGGACAAAAAGTCAACGGCGTCATATATTAAAATATGAAGGTAGTATATGACACTATTAGCTATAGCACACCAACATATATTGTGCAATGCAAAAACATGCTTGAATCGTCATGCATATATATGCAGCATGACAAGCCTAGCCTAAGATAGCTTGGCCCAATTTGAATCGCACATACATGTCCTAGTAAGCTCTACTCACTACCAGATTTCGGAGCTACTCCCTCCGTCCGCAATAAGTTTATTTTTGGCTTATTTCATTTGTCAGAAAATAAGTATTTTTAAAATAACCATTACATATCATAGTTTATAAAAGTAATGAATAATTGTATCGGGAGTAGATAAAATAAGGAATAATTGCATTAGGATTTGATAAAGTAGGGGTATTCTATTTTTTTTATATTGGTATGTGTGAGATAGGTAAAAAATATTTTTTTTGAATGGAGGTAGTATTAATTTTGACGGTTTTCGGCCACACATGATTGGTTCGAAGCCTAGTACGGAGTAGCAACTTTATATAAGTGATGCAGGGTACGTAGTATAGTCCTGTTTGATCCGGTACTACATATAACGAAAACAGTTTCATTTCTTTTATTTTGACTCATTTGGTATATAAATTTATAATATATATATCACGTATTCAGAATTTTTGAAGAAATTTCATAGGAAATAATTCATTCCTCACAATAATCAGGCAAAATTCCTGCATTGGGCTATCTCTGCTGATAATTTTCAGGTCAAGAAAGAAACGCAACTTAAAGGAAAAGGAAAACGAGTAAAAATGACCTTTTAGAACGTAAGGGGACCTAGCTAGCTAGCCACCAAATGCATAATTTCGATAGATATGTAGAGCATCTTCTATCATGAAATATCATTTGTCCTTTTCCTCCGGCACGATCTCCTTGTCAAGCCAATCCAATTCATGGCGCATTCCGCTAAAAATACCAGTCAATTACTTAGTAACATATACAGATATACTATGACCGACATGGGGTTTTCCTGGACGCATAAAAAGAAAATCTATAAACGAATCCTTAACAGGCCCTGTATAACATTTTTATTCTCAAATTAATTTAGAGAGGAAAATGTGAAAGTTTTTTTTTCTCTAACACGGATCCTCTACAGTACAGTACCGCCCCTGTTGTGGAAGCGGCGAGCAGGTAGATCTATAGTCCCATATATTAATGATACAACTGTGCAGTACTATAGATAACCCTCGTCGATTTTGTGTGTGTTGGGGGTTGGGGGGGTACCCATAGCAGAGCAGTGTGTGATGAGCTAGCATGTCAGTAGCATATATCCTCCTGGATTCCTTTGTTTGATTGGCTAGCCTGCTCCATCTTTTGTTACACATGGTTCAATCATGGATGCTACAGCAGGCATTTATGGAGAACCATATGGCAGGGCACAGTTAGGGGCCCATCTCTCCTAAACACCCCCTTAGTCAGATCGACCCAGCTATATACTTCTTGCATAAGGAAAAAAAAACTAAGACTAGAATATGATATGATGCGACCTATTTTAATGCAATGAATTTGTACAAGTTTTTTTTTATAAATTTATTGTACTATAATGTATCATATTCTTTATTTTTTTTGGATAGAGGAAGTATGTGTAGTTTTACTATCAAATAAAAGAAAACTAAAACACATTGCTATATAAATAGTACACAAATTAACCAAATGAGTTCTAAATGGAGGCTCACCATGTGGTCATTTATTCCAAACCCCCAACACATATTGTCTAGGGACATTGTCAGGCCAGGGCTGGCCAAATATGACAAGATGAATTGAAGTTAGGAGACTCTTGTCTACCATGTGAATGTCACATGACGTGGGGTAACACCTACCTAAAATTACAGTGCAAAAGAATAGTCAATCGAAAATATGAACAACCGAGGAGGCGCGTACACGTCAACATAAACATATGCAATGGCGCAGAAGGCAGTTCTTGGCATGTCGGATGGCCACCCAAGCTCTACTGTTGCCACTACAATTACCATCGATGCCCGTAAAAACTAGCTGGTTGTCAAAAAATACTATTAACTATCCATGCTCGATAATCCCGCTGGCTCCGCCATTACACATATGGCATGCATATATTGCCATCTAGCAAGCGATCAAGTAATCCAACTAGTCGGTGCATGCAACTCGATGATAAAATGAAAATGCTTATCACACACATGATGCATGCATGTGTATATATATGGGATTGGCCGCATCTATACGGAATGGTACAAAAATCATGGTCCATGGGACAAACTCCCACCAATGGAAGCATTTTTTGTGTACATACTGATGCACCTGCACACACATAGGGTGTCAACACTAGGAAACATTAGGACAACATGTTGTGTGAGGGTGGTGGGTGTTGAGGGGTGTAATGTGATGTCCTTTGGTGAGGCTGTGAGGGTGCTGGTTGGTAGCCACAAAGGAGAATAGGGGAATGGATGGAGTGTAGTGTATCTTAGTTGACAAGACGACCAGCACTGATAGCTCAGTGGAGATGCATATATATGTGCAGCATGTATGAACAATGCTATTGCTATACAAGAATTTAATTCAGCACTGGGGAAACCTAATTGTTTGGGTACTAAATTAAAACCGTTCATGTGTAGGACATGGCACATGTACAACATACACTAGCTAATTAGCTTTTTGGATAGCTAGGATAGATAGATCCCTTAGGTAAACAAAAAAGAGGAGACCGGCTTTGTAGTTTCTCAAGCACCATCGATCAAAGACAGGACTGTTGGTTGAAATTGTGAAGTGATCGTTGTGAAAGAAAGCAGTTAGAATATCTTTATGAAAATGTGCCGGTTATCATGATCGTCGATGCAGAAGTTTCTTCATTTCCTTGACCTCCTTTTGCATCTGTAGGAGAGATTAGTCAAAGGTACTTGGACATGGACATTTGGTAATACAAAATGTTACTGTATAGTTCAAAATATACTGTAGGTGCACACAAGATTTAATTTTGCCAATTCATATTTGTTACTCTTTCCGTTTCAATTAACTTGTCATTCTAGCTTTTTTTTTAGTAAAATACTTGTCGTTCTGAGACATACAAAAATATTTTTAGAGATGTCCTTCCCTTCACCAATGCAGTGATACTAGTACTAGTACTCCTTAGAGCATCTCCAACAGTCTCTCCAAATCTGACTCTCTAAATGTCTATTTGGCAAACTCTCCATCTAATTTAGCAAGTCAAACTCGTTGTTTACTCCAACAGCCTCTCCATCTACTATCTCCATTATAACTCTATGACAAATGGGACCCATATGTCAACCTCTACTACACTTCTTCCACCCCATTCCCCCCATACATCTCCCTTTTTCGGTTCTTCCTCCCCTCTACCTCGGATGCGGTGCGACAACTCGCGGGAGGCGGGCCACGCGAGGCGACGGCGGACAGCGGTGGCGACTCGTGGGCACGCAAGGCAACGGCGGGCGTGGGAGGTGGGCCAGGGGAAAGCAGCGAGTGGCGAGCGGAGAAGGCGCCGAGCCGGTGGGCTGCAGTGCGCGGATCCGCTCCTCGCTGGCCTACCTCGCTCCTCCCTCACCACCGCGCCCTCCATCCCTCGCCATCGTGCCCTCTCACCCGCAAACGAGTGGTGTCGCCGCCCCTCATCCCTTCTTCTCTCTCCGAAGCTCCAAAGGACAGTGGCAAGGCGGCGGAAATCGGCGCTGGAGGCCGACGGCGAGGCTTGCCGTCGTGCCGCCCTGTCGTCGCCCTCTTCCCTGGGTTTTTTCCTCTGCATAGCCATGTGCGGATCTCGTGGCGGAGAAAATTCCGCTAGAGGCCGGAGGCGACGCTCGTCGTCGTGACGACGGCGAGCTAGAGGCCGAGGCGACGCTCATAGTCGTGTTGCCCTACCGACGCGCCCTCTTCCCTCCTCGCAACCTGGCATGACGGGCAGAGACGAGCAATGCGGGGAGGGACAGGGATAGATCGATAGAGTGGGGGGGAAAGGCGTGGGGCCCACAATTGGCCAGTCAGTTTGGCTGGCCAAGTTTGGCTAGTGGGAGGTGAAGTTTGGCCATCCATCTAGCTTAGCCATTCAAGTAGAGAGGCTGTTGGAATGAGATTTTTTTGCTAAAATTGCTAAATTTTAACTTGAAGAGACTGCTATACATCCGACTTTCTTGTCCCACCAAAGTACGACTAAACGTCAAAACAGCAAATGCACAACGGCGTGAGGCTCAATGAGTTGGAGGATTAAACAGCGCGGGGATCAAGCCATGGACAGACGTTGCAGTCGTACATGAGTCGGACATTTCGGACGTACGTGTAGCATTTTCTAATTTTATTGCTGGCTTTGAGAAGACGTACGATGGTTAGCATGTAATTAATGAGGGTAGCCCCTTCCACACCACCTAGTTTAGTGTGAAATTATCTAATACGACAAGTAAATTGAAACAGAATGAGTATTTACTTTGATTGCAAATGTACTGTAAGTCATTTGCTAGTATTTTCGTACAACTTTTATGGTCTTAAAACATGCACTAGTAATTCATATTAAATTTCTTATGACAACCTACTATCTATTCGCTTCACCCTAAAAGACCTTATTTTTAGGCGTGTGTCGATTGGCCCACTTTATTATCCTCGTTTTTATCTCCCTTGATTACCGTCGTCCCCACCTCCAATAGTAAGTTGCAAATATCATTAATTAGAGCTTGGCCATGTGAAGAGTTATGTGAAGAGTTAGAGGTTGCGTTCGTTTCAGCCTGTTCCGAACCCTTTCATCTCGTTTTCCGTAGTTACGCTTTTTAAATTGTTAAACGGTACGGTTTTTTAAAAAGTTTCTATACAAAATGTTGCTTAATAATCAAATTAATCTATTTTTTTAAAAAAATAGTTAATACTTAATTAATCACGTGTTATTGGACCGCTCCGTTTTTCGTGCGGAGGAGATGGGTTCCCAACCCCGGTAACGAACACAGCCTTAGTCGAGCATCAAAGCTTAGGAGAAGCATACAGTTAATGAAAGACGTATTCATTTTTTCACATTCTTATTAATATATCTGAGATTGACTAAGGGCCTGTTTAGATCCCTGCCAAAATATTTACACCCTGTCACATCGAACGTTTGAACACCTGCATAAAGTATTAAATATAGGCTAAAAAATAACTAATTACACAGATTGCGACTAATTTGCGAAGCGAATCTTTTAAGCCTAATTGCTCCATGATTTGATAATGTTGTGCTACAGTAACCATTTGATAATGACGGATTAATTAGGCTTAATAAATTCGTCTCGCAGTTTACTGATGGATTCTGTAATTAGTTTTTTATTAGTGCCCAAACACTCTATACGACACCCTATATAATATCCGATGTGACACGTCAAAATTTTACACCCTAGATCTAAACATCCTCTAAATATAAGGTATTTTAGAGATAGAGTAAGTAATATATATCTAGAGTCCCAATGAAAAGTTTAAAAGAGGACTGTCCATGATAATAACCTGTATTATAGATGTCATGCATGTTCATCTTTTTCAAGGGGAAATTAAGAAACATGTCTAATTAGTATATATTAGCAATTAATTAAAATCATCATCAATCGCAATCAAGTCCATTGAACCAGGGGGGCAAACACCATGCTCAATTTGCCAAGTACCCCATTTGTGGATCCTCTCCATACACTAGATAGTGTCCACTGATTCATCCACATAAGCCAAACACAGTGTTTCATGTTGGTATAAGCTGGATCTATCACTCTTATCCCTTGTGTGGCTCCTTCATTCAGCATGGGGTCCCATGAGCAATGTCCTTTTGTTTCCTTTTGTGCTACCACAAAGCACCGGAAAATGGAACATGATTCAATTGACAAATCTTAGCCTAAATACGATATGTGAAATTAGTCGTCGATCGATCGCTTAGGAAGGATAAAAGTTGTTAGGATAATATCATAATCTGTCTGAGCATCATTTGCATTGAAAGTCATAGACAAGATGTGGACGAATCCGTTTGAGATCAGTAGCCAGTAGTAGCTAGACATGATGATGGCTCGGTTTATTAGTCCATCGTTTCATTTCCATGCTACCATACTGCTACTTCCTTCATAAAAAAATAGTGTATTGAAATTTAGGCTATATTTTATTATTATAGTTTTTCTTTGAATCACCAGTAAACCAATCTTTTTACTTTGGACCATTGAATTTTATCGCTTTTATAGTTTAACCACCCCCAAACAACTTCTTCATTACACATCAACGACCTCAAGCAAATTGGTTCTGGCAAACCGGTCGCCAAACTCTCCTATCCATATGCAAGCCATATCTTTGCTAGACTGGAGGCTAGATATGAGTAGAAAAGAGAGTTGGATTATCCAAACTGAAGAAAGAGTAAAATAATATTTTATTATTATTATTTTTGAACCTTTTAAAATTTTATTTTAAAAATAAATAACCCTTCATATTTTAATTTTCTAAAATCGGAACCTTTTGATCATGACAGCTCGCCTGGCCCGGTAAAATAACAATTTTCGTCATGCTACCTAGGGTGTGACTTTTATCCTACCACACCAGCCATAATGACATGGCCAAATAATGTTGTCACACTAGCTATATCGGCGTGGCCAAATAACGTTGCTACTTCATTTAGACCGTGTGATAATATTGTTTCGCCATGCCAGCTTGGTTAGCTTGACCAGAAGATTTGGATCTTGAAAATAATTTTGGAAATGTTTATTTTTAAATTTAAAATTTTAAGAAACTCAAAAATGAAAAAATAACAATCTGATCCAAAATAGAAAGATTAGTTTAAGGGTGACTCAAATTAAAACTTTAATAATATGTAACATGATAAACAGTATATATCATGTTTCAGTTTATTAATTTCTAGCCACACACTCTCATCTTTCCTCGTTTCCTACATATTTTATATTACTTAGGACAATTCAGTCACTTTCTCGTGTAGTGAACTAACGACAATTCGATAATATACACGCATAATATACCTGTAAAAATCCGAGAGAAATATTACCTTGGTTTGTTTTTTTCTTGAAGACCACATTGAGAGAGAGATGCCTTTTCACGCATCTTGGAAGTAAGCACCTTAGATGTACGTATGTGGTGCGTCTCTGCTTGCGTGTGATGCCTTGGCAGCACCTGCAGATCGAGTCATGTGTATTTCTTTCCTTTGAAGAAAGAGCATGTGGTGCGTGCATGTCTCTGCGTGTGAATTTTCTTGTCTATCGACGAATTGTTTTGTGTCAATATCTGGTGCACTTGCACAGTGCACATATGTTGTCAAGGTTATAGATACCATATATCTAATAGTAGTTGACTAAATCTCGGTAGGACCCACCACATACCATGTCTTATACGGAAACAACCTTCGGATATACGAAGAGTTATGCATACGGAAGGATGAATAGAGTTACATGGAAACGACAAGAATTATTCGGATTTATCCATAATGGTTTTCCTAGTTCTACTTGGACAAGGGGACACCTATGGGTATAAATACAAGGCCCCTAGGAGGAGAGGGGACACGGAACAATAGATCAAGACACAAGATCAACATACAAGCCAACATGCGCCAAGAAAAGACGTCGGATATCGACTTCAGAGATAAGCATGGTTAGTCCCCTACGGTGTCTACGGATACTCTCAGGAGAGACATAACGCTGTCTTTAATCTCGCCGGATACGGATTTGAGGAGGAAAGCTACCCTGTTGTCGACTACGAGTCAACACTTTAGACCGTCAAATTGACAACAGTTAGATAGGTTACCCCAAATATTGTGCTGGTGTGATTATGGTGAATAAGAGCAACGACCGGCTTCGGCCAACAGGAGTAGGGTTATTATCTGACAATTCAGGAGGCCCAAACCTGTATAAAAATCCTCGTCCACATCTCTTTTATTACAATCTCGCATATATCCTAGTACCAATGATTCCATACTATGCAAATACCGGAATTACGACATCAAACGTTGACACATGTATATGGTGATATTTGCTGCGAAAAGTGCCTATGCTTTCCCAGTATTAATTGTAATATTGAGGGGTATCTGAAATATACTGATAGAAACTAACAGTAAATCCCTACTACAGACCGGCCTTTTTCAGCCGACCAAAACCACCTTTCCTAGACAGATGGAGCACCCACCTAAGACAATTTATGCAAAAGTCAAGATTTTCTATTGCGGGCATCATAACCGTATGACGGAACGGATTTTCAACCCTGACTACAAAAAGTTTTTTTGGCGAAAAATATAAAAAATCTAAAAAGTTACAGAAACCATAGCCCCAATCCCCAATCGAAATCGCCGCCATTGCAATTCGTCATCATCGCCGCAACCATCCCCATAATGGCTGCCACCGACTTTGTTGATGCCATCCCTGGACTCCTGTCGTTGGATATGCCTCTCCCAAGGCCGCTGCGGTCATCATCAACGTCGCTCCCGTGCACGCTGGGGATCTGCCCCAACCGAGGCCAGTGGTGATGGATCCATCGCGCGCTCCCAAGGCCGCCGCCGCTCCTAAGGTTGTTGTCATTTTCGTCGTTGCTCTTGAGGCCGGCCGCCATCTACAAGAGGGGAAGGAGGAGCCAAGGCAGTGTCCTCTGTGCTGTGGAAAGAAAAAACGAAGAGGAGAGGGAAGTGCGGAGAGTTTAAGGGAAATGTGAGAAGCAAGGTGTTGTTGGTGTTCGTGCTCCTTTATTTTAATATAACGTATGTGTTGGTGCGTCTTGGTCGTCTAAAATACTAGCGCCGGCCCGGTGTTGACTGTGAGAGTCCTATATATTTTCACAAGTGAATCTTTCTTTTAGCCCATTTGTAAACATAAAGGGGGCTGTGAAAATAATTTTCTAAGTAGTGAGTTGTTTTTTAAAATCATAGAGTCTAATTAACACACATGTTTTTAGTTTACGATTAGAGAGAAGAGAGAATGGATTGTCAATTTACAACGTAATTAAATACATATGCACGAACGGAACTTTTGTTAGATATATTCTGAGGGTCAATACGCTACAAGAAAACGGCATGGCCTTGGCGGTCAAAAAACCACCAAGTATAATTTAAAAACCGCCAAGATTAATTATTCTGTCGGCCGACCGGCCAAAGCTAATTATATAGTACAAGGGCATGTTTGGATTGATACCCTATCAAAATTTTGATAGTGCTAAATCTTAGACATGCCGCCAAAACTTTAGTAGGGTAGAGTTGAAAATGTTGATTTTGATTGAAGCCAAAATATACCCATAAGGTATAAGTTTATGGGCAAAGCCAAATTTATGACAAAGGTAATGTTTTAATATAGGTGTTTAGTTTGCTACCCTACCAATGTTTTGTTTTGGTAGAGAAAATTTCGGTAGGGTAGCAATCCAAATTGGCTCTCAATTCGCCATATTACAACAAAGTGCAATACTGGACTATTGCTTTGCTCATTGTAACACTGACATTCAACAACTTAACTCACTCTAATAGTGCGAATCCGAACAGGTAGTTTTTGTTTGTATAAGCTGGTTATATCTGCTTTATATTTATATTGGGATGGAGGGAGTACAAATCATCGTCCTTCGAAATTCGAGAAGCCTAGAGAGAGTAGATAGATCGAAGAATATATATATCGATTTTATTTGAGGCAGGGCTACGCCAACGGTCACGAAGAAATTAATGATCAAGTGGCTGATTATCACCAGAGTACTCTGCGTGTTCGTCTTTTGTTTTCCTTGGGCTGTCTGTCCCGATCTGAGTTTTTTCTCCCCTTTTCTGTGGGTGATCGATATCAGAAGAGACGAGATTAGCAGCAGCAGTCTGCAGCTGGCTAGCATCTCTTGTCATCATCTGCCCCCAACTAGATAGATCGATCGATCGGGCTAGCTGCCGTAATGCAGATGATAGCTTAGGTAGCTCGATCGATCCAACCATGGATCGCTCTGCTCATCATTAACCCCAATTATTTGTTACTATTTTTTTTTTGCAGGAATAGAGAGCTTTATTGATTACGTAACAGGATTACAATCATGCTACAGACATTGCATAACACAATTCGGTGCATTATTACGCCAAACCGCGCTTTGCCCTGAACGGATAGCAATCTGAGCAAGTTCATGTGCGACCCTATTACACTCTCTGTCAAACGCACTTCCTTAATTAACCCTATAACTGATCTTGCTGCTCGCAGGAGAAAAGACCATCTTGATCTCTCTTCAGTAGTGGAGGACAACCTCGCAATCGCTGTGGCACAGTCACATTCAAGCATAACTGGCATGGGAATCCATTCAGCAGCTAGCTTCAGCCCTTCATAGCACGCAAGCAGCTCTGCTTCCTCCGCTGACACACATCGCCTGAGAAACTTCCAAGAAGACAACAGAACTTCGCCCCTCGAATTCCTGATTACAAGTCCAAGTGCCCCATTACCATTTTCAGGATTGAAAGCTCCATCGACATTGATTTTAGCCCAGCCATTCACAGGCATAAGCCAGCAAACACGTTGCTATGGAAAGGCCCGAGTTGGACCTGACTCCTTCCCCTGTTCAGGGCGACACAAAGCCTTCCCTTTTCTGTCAGCTCTTGGTTGCCGATTGAGAAACAATGATTCAGCATAACTCCGAAGAAACACCACAGAACCAGTGACTGAAGCATGGCCGTCATTATGCACTATATTGTTTCGTAAAAACCAGGCTTGCCATAACAGCAGGAATATTAACGCCCTCGTCTAATCGTCGGCACGGTTTATAAGATGTAGCAGCCAGTCAGGTCCTGACTGAGAGAACTCCTGTTCCCCCGGTAGCCACCAATTCTGCCGCATCTCTGCCCTCAGCGCAGCTGCTTTCGTGCATGCAACCGTAGCATGAAACGCATCTTCCACTTCTGCCCCACATATCTCACAGTTTGGCTTTTGTACAATCTGTCATCGATGTTTATTATGTTGTGTGGCTAGACAATCTCTTGATACTCTCCAGGCAAAAATCCTTATTTTCTGTGGCACTTGCACATTCCAAATGTTCTTCCACAACTTCCTATCACCATCGCCATTTGAGCATTGTGCAACCTCTTCGTCAGCTCTGATCTGGGCCTGTAGGGCTAATTTGTAAGCAGAAAAAACAGAGAACATACCCACCTTATCATAGTGCCAAGCAATGAAGTCCTCTTCAGGGCTATGTGGCAATTGGATTCTCAAAATTTCCTCAACATCCGGGGGATAGAAGATTCGACGAACTAGCTCTTCATTCCAAATTTGCTGATGTGGAACCATAAGATCCGAGACCCATTTGATTCTCGATCTAACAATCTTTCCCAAAACCCTTAGGGTATGCTCTCTCGGTATCCAGTTATCCCTCCAGATTCTAACTTTGCTTCCTGATCCAATCCGCCAAATTAGACCTTGTTTCAGCAGCTCTAACCCATGGACCACCCCCTTCCAAGTTTCTGAAGAGTCAACAAGGAAAGTAGTATCACACAAGTCCCCATTGGGGTAATATTTTGCCTTTAAAATTTGAGCACATAAACTGTTGAGAAACTAGATCAGCCGCCATGCTTGCCAAGCTAGCAGAGTCTGGTTAAAAAGCTTTAAGTCCCTGAAACCAATTCCCCCTTGTCCTTTGGGTTTAATCAGTTGCTGCCACGAGATCCAATGGACTTTCCTTTTCTGACGGTCTTCTCCCCACCAAAATTTCCGGATCAGCTGCATATATTCCTCACAGAGCCCTGCTGGAAGCTTAAACACACTCATCACATAGGTCGGAATGGCCTGTAGGACTGATTTAATTAAAACTTCCTTCCCTCCCATAGAGAGGTATTTCTCATTCCAATCCGTTAATCTTTTCTCAAATCTCTCCTTCAAAGATTGGTATCTTCCTGCCTTCAGTCTACCCATCGGAGTAGGCAGACCAAAATATTTATCTTCAAAGGAAGTGTGTTGAACATGCAAAAGGGATCTGATGTCAGACTGCAGAGCATCCCCACAATGCTTTCCAAACATCAAAGAACATTTGGCCGGGCTCAGGAGTTGGCCTGTGCTTTGCTCATACAAAGTAAGAGCACTCTTAACCACATTAGTCTGTTCCATATTTGATTTAAAGAACAACAGGCTATCATCTGCAAACAAGAGATGGGAAATTCCAGGGGCTCTCCTGCAGACTTTCAGAGGTTGTAACCATCCTGATCTTTCAGCTTCACTCAGCGCCGTTGATAAACCGTCTGCCACAAAGAGGAACAAATAGGGCGATAGGGGATCACCCTGTCGGAGGCCTCTAGTCGGTTTGAAGGATTCAAGCATGGATCCGTTGAAGCGAACAGCATAGCTAACAGAGGTAACACATGTCATCAATAGCTGAACCCATTGAGAACAAAAACCAACCTGAAGAAGAGCTCCCTCCAGGTATCTCCAATCCACCCTATCATACGCCTTTGTAAGGTCCAACTTGTAAGCACAGAATTGAGACTCAGCCAATTTACACCGATTGATGGCATGGAAGCACTCAAAAGCTATGAGAGCATTGTCAGTGATCATCCGGCCGGGAATGAAGGCGCTTTGTGCTGGCGCGATAACATCCTGAAGTAACGGCCGCATCCTATTCACCAAACACTTAGCAATCACTAAATCACATTACAAAGGCTTATTGGTCTGTAATCTTTCAAATCCTTTGGCTCTTTCTTTTTCGGAATTAACACAATGGCAGTGTCATTTACACCTTGTGGCATTCTTCTCTGTTCAAAGAACAGCTTAACAGCCGCAATAATGTCCCGTTTCAATACATCCCAATTCTTCTGAAAGAACCTTGCCGGAAAACCATCTGGCCCCGGCGCTTTTAACGGACCCATCTGGAACAAAGCATTTGAAATTTCGTCATCAGAGAATTCTTTACAAAGCAGCTCATTCATCTCCGACGTGACTCTAGGTTGTACCAAATCAAGTAATGGTTCTGGCTCGACAGAAGGGTTATTAGTGTAAAGCTCTTTGAAGAAATTTGATGTCATATCTTCCATCTCCTCCCTCTTATCACACCAGGTTCCATCACTTCTCTACAGCCTATTAATCTTGTTTTTCTTGTGGCGCCAAGCCGCTTTCCTATGAAAAAAGGATGTGTTTCGGTCACCTTCCTTCAACCAAGAGATTCTTGATCTCTGAAGCCATTGCATTTCCTCCCTATACAAGAGTATCCAGCTTCCTGGATATATCGAGATAGTCTTGATCACTAGCACACCTGCCTGCCATCTGAAGCTCTACCAATCGATTCCTTGTTTCTTTAATATCTTTGCTAATTGAACCAAATTTATCACGGTTCCAAGTCTGCAGTGCTCCCATCACAGACTTTAAGCGGCTTGCCACTGAGCCTAAGTCTGATATATGTCCCTGTAGTTGCCAAGCAGATTTAATCTCATCTGTCAGGTGCTCATCCCTCTCCCACATAATTTCATACCGCAGACACCGATCCCCTTTCTTGATGCGATCCACTCGGGAGGCTTGGAGAAGAATAGGACTGTGATCAGAACTGGACACAGTAAGGTGAACCACTTCTGCAGCAGGAAAGAGAGAAGACCAACTCTGGCTTGCTACTGCACGATCCAGCCGAACTCGCACATTATTCCTTCCTTTTTGCTTGTTATCAAAAGTCCAGGGGGCACCCGTGAAACCTAAATCAAACACATCGCAGTGCGACAAGACTTCCCGAAAATCCATAATCTGCTTCTCCCTTCTCTTGTGGTCAGAAAAATGCTCAAACTGCCACATAGCTTCATTAAAGTCGCCCACTAAGCACCATGGAGCAGCAGAATTTGATTTGATGCGACGAAGAAGAGTCCACATGTTATGCCTTTCGCTAGCTTTGGGCTCACCATACACAAAGGTGCATCGCCATTGCACAGGGAAGCTTTCGTCCTTAATGAGCACATCAATATATCTGAAGTTGTAGGATAGAAGATCCACTTGTACTTTGTCATCCCAAAAGAGGGCTAGTCCACCCCCCCCCCCCCTCCCCGTTCCTTCTCCAGGCACTGCTACACAATTCCGCAGCCCCCAATCTCCATTTTAAGCCACACACTCTTTCTGTATTTTGACGTGTTTCAGACAAAAAAAACCAGCTTGGGCTTGTGTGTTTGCACTAGGCAAATGAGATCTTGAACTGTCCGAGGCCGCCCTGATCCTCGGCAGTTCTAGCTTAAAATATTCATTGCTCCTGACGGGCTTCCTTTGGAATGCCCGTCAGGTGGATCGACTTTGCTGTCGATAAAGACAAACTCTTACTCCTCTTACTATCACCTTCAACTAGAACATCAAACGAAGGTCCATCATATCCTAGGCCAAGGAGAGATTTATCCATACTCCTCTTTCCTAGCACAAGTTTTCCCCCATCATCGATATTTTCCTTCTGTCCCTCACCAAGTTCCTCCTCTCTAAGCTGGTTTATAAGAGAGATATCTTCATGGATCGCTGATAGGGGTGGAACATGTTCGTCCACCTCCTCACGGCCATTCCCAGCACCTTCATCAAGCTGTTCGTACTGATTGATTGAATCTTTGCCAGACACCCAAGTCTCCCCTGCAGTCTCACTCCTTATTTGTCCCTCCTTAGTTTGCTGTGAAGCTGCATGGAAGGTAGGCTAATCTTCTTGAGTTTTTCCCATATGCTCCCACTGTTCAGCTAGCTTCCTGACCTCACCATCCTCCCTGGATTTTCCTAGGTTCCTAGCATTTAAACCCTTCAACTCTTCCTGCACCGTAGGGATCTCTGCCTCTATCTCATCCCGGTTAGCAAAATTTTCCTTTACTGGAGCATTTTCCTCTGGCGAGTTCTTCTTCCTATCTTCCTTGCCTGATGGGCCATCTTTATTTCGGCTTCCCACAGGAGCTGGCTTGGACTGGTTCTCACCTAGGAACCATAGATTTCTCTTTGCGTTGTTGTCAACTTTACCAGGCAGAGCCCAGCTATGATGTTCAAACTGCTTATAAGGTGACGCCCTGAGATTAAGGCCAAACCTCACCGTTTGCTTATCCGAGGGTAAATCACATTCCCTCTCCATGTGACCAATGTGGCCACAGTAAAAGCAAAACAGAGGGATCCTCTCATACTTGACATCATACCTCTGAACCACCGAAGATGACTCCTTGTCTTTTAGTTTCAGCCAACGCGTCAGTGGTTTATCCACAGGGTGCTCCGCCCGAACTCTCATAAAATCATCCCATGCTCTTCCCTGATCATCCACCGCCACCTTACGAACCTCACCCAGCCTTGCACCAATCAATTTACCCATTGTTTCAGTCATCATAGACATGGGTAGATCGTAAATTCTCACCCAAACTGGTAGCGAGTTCAGTTTCACATCCGAAGGTCTAGACTTGCCATCATACTCCGTGATCAGGAAAGCATCCCCTTGATAGATCCAAGGACCACCTCCAGTCGCAAACCTGAAATCCCCTGCAGATTGGAATTCTAGTAGAAATTGGTTATCATGTAGGCGTTTGTACTCCATGCCTTGTCTCAAGCCCCATGCCTTTTGCATGGCTTCAAACAGTCCCTTTGCGCTGAAAGTCCTCCTTGAGAAGAAATTCCCAATGGCCACATACTGTGTATCAATATGCTTTTTAGCCTCATCAAAGTCTACCACAATTGCATCTTCATCGTCTTCCTCCTCCGAAGCCCCGCCCTGATCTTCAATCGGTTCCTCATCGGCTGTTGCACCACCTTCATCACGATGACGATCGCGCGGATCTTCATGGGATGCCATTGCCAAGAACCAATCTGATCTATATGCTGGACTTCCCCGACTGCAGACGACGCAGCAGACACCAAAGCGAATCGATCTACACCGAGGTCAAGACCAAACCCTAAGTTCTGGTATAAAGGATTGCACCAAAGACCTAGATTGACCCGGCCTAGACTGCAGGTTAAACAACACCCGATTCAATCTGGAAAGCTCCAGGAATCGGACAGACAAATTCAACTCCCGTGGACTCTAGCATCGCCTGGCGTGACGACCCCCCTCTTCATATATTTGACGTGATGAGACAACTTCGATGTGTTAATTATTTGTTACTACTAGTAGTATAGTATATGTATACCTGCATCCTGCCTGCCAGATACGTCCAATAACTGAGCAAGTACGTTCATATATAAGTATATGCTGTTTAAAAAGAAAAAGTACGTAGCACTACCTCCGTCTTATGTGTAGTAGGTTTTTGTGTCTAACGTTTGACCGTACGTCTTATTTAAAAAATTTATGAAAAAATTTAGAAAACAATTAGTCACACATAAAGTATTATTTATGTTTTATTATCTAATAACAATAAAAATACTAATCATAAAAGAATTTCAAATAAAGCGGACGGTCAAACGCTAAACATAAACAGAAAAAACTACGGTCTTTTCGGTCTCGATGTTGATCTTTCTCAGCCTACCCCAAGTTGCATATACGTATATACCCTCTCCTTTTTTAAATAGATGATATCCTTAAATTTGGTGTACCACTTGTCAGATTTTAAAATTGATGCATACATTCAAAAATACTTCTTTAATAACGAAAACAAGTCATAAAAAATAATATCTTTATATTTTTTTCAATAAAATAAGCGATCAAACAATATATTAAAGTCAATAACAACATCTATTGAAAACGAAGATAGTACATATAGTATACTATAAGTATATACGACACACACTAGCTGCATGTGTAATCCATCGTCGCCCAATCGATCAGAATCAACGTGTATACATAGGTAGCTAGGAATGGTATGAATCGACCATTGCAATTATTGAGCTACTATTTCTTCCGCTTCAAAATAAATTAATTTAGGAATATAACCACGTATATATATTTTATACTTACTTATATGTAAGAGTTAACTTATTTTAGAATGAAGTGAGTAAACGAATTCGAGATATACGGATCGTAGAGATCAATGGAGCCAAACCATGATATACCATCCTACTATTATTTCTGTTCTAAAATATTACTGAGGATTTGATTTATCCTACAACAACAAATAAATATATATTTATTTTTATCTAGATTTGTTATTTTAATATGGATTAAATTTTATTCTAGATAGCAACGAAGAAAAGTACTACAAACGATATGAATAACTCGACGATCGATTGAGATAGCTAGCTTAGCTGCACATATTGACCCATGACCGTTACGTACATTGACCGGCCGGCTTCTGGTTATAGCTTGGCTTAAACCATAGCCTACGTCAGAAGAGTCAGGGCGCATGCAGGCGATTGATCATACGCAAAAGTTTTTAGAAATCCTTATCTTTCGGCTTTTTAAAGAAGATAGGCCATTACAAAAACAAGGTATAACAGTCGACTTTCCTATCAGGTGCACAGCCTATGGATCCAACCAAGGCACGCCACGTGTCCCAGCAACAGTCGCGTCACCCCCAGCTAAGCTACACTCAAGCTCAGCTATAGCTACTCACTCCACTGGCTGATCGCTCTCTCAATCTCACTTCCAGTGTACTCCCTCCATCTTAAAAAAATATTAATCTAAAAAAGTTAATCCAATGTGAATCTTGACACACGTAACTCTATTATAGATATGAATCTGGATATACGCTTAGAATTAGGAGTACGCAAGATATACGTATGTATACAGAGAGGACAAACCAAATGTATTTGTATACACAGTAGCGGCAGATCAAGCTGCCTCCACCACTGTACGTATGTATATGTATACACACTGGTGGAGACAGCTCGACCGTTACCATTTACGAACTGCCATTAACATATGTAAAATTTGATCGATTCTGTAAAATTTGATCGATTCGTTGCTTGTTTCTTTATTACAAACTGTCATCAATATATAAAAAAATTGATCGATCATCGTGAAACGCTATTGGTGGTTTGGGCTTAAGAAAACAGTATGCTGCACACGGCACGGATGAATGATGCTGGGAATACCTTCCTATACGTCCGGACACGAATGCCTAGCTATAGCTAGTAGCTGCATATATATTCCTCTCGAGAAGTAGAAGATATAAGGATGTGTTTGGATAATGGAAAATAGGAAGTGCGATTGGGATTGGGAAATGAATAAAGGGTTATGATTAAATGGAAGAGGGAGAATGAATGGTTAGGATTTAAAGATGGGTGGGAAATCATTTCCCTTTCCCATTTGCCAAACACTCACTAAGAGCAAGTATAATAGTGAGCTATAAGCCTACTACAAGCTTAGGTGGAGGAGAGAAGTAGCGAAAAATTAAGGATGTTGGCTCTCATGCAAGAGCTAGCTTATCACTAGCTCCAAGACAAATGCATTAAATATATAAGTGAGAGATAGAGAGATGAGAAGAAAATTATAGCCAATCTTATAGCTAATCTATTATATATGTTGGCTTTAAGATGAGTTAATAGTAGGATCCTTGCTCTAAAGGAAAAAAAAAGGAAGGAAAGATGGTAGTAATAAAAAGCTGGGACGAGTGGATCGATCCATGCATGTGTTGTTGCGTACCTGCGATGCAGGTAGAAGATGCCCCTACTGCCCCCCTTTTGAAGGTGTTAGATCTTCAATCCATCAATCAATCCCGTTTCTTCTCCATCTCTCATCGCCACGCACCATCGATCGATCACCAAATGGTTAGTACTCAGTACAGTACTCCTCATGCCTTTCCTTTTCCTTTTCTTTTTTTTTTCTTTCTTTCTTGTTAGTAGTAGTTGCTGCTCTAGCTAGGTTGTTGTTTTGCAGTCCTCGGAGGCAGCAGCAGCAGAGGCCAGGGGACGCAGAATCTGCTATAGCTAGCTGCTGCTGCTGCTGCTACTTCCAAAAGAGTACCCCCATGGAGGACGCCGGTTGCAGCAGTCAAAAGGCTTGCAGGTGTCGACCTCCCATTGGCTCACCGTGGCTGTTGCAAAATGCTCGCCGAATATTGCACTGCTGCCGCACCAGCCACTACGTACGCAGTACAACGATCAAGCCAATCAAGGAGCACTTGCCTGTTTGATAGAGCTCCCGCTCCAACTCTATCCAACCAAACAGTTTCAGCTCAAACGGGCTCAAACGGGCTAAAATAATCTGAAAAAATTAGAATGAGGCAAGGTTTCGGCTGTTCCACAGCTTCACTTTAGCTCCGAGTTAGATCTAGTTGTTGGAGATCTGCCAAACAGGCTTGCAACAGGTAGCTTAGCTATACACTTGTCTCCTTTTTTCTGCTGGTCTCTGATCTCTGCTAGCTCCAGCATCTCCCGTGACCGGGAGGAATTCATCGTGACGACAGAGAGAAGAGACGCGTGCAGTTCTGAAGAAACGAAATGGATTGATGCATGCATAGTAGTTGCAGTACACATTTGAGCGCTATAGCTGGCCAGAGAATTAATGGTGGTGTACGTCGTGCTCCCTATAGCTCGCTTCTCGCTCGTCGTCGTCTCATCTTCTCTGGAAGTTGAGGTACTTGATGGCCAGGGCGAAGACGACGGCGAAGAGCACGCAGAAGCCGGCGACCATGCCGGCGACGACGCCGAGGAAGTCGTGGCGGAAGCCGAAGTGGTCCCGGAGGAAGTCGACGGCAGTGGTGGTGGTGATGCCGTCGGCGAGCAGCAGCGGCTGATCCAGGTCGCCGAACTGGGAGGTTAGCAGGCCGTACAGGGTCCATGACACCGGGTTGGCCCAGTAATACCACCTCCACCACGCAGGAATCCTCTGCATTATGTTTAAGCCCATTAATCATTAGCCACTTTAATCACGTCCTAATTTAAACAAACCATTATTGCTTCCCAATTGCTAAAGTGGTTCTAGTACATGACAAGTGGTCACTGTAGGACAAAAAAAGTTACTGGTGGGTTTGGTGAAATTATTAGGGGCACTGGTATATCAGGGCACTCATGCTCCATTATAGTACAATGTTAATAGAAACTAAAAACTACTATGCAACATAGCAGCATTTTAGATGATGTGCTAAGAAATTATAAAGAAAAAAGAGTGTCTCGGATGAGACATTGCATATATATTCAAACCAGGAAAATAGATATCTCCTCTAAGAATTTCTGATGAAATTTGCGAAGGGAGATAATTCATTTTTGGCCCCAGTAATAAATAATATGCATTGGAAACACTATTTCCATAGCTATATATGTTAATGTGACAAAAAAAAATAAAGATATGGATAATGTGCACTGGAACTGGCCTTATGGATTGGAAACACTATTTCCATAGCTATATATGCTAATGTGACAAAAAAAATAAAGATATGGATAATGTGCACTGGAATATAGATTATGGGGAAAACAGATCATGGGTCCAGTACAATTAGAGGACGTTAGGTGCAAATTATGCATGGGGTTCCTGTTCCTTCCGTACCTTTCTTGGGATCATGAACCCACAGAAGAGATTCCACAGCGTGTAGAATGGAGCAGCAATAATAGGCGCAACAGTGTGGTTGGGAGTGATCGCCGTTGTCATCATGCCATAGAAAGTGAAGTACAGCAAGGTGAAGTACATGAAGAACAGGTACCACAAGAACTTCACTGCTGTCCACTCGAACGAGCCCAAGCTGTAGAAAATCGTGCCGTAGATAAGTGACTGCACAAGAATGTAAGGGAACTCCACTGTAACCTGCATGCCGAAGAACAGTTCGATTGTTAGCCTTATTATGGTACTACTACGAGCATCAAAACATGATGAGATGACAGGAGTTTTTGACAGGGAAAATTACCAGGGAGAATGCAAAAGGCAGTGCCGAGTACATCCCAGCTGCCCTCTCTCTGTACGAGACAAATCTTTCGATGGAAATCACAGGTTGAACAGAGGTGGCGTTAGTGATTCCTATGAAGAGTACTGCTGCGTACATGGCACCCATGGCATTGAATATGTCATGTTGGGTCTCCCTGTCAAACAAAGCCACATGTTCGCTATAAGGCCAGCCAAGTACAGGAAGAAAAGTGGAGACAGAATCATCAGTGGACATACCTTCGAGACCCAAATTTCCAGCAGATTGTCCCGAACATCAAGGAAATGATGACGGTGTAGAAGAATCGGACCGCAGTGTATTGAGGATTTCTCCAGTACGACAGGTTCTGCTTCCATAAGCAAGCAGCATATTGAGCAAAGAATGGTTGGGAATACTTGGTGGCAAAAGTAAGTTCTTTTGATTCTCTTCTTGGTCTGCTCAGGATATCAACCATTTCTTGGGTCTGCCTGGAATGCCATAACATAAACATGTTTAAGGAAAAAGAGACCAAGATTTATAGAGGTGAAAAGGGTCGTTGTGTTTACTGAAATAATTTTGACTGCCGGTAGTATTCAGCAAAATCCACTCCAAGAATTTGCTCCATTTGAGTACTTGTGACTTCCAACATCCATGCAGCAGGATTATAGCCATCCCTGATTTTAGGAACTCCTGGAATTGCCTGTTTACAAACTTGAAAGTGTAAGGACAGTTTTTTCGCGAACACAAAGTGTAAGGACAGAGAAACTTGTATAAGCTATCATCACTGAGGAAACACATTGTGCGGATTGTACCTCAAAAAACTCGACCAGATTGCGTGATTTCGAGCCCAAGGGACCAGCATATATAAGTTGCCCCCCACGCTTCATGAACAAAAGCTGACCAGCATATGAATGAGTTAGGAAAGGGTGCTGGTTAAATGTTAGTACATACTTGTATAAGAAAATTTCGCGGTTTCCCTAAGTAGCACAATGAAAGTTCAACAGATCAAGTGTAAAAGGGACTAGTTTCTGTTCACATCCATCATTGATAAGAAAACTGATTAACATCAAATTATGAACGATTATTAAAATCTGTACTGTTGCTTCGAAAAAATATCAAAATCTGTGCTCAACTTGTTAATATGTCACGAAAAGGATAGCTCAAAATAATGACTTTTGAACTATTGCTTGTCATGCATGCATAAATTGACTACTAGGTTTTGTAAAGAAATTAACCTCATCAAATGACTCGAATATGTCGATGCTTGGCTGATGGATGGTGCACACAATTGTCCGTCCTGTATTAACAATATTCCGTACGGTTCTCATCACAATAGCTGCTGACCTAGCATCCAATCCTGATGTAGGTTCATCCATGAACACGATTGAAGGATTTGCCACAAGCTCCACAGCTATCGTCAACCTCTTGCGTTGTTCAGTTGACAGACCATTCACTCCTGGTAGGCCAACAAGAGCACCACTTAATGCATTTAGCTCAACAAGTTCCATCACCTCTTCAACAAAAACCTATGAAATGAACCATCAGGGATCAGAATGACAAAAATAGTGATGTCTTGTACAATAAACATAGCACTGCAGCCCAGCCAAGACTTTACCCTTCGAGTGTTCACATCAACATGAGAAGGCAATCGGAGGCATGCAGAGTACAGCAATGACTCAATTACAGTCAAGCAAGGTGAATGCACATCATTTTGTTCACAATAACCAGAGATCCTAGTGAAAGTCTCTTGGTTTTTAGGATACCCAGATATAGTGATGCTTCCTTCTATTAGTCCTCCAGTTTTCCGGCCAGCTAAAACATCCATGAGGGTGGTTTTGCCAGCTCCACTTACTCCAACAAGTGCTGTTAGTATCCCTGGCCTAAATGCTCCAGTGACATCAATAAGCAACTGTAGGCGGTCTTCTACTATACCTTGACTTTTCAATTCCTGCTAGGCAAAACTTGATTATGAATCAATATACATAGATTTTTAAAAGAAATTTCAGCCATATAAACCGGCCTCCCCCTGACATACCGCTGGTACATCAACGTAGTAGTTGATGTTCTTAAAGCACATAGAAAGGGGTTGAAATGGTAACACCATGCCCTTCTGGTCCTTGAGATTATGCCCTGGAACACAGTTAATATGAAGACTTAGTAAAAGGGTAAAAATGAATTGTGATGTAAGTACAGGGATTCATTATCTAGCATTACCATTCAATGAAGCTGAGTGCAGGTAAGATCTTAGCTCTAGGGCTAATTTGCCATTCTTCCTCCTAGGAGCCCTATGCTGAATATCATCTTTGGACACAACAGCTTGTATATTCCCAATAGCTGTGAAGGAGCACCAGTTGTGAGAATGAGAAACTAGTTTGATTGCAGTTCTAAGTTGTCTGGGTCCATGAAGTTAGCACAAACTTACGGTTGAGAAGAGTCAAGAACAATGTGAATAAGAAGTTCAAAACAATTGCATAACCAAACAATGCTCCAACCCCAATCCAGAACCAGTATTTCTCCTTGAATAATCCATATCCAGTGAGTATTGCCTCCCCTAATGTGATGTTCTGGTTTGCAAATTGCTGCCATTTTTCAAAGCTACAGTTAGTATAGAAGCAAATATTCCTATATAAGGCTAATAAAAGTTTTTCTGAATAAAAAAATATCTCGTTAGGTTCATACAAAGAAATTTAATATAATTTTAAGCAATTACGATGTTCCATATTATGCAAGTATTTTTCATACACCAAACTAAGCTAACAGATTGCTGCCACAATGTGCCTTTGCTACCAACCTCAAGAAGGGGTTTAAATCAGGTATTACCTGGCTCCAAGAATGGCCAAGGAATTCATTTACAGAAATAGCATTTTGTGCATACATCATAGGAGATATCCAATAACCCCAAATCCACCAGGCTGGTATGCTCTCTGTTAGATATTCAAGAACAGGTAGCAGCATGTCAGATGTAAGATCTTGAAAGATGCTCTCAAGTCTCAAGTGCTAATACTGAGTCGACTCAAGAAGCTTAACCTTTGGTTATAATGAATCCTCCAAGGATCATAACAACCAACAAAGCAAACGATCCAAAGGTGTTAGCGACTATCATGTTCCGACCCAAAGATGCCATGACCCGGAAAAGAGCCAAAGATGTTTGGTGTAGAAAAAAGAGCAAGAGAAATTGTCCAAGACATCTGCAGATGATAAATTAAGATCAATCTTCAGATAGGGAAAAAAATCTCTGAACATCGGACCAGAGAGCAAATGAACAGAACTTAACGATTACCTTGTAAATTGGGGATCATAGCCAACCACATAATATGTTACTAGTACCCACATTCCTGATTCAATAAGCGAGGTTGGAATGCTCAAGAGCCAAGACGGAAGTGTGTAAGCCCATGGAGGGTAGAAGTGCAAATCCCTGTGCTTGTAAAGAATTGGAAGCTTCGTGACCAAGAGTGAGACTTCAGTAAAGCCATTAAATAGAATCATCACTATTGCAAAATAGAGGGCTCCAAGATAAATAATCCCATCATCAACTGAGTCACGGTGCATTGTTGATCGGAAAAACACTGTCATTGTGATGAGGGCAACAAGTAAAAGCTGCAACATAAAGATTATGTTAAAAAAAACCCTCAAATGATTGAAAATAAAACTTAGGTGAAGTTTAACTGAAAACAGAAGAGTGCCATTAGGAAATTTGAAGTCAACACAAGTTAATCTTGACCAATCATAGTTTAAAATGAAGGTTTTGGACATGTGAAAAATGATATAGCCAAGATCTATCTTTTTGACTATGGAAACTCCACAACGAGATCCTTTTGTGACTGGACGGATTATATGCCATCCAGTCAAGTTTACAGCAATCCAGTAAAAACACCAAGATGTAAAAGTACATGTTGACCAAACTTGTGAGTTGTGACCAAGATTCTGAGCATGATGTCACAATAACATAAACACACTAGGATGATTTTCACGCACCACGTAGGGAAAACTTACTAGGCTATAACATTTTATGCACGCTAAGATAACTCTCGTGTGCCAAGTAGGGAAAAATTGCAAGCATTTGTGACAACTGCACATTGATCATTGCAGTGTGCTAAACTTATAAAGCAGTGAAATTGTAAAATGAGTTAACAGGGCATTTACAGTCTTAGTTTTTTTTATTCTTAGCAAGGTTTAGCGACTTTATTATACGTGTGCTTTATATTTTAACTGGTAGACAATGTTACATTTCCTTGTGACAGTATTTATTTGAGACATCAAACTGCTACTCTGCTGGATGCATCTCGAAATTGAAAATACCTGAATGAATTTGAAGACATAGATGAACGAATTCCTTTTCATCAGCAGATGCTGCCATTGAAAGTTGGACTTTAGAAGCTCAAGCCTCCTTACACCATAATTTGATGTTGAAAGAGCTGCGGGATGATTGCGATGTCTATTGTATGGAACTGCTAACTCATCGTGCAGCCTCTTGCCAATAACAAATGTTTTAAAGGCTTCAGCAAATTTTGATACAGAGACATACTGGTAAGGATAATCATAGTGGCACCAATATTGTTGCTGGTCTTTCTTGGACAAAACCTGCAACACAGAAAATGTAAATAACTATATGCAAGAACAGTCCAGTTAACATAATATCACAAACACAGATTACAACTGCATACTTCTTGCAAGAAGTCAGCGACGTTTTTTCTTTCAGGACATCTGAATCCCATACCGGCAAAAAAATCAACAGCATATTCACGTGGTCCCTGATATACAATTTGCCCTTCAGATATGAGGATGACATCGTCAAATAGTTCGTAAGTTTCTGGAGCTGGTTGCAACAAGGATATGATTGTAGTGCCGTCAAGAGCATGAGTAGAATGCCTTAAATACTTGATAATCTGATATGTGGTTGCACTGTCAAGTCCAGTAGATATCTCATCCATGAACAGCACACGAGCAGAACCAACTAACAGCTCACCTGCAAGAGCAACATATATGAGCACAGCTGCAAACCAGAATAAGCATGTAATCCATACAACTTGCAATTGCCCAATTTCTTCAACCATCAGCACCAATAATATGAAGGAGATTAAATTATCATGCAACAACCTGTTGTCAGGCGCTTCTTTTGTCCCCCAGAGATTCCTTTGATCATTTCATCACCAACAATTGTGTCCGCACAAATGTCCAGCCCTAAAATCTTGGCTAGATAAAAATTAGCAATTCAGAAATCTTGCCAGAACCAAATGATTCAAAGGTAGATCATGTTGATGCTGTAAAAATGATAAGCCAAAATAACATTGTAGGGAAAATTGAAAATTGTCTTGAATGGATGGGAATTAAGTGAGCCATTTGGTTAAACAGCTTGATGAAAATATTGAGTAAATTTCACAAAACCCTAGGTTTTATAGGACATGCGTAACCCAAACCCCATGTATTGCAATTTGTCTCAAGGAACCCCATGCATAATAATTGTAAAAAATAGTATGTGATATATACATATTAGCCGCACTTCCAACACATGTCAATTATCGAAAGTATAAACCATTTTGTGTTTATGTAACTGGTTAATCTGTCATTAACAGTGAGCACTGTGTTTGTGTTGAGTTTGTGCAATCATGGAGAGCGGAAGTGAGGAAGAAGAATATACATTTTGTGCCCATTATATATGTGAATATAACTAAAAATACCATATATTATTATGCAAATGAATATTTTATAAAAATCTGGGGTTCCTTGAAACATTTTGCCCCCAAAACATGGGGGTTTTCATTATGCATCGTGAAATTTGCTCGAAAATATTTGTGCAGTTCACTCAAAGAAGCAAACACTTGAGACTCCAAAGTAGATAATAATAGCAGCTGAAAGGGATACACCATATACCTTCATTATATATTCTGCGACAAGGCTTGTCTGCTTCCCCTCAAGAGCCAATGCCTGAAAAATTAAGTACAAACAGTGTCATGAGACAATCACCAACAAAACAGGTAGTGTGTGTCCAAATAAAGCTGGATGTGATCTACCTTCATGAACACATCAAGGTCCTCATCGGGTTTTATACCTTCATTCTTTTCTCTCCTCAAGAGTTCAACGAGCATATCTACATATTGATTAACATCAAAGCGCAAACTACCAAGGAGGTAAGGAACAACACCAAGGACATTGTGGTGAAATGACCTACCATACTTTATTCCAACACCCTGACAGCGCCCAGCAAACTCTAAGGTTTCTCTGACCGTCATCTCTGAGGCATGCCAGTCTTGCTGACTGACATAAGCAGATGTTCTCTGGGGCACAAATTCATTCAGATGATGGCCGTTGTAAGTGATATTTCCAGACACCTGCAATCCATTGGGTGTTGGTAGTCAGTAAAAATGTATAGTCCTGAATAATGCCGCATGGTTAAAAGGCTTCTTGCACTGATCAGAATAAGCACAGGCCTATAGCACTGAAGTAGTATTTATTTTTCGATAGTATTTCTGAAATGAGAAGGATGAGCGTTTGACCAGAAAACCATTTTCATGCTATTTGAGACACTAGTACTCTTGTCAGCAGGTGATAGATGCAGAGTTGGTTGATTGTATACATATAGAAGAGATTTGCTCATCATCTTTGAGCGGCGAGAATCGAAGAAAAGAAGACGGATTGATGTGATAAGGCACACCTTTAGTCCAGGGCCAAGCCGTCCGGCAAGGGCTAAAAGCAAGGTTGTCTTTCCTGAACTTGGAGGGCCCAATAGCAGTGTCATTCTGCAGCAAGAACCAAGTGTCAAATTTTACAAGGTCGTACAATTTGATCCAGCAGGAAACAAAAAATGTTCTGCATGTGGTGTACCTTGATGGACGAATGATCCCACTAACATCATCCAATATCGGCAACTTCACTCTTCCCCCTCGATAGATCCTCAAATGCCTCAGAAATGCCTTTCAGAAAAATAAAAACAGCAAATAAGCACATCTAGAGCTCATTTGTGAACCCACTATTTACAGCTTTTTACACAACAATTTTACCCAGAGTAAAAAAAAAAAAAAACTAATGTGGTTAAAAATCATGCTACTGTTCAAAACAGCTAGTAGATCATTGCTGCAGAGCTGAGACAAAGGAGGGGAAATTCCAGTGGTGGATTGGTCCAACCTCTGTCATGTTGCAAATGAAGTTTGGGATGGTTGGCAGCGCCCTGCTCCCGACATGCACGTATGCGTCCACTGTCAGATCCTCGTACCTCACTTCGATCTTGGGGAACTCTATCTGCACTCTGCAACCAACAAAAATAAAAAAAAATGGAGAGCAGCACAGATGCTTCAGATCAGCCCATGAGCAAGTTTACCAACACTACAAGCATACAAACAAAATTCTACACCAAAATCCAAACCAACCAGAGGAGACGAGCGATTTACAGATCCTACAAGCCGTAGCTGAAATTGTTTCGTAAAATTACAGCAATTTTTTTTTGTAAAATCACTGCGTTCCAATTGTAGCCTTCCCCGCATGATCTAGGCATTTCATCAGAACGATAGCTTTAGAGTAGGATCTGAACTAGCAAGCGAACAAAACGCAAGACTGGCATGTGGGGCCCATGTGTCAGCCGCTCCCGGCCGCAAAGCTTCCCTGCGTTTTTGGAAACCGAGTACTTCGCCCACAGAAGAACGCGGCGAGCAAAGCGCTTCTAGAAGCTTCCCCCGGTGTGCGTGCGTACCAGTTGGGCCCCACATGTCAGTGTCGAGTGTTGCGCTTCTAGAAGCTTCCACGCGAGCAGAGAGGCAGGGGGAGAGAGAGAGAGAGCAGTGTGGTACTGACGCGTCGAAGCGGGAGCGGATGCGGCGGAAGAAGTCCTCAACGTCGCCGGAGTCGGCGAGGAGGCGATCGACGAGGGCGGTGCGGTCGCCGGGGGAGAGGCCCGCGACGTCGACCTCGCAGAGCGCGTCGTCGCCCTGGACCCGCTCCTCCCCCGGCGCGGGCGACCTGAGCAGGCCCCTCCTCGCGCGCGCCACCGTCGGCAGCCGCTGCAGCGCCGCCCACCGCAGCGCCTCCTGCTCGTCCTCCTCCTCCCTCCACGACCCCGACCTCGCGAACGCCGCCTCCGCCGCCCACATCTCCGCCTCCTCCTCCTCCCCGCAGCAGCAGGTGGTGGTGGTGGTGGTGGTTGCAGCGGAGGAGCGGAGGTGGTGGGGGATTTATGGAGGTTGTACTGTGAAGCTGGCCATGGCCGCAGTGGCAATTGAGGCTGGCTGGATCCATCCATCCACCGACTCCCCCTCGCATTAATGGCGCGAGACGAGACGAGACGAGCTCGCCTTCTCTCTCCTCGCGTCGCCTCTGCTCTTGGTTTGATTTGATTTGATTTTTGTGCCCTAATTCTGTGGGGAATTAGAAATTTAGAATTAAGCGTAGGTGGAGGATGGAGGGAGACGACGCCTTTTGAGTTTAGACCGTTCGGTTTGGCTCTTCTGGGCCACCTTTGCTGCTACCTCGACATGGGCCCCTCCTCTCCTGCCTCCACGTGGCCCAATCGTTGTGCTTCCTTCTATCTCAGAAAAAAGTTTAGTAAATTTCGCAAAACTATCGGTACTCTTAATGTGATGTATCATAAAACTATATATTTAATACTAAATTTACCATAAAACTATAGATTAATTAAGTGGAATATCATAAAAGTATAGATTTAGTAACAAAAGTATCACAAACTACATATTTAATGATAATTTAGTCACAAAACTTGAACACTTATAAGTCCAACATAACATTAGTGCTAAGAATTTAAACCGCAAAATCTATAATTTTATGATAATTTTTTATTAAATTTGTAGTTTTATGATAATTAGCCTTAAACCTATAGTTTTATGTTAAATTTATTGTTAAATCTGTAGTTCTGTGATAATTTGATCAAAGTATTTGTAGTTTTGTGAAATTTACTTAAAAAAAAGTTTATTCTTCGTTTCACCATGCCATAACACGGTGATTTTCTTTTTAGCCATTTTTGAACGCAAGGCTCCACGATTTCTGTATGGTTGGTAGTTTAGATTTCATATGAATGCGTATAAATTATTTGTGTTTTTAGGATGCCTTGGTAGAAGATGTTTTGATTTACAGTGAAATTGGATAGAGTCCCGTGCTTCAAAATAGGGGCGAACCTACCATGGGATGGCAAGGGTCTTAGCTTTGTCCAGTTTACCCTCTCTATTATTTTTTCCTGATCCACAACTGCTTCAAAACACGAGTGATTATTTTCTTGCCGTTGATTATATGTTTGGGAAATTATTTTTCTAGAGCTGGATCAATGAGAGCAGTAGAAACAGGTTGGCACGCCGGCACGACTCACGTGAAGAAGCCAAAACAGGTTGGCAAATGCAGATGATGAACTCTCGGAAATCAGATCCAGGGCTGTGTTTAGTCCGTGTGCCAAAAATTTTTTAAGTATACGGACACACATTTAAAGTATTAAATGTAGACTAATAATAAAACAAATTACAGATTCCGTCTGTAAACTGTGAGACGAATCTATTAAACCTAATTAATCTATCATTAGCAAATATTTACTGTAGCACCACATAGTCAAATCATGACGTAATTAGGCTCAAAATATTCGTCTCGTGATTTACATGCAAACTGTGTAATTGGTTTTTTTCGTCCACATTGAATGCTCCATACATGTGTCTAAACATTTGATGTGACGAAAAAGTTTAAAATTTAAAGAAAAAAATTTGAATCTAAACACGGCCCCAAAAAGATGATGGACAGAAAGAAACAAAGCAAGTAATAACATTCAACGGAGGACATGTAATGAGGGCTGAAAATTGTGAGAACCAGTTCATGAAACCAATAGGGAAATAGTCTTTTCAGTTTCGTACTTTTAATTTATTTTCTAAATTATATGTCTGTAAATTTTAAAAATCTAGAACTATTTAGGCCATGTTCTTTTCTCCAACAACTTTTGGATTAAATTTTGAATACCCGTGGCACGTTTTTCAATCTGCTGAACGGTGTGTTTCGTGCGAAAACTTTCTATACGGAAGTTGTTCTAAAATATCAAATCAATCCGTTTTTCAAGTTTATAATAATTAAAACTTAATTAACCACACATTATACTGTCCCGTTTACGTAAATCACTTAATCTTCATCTTCAGTAGAATCAAACACCACCTTACTGCCTTCCAAGACTTGTAAATACCAGAAACTCCTAGTCCAAGAAGTAGTCCCTCCTACGTACTCTACAGTGGAATGTTGTGTACGCATGCACGCGGTGACAAACTCTGACAGGCTAGCTGGGGGTGGGGCCTGGCCGCACGGCCTTGCCGGAGCCGGCCGGAGGAGTTGTCGCCGCGGCTAATTTGTCGCCGGCCGGCCACCGGTCGATCTGGATTATGGGCCCCACACGGCGGCGTCTTCTACTACCCAGTTGATCAAAGACAGTTATTGGGCTAGAGTGAAAGCTGAAGCTGAAGCTCGGATGAGCGCATTGAATGCACTCCCCAACCGCATTTGCTCGCGCCAATCAATTCGCCACTGTCAACACTGTGTCACTAATCTGGTACTCCTGCTAGTTTAACTGCTGTAATTTTTGAACTAAGATTATAGTCAAACTTTTATAATTCTAGAATAACACATATGAATCTGTCTTTCAAAGTTCTATAATAAAAATAAAAGTAAACATGTATTTATTTATTGTATATATTATAATAGAAAAGTAAGGTCAAATATTTATTTTGAAGACCGAGTCATTTACCAAAACGCCAAGAATTTTGAAACCGGAGAAAGCACTCATTGGTCATCCCTTCGTTTCATACTATAAATTGCTTTAGGTTTTTCAAAATCAAATTCTTAAAATTTATTAAATTTATAGAAAAATATAGTAATATTTAAAGTAATAAATTAATTTTATTAAATCTAACATTATAATTTTTTAGTTGAAAGTATTACTGTATTTATCTATAAATTTAGTCTTTTTTTTCTATAAATTTGATCCAAACCAAAGAAGGCTGATTTAAAAGAAAATCAAAACACTTATAATTAGTATTACTCGTTTCATCCATTGATGATTATAATTACTACTAGTATAACTAATTACAGCCTGGAATAGTGGGAAGTGCTGCATGAGTATAATTGATACTCTATCCTGCTTGCAGTTGCAGCATATGTACCGTATACTGGTGTACCAGTATAAAGTAGTGTATGGTCGTATGGATGTATACAGGAGCCACGCCGTGTTGGTTGCTGTGAGCAGAAGCCATTCCATTATACGACTGGGTGGTCTTTAATAAGCGCCCTATAAAATGTGCACATACGTATATATACATGGTACTCCATTATTGCGCTGAAAATATATACTGAAAATGTATAAAATGTGCACATACGTATGTATGCATGTCTCCTTGCATTCAGATGAGGCCAATACGCAGTACAAATTGGAAATGATCTTGCCAAATTTTACACTAGTACAATTTTACCATGGAATATGAGAGATGCATGCATGTTTGCAATTTCCACAGGCCGTTCGAGAAGAGGTGATCCCTATCCAGCGGTATCACAGCTAGCACAGAACCACGTGTTATAAAAAAAAAAAAAGGTAACAGCGTCTGGATTTTTTATGTTTGATTTTTTAAAAAAACTTATTTTACAAATAAACTCTTGAAAAATAACTTGTTTTAGACTCTTCTCTCGCTGTCAAACACCCTGGCCTGTTTGGTTGGGGTGGTTGGGGGAGTTTTCAGGAGGGATTGAGAGTTTAGATGGATGAGGCTATTAACTGTTTTGTTTGGTTGGGAGACATGAGAATTTTGGTGGAATGGAGATGGGGAATTGAGGAATGAACTCCCTCCTTTTCAATACCTGGGTAGGGGGTGGTAATTGGAAGGGAATTCCTCATTTACTTCGCCTAAACAAATCTCAGCCATCCGTTTTCATTAATGATCTAATCTCAAACTAAACTCCCTATCAATTTCCACCACCTCTACCAAACAAGAGACTGGGATGAAAAATCAAATTCCCATCTTAATCTCACTATCACGGCTTGTTTGGTAACTCGAGGGTAGGGAATTGGGAGTTTACACGAGGGAATTGATGATGAGATTAAAATGGGAATTTAATTTTTAATCCCAGCCATCTTGTTTGGTAGAGGTGATGGAAATTGATAGGGAGTTTAGTTGGAGATTATATCATTAATAAAAACGGATGGTTGAGATTTGCTTAGACAAAGTAAAGGAGGAATTCCCTCCCAATTACCTGCCCCTACCCAGGTATTGAAAAGGTGGGAGTTCCTTCCTCAATTCCTCATCCCCATCCTACCAAAATTCCTATGTCTCCCAACCAAACAAAACACTTAATAGCCTCATCACTCCATACTCCCAATCCCTCCTAAAAACTCCCTCCATCCAAACGGGCCGTCAATTCTCTCGTGTAAACTCCCAATCCCCTTCCCTCAAGTTGCCAAACAAGCTAGTCTTTAGCGGCCAAAACATAAAAAGGTTGGTGCAAAGGAATTATTTATAAATATTTTTTTAAAAGAATAGTCATAATGTAAATATTTGTTCCTATAAATAGATCATCGACATCAAAGACCCTTAAAGCTACGTTCGATTCTCCTGGTTAGGAATTCATTCCCTCCACACAGAAAACAGAGCGGTACATTAGCGCGTGATTAATTAAGTATTAACTAATTGTTTTTTTTTCAAAAATGGATCAATATGATTTTTTAAACAACTTTCGTATAGAAATTTTTTTTAAAAAAAACGTACTAACGTTTAGCAGTTTGAAAAGTGTGCACGCGGAAAAAGAGAGGAGTGAGTCGAGAACCATGCGTACCGAAGTCAGCCTAAGCCTTTAGAATTCTTTTTATAAATAGGAGGCACCAACCTCCTTAGCATCAACTACTTATCTACTAGGAGGAGATAATGTTAGCACTAATGTTATTAGCGCTGAGACATTGGACCTCGATATTGAGGAGGGTCTATTTCTGAAATAAGTTTTTTAAAAAGATCCATTTAAAAAATAAATTTTTTAAAAGAGTTAAAATGTTTTTTTAAAAAAACAGGTAACAGCTTGATCCATCGTAAACCCTGAACTCTGAAACTCCACAATTTTTTTTTATTTCTTTCTTAGAAGTGAGTGCAATCATGCATTCGTGCGTCTGTCCGTCCGCTGCTCCTGCCTGCCGGCTGCCGCTAGCTACCACTTCGCCGATTTCCCCTTCTGCAGCCACTACCTCCAGGCTCCAGATGCGCGGTTTTCCTCGTCGCACCAACAACCATCACACGTCTTATACTTTTTTTTAATGGAAATCACATGTCTTATACTATATTAACTTAATATATGATAGAGAAAGTAGTAGAAATACATGACATACTCTCTCTATCCCAACATAACAAAAAAAAATGTGATATATATTCAGATTTTTTTTAAAAGGACATATATGTTCAGATTTTAGATTCAAGGTAATAGAATAAGTTACATTTTTTAATATGTTTGTTTATTTTAAGAGCGATATCCCTCCATTCCATTCCACCGATCGAGGGCATACGTTGTCTTCGTCGGTGTGTGGTGCTACTGCTGCAGTAGGTTGCCGTACATACTCCTCTGTCCAAAAAAAATTAAACTCTACGAATGAATATGGACACACACTAACACACATGTGTCCAGATTCATCTATAGAGTTTGATTTTTTTTTTGACGAACAGAATACTGTCTGTTCGTCGTCTCTGCTTCGTCAAATCGTCAATGATCATCAGCAAAGCAAGTTAGTAGACGCATCTCTCTCTCTCTCCCTCTCTACTCCATGGCCATGGCCATTGCAGCTGTAGCTTGCATTTGGGACCATTATATATACGAACGCAATGCATTGATTCAACTATGGCCGCTGCGATGCTCACACATGGCCAACACCTCTTCTTGACCTTTGGAGAAGAGAAGCGATTCAACTCAATTCAGGCCAAGTTTTCCAAACTTTTTCTTCAAACTTCCAACTTTTCCATCACATCAAAACTTTTCTACACACACAAACTTCCAATTTTTCCGTTACATTATTCTAATTTTAGTCAAACTTTCATTTCATTTTTAGCTTGCTCGTTGGCATGCTGCAATGCAAAGCGAGATTCAATTGATTTCTTTGTAAAAAAGGTGAGAGCCAGGCATCAATGGCGCCCTAAATGTGCCCAGATCAACAAAACCCAATGCCTACTGTAGCAGTACGTAGTACTGTAGCTTGCAGTGAGCCCCCAAGTAGTACTTGGCTAATATACTCTTGTCCTTCAATTATTTGTTCGTTTGCAATTGCCTTGCCTGGACTTCTCTCTCTGTCTCAATCTTATTACTATAGTTTCTTGGCTTTGAGTTGCATTGGGGCAGCAATGCATGTGACCATTTCTTGGTACTAATCATATACTGTTCATCCTATTTTAGTCCTGAAGAATGACTCTGACGCAAGGCGGCAAGGGACGATATACAGTAGTTACTGTGTCACCCCCTGCAGGTTAGCCTGCATTTCTGGGCAATAGTTTAAGGACACATTAATTTGGATTATAATATGATCCGGTAACTGTTAAACGGCGCATTTTGTGCGAAAACGTTTTATATAGATGTTGTTCTAAGATATCATATAAATCCAATTTTCAAGCTCAATTAATCATACGCTAATAACTTTTACGTGCCCGTACTTAATGTCCATCTTCAGCAAGTTCAAATGGGGCCTTAAACGACGCCGACTATTGGCATTCTTGGAAAACTCTTTTAAAATAAGGATATTGATCAACTTTGTAATATTCAATTCGTTCGTGTATACCTTCGAATAATTGTGTCTGAAACTCAGTTTCAGCAGCATCCATCGACACTTCGGAATGCACCCTAGGTGAGGTTGGTTGGGCTTGATGATTGGTACCAGTAGTGGTTGACTGAACTTGCTACCTGCATCTTCAGAACAAGTGGTACTGAAATGCTATATATGCACCTGCTAGTAAAATATATACAAAAAAAAAATGTGAGCAATTTCACTGCTAGTACATGATAGTAGCAGGTTAGATTAGCAGGTAAAGAGCAGTACTACCCCTTAATCCAGGGACTTTGATGGCAGTACTGCAACTCTGCATTGAATTGCATTTCAATTGTGCAGCATGCAGGGACAAGTGCAGTGCTGCCTCCACCTGCTTTCTTCTGCAATCATTTACTCCCGTATAAGCACTCTCTCTTTCAATGCATTATTGGTCATCTGGCAATGAGATGTGTGTACACATCCTCTCAAAGTCTCCAACACAAAATTAGCATCAGATTTCTTGAACTGTCAGTCTCTGATAGCTCCTCCAGTTGGCATTTGTTGTTGGCAATCACACATTCTGAGTCCCTGATGCTGATGCTGATCTTGTGATCATTGTTGCTTATTGCTTTTCTTATCAACCCCTGCTGAATAGTACTACTTTCTCCATTCCAAAAATATAAGGATTTTTAGGACTTAAATTTATACCACAATATAAACATCCATGTACTTATTCCTATGATTCCCATCATTTCAATGAATCCAAAGCCAATCACAAACTTGAAAAGGGAATACAAGAATTTAGATTCAAAAAAAATAAAATCTGAACTACTGAAGTGAGTAAAAAGAAATCTTTAGACCTAACATTGGAAAGGAGTATTTGCTAAGCAACCTAGAAATCTTTATATTTCGGAATAGATGGATTACTTCTAACCTGCTTTTCTGGTGCATCGTATCAAGCTATTTATATGCTGCTGATACTATGTTTCTTTCAGCCTGAAGATTGCTGTCATTTTCTCTCATGTACTCTCTCTCACTCAATCACGTTTGCAAAGAAAAAAAAGAGAGGCATTTGATGCACCGCTAGTGCACATCATTTTCATGGATCTCTTTACATAAAAAGAGGAGGAAAAGGAGGAAAAATATTTGCTTTTTTCAGAGAACGGCGTTTTAATGTGAGCCAATCACATGTCGCTGCTGTGATGATGGATCGATCACTGTACGATGAAAAGGACACAGGTTGGAGGAGAAAAGAGATGAGAAGTATGTGGACAGCAAAAAAAAGACAACATGCAGTGACTGAAAAACTATTCCAAGATCCGAAGCGCGTGTTCTTTTTAGCTTATTCATAAAATTATTTAAACGGATTGTTCTACTCTATTGCTTAAATCACTCGTTGTAATGTAAGCTATTAGTAAAGCTTATTTCTTAAAATATTTAATTTATTCCTATAATCAAATCAATAATCCACGAAAACAACTCTAAATTTACAATCACTGGTTTGGCAGCAATTGGAGTTTTACAGGAACTGGAGGTGATAGTGCTTGAGGAACTAAAATCATGGTTGTATGCAATGTCTGATTTTGGCTATACATTCACTTTGGATGTAAATGCCGGTTTAATATAAACCATTATATAAAAAAAATGCAATGTCTGATTCTGCACGAGCACATTTCTTCAGAAATTGAAGTGCTAACAAGTTCAAGAAACATATTTTTTTCAGTTTTTGAGCTTCGAGAAATGATCCGAACCGAAGAAATAAATAAAAAAGCTGAAATAAAAGCACATCATGAACACTTATTGTTGCTATTATATCTTACTATATCTTACTTGTGTACAGCTGCTGTCCTGATTGTAGGGAAAGAGGTTATCAAGCAACAGTAAGTACTAAACATGAATACCCCTTTATGACAATGGTATTCCACAGGGTGGATGAGTCTTTTTTTTTTCCCTCTACTCAACCCACCAAATCAAATTTCCACTAGGAAATCCAATGTGACAAAAGTTCTCTGAAATAAAAGCTTCAGCATTTTCTAACAACCATGTTGTAATCTTGAAATTTTGGCTCTTTTCTTCTCTTGAACTAATCCCAGAATTATTATGTAACTGAAAATTTTCACTTTTGTGATTTGTATGTCATGTATTTCTTGCATCCATTGGGCTGTCACTGTACCATTCCCTCAGTCACAAGTTCTTGCAAGCCGCGCCTTAACCTCTCAGCAGCAAGCCTTGTATCCGATTCTTTCAACCCTCCGAAAGAAACCCGGATATATCCGGGACCTCCACTGGCGCTCCCGGGGATCACAGCCACACCATGCTTGTTTGCAAGCCATCTGACAACTTCAAAATCATCTGAGCATTTCTCGGGTAGTTTTGCCCAGAGGTAAATGGCACCCTCACCACCCTTGACAGAGTCCTTGCCAAGCGGAGACATCGCTTCCATGAGCAATTCACGGTTTTTCACTAGATCTCTCACCCTTTCTCTGATCCATTCTGGACCGGCCTCTAATGCGTAGAGCGCCAGGCGCTGCCCGATGATGGAAGCACAGATAGGTATGTTATCTTGCACTTTGAGCAGCTGTGCATGAAGACCGTCAGCTTCGTTTGGGTGGGCAATCTGCAGCAGTCAGCTCATCAGTTCTTGTAAGACTCACTGATCAACACAGATTGTGCAGCCACTAAGTTACTTATACTGCATTGCTATGGTGATAATTTAAGGGAATGCCCTGGTAAAAGATTCAAGTGGATGCGGGAAATTCATGAAACTGAAAGAACTCAATATTGACTCTTACATCAGCATTTTCAAGCCTAAGCAGAGGATGAAAGAAAGAGAGAGAGAGGCAAACTTACGTATCCTACACGCCAGCCCATCATTCCGTAAGCCTTCGAGAATGAGAAGAGGTTGACAATGTGATTACCCTCTAAGCAATAGTGCTCCATTCCATCATACATAAAGTACCTGCAGACCACCCACCAATTTTGCAAGCAAGTTCAACATCATAGTTATACAGAATCCAAAATAGCCCCATATGTAGAATTATTTTACAGAAAGTAAAAGGTCAGTCACCTTTTATGGAAAAGAATTCTTCCGAGAAAATGTTTTCTTGAATTTCAGTATTCGTGCAAACATTTTGAATACAGATTATCTAAAAATCAATGTGATGATAATTGAAAGTTTCCAAATTATACTTTTATCATATACAAGATTTACACATGTCAAATTCGGTGGTGTATTAACATTGGGAAGTCCATCAAGCTTATATTCGAAAAGGACCCATAGCATCCTTTTAACATCAACATCAGGGTAAGGAAATGGCAAAAACTAATATCAATTTCCATTACTCAACTACAGAGCCAGACAAGAAAAGGTAAACATGATCTGAAATATAGAGCAAGGGTAGATTAGCAAGAGATCAAATATTTCTGATTTGATCAAAGAACTAACAACAGATATATTCTTCCCAATGCCGCACAGCGGATGCTAGGCTGCTGAAAGCAAGACTTTTCTTGAGGGAAGAGTCTAATCAGTGATTCAATTTAGGCTCTTGTCAGTGAGTCTTCCACTCTGCCTGTAAGTGACTGGAGGGTTTATTTTGGGCATCACTGAAATTGAGGAACTGAAATGGGACCTTCAAAAGAAAACGAGTTGTTCCATGTGTCCAATTCTAGTGTTGAGAAGAAATGGAAGATTTTCCCTACTTGAATAAGCTGAGCATGTGAAGATAACTACATTTGGCAAACCCTTACTGGCGGGTGGTTTGCAGATACTTTTTGAAAGAGATACCACATTCTTGAAGTCCTATTTATTTAATCTATCAGAGAGGGCGTCATCCAGGACTCAACTTCAAGAAGTCAAGCACAGTTGCTCAACTGCTTATGGTGAACTGTCCTTTTAAACTACTACTTAAGGTGATCATGTCCATGTGTAGTTCATTCTTTCGTAGTGCCTCGTCTTTACAATTGCTTTAAGTAATATCAATTTCTGAAGGGACTGAGGAGCTTTATCAACAACAGAAAGAAAAGAAGCACCAAAATGACGTTGCAGTTGAGCAATAATCAGTAATTGAGTACTAACTTACTCATAGGTATTGTCAACTACAAGCCATGCACCAGCATTTCTGCACAGTTCTGAAATTCTCTGGAACAATGGTGCAATATTAAGAAATAATTAAAGTCACCTCGAATGCAAGTGTGCGTGAACTGTGAATGAGAGAGACAGGTTACCTCGAGCATCGGCTTCGGAATGAAAGCTCCAGAGGGGTTTCCAGGATTTACAACACTAACAAGTTTAGGGATAGGGTTGTTTTCTTGCAGAACCTTCTCCAACCAATCTGCATTTTATTAAACAAATATAAATTGTACTACCAGAATGAACTATTCTTTTACAGTCCTGAAGTGAACCAAATCGAATGATCAAAAACCATATAGCTCTCAATTGAACTGAGAGAAAATGTATCAAGTGATAGAACTTATCAACTTACAAAGTGGAAGATCTCAGAAGCGGAAAAAAAGTGGCAACTAGTTTATAATTGACTGTTGATAATAGACATCTAACCAATTTCTCCAACAAAAAGAAAAAGGGAAGAACTATCTTACCGACATCAGGATGAAGAGTCTCAGGATTGCTTGCACCAACTAATATGTCAGTAACTCCTGTCATCTGGAATGACATGTAGGAATTGAAGTAATATGGTGCAAACATGACAACTGCATCCCCAGCATCACAAAGGGTGAGGACCACATTTACAAAGGCCTGCCAAAATTTGATGGAAGACATCACTTTATTTGACTTTTATTTGGCTAACCTAGTTGGTAAATAAGGTTTAGGTGAAGCAGTCATACAGAAAAGTAAGAAAGCATCTCATAGAACTGAAGAAGAAAAACAAATTGGCATCCTATAGTCTAGCTAAACAAGGCAAAATACACAGAGGAAAACCGGAATAAGATGACAAAGCTGTAATAAATCAGGTGGAAACTGGAAAGCACGTGCATTACCTGATTTGCACCAGAGGTAACCATAATTGACGACTTGGTTAGCTTATTCTCTCTGCGCAGCTGCAAAATGTATGCTAAAAATTTCAGGAAGAAAATAGAGGGAAGGCAACGAACATGTTTATAATAATTACCATTCATATTATTAGTTTTTCAATAAAATATTATCGCAGTAAGAGAAATCAGTGAATATAACACCCATCTCTACATGAGGGGGCATCGGTAGTACCAAGGGCAATGTCTCAGAACTGTGCTACTGCACTGTTACATGGTAGCATTGAACTATTATAGCTCTCAACAGAGCTTTAGCTTCCCTCCCCCCCAAGCCCCCACAGAAGCTGAGAGATACTTTCTGAAACTTTCTCGTTGATAAAATTTTGTAAGGATACCATGTGATTCCTGATATTAGGCCATTCCCAACCCAATGACTAGGATAGTGTCCATAGCATTAAATAAGCTGTCACATAGGATGAAAATTGATGTGGCAAGTGAATAAATGAGAAAAGAGAAGGAAACTATGTCTTGCATGAGACATGGTTTCTACACAACATCCAAGACATTATGTGAGATAAGTAGCATTAAATTTAAGTATGAAATAGTAGTGTTTGCATTGGAAGAGTAGTGTCTAGTACTAGTTTCTTGATGATGTGGAGTTTATGGAAACTATGTCTAGTGTTTTGGGTTGGGAATGGCCTTACTCTCACTCTCTCAGTATCGAGGTAAAAAAAATTCCAGAATCAATTTCTCACATGACAAAGGCTTAGTAGTAGGCACACAGGTTCCTTTGTCTCACATGATAAAGGCTTAGCAGTAGGCAACCAAGTGCATTTGTCTCACATGGTAATTGCTTTGTGATAACTGGGAAGGCTTGATAACATGGGCCATGGACACCATTATCTAACAAATCCCAATTGAAAAATTACCTTCTCGAGAAGTGCTTCTCGGAGTTCAGGAAGACCATCATCAGAGCCATATTTACTGATTGATGGTTCCCATACAATTTCTTTAATCTTATTCATAGCTGCCTCAGGAGGCTGCCAATAAACAACTCCCTGCATCCAAGATTTACATTAGTTTAAAAGAAAGCAAATAATTTCCAGTAAATATCACATGTTCTGTTGGCAGTAATAGGAGGCCAGCACACACACCACTGCCACTAATATATATATTTGGATATCTTATTTGGCTAGCATAAGCAGTTAAACGCCATTTTCAGGAACTAAGCAGGAATACAACCATTTTAGTTTCCAAATTCCATGCTTGATAAATAGTTGTGTTATACAAAGCACAATATGTTATCAGATGTACTAAACTCTCCTGATTCACCTTACAACGTGAACAGTTTACTGAGACAATTGACCCAAACAGTAAAGGAACAATACAAATGATCATTTCACTAATCCATTTCGAACACTCTTCCCAATCAAATGCAAACATCAAAATGCCTGTGACCAAGTACCAACAACAACACAAACTCATTGGTACTCTCAAGAAAACACACACACACACACACACACAATCATTGGACAGATAACCGAAAGAAATTGCGATCCGATACCTGCGCAAGCGACATCACATCCTTGTTCCCTCGAAGCAATTCCTGCATCTGAAAAAAGAGCACAAGGCACAAGAGAAATAGAACTCATCAATCAAGACCAAAGAAATCAGAAGGGAAAGATGCGATTTCGACGAGGCAGGGAGCTTCTTCTCCATCACCTTGACCATGACCGGCGCTTCCGTCTCCACGGCCCTCCTCGCCAGCCTCCCGAAGCTACCCATCTCACCTCCTCCTCCTCCTCTTCCTCACCCCTCCAAGAACAAGAACTGGAGAAGTTGGATACGATGTTAGGGTCAGAGATCCAAGAAGACCAAAGAACAGCGCAGCGGCGAGCCCAAGAAGCAGTATAAGGAAGAAGAGGAGAGAAGAGAAGAGAAGAGGAGAGGTTGGGGTTAAAGAATTCGGAGACAACAACCTCTGAACTTCTCGAGTCAGTCACCAACTGATTCCCCCCAAGGACTCACCAACCCCAACATCTAAACAAGACAGAGGAAGAAATGAAAAAACAAAAACTGAAAAAAAAAATCGCTGCTGATCTAGTATCTACGGAGTATCTATCTATCTATCTATCACTCTTTTATTCCGATTTTTCTGTCTCTTTTCCTGATCTTTTTGGCTTACGTTTGCGGAGGGTGCGCCGCGAAGTTGGAGGATAAGCATGAGACAGAAAAAAAAAGATCAAAAAGGGCTTGACCAACAAATAAAAAGAGAAACTTTATTATGGTGAGAGGACGAAAAGAATTCGTTTTTAACCCCACCGCTATCATTCTGCAACGAATTTCGTCAAAATTACTGCCAACCTGCCAACTGAATAACTGATGGCCGAGAGATTCCAGGACAGAGAGCACAATATTGCGTCTGATGATCTGACAGAGAGCACAATATTGATGCGGTATTCGTGGTGACCGAATTAAATTCGTTGTCAAAAAATAAATAAAATAAATATTTCGTCTTAAAATGGGATTCGTAAATGAAGTTTACTACTCCCTCCATTTCACAATGTAAGTTATTCTAACATTTTCCATATTCATAAACATCAATATAAATATTGAAAATGCTAGAATGATTTACATTGGGAAACGGAGGGAGTAGAAACAGTCCATCTATTATTCTGGTCTCACCGCATTTTGCTCTTCCCAAGCTGAAACCTTTTGGGCTTTCTGCTCAAAAGCGAGGCCGAACCTGAACCTGAAGATAGTATAGTAGATGAGAACGTTTCAGATGAGAAGAGGATTTTGTAATCCACAGCTATAAACAAAAATTGGCTCGGCTAACTAGGGATGACACGGCGTCACCTCGGATATCTTTGGATCGCTCGCGCTGCGGGACCTCAGCCTCGTGCGAATCTAGGGCTCTACGACGATAAGGAGTTCAAAAAAAAAAAAAGACGATGAGGAGGAGTGAAGGCAGATGAGCAGGACTGCAGGAGCACTTGTTGGCTTGTTGCCCGCGGCTGCATGTCCCTGTGTTCAGACTTCCGAGTTCACATTCATCATTTCGCTATGCTTATGGACTAAAATTTAAATTTATAACTTTAATTTTAGAGTTTATGTTTATAAATTAAAATTTGAATTTATAAGATTTTCTAGCATTTGTTTTTAATAGTTAAGAACACATATATAAAAGTTTTATTCATAAATTATATTTTATTTACAAATATACCGTTTCTTTTTTTTTCTTTGAATCTGCCAAACGTTGACACTGAACGATACTCCAGGTTTGATGATCCACTTGAGCTTTGGGGCTAATTTGATTTCAAGACAATTTGGTATTAGTGTCGGTGAAATTTGACATCAAACCAAACATTCATACGACACTACTGAAATTATCAAAAATTAATAGATTCAACCAGAAAAAATATTTTGTTTAGATTTAGACTTTTCGGTTCTTAACCTGACTTATAATTAGTCTAAACAACAAAGCCCTAAGCAGTAAGCACCACAAATGTCCGCTTTCCAACTGCTATGGCGTATACCACAAAACCCGCCTTCACGTCTCCTACCCTAGCACTCTCCCAGACCTCGCCGGAGAACACTTCGCCCCCCGACTGCGATGGCGGCGGCGGCGGAAACGCCGGGGTCGTCGGCCTCCCCTCATCAGGAGAGGCTCCTTCAATCCCTCTCCGCCCGCGGGTGGTGCTTCCGTGACCCCAGCAACGAGATCATCCAGGAGCTACTCCACGCCTCCCCCTCGCCGTCGCCGGAGGCCGTGGAGACCGAGCTCGTCGACGTGGACCTGAGGCTCTTCGGCGGCAAGTCGCTCCCTGACCGCGCCGCCGCCGCCGCCACGGGGAGGCGGCTTTCCTACCTCCATGGCCCCATCGTCCTGCAGGTTCCGATGACACCCCTCTTTTGTTTCGATATTAGCTCAGTAATTCTAATTAATTTTATTCCTGGTAAAAAAAATAAGGGAAAGAAATGCCTCATTTAGGAACAGTTCTTAGTCTGCTATTGATTCTGTGGCTGGGGATTGTATCCAGATTGTGGAAGCGGCCAGAGTTTGTAGCCGAGTAGACTGACGAAAAGATGTTCTTGGCTGTTCTTGTATGGATATGTGTCAGGCCTTTGTGAAACGATGGTGTTCTTGGCTGGACATAAGGTTGAGAATTTGTGTCTGGATGCTAGGGAATGGCCTTACTTAAGATCGTTTCAATCATGTGGCTGGGGCTTGCGTTGTATCATTCTCAGTTTGTGGATGGGTCGGGTTTTGTATCCGAGCAGATGAAAAAGATGTTCTTGGCTGTTCCAGGGTGGCTATCTGAACGTCCTCTGTGGAACAATGATGTCTAGTTGTCTATCTCAATGGTGAAACATGGGCTTGTCTTTCCTGATCATGATTGAACCTACATTCATCTAGTGTTTGTGGAGCTGAACTGTTGTCCTTGTGTTTTGGATTATTTTTTTTACTGTTTGATCCCTGCTTAATGCAAACTTGTTTGCAGGTAGTATCAGTAAGAGATATATATAGAAGCATCATTGATGTGTCCTTTAAGAACCCACAGCAACACCGCCTTCTGCGCTTTGTTCTGACTGATGGAATTTCTGAAGCAGTAGCGATAGAGTTTTTCCCAATCCCGTTTATCATTGAAGATATTGCTCCAGGTACTAAGGTTAGTCCACCATGTTCTTGATCTAGGTTCTAGATGTGCACTGATATTTGTCATTCTGCTTTATTTTAGGTTAGAGGACATAGTCAGAGTCTCTGCACATAGTTTCATCTTTGTCTGAATTTCATCTTAGGCTCCTAACTAGTTCAGTATTGAGTTCCCATGCCACCGGAACTAGATAAATAGAAGGAGAGATGCTCAGATAGCTCATTGATCAATGGTGTGTTTCTATTCCACACATCCCACATGAATAATGTTTGGAAAACAAAATGCAAGAATGCTCCTTGATAACATTGAATCTGAAATCCTCCTTAGTAAATGCTGCATGAGGTTTGTGTAAGAGCTACCTGTAGAGATGGTGTATTTATATTGCATCATCAGGATGGGGTTGGGAGATAGCATTCCTAATTCCCACTGTTTGTCTGTCTGTCTCTGTCCTACAGTCTATTGAGTTTCATCCTTAATCATTGCTTATGAGCAAACAGCACCATAGTTTTGATACAGAAAGCTTATGAGCAAACAGCACCATAGTTTTGATACAGAACAGTAGAATATTTTCTTAGTGATTATTTACACAATATATACCTTGTCAAATAAACAATATTGAAATCCGTGATTCAGACCTAAATGCTTTTGCTATTTACTGACTGTTTTACATTGTCATGTATTTTCTCCTTCTTTACGACTCATGTAGATTTGTCTTGAGAACAAGATTCCAATACATAACGGCATATTGTGCTTAAGTGCGAAGAATATAAGTATCATGGGGGGAGTTGTCCAATCATTGTATGAAGAGTGGCAGATGAACCAGAAATTCTCAGGGTTATCTCGTCCATCCTTGAGGTTGTCTCAAAATGATGATGGAGTTGGACCTCCACCATTTGAGAAGTTAGATGTTGAAGCACGTCCTAGTAGGACATCCCGTTCTCAAACCTATTCTGGTAATTGTTCTGTCCTCTCTCTCTCTCTCTCTCTCTCTCTCTCTCACACACACACACACACACACACACACCCCTTACCCTTAGTTATGTCCACTGTAAAGTTGGCATTTATGCGTGGCAGTTGTTATATATATAAAGGTACCAAGGGTTTGAATTCGATTCTCCTGGTGAAATCTATATGCATGAATTAAGATGTTCAGAATTATTTCCTCTAAACGAGGGTGTTCCTTTTGGGTGCAATATGGGTGATTATCAGTTGTGTTACTCACTAGTAAGATTTTCCCTGTGTTGGAATCTGACTGGAGATTATTGTCAAGTCCTGCAAAATTAAACAAATAACATTATTTGGATAAAAAATACTCTTTATTCTGAAAAACATGGAGCTGAACTGCACTTTTGCATGACTTTAGTTGGAAAACCTGATCTGCATCTGGTTATTATGCTGACAATATATTTGGATTAGCAAGTGAATGTGTTTTTGACATACAAATTACTTCATTTTTTTGTGTATATATGGAGTTCATATTGCTTGTTTCCGTGACTTGTGGTCCACTTGGACTCCTTTCTTATGTCATAGCAGATAATAAGGCTAGGAAACCGGAAGTCGGTCGTCAGAATGTGTCAGTTAGTTCCAGTGGCAAACCAGTCAATGAGAGTTCAAGTGATGAGAACAAAGAGTCTGCAGTTGAACCCAAACAATCTATTTCAGATGGCAGACCAAAAGAGGGTTGGCTTCCATTCAAAATATTTATATATATAGTATATTGGTGGCAGTTGGTTACAAACCTTTTGCTTTGGCGTTGCAGTCAGTGAAGCTATTCCTGTTCAAAACCAAGCCGCTGCACAGAAGCTTCTGCAGAAAATGACCCAGGCTGTGCCCGAAGACAGATATGGTCGGGGCCATAGATTCAAGGGTAAAGGCAGGCAAGAAGATACTCCAGTATTTACCCTCGATGAATGGGAGAAGCGAAAATCCGCTGGTTTGAAGTCCACAGCACAAAGCTACATCGACGATACCAGCCGAGACGAGGAGCTGGCAAGGCAGCTCCAGGAGCAACTAGATCTTGAAGACTCCTATGTCGGTTCAACTTCCCTGATCAGAACCCCTTTGTGTTTCAAAACTTCCATTACCGCCATTCCAAGAATGTTGATTCCCATGGCATTGTGCTATTTTGCAGGGAGTGCCAGAGAGTTCAGACGCAGATCGTGTGCGGATGAGCATGTTCAGCTTCAGCGGTCCTGAAGAAACGGGAGGCGGGAGAAGAGATTTTCGAGGGCAAGGACGGGGGAGAGCAAGGGGCCGAGGACGAGGGCGAGGCAGGGGAAGATTTTAGCCCAATCCAAACATCCAATGGCAGTGGCAATAGCAGTTGTGGTAGACCAAGTCATGTTCTTTCCTCTGGTTCCCTTCAGATGATGCTTAGCTAAAAGCTAATGTCTCAATTCAGAAACAACATGTACTGTACACTATCCTGGATAGATTTTTAGTTTTTTGTTCACAGATGCATGGAATCAGCATATGATTAGGCCCTTTTTTGACATAGCTATGGATTCTTTTTTTTTTTTGAGCTTGGTATTCCTAACTCCACAAATTTATAGATCTAGACCTGTGATCTCGTTGATAACATTTGGATAAATCATTTTGTTCCTATTTTAGATGAAATTTAAAATTTTAAAACAATATAATTTAATATACAAACTTCAAATGTACCATAAATATGAGATCTAGAGCCCTGCCAAACGCAACCTTACATTTTTCCTTTTTTGAAATTCAGAACATTATTAGTGTTTTTTTAATAAGAATATGATTTAGAATTACCAGACTATCTTACTATCAGGATTGGGATTTGCCCAACACAACCTTATTTCTTCTTTATTATTTTTTTTTGAAATTCTGAACATTATTAGTGTTTTTTTAAGCAGAATATAATCTAGAATTACAAGACTATCACCTCTAAAAAAAAAAAGAATTACAAGACTATCTTACCATCAGGATTGGGATTCTGCCCCGACCTGGACCGTTGGATGGGTGCACGAAAAATGTTTGTACGGCTGTGATGCGTCCTCAGGAGATGAACGGGTAGGATCAGGCCCATCGATTCGATGCAACACGCTTACAAATACAAGTCTCTCGCGACTCGCGTGAGAGAAAAGCATCAAGCTTTCGTCAGATCTCACGCTTATTTCTTCTCTCCTACCTCCGCTTCACCTTCACCTGCGCGATTCCGGCGAGCCCACCGCCGCCGGCTCGCCTGCGATCCTCCCGAAGCATCTGGTCGGCCGCCAATTTCTACACCGGAGCACGCGCCTTCGCCTCGAGGCGGAAAAAGGCTTCGTATCTTTTGCGGGCGTCAGTAGTAGTAGTAGCGTGTGTCGGCTGCACTGGCTTGGAGTTGGAGGAGGAGAGGAGGAGATCCATATCTGTTCCGTTCGCGAGTGGTTTGATCGATTCCTTTTTGGTGTTCTTCGCTGCTGTGCGCGATCCGGTTTGGTGAGGTGGAGGTCGCCGGCAATGGATCACGGCGGCGGAGGAGGCGGAGGAGTTTGGATCCGGGCGGCGGTGGCGGTGGCGGCGGGCGGCGCCATCGCGGCGCGCGCGGTGCGGCGCAAGTCCGTCGACTCCACCGCGGTGTTCGTCGGTGTTCCGGCCATGGTGGCCCACACCGTCGCTGGGTACAGGTGAAAGGGCGGCTAATTTCTCTTTTTTTAAAAAAAATATTATTGATAAAAAAATCCTGTTTCTGATGTGATTTTTTTGAGACGAATCATCATCGTAGGTTCGCGGGGATGCTGCTGGTGTTCTTCTTCACGGCGTCGCGGATGACGAGGGTCGGCGAGAAGAGGAAGCGCGCGCTTGATCCCGACTTCAAGGAAGGAGGGCAGCGCAACTGGTGAGTAAGAAGATGGTCTCTGTTCTTCTTCTTCTTCTTTTCTTGTTCCGATGGTGACCAAGAAAAATAGAGAATGATGTGAAATCTGAAATTAATATCGTAGAGATCAGAGAGGCCTCGGACATGTTTGAGATTGCGCTGTGGCTTTTGGTATAATTGGCAGGTTTACATTCAGAGTGGAAGCTTCAGATTTTGGTTCTGATTGTAGTAGAGTAGGGGAATGTGGTAAATCTCTAGAAAGGCAAAATAGCTATCTGGTAGAACATATATGCGATTTATTTGTGCAACAAGGGAATTGAGGGCCTCATAGTGCTGCTATATGATAAAAAGTTGGGGTTCGTTGAGTTAGATTTAAGTGATTCATGTGATGTTTCTGTAGTGTGTACAGCTACCATGTTCGCTGGCTCGGTATAGTTTAAATTGTGAAAAATAAAAATGAGCTCGATTTGATGATGAAGTATGTAGTTTGACAACATTTGAAACTGTTTAAACTGTTCAAATTGTCCTTATTAACTTGAGGTATGCCTACTTCCTTTCAAGATTCAACTCGGAACGCAATCCCATTTTGCATGAAGTTTGTCTTGTTGTATTTTCTCCCAAATTTGTCCAAGAGGCATTTTTCAAAGGAAAAAGAATCACCTATTTAAAAGGGATCCAAAGTTTAAGGACTGTTGTCACCGTTATTGAGATGAATAAGATGCCTTTCAGTTTCAGAAAGTACCCTTCTGAATCTTTCTAATGCAGGTGCACACCACTCTTATTGGCAGGAAGCAAGTTTTGTCAAACAGTGGCATTGCAAGTGTCTTGGTAGTTTTGATAGCACTTGTCACAGGAGGGAGCGATAGGTGCTTGGATACGAGAGAATCTAGTCTTGTAACTGCCCTCATTGGTGGTGTTATTGGACATTATGCTTGCTGCAATGGTGATACATGGTCTTCTGAGCTCGGCATTCTCAGCAAAGCGGAACCACGAATTATCACAACATTCAAGGTAAACATTGCATTTTCCTCTTTTACCAATTAGAGAAATATCAGTACATATAATCACTGTTGCTTTTGACATGGAACTTCACCAGAGAGTACGGAAGGGTACCAATGGCGGGGTAACCATTGATGGACTTCTCGCAGCAGCGGCTGCTGGATTCTCGATTGGGCTTACATTTGTGCTACTAGGATTCTTAACCACTCAGTGTTCTTCTGATGTATTCTGGAGGCAGCTGCTGGTTATACCCTTAGCTACAGCAGCTGGCCTATGTGGAAGTCTGATCGATTCGTTGCTGGGCGCAACACTCCAGTACAGTGGGTACTGTAGTCTTCGTAAAAAGGTATAGTGCTTTCTGCAATTGATGTTATTAGATGTCTATATACCCTAGTTGCCTTTGAATCAGAAGTTGATTTTTTCTTTTTATTGCTTCTGAATTTTGTTTATGCAGGTGGTTGGAGTAGACGGTCCGACGGTCACCAGGATTTCAGGACGGAATATACTGGACAACAATGGTGTCAATGTAGTTTCTGTGTTCTTGACTACTCTGATCACTGCATTGGCGTGCGTATACATCTTCTGAGGTCTTAGTTGTGTAGAGTAGTGGTAGAGGCTGTAGCAACACATCACAGGTTCTCATACAATACAACTGATGAAATTCAGACAGAAAATCTTATGACAGTTGCTTCTTTCTGGGCATTCCTAACAATAGTTGCAACTGTTGTTTTAGCAATTTTTCACACAGAATCCAATTTTTGTATGGATAGATTCAGCTCTAGTGATCTTAATACAGATGTCGCATTGAATAGAGAAATCTTTCTTTGTATCAGAAATGTGTGCGCTTTGTCATGAACATCCCATTTGTACAATATACGTTATCCCATTGTTATATTAGTTGGATGCTTGTTACGGTCTGATTACTAATTTTATCTCGGCAGGCAGCTTAAATATATTTATTCATTTTATAGATGGGAGCACAACTAAAAAGATCAAATCTTGCTGATACCTACCAAATTTTCAGAAAGTTTCATCTACCATGATATTGTCACCAGTACACATACAACAACAAACTATGGTTTGAAATCGGAAAAATAAATTCCTGCATTTCAAACGGCATATTATATCTTTTATTCCTGACTATATATGATATATCATCATCATTATTTTGACTGCTGAAATGAGATAAGGAGATCAGCAGCAGCAGAGGCATTCGAGGCAGCACTCGCAGGTCTCGTAGCAGCAGAAGCAGCAGCAGAGGGTGAACAGGCTGCAACAAAAAGGGAAAGAGATCACAGGTAAACAGAGGAAAAAAGGTGTCAAATGGTGAAGAAGCCCTCTTGATCAGGGCAAAATCTCACATGATCTTTGGTTTTCTTGGACATGAAAATGACCACTAACTACTTTAACTCACCCATCTCTGAATCTAGTAGGACTTAAAGAGTGTGTTCAATGCTCACATGATGCAGAAATCAGCTTGTCTGAAGAAACTAGATGAACTATCTGATGATTTGAGAAATGTTGAACAGTGCATCCAAGATGAACAAACATGTCCTAATTTCTACTTTGAAAAATACCTTAGATCACATCCTAATCTAGAGAATATAACCTAGTTTAGATGACATCCAAATTAATAAGCAACATAAAATAGCATCAACAGCTGCTCTGAAAGATTAGAAGAGCATGACAGAAGAAGAGGATCACCATGCATAGAGGCAGCCTTTGTCCTCATGGCGCTTCTTGACATGGTCGGAGTAGGACATCTCCTGCGCCGCCGGAGGGTTGTACATCGCCGCCCGTGCCGCGGCCGCCGGAGACGAAGACGACGACGCAGAAGAGGAGGAAGAAACCAGCAAGGGGGATAGATAGACAGAAGGCACTAACAGAGCATGGGTCACATGATGCCCAGCTTGAGGCTTCCTTTTATAAGGAAACTCAGCTCAGGTCTGAACTGAAAACATATCACTTGGAAACACGTCAAACTGCGACCTTCCCTAGTAGACATGAACACTGGTAGATAACTCCACTGATGAATCTCTGTTTGGAACGCTGGAATTTCTTCAAATCCTTTCAAAAACTATACTCTTATTATGTCTTTAAATATATGACGATATTGATTTGTAGATAATGACGTTTGACAATTCATTTTGTTTAAAAATTTAGCATAAAATGTAAAATATAAGTTATGCTTAAAGTGCATTTGATAATAGAAAAAGTAACAATAAAATAAATAGTACTTATATAGATGAATGATCAAATATTATTTCTTAAGTTAACAATTAAAACCGGTAGTGCTATTTTTTTGTGAAACTCAAGCTGTCAAAATGGCCACGGATTAACCTCACAATTAAGGGCCAATAATTGCGGCCACTAGGCAGGTAATCGAGATTCGAGCAGTTTATCCACCTAAGCATAATTGTGGGTGCTAAATATTTATTTAACAGCGTCTGGTACACACTTGTCAAGGAATTCTTACTTGAATTCCAGCAGCGTGGTATCCATACTCAAGGAGACAGGACGACTGAATCCGTGCTTTGAATAACACAATATGTAGTGCACATTTGTAACCAGATGTATCAATCCGTTAGGCTGCTAATGTACAGCATTCAAGTGTAGGATTATAAACCATTTCCAATCTTAAAAAAGTTCAAGTGTAGGCGCATCAGAGATGGGCCTAGATAATTTCCAGAAGATTATGTATGTGTTAGTTTGACGTCAGGGAGTATACTTGTCCTTGCCATCATTTTCTTCTATTATTTGTTTTAGGTTTGATTTGAGCAACAAATCTTGTTTTGTCAATGTTTCAGTTAGTCCTCTTTTGAAGAGATGCTTCTGATGTGGTTTAGCAAAGAAAAGTACTTGAAAAGACCAGGCAGATAACCTACAACAAATGTTGAAAGAGATGTTTTTTATTTCTTCTGAAATCTCAGCTACTCTTGTTTTCTTCTCCATAGAATCCATCCAGATATAGTCCATTGAACAGAAATAACAAATCAATTTGTTTAAGCTGTTCCCGAAGCCCTTTTTGTTTCTATACAAGTGCATCTGATATTATTACACTGTAGCTAAAAATGTGCCTGTTAAAAATAGACAGAAGTTCTTAGCCACAAAGAACGGCTGCAAACTTGTCATTTCTCTCACACAAAAATCATTGTTGTCCACACTTTGACAGATCACTCACTCAGGATGAACCAATCAAAGATTTTGCCAAGAAAGCAATGCCCATTACTCGAGAATACACCACAAAAAAAGAAGAAAAAATCAAGTGTCATTTTGTCCTCAAACCATCAACTATTAATTACAGACTTTGACATGGGGGGGCCTTACGAAGGTAACAAAATGCCTTCTGTATAGTCCCAGGAGAAGCAAGCAACTTCATCATCATCTAGCTAGCTAACAAATAAGTGGAAATGGAGTATATTTGATCCACATGTCATGTCACAGTGGGAGCTACCAGAGGAGTTGATGAAGGGGGTGAAGGAAAGCTTGAGTCAGTAGTGGTGATCACTGGATGTGGATGGCATGCCGCAGCGGCATTCCGCTCCAGCTGCTCCCACATCAGCCTTCGCCGCTCCTCGGTCGCGGCTCGCTTCTCTTCTTCCGCTTGGAAGTTGTTCTGGCAGGCCAGGAGCAATCTCTCGTCCATGTCCAAGAACATTTTCTTGACATTCAGGGTAACATTGAGGACCGACTGATTCCAGTGCCAACGGGTGTTCCTCTCCAGAGCTGGATATATGATCGGTAGGATCACCTGACGATTTTGGGAGATCATATCGAACAAGTGCTCGTTGTTCCACAAGAATAAGGCTCTCTCAGCAACCTGCCCATAATTAAAATCAGATCTTTAGTTTCCTGGGCAACTTCTTTTTCGGGAAGAGAAATTTTAACATGGTCAAGAATTAAAAGATGAAGACCGCAGACTGCAGTGCTATCACAGCTCTGGTCATGTTTCAGTCCTAACTCCTAAGGGCCCTCTCTTATTCAAGAAGTAAAAACGTTTAACTTACCGATGAAAGGTTTTATCAGCTCTAACAGCATATGCCAGAAAAATAGAATATCAGTAGATAATAGAAAATTAGGGTCCATAATGGGGAGAGTGACTGTCATTAGTTGTTCCATAAATCAAATGGAATGACAATGGGAATTAGAATTGTACCTAACCTAATTGATTCTTGTCATGGTTCATGAGCCAAGATGCACAGCAGAACTATATAATTTAAACTACTTTCAGCTCCAGTTGTATACTTAATTAACAATGGTCTGAAGCCTACCAAAGGGAAGTGTTAGAGGCCACCAATTGTGCTTGAGTGAACAAGAAGTGTGTATGGTCTCACTTTAGCCAACACAGAGAAAGTTTACCTACTGCTGAGATATCTTCTCAATAATGACTGTCATAAAAAGGTGAAGGGGACCGTGTAGGTAACACTAATATACTAGAAAAAGCACAGAGAAAAAGGAAAGAGATCCCAAAGCGATTCTCGGATTAAAATAAGAATTAGATTCCACTGATAAACAGCTTTGCAACTACTTCATGAAGCAATTCAGATGTTTAGGACAGGATAGTTGCAAACATAAATGCAGAGCGTGATACACAGAAGAGAAACAATTCATGAACAAACATTAATCGATACCTAATTCAAATTAAAGTTCTGAATTTGGAAAGGAACTTACTTGAAAGTGAGAGCTATTCAGGCAACTTGCAATCCTGCGGAACAGCGGTACCATGCATTTCTGAAACTCAGCCATGTCGGTCAACTCGAGCACCTCCTCCAACTCCCCCAAGAACATCATCTCCTTCTGACTGTTTGTAACTGGCCAGTACTTCAGCAGGCCTCTGATTACAGTCCCTGCAAGCTTGGTTTCCTTCTCGATGAACTGTGTGATGCAGTACGTCAGCTGCGGAAGATACACACCCACCGTCTTTGGCTTGTGAAGCGGGATCAACGCTTTCCATAGGAACAACTTGTGCTCTTCCTTCAATGGCTTCGCGAACCCGCTTATCACACTGCCAAACACCTCCAACAGCTCCGCTATCCCGTTGTGATGATCCGTCTCGAACACGAACCTATAGAAGATATTGCTGACGGCCTTACGAATGAACGGCCGATTCCCCATGAACTTGCCGTATATCCTATGCAACACTGTCTTCAAGCAGTCCCTCTCTCTGGGGTCATCGGAATCGAAGAGATCCAGCAGCCGCGAGATGAACGAGCTGTCGACATACTTCCGGGCCGCCTTCGCGTCCACCATCGGCGACGTCACGAACCGGAGGAGCAATTCATACACGACTTGGAGGTGGTACCACGAGGGGTCGAAGAACGGCTCGTCCTCCTCCGTCTCCGACGCCGCGGCGCCCGACCTCGCCTTGGGCGGGAACACCCGGAAGAGGTTGGCGGCGAACATGCGCACGCTGGCCGCGATCATCGCCTCCGTGAGGGGCTCCTCGGCGGCGCCGACGCAGTCGACGAGCGACATGAGCACCTGCCGCTTCCGCTCCTTCTCGGTGGTGTCCTTCCCGCGGTCGGAGAAGTCGAACACCGCGCAGCAGATGTTCACGTTCTGGACGAATGCCTCCTCCCTGGACCTCCCCTCGGCGCCCGCGGCGGCCGGCGGCGGCGGCGGCGGCGGCGAAGCGCTCGGCTTCGCCGCCGCCGCCGTCCCATTCGCCCGCGGGGACGGCGGCGGCGGCGGCTTCGCCGCCGTCGGCGAGAACCCTCCTCCTCCGCCCCCGCCGCCTCCGGTGGAGCTCGATTTCACCGACTTCCACGACAACTTCCCGATGAATTGCTTCCACATGGCGGCGAGATCCGTCGGCACCAACACCGCATCAAATCGGCCCCCCACCCCCCCCCCCCCCCCCCCCAAATCAAACCACCATTGCCAGCCAGCACCAAGAACACGACGCCGCAAATCACAACAAAAAATAATAATAATAATAATAAAAACAACAAATCCGCGCTTGCAACGTGCGGGGGATCGCAAGAACGGATCGCCGAGTGCCAGGCGCGAAATGCGACGGATCAAGAACCCAACCCAAAGAAAGCACCTCACAAGAAATGGGCCAAAAAAGAAAAAAGAAAAAGGGGAAACGACAGGACACCTCAGGAAATGGCAGGAGGGCCAAAAATATCCGGCAATGGCGGCCTCGTCAGGGCCAGATCCGGGGGCGGGAGGCGGCCACCATGGATGGGATCTCGCGGGGAGGAGGAGGGGAAAGCAGTGGGGAGCAGTGGGGGAAAATTTTTTGGCGTATTGGAGAGGACGGGGGGTGGTGGTCACTGGCAACGCGCAGCGATGCGCGCCGGATCATCTCGGCCGTCCGATCATGGGGACCGGGGAATCGTAGCCGTTGGATGTTACGGCTTTTTTTCTCTCTCTTTCTTTTTTTTATTGCTTCCGTTTTGGGAGGGGATAATTGGGAAATCGGGTGTAACGGTCGAGAAATGTCGTGTCATTTCCGTTTCGTGTAGTTTAATTCGTGTTTTTAAATTCGTTGCTGCATTGTAATCCCTCGGCACTAGAAAAAATCAATATAGGCCGTGTTTAGTTATAAACTTTTTCTTCAAACTTCTAAATTTTTTATCACATCAACTTTCCTACACACATAAACTTTCAACTTTTCCGTCACATAGTTCCAATTTCAATCAAACTTTCAATTTTGGCGTGAACTAAACACACCCATAGATGTGTACTCCCTCCGTTTTAAAAAAAACACTCAACCTAAGATAGTCAAGATTCATTCTCCTATTAAGGATCACATCCCCAACTAGGTTAGGTTTTTTTTTGGGCTGGAGGGAGTATGACTCTACATAAAATAACGAATCTGGATAAAAAGTTTTGGGTAGAATCATATCCCATCTAAATTGGTTTCTTTTTTAAACAGAGAGAGCAGTAGATTCTGATGGTAAATTTGAAGGACATTATTTGTGGAGGGAAACAGAGGGTATGTAGCGTTGCCATAGAATCCAGATAGAGAAACAATTAACCTATCATAGATGGTGCTCCACGTAAAATAGTTAGATCATGTTTTTTCCTCCGCGCAAATATGAAATATCCACTTGATGAGAAATTGTGGTCAATTCGTTCATTGTTTTCTCTCTAATCAAATGATGGGTATGTTTGACCATGGACATTCCAAATCCCTAATCATCTCCTCTAATAAACTGTAGCTTGAGTAAGCATGAAGCCTCCAAACTTTTCTTCGCCCCAAGGTGAAAAGATACAGAACTTTTAAACCATTGAGTATCACGCAATAAAAAAGATTCAGCATTAGTCATAAAAATTTGATGTTTAGAGTAATATTTAGTCAAACTTTAAGATTTCTAACAATCAATTTTATACTCAAAGGATTGTACGAATATTAATAATTTTATGACATTACGAGAGTGCTTTTCAAAACAGTTCTCCGCATAATATTTTTACAAAAACTAAAATATAAGGAATTAATGATGGTTGGATTGTAAAAGCGTCCGAATTTTATCCTAAACGTCAAATACTATGTTTATCAAAGAGACTAATGTTCAGGACCAAGTTCCAAATAACGGAGCCTGCAGTTAACAACTCATAACTTTTTTATTTTTTTTAAACAATGGTATTTTTTACCTATCCTCTACATCGAATTGAATATATGCAGCCATTTAAAGTGGTAACTTACTCTCTCAAATAACTCAATTTGAAATTCTCCATATCCATCAAGATATAAGATTTAAACTCGAAATGTTGAAGTGCTATGCAGGTGTATATATGCCCTCTCGCAACAACTTAAATAATTAAGATCAGATTTATAATTTCTAATTTTATACCACCACAAGTCCATGTAGCATCGCTTTCTCGAAGCAGAAAACAAATGAAGAAACGACGGTTGCCGCCGCAGTATAGGCCGACATGGATCAGAGAGGTCGTTTTCTTCTCACCCATGCACAAAAAATAGCAAAGAAAATTGAGCCACCGTAGTCGTCGATCCGTGGCCGCCGCCGGCGACCATCTCCGGCCGGTGAGGTCACGCCATGGCCCATCTTGTGGAAAAAGCAGGCGAGTTTTGACAGCGACCTCGCCGCCGTCCTTAACGACGACGGTGACCTGTCGTTCGATGATCTGATCTTATCTGTTCTTCTTTTCTGTCCAAAGCGTCCATGGAAGAACATGGCCCGGGGTAGGGTAAGCTCATCCATGAATCCATCATCCTTTTTCAACTGAACAATTATTGCTCTTTTTTCAGACTAACACATCTGATATGTTCACATATGATTCAGAGTAAAACACTGAAAATTCCAATAACGTTTTTCAGCCTCACCAACAAACTATTTTGTTAGTTACAGAAACCAGAATGCAGCAGCAATAGATACGAGCTCATATCAATCAGCGAAGACACTAACATCCAAGAGATCATTTCGTCAGTTACAACTTAGTACAATAACCAGAATGCAGCAGCAAAAGATTATATATAGATGAACACCAAGCTGATTGCACATCATAGAGCACAGAACTATGAACTCCAAAGCAAGACCATCGCTTAACATGATAAGATTTTTACGAAAGTATAAGGCCAGAGATGTCCATCGCCTATGGCGCGACAAAAAACTGCATATAGCCTGACGACACGCGAGCCGCAGCAAAGAACATCGGTTTTTTTGCGTATATGGTCTTATTCATAAAGAGACAAACTGTAGGTGTATATTTCAAGCTTCAGTGCTTCATTATCTATATATGGAGAGACTACAGACGAGTAACGAAACTACAACCTTTTTCTCAACTCAGCACCATCAAGGAACCAAAAGTAGTAGGAGACAACTGTACATGTTCATATCACACATGGGCAAACATCGGCGGGGCAAAGCTTCCACTTTCTTTCAATCCAACCACACGGTCATGGGCACCGGGAATGCCTCATTGAGCGGCTCTTGGTGCTGCAAGGGAGAGAACAAACCGATTAGAACAAGACGGCTGAGGACGCAGGTACAAAAGAGAGTAAAAACAGCTCTTGCGTAGGCAGGTGAATTTAAAACAACTAAGCAAACATGTACCTAAGTTGACAGCCTCTGAGCTTTTCATGAGACGAAGGCGCTGGCAAGTTTCCACAAACATCCTGCACAACCATTAAGGTCAGAAACTGCTGAAGATAAAAAGAGAGCATTTGTGCCATTTACTGTTTCATGAGAACTGTTGCAGTTCACCAAAAAGTAAGATAAAGAAACATAATAAGTAGGACAAAAACAATCTCAAAAATTAATCAAACGAAATTTAGCTAGAAGGATCAAGAAGGATCGACGCCTCATAGCACAGCCCATAGGTCAATGAACAGTGTGTTCCAGGTAGTGGAGAATAAAACTAGAAAGGCAAGCTTATCCAAAGTAGTCTATCCTAACAAAGTGGGGTTCTTCTTTTTATTGTACAGAGGCCTCATAGGCTAGTTGCTCTGAGGAGGAGAGAGATTGCACATCAATTTATTTATTTGGAAGTGATACATCAAAGTTGCTTAATCTGCTAAGGAAGCAACAGTAACGCAATGCGTAGTGCAACAAGAACCAAACAGAACTTCCTATTATTGGCCACTAGTAGAATCCAATCTGCATTTCCAATGTAACCTAACCTCAAGACTGAAAGGGAAGGGGTTTCACTATCTATGGAATCAGGGTATGATTTGTTGTTAGTAATGCATTATTTGTTCAGATCCCTAACTAACCCCCCTTTCTTCAGATCAACACAGACCAGAGCCACATAAGCAACTCCAAATCTTTGAAATGCATTCATGAACTTGCATTGGATTATGTCAACAACTAAGAGCATATCCATGAGACCACACAACATATAAAAAGCACCCATTTTTAGACTAAAACCACAAGCAAAGCAAACCATATCTGCTTCCTACCCAAAACGTAAAGCATCATGCATCTATATACCAAATTCATTTCAGATCTCTATCAGCACAAAATACCACTTTTAGCAATAGTACCAAAGCCTCTACAGTTATGTATAGCTCCAAATCAACAAATGAAGTACTCTGAATTTCTCGAACGAATCAGAGCCAAGACATTCTAACCTGGTCGGTCCAAGAACCAGACCAACAAATTATCCACTATGGAAAACCATCAAGAATCATACTAAGATCTGGCACTGGAACACGAATTTCACAACCAAGTGATGAATGAATCAAGGGGAAAAGGAAAAGGTTGGCAAGAAATCAAAGAAGAGGCTCACTTCCAGGGGACGTCGCCGACGAGCATCCAGTCGCCGTCCTTGTCCTCGTACGTCGGCACGTACTCCGTCCCGTTCACCGCGTCCACCAGCTTCCTCTCGTCGTCGGCGAACTTCCCTGCAACTTTCCTCCCGTCAATTGCTCGAACAACCAACAGAATCAGATGGATCGAGAGATGATGAAGAAGAAGAGCTTACGGATGGTGAAGTGGGAGAAGAACTTGTCCTGGAGCGCGCGGAGGAGCTGGTCGTAGCCGGAGTAGGCCTCGAGGTCCACCTTGCGCAGGTACGGCGCGCCGTCCACGGCCACCTTCACGAACTTGGCCGCCAGCGCGTTCTTCCTGAACGACCTCACCGGCGGCCACCCCACCACCCTCGCCCTGACAAACCACAACCTCACCAATCAATCCAAACACCACCCAATCAAACCTCTCGCGCGCAAGAACAGAAGAGAAGAGGCAGTGTATTGTATATACTTGGGAGCAGGGGGAGCATCGGCGGCGGCGGCGAGGGGGGAGGAGTTGTCTACGGCGTCGGCGGCGTCGGAGGAGGAGGGGGAGGAGCGTTTGCGGTCGGGGTCAGGTGCGGCGGCGGCGGCGAGGGAGCCCGGGAGGCGGAGGGTGAGGGCGGTGTCCTCGAAGTCGAGCCCCGACGCGGCGGACGACTCCGTGGAGCTCCGCTCCGTCTCCACCGACATCGCTGGCGCAGCTGTGTGGTGCTTCGGCTCGCGGACTTCGCCGGCGTTGGCCCTCGCGGCGGCGGCGACGGCGAGGTGGGCGGCGAGAGAGGAGAGGAAAGCAAAGAAAGCAAAGCAAAATGGGAGAAGGGAGGAGGTTGGGTTGGTTATAGCTGGGAGGTCACCGGTGGTCAAAACGGTCAGTGACCCGGGACTGCCATTTTACACATTAGCACCTGACCTCATGTCAAATTACATTTTACTTTCCCCGTTTGATTGGTTGTTTTGGTATTTTCCTAATCATTTTTATATAAAAAAACAGTTTGATCGAGATTGTAGAAAAATATAGTAATATTGTTAACACAAAACAAACATATTATTAAAATACGTTCAATGTTAAATTTAGTGCAACTAATTTTGTATTGCTGGTGTTGCCAACTGTTGCAAACTTTTTTACATACTTGATTAAATCTAAAGAAATTTAACTAATAAAAAAAATCAATGCTAGTAATATTGTTAAAACAAAACAAAGATGTTATTAAAATACGTTCAATGTTAAATTTACTGGAACTAATTTGGTATTGTTGGTGTTGCTAATTGTTGCAAACTTTTTTATATACTTAATTAAATCTAAAGAAATTTAACTAATAAAAAAATCAATGCGAGTTATAATATAAAATACGGAATAGAGAGACGTAGATTATTAATCATTACGTTATTTTTTAGGAATATGTATTTAATTATAAAAATAAAAATATTTCAGAAAATAATTTTTACAAATAGTTTACAACAAGTAATCTAACCAGTGCATAAAAGATGGTTTTCAAATCACCAAACTTTCATAAAAATCAAATAAACTGAAGTTAGTGGAAAAATGCAGTTAGAGATGAAAAGATAGGAAAGGTAGGAGTTAAGTGCAAAAAGGGGGGAAATTAATTTAGTGTTGTGTGTTTTCCCAAAACGGAATAAACAAGGAAATAGTGGCCGAGCATTTCGCGCGGGTCGCTCCCGGCGGTGGGCCCGGGCTGTCGGTTGGGCGCCCTGCAGCGACCGGCTCCACGCTACGCCACCCTCATCGCCGCACGATCCCGATCCGACGGCCACGGTGCCTTTCCCGTAGTTTTTCCTTTTTCGTACGGTGGATGAGAAAGAATCCGTTCGTCAGTTAATAATAATAAAACAGGCACTCGTGCACAGCAAGATAGAGAGAAGAAAAATCAAGACAACGATATGAGTTTATTAAACATAAAAAAATGTTAGTTTTCATTTTTTAAAATAATAAACATATAATGGGTACTGTACATGTTGTATGTATTTACTGTAGTTGACATAAGAACTCACACGTACAGTAGACAACTTCAGTATTTGTATGTCTTAAGTTGTCACTCTAAATTGGAATTTTAGAATGTAAGAAATAGAGAAGTCAAAGAAGAAAACTCAAGATGGCCATGTTCTTTTCGTACTTTGTCCTATTTTTTACCACGAATTATTTGCTTCATGATTTTAAAAATACATTTTTTTTAAAAAAAAGGAACTTTCATCTACTACTACATAACTTAGAAAATATCTCATACAATTTTCTCACAATTATATATGTATATATTAGTTAAATGGATGTCATAAGCATGTACCATGAGTTTTCGTAAAATATTTCACCCTAAAATCTAAGATTTTATGAAATAAACTATAAAAAAGTTTTGGATTCTCCATTATGAGTGTCTCAAAACATGGTTTTTTATTAAATTTACTCATCAAATAAACAAGTTGTCTTCCAATAGCATTGTAGTAGACTGTGGCCTAGTTTAGTTCCTAAATTTTTCTTCAAACTTTCAACTTTTCTATCACATTTAGAACTTTCTTACACACGTAAACTTCCAACTTTTCCGTCACATCGTTTCAATTTCAACCAAACTCTATTTTTGACGTGAAGTAAAGATACTCTGTGGTAGATGGAGTGAGTCACACGGTTACGAGTAAATAGCCTCCAGAATTGAATTGAATTGGAATCGAATTGGGATTGGATTTGAGAGGGGTGAAAGTGAAATGGTTGGGTGGGCACGGAGGCAGCATCAGTGAACAGCCAATGAGGTACGAGTAGCATAAAGCGGGGACATGTGATTGTGCCCCCCTGTCGGTTGCTTGTCCCCTCTCTTGACTTTCCTCGCTTTTCATCCCAAAAAACAACACAAATTTCTCTTTAAAAAAATCTGAACTTTTGTGTAAAATTCGTTTGCTCTTCAAAGCTACTCCCTGCTTTTTAAAATAACCAGCAGCTGACACTATTTACTTTCATGCTTCAATGGCTCGTCTTTTTTTTTCCTCAAAAATTTTACATTGTTCCCTTCCATGGTGTGTTTAATTCACACTAAAATTAGAAATTTGGTTGAAATTAGAATGATGTGACGGAAAAATTAAAAGTTTGTGTGTGTAGAAGTTTTGATGTGATGAAAAGTTGAAAGTTTGAAAAAATAGTTTGGAACTAAACTCGGCCTTAGTCTAACCATCCAATAATAGCTAGTGGTTAAAGTTTAGATAGCAAAGTTAAAATTATCGGTTATTTGAAAACGGACGGAATAATATTCTGCAAAACTTCGTTCTTTTGTGAATTGATGGTCTGGTCTTGTCCTGTTTGGGATCTCTCGACAGGATCATTCAGAGAGGGCGGCCAGCGACCGATCGACGACCTGCACTGCACTTGCGTATCCAAAATGCTCTGCTCGACCAGACCAACACCAGAGATCTTCAGGGATCACAGTATCAAACAGGTTGCACGCCCTTCTGACTTGACAAAATCCCTCTCCCCTTTAGTTAATCACACACATGAACGATTAACCTAATCCAAATTCAGTTGCTAAGTATAGTACTGATCATATTCTACTCAGAATCAAATCCTCGTGGTTCCAGATTTCCTACTACTTTAAAAGCGTGTACTGCCCCCGATCTGCAGTATCCAGTTTGATCCTGAATCTTCCATGTCTCTGCTCTGCATGTTGCATGTTCAGGTTCAGTATTCAGAAGGAGAAGAATACTGTTAATACAGTTGTTCAAGACAAGGAATTACATTAGTATAGGACCCTTACTCATCACTTTGGTCATGGAATTTAGTAGTCCCATCATTTGTACAAACATGAGTTTGTGCTAAACAAATGACACTACTATCTGAAAAGAATCATCTCTACTCATTTTGTCACATCTCTCTATTTATTCATTTTGTCACAAACAGCATACTCACCTAGGAGTACCTAGTTGTGCCTACTTAATTGAACCATTAAGTAGGCCATTTGCACAAACAGTAGGTCAATTAGAATCTTCTTGCTACTACTAGTACTTGCTTTCTTCAAGCTGTGGATGCTTTTTGCTAATAGTCAAATTGTTTTTGCTTAGTGCAGTGATATATAGTACTGGTACTTCCTTCTTTTCTGAATTCCTGTGAAAAGATGGACCTTTTCTCTTTGGTAATGACTTGTCTGTGAAGACGAGGTAATTCAGGGCTTTGTTTGGTCAGTCAACCTACACTTTGTCTGCCAAGTGAGGGGCATCAGATGCCACTTTGCATCATTTGCAAGTAACACCACTGACTAATTAGACTATTAATTAGAGAGGTTGTATGGTTACAAATAGGGTTGTTCAATTGGTGTTGCCTCTGAAATCTCACTAGTTGTCTAATCTTGTCTATTGACACTGCGCCTGTGTGCCATGCTGCTGCATGGAACCATCCAAGAAATTGCGCAAATAACATCATGTGAGAATTTGTATGAAACAAATTTGACTATTATTCATACTAACCATATCTTACAAAAATATTACATAATAATAGAAGACGTCTAAGCTTGTTTGACACTGTGCAATGTTGTCTCACCTCCTGCAGAACCATCCAAGAAACTGCCCAGATAACACCATGTGTGGAAATTTGAATCAAAAAAATTGAAATTTATTCCTACTAACTACTACTCTGTCCCATAAAAAACCCAATTCTAGCTATGAACTTGGATACGTATGTACAGGTTTATAGCTAGGATTGATCTTTTTTTTCTAAGACGGAAGGGGTATATGTTAAAAAATTGCGTACTACTAAAAAGACAAAATGATGTCAAATTAGTATTTCTGTAGGGAAAATACGAAACTTCCTTACTGTTCAGCTTTTTTCCTGTTTCTGAAAAAAGAAAAATCATAGTTGTGATGAAATGACAGGTAGAGGTCCATCAATTGGTCATTATGCTATTCTAGGCCCAACATGAATTTACTCCTCTTATATTCGCAGGAAAAAAAAAGAAAAAGAAACTCCTCTCATGATCCTATCTACGGGCCTCCGGCCCACTGAACTGGGCTTCTTGGGACTAAACTGGACTTAGGCGAATGTTACGCAAGATCTGCAGCCTTTGTGCTGTTTAGAAATGGGCCAGGCTGAAATCCTGAAAGGACTTTACTCACATCCTCGACCCGTCGCCGATAGGAATCAAATCCTCTTATATTATGCAAATTCTACTGAAATTTCAAAAAAAAAAAAGAGAGAAGAAGAACAAGAACAAGAGAAAACAACCTGTAATGAACACTAAGGGAAACAAATAATGGAAGGATAGACACAATTGATCAAACCGAATAGGCTATGATTAATTGACTATACAGGAAAAATTGCTGGATATTAATTAATCACCGAATTTACACACACACATTGAAATCATCCACACTCAAAAAAGAATTCTTTAATGCTTAAATCCAAAATAGGTAGTATATAAATTAGCTCAACCAAAGGATCAGTTTAACGCGCAAAAATTTAAAAAACGTATCTCTCCTTCCAATCAAAATCTCCACTGCCAAAGCTATCTGTATCGTCATTTTGCATGTTTCCATGCATGCACAGGTGATTAGTAGTATGTAATTATGCCAGTTCATACTCATCATCCCATTAATCACCCCCCTTAATCACTCGTGATTTACCATTTACGTTACGAGTAATCTCCCTATGAATACGCCATTAGCAGCGTGAGGAGTAGAGAGTGAGTTTCTGTGTGAAGGTGTTCGACGATGGCGGCCATGGCGCCTTCCTCCGTGCTCGTGCTCCTCGGCGTCGTCCTCCTCGTCGCCGGCGGGAGGCTGTGCGAGTGCGCGGCGAGCGGCGGCGGGTTCAGCGTGGAGTTCATCCACCGTGACTCACCCAGGTCGCCGTTCCATGACCTGGCGTTCACCGCCCACGGCCGCGCGCTCGCGGCGGCGCGGCGGTCCGTGGCGCGCGCCGCCGCGATCGCGGGCTCCGCCTCCTCCTCCGCCTCCGGCGGCGGCGCGGCGGACGACGTCGTGTCGAAGGTCGTGTCCCGGTCGTTCGAGTACCTCATGACGGTCAACCTCGGCTCGCCGCCGCGCTCGATGCTCGCCATCGCCGACACGGGCAGCGACCTCGTGTGGGTGAAGTGCAAGAAGGGGAACAACGACACCTCATCGGCTGCGGCGCCGACGACGCAGTTCGACCCGTCCCGGTCGTCGACGTACGGCCGCGTGAGCTGCCAAACCGACGCCTGCGAGGCGCTCGGCCGCGCCACCTGCGACGACGGGTCGAACTGCGCCTACCTCTACGCCTACGGCGACGGGTCGAACACCACCGGCGTCCTCTCCACCGAAACCTTCACCTTCGACGACGGCGGCGCGGGGAGGAGCCCCCGCCAGGTGCGCGTCGGCGGCGTCAAGTTCGGCTGCTCCACCGCGACGGCCGGCTCGTTCCCGGCCGACGGTCTGGTCGGCCTCGGCGGCGGCGCGGTCTCCCTCGTGACGCAGCTCGGCGGCGCGACGTCGCTCGGGCGGAGATTCTCCTACTGCCTCGTCCCGCACTCCGTCAACGCCTCGTCGGCGCTCAACTTCGGCGCTCTCGCCGACGTCACCGAGCCCGGCGCGGCGAGCACGCCGCTCGTCGCCGGCGACGTGGACACGTACTACACCGTGGTCCTCGACTCCGTCAAGGTCGGGAACAAGACGGTGGCGTCGGCGGCGAGCTCCCGCATCATCGTGGACTCCGGCACGACGCTGACGTTCCTCGACCCGTCGCTGCTGGGGCCGATCGTCGACGAGCTCTCCCGCCGGATCACGCTGCCGCCGGTGCAGTCGCCGGACGGGCTGCTGCAGCTGTGCTACGACGTTGCCGGGCGGGAGGTGGAGGCCGGCGAGAGCATCCCGGACTTGACGCTGGAGTTCGGCGGCGGCGCGGCGGTGGCGCTGAAGCCGGAGAACGCGTTCGTGGCGGTGCAGGAGGGGACGCTGTGCCTGGCAATCGTGGCGACGACGGAGCAGCAGCCGGTGTCCATCCTCGGGAACCTCGCGCAGCAGAACATCCACGTCGGCTACGACCTCGACGCCGGCACGGTCACCTTCGCCGGCGCCGACTGCGCCGGCTCATCCTAGCTCCTAGTGCTCGCCGGCGGGGCGGCGTCTTGTGTAATTAGCTGCTCGTTATTCCTAATAATGTACATCTGGTAGTACGGTGATCAATGGCAACGTGGTACTCCAGTATGGTACGGTGTGATCAAATTTCCAATATTTCATACGCAGTTAATTTGTTCCCGCAATTTCCTAGTCTGATACTACCCCCGCTTTTAACATATGACGCCGTTGACTTTTTCTCACATGTTTGTCCATTCGTCTTATTCAAAAATTTTATACAAATGTATAAGATATAAATCACACTTAAAAAACTATGAGTGATAAAACAACTCTTAACAAAATAAATTATAATTACATAAATTTTTTAAATAAGACGAATGGTCAATCATGTGAGAAAAAGTCAACGGCGTCATCTCTTAAAAAACAGAGGAGTAATTATAGTCCAAACTCCAAACCCGGGATTAGAATCCATTCCACCCTGCTCCACGGCCATCATCGGGATCACTAATAGGGACATATTACTGTCTACAGGTGCAATATCCGTTATTTATATGTCATCCAAATAGAAAAAAAATGATTAGATTGATTGTGATGTTAGAAGTGCTCAAGTGCAAATATCAACATGTATGATTAAGTGATTTGTTCTTTAAGAAACAAAAATAAGTGCAGACAAAATTTATTATTTTAATTTTCTTCAATTGTCAATTGTAGTTGCCTGCTTGTATGCTAATGTATTATTATCATAATATATCTAGCCAAATTTTTCATATTTTATTTAACAATGTATACAACATATAATTTTTCATATTTTATTTAACAATGTATAAAACATGCATATACCTATTCCAGGGTGTTGAAAATACTTCTTTAGGTTAATTGGATCCACTCTATCCATCTAACAAAATTATTATCTCAAATGTTATGATTGCATTCTTTGTGGGACGAAGGTAGTAAACTTTAAGGTTGAGAACAAAGATTTTTTTTCGATGCCTCGTTAGTCAAATTTTAGAATTTGAGAGAGATTTTGATGCATCCAAGTTATTTAACTAGTTGTTATAATTTGAGAGACATTTTTTTAAAACATAATCTAGAATTCTCTCAATTAATAATATATATAGATAATATTAGATAATACCAATAAACATATATATATATATATATATATATATATATATATATATATATATATATATATATATATATATATATATAACTTATATGGATAAATTTAAAAGTAACATTTGTTATGAATCTAATGATCATAGTGCATTATAAATACTATTCAAGTCAATTGTGTCTTTTACTATGTACAAATGCATATACCTTATGTTATGTTATATAGCTTAAAATTAGTAATAAGTATATATATAATATATACATTTATTCGTCATTGCAAATATCAATCCATCTTTCTCTAAACTCATTCGACGTTAAAGAAATCTAACTTATGACAAAACTAAAATGTTTTAATATAGAACGGAGGAAGTAAATAACAATAAAAATAAAAATATTAATATTTGTATCTATTTATTAATATGAGTACCTTTGTTCTAGAAAATGAATTAAAACACAACTTTATATACATTATAGAAATAGTCATTTAGGAAAATACAGACTTACATCACACACTAATTGTCGTCACTTTCGTAACTCTTGTTTTCTCCAAGATAACAGATACATCATCAGTTTCTACATCTAGTGGTGGTGACGGCGGTTGTCTAGGCCCATATTTTGATGAATAACAATCACTATGAGATAAATATTACATGATTCATTTATAACTAATCATAATGCATTTATAATTATTTGCCAGAAATAGTTAATCTTTCATGTCACCCTACACAGCTAGGATCAAATATGCAATATAACCTTACATGTTAGGAGCAGTATCCTATACCCCAAATTGCTTAATGAAAGTCACATAAAAATTTCATTTTCTTATAAATATTAAGCATAATAGTATACTTATATCCGTCATCTTCAGGGACTGTGACACGCAGGCGGATGGCACTGTAAAGAGTCTAGGGAAATTGGGAATGCGAAATACTGGGTAGAGTCTACGGAAATTGGGAATGCAGAATGCCCGATATAAGAGTTCAAAATTTGGGACAATTCTACTAGTATATATGATCTAACCTATATATCTGAAATTATTTTTCTATGGGGTTTACAATTGATGGTGTGGATCCATGAATACATCATTAACTACGATTGGCAGGGTTCCTTGGCAACGCAGTGGCAGGAGGTGATGCCATAAAACATCCTCTGTTGCTCTTGTACTGCCGAAAAGTAAAGTGTTGTCATCTTATTTTGAATGATCGGCTAGAGAAAGCGAGTGCTATGTTTTATAACCATATAGCTTCCCTGAAGAGTATTGAATCCACCTATTCAAATCAAGAGTTGATAGATATTGAATGTGCTGACTTTAAGAGGTTGCTTAACCGTGACATATGACTGCTGCTGTGCTATCTTTGTAATAAAATTGTCAAAAAAAACTCATCGTTTTTTTAACATTCATTTAATTGTTTTCAGCGAGTTACTAGATGAACTTGTCATGAGGAGTCCTAATGTTCTCATCAGCATTTACCTACTTCTCTATATTCTAAAGGAAATCAATTTTGTTTCCTAGCCTTCCCAACTCACCTCCTTCTTTTCCGTGCGCATGATTTTCAAACTAATAAACGATGTATTTTTTACAAAAATTTTCTATAAGAAAGTTGCATTAAAAATCATATTTAAAAAATAGCTAATACTTTATTAATCATGTGCTAATGAGTTGCTCCGTTTTGTGTGCTTGAGGATTAGATCCCAACCCCACGGAACGAACCCAGCCTAATTACTAGTTGGCACCACACACATTGCCATGAGATTTTTTATTTTTAATAAAATCAAAGTTTTAAATGATTAGATACAACTTTATATATATAGGAAGATAGGATACATGTTTTTTTTTCTGGAAAATGCTTAGCATCATACGTCTGATGTAACGAGAAAAATCGGACAAGCAAACTACTATCTCCCTGTCCACTCCACACATCCATACATGCTTTAATGATTTTCAAAATATTTTTTCTTCTGAACTACTTATCTAATCTATGATATGAACACACCATTATATTTGTTATAATTAAATCTTTACAATAACATATCACATCATTATATTCTGATGAAAGAAAACATATGTTTCAATCCGTTAAATTTAATGTTTCAGACGTGTTAGCAATATGTTTCAACATGTGTTTTCATTATGTTTCATAAAAAAGTTTAAATGTTTCAATAATTGAATTTGTGTTTGACCATGTATAACTCAATGTTTCACTAATGACCGAAAAATTATGAGACGCTTTTGCCCCTTCTCTCTCCTGCCATTCCATTCTATTGGCTCCCTCCCACACCATGCATGCTTGCATATATTAGTGATCTTAAAAATATTTTTCTTCTAAACTATTTATCCGATGAACGATTCGATCACACTGTTGAATTCGTTATAATTAAATTCGTTATAATTAAATGTTTACAACAAGATATCACATGATTATATTCTGATGAAAGAAAAACATATGTTTCAAACAATAAAAACTTATTGTTTCATACGTGATAGAAATATGTTTCACCATGTATTCTCATTGTGTTTCACAAAATTTCTATATGTTTCAGAGACTGATTTTTTTGTTTCACCATGTATAACTTAATGTTGCACCAATAGTCAACTGAAACATTTGACCGTCCGTATTTTTACATCATCGGACATCCGATTTGTAGCTCTCCCCTAATAATCTCCTTGTTTGTTATGTTATGTATAGTCATTTGTGATTGTTCTTCATGCATAATAGATATGACGGTTGCCGAAGAACACTAATCCAAGGGAAGCTTCTCTGGCCCATCACAATTCATATTTATAGTGAAGCGAAGTCGAGAGTAGGCTTTTGGTGTCTGGTCTGCAGTTTCTTTTAATGCTCTTATATTAAGTATATGGCAAACCATCTCAGAAATGAGTGTACTAGAATTCAAACAACCACTACTCCCATGCTAACCTGCATGCTGCGAGAGGCTTATATTGCAAGCCGCCAAATAAAAAGATAGAGCTTCTTCCTCAAAAAATGGAGCTTCTTCCTCAAAAAGAAAACAACATGTAAATGTAATATTTATACGCCATTGCACACAAACTGACCCTTTCCATTTGTGATTTAGGACCCGCAAGGCTCGGTTGCAGATTTGATTTGAGTAGTGTACCGTGGCCTGGAAGCCGGGATGAACGAAAGCACGATAGGAAGGGCAAAAGCATCTATCACCCTGTCTACACAGGGTGTCACAGATGTCTTCCACAGATTATGCCTAAGCGACAACAGTTCAGCATATTATACACTCTACATGTCTTCCTTCAGTTGCTGCTGGAAGCGTCTCCCAATTCACCCTTGCTCTCGCTGTTGTCCCAGCCGACGTCCTTGCCCTGTTAGTGATATGTTGTTACGAGACACAGGTAAGTGTAATTGTATTTTCGTGTTATTTTAACAATCACACTATTTTTGTAATTGAATTGTGATTAAATTGTATCTTATGCTGTTACGAGACACTGGTGAGTGTAATTATATTTTTGTATTATGAGACACTGGTGAGTGTAATTATATTTTTGTAGACACTTGTGAGTGTAATTGTATTTTTGTGTTATTTCGAAAATCGCACTATTTATGTAACTGAATTTGTGATTAAATTGTATCTTGTGCTGTTACGAGACACTGGTGAGTGTAATTGTATTTTCGTAGACACTTGTGAGTGTAATTGTATTTTCGTGTTATTTCAAAAATCGCACTATTTTTGTAACTGAATTTGTGATTAAATTGTATCTTATTTCTCTCACAGTTGCAGGTTCTAGTCAACAGCCGATATCAGGAATGCTTTCATACACAAAAGTATCTCCAATTCCTTCTTGCTAATTTGTTTAGGGATCTTAAAGTGGCTAGGATTAATTTGTTAATAAGGAAGTGGAAAATAAAGTGGAGGATGCTCCACATGAGGTAGATGATAATGGGTTAATTAGTGTTAATAGCTCTGATAAGGAGAATTCTAATTTTAATTTAGCTAAGATCCTATAAAGTCAAATTTAGACTTAGAGATTTGGGTAATGAAAAAAAAATTAAAAGGAGCCCCTTAAAATTAAGTTAACCCCAAAAGTGAATAAAGGGTATGGAAGTAAAATAAATATAAGAAAAGAAAATTAAATGTCTTTTTGGAACATTAGAGGAGTTTATAGCAGAAATTTGGTTTGTCAGAATAGTCTCATCCAATGCTATTGTGGTGACTTTAACATAATTAAAAAAGAAAGTGATAAAAATAAGAAGTGATGTTATAATAAATACAATTTTCTGTTTAATGCAGTTATTGATCAAAGTAATTTGTGGGAGTTGAGTATGTGTGGTAGGAAGTTCACATGGTGTAATAATCAGGTGAATCTCTAAAAGCTGGGAGGGGAAGTATCCATTATAATAGTAGAAAGTCTGGAGAGGATTTATTCTGATCATGCTCCTATTATGTTGGATACATATCAGTTATTAAAAAAAATCAATTTTTAAGTTTGAAAATAGTTGGATGTTGAGGGAAGATGTAGATGATGTGGTGAGAAAAGCCTAGGGGAATAATAAAGAGGATATCTCAAATATAGAAAAAATGGCAAAGAAAACTTAGAGATTGAAGGAAAGCTCTTAAGGGTTCAAATATGAATTAGGAAGGAAATTATAAGAGAGAAAAAGAGAAATTAGTGAGCGAGTTAGAAGAGTTAACAAATGGTATGAGAATCATGGTGTATGTGTGAGGAGCAGAGAAGAGAGAGGGAGATTGGAGGATCAACTAAGGTTTACTATGAGGAGGAGAGGCTAAAATGGTTACAAAGGTGAAAGGAGAGAGATGTGTTAGAGGGTGATAATAGCACTAAGTACTATCATGCCAAGGCTAATGGGAGAAGGAGGTAAGATATGATTTTTTTTTTCTTTGCAACAGGAGAATGTGTTGATTGATGGGCAAGAGCAGATGTTGAGTTTTATAACAGATTTTTATAAAGATCTGTTTGGGCCACCTGAAAGATCTAATATAAGATTACAAAATTTTGAGATGGGACAATTGTCTCAAGATCAAAAGAAGGAATTGTTGAAACCCTTTACTCTAGAAGAGGTGAAGAAGGTTGTGTTTGAAATGGAAGTAACAAGGCACCTGGGCCTGATGGTTTTCCTGCTGATTTTAATAAACACTTTTGCAAGGTGATAAAAAATGATCTAAAAGTTATGGTTGATGATTTTCATCAGGGGATTTTGGATATCAAAAGACTAAAATATGGGGTTATATCCTTAATTCCTAAATGCAAAAATGCAGCATAAATTCAGAAGTTTAGGCCAATATGTCTCCTTAATGTTAGTTTCAAAATCATAACAAGAACCCTGATGAAGAGGCTAACCTATGTCATAGCTGACTTAATTGAGAAAGCACAAACTGCTTTTCTTAAAGAAAGAAACATCATGGAGGGAGTCGTGATAATGCATGAAGTTTTAAATAGTGTTCATATGAAAAAACAATCAGGAGTTCTATTTAAGGTGGACTTCGGGAAGGCCTATGATAAAATAAAATGGCCATTTCTATGTCAGATGCTAGAAGCAAAAGGCTTCCCTAGTGTTTGGTGTGATTGGATCATGAGATGTGTTGGAGAGGGTAAAGCGGCAGTTAAGGTAAATGATGAGATATGGGATTTTTTCCAAACCTATAAAGGTTTGAGAAAGGAGACTCTTTTGTCTCCACTACTTTTTGATATTACAGCTGATGCTCTACCTCTTTTAATGAATAGAGCAGTGGAACAGGGGATGGTTAAAGGGCTAGGGCTGGAATATATAGAGGATGAGATAGTGATTTTGCAGTATGCTGATGACACTATCTTTATGCTGGAGGATAACCTGGAGTATGAAAAAAAACTTGAAGTATATCTTGTGTCTCTTTGAACAAATGTCATGTTTGAAGGTAAATTTCAATAAAATTGAGGTGTTTTGTTTAGGAGGGGCCCAAGAAAAAGAAGAGATATACTGTCATATTTTAACTTGTAAAGGGGTGCTTTTCCCATGAAATATTTGGGAATCCCAATTGATAAAAAGAGAATTCACAATGTGTACTGGAGTCCCACTAAAAAAAATGAGAAAAAACTAGGATGATGGCAGGGGAAAATTTTGGCTATTGGTGGGAGATTGACCCTGATAAATGCAAGTCTTAGTAGTGTGTCTTTATACATGATGTCCTTTTATGAGTTGTCAAAAGGAATAAGTAAAATAATAGATTTTTCATATCCAGATTTCTATGGCAAGAGTATCAAGGGGTTAAGAAATATCACCTAGTCAATTGACAAACCGTTTGGAGATTTTAGATTTGGGTTGTATGAATGTTGCCTTGCTGGGCAAATGGCTTTGGCACCTGGAAAATAAGAGAGACATTTGGCAAGATTTATTATCAGCTAAGTATTCAGATAAAAAAACTTTATGTCAGCAAAAAACCAAGACTTGTGCATTCGCATTTTTGGAGGGGTCTACACCCTGAAATGGATGTAAACAGCCAAACAAAGCTAGAAATATAGAGCAATCCATTAATAAGCAGTAAATTTTAACTTTTTTAAACTTTAAATTCGAATGAAGCTTATAACGGAGTGCATTTGGCGGGAGGCTGCCTAACGATAATGGTAACAGAAAAAGAAAAACGCTTATACGAAATTCGAAAAACCCATCATTTATTAATAGCAGAACGTAGAATCTCTCTGCAAGCATACTCTATACAAATGTAACATAATTTTTGCACATGTTTTATTAGAAAAAAACAGTTCAAAAAGAATTGGCATGGGCTGATTTATACTTCGTACTTAATGTTCAGGCCCATGATCAATTTTTATAGGCCCAGCAAAACCAATTCACTATCTCCCCAAAAAATAACATTTCACCAAAGAATTCCGGTTTCCATGAAGCCCCAAAATTCTCTGAGAAAAACTACATAAAAATTGTTTATATTTATAAGCGGGAAATTTTCAGTGCCTAAATTTGGACAATTCTTTTTTACCAGCACGTATTTATTTGTCTCATAACAAAACGAGGAAAATGTGTTTTCCCCACGAGCCAAAAAGCTTCACCTAACATTAGCCAAGCAAATATTACCTTTTGTAATTTTAACCTCTATTGCAACAACCTAATCCCACACGCTTTTGATGAAAATCAAAATGCCTGTAACAAAAAAAAAATTCTAAAAAGAAACCTTCTAATTCTGCACGCGTGCGCTGAGAAAACTTAGCCCGTCCCCGACCGTCCGATCTCGTCGGCCGGGCTGATCAAACGGCCGGGATGAGCTCCACGTGTCGTTGAAATTTCCCTCGCTGACCTCACGACGACCTGTTCATCCTCTACCGCTGACCTGGGGGGATTCCTACTTAAGCAAAGAGCCCCCAAATGCGCGAGATAAATTGGGGAGAAGAAAGCGTAAGAAAAATAAAAGGAGAAAAAGGAATAGAGAAATTGGGGAAGAGAGCTACCTCGAATAGAAGCTGCGATCTCCACCTGGTATGGTTGATTTTTCTCCGGATTCCTCTCGCTCCGTTGGATTGGGGATTGATTGATTGATTGGTTGATTGCTTGCTTCGGTGAGTTCCAATTCAGTGGAGCGTAGGCTACCGAATCCACCGATTTCGCTTGCGTTCTTGGTTGAACTGTTCGATCCCCACGAGCTGCTGCCATGTTCTTGCTGATTTTTTTTTTTTTTTGAAACCTATGTTCTTGCTGATTTGGGTTCTTGGCCAATGGGATAGGATCATAGAAATGCTTGTGGGATGGGGTTCTGTTTGATTTTCTTTCTCTCCCCAATGCTGTTTGTCCACATTGTTTTCTTGTTTGTTCAGGTGAAATAGGAGAATTGATGAATTGCTGAGATTTGGTGATTAGAGGGACCTTCGCTGCTGAGGCATTGAGGTATGGTGTTCATTCCTTCTCCATGCTGAGTGCTTCATTTGTGTATTAGCTGACATCACCGTAAGGTTCTTGAGTTGCAAATAATGGATGGCTGCTATTGTGTTGCATTTGCATTGGTCTACTAATCCAATTTTAACTAGGTTGCTTTCTAATCGGGGGCAATCGAGTCCTTACCACTGGAATTGTTTTAATGGACTTGTTGAATTACTCCTGAAAGATTGATCTGCAGTCAAGTTCTAAGATTGCAGGAATATGTTGATGAAATAATTGATTCTGTAATATAAGTAACTTGTAATGTAAAATGCAAACCGAGAATAGATGATTGGTCTAACCTAAGGGAAAGGCTATAATCATTTTAGAATACATGCAATCAAATATCGAAATCTTTTAAATCACTAATATATTAAGAAAACATTAATGTTTTATATGTAAAAATGACATTGTTAGATTTATCATGAAAATAATTTCATTTAGTTATATAATTATTATAGATATATTATTAGAGAAGGCAATGATCAAACATGTCATACTATTTCAATGCCCTACATAACAAGTAGTAAATAAGAATTAAGAGGGAGTATTTTTTAAATTCAGGCTATGATCTTCCCTTCTAGTCTAATCCTGTCCAACAATATATGATGTCTTACCTTGCACACATGCTTTCTTTGTTTAGGCAGGCAGTTAATTGACACCTTGTTTACTTTCCTTTCCTTAAGGTACACTAAAAGCAAGGGTGTGAAAAAGGCAACTTCAATTGAAAACATCTACATATCTAGGAATGTCCTGAAGCTAATGTGTGGAGTAAACTTCTAGTTTATTGCTGTCCGTCCTGTTGGGCCACAGTGCGAAGGTCAGGCAGATAGTCATCCATTACTGATGGGGGACTCTGGAAATGCCAGTCATCGTGATCACACGATCGACATACTGAGAAATGATGCAACTTTCCCATCAACATCTCATCAGGATAATCATAATAACTTGGATGAGTTGCACCAAACTAGAGGGCCTCTAAATGATGTTCCTCATGTCCCAGAAAGTTCTGCTAGTGCAACTCCTGCATCTATCTCCCGAAACGCTTCTTTTGCAAGAAGAGATCAAGGACACCGTCAACCAAATCCTTTGAATTCTGGCTTCTGGATCTCAATTGAGCTTATTGTAAGTTTAAGCCAGATTATAGCAGCTATTACTGTCCTGTCAGTATCAAGGAACGAGCATCCTCATGCTCCTTTGGCTCAGTGGCTTATTGGTTATACGATAGGTTGTGTTGCTACTCTTCCTCACCTTTATTGGCGATTTCTCCACCGCAATCGGCAGAACACAGAGCAAGAATCAACAAATCAGGTTTCATCTGAAAGGGACGTATATGAGCCTAATTCTTATGTAGTAGTTTCGTCTGCTCATGGATCAGAAGTTGTGGACAGTGGTAATAATGGTGGAGTAGCAAGGATTGCAAGTCCAAGGTAGCATTTTCTTTCTTGGGAATTTATCTTTAGTATATTTGACTGCACTACCTCTCACTCTCAGGCTCATAAGTTTATTTAAGTGGAACCATCAACCACCGATATGCTATGGCAGAGCAACCGCCTATATTTGAGAAGATCTGTTTTTTGTTATCAAATTTCATATGATCTTTAGCAATTTATTTTACTATGATGTCTTTGCACCTGCTGTCTACCTGGTAGCCATTGAAAACAGTTGGGCTTTCAGTATTTCTAACACTTTAGGTCACTTATCTGGATACTAGAAGATTCAACATCATATGAAACCATCTGAGTTCTTTCTTCTAACTAACATTTGGATTCATTTATGAGGTAACAATGCCTTCTGTGCTTTATAGGGTCTACGCATTGGTTGCGTGCTTCAAATTGGCTCTGGATTGTTTCTTTGCTGTGTGGTTTGTTGTTGGGAATGTGTGGATATTCGGGGGCCGTACTTCTCTCCATGACGCTCCTAACTTGTACAGGTCTGTGATGCTAAGCAGCCATAGACAATGTGTTCCTTGCTTCTCAACTTAGATGTTTACTCATTTGTTAGTGATCATTTTTCAGGCTGTGCATAGTATTCCTTGCATTCGGCTTCATCGGCTATGCCCTGCCTTTCATCCTCTGTACAATGATATGCTGCTGCCTACCCTGCATTATCTCCATGATGGGCATCCACGAGGATTTGGATTTTAACAGAGGCGCTACTGCAGAAGCAATCGATGCCTTGGTGGCATACAAGTTCCAATCGAAAAAGTTTCAAGATGGAGAAGCGGGAGAAGATAATGGTGGAGTATTGGCAGCTGGAACAGACAAAGAGCGAACTATTTCTGCAGAAGACGCTGTGAGTGTCCTCCTGCATTCCTGTTTACACTTTACCAAACCTGGGATATACTATGCTCATGTTTACACGTCTGTAGCATGTTTCCACATATGCAATTGACACCTATGGATCTCTGGGCTCTGCAGGTATGCTGCATCTGCTTGTCAAAATTCTCAAACAACGAAGATCTACGGGAGCTTCCCTGCAATCATGTTTTCCACTTGGAATGCGTCGATAAATGGCTCAAGATAAACGCACTGTGCCCTCTTTGCAAGGCTGACTTAGGCGGCTCGACGAATGCTCCGGACTCGAGCTCCAGGAGCAGCCATGACAGCAACAACAGCAGAGTCAGGAACGACGTCGAGTCACAACAGTAGCTGCTCTCATGCCCTTTCCCATGAGCATGGGGATGGAACACATTCTTGACAATCTACAAATTGGCATGCAACTTCTCAAGTCCCTTTTTTTTTCAGACAGACTTGAATAGAGCATTTGCCTACACTGCTCTCTGGTGTTAACCCAGAAACTCCTATGAGGCTGAGGCTATGGCTATGAGTTGCTGCCTGCAGTTTGTTCTGAACTGAAGTTGCCTGTAAGGCTGTAACAGATTATAGATGGTGTTGGAATAGTTGTCATGATGATCACCTGAGTTGAGCATATTAGGTTGTTGAGGTTAACCTTCAACCGGGGAGGTTCAATGTAATTATCTCCTTGTTTAGGAAAAAATCCCCTCCCCTTTGTATCTGCTCCCTTGTATAGAAAACAACCATCTCCATTGTATATCAGATCAATTTTGCCTGCATTTTGTAAATTCAGTTAGTAGGCAGAGATCTCCCAGCACTCATCAAGTGCTTGAGCAAGTACAGATTAGCAGTTGAGTTTATTCTACTGTAATGCAACACTTATAGATGATATTACCATGACATAATCATTTGAGCCCACATAATCATTGGATGAGAATGGAAGAACAGAAGAGTAAACTCCCACGTTTATGTTTTTAGTAGCATGCTTGCATGCAGATCCAACAACTTGTATCTGGGGTAGCTGGGAGAAAACTTTATTCATTGACTGAATTATTAAAGCAACTATGGATTAATGCATGGTTGTTTGTCTGTTCATCCTCCAGAGAGAGAGATCTCCAATTATTGGTCCTCTCTTGTTTGCTCTGATGGAGAGAGACTTTGCAGGGCAGGCAGGCAGTGGTAGTACAGCTAATGACGATTGGCAACCACTCCATCATGTCCCTCTCACCTTCTTGTTGATCTTCTAAGGCAAATCTAAGATCAGCAAGAAGTGTAGTACACATCTTGGTGCAGAGAGATCAGATGACAAAAACCTGAAGACTGAAGAGAGTAGCTGTATCATATATATCCCCGATGAAAATATCCGGGTTCTATGCCAACTGGCAACTATGGGTGCATACATTTGCAATTTCGTTTTGCGTATTTATGCCCGGGGGCATCTCAGGAATTTCGAATGAGATTTTTATTAAATTTGAACAAATTTAGATTGAATATTTTTTTTTAAAAAAAAGAAATTTCCATACGAAATCATTCTCTGTCCCCCGGGATTTCCTAAATTTCAGAAATTTCGAGCCAAATTTCAATCACCGAGAAAAAGAAAAAAAAATTCCATTTGTTCAAAAATATAACGATGTAGAATCAAATGGGATGGAACACATATCATGTTGTCGTATGTCTGAATGAATGAAGATGTACTGTCTTTTTCCTATTGTTTTCCTTCAGATGGAACTAAAGAAGAATAACCAAATGAGAATAGCAAGAGATGATATACATTTTGGTTACATCAGCTTACATGCATGGGCGGCCTGTTTGGGGAGCTTCTCCAGTTTTAGATTCAGATTCTGAGAAGCTGTAATTGTAGAATCCAGAAAATGAATTAGAAGTTAGAAACTAGAAACCCAACCCTTCCTAGATTTTTAAAAATGGGCTACCAACCAGCTGCTTCTTAGAATTTTATGCTCTCAAAATAGACGTTAAGGTAGGTGACAAAGAGGGTGTAGTCTGAATCTGGTCAAAGATGGAAGAGAGGCATGTGTGTGTGAGTGTGACACTGTCTCTGTGCACATGAGTGCGTGATGGGCCCAATGCAACGTGCTACTGGGCCTCGCCTCTCACTGCCGCCGGTCCAAACCGGCCACCACCAGGCAGCAGCGATACGTCCAAATCTCTCGTGCGAAATGCAAAAGCTGGTCATGCACTCATGCGTAGTATATCTGGCTGGCAGACGTACGTACGTACGTGTGGGCAGGGCATTGCGTACGTGCGTGCGCAGCAGTGAGCACACGACGACAGATGTTCAATCAGGAGGAGAATGATCACAGCTCATGCATTGCGTTTTCGAAATCGATTCAGAGATCTTGGGAGATACTCCCTCCGTTTCGCAATGTAAGTCATTTTAGGATTTTCCATATTCATATTGACATTAATACATTGCGAAACGGAGGAAGTAAAAGAGAAATAAATCATGTGAATTCTAAATACTCCATTTGTTCTTTAATAGATGATATTATTGACCTTTAAACATATGTTTGATCACTCGTTTAGTCGTCTTGTTTAAAAAATTTGTGCAAATGTATAAGATATAAATCATACTTAAAGTATTTTAAATGATTAAATAATTCACAACAAAATAAATTATAATTATGTAAATTTTTTGAATAAAATTAATAGTCAAACGTGTGACAAAAAGTCAACAGCGTCATCTATTAAAAAAAGAGCAGTAATATCGCTTTGATAATTCGTGCAACTACGTTTTAACTAGCCCTTCCCTTCTCCTTTCCTCTCCGTTGCTCGCTTCACTCAAGCCCGCATTACCGTCGCTAAGCTTCTTCATGCCCCAGCTTACCATCCTTCAATTGGCCTCATGGCTCATGGGCACCACCATCCCTACCTCCAAACTGGTCGGGACCCCACTCCCCATTTCAACCCTGGTTCACCGCTAGTAACTAAATAGGGACGGATCCAACGTAGGTGTTGGGATACTCAAGTTTCTATCCCGTTGGATCACCATTTATAAAAGGAGGGAGAAGGGGAAAAGAGGGAGACCAAAGTGGAGAAGGGAGAAAGAGGGAGATGAGTCACCCTATAATGTTTTTTCTTTTTTGGATCCACCCTCGACTGACCACGAGGCTTCGCCTCGCCCTTTCCTGCTCACCGTTTTCCACAACTATCCCTCTAAACCCAACAAACTTAGCTCTTTCCTTTCTCTCACCCTGACGTTAACTAACCCCCGAATCGTAAATTCTAACCAGTTAAATTAATTATTGCCGTTCTTTAGAGCTGGAGAAGGAATATTTTACGTATTTTAGCGCGGATTCAACTTGGGAAGAATTAAAACTATATCCCTAGAAAGGTTTAAAAAAATCTATCATATAAAGGTTCACAGATTCGAAGAAGAAAAAAAAAAGCTAGAAGTGCAGTAAAAAATAAACGTCTTGGACGAACAACGCGAGAGCAGGCAGCCAGCAGCTACAGCCTACCTACCTACTCCTTCCGTCCCATAAAAAACGAACCTAGTACCGTATATGACACATTCTAGTACTGTGAATCTGGACGTCTAGATTCGTATTATTAGGGCCTGTTTGGAAAGTTTAAAATTCTGAGAAGCAGCTGCTGAGAAGCTAGCTGGTGAGAATCTGGAGAAGCTGGGCTTCTGGCAACTACAGATTCTACAACTACTGAGAATCTATGTAAGAAGCTAGACTGTTTAGGGGAGCTTCTAGCAACTGGAGATTATAGGAGAAGCTGTAACTGCTAGAAGCTCCTCCAAACATACCCTTAGGATGTGTTACATCCGATCCTAGGTTGATTTTTTATGGGACGGAGGGAGTATGCTAGCCTACCGCTAGCGGTATAGCGTGTACGAGTATGTAGTGTGGCAGTGGGCGCGCGCGCGCGTGCACAGTGAGGCGATAAGGCGCGCGGGGCCATCTAGCTAGCTGGGGCGCGGCAACGTGGTGTGTCGCCGGTGACGAGGAAGACGACGACGCACGCTTAGCTTGCTTCCCCCCCTTCTCTCCCGTCCCCGACCCGTGTGGGCCGCCGCCCGCCGCCCCGCCGCGATCGATCGCCAGCTAGCTCGATCGCCACGCCGGTGGCGGGCGCGCGGGATGGGGACCGGACGTCGTACGTACGCGCGTGCATGCGTTGCTTGCACCGCCGCTCGCCTGACGACGACGGTGCATGTATATATCATATGCATGCCTTTGACCGATCTGTCTCGACGCCGTCGACGGCGACGGCGACGACCGGTCTCTTATTCCCCACTCCATTTTTACCATCCTACCCCTTTGCTACTATCACATCTTCTCAGTGGTGTTTAGATCCATAGGTGTAAAGTTCTAGCGTGTCATATCAGATGTACGGACACACATTTGAAGTATTAAACGTAGACTAATAATAAAACAAATTATAAACTCCGCCGGTAAACTATGAGACGAATTCATTAGCAAATGTTTACTGTAGCACTACATTGTCAAATAATGAAGCAATTAGGCTTAAAAGATTCGTCTCGTAATTTACACGCAATCTGTGTAATTACTTATTTTTTACGTTTATATTTAATACTCATGCATATCCAAACATTCGATGTGACGGGGTGAAAAATTTTACTAGGATCTAAACAGCCCTCAGTGTCGTCTCATACCCCCAGGGGGGTAGAATCGTCATCTCGCTACCTCCACCTGTGCCACATCACCTCGGCCTATTTAAACCACCGGATCGCGACCTCATCGTTTCGCAAACCCACACACATCACCAAACACATCCTTCGATCGTCTTCGTTTGTTTTCATCTCTTCTCCATGGAGTTCTCATCGTCCGCCTCTTCAGTCTGCTCGGCGTACCGCCACCTGTCGTCCTCGTCGGCGGCGATGGCGCCAACGCCACGGCGGCGGCGGCGAGGGAAGGTCACCGGCGGCGGCGCCGGAGTGGGGCTCGCCGGGCGGTGCAACGCGGTGCTGAAGGAGCACAAGACGAGGCTGTACATCCTCGGGAGGTGCGTCTCCATGCTCCTCTGCTGGCACCACCATGACTCCGACTGAAGAAAGCTCGACGATCTCTTCTGCTGTTTCTTGGCCATGCATGTTCCATCATCAGTGAGGCGAATGTGCAGTGTGATTTGTGTGTATTAGCTTCTTACTTGGTTAATTAATTAGCTGATGCAACTATGAACAGAACTAGTTGCTCAAGTGTACATGAACTGAAACTATATATATACTTCCTCTGAAGAATTCTTCTTGATTTTTTCGTTACTACATATGCACTGCAAGCAATTGTCTGTATGTGCGTTCCATTAAGGCTGTGTTTAGATCCAAACTTTGGATCCAAACTTCCAACTTTTTTCATCACATCAACCTATCATACACACACAACTTTTCAATCACATCGTACCAATTTTAACCCAAACTTTCAACTTTGAAAGGAACTAAACACAGCCTTAATTAATTTATCTGTCATTCTTTTTGGTTCATGATGCCTTTTCTGTTACTGCTGATGTGCATATACACCACGGGACAAGTTTGCATGAGTTTCAATGTGCTGTGAAGTGTGAATCTGTGATGCCCAGCCAACGGTGCAGAGGCTCACCTTGTGGGGTAGTACTGACCAACTGTTCAGTTATGCGTTGTGTCGAAGGAAAAAAAAAATCCCCATGTCGCTTGCTCCAGCGCACGGTGGCTGAGGCACTGCACGACAGGAGATGGATTCGCGATATCTCCTCGGTGTTAGGAGTGCAATACTTCAAACTTTGGGACCTCCTTTGTTCTGTGTAGCTGACTGAGGAGCCGGACAAGCTTTCTTGGTGCTGGGAGAGCTCGGGGCAGTACTCCTCCCGCTCGGCATATCGTGTTTTTTTCTTTGGAAGAACTTGCTTCCAACACAAGCCAATATGGAAGTCTTTCTCCCCCCTTCCCCCCCTCTCAATGTCATTATTTCCTTTGACTGGTAGCTCTCAACTGATGCTGGACGGCGGACCGCCTTCAAAGTCGTGGTCTGTCGCATCCGGACCGCTGCCCCCTCTGTGATCAATGTGACGAAACGATTGATCATCTCTTGATCGCTTGTCCGGAGTCCAAGCAGCTTTGGTGGATTGCTCTTAGCGCTATTGGCCATTCCGAATGTCTACCATTCAACGAGCAGTCCTTCCATGCTTGGTTGTGTGACAGTCACAAAAGGATGATCAAGGATCATCGCCAGGGGTTTGACACCATAGCGACACTGGTAGCATGGACAACCTAGAAGGGAAGAAACAATTGGGTCTTCAACCAAGAAAGCAAGACTTTGGCAGAGATCGCTAGGGCTATGACGGGTGAAGCGGACCTTTGGTGGATGGCTAGGGCAGCCATACCGGACATGGTAGTTCCTTCAATTGTAGATGGATCACAAAATTCTTTGGGAGATTAAGCCTTTTGTTTTTCTTCCCCTACTGTACCCTGTCCCCTTCACTTCTAATTTTTTCGGCCCGCATTGTACATATATTTATTCCTTCTTAATAAAAAAAAATGCGCGTCTCACGTATTAAAAAAAATAAATCCATTTGGTTTTGGGGATCGCTGATCTGCTACTGTTGTTACTAATTAAGAAACTGCAGATTGATGTGATGTCAAATGCCTGTTATCTTTGCATCATTATAGGAGAGCAGATAGCTAACAACATAAAAGAGGAAATTATTCTGAAAGAAATATATTTCAGGTTCTGCAGTGCAATGTGTTCTTGGCCGGATGCATCTTTGATGTCTGACAATATTTAGTTATATCATCGAAAAAAAACAATGTGTACTTCATTTTCATTTTGTTCAGAAGAACACAGATTTCTTCATATGTAAAAAAAGGATGAACCAGAGAAAGCATCAGTCAAATCATCCGTGAGAAAGGTTTCCCTCCATGACCACATAATTTTCGAGAATTAGGCATTTGTTTAGTGGTTAAGATATGCCGTTCTATTTTCTGGTACCTGATTATTTGATAGGAGTATCCTCTGAACTTTCAGATGCAGAAGGATTGCTGGCTGCAGTTATGAACTTCTTCAGATTTCAGATAGTGTAATTGACTACTAGTACTATACTAGCATTATCTGGCACCAGAATCAAGTGAATTAATTAGTTTCTGCAGCCCAATAACTAGGGCTGCTGCTAGCTTCAACTTGATGTTTTTCTATGTGGTCAGAAAGAAACAAATCCCAGTGGCGATGTTTTGTTCCATGTGTTCCTTATTTACGTTGGTTCTTGGAATCTTGATCCGCTTCTTGTGGCGGTCAAATGCTAAACCAGTACAGTAGGCAGCTGCTGATCCTGAAGAAATGCAGGATCAACTAACCCAGAGACCGGACACTATCTGACAAAAGGATGAGCCATCCAGACTCCAGAAGCTGCTCCTGCAGAACCGTTAATGCTGGGAAACACATGAAAGATTGCATCTTTTATATGATTGATCATGATCAATTCTTTTTGTAATCAGTGGAGCTAGTACTATACTCTATGCTAGTAGATCAATCGAATTCAAACTGGCTTTTCTAATCATGAATGTTATTCGGTCTTGTTTTAAATGGCCAATAGTTTTGTTTCGGTCTCTGCAGGCAGCTAGGCGTTCCCAAGAAAATTTGGTTCCTTTCTGGAATTTGGAGCAAAACTGATCAGACCATTTTAGTGCACTTGACAATACATGAGTTTCTAAACAGCCTGTTCTCGATACGGTTGTATTCAAGCCTGCTAATGGGTTAAAATCCAGGCTACATCCACCCCAATCCACCTCCTCTGCAACCACTCCACCAAACCAGTCCGCTCCACTTTCTCATCTCTAACATCCAAATCAATCCAGCCCGCAGGATGTTTGAAACCAACCCAACCCAAACCATTGCAGCTAAGTGGATTGAATCCATTTCAAACCCATGGACTGAGACCACATGAAACCGCCGCCGCCGCCGGCGGAGACAACAGCTTGGAACATTGATGCAAACCCAACGAACGCATGCAACGGTAGTAGCTTGTCGTCGTGCTCGATCCGTGGCTGCGCGCCTCCGCCATGTCCAGAGACTGCGTGATGAGTGAGCAGCTGGCCTGTTCGACGCACAAGACAATGGCCGCCCGCCGCCGTGCTCGCATCCATGGCCGACGCGCACAACAACGGCGGGACGGAGCTACTTCACGACACGGAGGTGCGCGGCGAGCTTCTTCTCCCGCCGGCCAGGAATAGTAGCCGATGAACCTGACCTCCATTGTCGCCAAGCTGAGTTCGAAGAGGCAGCCATGGACCCATGGTACATCCGGAAGAGCATCGCGCCGCTCCTCTTGGCGAAGCACTCCAGCCGGACCTCCTCGTCCGCCGTCAATGGCGGCAGTATCTCCTTCGGCGCCGCCGACTCCACCACCCTTGCCAGGTCCACCGCGGCGCGGCGCATCCACCTCACCACGCCATCATGCTTCGACAACAACGACGACAGCGGCCACCTCGCCGTGCTGTCGTCCTTCGACAACAACGATCGATATCTCGTGGCGCCTCGCCACGGCCAGGCTAAGCGTCCCGTCCGGCGATGACACGAGAAGCATCTCGACGCTCGTCTTGGCGACGCGTCCGAGGTTCGAGGGATGAGGGAGTTTGATCTGCGCCGGCGGCGACGACCCGTCGAGGCGGAGTGCGAGGACATAGCAGCCGAGCTCCGCGGCGTTCGAGCGCACAGCCAGCAGCGTAGCGTCGTCCCTATCTCCATGGATCGAATCCACTATAGCATCCATGGATTTAATCCAAGTTGGACTCGAAATTTTATACCCAAAACGAAACCAACCCAAACCGTTCTCACGTGTAGTCCAAACCGCCCCAACCCATCAGTCTCGTCAAACCATTTCCATCCAATCAAAGCCAGCCCAAACTTGAAACCAATCCATTTTACCCACTTCAACCCAACCCATTAGCAGGCTTAGTTGTATTACCTGGATATAATTGATCGTTCAACAGAGCTTCTATTATCTAAAAAAATTAGATGGCATAGCACCTGTCAAGTAGTAAAGAATACAGCCAGCGAGCTGAAGTGTTCAAGTCTGCAACCCTGAAGACTGAAGAGCATGCAAAATATAGTTTCTGAAAACAGTTTAGCTGACAGATTTATCATTTGTATAGGACTAATCTGCTGAGGCATGTGAGTCAGTGTGCCAGCCTGCTGATGCTGCTCATCAGCTTAAGAATTTTACACCAAATATATGTGCATAATATCTCTTCATGAAGTGTTTGATATTAAGCCCACTTGGGAAACAATATCAAAGAGGGAGACCAGTGGAACTGGACTGACAGTTCATCAGAAGAAGAAAAAATGGGTTCAGTCAGATTGGATTCCGTGCCCACTAAACCTGGAGGTCAAATTCAGGAGGCAATCACGATCCAATAACATGCTTGCTGCTCGTGTTTTTTTCCTCAACACACGCATGCATTTGCATGCCAGCTGATCTGAAGCAGTAGCTGATGTTTCAGTATACCAAGCAACTGAAGTCTGAAGATCCAGGAGACACTGAATCTGTCTGAAAGTGACTGACAAACAAACTGCTGCACAGAATGGAGCAATTCAGAATTTGAAACTTCTTACCAAATGCAACAAAAAATCCAACTTTTAGATGAAATGCAATCCAACTTTAATAGATCTGAATCTCCCTGTGACAACGGAGTGACTGACGAGAATTTTCTGCCGCTTTTGTCCCTTTCGGACAGAAGGGAACACAATTCAGACAACGCCGTAAACGTAAACACAACAATTCGAAGATTGTTATCAAATGCAACCCAAATTCAATTGAATGGATGAACCAAAAACACCCCCGATTTTCAGGAGTTGAGCTGCTTATTTTCAGGCTTACATCACCCACACCCACACCACACTCCACCCACGAGCTTCCGTATTAATAACTAATCCAATCCAATTCAGTTACCAACCCCCACTAATCACACAACGACCACCCATCTAATCATCAGTAGTAATCACCCCCACCTAATCACGCGACGCTAATCCACCCATCCTCCCGGCCTCCGGCGAGTCCAGGTTCGCCGCCGGCGGCGTCAGTTCAGGTCGAGGAGGCCCTCGTGGAAGGCGGCGACGCGGTCGGGGGTGACGCACTGGGTGATGAGCCGGGCCCCGGGCTTGTGGGCCCAGGGCCTGACGAGGATGCACGTGGCGATGTAGTCCAGGTTCGTCAGTGGCACGACGTGGGCCGGTGGGCCCCACCCGTAGTCCACCTCGGCGAAGCCCAGCCGGGTCCAGTCCGACACCAGCAGCGTCCGGTAGTCGGAGGTGATCTGGTATGGGTCGCCGCCGGCCATGTCGCCGGCGGCCCACCGGGAGAACTCCGACGGCATCCGCCGCTTCCCGTCCTTGATGATCTTCACCACCTCCGTCACCGACGAGCCCGCCACCTTCCCGGCGGGGGCGGAGACGCGCATGATGTAGTAGCAGTTGCCGTAGAACCCGGCGCCGCCGCGCGGGAGGGAGGCGTGGAGGAGGGGGCGCGCGTTCATGGCGAAGCAGAGGTTGACGGTGGTGTCGGGCTCGAACCCTGCCGCGCGCGTCCGGCTCCGCCACGCCTTGGCGATCAGCACCTCGAACGCCGAGCACCTGGCGACGCCGGCGACGCCCGCGGCGGCGGCGTGCGCCTCCGTGTTGTACTGGTTCTTGAAGTGGTTGATGTAGTCGGCGGAGATGTCGACGGCGAGGTACTCGAGGCGCTTGGCGCCGGCGGGGTCGGGGAGGCTGCCGATGACGGCGGCGGCGGGGTCCGGGATCGCGTCGCGGCCCCACACGGGCTCGACGGACACGCCGCCCGCGCCGCGGGCGAGCTCGCCGACGGCGGCCATGAACTGCGCTGCGCCGGGGCCGTCCGCCACCGCGTGGCTGAACCGGAACCCGACGACGAAGCCGCCGCACGCGAACGCGGTGACCTGGACGAGCAGCACGAGCTCGCGCTCCTCCTCCCCCGCCGGCGTCGGCGGGAGCAGCTCGTCCTTGGGCACCATCATCGGGTACTCGAGGTAGTCCACGTCCTCGAGGCTGCAGCTCGCCTCCGCCTCCGTGAACCACACGCCGGCGTCGCCGCAGTCCACGCACACCTCGCCGGAGTCGGAGAAGGCGAGCCGGCCCGCGAGGGGGTAGTAATGCACCAAGGCCCTCGCCAAGGCCCGCTCGATCGTGCGGGCCGGCCCAACCGCCACGTCATCGCCGCCAATCGCCCTATCGAGAGCCGGCTTGAACACGTGGAGCGACTCGATCAGCGCCATCTGGGTAGGGTACCGGTCGAGCCACGACAGACGGAGGGGACCGACCGGCGTCGGCTCGGCCGGCACCACCCGCCGCTGCCCGAGCCGCTCGACGGACTTGGCGGCCGCCATTGTTAAAGTGTAGCTGAGAGGAATAACCAACTACGAAGATGAGAAGAGGGGTGGTTGTTGTTGCTCCTTGCTAGCTCGTTGCTTTGCTTTGGTTTGAAATGGTTGGTTTGATTTGACTTGTTTGGAGTGCAAGGAGGGTGAGTGGTATTTATAGGTGTTTTGGATTTGGGAAATGGTGGATCAAATGGACAACGTGGTGACGAGGAGGGGAGTCGGACGGGGGTAGGAAGGAGTCGGGGTGGGGCCCACCTGCCATTGTCAGAGATTTCCTGCTCGTGTGAGTTCCAGCGTCGTGGTCAAAGGTAGGGGAAGATGTGCTTTCCAAGCAAGTCTGAACCCTTCCTTCCTGCTCCATAGACTCTGGACTCTATCTCCAAATTAGCAGTGTTTTTTTTAATAGGTCAAATTAATTATTATCACAAGCAATTGTACTATAAAGTTGAATTTATATTTGTTTTATGCTCATAATTGTCTGGATAAAGGCCTTTTTTTGTGAAATGGAGCAACGATTTCAAATTAAATCAGTGAGCATGACAAATGATTTCACATTTCACAGTCTAATAAATCTGCAACAAAAATGTACTCTAAAATACTCTCTGTTTGCAACCGTTGATATGTGATAAAAAAAAATCTGATCGCCCAGTGGTAAAACAGGGGTAAATATAGATTTATTTCATCATCATATTTCACTTTTTCAATCCGATGAAACCTCTCAATCAGGCATAAGCTCATGATTCAGACTCAGATCGAACAGAGACGCGTTCCAAAGGTGATGAAGTACGCCATGTTCCTTCACATTGAGAGCACGAAAGCTACCAGGTCCATGGACCAGGTCATCCAAAATCAAATCAAATCAAACTGATTAGCGAGTGCTAAACCGATAAACAGTCAGATCGACTGATTAGACAACTTGTCAATTAGCAGCAGGTGGTGAATTAGTTACTCCTAATCAGGATCGAGAGAGACAACTTGGCTTACAACAAATTTAAAACCAAAAAGGAATAGCAGTGGTCTAGTTTGGTGCAGATATGCTGCAGTGCATGCTTATAGTAAGCTCGCAGCTTTGATCTACTCCCTCCAGGCTGATAATACTTGTCGTTTTAGATAAGGGTGAGGTCAAACTTTAGAATCTTTGATTATGAATCATTTTTAAAATATTTGTCTTTCAAATATGGTGACTACATGTATAGATTAGTCTTGAAAAGTACTTTAATAAAATCATATATTTATTAACACTTTTATACATATTATAATAGAAAATAATGGTCAAAGTTGTTTTTTGGAGACCGTGTCCTTGTCCAAAACGACAAGTATTATCAACCCGGAGGGAGTAGCTTGACTGACCGACAGCGGAATTAAATTTGCGTAGCTTAATTATTATTAGTTCTGATTAACCTCCTGTCTGGATTGGGCGTATCTTCGAGAATATATTTTTTAAACATTTGAATTACTCCAGATTCTTTATTTGTACCAATTTCACACGTCTTTAATTATTCTTCTTAACGAGATTTATATATACCACACGCGTAAAGTCCACCAACTCCACCAAATTACTGATATAATTCCTCTGGTCCAATAGCTAATACTGATCATAATAAATGCTTTCAGGTCTGTGAGTATGTCCTACATATACTTTGACTTATTTTTAATTTTTTTGAAACCGAGCCAGCTTGAGCCGGTGGACTGATTTTGTAGCAGCAAAATTTATCGACATGTAGGTGTAACTTTGATCGTAATTTATCAATTATGATCATAGTTTTCAGTATTTTAATGTTTTAATGCCGCATGTCTGACTCCACAATTATAACGCATCAAATAAATTAGCATGGAAATTAAGCAATAGTGCATAGGGAGAGAGATATCTTGATGTGAATAAACAGTGGGAAAGAGCAAAGGAAACTGCAAAAGGGGTTGTTTGAACAGGAAAGTTCGGTAGATGGAGGCCATCATATCAGAAGCTTTTTTGGATCAAGAAACCTTTCACTTTGTCTTTCATGGAGCATGTATGCAGCTTTTCCCTGAAAGTGGTTGGATGAAAAGATAAACTCACACGTCTTCAGATATATGCATGCATGCAATTCAATTTCTTTTTAAGCATCCAATGATGCAATAATGGTCAGCTCTGAAGAAGCTAGCTGGATAAAGAATTCAGACAACGTGTGGGCCAGAAAATAACTAAACCAAAGAAGACAAGATTTTGAGCTCTCACTCCTTTTTGTCATATTCAGGCATGTTTTCAGTAGTCTCATGACCATTGTCGTCGTCGGCTGCATATATAGTCAATTGTGAATATTTGATGACCCAGCATGTTACAGATTGATCTTTCATCAGTAAGTAATAATTTGAGTTGAACTAAACATGCACACAGTCTGCACTGATTAATTAGTGATTAGCTGGTTATAATTGAACTATGCGATATACTCCCTCCTTTATTGGAGTAGCAAATTGGACTGTTGGTGTGTAATCTCTTCATGTTCTGAATAATGTATTGGTAGACCAAACAACCTCCGAATGATCAGTGGCGCTGGCGGCTGCTATTACAGGCTAAGGGTCAAGATACGAATCATTTTAATTTTTTGTTCATATTTAACACGTGAGAGCCAGACACATTGAGGAAATGGTTGGTGAGATAGTAAGATGGCAAATGCAGCTAGTTGCATATATATGCAGCCATCCACCTGTTCTCTCCCTGAAATGATGGCGCATCTGAACGAACGAAACGAACCGCAATCTAATCATTGATAGATTGTGTTTTGCAAAAATATGATAGTCTAAATATCTTAGTCATCAATCAATTTGTAGTTCTTAAATACAGCCAGGTTTAGGTGTATTACGTTTAGCTTACGCTTACAGATATTTGTGTATAAAATTGTCACCTCTCCTTTTCTTTTCATCATAAAGTACGTGCAGCTGTGTTAGTGCTTGCTATCTGGTCAGCTGATTAAACAAATGGTCTGCGTGATCCTTCATTATATTTCGCACTTTCAGAATACTTTTTCGTTGTTAATTAACACTGCAAAACCTGCAACTTCGAGAGAAATGTGATTTAGTCGAACTATCGACCATTGTGAATACAGATATTGCGGATAAGTAGTAGCAGTTGCCAAGAAAGATCTATCTATCAATCTCCCACTGCAAAAAGGTAATTAGCTAGCTAGCTAGCTAGCTAATCTTAGCCATTCACTTTATTACATCCACACACCCACTAACTATTCTCAAGCTAGCTAGTAATCACTTTACCATTTAACACATGCATGGATGCATATGCAGAGAGGAGATGCTAATGGAGTCAGCACAAACTTAGGAATTAGGACATTGTTTGACATTTCGTCTCATGCAGTGGAGAGAACATTAATCATTCAGGCTCAAATAATTCAGTGTATGCGTATGGGTGCATGCATATATCCTGTGAAAATTGTCATGGCACTGAGGCTGCTTATTGTTATTCATTCATGCATGTGTTCATTGCTCTGAATCCACAATTAGTAGAGACTGTAGCTGATGGCTCCTGACGATCGTGAGATCACTTTATGCCTTTGCCTACCAATGACTTATATATGTCATGCATGCATGCACATATTGTTGTGTTTATATTTGGATGGATTGCTGCCTAACCCAACTAACTACTTGTTGTGTACAATGAAAAGCAGCCGCTATTTATATAAAAGGCTAAACAAGATTGCCCCTAACACAGGGGCTTGCAATGTCTAAGACTGAACTTAAATGATTGTGTGAATGCATGTATAAATGTACAGCGTAATTTTGGTGTTGTTCAGTCAAAAGTTTCAGCGTTTAGCATGTACAGTAATTAAATGATGATTATTGTTATGGGTTTCAAGAATTGGAGCGTTAAAAGTTTTGAGTGTTTGACATTGAGGTCCTTTTGTTTAGCCTTACGCTTTTAAGCTAACGTTTTGGATTATATGTTTTTATAAGATGGTGGCTTTAAAACCTTAAATTTAATGATGGAGTTATACTTCCACTTCACATAAGTAAAAAAAGTTATTCCAATATAGCTTTAGTTTGACAGTGTATGAGTAACTTATAACTTAAAAAAGCCAAACGAAAAAAATATTGGTTTTTCTCATAAGTTGACTTATAAGCCTGATGAAATGTTTGGAAAAAAGGTCTATTCTGCTTTAGTCAAGTTATTTCACCGAAGCACCTAATCCTCTAAACCATTTTTCGTTACCCTAAAACGGTTCATGTATTTATCCTTTACTCCTTTTTATAATACTCCCTGTTTTGCAATGATTTTTGTAGGATGATGATGTATGCATGTATATAACTTAACGTCTCAGCATTTTTTTAGTTTTTTTTGTTACTGTTTGCCTAGGTTGGAAGTACCTAAGAATTGATTCAAACATCATGATTTTAAAGTTCAAGAAAACGACTGATGAAGTTTGATGATGGTGTCATCTACGGCTCTACAAAATTGTAGTTTAAAATATAGCTTACATAGAGAGGAAAAAGAGATGTTGTTAGGATTGAATTTTTCACATTTTGATTCTTTTAGAAAACTCATTCTACAAATAGATAAAAAAAACTTATTATATAAATGGACCTATTATAAATAGGCAAGAACCTATTTGTAAAAAAATATGTCCTTTTTATTTTTTTAATAAATAGGTTCTCCGCGCCACTGGCATTAGCACTGTTCCCCTTCACACAAGTGACTTGGCTTCCACCAAGCGGTAGGGGGATGATGTCAACGTCATTGGTGCTGACATAGTGGACCACAGCAACAATGAATGTGTTGCGCAAAGAGTTCATTCTTATAATAAGGGTTTTTAAGGGTTTATCTATGGAGTAAGTTTTTCAAAAGGATCAAATAGTTAAAAATCCAAGTTATTAGGAAGTAGGGTAAATCATTTTCAATAGTTTAGGAGTAAAATGAGCCAAACGTATTTTAATGGGGTTAAATGATCTAATCAAATAGTTTGAAGGAGTAAAATGATATTTCTTTGGCAAATGGCAGTGCAAAAGAATTGGGTGCTGAATTTAGATGGGCTGCAATTCTGTGTCACCCAATATCGGACTCTAAGAATAAGCTGTTTTGCGTCTCTCAACTATTGCCATAGGTCGAATCGTATCCCTCAACCGTAAAATCGGGTATATAGGCTCCTTCAACTATAAAAACCAAACCAATTACCTCCTCGAACGGTTTAAACGGCAGTATCGTCCTGAGTGTCGCATTGATAGGGTATTTATCCCACTTGACGTCTACATGGCATCATAGTCAAGGAAAAAAAGCTAGACCCACATGTAAGTCATCATATACTTTCTTCATCTCTCTTCTCTTTTCTCCTCCCCTTTGGTCCTATCCTCTATCTTGGTCCGTTCAGTGTACTGTTTTGGGTCCTTTTTGATCTCAAATGGGCTGTCGGCCTGGTCTGCCTGGAAGGCCACAACCCACAACATCATCAGTCATTGCGTCACCTGCGGCCCAGTGGACACAAGCACAGGAAAATAATCGAATACTTCTATTTTTATTGTGCCACCTACTTTTTTTTTTCAATTGGGAACGTTATGAAAATTGTTTTTTATTGGTAAATTTCACTTTGCTCATTTTTTTTATCATCGAAGTTTTACTTTTAGATTATCTATACACACACCCTATTTATATGAGCGCATTAAAAAGATTATGCCGATATATGTTGAGACTAATAAAGATACCAATGAACACATCGTTGTCAACAACAAATTGAATTCCACAGAGGTGATGCTTTGCGCGAATGAAAATGAGAGAGGCAAGCTTTTCTAGACAATTTCGAAGCCCCACCGGATATGTAATACCCTACTCGTGGGATCATTGGTGGATGGTAATGATGATGATGGTCACAACTATGAGGGATGATGAAAATTTCTAAGTTTGAGATGATGAACCCTTCTTCCATATGATGTGGCTAATCTTGAAGATGTAGATCACTCGTATGATGGCACGTTCTCGACACTTTAAAATGTAGGTCTAGTAGGTCACTTTGGGGCCATAGGGGTCGATGTGCCCCAAGCATAGCCATTAGGGGCTGCACCCGGAGAGTGGATATGCCCCTGAGCACAACTCAAAGGGGACCGGGTTCCTGTTTTTTCAACGCATGCACACTTTAATCTATACTAATGGAAAATTTTCCATATATTCTTTCTTTAATTTTATCATATTTACATTCCTATAAAACTAAATGGTACATATACAGATTATTAAATCCTTTGGAATATACTCCTACTACATACAACTTCTTTCTTTTCCATCGTATAGTCCGGAGTAAGAAGGATTACCTCGTTACGAAGTCACACAAGCCCGGCAACCGACACCCAAAAAAATTCATCAAACTCGCAGAGAAACACCATTTTACGCCAATTCTTTTCCCTCGCCGATCTCCCCCAATTTCCAGCTCGATCCCCAACCCCTCTCCTCCCTCCTTCCTCCGCCTCCCACCCTCCCACCGCGACCGCGTCGACCCGCCACCCACCCAACCGCGCCGAGATCCAGATCCAGATCCGCCGCCATGAACCCGGGGCGCCCGGCGCCGGCGTCGTTCCGCGACCGCACCAACGAGTTCCGCGCTGCCGTCGAGAGCGCCGCGCGCTACGCCTCCTCCTCCGCGGCGGCGGCGCCCAGCAGCAGCAGCGGCGGCGGCGTTGGCGGCCCGCTCGACGTGTCGCGGGGGGCGGCCTCGGCGCACTCGGAGTTCAACCGCCGCGCCTCCAAGATCGGGCTCGGGATCCACCAGACCTCGCAGAAGCTCGCCCGCCTCGCCAAACGTATGCCGCCTCCCTCCTCTTCGCCCCGCCTGCCCTCTCTCCGTTGCTGGGATCTCGAACCCCGCGCGCTGTAGATCTCGTCCTTGATGGAATCGTAGCCTAGGAGGAAGTCGTCGCCATGTATGGATGATTGATTAGTTATTACTGTATGTGCGGTCTCCGATGATTAGTTAGATTTTTTTTCTGAACTATATATGTATGCTTGCTTCCAGAGTTGCAGTAACAGTAGGACTCGTTAGATTTTTTTTTTCTAGCTACAATATTTCGATTACATCTCTCAGCTATGGTGATTGATTGTTCTTCCAGTGCCCAATCAGCCGATGCAATTAGGGGGTATCTTGCTTTCCCTAGTGTTGTCTCCTGTCTAGTCAGGAACTCACGATGTGGTGTTCTGCAATGGAGCCCAACTAGAGAATTCCCGGTTTTATTCTGGTTTCTTGTTCCTTATTAACATTTCCCACCAAATCACGATCCCCTCCTCCGCCACCGCTTTGCTCCTCCCCCACAGAGACCGAACCAACCGCCACTCTCTGCCCCATCACGCCCACCAAGGCGCCTAGATTCAGATACTGATCCAGCTCCCTTGTGTCCGCCATGACCATGAACCTGATGAGTCCCGTTCTGGTGTCATTCCGTGATCACACCAATGAGTTCCATGCCGCCGTCGAGAGCGTGGCGCGCTACAGCAGCGTTGGCGGCCCGATTGTATGGCTCTTCACTACCCTCCTGTTGGTCTCTCTTATGCTTGCATCCTTGCCAATTAGTTCAGCTGCCGGTTTCCTGGCATACTATTGGGTTGGGATCTCGAGATGCCCATGCTGTAGATCTTATCTCGATGGAATTGTAACCTAGGAAGTTGCCACCGTGTATGGATGATTAGCTAGTACCGTGGCAGCCGATTATTGCTATCTGTTTGTGCTTGCAGTTGCCATAGGACTAGTTAGATACTCTAAAAATGTGCTTGCTTGTTATTTTGTGATATTTTGATTACATACTTCCTCTGCCATGCTGATTGATCTTCTGGTGCCCACTCAACCCATGCGGTTAGTGGGTATTGTGATTTTGCTCACGTTGTTTTGTGGGTAGTCAGGATGGGGTATTCTGTAATCGTGTTCCCATGGTATAAACAATGAGTCCCATCATGTCATGAATTGCATACTTTGGGGGATTACTAAATCAAACAGTTGCTAATAGGCTGCTGATTGATTCATCACCATGTTCTCAAGAAGCTAATATGGGCATTCTTTCTTCTCATTGAACTGGATGCATCGGTAGTTTGCATGTCTTATGGGGGGTACAATGGTATTCAACGTGAACTAATCATATCTGCTCAAAGATGCGCTGCGAGGGCCAATAGTTGGTTGGAGCTCTTGCAATAGTGACTGTTGCTTTTAGATGTTCTAGCTCCTGATGGATTTGGAAATTAAATGTATCTTGTTCGTGCATACTTTCCTCACATGGTGTTTTATAGCTGGCAAATAAGCATTGATGCACATGACTTCTTCATACTTTATTAATTGTGCAAATAATATGTTTCTAGAATCCAAGTTATGTAATCCCTTTTTATTTGGCACATTATATGTTGCCTTAAACCGTGTTGATCATCATCTGCAGATTTTTTCTCAGCTATGATTCATTGGTTCTATCTTTGACTCCTTGAGATTTAGTTAAGCACATAGGTATTAATGATGTTGTATGTGATATTTTCATTACCATAAATCCTCAACAACGACCTAGTGTTATTGTCTCAATACTTCACTAAGAATTAGATGGATATAACCTTTGATGGACACAGCCTCAACGCTTGAACGTACAAATACTTATTTCAATGCTCTGCTAATATTTAGGCTTTCCTTTGACACTGTAGACCTTGCTAATCTATGACTTGGATTGTTTGCAGTGGCAAAGAGGACATCTGTTTTTGATGACCCTACGGTAGAGATACAAGAGCTGACTGCAGTTATCAAGAAAGATATCACTGCTTTGAATTCTGCCGTTGTAGACCTACAGGTTCTCTGCAATTCACAAAACGAGAGCGGCAACCTTTCCAAGGATACAACAAATCATTCCACTACAGTTGTGGACAATCTAAAAAATCGCCTGATGAGCGCAACAAAAGAATTTAAGGAAGTTCTTACCATGCGGACAGAGGTAAATATATGCCTTCCTGTTTCCTTTTGATAGTCTTCAGTAAAAATATATTACTTAGTTTGTTTATTTTTGAATGCGCAGAACTTGAAAGTTCATGAGAATAGAAGGCAAATGTTCTCATCATCAGCTGCGAACAATGCATCAAATCCATTTGTTCGTCAACGTCCCCTTGTTACCAGGGATGGTCCTGAATCCTCTGTACCCCCGGCACCATGGGCCAGTGATTCTGCCACTACTCCATTGTTTCAGAGGTATAAAATTTGCTCATATTTATGCAAAGTGCAATTGTTAAAGTTCCTTTGGGGAATGTGCTCATACCCAATAGAAAAACACACTAGCCTAGCCTACCATCTTGCTTGCTAGATTTTGGTTAACCTATCTAGGCTAGTAACTGCAGTTAGCACTTGCATGCAAATGTGCAATAAACTGCTTGTTACTCCAGTTATTTTCCTTAAACAACTCATTGTACAGTCTCAATGCTATCCACTAAGAACAACTCAATGATACTTTGCCAAGTTCAGTTGGTAGTGTGGTTTTAGTTTTTTTTTTTTAAATGTTTTTTGTGTTTCTGTTCACCAGGAAGAAGACTAATGGAGATCATGGAGCATCATCATCATCTTCTCAGCCATTCATGCAGCAGCAGTTAGTACAGCAGGACAGTTACATGCAGAGTAGAGCGGAGGCTCTCCAAAATGTTGAATCAACCATCCATGAGCTAAGCAACATTTTTACACAACTGGCAACTATGGTTTCTCAGCAGGGAGAGCTAGCAATCAGGTTAACACTCTTTTACAAAAGTCTGTTCCATTTAATTCATGAGTTGGCTGTCTTATGCCTATGGTCAAGTTCATATCATTATTTTGAATAATTGTTATAAGCTTCAAGATATGCTGTGATCTCATTGTGGGGAGATTCCCATTGTGCGCTAAAGAGATGAACATTTTCCTGAAATTCAGTGAATAGACTGTTTTGCTCCTGGTCTCAAAATTTCCACTAATGGCGTAACTTGAGAATAGTTGAAAAACCTTTGAGGACCTAAATTCCAACTAGATTTTGTATGTCAGCAATGATTTAGAGTAAGAATAGGTTTCCATATATTTATCAATTATTATGGCCATTGGCCATTTCTTCACTCTTAGAATTTTTCTAGTCCATGTTGATGTCTTGTTCTCTCAGTGCACTACATTTAGGATTCATGCATAGGGCTGAGGAAGGAGTAGCTGTTTCATGTCAAATTGTTTATCTCCTCACATACTAGCTTTTCTATTTTCCTGAGATTATGTTGTGTTTAAAATTCGCACAATCCGTAACAGAATTGATGAGAACATGGATGACACACTAGCCAATGTTGAGGGAGCTCAGGGCCAGCTACTGAAGTATCTCAACAGCATTTCATCGAACCGGTGGCTGATGATGAAGATATTCTTTGTGCTGATGGTTTTCCTCATGATCTTTATATTCTTCGTTGCATGATTTCCACTTGCAATGTCACCATGAATGTTCTGCATAGTTTGTCTGCTATGCGTAGTATATTCTTTTGATTTTTACCAAACTACAACATGTACACAATTTTCACCCGGGATGATAAGCAGCCGTCTAGCCTTTTGTGGTCATGTAAATTGGGAGAAGCTCCAGAACTGGTATGTTAAAGTTTTCACTACTTGTTCAATGTACCATTTGATGACACACGTTGGTAGCAATGTGGAAGAAAACTGTCACTGCCAACTGGTGAACCCCTAGGAGGGGGTGGTCAGGTGGTGATGGTGTTGTGATATCTGAACATGTGACAGCCTATTGCTCCATAGCAGACGACCCGCTGTTTCTGAACTTCACTAGTATGGCTTAAAGCAATTTCATTTGTGCGTGCTTTCTTTTGCTTGGCTTTTATTTGCGTGTTTCTTTAGATTAACAGGAGTATATCCTCTCCTACATCAACAATATATTGAAGCAATTATATTGTCGTGTTCAAGGAATTGTAGTATCCAGAATTCCAGATTAACTGGAACTTTCGGAGATGATATGGCACCTGTGGGTAGTTCAAGTCCAGAATTTATAGACCATACTTCATGATGTTGTAAAACATGTTTCGACATCAACATTGTCTATATAATACAACACAACTATTACAACATCTATTGCGATATATGATAAAACCCAATAAAATTATAAAATCATGCAAAATACTTCCCATAGCGAATCTACATATATCTTCTCTCTTTATATAGAACACAACCTAAATGTACGCATAACGATACGGACAATTCAAAATTTAGAAAAACCATTTAAAACTTCCAAAACAACATGTTCTTTTATACCAACCAAATAAGGACACATATGTAGCGAATAAATGAAAAACCATAAGGGAGCTACCCCGTACTACTTTCTATATTGCTCGCTACCAGAACTATTCTCCTTCATATTATCACTATAATAAACATAATTTAACGACATATTTATAGGGTGTGTTTAGATAATGAGAAATGGGAGGTGAGATTGGGATTGGGAAATAAATAAATGGCTAGGATTAAATGAAAGAGGGAGAATGAATGGTTAGGATTTAAAGATGGGTGGGAAATCATTTCCATTACCCATTTGCCAAACACTGCCATAATGTGATGTAACATTTATAAACGTGTCATGTCCAAAAGACCCTTATATATGTATGTACATATTTATATTTATAGTACTAAAATATACTACATCCTTTTAAAATCTTTTATATTTTTGGGACGGAGGAACTGGTGTTTGGCCATCATATAAAATGTACCAGCCTTTTTTCGTGTTAGGCTGAGCTAGCAACAGCCAACAGATTAGCCACGCAACGCAAGGGAAGAGAGGCCCCCCAGCCCAGGCACGCGCGGGTGCGCGACGCGGCACGCCGGGAGGTGGCGCGTCCGTCGCGTGCGTGACACCAGTACGCCGCACACGGCTCCACCTCGCGCCCTGACCTGACGCGGATAGGTTTTCTTTTCTCTGTGTGCAGATAACCCAACTCGCCCAACCCAAGAGAGCTCTCCCCTCCCTCTCCTCCTCCTCTCTCTCTCTCACTAAACAAACCACACGCAACGCAAGCACGCGGCGGCGGCGTCTCCTCTCCACCAAAACCCTAGCCCGCGCCGCATCCCCAACCTCCTCCTCCTCCTCCCCGCCGCCGCCCGATCGCCGCGTCCTCCGCTCCGCACCCTCCCCCGCAGATCGGCGGCGGCCTGTGCCCGCGGGGGTCGCGCGGGGCCCGCGTGTTTCCCAGATTCAGATTTCCCCGGCGGTGAGCGGATTCGGGAGGTTTTTTGGGGGGGTTGATTATGGTGGGAGGAGGGAGGAGGGGCGCCGCGGCGGAGGAGGTGAAGCTCAACACCGGCAACGTGTTCGCCGCGCTCGAGACGCTCAAGAAGAAGAAGAAGGGCGGGGACAAGGCCAAGGGCGGCTCGTCGTCATCGTCGGGGAGGAAGAGGGAGCAGCAGGGGGCGCAGCCGTCGTCTCAGCAGCAGCAGCAGAAGGAGGTCTTCTGGGCGCCCGCGCCCCTCACCACCAAGTCCTGGGCCGACGTCGAGGACGACGACGACGACGACTACTTCGCCACCACCGCTCCCCCTCGCCCCGTCTGGGGCACCGGCCATGGCGACGATGGGGCCAAGGAGGAGGATGAGGAGGACGACGACGATGCCGTCCACGCCGCCCTTCAGGAGGTTTATTTATCTCTCCTCCATGTACCATGCCTATTTGTCTGTGATGTGCATGGATTTTTTTTTGTTTCGCTTGATTACATGTGCTGTTCTGCTGCGCAACTTTTTGATTATAGTTGGAATAATAGATTTCGCACTCGTGTAGCGCGAGGAATTGCTGGATTAAGGTAGGAGGATATTATGTAGGCTGTAATGGTAGTGGTGATGTCTGCAAGATTAGTTTTTGGAATTGCGAAACACATGCTCGGTGATAATTTGGATTTATATGTAGGTATATTGAAACCGTAGCATGAGGTTAGAATGCGTTAGTTATACTTGTGCATGCATTATTAGTTTTTACAAACTACGTATGCATCCGTATGAAACGGTAAGAGGAGACAAGGGAATATCTCAGGTGTATTTATTTCTGCATGATTAGTTTTCAAAACAGGCTTTAGATACCGAACTAGTAAATTGGAATGTTTGTATCGTATTTGTTACTACGTTATTAATTTTGTCCGTTGGCAAAACAATTTCCTTTTGTCACACAGTGCAATATTTGATGAATAACCTAACATCACAGGTGGAGTCATTATTGATATCATGTCTGCTATGCTTATTTATATTTATTAGGACTGTTTCTTTCAATGATGTGATTTTATTTTATTTATACTGTGGATTGTTTTGTCCAACGACGTGATTTTGTTTGTCTGACAGCATATGCTGAGCTGATAAATTGACAAGGAGTTACTTTTTGCGCTATATCACTGAATTGACACAGCAAATAAGAGCACACTATTTTGGTTGCTAATATACTGGTTACCTATCGAACAAGAATACGATGTATAATTTTTCATGAATAATTATAAAAAAAAGTATGTTTTTAAATTTCTTTTCCTCCCATAAGTATGTAATTCTTTATGATTAGATTTTAGAGGCACATAATTGGTGCCAAAAAAAAACATGTGAACAAATAATTGACTGATGTTGAATACAATATAAAGCTCAACAGAAACTGTGGGTGCTGCATTTTCACTGTTGCCTCTTTATGCTTGATTGGTGGAATTCTTATTTGTGTTTGCCTCTATGCACTGCAGGAAGTAGAGAGTGAAGATGAGGACCTCGATGATGAGGTTGATGATGGTGCTGTGGATGAACCTGAGCATGAAGTGGATGATACCTCTGCTGAACCTGCTGGTAAGAAAGCTGCAGTTCCTGTTGCACCGCCTAAAGATACGGAGAGGCAGCTGTCCAAAAAGGAGTTGAAAAAGAAGGAGCTAGCCGAACTTGATGCTGTTCTGGCTGAGTTGGGAATTTCTGGTGGTTCAAGCAATGCTGCACAGGATGAAAACAATGGTAAGTGCTACTGTATACCCTGTTTGTTTAGTTTGCTTTCTTTATGATGCTGAAATTGTACTTGATGGTTTTTTGTGTGTTCCTCAGCATGTGTCTCTCTATGGTTGGTTGTCTTTATGGAATTTATTTGTTCATGTGCTTTGTTTTCTTGCAGCTGAGAAGAAAGGTTCAAACCAAACTGGTGATGGAGATGCACCAGCACCTTCAGAGAGCAAGAGTTCCAAGAAGAAGAAAAACAAGAAAGCAAAGGAGGCTAAAGAATCACAAGAACCAGCTGATGGGACAGAGGAGACTGCCAGTGCAGAACCTGATGAAGACACAACCTCTGTTGATGTGAAGGAGCGCTTAAAGAAGATGGCTTCAATGAAGAAAAAGAAATCAGGCAAAGAGTCAGACACAGCTGCAAAAATTGCAGCTGCTGAGGCTGCAGCAAGGAGCGCTAGGCTCGCGGCAGCCAAGAAGAAAGAGAAGAACCATTACAACCAGCAACCTGTGCGGTAAATGGCTGCCAAAGTTTTGAAAAATGTTCTGAGTTTGAAAAATCCCCTTGTTCGTTTTTGGACTCACAATAAACTTTTTTGAGTTGTATTTATGACCTTGGAGCGCCTTTCTGAGATTCATTTCGAATTCTTGAAGGCCTTCCTGGTCTCAAAACGGTCATGTAATTGTGTTTTGAATTGTTGACCCGGTGGAACTTAATGGACGGCATGGCCAGTGGGGGCTAATTGGGTACTCTCGTTCTCTTTTGTGCTGTGGCTTGCTGTGTCGAAATTGGTCGACAGTTATTGTTCTTACGTTGTCATATCTTTTGTTCCTTACTTTAGAAGCTGTTTAATGGGGATGTTGCTGGAATTGGCGTTGTGAGCCAGAAGTAGCAAGGATCCTGTTGGTGTCGAATTTAAATTTCTCCAGTGTTCTTTATGGCGGTGTTCGTGTTTCTGGAGTAGAATAGCTGATCATCTAGCTGCTTGTGGTGCTAGCTCAGTGTGTTCATGTAACCTGTGGACATTTTTTACTGAGTGTCTGGCGTTCTTGTGGCTGGCGTCTGGTGATTTGTTTGGCTGTTCTGATGAATGGAAGCTGCCCCGGTTGTGATAGAAACAGTCTAGCCACAATGGACAAAGCTGCATGTTCTTGCAAGTTCATACAGGCTGTGTTCAGTTCACGTCAAAATTGGAAGTGTGAAGTTTGGTTGAAATTGGAACGATATGATGGAAAAGTTAAAGGTTTATGTGTGTAGGAAAGTTTTGATGTGATGGAAAAGTTGGAAGTTTGAAGAAATATTTTGGAACTGAGAAGCATCAGTGTTGTGATGGTGAAGAAGTCCTAGGTGTAAGCAAATGTGATGGTGAAGTCGTAGGTGCAAGCAGCATGAAAGCAATAGACTTTTACTGATTTAATTTTGATCACTAATAGATCTTGAATAGTTAGATCACAATGAGTGAAACTTCCATACTCATGTGTAGGATGCTACTCTTACATACTCCCTCCGTTTCACAATGTAAATCATTCTAGCATTTTTCACATTTATATTAATGCTATATGTCGAGATTCATTAGCATCAATATGAATATGGGAAATGCTACAATGACATACATTGTGAAATGGAGGAAGTACTTTGATAATCTTTAGGGAAGTATATAAAACATTCATAAAAGAAGTGATCAAAATGTACAGAAGATGAATATCATAATTCAACAACAAGTACTTATAAACATTTATTCAGATTTCCACTTAAAAATCAAGACTGAAAAGCCATCCTCAAAGAGACAAAATAAAGCAAAGTAAAGACAAAGATAGAAGAAAAAGAGAAAAAAAACCTCGAGGAGAATACGCAAAACGATCCCCCCGGCGAAAGCCAAGCCAAGCATCTCTCCCCTCGCCGCACGCAACGCCAAAATCAAATGGTCACCTAGGCTCGCCGCCGCCGCCGCCGCCGCTCGCCGCCGGCCGCAATGTCCCACTGCCTCCGGGCGTCGCCCTTCCTCTCCCCGCCGCCTCCCCTCCTCCACCCGTCCCGCCGCCGCCGCCACCGCCAGGGAGGCTGCATCCACACCTCCCCGGGGACGAGGCCCCTCGTCGCGCGCGCCCGCTTCGACCCGCCGCCGCTGCTCCGCCTCAAGGTCTCCGACTCCAGCGACTGCCCCGCGCCGCACCACCCGCACTCGCAGCACCAGCCTCTGCTCCCGACGCGGCGGCAGCAGCAGCAGCCGCCGCCGCCGTACCAGGCCCTCGTCGCCTCCCTCGCGCCGCTATGGCGGGAGGGGCTCTTCCTCGTGCGGTGCTCCGTCTTCGCGGCGGCGCTCTCCGTCGCCGCCGCGCTCTCCTGGTACGCGCAGCTCCGCGCCCGCTCCTTCGTCGAGTCCCGCCTCCTCCCCGCCGCGTGCGCCGCCCTGGGGGAATACCTCCAGCGGGAGGTCCACCTCGGCAGGGTGCGCAGCGTCTCCCCGCTCGGGATCACCCTCCACACCTGCTCCATCGGCCCGCACGCGGAGGAGTTCTCCTGCGCCGAGGTGCCCGTCATGAAGATCAGGGTCAGGCCATTCGCCAGCCTCAGGCGGGGGAGGGTCGTCGTCGACGCCGTGCTGTCCGAGCCCTCGGCGCTCGTGGCCCAGAGGAAGGATTTCTCATGGCTGGGGCTCCCCGCGCCATCCGAGGGCTCACCCAAGAGGCATTCGGGGGAGGAGGGGATCGATTACCGCACCAAAACGAGGCGGCTCGCGAGGGAGAAGGCCGCCGAGCAGTGGAATGAGGAGAGGGATAAGGCTGCAAGGGAAGCCGCCGAAATGGGATACATTGTTCCTAGTGCCCAATCGATTTCGCCTTCGATCGATGAGATGATGGAAGACGATGGACCTGTTGATACTGGGAAATCCAGCCCACACCTATGTCCTGATGAAATGCACAGGAAGGACCATCACATTGATGCGGGCATTGACTCCGGCTCGAAACATGCCGATTTGGAGAAATCGTTCGGCGTGAAAGCTCGTATTCCAGGGATCAGCTTCTGGTCTAGGATGATTCCAAACCCTAGCAGGCGCAGGTACAGGAGGAAGGCTCATAGCAAGTTGATATCGGACACTGACAATTCTTCTCAGCAAAGGATCCTTAGGCGTAGCGCATATGCTGCTGTTGCATATTTTCAAAACGAGTGTAGTGGTAATCCTGATGACTCTTTGCCTGGTCCTGGTGAAAGCTCATCTGATGGAGGTCATACAAATGGTGGTGGTGAGGAAGGTAGTCCAAATGATGGACCAACTGAATACTCTGAGACAACATCTATGGATTATGGTGAATTACCGCCAGAGAAAAGCAATTTCGCTAGTACAATGCTGATTGGCAATACAGATGTCTTGAATGGAAGTTCTCATAATCAACAACCTAGTCAGATTAGTTCACACTCTTGGGAAAATAATGAGCAAGTATCTGAAGCCTCTGTTTTGAAGAAACGTAAAAATATATCCGAAGATGATTACCGGCAAGAATTCGATTTTGGGGCTTTTGGTTCATGCACATATGCTCACAATTGGCTATCATTTTGGCCCTTCCAATTGAAGGGGTTTCCTGTCGGGTTCAATGCACCATCAGCTTCTCTGAATGTTCAGATCCAGAAGTTGAGGTCATTATTTGCTATTGGTCCAGGAGACAATTCTGCCGAACTTTCACAAGGTGTTGGCCAGATCCATCCTGGTGCTGTTCAACAAACTCTTCCCATCACCCTGGATTCTGTATATTTCAATGGAGGGAATCTTATGCTTCTAGGATATGGTGACCAAGAACCAAGGTTTGACCTTGTAATTCTCCATTTCCATTACAAATACTGAAATCCCTGTTCTTTCTCATGCTTTTATATGTCCATTGTATCAGCCACAAAAACCATGTTATTTTCTTTTGACCATTTACAGCAGCTTATGAATGTACTGCATTGAATAGCAATCACCCTTCAGTGTTACAAAATATAGAATATTCTCATAATTGGTTTCTGATTCATGTTATTTGATCTTATTTTCTCAGCTTACAGTTGCCACAATTTAATAGTATTGGCCATCTATAACATTTAAATGATTCCACAACTTCCGTAGACTTATTGCCATCCAACTGTAGGGAAATGAAACATGCTAATGGACACATCAAGTTCAAAAACAGTTATAATCGTGTACATGTGCATGTCACTGGGAACTGCATGGAGTGGAGGCAAGACCGGACTTCTCAAGGAGGGGGTTATCTTTCTACTGATGTTTTTGTTGATATAGCTGAGCAAACATGGCATGCTAATTTGAATGTAGTCAATGCTTTTGCTCCGGTAATGCATCTATTTTTCTGCTACTGTGTTTTACTAGACTTCTCTTTGATGCAAATATAGGATGTTGGTATTCTTGATCTTTGTGTTCAAAGGTAGTTTTCATGTGCAGCTGTTTGAGCGGATCCTTGAAATACCAGTTGTTTGGAATAAAGGGAGAGCTACTGGCGAGGTGATCTTCTAAACTTGATCTCTTACATGTTATTTTCCCACTATTTGTATGGTCACACATGCATGTTTCTGAAGACAAATTTTGAGATGTGACTTCCATATTCACTTAATTAGTGGACTTATCCGGCGCTTTATTGCAAACTTTATAAAATCATCCATGTCTCGAGGAAACCCTTTTTTTTTGGTCTCAGCCTTGAACATATGAATTTCTTACAGCAACGTTTCACCTTGTTATTCCTTCAGGTGCATCTCTGTATGTCGAAGGGTGATAGTTTCCCGAGCATTCATGGCCAGCTTGATGTGAAGGGCCTAGCTTTTCAGATTTTAGATGCTCCATCATCGTTTTCAGTATGTCCGTGCTTAACCCAATAATATGTTTTCTCGTACTCTGCATATATTTCTAGAGAATCATATTTTCCTTATTTCCCTCAAGTTATGAGACACATTAGCATGGTCTGATGCTTTCTTATTAATTTGCTGTAACTTGACCACCAATATATTTTTTTTGTCGTTGATGCCTTTTACATTTCCAATAAACATTGATACTTGTGTAAGCAATGTGACTACATTTCCAGAGCATCTAGGGCTTATTGATTTGTATACATAAAGGCTAACCTGGAATTTGAATTTCAAGATCTGAGAAACAATTGGGCATACTTGATTGTAAGCAACATATTGCAATTATAGGTTTACAGTGCCTTAACTTTCACTGATGTTGGATGTGATAAATTTCTTGCACGCAACCAAAATGGGTTTAAAGAGGGAGATAAGGAATATGATGTGCATATTGGTTATTAGTGTCATCAGGGTGAGAGCTGCCGATCTGCAGTGATACAAGAAATGAATTGGTCATTAGCATTTCAAGGAAACAATAACTATGGAATCAGTAGACTTAAGAATGGGGTGTGGGGAACAGTTATGTCCCAAGAACTGGATTGTCCATTAATGTTTCCAAGTATCATATAATTTTTTTTTTGGACACTAACATCTTGCTGTGGATTATAGCTAGGTTGCCATCCATGGTACTTTTTTGAAGTGTTAGCATGTGGTAGCTTTCGAAATGATTATTATTATTTTAACTAAAGCCTGAACTCATTCAGGATATAGTGGCAACTCTATCTTTTCGTGGTCAAAGAGTATTTCTACATAATGCAAGTGGTTGGTTTGGTGATGCTCCGGTAGAAGCTTCTGGTGATTTTGGTCTAAATCCTGAGGATGGAGAGTTTCATCTAATGTGCCAGGTATCTTTAAACTTTCGAAGTGCATATTTGATTTATCATTCAAATATTCCTTTACATAACAGTGATTAAACTTGATAATTTTGATCTTCTTTCCAGGTTCCATCAGTTGAAGTTAATGCACTTATGAAAACAATGAAAATGCGACCCTTAATGTTTCCGGTACAAAATACTGTTCCTCTCATATTTAGTTGCTGAACTCCTCTGGAGATACTGGAATCCTTTATCATTTTGAGTTGGTTTGTTTCCACATAATTGCATAAAGGCTGGACTATATGTGGACACATCACAGATGATTTAACTATACTTCATTAGAAATAAACTCGAATCCATTCTGATAAAAAAGATGAAGAGATGCTGTTTAGTGATAAAGAAAAATGTGTTTTCCATCTGAAGTTCTGAAGTTGTAACTTGGTACAGCTACATTGAGTCCATATATCTAGTACAATGAAAAATTGTGACTTCTTGTATAGGAAGTGTTTTTATATGGCTAGTGTCTTTATGGAAACACCTAGTTAACTGGCTAACCTATCTAGGTGCATCATTTGATACCCATTATCTCTTGTCTGCATTGCATGGCAATGGGCGGTGGTTTATCTCAAAATTACCTTCTTTGTTAGTACATGCAATTGTGCAAATAGCTTTTGGATAGGCTATGTGTGTCAAACTCTATTTTTAATATTTTACAATGGTCTAATGATGGTGTAAATGTTTGCCAAAACACCTTTATGGGTTATGGCTCAGACCCTTAATGTTCATCCTTTAAGATTTGGTTTTAATACAATATCTTAATTCGTTCAGTTGGCTGGTGCTGTTACTGCCGTATTTAACTGTCAAGGGCCTCTTGATGCTCCTGTTTTTGTTGGAAGTGGGATTGTCTCAAGGAAGTCTCTTTCAGTATCTGGTATGCTTCCATCGGCAGCCTCTGAAGCTGTGATGCAAAACAAAGAGTCTGGTGCAGTGGCCGCTTTTGATCATATTCCCTTCACTCATGTTTCAGCAAATTTCACTTTCAACCTTGATAACTGCGTGAGTACAAATATAGCCACCATTATTTCCAGTATGAAGTTTATGGATGTTTGGCAGTGATTTTCCCTTTACTATTTTGTATTTTCACTGGCTACAGGTTGCTGATTTATATGGCATTAGAGCATGCCTTTTGGATGGTGGAGAAATTCGAGGAGCTGGTAATGTTTGGATTTGCCCAGAGGTACTGTAGTTATTGATTGCACCCCTGGTCACTAATGCTTTCACATCTGTATTAAATTTAAGCATTCGCTAACTTCTTTCTACTTCTGCCATAGTGTATTCATTTTGTTTTGAATAGCCCATGTTTGTTGATTTCTCAATCTATTTAGAGAGTTAAGTGGAGGATTTTGGGTTGTGATATGTAAAGAGTAGATGGATATATAATGACATCAGTATCCTTTCAAAATGAAAATTAGTATAAGAATTAAACATTGCAAATCATTTCTTCCATATTATTTCATTGTTAACAGTGTTCTGTTATGCCATAAATATGGCTGAAGCCTAGTGGAGGTATTGCATTGTTCATTTCTCTGGGCTTACAGCAATGTTTACCGCTAAATGGGTTGAGGGTCCTGCAAATAGCCAACTACTCCTATTCTTCTGTGCCATTAAAGTTCCTAATAAGTGCAATAATGCACCCAAGTACCTATGTGTAATTTTGTATACATTCAGTACCAACCCACTAGATAATTTGCATTCTCAACCTGCAAGTTCTATTCCATTGAAAGAATATGCATACATACAAATTGGGCCTACAAGAAAGTCTCTGCTTAAGTATCTACTACTAGCACTGCACTTAATTAATTACCACCTTATGCAAGTGTAATATATATTTAGATCTCTGCAGGGGGAAGGTGATGATTCTGCTATGGATATTAATTTGTCCGGGAGCATTTTACTTGACAAAGTTTTGCATCGCTACATTCCTGGAGGCATCCAGTTGATTCCACTCAAAATTGGAGAGCTCAATGGAGAGACTAGACTTTCTGGTTCCCTTATTAGGCCGTGAGTACCTTAGATGTGCCATCTGCAGTCCAAATATCCTATTGGGCTGACTCTTTTTCTTACTCCTGATCTAACTGTGGATAATATCTGACAGGAAATTTGATATCAAATGGGCTGCACCAAATGCAGAAGATTCTTTTTCTGATGCGCGTGGCAATATTGTTATTGCACATGACTATATTATGGTCAACTCATCATCAGTTTCTTTTGATTTGAATACTCGTATTCAAACATCATATATTGATGATTATTTGCTGCATAAGGAGATGTATCAAAGGAAAAAAATTATGCCACTGATTGTGGAGGGTGTGGATTTGGATTTACGCATGAGGGGCTTTGAGTTTGCTCATATAGCTTCTTCGATACCTTTTGATTCACCACGGCCTCTACATTTGAAAGCATCTGGAAGGTTTAAATTTCAAGGAAAAGTGGTGAAATATAGCCAGTTAGTTGATGAGAAGAACCATGGTGCTATACAAGGTACCATTGACCAAAGTAAGCTTGAAAACGATGTATCAAGGCTTGTTGGCGAGATTTCTCTGTCAGGAATTAAACTTAACCAACTTATGCTGGCACCACAATCTACTGGTTTTCTTTCCATATCACCAGATTCTGTAATGGTAATTTGTTATTACATGCTCTTTTTCTTGTTCCCACGCTTTTATATTTAAATTTCTTTACTTAAAGTGATTTGGTACCATATTATGTTCCCTTTGTTTGTAAATTTCTTTGTTGCAATGCACTTAGCACAACTGGCAACAATGATTGTTTCTGCAGGCAGACCTCAGTCTATATAGAGGATTTTATAAATTAAAACATCTCCTACATTTAACATTTTTAAACACTAAAGGTATTTCTCCATTACCTCAAAACAAAGCCAAAACCAAGTAATGAATATAATAGTAAAAAATAGAAATTTTACATAATCTATATCAACCATTCGCCTTTTAACTAAGGTTTGAGGATCATGCATGCACAAAAGGTATATTTTTCTTATCAATTTGATTCACTTTTGTTTCCAGTTTATACTGCTTCACAGACTTCATTTCAATGAGAACATACTCTCAACAGATTATAGCAAAATTGAGAGCACATATGCATTTATTATTAAAGTTGCATTTCAGTGTACTTGTGTGGGCTCCAATTTATGCTCTCTTTTCATTCTGTCTTCTACTCCATGTCCAAGCAGTTAAATGCTACAGGCAGACCCGATGAAAATTTTTCCATAGAAGTGAATGTGCCATTATTTTTCGGCACACACGAGGCCATTCAAGACGGAAGGCTGTTGTCAATATTCCTCCAAAAGGGGCAGCTGAGATCTAATATCTGCTATCACCCTGAAAATTTGACTAGTTTGGAGGTACTCTACTGGCATGCTTGCATGTTATCCAACAGATCTTTCTAGAGCATTGTGATCTTGCTTGGAGGTACTCTGCTGGCATGAATGTCTAATTTTCTCTATCCTTGTTTTCTTGTTGTAAAGGTTCGAAATTTGCCACTTGATGAGCTGGAGTTTGCTTCATTACGTGGGTTTGTTCAGAAGGTAACACTGCTATATAAGAACAGGGTTTATTATGATTTTAAATTTCTCTTAGCTAGCCCATTGGCACATTTGAATCAGTCTTTTTTTACATATCTGTATGTAGCTCTGTTTTGTTGATTCTACTATATCCCATGTATTTGTAAGTTGTAGTTAGTTGTGATGCTTATGTAAAACAGTTACACATGGGTCTTTTGTTGTTACAGGCAGAACTCCAGCTTAATTTCCAGAAAAGAAGAGGTCATGGTTTGCTGTCAGTTATCCGCCCAAAATTTAGTGGCATGCTTGGGGAATCACTTGATATAGCTGCTCGATGGAGTGGTGATGTTGTGAGTTTTTCTTTTCATATATTCTTTTCGTGTTTGCTTTACAGTCATGCCCCATGTCTGGCACTTAGTAGAATATACCGTAAGAGTGTAGTTGCAAGGGTATGGTACTCACTGTCACAATTTATAAGTTATTTATGGCTTCTAGCAGACTAACTTTGCTCCGTCTCCGTGCCATCCAAACTGCCCTGGTGTTGGGAAGTGCTGTGATGAAGATGCTGGGCTTTAAAACACCTTGGCAAACACAAAATGGGCAAGAAAGAACTCCAGTAAATACCGTCACTGTTAAGATGTCAGTTGGTCTGTGCAGTTAATGCCCATTCATTAGAAAGAAAATTTCTAGATTTCTAATTCACCCCGTGGCTAGTCTGTGGCACTATGTGCATGTGTGGACTGGAGAATAGGGAGGGGAGAGGATAGGGCAAATGACAGGTGGACCTGATGCTAACAAAAAAATTAATGAAGGCAAGGGAAATAAAGGTTACGGTTAGAATGGTCATGTTGAACACTTTGGACAAAAAAAGGTGATGGTGATGGTTTGTTTTCCATTTTTGTTCTTTGCTATGACGTTTTCCTATTTACCTTTGTGATGGTATTTTGCTACTTCGGCGGCAATTTTGGTGGCACAGAGCAAATTTATCCTCTCTAGTATCTCCATTGTTCTCCTTTATTTTTGAGAAAACAGATGTATCTCCATCATTTGTGTTTCCCAGTAAAAAATAGAAAATAACAATGCGTCTGCATGTCCATATGTTATTTTTCCTGACATTATTTATATATTCTGATTTCTGAGTGAGATTCTTATCTTCTTTTACTCATCAGACATAAACCACCTTTGTGCTCACTTGAGCTATTCTTTTGTATTTTCTTTTCAACACCCAGATTACTATGGAAAAATCAGTCCTAGAGCAAGCTAATAGCAAGTATGAACTTCAAGGGGAGTATGTTTTTCCTGGAACACGTGATAGATTCCCTATGGAAAATCAGAGTAATGGTTTCATAGAGAAAGCGATGGGAGGGCATCTTGGTAGCATGATGTCTTCGATGGGCAGGTGGAGGATGAGATTAGAAGTACCTGGTGCTGAAGTAGCTGAAATGCTTCCGTTGGCAAGACTTCTATCACGAAGTACAGACCCAGCTATTCGTTCCAGATCAAAGGTGCATGCCATTCCCTTTGGAGGGACAAAATATTCTGTTTATTTGTGGTCTGTTGGAGACTTGGATGACAGAGCCATTTTTATCCTCCTTTTCTTTTCAGGAACTTTTTATGCAAACTTTGCATTCTGTTGGATTCAATGCTGAAAGTCTTCGTGACCAGCTAAAGGTACACTAAAGTAAACAATCTTATGAAAATGGAAACAGATGCATAGAATTGGCATATATAATGTTATATGGTTGCCTTTATCATTGCTGTTGTTACCATTACCATCGGTTGCTACTTTTGTATTAAACCTATCCCATTGCTTGCACCAGGCATTAGAAATGTATCCTGATTGGTTGGATGATGATACAATTGAGGATATAACTCTTCCTGGCTTAGCTGAACTGAGAGGTTATTGGCGTGGTTCTCTTGATGCCAGTGGTGGAGGGAACGGCGATACTATGGTAAGCATTTCAGGAAGTAACTATTGATAACTCCCTTACAGTGGTCTTTCTCTTTAGACTTTGCAAACAGTTGCACAGTGGATTGAGCATACAAGTATCTTTTAGCTATATGGACCTCCCTGCTTGTATTGTTCAACTTTATTCACTTTGTCCCTGACATTGTGCAGTGTTAAAGTTAGCGGTTAGTTTCCAAATCCTTTGCATTCTTTTTTATGTCTTTTGAAGAACAACTCTACAGAAGCTTGAAATTACAATCAAACTATCATCAGGATAATCTTCCTATACAAGAGCCAAATATATGCCCCATATATTTGAACTTGATTGTAATACTCTTATGTACTACAGGCTGATTTTGATTTCAATGGTGAAGATTGGGAGTGGGGCACTTACAAGACACAGCGTGTTCTGGCATCTGGTTCATTCAGCAATAATGATGGCCTGCGTCTTGATAAGTTATTTATTCAGAAGGATAATGCCACTCTTCATGCTGATGGATCAATTCTTGGCCCATTAACAAATCTTCACTTTGCTGTGCTTAATTTCCCAGTTGGTCTTATACCCGCATTAGTTCAGGCTATAGAATCATCAACCACAGACTCGATTCATTTTCTGAGGCAATGGTTGACACCAATCAAAGGCATTCTACATATGGAGGGAGATTTGAGAGGTACTCTAGCAAAGCCTGAATGTGATGTTCAAATAAGACTTCTTGATGGCACCATTGGAGGCATTGATCTCGGAAGAGCTGAAGTATTAGCTTCTGTAACCCCAACAAGCCGTTTTGTTTTTGATGCAAACTTCGAACCGACCATACAAAGTGGGCACGTTAACATTCAAGGTAGTGTTCCTGTTACTTATGTAGACAGCAACTCCATTGAGGAAGACCTGGAAGGGGGAGATGGTAAACAAGGTATAATAAGAATCCCTGTTTGGGCGAAAGACAGAGGCTTGACAAATGACATCAGCGAAACAAGAATCATGAGAGACAAGCCTGATGAGGGTTGGGAGTTTCAATTAGCTGAAAGCCTAAAGGGTTTAAGCTGGAATATGCTAGAACCAGGTGAAGTGAGAATAAATGCAGATATAAAGGATGGGGGTATGACACTGATAACTGCACTGAGTCCTTACTCAAACTGGCTTCAAGGCTATGCTGAAGTTCTTCTCCAGGTGCCCATTCCTATTTAATCCCCATAATTCCATTAAGGAGATATATGACTAAATAACATAGGCTTACTCATTATCACCTTTTTTTCATAGCATTAATTCAAATTGATGAAAATGTAAGATGAAACTGAATTATTAAGCATCAATTTCAGTTTAAATAGCTAGTTCTTTTGTTATGCCTGTGCACTCCAAGATGACCTTTCCCCCCTTGTTTGTCATTTGGATGAAAGGTTAAAGGCACTGTTGATCACCCTGTTGTTGATGGGTCTGCCTCATTTCACCGTGCAACCGTGGCTTCTCCTTTCCTTCGGACACCACTGACAAATTTCGCTGGCAACGTTCATGTTATATCTAACAGACTATGTATCAGTTCCATGGAAAGCAGAGTTGGGAGGAAAGGGAGATTGTCAATGAAAGGGACTCTACCTCTCCACAATAGTGAGCCATCAGCCAATGACAAGATTGAACTGAAATGCGAAGTTCTGGACATACGAGCAAAAAATATTTTGAGGTCATTACCATTACTTTATCCTTTTATATGTTGAAAGTTCTTATGCTGCAGATTTGCTAACCTGTGGCTTGTGGGTGTTGGTGTGATCTGGTTGATTGTCTTCTAAAATTGTTCCTTTGATTAAAAAAAAGTCATATTCCTTAGCAGAAATGTTGCTGATCTGACATGTCATAAATTAAATTTGACTGTGCAATGTGTAGGACCCCGTATTATATAACTTCTTATTATCTAATATGCTTTTGTCTTAACTTGTGCAGTGGCCAAGTAGACAGCCAGCTGCAGGTTACAGGCTCAATATTGCGGCCAGATGTCTCTGGAATGATTCGGCTAAGCCATGGTGAAGCGTATTTGCCTCATGATAAAGGCAATGGTGCTGTTGCCACCAGGCTGTCTTCAAATAAATCCATCTCTGTTCCTGCTGGTTTTGACCAAAGAACAGTCTCACGAGATGTCTCCCACTTTCTAGGATCACTATCAACTAGTCCAGACTGTAAGTAGTCATTTGTTTCGATCTTCATTAGTATTTTAGCAAGTCCCTTTTACCAATACATTTTGCTTAGCTTATTAGTAGTTTCATTTCACAGTTAGTTCCTAACTCTTGCTATTACACAAAATATTGGAAAGCATTATTTATTTTTTTCCTTTACTTGTCTCTTTCTATTCTTTTGTCTATTTACTCAACAAGTCAACTGGATTATTCAATTTAATGTGTTAGGCCAACAATCAGAAACTGAAAGGACTCCTGAACATGGAAGTTTTAAGCCAAACATTGATGCCCGACTCAATGATCTGAAGCTCACATTTGGACCTGAATTAAGGATTGTTTATCCTTTAATTTTGAATTTTGCTGTGAGTGGTGACCTTGAGCTTAATGGCATGGTTCATCCGAAGTACATAAGACCTAAGGGTGTCTTAACTTTTGAAAATGGTGAGGTCAATTTGGTTGCTACTCAGGTAAGCATGAGAATTCTTAAGCCCTTGTGGCATACCTTCTTTGTCATTTTATATTAAATATACATTCTCATGGTTACTGTGGTTTTATATTTTTATTCTTATGCAGGTAAGACTTAAAAATGATCATTTGAATGTAGCAAAGTTTGAGCCAGATCTTGGTTTGGATCCTATTCTGGATCTTGTTCTTGTTGGATCTGAGTGGCAATTTAAGATCCAAAGTCGAGCAAGCATGTGGCAAGACAATCTTGTTGTAACCTCCACACGCTCTGTGGACCAGGATGTTCTTTCACCTAGTGAGGTAAGGCACTTTCTTCAATGAATTGTAGCTAAGCTTTACTTTAGGTCTGATAGTTTCTTGGTTTATTTTCATCTAGTTTTCAGAATTTTATTACTGTATAATAAGGTGACTGCCTGGTGAACCGTTTACTGGTTGATTGCCAGCACTCTATCCAAGACTGACATAAAGATATTAGACAATTGGTTAATATGTGTGCTTCTCCTATCATGCCTAACTCTTTGATATTCTTTTGTTCATTGCTGTTTCTAGGCTGCAAAGGTTTTTGAGTCACAGCTTGCGGAGTCACTATTGGAAGGTGATGGACAACTCGCGTTCAAGAAACTCGCAACTGCAACACTCGAAACTTTGATGCCAAGGATTGAAGGCAAGGGTGAATTTGGTCAAGCACGGTGGCGACTGGTTTATGCACCGCAGATTCCGAGTTTACTATCTGTAGATCCAACGGTTGACCCACTTAAATCGCTGGCAAACAATATATCTTTTGCTACCGAGGTCGAAGTGCAACTTGGAAAACGCCTTCAGGTATTTAGCCTTTTTACATTTTTGAAAACCGAAGCATTTTAAGCTTACTGGCATAATGTTCTATATGAATATCATCCGACCTGAATCGCTCACATCGTTCTGCAGGCCTCTGTTGTCAGGCAGATGAAAGATTCAGAAATGGCAATGCAGTGGTCACTCATATATCAGCTAACCAGCAGGCTCCGTGTTCTCTTCCAATCTACGCCGTCCAATCGACTTCTCTTCGAGTACTCTGCAACATCCCAGGGTTGATTCATTTTTGCCCACTACACAGAGCAGGAGCTGTGGAATGGCAGCTGGTCTGTACAAAGATGTGGCGCACCGACACCGATCAATTGTTCTTGTAGATAATGGAAGTTTTGATAGGCAGGCAGTTGTACATGTAGACTTGCTGATGTTTTTGCTCTTTGTTGTATCTACATTCTTTTTCTCGGAAACAAAGTTTCTGGGTTTGTACATAGGTAGCAAATTTTAGCTCCTTTAGCTAGTTAACGTAAGATGTAAAGAACTACCTGCATAAATTATATGAAAATTTCCAATCTCGTGGAGTCGATGGATGTGTGGTGAGAGCATTCTCAAATGGTAGGTATAGCATGGCTTCATTTGGTATTGTAGTAAATTATGATAATCTTGGTGCGACTGTTTTTTGATATTTCAGCATTTCACGAACTATTTCTCTTCTAATCTGTTTCCCATAAATGTAAGTATCGCTATGTTTAATCGTTGTACCAAAAATTGGTTGTTTCATGTTAGATCCCGTTTGTATCCTAGATATTGGGCTGAACTACGCGATCAGATTCTAGCATTTTGGGTGCGTTCGGCTCACTCCTGAGTCATTATGCATGATTGCAAACTAAAGGAGTAAGTGTATTTGCCTCACTCTCTTGCTTCTCATTGAATCGCCTCCCTCAATTGTAAAACTAGGTATAACATCTCTCCATCTTCGAGAACCGGTGCAAATCAACTCATTCAGTGGTTTAGGGAGTGATTTCTGTTGGAATGGCAGGCCGATCATGATTGGCTTGCTAAGTCAATGGGTGAGACTCACATGTCAACCACTTCCTCGATCATCTTCCTCACCTCTCCTCTTCTCTCTCTAAATGTGTGCGAGAGAGAGAGATTGGGTTATAAGGCCCAAGAGGTTGGGCTACAAGGCCCTATTTATTATAGTAAAATAGGAAATATAAGGAACCTGAATGGCTCGCATTTTTCTGATAGACGCTTTCCTCTCCTCCTCGATTTGTCCCCTTTGCTCCTAAACAGCGCCGCCACCAAGCACCATTGGCACATGTAGATCCCCTAGTTCGTTCTTTGCTTCCATGTGCTCCCCTTGCTTCTTGAATCACGGAGGTTCAAGGACAGACGGTACAGAGGTTTGTGTTTTCTTGCTGAGATTTCTCTATCTTTCATTGCGCTCCCTTTTCTCTCCGGATCGTGGAGGTAAGAGTAGACGATGCGGAGGTTTGCCAACCAACCTAGGCACTCTTCGGTTGAGATCTTGTCCACCGGCTATCGAGATCCCTTCTCCAACCAATCTAGGTTCTTTCCATTTCTCGAGATCCCATCGCTCAGGTATGGGTTGAGCTCTCTCCGCCTGTATGGTGTCTTCTCTACTGATCTCCATACATCCAGATCTACAGGTGCAACTTTCCTTCTTTGTCTCTCTTTTTTGATATGCACTTCTCTTTCCTTCCATATTTCTCCATGAATACGCTGTGTTTCATTGATATGATCATGTTATTTATTTGCTCAGTTTTTCTTTGATTGCACTTATATGTGAGATGTATGCATTCCCGATTATGGTTTTTTATAGGACATGTTCACTTAAAAAAATAATTTTCTTGAAACTTTAGGAAACAGTGATACAGCCACACCATTGTTCATGTAACATGTATGGCCTCATATTCTTTTGTAATATAGTGTTGATATTTTTGCTATTCCCTTTGGTCATAAATATTTATATTTAGGATAAGATTCGGTTAAAAAATTTAAAAATTGTATCATTGGTTTTGTATTAGAATACATTTATGATATTATAGTAATTATATTCAAGATAAATATACGCATACCACTCTTTCTTCTTTTTAAACTAGCAGCTGGGAACTACCAATTGTCAAAGTTCTAAAAGTTTAATAAAATCTTTGTCCAAAACATCAAATATTTATAACTGAAGAGTGAGAGAGAGTATAATATATGACCTCCAATTCAACAAATTGGAGGAGTTAACTCCACATTGTTTTAGCTTAGTATGCTTTTGGCACTAAAAGCCTAAAAAAATGCAGCCCAACAACGTACTGGAAGCTTCTTACCAACCTCAAAGCAGGAAGAACAAGCAAAAATGCAAAAAAGAAAAGAAAAGAAAAGAAAAGTCACATCAGTTTTGTTTTTCACTTTTCCAAATCTTCAACAAAAAAAAAAAGAGAGCCAATAAGCTTTTGCTTCGCTCACTGATGTGCCTCGAAGCCCCGCCCAAACCTCGGAAGCAGCCACCGCTCATCCTGGCCGTCCGATCCAGATCGTACGGCCCCAAATCCCGCAACCCCCTTCACCGCCATCCACCGCCACTTAGCTGTACCCCACCACTCCTCCCCTTCCCCCAATTCGCAAAAAGAAAAAATCAAAACGCCCCCCAAAAAAAAAGAAAGGGGAAAAAAAACACAACGAAAAGAGGAAACCCTAGCTTCCCGTGGCGGCAGGGGAGGCGCTTGATTACCCCCGCTAGATCGGCCCTGGGAAGGGGCTTTTGACGCAGATCGGTTCTACCCTCGGCGCCGGATCGATTCCGCCGCCCAATTTGGCGCTGATCCGCGGGTGGGTCGCATCCGCCGCACGATACAATCGAGGTGAGCTGTTTTTAATTTTTTTTTATCTTCCCCTAAAGCTGTGTGTTTTCGTGTGAAATCTGTGGAGTTGTTAGAGATTGGAGGTCTGAGGTGGTTTGTGTGATCCGGATTTTCTCTGCAGCCGGCGGTGGTTCTGGGCTCGATTCGGTGGTCGGATCAACGCTCCTGCTCAGGTGCGTGGTCTTTCCCCCCGTATTTTTTTTGTTCTTTTTTTATTTCTCCGATCTAGATTGGTGCTCTACTGTTTTGAAATGTTCCGTTTTTGATGCGACCGTAGTGTTTTTCCTTGGTTTGTTTAGGCTTCTATTCTGCATTTGCTCTAATCTGTGGATTATGTGGTCGGGATGAGGCACCAAGATCTGTGTGTGGGACTTCGCGTATGATGGAAGGTGGAATTTTGGGAGTCTGGCCCCCTTGTGATTTCTGGGCTTGTGAATGGAATCCAGTGGTAGTGACAGGCCTAGTGCAACGGATGCAACTGAATCAGTACAAGGCTTAGATGGAGAGGAGACTTTGTCCGAGAGGGCATCGGTTGGAGCGGGGCAAGGACCAAGTTCACAGAATGGGGGTGGGAAGGAGGAACCTTCGAGCAGTTCATCTGCAGGGAGTAAGAGGAAGCGAACTAGCTTGAGTTCTGATAGAGTGGAACTTAATGGGCTAGATGCGGCAGGAACCAGCTCAGGCGATTCCACATGGAGCGAAGATAGTTTCAATGGCCGTCACCGACGTTCATTGCCAAGAAATAAGGATGGCCACTTAGAGCATTCAGTTAATTCAGGTGAAGTTGCAGTGATCAGGCAGCCTCGTGGTGTATTGAGGTTAAGGAAGCTGGCTCAGAATGTTAGTATCAAGAGTGGTACCGGAGGTCGCAAGGTTCTGCGATCCAATGGCATTACGAAAGCTACTCAGGTCCAGAGGAGGAAGCGGAGGAAATCACAGACTCTTAAGGAGAACAGAGTTGGTAGTAATGACCCTATCAATTGCTTGAAAGTTGAGAATGGCACTTGTGACCAGGACAACAGTACAAACTTCTGTTCTGAAAATGATGTCTCAGTCGAAAAGCAGCCAAATCTTTCAGGTGAACCATCAAAACATGTCCATCCTACCAAGGAAAGCTCTGTGCATGTTCAAGAGGAGGATAATGTTAATTTGGAAGAAAATGCTGCTAGGATGCTCTGTTCTCTATCAGATAATATGTGTGCTAGCTCACTGAGGAAGAGTGCAAAATCACTGAATAGATCATCAAAAGCATACTTTGTCCAGCATTCAGAACATTTCAAGGATTCATGTAACAAAGACAAGGGCATGGCGGGTCCTGCTAGGTTGCTACGGAATCGTGATGGCAAAGCTTCATCCAAGAAGCGTCGCCCACGTCGGCATTTTTATGAAGTCAGCCCTCATGATGTGGATCCATTTTGCATTGTAAAAGAGAGAATCCGGGTGTTTTGGCCTCTGGATGAGATCTGGTACTTTGGCCTGGTAAAGGAATATGATCCCATGACAAGGTTGCATCATGTCAGATACGACGATAAAGATGAGGAATGGATCAATCTTCAAAATGAGAGGATTAAGCTTCTCCTTTTGCCAAGCGAAGCTCGGCATAAATCTAATCGTCGTAATCCAAGGTCGATATTCAAACCAAAATATGAAGTGGATGAGAGGGAAGACATTGATAGAAACAGCACAGGAAGTTCTGAGTCAGGCCCCATCATCTCATTGCTGTCTAGATCAAACCATGCAAGGTCTGCTACATCCAGTAATACGAATAAGCAGAATCACACTCATTCAGATATTTCTCCTGTTATGTTTGATCAAAAGCAGTCTATGCTGTGCTCTGATGATAGACCTGGCGGTTCACCTGCAAATGCGGGTGAGGAGATCCCTGAAGACAGGACTACGCTTAAAGATAGCAGGTTTCGCTTTGTTTACTCAAGGAAGCGATCTTGCAGGAGAAAGAATGGATTTCTCAACACTTCAGAACAAGATTCTGATCTTAAATACAGAAAAGTTACAGGTGCGTTGTTTGCTTCAGTTGCTGGCTGGGGGTCTGTTACTGAAAATGTTACTTCGAGAAGACATGGCATATTAGTACTGAGCCAGCCATTAAAATCTATTTATAAGATCATGTCTGAAGCATGCCATGTCTGGCTTCTCAATGCTCTCGTTCTCCTTCACCGTGGTGCAATGGTTTCCTTGTGGCCTGCCGTACATCTGGAGATACTTCTTGTTGATGATACTTTAGGATTGAAACACTTGCTTCTTGAGACTTCCTTAAGATCAGCTGTATCCTTATTCTGTTTACTTGTTGGATGTTTCAATTCGTATTCCAAGGCGAGTACACGCAATGAGTCAAAAATGCTATGCACCTCAGTCAGAGTTCGGATATCTGGTTTGCACGGTAGAAGCCAAGTTGTGTTTTTGATGTTCAGCTTCGTGGGGGTAAAGTACCCCAAATGGAAGCACCTGCAAGGACAGCTGCAGCATCACCATATAAAAAGGGGGCTATCTAAAGTTAATTGCGCATGTGCTGACATAAAGCAACTTACAAATGGAACTGATCAAAGAGTCTGTACTTCAACAGAACACTTCTCTAAGGTACCAGACCCACCTTACTTATGCAGATCAAATCATTTTTCTTATCATTGAGCCATATAGAGCTAGAACTCTAGGGTCTTTTTTGTGTTGAGAAAATTCCTATTGTTAATGCTTTTCCTCCAGATTGTGAGTAAACCATATACCGGCTAATTATATTTCATTCAGTGCTTGGCACTATACTGGACGCTCAGGCTGGTTTACTGAATAGTTCTTTGCATTACGAGAGGCTCAATGTGGTCATGTGTTTAGATAAATTGGATGAAACCACCATACTGAATTTGCTCTTTTGTTTTCTAACTAGCAACAAAATGAACCGATTCCTTCTTGGTAGTGCTACTGGAACCTATATGTTTGCTTTACTCTTGATCCAAGGATATGTAAATGCTAATTTTAGTTGAATTTTTGGAAAACGACTATTCCTTACTAGTCTTGCAGTTTTTTATGTGCTCGGTTCATTTATACGACCTTTGACAACCAATAACTTGAGAGTAAACCTTCTGATGCATTTAACACTAAACCTTCTGATGCACTTTTTGTTGCATCAGTACTGTTGAAACAGTATCCTAAAATACAGACATCTGACTGAATACTTCTTTTATTTGTCTCACGTGGGACGTGGCTTCCTACAGTAAACTAAGTGCCGAATGTTGTCAGATATTTCATGTTCTGGACTGCTGGTGTATGACTTTAGTGCTCTTTGTTAGCTATCCTTTATAATGACAAGGCTTCTCTTGATCTATACCATTTCTTGATCTGTGGTTTCTCCTGTGAGATATTCTGGACACACATTTTTTTCCCAGAAACTTTATATGCAGTTATAATTTTCTGCAGATGCCTCACTTGATTTCTGTTATGTTTATCTGCATTGGGAATCATAAATTTGAACTTTTGAAATAAACAGACTATCTGAACTGTTGTTTTTCTTGTTCATCTCTTCTGTCTCGATCAATCCATTATTTAGCCTTTTCCCTTTAAATATCTGCTTTCTTATGTATTTTACATGTTGAATGCGCTGGTGCAAAACATATTGTGCTGAAATACAGGTTTATAGAAAATCTTCTTATTACTGATAATTACTCTTCTGTTAACTAGGGTCTATCACTCGATGCTCAGGACTCTCTGTTTTTCACAGAATCAAAATATTCAAATGTCGACCCTATCATTTTTTGTCTTGATGAGCGAAGTAAATCTGTTCAAAATCATCTGGATGTGGCAGCTGCACCTTCACTGTTGTTTTTTCACCACTTAAAATTGCGCAGTGAAAGCAACTTGACTTCTAAAAGTCTTCCGGAATTCATGCCGATTACTTTAGAAGAGGATCAGCAGTCTCTGCCACAGCACACATCTGATCTGGTTCATCTGGCTGCTTCTGCTTCTGAAGTTTGTTCTGTTTATGTTAGTCCATCTAATACTGGTTCATTGGATATGGGTACCGCTGGTTGCATCAATCATTCTGGTTCTGCTAGCAGCAAGCTCAATACTGCTAAAAGGACTGTAAGTCTGGATTGTAATAGCAGAGGTATTGGTGGTGCCAACATAACAAGCAGGAGTTTTCCAGATCAAATTATGGATGGAAGCCTTTCTGCTGTTTGCCCTCCTCAGAAGTATCAAAAGAGGTGTTCTTCTATATCTATTCCTGGAGATAATATATCAGATCCACCAGATGATAAGCTACTTAACAAAGAAGAAAAGGCCATGCAGCCTACATCTGACTTGGTCCAGGAACTGAATGAGTATCCTATTGGTCGTGTTACACCAACTGCCCCCAGGACTCCCTACCATCGGAACCGATTTACATCCCTATCACGCACTTTTGGTGATGGTTCAAAATTATGGCAAGAAGATATTATGGTGACTGGCTTTGCTGGTGGCTCTAAGAAGCCAAGGACTCAGGTTTCGTACTCGGTTTCTCCTAGAAGTGATGAACCTGGCTCAAAACACAAAGGACATTTCCGCAAGATACAGTCTCATAGCAGTGCAAAGAGACTTCCTGATAATTCAAGAAGTGAACAGAGCAGTCCTGAGTCGTTGGCCTGTGTTGCAAATGTCCTAGTTACAGTTGGTGATAGAGGATGGAGGGAGTACGATACTCAGATCACAATTGACTCTGATGGGCAGAGTGAACGGAGGATTTGTGTGAAGCTTGCAGAAGGAACTAAGTATGCTCACAAAGTTCTTCAAGTTTTGCAGCCTGGGGCGACAAACCGCTATACACATGCAATGATATGGAAAGGGGGGACAGAGTGGTGCTTAGAATTTCCTGACAGAAGTCAGTGGTTGATTTTCAAGCAAATGCATGATGAATGTTATAGTCATAACATTAGAGCTGCATCTGTTAAGAATATTCCAATTCCTGGTGTCTGCTTTGCTGAAGCTCATGATGATCATGATGCTGTATCCTTTGTACGCTCTCAAGATTATATTGGTCATATTGGAACAGATGTTGAAATGGCACTTGATGAATCTCGTGTGATATATGACATGGACAGTGATGATGAAGTGTGGGTTTCAAGATGGAGGAAACTAGGCAAGGACAGCACCTCTGTGACAGATGACTTGTTTGAGAGGATCATGGACAAATTCGAGAAACTTGCTTATAGCCACAACTGCAATGAACTCACTATTGATCAGATGAAGGAACTAGATAGTGATAACATACCACTGGACACCATTAAAGTGATACATGATTATTGGCAGGACAAGAGGAAGAAAAAGGGAATGCCACTCATTCGACACTTTCAGGTGAACAATATATTGCCATTTCTGAGTTTGCCTTGTTGCCGATAGCTTTCTACTAGTTTTGTTCAAAATATTGGGTAGATTTCAATCTAGTTTAAGTTATTACCCTATATTTTTGTGTTTAGTGAACAGCTTTGTCTCCATGATCTGTCCAAGCTTTAAACTAAATTTCAGTTAGTTTTGTGCTTAGGTAGTTTTATGGTCATGCTTATTTATTTTTGCTATGTGAGAGGCAGAGCAGTGTGTGCGCTTAACATAATTTATTCCCAGCTTTAAGACCACCAATTAATTAGACCAAAACATCGTTTACTTGAGCGGAGGTAGTTTTCCACTTTTAGTTTCTTTTCCAAGAGTATTGGATGCCATTGAGCAGTCATATTAAGATGAGTGAGTGTATTATCATGGGATTTCAACTTTCAAGTAGCTTATGTGCTGTGGAACTAGACATACAATTTCTTTTTGGGATATGGTTCTAATAAGAGTGACTGTAGAGCAAGTGTCTAGTCATGGTTTAACTTGAACCCAAGGATGCATGGATTGTGTTGAACTGCTGATGCTTCTGGGGAAATGATTGGTTTTGTGCTTCTCAGTTACTATGTTTGAATACAACTAAACGGATAAAGTGCAGTGCACCAAAAATGTTCAGTACTTACGGCCTCTAACCTTGTATTTGTACCATTTTCAGTCCGCTATGTGGAAGATCCACGAGCAGCAGCTACAGGAATGGGAATCAACAGCACTCAGAATACAGGGTTCATCAAATGGTTACCAAGTTAAGTTGCCTCCAAAACCTGCCTTGTTCGCCTTCTGTTTGAGACCTCGAGGACTCCAACCCCAAATACCGTATAAGGGACCGAAGCAGCGTTCCCATAAAAAACTTATGTCCTCGGGAAGCTTTTCGAGAGAGCAAGATGGCTTTTACCGACCAGGTTCGTTTTCTTAACTTTTTTTTTTCTAATAATTGATCCAGTGCCATATTTTGTCATTATATTTTGCTGATACGAGGTTTCTGTCAAATATCAGGGAGAAAATACAGCGAATATGTGGGGGATGGGAGGGCATGTGAATCCTATGACGGTGGTTCTATCTATTCACCAACAGGGTACTCTCCCAGGTTCTCTGTGAAAACAGAATCCCCTCGCGCATTTGATGGTTTGGAAAGAAGTTCTACACCAAGGTTTTTGAGAACCAACAGTGTCAAAAGGACTGCAAGCTTTGCATTCTCTGAGGATCACCAGCCATCACCTTCCTTCCGTCATCAGAGAGTGAAGCGAGGCGCGCCTGATCACTGGAACGCGGTCATCCACGAATGGCAGAGCTCAAAGCACCTGCTCCTGGGTGCGTCCCAGAGCCCCCGCGTCGACATAGAGGAGCTCAAGCAGCGAGATGCCTCCAGTGCAGCGCAGCATGCGGTGGCCATGGCCAAGCTCAAGAGAGAGAAGGCCCACCTGCTGATGCACAAGGCTGACCTTGCCCTCCACAAGGCCACAGTTGCTCTCATGATGGCCGACGCGATCAAGGCGTCCAGCAGGGACTCTTCCCGGGATGGGAGGAGAGATTTCAGGGACGACTGACGACAACGCTTTTTCCGGCTTGAGCCGATGCAAGACTACCCATCTTTTTTGTTGATAGAAAGGAGCTCATCTGCTCCATCCGACCAAGTCAGTAGATAGCATCTTGCCCCCCTTTTTTCTCTCTTTTTTCTTCATCATTTGTACATATGTTGATTTCTCCTTTTCTTTTTCCCCCCTCTTATTTAGACCTCTGGGTTAACGTATTGTTGGGGGAAATGGGCCAAAATGATAGGCAGCTGTTGGTGCAGCCCGGCATTTTCTGCATAACGATGATGTATCCATGTCTTCTCATTGTTGTGACGTTTGAGAGCTGGTCCTGGGAGAAAGATGGTGACAGTTTCTCTGCTGCAAAAAAAAAAAAAAGAGAAAAAAGTGGTACATAATGAGCCTGACAATTGGGTCCCAATGTGTCACCCATAGTCGTGTGTGTAGCTGTGTTGTTTTAATGTTTCAACGGTACATAGAGATTGTGCTACAGGTAAAAATAGTGTGATGCAGATGTTGGCACGCACACTACATACACACCACACATGCATTAGCCTTGGTAAAATTGGTATTTGGTTTGATGCTCGCTTGTACCCATCCAAAATATGGTCACTGTTTGGTTTCTGAGGAAAACCACTGTTTGGTGTCAGGCAAAGATATGGGCCATATGGTCAGCAAAGTAGAAATTGCATGCAGATATATGATAATATCATTCCAAAACAAAAGTGACCAAGTATTATTGCTAGTAAAACTGCCACACCTAGGGTGTGTTTTGTTCACGACAAAATTGGAAGTTTGGTTGAAATTGAAACGATGTGACGGAAAAGTTGGAAGTTTGTGTGTGTAGAAAATTTTGATGTGATGGTAAAGTTGCAAGTTTGAAAAAAAAGTTTGGAACTAAACTCGGCCTAATTTTTGTTTGCTCACATAGTCACATGAGACAACCAAACGCCATTTTTGCCAGGGAATTGGCCATTGCTCGGTTGCTTATCACGCCTCTACATTCTGGCCGAAAAATTATTTTTCTTGGACAAAGAGAGAACTACAATGGTGATACATCACATGCCAACATCATCTGGTCTGGTTCTTGTCTATGTCGGCGTATTCAAAGCAGCTAAACTCCCTCAATCCTACTGGCTTGGCTACCCTCCAATCTGAATTGGTAACTTTTCTTCCAAGATACTCTTCTACTGTAGCTGTGTATGTTTTCTCTTACTCTGTTTAGTTCCCAAAACAAAAATTTTCACGCTATCACATCGAATGTTTTAACACATGCATAGAGTAAATGTAGGCAAAAAAAACCAATTACACAGATTGCGTGTAAATTACGAGACAAATCTTTTAAGCCTAATTGCGCTATGATTTAACAATGTGGTGCTACCGTAAACATTTACTAATGATGGATTAATTAAGCTTAATAAATTCATCTCGCAGTTTCCTGGTGGAATCTATAATTTGTTTTGTTATTAGACTACGTTTAACACTTCAAATGTGTATCTGTATATCCGATGTGACAACCAAACCTAAAAATTTTCCCCAACTAAACAAGGATGTGAACCAAACACAGTAACGAGGATTGGATTTGTCCTTATCTCATCTTGAGTGAGTACAATAAGATGATATAAATATGATATAATAATTATCACATTGGATTTGTGCTTAGCTGGAGGAGAGAAAGGAGAGAAATAGAGGAACACGCGGGCTATAAATTTGTAGCCAACTGTATCACATACTCTAACAAGTTGTGTAGAAAGAGAGATGGCATAATATATTTATAGCTACCTATTACAAGTATACTATTAAATTGATTATAGATGATGTGTCAATATTTATACTATAGTTAGCAATTGGCTATACTATACACCCGATGATTTTGCTGCCAATTGAAGTTCATAACTTTGATACAGACATGCTACCTGTTGGATTGTATGGAGTACTGTGTGATAACTCCACCAACATAAGTGCCAAATTACTCGATTTGATTGGGTGACATGTACTTAAGTGTGGCAGGCCAGGGTGAATAGTGCCAACTCGATGACTTTCAAACAACTTGAGAAGTGTCGAAAATGGCGACAAATTAAGGTTCATTCCAATGAAACAACTAGCTACACTTTTTTTAAAAAGAAAAAGGAAGATAATTACATCCCTAGCCATTATAAGCATGTACTTGAGTATAAGGATATACAGTGCGTCTAAGCTTTATAGTTGGCACAACTCTACATTCAAACGAAATACTTGCATAGTTACATATGAAATTCGGTTAGTTTATATAAATTGGAACATCATCTCGCCTCAAAGACCCATTTTAGTTGGCGCCTTTACATATGTTTTCTCAATTTCCTCTTGCTATGTTACTCGAATGCGTCTCTAAGAAACGGATGTGAACCAAACGCAGTCATCAGGATTAATTTCAAGACTTGTCCTCCTTATCTCCTCCCTAAGCTTGATGATTTTGCTGCCGATAGGAGTTTAAATCTTGATGCATACATATCACTTGTTGGTTTGATTGGAGTACCGTGTAATGACTCTATCCAGTAGGATCAAATTACTTGATTTGATTATGTGACGTGTTATTTAGAGCGATAGGCCAATTCAACCACTTGATATGTGTCGAAAACGGTATCAAACTAAGGTTCATTCAAACGAGACAAAGCTAGTACCCCCTCCATCTGAAAATACAGGAACCTAGGATCTGATAGGATCATATATAAACATGTATTCCATCCATTAAAAAAAAACAACCTAGGTGATGATTTGATACCACATAAGACAATGAATCTAGGCCCTATTTAGTTCTCAGATTTTTTTTCTAAAAACATCACATCAAATCTTTGGATACATATATGGAGCATTAAATATAGATAAAAAGAAAAACTAATTGCACAATTTGCATGTAAATCGCGAGACGAATCTTTTTAGCCTAATTAGGACATGATTAGCCATAAGTGCTACAGTAACCCACATGTGCTAATGACGGATTAATTAGGCTCAAAAGATTCGTCTCGCGGTTTTCAGGCAAGTTATGAAATTAGTTTTTTTCATTTGTGTCCGAAAACCCCTTCCAACATCCGGCCAAACGTCTGATGCGACACCCAAAAATTTTTATTTCACCAACTAAACAGGCCCCTAGACTTGCTCTAGGTGATGTGAAATCCTCACCAAGATTACTTTTGTTTGGAGGGAGGGAGTACTAGAGTGTGTCTAGTAGGCACAACCGCACAACTCTACATTAAAATGAAATACAAATATGCATTAGCATATATTTCCACAATTACATAGGAAATTCGGCTAATTACATATAAAATTGGAGCATCATCCCAATTCAAAATCCAATAAGACACATCTAATTGGCGCGAATCTTCCCAACGTACGCCTGCAGGTTCTTCTCCGACGAGCCGCCGTCGGCCACCGCCGCCCGCGCCTTCTCCCTCCACGCCGCCGCGCTGGCGCGCACCGCCTCCGACGTGGCGGCGTCGATGCACCGCCTCAGCTCGCCGGCCTCCAGCACGCCGTCGACCTCGCTCACGGCGGCCCTGACGCCGGCGCCGAGCCGCTCGGCGACGAGCCACGCGTTGGTGCCCTGGTCCGTCCACTGCGGCACGCACACCGCCGGCACGCCGCTCGCCACCGCCTCCAGCGTCGAGTTCCACCCGCAGTGCGTCACGAAGCACCCCACCGCCGGGTGCCCGAGCACCCTCACCTGGTCGCACCACTCCACCACCACGCCGCCGGCGATGGCGACGTCGTCGGCCTCGCCGCGGTTGTCCTTCCTCAGCACCCACAAGAACGGCCGGCCGCTCGCTGACATGCCGCGGGACACCTCGGCGATCTGCCGCCGGCTCATCGTCGACAGGCTCCCGAAGGAGATATACACCACCGAGCCGGCCGGCCGCGCGTCGAGCCACTCGAGGTAGCCCGTGTCGTTCTGCTTGAAGAGGTCGTTGCTGGTGGTGGTGGTGATGGCGCCGCCGCCGCCGCCGCTCTTGGCGGCGTCGAGGAAGGAGAGCACCGGCCCGACGGGGACGACGTCGACGCCGTGCTGCCGCAGCGACGCCACGGCCTCGGGCTCCATGGCGTCGAACGTGTTGGCGAGCACGGTGGGGCTGTCGCCGCGGCCGAGCACGGCGACGATGTCGCGGAACGCGTCGAGCACGAAGGCGTAGGGGTCGTCGTCGTCGGCGATGGCGAGGAACGACGGGAGGTCGCGCAGCCGGAGCGGCGGGAGCCCCGGGACTCGCACGGGTGCCATCCGGTCCCGCGCCGCCGCCGCCGCGGCGATGTCCCTGTCGACGCCGCCCGTGCCACGGAAGTAGTGGAAGTAGGCGGCGAGCACGGCGGCCGGCTGGATCCAGTACAGCGCGACGGGGATGCCATGGTCGCGGGCGACGTCGGCGACCCAGGTGAGCAGCAGCGTGTAGACGACGCGGGTGACGGGCCTCCCGGCGGCGCGGAACCCCTCGATGACGGCGGCGAGCGTGCGCGCGCCGACGACCCTGACCTGGGTCATGTAGCTGGCGCTGTCGTGCACCGCCCTGTCGAAGCCGTCGTCGTAGCCGTCGGAGTACGGCGCGTACCGGACACCCCCCTCGTCGACGAGCTCCCCGCCGGCGCCCGCCGCCGCGGCGTCGCCGAACATCTTGCGGCAGGCGGAGACGGCGGTGGAGATGGTGACGCGGGCGCCCGGCGCGGCGCGCGCGAGGCGCCGCGCGAGGTGGCGCGCCGGGTTGATGTGGCCCTGGGCGGGGTACGTGACGACGAGGAAGTGATGCGCCTCGTTGGCCACCGCCTCCTCCTCCATGGCCGGCATTGCGAGAGCTCGAGGTGGAGTGGCTTGCGGCTGATGATGATGATGCTGATGGTTTATGTATGGGAGGGGAGGACGGCGGTGACGTAAGCGATGAGGCTGCATTGCATGCATGGGTGGCCACACTCGCTACAGTTTTGTGTGGTGGCCTCGCCTCTCGCCTGACCTGACTGCCTGGTCCAGCTCAGATCTGCCCATATGTTGTGAGCTAAATTAATTAAAAAAACAACACGAATATGAACATGGAGTTATCTAGATTCATTTGTAGAAATGCTTATGTTTTGAGACGGAGGGAGTATTCAATATGTTTCCCGATTATGTCATTGCTAAACGTGCAATATGAAACCCATATATCCGCGAATGCATTCTCTGGCACACATAAAAGAATACAACGACCAATGACAAATCCGTAACCTATATATTGGACCTTGCTAAAATCCTACACCTCTATCTAAAAAAAATTAACTTCTAAGGATGAATCGATTCATTTTCAGAAGTTATTTTTCTTTGGGACAAAGGAAGTATAGTGTAGGGTATATGTAATATGTGTGCCCTCAAGGAATTTTAATCTCTGATTAGTAAAGTTGTACACGCACAACTCCACGTCACAACACCGTTGCTTAAGGGATGTGAAAAACATATACAATCTTAGACGGTATATGCTCAATTTGTAACATTATAAGTTATATATACACGAGAGGAAATGATGTGATATTTCGTTAACACAAGTTCATCTATAAATTTTTGAAATTGATGTGCACACCATTGTCACCAACAATATTATCTCCATTTTAAAATATAGAAACGCTTAGCTATGAATCTGAACCACTACTCATCCAGATTCATAACAACTCTTAGCTATAATATGAACAAATACCCATCCACATTCATATATAATTAAAAGTTATATTTTGGAAAGGAAGTAGTAGATATTATACAAGAGTACCATATTTAATACTCCGTCCATCCCAAAATATAAGTAATTTTAGCTATGAATCTAGATAATTATATGTCCAGATTAATAATCAAAAGTTACTATATTTAGGATATGGAGATAATAGTTATCTGGATTCATTGTTAAAAATTACCATATTTTAAGATGGAGATAATTAGAAGATAGATATTACACCGTCGTATTACAATATCTACTTCTGACCTTCGTCGACCTCTCGCTCTTCACCTTAATTGTTAACTTATTAAAACACCGTTCCAATGCGAACTAATGTTTATGATATATGGTATAAGGTTATTACTGTCAACCTGCCAATTGCAAATAGGTTGGGTCGAATTTGGAGAGAAAGAGATCCATTGATAAGCTAATATATATGTGACCAGATGGCTAAATGTACATGTGTACGCTTAATAACCTACCAGGATTAGTGCTGGTGGATCTTGTGTCCCACTAATTAGCACTAACTTACACTAGTTTTAAGAATATATTACCATATTACAGGGACACAAAAATGATACGGTGTAGAGTCATGGTGTATGACTTTACACATGAAATTTTAAATTTTGGTGTACATAAATATTACGCTCATATGTGCGCTAGGATTTTAATAAGGGTTAAAATATACAGTAAATGTAGCGTGTAAAACTACCTACGAATTGATAATATTTGTTATTTTTGACAAGGCTATTATCAAACTCTAAAAACTTCGACTATAAATAATATCTAAAATATTTCTTAGAAATATGGTGACCATATATGTAGATTGTACTTAAAAAGTACTTCAATAAAATCATATATTTATTGATATTTTTACATATATTGTAATAAAAAATAGCGGTCAAGACCATATCTTTATTCAAAATGACAAGCACTATTAACTCGAAGAAAGTGATGAGTATGCTATACATCTTCTATGTCATACAATTTTGGACTATAAGTAACGGACACATGTGACTACGTATGCACGTGTATTGGTGTGAGCTTGGAGCCTTGGAGTGGTATGCCCGCAGTTCTACTCGTAAAAGAGGACTTCTCCAACTATCTCATTGGAGCAAGTAAACATGATGTGAGCGTGCTATAATAATTGTTATAGAGTATATTAAATTTTTGTTGAGTTGGAAAAGAGAAACCATAGATCTGTATTCAACTTTAGCATGGACTCAAATGAGTGTTACGAAATAATAAGGTAGACCATATATTGATGATATAGTATGCATTATATTGACATTACATGATCTAGCTAAAGATAGAACTAGCAGTTTGCTCTATTGTTAACATTGCCCTTACCGATTTCCTTTGTCTTAAAATAAAAACATTTATGGGTTTTAAAGGAGAGGTCAAATTTAATGTGGGATATGATGATTATGATTAAATTGAGTTGAGTAAATAGGTGAATAAATTAAATGAGATACTTATAATTTGTTGAGATGATAAAGTAGATGAAGAAGTTGTTTTTTTTACAAATTTTAAATGCTATATTTTGCAACTAAGAGATGAAGTTTTCTGGGCAGGCCTTTTCCCCAAGGTGAAGCACTATTGTAGATAAATTTATTCAATATTTGATATTTTATATTTTCAGCTTGGCAGCCTGAAGATCTTTTGGACCGAAAGGGCAGGCCTCTTCCCCAAGGTAAAGCATTTTGTAGCTACAATATGCGAGTGCTCAGCATATACACCATATCCTTATATGACTATGCTGGGAGTTTTATTCTCCGTTGAGGTAAAGTATGCTAAAAAATTTCGTTAAAATATATTTAGTTTAGTGATTTTGTTCATGAACTAACTCACTTCACTATCGTGAACTCATTTCTTCAAAATTTTGGATCTTTTTATTAGCAAAGCTATGGACTGAAGTGGGTTTTGGCCAGAGCTCCAATCCCCTGCAAATCACAAATGCAATAATATTTTGCAAAATTATGTACTCCAGTCTATTGTAATTGATATAAAACCAACAAATTCTTAGTTTTGTCAGTTATTAAAACACAAAGATGCATATTGTGTGTGATATATTCTATCAAACGTGGATTGCACGTGCATGATTACTAGCCTTTCTCATAAGTCTTTCTTACCGAGGGACTAATTTGCCCGCTTTTATTAGCAATCTCATCATAAAGAGAACTATAGTAGGTGGTGATCGATAAATCAATCATTGCTTGCAAGTTTCAGTATTGAAACGGTTCGCTTTACAACAAGAGCAGTACTGCTTCCGGATCAATAAGCAGGACGCCAAATTGATGTATTGCCAAACCACGTGAACTGCGAGCGGCAAAACGGATTAGCATGAGGCCCAGAGCTGTGGCCAAAACATACAAGAAGAGTGAAGCTTGACATGGATGCAGATCTGAAACCAATCATTCATTCATGCACAATCCCGATTGCAGTTGCATACACTCATTGTCGATCTATGTGACCGATGTGACTTGGTAGGCTAAGGTCCCCGTCGATTCACTATCAGCTGAAACTTTTACATACATACATATATACATACATACATACATACATATATGTATATATGTATATATATATGTATATATATATATGTATGTATGTATGTATGTATGTATGTATGTATGTATGTATGTATGTATATGCAATAACAATAATTTAAAATCTAATTATTATATGCAAGTCACAATAATTTAGATGAAACTTTTACATATATATGTTATTGATGACTTAAAATCTAATCTAAAAACTACATTAAAATATCCTAAAACAAACTTTAGATTTAAATTTTAGCAGCGGATGATTCTTACCCCGTGCGTCCCAAAATATAAAGTACTTTGGTTGAATGAGATATATCTTGTACTACGAATTGTAGACATGAAACGATATACCTCTCCTTATTCAGATTTATAGTATAAGAACTTAGGACATTTTTTCTTTAAGCATATGTTATTTCTTACTCACTCAGTCCTATAAAATATAAGAGCTTAGGACTTTTTTATTACTATACGAATCTAGACAGACAGCTTATCTAGATTCGTAGTATCTGGTTCTAGGTTTTTATATTTTAGAACGGATGAAGTATATATATTTTGTGGAGAGAGAACATAAAGCCAAACGATGAGGGGTTCAGCCAGGTCAGTTGCAACTGAATTACAGCCACAAGTGACAAGCGAACAACTGATTGGATTGGTTTCTGGGCCATGTATGTCTGGAACTCTGACGTTTGCCATGACGATGTACCTGGCCTGTCACCTAGTGTACTCACCTTAGACGGCGCTACAAACAATCGCACGATACGTAATACTCCTACAGTAGTACTACGCCCCACGGTTTCAGGTTTCAGTTTGTCCTGCACGCACGCTCCAGCTCACCGCAACAACACTGGAGTTAAATCATTTCGTTCTGTCCCTGGCTGACCTGATCAGATTCGATCAGATGCATGCATGATAGTACTAGTACTAGATCTCAATCACCGTCTCACTGACACCAGATATGTTAATACTCCAAAATAACCTGATCAGATTACATCATAGGAGTACCCTACATAAATCTTGAAGCATGAGAGAGATAGGCAAATGAGTAGTATTCAGTTTCAGATCAGAGCTGAAATATATACTGAAATTACATACAGTGCCAAACGACAGAAATCAAATTAGTCACTGTTTGTTCCTAAGGCTGCTGCCCCTTTTGCATGTTCAGCAGCAGTTGCCATTTGACAATGCTTTGGCTTTGCTGATTCGATGCATTGCCCTCTCCAGTAACAGGAGAGGAAACTGAACATACAAAGCTCTAGCTTAGCTAGCTAGCTACACTCGTATGGGCAATGGATGCCAATTGCATATGCCTCTCTTCAGCAGCTGCAACAAAAGCAAAACTGTTCTCCTGTACATCTCCCTGATCATGCAACTGCAGCAGTGTACGTGTCTGTATAACTGACCAAGTATTTATCGCTGCATCATCTGACGAAGAGATTTTTCAGTATATGCCATCCAATTCACACCGTTTTCAGAATATGCCATTCAATTCGTGTGACTTTCAAAATCTTGATGAGAAGCTCCATTTCTGAATTCTGATTTGTTCTCCTTGTGTCATGTGCTGGGGCGCGCCATGGCGTGTCTTTTTTTTAACTAACGCGTAAAAAAATTACACATCAATATATTATAAGAATGTGGAATTTAAGGCAACAGTCAGAGGCCATTGCAGAGGAGGTACAAGAGAAAAAAAAAACTAGCACAAAAATCCGGCGAAAAGGGACTTAAAGGACTAATGCTTAGAAGCTAGGCAAGACACGAGCAAGCAAGTAAAAGAGCACTGCTATCCTCCCAACAAAATGTCGAGATAAGCCATCCAGCGTTCGACTGGAGTTGAAAAAACAACTTGGATGGGCAAAAGAGAGGAGTTGAAAATCTTGAATAATCGAGTCAAAGACAACCTGGATAGACAAAAGAGCGGAGTTGAAAATTCTGGAGTTCCACTCCTTACAGAGCTGCCAGGACACCAGCAAGATCAAGGAGTCGAAGCCTTGACAAAGCTGCTCTAGAAGGCGAGCTCTAGAGGTAGGCTACCAGTCCAGCCTGCCGTGGATAGCACGCGGTGCCGCACCTATTGAGCGAACACATAGTGGAGTAGGATATGGTTTGTTGTCTCAAACTCTTGAGCACAGAAGGGGTCAAGGGGCAAAATAAATGGATGTCGACTCTGCACTTTAACAGAAGATCAGCTATCCAACAACACTGCTGGAGTGTAAACCAGAGGAAAAGCTTGCATTTAGGTAGGCCCTTTAGCATCCCATTGCAGGTCGGCGCAAGCAAAAGAGTGGAGGCCCAGAAGGTAGGCCTGGTAGGCAGAGTGCGCCGAATATTGTCGGTTGCTCATCCAAGTCTGACAAGCCGGTCCTCCATTCCTAGGGTCAGCTAGGTGGGAAGCACGGCGTCCCAGACTGCCAAGAATTGGGAGATGACTACTGAGGGCACCACGGATGTCGTGAACCTAAGCGTTATCAGCGAGGCCCGAAGCGATCGTGTGAGACGTTCGGAATCCAGAACAACACTGACGTTCATGGGATTAGATATAAAAATATGGGACCCAGCTCACGGCAAGGAACAAAATAATTGGACCTAATCACTCAACGAAAGATATAGTCTTTCTACCGATGCAAAATTAACTTTCCAACACCTGTGACAAGTTGTAAAATTGTTGTAATCAGTCCGCTGTCCGGTCTAACTAAACCTCAACACAGAATACTTGTATGCAATGAAATGGGAAAAATGTAAGCGTGAAAAGAATCAAATACACTGGTTCTGCTTGCTCCTCTCGATTCGTGAGCAAAGAGCAACAAAGCAAGGTTACATATATATTTGCAGCTGCCTTACCATCTGATTAAAGAAAAGATGGTATCAAGGGCGTTCAAATGAATATCACAAATACGTTGTAGTGAGCAAACAGTAGTAACATACGTCGAATTTTACATGGAAGGAAAGACTTGGTTATCTTTAGGACGAGCAGCACGACGTCTTCTGGTTGACAGGTTGCCCGCGGATCTGCACGGTCGGTGGCCTTGCATTTGAAGCGGCCGGTTGGCTAGCCATCCTGAGAAAAATGACAGGTGGGATGTTCGTTACTAAAATCTACCCAGATATGAGGGTAATACAAGAGCTACACTGCTCATGTGGATTTAAAGTTGTACCTGTCCTTGATGGATGCGGCCATAGCCATGAAGGCCTGCTCCACATTAGTGGCGTTCTTGGCACTTGTCTCCATGAAGGGGATGCCCATCTCATCAGCAAACGCCTGCGGGATATTTTAACGATTGTAGATATGTTAAAGGCATATAAATAAGAGCATCACATGACAATGGTGAGAAAGCCAATACACAGTCGATCAAAGACAATACACATTCGATCAAATGACTCTGGAGAGCTTACCTTAGCTGTTTCAGATGACACAACTTTGTTGGCAGTTAGGTCGCTCTTGTTCCCAACAAGGAGCTTGTTTACATTGTCACTTGCATAACGATCAATTTCATTCAACCACTGCTTCACATTGTTGAAGCTTTCTTGGTCTGTCACATCGTATACAATCTGCATGCACAAGATAGGATGGATTAGTTTAATGAAAGGGACAAGATGGCCAATACTTTGCAGAAAATAGCGGTTGGATCATGTGGCCAACTTACAATTATTCCATGAGCTCCCCGGTAATAGCTGCTTGTAATCGTCCTGAAACGTTCTTGTCCAGCAGTATCCCACTGTAACAAAGTAAAAGAGTATACTCATACCACAGTCTTAACAATATTTTCAAATACTAAATTCATGATGCACTTGGACCATTGCTCCACTTCAGATTACTCTACGGATATGGATCACATTTCACCAAGTTTAATGTACTTCTCAAAGTTTGCTACTCAAAAAAGAATAGTTTCTAAACAAATTTAAAGATTTCTCATCAGTGGCACAATTTGCAATAACAATGACGGACATACCAAAGCACTCCATAGCCCATATCTGAATTCAATTCTGGGTTTTAATATTATAAAGTATATACTTGCCAGAATTGAGTTCAGGTGTCGATACAACGTTCAGCATTCGAACACATTCAAATATGGGTAAAAAAATATCATATGCATATTTCGATAAGGGTAAGGTCCATTTTAAGCCCTTGAACTTTTTGTTCAAACTATTTCACCCCAAACTACAAAGAAACCGATTATTTTTCACCCTCAACTTTTAAACCAGCCAAAAGACACCCTGAGACATAATTTGTTAGTGGTTTTGTTTGAAATAGACATGATTTTCCTAATTCAGACTCTTATTATGCATATTAAGGTCCACCACCATGAAACTTACCTAGTTAAAGTTCATGACAACCACCATAACATATGGTTCAGGGTGTTGTGTCTGGCTTTGAATGTTTTGAAAAAATAACCAGTTTTGTAGTTCAGGGTGATAAATGGGCTTAGCAAAGTTCAAGGCCCAAAAATAGACTTTACCCTTTGGATAAAGAGAACACAATTAAGATGGTAAATCCTCTGAGACCAGATCTTGCCACAACCGCAAAAAATCATAAACTGAACAATTTTCACCCCTGACTATGAGGGCACACCATATAACTTACTCTCAAGAATCTATAGAATCTATTACGAGCAAGGAAAATGAAATTTCACCGATGAGCAGCACCAATATTTCACAAATATGGGAACATAACCTTCAAAACATATCTTTCTAGATTCATTCACAATAACCATTGCATCATAACTGGACATCCTTATTTATGAATTTGTCTAGCACAAGTAAAAACAATACGGGATCAAAAGTGATGAAGAAAAGGTAGTAGTAATCTTACGATTTGAAGCTTGATGGTCTTCCCATCCTGCTCTACTGTCCGTATTTTCTGCAAACAAAATGCACAACTTATTGCTGTGCTACAAAAAGTAAACTTAACTCAAGTAAATCAACAATATATTACTTACAAAATCAACTCCAATTGTGCTGATATAGCTGTCCAGGTATGAGTCATCCTAATCACAGGAAGCAAGTACATCAATAACATTCACAATCTACGTAACAGAAAATTTAGTCAAGCTTCATGCTTGATTCTTTATTATTTAATACGAGTGAATTGTGGATTCATGATCTTACAGTTCATGTTTATAACAAAAAGATGACCAATGGAAGGAATCCCTTGCATAATTATCATAACCACTTTGCTATTGCAATAGTGAGGTATGATCCTACACTGCATGTTTCTACTGAAGCACATTTACATATAAGAACTATTTATTCCAGAATGACTTAGTACAAAAACACAATTAGGAGAATGAGACAATGAGTTAAACTCATACCGCAAATCTGAGAAGCAAGCACGATTTCCCAACACCAGAATCACCAATGAGGAGAAGTTTGAAAAGGTAGTCGCTGAAATTGACCAAAAGAAAAAACTAGTGTTACAGTAGCAGTACATAGAGAAAATGAAATAATAATTACATGCATACAACTGCTACCTTCTTCTTTTCAACACAGTGTTTTATCACATGTAGTAATGCACTCCTACAGTAGTGGGAATTATTTACAATAAAATGTTATCTTTCCATATCCCAAAAGTCAACTTCCCTTATAGGTAACTATCAAATCATGGCATGAATAAATGTCAATAGAGACCATTGTATTATTTAGGACTCCCTTATATATGCAGGTAAAAGTAACTGAATAATGACGCATATACATCTGCTCCAAAAGTATGTTAATATCCAAACGGGACCAATATGCCTAGTATTAGTACTTGTCGAAGATATCCAAATTCAAAACTATGGCAATGTTTTTACACATAACTACAGTGCAGACGGACATGAGCTGATATGATACATTGGCACGCACATAAGGCAACATTATAAACTAAATTTCCTGGTAGAATAAAATCCAATTCCCATTCCCCAAATATGTATGAGACATCAGCAAATCATGGTGTGATGAGCGATTGCCGAATTCCCCCTTTTGCAATTGACGTGATAATGAGGAGATCATCGTCAACAAAAAAAACAACCCGCGCGTCGTCAAAACCACGTGTGAAGAAGACGAAAAACCTAGCCACCAAGTTGAGATCCGGATCGAAACCATGCGAAGGGATCCCGCTCAGATCCGGGCAACCTAACCAAACGAGCAGCACGGCGAAACGGGGGGCGGAGATCACGAACCATGCGAAGGAAGGAGGAGGCGAGGGATGGGAGTGCTTACTACTCGGGATTCATGGCGGAGGGAGTGACCGCCGTGGATCGGGCGCCGCCGCTGCTTCGACCCACGGATCTGGAGACGAGGGAGAAGGAGACGGGGGGTGGGGAGGTGTCGTAAAAGTAGGAAGGATTTTGCAGGGGGGCAGGATGATGATAAATATACCGTCCGCCGCGCCGACTCGGAACTCGGAAGCGGGCGGCGTTTGCTTCGGCTCGACTGCTCCACGGACGCGTTTGGCTCGTGGATTTTATTTTGGATTTGCTACACATCTACCAGCTGTGTAAAAACAAAAAATATGTACTTTCTCCATGCTTAAAAAAATTAATTTAGGTGGTGTTTTTTTCTCTTAGAGATAAAAATTAAGTGTTTTAATGCAAAACGAGGTAATATTAACGTATAATTAATTGAGTTTTAATTATTACAAACTTGAAACATAGATTAATTTGATAGAATTCTAAGCGCCAAACATGCATCAGCCCAGGCCCACCCCACCCCACGTCCCGTCATTTCACTCCTACCGTTGTCGGAGTAAACAATTTACTCCTATCGCGCGCCCCAACCACCCACCTTTATTCGAGTAAACGATTTACTTCGATAATAAAAACAACTCCACTGCTTCCGATCCCACCCCACGTCCCGCATCGTGTTCCCACCATTATCGGAGTAAATGATTAACTGCGATAAAAACAATTTCTCTGCTTCTGGTATATATTATATTTTTCCCGTACCCAACCAACCACTCTCGCCTCTACTTCATTTTTTCCTTTTTTTTGGATCTGGATCGATCCACCATCCCACCCCACAGATCGGCGACACACCATGGAGGAGGATGACACCGTGGTGGTTGATGGCAGTGGCCGGTGGCGGTTGAGGCAAAGGCACGCTTCGGGCCTCGCTGCCGGACGCTAAGTATCACCTTAACCAGCAAAGAGGTATTCACCTAGGCCAATAGCAACAACCAGCGGCTGCTCCACATCGGCGACATTGATAGAAGAAGCAAGGAAATGACACTCTGATTTGCATATGCATACTCTCCTTCAACTTCACGCATGAAGCCCTAATTTTTTTTGCAAATCAAATTAACGTGCAATCTCTAATATTACCTGATCTCAATTGATGGGCTGCACAGGTCCTACATTTGCACATCGTGCTCCATGTGGCTGGCCGCAGAGAATAGGGTGGAGTCCACCGGTGATGGAAGTTGTTTGCTATTTTTATTTTGCTCGTCATCTGTATTGACATGAACGAGAATGTTTTTGCATTTTTTTCGTGCTTGCTAGATGATGAATGGCTGCTACTGCGCAACGTCGAGCTCATCTCTATACCACACTGCTACATCCTTCCATGATTCCATCGTCGACTACTGCTCGCCACCCGGTTACCCTCTCCACTACCAGTCACAAGACATAGACCGTGCTCTTCATCCTTATAGCAAGATCCAGCAAAGCCACTAGATGGATTTTTGGCTGAATCATTTTTTTTTTCTAGTTTGATTCAGCTGTGAGTAATTTTATCGCTTGTGTGTGATTGAGCTAGTAATTTTTTCATTTATACGATTATTTGTGATACAGATCAACAATACTCTTAGTTTTAGATTTTTACTCTTATACTGTATATTGAACATATCAGTAAACATATTACTACACTGTGGCTATGAGATCATGGCTATATCGAGAGGAATGTGGTAATTGTTTTACTCGCATAGTCGCATACCAGGAAATCTCGGTTTTTACTCTTATACTGTGTATTAAACACATCAGTAAATATATTACTACAGGGTGGCTACGAGATCATGGGCTATATCGAAAGGAAGGTAGTAATTGTTTTACTCACAGACCACGAAATCTAAACAATATTTATAATATTGGTAAAAGAATTACTAGCGTTGTAAGCTGGTAGTAATTCTTTTACGACCATCCAGGTATTGCGTATGGAGGCATTCATGCGAGTAAATTTGTTACTTTTGAATGAGCGGATGTGGGAGGCTCGGAGTAAATGAAAAACTCCACGGAGTAAACGGAGTAAATTTGTTACTTTTGAAACGTGCGGAGATACTAGAAAAACGGAAAACTTGGAAAGAAAAACTAGACAGTAAATAGTTTACTAAAACGCGAAAATACAAAAACTACAAATAAGGAACGAAAAACAAAAAAATCTAGATGGTTAATATTTTACTGGGCCCATGGATGAAGCACGGATGAGATGGAAAAGAGAAAAAAGAAACATTGAAGGTGGAGTGGTAAAGAAACAAAAAAAAAACAAACCGAGGAAATGTGGGATGCGGAGGAAAAGTGGTGTGGTAAAAAACGGGAAAACCAGAAGGAGAGGGCGTTGTGCAGCGCTCGAACTAATATTCCGCGCTGTAGAGCAACTTTCATATAGAAAGTTTTCGTATGAAACGCACCGTTTAGCAGTTTGAAAAACGTGCCACGAGTATTGAAATGTGTATCTAGAAGGGATGTGACACTTGTCTAGATTCGTTGTATGACATCTCTTGGGTTGAGTTTTTTTTACGACGGGAGAGTACATCAGTACAATATTGCTGCAAACAAGAGGGGTCATTAGGTTGCATGCAAATGTGTATAGAGTAGGAGTAGCGTGAGGAAACAACAATCAGCGAATAGGAGGCATGTAGGAAGCCGCAGAAAAGGCGAAGTATGATCCATTTTCCATCATAACATCGTAATTTAGAGCATATACACATTTTTTTTTGTTCATAGGACAAAATTTCAGAAATCAGGGCATGGCAATATCAGAAAATGAGTTACTCCAACGATTGATGCTTGTCTATTCCTTTTGTTTGATCTCTTGTATGGATTAGTATTTAATTTTTTAAGAGTTACTTACTCCCTCCGTTTCACAATGTAAGTCATTCTAGCATTTCTCACATTCATATTGATATCTATCTGGATTTATTAACATCAATATGAATGTGAGAAATGTTAGAATGACTTACATTGTGAAACGGAGGAAGTACCAGATTAGACATTATATATATATATCTAGATTTGTAGTATTATAAAATGTTTAATCCAGTACTATATTTTTACATTTTGGAAGTGAGGGAGTAAATCATTTCTTTCATGTCCCTGGCCGACCTGATCAGAATCGATCAGATGCATGCATCACATGAGAGATCTCAGTCACCCTCTCACTCAAACAAGATTTCTTCAAGCTTTGTAACCTGATCAGATTACATCATAGGAGTACCCTACATAAATATTGAATCATGAGAGAGAGAGAGAGAGATAGGCAATGAGTACCCAGTTTCAGATCAGAACTGAAATTCCAAATGACAGAAATTAGTCACTGTTTCAGGAAGTCTGCGTATATTCCAAGGGTTGCTGCCCCTTTTGCATGTTCAGCAGCAGTTTGTCATTTGACAATATGCTTTGCTGATTCGATGCATTGCCCTCTCCAGTAACAGGAGAGGAAACTGAACATACAAATATCTAGCTTAGCTAGCTAGCTACACTCGTATGGGCAATGGATGCCAATTGCATATGCCTCTCTGCAGCAGCTGCAACGAAAGCAAAACTGTTCTTCTCATCCTGTACATCTCCCTGATCATGCAGCCTGCAGCTACGTACATGTTTGTCGCTGACCAAGTATTTATCGCTGCATCATCTGACGAAGCTCCATTTCTGAATTCTGATTTGTTCTCCTTGTGTCATGTGCCCTCTGGCGATGAGCCGACCTGCCCTCCCTTCCAGACAATTGGAGCAATCACCATCCATACTGAAAGTGCAGGTGCAACGGCAGTTTTGTCAGTAATATACAGTAGCTAGTGCAGATGTAGCTCGTGCAATTGCGCGGCTAGATATTGTTATACTATCTCCGTTTTAAAATGTAAGTATTTCTAGCCTGCTTAGTAAAGATTAAGGTTTGTGGCGGAAAAAAGATTTATTTTCACTTGTATCATTGATTAAGTTTTGAATTGGTTAGGCTCTCTTCCCAAAATTCTGATTGTTTCAAAATGCTTGGATTTCTGTGTGTTGCAATCAGGGTACTACAAATACTTATATATTATGGTATATAAGTTTTAAAAAGTAACCATTTTTATATTTTGGAACGGAAGGAGTACATGGTTTGGTTCACTTACTATACACGATCGCCGCGAGCCATTCGTTGACAACCCGGACCCAGGTGCTCGCCCACCCGACATCGATCGTCCACCTGACGCAATCAATCAACCGGATCATAACAAATTGCAATCAGTTACCGGATTATGGTTACTTGATCTCCTTGAATGGATTATCAAGTTATTAAGCTAAAGACCAGTGGAAGTTGTTATGGCTGGGATTATTACTTCTCCATGGTTTGATTGGCGTTCCAGCCGACGAAGAGCATAGCGAAGTACATGGCGCCCATGGCGAACACGAAGTGGAAAAAGCCGAACCCGTACGGGATGTCGTCGTCCTCGGGCTGCTCGCTCTCGGCCTTCTTGAACTGCAGATTCTCGAGCAATTTCAGCATCAATGGCGATATGATCATAACCCTGATCACTGATGAGTTCAGTTAAGTGACAGACCTGGAGGCACTTGGAATCGATCCCCGTAGCGAATGTCGCCGTGACGATGACGATCACCGCGATCACGAAGCTCTGCAGATGTTGGACATTTCATTCTTCAGATTTATACAGCAGCAGTTAAGCAGATGATGACATTGTTCGATTTTGTTAAATTTCATTTCTGAACAGTTGATTGGATGATTACCGCGATGTTAACCCAATCTGCACTCGTTGCAACCTCGGCTTTCTTGTTGCAAATCTCTGTGTGAGGCTCACTGTTCATGGCCCAAAAAAAAAACAAAAGAACCAAAGTTGTGTTATAAAATGGATTCGATTCCATGGATGATCAGATCACAAATTCAGAACTGAGATCCGAATGAATCTTTCAAAGAAAATAATCACCTCCTGATCGCTGTCCAGCAGAGGAACACGATGTAGACCCCCATCAGCCCAGGCGCCAGGTAGCCAGCCTTCACCTGAAACCCAAAACCAATCCAAGAACAGAGCAAATGCAGATTTCAGATTCAGAGATTCAGACACGAGAACACTTGTTCCAATCGAGATCGATCGATCCGGATAGAAGTAAGCAAATTAGTCGCACAAGACCTTGGAGCTGAGCGAGACGCCGGTCATGAGCTGGACAAGGACGAGGGTGACGGTGATGAAGAGGATGTTGAGCTTGCAGGACGGCCGCGGCGCGTACCACACGTACATGAGCACCACGCCCAGGATGGAGCCCACGTACGCCGCGATCGACACCACCTGCACCTGCATATGGCTGCACCACCACCACCTCAACCCATGTCAGACGTACGCCGCCATTGCAGGTGAGCTGTACTCAGGTATTTGATGTGACATATCATAGTACTCCCTTCGTATTTGGGCACCTTTTTTTTAAGGAAAATTAAACTCGGTAACTTTTGATTAATAATTATACTAACCATATATATATATGCTAAGTATTATGCATGTTATATCATTACATTCATATTTTAAAATACTTTCATGTGATGCTAATTTCATATTTATTGGAAATATATAGCATGGAATAAACTAACGATCGAAGTATATCATTGAAGACCGTGTAAAAAAAATATATGTCTTATAATTTAGGACGGAGGGAACTGGATTTGCTTTTTTATGGAACAGAAATCAGCGGCTTTGATCAGTAGACGTACCATCTCTTCAGGTTGGTCTCTGACCGGCAGCAGTCGTTCAGCCAGGTGATGAACCGGGTGACACTGACGAGCTGGATCACCAGAAACGCCCTGTCAAAATTGCGCATCATATGATCCATCAGTTTTACGTCGATAACGAGACCCGATTCAGCTGAACGTGCTGAAAAACGTGTGTTGGTTGCGTGTATGCATCTCTAGTTGATGCAAGAGGCCGGAAGTTATAGTATTTTATATTAAAAAAGAAAATGTGCATGCGGGGCTTACCCTGCTCCGAAATGCGCGATCTTCCCTGAAAATATGAAAATTCAGACGAACACCATGAGCAAAGAGGAATCAAGAACGGGTGGGTGAGAGGAGCTGAGGAGGGTGACAATGGCAACACTGACCGTAGAGCTGGATGAGAGGCGAGGGGAGGAAGAAGGGGACGACGGTGAAGCCCATCCACAGCACGATCTTCGCCGGCCACCACTCGGAGTGCCATGAATTCCGGCGATCGTGCGTCTTCCTCGTCCTCACCGTCGACAAGAACATCACGAAGAAGAACAGCTGGTGATCGCCGTCGTCAAGGACATCAAATTCACAAAATGCAGGAAAACTCAATTCATCCCTTAAGATGATAACTCCTCATTTTTGTATATCACTTAAAAAGTCATTGAAAATTTGAAAAAAAATTAGTACGATAAATCAATATGTGATGTCACTTCATAAACATGTAAATTCAAAAATCAACTTATACAAATAGAAAAAAAAATAATAAATTTGACTATGAATAGAACGCTTAATATACGGTCAAATTTGTTATTTTTGTTTCGAATTATATTGGTTAAATTTTAACTCGCATGTTTGTGAAAAAATATATCATATATTAATCTATCTTGACAATTGCTTTTAAATTTTTTTTTTGATAACTTTTTAAATGACATGTATAAAACGAGGGATGTCCCTCCAGGGACAAAAATCCACCTCACAAAATGCAAGCTGAATCTGAGACTGAAATCTGAATTGAATTGCAAAGAGGATACGAAGCAGCCGAGGCTGACGCGGAGGACGCCCTCGGCGCCGAGGCAGTAGCCGGCGCCCTGGCAGCTGCCGCGGAGTCGCCGGAGCTCGGCGAGGACGGGGTGGCCGAAGTCGCGGAGCGTCCAGGCGAGCAGGTTGGTCGCCAGGAACACGAAGGCGTACACGTACCTCGCCATCATCGGGTTCGGCGGCCCGACCACGAGCTGCGCGCACGCGCAGCACGTCTCCTCCACCGCCACCACCACGCACCTCTCCCCCCTCGCCGCCGCCTCGCCATTGCCGCCGCCCTCCTCCGCCGCCATGCCGCCGCTGCCCAGCGTCATCGATCCCCAAGAACGAACACCTGACAAGCTCAACTCCTGCAGTACACAACACAAAAGACCATATGCAAGATTCATCAACTGAATTAGGCAGACAAAGAAAGAAATCGCGCCCGCAAGCTGCTTTCTCGCATCGATCACACTCGATCCGTGACCATGAGATTGTCCGTTAGCGCGCTATAGCTCGCCGATCGAGCACGCATGATCGCGACGTACATGCGTGTGTTTCCTTTGCACCAAAGACATGAACTCCCAAATGAGAGCGTTTGTTTTTGTTTGTCCGTGTCTTGCTTTGTAGGCAAGCCCACTGCAAATGCCTGCAGCTTTCATCATCTTTGACTCGCATTGACCATTACATAAAAACATCAAATCCGTACTAGAACCATTAACTAACTAGTAATTAGTAACTAACTTATGTCACTAGTAGAACAATGTTTGCAAGAAAAGAAAGCTTGTGTTTAATAAAAGAAAGCCGTGTAACGGATTACTTAATCTTACTCCTTTTCATCATTAGTATTTTTGGGTTGTGTGTAAATCTGCTCAAGAATCAACATCACTCATCATCAAAGGGTTTTCTTCCAAGGCCTGTGGACTGCATGCAGAAGGCTACACGTTGTGCTGTGCAATTTATCTGTCTTGACAGGGACATGAAAGAACACATACTAAACAAAAAGAGGTTTTCAAAAGAACATTGATCAATTCTTGATGACATGGTTGGCTTTAAAGCAGGATTAGGACGATTAAAGATGGACAAAAAGAGATCAGCATAGCTCCATGGACTGCAATCACTGAAGAATGAGAAGGACACAACATTGGCATGTTTCTCATTCTGAATTCTGATGACCAGCAGCAGCCTTGGATGTATGTAGAAAAAGAGTAAAGCAGTAAAGCTATGAAAGCATATTATGAGATGGTGTGGAATGTGGAAAGCAAAAGGGTCTGGTTGGGTTAAATTCCCCTGAGAAATGATAGATTGATAGTACTACTACTTGTGTGACGTGTGAGCTAAGAATCAGAGAATTTATTTTTTTTTCAGATATTTGATTGCGTTGGTGCTAGTATCTTCCTGCTATCTCGGGCACGCTATTTGCCGATCTGTTATGAATTTATGATCCTGGTTTGGAATAGTTTAAATATTCAAACATAATTTGTTAAAATCTATTTGTTTCAAAACATTGGAATCGGGAGCAAAACACCTAGTGCTTTTAATTCCTTAGGCCTTTGTCCTTTTGTACGGTTCTTTCTTTTTTATACATGTAACTTTTACTTCTCCTATATTCAATAAAATTAGCACATGTTCGTTCAAAAAAAATATTGGAATATGCTGATCTACAGTATTCTGGCTGTCATTTCATTTCGTTGCATAACAATATTCCTCCTCCTTTTTTGACTATAGTTGTAGAGTACTACACGTTGGTGAACCGAACTCAGTTCTGAATACCAGAATCTTTTCTTGTTGGATCCATCCAGGTTAAGTAAAAATCTAATTAATCCTCATGTTCTAGTCTAGAACTTGAGCAGAATGAAACTATCTCCTTAATTCGCCTCTAGTTCAATCTGATTTGCAGGTGGTGACTAATTAAACTTGGCAAACTGACAGGGGTTCAATTGTTCATCCATCTCACCTAGCTACATGCATGCATCCAGCAAAATCAACCGAATAACTAATTAATCTACCATTCAAATATATATCACAAATCACAAAGGCACATATTGATCGAAACTTAATTAGAAAGAATCTGCTAGATGTAGTAGAGGAAGGCAGCCAAGAAAGACTCCCACGCAAGAAACGCACACAGCAGCTGCTTGCAAGCGAAGTCCCGGCAGGCATCCGGCAACTCATCATCATCAACAACAGGAGATCGAGAAGAGATAAATCTACCAAGAAATTAAGACTCAAGAAGAGATTGGATATTACTTACCTCCACCACGAATCGATCGAATCCTACATGCAACAGCAGGGATGGAGCTACGCCGAAGATGAAGAGGAAGAAGAGCAGGAGGTAGCTTCAGCGGCCGCCATTGGCGAGAGGGCAGGAGGGTTTTATTCTGGCGGGCATCGCATATGTGCGAGATTGCGAGAGTGGAGGAGGAGGACGAGTGGAGGTGGAGGTGGCGCGCGGCTGCGCGGTGCGCTTCTTTTTTTTTCTTTTTTTGTTCCCGCCGCAACCAAAGGAGACAAGCAAAGGAAGCAAGCAAAAGAAAAAAAGCCCGGGAATTTACCTGGCGGGAATGCCCTACTTGGCAGCGCCGCCCGTCTCTCTCCACAAACGCCCTGCGTGGTCTCTCGTTAGACTTGTGCCCTTGTCCATGCATAAATAGATAGATAAATAGATAAAATCTCTTTGGGCTCCTTTTTTTTTTACTGTTCTTGGGAATTGGGAGATGTGAGGTCCTATATCCTCTACGCTTACCACACACGCATAGTACGTGGTGTTTGTGTACATAACCAAATGAAGTATGTGTGCTGATTTCTTCTTGTGCCTGGGGACATCAGTTTAGACATTTTGGACGTTTTCTAACCGGGTGATTTTGGATTGGATAGATTATGAAACCGAGGAAAATTGAGCTAACAAATGGTTCGTGGGAAATTGTCTAAGCCAATACTGAAGTAGAAAGTTCTTTTTTAAAAAAAATCATAAATAATCCATCGAAAGTCACCGTTTCTATTATGCTGATCATAACAACCAAAAAATAGTTTATAAATGAAAATTTTATGTGAGTTTTTTATCAGTTCAAAAGCAAATACTGAAAAATAAACAAACTATAATTGAGAAAAAAATCAAGTCCAAAAATAAGCTTTAAATTTTAAAATTTAACAGTGACTTGTAAGCGGAAAGGTAAACTACGGGAGTGCATACCTCTATTAACTGTTTAGAGCGTGCCATTTGTCTGAGTCATCAAACTCATGATCCATGGTTACATCATAGAGCAAAATTCGGGGGTTATTTGACACTGTTGTTTCCACTTATTTACTGCGAAAGAGATATATACTTTGGGTATTACGACGATTAAATCCATCAAGATTAATTCAAGACAAAATACATTACCTAATACTAACAAATAAATAACAAAATGATCCTGGCATTTACCAACTTTCAGGTATCCTTACCAAATTATCCTGACGATGTTGGGTTGGACAGAATGGTTGGCTGGACGAACAGCCAAACTGCACCCCAGCCTCTACCAGCTCTTGTACATACCTGCCACAACAGTAGAAGATTTTTCCAATCCTTGTCACGTACATGTACGCATGCATACAAATTACAAAATCTTTGGGAGCCTTTCTTGTGTGGCTCTCTTTTGCAGCACAAGGTGAACCACACTTGAATTGATCCCTGCCTGAGAAATTTCACACGAAAACAGGGAACATTCAAAATTTTCTCGGGTGTTCCAAACACGAATATTGAGCTACTTTGTGATAATGCCATGCCCTCCTCACTCAGTATGAAAAAATCTCACAGACTATAACTATTCGTCTCACAGAGCGTCATATAAATAGGACCTCGTCAAATTTTGCACCGCAGAAATTAGAAATACAACTTTTTAGTGCCGGGCAAGCAAAAGAGTTATGTTCCGCTCTAATGGGTTAAGCAACGGCTAATAAGTGCTATAAAATTGAACAGAGTAATAAAAATAATTTATATGTCAAATTTTTATATCAGTATTATTTGCAGTCCAACCAATACTAAAAAATAGACCACAATGAAAATAAACCCCTAAAATCAACTAAAAGTTATGTTTTAAAAATTAAATTTTAGTTGCGACTAATAAGCTAACCAGCGGACGAAGACAAGCTTCGTATTTACATTATTTTTTTCTCCGTGGAATGGACTGAAAAAATACGAGATACTTCCTCCAGAAAAACAGGCAAATGAAGTATCACCATTCACCAGTCAGTGTATATATACATCCTGTGCACACATGTCTCATCTCACTCACCCAATGAATCTCTCTGTCGACAAATTGCCATCACAAAACGAATGAAAAAGAGATACTATATGCCATGCTATCCTATCTTGCAGCCAACCAGATACTACTACTACTACAACAACAACATGGCTAGCCAGCTATCCTGGAGTAGAAGCAGCACAAGACAGACACTAATGGCGTGAGCTGAACCGTTTTATCGTTGATGCTTGTCGGGTAAAGCCGGTGAGGCTTGCAAACCAAGTTGACCCAACCTGACCTGACCCCTGCAGAAAGCTACAGCCAAAGCAAGCAAGCAGAAATTCAGAAGAGATTCAGGAGGCCAGCCAGCCAGCCAGCCACTGAAGAAGCTGTAGCTGCTGCTGCTGCTGCTGCTAGTGCCAATCCTTATGGTCCATGAGCAAGCAAGCAACAACCATCACTTGCAAGGAACAAGAATCATCACACACACGCAGCAACAATAACAAAAGCTTCTCTTCCCTTCTCTTGCTTGCCCTTTTGGACCACGTTGTTCCTCAACACGTCAAAGGAATGTCTCCTTGATCTGCTGCAAAATGCAGTTTGTTCTAGTTTATTGATTTTACAAGGGAACAACAGTTAGTTTGACCCCTTGGAAAAGAGGGGGTGGATAAATGGAGGTAGAGGGTGCTATCTGATTTGACTATCACTTGGTTGTTACCACATCAGATGTGCGAGTGCGGTTAGTTGGTGCAGACACACTCACACACACCCCACGAATGCGTCCCCTGCACACGCAGGCTCTGTTCGTTCCTCAGGTTCCCAACTCCCTACCCTCGTTTTCCACACGCACGCTTTTCAAACTACTAAACGGTGTGTGTTTTTGCAAAAAGTATCTATACGAAAGTTGCTTAAAAAATCATATTAATCTATTTTTTAAAAAAAAATTAGCTAATACTTAATTAACCACATGTTAATACGAACATCGTTTTATGTGCCGAGGAGCAACCCCTCCTCCCAAACAGAGGCTAAGGGCGTGTTTGGATGGTGCCCTGACCTGAGCGCTCTCACTTAGACAGGTGCATCCAACCACAGGCCACCAAAATCGGACGCATGAGAATCGTGCGTGACTCAGGCGTGATTCTCAGGGTGTGAAGCAAACAGGCCCTAAATCTACGAGGATGCGGGCGGGTGCCAGCTTTTCCACTTTTTACTACTATATACTAGCTACCAAGAGAGGCAATTTTGCCTATGTATGCATGTGTTGAGTGTTGAGCCAGGAAGTTAGCTATATTCTGGCTCTTTCCAACTGGCAGAGACAAATCTTGAATCTAAATTTGATAACCCATGGAGTGTTAAACTAGTTAACCTTGTTTGTGTAAGACTAGGATTGATACTCAAAAATATTCTAACAAGAAAAACTTGGAAAAAACATGAAGCATCCATGAGAGTTGAGTTGAGACCATGAGTCATCTCCCACAAACCGGAGAAGGCGAGGCCAAGTTCAACTCTAACAATGCTGACTAGTAGTACACAAGAATTTGGCTCAGATTCGCACCTAGGGTCCAAAACACCGTGAGTCATTTTATTTGGCCCATATGACAGAGGAAAAAAAAACACAGGACTTCAACAAATCCCAGTCCCTCAAATGGGAATTCAGGCCGATGTTTGTCGGCAAAATGATGATTTTCATGATCAGATTCAGATCAAAAGTTCGTGCACAGGATGTGATTATTATTTCAAAACAGAATTCAACTTTTGTTGTTTCAGACACTTGACATATTCTTTTAGACAACCAATTCTGACTAATATTCGTTTATAAAAAATCAGTAAATGTTCTTCGTCTTTTATTATTGATGTTAATACAGAGTATTCAGAGTTTCAGTTACCATGAACAGCTCCGATGGGGGCGGCGTCGGTGAAGAACGCAGCATCCAGGTGCATGTGGAAGACGAGATGAACTCGCCGGCGCACATACGGCGGCGGCGGCGGAGGCTGACCGTGGCGGGAGGAGCAGGAACTCCGGAGTCGCCTCGCCTCGGGTTCCGGCACCGAGGCTGGGGTTCGTCACTTCGTCTAGGAGAGGAGAGAAGTTTGTGGTTCATCCAGACGCTCCACCGCGAGCCCATCCGCGGCGGCCGTCGCCGGCGGAAGAGCTCTAGCGGCGGCGGCGGCGGCGGCGCCGTCACCGGAGGGAAGGAAGAAAGGAGGGGCCTATTTGGTAGCGATCCTAAACAACAGGGACCGAATTGCAAAATGTTTCGGCCCAATGGGCCTCGCAACGACCATTCGAGTTGGGCCCTAATTGGGCCGCAATAGGCTGGACTCCTCGAAGGGCAAAGCCTAATTAATTTCCCGTAGTTTTGGATTAATCACCTTCATTAGCTGTAGAACAAACCTGTGTAAGCGGCAATCTCGGCGGTGAGATGCAAGGATCGAATCAAACAAGTGGAGTGCATGTTCATGGGGAAATGGGAGACAGTAGAAGAATCAAGAATAGTAGGTATAGTGGATTGATCACTATTGGCATACTGTTATCAAAGTGATTGATTCAGTAGCTTCCTTTTTATCCTCTTCAGTTCTTCGGCCAACTTGAAAGGCTCCACTGAACTCTGATGCAACAGTGTATGCCCACCGTCCAATTTCGATTCTCACTAGTTGTCTTCACATTTTTAAAGTTTGTAAGTCTTTGAGAGAACATTCAAATTCGGTGGCTTGTGTCGGTTGCTGTTAACTGTATGAACATTTCTGGTAATGGAAATGAGGGTTACACCCTTGTTTTAAAGAAATCAAATTCGGTGGCAAACATATGGGGATGGGAGGGCCTATTTTTAAACTTTGTTTTAAAAAATCAAATTCAGATATCTTGAGTATAATTTTTATTAAAAAAAATGAGAAAACTAGGGGAACACAGTAGAAGAACAGGCGTGCTAGCAGCTAAAGTAGTGAAAAGGTGCACATAACGGTCATCTCGGACACAAAGCAAGCGAGATCAGATTCATCATCTTCACTTTTTTCACCTCAAAAGAACCAAAGGCTGACCAACCAGTGTGTGTGTGTAGTGCCACTAATCACCACAGCTTCCAGGAGTAACTAATTTTTAATCTTAACCAAAGCCAGTCTCCCAGTCCCAAAGGCAAAAGTTAAACAACATTATAATCACAAGCTCTTTTCACTTTTCAGCAAGTCATGGTTTGCTTAAACAGTTCTGTATTATTATTTGGACTGAGAATCTCGGGCTGTCATCCTCTGCTTCTTCTGATACCGGCAGATGTTCCAACCAAGTGACTAACCAATCAATGAACTTAATCAAAAGATTATTCTAGTAAGTACTTGGTTAACACTGTTAGTCTCCAGTGAACTTCACATGTTCACAGTGCATGAGAGTTCATCTCTTGCAGACCTGCAGTGTTAAACATCATGATAGTAACCAGCAGGAACCCTTCTAGAACAATTCTACATGAGAAAATGTTATTGGAACAGATCATATTTCTGGCTGGATTCTTCAGAAGCAAGCAAGCACATGGCAAGAAAGCCAGGATATCTGCACCTCGACTATGCCTTAATCAAGACAGAGACCCTGGAAACCCTAAAGAAAGTTTGCACCATCCTCACATACTTTTGTGGCTTTGAGAGATTCTCTTAAGTGCATTTACAAAAGTTAATTTGAATTTTGCAGTTGTAGTTTCACCATTCTGCTAGCATTCTACATAAAAGATTTGATTAACCATTTAGGTAGTGTTATGAGATTTTTTGTGGTTGGTTTTAGAGATAAAAATTCTTCAACCATTCTAGATATGCACATTCTTAAAAATGCCAATCACAAACTGCTAAACTAGACAGAAAGTCAGTATGAGACAGAATTCAATCAGAAGCCATTGAAAATTCAGAGACAGAGCATGTGGCTCCCCTATTATTCAGGTTGATGGAATGTATAGAAAGCAGGTCAAAGTATAAAATGACAAGCAAAACCAGAACATGTTTCTTTTAATCTTTATACTCTGCAAAGTGGGTAACCACTAGCAGCAATTCACATCACAAAACAGAAAAGAGCAGGAGGAAAAGAAAGAAGGCAATTGATCAAACTAGAGGATTACAACACTAGCAAGTAGAGAACAAATCCAATCCAACACATAAGAAGAACAACTCTCAAGAATCCATACTAAATAATAATAAGAATTGAATAGCCAGAAGTAATTGTGATACAGAAGGAAGAAATGACACAGAATCCTTTTGTTCTAAAACTTATGTCTTACTACTACTGAATTTAACTGAACTGAACTCATGATTCTCATCTATACAACCACATATATCCCTGCACCTACAATCCTCTGCCAAACCCTCCTGTCCCTCTCAAACTTTTCCTTATTATTCACAACCCAATTAGCCATCAATCATATGTTCCCAAATCCTCACACCCCCACCACTTCCCAATCCCTTTCAACACCACAGCAACACAAACTGTTTCGATGCTGACGCCGACAAATCATAACCAAACAAAATTTTGTGCACCTTACTACGCTCTTCACGCCGGTAGTCATCAATCAACCAACCAAGAACACTAGTAGCTAATAAGAACGATAATGACCACGTATACTTGTGTGCGACTTCCGCTGCTGTCGATTTGCCGGATGTGAGGAGCAAGAGCGGAACACATGCATGTTTCCAAACATTCTTCGGAGAAATTCTATCAATGCAGAGGGGGAGGAGGTGGTGATCCATATGGTACGCTGTGGATCGGTGGCCATGAGCTGTGGTGTTGCAGAGGGGGAGGTGGTGGTGAGCCATATGGTACTCCATGGACAGGTGGCCATGGCCCGGGGTAGTAAGGTGGTGGTGACAATGCTGGTGTTGCGCCGCCGCAGGGTGGCGGTGGCGGTGGTGGTGGCGGCAGCTCCGGACATGGCGGATGCGGTTGTGGCGCGGGTGGTGGCGGCGGCGGCGGCGGCTGCGGTGGGTGGAAGATTGGTGCAGGCGGTGGAGGCGATGGTGGCGGTGGAGATGGCGGTGGTGGTGAAGGCGGAGGCGGTGATGTCGACGGTGGCGGTGGGGATGGCGGCGGTGGCGAAGGCGGCGGCGGTGATGGTGGTGGCGGCGATGGTGGCGGCAGGGCCGGGACGAACGGCTTGCACTGGAACGCGGCGCAGTTGACGGGAGGGCGCGCGAAGAACGCGGCGCACTGCCGCAGCGTCCGCTGGGCGGGGCGGTTGGGCAGGCAGTTCCTCCGGTCGCCGTAGCGCGGCACGGCGCGCGCGCAGGACGGCGGCTCGCCGGTGAAGAAGTTGTACGCGAAGGTGAAGTTCTTGAGGCGCGGCAGCTCGCACACCGCCTGCGGTATCGCCCCCGTGAGCAGGTTGTGCGCGACGTCGAGCTGCTCCACCTTCCTCATCCCGGCCACCGCCGACGGCAGCGGGCCGGCGAGCCGGTTGAAGCTCACGTCGAACACCGTCACCTCCCGCAGCATCCCGACCTCCGGCGGCAGGCAGGAGCTGAGGCCCGTGTTGATGAGCAAGATCTCGTTGAGCGTCCCGGACATGTTGCCGAGGCTCGCCGGGAGGCAGCCGCCGAAGCTGTTGTGCGCGAGGACGATGACGGAGACCGGCGAGTTGCCGAAGTTGTCCGGGAGGTCGAAGCGGAAGCGGTTGTGGTTGAGGAAGATGGCGTCGAGCGGCCGGTCGAACAGCTGGCGGGGCACCCCACCCTCGAAGTCGTTGAAGCGGAGGTCGAGGAACCGGAGCGCGGGCATGTCGAGCACCACCTCGGGGAACCTCCCGACGAAGCGGTTGTTGCTGAGGTCGAGCTCGTGTAGGAGGCGGAGGCGGCGGAGGGTGGCCGGGAGGACGCCGCAGAAGCGGTTGGAGTTGAGGTGGAGCAGCGCGAGGTCGGCGAGCAGGCCGAGCTCGGGGGGCAGGTACCCGGCGATGTCGCCGTGGTTGAGGTCGACGCCGGCGACGGCGACCTCCCGACGATCCCACGGCAGCGGCGCGCAGAACACGCCGGTGTAGTTGCACACGTCGGGGCCCACCCAGTCGGCGGTGAGGTTGCCGGGGTCGGAGAAGATGGCCTCCCGCCTCCACGTCTGCAGCGCCACGTACGCGTCCCGCATCCTCGAGCTCGGAAACCGCCACTCCGCCGCCACACCACCACCACCATCGCCGCCGTCCAAATCCGCCGCCGCCGCCACCGCCCCACCGGCGATGGCAACGGCGAACACAACGAGCAGCAGAAACCCCGCACCCCTCATCTCATCTCCTCTAGCTCCTCCGGGCAATGGCGATCAACCAAGAACTCAAGAGAGAGAGAGAGAGAGGAGAGAGAGGTTTAGAGAGAGAAAGGAGAGGAGGAGAGGGGGAGTGAGAGGCAGCTATAAGCCTATAAACACACACGCGGAGGGGAGCTAGCTCAGCTGGTGGGGCCCACGGGTGCAAGCTTTTTTCTTTCTTTTTTTCCTTTTTTTTTCTTTTTCTTTTTGGGTGTGTGTGCGCGTAGCGTGGGGAGGATGTGTCAGTGGGTGGGGTAGGGGGTGGCAGTGAGAGAGAGGAGAGGGCGGTGGGTCCCCCGCGATTTTCGTCTCCCCACACGCTCCCGGGGGTTCGCGACCGACAGTTGCTGCGGGCGCGACGCGTGTGTGGTTTTGAGTGTCCGCTTGTCCAGTTCAAACTGATGGTGGTAGAGTTAAAAAAAAAAAACTACTGTGGTAAAAAAAAGTGAACTGCTAGAAAAGTGAAAAAGGGTGTTTTAACACATAATATTCCCTGTTGATTGTAATTTGTGGGGATGGAGGGAAATGGAGAACTTCATAACAGGGAGATGTTGGTGGCAACAACTTTCGGGGGTTAATTCCATCCATGCCATCGTATTTTTTTTCAGTTTTGAAACATGTGATTGCAATTCGCATATTCGTACAATTTCAATAGCAGTAAAAGATTTTTTTTCTAAAATGTATTAGCATATATATTTTTCCTTTAAAATTATACTCCAAATGTATTAGTATGTTATTGTGAATGTGCCCGATATAAGGCGGAATAGAACCCCAAAAGAAATGTGTAGCATTATAACCTAAAAATTTGCTTAGAAATTTTTACTCTAAACTTAATTACTTTTTTTCCCACTAATGTTGTATCTAGAGGAATATCAAAGATATGGAAGTGAATGTAAAACTTGATAGTTAGTTCATCGAATATCATAAAGAAATAAACAGAGGGAGTTCGGCATTATCTCAAATAATCACGGTGCCCAGGCAAAAAAGAAAAAAGAAAACTCACCGGTATGAACCACGGAGAGCATCTGAAATAGAGTACCGCAGGCTACCTTTGAAGTAAAGCAACACAAAATGAGTAGTACACAACAAAAGTTAAAGTGGAAAAAAATATGGTCTTTATTAGTTTCCAAAAAGCTTATTATAAAACATAATAGCTTATTAACTAAAAATAATTTACGTGTAAAACTTTTATATATGTGTTCTTAGCGACTTAAAATCAAATCAATGCTAAAGAAACTACGTTAAATATCAACTTTATAATTAAATTCTAAAATTTAAATTATGGGTTTTGTTATTTCTATTGCAACCGATCAGACTTTTTGGGCCTGTTCAGATGATAATATTATCAAAATTTTAATAGGATTTTTTATGTATTTTCAAATTTAATAACAAACTAAACGTGAACATATTTTTAACAATTTTTTAAAAGAAAATATGGTTAAAAATAACGACAATCTCAACTGCCCCTTATTCTGATACTTCAGTAACAGTGGATACTGCACGTCTGAACTAAAATGGTTGTGTACTGTACACTGGACTGTCTGACATAACGACACTGTGGCTGCTGCTGTGCTACATTGGTCAAGAGGAGGGAGGGGAATTAAGAGAGGTCACGGGGAATCATAAACTAAGCTACTAGTAGTAATAAGATATTGTATCACATGATTAAACTAACCTATCCCTATATCCATTGGATTTGCTCATGTGCATTTGTTTGACTTGTACGTTTGTTCTCTTGTCTTGAATAAAAATAACTAGAAATGATAAAAATATAGAGAGCATGGGGGATATGGAAGATGGAACAAGTGAAGGTGTGCTCTAATATTGATCATTTTAGGCACCTTTAGAACGCACGGATATAGAATTTTGATGGTAAACAATGGTTTAGACCCTATTTGAGATAGATAAAGATTAAGATTAGGCAAAAGAATGTGAAACCAAAAGGCCATTATCGTATGCATAATTAAGTATTAATTATTATAAATTTGAAAATAAAATTATTTGACATTTTAGAGTAATTTGTGTATGAAACGTACCGTTTAACAGTTTAAAAAATGCGAGTGCTAAGAAAATCAAGGTAGAATCTACATCTTAATAAAAAAGAGAATGGGAAGTTAGTTTGGCCAGAGACAAACATGTTTGATGAGTTATCAAAACCAAAGTAAAGAATATACCTTGGTGGGTGTTTGTACAGTGTAATCTGTGACCAGGAAAATAGCAAATTTACTGCGGATAAGCCTCGAGAAAAAAAACGAAATGTCAATTTTTACTCTCTGATCTTAAAATATAAGTATTTTTAGCTATTTTACGGAGGTAGTATGTTTTTACAGAGTAAAAAGTAAATGTAGGAAAATAAAAATTTTAAGTTTAATTTGTATATACTCCAACTGATAATCCAACAATAGCTCTGCTTATTATTAATTCTCCGTAGTTTGGTAACGGGCATCGACGCATCGTGGCAATTCTTGGTGTCGGGATAGCCCTTTGGGTGTTTGCGTCGTTCTCGCTGGGCCCACAACGCCGTGACGGACAGTGCAGGGGGGCCCACCTACGCGGTCGGCGTCGGATCTTTCCTTTCGTGCGCTGCGACTGCAGTGCACTGCGCTGCCACTGTAGGCGTGGTGGGCCCCACGAGCGGTTTTTCCGCTCGTTGGCTTGACTCGGACAGGCGACGGTGCAAATGTAAAAATGTTAATTGGACCGGGGAAGTACTTCCCTATGTAAAAAGGGGAGAGAGATCCTCTGACTTTAAGTCAGAAGCACTTGGTGGCTGACATGTGGGCCCATAGATGATGGGTTCCACATGTCAGTGTCCATGTCACGCTGTGCAGTAACGTCAGAGAAATTGTTTCCGTGAAAAGGAGTTAATTCTCACGTAAAATTTTTTACCTTGTCACATCGAATGGTTAGATACATATATAGAGTGCTAAATATAGACAAGAAAGACTAATTACACAGATTGCGTGTAAAATTATGAGACGAATCTTTTAAGACTAATTGCTCCATGATTTGATAATGTGGTGCTACAGTAACCATTTGTTAATGATGTATTAATTAGGATTAATAATTTCGTCTCGCAGTTTACAAGCGGAATATGTAATTTATTTTGTTATTAGTCTATATTTAATACTTCAATGTGTCTCCGTATATCCGATGTAACACGCTAAACTTTTCACCCCTGAACAAAACGGGGCTAAGAATGGGAATACGTATTTACTCTGCTTTTTGAAAAAAAAAATCTATAGAGATGTTGTTTGAAAGATTTGAATAAATTCATTTTTAAGTTTTATAATTATTAATATTTTATTAATTATGTGCTAATGAATTTTCCCGTTCACGTGCGTTGAAAAATTTTCTCTTCTACTTAAGGGATAGAACTCAGCCTAAGAAGCACATTCGAGAGAAGGATGACATATCTTATGATAAAAAAAAAATCATTGCCGACTATTGCAGATGCATATTTACACACATGTAACACATATAAGCTACCACTATAAACATTTTTTAAGAATAGGACGGTATTTGTTAAGATTGATAAAGTTATCATTGAGAGTCGATGGGTATATCACCTATCACTTAAAGAAATAGTTGTAGAGAAGCTCATCTCAAAAACTTAAATCTAAGTGGTCAGGTTCCACCATAAAAGATCTAACCAGTTGAGCAATGCTTATTTTGGAAAAAAAATTGAATTATAGTAATGTTTAAAATTTGTTTTCTAAAAAAAATTTAGTTGCTTACTCCTATATATCTTGTCATGTCCATATATTGAGAAGCACCAAATTAGTTTATACTTTTAATAGCTTTTACCTATCCACCTAATAATAATAATACTCTTTATTGGTGAGGGGTAGAATTCTTTTCCACCTAACTTTTTTCTTTGAAATGGCTACAATCAAAGTTTTTTTTGGACATAATCAATTGCGCAATTATAGGGAGCAGTAGTTGGTGGTGATTAAAATAGCCAGTTGGATTTGGGATGTCCAATTAAGCTGCTGGTTTCATTGGTCTGTTATAGATAGCCGCTCCACGTGAGCTCCAGTGGACGTACCGTATGCTAAATCGTGCTAATGCATGGCCAATTGACCATATTGATTCGATTCATCAATTGACTCATCACTAGTAGTAGATAGCTTAATCTAGATAGAGCTAAGAGCAGGTAAATAGCAGGCTATAAGCCAGCTGCAAACATATTCTAAGAAGATAAATGAGGAGAGAGAAGGGCAGCGGGCTACAGATTTATAGCCAGCTGTAGCACGGACTCCAAGACACAATATATGCATGACAGGTGGGACCAGATATTAATAGTGTAGTATGTAACTATTGTATGAATGAGCTATTAGATTGGTTATAAATGAATTGGAGCTAGTAGTTGGCTACACTATTGAACTTGCTCTAATTACGTCATCTCATTTAAGCTTGCTAATGACTAGGCTTAATTAATTAGCTTGCGTCCTCCAGACCAGCTAGCGGCCGGCAGAGAGCCACAACTCAGGGGTCAACTTTTGTGAAGTCTCGCTGATTATTAACGACGTGCCAAACCCGGCCTTCGTCTCTCTCGCTAGATAGTACCACAAACATGCATGTGCCAACTTGATTTACGGCTCGTCTCTTCTCCGGCAATTCAATTCTTCAGTACTCCCAAGTCCCAACGTCATATAGTAGTTCCTCTCAAAAAAAATCATATATTAGTCAATCAAAGGGTGTGTTTACTTCACACCAAATTGAAACGATGTGATAGAAAAGTCGAAAGTTTGTGTGTGTAGGAAAGTTTTTGATGTGATGGAAAAGTTGGAAGTTTGAATAATTATTTTGAAACTAAACACGGCGAAAGATAAAAGGCTGTTCTTGACTAAAGTCCTCTATAGAAAACATGATTATAAAAATATAGGAATATGGAGAAAAAAGTAAGAATATAATATCATATTTATTTTATTCCTTTAGGATTTTTTAAAACACAAGAAAGTTTTAAAATTGATGTTTGATTAGAATACATGAATTTTAAGACATAGGAAGAAGAAACCTTGAAGTGATGCTTATTTTCCTTTAATATTACTCTGCAATTTCTCATTTCATAGAATTTAAAAGGAATGGTAAAAAAAATCAATCATTTGTTTCAACTTTCCAGAGATCCATATAATTGTTTTCCATAAGCGCTATAGAATTTCTATGTGTTTTTTTTTCAAAGGGTGCCCTAAATGCCTGGAAAACAACACGTCCTTTAATTTGCCTAAAGCGAAAAGGCAAAAATGGGGAGCAGAAAAAGAAATCCTTGATTCGCCGAAAGCTACAAAGGGGAAATAGAGAACAGAAAAGAAAAAAAAAAGGGAGAAAGGAGGGAAAATGAAAACGTTTCGGCCACGCGTACGTAGGTATACCCAAGAGATATAGCCAGTGAGCCATTAGCTGGAGTCCTACACGTATGTACACATCGAATCTCCCTTTCACGCACCAATTCCTTCGGTCTTTCTTGCCGTCGCTCTCTTCTCAGTTCATACATGCATACACGTACGCGTAGCTAGCTAGTTAGACGTGCTATATATAAATATATACTACCTCCGTACTCATAAATTTAGTCGTTTAGGACAATGTTTAAGTCAAACTTTAGAAATATAAATCATAAATAACTCTTAAGTTGTTGAATTTGAAAATATAAAAATTATATGAATATATTTATCTTGAAAATACTTTCATAAGAGTATACATATATTACTTTTCAATAAATATTTTTTATAGAAACAAGATGTTAAAGTTATGTTTTGAAGACCGTGTCGCTGTCCAAAACGACTTGAGTAAAAAGGGAGTATACTCACTTTGATGATTTGATGATCACGTAACTGCCCACACAAACTCACTTCAATTCAAGCTGGTCTTACAGGGCTTATTTGATTTGGAGAAATTTAAATCCATATGAATGGGAACAGTGAAAGAATAGCAATGTTTGCATACATCAATCCATAAAAATTTTCCAAAAGGTTTGGGTGGATGAAAAATATGCTATATTTTTCTCTGTACAACTGGTAGGAAAGGAAAATTTTCTTTGGTTTTCCTGTGCTTCAATCCTTTTTTGGTGAAAAATATGGCACCATAAATATAGCTACTCCCCCGTTTACACAGTAATTACACATGTGTAATTTAGAGACTTACATATGTAATTTTAGAACTTACATTGTAAATACACTAAAATTACATACGTAATTTAGAGACTTACAATGTAAATACATACCGACTATTTTTTAGTGAAAAATATAAAAAATATGGCATCATAAATATAACTACTACCATCCGGTAAATCGAAAAGCACTCATATGAATTAATTATTAGAAATTCAAATCCTTCGGTTTTCCTCCAAAAACGAACTAAGTCCTTTTTTTTCCCTACACGAATTCCCTCGCTAGAAAAGCTTCTTTTGCAGCTGATTGGCTTACCTAGAATAGCAAGCATATACGGGGCTTGGAGCGGATAGAATTGGAGCATGCAGATATATACAAAAACGCGTAACGCGTAGTTTGTTGCACTGGCATCGTGCATATATATATATATATATATATATATATATATATATATATATATATATATATATATGTATGTGTATATGTATGTGTGTGTGTCTATATACACACACACACACACACACACACACACACACACACACACACACACGGCCCCGTTTTGCATTAACCCTCTTTAGAAACGCGGAAATTTCATAATAACATTTTCAGAGACGGAGAACGGCCTACTCGCTTTCCCTGTAAATCCAAGCAGTCGAGCACGCAAGTGTTTTGTATCTTTGCTATCGACTTTAATTTGCCGTGTGCGTGCGTTCGGTCTACTACAAAGATTGAATAAAGTTTTGAGTAAATTTTTGAAAACTATAACTTTAGTGACAAAACTATCTGTTTGCTGCAACAATATCTTGAAAAATTATCACTTTTATATGTTATATGCTGCTACAGATGTTAAACTGCTAAACGATGTGTTTCGTGTGAAGACTTTCTATATAAAAATTGTTCTAAAATATCAGATTAATCCATTTTTCAAGTTTGTAATAATTAAAACTCAATTAATTACACGTTATTACCATCTCGTTTTACATGAAACATTTAATTTTCATCTTCATCATCAAAATATTAAAACACCACCAAAGTAGATAAGATGAGAACTAGACGAATGGAAAAGACGAAGTTGATTTAGTCGCACGTAAAACGAGAAATATAACTAATATATAATTATTTAAATATTAATCATTAACAGTTTAGAAGTTGGATATATTTATTTTAACTTTTAAAAATATTTTTGTGTAAACTTTTTTATAAAATATATCGTTTACTAGTTTAGTTTAAAAAACGTGCTAATAGAAATTAAGAGTTAGCTAATCCAAACCGAAGTCTAGATCGGGCCCGAAGCAGATGGATTGCTTTGCTTTGCTACTGCATGCCCATCCGATTGCGTGTAGAGGAGGGCAAGTAGCTGCAGCGCCAGCTAAGCTGTGCGTCGTCGGAGCAGCTCCGAAAACTGTTGGCAATTTGGCATGCATGGCAAGCAGGGAGAGAAGAAGAAGAAGACGACGAGCTTGCCTAGCGAGTAGCAACAAAGCAGAGCGCGTGCAGCAACTTCCTATCCAGCTACAGTTGCAGCCTTGCATTTAAGCAAAGTAGGAGTTAGCAGGCCGGTATACCATACCGCTAGTGCTGTAGGAGTACATGCTTCTGTACACTATAGCTAGAAGCAACAGTAGCAGTGTAGCACAGTGCTAACTGCTACCCAACTGAACTACCGAGCACCAGGTTTGGTCAGGGTTACGCTGCCTATATATATAAAATGAAACAAAAGCCAATGGACAAGGCCGTGCTTAGTTCCATTTCAATTTTTTTTAAGTGTACGGATACACATTTGGAGTATTAAATATAAACTAATAATAAAAATAAATTACAGATTTCATCTGTAAACTGCGATATGAATCTATTAAGCCTAAGTAATCCGTCATTAGCAAATGTTTATTGTAGCACTACATTGTTAAATTATGAAGCAATTAGGCTTAAAAGACTCGTCTCACAAATTAGTCTCAATCTGTGCAATTAGTTATTTTGTTAGCATATATTTAATACTTTATGTATGTGTTCAAACGTTCGATGTGACAAGGTGAAAAATTTTAGCCTAGGATCTCAACAGGGTCTAAATTTTGTTTTGATAGGAAATGAGCTAATTATTATTGCTAAAGATATATACGCCCAATTCAATATCAGTGTTTAGTTCACATCAAAATTGAAAGTTTGGTTGAAATTTAAACGATATGACAGAAAAGTTGGAAGTTTATGTGTGTAAGAAAATTTTAATGTGATGTAAAAGTTGAAAGTTTGAAGAAAAAGTTTAAAACTAAACTCAGCCATCATCAGCCACTCTTCCAAGTGAAGCCTGAATTTACCTAGGGTGAATTCTTATGTTCCACCGGGAGTTTTGATTATAGCCTCGTCGGATATGGAAGAAGACGAAGACGAAGTACACACGTGAAACGAAAAAGACCATTAATGTATAATTAATTAAGTTTTAATTATTATAAACTTAAAAAATAGATTTATTTGACTCATATATAATAAAGTTTTTTTTCAAAAACATGTTAATAAAAACCGAGATAAAATCTTCATCTTCGTCGTAAACGAACAAAGGCATATGTCACCTTTTTAGTCTTTCATTACTAGCACGGAATTTTCGTCACACATCCCCGATAGTAGAAACAAAACACGTGACGAACCGGCAGTACGCGTTTACTAGCGGCGAGCGGTGGCACGCCGCGCAACGGCGGCGGCGACGGCGACGGCTCAACCGACGGACGGACGCGGACACGCGTCGGCCGGCGGCGGCGCGGCGCGCACATGCAGATGCACACGCGTTGCAGAAGTGCAGAGGAGTACTGGTGCCATGGGCCTACGTGTACATGACGCAGCCAGCACTAGCTGGCACAGGGAAATTCACTTTATACACTCCAACACTCCCTCTCACACGAAACCCCATCAAATCTCAAGTGTGAAATATTAGAGTGGACTACAATTATACACTCCCTCTCACACGAGATCCCATCAAGCGTGAAATATTGGAGTGGACTGTAATTATTTTATTTAATTGCTCGTCAGCCAGGATTCGAACCCGAGACCTCTGGCTCTGATACCATATTAAACTGCATGTACCAACCAGTTACACCTAAAAGTCTAAACTAATAAAAAAAGACGGGTAATTCACTCTATACGCTCCAAGAAGGAGGGCAAAACCGCCCAGCGGCCAGCACCAGCAGAGTCACGGTTAATGTTGCCCAGACCAGACCATGTTACAAGTACGTCCAATTTATGACCATTGCTATTCCCTCAGTCATGCTCCCTCTTCACTTACGAAGAAAGTCGTTTAGAAGAATATTTAAATTAAATCTTAAAAATATAAATCATAAATAACTATCAAGTTTGTTGAGTTTAAACATATATAAATATATTTGTCTTGAAAAATACTTTTATAAAAATATACATATATCACTTTTTAATAAATATTTTTATAAAAACAAGAAGTCAAAGTTATGTTTTAGAGACCGTGTCTCTGTTCTAAACGACTTTCTTTATAAGTATGGAGGGAGTATCCATTTCACATATACTTATAGTCTTGTTTACATCCCAACAAATTTTAGCCAAAAATATCACATCAAATATTTAGCCACATGTATAGGACATTAAATATGAAAAAAAAAACCAATTACACAGTTTGCATGTAAATTGCGAGACGAATCTTTTGAGCCTAATTACACCATTATTTGACAATGTGGTGCTACAGTAAATATTTGCTAATGACGGATTAATTAGGCTTAATAGATTCGTTTTGCAATTTACAGTTGGAATCTGTAATTTGTTTTGTTATTGTGTACGATTAATACTTCAAATATATATCCGTATACCTAGAAAACATTACACCCAAAGAACTAAACACACCCTAACATAACAACTTCATCTGTACTAAAATAAATTTATTTTTCAACCATTACACATACTTTATTCGTCTCAAAATAAACCAACCTGATAGGAAACGTGATTCATCGTATTTTTTGACGAAGGGAGTATAACAATATAAAAAACAAAAACTAAAATACTCCTACTTAATCACATCCCAATATAATTATTTTCACAACTTTTAATATAGTTATTCCTTATTACTCTTACAAACTTCGATATAATGATTACTCAACAATTAATTTATTTTGGGATAAATGGGTGGAGTAAAAATGAACGCAGAGTACTGCATTTGTTGCTGTGGATTAATCGCCGCGACAGCCAGCCATGGCTATGCCCGTACCCACATCCCCCTGGGAGAAATAAGTTGAGCGCTTTGATAAACTTTGATTGTTGTTACTCGAACAAGACAAGGCACTGCAGTTTCAGAGGATCCGCGCGCCAGTGGCCATCGCCGAATGTGGGCGATGTGTTGATGGCCACCAGTTGTGCGATGATGTGTGTACTAGTGTCAAGTGTTTGTGTGTGTGGATCACGGGACGAGACGATGTGTGCAGTTGCCGAGCAGGGGAAGGGCAAAAGCAGGCAAGGATTGAACATGGCTCCAGCAGTCCAGCTCCAGATGAAAAGAGCACCGCGCTAGTTTCCCAAGTGATCTATAGCTAGCAGGTGCGACATGTGGTAGGCTGGACATGGTAGACGACCGACCATGAACCAATATACACGTCGACTTTCGAAACGCTAAAGTTTTTTTTCTTTTTTCTTTTTGCCTACAAAACTACTTACCTTGGACTTGTACAAGCACTAGTAGTATATTATTAGTGTGTAAATTAGTGGTCAAGGTTATATTTAGGAGACAGTAACAATCTAGCAGAGTGGTAGTACCTGGGCTTCACGGAGTAGCAGCAGTAGTTCAACTTCAAAGCAGGCACGGGCCCCGCGGCGAAAGACCCGCAGTAATTGCCGGCCGCAGAGTAATGCCATTTAGGCCTTGTTTAGGCCCCATTTGATTTAAAGTAAATTCATAGAAATTTTAGGGCACCTTTGAATCATAGGAATAAAAAAAAAGAGAAATAGGAAAAATATAGGATTCTGACAGGAATACAAATATAAATTCTTAACATGAGGTAGAACCTCATGCTAAATTTCCTTCAAAACCTGCATGGGAAGAGGCATTCCATAGGAATTTCATGGGACTATATACGATTCATTCCTTTGATTCAAAGGGCTATATAGGAAAAATTTCTATAGGAATAAAATCCTTTAAAATTCCTATGAATTTCCTTTGAATCAAAGGGAGAGGATTTTATTTCTACAGGAATTTTTCCTATATAGCCATTTAAATCAAAGGAATGGATCTTATAGAATCCTATGAAATTCCTATGGAATACCTAATGCCATACAAGTTTTGAAGTAATTCTAACATGAGGTAGAACATCATGGAAACTTTCCTTTGAGTCTTTATCTCTTCTCTAATTCCTGTGTTTTTCCTGTGGTCCAATCAAACGGCTATTCCTGTGTTTTTCCTATGTTTTGCATCCTCTGTTTTACACTTACGTTTCTATCAAAATTCTACGTTTTTTCTATTCCTACGTTTTTCTCATTCATGCGATTCAAAGGGGCCCTTAGTTCGCGAAAAGAAAATTTTAGCGTGTCACATCAGACGTTTGACCGGATATCAAAAGGGATTTTCGGACACGAATGAAAAACATAATTTCATAACTCACCTAAAAACCGCGAGATAAATTTATTAAGCCTAATTAATTTATCATTAGCACATGTGGTTTACTGTAGCACTTATGACTAATCATGGACTAATTAGACTTAAAAGATTCGCCTCACGATTTTCATGCAAACTAGACAATTAGTTTTTCATTTTATCTATATTTAGTGCTTCATACATGTGTCCAAAAGTTCGATATGACGTTTTTGAAAAAAAAAATTGGGAACTAAACAAGGCCTTACTCGAGCAAGGGTCGTCAAGTCGCGTTACAATCTGAATATCTTATGCCCGCTGCTTTTCTCGATCGGTATGGTGTGCTCGTACTTCGTAAGTGCAGGAACGCTTAGATCTGTTACTCGCTTGGGACTTTATATATACTGGAAACCAGACGTAGATTTTGCAGTAATAACAAGTATAGTTCCTCCAGAATATGGTTTCTTTACCGGGTGGGAGGTAATAAGATATGGATGTTACCTGCACACATCACGGAATGTGGGAAATTGCGAGGTTTTGAAATGCAAATCGAGCTAACTGGATCACTTTGTTTTGGTCTCTTCTCTGCACCTTTTCACCATCTCCTGATGAGGTACTGTATTTTCGCTGAACAACCGTATCTTTCTTTCAACGAGCATATATCTGACGAGAAGCAGGTTCAGAAATTCAGCAGTGTAAATATAGGTAGAAACTAGAGATGGAGATGAAGACCTCAGGAACTCAAACACGTTCACGCAACAAATCGATAAAATAACAAACTTCAAAATCTATCGTTGGTGCCAGCTGCGTATGATCGTAGCATTGAAGATTGATGCCAAAATAAGGTAAATCTGTCGCCAAAACAAAGCAGTGCAGGACAGCAACTGCTTTCGGCAAGAGTAAGTACATCAAACTTAAAAATTCATATTCAATGAGGTAGGGAAGTGCAAGGAAGGCTCCAATGCTGCTTGCACCGGGTGAATGTTTATCAAACGAAACATGTCCATTGAAAACATGACAACATAAACTTTTGTAGATTCAGAAAAAAGGGAATACCTAAAGAGCAATTGAAACAGTTTACTATCTGTGTAGGATTACAGTTTAAGTTCATGCGGTTGTGCAGATAATCTTTTAAGGTCGCCTAAAGATAAGCAGCTTTCCCTGATTGGCAATTAATTTCTGCCTAAAATAAACAATCTCAGCTCGTAGATGTTTATCCAGAAAGGTGACATATTATCATATCCTTATTATCCACAACTGAGAAGATTCCATTAGTCATTTTCTATTACTAGTGCAAAGCATTAGCTGAATGTCCATGCACGGAATGCTTGATACATGGAAGCATGAAGCCAAAAGCTCAATTATTAGAAGCAACAAAAAGTAGGCCAAGCCAGGAGGTCAAGGGAAATGGATTAATTTTAGGAAGGAATCCAACCTAACCTGGCAAGGTGCCCCATCGTGCCAGCTATTTGCGAAGCCAGACCAGCACCAATGCAATGTACTTTGGTTGTATGCCTCTTCAGTCTATTCACAACCAACTGCACTGTGCTTTGGATATATACAGGGCTTGTGTGCCACCTGACCAAGGGCCAATTAGTTAAATTATAACACAAATAGCATATCAAATGTTTGATGCATGTTTTAGACAAGTGTATCATAGTATCATATCACAAGCATGCACAGCGACAGGTGAATGCTGATATATTACTCCTTGGTTGAGGAGTATGCTTAATTGCATATAGCATCTTCAAAATCATTATGGCATGGTAATATCAAATTTTCAACATTACAAATTATTAATATTGTTTTGAGAAACTCATTTGATATAAATATGATAGCAAATAACTATAGAATTATTATATTACGTTTATAGCATTATAATCTATCAATCTAAGAAGTCCAAGTTGGAGAAATTTGACCGCACTTTCTAAAGCGAAATATATTTCTAATGGAAGGGGTACCACTTTAGCTCTTGGTGTTCTTTGTCGAATTCTTCCAAATTAGTTAGTACTTAAAGGAGCATAAACACAATTCATACAAATGGAAATAAATATAGGATGATGATTTATTTCAAAAATGACAATATAACGAACGAATTAAGGAAGTATTGGCACAGCCTGAATATACCACTATGAAGTGAGGCATCTCTTCCCTTTTGGTTGGCGATCCTAGTGCAAGCCCATTGAGTTTATATAAATAAGGTGGTCCATAGGAGTAATAATTGAATATACATTTAACAAAATGTTATATAAATAAGGTGGTCCATATGAGTATTTGAATATGTAACAAAATTTACGATGAGATAGAGCAGGAATACAAAATCATTTGTGTAATGTACTAAGAACATGTTGAAATCGTGAAATGCAGCACCACATGCGTATAATGTCAAATCATTATCACACTTCCAACATTAAACCAATGGAAAAGGGCAAATAAAACATGGAACATGCAAGGTATCTGGCAGGAGGAAACAAGATATCACAAGAAAACAGTGCAGATCATGCTATGTTCAGGTGACTACGAAGTAGAACAGCAAACCTGTCAGAAAGCAATAAAGTCCTGCCAGGTATTTTGTGTTTTCACCATGTTTCCCAGAAATAAAATGACTGAGCAAACAGTTCCAGTATTGCCATAAATGGTACTCCCTCCGGGTTGATAATACTTGTCATTTTGGACAAGGGCACGGTCTCCAAAAAACAACTTTGACCATTATTTTCTATTATAATATGTATAAAGTGTTAACAAATATATAATTTTATTAAAGTACTTTTCAAGACTAATCTATACATGTAGTTACCATATTTGAAAGATAAATATTTTAAAAATGATTCATAATCAAAGATTCTAAAGTTTGACCTCACCCTTGTCTAAAACGACAAGTATTATCAGCCCGGAGGGAGTAACTTAACAACCATTGTGTGTGTGTGTGTGTGAGAGAGAGAGAGAGAGAGAGAATTACCAGTTGACAACGTGGATCCCAGAATCTGATCTTCCAGGAATCAAACAGATTTGCTTCCAGCATATCAAAATGTGTGCACCGAAAATGTCGGTTTACCTAAAGGCACATGAGGGCTGAGGCACAAAATAGGTAATTCTACTGTACTTATAAGAATATTTGCTGGATAAAGAGTTAATGACACATTTTATTTAGTTTAGTTGATAACAAGCACATAATATGATGTGTGAATAATTCAGCACAAGCACGTATAAGAAAAATATTTTCTGTCATGTTGAACCTCAAAAAATTATCTGTACACATATTTGACCCTGATCCTCAACTTCCAAAACTCAAAATATAGGAATAGCTAATGAATTGGAAGTTTCCACTGCAACAAAGAAGCAAATAGAAATAATACTAATAATGTTGCAAAGGAAGACAGTATAAAAAATGAAGTTATCATTGATGACTAAACAGGAAGCAATGAAAGCAGATGATTTCCTTTCCTATCAATCTCCCAAGCACATTCACGTTGATGAACCACCTTTTCTTCTCCTAGTCGTCCTCTTTGCAGTATATTGAGACCCAGCAGCAACTTTGCTGGTATTCTGATTATCATTCACAGGCTGCTCGTCTGGAGCCTGATTGACCTCTGGAGATGCATTTGTGTTTGGAAGAGTTTTTGCTTTCTGTGATCTGCTTGTACTAATCTGCCTTCTTAGGCGCAATATCTCACCCTTTGCTAACGCCAACTCCTCTTCAAGATGTCTAGCCCTCATTTCAAAACTCTCCTTCTCAGTCTGAAGCCTAGAGATAAGATTCTGAGCATCCTCAGTGTTTTCATGAGCTTCAGTTGTGATCTTCTGTTGCTCAGCAAGAGCCTTTGATAACATTTCTTTCTCTGCTTCAAGAGTGTCCTTCCTAGAATTAGTTTCCTCTAGCTCCTTTGATAGTGATAATGCACTTCTGTTCATCTCGTCTAGTGACTTTGTTGCTTCATCCAGGTCTGCTTCAAGAGCTTTTCGTGCTTCAGAATCCATCTGTAGTTGTTTCACCAAAGCCTCAAGCTCCCTATTCAAAGTAGTGACAGTTTTCCTTTCATCAACAAGCTCCTGTGACGTGGATTCCAACTTCTTGAACACATCGAGCAATTCTTTCTTCAGGTTGTCACGAGCTTCCACAATGGATGCAAGCTCATTAGAAGTGGCTTCAAGTTCTTCCTGTCCCTTGTGAACCATCTCCTTAACAGAGACAAGTTCGTCTGACAGAGCTTTAGATACTGATTCTACCTCTCCTAGTTTGTTAGTAAGGCCCTCTTGCATTTCATTGAACTCATCCTGGAGTTTAGAAATTTGCAGCACCAGGTCCTGGTTCATTCTATTTGCTTCATCAAGTTCCACTGAAAGTTTGGATACCTCACTTCTGGAATCTGTCAGTGCCTCCTCTGTGGATTGAAGTGATTCTCTTAAACTTTTAACTGCAGCAACTTCATTCTCTAGCATTGCTTTTGTTGCATCCAATTCCTTGTTCAGCGAAGCGATGATCTCACGGTCTTTGCTAGAATCACTTAATGCATCAGAGAGTTTTCCATCAAGCTGTTTGATCATATTATCTTTTTCTAATAGTAGCTCAGAGTTGCGGCTCTCTCTTGCTTCAGAAGAAGCCTTCAGGTCTGTATAATCTTTTGTTAACTCACTTAGCTTTTCCTCAGCTTCATTCTTTGCAGAGTTCAGTGCTTGAAGTTCCTCATTCAGTAAATCAATTGAAGATATCTTAGAAGAAAGATCATTTCTAGTTCTATGAACCTCTTCCTCCAGTTGCTGTATTTTAGCTTCTGCAAGTTCTAGACTCTCTTTAGTTTGGTCAGAGAAAGAGCACAGATTACGGTAGTCTGCTTCCTTTGACGAAAGTAATGAACTGAGTTCCCTGATGCGTATACCCTTATTATCAATTTCTTGGCTAAGCAAACTTACTTTTTCCTGCAAAATGTTGACATCACCCAACTTTTCCTTCAGTTTGGCTTCAAGAACATCTTTGTCATCCCCAGCTTGTGCAAGACTGCTCTCTAGTCGACGTATTTCTTCCCTAAGCTCCTCAGCCAGTGTCTTCTCCCTTCTGAATTCTTCACTTAGCGAAGTTACCGTCTTTTTTGTTGAAGACAACTGATCTAAAAGAGAGGCTTCCTGCTCCTGAAACTTCATTGCTTGCTTCTTTTGTGCTGTTTGTTGATCCAGCAATCTTTTCTCGTAGTTTTCCCTCATCAATGAGATTGCTGCCTCATTTTCAGCCAGTTTGCTCTCCATCTGAACAAGTTAGCAAAATGGATATGTCAGCTAATGTCCTATATTAGCACATCATTTTTTAAAAAGGTTTTCAAGTATGAGAGGTACATCAAATAGTTTTGGTAGCCTCTTGCATATAAATCTGAGTTATATTGTGCTGTGAGAACTTAAGCAACGCTTGTTTTCCTAAGGGGAAACATCATGACGGAAAATGAGTTAAAACTTTTTAAGCTCTTCATGAGTTCTATACTTTGTTAGTTATCAGGTTATAAACTTGAGGGTGCACAGATTTTCTAGATAAAAGAAAATAAACAAAACACACAAGCATATGTATGCAATCACGGAATGTACAACTCTTTAATGTGTATGCATGCAAAGATGGTTACTTCGTGGAAATTTGACTATGCAAGGATGTCATGGGACACTTCAAAAGTAGTAAAATAGAAACAGTAGTAATGGACACTAATTACAGGTTTGCAGATGTTTTACAGATGAGACGACGGATTCCAGGGCCTTCTTTTCCTGTTGAGAAGTGCCATACAGTCCAGCAAGAACACCGGAGGCAGCAACTGCAATTGCATTCAAAAGACCAGAAAGTGGATTCCCAGGAGTTTGTTCTTGCGTGACGGGCAGGGATGATTCTGGTTGCAAAGCTTCAGGTAGAGGAGATTCAGCCTGAGTTTCCCCAGGCTGAGGTTCATCAGGCTTTTGAATATCCTTTGTCTCTACAGAGAAAAACAATATAAACTATTTATTCCAAGTTTGTACAGGATATTTCCAAATTAGTCCTAATATGCAAGCGCCAACATGAGATGACAGGAAGGCAGCACCAACAAAATCAATCCAAACAATATCACATGCCCAGGTCCCAATACCAGTTTACAAAAGAACCATATAGTAAATTCAACACATTCCAGTGGTTAAGATAGGTCAAAAGAACTTTGCAGGTACACCTCAAAGTATTTATGCCAGAAAACAAAAATAATGCAGCACATGGTAGTAGACCTCGACAGGGTTCGCTAACATAATCATAGACCCCGTATTTAGTATGAGCTACTTGTATGAGGGGGAAATTCTGACCATCGACAATAGCCTCATTAGGTCTACATATGACAGTATTACGTCCAATCTTGAAAGTTTTGTAGCAAGTCTGAGCTTGATGATCTATCCTTGGGAAATCAACCCGCTTTCTTCTAATAAATCCTTGGGGAAATGACATGCCATAAACTGCGGGAAAATGAAGAAAAAATGACATATGGTCACATGCCATAATCAGACTCAAAATTCACTGGGATAAGTTGTGAATAATGAGCATGCATGACTCCAGTTTGAGACTTTGTCATCAGAATGTGAAATTAATTTTTATTAAAACAACACACTTCCATGCAAATACCAGCCAAATTCAGCTTATAAATTTATCAAAACTTCCCTTATCCCTAGTTCCAAAATGCATAGGGAATCCGCGTGGTGTACTCAGGATGCCTAACACATGGAATGGCAATCATAAATCATCCACTGCACCTCACATAGTGGATTTGTTCCATTTCAAAACTGGTCAACAGAATGAAAATGAATTTGTTTGCACAAAACCTATACAAAAGGGGTACAAAGGGTAAGATGATATACTGTAAGTGTACAGTTTACTTAGATGAGCCATCTACAGCCAAGACCACCTTCATGTAAAAATATCTTACTGCATAAAGCATTTACAAACTCTTTCTACCTTTTGCACCAGTACAAACGATCACTGTGACATTCTAGGTCCATTCTTCCATCTGATAGTTCCACTCTAGTGCTAATTGAGGTATTAACATGTAGAAGTCCATATAGAATCACATTCAACATGTGTATGTTTGCAGAAATAGTCTCTGCTTGTGGGAATTGTGCTATTCCAACCTCCTAATTCCTTTCCATCCATGCGTATCCCTGCTCAAGGAAAGCGATTGCGCTTGTCCCATGCATACATAATTGCTTAGCAGCATTTGTTAGCAGATACATTGTAAACTCTTCCACCATTAGCCTGAACAGAGTTCAGATTTCTCATGTGGAGCTAAAACGTCCATATAATGCAACGCTGTACGTTAGCAGTAATCTCCATGACTGAATCCACAAAACAATCTATACAATTGGACATTACAGAAAATTTAAAGCCCAACCATAAATGATTCAAATCGCACACAGATTTCATATGGTACTCCACAATGCCAGACCGAATAGTATCCAGGCTGGGAGAAACACAAAACGAGAACGGAATTCAACCAACTCCTGGAAAGGAGAATGGCACTCACCCGTTGCGAGATCCCCGCTGTTAGGCGTGGCCACCGCGGCCGCCGCCGCGGCTTCCCTGGCGCGGAGGAGCGGGAGCGCCGAGACGCCGAGGAGCACGCCCCGCCGCGCCAGCACGTACGCCCCCGCCGCCGCCGCCGAGTGGGATGGGCCGGCATCACCGGACGACGACGACGACGACGCCGAGCTCGACGCGACGATGGCCGCGCCTCTCCGCGCGCGGCCTCCTCGGCGGCACCGGAACGCGAGCGGCCGCGGCGCCGGCGACGGCGCGAGGAGGAGGTACCCCATCCCGTCCCCCACGACGCGACAACCCCAAAACCCTAGCCCCCCCTCCTCGCGGTGGCGCTCGCCTTCGAGCTCGGAAGCGGAAGCCCGCAGTGAAAATGGCGGAGGTGAGGTGAGGATTAGGCGATGGCGAAGGCGGAGGCGGAGACGGCGTCACCGCGTCACGACGGGTCCGAGCTGGCGAGAGAAAAAGGGCAAAACCTTTTTCATGTACCCACGAAATGACCCTTTTACCCCCCGACCCTTTCAATCCAGCACTGAACTCCGCGAGCACCTCGGTGAGGGTAATTTGGGGCATTCCCCCACGCGGGTGGTGGGACCCACTGGCAGCGGGAGTGCGGGTCCAGTGAGTGAGGGTCTTTCTGTTTTGGGATTTCGGAGGAACGGAGGAAGCGAGCTGATCCGGAGCGAGAGATGAGGATTGCGCCACGTGTTAGTGTGGGCCCAGCCCAGCAAGGACACCGTCATCGCCCAATTAGCGGTCCGCACGTGGCCCAGTACAAATGGTCCGCGAGTAAGCCACAATCTGTGCCGGCCCGATATAGATGGGCCACACGTAACCGCAATCTGCGCCGACCCAATTTATATGGGCCTCACGGATTCCGCAACTCCGTTCCGTCCCGTTAATAATGGGCCTAATACATGTGGGCTAACACTTGGGATCGCTGTTTACTAAAGATTTTTTTTTCAAGTACGTGTAGCATTACTCAACTCCCATGCTTTCTGTTTAAATAAAATGAAAAAGACTTCGGTTCTCATCGTTAATGGCATATTTACGAATGAAAAGTAATTTGTAAATAAAACTTTTATATACTTGTTCTTAGCGATCTAAAAGCAAATGCTGGAAAATAAACTTTGAAGAAAAACCCTTAAAATCAACTGCAAATTTAATATTGAAAATTCAGATTTTGGCTGATAAGTATAAGCATAAGCGAAAAGATGAGGCTGTTCCATCCTTTCTCGATGGAATTCGAGCCCTTCTCAAATTAGTTTGTGTTTTCTTGTAGCTGGCAAATGTCTGAATTCTGCCATCGCAAAGAAAAAAAAAGACTGAATTCCGATTCATTTCGAAACTTGTTGCGTGCAAAATGACAATAAGTTTTTGCAGAACCATACAGATGGATCCAACGGCCTCTGCCAACCAAAATAAAACGATGCAAACATTGCAGTGAAGTGTCCATAAAAGTTGAGCAATGTATGGCCGGCTCTGAATTCAATACAAGCAGTCCCAAATGCAACAACTGTTCTGCTCTGCAACGCTTGTTTTCCTGACCAACAGAGCCCCATTTGTAGAAACAGGTGGTATTACAGCAAAATCTGAATATGCTGCAAATCATCTGAATCTGATCTGATTATCTGACCATAGATTTCAGCCAAAAAAAAAAAAAACTTTCTTTAATTCTGCACCCTCTACATCATTGGCCTCTGACGGTCCAAGATGAGATCCAGCATTCAAAACCATCATTAACAACTTGACATTAGTAGCAAATCATCCAGATAAGTAGTATTCATAAGACTGGGACTATAAACCGTCATAACAACTTGACATTAGTAGCAGATCAGCCAGTTAAGTATCTTGATGAGTCTGGAATTATTTTCACTTTCACATGCAAATGCTCTGCATAGTTTCTACTTGGGCATGATGGTCAGTTTGCCCTGTCTCCTTGAATCTGCTTGATGAGACCCCAAAATGAACTCTACGCAGTACTACCACTTCAGCTTTCTTGATTAAGCCCACTATGGTTAGGACCAGCTATATTCTCTGATAGGCCAAGGCAAAAGATGCCTTGAATTCCTAAAGTGCAACGAGCAAATCAGGTCAGTTAGATCATCATCATCATTATCACCATTCATCATGTCATTTCATCAGGGTAAAAGAAGAATGGAAATGACCTAAAGCAGCTCAATGTCATTATCTCACAGCAGAAGTAGTGTAGCAATATTGCAGACATTGTCACTGCTGCCAAAGAGCAAGAAATGAAGAAGAAAGAAAAGGAAGAAAAAAAATGGATGTGGGCACTGGCCAGCAGCCTTAGGATCAAAACTACACGACTAAAATCACTAAAGGCAGGCAGGCGACCTCTCTTTTCTCTAAAAAGCCCAGATCTCTGCAAGTTTCCAGGTCCAGTAAAAGAAAAAAGCTCATCGTCTCCAGTGATAATGACCCACCAAGAACATTGGCTTCTTCTTCTTCTTCAGTTTGCTGAATCAAAAACAGCAGACTGATGATAGATAGCAATGTGAGCTGGTGATTCGATCATCTTGATCTATCCCCTGGTAGAAGACCAGGGGGAAAAAATTTTGGACAACTTGCGGAGGCGAGGACAGGTTCAATCGGTCGGTCCAGGCCACGGGAAGGGTCAGGTCATTTCGCGACGAACATGCCGGCCATGAAGATGTCCTCGTGGAGGGAGGAGCAGGATGAGCGCGGGGAGGAGACGATGGTGGTGTTGTTCTCGGCTTCCTCTTCGATCAGGATTTGTTGGTCCCGGCAATTGGCGCTGCAGAATGCTTTCTCACCACTGCAAGAGCAAAATCAGAATTGTTCAGTGTGCCTTTCTTACTGATGACGCAGCCGGCAAGATCATGTACAAAAGATAATAATAATGCATCCAGATGAATCAACACCAAAGAAATATGTTCAGTTTACTTTTGATACTTTTTTATTAGCAACCAATTTCCAACCAAATCAATTGAACCTAGCAATATATAATAAACCAATAATTCAGCATGCTGTTCACATGTCCAGTTCGATTTACTACATCATACTGAAATCCCAAAACATTTATGATGAACAATGCAGCAATTTGTTCGATGATTTAAGTAATTCCAGATCAGAGTTCGCTCCGCAGAAAAATGTCTTGAACCTGAAACATGAAATGTTCCTCCAAACAATGCATAAAGAAGAAAAAGAAGAAGATTGCAACTACATACCGGTAAATGTAAATGTCATTTCCCTCCAGCTTCTTCTTGCAAGTGAAGCAGGAGCTCAAGAAGTCGCCGCCGCCGCCGCCGCCGGAGGCCGGGGCGGCGCCGGCGTCGCACTTCACCACCCAGTAGGACTCGGTGGGTGCTTCCGTCACATCCATGGCGGCGGCGGAGGCGGAGGCGTCCATCGTCTGGGGCTCCAAGATGCAGTCCCCAAATATGTGGGTCGTCTTGGGATTAGGGCCGCGAGCGATGATGCAGGTGTAGTCCTCCGACTGCTCGATCTCGCTCGCCGAGACCGAGCCGATGAACCGCCGGACGCCGCCGATCGACGCCGGCAGAGAGCCCGGCCCAGGGATCTTGCCGCCGCCGAGATCGAAGGAGCGGCGCTTGGCATTGGGGTGAGCGCCACCGGATCGAGTGGCCTCCGGACCAGACTTCAGATCCCCGTAGAAGAACACGCCGCACGGCACGGACATACCGCCGGCGGCGGAGGCGGTGGCGGTGGCCGCCGCGGCGCAGGACATCGCCTTGGCGAGCTCCCCCGGGCGCGGCGAGTGCCCGCCGCCGCAGTCCTTGGGCAGCGAGGCGAACGACTTGAGCGGCCCGACGCGCGGGCTGAGGAGGAGGGAGTTCTTGGCGGCGTCGTCGGCGGCGGCGGCGGCGAGGGCGAGGCCGACCGGCTCGGCGTCCCACCACGTCCTCGGCGACCGCGGCGACCGGAGCAGGAGCGCCTTGGGGTCCAGCGGCGACGTCGGGCTCCTCGACGCCGGCTCCCCACCATCCCCCGCCCCGCGCTTCGCGGCCAGCCCAACAAACAACCTCGGCACGGCGAACAGCGCAGCGCCGCCGCCGCCACCACCTCGAACCCTCCCCGCCTCCCCGCCGCCGCCGCCGGCGTCCGTGTCCGACACCACCATCCTCCGCAGCATCGCCGCCAATCCAAATCCAAATCCCACCTGCAAAATCGCCACGAAACTTAACAAACTCACCAAAAATGAAGAAAAAAAAAGATCACGACACTTTCACCCCCACACCCCTCGCTTCTTCCAAACAACTTCTAGTAATAAACAACAACAATTTATGAAAAGAAAAAAATAACAAGAACAGCAAGAACACCACCTCACCTTTCCTCCTCCTCCTCCTCCTCCTCCACCGGCCTCTCACACTCTCGATCTCACGAGAGGAGAGAAGCGGAAGGAGACGGTGGGGAACAAAGTTTCAGTGAAATCACACACTGTACTACTACTGACGCGAGCTCATCGGTAGCACCATCTCTCTCTCCTCTCCTCTCCTCTCCTCTCCTCTCACGCTCTCGTGCACTTGTGCGCGTCCTTTGCATGCATCAAAATCAGAGACGCAGCAGCGAGAGGGAGGGGAGGGGGTTGGCTTCTGAAATACTCGTACACACACGCACCAGTACACCACCTCCTCTCTCCTCTCCTTCTGCTTCAGCTTCAGCTCGGCTCGAACCCATTCATGGATGTCAGAGAAAGGGAGGCAGGCAGCTGCTGCTGCTGCAACCCTGCGGCTGTGCTGCCTGTACTACTCTACTCCCTCCGTTTTTAATTATTATTATGGGTTTTTATCCAAAGTTTAACCTTTATTTTATTTTATTATGATTAGTAATTTTTATTTTGTTATATAGTAAAATATAAAATTGTATTTTATGCATGACTTATTTTATTTTAATATTTTATATACTTTTAGAAAAGAATGGTGAAATGTTAGATACAAAAAGCAGTCAAAACGTCTTATAACCTGAAACCTGAAAAGGAGAGCCGTAGTACTCTGTACTGTACACTGCACCATGTACTCTACGGTCTACGCGTATAGGAGTAAATATACGGACCTACGCGTGGGCCGTAGGTTGCCTGCTTGGCATGTCACTTCAGCCTGTGATGCTACAGAAGTAAACAGTGGTAGAGTATTTTTGTACACGATGCTGTTTCCGGTTTCGTGTAGGAGTAGGCGTTCTCAGATCCCACCAGAGCATCTAGAAAAATGCACGAGATTTTTACCAAAATTGTTACTACCGCTATAAACGTGGTAGATTCTCAAGAATACGGCTGCCTTTTATTGGAGAGGTAAAAAGAAAATTACTACTCCCTCCGTTTCGAAATGTAAATCATCCTAACATTTTTCACATTTATATTGATATTAATAAATCTAAACATAGAAAATGCTCAAATAATTTACATTGTGAAACATAGGAAGTAGATACACGAAATAAGGTGAGTTATTATTATATAATTAATCAAGTATTAATTATTTTACATTTGTAAAAATAGGTTAATATGGTTTTTGAACCAATTTTTCTGTATTTTTTAAAAAAAACATATATTTTAGTAGCTTCAAAAGTGTACGCGTGAAAAACGAGAGAAATCTTATCTCCATCAGCATCTTCGAACTCAGCCTACATCGGATATATTATTGAAACATTATTGAAACGGATTATTTACCCCATCAAGAGGAGTACGTTTTTCTAAAAGGTTTTCTTTTTACTGTTTACTTTGATCATTTGTTTTAGCTGTTTGTTATATTTACTTTATAATATATTTAATTTTATAATCAAGTTGATAATTTGCGGCAGTAATTCGCCTAATTTCTTAAGATTTAGAACCAATATTGCATTTTATTCACTTGGATTTTGAACATATTTTCTTCGTCTCAAATATAGTCTAATCCTATTTATGAATAGACATATACATGTCCAAATTCACGGTTAAGATTAGATATTTTATTGGACGATAGGTGTATGCGGTATTTTGCTTTAGTAGCTTGCAATTGGAGTAGGTTGAGACGTTGGATGAATCTGGACGGTTTTCAGCAAGCCATAAAATCACACCAGAGAAACAGAGAACTGCTTCAGTTTTAAGTGGAAAATGACAAGAGCAAAACAGTAGCACGGCCATGCATGCATGCAGTCATCAGTTAGTTCAGTGATTACACATCTTTGCAACCTCATTCAAACTCATTAATTGGCATAATTACTGCCTTAGCACTGTTGCACATGACCGGTTCCACCAATCTAAACTCAACAACAAATTTGGGACCAAAAGATAGTAAAATACTCCCGAAAATTAATTCCGCATCAAGATTCAATCAATCATCATTATCATCCTACCTAATACTACCACCACCACATAATGACATACATCACCCCCTACCTGTGAATGATCATCACTTGAGAAGTTCAGATTTCTCGTTGGATCACTGCATTAGGTATGCAATGTACTGTATGCACCACAATCATTGGACTTTTAGGAGAGTTTTCCCTTTTCTCTTCTTTTCTTGGTGCTGTTTTGAAAAAAGAAAAGAGAAAACCTCCCCAGCGTGTAAGCCTTTTCCTTTTCTTCTCTAATTTCCAAGCTGTTTCTGAATTATTACCACTGTTTGTAAAGGCATAAAGTGATTTGGCAAACCATACGCTCTCCTGGCAATTCATCTTTTCTTCTCTCTTCTCTCTCTATATATGTCTCTCTCTCTGTTCATCTTGTGAACTTGCTTTCTTTAAAGCAGAGTGGCTTTGGCCTTTAGGGGAGTAGAGAGAGAGTGGCTTTTCTAATGACAGTACTACAAACATGCTACTCATCCTTTGTTTTCACTGTTTACTGACTGACATCAATCTAGTGGTACTATGATACTATACCACATCATCATTGAGTATGTAGGAGTAGGGTCCTTAGCTACTTGTGCAACTTCCATAAGTTTACACTTGACAAAGTTGGCTTGTGTCCCCCTCCATACAAAACCGGGTTCAAACTCTTTTCTCTCAACTCTCCAAGGACCACACTGCCTATATGAATTCTTTCTATGCATCGGCTCAGAAACATTGTCGAGCTATAGGTGAAAAGATACTATCCAACTACCACAGTTGTAGTAGATACTATCAGTATAGTATCAAGGGCCTGTTCACTTTGATGATATTTTTAACCTTACCAAATTTTGGTAAAGTTACAAAAAAAGTAACTACATTTAGTTTGCTACCAAATTTTGGTAACTATATAAGAAATCCTGCCAAAATTTTGACAAGACTATGTCAAAATTGCTAAAATTTAGTAAGGTTTTTTTGGCATCAAAGTGAACGGGCCGTAAGAATCTCAATGTGTGTACAACATTTCAATGTGTGTGTGCAGTCAAATCTCACAATGTCAAGTGGCTAGTACATGTATGAAAGGGCCGGTTTGATTTGGTTTGTAGTGTAGCCAAACTCAACATGCAACAAATAGAAATGACATTAACATCGTTATCCTACTATAAAATTTCGTGACTCCGGAAACTTACACTCTCAAAAACTACACCAATTTTGGTAAAACTTTAAACCAAAGGGTACCTACTTATTAAAATACGCCAACATTTCGCATTGTTGCTATGATTGATTTTAGTGCGAAAAAAAACACTAAGATTTGATATATGAAAATGCTGAAAACTATTTATAATAATACTCATAAATATGTACTACATCTGTCCCAAAATAAATACAGCGTTGGTATGCGTATCCAACGTTTGGCCGTCCATCTTATTTGGAAATTTTATGATTTTTTTCAAAAAAATTAGTCACAGATAAAGAAATATTCATATTTTATCATCTAATAACAATAAAAATATTAATCATAAAATTTTTTAAATAAGATGATCAAACATTGGATATGAATAGTATAAAACTGTACTTATTTTGAAACCGAGCGAGTAAGAAATTCAATTGCTGAATGTGTGTAGATACGGTGTTGACATCTTGGCATGCAAAAAAAGATCAAAGAAATGTAGCCCTAATACCTCTAGGATGAGATGGAATCGAGGTGAAATCCCATGTAGTAGATGAAACAAATCCTGAGCATGATGATTTTGTTAGTTTTGTTTTTAGGCGTGGATTTGCAGTGGGGGCAGTGGTTGCAAAACCCGACAAATCGCGCAAATTTTCAGTAGATGCTCTGCAAAGTCCCATGACGAAACTCTGAACCCTTGCCCGATATCCGATGCTAATTGGACGGTTAACTCTGTTGCCTCTCCTGGATTCTCTACGCCGCCACCATCTTTTTGACGCAAAATTTTACATCAGCATGTAATTTTTTTTAAGAATAAAAATCACACCGCCACCCATCTGAATGTATTTTTTATTTTAAAAAACAAACGGAGAGAGAAAAATCACATGTTTGAAATCAACTATTACTGCATACTCATCAGTCGTATAAAAAACGAATCTAAAATCAGATGCGACACATTACTATCAATCTAGACATACGGAGTTTGTATGTCCAGATTCATAGTACTAAAATGTGTCACATCCGATACTAGGTTGGTTTTTATGGGACGGAGGGAGTATACTGTTAGTCGAGGTGTTCAGCGATTTTTATTTGTCAAACAGTACGAATCGAGCGATAGCCATTTTCTTGGGCGGCTGACCTTAGGCTTTCGTTCAAAATTTAAACTTTCGCTTTCACAGCATGATATGATGAAATAAATTTCATTTTTGCAATAGGTGGTTGCATCATATATATAATAATCGTTGGAGGAAAATCTTGTACAACATGAGTGCAACTTTAGATCATATTTCACGGAGTTTCTTTCATATTTCATGAAAATTCTGTAGGTTTAATAATGCATCTTGGTGTTGGGTGAAAAATTTCAATATATCCTAGTGTAAAACTAAAAGTACGATGCATCTACCTAGGTTTGATGCATGTAATGGTGAAGGGAAAGAGTAACGTCACATGGATATGCCACCATACCCTACAAAAGGCACGATGATTTTGGGAGATTTTCATGTCGGTGAGGCACAGTTGCCTGCACTCTTTGAGCATGACTCCAAAACTATTATGAGAGCAAAATAGCGACAACATCGGCAACAAAAAAAAAAAAGAAGAAGAGGGAAGTCACCGAGGTGGTCCGGACCTGGGGTGGCGATTCGATATGAGAGCGAAGACGACGACAAGTGAAAGGGATGGAACTAAGGGGATCAAAAGTAATATTTTTTTTCTTCCGGCTATAGGTGCATCATTAGCATGGTTATTAATAATTTGTGAGGGGTTTGAATTTCATTCTTCATAAAACTCACATCAAACTCATTCTATGAACCGAACAAAAATTAGTAATGGTTGAAATGCATTTCGAGCCCATTCTAGCTATTTGCATTGATAAGGAAACTGACTTCAATAGTGGCTTCAATCTACGTGTCACATCATCTCGCGAATTTATATATATATATATATCTTATAAAGGCTAGTTTACATTATAATATGTTTTTTATCTTAGCATTGTAAACATGAGTATGCTCTCAGTAGCCGGTTTTGTCCAATGGCCAATAAATACAAACGGTTTGTTCACTTTGTTACCTATATCTTATAATTTAGGACATATGAAGTAATGGTTTAAGTATGTTGTCTTATTAAAATTTGATAATATTGAAATTTAGTAATGCAAGCTGTAATGATCAAAATTTTGCTGGCATATGTCTAGACCGAAGCATACGTACCCATAACCGCACAACGTATCCCGTGCGCGGTGGGGCCCGAAGAGCAGCGAGTGATGACCGTTTTTTTATAAATTGGCTCTTTATAAAAACTTATTCTGAAAATAGCCCCTGGCAAAAACTAGACCGTCATAACGTCTCAGCGCCGATAACGTTATCGGCGCTGAGAAGTTATACCTCCGCGCCAACCTCAATGATGCTGAGCGAATGGCTCATTTATACAATAAGTTTTTGGCAATGTCTAATTTTAAAATAAATTTTATCAAAGGGTCAATTTATCAAAATTTCGGGAGTGATGAAGGTACGACGTACTCCAACAGTAGTAGTCGTCCACTTTTACGGGGACAGCGATGGCCCCGATTTGACAAAGCCGACCGACCCCACCACCTCAATGGTGGGGCCCGCTACGCTGGATTCTGATTTTTTCCCTCCTTTCTTTCTACTACAGTACTCATTTTCTCAGGTTTTTACCCTCCGTGTAAATGTACCCAATGTGTAATACTACTCCACACCGTAATTTTCATATGCCCTCTTTTGTTGGTAATAATGTCATCTGTGCTAACGGGTGATAATCTCAGCGTCTCGGCCGGCAAGAATTTTGCGCAGATTTTTCTCTATGCGCAAGAATTTTTAACGTTTCTCGTTAAAATCAATTCTATAAATATTTGACATTATCAACATTTAGTAAGGTCAATGTTTTTTTAACTGGTTAGAAAAATAAATAAAATAAATAAAAATAATATTTTACTGATAGAACTTATATACCTGCAAATCAAGAGGGGAGAATATAACACGATGAAAAAACTCCTAAAATCATTTCTTCTAAAATTAAGTTAGAAAATCCGAATTTTAATTGCAGCTTATAAGTCAGAAAAATAGAAGATGATTTTTCAACAATATTTAGGAGTTGTTTCGTTTAATACCTTATCATTTTTTTTTATAGTTACGCAAGTTGAATGTTTCGGGATTCGGAATTTTTGGTAAACGCTTATCAAATGCTAAAATTCTGTAATGTTTGTTTTAGCAACAAATTAAACAAAGCCCTTACTAAAAGAATATGTTGGAATGAGTAGCTCCGCGATAACGATTGCTGGCCATCAATATATCGTCGTTTCCAAATGTTCGATGTTGGCTACTAGTTCAATTTTGAGCTAACCAAGAATTAAAAAGAGAGAGAGAGCAAAATTTTTTTCTGTACGTAAATTTATCAGATGCTAATACTCCATCGTAAAAGGATTATGAAGTTGACATATATCCCAAATGCATCGGCACTTCGAACTTCTTGCTATCTTTACTATGCCTTTCTTTCTTCTAATTATCATATCGGATTAATACGTGTCTTTTCTCTAAGATCATTTAAAGCTGCTCCAATATTATGAGAACTTCACAGAAAAAAATGAGCCATTTGAGAAGTTTCAAGGAAATCAAAGTGTACTAATTAAAAAGAGAAAAGGAGAAAGAGAGAAAAAAAAAAGGCAGAACTGAGCGAGACGCGGTGTGTGCTCGGAGTGCGCAGTCGAGGGCCCTTTTTGTCGTCTTCCGGAGCCTCTCTTTCCACGCGCACGCATCTCGAGGCAGTGGTAAAACATCTGACGGCCTAGCAGGAAGATCCGCCTGCCATCGTGCGGCCCGAGGGAGTCGAGTGGGAGAGTGGGAGAGGGAGCCCCACCGCACGTGCTGCCGACACGTGACAAGCAAGCGTTTCACTCCCTTTTCCTTTCTTTTTTTTTTTCCTTTTCGCTTTTTTTTTCATATAGTAGTACTACAAACAAATGGAGTGGAGTACTCCTGATTGCCGACATGGGTAGAGCACCCATAAAATTCACTAAGGACTCATTTAAAATGCATGATGAAAAGTATATATAGGATTTTCATAAAAATTTTAGTGTAAAAGTAAAGATTATAATACACAGTAAAAATACAAAAACGATCGTTTAATTGAATAAAAAAACCGTAAGAATTGAATGAGACAGACTTTCTGCGATGTTAGATCTCATATTAGAAGTCCTCTAAACCTTGTATTGATTGAGGCGTTAATTAGGAATTTCATATGATTCAATAGTTTTCAATCCTAAGCATCAAACGGCTATATGTACATAAAAAAAATCCTACGAAATTAGAGGATTTTCGTTCAAACTCCTATTTGGTTTTCTAAAATATGAAACTAATAGCTCGAATTCAACTTTTTTGTCATTATTCTTCTTAATATATTTAGGGTGTGTTCGGTGGTTCCTTTTTCCCTCTTCTACCCTATTGTTTTCCACGCGCACTTTTTGAAAATGTTAAACGGTGTGTATTTTTAAAAAGATATATAGAAAAAGTTATTTTTTAAAAAACATGTTAATCTCTTTTTAAATTTTTTTAGCTGATACTTAATTAATTATGTGCTAAATGATCCATCTCGTTTTTCATGCAGAGAATGGGTTGAATTAGGCCCTGTTTAGATCCTCCAATATGGCAAATATTTTGCCATTTTATAGCACTTTTTGCCATTTTGGATTTAAACACTAGTAGCAAAAGTTGGCAATTTGACATTTGGCATTTGCTAGTCCATAGTAGCAAATTGTGCCAAAAAGTGCTTTGGGACCACTCCCTCTCTCTTTCTCTCTCTCACTCTAGTGCTAGAATGGCAAAACTTTAACATGCATCTAAACACCAACTACTACTTTTGCAATGTCAAAACTTTTGCCACCAAAACTTTTGCCATTTGCCATTTGCCATTCCAAATAGATCTAAACATGCCCTTACTATGTTCTAACTAAGCCTTTTATCTAAAAAAATATGATCGAATTTTCCTGTAAAACAAAGTATACGATCGGACTTCTTCTCACTCTATGCAGAAAAAAAATACCGAATTAAATGTAGGCATATACTATATATTTTTCGGATTTATTTCATTCCATGTATCTTTTTAGGAGTAGAAATTATGAAAGGCACATGACTTGTACTAGCTCATACTATCCCTCGCTCTTTTGTCTGCATTTGCCATCTGAATTCTCAAATACTATACTCCAGTTGCCAGTTGCCAGTTGCCACGCGAATCTCAAATTAAAAAATGACTTTTGACGCTGTAATGATAGCACATTAGCAGCAGTAAGATGTTGTGTTAGATCATGTACACACTTTTCCCATCAGGTGATTCAGATGAACCAAACACCCCAAGGAAACAACAACCACTTTAATTAACCAAGGATAAAGCTAAAGATCTTTCACGTGCCATGCCATCGTACTAATATTAATCCTAGATTGTCGTATACAGAATCACCCTAATGGCACTACAAAACCCTTTGAAAAAAAATCCAGTTTATCCTACTAAACTATTGGGTTAGTACCATTTACAACCCCTAACTAATGATTTTGACCATGGCATACATACCAACGTACTAATAACTTTGTTTTAGCTAAAATAATCAAAGTACCCTAAATTAATTTGGACTTTAAAGAAGTTACTAAGTGGAGACCACTAAGCGTAGTCAAAGTTACATGCTTTGGCACCATATGCATAAAAGGAGATTAGGAGAAACAAACCCAAATTAACTAAAACCAAGTGGTAATATATGTATTTAGAATTTGGGTATACGATGCTCAATACAGATCTCTTGTTTGTGGTATGCATGTATGGACAGGTCGCCAGAATGTAGAACTACTACTTTGTGGGACCATCAGGGTATAAACTAAGTCAATCCACAGGTTTCAGTATTGCAACAGGTTCATGTCATGCCCTCTCTCTGATGTAGCACAGTCTGCACAATGCAGGGTAGTAGGAGTAGTAAATTTTAGTAATTTTAGTTACTGCATCAGCGTGCACATGATGCCTTCCCTGAACAAGTGCAGGGATGCAATTCTGATTTTCTGTCCCTATGAGTTTGTTAAAAAAAAAAATACTATCACTGTCCTAAAATATACTTCTATATAAAAATAAATTTTATTTGTACAAATATATCCATTCAGATGCGTTCGGCTATACTGGCTACAAATACTATGACAAGACAATATTGTTGCTTTTCTTCTTTTTTTTAATAAAAAAGAGTAATGTGATGTGCTGATGCGATAAGGATTTTGTATCTCCAATTCTCTAACTAGGCTTTACTGCACGCTACGGGTATGAAGCACCATTTTTCGAACGGTCAGATCATTGCTGATGGTTTATATAAAAAATAAGTGCCTCATTTTAAGGAAATAACCCTTTTCCCGTTCGTGAAAAATTTTAAGGAAAGAATATGATCAAACCAAACGGCCTGTTCGGTTGCCTTATACAACGCAGCTTGTTGCTGTAGCAAGTGAAATGGGTGCAGGTTGCAGGAGAGCGTTGTAAATAACAGCCAATCGTACCCAAATTGTGTCCCATTATGGTTTTTTCAGTTTTTCCTAATTAATTATGTATTGTTGGATACAAAATACCTCGTCTGACAGCAAAATAGTGGCGAATGTCGATACGTGTTTTTCTTGTCAAGCATGATCAAAATGCTTTTATCATTGCAAAATCATTTTGACAAGAGAAATGAAAAAATGGTTTTAATTGAAGGATTTATTTTTTTATAATGAAATGAAATTATCGTCACTATCTTTTCTTGTTTTTCAGCCGAAGAGTAATTTACTCGTAGTATTTTTACTATTTTCTACTCGTGGTAAATGGGTGGGCCCGCAATCCCAGAGACGCACTTCACGAGAAACTAAAAATTCCTCCAGATTGTGGGCCACATCTGCAGAGGTTTATTGCGGCTATTATTTTACCCCGTGGGGGGTGGTTGCACTGCACTGCATTACATTATGCACAGTGACACCAGCAGCACAGATATATTTAATGATTAATTGATTGATTTACTTATTATTCCCCAGAAACATATAGCAGTAATAAATTCCAAATATTTGCATCATCCTCAAGAATTTTTTTTATTTTTTTTTCTCATGGGAATCAGACAAGCAAGCTCTCTGCTTTTATTCCCCAATCCACACGTCACTGTGCAAGGTTCCAAGTAAACAATGGCGATGGTGTCTGCAGGTGGGCCCTCTGAACTGATAGTGTGATGTCTGTGTGCACACATACTTTTGTCCCTGAACCAGGAGTGGTTTGCATGCAACCACCGGTACGGTTGTAATGAAACGGTTAATTAGTGTGCTTGATTTTATATATTTTACTATTCTGATTTGATGTGTGTGTGCCTGTTGATTTGACTTGCAACATGCAAATTTTTGTTCTCCGCATGCTTAATTAGGTGTCACAGTTTTATTTTATTGTTCATTTTGGAAGATTTTAGAAGGGCATATTCTTTGGAGTTTGGAATTATTTGAGATATATTAGGTGTGCACAGGAAATTCATGTGGCACGCGGAGGTTGTGGATTCGAAACTTTGTCTTTATTAAATCAAAGGTACTTACTTATCATTGTCTATAATACTATTATTATTACACCTTCAAGAAAAAGAATAATTGCATTAAAGATTCTTTACATCCCAATATATCATCAGGTCTTGAAATTTATGTTTGGTGCAAGAGTAATTATATTTGATTAATTGAATCAGGAAAGAACACCAAATCCACTCCGGATTTAATCTGTCTGCGACCATGCATGGTCCATGCATATGCATTATTTGTGTCTTGCTGAATGGGTGAAGACAATGCAGCCAAAAACCCAATTAGATTCGTTTCAACTTTCAACTGGAGTAAGCATATATGGTCCACGTTTCACTCATGGAAATGGGCCAGGTTATATAGCCCCCAATAATTGTTAGGATTGGAGCTTGGTATATAGACAAAAAAAATATTTTGGCAGTTCATAAACATAAGTATATTTATTAAATATATATTTACTACATATAAGACATTAGCATATTGTGAGCCGAAGTACTATTGTGGTATTTTTAGCACTCGTTTAGATCACTGATAATCCAAACATTACCAAATAATTGGCAATGGCAGGATTTGACATGCCATTTTTTTACAAAAAAAGGTTATTTGATTTGTTGCCAAAATTTTGGTAATGCGTAGAATTTGTTTGTTTTTCTGCCGATATTTTTGGTAGCAATCTTCACATGCCCGTTCAGTGCTCAATGTTGGCGACACTTAGGAATAGAGTGGAATCAAAATTTGGAGTTCTTTCAGATGATCACTCTAGCAAGACTCAAGTTTGCTCGGAGGGGCTTTCTGAAGGTTTTCTTCTTAGCAGCATGGCATATTTGGAAACAACGAAATGGTTTAATCTTCCAGAATATTCAGCCCTCCTTCCAAGCTTGGAGATCACTTTTTGTGAAAGAAGTTCTTCTGCATATGTGCAGAATGAAGGACCCCTTAAAACAAATTGTTTTTGATTGGTTACAAACTTTATAGTTTTTATTTGGTTTCTTTCCTCCTTAATTTTGTAAATATTTTTTGAGTTCTATAAAATTACACTGCTGGGTAAAGCCCTGGCAGTATTTCTGGTAAAAAAAAATATTTTTGGTAGCAAACCGAATGAACACCCTAGCTCATTGGCATTGCCAAAATTTTTCTTTTTAGCATAGTTAAGAAGGGAGATAGACCAAACAAGCCCTTCATTTCAATATTCAGCTAAAAAGACCCATGGTGATATCCAAAACTACAATCAAGAAAGAAAGCAGATTGAGTATAGTGGAAATAGGCGAACGAGCCTCTAACTGAGTTTGATTAGGTGGCTCTAATAACACTCCTCAGGTATTGGTTCGACTGCGAGTTTCAGGCACACGCTAAAGCACAGTTCTAAGGCTAAATCCCCTCGTCTATCACACGCTAAAGCACAATTCTAAGGCTTAGCTCAAGTCGTTGGTCGTTTTCACACGGGTTACGCTGCTGCTGTGTAAGCAAAATACCCAGGGTTATCTTACCCCGCAGGTCAAATAGTGAAAATAGATTTTTTGTCCCAATTTTAAAATATCACAGTCTGGCCATTCCAATTTAGCCCCATTACTTGTGTTGAAATTGATCATCAATATTGATTGGCTGGTCAAAATGGTGGGCATGCATGCTTGCCTGCCCACTCAATTAGTAGTAGTAGTAGTACCCCTTTACTAGGTGCTTTCAAAGGCTGTGTTTGCCTTTAATTAGTTTGTGGGATCAGGGAGACAGTCTTTCTAGCTACTCTACTCTAATCATATCATTCCATCCTATCATTCATCTCCAGCAGATCATGGTAGCTATAGTAGGATATATATCCATGCATGGCTCTATGATTGGATGAAGATATCTAATAATGTGGGGTATCTAATTAATTAATTAACCTAGTTTGAAATAATTAATCACGGGAGATCGCAACAGCTCCATAATCAAACTCCCATGTTTCATTTTGTTCATCCGTCTGTTTCAGTTCAGTGTACAGTACAGTTGGAGCTAGCTAACTAGCTTCAGAGCAAGTTTAATAATAGAGCCAACTATAAGCTTATAGCTTATGTTAGAGCTCACATGTATAGTAAATGAGCTATAAGGTTATATCTTTTTTTTTCTCTTTCTCTCTCTATCTCTCACTTATACATTTAATGTATTTATCTTGAAGTGTGTGAATAGCTAGCTCTTGCATGAGAGCCAACCCTTTTTATTTTTCAAATTCTTTTTCCTGCATATAAGCTTATAGTTGGTTTATAGTCTACTATTATATACTTGCTCTCACTGTGACAGTGACTGACAGTGTTTAATTTGTATTTTCCGTCGCTTGATTGATTCAACATTTAAATTATATTGCAGTGCATGCGTTGGGCTTATCTATTGTAGCGGAGACTGGAGATATAAGATATTCGTTGCTAGTAAAAAAAAATGAAAGAAGAGAAATTTGAAGGCCACGTGGGCTTTGTCCTTTGAGGAGTCTACCGTATTGTTGGTACAGCCCAATTAAAGCCCAGGTGGATCACGTACGAGCACAGCCATGGGCCTAGATTCGTCACGTGTGTTATGTGGGCTAGATATGGGCCGTCCATCTGTTTAAACCCGAAGGCTCAATATTTAAGTTAGCAAATACTCCGCCTGTTTCAAGCTATAGTTGTTTCTAGCTTCAAATTTTATCCCAAGATATAGCTCCCATTCCTTCTCCTCCTTTTTTTTTTCAACCAATTAAAACAATTTCTCTACGTATCAAAAACTTCAATAATAATTATATTTTAGAATGGAAGGAGTAGTTAAGTCAAAACATAAAAAAAAAAAACACTTGACGGCATATTGGACGGTATATGAAATATATAGTTAATGTACTCCCTCTGACTTATAATATAGCAATCTAGTATTGGATGGGGCACATCCTAGTAGTACGAATTTGGATATACTAGGATGTGTCTCATTCGATACTATGTTACTATATAAGACAGAAGGAGTAGATCATACTTCCTTCGTCCTAAAAAAACTTAACATTGTAATAATTGGTTGTAGCTCGAGCAAAGACCAGGATGTTTTATTTCATTATCTTAAAAAAAAACTTAACCTAGGACATCCCCTTCTAATACAACGAATCTGAACAAGAAGAGAGTAAATGTCACGTGAGGCAATAGAAAAGTCCATGTAGTTTTTTCTCGCATGCCCGGACATGTGATTCCCACTTCACAACCCCCGTGGCTCGTACTTGCGTGAACTCAATTACGCCTTTCTTCACGCCAATGTCCAGCGTGAGCTCTATCTAGATTTCTTATGCGAAGTATTTTGAAGTAAGTGAAAATCATAGTTGTTAAAACTGGATCATACCAGCGGTTCAATCTGAAAAAAAATAGAACCAGATCCTCTGATGAACCAGAATCAGAAGCTCCGTCAATTCATCCATTGGTTCAAGTTTAAATAACTACGGTGAAAACAAAGTGAGCCATGTGCGTAGGAGAGCTTCGCACGGGAGGAAAGACTGACGCGTGGTAAGAAATTATGGGTACCTCCATCAATGGTACCTTTTCTTGATGTGATACCTTGGGCTAGTTGCAGCTCACAATTAGTTTCAATTTCTCAATGTAGTCAATTTTTCTGTAATTCCAAAGGTGGGCATAAATGAAACATGAAATACAAAATACAAATACGGTAAGAAATTAAGTGGCGGAAGACGAAACTAGTGACCCTAATAACCAAACTAGAGTGAGACATATCATCCTTATTAGCTACTGTTCGATTAATTATTGATCCAAAGCTGAAACCAAGAGACTAATCCAGCATGCATGCGCTCCCTTCGTTTGGCCACGCTCAAATGAAACGACCTAGGACCCCACTGCCACTTCCGCCATGGTGCTTCCCGCCACCTCTTTTGTGTTCTCCGCCTCCTCCAGCTCTGGCACCAACGCCACCACCCATCCCGGCACCTCCACCTGCTCCGGACCCACCTCTAGCACCCCTGCCTGCACCAATTCCTCCTCCTGCACCACCACCACCACCAACTCCAAGTCCGCCGCCTGCTCCAGCTCCGCTACTAATACCGCCCCCCATCCCAGCACCTTCGTTTGCTCCAGACCCACCCCCAGTGCCACTGCCCACTCCAAGTCCTCCACCTATACCACCACCGCCTCCAAGGCCTCCGCCCAACCCGCTTCCACCACCAGTTCCGAACCCGCCTCCAGCACCACCACCCCCTCCGAAGCCGCTGCCCAATCCAGTGCCAGCACCAGCTCCAACCCCAAAGCCATTGCCGACTCCTTCACCGATTCCTGCACCACCTCCAAAGCCACCATCGGCACCTCCACCAATGCCTCCACTAGCACCATCACCACCACTGAGGCCATTGCCCTTACCCCCGTCAAAATCTCTACCTGTATTACCACCAACACCGCCACCGCCTCCAAAACCTCCTCCACCTCCCATCCCACCGCTACCGCCACCTCCAACGCCGCCTCCAACACCTCCTCCTATGTCGCCCCCCATGCCACCTCCAGCACCACCTCCAATGCCACCACTGGCACCACCTCCCATGCCTCCGCCAACTCCTATGCCACCACCCACACCCCCTCCGGCACCAAACCCACCACCTGCACCACCTCCAAACCCACTGCCACCACCCATTCCACCTCCTCCGAGTCCGCCCCCACCACCAACTCCACCTCCTGCACCACCTCCAAACCCACCGCCACCACCCATTCCACCTCCACTGAATCCGCCCCCACCACCAACTCCACCTCCTGCACCAGCACCTCCTCCGAAACCGCCACCAGCACCAATGCCACCACCACCCCCGGCACCACCACCAAATCCACCGCCACCACCCGCCCCTACTCCACCTCCACCCCTGAGACCACCACCGGCACCTACACCCCCTCCGCTTCCGAATCCAGCACCAGCACCACCGCCAACTCCACCTCCACCTCCACCTCCAAACCCGCCACCGCCACCCATGCCGCCTCCACCAAGACCACCACCCCCTCCTAAGCCTCCACCTCCACCTCCACCCAAACCACCTGCCGCCCCACCGCCAGTGCCACCACCCACGCCGCCACCTACACCAACACCGCCACCCTCGCCACCTCCTACACCGACACCGCCACCACTGACGGTGGCTGTACTATGTTTGTCGCCGCAGCCCTCGCCCCCCACCATGCTCTGCCTCCATACCCACGCCACCGCAGGGTCATGCCGAGCGTCGACGACGACGCCGGCCACCCACACGGCGGCCATGAGCAAGAGCACCAGCACCGGCCGCCGGTTGGCCATGATCAGAATCCCCGATGAGCTTAGCTACAGCTAGCCTATCCACTATCTTCGTGCTCGACTATTGCTGCGTGTGTGTTGTGTGCAGCGGAAGCGGGAGAAAGGAGAGGTATTTAAGCTGCAGAATCCACGGGTGGAGATGGCTGCTTCTTCTGCTTTTGGTTGATCTGGTGGTGGGTGACTGGGGAGCAGGGGAAGGTTGACTAGTGTGTGTGTTTGTTTGTTACGGATTAATTGCGCAGCCTTTTGACAATTTTAAGGTGGATTCCCCATGCATCTAGGTGAGCTTGGCTTAGCTGGGCATGTGCTTTTGCTTGGTTTGATTGGTTTTTGGTTGGATAGCTCTCGCTTCTTTTGTCATGTGAACTCTCTCACTCGTGCATGCAATGGCAATGGCAATGGCATGCGTGTGTATGCGGCCGTGCATATTGATGGCGAGCTCGTGGTGTTGGGATTGGGAAGAAGAAAGCAGGTGATCGATGTGGGTGAGCGCCTGAGCGGTGGGAGGAGCAGAGCAACAGCTTATTACAGCTCGGAATGCGTTTGGATGCTAGCTTGATGCAGCAGAAGTCCATTCCTCTGCCCTTTGTGTTGCATTTCAGTCTGAATTGTACATTGAATGGAAGGTTTGAAACTGAGATGCTCGTTAATTTCTTCGTCCCAGCATGCTTCATCAGTACTCGATTTCAGGAGAAATCCCATCGTGCATGTATGATGTATGATGTATCCATTTACACATTGTAAACCCCTGCCTAAAATAGCTTCTGAAGGGTGTTGTTTTAATAAACCTTATAATCTATTGTTCCCTCGGTTTCAAATTATTTATCCTAACCCATGTTTATGTTTGACCATTAATTTTAAAAAATCCATATAGTTTAACAGCATATGATTATTATGAAAGCATTTCTCATAATGTTAGATTATATAATTATAATTAATGATAAAATATACATGTTTGACTTAGTACGAAGCAGACAATAAATAATGTGAAATAGGGGAGTAGATCATTCTGAGCTTCAGTCAAACAGGCCAGATTACTATAGCTCTGATTGAGTATACGACATACTGTATATATACAGAACTAGAGCCATCAATTAAAAACCCCTGATTACCCATAATAAAAGATAACACCGGACACGCAAAAGATGGCACTTACATGGATATAAACATTGATAATTAGTGATGGTTAGTGCTGACCGCTCAACGCTCACCTCCGTTTCCTGAAGTGAGCCTTCAGCTCATGGAAGATGCAGAACAGCGTGTCCATGGTGTCCTCGTCCAGGTGCGCGTCCTTCACGCCGCCGATCGCCACGATCGTCCTCACCCACTCCTCATGGAGGGTCGAGAACTCCGCACGCTCCTCGCTCGACCTGAAGTTCCCGGCGATCTTCGACCTCATCATCTCGCCGGCGGCCGACGCCCTCTCCACGATCGACCTCGGGAGCCCTGCCATGGTGGCGACCTGCAGGCCGTAGCTCTCCGGGCAGGCGCCCGAGGTGAGCCGGTAGAGGAAGGTGAGCTCCTTCTCGCCGCCGTTTCTTGGCTTCAGCATGCAGGCCATGTGCTGAAGGGTGACGTGGGGGTGAGAGGCGAACTCCTTGGTGAGAGGATGGTAGTGAGTTGCGAAGAGCAGACGGCATCGGACCGCTTCGACAAGGTGTCGGAATACCTGGACGATGATAAATGTGAAATCAACGAATCAAGGGGAAAAAAGTAGTTAGTGTTATCCATCTATAAGAGCAGACCAGCTCCACATATCTCGTTAGTACCTTAATCGATAGGTGTAATAAGGTCATAAATCCCATTAGCTAAAGCAATAGAGAAGCAGAGCATAAATTCATAGCTTTCACGAGAGATCATTATCTAGCCTACCTATACTGTAGCCTATTGAGCAACAAAATCACATAACATGTCTAGAGCAAAAAAAAAAAAAAGCAATTGGTGTCACAAAGACCATGCATGTGAAAACCAGTATTGATTTGCGCATTAGCCCAGATTAGTTCATACCATGCGCTGCAGGAACTTTAGGCCATAGTAATAACATCTACTTCCATGGAAGTGCATGGTGCTCAAACAGTGTAAGCAGAAGAATTTTGGGCGGTAGAGGTAAGATGGGCAGTTGGTCAGATATACTCACTGCATATGCAATTGCATATCCATCAAATGTGCTAGTTCCTCTGCCAAGCTCATCAAGCAAGACGAGAGAATCCTCGGTTGCATTCTCAAGAATAGATGCAGTCTCAGTGCATTCGACAAGAAAGGTACCTGCGGCAACAATTCAAGTTAGACCACTGTCACCTCATATCTGCGTTGTGCTCAAATATAAGAGACAAAGTACATAACACAATGTAAAGGAATTGAGAAATTTGACTCTGCAGACTCATGGTTCATCAAACAGCTCAAATAAATTGGAAAAGTGCTTTCTACTGAAAATCTATAGATTTACACAGCATATTTCATATGCCAAAAAAACTGGCATGTACTTGATGCCAAGTATTTCTTGATTGTACAAACAACATTTCAATAAATTTGATGTGAATATCAATTCTATTATAAGATAGTATTTGGTTCGGACGTCAATGTATGTACATGTATTATTTAGTCATGAAAATTATGACTAATGTCAGACGATTCAGATCGAGTGAAAGTTAACTCATTTAAAATGCATGCTCTTTCAACTAAATTTTGGACTCAAAGCAATAGGTCAATAGGACATGCAAGAATTATCAAATCTGTTCGGTAATGCATCCTTACTTTCTCCAGACATAATCCGATCCATTGCACCAATCCGTGTAAATATGGCATCTGCAAGTGTCAACTCGCATGACTGACAGGGAACATAACAGCCGAGCTGCAGATCAGAAGCAACTTCAATTATACACTCGAATAGGGAAGCCTATAAGTAGCCAAGTATAGGAGCATAATTTAATGATGTTATACAAACCTGGGCAAGCACAATAGCTAGGCAGGTGGCACGCATTATTGTAGATTTCCCGCCCATATTTGGACCAGTCAACAACAATGCAAAGCGATTTTGGCCAGATAAATCCTGACCAAGAGATAGATCATTTGATACCAACCCATTTACACTTTCTGCAAAAGCATAAGGATGCCATAAACCCTTCATCTGAAGTACAGGCGCTTTTCCTTTCAGCAGAATGTTCGGTCTGCACGTTGTGCCAAATGACGACAATGCCATGGCTGCAAAGGACCTAAGCACATCGATAGTGCTCAGAGCATTGATCACTAGAGACCATTCAGAAGCTTTTCCAACTAAAAGATCCACTAGCATAGCCAAAGTGTTTGCATCATCGTCTTTGACACTATGATCCTACCAAAGCTCACATGATCAAACAATAAGAGAAATCAGGAGTTCAGGACTAAAGGTGATAAGCTGATAAGAATAAATAACAGAAAAAAAGCTACCACTTCTTCGTTGATAGATAATGCACATTGCACCATATTTATACCTGGTATCTTGGAAAATCATCATCTATTGCCTCTTCAAAATGATGAATTAATTCACCAAGGGAGCTCAATGTTGGAATATCCACAGCCTTTGACAATGCTGAGATGCCATGATCTTGTCTTTGTAGGATGTCTAGTAAGTCAATTCCAACACGGAGGCCCTTGACAAGCATGCCAAACGTTTTTATCTGGAAATATTGCAAAATTTTGCATTTCAGCAGTCAGCAGGATAGGTAGAACACAAAAGAATAAGGCAGACATCATACTTTGTAAAAAAAAAAAAGAATGGCACAAATCAAACTCAATCTGTAAGATAAGAGTGAAAAGCTACCAACTAACCCTTCTTTTTAATATCTTTTCTCCAACAAAGGGCAACAGAACCGCAGATGATAAACCAACAGTGGATTTTACTCGTCCTAGTAACCTCTCGAGATCAGGGACTTTACGTAGATGCTCTAGTGTAACAGATCCTAGCCCACAATTTTGAATGAAGCCCTCAACAATGTCGAGCCTTTCATTGATAGCATCAATATCTTTTAGTGGGTGGCAAATCCATCTTCTTAGAAGCCGCTTACCGCATGGAGTTATGCAGTGATTGAGGTGCTTATATAAGGTACCTGCCATAAAGTGAAGAGTACAGAAAGATTATTTTTGCTATATATGATTTGACAAAATTAAGTGGAATGGAACATAGGTGAAAGCCACATCCCTTACCTGATGAACCACCATCAAAGTTGTTGCTGAAAATCTCAAGGTTCACAAGAGTCTGACCATCCATTCTTAGACATGTTCTGTATACATGGTAGGCTAAGACCTCCCCGTTTTTCAGAGCATCCTCTAGCTGTTTTCAGATTGTAGCTATAAGAATTTGGAACACAATTCATGCTTTGTGACAGATAATCTATTGATAACCATAAAAGTTATAGTATGGCTCATGGGAGTTTTTTTTTTTTTACATGAACATTGATTTGAAACAGAAGTCCTCTGCACATATATAGTTATAGTTGACACATTTAAACTATTGCAAACTTGTGCTGGAAGACTACATAAACAAAAGGAAAATACTGATGAGAAATGACACTATTCTAAACTGACATTGTGTAAGCGAAATGGCAGTTAGTAAAAAGAAATGACACAACTGACTGGCATGTCATGAAGATTAGCAAGAAAATATAATCAAGGAAAGGATTGAAGATAAGTATACCATAAGTCTAGTTAAATGGCTCACAAGTCCACCGAGTGCACAAATAACTGCATCTTTATTCACTGAAGAATTCAATGCAGATAACCATGAACTTGTTGACGCTTTAAAGTACCCTCTAGAATCTATTAACGTTTGAATTTCTGAAACGTCAGAGAAATATAACCCATATAGTGGGGTCAGCTGCATTTTCACAGAACCTGCAATTTAAAGAAAAGTAGTTTTAAGTTAATTTCAAACTCCTCTAGTTCACCTGCAGATTTACCTTTTTTAGGTAATAAGGCAGGAGAGTCCCTACATTATATATTAACGGATAGGCCAGATAAATGTTTGAAAAAAATAGAAGAATGAAAGATTATGAACTTACCTGCTGAAGCATATTTCTTAATTAATCTATGAGTTTCTTTTGAAAGGCCTGAAAAAATGGGAACATGTAAGTGAAGATTGAAGATTCCTTATATATGAAAGTTGAAGATTAAGTATGTTCTGACCTGAGGTTTCATAGATTATTTCTTTCGGAGAGACCTGAAAAGGTATATTAGTGATCATTGCTTCTAATCTGTTGAACCAATGGAAAGAGATCACAAAGCCTACCTGCACCAGCAGAGCCCCCAAAGCTGCAAATGTATCATCATCATGGACTGAACCCACCCAAATTTTAAGTGCAGCATAATCTAAAAATGCAAATCCATAGACCCGGGAACCATTTGAAGCTAGTGTAATCTGAAAGTTCAAAAAAAGGGCATTAGATCAAGAGCGCCGATAAAGAATGCTAACACAGACCAATTCCATTTTATTCAGAATGAGACCAAATAAGATCAATAAAAAAACTGAAACAGAAGAACACAAGGCGCCATCACAACTTGACCATTAGACCACTATCAACCTATTATATATAAATTTCTGACGTAAAAGTACTGTTATACCATTAGACCACATGAAAAAAAAAATCATGCTAACAATCTAAATAAACTGCAAGAATAAAACTAAATCTTGGTATAACACTAGGATTTTATTGAATGTTTCGGGGAAAGATGGTATCAAAACGCCATTTTAATGTAGCTACAAGTTGTTCCAGTAAATATCTTGTACACCTGCTGATTTCACATGTCCATGTGGTACAGTACTACAGCAGTCAACCAGGTTGTAGATTCAATATAATTCTCTTCAGCAAATTTATTTGGTTATAATGTCATAACACCATGCTTTTGCTGACTTTGGGAACATGATAATGTTATGCAATGATTAGGTTTGGGATTTTTATTTTAACCTTTTTAAACAAAAAAAAAAAACCATAAACCCTTCAGGGTCTTATTTTCTTAATTGTTAACCATTTTTGGAAGCAAACTTTGCTATGCCCGAGTGATAAAGCCATGGAGCAAAAACCTGCTTTCTGCACCATTGTGGTAGCGTGACAAGATAATTCTGCCACCACCCACAATGGCATGGCGAGGAGAAGCCTGTCATGGTTAGTGGCGTGGCAACCATGCTAAAAATTAAAAGTACTAATGGTTGGTGGTACTGTTGTGTACTTCTCATATGACTTGAATATACTTTGAAAGCATTACAGCAAATCATATAGCCTAAATCCAACACAATGCTTTGTTAATATGGAAGCATACCTCTTTGAGTGAAAGAAGGTGAACAGCATCAGCCCCAATGTTGCTGTCCCCTACTGTTGATGGTGTGGATACATGAACCAATTTTCTTAGAATAACCTAGCAAAAGAAAAACAATGTTGTATGGCATCAGTCTCTCACTCTTAACTTCAAAAGGAAAGTTTACCTTACTCTTTAAACAAGAGTAAAGGGTATTAGAGTGTGAAAGCCTCAATCCTTAAGTTGCATAAAACATTGCAACTAAACACTCCATCCAAAATGATAGCTAGATTAAAAAAAACGCTTATCATGAATAAAAGGATGAACATAAACCATGCGGGAGAAATGTTCTAGAGTTTATACCGAGGTACAGACAATTTTGGACATCATGAGAGAGCAAAAGAACTCTCCCAGAGAGAGAGAGAGAGAGAGATCGGTCAAAAATTTTAAAAGATAAGCATTGGAATTGCATAAATAGCACACTTTTGCCACAAGCTATTTAGATGAAAAAGAAATCAGTACAATGTCCAGAAAGAATAAATTTGGGGTTGATGACAATAAGGAAAGCTTACCGAATTTGATCCTCTAGATTTGGCTTGGTCTGCAGATTCCATTTGTTCAATTCTGCCAACTTTATACCTGAAAGAAATGCTGGATTTATGAGCAATTCATTCACCAAAAGATACAGAAAAGGGAAGAGGAAAATGGATGCCACAACTCAAGAATCATATAAATTACATTCAAAAGATAAATAAGTACATTGTAAAAACTAATGGTTGAACAGGACTATTTTTTCTGGAAATCAATGATGACAAAGTGCTAAACAATAAAGTGTTTATCTTGCAAGTACGTGCATATTATCATATCATTAGGGTGTGGTGGTAAAGTCGTGAGTGAATGACTCACCCATCAAGATTCAAATCTTGGTGTCCAATTAAATTGTTGTGTGCATCCCTAGTTGGTGCAAAGGTCAATATCCCTTCCATATTAACTTCTATTATCTAAAAAAAATTAATAGGAATGGAGATGTACATAAACTAACAAAAGACCTCCTATAACCAACATAAGGAATAATAAGCAGGAACCTGCTGAAGTTCGAGATATGATGTACCATTTTACAAAGTGACTCTTACAAAGTGATTCTTATTATTAATATGCTGAAAATGACCAAACATAAGGGGGATACGGAATTTACCCTCGAGCTAAAAGCTTTTCAACGGCAACATCTATCCCACTTTCTGAAATGCCAACCTTTACATAAGATAAGAAAAAGGTTACTATCATGTACCATAAGGTGGCACTGATGCTAGATAGTTTGTAAGTCGGGTAAAACAGATTAAAAGAACATGGAAAATGCTAAGATGACAAATGAAATACGGAAAGCACAAAATGACCAGAATTAAATCAAAATAAATAAAGAAAAAAAATGAAGAACTGTATTGCTATAATCCTGATTTATTTAGTATTTACACAGTTGTTTTGGTCATGCCAGGAGAAAGGTTAGAGGGATGTTTTGATTAAATACTATAGAGTACTCACAAGTGAATAAGTGTGCATTACTTCACTCAACACAATAAACGAGTTGTAAATGACATCATTTAGACTTGGTGGCAACAGTATAGCAGACTTTCAGAACTAAACCATTCAATGATAAAAACAATACTCTAGACAGTACTAGCATTCATACCTGCCGGCACTTTCCCACCCCACTGATAGTCATTTTCCAGTCAAGTTCCTTTTGGCCAATCTCAGCATCCACCTCATAGAGCTCATAGAATTTTCCCTAGCAATAAGGGAACAATCATTGCCATAGGTTATACTTATACAATCCCAGGTGCTAAAAAATGTTGGTATTTGGTCGATGTATGTAACTTTGGGAAAGATTTAAGACAGTAATAGAAATTCTGACGTGTCGGCAATCTGGGAGGATGAACAAATAAAAGGCCTTAAATAAGGCAAATCATTTTGGTACTAGGACAGACAGTCTATAATTCTAGTTTCTGTTGCATATCTATCAGTATGCATCAAGTAATGAAGCTCAAATTATGGCCAGCAAACAAAAAAATAAGGGGAACTCCTATGACAAAAAAACATCTCCTATTTATGGAGTTAGGCAATAGCTCAGTATGACACCAAGGCATGAGAGATGCATATTATCCACAGCAGTAATTTCTGAACTTCAGTTTTAGATCATTTGCCCAATAGGCACTGATGAGACATCAACAATGAAACTTACAGAAACATCAGCCTTCAGTGTCAATCAAAGCAGTTAGGGTAAACATTGAAACTTACCACTTTGAAAAACAAAACAACATCCATATACTTGCACTTAATATTCCAATATTGCTTTTGAGATGTAGACATCTTTCTCAATGCATCAGGTGGAATAAAAAGAGTTGTCTTATCATAAAGTGGGTCTGCCAGCCGCCTTCTATTTGCATCTCTGATATTCGAAGGATTCAGCCACTCAAACTTGCTGCGTGCACTTTCAGCCATTTCATCATGGACCTTATTCTCAACTGGAGAACACTGAGCTGGTTTCACCTTCTTGTTTGGACCCCAGAAAGGAGAGCATGAGTCGTTGGTAGTCACACGTTGATCTTCTTGAACCCGCTTCAGACGAGGAATTACTGCTCGCATCACTGGTGTTTCTGGTTTCAGGGGACTCGGATCAAATTCCGAAAATAGTTCAGCACCTGCTCCAATGCGTTTGTCATTCTTAGGCACTGAGGATAACTTTTTCAGATGGTTCTGTGATGGTGTTCCATTTGAATCAAATTCTGTAAATAATTTTGTTGCTTTAATGTATGGAAGGTCTGAAGGCCCAGAACTAAGCTTCTCTGAGGATTCTCGTCTAGGAGTATAATTGGAATCAAGTGCAAACAGTGTAGCGCCCCGGACATATTCACCATTAGGAGATACAAATGAGAACTTTGATGGATGCTGCAAAGGAGTTTGATCTGAATCAGATTCTGTTAAAGGCGTATCAGCTCCACGAGAAGATCTCCAGAAGACTGTTTTTGAAGTATCCTGAGGAGTTTGTACGTCAAACTCTTCAAATGATGAATTAGCTCCAATGCAGTTATTATTGGAAGACTCAAAGGGTAACTTCTTTGGACAATGCGGTGGAAGATTTTGATCTAAACCAAGTTCCGGGGACAGTGTGCTTGCTCTAACAAAGTCATCTTTGGAAGGCCATAAGGACTTCAGGGGCTCCTGCAAAGGAGTCATATTCGAACCTTCTTCTGCAATCAACATGGCTGCTTTGTTATCTCCAGCATTGCAAGATTCTAAGAACAATGCACTTGAGCACTCATTTGAAGTAGTTTGATTTTTCACAGGTAAGGCTCTCTGCTCCACATGTCTAGCCTGGGAAGCATTCTGGTCTCTGAAACAAGCACAAGGAAAATGTCATGATAACGCAACAAGACACGACTATTTTGAAGGCCCTAGCAAGTGCCTGGTTTTGTCCATAGCAGTTAGCAAACAAATAACTTTGGTACATGGGAAAGAACACCCTGAAATGAAATAAACCAAGAGAAACAAAGACGGCCGATTTAAGTAATCAGTACAACAATCCAAACCTGCAAGGCTGCAACTAAGATTAAGGATGGACTACTTCACTAAAATATAATTCTGAACCAGAAATCTGATATCCATTGAGGCTAATCACAATGAAGGTTAATAAAGATAAAATATGTGCAAATTATCAATTTTGTAGTTGATGCCGTTTTGTGCTAGACCAATCCAAACTCGAACTTGATTTTGGTTTCAAAAAATGAAGCTCTGTGGATGGGTCCTCCTTCCTTGCCTGAAGAAGCAAATTAATCGCAAAAGTACAATCAAAACCACAGATCGCATTAACATACTATCTGAAAACCCAGACACAAACTTGAAACAAACTTAGATGAGACAGACCGATCAAACATGACTAGGACCACGCATTGCAGGCCAAAACTACCATACATCGCACACCGCAGCAATCAAAACCATTAAACCTCCCATTATGAGTCAATCCACAGATAAGCCAAGGGGACGAAAGTAGGATCCATGGCATATTCACATCAATGTCACCCTTATTGGATACAGACCTACAGTGGCAGTAAGTACTAAATACCACCAATATAAGTCGGCGCGCGATAGCAACTAGAATAATCCGAATGGCGCACATTGGAACCAACCCAATAGTACATCGATTGAATCCTTCCCGTCTAGTATTAACTAGTGATACGAACGCGCTTGAAACCGTAAACCCGACCAAAAGCTTTGCCGCAACCCGACTGGGAAGGCCCCCAAACCACCACCCCCAAAACCCTAGCCGCCTCCCGCCATTCACAGTACGACGGCTGCGTTACATAGAAGCAGCCAGCGATCGGCGCGCCGTACCTCCCCTGCTGCTGCTGCCGCGGCGGCCGCACGAGCCTCTCCATGATCCCCGCGACCGACGCGGCGGGAGGCCGCGGGGGCCTCTCGGGCGTCGCGCCCTCCTCCCCCGCCGCCGCCGCCGGCTTCTTCTGGAGGAAGGAGAGGATCGACTGCTGCTGCTGCTGCCGCCGCCGCGGCTGCATCGTCGCCGGCGAGGGTCGGGCGGGGGGAAGGCGGAGGGTTCGAGTCTGAGAATGGGAGAGAGAGGGGAATGGAGTGGAGGCGACGAGGCGGGGGGAGGAAATGGGATTTTTCGGGGGGAAATTTGCGAGCGGGAAATGCTTGCGGAGCAACGAAGGCGCGCGATGACGCGGGCGGTAAGATTGTTTCCCGCTTCCGCTTTTGGGACACGGGTTTCGATAGAGGAAGAAGAAGAAGAAGAGGCGGATGCCTGGACAAACATACAAGGGATCAACCATACCGAATTTTGACTTATTTTGGTACTGTTGGTTTTACCAAATTTTGGTAGAGTTTTAAGGAAGGAAGTTTTTTAGAAATGCTAAAATTTAGTAAGTAGTACTCCATATCATTAACATACATACATACATACATACAGGCAATGCTAGAAAGTCTCACATTGTGAAACGGAGGAAGTAGTAATAGTTGAAGTGTGTGTTGTTTGTTGCGTAAGGTTGTAAGCAGCAACAAACTGAGAAGATCCTTAAACTTAACTTTTAATGCAAAATTTGATCATATATATACTCCTTTAGAATTATGAAACTTTAACTTTTAATGCAAAATTTGATCATATATATACTCCTGTAGAATTGTGAAACTGCGGATTAAGGGTTTGACTAGCAAACCATATAAAAAATTAACGATGCAAAAAAATAATTTAGGGTATAACTTCTGCTACTATTTTGATGATTTTAAGGTCAATGTTAAAAAATGAAACGAAAAACACCTAGAATAATTTTAAATTAAGTTTCAAAACTTAAATTTTGGTAGCCGCTGTACTTAGCGTGATCTTGTTGACCCCAATTTCTGTGTGACCCAAATGTCGGTGACACAAGATGAATAATTCCTCTCAATGTTTACCTGAAGTAGTACTAGTAATATGATCAAATCCCAGCTGATCCACTTCTGACACCATAAAAAACAGCAGAAATTCAACTCCCTCCAACGCCCAAAGTACAGGCACAAAATATTTCACAGCAAGCAGCGACATCGTGATAAACAGAAGTTCTCATAAACTAGACCTAAGTGGTGACGCGCGCAGTTGACGCATATGTACAATCACCACAGCAACTGGGTGGTAAGTAGTGGCTGGTGCTGCCTGCTTTCCCCTACCTGATACAATTGGAAGCTGGTGAGAGGACTGAACTACTGAATTCACAAGCTTCCAACAAACAAAATGCAAAAGGGGGCATAAGTTTATCTAAGGTGAGCCGGACTCCTCCTCAGAGTCTGCAACTATCATTTCACGATCATCTTCCGAGCCTGATAGAGAAAACTGCTTTGAGATAGATGTTGGCCTCTGCCTCATTGTTTTCTTTGTCATGGATCGAGGAGTAAGCTGTCCTGGGCGCATGACGTCTTCGTCGTTTTTCATATTTCTCCGACTCCGGCGGAGCCCTTGCGGAGGCTTGTCAAACCGACGGGAGGCAAGACGAGTCCTCTTACGTGGGACAAATACTTCCTCCTCTTCAGTATCACCCTTGTTGGGATCATAAGCATCATTTTCTCCATCACTGCCAACATCATTTTCTCCATCGCTGCCTGACGAGTCATCATCCTTACCATTGTAGTCTCTGTCTTCATCCTCATCAGAACTCAGGTCATCAAGGGACTCGACATCCTCCTGTCCGCCATCTTTGTCCTGCTCCGGATTGACGTCAGACCCTCCAGCATCCTCCTGTCCATCTTCCTTCTGCTCTGGACCAATGTCAGACCCTCCATTGGCTCCTTTATTGCCCTGATGTGAGGCACGCTTCTCTTTTTTGCCTGCCTCCTGTGGATCAGATTCTTTTGATTTCCTGCATTCAAGCACGTGAATTCTTTTCAAGAAGAATGATTTTGCATTTTGGATTACTTGAGCAACAATTCCTAAAAGCTCAGTGCTAAATAAGCATGGAGAATGTGATCCATACTTCAAGTTTGCTGTTTCTAAATTCTAGTAAATCTGACATGTCAATTCCTGGAACCAACAAGTCTCAAACCTGTTACCAGTTATCCCCCCCCCCCCCCCTCCTTCTAATTTGCTTATACTATCAGATGCTGCTAATGTTAGTAATGAGGGACTATGCTGTACCACAAGAAATCGAAGGTATTTAATTGCTTATATTGTTGCAGTGTTCCAAATGTTAACTGCCAACGAACTAGGGGGAAAACAGGAAGGGAGAGAATGGTTTTAACTTACGCTGCAGCTTTTATTGCCTCCTTTATAGAACGATCGTAATCAGCTGCACACAAAGCAAATCAAGGGTGTCAATGCCAAGACATAGCAATTGGTCACAAAACATAAATACTTTGATCAGTTTTACTGAGTATTTAAAAATAGAATTAGAATATGAGCCTGTTGAATGCTGAAAACATCTGTATTAACCTATAGCATTTGCTGCAATTCTTAGAGCTTGTGTTATTAGTGAGAGCTGTCAACAATCATCATTTTCCACTAGGCTTACAGTTATATGGATTGGAAACGGTAAATGGGTAAAGTATCTACACTTCTACTAAATGAGGGACTGGCAGAAGAAATGAGAGATGCAACATGAAATTCAATGTACCCAGCAAGCTGTTGGTTATGCATCCAGACTACTATTCGTAAAATATGATGAACAGTCTCAAGTTGTCATGCACCTTGTGTACTCAAGGATGCTAAACAGAAAGCCCCTTACAGTAATTGTAGCTGACAGGCCTACGTTCACGCAATGAACGGGTTTGGAAACTTGTAGCATAAGCTAAAAGTTCATCCTTCTTCTGCTGACGTTTTAAATCCCGCTCCTTCTTCTGCAAATTAAACAGACAAAAATGTGGTCATAAATCATAAAAGTAGAGTATGAGCTTCATATCTTGCTGCCAAGCATAAATCCTGATTCCAAAGTAGAATATAAATGCATTCATGTATTGGACACCCCTGGGGAAATATAGACGCAACAGAGTAGAAAGCACGTGAGCTGAAAGCTACCTTTTGAAGCTTCTCCACATCTGGAATAATTTCTGTCTTAAGATGCTCGCCGATGGCAGATTCCGGTCGACCTTTACTGCATAGTTTCTCCTGTTGATACCATATGTCAAATATGGGAACAAAACACAAGCTGCACAAGAAAATGAACAGCCAATACACTTACCAATATCTCAACGAACTCATCAAGGTTAGTCGCAACTGTTTCCCACTGAATATTGATAACTGGCTTTGTCAAACAACCATTCTTTCCCTTCAAGTTGCGCTTGAAATCAAGTGTTACATACTCACTATACAATCTATGGCCAATAGTTGAGTCACCATCATACCTAACAAGCAGAAATATTTCAATGGACAGTGTCAGCAGGAAAAAAAGAGGACGCAAAGGCATGCTAACAGTGACTCATTGATTGCAAATGATAACATGAAAGTGAACAGAAACTCTCTTACCAGTATATAGTTCCGTTACTACTACTTCCTAACTTTTCTTTTCGGAAATTGGAAATATCAACTCCTCTTTTCATCTCGTCATTAACATACCATACCGCGTCATTTTGCTGCAGGATAGATAATGTCTATCAGAATAATGTGCATTTAAAAGCTGAAGGACTTGGGGGTATTTGACTAATTAGATTATTAAACCTGAAAGGAAACTGCAATTACAACAAGGTGAACTCATAGAATCGTTACCTCTGAACGAACTTCACAGAGTGCTTTAAGTATCAACAAGCGTTTAATCGGATCTTGCTGTTTATACGTGTCAATTTCCTTCCTGGGTAAACAAATAAGTCGCGATATGAAGTTACCTAAGAGTCATAGTCAAAAAGCTTATTTACAATGCATTATCCTGCATACCCTGGATTAATTTTGAACGGGTTTGCACCTTCAGCAACCTGAAACCAAAATGATGTTAATGTCTGGGACTGCTCTAGTTATATTTACACTAGTAAAAATTTTATGCAAACTAAAACATACCCATGTCCACCAATCTGATAATTTCTTGGCAGTTGCCGTTATCCATCCATCATCGACCTTCAGATTTTTGATAGTTGGTGGTATTCCCTGATACACGTGACTATTACAACTTAGCAAACATCATTTCAGACAAACATGGCAAAACAGTAACATAAACAGGCTTATTCGTCATTACATCAACAACAAAAAAAAATGAAACTTAGAGAAAAGAAAAGGTATCATAATATTTGGTCTCCCTAATACAGGGTAGTAATGCAGTATAAGAATAACTGATGCAAACATCTTGTTACTAGTACACAATAGCTCAATAAGGAAAGATGCCTCCCACAGCAACGCAGATGATGCAAGCTTGTTTTATTTGTATGTCACGTGATTTAGAAATCTCAAACAGGCATGTCCATAACAGTTAATGAAGTTAATCAGTCACTATGTCACTGTTTTTTTAACAAGATTAAAAAATGATTGATTGAACTTATTCAGTACTTTCAAAAGAAAAAAAAAGGAGAATTACATATAGATAAAGTTTTTTAAAAGATAACTATGGAGAAACAGGTTATGGTTTTTGACAAGCCTAGCTGATTACATAACCTGCAACTTACTCGGTGATTGCAAACAAAAAGGACAAGGACAAAGAAATGAAGTTTTTTCCCTTTTTGCAGAAAACCTGTCATGGTTTGTGACAAGGTTAAAGATTACATAGACCAACGCAAGTGTGTATTCAGTTCAAACCCTCCCTGCAGATACACAATGCCTCTAGTGCAAAGCAAGCACGAACAAACCTACAGGCAGAGTATCTGCTGCCTTAAACAAATCAGATCACCAAACTGTCTACAATGCAGGCATTCTGCAATCCAAAGCCTACACGATCCAACCATAACTACAGAAGTCAGGAGTGCATAGGTGCAGCCTGAAAAAACAAACTACACCTTTATAAGCGCAATATGGATGCGGGCAAGGTCGTGGTTATTGGCGATGAGCGCGGTCTCGATCTCCTCCGCTGATAGCCCCAGGTTCCCCTCGATCACCGGCTCAAACACCTGAAAACCAAAAAAAATCCCCAAACCGAAACCCCGTAAGCCCAACACGCCAATACCAATCCAACCCAACCCTTGAAGCAGGAGAGGGACAAAAAAAAAGAAAAAGAAAAAAAAGGAAGCCCTAGCCGAAACGGCTCACCCGGAGAAAGTGGAGCACCGACGCGAGCTCCCAGCTGCGGCGGAGGAGGACGCGGGGGTCCTCCGGCGCCGGCGGCGACGCGGGGGGGTCCACCGGGGACGAGGCCGGGGGCCTCGCGCGCTTCGCCGGCGAGGCCATCGTGCGGGGACTGGAGGAGACAGGCGGGAAAGTGGGGGAAATTTTGGTGGTGGGAGGCGGGAGGGAGGGGAGGAAAGTGGAGAGGCGGGGGAGGAGGAGGAGACGGCGCTGCGGCTCGGGGGGCGGTGGCGGTTTATGGATGGTGCGGGACTGGGAGAGTGTGGGTGTGGGCCTGTGGGGTGGTCGAGTGGGCTTGGCTACCATTTGGGCTTTCTGTGATGGGCCAAAATCTGAAATGCTGTATTCGCATGTGTCCGGCCCAAATCTGATGTTAGGTAAGGGTTATACATTCCTCCAAAATAAATTAATCTAGAACTGTATGTGATATATTTATTACGAATCTGAAAATATGCATGTCTAGATAATCTATCATATGCCACCGAGTTTACCTTATTTCAACGGTTTGCTATCGACTTTATCTCCTTTTGTAAATATATACCACTGACCTTGTTGTTTTCTACAATAATTTTCAATAATTGCCTAAAATGCTCTTTGAGACATACTACAGGTGTTGACAATTGTTCGATCCACTATAATTTAAAACAAATATAAAAAATTGTATTTAGCCTTAGAAGCTTGTGTGTGAGATTTTCTTTCATGCTTTTTGAAAAAAAAAATGTGTAGCATATGAAAGAGAAATCACATACATAGAATATAGCCGCATTAGAAAAAAATTTATAGCATGTCAATGATGATGTACAGCAGTACAGAAAAGAACATTAACACGAGAGTACTATATTAACATACAAAACATAAATTACATTTTGTTTAAGTTCATACATGTAAAATGAAAATCTTGAAATATACACACACTTCTATATTATGTAGAAGGCTACATAAAAAAATTCATATTTTATTGAAACTTCTAGTAAATCAATTAATTGTAACATATATTTTCTTGAAACTTCTAGTAGATCAATTAATTGTAACCTCTTATAATCCTTGAAGGTATTATTTTGAAAAGTATTCACCCCAATAACATATTATAGAAAAAATGACAAAGCCAGTGACGTTTATAAAGGGAGACAAAGTCGATGCAAATCGTTAAAACAGAGTAAACTAGGTATCATATAGTGGATTCTCTCAAAATGATAACTATCGCTCCCTGTATCAATAAAACTTACAAAAACTTAGCCAACAGTATCCCTGTAAAACAATCACAGGACAACGTTGTTGAGAAATTAGATTGTATGAAGATTATAATCATACCAAGTAAAATCTCTGATCAAAGAGCATGTAGTACTTAGTAAGCCATGTTTTGATATATATATTTTTAAGTGTAACTACACATCCACTCAAACAGTGTGTATGAAGCGAGATAGGTGCACGAGGAAGGACCGCCAGGGTGAGGTGTGGCATGGTGCTTCGGGCACAGCCAACACCGGGCTAAGCCAACACGAGGCTTCGCAACTCCCGAGCCGAAGAACGGAGAGGAAACAATTTCCTCTACAAGCATCGTCCGACCTTGTGGTACCACGCGCTTGGCTGCCAGCTCAGTTCGGCTCCGATGTGGAGGCTTTAGACCACTGGATAGAGTGGAGCATTATGCTTGGCCTTATTGATGTTACTACTTATCCATCAAGAGGATATACGGTTTAGAACTTTATAGCTTGTTGGTCTATAATGTTGTTATTGGATTTAACTTTTTTTAATGGGATAGGACATAAACAGGAATGGCGAAAAGCTGATAGCCATATATGAATGGGTTACATATGGGATAGTAGAGGGATGAGTACCATGAGGAAAGTGAAAGACATGTTAAGTGTTAACGATAGATTTGCACAGAAGAAAGATAGCTTATGTCACGTCTCAATCCTAACTTTCCACTTGCATTTTATTTTCTTTTCTGCCACTTCATGTTATATGATGCTATGACCAGGACCCATGGTTTCTGTCGATTATAATTAAAAAATGCTATTGTTTAACTAAGGATGTGTTTGACGGTGCTATATTATCCGTAGCAGCAGTAGTTGCCACCGGAAAATCCTCTTTTGCTTTTAGCGTATAAAATTTTGATTTATACGTATTACTCCCTCCGTTTCAGGATATAAGATGTTTTGATAAAGTCAAACTACTACAAGTTTGACCAAGTTTATAGAGAAAATAGTAATATTTTCGACCCGAGATAAATTTATAAATATTACTATTTTTTTATAAACTCGGTTAAACTTGAAGCAGTTTAACTTTGACCAAAATCAAAACAACTTATAACCTAAAACGAAGGTAGTATATACTTATATTTATATGTCTAAACTTTGTAACTAAATATATACACATATGCTTATATACGCATCTATACAAAATTATACATTATACATATAAACTCTGTATTCGTACATATAAAATTACACATTCTTTAGACATATAAAAAGTTTATACATATACGCACAAACTTTATGCATATACAATTTGTACGTATACGTATGGAACGCGATGCGCTGATCGTGGATTAGCATTTCTGACTAGGTAGCTACATATAGCATTATCAAATACCCTCACAATAATAAATATCTAATTGTCCTTCTGAAACAAGTATTTCCTACGTATGTTGAAAAAAAAAAGTTATCTTTATATCTTGGGCTACTATGAAAACCGAACTATCTTTCATTAGATACGCAAATATATATTCATTTGATTATATGCATTATTATGAATAAGTGCGCGTAGCATATAAGCACATGCAGTTATACTGTGTTTTAAAAATACACAGTCATATTCATAGTCAGGTAAACGTAAATGTACCATGTATTCATTTATGTACCGGGCCTATTCATCTGCACTATAGCAGGCTACGACGCAGTCACCTCACACGGTATTTTGTGTAGCATAATTATATGTTGGATTGGGATCAGGTGCAGTCCCGACTACAACTGCACGCTAGGGACTGCATAGGATCCTGTCCATTCAAATTTTCAATAGAAGGTTCAGATTAAATGCTACGGTAGCATTGATATAATAATTTTTGTTGGATTATCTAAATGAACGGTGCCCTATTAAATTTGGGCCTTTGAATTTACATCCTGCGGCCATTGTATAACTGCCTAAGTTGCAGTCATAGTAAGGACTGCACAAGAACCAAATCCGTGCGTGTTGTAGCCGCTGTAACATATTGCCGAACACGGCTGCTGCAACTTTATAGAAATAATATCCTTACTAAAAAAAGTACACCATCGATGTCCGAAGAAGAAAGGAAAAATCATATTCAACGATCAAACCATTGTCGCCGTATGTTGGTACACGGTATTAAACGTGCCAAAACCATCTTCCCCCTCCCCACAGACGTCAAACGTGGCGAACCACTTGACACCAACGTGTGCACGTCTGACTTCTTGCACTCCCTATACGTCTTGACCCCCCCCCCCCCCCCCCCCCCCCACCCAAACGCCCAACGGATCCTTCTGGAACCCACTCGCGCCGTCAAACCACCACCGCCTCCGTCTCCTTCTCCGTTCCCGTCTCCGTCTCCCCCAGAGAGCTCTCGTCGCGCGCGCGCACTTTTCTCCTCTCCGACTGCGGGGCCCACCAGTCAGAAGAGAACTCTCCTGGCGCCTCTCTCTCCCCCAACCCCACCGGATACCTGATCCGGGCCGTCCGTTCGATCGATCCGACGGCGGAGACGTTGTCCTGGGCTCCCACGGCAGGAATTGGATGGTTCTAGAACTCACCCGAGTCCCGACCACCCCACCCCCACCACCACAGCCGCCTCTCATATATCAAGCGGCCGCCCACGCGCCCCTCGCATCTGTCGCGAAGGCGATTCAGGCGAGAAGAGAGAGAGAGCGCGAGGCCGGCGGTTCTAGAAGCTTCCAGACCCTTCGGCGCGAGCGAGCTCACCTCCCCCGTAGGTACGGCCCACCCTTCTCTTCCCAGGTCGCGCCGCGAGTTGGATCCGCGCCACCGCCCGCCCGTGGATCTGATCGTGTTTCGGCGATTTGTTCGTTGCGTTTTCGATTTTATTTTATTTTTTTCTGGGGTCTCAGCCTGGGGGGATGGTTTGCGCTGCTCGGGTTTCAGCCGCGGAGGGATGATGTTTTTCGTTGTTATTTTTTTTTTTCGCGGTAGCTGCGCGGGATTTTGACTCGCTAGGGTTTTAGATCGGTCGTGGTGCTTAGAGTAATCTCAAATCCTTGAATTGTTACAACTTTTTATTTTTGCAGCTCTGCAGATCGAGATTTATGTGATTTTAGTGTTGATGTTTAGGTGGTTATAGGTTTGGATCCTGCTGTGAGTAACTCGTAGATCCTGATCCTGATTGATTGTATTTATGTGCGCAGGAGCTGTTCATTAGATCTGAATAAGGGGGATTGAAGCAGTGAGGAGAAGATGAGCGTGGTGGGCTTTGATCTAGGGAATGAGAGCTGCATTGTGGCCGTCGCGCGGCAGCGCGGCATTGATGTGGTCCTCAACGAGGAGTCGAAGCGGGAGACTCCGGCTATTGTCTGCTTCGGCGACAAGCAGCGGTTCATCGGGACAGCGGGCGCTGCTTCCTCCACGATGAACCCCAAGAATTCTGTTTCTCAGATCAAGCGGCTCCTCGGGCGCAAGTACTCTGATCCTGAGCTCCAGCGTGATATTGCGGCCTTCCCCTTCCGTGTCTCGGAAGGGCCTGATGGATTTCCTCTTGTTCATGCCCGTTACCTTGGTGAAGAGCGGGTTTTCACTCCGACGCAGCTCATGGCTATGGTGCTTTCTAATCTGAAGGGTATTGCAGAGAGCAACCTGAATACTGCTGTTGTTGACTGCTGCATAGGCATTCCGGTGTACTTCACAGACCTTCAGCGCAGAGCTGTGCTTGATGCCGCCACCATTGCCGGCCTCTGCCCATTGCGGTTGTTTCATGAGACCACCGCAACAGCATTGGCATATGGTATTTACAAGACTGATCTTCCAGAGAATGATCAATTAAATGTTGCCTTTGTGGATGTTGGACATGCCAGCATGCAAGTCTGCATTGCTGGTTACAAGAAGGGACAACTCAAGATCTTGTCGCATGCATATGACCGGTCCCTTGGTGGGAGGGACTTCGATGAAGTCCTGTTTAAGCACTTTGCAGCGAAATTCAAGGATGAGTACAAGATAGATGTTTACCAGAATGCTCGTGCCTGCATTAGGCTCCGTGTGGCTTGTGAGAAGCTCAAGAAGGTGCTGAGTGCTAACCCTGAGTCACCAATGCACATTGAATGCTTGATGGATGAGAAGGATGTGAGAGGTTTTATCAAGAGGGAAGAGTTTGAGAAGATTAGTGCGCCAATACTGGAACGTGTTAAGGGGCCACTGGAGAAGGCTTTAGCAGAAGCTGGTTTAACGACAGAGAATGTCCATTTTGTTGAAGTTGTTGGTTCAGGTTCTCGTGTCCCGGCAATAATTAAGATACTCACAGATTTCTTTGGGAAAGAACCAAGGAGGACAATGAATGCGAGTGAATGTGTTGCCAGGGGATGTGCGCTGGAGTGTGCTATCCTTAGTCCCACTTTTAAAGTGCGGGAGTTTCAGGTATGTGCCCGCTTTCACCCTGCTGCCTTCTCTGCTTTGGCTATCTGCACAATACATTAATAGAAATCTTGCTGCTTCATGCCTTAAAATCTCTAATTAAGGATTGTTTAAGACGCTCATCCTCATGTGCACCGTCATTAAAGTTTAATTGGATAGTCCAATAAGATTTGTCTCCTTACATGACTCCATTAAGATCATGCAACCATCACCAATAGTTATTCATAGTGTCGTAATTTTCATGACAATTTTATCCGGTACTCCAATGAAACTGTTTCCTTAATATCATGCAACCTCTAGTTATAACCAATAGGTTTATGCAGAATGTTCGTCATAATTTTCATAACAACTTAGCGTGATACTTAACATGACTCAAATATCATGCAACCTCTAGTCATGAGTTTTGTGACCAATATGGCTTATTATGCAGAATGTTGGTCATAATTTTCGTTGTAATTTAATCTCATACTCCAATAAGATTGTTTCTAACATGACTTCATTAAGATCGTGCGAACTCGCTTATGCAGAGTTTGTCTTGTTGGCTCCTTGAATCTGGGTTTACCCACCAATTTAATTCTTGCCTAATAACATTGCTGGAATCTATAAAGCTTTCAGCATATTCTTACTGTTTAAGGATAACATATGCACTGAAGGCCTGATTTGAATGAGTAGTATTTGGTTCAAAAATCTATTTCACTCCCTTGAAGTCTTAAAATTAAAACAAATCTTAGTATACTACTACTCAAAATCATTTTAGGATAACACTAACACTAGGATTTTTTTTCTTTCGTGAGTTTACAATAAATCATCCTAGTTCTTGCTTGTACAACACTACAACTATGTTTTTTCCCCAGCTATAACGCTAAACCCTGTGCAGGTTAATGATGGTTTCCCTTTCTCAATTGCAATGTCATGGAAACCAGACTCTCAGAATGGTGATAACCAACAGACTGTTGTATTCCCCAAGGGTAACCCATTGCCCAGCGTTAAAGCATTGACCTTCTATAGGTCCAATACATTTCAAGTAGATGTCACGTATGTTGATACTGGTGATTTGCAAATATCACCAAAGATCAGCACTTACACGGTAACTGACTTAATATTTCCTTTTTTATGTTCTCGAATGTGCTTCGAGTCCAACTATCGTGTATTGATCATGTTCTTTTGTTGTGTGTGTTTATGTTAATGTATAGGTTGGTCCTTTCAATCCCGGCAAAGGTGACAAAGCGAAACTGAAAGTGAAAGTCCGCCTTAACATCCATGGGGTGGTCACAGTTGAATCAGCAACAGTGAGTGATAATGCAGGCTGTTTTTTTTTTGTAGTTCTTTTCCTAAATGATTTTCGTTGAAATAAATCTGAGAGTATTTCTATTGGTCTGGTGCAGATGTTGGAGGAGGAGGAAGTGGAAGTTCCAGTAGCAGCTACAACTGAGCCTCCGAAAGATTCTGCCAAGATGGAGACAGATGATGCACCTAATGAAGCTGCTTCTGGAACTGATGTAAACATGCAGGAAGCCAAAGCCCCTGCAGATGCTGCTGCCGATGGTGCTGAAAATGGCGCACCAAATTCTGAGGAAAAATCAGTCCCTATGGAAACTGATGCCAAGGTAAATTTTCATTACTGACAAAATCTTGAATTATCATGCTAGCAGGTGCCTGAAGCCTTTTAATTTGAAACCTTTTGCTTTTTGAAGTATCATCAGTACAAGGTGGAAGTTGAGGAAACAGTATTCTGGACATGTTTTTTATTCAGATCTAACATATCTTGCCTTTGTAGTTTATATTTATAGATAACCTTTTGAAGCTTACATGCGCAAGCTGATCTGATTAGTCCACTGCACTGTTATGCCTTCGATTTGACACTTTGCTTGCATTGATTTTATCACGACTTTTTCCATGCCAACCACAATGTGCCAGTGCGCAACAAATTCGTTGCAATTGCTGTTTTTGTGGTAGTTATCTATCATTCTATTGCTGAAACTATACTTGATACAAATATGATCATTCTTCACTGGATCCTTCCTACTGTGGTTCAAAATTTGGTTTTATCTTTTCCTCAATTCCTCAGTCTGTTTCAGTTTGCCCTAAAGGGACAAGTGAATTGATGAAATGCGATGAAGGAAAAAGTAAACTGTATCAGATGAACTAACAGTTGACACATTTTGATGAAAAAACTGCAGGTTGAGCCATCAAAGAAGAAAGTAAAGAAAACTAATGTTCCAGTTGCTGAGTTGGTTTATGGTGCCTTGGGGACTACAGAGTTGCAGAAGGCTGTGGAAAAAGAGTATGAAATGGCTCTTCAGGACAGGGTGATGGAAGAGACAAAAGATAAGAAGAATGCCGTGGAGTCTTATGTTTATGACATGCGAAACAAGGTTTGATCGATTCCACTCTTTCCTGACTTCATCTTTAGTTAGAGGCAGAAACTGATAATATGTTATTTTTCAGCTGTACGACAAGTACAATGATTTTGTGACTGCTGAAGACAAGGAAGCATTCATTGCTAAGCTTCAAGAGGTTGAGGATTGGTTGTACGAAGATGGTGAGGATGAGACCAAAGGAGTGTATGTTGCTAAGCTTGAAGAACTTAAAAAGGTTTGTCTCTTTCATTTATTTTGCTCCTTACATCTTGTTAGTTTGTATATTAAAAAAAAGCTATGATTTTTGGTCACAGGTGGGGGGTCCCATTGAGGCAAGGTACAAGGAATGGATGGACAGAGGCCCTTCCATCGACCAACTTGCTTACTGTATCAACAGTTTCAGAGATGCTGCCTTGTCCAAAGATCCGAAGTTTGATCACATTGAGATGGAGGAGAAACAGAAGGTATTCAATGCATCAACTACAAAATTAGCACAATATCTTTTCTCTATACACTGATTGCAATGCTAGTTCACGAACTACGTTCTGCTAGTGAATGGTAACAGAAATAAAATCCTTTTATTAGGGTTACAAAGTAATTGACATACGCCCTGCTTGGCCCTACATTGGATTATAGCAATTTTGAATGAATTGTAAAGCTTGATTTTTCAGAATAATTTTAGATAGACTTTTCACTCGTCTTAGTTGATCCCACCGATAGACGGTATTAAATTCATTTGCTTGTCACATGCAGGTGATTAACCAGTGTTCCGAAGCAGAAGTCTGGCTGAGAGAGAAAATACAGCAGCAAGATGCTCTGCCGAAGCATGCTAACCCTGTCCTACTCTCTTCTGATTTAAAGAAAAAGGCCGAAACGGTTGACAGGTCCGTAGATAAATCTCTCTTGACGCCACTTGCTGTTCCTGTATCCTATGTTTAAGCATACTTCTAACGCCCATTCTTTTTACAGGTTCTGCAAACCGATAATGATGAAGCCGAAACCAGCTCCTAAGCCACAGACGCCCCCACAAACGCCACCGACCGAGACCCCGGCTGGCGGAGCCCAAACACCAGAGCAGCAACCTCAGGGAGCTGAAGCGGCTGGCGAGGCCAGCGAGGGCGGCGCCAGCGAATCTACCGGCGAGCAAATGGAGACGGACAAACCGGAGGGAACTGAAGCTGCCTAGGCTGCAGCTGCGGAAACGTTTTTCAGTTTCCTGCAAGTTGCTGCTGCTCGGTCTGCATTCGTTATCAGATTCCGACACCGAAGTTCAGTAGAGGTTCGCTAGGGATGGATTTGTGATTCACCATACTTCGTGAGGATCATCTGCGTGAACGTACGTTTAGGTTTATATCCTACTGTACCAATGTGTTGTTAAAATCGGCTTTCCCTTTTTAATTTTTCTGCCAAGGGGTTTTCTTTCAATTCGAGATATAAGGGCACGTTTCAGATTTGGTGTCCTACGGGGTGGGTGTTATAGCGGGACTTACAATGGAACTCAAATTTTTAAGTCCGATGTATCAACTGATTCTTGTTCCATGGGATTTGCACGCTCTTCTGGACTTACTTTTGCATGTGTTTATGTGCTGGCCTGGGTTTAATGGCCTGCTAGTGTGCATTCTTTTGCTGCTGGCCTTGGTCTTGGGTGTTTTAAGTTTTAACCGGTGGCTCGTTGCTTCTGCTTGCGCTCATCTGGACGACATTTTCTCCATTAGGACAGGGTAGACCGTAGACCTAGAGAAATCAAGAGGCTGGAAGGGCACTAAACATCATCAGTTACTGATCAAGGTCAAGTTGCAACTGTGATACAAGGGCCCATTGGTGCAAAGGGAGCCTTGTGTGCTGTGGCTGCTCGCATTTGTTGTACGAGGCTCCAGCCGGCCCACTAGACCTGTCGTGCAAAGCAAGTAGGGATGAAAATTTTCGTTCGTTCCGAAGAAAACGAATACAAATACGGGTATGATATTGGGGTTTCCGACAATATAGATTTGGAATCCTGTGAACAATACTATTCGGGTATCCGTTCAAGCAATGAGATATACTCAATTTCTTAATAACCCTACGACCTTCGATCTACATCTTTTTATATTTAATAGTAGTCTATCTTTCAACACTAGTCCACACTATTAATATTATTTAAAATTTTATTTTTTATAAATTATATTATATTTTATATAAAACAAGCTAATTATATATGATGATATTTATTTCTATTATAAATTGAGGTGATTTTCGTGTTTCCAAAAAAAAATGTTTCCATATTCGTGTTTGATCATATTCGATCTTTATTTGTATTCGAGATAATTCATATTTGTTTCCGTATATGGCAAAATAATATGAAAACAGTATTGCATGATTATCCGTTAGTTTTCATTCCTAGTTGCACGGAAGTATTCGCCAAATACTTCAGTGTTAAATTGTAACAAATGCTAGACAACCTCATGGCGAATTACAGCGGGGCTAAAAATTAATAGACGCTTTAAATAGTTAGAGAGTGTAGCTTAATTAACCGATATGTAGATAGAACCCTATCGAGGATGTATATGTGCATATTTTCTTGGAATAATTAACTATTTTTTCTTAGGCATGTTTTGTGTGTGTTGGGCGCCGCGTGGGTGTAAATGTTATTGAGAGAGTGTGCGTTGCACGAGTCACATATCATATGAGATACGTTGAATATATATAGAGTAAAGTTCTGTACATGTGTTAAGAAAAACTGTACAAGGTCTAATCGATATGGCTGTTTTCTTCCTCCTATTTTACTAACCCACATATCTCTTTTTCGCGTGCACGTTTTTCAAACTGAAACTGTGTGATTTATTAAAAAACTTTCTATATGAAAACTGTTTTTTAAAAGAATCATATTAATCTATTTTTTTAAAAAATAATTAATATTTAATTAATTATATAACAATACGAGCAGTTTTACGTGCCGGGAGGAGGGTTCCCACCCCCTCCTCCAGAACACAACATATAGGCGCTTGGCTCATGCGAGCACCCACGTTTTAGCTCCTCATTTTTTCGCCCCAAAGCTATAGATAAAATTCCTTGTGATAGAAAATTTTCTCATTCTTTTCCTTTCATATCTCCTAGGAAACGAGGGGGATGAACGAGTGAAGACTATGTTTTAGCACATCGTATGTGTTTGCCATCGTTTCCAACCGTTCGTGCACTGAAGTGGTGTGCCGCCAGCCCGCCACTCTGTTGGGTCTGAATTTTTGCACATCCATATAGTAGTGAGCATCCTCTAAACTCTCCTTGTGTATCGACATTAATTGCACTGTAAAGTGGAAGACTATATATCTCCTACACTTGTCAACAACTCGACATAGGGGGTATATGGAGTTGTTGGATTATCCTCGAACCGGTAGTCTATCTGGGGCCCATACTTTGGTTTGGATTACTAGCCAAGCAAAGCATTTGTATTTTCTTGGTGCCCACAGCTTCCAGATAAGCATGCCAAAGTTGGTTCGGACCAACCCAAAAAACTATGCATTGTATGCCGAGGTAATTTGTTTGTACGGGGCATGGTAATTGTGTACGGGGCATGGTCCGTGAGTTTCCACGAGGTCTGGTCTTCCTCCCCCTACTCAGATGTTTTTATCAATGCAGCTATATTAGAGCAGGTACAATGGCAGACTATAAGCCAGCTGCAAACATAATTTAAGGAGATAAATGAGGAGAGAGAAGGGCAGCGGGCTACAGATTTGTAGCCAGCTGTAGCACGGACTCCAAGACACAGTGTGTGTATGACAGGTGGGACCAGGTACTAATAGTGTAGTATATAACTATTGTATGCATGAGCTATTAGATTGGCTATAGATGAATTAGAGCTAGTAGTTGGCTATACTATTGAACTTGCTCTTAGTACTAGTACTCATCACAAGAAATTTAAATGCTTGCTTTGGAAAAGATGACTAGGAGGTAATCAATGAGGGCAGCAATGTAATTTGCCATGTCTTTTACTATCTCCGTCCTTAAATAAATGTAGTTCAATTTAGCCCAAAAATTTGTCCCTAAAAGAATGTGCAGTGGTCCACAGTCCACTAGACTTTTTTTTAATACTATGTTTTCTTCTCATTTTTAGTCGTTCAACTAATAATACTCCTCTTTCTTCTCATAATCTCATTTTCTTTCTATATCTTTTAACCCCTTACTTAATACTCCATTCGTTAAAAAAATATAAGGGATTTTGACCGGATATGACACATCCTAGTAATACGAATCTAGACAGAACATATGTCACATCAGATTAAAATCCCTTATTTTTGAGACGAAGTGAGTATGTCTTTGCTAGCTAAAAGCCTAAAACTACACTTAAATGAAATGAAGGAGTAATACAGTGTGAGATTTGTTAGAACGACATATGTAAATTGTAATAGAGGGAATAATATAAATGCATTGCTTATGGTTAGAAATGAAAATAGCAGTTACGTTTCATAAATTATTTTGAAGCAAGGCCATGGCACCTTGGCACGATCGATCTGAGCAAGGCTTGAGTATACATGTAAAGAGTTGATTTTTAGCATTCAAAATCTGTAAAAAAAAAAGATCCTTTTATCTACTGGAGTATTGGTCTACTGTACAAAGTACAAACCAAAGTAGTATTAAATTAACGAGCATTATCCATTCAATACCTCTCAATTACCTTCCTAAACAATAACTTTTTTTATTAATAGAGACATTTTTTCTCTTCATACTAATTTTTCCTATAACGGTTATAAATGATTTTTTTTGAGTACTCCCTCTATCCTATAATATAAGGCGCGGTCAAAGTTGGCACGGTCTCCAAAACTAATATTTAGCTTATAATTTCTCGTATGCTATAAGGATTGTAGCAACAAAATTATAACCGTATGAAAGTAATTTTAAATCTCAATCTAATGATATAATTTTTAACAAATAAAATTCATTTCATATTATACTAAGTGTTGGTCAAATGTTTTAAATGTTGAATCTTGAAAATGCATGTGCGCCTTATATTATGGGATAGAGGGAGTAGTACACTTTCAAGTTTTAACGTGTGTCTACATAAAACTCAGAGCGACCCCTAACAATTTGAGGATTATATATGTGTAAAATGTTAAATAAGATTTTATCTTTAGAAAATACTAATCGCATATATAATAGATCAAGCCTAAATATTTTTTTACAAAACATTGGGATGGGTCTCTACTACGCATGCAACCAGTGTCCCTCCATAAAAGCTACGATCAAATAATACTCTTTTCTTTAGATATATCCTACTATCAAACGAACAAGAATTGTTCACAACCATAACACTTAGAGCTATGTCAAAGAAGCTCACCTACCTACACATCAATTCAGTTTATTCTTATTTTTAGGGTCATGTATAGTCGCTGTCATCTTACACGTGTATAGAGACGGACCTTGTAAAACTACGTGCACTTCTAATTGCGATGCATTTAGTATAACTTAAAAATACACTTATACAGAGAACACAACTAAAAATGCGAATTTTGATACCTTATGGTTTGTGTGAAACCCACAAGCATGCTTTGCACACATTTTCCACCCACACAAATAATTAACTCCAAAAATGAAACTCTCAAAGCATAAATTAAACCAAGCATGCCCAAATTAAGGTGCAAGGGCAAGGGCAAGGTCCCTCCTTTTTCTCCCCCTTTCCCCCACCAAACCAGCAGCCATCACCGCATGCGTTACTACGTGTGTGCATGGCCTCCCTCACCACCACCACCAGCAGCAGCCAGCCCAACGTATACTCCACTACTACTACTACTACGTCAGTTACACTCCACCACCGCGTCCGCGTCCGCGTCTCGCCGCTCGCCGCCCGCGCGCGCTCGCGTCGCTCGCCTCGCATGCCAAGTGTGCGCCGCCCGCCGCGCCGCGCCGCGCCCCCTCGCGCGCGCGCGCCTCCTCATGACCAACGTGACCCCACCCACCACCAACCCCCGCTTCCGCGTCACTCCTCCGCTCGCCTCCAAAACCACACCGCGCCGCGCTCGCGCTCTCGCTCTCCTCCTCGCTCTCGCTCTCTCGATCGATCGAATCGATTCCCCTCTCCCGAATCATCCCCTCCTCCTCTCGATCCCCTCCCCTCTCCCCTCCCCGCCGCACGAAACCCTAGCAACCACCGCGCCCGCGCAAGCCAAGATGCCTCTTCCCCGCCGCGCCGCCACCGTGAGGACCCGCCGCGGCCAGATCCACCGCGTCACCGCCATGCCGCCGCCGCCGCAGCAAGCCCCGGAGCCGGCCGGGCTGCAACTGCTGCTGCAGCCGGAGGTGGTGGCGCCGAACCACCCGCCGCCCGCTCCACCGGCGCCGGCGGCGGTGCCCGCGCCGCCGCAGCCGCAGGGGGAGGCGAGGTACCGGAGGCCGCTGGTGCGGCTGCAGGCCGTCCCCAACGAGGACCACGTCCCCGACAACTACGGCGACGGCCCCGACGAGCTCGGGATCACGCCGGCGGTGTACCAGGCGCTGGAGCGCCACCTGCCGCCGGATCTCGCCGGCGCCCCCGCCGAGGTGAAGCGCTACTTCATGCGCAGCGTCCTCCGCAACTACGTCCCCTCGCCGTCGCAGCGGATCAGGGTAAGTGTAGCTAGTATACGCGCTTTTACTATTTAGGCGTCTCATTAATTAATTCATTTCATCAAATCAAGCTTCATTAATTTTTGATTCTCTAGCAGCTATAGTCATAAATGCAGTTTAATTTGGCTTCATGTACGTAGTAGTCATTTTTTCTTATTTACAACTGTTTTAAGTTTAATTAACCATGAGTAGTGTGTCTTGCTATTGCATGCATATGATGAGTTGGATATATAGTGTTAGTGTAAGTACATACGTAGTGTGTGTTGTTAATTAATTAAGATGAATTAATCACGTCGTAACTTATGTATAATCTGGAAACTCGTTTGCAGACGCAGAATCAGAGGGAGTACAGGGAAAGGATCTTGTCCGCATACCAGGTACGTATTTTCTTAAGCATTCATTTTTTTTTAAAAAAATGCACTCTTGCACTATAATCAAAATGTATACACGTATTAGATAATATATTATGAATATGTAGATAGGAACTCTTTTTTTTGTACATGTAAAAATGCTACTCCTTAATTACATGCTATTTGCCTAGCTAGCTAGCTAAGAAAGTATTATTGCTTGAAATGTGCCATAGACACATTTGAATTAAAAAGTGTGAGCCACACTATTTGCACATTTTATATATAGGTGAACACACAAACTCATAGGTATATCATTTACCCTATAATATGTACACTTACAGATTTTTTTTTTCTTATTGGATATTTTCAAGCCATTACATCCGGAGCTGTACACAAATGATCCATCAACTTTCATCCTACCGGCATTTCTTCAAGCCATAAATGGCAACACCGAAGAAAGCATCACAAGCATAATGATGGAGCCAGCACCGGGAGTGTTTGCATTTCCTATGCTGAAGCCCTCATTCTGCCAGATGTTAATGTCAGAGGTATGTGATTATATTGCAGCATGGAATATCATTTTGGATATATCATGTAGTATTATTTTGCTGCTAATTGTGGACACTAATTAATTAGCTTTGTAAACGTATATATATAAGGTTAAGCAATATCGGTAATGCTCGTGTGGTGTTTATTCTCGCAGGTGAACAATTTTTTGAGGTGGGCACAATCAGCGAATCAAAGTATAATGAGACCAACATCCTTAGATAGGCATGGGAGAGGTGCTGCCCTCTCTGATTTTGGCTTGCAAGAGATGTTAGACAACCTGATGAAGGATTTCATCTCACCAATGTCTACAGGTCAATTACTTGTCTCACAACTTGATTTTCTTGTAGGATAGGAAAGTAGATTAAGATTATGATATTCATGTATCAAAATTTTCCTCTTTAAAATGAAACGATTAATGACTTAACTCCTTGATCATGCAGTTCTTTTCCCTGAAGTTGGCGGCAATACACTGGACTCCCACCATACATTCGTTCTTGAGTATGGTGAGGCTGATGGTGCTAGAGGTATGCTATAAACATGTAACCACGCATCTATGAATTAATGACTAGAACTATATATAATTGTGCTACATAACTCCCTTAGTTCATTTTACATTTAAGTTTTAGAATATGTGTTGCCATACTTTGATCATCATATCTACGCTCTACACTATATATCTAGCTAGATTGATGATATAAAAACTATATCAATAGATTTAAAGTGTGAAATAACCTTAATAATATTTTAAATTTTTAATTAGGGAGTACCCTAAATATGTACTTATAGAGATATATATTACATGTCGACACTCAAACCATTTGTGTACATGACATATTACACACACTTTTGATGCAAGCGCATATACAATTGATGGAGATTGCAGGTTTCCATGTGGATGATAGTGAGGTAACACTAAATATCTGCCTTGGCAAACACTTCACTGGCGCTGACATGTACTTCCGTGGTATACGTTGTGGAAATCATGTTAATTCAGGAACACATGATGAGGTACTGATTGATGTATAATTTGTAAATTAAATTAATTATGCACCCATTTTATTTAGATGCCCATTAATTGCCATGGAGCAATGCAAGTTTTTAGTAAATAAAAAAACTATTTTCTTTTAGTGTTAATGCTGATCATATCATCCAATCCTTTTTATTCCTTTGAGCATTTCTCCTTTAGCCTTAACTTTTCTATTGCTTCAGGGGTTGAACCCCACAAGTCATCTACATCCTCACCTTCCTTGAACTTAGCTTTGTTTCTTTTTCTAATCCATCAGTCAAACAATAACATTTGAATGAGAGGATGCATGCATGGCTATGAATATCGACAAAGGTGTTGACTAAAGCTTGACTGTATTGACGGCCATGATGATCCAGTAATGGTTGGAAGACATTTAGAGCGAGTAGAAATGTCAACACTATCACAAATACAGAGATCTCTAACAGCTCCATGAAAAAGAAATCCATTTGAGATGGTTCTAACTAGATGTCAAATCACTAAAAATTAATCTGGAATGGGTCGCCCAATATTGAACCCGCCACAAACGATCTTTAATATCTCCTAATTTGCAAACCATTACAGATCAGTGAATAATGAATGCAAAGAAGAGGTTGTTCGGAGCTAATCTTTATGATCTAATGCTTAACCTATAACATGATCATGTAATTCATAATTTCTTGTGTGGAATTTGGTATACGAGAAAGGCGGTGGCTGTCTCGCAGAAGAGGGATGGATGAGACAGAATCACGAGAGAGCGTGAGGGAGGGATGATGACAGTGGGCACGCATGCTAGGGTTTGGGTTTGGGGAAGGAGAGGTCAAGGAGGGAGTAGGAGGTAGCGGGCACCAGGTGCATGAGAGGTGACCCAATCGAGCTATCGTTTCCAGTTGATACGACGACCAATAGCTGATGCGTGCTCGGAATCCTGCCTCCGTGCATGGGGCAATGTTGATAGCGCAAGAGGCGAGCACACCTTCTCAAAATGCCATGTCAGCACTAGCTTGGGGAGGGGGGGGGGGTTAATCTTCGAAGCTATTAGAACCTCTGTGTAGTCGATTGCCCCTTTTGGTTTTGCCATTGAAGTAGAAGCAGTCTCTCGCAAATATGGTTGCTAGCTTAATGACCATCGTCGCTAGTGGCAGTGATAATTAATCTTGTAGGTGTCAATGTCCCTCCAGGGCATCACCTACATTGCTTGAAATGGCTGTTTGGGTCTCCTCCAGTGCTAGTGAGGATAGGGTTTCATTAGGTTTTCCGAAAGTGGGCTTGCCGTGTGAGAGATTGTCGCTTCACGCACAGGGCCGGTTTCCCCCATTTAAAGAGGCCTTGCGGGGCTTGAGGGCATATTCACAAAGAATGAAACTTGACTCCGATCATGGGGCATACATAAGGGAAGTGATCATACGGCTTTGGTTATTCATGCAAGATCTTGTTAGGGAAGTGCACATAATCGTGGGGTGGGCCACTTCCCAAACGTGATTCTCGGGTTAGCCAAGATCAACCAATAGGGAACATGGTTTTCCCCTTCGTTCATTGGTTTAAGCAATAAATGGATTTCGGACTTTCTTACTATTATTATTGTTTTTTAAATGGAGAGCATTATACTTTACTTTATCTATCACTAAAATAGTAGACAAACATAATAAGAACATACTGCATCCCACATTCCAAATTAACACATGCGTACGAATCAACCGATTTCTACAACACAAAGACAATTGTTAAACACTTTGTTCTTTGTCTACTGGTGTATAGTGGGGGCCATATAAACCGATGAACAAATTAGCAAAAAATGTACATAGCTAGAATTGTATAGAAATTCTAGCTATGTGTGATATTTATCCCTGGCTAGAGGATTGAATGTCTACTATTTAATTCTTTTAGCACTTGTATAGCAGATTTTTATCAGATTAATTAACACATGGAATTTGGATGTCTGAAACATTTCTGTAAATCTGAAAGTAGGTTTTTATTTATCTATAAGTAGGAAATATTTCCGTAAATCTTCTGTAGGAAAAGTCATGTTAAAAGAGATCATATCTACATCTAATAGGTTTCAAAATTGCATTATTCTAGTTTGCAGATGTGTTTTTGTGCTCATTTCCTTTAATTTTGTTACTGTTAATGCATGATATGCAAATTAACATTTGACATCTTATTTTTGCCCTTCAATACTTATACGATTCAGGAGTATTTTGTACATCCCAACGTGCCCGGACAAGTCCTGCTGCATCATGGTAGTCACAGGCATGGTGTCTTCTCAGTAACATCTGGACGAAGGGTTAACATGGTCATGTGGTGCAAAAGGTAACACTCAATGTAATATTTTTACCTATATTTTTCTTGTATGTACAGTATGTTGGCTACTTTGTTTAGGTGAATTAATCAATATAGGAATTCATATAGTAGTATGTCCATGTAAAATCATGTCCCTTAGTTTCCAACACTTCTAATAAAGGTGAGATTCCATGAGAAATACCAGCTTTCTTGTAAATTTAATTAACCTGATTGAATTGGCTGTTGTTAATTTCTGGGCTGATCTGGAATCATACATGCATGAAAAACCCTAGTATCACCTCAATTTATCGATCTGTAGCTGAAGTAGTGTTTCTTGTATATACAGCTCAGTGTTCAGGGAGATGAAGAAATTCATGACTGATTTTTCTGGGTTTTGTCGCGAGTGCCAGTTTCAGAGGACGGCAAGACAGGTGCAACATCTTCAGGAATTGACGGTTTGTTACTTAACCCAACTCCAATATATAGAAAAGTAGAAGCGATACATATATACATGAATATTCAGTAAATTGCAAGCATGCAGATGCCATTTAATTTCTGCCAACTCCCCTGAAGTTGGAAAACCAATAATAGCGAGTACATGAAACATTTATTCAGGATAAATATTGATAAACACACTGGAATCAATTTAATCTTATATACTCGCTTTATTTCAGTATAACCTTGCTAGGATTTTTGTAACACCCCACTTAATTTCCATTAATATATTGGCCATCATAAGATAGCATGATCTTTTACCTTTGCTTCTCTATTCAAGTTGCAAGGCTTAAATATTTTATTTTTCATATGAAACTGTTACATTACAGTTAGTACCTATATATAGCTAACCAGCTTGACTACTACCATTCTGAAATCGTTTATGATCACTTGAAATATGCAGGCTCGTATCTCTATCAGCAGACAGGAGTCAGAAGACGAAACTCCTTAATTAATATCTGTCCGATCGAGTTGGCCGGCCAACCAGTTCCTGAACAATTATGAACAGTGAACAGTGAATAATTAAGAACATGTTGTTATGTATTGCATGCTATACCGAATTTACTAGTGTTTTCAATGTATGTTTGTATGAACCTAGCTACTGGTTCGTTGAAAACTTGCTGCAACTGACTCGATTGGAGCTCAGGATTAAACAACTTAGCCGGTTAGAGCCTATGCTTGGTTAATTTTCAGGTTGTGTTTGGTTAATTTTCAGGTTGTTGGTTTGATTTCTTGGGTTATTTTTAGTTTATTTGGTGTATAGTGGAGAGCGGCTGTTGAGTTGCTTGTTGCTCTAGATCTAAGGAGTAGCCACAGGAGGAGAATTCGATTTGGGTGAAACAGGGTGAGAATACCCATATTTTACGACCGAAACTAAGTCAACAACCACTTCAAGATTGACAAGAGAACTGTTTTGCCGCACTATTAAAAAATTTGCCCCTCCATGAAATGACATGATACCTAGATTATGAGTGATAAAAGGTGCAATCTTCCGATGGCGCAAACAAACAAGATGTAGGTGTAAATTTATGGGATTGTTTTGTCGTCTTATTGATTTGTGGGATATTGAGATGTACATTTATAGGATAGTTTTGTTGCTTTATTGGTTACTGGATATATCAAGGAGTTGCGGTTGCCCTAATTTATAAGCGACAAAAAAGATTGAAGCAATCTTTTAATGGCATGGACAAGCGAGATGACATGTAGAGTGGATGAAATTGCTCGTATGCTAACACTGGGTGCTCCTTTTTTAGCATAACGGTTTCGCTTACCCATTTAGGCACTAGTCCTTTCCCTTTTTATGTCAGTGATTTAGTTAACTACCCACACCATACGAACACTGCCCATGTACTTGTGAATCCACGTGCTATTTGACTTAAGCATTATTTTCAGCTAGGCCTTGAGCGTACGGGACTAAGTGCACTGTCTTTTTTATTAATTATTAATTTGTTTTGGAGTTATTTTGAATATCTTCTGAAATTTGAGTACAAATTTTATACCTTTCATGTGAAAGTTTTGTGCAGAAACTCTCTCTTTACACACACGCAAATTTCATAAAACCCTAAATTTTAGGATACACGTGACATAAAACCCCATATATTGTGATTTGTTTCAAATTATCGCAGGTTTTAGGCCAAAATGTTTCAAGAAACCCTTATTTTTACGTCAATACTCATATTCCAGTATTACATATATGATATTTTAAGTATATATTTACATTGGTAGGATAATAAATTTACACACGCTTCTCTATTCAAGTTGGAAAGCTCAAGTATTTTATTTTTTGAATGTTATTACAGGTAGCTATAGCTAGTCAGCTTGAGTACCATTTTGAAATTGTTGCTCGTATATCTATAAGTGGATATATAGGACGAAGCTGCTCCTTAAATCTTAATAACTGTTAGAGCCAACCGGTCCGTGTTGCTCCGCGAGCACCAGTATGTTATGAATTCTGGACAATGAGTAACATGTCTTTATGTATTGGATGCTATGAAATACCAAATTTAATTACCAGCATTTTTTATGTATGTTTGTGTGAACCTAGGTATATATTGGTTTAAAACCTTCTGCAAACTGAGGCGATTGACAGCCAAGAATGAATAACCTAGACCTGTGATTGGTTAATTTTTAGGCCGTTGGTTTGATTTCTTGGGTTAGTTTTAGTTTATTTGATGCGTAAACCGAAGCATCTGTACATTTAACTAGTAGCTAAGGTTGTGTTTTAAAAAATCATATTGATCTATTTTTGAAAAAAAATAGCTAATACTTAATTAATTACGCACTAATAGACTGCTCCGTTTTCCATGCGCACTGTTCATGTTGCAAACATATGATTCCAAAGACAACCTTAAGTGGAGAAGCTAAGTAAGCGAATGCTGCAACCCTTCCAGCTTGACGAGGTATATAACAATTTTGCCACGATATTGAGAATTTTGCCCCTCCAAGAAATTATATGGGACCTAATTTATGAGCGACAAAAAGATCTTTCAATAACAAACAATAAGAAGTATAATTTATAGGATATTTTTTTATGCTTTAATGTTTATTAGAAATATCGAGTAGTTGCATGAGTGACAAAAATTAAATGATGCAATCTTTCGATGGAACGGACATACGATATGACTTATATATACGATTGAGTTGACACAATTGAAAGGGTTGAGATCAGCGACATAATTGAAGTGATGCCAATTGTACTTTTAAATATTTAATCGTAATAAGATTAAAAAAAAACCCCAACCATCTTAAATAAGTTAACCTAATACAAGATATGAAATATATGAATCAGAACAAAAATACCTATAATAAGATTTACCACATTCCGCACTGGAGTAGGTATTTCATATGAAAATGCCTATAATATGATTTACCACATTCCGCACTGGAGTAAGAGTAGTAGGTTGAGGAATCAAATAGTAGATAATAACCGTGGTGATTACTTTTTTTTTTTCTCATAGGGACCCCCGTGCAACACAGCAGGTAGGAGAGTATACCAGAATATATCGTGCGGATCATTAGACAAGCCCAACCTCGTCATATCACCGCACTACGTACTACGCAGCCTTCAATACCACCCATCAGTAAAAAGCAAATTTCAGACCAAACAATAATCACACAGGATATATGTCCTAAAAATTCACCAGTCCATGACTTCATATATAAACCATTGTATTACCCAGGAAAACAGTGAGCATTCAGTAACATCAACATCCAGTCCAAAGTCTAAACCATCTTTAGTGATGGTAAGATTGATGCCCAGCACCAGCACCATAGCCATGGCCGGCTCCAAATGTCGCTCCAGGTCCACCGTACAGCACCCCAGCACGGCGCGTGCCCATGGAGCTTCCCGGTGCGAAGTGCGGCCGAGCACCTGGTGCCCGTCCGACAAAACCGGCACGATCGGTGTAGGGGAAAGAGTGGGAGGCCGGGTTCCGAAAAGATGACCCGTAGTTCGAGTTCGAGCCCCTTGAGTACTTGGAGGGAGGGAAGGACTGAGGCCCGGATGCTCCCCGAGCTCGCTTGTTGTTCTGGAATCTGTTCATGCCACTCGGCTTCCTCCTGTCAGCCTTCTCTTTCTCCATCCTTGCGACCTTCTTCCTTATGCCATCGAGGTTAAACGCTGATGTTAGCTGGCATGTCTCGACACACCTGATGATGGACTTGTAGGCGTTGCACTCCGAGTTGTTTGCCTCTTCCTGAGAAAGAAAACATGAGCCCTTCTTTAGTATGAGAGTATACTAATGTAGGACAGAACAAATAACAAAAGATTTGGTGCAAGAGACAAAATACGGTAGAAGTCCATGAAAAGAAATGCCAAGTAAATCCAACACTAGAGATCAGGCTGGACTAGAGATATATAGGCCAACAGCTCTCCAAAATTCTCAACAGTCTTATACTGGGCTGTTATTTGTTAAGAACTCAGGTAAAATACATTTCGAATAAACTGTTAAGAACTGAAGGTAGACCGGGCAGGGTTTCGCAGAAAGTGGTATGCAGGTACTGCTAGCATGCTAAACCTGCTAATATTAAGTCACAAACTGACAGAATCATAGGTGGTTTGACAACGATAGTAGTAATATTAAATCACATATAGACCATAAAAAAGGAACTCCTCGTGCAGGTGGAGGCTTCAAGTAGAGAAAAAAAGGACCTGCCTAAATGAGTCATGCAAAAAGATATGCTAAACAGTAATACATAAGGCCTCTGACTAAATAGAATCATGTGCTAACATAGTAACGAAAAATACCTCTGCCTAAACAGAATCATGCACAAAACAGTAATAAGAAGATATATTGGGATGGAAATGGAATGGAGAGTCTTACCACAACAGAATTTGAATGTCTTCCACCTCTCAGTGCAACCTGAGTCTTGTTAGTTATTCTCTTTATATAAGACTTAAGAAGCGGTACAGGTGGAAATCGCTCAAGCAAACCAGCCTCATGGGCGATATGAATAGCTTCTATCTCATTTCCTGACTTTATGAATTCCTCAATAACATCTGAAACACAAAACCATATTAGTTTTGTCATGTTTTATTTTCTCCAGGTTAAAATAATGCTAACCGTGATAGATGAATTGAAATGACTAAAATTAGTAATTAAATTGTGCGAAGTTCAAAATCAACTCAACAAAAGATTGATATAATTCAAAGTAATTGCAGAAATCACTTTATCACTGGAAAGTAGATATTGGTCAGTAAACAAAGCATCAATAAAAAATGCATTCAAATGCAGCCCATCGATAAAAATAGCAGAAATCAGTTGTGATGGCTTTTAGTTCAAGATAAGATCACGGTATCAACAGCGATAGCAGATATCGCTTGTGAAACTTCATCATTCAAATTGTAGCTCTACATCAAACAAAGCCATGATGAGTTGATCTCTTCAGTAACCTAAATTTCAAGTCCATACTCTTTTAGCAGAGACTATGGAACCCTATACTTTTGGGGAGTTTCCTCTGCTGGAGAAGGATAGTAGTGAATGAAGATGAATTTTAGATGAAAAAGTAGCCTGTTTTAATGAATCAGTTGCTAGCACACAAAAAGATATTTCATAACTAATAGATTGAGCAGCGGTTCGTATACTGCCTGAAAGGGAATATTTATTATTTGCGTTATATCCTGCCATAAGAAGACCAATAGAAACAATACTTGAAATGGCAATTCATTACAGAGCACCAATGCTAAGACCTTTCGACTCCTAACTAAAGAGGTAGCCACTGAAGTATCACAAGAACAAATATCTAAATAGAAAGAAATTGATGCTTAAGTTGCCGATTTGAAGTAACAGCCCAAATATTTCTCAATCTAGGTATTGACTCAAGATTATTATAATCCTCATATGCAGTAGTACTTTTAATTCTTATTGATATAGTTCATAACCTGCCCTATGATCTCGATTCAACAAACCTAGGATATGTTCTTAAATCAGTTCAATGAAAGCGAAAGCAACACACCATTACCTCTGAGGCTATCCTCGAAACCAAGGACGCAAGCGATTCTGGCAAGTTCCCTCCTCCGTCCATTATCAACTAATAGCCGCCTCAAGAAATCTACATCATACCTATCTTTTAGTCCAAATGCAGCAACCATCTGCAGGAATATCTGCACCTCTGCCTGTCCACCCTTCTCTCCCTCCTTCACCTCTCTTCCCGACGCCTTCTTATCTTCCTCGACTTTCCTCTTCTCTACTTCCCCTGTCTTCGCCGCATTGGCCACCTTGGCTTCCGCCTCTCCTCCTTCCTTCTCTACTTCCTCTGGGTCCTCTTCTTCCTTCTCTACCTCCTCTGCATCTGCCTCTTCCTCCGACGCGGGCACCATTTCCTCTGGGTCCTCCTCCTCTTCCTCCTCTTCTTCCTCATCTACATGCTCTTCTTTCTTCTCTGTCGCTGTTGCGTTCTCCACCAAAGGCGCTTCTGTCATCTCCACCTCATTGTTATCCGGTGCATACAATTCCATCTTGATCCCAAATTTCTCTGACCAATTCTTGGCAACTCCGGCCGCCCTCTCAACCAGCGTATCTCCTATCTCCGGCGGCTTCCGGCCATCGGAATCAAACAACGAACGCAGCAGTATGCCGAGCACCCAGAACTGGTCCTCACCTGCACCATCCTCCGCGGCCAAGAAGTCGGCGAGGGCGTCGAGCACGAGGCGGGGCGGGTCGACCGACGCGGCGACGGCGGGGCCGACCTCCTTCCGGACGGCGGCGAGCTCCCGCCGCCGCGCCGCCATGAAGCGCCACAGCGCGGGGGCGTCCATGCGGCCGCACATCCACCGGAGCGCGCCGCGGACGTCGGCGGGCGGGGGCTCCGCGGACCCGGCCTCCGCGACGGCCGCGGACAGCGCCGCCTCGGCCTCGGCGAGGCGCGCCGGGACGGCGGCCTCGCGGGCCTCGAGCGCCGCGAGGGACTCGGAGGTGGAGGCGCCCGCGGCGGCTAGGGCGTCGTCGAGCGACGCGGAGCGGGCGGCGAGGTCCTCGTCGAGCGAGGCGAAGTGGGCGAGCGCGCGCGACCAGACGTCGTGGCAGGAGGCGAGGAGCTGCTGGTGGGAGTCGAGGTGGGCGAGGAGGTGCCGGACCTCGCCGGCGGCGGCGGCGGAATCGCCGGTGGCGGCCATGGCGGTGAGAGCAAGCAGGTTGGGTTTGGATTGGAATCGGGGCGGCTCAGATGTGGGTGGAGATGGAGGTGGGCTTTCTATTGGGTTTTAATTGGGCCATAATGGGCTTGTGCAATATTTAATGGGCTCTCTGTTGGATTTTTATTTGGGCCTTGGTGGTGAGACGGACCAAAGCAGGTTTGGGTTTGGACTGAATCGGGGCGGCTCAGATGTGGGTGGAGACGGAGGTCTTGGAATAAGTTCACTTTGGGTCCCTCTATTTGTCGTCCCTGGACCACAAAACCGGGTATGACCCGTCCCCCAACTTACGAAAACCAGGCAAACGAGGTCCCTAGCCGGTTTTGATAGTGGTTTTGGCTGACGTGGTGCCTACGTGGCTTGTTTGACTGGTCTCCATCCCATGTGGCACTGACGTGGAGCTTATGTGACAAATATATCTAGGAAAAATAATAAAAAGCGTGGCCTCATATGTTCGCTGCACACAAAAAAAAATTAAAATGGTGGGGCCCACACGGGCCCCATGTCAGCCTCACTCCTCTCTCCTTTCCTTTCCCCTCTCTCTCCTGCCTGGACAGCGGACGGCGCGGGTGGGCGGCGCAGCAGGCGAGCTCCGGCAGCGGCGGCGGGCATGGTCGGCGCCGCCACCCGACAGGAGCACCGCGTACAGCGCGGCGTAGGCGAGCAGCCACGCGGAGTTGGAGAAGTTGAGGCACGCTGCACGGCCGCGGAGAGCGGGCATGGCGGCGTCGTGCGCGCGCGTGACGGTGTCGGCGCCGTCGAACTGCCGAGCCAGAGCCTGCAGCCGCGGCGCCCCAGCACGCGGACCTCGCACACCCACCGCCCCGCGCACATCTATCGCGCTCGCCGGCGACCGCTCGAGCAGGCCAGAGGGGCGGCGAAGCGGGGGTGAGCGGACATCGTCGCGGCCGTCGACCTTGCCGGGTGGTAGAGGAGCGGCCGTCGACCTTTCACATTTTTTTGGTAAGTCAGACAACGAAGAACTAGAAATGAACAAAAGGGATTTCATAGCTATGCTGAACCTTGACCCACTTAGGAAATTCATAATCAACTAAAATTTTCCTTTTCTTTTCCACTTCAATGTTGCAAATCATCAATAAGAATCAAAATCATAGACAGTATATTCCTCCCTTTATTACTAGTTACGAGTAGTAGTACAATCGCTCAGCGGCGACATGAGGGATAACCAAAGCGGTTGGCTTCAACAGCGCCGGACGAAATCGGTCACGACGGCGAGCTCCTTGACGGCATTGTCGCAGACTCGCAGTTGGGCTTGGGCAAGAAGAAGACATGGCCCTCGCCCTCGGTCTCGTGGAACTCCAGCGCGCCGTCCCACTCGCACTTCTTGATCCCCTCCGCGTACGAGCGTGCCCTCTCCACGAACCAGTAGTGCTCCGCCGTGGTGACCAGGACGCGGCTGGCCCTGAGCTGCCTCCACTCCTCCGGCACGCCAACGGGTTGACGCACGGGCGGTCGAGGCCGAGCTTGCCGGCGCTGGCGAACTCCCACGTGCCGTGGAACGAGCCGCGGTAGCCGGCGTCGGTGGACTCGCCGCCCAGGGGTCCTTCCCCTAGAAGTAGAGGTCCACATGGGCCCACCATTTATTATTATGTGTGTGCAACTGACACGTGGGTCCCATGGGTTATATTATTTTTTGCGGTTCTAATTGCTACATAAGCGCCACGTCAATGACATGTTGGACAAAGACCTAGTCAAAATGAGCCACGTAGGTGCCACCTCAGCCAAAACCGCTATCAAAACCGCCGAGGGACCTCGTTTGCCTGGTTTTCATAAGTTGGGGGACCTGTTGTACCCGATTTTGCGAGCAAGGGATGAAAATCGGACTGGGCAACAAATAGAGGGACCCAATGTGAACTTATTTCGGAGGTCTTTTACTCTCTCAACTATGATCCGAGTATGATTCATGGCCTCCAACCACAAAACTGGGTATATTGACTCCTCCAACTATCAAAACCAATGCAAACTATATCCTTGGGTGGTTTTGAAAGCGGTTTTAGCTGACGTGGCATCCACGTGGCAGTGTTGACCCAGTCTTCGTCCCGCGTGTCGTCGACGTGTCGCTTATCTACATGTAATAAAAAAAACTTGTGGGACCGACATGTCATTCACACAAAAATAAAATAGTGGGACCCACGGACATGTGGGCCCACATGTCATCCTCACATCTCCCCCCTCTCTCTCTTTCATCTTTTCCACTCCTCTCACCTTCCAATAGTAGAAGCGGGGCGGCGACGACGGCGACGACGCACGGGGGAGGAGCTCGCCGGCCGTCCACACTCGGGGGAGGAGCCAGCTCGCCGGCGTCCGCGCACGGGGGTGGAGCTCGCCGGCCGTTCGCCTTCCGGGGGAGGAGCTAGCCGTGCTTTAATTTGGGCATACGTACATATCGATCCATTGATGCAAATGCATGCTTGCATATGCTTTCACTGTTCTGGATATGGTTTCAGATAAGCTAAGTAGCTCGTCCGGCCGTCCACGCGCCGCGCGCCGGGGAGGAGCTTGTGCTTCGTGCTTCGGCCGGCTGATGGAAGGTGAGAGAGGAAAAAATGAGGGAGGGGGGGATTGAAAATGTGGGGCCCACATGTGGGTGGTTTTTTTTAATGTGCGAATGACATGTCGGTCCCACAATTTTTTTTTACTCTGATGCCATATAAGCGACACGTCGACGATACGAGGGATGAAGACCGGGTCAACATCGCCACGTGGGCGCCATGTCAGCCAAAACCGCTTCTAAAACCACCTAGGGATATAGTTTGCACGGTTTTGATAGATGGATGAGTCGATATACCCGGTTTTGTGGTTGGAGGTCATGAATCATACTCGGGTCATAGTTGAGGGGGTCAAAGTATACTTTTTCCTTCCTATTTGGATTGTCCGAATTCTTCATGTTGGGCTGGTGGGCACAAAACGAACTCTACATGGGCTGCACAAGCGCTCTCATACCACTTAAGGCCTTGTTCGGTTCCTTGGGATTTAATCCCCAAGTGGAATATATCTAGGGAGGGATTGAGTGAATCCCTCCCATATGTCACTCGACTCAATCCCTATGGGGGTTGGAATCCCTTGCTCTCTCCTATTCCCTCTTTTAAACCCCATGTTCGTTTTAGCCAGGGATTTTAGCTATCAAAATATGATAAATCTCATGGCTGCTCCTCCGAGCAGACCTGCTTTTGTTCTATCAGCCGACTGTAATCAGACCAGAATTACGTCAAAGTTTTCATTTGCAATGGCTGTAACGAGCAGCTAATATGAGCAGCGATGCTTCAAAGCTTGTCAGGACAGTATTGCAGATTAGAAGCATAGGAAAAACAGTGATGGGTACAAAGAAAAAAAAATGATGTCGACAGTATCAAATATCACACATTTCACTGTGTGGGAGCACTCAGTTTAAACACATTTTTTGTAACTCAGATACATCACAAACTAAACAGGTTTATGAGTGGAATGAGCTGAGTAGCAGGAGACACTATAATGATGCCCTGACTTTCGTCATGCTGTCTGAAGCAATAATTCTTCAGGAACTTCAGAACATTGCTACCATCAAATAAATTATCTGGAATTTCCCTACCAGTCGATTTCAAGGAACCTACAAAGCATAATGAGTAAACATTAGCTTTCCTATCTCACAAACAGATAAAAGGAAACAAAACTTGAGATGATTGAATTTTCAGAAGATGCAGAAATCATGTATAACAAATATATATGGCCAATGCAGAAATCATGTTTATCTTGACTTGTCTGCATTTTCAGAAGATGCAGAGACATATATACAACTTATATAGATATACAATAAAATAATAATTGTCAATGCACGGCTACATGCTTTTTTTGACTTTGTATTGCAGTACAGAGAAATGGAGACTGCTATGTTATCTAGCAGCTACAGGCAAAAGGTCAAAAAGGGAAAGCAACATGTATACTGTACTAATTAGTAATTTGCTATAGCTAAGTATGGTCAACATTTATGAAGAACACACTTCAGTAATTAAATTCAAATGAAAAGTAAACAGTGGTAACTATGGCTGAGGAACAATCTTTGCGGATGGCATGTAAAAACTAGGATTTGCATCAGTGTAGGATACATATAAGTGATTTTAGGGTATCTAGAGAAGAAAAAGAACTTGGTGACAACTCAAAGTTATGCACAAGACACGAACTAGGATCATCGTCAACTTTTGGCATTCTTAAACATGTTGGACATGACATGAAATAGAATCTGTTTCAATAACTAGAATATGCTTCAACAATTTTGGCCGTTCCTGTATCAAAGTGCAATAGAAGATACCAAGAAGACCTAGTTTACTCAAATACAGAAAACTGAATTGCTGGCTCCCTAAAATTTGCCTTGTTGATTTTTTTTTGGGAATTTCAGTTATGTTCATATTGGCCATGAGTTGCAGCTAAACTTATCATTGGCACAAAAGACTTGAACATGAGTTCTCAAAAAATCTATAACCATAAAACATACATATCTATCATACAGTACCAATCTTGGTAATCAGGTAGAACTAGTTCTTGGTGAATCAAAGACAAGGAAAAAAGGAAAATCTCTGCACTGCAAGTCTGCAACTATATCTACATGACTCTGAATTTCTTCAGATTTTGCAATCTTGAGAAGAATCAAGTTCGAATCCTGCAACTTTGGAAAGTAAAAGAAAGAAAAAACTCTTCTGTACTGCACCTGCAACTAGATGACTCTGAATTCCTTCAGATTTCGCAAACCTGCAACTGCAACTACATGACTCAGATTCCGACATGGAGGGTGCCGACACTTTGAAGGCTACGGGCCGAGAACCAAGAACCCTCTCCTCCTCCTTCTCCTCCTCTCCTCTCCTCTCTGGCGTCCAAGAACCCTCCCGTGTCCCGGCAATGCCACCGCCGGAGCCGAACAAGGACAAAGCGCTGCCGAAGCCGAAGCCACCCAAGCCCAAGCCCCAAGCCAGAGCCGGAGCTGAACACGCGGTCGGCATTGGTGCTGGAGCACGACCAGACGGCCGGCCCCTACGGCATGGTGCGTGCGACGACGGGAAAGCCGGAAAGCGAGAAGAGAAGGAAACCCTACCCTAACTTTGAAAGAGGAGGGGGGAGGGGGAAGGGAAGCGTGCTCACTGGAGAGAAGGTGGCGGCCGGAGAAGAGAGCTGTGCCGTCGCCGTCGCCTCTGGGTCGCGCTGCGCTCCGCCCCCACCGTCGCGTCCGTGTCTTCGTAGCGCCGCCGCTCCTCTCGAGGAATTTTTCCGCTCCTCTTGAGTAGGTGATTTTTTCCTGGGCCTACAGAACAGGGAAATCCCGTGGTGGGCTGGGCTAAAATCCATGCTAGGGATTAACCGAAGGAATAAGTCCACTTTGACTCCCTTAAAAAGTAACCTGAATCTAATCCGTAACCCTCAACCGCAAAACCGGATAGAACGACTCCCCAAATTATTGAAACCGGTGCAATTTGACTCCCTTAACGATTTTGGACGGTGGTTTCGCTATGTGGTGCTTACGTGACGGTGTTGATCTAGTCTGGTCTTGATGTGGCGTTTAGGTGGCATTTAATTAAAAACATATTTGTGGGACCCATTTGTCATTAAAAAAAGTGGGGCCCACTGACATGTCATCCTCTCTCTTTCTTCTTCCTCCCTCCCTTTCTCCCTTCTCTCTTTCTCTCCCCTTCCACCGTCCGTGGGAGCACGGCTGGAGCGGCGGTGGGGCGGGGGCCGAAGTGCTGGCGGCCGGCGGGAGCTGAAGCGGCGGTGGGTTGGAGCTAACGCGGGTGGAGGCGGAGCAGAAGGAGGCGGCGACAGGAGGGGCTTGAGTGGCGGCGGCGGTGGAAACCGCCCCACGCCACAAACCTCCAACGAGGCGGCTGCGGCTGCGGCTGCCTCTGACTAGCGCACTGGATTATTCCTAGCCTCCGTCAGCTCCAGCCGACTTCCGCCGCCCGCCGCTCCAGCTAGCTCCCGTGTCAGCTCCCGCCGGCCGTCACCACTCCGGCTCCCGACGACGGGGAGGAGCCTCGACAACAGGAACAGGTCAGCGACGCCGAACCTAGTCGCCTTCTTCTGCGCCTCACCCAGCGTCTCTAGGAACTCCTCACGCCACCGGAAGCCGCACTCCCCCATGATGGCGCGCAGCATCAAGTCGGTTAGCGTCCCGGTGATCTACCTGCTCACATTCAGTGCCGGCAGCGGCGGTGATGGCTCCAAGGAGCGCACCCGCCAAAGAGTATCCCCACCGTGGTGCCGATGGAGTCCCTCACTGTACGCCCAGCCATAGAGGTCAAAGCCCCCGGGCCAGGCGCCAGGAGGAGGCCGAGCTCCATCCTCGGCAGGGGCGGGCCTATGTAGGCCTAACAGGTGTCACCGGACGCCGGGTAATTTTTTGTGTCAAGTTATAGTATATAGGTATATACAGCATGGGACACCCCAAAAAAATTGGATTGGACCCCGGCCTGTCCAGATAACTTACTAAAGCCCAACTAAAGAAACAATCCATCAAAGCTCACGTTAGCCCAACTAGAGCCCAACTATTCGTGGGAAGGTGAAACGACGCCGTGTATCTCGAGACTGAATTAACTGCGTCTCCGGCTCTCCGCTCCTTTTCCTCATCAGTCGTCAGTACTCTTCGAGACTCGAGACACTGAATCGCTGCTCTTGCTCGATCCTTCTTTTCGCTCAATTGCTGCTCTACTCAGATCAAGATCAAGATCAAGCACCGCGCCCGCGCGGCCGATGACACGCTGCGTGTAGGCCACGGCGAGCGGCAACAGCACGCATTCGCGTACGCTCGACTTCCAGTCTTCTACCAGTTGCAACTTGCAAGGTTTGTTTTCTACCATTAGTCCAGAATTCAGATTATTGGATTAGGACATTAGTTCATTCAATATTCTTTAGTGCTGTCAGAGTAGGAGCATCAAAACATTTTAATTTATTCAATCATTTTTTAGTTGTCCACATTCTGTATCGCTGCTTACTGATTGGTGCTTGCACTAGAATAACTGGTTGGCAGTGAGCTAAGTGGTTAGCTAACTGATTGACAGGGAAATTTATGGAAAAGTATTACAAGAGAAAATCTCCATCACATGGAGAAGATGTTGCCCCATCGCAGCCATCACACAGACATAATGCTGCTACATTTAATAGAAGAGATGTTCCTGAAGATATCAATTGGGAAGTGGAGATTCAATTTGATCCTGGCAAAAGGAAAAGAATTGAGGATTATCATCCCAATCAAAAGGAGATGGTAAGAAGAAAATACTTGGACAATGGGCCTTGTCAACCTCGTCCGGATGATCTCCCTGTTACAAATATTGGTGGTAGAGATAGAAAATTTAATCCTGAGTGGTATGATGAGTTTGGCAGTTGGCTTGAGTATAGTGAGTCCAAAGATAAAGTTTATTGCTTTTATTGCTTTTTGTTCAGAGACCCTAATAAGAAATCAGCAGGGTATGATGCATTTGTTACAAGTGGGTGGTCTAGTTGGAACAAAAAACACAGATTGAAGGAACATGTTGGTGATATTGATAGTGTTCATAACCAAGCAATGAGGGATTGTGATGCTTTACTGAAAAAAGAGCAGCACATTGATGTTTCTTTGAACAACCAAAGTAATGCTGAGAAAATTGCTTATTATACTCGGTTAAATGGCTCAATTGATGTTACTAGAATCTTACTGAAGCTAGGTATGCCTTTTCGGGGCCATGATGAGAGTGAGGAGTCTCTCAATAAAGGAAATTTCAAGGAATTTCATGCTTATACCGCAGAGCAAAATCCAGCTTTACACAAGGTTGCAGGTAAAAATGCTCCTGGTAACAGTCAGTATACATCTTCAAAGATTCAAAATGACATCATACGTTGCTTTGCAAAAGAGGTACTGCGTTATATTCTTGAAGAAGTTGGGAATGATGTTTTCTGCTTGCTGGTTGATGAGTCAAGGGATGTGTCTTACAAGGAACAAATGGCAGTGGTCTTGCGTTATGTTGGTAAATGTGGCAGTGTTAAAGAGAGACTAGTTGGCCTTGTTCATGTTAAAGAGACGACATCTATGTACCTTAAGTCTGCCATTGATGATTTATTTGCGGAGCATAAGCTAAGTTTGAAACAAGTGAGAGGACAAGGATACGATGGTGCTAGCAACATGAGAGGTGAGTTCAATGGTTTGCAATCACTAATTATGAGAGAAAATAGCTCGGCATATTATGTTCACTGCTTTGCACACCAGCTCAGCTAGTAGTTGTGGCCATTGTAAAGAAACATAAAGGAATCGAAAACTTTTTTGATATGATTTCTCTTTTATTAAATGTGGTTGGTGGATCTTCCAAGAGAAGGGATATGATTCGAGATATAAATGCAGAACATGTGCATGATGCTTTAGAATGTGGGTTACTTATAACTGATTCAGGATTGAATCAGGAAATATCCCTTCAAAGGCCTAGAGATACTCGTTGGAGCTCTCACTATAAGACACTGAAGAGTTTGGTTCAATTGTTCCCTACAATTGTTAAAGTTCTAGAGTATGTGGAAGAGAATGACAGGGATGACAAAAATAGTAGGCAAGCAGTTGGCCTCCTTGTTTATTTTCAGTCATTTCAGTTTGTGTTTTATTTGCAGCTTATGTTGAATATCTTGGCAATCACAAACACCTTGTCCGTAACTTTACAAAGAAAGGATCAAGACATTGTCAATGCTGTTAATTGTGTAAAATCAACTAGAAATCGCTTGGATGAGTTTAGGAGGAGTGGTTGGGAATCTATTTTAGCTGAGGTGCATAACTTTTGTGAGAAGTATGACATTTCAGAATTGGAGATGGAGGATGCATACATAAATCCAAAGAGGCCACGCCAAAAAACTGGGATTACAAACAAGCATCATTTTGTAGTTGATTGTTTTAACGAAATTGTTGATTGGTTGCTTCAAGAATTGGACAATCGCTTTAATGAGAAAACATCTCAGTTACTCATATGTGCAGCTGCCTTAAGTCCTAGGCAATCATTTCATGATTTCAATTTAGAGCATTTGATGAGTTTAGCAAAACTTTATCCAAAGGATTTTGATGATGGGGAACTAATGGATCTTAGACATCATCTTTCTCTTTATATCGCTGATGTGCGTGGAGATGATAGATTCGCTAACATTGAAACTATATGTTAGCTTTCCCAAAAAATGGTGGAAACAAGAAAACATATTTGCTATCCATTGGTTTACCGGCTTTTAAAGCTAGCATTGGTTTTGCCTGTTGCCACTGCTACAGTTGAAAGATGTTTTTCAGCCATGAAAATTGTGAAGACGTATTTGCGCAATCGCATTAGTGATGAACACTTGAGTGATTGTGTTATTTGCTATGTTGAGAAACAAGAATTGATGAAAGTTACCAACAGTGCAGTAATTCACCGATTTGAGACCTTAAAGGCACGTTTACATGATGTTTTTACTAAGTGATCTCTTCTCTTTTCTAGGCAAAACAATATGTGGTTTTGGAGGTTTTTATCCTTTTTTGCTCGTTTTGTGATGGTGGATCAATATTTCAGTAAGCACTTCATTCCTATGACTTTATAACTCTGTGTGGCACTTAATTATATTACTCTATGTGTCATATTGGTTATTAATATTGTGTGTTGTCTAGAGCTATGATATGCATAGGACCCCGGATCATTTTTGTTCTGGGTTCGCCACTGATCCTCGCCTTTGGCCATGTAGTGATGCCTGCCTTGGGACGAAGGCGAGGCAGATCATCACCTACTCGACATGATTTTTGATGAGCAGGAAGTAATCGAGCTATACAGCTATACACATCCTCTTGCTTGCTGGCCTTCTCCTATGCTGCTACATTGGTGTGTTTGTTGTACTGCTGCTCGACTCTGCCGAGGCTGACTCGTGGAGCATTGTGGGGGTTGGCCGGATTGCCGGGCTGGGTTCGTGGACTGCATCCTTGGAGACCGCCGCCATCACGCATGCGGATACGCCGAGGTCGAGGTCGATGGCGATGGGGACTGCCGCGTCAGCCATCGTCGCCGCCGCCGCTCCGGCTCCCGCTTGCCGTCGCCGCCCTTGCCTGCAGATTACGCTACAAGAGAGAAGGTGAAGAGAAAGGGGGGAGATAAAGAGAGAGAACGGGGAGAGAGGGAGGGGGAAGGAGAGAGAATGACATGTAGGCCCACATGTTAGTGGGGCCCACAATACTTTTTATGTGTGAATCACATGTGGGTCCATAGATTTTTTTTAATTCTAATGCCACGTAAGCGCCATGTGGGACGAAAATTAGGTCAACATTGCCACGTCAACGTCACATCAGCTAAACCACCCTCCAAAACCAAATTGCACTGGTTTCAATAGTTTAGGGAGTCATTCTATCCGGTTTTGCGGTTGAGGGTCACATATTAGATTCGGGTTACTTTTAAGGGAGTCAAAGTGGACTTATTCCTTAACCGAACGCACAATTTCGCATGGGCCGGGATTGTTTCCTCGCCGGGATGATCCACGGGGATTGGGCCCCGATCCCGGCCATTCCCGGCCCAACCGAACAAGGTCTAATGAGTATTGGGCTACAAATGTTCTTATTTGTTCAGATCTTTCACGGTACGGAAGGACGAAGTACTAGCGGATAGTTTTAATCAACCAAGTATACATGGTGACACGCTTTTTAAATGGCTAAATGGTGTGCTTCGTGTGAAAACTTATTATATGAAAGTTGTTCTAAAATATCAGATTAATCCATTTTTCAAGTTTGTAATAATTAAAACTCAATTAACCATACGCTATTAACACCTCATTTTACGTGAAACACTTAATCTTCATCTTCAGTACATTCAAACACCACCATAGTATCAGCAGAATAAAGATATGATCAGTTTACAACAGTAGAAAACCAAATCCTAGATAAAACTCTTCCTCACCCTTTTGTCTACGGATCAGGAGCAAAGGAGGAGGAACCAATGAGGAACCGAGAGCCAACCTGGCGATGATCACCGATTCACCGCTCTCACCAGACCACGTTCGTCTTGATAACGGCCGCAGAGATCTTCGGAAAACCATGGATAGGAGCGCCATCCTTTGCTTCGCGGCTACGGCTAGCTGCCCTAGGTGAAACACGAAAAAACACCATGGATGGGAGCGCCATCCTTTGCTCACTCATATCTATTTATGAGTGAGTTGAGTATTGAATACGAGAACTCGGACTTGAAATCATACACCCATTGCCATTGCACTATACTAATCGAGCTGGATTTTTCATATTTTGGTCCTTTTAAAAAACTTATTTCGCAAATAGACCCCTAAAAAAACTTATCCCAGAAATGGTCCTTTTTGGGGCGCCAGAGAGGCTGGCGCCGTCGTCCAACGGGACGGCGCCAGCCTCTCTGGCGCCGTCCTCCTGCCACCGTGGCACACGCGAACCGACGTGGCAGGAGGAGGGCGCCAACATGGCTGGCGCCGCCCCAAGGAGGAGGGCGCCAGCACAGATGGCGCCCCCCCTCCCCACCCCTCGCCTCCATTTCTGTTTTTATGTATGGAGTTGCACCGGTGTCATTTTTGTTTTATTTTTTCGGATGTTTTTTCACATTTAGGATCACGATACAACCAACCATAAAAAAATTTAAACTCGAACTACCACTTAGCTAAGTCTGAAAATAGCTAGCATACCACTTAGTCTACTTTGCACCTTCACTAAAATTAGACCATAACTCCTTTTGTAAAATTGGACCATAACTTCTTTAGTAAAACAACATGTTGCACATAATGCACTTTATCACTATATGAAATTACTTAATCTAATTCAAAATATAACCACATGAAATTATAGCCATAAGTTACAGTACAGAGAGATGCATTTTTTTTATTTTTATTTCATTTTTTGATATTTTTTTCTCACTTAGGAGAACATAGGAACCAACCATATAAAAAATAAACTCAAACGGACAAAATATGTGACTCGTAGAATTTTCCAAAACTCTACCGAAACGGACAAAATATGTTATTTATTAAAATAGGCGTAACTTTCTCATACGGACTCAGAATCAGGCAAATAATATATCCACGGACATCTACAGAAAAAGTTACATCCGATTTTCCCCAGCTTTGCTGGGTTCGGCGATATTAAAACCTCCAAATTCCGCTTGCAAGATTGTGTTTTCGAGGAGAGAAGTTTTTGGTAGATCTTTGGAAAATTCCACATGCCACATATTTTGTCCGTTTGAGTTTATTTTTTATATGGTCGGTTCTTGTGAGTTCCTAAGTGTGAAAAAAATATCAAAAAAATAAAATAAAAATAAAAAATTTGCACATCTCTCTCCTCTGCACTAGTTCGGAGAGAGAGGAGAGGATAGGAAAAATTCTACAGGTCACATATTATGCCCATTTGAGTTCAATTTTTCTATGGTTGGTTCTTGTGTGTTCCTAAGCGTGAAAAAAATATCGACAAATAAAAGAAAAATAAAAAATTTCGGGGGGGGGGGGGGGGGGGGGGCGCCAGCCACTCTGGCGCGCTCCCCCTAGCCACCTCAGCATCGCCCCGCCACGTCGGCAGGGGGACGGCGCCAGAGAGGCTGACGCCGTCCAGTTGGATGACGGCGCCAGCCACTCTGGCGCCCCAAAAAGGACCATTTCTGGGATAAGTTTTTTCAGGGGTCTATTTGCGAAATAAGTTTTTTAAAAGGACCAAAATGTGAAAAATTCAGCTAATCGAGCACTTTCTATTAGCTTTATTGTGTTAATAAAAAATATCTAACCTTTGATTAAAAGTTGTGTGGTCTTTTGAAGCCTAACCGATCTTGCGTACATTTGGGCTATCTTTTTTTGAACGTGCAAAAGAATTGCACGTCAATATATTAGAAGAAGAGAACAGAGTTTGATCACACAACGCACACAGTCAAAAGGCCGTTGACAGGGGTCAAGGAAAAAAAAAGAAAAAAAACAAATATAAGGAAGATAAGCTACTAAGAAAGAAACAAAAACTCCTATCACAAGGAAGGGTGGGGTAGGGGGTCCCACTACACTCCGGCCTGCGCCGGAGGCAGGGAGCTGGAGAAGAGCGAAGACAGGGCCATGGCGTGATCCGGAGGGAGGGGCTGCACGCATGAGGTCGAGTCATTCGGGGCCGCAATCCTCTTGCTACGCTTCGGCACTACCCCCACGGTGGCAACAACAGGCGCCGGAGGCAGGGGTAGCGGGGGCAGACTTGGAGGCATAGACCTGGAGCATTTGGCAAGGAAGGCGCGCAACGCGGCATTCTCGACGACCGAAAACGGGAGCTGCGCCATTGGCCGACCATCAAGATCTAGGGCGACCATCGGAACGTCGAACAGAACCGTATCCCCCGTGACCAAGGGAATAGTCGGCGGCAAGGACAAGGTTGACGGTGGCCGAGAGTAGCCGACCAGTGGGACCTGGCTCGAGAGAGGAGGTGACCCCGCCACGGCCAGCGCCCCGTGGCGGCTACTCGTCTTGACGGTGCCTTCAGGCAGGGATGGGGTGGGGAGAGCCGAGCAGCTGGTGCTATCCCTACTACCGGCACAATCAAATCGTCGGCGGCCAATGGGGAGGGTGAAACTGCGACCGCCTCCACCGACCTCGATGATGGGAGCAGGGTTTTAAATTTCGAAATCAGCAGTTCTGCCGCAGCTGAGTGATAGAACCGAAATTTCGGAAAAATTTTGTATGATTTTTTTGAATTTTTGACGGATTTTGAATAAATTTGAATAAAAATTGACCAAATTCACAAAAAATTGTAAAAAACCGAAATTTTCGGGCGAGATGTTAGCATTTCAGTGGGGGGCGAAATTTCCGAAGAACAGAAATTTCAAACACTGGATGGGAGAGATCGCGGCGGCATGGGCGATGACACGCATCCTGGCGAGGACAGGGCCGGCAAAGGCGAGGGCGCACATATCGCAGCAGTCGGCGGAGACAGGGGCGCACATACCGCAGCGGCTACCACTGGCCTCGACAAGGAGAGGGCTAGTGGCATCGGCTACGGAGGAGAGCGAGGCGGCGGCGGAAAGACCACGTCAAGCACCACCACCGACCTCGGTGATGGGAGAGATCGTGGCAGCGGCGGTGACGTGCAAGGCGCACAGATAGACCAAGGCGAGGAGAGGCCCGGCCACGCCAGCGGCGGCAGCAACATGCACGGCGCATAGACCGCAGCGGCCACCACCACCGGCCTAGACGAGGCTGGAGGCGTTGGAGAGCACAACGGTAGTGGTGATGCGCGGGGTAGCACAGGAGGTGGCCCACTGTGGAGCTTGGCCGGCGGCGAAGTCTTGGGTGGCAACAAGAGGCCTAACGACGGCCGAGGTGGCAAAGACAACGGCGGTGCGCCGCTGGCGGCGTCACTATCTTGCCGGTGGAGCAGACGGCCGCGGCGATCGATAAGCTGGTCTGTGAGCCAGTAGTGGTGGCCGACGAGCCAGCGGCGGCGGCGAACGAGCCGGTGGTGAAAGGGACAGTGGCGGCCAACGAGCCCACGGTGAGGGAAGGCATCGTGGCACCAACGCGGCTTGTCGGACCGGAGAGAGGAGACGACCTAGAGAGGGGGGCAGCCCACGGGAGAGAGGGGATGGCCACGGGGGCGAGGCCCTCGAACCGAAGCATCCAGAAGGAAGGGGTAGATGGGGAAAATTAATATGTGTTCGTTTGGCTGGGGCACGGGTTGGGTTCTGCACTGTGGGCTGTGTTACCTCATCAGTAACTTGATCCAGTTAAACCACACAACCAGGGGTGCTTGCACTATGGGATGGGTGTCTTTGGGCCAAGTTTTTGGACTAGGGGTACGGGCTCCATGGCTTACACTGTGAGTGCCCTCAACCGCTTCCTGCTGATCATGCACCATCTATCGCTGCGTGGCATCTATCTACCCGCACGACACGACGCATAAAAGCATAGCTCCACGTAACCATAGTAAAAAACCGGACTGGATGGGCGGTTGAACCGGAAAAAATCAGAACCGGCCAACTTGACGGTTCGGTTCAACTAAAAGAGACCGCCCCTGCAATCGATCCGGTAAAAAACCGGCCGGTTTTTGCTTGAACCGGTGAACCGGTGGCGGGTTTTAAGTATCGAACCCGTTTTTATTTTTCCTATTGCAGTATGACGTGATGAATATATTATGTTACCACACCATATTTATTTTTTTTATGTTGTGACCATGTAATAAAAGATATACTGGTTTATTTATGCATATTTTCACCAATTTGTGATGGTTCTATATTAAAAATAATACAAATCAAATATCTCTACTACTTAAAAAATGATGTTTCCTCCATCCGTCAAAACAAAAAAAAGTAGCGAAAAAAAGTCCGACTCCTACCGATTCCCTATTAGAAAGGGAAAAAAAAGTCCGACTCTAGATCCGATTCACCCTTAAAAACGAAAAATAAAATTGATATGCCGGATTGAAGATCTGTTTGCAAAAACGGAACCTACTGGTTGAGAGCATTCCATTTTTATATGATTTTAATTTTTGGATCTGTACTTTTGCATTTGAGTCCCTGTAATTTTTATATTTACATTTGAGTCCCTATAATCTTGTAATAAGATACTTGAGGTCGTTTTTGCTTAAAAATAATAAAAGGGAAAGAACAAAGGCAAAAAGCTGCATAAAAAGAAAAAAGAAAAACCGAACAAAAAAAGAAAATAAAGAAAAAGAAAAAAAACAACAACAACAAAACTCAGTCTCTCCTAAGTGGCGAAAAAACGGTAGATCTGATCCTATAAAAAGCAAAAAAAAAGTGAAAAAAAATGCTAGATTTGATTCATTTAGAAACAGAAAAAAGTCTAATTCCTATAAAGGCGAAAAAAATTCAAAAAAACATCTAAAAAGGTCGACTGGTTCTCTAAGAAGAAAAAAATGGTTTGTATAAAATAAAAATACGCGTGAGGAAAAAATGGAAGGGGCGAAACAACTTCCGATTTCTAACCAATATATATCTCTTCGCTATGTATAATCTAATCTAACTATTTAAAAGGATAAAATGCACGACAAAATAAAAACGATTCAAAGAAACGTGTGAGAAAAATCAGAAAAAAGCGCAAAAAAATCACGCTAAAAAGGTTTTCCATCTTCCATAAAAATAAAAAAACACGCGAGAAAAAATATTTCCATCGTCGGTAAAATTTTTTTAGAAAAACATGCGAGGAAAAACTATCAGAAAAAACGCGTCATTTCTAAAAATTGGTTTGAAAAAATCATGTAAAAAACATCATCTATTAAAAAAACAAATCGGTCCGAAAAAACTGTCAGAAAAAACGCTACATTGATGGACGCTTGAGCCAGATATGATCCATCGATTTTTTATCATCTACTACACGGCTTTTATTTCGTCATATATTCTCCTGTGTTGGAAAAAACAAAAAAAGAATATTCGAAAAAACAAGCAAAAAACGCGCGAGAAAATAATTGTCAGAAAAAACATGCAAAAAACACATGAGAAAAGAAAAGAAAAAAAAGGAGAAAAATATGGTTTTCATCGTCAGTAAAAAAACCAAATGAACATGCTAGGAAAAAAATGTTAGAAAGAAATGCGCCATTTTTGAAAAATGGTTTGAGAAAATCGCGCAAGAGAAAAAAATATTGTTTATAAAAAAACATGTCGCTTATTAAAATACAAATATTGTCATTGACATGATTATGCATGTAAAACGTATATTATCATTAGAATTTTTTTCACCCGTTGCAATGCACAGGCATTTTTGCTAGCAATATTACCTGGCGGTCAGAGCGGGTCGACCCCGGTCCGGTTTTTTTACCATGCACGTAACACCCACCGCACCTCCTTCATGGTCATGGGCTCCACCAACACCGGGTTGGGTTGACGACCCGGCGCCTTTGGCATGCAGCCGCCCTGGTTGGGTTGACGTACAGGAGCACGAACGAGATTTGCGTGGAGGGTGGCTTCAGGCTGCAGATTGACACGAGTGTAACCACCGGATCGGACAGCCAAAGCTTATACTACTCCCTCCGTATTGTAATGAATGATGGCGTTGAATTTTTTACCAACGTTTGACCATTCGTTTTATTTAAAATTTTTGTAAAAATATAAAAATATTTATGTCATTTTAAAGAACATTTGATGATCAATCAAGTCACAATAAAATAAATGATAATTTTATAAATTTTTTAAATAAAACAAATGATCAAGCGTTGGACGAAAAGTCAACGACGTCATACATTAAAATAAATATGGAGCTAGTAATATACAAGTCGACCATTAGCTTCAAAAATTAAAATTAGTTGTACACAATAATTAATATTTAATCTATTTCACATAATTTATTTATCGGAGTCTAATCCAGTGCTACATCTGGCTACTAACCTGTTTTTTTTTTTCTCTCATCTCATTCTTCCTCTACATAAGCACAGATACGATGTGACAACTTGTATAATCCGTTCATTTCATTCTATTGCAGTCGCTCTAATACACATAGCACAGAGGATTTTTTTAGGAAAACTTAGATTATATTAATGCTAGAAATAGAGAACATATTTAATTGCACGGTTGTTCGAAGTGAAGTCACTGGAACCGAGATTTTGGGCACCACGATTTCCTTTTAATTTTTGGACTGGTCTAGGGTTAGGGTATCTTGGAGCACAAATCTACTAAAGAAAAAAGAAAAGAGAGAGAGAGAGCGCGCTGGGGGAGCCATTTTGTTCTGGAGCTAAAATATGCGCTATTAAATTGTTGGTGCTTTAAAACTAGTATTTAACTAGGTGAAACCCCGCGCATTGCTGCAGGAATTTAGTATGATAAAAAAAAAGATAACGTATAATATAGCTAGATAACATCAGATTAAGTAAACTGATGTGGTTTATGATAATTTAAATTCAAATAGTATGTAGAATGGTGATTCAAACGTAAAAAGTAAGCTGGTATGACTTTACGGAAGAAGAAAAGTAGGGAGATAGTTTAGACCGTAGATTAATCATCTAAAGGCTAAAAACAATTGATGTGATATTGATGTGATATGACTTAGTTAGAGGAAAAAATGAGAAAAATAATTTGAACCATACATTAATCATTTAAGCACTAACTAAGGGAGGATAAACTATATAAATATATAGGATATCATAAAATATAATAAAGATATACATTAAAACATTATGTGAATTATGTTGGATGATAATTTAACATGTTTATATTTGAAAAGCTCTTAAATTATAATAACTATAAAGATATAGCATATTTGCATGATGTTTAAATGTGATGATTGTTAGTGGATGATGATGTGACATCTTGTTAATTAGTGAATTAGTGGATGATGATGTGACATCTTGTTAGTGGATGATGATGTGGCATCTTTGCATGTCAAGCTTAAGGAGTTAGTGGGGGATGACTTTATAGTAAGATAGGATTTGCTACCAAAATATACCAACAACACATATAAATTGTGAAAGAAATTAATTGACACTACCAAAGCTTGCTTAGGATTTTGTACTTGTCAAAATTTAGCATTGAAGAAAACCAAATATAGCCTAGCTATAGTGGCCAACTGGCCAGTGGGTGAGATTGAGGAGGTTGAAGATGGTAAACAATATCAGGGTGGTGTTTGGTGCTTTGATTAGTTGATTCACGTGCGCTAGTATATGGGGTGGTGTGTCGTCTTCGGCTAGGATACGGCGGCGTTGACTCCTCCCGGCTTAGAGGCAGCGGATCCGGCGCCGCCCCCGCCGGATCCGGCCGGAGAGCGTAGATGGAGGGGTGGCCGGCGGCTGTGGACGCTGGCGCTCGCGGAGGTGCGGCTGCGGCGGTGGAGGCCGGCTCTCGCGGAGGCGCGGCCACGGCGGTGGAGGCCGGCGCTCGCGGAGGCACGGCCGGCAGCGGGGGAGGCCGTGTTTCGCGGAGGCGCGGCTGCGGTTGTGGACGCCGGCGCTCGCGGAGGCGCCAGGGTCATCAGCTTCAAGTGATTGAGCTGATATACTGCATACTGAGATTCTGCGGACTAAAGATAGTATATTCTTTCATCATACAATTTATCGAGCTTCATTTATTTGGCTAATATTTCTTATGGAACACACGCCGCCGCATCCTCGCTGGAGATCCTCCCCGCGTGGACTGCCGCCGCTGGAGCCGCTGATTCTTCCCCGCCATCGGAGCCACCGCGGCCGGTTCCGACCTCGGCCCCATCTGCCGGCCGGTTCCGACCTCGGCCCCATCCGCCGGCACTGGCGCCGAGGTCCACCGCTGCGGCCGGAGCCGACTTTCCGCCTCTGTGACTTGCACTTTGAAAGCACATATTTCCCCCCAATTCCCAACTTTCCATCACATCACATCACATTCAAAACTTTCCTACACACATAAATTTTCAACTTTTTTTCCAAATTACCAACTTTTCCCAAACTTCTCCCCAATTTCAGGAACTAAACGCAGCCCCATATTCTTGTGAAGAGAACTATAAATGATTGTGCGCCACCCTCTTAGGTAGGTAAAAGGTTATTATGCAACAGACAACAGAAGTATGGTCACGCGCTTTTGATTGGGAATTTTTATTATTTTTTGAACTTTTTAAAATATTAAATTTAAAAATAAACCATCTCGATACTTATTTCTAAACCTGAACCTTCTTTGCCCACTCCGCCTCGCCTCACTTGGCTATACAATAGTCACACCATACACACTTGCGCGTGGCAAAAATGGTTCATATTCGAAATTAAGTTTTGGGAAGGTTTATTTTTAAAACTAAAAATGAAAAGGTTCAAAAAATTAAAAAAATATATCTCTGATTGGTCATATATTACATTTTTATCTGTTGGACTTCATATTTCTAACGAGCACAGAACCTTTCAGTATGATTAGATCAATTCCCTGTTATACTACCTTGGAGTTGTATGCTTGTGTCATGCTCAAACAGCTCGACTATTCAGCCCATCCAATTTTCAAATGATCATAACGACTTATTGTCGCAGGGTAGAGACATACAAAGAACAAAAAATAATTTTGTTTTTAAAATAGCTCAAAAGAATATTTAGTGAAATTTTATCGGGGTGAATATGTTGGGATCATGAGTTCCCAATCACAAATTCTCTGGCCGCACCAAGTGTGCCCCTTTTCGATCAATCACTGGTTCTGTGTGTTTTACGTGACATTGCAGGAAAATGCAATGATATTTTAGTGCTTTAAATGTTGAAAACGTACATTACACATGCACGATTACTAGGAGAAGAAAAAGAAAAGGAAAGGCCGGTAGCGGCCAGCTAAGACCAAGAGGAGGAGTGGAGGCCGCCGAGGAAGAGGGTGGCCTCGGAGCGGACGGGCATCCGGCGGCTGCGAGCTTGCGGCCGGCATATCCAGCGAGGGAGGCGATTGCAACGAATCGGGAGGCGCCTGATATGGTGGGGCTTCCTGTTCCTTCGTCACCGCAGATGGTCGGCCGAGCTCGGGACGACTCGACCGCCATGCCGAGAGACATGGTCGACAGCCATGCATGCCGAGAGATGCATGCAGCTCATGCAAGCAAGCAGATCGCCCACGCTCAGGCAGGGCCTCTTATCTCTGGCTCGGTTGAGCTGAGCAAGCGGCTACCAATTCAAACAGAAACCAAACCAAAACAATCCAAAAAGACAGGCATACAAACATGTAGTAATGATAATAGTAGTACTCCTGCAGCACAAGTTACTAGTACTACTAAATTAAGAGCGAATGCAGTGATGTTCATACGGTACAACAACTATGGTTGTTTTTCTTTGTATTCCAGCATGCCGCCATCCCACCATGCTGCAACACATATAACACCGGTCCAAAGAAACAAAGAAGATACATGCCTCCATGAGGCGAGCAAGATACGACTCATTCACAGCACCTCCAGATTGCTGCTTCCTACATATCAACATAACAATGCAATGATGGTCTGAAGAATATAATGATAAGTCAATTTTGATCAATTTGTCTTACTTACATCTCCGAATCTAGTTTCCTGTCACGAAATCTCTCCAACCTAGTTTCCTGACGATTTATCTGCGTTTTTGTTCGAAAGCCTGCAAAAAAGAAATAACAATCCACTTTCTAAATTCACGTGCAAAAGAATTTGTATTTGAAATCAATTAAGACATGCTAAAGACTACACGAGTTACACGTCAACTAGATACTGCCGGCCTTGGGGGTTATGTTGAGCAAGGCGCGCTATCGCTTTTAATACATGGGGTAGATATTCCTCCAGGCAATTTGAAAATGCAGCCTCAACTTCATGTAACATGAACTATATAGGACAGGAAAATATTAACTTCATATATTATGGTTAAAATTTTGAACAGTAGAAATGGAGTAGTACTGAACTCACTCTGTTTTGTGCATGTTTCAAGAAGTTGTTTGCAAAGTGAAGGCATCCTTTTGGATCATTAGTATACAAAGGATTTAGATTATGCCACACTCCATTTACCAAATATGCTCTTCCATTGGGACCATAAATAAAAGCACGACGTAATTCTGGGACTTTGACGACTTTGTCTTGCCAAGAAAATGTTCCCAGAGCAGATATATTTGTTGTAGAATGTCCAGGATGTCTAGGATAAATGTTATCAAGATGCTCTAATTGTGACATCCTCTCTAAATAAGATTGGAGACAGGGGTGATTGATAATAAATGCCACAATAGCCTCATCATTGGAACTCTCTCCATCTAGACAATTCCTCAAGTACTCAAGCAGATCATTAAAGTACAATGGAATACCATGTGGTGTAAATTTTGCAATGAATATGGAATAAAGCTTTGCAAAATCTTTTGCACATGTCACACCATTAAATTGTACTGTAAGAACACCCTGGATGGTAACAGCACCATTGTGAAATATGATGTTGTCGCTATTGAAAGCGCCATTGTAGCTCAGGTTTTCCCGGTGCATTGCAGTGATGTGGTTCAAAACCTTTTGGATGTTGTATGATGCAAAGTCCGAGAAGTATCTTACTGATAACCATGGTAGAACCGGCGGATTTGTACGAGTTTGACGTTGAAGTGCAGGTACTAAATCAACCGTGTAGAACCATGTGTTCGCATGGATATCATCAAACTTCTCATCAAATGTCATGGGCCTACAAAAAAGACACACAATGTTACAATGTTAGAGACATGTATAAATATAGGAAATTAACATCACTTAAAAACAAAAAATACTCACTGGCCGGCTCTTCCTCGAAAACGGATTTCAATCGTTGAATTCCGATATAAAGGATAGTCTGACAGTGACTTATTGTACTCTAAAATCTTTCCACATTATACTGCATATGTGTCCTTAACATTTACTCTCGTCTTTTGACAAGCAGAGTTGATTAGATAATCAACTTTTGTGTTAGATAAATCCACTTGTACAGATATATTAACCCCACATGCCTTGACAAATAATGATTGTAACCCCTGCAAATAAGAATCAGCAAAAAGAGCATATAAACATCAACATATGACAACAAAAACAAATGCGAGATTGATTAAAACTTGTTAGTAAGATGAAGTGCAGCAATGCATTAAAAAAATGGCGCACACATTACTTAATGTATACAGATTGATCTCTAAGCTAAAAATGAGGTTATCACATTGTTGCTCTGACTTAAAATGGCATGGGTAGCGATGAGGACTTGGGGATGGTATGCACTGCGATGATGACTTGGGTGATGGCATGCACTACGATGATGACTTGGGCGATGGTACGCACTGCAATGAGGAATCAGATGCTGATACATGCAGGAACGTTGACTCTGATAATGACAACAATAGGTTTACTGACCTAGGTGGTGACAACATATTCAACATAGATTGTGATAATAATTTCAGTGATCTGGATGGTGACTATGAAGATAGCGAATGAAAATTGCTGCGAACGAAAGCTACACAAGAGCAACATTGATCAGTTCCATCGAGACCATTTGGTATGGTTGAAACTAAATAGATAGGAGCCTAACATTTTGCTTGGTGATGTGTTTGGTATTTGGGATGCAGTATGTTGTTTTATTACCTTGTGCACATGTGGTGCTAAGGTAATGTAGCTTATAAGTGCAGACCTGTAATGGATTGATGGATGTTTTATTAATTAAATGGTTCAACTATTGAACTGTTGGATGTTTAGTAATTTTGATTGGCAGGTGGAATGGGTCATGTTCAATTTGATTAGCGGAGCTGTGAAATAGTGGTTGCAGTTAAAATTTTATTTGCTTTGTCTGGCGGTTCCAACTTATTTCCTTGACGGCTACAATAACTCAAAAATGGATAAACCTGTCAGGTTTCCACCCTCACCAAATTGCATAATAAATCTGGTGGTTTAACACCGTAATGAAAATGATTAAACCTGGGGGGGGGGGGGGGGGGTGAACACCGACACGGAAATAAATTAAACTGGCGGTTTCATCCAAATCTCTAGCGGTGCACGAAATTATATATGCGACAATTAGAGAGTGTTACCGAGGAATTGGGCAAGAAAGAAGATGGTGGAGGAGCATCTTGCTTCACATGGACGACCTCCTTCACCTCGTCCAGCGTGTTGTCCTACAGTCAAGACAACCCAAAGAAAAGATTATAAGCAAGGGCAGATAGCAAGAAAGAGATTGCTCGCATCTTGTCAAGCGCACCTGATTTTTCTTTTTCTGATTTTTCAAACCATTTTTTAGATGTGTTTTACAACAGTTGAACATGCTGCGGTGCTCAGGCTAGCTAGCAGCAGTACCTCTCATCCTTTCTCGATCGATAGTGTGGTGTATGGAGTACGTGATGCGTTTGAGGTTTAGGGTGTGATGGGGAAAGATGAAGTGAGAATGCAAGATCTAAGGGCTCACGCAGTCACGCTCACACGCACACGACAGAACGAAAAAACACCAGCGTAAAAGAAAAGTTTTATTCGGATCATCACCTTCTTCTTGCACAGCGTAGAGTCGCCGGAGAACTCCATCCATGCGGGAGCCTTAGCAGCACAGCAGCCGCTGCTCAACGTGGAGCCTGTCTTTGCGCCCGTCGCCGCCGCGTCCATGCAGCCCTTGGCAGCTTGGTCCCCGTCGCCGCCGCCGCCGCGCTCGTACGGCCCTTTGCTCCCGCGGCGATGGTCACTGAGGTGGAGAAAGAACTGAGGGAGGAAGAAGAACTGAGGGGAACTGAGGGGAGCTGCTACCCGGCCGGCCCTCCGCTCTCCATGCTGCTTCTCTCTCTAAGCGAGCGAACAAGAAAGGCAGGGCAGAGAGGGAGAGATCGATAGCCTATGCCTTCCTCTGGGGCTCTGGGCGCTAACCCTAGGCGCTAGCTAGCTACCCCTAGCTTGTACAGTAGTTGCACCTCACAGGCACACATTACTGCAGGACACACACCCAGCGAGCCACACGCAACCAGCTGTCCAGCTGCTTTTACTTTTGCTTTTGCCTGCAACAGGGAAGCAATTCAATTCAAGGATACGCGGGTGATATGGTGATTGGTGGAGATTTTTACCAGTGCGCGTTAAAAAAAGATGACCCCTGTCTATGTGCCACTAAAAAGTTCAAGCCTCCCTCTATACCATTGTCGAACTTTATCGCGCCCTCCACACCATTCCGTCTGTTTTTAGTCCTAACGGTGTCAAACAGCGCAGCCAAATGACTTTGTTGTCCTTAGGGTTGAGAGAGAAGAGAGAGAGAGCCGGGATGGAGGGCACCACCGACGAAGAGCACTGGACGCGGCGGTGGCGGCCGCGGACGCCGCGGCCTCCTCGGCGGCCCCCATGGCGGCGAGGATCCAGCGCATCCCCGACGACGACCCCGCTACTCACCTGCGTCGACGGCGGCGGTGGCAGGGTCGCCGGCGTGGAGCTTGCCAGATTCCGATGGGCGTGGCGAGGGTGCGGCGTCACCTACGTCGACGGCGGCGGTGGCAGGGTCGCCGGCGTGGAGCTTGCCAGATTCCGATGGGCGTGGCGAGGGTGCGGCGTCACCTACGTCGACGGCGGCGGTGGCAGGGTCGCCGGCGTGGAGCTTGCCAGATTCCGATGGGCGTGGCGAGGGTGCGGCGTCACCTACGTCGACGGCGGCGGTGGCAGGGTCGCCGGCGTGGAGCTTGCCAGATTCCGATGGGCGTGGCGAGGGTGCGGCGTCACCTACGTCGACGGCGGCGGTGGCAGGGTCGAGCACGGCGATGCGGCGCAGGAGCGAGCCCGCGAGGAGAAGGCCGAGCGCCGCTTGGCCGCCTTGCTGCCGCGACACCGAGCACCGCCTCGGCTGGCCACCGCGCCGCTTGGCTGCCTTGCCACCTTGACGCCGCGGCTGCTGCGGCGGCGGCAGTTGCGATGACGACGAAGATGGGAACGGCGTTGTGACGACGATGACGGGGGCAGCGCTGCGACGACGATGACGAGGGCGGCGCTGCAACGACGACGACGGGGCGGTGCTGTGCGACGACGACAACCTATATCGCACCCCTTCCCTCCGCCATGTGACTCGATGGAGCGCGACGTCCCTCTCCCTTCGAGCCTCCCTCCCGTCTCCCCGGCGTGTGGGCCTCGCCGCCGCCAGTTTGGATGGTGCTAGGAGGTGGCGTGTCGAGACGACGATGACGCGCGCGCGGGCGGCCGCGAGGGCTGGGGCTTCGGGGGAAGGGGCCGATGGTGAGGTTGAAGTTGAGGGTGCCTCCTCGGTCGCCGCCGCCATGGGTCGCCCGTCACCGGCTGCCGGCCACCGCTGCTCACGAGAGAAAGATGAAGAGGGGAAGAGGGGAAATAGAGAGGTGAGAGAATGACAGGTGGGGCCCGTAACTGAAAGGGCAATAGCGACATTTTTCCTACCCGGGCCCACATGTCAGAGCTGTCAAACGGTTAGACCCTAACAGAATAGCGACGGAATGGTGTGGAGGGTGCGATAAAGTTCGACGATGGCATAGAGGGAGGCTCGAACTTTTTAGTGGCACAGAGGCAGGGGTCATCTTTTTTAATGGCACACAGGTAAAAACCTCTGATTGGTGAGGCGTGCACTTCGGTAACTATATATTCAATTTTTTTTCTCGAAAATACACTTAAAAAAAGACACTTTTGTAGAGGCGTTTTACAAATTGCTTTTAGGCCATGTTTAGTTCTCCGTCCAAAATTTCCGACACACATTTGAAGTATTAAATGTAGTCTAATAACAAAACAAATTACAACCTAAGATCAGAAGTTTTATAGTGTAGAGACACTTTATAGATGTACTTTAAGAATTGCTAAGAAAATTTTTACTCTAGAGACATTTTCAGCTCAGTTTATTAGATTTTATTTTGTAGAGATATTCTTTTGGCGCCGTAAAATGCGTTTGATATGTAAAGGCATTTTCTTGAGACATTTTAAACTATAGAGACATTTTTTAGAATGATAATATATACTAAAGGACTAAATATAAGTAACTAAAGACACAAACATATAAGTAAACAAGTAACGACATAGAGTTGAGTTGGTTAGTGCATTAAAGATAAAAATAATTTGCTTAAGAGATCTTGAGTTCCTTGCTTTACAAAAGCAAGGAAATTATTTTATTATTTTTTTGACTGTTTTCATATGTTTGTGGTATAATTTAATGTCTGTAGAAAATGTCTCTACAATCCTATAGAATGTCTCTTCGTTTGTAGAGACAATTCACCATAAGACACTTATTAGATATTTTTTAAAATGCCTCTACAGTATTGTAAAGGCATTTGAAAAGTGTTTCTACGGTACTAGAAAAATGTCTCTACAAAGCATTTTTATTGTAGTGATATTTGAGACGTATTTGTTTTTGCACAAATATACCGTCATCGTTGACTGAAAGTGTGAAAATGACACCATATCGCTGAACCGTTGCGTGAAAATAACGACGGTGTTACAAGTTGACGAGTTCAAGCGCGGTCTCACACGATGAGGACGTGAGATGGACAGTGTCACGGTACGTTGGCGCGAAATAGTTGACGTTGTCACAGCCCCACAACACAAAAATGTTGGCGCAGGAGAGACATAGACAAACTCACGGTGTTGCGGTCTGAGACAGGCAGGGACGGATCTACCCATTAAGCAGGGTGGGCCGACCAACCCTGCAGCTACTACCCCTTGTCGCCCCACTCCTCCAAGACTCCCTACTCCCTTATAATAGCTATAGGCCATCAAAATTAGGTATAATAAGGTATGAACACCCAACAGATTAGTCGTCTCTTCACAATGCATGCACACCAAAAAAAATGATCGAGGTAGTTATGCGATTAAACTATAAATATGATATGTGGTGTGTTTGATTGCTCTTATCGAGTGAATATCTCCGTTCTCCTCCCTATCTATATTTTAAAGCTGTGTGATGAGGACATCCTCCACTATTACCCGCTGGCAAAGACGCCAAAGTCGGGCGGCGACCGTGTGAGCCTTTGAATAATCCCACCTTGCTTAGCTTGGGAGGAGGAAGCCACCTTAAAAGGGAGAGTCACCCTTCCCCTATTGGACTAGTCTTTTAGGGTGATTGGGCCTTTCCCCGAGTGGGTGTGCCTATGAACTGTTGAGGTCCGGGCAATCTTAATTTGTTTGGTTCGGGCAACCTTAATTTGTTGGGCCTCGGCCAACCCCACCTGGACCGGATTGTTATCATTAGGTATCAGTGCTAGGCCTTTGTTAAGTGGGTGGGAATGATGAGGACATCCTCCACTATTACCCGCTGGCAAAGACGCAAAAGTCATCATTTGGTATCAGTGCTGGGCCCTTGTTAAGTGTCACGTCCTGATAAATTCATCCCAAAATAAAAATCATTTTCTAAAAGGAATAATAGAATTAATTAAAATTCGAAAAGAAATTGGCAAACACTAAAATACGTACAAGAAAATTTCGAATGTAGCCCGGAGAATTTTTGTTAAATTCTCCTTGGTCTAAAAGGAGCCCTCAAATTTTACTTGAATTTTCAGAGCACCAGAAATATTTATTAAACAACAACAACAACAGTTAACAAAGTCTATTAAAAAGAAAAAGCTAAAAATAATCCCCCTCCTCCCTTTGGGCCAAGTCTAGCCCAAAGCCTCCCTCTCTCTCTCGGCCCGCGGCTGAAGTCCTCCCTTCCTCCCTCTCTTTCTCTCCCTCTCCTTTCTCCATCTCTCTCTCGGGCCGATCCTCCCTCCCCTCCTGGCCTGCCCGGCCCAGGCCACCCTGCCCCCTCCCACCTGGGCCGTGTCCCGGCCCAGCCAACCTGCTGCCCCAGGCTGCCTCCCTCGCGCCCCTCTGCACGCGCGGCGCACGTGCGCGCCTCGCGCCTGACCGGTGGGTCCACCCACCCGGTCGTCTTCTACCTCCCGGCCGGCTCCTCTCTCTCCTCTCTCCCGTTAACCCTTGCACCAATTCCTCCCCCAAATCCGCCCCATTCAAGCCGGCTCTTTCCAAATTGATTAGGGGGTTTTAATCCCCATTGATTCCTCTTTGATTTCCCCCATTTTTCCCCTTGAATGGCGCCCCCAATCGCCGGAAACGGACGCGCCAACTCCGGCCACCTTCCATGGCCGCCGGCCATAAATTCCGCCGCCGTTCCCCGCCTCTCCCGTGGCCGGCTCCCTCTCCTCTCCTATAAAACGGAATCCCCTCGCTCCGTTCTATCGTTTTAGCCCCTTCCTGAGCTCCCCCAAGGCCGCACCACCCCTCCCCGCCTCCTCCCTCTCTCTCTCCGAGGATCGGCCATCTCCGGCCGCCCCAGCCGTAGTGCCTGTGCACCGGTCAGCCTCGCCGTTTTCTCCCTCGGCCTCACAGGTGCATCCTCTTCCCCGGCGCCGCCTCCGATTCGTGGGGAAATCGCCGGAGACACGCCCCCGCCGGCAACAGTGGCGTTGCCGCCACTGGTCCGCCTCCGGCCGCCTCTGCCGCGTCTCCCGTGCGCCGGCCGACGTCACCACCACCTCTCCCGGCACCGGAACGCCGTCCTCTTCCCCGGCTAGGCCACGGCGTCGCCCGTATTTCGCCGGAACACCGTTGTGCCGCGCCGGCCTCTCCATCCTCCTCGCCGGAATTTCCCCGGTCGACCGTGTCGTCGTCTTCTCCGGCATCGCAGCGGCAAGGTCGTCCTCGGCATCGCTTCCCCTTCATCCAAACCCCTCCGCGGTCCATCGTCGTCGTCTCCGTTCGTTCTCGTCGTCGACGTCCCGTCGGTCGCCCGGCTCGTCGTCTCGCTGCGCCGCCACCGTCATCGTCATCGCAGCGGCGTGTTCCACGCCGTCCTTGTCTCCGTGCAGCCGCTGCCGGCTGCCCTCGTCGCCTCCTCGCCGGCCCCGGTCGTCGTTGTCGTCGTCCTCTCATCGTTCCCGGTTTCGCTCGTTGTGTCGCTCGTTGTGTCGCTCGTCTCTCCGTCAAGCCGATCGCGTTCGTCATCCGCGTTCGTCAAGCGAGCCGATGCAGCCCCGTCGTCGTCTTCGTCCTCAGCTCCGCGTCGTCAAGCCTTGTGCCGGCCGTGTCTCGCCTTTGTCCAAGGATCACCGCTGAAGTCGTCCCCTCGCCGTTCGTCTCCGTCTTTCCCGGCCGTCTCCGCCGCGCCCGTTCGTCGTTGTCGTTCCCACGCCTCGTCGCGTGGTGGTAAGGATCCGTCCTCTCGCTGCCCCCGTCCTCGTCCTTTCGGTGTCGCCCTGTGCCCGTTGTGCAGTTGTCGGCCCCGGTACCCGTGTATCGGTGTCGGCAGTCGTTCACGTGTGCGTGTGGTGACCGTGTTAGTGTGCAAGCTCGGTAGCCACGTGGTTTCCATGTGTGCAGCCCGCGTGGTGTCTGGTGGAGTCCGTTTGTCGGCCACTCGCCTCGGTTGACACACGGGGTCCGCTTCCGTTGACCCGTGGACCGTCTCTGTGTACCCGGTCCACCATGGTCCCTTAGGTTGACATGTGGAGTTCGCATGTCAACAGCGCAGCCTTCCTGTCTTTTCCAGGTTAGTGCTTACACATGTTTTATAGTTGCAAAACCTAATTATAATAATCCGCAAATCTCCATATAACAGCATTAAACTTCGGATGATCATATATTGGTCATACGAACTCTGAATCGACCCGTTCAAGTCTCCTAATGTTTGTTATAACCTAAAGAACCCTGTGCTTTCTTTTTATGTATTGTTATTGCTTCTTTATAGGGTTTAGCTTTGCTTGTGTGCTTCGCGTAGCTTCTGTCGTTCCGAAGGTTCTCGAAGCGTGGTTCGCGGTCGTCGCCAAAGGTTCAGCAGGCCGTTCTCTCTGAGCAAGGCAAGTCACATCATTCTTGAGCATATTGAATCCCAGTTTATAAAATTATTTTGATTTAAATTAATGCATTATTGCTTTATTTAAATTCCCGCGCTATCACTCTTTATTTAGCCATGCCTATTTACCTTTGTTATGACCTTATTATTATTGTTATTGTTAGTATTACCTTGTTCACCCTAGAATAAACAAAACCCCAACTAGTGGGTACTCTATTCATGGTTCCACTAGTATGAATTTAGGTAGATGCTTTGCTGATTAATTAGGCAACATTAGGTGGTTTCATAACTCTAGACTTTGGGAATATTCATATCACTTGGACATTATGGAATGGTTAGATTATTGTGGAATTGGACGCACACCTTCCCCTCTATTCAAAACCCTCAAAATAGTTTTAGGCTGGGCTCGGGGTGCATGGTTTTGTAAGTAGCACCTCGGCCACATAAGGACCGGTCTTCGGGCCTCTGTTGCAAAGCACTACCGTACTTCCACATGTCTGGTGGGTAAGGCTTAGTTTGTGGCTCAGTCTGGTTATAAACAAAGGTACACGGATGGAGATGGACGAAGTCGGGGGTCGATGGATATCTCTAGGACAAATGAAGGCTACACGAGCTGCGGCCCGGTAGTCGAGATGTCATGGCACAGGGCTGGTGTCCTGCTGCTAGGGGCTCAGTCCTGCCTACCTGTCCCGGAGGTTCCGGCCGTAGGTGGGGTTGGGTCGGTACCCTTGTCTATGTCTAGGATGGGTTGGAAATCATGTCATGTCTTCCGTCCGTATGCCGTGGTGGTATGTGGCACGTGGTTGCACATGAGGAAGACGTGTTTTGTGGGTAAAGATGTACACCTCTGATCAGAGTATAATCTATTCGAATAGCCGCGCCCTTGGTTATGGGCAAGCCTAGCAATGTACCCAAGTTAGTGTTTTAAATTCTTAAAACCTGCTTAACAACTAAAATGTGGAATGGTTGGCCTGGGTTGGCTTGGGACGAGCTGGGACCCAAGGTCGGGTTGCCAGTTCGGTCTGAATCATCGTAGGCCTTGGGTTAAGGCAGGTTCGTGCGGGTTCACGGCCTTGATTAATAATACTGTGTAGCTATAGGATCGTCTTTTTAAAATGGCTTTGGGCAACTAAGTGACTTTTAAATGCTGTTTACTGCAAAACTTAACCCCTATATTATTATCCCCTTGTACCCCCTTGCATTAATTATGCATCTCCGGTGTGACTTGCTGAGTACTGTGGTTGTACTCATTCTTGCTCAATCTTTCCCCCCTTCAGTAAGAGAAGCTTTGGAGAAGATGTCTTAGGTGGAGTCCTGGCTTATACCCCAGTTGAGCGCCTGTGAAGATGGAGCCGTAGGCCCGCTAGTCCGCTGCTGTTTATTTTTTATTGTCAGGCCTTAAGTGTCTTTGTAATAATGTAAATATTATCGATATAATGAATATGTGCCTTTTGTATCATGTTTGTTTGGTGTACCCCGGCTTTTCCTAGGACGGGGATTAAAACACTAGCGTTTGGGAAAAGGTAATTTTCTCGGTCGCGACATTAAGGGGGTGGGAATGATGAGGACATCCTCCACTATTACCCCCTGGCGAAGATGCAAAAGTCCGTCGGCGACCGTGCGAGCCTCTGAATAATCCCACCTTGCTTAGCTTGGGAGGAGGAAGCCACCTTAAAAGGGAGAGCCACTCTTCCCCTATTGGACTAGTCTTTTAGGGAGATTGGGCATTTCCCTGGGTGGGTGTAACAAAGAACTGTTGGGGTCCGGGCAACCTTAAGTTATTAGGCCTCGGCCAACCCCACCTGGGCCGGATTGTTATCATTTGATATCAGAGCTGGGCCCTTGTTAAGGGGGTGGGAATGATGAGGACATCCTCCACTATTACCTATTGGCAAAGACGCAAAAGTCGGGCGGCGACCGTGCGAGCCTCTGAATAATCCCACCTTGCTTAGCTTGGGAGGAGGAAGCCACCTTAAAAGGAAGAGCCACCCTTCCCCTATTAGACTAGTCTTTTAGGGTGATTGGGCCTTTCCCCGAGTGGGTGTATCTATGAACTGTTGGGGTCTGGGCAACCTTAATTTGTTGGGCCTCGGCCAACCCCACCTGGACCGGATTGTTATCGCTGTGTCCGCCACTGACAGAGTGACATGCATGGTCTCGCAGCACCAATCTGTGAGCGGTCTCACGGACGCCTCCAAAATTATAAACTGGTTCACACTCCCCTCTCTTTGACTTGCTCATTGGAGCTTTCATATGATGGATAATCTTTGTGAGTACTCCCCGATTAACTTTCAGGCGATGGATAATGTTCATAAGAAAAGTGCACATTATTTGTCACGCCTCGATTTTCATTCGGGATTAAATTATTAAACAATGCATTTCTAGAAATTAAATAAAATTTAAAAGCAATTTATCAAGTAAAATCAACGAGGGAAACAAAATTTCCTTTAAAGAAATCATGGCTGAAAATATTTTTGTAATAATCTCCATGCCCTAAAGTACTATCTAAAATTTCTAGGGAATTTTCGGAGCTCAACAACAAATTTTAATAATACAAAGATCATTAAATCAATTAAATACAAAGAAAAACAAATTAAAATATCCCTCTTCGGCTTTGGGCCATTTTCGGCCTAGCATGCAGTCCTCCTTTCTCCCCTCCCACACCAAAGTATGTTTTTGCTTCCTCGACCCAGTCCTCCCTCTCCTCTCGGCCAAGTCCAAGCCCCTCCCTCCTCTTTGGGCCACTCGGCCCTCTTGGGCACGCAGTCTGTTTTTGCCTGTTTTTGTATATTCTTTGATATATTCAGTCCATAGCCGGTCCAATTGGCTAGGGACCTCCAACGATACACTGTCGGCCTATCGGCCGATCGGCTATCGGCTGATTAACCTCCCCTCTTTTATTTCCTTGCTGATTGCAGGATCAAATCAGTTGGCACGCCCTTAGCACTCCCGGCAAACCTTGGACCTGCACTGCAGTTAATTAAGTAGATCTCCTAGGGTGCGTGTGTTTTCACATCGACGGGTTCCCTCAATCACGGTGGTGGTGGTTCAGCTCATGTCGCAGGTCGCCAGGTGCTCGGCCATGGTGCCCATGGTCGCGGTGAGGAGAGTTCAGTGGGTCCCTATTGGGAGGTGGTGGTAGGTGGCGTCGGTCGTTATGGGAACTGACCGACTGGTCACAATTAGGGATGGCAATATTACCCATGGTCCGGATATCCGTGGATACCCGATCCGATGGGCACGGGCGTGGGAGTGACTTTTTACCCATGGGCACACCCACCCGAGACCCGGAGACGTCATGGGCTATAGGCGGATTTCATTTTTTACCCGTGGGTAACCCATGCCCGACCCGATACATATGTATTAGCTAATTTTGACTCATTTCTTAATTCTTATACCATTTCTCTTGGTTCATTTGTGATGCTAACAGATACTAAGTTGTGATCAACTTGTGATGTAATTCAAATTATTGTTAATAACCGATAATTTGGTAAATTATTGATTTTATTTCTCTTTGTTAAATTATATATCTTTCAAGTTATTATTCATGTGAGATCCATAGGGTACCCGCTGGACATACTCGCGCCCGCCGGGTATGGGAATGGGCATGGAGTTTTGCCTGCTAACTCTAGTGGGTAGTGTTTGGGTGGGCAATGTCAGGCATCAGGTCGGGCATGGTTTTGCTCTACCCGTGCCCGACCGACCCATTGCCATCCCTAGTCACGATGTCGTCTCCGATCATTATGGCGATGGTGTCCTGACGCAGAGTGCCCTCTGCTTCTACCTTGAACTAGATAGTTCCTTGGGCTTAAGGCAGGAGGTGACTAGCACCAGGTGTCTCAGCAGTGGATTCGTCTTGACGACTGCTCCCGGCTTCATACGGGTCGGTGGCGGCGATCATGCTCTTGACTCTATTGAGGATGGGTGTGATAGTATCCGGAGCTTGTTCCAGGATGGTGTCCAGGAGTGTTACCGCAACTACGACATTATGTTGAGGTGTGAGGAAGACGTTGGTGTTGTCGATGTGTGTCTGGAGGATTGCGTTGTGGGTAGCACACCCCGCGACGGCTAGATCTCACCTCCCGCGGTTCTCATCTTCCTTACGCTTGCGCTCCTCCTCGAGCCTTGCCCGTTCTTTTGCAGCTTTCTTCTGCTACTTCTCAACTACTCTACGTTCTTCTGCTTCTCGAGTAATTCATTCCTTATCGGTTTCGCCGACTAGACCTACCATGAATACACCAAAGAGAAGAGGGGTATAGTCGTCATTGAATTCATAAATGCCAATTCTCTCGATGGGCTGGTCACTGTTAGAGTTTTAGTCGTCGGAAGAACTCATGAACTCGGCTATCTCAGTGTCGGAGTACGACCCGAGTGGTTGAAGCATGACACCGACCTCCATGGAGGCTAATCTGGTTGAAGCCGAAGTTGTCTAGATTGGGACCTATGGGAGGGACCAGATCTGGATCCGAACGTGACGGCAAGGAGGGGGGGGGGAGCAACATGGCGATGTGAGGGTATGGCGTAGCGTGGTCGATTGAGCCGCAAGGAGTGGTCGACATAGAAGGTGTCTCTGAGTGGTTCGAAACCAACTCGGTAGACAAGGTGTTGGAGTAAGGTTGTGTTTAGATTCAAAGTTTGGATCCAAACTTCAGTCCTTTTCCATCACATCAACCTGTCATACACACACAACTTTTCAGTCACATCATCTTCAATTTCAACCAAAATCCAAACTTTGGATCCAACTAAACACAGCCTAAATCTCGGCGGTGTTTGAAAGTCCAAACGGATCCAAAATTGAAGGGGCCCTCTCTGACTGTTTCAAATCTGAGTCGACGAGGGAGAGGTTGCCAAAGTTGTTGGTGAAACCGATGATACTCTCGGTTTGTGGAAGCGTATTAGTTGGTTTTTTACTGCTTTGATCGAAAGGCGTCGGTTTTTGTTGGTTTTTTTTTGTCGGTTTTTTTGTAAACCATGAGAAGCATCTCTTTTACATCGAAAACGAAAAGGTAAATCTGCTCAGGTCTTTTGCTAAAAAGAATTAAACAAACGAAAAATAGCGATGTGATTATGAAGTAGGACCACATATTGGACGGGATATCCTGGCACTTGTGATAGGATTTGAGTATAGTTCGGCTGAGTTCTTTCTCCTAAGTCCCAACTAGTATCTCTCGTTTTCCGCGAGCATATTTTTCAAACTGCTGAACGGTGCGTATTGTAAAAAAACTTATGTAAGAAAGTTGTTTTTAAAAATCATATTAATCTATTTTTTAAGTTTTTTTATAACTAATATTTTATTAATCATGCGTTAATCTAACATTTCGTTTTACGTGCGGAGGGAAGAAGTTCCCAATCCCTCGCATATGCATCCCGTGACGAGGCAGTACCGAGCGATCTTTTGGTATGAAGCAAGGGGGGGGGGGGGGGGGCGGGTTGCTCCTTTTCACAGTAAAGGAAACTGCTTGGCCGTGCAGATTTTTCCTGCACCCCTTAATGGATCCCCTAAATGGAAGCAGCGAACAAGCAACGCAGAGATGCGTGGGACGTTGGTGGAGTACAGACACAAGCTTGCAGTTGCACAACACAGACACACACTACAGGACAGACACAGCCACCGAGGCAAGCAACCAGCAGTCCAGCACCCTCTGCACTTTACTACAACAGATTTGAATAAATAATGTTCGTATTACTAATTTGATTTTTTATAAGACGAAAGTAGTATCCAGCAGCTTCTGATGGCACTCACAGCACGTCTGGGCTTTCAACTAGACTAAAGAACCATAAAGCAGGCACAATAGCAGGCTATAAACCAGCTATAAATATATTTTAAAAGATAAATGAAGGGAGAGAAGAGTAGTGGGCTACAGATTTGTAGCCAGCTGTAATATGGACTCCAAGACGCAGTGTGTGTATGACAAGTGGGATCATATATTAATAGTGTAGTATGTACCTATTGTATGAATGAGCTATTAGATTGGCTATAGATGAATTAGAGCTAGTAGTTGGCTATACTATTAAACTTGCTCTTAGTAGTTTAAAAAACGTGCACATGAAAAACGAGAGATGAGTTGGGAACGTATAAATGTCTTGTGATTTCGGGATGAAAGTATCAGGTATTGAATTGGAAGATTTATGATTTTGAGATTAAAGGAGTAGTACGAGTAGTATATATTATTTTGAAACTAACATAGTATGGTTCTAAAATTTTGAATTTCAAAACTTCAAATAATATTTTGAAGCAGTAAATAATTTCAGTTAAAAAAGTCATGAACATAAAAGTTGTAGAACTCATCAAGATGTACAACTTTTGTTTTGGTCATTTCTTCATCTGACAAAGTGATACTAACATTATTCATAACAAAATTTACGTATCTCTCTTATAATTTATAGAACCAGATGAGAAATATATAAATTTCGTAAATAATGTTACTATTATTTTATCGGATGAAGAAATGACCAAAATAAAAGTTATAAATCTTGATGAGTTATACAACTTTGTTTTTATGACTTTTTCAACTGAAATCATTTAGTATTTGAAAATATTGTTTGAAGTTATCATAGTTTGAAATTCAAATTCAAACTGTTCAAATAAAGTCATATAGAAAAATAACTAAAACAAAAGTTGTATATCTTGATAAGTTATACAACTTTGTTGTTGACAATTTTTTCATTTGAAATCATTTAGTACTCCAAAAAATTATTTGAATTTCTTATATTTTAAAATTCAAATTTTATATAATTCAATCAAACTCGGATGGACATTGGCGGATGACGAGACAAGGCAGTAGCACGCATTCTTCGCCGCCGCCATGCAAGAACTCCTGGGTTTTCAAAGTTTCAATTCTTCTTAGAAATAATGGTGAACAAATTTGCCGGACGAAAGAAAGAAACCTACACCAGACCTGTTTTTGCACATTCTGATTACTGATATGTTGTTTCAAAATTGATAATTGATTATAGTTAAGACCAAGCGAGCCAAATTCTGGGATGACGAAAATTGATTCAAACTTAAACAATTTTTTTAGCTTATTTGTTATTGGGACACACACTCTCCTCTCTCTCTCTATGGAAGAACATACTCTCTAAGCTTTTTTTTATATGGGCTTATTTGTTATTGGGACACACTCTCTCCTCTCTCTCTATGGACTGTCTATATGGGATTCGCATGATTTTTTAGGCTTATATCATAAAGTGTTTCACTAAGTAGATCGAAAATGTTTCACCAAATAAATCGAAAATGTTTCAATCTTTTTTAAAAAAATTGGAACACAATCAAACCACCCCATGAAACATTTTGCTACAATGTATGAAATAACGATTCTGAATATATTGAAACATGGAACAAATCTGAGTATATCGAAAAAAGTCTATATGGGATTCGTATGATTTTTTTAGCTTCCATCGTGCAGATTTTGAAGACAATCGGGCGCTGTTTCACCAAGTAGATCGAAAATGTTTCACTAAGTAAATCGAAAATGTTACAATCTTTTAAAAAGCTGAAACAGAATCAAATAACCTCATAAAATATTATGCTACAACGTATGAAACAACGGTTCTGAATGTATTGAAACATGAATAATTTAGCTATTAAAAATCATTCCACACCCATTTAGCCTTCCTGTTATTGTTTTGGAATGCTCCCATACCAGCATCGTCTTCCTCCTTGCCCTGCCCACATGTTGTTCCTCCACTTAGATTCTTTTTCCTGGTTTTGAGTTTAAGTAATGTGATAGGTTCATTTCTTTATTTTTCCACTAAAACAATATTTATTGATGTGTGGCTTCCTTTTTTTTGAGTTTTAAAATGAACTTGTTACTTTGTCTCGCTGTTTATGAACTTATGCCCCTCTTTCCTTGACTTCCTGCATTCCATGTGTTTGTTAATTTGTTCTTGTGTTTAGAGATGGAGAGAGAAAAAGGCAGAAAAATCTTTTTTCCGTTCGTTGCGACGTTCTTTGAGGAGAGGAAGAGGCAGTTGGTCTCTAGTTTAATTAGAGAAAGATAACTGTCATGGATTTCTTTTTCTCTTTTTTTAAAGTCCGAATTGTCATCATCATGGATTTCGATCATTGATAAGTTCATTTTCTTGTTCCAATTGGCTCTTGTGATAAAAACGCTGGTGAACATTTATGAAGTGATAAGCACGTTATGAACTTTTTTGTCTAGATTTTTCTGTAAAATCAAAGGTGTTTTTTATTATTATTCTGGCATTGGAGATTATTGGTTTTGTTATTTGGAATTTATTCACGAAGTGGTTTTGGAGATGATTGGATTTATAGGTGAATCGCAGGTTCATTATTTCATGTGGACCGGTCAGACCGGGCCGGTGCAGCCGGTCAGACCGGCGTGTAATGCGCGGTCAGACCGGCACAGCCCGCGGTCTGACTGGCCGACGTTGTGTCGGTTTCGGTTTCGGGTTGTTTGTTTGGATATCCGTGATTATTTCATGATTATGACTTCTAGATGGATACTATACGTATGTAATACTGTTGTTTACTACTAATGAGTAAAGTTGGAGATAGCTTGGTCTTGGAATATGGTTTCTTTATTTATTTCATGTGTAGGTGACTCGATGTCTCGGGAGAGTATTTGCGTGATGGACCGGGAGTCGGCTTGGGGATAAAGACGATGTCCGTGGTGGTCAGAGATCATGCGGGATACTTAGGCTAGAGTTGATGCACGTGGTTGATGGAGATTCCATATGGTATACGATGGAGGTATTGTGTGCGTATGGGATGCGGAATCGAATTTGGAAGGAGTCCAAATTTGGTACGATTGGTTATGTAAAGTTTGTTTCTTGTACTAGAGGGTTTCCTAAGGTGTTTAGGACTCCTAGTATGAGTTTGGTTCGTGGCTTTAGGATGCCTACCTCATGTATAAATAGAGGGGGAGCGTGAGGCTTCCCGGTATCGCTTTTGAGAGCAATTGAATTGAGTTTTGAGTTAGGGTTTCGAGTTTAGTCGAAATTTTTGTAAGGAGTGCTGTTGGTGCACTTTGTAAACACAGAGAGAATCAATAAAGTCGTCATCTACTTTAAGAGTTTTTCGATTTGTGTTTCACCGGGTTTCGGCAGTCTAACCGGCGGCGCATTGGCGGTCAGACTGGCGGCATCGCAGCGGTTCGACTGGCGAGCACACGGCGGTCAGACCGGCTTCGGCGACAGGAGGCGACGACGAGTTTTGGCGGTTAGACCGGTAGATCAACATCGGTCAGACCGGCGGCTACGCTTCGGTCAGACCGGCTAATCTACTCCGGTCAGACCGATCTCATCGAGATTGAGGGTAATTTTTATTTCCGCTAAAAGTTTTCGGTTTTTGGGTATATCAACCATTCACCCCCCTCTGGTTGGCTTAGTTCTTGTGATTCGATCCTATATTTTTAAGATCTTGTTCATGTTTATTTGGAATATATACATGCAAGTTTCCATTGGATCAAGATGTGACAAGGAATGTTCTTTTCGTTCCCCTCTTTGCCTCCATGGTCAGATAATTAAAACTAGCTGGGTGGCCCGTGCAATTGCGTGGCTAGCACCCATACAAACATATATTTTTTTTAATATGATTTTACTTAAAATTTATTAAATAGTGATCTTGTTGTTTTAAGACTTTGAAAGACCAAACCTTATCATCCTCGTGTTTATAATTTTATAGTTTTTAAAGTCACACCAGTTGCTACCCTTACTTCTGTCATATCCTTCTTTATTTGCTTACTCGATCTACCATTGTTTCTATTCATTCTCTTTGGAACCTTTAAAAATTGGATCTTATAGTTTTTAGAGTTTATTGTACTGTTAGGTTTCGTTTTTATAATTTATAGAAGTCACGTCAAATGATATCATTATACTTCTCTACGGCCGTCGACTGTCTATTTTCTTTATTGTCATTGGTGTTATGAAAATCGAACGATAATTGTTTAGGTTCATTTTTTTACTTTCTAGAAATTCTACCAAAACTTCAACGACTTTGTCACTATACTCCTCTACAACTCCTCGCTGTCTCCCTTCTTTATTGTCATTGAGATTTTAAAATCAAACATGATTATCATTGGGGTTTATTTTTTTTACTTTTTAGATCCTGAACCTTTAAAAATCGGAACTGTCAATGCATTCGCAATTTTGGTCACACTAAGAAAAATAAACATGTACTTAAAATTTAGACCAAATCAGCCAAGAAAAATTGCTACAAATTAAGAGTGCAGTTGCAATAGTAATGCATGCCCTTCAGGAAATAATTGGGATATATCCTTGTGCAACTATATGGATTTGGATAAGCCAATCCAAGACAAGTGGTTCGACATAGACAATTGCGAGCACAATCAAACGAATATGCATAGTTCAGCTCATATAAATATATAATACCCATATGCTTAATAATTTCAATTGACGTGAACCTATCAGCAGCAACTCATTGACTTGACATGACTTATAAGGATCAAATAAACAAACCATCATTTTTGGGGGCACAATGATAAACTAGTTGGGTGGCCCGCGCAATTGCGCGGCTAGCACCCAAATAAAATCATATATTTTTCAGTATGATTTTACTTAAAATTTATTAAATAGCTATCTCGTTGTCTTAAGACTTTAAAAGACCAAACCTTATCATCCCCATATTTCTAATTATATAGTTTTTAAAAGTCACACCAGCTGTTACCCCTTACTTTTGTCATATTCTTTTTTATTTGCTTGCTCGATCCACCACTATTTCTATTTATTCTCCTTGAAAATTTTAAAAATTGGATCTTATAGTTTTTAGAGTTTATTGTCTCGTTGGGTTTCGTTTTTATAATTTCTAGAAGTCTCGTCAAACGCTGCCATTATACTCCTCTATAGCCTGTCCACTTTATTTTCTCTTTATTGTCATTGGGATTTTAAAAATCGAACATAATTATCGTTCGGATTCATTTTTTACTTTATAGAAGTCCCACCAAACCGTTAGCGGCTTTGCCATTGTACTCCTTTATAGCTCACCCGCTGCCTCCCTTCTTTATTGTCATTGTGATTTTAAAATCGAACATGATTATCATTGTTTTTTTACTTTTTAGAAGTTCCGAACCTTTAAAAATTGGACCTTGAAGTTTTTAGAGTTTATTGTCTTATTGGGTTTCATTTTTTGTAATTTTTAGAAGTCTCGTCAAACGATGCCACTATACTCCTCTACGGCCCATCCGCCGCCTACTCTTTATTGGCATTGGGATTCTAAAAATTGACCATAACAATCGTTGGAATTTATTTTTTATTTTCTAGAAGTCTAGCCAACCGTCGACGGACTCTGCAACTATACTCCTATTCACCCCGCCCGCTGCTTCTCCCTTTTATTATCATTGAGATTTTAAAAATCGAATATGATTATCAATGGGGTTTATTTTTTTTTATTTTCTAGAAGTCCCAGCAACCGCTTTGCCTATTTGCTTCACAGCCTGCCTGTCGACTGTCGTCCCTTTTTTTAATCGTCATTAGGATTCTATTTGGTGTTTTATTAACAGTTTTTATATATCGTATCAACTGCCACCACTCTACTCCTTTATAGGCATATTACTTAATTTATCTCGTCGTGTGTTTTAGATGGTATTTTCTTTCAGTAGTCTTTATTTTTATCACCAATTTTAGTTATTTATAAATTGTATTCCTAATTGAAATCTTTTTTTTTCTAATTTTAGAATTTATTTATTTTTTTCATTCCTACTTGCACTCTCTTTTAGTTTATCTAATATTGGAAATTATTTTATTTTTATTATGAATTTTACTTAATATCGTATTGGGTTCTTATATGCATTCTTCTTTCAATATTGCTTATTTTTAATTCCGAATTTTAGTTAATTTTAAATTGTATTCCTACTTGAACTCTTCTTTTATTTTTGCTAAATTTGGATTTTATTTTTATTTTCATTCCGAATATTAATTAATCTCGTATTGGGTTCTTATATGGACTCTTTTCTCAATATTCCTTATTTTTAATTCAGAATTTTAGTTATTTTTAAATAGTATTCCTACTTGGACTCTCCTTTCATTTTCTAATTTTAGATTTTATTTTATTTTTATTTCGAATTTTGATTAATCTCGTATTGGGTTCTTATATGGAAACTTCGCTCAATATTCCTTATTTTTAATTCCGAATTTCAGCTATTCTTATATTGTATTTCTACTTGGACTCTCCTTTTCTTTTCTAATTTTGGATTTTTTTTATTTTTATTCCAAATTTTGAATAATCTCGTATTGGGTTCTTATATGGAAACTTTTTTTAATATTGCTTATTTTGCTATTTTTAAATTATACTTCTACTTGGACTCTCCTTTTCTTTTTTTTCTTCGATTAATGTGGGAATTTCTAGCCTCCACAGCGAACGTGGTGCCTCCTTTCAAAGCTGGTTTTTTATTTTTTATAATTTTCAGAAATCCCGTCAAATGCTGCCACCATATTCCTCTATGACCCGTCCACCGTCTATTCTTTATTGTCGTTGGGATTGTAAAAATCGAACATAACTATTGTTCGAATTTATTTTTTACTTTCTAGAAGTCCAACCAACTATTGGCGGCGCTGCCATTATACTCATGTACGACCCGCCCTCTGCCTCTCATTTTTATTGTCATTGAGATTTTAAAAATCAATTATGATTATCATTGGGGTTTATTTTTTTACTTTCTATAAGTCCCACCAACCGCCCTGACCGATTGCCTCACGACCTGCCCGTCATCCTTTATTTTAATCGTTATTAGGATTCTATTTGGTGTTTTATTAATAGGTTTTAGATCTCCCATCAACCGCCACCACTCTACTACTTTATTGGCCTGTTACTTAATTCATCTTGTCATGTGGTTTAGATGGTCTTTTCTTTCAATAGTCTTTATTCTTTTATCATCAATTTTAGTTATTTATAAATTGTATACCTAGTTGAAATCTTATGTTTCTTTTTCTAATTTTCGAATTTATTTTATTTTTTGTTTCGAATTTTAATTAATATCATATTGTGTTCTTTTAATTTTTTGTATTTTTTATTTTAAATTTTAGATGTTTTAAAATTGTATTCCTACTTGAACTCTCTTTTTAATTTGTCTAATTTTGGATTTTATTTTATTTTTATTCTAAATTTGAATTAATCACGTATTGGGTTATTATATGGAGTCTTCTTTCAATATTGCTTATTTTTAATTCCGAATTTTAGTTAATTTTAAATTGTATTCCTACTTTAACTCTTATTTTCTCTTTTTTCCCTAATTTTGAATTTTATTTTATTTTTTATTTCGAAATTTAATTAATCTCGTCATGTGTTATAGATTGTCTCTTATTTCAATAGTCTTTATTTTTTTATTACCAATTTTAGTTATTTACAAATTGTATTCTACTTGAGCTCTTATTTTTCTTTTTAAATTTTCTGAATTAATTTGATCTTTTATTTCGCATTTTAATTAATCTCGTAGTGTGTTCTATATAGACTATTCTTTTAATATTTCTTATTTTTTATTTCCAATTTCAGTTGTTTCAAAATTGTATTCCTACTTGATTTTTTATTTTTCCTAATTTTGGATTTATTTGATTTTTATTTTAAATTTTAATTAATATCGTATTGATTTTTTATATGGACTCTTCTATGAATATTGCTTATTTTTTATTTAGAATTTTATTTTTTTAAAAGTTATTCCTACGTAAACTCTTCTTTATTTTTCTAATTTCTGTTTTTATTTTAGTTTTATTCCAAATTTTAATTTTAATTAATCTAGTATTGGTTCTTATATGGACTCTTCTTTCAATATTCCTTATTTTTAATTCCGAATTTCTGTTATCTTTAAATTGTATTTCTACTTGACTCTTCTTTTTTTTCTTTTTTCAGATTTTATTTTATTTTTATTCCAAATTTTAATTAATCTCGTATTGGGTTTTTATATGGACTCTTCTTTCAATAGTGCCTATTTTTAATTCCGAATTTCAGCTATTTTAAATTGTATTCCTACTTAGACTCTTCTTTTCTTTTTCTCCGATTAATGTGGAAATTTCTAACCCCTACAGTGAACTGGTGTCTTCTTTCAAAGTTGTTTTAATAATATAATAGATTTCTTGTGGTATCACTATTTCCCCATGATTTTTTTCAGTCTCTTCCGATATGTTTTTTTTTTCTTCCTGTTTTGCTTCTTAAATGTTTTTTTTTTAGTAATGAGTGCTCAGCTCAATAATTCAATATTCTTGGATGCTTCTTATTTAGTCCAACTAGGCAGATTTTAAAAGCTAAGTATCACCGGTACATGCTCTTCTGTTATGATGGTCTCTTCTGTTAATGATATGCAAATGTGTCACGCATTCAGATCAGGTGTTATCAGAGTTGTAACTTATAACTTCATCACGAGAACAGGGAGAGAAGGGCGTTCCGCGTTCATCAGTTTCTCAACATCCATATTTGGGCAAACGCACGTCCAGATATTTGGAAAAAAAATCCTATCAGATCTAGAACGTGTCTTCTCCTTTCCATTCCACACCGCCACACGACAGCCTGAGAAAATACTCCCTCCATCCTAAAATATTTGACGCCGTTGACTTTTTAAAAAATGTTTGACCGTTCGTTTTATTAAAAAAATTAAGTAATTATTAATTCTTTTCCTATCATTTGATTTATTTTTAAATATACTTTTATGTATACATATAATTATACACATTTGATAGAAGTTTTTAAATAAGACGAACGATCAAACATGTTTAAAAAAATTATATGCATGGGCCGAATGGGACGAGGCGGAGGTCAACAACGGAGGAGAGGCCGTCCGGCAGATACAGGAGGGGTACATCCAAATCTTCAAGCAATCGTGGACTTTCCCCACCGTGCTCGTCGTCCGTCTCCTGGATAGTGGTAACCTCATCCTGTTCCTGCGACGTCGCCGCCGTAGTAGCTCGTCGACCAACGTCTCCGTCTCCGTCTCCAGCGGCGACATACGACCACCCGACGGACACCCTCCTCCCCGGCGCGACGATCGGCCTCAACAAGGTCACCGGCCAGAGCCGCCGTCTAGTCTCGAGGAGGAGCAAGGCCGACCAAGCTCGGCGCGTCTACTCCATGGAGCTAGGCCGCGACGGCGTCGTCCGGATGCTCTGGAACTCGTCCGTCCCGTACTGGTCCAGCGGCGGGTACTTCAGCTCGGTGCCGGAGATGACAGGGCACCTACGCTTCAGCTTCACGTTCGTCGACGATGGCCGGGAGATGTCCTTCGCGTACCACGCGCTGGACGCGTCGGCGACGACCACCGTGTACAGTACAGCTTCGTCGATGTGTCCGGGCAGAGGAAGGTGCTCGCCTGGCACGAGGCCAAGCAGGACTGGGTCACGGTGTTCACCCATCCCAACGCGCAGCGCGAGGTGCACGCGGTGTGTGGCGCCTTGGGAAACTGTTTTAAGGGGACGTACACCCATTTATTGTATATTATCTAAACTAGGAAGGTAGCCCACGCATATACGTGGACATTTTGTTTAATGTGTTTAAGATTTTATTACAAATGTTTCTATGTAGGTGATTTTTTATTGAAGTATCCTTTCTACTCTATTCGAATTAATTTGGGATTGTTTGGAATGTTGGTCATGATTTTCTTCTAATTACCCTTGCAACACAAAAAATTGTAAACTAAAATTGTGTGAAAGCATGCAGTTTTGAATTTATGAGAAAATATTGTGTGTCTCCACCATGAAGCTGGGTTTCTATGAAACTATATATATATATATATATATATATATATATATTGTACTATGTGTATTTCTAAACTTTAAGTGATAATTGCTTTTAAACTATCTATATCTTTGTGAATCTGAGGATAAATAAAAATTAAGATTTTCTATTAAACATATAGCTAATAGAACTATGCCATCTAATTAAAGATATATTTATATTCCATCACATAAATCCGAGAAAGTTAAATTTTGTTTCAAAATATAAGGGATTTTAGAGTAGTACTTCTTGTACTATCCAAACAATATCGATATTATTGTTTACCCAATATTATCCTAACCACATTTCCACATTCTACGTACCTTTTAATTAATAAGGGGTATCATAGTCTTTTTCTTCCTCGTTAGCTATAACCCTAAATACCTTACAATGGTTCACTACTACCTATGAAATACATCTTGATGTTTTTTCCAATTTGTTAACACACTTGAAAGATTGTTTTCAATCTAACTGCTTATCTATAATGTGAATCAACATAAATAATCCGATAGATACGAATAACATGACCACTTGACTAATGATAAATTACACGTATAATGTTGTTCCTTCATAAGGAAACTTTTCAAGAATTTCTCTAATTGATTATATGTTTTAATAGACCAATAAATACATAGGTTATATGCCACATATATTAGCCACGTTTTTTTAATTATATGTAATGTGTATATTATTGATGTTCTTTAATTTATGTGTTTTCATATTGTTGTATACATATATTTTTTCAATCTAAAGAAAAGTCATGAGGATGTAGTTTTTATTTCGTTCCATGAGATTATACACCTAATTTAGTTATTATTTTTGTTTATGAACTGATATACGATGATATTTCATATAATCTATATTGTCAGTTGCCATTCTCCTTTACTTCTTGATAGCATAGGTGTTCATCGGATCTCGGATAGTCATTTTGATACACAGAAACCTCGTTAATATACTTGACTCAATGATCAATGAACAATGATTTGTATGTAGAATTGATAAATGGGTTTGACTGTCATACAAAATTGGTACGCAAGGTAAGCTATATGGATCGAGTATGCTAGATGTTATATTCTTTATACCAAGATTAGAAAGATTGAAGAGAAAAATACTGACATATATCGATAAAGTTTTCAAGAAAAAATTTGATCATTTCTTTTTATAATGTATTCAATTTAATTATTAAAGATATAATCATGTCAAAATATTTGTCATGACATATTAATTAATATTGTTTGGACATATTGATATTTTAGAATAATGGCAATATTTTTTTAATGCTAATCACAATTAAAATATTTTATTTTGTGATATCGTAGATTGCTTTGAATATTAAACATAAATAATGTCAAAATAATTTCATGGTAGATTTAATTAACATTATTTTGTTTCATAAAAAGATAACATTATAATGGAGGTATTTTTTGGGAGGGCTTATTACAATTAAATTATTTTATTTTGTGATGTTACAGTTTTTTAGATAATGGGATATAATCCCGGCCTTCGCTCAAAGAGTTACAATCAATGTGTGATACTACAGTTATATTTTAATTATCTTTTTAAGTGATATATGATGATATGATCTTTATCATCCATTTTATTTGTAGACCTTTTTATCGTTGGGATGGCATAGCAAAAGGTCATGATATATTTTTTTTATGTTACTCGCAATTTAAGTTTTTTTATTTTTGTCATCGTAGATGTAATTTATTTAACGGATACAGTAATATGGAAGAAAAAAAGATTTATGTGTAACTAAAAGTCATGACTACATTTTTTTTGGTAAATTATAATTATTTAAAATTTATTAATTTTAAAATTTTAATAATTAAAGAAAAGAAAGAAGGGGATAATAGATAGGCGGGGAGGGAGGAGGAACGTACGCCCTGACCATGATGCAATCAGATCATATTGCTGCATCAATCTTTTTAGGAGATTTTGTGACATTGAAATGTTATAATTGTGATGTTTCAGGAACACAGCGATTTGGCGAGGGAGGCAGTGAGGAAGTCGCTGGTGCTCCTGAAGAACGGCAAGACTGCAAGCGACAAGCCGATGTTGCCGCTGACCGCTGTCCAAGAAGGCACCCAAGATCCTCGTTGCCGGCAGCCACGCCGACAACCTGGGTTACCAGTGCGGCTGCTGGACGATCGAGTGGCAGGGCGACACCGGCCGCATCACCGTCGGCACGAACATCCTCGATCGACGCGGTGAAGGCGGCGGTGGTACGTACATATTGCATATGGTGGGCCGGTGCGGCAAGAGAAGAGGAGGTGGCCGGGTCATGGTTTTTTTTTCTTTTAAAAGTAAATCTAATACTCACTCTGTTTCACAATGTAAGTCATTTTAGCATCATCAATATGAATATGGGAAACACTAGAATGACTTACATTGTAAAACAGAGGAAGTAGTTAGAAATAATCGGTCCACCAGTTTATTAGATTGCCATGTGGCGACTTAGAAGCGTTCGTAGGAGTTCTACGTGGCGGCTTGAGTGTGTTTGTAGGAAGTTTAATGGACTTTTAGTATGTAATAATAATAGAATAGATAGATATATAGCTATGAAAATTTTTTAAAAAAATATTAACAAGATAGATCAATATGTAATATATCACTACACAAACATATAAGTTAAAATTCAACTTCTACAAATTATAACAAAAATAACAAACAAAACTCAAATTATTATATGTATATTTACAGTTAAATTTGTTATTTTTATTACAACTTATAGAAGTTAAATTTGAACTTGTATGTTTGTGGAGTGATATGTTATATATTGATCTATCTTATCAATTTTTTTAAAAATTTTTAACTATTTAGTTGACATGCAATAAACGGGTGGACGTCCACTCGAGCTATTAGAAACCATCTCCGCGGCGCCTTCGCCGTCTGCGACGACGACACCCTGTCCTGCAGCTGCATCAAGGGTTTCACATCATCAACCGGCAGCAGTTGGGACCAGTAGTAGATGACAGGATTAATATCGGTGGATGCACAAGGAACACTCCATTGGAACATTGTAGCGGAAACAGAAGCAGCAGCAGCACAGCGAGTTCGACAGATAAATTCTATGCCATGACAGGCACCACGCAGCCCTTCGATCCTCGCAAGATTACGGATGCCGCAAGCGAAGGCGAATGCGAGCAGGCTTATCTGAGTTACTGCTCCTGCACTGCATACTCCTTCGGTAGTGGTGCTGGTTGCTCTGTGTGGCATGGCGATTTGCTCAACCTGAAACAGGTGTTGAAGGATGGCGCTACTAGCAACGGAGAGATAATCCTTTACATTCGCCTTGCTGCAAAAGAGTTTCAAGCTAGAAGAAATGATGGAGTTACCATTGCAGGTATTATTATTGCTGTGTCTTCTGCATCTCTGGGTATCTTGGCACTCATCGTAATACTGAAGGTGAGGAGGAATAAAAAGAGGTTGCACTGTCGCACAGTAAACAATATTCATGTTGGTGGTGGACTTGTTCCATTTAGATACAGTGAATTGCAGCGTGCAACTAGAAACTTTTCAGACAAGATTGGGGCAGGTGGCTTTGGTGCTGTATTCAAGGGGTCGTTAAATGAGTCCACTGCTATAGCAGTGAAAAGGCTCCGTGGTTCCTGTCACGAGGAGAAACAATTCAGGGCTGAGCTGAGATCAATTGGGATAATCCATCATACTAATTTAGTCAGAATGATTGGTTTCTGTTGCGAGGGCAATAAGAGGTTGCTTGTGTATGAGCACATGCCAAATCTTTCCCTCGATGTTCATTTGTTCCATAACAATGCTTCAACTCTGAACTGGAACACCAGATACCAGATAGCTCTTGGAGTTGCTAGAGGTTTGGCTTACTTGCATGAGAGTTGTCAGGACTACATCATGCACTGTGACATCAAGCCACAAAACATACTTCTCGATAGATCTTTTGTTCATAAGATTGCTGATTTTGGGATGGCAAAGCTTTTAAAAAGGGATTACAGTCGGGTTATGACCACAACAAGAGAAACTATTGAATATCTTGCGCCTGAATGGATCAGTGGAGTAGCCATATTACATCGAAAATTGATGTATATAGCTATGGCATGGTACTGCTAGAAATCATTTCTGGAAGGATGAATTGCCCCGACATGGAATGCAATAGTGATGATGACGATGTCTGTATATTTTCCTGTGCAAGTCGCACGCAAGCTCCTTGATGGGGATATCATGAGCTTTGTGGATCATAGGCTAAACGGTGATTTCGTCTTTGAGGAGGTTAAAAGAGTTTGCAAGGTTGCTTGCTAGTGCATTCAAGATAAGGAAGTCAATCGGCCAACTATGGGTAAGGTGGTCCAAATTCTTGAGGGCCTCATTGAACTTGACATGCCCCCAATGCCCAAAATGATGGAAGCTATTGGAGGAAGGTGATATCCAACGTGTACCTTGCATTGTAACATATATATATTTTTTAAGAAAGGGAAAAATATGAATTACCCCCTAAACTATAACGGTCGACCGAATTACCCCTCTAAACTCGAAAAACAGATATCGTTCACCCTGAACTATTTATACCGGACGAATGACCCCCCCCCCCCCCAGCACTGTGTTGGGCAGTTTTGACTTGAGTCTGCATACGTGGTCGCCAACGTGACATCTAGTCAGCAAAATAAAAAAAAAAATTCTAGGCCCACATGTCATCTCTTTCCTCACACCAATCCCTCCCCAATCCCATTCCCTCTGCTTCCCTGCTCTCTATCTCTCTTTCTCTGAGTCTATGGCTGGAGAAGGAGGAGACGCTGGCCGGCGGTGGAGGCGGATCGACGCGTGGAGCTCCTCCTCGTAGTCCTCTTCAGCCTCGTTGGCATCCCCTCCAACATCGTCGGAGGGAGTATATTTTAGTTGGCACTGCTTTGGCTGAGTGTGGCGGCAAAGGTGGCCATGACCTCCACAGTGACCACCACCGTCTCCAGCGACACCACCTCGCCGACATTGTCGGATGCGACAGCGCATGCTCCACCTTGTTTGTCAAAGCGTTGTCCAGCCCCACCGAGACGCCTCCTTCCCCGGCGACGAAGGTGCGGCGGCGCAGGCGACCATGTGCGGAACGAGGAGTGGGAGCGGCTCCAGCGGTGCACGGACCGACACCAGAGGCAGCCGATGCACTCGTCCCCCACCCCCATCTCCTACTGTGGCGATGTCCTCCACCGTTGAGCTATTCCACAACGGCCAGATCCATCCAATGCGGCTCCCGCCGCTCGGCGACGTCGGCGGCGGCGGCAAGCCTCCGCCGGAGCATGAGGCGAGGATGGGGGACGAGCGCGGCGGCCGTCTCCGGTGCTGGTCCATGCACCGCTTGAGCCGCTCCACTCCCTGTTCTGCACATGACCTCCTCCACTACCGCACCTTCGCCTTCGATCGCGCCACCCTCACAGCCGGTCACGCCGACCTCGCCGCCGGTCGCTCCAACCTTGCCGCTAGTTGCTCCGCTCTCGCCTCCGGCTCCATTCGGGCGTGCTCGCACTCCTCTATGGAGAGCATGTGCGTGGATTGGCCACCGCTGCTGCGTTCTTGAGGGGAGGGAGAAGAGTGAGAGAGGAGGGTGGAGATTCTGACTAGTGGGTCCTAGCGATTTTTTAATAAAATAATTTGTTGATTGAACTGCCACGTGTGCTATTTGAACCCTAAACTGCTCGCAACAGTGCTTAGGGGGTTTTTTTTTTGTCCGGTATTGAAAATTCAGGGTGAGCGATATTTGGTTTTCGATTTTAGGGGCGGTAATTCGGTCGACCGCTATAGTTTGGGAGGGGGGTGATTCATACTTTTTTCCTTTAAGAAAATATGTAACTGGCTAGTCCCTTTTTCCTTCTGTGCTAGCAAATCATGTCCACCATGTGAAGTGAGCATAGTTCAACTAGGTTTCTTGTGGTGGAACCGGCCTACTCGGGATTAAAGTTCTAGATTTGACATGAGTGCTCGCATTTACGACTAATTAATGTTTCACTGATAACAAGGTGTCTATGGCGACTTCATCAATCTCTAGATGTATCGGCTCAGCCTTTCAGCTGTGCTCGTAGAATAGGGTATACATATGTGCGTTTATAGCTGTAAGTGTACTCAAGTTATGAGCATCTGTGTTTATATTGTGTTTCTCGAAAAAAAATCGTGTACACATTACCTGTGAGGATCTTTGTAATGATTTTTTTTTTTATCTTTTGTGATGATTTATTTGTGTACAACATGATTTGTTCTATTTTCCATTCATTCACTCGTTCATTCATGGGACGGGAGCGGGGCACCTCTCCCCTTCAGCTTTGGTTCTGCCGCATGGGTCACTCGGCCCAAAATCTCCGGGAGATCAACGAGTGGCGGAATAAGTTCACTTCATGACCCTTAAGAGTGATCGAAATCTAATCCGTGACCCTAAACAAAAAAACCGGATATCTCGACCCTCAGACTTAAAACCGGTGCAATTTGACTCCCTCGGTGGTTTTGGAGGGCGGTTTTGCTGACGTGGCGCCTACGTGGCAATATTGACCGAGCCTTTGATCCACGTGGCACTTACATGGCATTAAAATTAAAAATTTTACGTGGGACCCGTTTGTCATCCACACACAGGAAAAAAATGTGGGGCCCACTAACTGTGGAACCCACATGTCAGTCCTCCTTCCTCCTCCCTCCCTCCCTTCTCTCTCTTTCTCTCCCCTTCTTCCCCTTCGGCCGCCAGCGGGGCATGGGCCGCGGTGTGGCACCGCCTGGCGGGAGCTGAAGCAGTCCCTGCAGTGGAGGAGTCGACGATGGGTCGATGGTGAGGCCAGCGCTCGGCGAGATGGGGTCGACGTCTGTTCTCCGCACTAGCCGGCGACAAGGGTGCTGATCGGTGCCAGCGTCACCGTGGCCTTCTTGCTCCTGCTCGCCTTCTTCTTCATCATCTTGCCGCGCGGCGGCACGCCGCCGGAGGTGGTATCGTCGTCCAAGGAGGGCGGGATCCGGGGGCGTCGCGATGGCGGCGGCGTATTCCAGGTTGAGAGCTATGGGGGAGAGGTGCGAGCACGTCGCCGAGGAGGATGGCCATGATCGCCGGCGATTCCCGCGTGGCTACGTCGACTACCTGTACCTGTTCGACTGCGTGTTCGGTGAGGAGCGGCGGGTTCTTGGCTACGGCGTGATGGCGGCGTGGCTCGCCGTGTTGTTCTACCTGCTCGGTGACACGGCGGCGGTGTACTTCTGCTCCTGCCTCGAGGGCCTCTCGTGGCTGCTCCGCCTCTCCTGGCGATCACCGGCGTGACGCTCCTGTCGCTCGGGAACGGCGCGCCGGACGCGCTCTCCACCATCGCGTCGTCGCCTACAGCGGGGGAGAGGGGGAGACCACCGCCGTGGGGCTCAATGGCGTGCTGGGGAGCGCGATGCTCGTGTCCTCTGCCGTGCTCAGCATCATCGGCGTCCACCTCGGTGCGCGCGGGGTCACCATTGACAAAGTGAACTTCTACCGCGACGCGTCTTTCCTCCTCGTCTCCCTCGCCGCCGTGGCCGTCGTCCTCGCCGCCGGCGAGGTGACAATCTGGGGCGCCCTCGCCTTCACCTCCCTCTACATCGTCGCTGTCGCCTTCACCCACGGCCGCTCCCCAAGCAAAGGCCACGACGCGGCGGACCACACGGCGGACGCCTTCTCCGAGCTCTGCAACGTAGCAGAGACGAAGTTCTACGGCGACCAAAGAACCACTCCCCGAAACCACCCCGCCGGTTGATTTCCTCCACGTGGTTGCCGGTGGAGAGGGAGTCAACGCATGTCAGGAAACTTGCAATTCGCTCACAACTCACACGCTCAACCTCACTGAATCTTTGAAACTCTGAAGATTGTAAGACTGTGAACAGTAAACTGAAAAAACCGAAGAACAGAGTTCTGAACAGAGTGGTTTTTTGAGTCACCGCAGCTTCTCTGTTTTCTTCTCTATTTATTCATCTCCATCAGCAGTTCGTTACATGCATAACTGGAAAGAACAAGCCAGACTTCAGCCAGCCACTACATGCATGCAAAACAGAAATTAAAAAGCTCAAGATTGCAAAAGGGAGTAACTATATTTATGGCGCCATATGACGCCATAGTTTTCACCAAAAAATAATCGGCGTGTATTTATATTGTAAGTCCCTAAATTACATATGTAAGTTTAGTGTACTTATAATGTAAGTTTTAAAAATTACATATGTAAGTCCCAAAATTACATAATAATTACATATGTAAGTGATGTATAAGTGGGATGTAAGTGGGGTATAAATTTAAATTTTACATTGGAAAAGTTATAAAACAAAAGCGTATGCAGCCCTTACTTTATAGGAGATGATCAGGAGGAAATCGAACGGTCGTGAACAGGCACAGCCGAAGACATGTAGTCTCGCGTGGAGCAATCAGACGGACATTAAAGCCGACTGAGATCAGCCCAAAAAGATGTCGACATCTTTTTAGCAAGTCCGTTGCAAAATATCGATCAGCGCACGCGGCATCATCGCCGATGAACCCGACGCAAGCCAGCTTCCTCTTCTGTCGTCACCATCGTCCCACTCCCGTTACCACTCCCTCCCCACCGCCGACTGCCTCCAGTCGGGACTATCCAAGAAGAGCCGTGGCTGAGCGGGGACGAGGAGCCTCGCCCTCCTCGTCGGTGCTGAACGGCGCGAGTGGACGAAGCGGCAGCCGGACATGTCCCCCGACGCCGATGCAGTTGATGGAGATGTGGTCCAGCGACTCGTGAGCCGTCGGAGACCGTGCCGGTAACCGCGAGGGCAAGGATGACGAGCAGCATATTGGGCCGCCGCCGCCGTTCCCCTCGTCCTCCCACTATCGCGAGCCTCCGCGGCCGAGCCGCCGCCGTCCTAGCCGTCGACCGCGCTGCGCCCCGATGCCGCCAGCCGCCGCTGCTCACCCCGTCCTCCCGCCACTGGTGGCAATGAAGAAAGAGAGAACGTAGGAGAGGAGTCACTGACAGGTGGGCCCCACTTTATTTTTTTAATTTATTTGATGACTAGGATGCCACGTAGGCGCCACATCAGCGAAACCGCCCTCCAAAACCACCGAAGGAGTTAAATTGCACCGGTTTTAAGAGTTGAGGGGTCGAGATATCCGGTTTTGTGGAGGTTACGGATTAGATTTCGATCACTTTTGAGGGTCACAAAGTGAACTTATTCCACGAGGGGCCGCGCAGGCCTGCAGCAGCTCGGAGTATTGTGTCCGAGCCCACGTAAAGTGGAAGCCCGCGCTTGGGAGCCCAGAAGTAGATCACTGAAGATTTCGTGCCACTGCCTTTCTGGTCACTGTATTGGCAACCTGGCTGAATAGTTCGTTCATACTCTCTATGGTCATATAGATATTTAAAGTCTCTGATGGAATTTGACCAAACTTTTAAAATTTTTTGAGTATCAATTTTGTATTTTAGTACGTTTGTAAATTTCGTATACGATATGAGCAGTACTTTTAAATGAAAACCTACGCATATTTTCTTTCTTATTTTAAACTAGGCATTGACTTGGTCAGATATTTGAAGCTTTAGCAATCAAATTTGATCAAATCTTGTCAAATATTTATGATCGGAGTATGCAAAGGGTGTTCTAGATCCGTACTACTAGTAGGATAGAAGGCATCATGCCTCGGGGATATTTCAGGGTGGCATCGTACTTTTTGGTAAAGTCTGAAGATCTTGCATCACAATTGGACATGTTTTCTGCTCAGTTAATTCGACGGATGTGCTTGACTTAAACACCACGCACAATAAAAAAAAGGGACAGGAGGATTTTGTTCGATCTGATTCCATTCACACCACTTTCTAATTCCGTTACCCTTTGCATTTCCACTCTCCAACCAAACGCCTCCAATAGTCATCTCTAATAAGATCTTTTGTTATGCTTTGCAAAACATCCAAGGCATGGAGACTTTGTGTGGAATTACAGTGGCTTGACTGGGAAAATGACCCTGGGGATAGTGATGCAAAGATCGTGATGGTCTAGACAAAAATAAAAATCAACATGCACAAGTTACCACAGAATCTAGAACTGATCTTCAGCGTTATTGCAAGCTAGCAGTGCTGTAGCGGCAACGGCACGAACGAGAACCTGGTGTGAAATCTATCTTGGGTGTGTTTGGTTTACGATCAAGGCTGGATGGGATATGGCACCTGGTGTGAAATCTATCTTGGGTGTGTTTGGTTTACGATCAAGGCTGGATGGGATATGGCGGTCCATATTTTGTTAGATATGACGATCCAATTTTTTTGGTTGGGTGAATATGGTGATACAGTTTTTTGTTTGGTTATAGAGATAAAGGTGGATTTGGCGATTCAATTTTTTGTTTGGTTGGAGGGAGTAGGGTGGATGAGCAGGTGTAGTCACCTCTCACTTTGAGAGGTGAGTATACCCCATCAAATTCATATATACCACAAATCACAAATTCCCAAACAAATCACAAATTATATATATATATACTACAAATACACATATAGAGAAAAAAAAGAAAATGAGAAAAAAGAAAAAGAAAAAAAATGCCTCGCATCCGCCGCCGCGGCTCTGCTTCTCCGACGCCGCAGACCTCGCCCCTCCTCGCCGCCGCCGCCGACCTCGCCTTCCGCCGCCGCCGCCGACCTCGTCCCTCCCTCCTGCTGCCGCCGACCTCGACCCTCCCCGCCGCCGCCGCGACCTCGCCTTCCGCCGCCTCCGCCCGCATCTCGCGCCGCCGCCGACCTCGCCCATCCCCGCCGCCGCGCTGACCTCGCCTTCCGCCGCCGCAGCCGCCGCCGACCTCGACCCTCCCCACCGCCGCTGCAACCTCCCCTTCCGCCGCCTCCGCCCGCATCTCGCGCCGCCGCTGACCTCGCCCCTCCCCGCCGCAGCTGCCGCCGACCTCGCCTTCCGCCGCCGCAACCGCCACCGACCTCGGCCCTCCCCGCCGCCGCTGCAACCTCCCCTTCCGCCACCTCCGCCCGCATCTCGCGCCGCCGCCGACCTCGCTTATCCCCGCCTTCCGCCGCCGCAGCCGCCGCCGCCGACCTCGCCTTCCGTCGCCGTGCTCTCGCCTCTTGACCTGTGGCTGTCGCTGACGCGCGGTGAAGCGACCCGACCTCGGGCGCTCGCCCTGCTCGCCCGGCCGCTCGGGCGGTTGCATCCGGGCAAATCGCCCGGATACCCCCATCCGGCATCTACGAGCTATATTCCTCTTTGGGCCGCCCAATCCCACTTCCACCCACCAACCAAACAGGCAAAAAAAAAAAAAAAAAAAATGGGCCGCCATCTCCCATTCACCCAAAACCTCCCAACCAAACACACCCCTTACTACTCCCTCCGTCCAAAAAAAAATTCATTCCTAACATCCTGAGGTGGAATTAGTAGAGAGTTTGAATGACTAAAAAACCCTTAATTATTGAAAAAAATAGTAAGAGTGATAGATAGGTAAAGGGTATTAAAGGGATAAAATTTCTCGTTTTGCGTGTTGAGAGTAGGTAGAATGGTAGAAGTTGGTTTTTTATGAGAAAAAAAATCAAACTCTAAAAGTAAAGTTTTTTTTGGACGGGGAAAGTAAAACGATCAGTCTGTTTTCAGTTTCCACGGCATGCGGTCAGGTCCAGCGTTTCCCAAACCGCAGAGGACGGGGTTACCGCGCCCCGGCGATAAGCACGGTTACTGCGCGGTAACCGTGAAAACCGTACGAAACCGTGTAAAATTTATCAAAAATTCAAATTATTTTTTAAATTTATTTAAATTTAAGGAGGTTACCGCGGTTTTTCTATTACTGTACCTCGCGGTAAGACCGGTAACCACGGTAACCGTGCGGTTGTACCTCGCGGTAAGACCGGTAACCGCGGTCACCGTGCGGTTATGAACGGTAAGACGAACCCTGGTCAGGTCCCATTTATTCCTGGTCATAAAATGGTGCAGGCGTATTGATTGGTGGGGCATCGTGTGGATTGGCTGCCTGATCAGTGACTGACACTGATGGACATCACTGTACCATTTTGCCCTCCAACATTAGTAAGGCCCGTTCCCTAAAATGTTTTCCAAAAAATCATTCGTTGGATACGTGCATGGAGCATTAAATATAGATAAAAATAAAAACTAATTGTACAGTTAGGAGGAAAATCGCGAGACGAATCTTTTGAGACTAATTAGTCCATGATTAGCCAAAAAGTGCTATAGTAACCCACATGTGCTAATGATAGATTAATTAGGATCAAAAGATTCATCTCGCGGTTTCCTGGTGAGTTATAAAATTAGTTTTTTTTATTTGTGCCCGAAAACTCTTTTCGATATCCGGTTAAACGTCCGATGTGACACCTAAAAATTTTCTTTTAGCCAACTAAACAAGGCCTATTCGTTGTTAACTTGTTATTCCCTATGGGCCTCACTTACCTTCTATAAAAATGCAAGAAGAAGTGAAGAGCAGTGACCACCTATCCTACAGTTTCACCATGGCACTCCTCATTTTCGTAGCATCGCAGCAAGTTCAAATCAGATCGAATCTTTGGATACATTCTGCCATGACGGACACCATCTCAGCTGGCCAAACGTTGGCCAACGATGACAAGCTTGTCTCAAAAAATGCAAGGTACGCACTCGGCTTCTTGAACACAGGTACAAAAGCGTCTGGGAAAACTAACAAGTGGTACTAAGGCTGTGTTTAGATCCAAAGTTTGGATCCAAACTTCAGTCCTTTTCCATCACACACAACTTTTCAGTCACATCATCTCCAATTTCAACCAAAATACAAACTTCGCGCTGAACTAAACACAGCCTAAGGAATATGGTTCAATCAGGTTACCAAAAAACTTCTGCATGGGTTGCAAATAGGGATAAGCCGATTGATGATCCCGCATCATTGGAGCTAACAATCTTCCGTAATGGAAATCTTGCCCATCTTAAACCGCTCAACCAGTGCCGTCCTTTGGACTACCCAAGCTAACATCACCACAAACAACACCATTGTTATGCTCTTAAATAGTGGAAATCTCATCCTAACAAACCCCTCAAACCCTTTATACATTTTTCCCTGGTGCAAAGCTTGGATGGAACAAGATCACTGGCCTAAACCATCGTATTATTTTTAAGAAAAACTTAGTAGACCCAGCTATCGGTATGTATCGTGAAGAGTTAGACCCTACTGGTGTTAATCAGGGCTTGCTTGCACCGGTGAACTCCACGCCATATTGGTCTAGTGGAGCATGGAATGGCGAGTACTTATCCTCAATCCCAAAGATGGCAAGCCATAATTTTTTCTAAATATGACCATCATCCCAATAAGAGTCCAAAATTATATATCAATAGTATCAAAATAAAAATCCCATATACTTTTTAGATTAAAAAAATCTAACAATAATTGATTAAAATAGCCTTTACCTGAACATGCATTTTTAGTTAATGATTAATAATAATAATAAATAAATAAATTGTTGAACTAGAGAAGAAAAATAAGGAGGAGGTCGGTTCACGCTGCACCTGGTCCACGAAGGAAGACCTTTTTGCGTGTCTTTTGTTGGGAGCAGAGGAGTAGCACATCTAACCGTCCAGCCCCAGCGACGGCGCGATCCGCGTCTCCGACTCAGTCAGATCTCCGTCCGTCCGTCTGTGTCTCTTGGCCGAGACCGAGAGAGGGTTTTCCCCGTTCTCCCACCAGTCCAGATCTGGAATTCCCCCAATCTTCTTCTTGTTGGACCAAACCCTAGCTAGCAGCAGCAACCATGGCAAACCCTAGGCCTCCCTATGTGTTGCTGGAGAGAGTAGTGTTTTTCGGAGGACGCGAGTTACCCGACGGCACATGGAAAGATGCCGCAGGCATAGTCATCGGATGGAGCAGAGCGCGGCTGCTGAGTCGGCGAGAGGCGATGGAGGCGATGGAACCCCATCCCTTCCTCGCCGATCCTCCGCAAGTGAGCTCCCTGCGGATGATGTCGCCGACGCCCGCGCACGCGCAGCAGCTGGGATCCATCCGCGACGGCGACATCGCCAGCACCCACAAGGGCATCGTCGTCATCTACGCCGGCTTCTACCGACCAGGCTGCTCCGATGACCTCGGGGGATGCTACCTCCTCTACGACGCCCCCACCAACGCCCTCACCGCCATCCCCCCGCTGCCCGACTCACCTCGCTTCCCCACCTTGCTACACCTCGGCCGCACCGCCGTCCTCGTCGACGACTCCCGCTCTGCCGATGATTACATCCTCGCCGATATCGTCACCAACTCCGGCCTGGGCCTCCCCGAAGCCACCATCTTCGCATGGTCATCGCTGACCATGAAGAAGAGCGGCGGCGAGTGGGTCAAGTCCTCCATTCCCCGCCTCCCTCTCCCTGCACATCTATGTGGTCCAAAACACTTGTTCCAGATCGACCTCGCCTTCTCCCTGGACAGCGGCCGCATCTGCTGGGTTGATCTCCTACAGGGCATCTTGTTCTGCGACCGCATCTTGGCACCGGATGGCCCCAAGTTGGGGTTCATTCCGTTGCCCACTGGGTATTGCATCGATGTCCATCACAGGCTCCGCCATCAGATGATGCCACTAGCCCGGCGTTCCATGGCCTGCGTCTCTGGCGCCGTCAAGTTTGTCGCCTTGGTTGGCTTGGAAGATATTCATTGCCCCCCCAATGAGGTGATGCTCAAGACATGGGTTCTGTCCCCTGATTTCAAGGAGTGGAAGGAGGATAGCAGGTCCTTATCTGTGGAAGAGATGTGGGCAAGTGAGAGCTTCAAGCAAATGGGGTTGCCATGTGTTGTACCAGTTTCCCCTGTCCTCAGCCTGACCCAAGATGGGGTAATGTATACCATTCTGAATGTCATCGAGCAGGTACCTGCACAAGTTGATGAATTTGGGATCGTCGTTGTCGATGATGACCTGGTGCCCATTGCCAATTATATGATCCGCTTCGACATTCGGCGAAACAAGGTCCTGTCCTCCACAAAGATATCTCAACATGGTGAATTGCAGTGGCTTATACCCAATCTCATTGCCACTGACTTCACTGCATACCTACAGGACCACCAGGTACTTAGTTTACTTGCTACTGCATGCTACCTACCCTCAGCGCCACCCAGTGTACTTCTAGCTTCATATCCTAACTGTTTTACTGTTCTATACTTGTTTGTTTTAGACGTAAGTGATATGTGGACGCTTATATTTGTCACATCAAGTTAGTTTCACTTGCACAACTAATTAAAAAATATTGACATCTTAATTTGGCCAGCCATTTATGTTGAGGTATTGAACACAGTTTAGTGTGTCATATGTGTGCCAGCTTCCCTCTTCCGGTCTTCACATCAGGAACCAATGAGCAGTACAAGGCTCATGTTGAACTTCCATAGCATTTTGTTGTTATGTCGACAAAAAGTACAATACCCTTATTAATTCTCACATTTGCATTTATGGCTTACTGTTTTGCCACAATACTTATTTTAATCGATTTTTTCTTACTTTATAGCCATACGCTATGATGCTTTCAATGTACTATTCCTATATGGGACAAGCTTAAGATATCCAGTTTGCGGAATGCTTGTTAAGTTTCACTTCTTCAATACAAACCTGAGTGAATTGTCTAATTAATTACTTAATTAATGATTGTAGAGGTTTTGAAATCAATTTCCAAATGATTTGTTGACACATGGATGATGTTGTGTTCTCTTTAGTGTAGAATTTTTTCATAGTTGGTTTCACTTATCCAATACAAACTTCCTTCTCTTGTCTTAACCACTGAAAATTACCTGGCTCATGTTGAACTTTGATAGTAGTAATTTTCAAATTAAGAATTGGTATGAGCTAAGTTTATTCGAAGAGGCACAAATTTATGCAGAGCCTAAGCTTGGGTATTAGTTTGAGAGTCTTTTTCTCCAATATAAACCTGAGTGAATTATATTGCCTAATGAATGAATATAGGGAGTTCTTGAAAACAATTACCGAATACATTATTGGTACAAGCCTAAGTTGATTCTAAAAGATGCAGCATGCTGAAGTGCAACGTGAATCTTAAACTGATGCTGGCAACAGTAGCAACCTTTGTACATTTACCTTTAACTACATTGATGCCATGGCCACTAACCTCATTAGCTACATGCCTTGAAGTACTGCTGAGTGCACACTTTCCCTCTTTTTAAATGTTCAAAGTTTATTATTCAAGCTTAATTTGGGGCATATACAACAACGGGATCAGATTTAAACCATACTGTTTTGACAGTCATCTTTATTTTTGTTTTGGTAGAGAGCTGAAGAAGCAGGCAAGGTAGGAGCAAGCGCCAAGGGGAAGCGCAAGCAGATGGAGTACTACTGAATGATATGTAGTATATTTCTGCTATTTATCATGCACATAACATATCGCTTTTTTTTGCTTACATCCTGTGACTGTGAGATGTAAGGTCAAATGTGTTTAGGTTAACCATCAGAGCTTATTTTGTCACTACCAGACCTTATTTTAATGACTAAGCCTAGCAGTTAAACTGAATGGTAACCAGTATGTATGTGTAATCATCGTGGATTTATGTCATACTACTAATAGTGTTGGGCTCTTCAAATCCAACATCTGTACCAACTCCTGAGTTGAAGTTTGTGCTTGATTTCATCATGCTTTCTTGGCCTTAGGTTTAGGGGCCGGTGGTGGGAACACGGCCCTGAAGACCCAGGCAGCAAGAACAGCACCAACAAAAGGGCATATCCAGTAGACGTAGAATTGCTCCCATGTGTTGTGGCGATTGTTCACATATGCCCAGCCAAAAGCCTATGGAAATGTAGATAATATTTAACCAAGATTAGTTACCAGAAAACAAGGAACAGTAGCCAAAAGGGGCAAATGAGAAGAGCCGCAACTTACATCAGATCTTACTGAATGTATAAATGGAATACAGTAGCATGAATTCAAATTACAGGAACAGTTTGCGATGCATTCTAAACTCTGCAAAGATGTCGATTTCAGAGGTATACAAGGAATTTCCACTAAATTACCTAATTGAAGTGGACAGGAGTGACCAAATAGAAATTAACTGAGTTACCCTCTGCAGAATATAAGTATAACCAGGCACTGTTTTTCCATAGTTTTTCCCCATAAACAACAAGCTAGGTTTTGAAATAATGAGATCACTGGCAAGGGTTTTATGCTTATCGTGTACACTCCAACCAAAACTGTGGACGTCCAATAATAATACTGGCTCCTTCCTGATGAAGGAGATTTAAGGAAATAGTGGAACTTTATGAAAATTACACCTATTTAGTTGCTTCATTTGACCTGTTGCTTAGTACTTTGAAACAAGGGCAAATAAAACATAAATAAAAAGAGCTTAGCCTGGCAGCATGTTTGGTAAAGCACCATAAATAGATGAACATGTAAAAGGGGATAGGTAATGCATGATCAACATTTTTATTGCTCAGGTTTTCAGCCCAAATGACTTGGGACTCCGTTTCCTACTCATCAACAAGCTACCAAACTATCGCGGGTGCTCCTGAATTAATCCTAGCTCCATGTTGTCTTGAAAAACCAATTGCATAGTAGTAGCATCTTATCTTGGGCATTTAACTGTTTGCCACTGGAGTTTAATTATTTATCACTTATATCTCAATAACGCGTGGACCTTTATACGTATAAGATATGTAGATCCAAGTGACAAATAGTTAATTGCCACATGTAGGAGTGGTAAACAGCTAAATATCTTATCTTACCAAACAAAATTAAATATCTTATCCAGTGACCCAGTGATCTAAAGAAATAAACAATACAACAGAAAAAAAAAACTTTTGAGAAATCATATTATTTTGAAACGTGAAGCCAATAATAATCCACGACAAATCATCTAGCTGGTGACTGAGATGATCTCTGCTACAAAGGCAACCTCCATGTCGGCTCCAGGAGATTCAGATGCCACGGACAAATGCATCTGCCATGCTTGGGACCGGGACTAATTCAGCCTGTCAATCAATTTGGTCCCGGAGAAGCAAATGATCAAGCTTAAGCTGGCTAAATGCTCTCAGATCAGAGCTGTATCTATGGCTATCAATGAAGCTCTTCGACTGGTCCAGCTTTTCAGAACTGTTCAGACATAACAGATTTAGCTTTCACTATTTGGATTAGATATCATTCAGAAAGGTAGTGATTGGGTTATCTGCACTTGATCTCTGAACAATGCATAATCAGAACTGGAATCTACAGCGCGAAAGGGCCAGTAGCCTAGTGGTTACAAGAGTCTAAGTAGCATCTTAGGTCCTAAGTTCAACTCCCTATGGGAGCGAATTTTCCAGAATTTAACGGCTTTGTACTTTCAGTGGTAGGCGATGTACCCGTCGACAGCGAGGCGCTATGACTTCGTCACCCGTCGGCAGCGAGGCGCCACAAATTCGTCAATCTCCAGGATTTGCCAACCTAGTCTTCGAAGATGGGCGCCACGACTTCGTCAATCTCCAAGATTTGCCGGCCCAGTCTTCAAAGATGCTTATAGGGGTAGGGTTTACGTGCGTGCATTTATAGGGGTGAGTGTGTGTGCGTTGTGAGTGTAACTCGTTTGCATCTAAATTAGCAGAAACTTTAAGTGGTGGTAAAAGGGTTGAAGAATAATTCGAGTTCAGCTGTCACATGAGTATGCTAAAAATCCTCTAAAAAAAGAGTATGCTAAAAATCAATAGATAACTTTTATTTTTTTAAAAAAAAAAACAAACAAACAAAGAACAGAGTACATGCAAGTGTGGTTCAGCTCATCAGTCAAAGAACTTATTTGTTATGTGTGTAGTTGTTCAGGAGATTGCTGATTCGTTCAACAAAAAAGTGCTCATCTCTGAAGACTAGATTATAACTGATCAAATCAAGTCTACATGCCGCTGCCAAATGATTGAGAGTTAACGTGCAGAGAGAGGCCACTTGCCTGCTTGCCCACGAGTAAGCAAAGCCAGCAAGTTTAAGGTATCCAAAGCAGCATTAGCAGCAGGAGATGATGATGATGATGATTCAGAGATCCATTGATTACAGCCTTCTCACATGATCACATGAGAGAAGCTAGATCACAACCTGTGAGCACACACTTCCAGCAGCACGCCTTCAGAAACATTACTTAAATGCTAATCCAAATTGCATCCTCCTCGCTGGTTTGACGACACTTCGTCAGGATTAGCCGGCCAAACGCCAAGATTCTCAAACCTCCATTAAATTAGGGCCTTCATACAGAATGACCGGATTGGAGCTTTTTGGAACATAAATTGAATATATGATATGGTATGGTATCTTTACCCAAGACAAGCTAGCATCGTGGATGAAAACATAATTTGCAGATTTTAAAAACCGCACGAATCTTTCCACTTTTTTTTTCACGAAACTCTTACATATAACTTCCAGAAAAGAAAATGAAATTTGTTAAATATGCTTTGTATTTCAATCCGTGCCTCTACTTGCTAGATCAAGCTAGCAACTGATCATTATGGTGCATTAGTTAGTTGATGAAGAAAAGAATATACATAGAAAAAAGTAGCAGATAGTTGGAAATGACATGGATACTTGGATCCAAAGGGTATCATGGGTGGCACCACCACAACTCTGATGCAAAACAATCAAAAGTCTAATAACAGAAAGTGGCCCCCATGTGACAGCCTGACAGACCAGTGACCAGCCACTAAACTAATCATGCACATTATCCTCCTCAAAGCTCAAATCAATGCCTTCCTAGTGACAGAGATGCACTGCATTTCCTACTTGTTTCTTTCTAATCACTGGTGCCACATGCATTCCAGTCAACTGGCAGTAGTGCAGTACTAATGTACTATCATGGATCATGGCAAAGCTAGTGACATGGTGCTTCAATCTAGCTTCCCAGCAAGTATGCAAGTCTTTTGTTTAGCTTCTAATAGAAGTGGTTGTGAACATGCATCATACATGTTTATTTCAATAATGGAGTAGTACTTACCTACTTACAGGCTAACATAATCAATCGATTTTTTAAAATCTCATTATGGTTATTACACTCGTAGGCTGCAGCTGGTCTGAAAATTTGAAGAGTGCACTGGCCAAGTGTCCGTCCGTGTTGAAAAGATTTACAAAATACACATATGGGCATTATGATAATCTGTAAATTACATAGACAAATTTTCTTAGCAACACATAATCATTCTCCATTCGGATTCTAGGTATTCTAGAAGACAAGCATAGCACTGACACTTGGTGTCTCTAGGTAAATATCATCAAGAATAATCTCCAGTTATTCTTCGAAAAGGAAACCAAGCTCAGTGCTAGTGAGAGAGATTGAGCAAGTACTGATACCTTGAACTGTAGAGAATACAAGAACACACAAACTAATTACTGATAAATTTATAATATCCATTCATACCATCCACCAGTTCAAGAGCAAACAAGACCAATGAATGATTGAAATTACATTGAGGTCGTCCAATCAAATTAATGTGCATGCTCTTGGGTTTGTCGGTGTTCCGAAGCTAATTACCTAAATTACTTTGAATTAAATATGGTGGAAAGGATTATTCCTTGTACCATTCTAGCTAATAAATAATGTTGGGTTCTTCAAACCCAATATCTGTACCAACTCCTGAGTTGAAGTTTGTGCTTGATTTCCTCATGCTTTCTTGGCCTTAGGTTTAGGTGCCGGTGGTGGGAACACGGCCCTGAAGACCCAGGCAGCAAGAACAGCGCCAACAAAAGGGCATATCCAGTAGACGTAGAATTGCTCCCATGTGTTGTGGCGATTGTTCACATATGCCCAGCCAAACGCCTGTGGAATTGTAGATAATATTTAACCAAGATTAGTTACCAGAAAACAAGGAACAGTAGCCAAAAAGGGCAAATGAGAAGAGCGGCAACTTAACATCAGATCCTACTGGATGTATAAATGGAATACAGTAGCATGAATTCAAATTACAGGAACAATTTGCGATGCATTCTCAACTCTGCAAAGATCTCGATTTCAGAGGTATACAAGGAATTTCCACTAAATTACCTAATTGAAGTGGACAGGAGTGACCAAATAGAAATTAACTGAGTTACCCTCTGCAGAATATAAGTATAATCAGGCACTATTTTTCCATAGTTTTTCCCCATAAACACGCAAGGTTTTTAATTAATGAGATCACTGGCAACGGTTTTATGCCTATTGTGTACACTCCAACCAAAACTGTGGACGTCCAATAATAATACTGACTCCTTCCTGATGAAGGAGATTTAAGTAAAGAGTGGAACTTTTTGAAAATTACATCTATTTAGTTGCTTCATTTGACCTGTTGCTTAGTAATTTAAAACAAGAGCAAAAAAAACATAAATAAAAAGAGCTTAGCCTGACGGCATGTTTGATAAGCACCATAAAAGGGGATAGATAATGCACGATCAACATTTTTATCACTCAGGTTTTTGGCACAAATGACTTGGGACTCCGTTTCCTATTAATTCATCAACAAGCTACCAAACTATCGCGGGTGCTCCTGAATTAATCCTAGCTCCATGTTGTCTTGAAAAACCAATTGCATAGTAGTAAGCATCATGCCGAATTAATCCTTAGCTCCATGTTGTCTTGAAAAACCAATTGCATAATAGTAGCGTCGTGCAAGTGAGAGCAATTGATGTTGATATATTTTGATAATAATAGTATACCAAGATCAGTAACTAGAAAAAAACCTAAAGGAAGAATCGAAATCTCACATTGGCAGGGTTCATGGATGGGCCAGTGTAGGCAGCGCCGGTGAGGACGAGGCAAACGGTGGAGATGGAGAGCATCCAGGTCTTGACGATGGGATTACGGGGCCCCTTGACGATGATCCAGAGCACGGCCAAGGTGATGACGAAGGTGAGCACCAGCTCGGCGGCGGCACCCGTGTGGAGATCCACCTTGAGCGATGGCCCCCCGAGCATGTGCTTGTACTGCTCCGGCATCAGCTCCGAGATCGCCATCGCCCCACCCACCGCACCCGCGGCCTGCCAAGCCAAACCAAATTCTCATCAGCAATCGAAGGAGAAGAAAGCGAGGGGGATTGGGAGGAGATTGAGTAGTTTATACCTGGGCGGGGAAGCGGAGGGCGAGGGGGAAGAGGGAGGAGTGGCGGGGGGAGGAGAGGCCGGCGGCGTGGAAGGCGGCGAGGGCGGTGGGGTTGAAGCTGGCGCCGCCGAGGGCGTCGCAGAGGAGGTTGAAGGCGAAGAGGAGCACGGAGAGGAGGGAGACGGTGACGAGGAGCGCGTAGTGGATCCCCTCGTGGATGCGGAGGTACGACGTCACCGCCGCCGTCGACGCCCCCAGCGTCGACACGCACAGCACCCACAGGAACGTCACCGCCGCGTCCGCCGCCGCCGCCCGCACCGCCGCCACCGCCATCGCCGCAGCCGCCGCTCGCTCTACTTCTGAATCGGATTGGATTGGATTGGAATCGGAGGAGGAGGAGGAGCACGCGCGGCGCCTTTCTATCGATATAGCTACGCTCCTAACCACCTACCCCTTTTTTCAGCTAAAAAAATAAAATAAAAACTACTCGAATATTTTTGTGCTTATCATTTTATTATCGAAAACTAGGAAAAAGAAGGTGCTTGGCAACGGATTTTCTTGGAAGTAGAAGAGAAAAAATAAATTCATTCATTCAGCATATTATTATAGCATAATAAGTCAATCATCAGTCGTAAAATGTGAACTCATATACGAGGTAAAACGTTGGTTTTTTTAAAATAGTATTGACATTTCCTCGGCTAGATCGAGCCGAACAGTGTAGGCTCGAGCTCTTGTGTGCTCTCTCCGTCAAAAGAAAAACTTAATCTAAAAGGGGATTTAATCCCTTCTAGTACAATAAATCTGGACAACTCTTTGCCCAGATTCATTAACCTATGTTGAGTATTTTTTGGACAGAGTGAAAAGTGCTTATGAGAATGTGTTAGGATTGTGCTTGTGAGTTAGTGAGAGTGGGCTCAAGCCTATATCAAACATTTTCGGCTCAATGGAGATACATAGTGGGCTCAATGAATACATGGAGTAGTGGTCATTATGAAACCAAGAAAAAGCGATCTTTAGATAAGCACCGAACTACCAATTGAGGTGATGGCAGAGTTGTGGATTCATAACTTCACTCACCATGTTCAAAATCATTAGCTATTACTTCCTCCGATCAGTAATATTTGATGTTGGACAACAACCATTGATTCTAAGTGTCAAGTATTATAGACCGGAGAGCCGTCCTAGGAAAAAACAACTTCGAGCATATTTTTTTTTCTAAGACGGAGGAGGGTGTATGGTTGAGAGCTGCAATACACACCTTTTTGGCTCACAATACAACAACTCCCTACCATACCAAGTTCCTAACCAAATAGTACCATAGCAAATTGTAGCACACGACTGGTCTAGTGGCCAATTGTGATAGGTTTTGGCTGAAAAATAGGCAAGTGATCGATGTGATTATTGACATCACCAAGCATGATCACAACAGTCTGAATAGGTGAATTTTTGGGGATTGTATATATGGCTATTTTCTCATCAATTATTATGCTCAACGCATGATCGACCAACTTGCAAAGAAACAAAAACAAAATACCAATTTATAACTCTTCAAGAAGAAAAAAAAGAAGAATTAATGGTACCAACATACCAAGATGATGAGCATACGAAAAGAACCGCAAAAGATCAGAAGGCTGAAGATTCCTTCCTTTGCCTTTTCTTTAAGATGACAGGCATTTGATTTTGGGCACACCAAGATGGCTTCCCCAAGAATATATTTTTTTGGGACCTTTCTCTTTCAAACAATCGGTTGGGCAGCAATTATAGTGTGATGCCAGCCTCATCTTTCATACGCAAGTTGATAGTATCATTTTTGTCAACGATTTCTGCGAAATTTGTTTTTATCAGATTTGTTATCTTCTTTTACTAATTTACAACCTGATTTCTGGGAAATTAAACAAGAGTTCGACCAATGAAAAGTATGTGTTTCTTTTCATGCCAAATCAATGGCTCGGATCGCTTCTACTGTCAGTATTCGATCACTGTGAAAATTATTTCAGGAAAAAATGTTAGATATATCTCACTATCAGCCTCCTTACGAAATATGGAGTATTCGATCATGTGAAAGGTTATTTCTAAAAAAAAAATTGGATACCTCACTATCAGCCTCTTGATGAAATACTAGTAGTTTATATGGTCGATTTCGCAAGCATTTTGGTACATTGAAAAATGAAAAGGGGAGTAGTCCAATCAACTTCACATGCAAGGGCACATCACCTAATCTACAAGAAACATGTTTGACCAAGCTGGGTTATTATACCTAATAACTTGCATTATTTATTGCAAATTATTATGTGCTCACTTTGAATTGGACGAGCTCGTTGAAAAAAAAAAACTAAAGAAGACGCAAAACTGATAGTAACCATCTTCTGGTAATAAATGTTAGTGCATCAAACTAATAAGATGATCTTAGCAAACTAATCCTCATGTTTATAAAAATATATTTTTGACATTATTTAGGAAATGCTGTCTACTGCTGTCAAATAAATTTAAAGCTTGCCTCTGATCATACATATCTACACAGACGCTTTAATAGCTGGTATGTGCAAAATTTGGCAGATGTTCATAAATTTTGCTGCAATTACTGATCATGCATGGAAGAGTTTTTTTTTTTTTTTTGCGGGGAATCATGCATGGAAGAGTTGACATTTACAGATGGGGACAGATATGATTTTTCACAATTTTTGACTCCAAAATTGGGAGGAGGAGGAGGAGGAGGAGAAGAAAAGGAGAGAAATTGAGAGAAAAAGAAAATCAAGAACGAGAAAGCCACCGGTTTTCTCTCCGACGATCGCCGCCGCCGCCGCCGTCGTCTACACGGCGACCCGCTGCAGCACCCTCGACGGGACGGCGAAGCGCGCGGAGAAGGAGCGCGAGAGGTTCTCCGGCTCCACCCACGCCGCGCCGTCGTCGAAGTTCTGCGCGTAGCTGTAGGCGTCGTAGGGCACCCTCGCCGCCGCCGCCGCCGACGACGACGCCGGAACGCAGCCGGTGGCGCAGAGCAGGATCCGCTTCTTGTTCTCCCGCAGGATCCGCCGCCACAGGCCCTTCAGCCTCGTCCCGCACCCGCGCCCCGACGACGCCGACGCCGACGCAGGAGCCCCCGCGCCGCGGGACGCCGCGCCGGGCTTCCCGTCGGCGTGGTGGACACCGTCGAACACCCCGGCGCCGAGGTAGCCGTACTCCTCCTCGTCGTCGTCGTCGTAGTCGCCCGCGAGGTCGAAGCCGCCGCGGACGTAGCGGCGGGACATGGAGATGGAGGGGGCGCAGGAGCAGGAGGCCTGGCGCTGGAAGCGTGGGCTGTAGCCGCCGCCGCCGACGGCGTCCATGGCGAGAGCGATCGGAGTGTGAGAGAATGTGAGGGAGAAGAAGAAGGGAGGAGTGGCGTCGCGGTCGTGTATTTGTAGGGGGGAGGGTGGTTTTTCCTTTGCTTTGTTGGGAAAAAAAAAACATTTTTGTTAACCAAATCAAAGGGGATTTATTTTATCTACTAATATTTTTCCCTCCTTGTTAAGTACATAATTGGAGGGTATTTTCTCACACCAAAAGATTTTCCCTTTTAACCTTAGAAATGGTTCATATTCCCTCACAAATATTCTTCTTTTCGATTACATGGCAGACGCACGTACACTATTACACATCTCAGATCACATTAAAATCTACATCTATGATTTTATCAAAATATAGTTGAAAACTCACCTATATATGCGTAGTAGGATTGAGATCCTCCGTAGTCACTGTACCGTGCCTTTGTACTGACATGTGGGCCCGGAGGCCATCGGGCCCACATTGACAGGACGGTGCAGTTGGCTGCAGAGGATCTTGATCCATGCGTAATATTCGTGAGGCATCGAGATTTGAATCGTGGTGAACAGAGTCATGCACTCGTGCACCCATGGACTCCGGTGTTTATCCTGACACATAAGATTTTGTTAATATTGAATAATTACTGGATAAAAAAAGAAACGAGTGACGGGACAACCTCAGCTATTCAAAGAAAGAAGACCAGCTGAAAGGTTATAAACATATTTTTAATAAACATTAGTTTACTTTTGCTAGTCACGAAATGATACAAATTTTTTTTTCAAAGCAAATGATATAGAGTCGAGTCCATTGAACCTGAAGCATTTCTGTACTGCTCCTGCTCTTGAAGATACTGTTCTATACTCCTAAGTTGTAACTTGTACAGAACAACCTAATCGTTGACTCTCAGTATGCCCATCAACATTTTAAATGCTCCATTGCTCAACAAGTTTTGCACTTTTTGAGACTTTAAGTCATGTTTTGCAAGGATAAATTATTGTCAAAAAAGATTATGCTCTGCTATAATGAAACATCATATCTTCTTTTCAGTGTTACTGGATCGAAAATTCCTTAGTGCTCCTAGAGGTAAGCGCATGAAGTAGTAGGGTAGGTGATGGGCTCATGTCGCCGTGTAAAGTGAATCACAAATTCACAAGTGGAGAGCCCAATTCTAAAGTTGCAACAAATTCACATGTGCAATTCAATCTTTCAATCTTTATAATATCTGCTTCATATACCAGATTTCCTACTCTTGGATGCTTTGTAGAAATTTCTACCCCCCAAACAAGAAAATTCCCCAGCAGAAGAATTTTAAAAAACTTTATAGAGAGACTTATCACCTATTGTTGAAGGTTTTGGAGACATTTATAATCAAACAGAATCCAAGATTAAACTATGAAGGATTTGAAGAAAAAAAAAAAGGAAATACTTTTGGGTTGATTTAATTGGGACCACAGCCCATATGTTGGAAGTTGACATAATGTCGAAGACCCTACGTAGTCGATGTGGAAGTGCCATCAACTGTAGGATCAAAACCATCTAAAAAAACTGTGGGAACAAAAAAAAGCTTTTCAATTTAGTGTTAAAGGTGAAAAAAATGCATTATCGCATATTTTCACAAGAAAAATATTAGGCTTTAGTTGTATAGTGCGAATAATATCGAGCCGATGTAAATTCATATATTCATATATTCCAAAGGAGACCTCATCTCGCATTGAGTAAAGATGCCATATGCTTAAATTTGAGTGTCGAGATGGATCAATGGGTCAAATTAGTAAGGTTTGCTTGAAATAAGTTTATTAGGAGTGCTCATTCCTATCATTCCAGTATTCTTTAATCTTTTCTGTTAAACAACAAAAAGCACATTTTGGCGCATGCTTAGGCACAATTGGCGGTTTGTCTTGATGTTTATCATTGCTAATCGAGATCCATTACTCTGGAATCAAGACATTGATCATGATTGCTACTGGCTAGCACCAATCCTACCAAAAGTGCTGTTGATCATAAAACCAAAGCCTCATTCATTAATATATATGTTTGTTTATATGCGGCGGCAGTTCTTAATTCTCTGGCTAATCTTTCTCTTGCCAAATGGCATACTATAACCCCTTCAGTTAACCCTACCATTTGGCAGTTTAGCCGGAGCTATTCATGTAGCTGGAGCCATACATGTACTAATTATGCATAAAATGAACATTTTTATTATTACAGAATGTAACTTTTTTGTGAAATTATTCTGTTCAGAAACTCTGTAAATCTGTCAAGATTTGCTTACTGATTTTGTGATATTGCTTGATTTGGATCAATTCAATTCCATCATCTTCAGGGGAGTTTGATGAGATGAATCAGATTCAGGCCATGTGTGAATATGTGAAGGGCACCAGCAGGCAGCAGCTGCACAAGATAGAGTAACAGTATTAATTAGCCATAGTTGTTCAGAACACCGAATTTGACTATTGATATCAGCATGTTGCATGCAGATCTCCAGGCAAGTTGCTGCGTACATTGCATCACTCTCTTTGAAATTGATTCTGTCTCTGCATGCATATCCAATAAATGAAAGAATCAGATGGTCAAACAAAGCGAACCAGGTCCATGGATCTGCACAAAAGCCTTTCAAACTTCTTTGACCTGAAATTTCAAGAATCCTATAAACTCATGGATTCACAAGAGAAGAACCCAAAAAAAAAACAAGAAGGAGAGGAAAGTTCATGGTTGTTCAGACTTCTTAGTCAGAAGAATTCCTTTTATCAAACAGGACAGGCTAAACTGCTAAACTGCTAAACTGTAGTATTTTTCTGTTCAGTTCTCGTTTCTAAAAAAATTTGAAAAGAATCTGCAACTCCCAACAATATCCATTAATATCCAACCAGAAAAGCTCTGATATTGATGACATCAAGACGTTAATTTGAGATTGCGACTTTGCAGTAGTGTACAAATCAGCACGGCACACCATATCTGCTGCAAGCCAAAGAACTTCGCTGGAGGGGAGAAATTGGACAGCCAGCCTAGAAGCTAGAACAATCAAGTTTTAGTTGACAAAATGAAATGATAAATTATATTAATCCACCAATATTCACAATGCAATGTTTTTTTTTTAAGAAACAAAGTACAAAAGCAGGTGCTCACAGTACATGCACACTCACCTCTATAAACACGCACATGCACATTCTATCCCTTTGAACACCTCCGAAAAACTGAACCAGCATATCTTGAGATCATGGGCATCTCGACAGGTACATCGCCTATCACTAAAAGAATAATTAGCTGTAAATGTGAGCACCTTTGTCAAGTCTACTCGTGGAGGAGTTGTGCACATCATTCAAGCTCTGAAAATTTGTATCACAACCGCCGTTGTTCTGGTCAAGAAAGTAATAACATATGTTATGTTACTGTACACTAAATTCCGTTACTGTCAATTGTCATGGGTGTCTGGAGTAGTAACAGAAATGATGCGGGATTTACATCATCCTTGAAGTATGAAGTACTCCTACGTTTTAAAAAGAAACCTCACATTCTCATCTGAGTTGGCCTTTTTGGGACGGAGGGAGTAAAGATTTGTACGTCACTGGCGAAACTAACATCAGGATGAAGCCGCAGTATCGAATCCAGCAATGAATTAGATGAGAACCCCCAACCCAAAAAAAAAGGAGGAAAGGGAGAATGCAACTCTGCGCTGGTAGATTTCTCTCGCGGCGATCCCTCCCGACTCATGCCGTCGGGAAGCAGGGCAGGAGGATTTCGCTCTTCCAACGGCGGCTCGGTTGACACCCATGTATAGATCAAAATAAACCACGAAACCCATATGTTTTAATCTATAATTGAATTTATTGGTTAACCACTTACACTCTTAACCATCAGTACCTAAGTAAGGAACCCAAGTGAAACAAGTCCAGCAGATCGCTACTATTGGTGGCAACCCAATTATATTACGCGTGTTAGTTGCAATTACCAGAGGTTTACATGATTATTGTTAGTCATACGAATATGCGATACAGAAAATTGCAAACACAGTAACAATCAATATTATCATTGATTATTTTAGATGAATATGGCTATTGTTAGTTGCAATTAGCAGAGGTTTACATGACAAAGGTGGTGCTTTTCGCTAAATATTTAAGGAAAAATACTACACAAGAGGCTTCAGATCAGCAAGCCCCCTCAAAAAAAAAAAGATCTCCTAATGAACTGGGAAACACATACGACGTTTCACCCTAGTTCCTGATCTTTACAAGATGTGCAATTTCAGTTCTTCCATATAAAAGCTACGCTTCAGAAAACAGAGAATTTCTGGAATGCATCCAAGCTGTTTGCAAGTAAATCGCTCACACTTAAACTGTCGGTGCCACTCAAAAGTCTTGAACAAGATGCTCCGACTTCTGGCTCCCCAGTCGATTCAGACTGAAAACAAGATGCTCCCAGTCTTGGCTCCCCAGTAGATTCAGACTGAAACCAAGTAGATGACGATACATAAGAATCAGATCAGCTCTTTAAGAATCAAATAGAACATATCAATGTTTATTAGAGGCTCTGGTGAGTACCACTGGGATGTCTGGCTTCACATTATTGTCATCATTGGCCAAGAGTGATGCCTGAGGGTTCGGTTCCTCTCTTCTATCTTCAGTAGAACATTGCTGCAGAGACAAGCCGATAAGCAAATGCATAGTGTCCTTGGCAAGAAAAAAGTATTAGAAGAGCAAGTGAATGGTGGCTAATAGAGGTACCTTCTCACCGTCTGTACCAGATTCCAGAATTGTGCCTAGGACAGACAAGGTACTTGCACCACAACTGCTAGGAGTTGTACCAGGCGTCCTGCGTGAAATTCGATTCTGGGAAGGAAATGCATGGCACGTTTCTTCTGCATCCCAAAGGGATGGAGTTGACACCTTCGGCTGGCTACTTGCTTGTTGCCGAGCAATCAGGGAAGCAATAGAAGCATCAAATGAATCAGCGGTAAGAGGTATCTGTTGGAGACTTGAGTTGTTTTGTGGAAGTAACTGCTTGCTGTCTTGAGAAGGCGCAGCTTCAGCTAATAGTGCTCCAAAACTTATATTAGATATGCAGTCAATCCATGAAAGTGGTGTCTCTTTGCTTTGATTATCCTGTTTCTGAAAACATGTAATCAGTGTTAGGTCAAGTCAAAATATAATTGATGATATTGAAAGAAAACTATAACGTTTGAACTTACCATAGTCTTTACTGTGTTGGCCTCAGTGGACGGTGCAGCAAAGTTACTCGGGAATTCACTCAAAGCAGTCATCTGTTTCTGTTCCCTGACAACAGGATCTAAAGGCTCGTTGTCGATTATATTGCCTGCAGAGTGCACTAATCCTAAAGATACTCCACTGTTTTGTTCCCCAAAATTGGGTGGAAACCAACCATATCTAAGAAAAAAGATGTGATATTCAGCCATAAGTTTTGTGCTCAATATGCATGGATGCAAACAAAAGTAAAGTAAACCAGGTCTGGAGAAGAAAGCGAACCTTAAGCGAAATGTCGAAGGGCTGCCAACAGCAACATGCACATCAGCTGCTGTGCAAGAATCACTACGAGTCCATCTCTCACTGCCATTTATGTTATCAAGCCTAGTACCGTCAGGGAAGAGCATGAGTTCACCTCTTGCACACTGAGAATTGCCCCATTTTGTGTTGAGATGCTGCAGAACTGAGGATATTTTCTTTCGAGGAGCCACAGTCAATTCCAGGTAAGGATTGTGGTTTTTCTGTTAATTATACAGAGCAAGCCACACATTATGGAATCTGAACGAGGTCGTATACAATAATCACACATAGAAATCTTGCAAAAGCTAAAGTAATCACCTGCTGCAGGGACTTCTGAAACTCCTCATCTATTGGGAACAGTTGAAGTGCGATCTTTCCAGAATGGCGGGGTGGTCGAGCAGACACATTCTTAGAATCATGGAACAGTGCTTCCATAAAGCTACCATCCTTTGGTGCACTTTGTTTTTCAGTATACAATTGAGGCGATGAGGCACCAGCTCTTCTGTATTTTGTGCTAGCATTGCCTGAAAAGTAAAGCACATGTTGAGTTTGAGACCAGTTTTACTCGTAGATGTACTTTACACAATGGCATATGTACTTTACTCCATAAATAACTTTTATTTCTCTTAATGGAAAAAATGCGCTCCTTGCGTATTCCCGAAAAAAACAATGGCATATGGATGGGCACCTAACGACATCATGGAACTGTCTTGATTCAATTGTAGCAACAGACATTTATTTTCTACTTCAAATTTTAATTTTGTTTGATAAGTGCAGCAGGTACACCATACAGTAAAGGAAATTGGGAACAAGATTCCAACACATTACCTGATGATTTATTGATATATTTTCCAGGTTTCAGGCTTTGCATCGTACTGCAACCAAGTTTTGCCGCCGTTCCTGTATCAGTTGGTTTACAGCGCTGCTGAAGAGGTTTCATGGTTTTCTGATATTCAGCAGCAAAACTATCTGGTGTGCAATTTTGTAATCCTACTCCTGCAAAATTGTAAAACCAACATTAGTTTGCCCCACACCTCCATAGTTCCATTAATTGTCTGCAAAGAGCACGGTTATAGCATCACCTCAGGAGGACAGGACCTTTTTAGCAGTCTGCCCAAAATCACAAGACAGACAACTTTTTTGGTAATGGAAGAGCTAAATCTTTTTTTTTTTAACCAAGGGGAAGAGTTACCACCTAGCTGCTACGGCTCTGAGATTATTCCTTAGTTTGCAGCGATAGTGCTAATCAGACAACTAGTACATAAAAATAAAAATCAAACAACAGAAATAAATCCTTTTATCCAATTATAAAAAAGTCAGATACATATCATATCATTCAAGCATTAGTATAATGGACCAGCACCAAAGTTCCTACACACAATGGGAAAGCCCACTGATCTATCTCTTATGATGAAAACGAGCTATGGATTTTAATGAAAGAATTATATCTATGAATTCTAGCATAAATTCTAGCAAACATTAGAAAGATTAAGTTCTGAAGTTTCTAGGGCATAATTGTTCTGATCCCTAATTGTGAATTATAACTATAACAAAATCACTCTTATGCACAGGAATTCAATGGGATGAACCGAATGTGCTAAAGGCAGACTTCCAGCGGAAGCATTCATTCGTTCACGTTCCTTTCAGAAACTGGCATTCGAGTTTTGAGTTTCTCGGGTCGCTCCCCTAAACCTAATCCCCGAATTCTCCCGCAGCCCAACATTTCATTCAACCACGAAATCACGCCGCGCGTACCCACCAGTCACCTCGCTGTAGCAAGAATTCATCCGTAAGAGGCGTACCTGATCTCACAACCCTAGATCTCCTGGACCCCGGAGAACCCGAGGCGGCGAAACCCTAGCCCACCCACCGCCGGCAAGACCCCCGACCTCCGCAACCGCGGAGAGAGAGAGAGAGCGAGCGAGGAGTCGGAGGCGAGCACGAACCCTCAAGGCCGCGAATCCCCACACCCGCCCGTCGCCGGAGTTCACCGGAAGGCTTCGCGGCGCCCGCGGCGGAGGCCGGCGAGCAGCGAATCGTCGGAGGCGGAAGAGACGGATTTTTCTTTTTTTTTTTTTTGGGAAATTTTTGAACTCTGGTTTGTTCACTTGCCGCCTCCCCTCCGAAATGGTACGCCTGTATTTATACCCGTACAGTATGACAGACGTGTTGGGCTACGACTCTAAATGGGCCACCATTTGGTGGCCCATGTAGTTTGGGCCTCCATTCCTAGGCCCAAACAGTTTGGGCCGGCCCACCTGCACCCGGTCCACGGGGGCCTCGTGCGCCGCTGCCACTGCCACCACCATAAGACGACGCCGCCATCGCCGCGTCACGCCACGCCACGCCACGCGCACGCCGCGGCAGCGCCAGCGCACGGCTCGTCCTCGTCCCCGTGCGTCGCCGACGTGGGGGGTTTGGAAGCTTCCTCGCTAGGGCGGGATGGCGGCGGCGGCGAAGAAGCGGAGGCCGGAGGAGGAGGAGGCGGCGGGGGCGGAGGAGGAGATGCACCTGGCGTTCAGGGGCGCCGCCAACGCGCTGTCGCAGGTGTACGGGCAGGCCGTGGCCGCGCAGGAGAAGTCGTTCCGCGCCGGCGAGCGCCGCGCCATGGTACGTCCTTGGCCTCCGCCTGCCCGTTCCCCTCCCCACCGATCGGTGGCCGAGTCGCCTGAAGAACTGCGTTCTTGGGGCCTTGAGTCTTGGGGTCCGGTTTAGTTTTGGGATTTTACGCGGAGATGCGAAGGGGGATGGGATCCTGCTTCGAGTTCTTTCGAGTTGCTGGTGTGGGGATAGGGGAATTTATGTTCTGGACGAATTTTTAGCTGAGAATTATGGGTGTGGTTTGGTATGGTGGGATTGGAGAGTTTCTCGGTGAAATGCTGCGGCTGATCTTGAAATTAGCTTCTGCAGTTGTAAATTGTTGGAAATCCATCAGTCTGAGTTCTTGGATGTGCTTCCATATTGTGAACTTATGATTTTATTATCAAATTGATTCAATCCTGTTTCTGAATTTTGGCAGGAGAATGTCTATCGATGGATTTGCAGCAAGCATCAAGAAGGTTTGGAGGTGTCTGTTGCCGATCTAGTTGCTTTCCTGCAGGTCAGTTTGTCTTTATCTTTTTCTTTAGTTTAATCCCTGTTTGACATTTATGCTAGCCAATGCCTTGTGTCATATGCAAAGATTGAGAGTCAGGGTGACTTACTAGTGTTCAATTTATAGAATGATTTTTGCATGTGGATCATGTCACACATTGCTGGCTAACCAATAGGATCAAATGTGACTCTACTACAACTGTGAATTGTCTGATGAGTATAATCTTTATGAATGTGTAATAATGATTCAGTTTCGAGCACATCTACAATTTGTATAGCCAGGGTCTGGAGATTATACTATGAAACAATTGTACTAGTTAAGTATTACGTCAGATGTATGTACATAAGAGCCATGAAAATGTTTAGTGAAGCACTGAAGGTGCTGAAATCAAAACCACATTGCCTTTTGAGAATTCATTCAGTACAATAAGCAGGCCATAGCGTTCCCTTTTCTTTCCTTTTTCCTTTTTTTCCCCTAGTTCTGTTGTTATTCCAGTATGCGGCTCAAATCCTTGCCTGATGCTTCTCTTCTACGCACAGACTGAGATTGAGCACAGAACAGGGGAGGTGCCGAGGTCATTGCAGCATACAAGTGCACAGCCAGCATGTCAATTTCCTTCTGCAAATGTTCAAAGCAATTCGTTCTCTTTTGGGAATGTAACGGATGCACTTAACTCCCATACAGCGCAAACTGGCCAAACACAAACTGCCGGCGTGTTAAATGCTCCGCCCAACCCATTGCGGCAAAATTTACACTCAAATCATCATCCGATTCATTGTTCAGCGTATGGCACTATCAACTCCCTACCAGATGGAATTGGAGCTCAAAGCAACCATCCTCCCCAACATCAGAATTTCATGCACTGCAACTCGTATGAACCCTCCATGGATGAGTCATGATGCTTGTTGAGGATGTGAGCCATATGAAAACCCACAGCTTGTTTGCTTAGTTCCCCCGGAGCCTTCAAGATCTGATATCACCTTAATTGCTGGAGAAGTCCCATCGATTGCCGATAGATATGCTTCTCTCCATCTGGGTATCGCAATGCAAAGCTTGTAAGATGTCGATATCATCTTCACTTTTTTCTGACATCTTGTACATTACAACCAAGAAAGTCCCCTTCAGGTCCCGCGTGTTGATTGAAAGATTGAAGCTGCAACCTTTGCTTCAGCGTAATTGTGCTTGCAATATTAGTTCTTTTCTGTTGCTTGCAAAAACCATGCTCTGGTTAACAAGGATCAAGAGGACGAGGATGGTGCATTAGTTGTTGATGAATTTACTGCTGTGTTCCATGTATATCTGTTAAAGCTGTATTGGTTCAGAGAGCCTGAGAGCATTGTTTCACCCTTTTTTTTTTTTTTTGCACTCTCTTTTGGTGTGTGAATGATTTCTAGTTAAAAGGTGTTGTAACCTTACAGATATTCAGACCATACATTGGTTAGAAGAAAGTCTTGTATAATAGATAATGTAAACAGAGAAGTCTGTGTCCTTTGATAATTGATACTTTTCTGCTAGAGTAAGTTTTCCATCAAATCAAATTCTCAAAAAACCGAGCGCTTGGTGGAAATGGAACACGTATGATCTCACGCTTGTCAATTATTACTCGGGTCTGTCTGCTGTGTTATTGCATAATTTAGCGAATTTACCGAATCAAATGCATCGTTTATATTCATTGTTTCTAATTTGCAGCGCTACCCTATAAGCGGAATTTTCTCTTCTTCGCATTGTATTTTTTTGAGGACGAGGGGTTATACGTAAGAAACATAACAGGGTGTCAGACGGTCCGAGGACCTATGCGATATTCCGTCGAAACGCGTGGAGCTTTTTGCAATAGTGCAAAACACTCGTAATCAAAAAAAAAAGGAGAAAGTCGGAACCATATTTTCGTGACGAACTATAAACAAATGAGAGTTACAGATGATCCACCGCTGAACGTTCACGAACTACGAGCAAAACGGAAAATTGCTGAATATTCATTTGCAAGTTCAGCAGGAAACTGGAAATAGATACAACAGCAGAAAAGGATATACCTCTGCTTCCCCGGTTACCATATGGAAAGATTTTTACGTTACAGACATACAAGTTACAGCACAAGCAGTTTTCATATGCTTGAACATCTAATGTCAGCGGTAGCACATTAACCAAAAGTAAAGTAAAAATCACATCTTGGGAGCAAGCCCCGTATCATGCTTGGGAACATCAGCTAATATCAGTCTTAAATCACATCTCAGGAAACTGACCGGCAAGTCATCCTTTCCTACTCGCTGATCCTACAGCAGCTGCTTGCAGTGACAGTCATGGTGTGGCCTTGTCAGCAAGTGAGTGGGCAGCCGAGCTCCTTCGCCGCCGCGGTGAGGAAGGCGAGCGTCAGCCCGGTGGCCCGGCGGCTGTGGGCTTCCCACTCTATGCATCTCTCCACATCGGCTTGCCAGTTGATGATGCTTGCTGCCAAGCACTGGTAGGTTGGGCTCTGGATGCCATTCCGGTATTCCCCTTGGATGAGCTTACTGGAGTTTATTTGTCCGTTGTTCAAGATGTCGCGAAGAACGGACATGCTGAGTGCACGGACATGCGCGCTGGGGTGCGAAAGACAGCGGATGGTGGTTGATAGACGGCACTGCATATCAAGATTCAGTCAGGATGATGGATCATGGATGATGATGAGTAAGTTTGGCATGAACGTGAGTGAGATCAGAGAAGAGGACATGCCTTCAGCAGATTGGAGAGGCCATCAGCGACGGATACACCTGAATCTCCCCATTCGACGATGAGATGGACTGCTCTGGCGGTTACTTCCAATAGCTGCTCGTAATTGATCCCGAGATAAACCGGTCAGTAAGCGAGATGAACCATACAAAGTAGAACTGATTATTCTTCACTGGGATTTGCACCTAAGGACCTCATGAATGAAGGTGTTACCTCTAATTGTGGTAAAGTACAAGCTTCACCATCAACAAGCATTCCATCAGTTGCTCGAAGAAGAAGATCTGAAGCACTAGCAAGGATCACCAATGCTTCTGGGCTATCGTGGTTCCTCATAAGCTCTGCTATCAGCTTAACTATTCGCTGGTTGACTCTCCACATCTTCTGACCTTGCTCATCATCTCGAGCAATCCAGGGCTGCAAGTCCTTCTCGGCCTGTGAAAGATACAAGAGTCGGGGAAGATGACTGAGGAAATGGGTATATTTTATATCGGTAATGATGCTGATGCTTTGAAACCAAGAAATGAGAACAAAAGAAGCTACAGTATGGAACTTTTTTTTTCAAAGGTACATACAATATGAAGCTTTTAAATATGATAACAAGTATGTAAATATAACAATAACAATATCTTGACCTGCAGAACGATAGCAGCTGAAGCCTTGGTCGGTGAGGCTGAAACAACGTCACAAAGCGCATCCACAACCTACCCATGAAAAGCAAAGATTATCATTGTGTATAAGAATGCTGACAACCAAGGACGGTCTTCATAGCATTATTCTGGTATCTTATAAGCAGGAATGACCATACCTTTCTCCAACCCTGATGAGCTGATGTACTTTCTGCAGACATCTGCATTTCGGGAGATGCAATGAGCTTCTGCCAGAGCAATGAGACAACAGAGAAGCATAGCTCCTGCTTCTCTGACAGTACAGATCTTAGGAGAGTTTGAGAACCTCTGTAACCCCCATTTCGGTCCATGGTGAGGAAGTTTGCCAAATCAGAAGCTTCCACCTGTAAACTTGCAATGGCTTTCCCAGAAGTACTTGCGACATCACCATTTAGTATAACATCTTCTGCACATTTCAAGAGTGGTCTTGCAAAACCATTTTTCCTGTGTGATCTTGAAGCATCCTTTTTTTCCAATGCACCACCATCTGATGAGTTAATGTTCTTTTCCTCAATGGGAGGTTCATCCTTTTTTACTGGTGTAAGGGTCAGGTGAGCTTCTAGAGGCTCAGCTTTGTTCACAATGGAGGTCACTGTTTTACCATGCAAGTCAATCAAATGGTAAAGGGATGATGCCCTGGTAGAAATCTCAGCATCCCACTTGCATTGCTTCAGCGCAGACAGTGCATTTAAGCATGGCCTGGATCGACGAAATAACTCAGAAACATGAGCAGCAACCATAGCTGCTGCAACAATCTCATTTGAACTATAACTCCATGAAGTACCAACAGATGATGGCTTCAAGGAGAACAGAGCTTCCAAGATGCCAAGTATTCTACGAGTATGAAGAATCGCTGAGCTAATGCTATTGTGTAGCTCGTTACTAATACCATTGGTTTTTCCAGGTATGACTATCTTTATGGAGTCCTTCAGATTTGAATGGTTCCCATTCTTGGAAATAAAAGGGAACAGCTGGAGCTCACAAGATAAGGCACAAACGGCTGCTAGAACGTATGAGTCGAATGTAGCAACTGGTCCTTGTCTCTTCTTACATCTGTTTCTTCCATTGGTTAATCTCGAATCATTTGTGACCTCCTCAGAGGAATGATTATCACTACCAGTTGGCCTTTTACTTCCCCCAGGCAAAGCTTGATGACTGACGCAAACAGTTAATACTACAAATAGTAATCTGGACGCAAGGTCCATTGAAGCACAGGACTCCACAAAGAGTGAATGTATCATTGTTCGGAGTTCAGCAACAGCAAGGTTCTTAGATTGACTTCTTGGTTTCCTGGATTGTTCAGAGGTTTCTGATGGAAAAGTTCTTCTCAGTATAGCTTCAACTGTTGCCACAAAAATTCTCATAAGGCATGCTTCAGATGGACTCCCACGAGGTAAATACTCAAATACTTTCAACAATGGCAAGTATAGGCTCCATGACAAAGTAGGTGGCTGAAGTGGAGCAGCTACAACAATTTCAGGCAAATCAACTGCTGATGAACTCAGAGGTAGCAAACCATACGCAGCCTCCCAGATGGTACATATTCTCCACTCAACATCGGGACCATGAGCACATAGCATGGAAGCAATGCCTTGCGCAGTGGCATCAATAGTGGCTTCAGATGCAGGAACTTCCAGCTTTGTGCAGTTGAAGGAGCACGTATGAAAATATAAGTCAATATGAAGCTAAAACATGTAGGGTGCATATATTTTACGACATAATCAAATTCCAACTTTGGTAGGTAGCAATATCTATATTAACTTGTTTGATGATACCTTTAAAACAGTTTTAACATAATATCCTAGCAGTCATAAAATATACAAGAATACATCATAGCTCCAAAAGAACTGATATAAACTTATCATAGCATGTTGACGACAAGCATACAGAGACTCCTAAAAGGTTACAAAAAAATGACCAAAAGATTTAATTTTCTATACAAAACAATAGAGGCTAGACAAATCTAGCTTTGCAATATTGTAGCTAAACTACTTTAGTCATGATGATGTAATCTGGCAGCTAACAGTACTTAATGAAAAAAAAATTCAGAACAGAGTCTGGATAATGTAGCCGTTTAGTGACAAGCCTATTAGCATATATTTCGAGAAAACTGATAAAAAGGAAATTGAATACATCAAATACAGAATAGGTAGCAAGTAGGTGCAGGAAACACTGCATACCTGCCTTTTGTACGATGATACATAGCCACCTAGTGGCTCATGATGGAGTTCAACTCCTTCGGCATGTCTCAGTGGAGGAAAAAGTAATGTCGGTTGGGAGAGTATTCGGAAAAGTAAAGCAGCAGACGTATCAGCAGCGATACCAGCTCTCATTGACATTGCAGTTCCAATAGCACGCAGGAAATGAAGATGCATCCAGTTCTTTGGAAGCTAAAACATAAAACAAAGCTATGACAATCAATAAAATATTCAAAACGCATAATGTGCTGTTATGATAATATTGCATGATGTGTCATCTTGATTGATAGCACTGAAACAACAGCCAGAGAGATGTATGATATACCCGCATGCCAGAATCGTAGTCTTCCACTGCTCTAAGGAGTTCAACAAGCTGTACTGCTGCATCAAGTGCATCTGGGGCCCATGATGGTGGTGCCTCGAGAAGACCAAAAAGCAACCTTTGGGTAGCACTTGGAGTAGCAATTGCATAGTATCTGACGAAAAATAGCATGTTAGCAATCATTTGGAAAGTACACATGGTACAACAGTGGACAGGATCATAAGAGCTTACCTATGAAACAAGCGAGCATATGGTTCAAGAGGAGGGAGCCCCGCAACCAAATGTTCGTCCAATGGTGTGGTCGGTGGAGGTAATAGAAGTGCAGGAACAGCTGCCGCAGTCAAATTTGCTGTCTCATAACGAGCTACTTCCTCATCACAGACACTTAGTATAACTCCAGCTCCATTGGCAACAGCCCATCTGGGCGTGGATGGCATAAGTTGTGGGTGCTTCCCAGATCCTCGGCTGTAAGCTGAATGACCCAAGCACATGTTAGTAACTTGTGTTTATAATAAGCATTAGCATCCGAGTTGCAAGAAAAAGATAAAGGTCCCACTCCAATGCAGAAAAACATGCATAGTATGAGCTCATAAAGCCCATATGCACTATGTTTTTTAAGTTTTAACATGGAAGCAAAAAAACTGAATGCAAGTTTCAAAGTAATTTACAAACTTCCATTAAAAAGTAATTTGCAAACATATCACACCTTTTTTAATAATATGTACTCTAGAATCTAGAAAAAATGTGCTCCCAGTAAAATAAACAATCAGGCTAACTTTAATTTGTAGGTTATGTCTTGTCGCCACAGGACATGTTCTACTTGTTTACTTTGATTTACAATATACATCATTTGCTTTGTCACCAAATGCTAGTAGTAAACAAATATAAAATGCTCACTTTCACAGCATATTGCAATTCACTCCTATTATAATCCATACTCACTCCTGTCAAAAATAAACTTTGTGGTCTGATCAATCTCTCTATGGACATTAAGATCAACCATGCAAAAATGATAAGTATATTTGTCCCTGAATGTACATTCTTCACATTATAATTTTTCCATGCTTTATTAATATATTACAAAAGAAACTGCTGTTCAAAGTTTTGTTTTGAAGAATGTGTTTATGCCTAAAGTATCACTTTTTTTTTATTTGAGGGAGTAAGTTATTGATACTCCAGTTTCCCTTTGGGGATCTTAAGAAGGGAACTGATCTACCAAAGAATGCAAAATATGCAATTGTAGACATTGTCACATGGTATCTCAACAGAATAAAAAGACATGGGAGTAATTAATGTTACAATAATTATAAAAAATTCACGATAGAAAATTCCATTGCTGATTTTACCAACCAGTTGTTGGAGGCTTCAATTCTCCACCAGCTGCGTATTTTCCCATGACTCCACCACACCTGATGCATTTGAAGACAAAACAGGGAATGGTAAGCGTCCATTAGCAATAGAAGAGTACTCAAGCAAATTTTTCATCATCAGCAGCAAATATATAGTATGTTCCAACATGCTTGACAAAAGCAAGTTTACACAATGCATGCAGTTCCATTAGCATACTTTTAAAAGTTGTCTATTTTTCTTGCCATACTTGCATTGGGGAATTATGAACATGCATGAAGTTTGAACTTGTTATGAGTTCCACCCCTTGCTCCTGCGTTCTGCTCACATACTTCTATTATTTTCCGTGTTTTAACTTTAAATTATATGCGCTCTTCCTTCTTGTCAATATCACCATAAAATTGAGGTTGTATTTCTCAAGAAAGGAGGATTTCAGATTTTCAGTCCACAGAACAATAATATGTTATCATTTATTATGACTCACCATCTAAAATAGTCACTTCTAATACCCAGAGGTGCAGCAAGCAATATGTCTGTGATCCAAGGAGATAGTGGCCTCAATGGCTTCCGGTCAGGTTCATTTCTTGGAGAACCGTTAGCCCTTTTCTCCATAGACTCACATGATGAGGCCTGATCAGATGTGCTGCTACATTCCGCTTCACTATGTTGGTGATCAACTTTGAAGATTGGCCTGTTGTAGTGAGTTAGAACTCTAAGAATTTCTCCACAGGCCAAGGCCCACTGCTCCGAGTACTCTTTCTGCATAAAAGTTGCATCTTTATGAGCAAGAGTAGTTTGATAAGCTATAAGCAGCACAGTTTAGATATAATATTGAAATGCACAGCAGAGGCAAAATCTTATCAAACACAGAGAAATGAACCAATAAATTGGAACTAACCATTAGAGTAGGGGCCTTACCTCAGAAGTATGGCTAAATAAAGAGATGAAGGACATGAACGGGAAACCATTTCTATCATAACTGAGTGTCCCATCTATGATGCGTGACAGAATCGGATGCACAACTGCATGGCCATGCTCAGGATGATGAAGAACAAAAGTTGCTGGAAATATGAGAAAAATATGTCAAACTCTTTCTTCAATTGTTTGTGGAACATGTATTGATCACTGGATCAAATTACCTAATACTTCATCTACAAGGCGCTTTTCTTTTGATGGATAGCAACTTTGAATTAGCTGCAAGCATGCAAGAAAAAGAGTGCAAAAGTTAACACACTGGAGAAAGATTTTATCACAGAAGATACTAAATATGCTTAGAGATACAGTACCTGAGCTATATCTTCAGGGAATTGCTCACTGTCAGCTGTAAACTGGCCAAAGTACTCAACATAGGCCAGAATTTGTGCCTTCAGAGAGGAGACGCAACCAAGTTTCCCATTGAGGCAAGTATCTTCAACATATAGAATTTCTAACAAGAATCAAATAGGAATAATGTTACCTGTTTTTGTTGTGAATCCTGTGGTGGGGGCCAGAACAGTGATGAGAACTGGAGCCCATCAATCCACTTCTCATTTGAAGCTGACATACTTGGTAGCTCAAGAGCCTGCCCAAGAAACTGAGAGAATTCTCAAAGAGAAAGAAAGAAACTACACAAACTGCTCCAGTTAGCAATAAAAGCACCTGTAATCAACACCATGTTGAAGCCGCCAGTTAGTTCATCCATTTATGCCACCAAAGTCCAAATCTTCTTATAAGCTACTTGCCTTGGTATCAAGAAACTTCGAGCAAGAAAGTTATAAGAGTGCTATCCACTTCATTCAATCAACCCCCATAACGGGGGTCTGCATCTCACAACGTGACACGTTATCATATCAACCAATGCCAACCATATGAGCTTCAGAGTCTCTACACTGTAATATATCGCACAACAAAAACCAAAAAAGGAGGAAAATACATGAATTTTAATTAATGCAAAAAAAAATTACTCCCTCCATTTCATATTATAAGCCGTTTGACTTTTTTCTTACTGAAATTTCTTCCAAGTTTGACTAAGTTTATAGAAAAATATAGAAGTATTTTCAACACAAAAAAAACATATTATCAAAATATATTCAATGTTAGATTTGATGAAACCAATTTAATATTTTAGATATTGCTAAATTTTACTATAAACTTTGTCAAACTTAACAAAGTCTGACTAGGAAAAAAGTCAAACGACTTAAAATATGAAACGGAGGGAGTAGAAAAAAACTGACAAATGAAAAGAGAGGGAGGTAATGCAACGAAAATTGCATAATCTTACAAGCGCATTATTTTATTGTCAAGTACAACTAAATTCATAATCAAACGAAAAAATATATCTAGGAAAAAGGTGGAAGCTTTCTCGTTTTTAATTATCGAAATGAAAAGGTACATGTTGCAATCATTTATAAGGTAAAGTTTACCATAACATTTAGTTATGGTGCAAGCTCACATGTCGATAAATATGTTAAGGAAGGCATCATAGAAATAGGCAAATTTATGGTAATGCTAATGGATGTGGTGTACAGAACCATTCACTTGGTTCCTCGTAGGCTCCTATGGCTTATCACACAAAATCAATAGATGTGTTTTTCGTGACATTTATACTTCATTTGTTATTCCACGTCACTCATCGGTCTGTTTTTGTTGGTCGATTATAAATGTATTGTCTAAGACAGAATTTAATGATGTTGTTCTATCTTGTTATTCTTTCTTTTTTTGGCAAGCAAAGATTCTATTTCGGGTACTATGACACCGAACCAGAAAGTATATTACCTAAAGCATAGAAATGGAAAATATATAGGAACAAAACAGGTTCTTCTTTTGGTGTTTAATTACAGGTGTCTCTGCTCATCGGTTGGTGTCTGTATTCACTTCCACTGTTAACGAAATGAGGAAGGGATCCCTTGTTACTGTTTCAGGGGAAAAAATATTAAAGCAGAGCTAGCTTACTGCGAATTAATTTTCAGTAATTATCCCCGCACAAATTACATCCACAGCCGTATGCACCACATCTAAACGCCTCCACGAAGCAGCAAAATCCAGCTAGAATCAACGCTACTCGCCTAAAAAAACCACAAAAACCTCCTGAAATTCGCAGTAATAAGCATCCATCTCGCGTTGATCTATCCGATGCCACGAATTATTACAATACTAATCAGCTCAACCTCGCCGTCAAATTTCAAAACTAATTTCCCTTTCACGTCTTCAAAATCCCAACCGCATCTACCACCAAAACTCTCTCCCCCCAAACAAAAATCCCCTCAACATAACACCACAAATCCACCCGAACCACCTCGCCCCCCATACACGACAACCTTAGAAAGGCCATCATCAAAACCAGCCTAAAAATAGTTTTAAAGAAAAAACCACCAAGCACAGCACAGAAAAACTAAAACCGCACGGGAAAAATAAAAAAGCATTACCTCGATCAGCCTTTCAACCAATCCGGACCTCACGCGGCGTAGACGGCGGCGGCGGCGGCGGCGGCGAGGGGATAGACGCGCGCGGCGGCGACACGGGCGGTGGAGGAGGCGCAGGGGAAGGAGGAGGAGAGAGAGAGGGAGAGAAACTGCTCGGAGGAAGGAGAGGCGAGAAAAAGATTTTTTCCGGGGATGGTGGTGGTGGTGGTGGTAGTGGCCGCGCTATTTCCCACCCGCGCGCGCGCGTGGGGTGGGGGCCCACGGGGCGGTGCCGGGTCGCCGACACGTGGGGGCGGGGGATGTGGGCCCACGTGTCGGTGAGAGGCGGGTGGGGTAGCTGCGGGGTGAGATACTTATTCGTGAGTGCGGCGGGGGGGTGGGAAGGCTTTGCTTGGCTTGGCGGATCGCCTCCTGGCGATTGCTGACATGGCCTTGATATTTTCGGGGGTGCATGGCATGTATGTATGTATGTATATATGCATGGTGATCGTCATGCATGACCCCCCATGGCCATGGCCATAACATGCATCCCTCCACCATTGATTTTGTGGTTCTAGTCCTTGTGTTGTGAAATTATTGCGAAATGGTCCCTGTGGTTTTTGAGGTACTATCATGGTAAGCGGTTAAAGTGGAGGTATATATCCATTTTCTTTTGCAAGTGAATGATTACTTTTTTTTAGAGAGTTGACTAAAATTTAGCCTCTGTATTCAAACTGGATGTACACGGTTAAAGTGATAAGAGCAAATTTAATTGTAAAGTCAACAAGTTGCTATAAGCTCCTATTCCATGCATCCCAAAATACAAGGTTAGTTCTATTTTCCTCTCATCTCTCTTTCTCTCTCTACAAATTTAGGCTGAGTTCTTTCCCCGAATTTTTCAACTCACTTCCCTTGTTTTTCACGTGTACGCTTTTTAAACTGCTAAAAACAGTATGTTTTTTGCAAAAAATTTCTATACAAAATTGCTTAAAAAATCATATTAATCTATTTTTCAAAAAAATAGTAAATGGTTTATTAATCATAAGAAAATGTGTCGCTCCATTTTACGTGCGTAGGAGGTGAGTTTCCAATCTCACCTCCCGAAACACAACCTCAATGTTTCTATGTTGGAGCATACGTAGAGATGGCTCTTGTTCGAGAGGCAACAATACACGTTTTCTTTTATTTCTTTCCTCCGTATATGTTTATAGTTGGTTTATATCTAAATAGTGTACTTGCTCTTAAATGATAATGAGATTGCATGTTCCTTGAGCTTCTAAACAATGTGATTTGTATGAAAAAATTTGCATATGAACTTTATAAAAATACCATTTTAAAACCCATTTTCAGCATTATAAAATTTAATTTATTCATTGGTGCCCTCGAACAGTTATCCCAAAAATATCCATCCATTTAGCTTGCAAGAATAGGGGTAGTGGTGATAGGACAATAGCCATTTGGAAAAAAAATAGGATTATTATAGGACATTTTAGGACTATTTGAAAAAAATGGCCGTTAGGAATCTTGTCTCGAAAATAAATTGCGACCGTTGTTAGGAATTGAGAGAATGATACAAGTAAAATGCATATTCTCAATGGTGCTTTAAAATGCAACACTGCTATACTATACTTGATATATTTCTTCTTTGATTTTTCCCTGCATTTAGATCTTCATGTTGGAGTACTAGTTAAGAACTAAAATCTTAACACCACACCAACATGAAGCCTTGATTCAACTTCTTGGCTGAGCGGGCATGTTTCTCAAACTAGTAAATAGCATGTTTAATTTAAAGAATTTACATAAAATGCTTATTCAAAATATCAAATAAATCATTTTTATATTGTAATAGGTAATTAATCACTCGCTAATAACTAGTACCTTTTTACGTGAAACAAAATACTACATCCACTTTAAAATATAGCAATCTAAGTATTGGACGAAACACATTTTATGGTAGTAGAATTTATCTCATCCGTTATTATTATGTTGCTATATTATAGGATTTACGAGGCTCGATCCTTAAAAAATTACCAGCAATAATAAAGCATAGCCGACAAAGTCTAGTGCTTAGTACAAGTGCACAATACTAGGTTCTACCACTATATATGTAATTTTACTAACACCGAGTCAACCAAGCCATCAAAAAGAAGGGCCTAATTATAATTATCGCTAATGACGCGTCAGACCCCCGAATATTTGACCGATTAGCATGTCAACCGTTGGATGGAAGGACGTGGCCATCGGACGGCCTCGACCTTCTCGGGAACGGCAATCGGGGTGACGTCACCGCTACGAAGCTGGACGGCTGTGGATCACGGATGGGAGGTCACTGGACGGTGGTGCGACGTTGCCATTTTTTATATTTTAATTGCTCGCTCGTCCTCGTCCATTATTGTCGTGGTGGGCCCCACCCATTGGCTAATTGCGCTTTAGATCTGTGTGAATTGTGATTAGGTCGAAATTTGGATGCTTAATGGAGTAATTAACAAAGCAGAGTAGAAGCAGAGTAGTAGTAGTATTAGGTTTGATGCATGCATGTGTCTCACTGTCTCTCTTTCTTTCTTTCTCGTGAGGCCCCCACCTTGTGATTAGGTTGTTTTGTGGAAATGCAATGGGCTATAGCTATGGCTGATAGATCCATCAGATCACTCGAATTGATATTTTCTCGTGACCTGCAATCATGGAGGCAGAAATGTTATCATTAATTCATTTTTCACATGTAAACCGGGAGCAGTAATCGTATGGATATATACAAAGTATGCTGATCAAACTGTAAATTACCTGAGTGTAGTATAAAAACCACTGACTTTAGGCCCGACTCTTTTTTGCTTAACGGATGAATGGACGAAAAATGCGCACACTTTCAAGCATGCACTTGTTGAATGAATATATGAGTTTGTAATTACTAACATACATGGCTGAATGGTAGTAGTATCTAACTATCTTCTAATCAAGTTAATCTAATTAGACCACTGCAGAAAAGCCATAGAAATCTTACAAGATCCCAGCTGTAACATTGTTCGATGCATCTTGCTCCTCTCCACACGTTTGCAAAAGCCAAAGTTGCAGCATCAGTGGCACATTAAAAAATTTTCAAGGAACAATAATTAAACAAACAAAGCAAAGACATCACACCAAAACTTACGTACGCTAAGAATCTCTAGTCAAATATCCAAGCACCTTCTGCTTTAGAACTCTCTAGAACTATCTAGCTTTTAGCTTACTCCTCGTCTTCGCAGAAAAATATACTACTCCTAATCAATCTTAGCTTAATTACCACGGCGCAAGTTACTAACCGGGTTTCGCGGGCAGTGGACCTGAGAGGGAAATCCGATCCGCATCGGACGGCCCACAGGCGTCCACGCTCGCCCCGAGTTGACCTCGCGGCGGTAAGTGGGATGCGTGGGTGGATGGCGACGGCCTGGGGATGTGGGCCCGTGGTGCCACGTGTGAAGAGAAGGATGGCCCAGGTGGCCACTGTTGGAACGTGGGTCCCACCACACCTTTGATTTGCAAAATAATTATGCCATATCTCGTGCTAATATATTTGTTTGTTTTGGGATAAAAAATTTTTATCTATGTGAGAGAACTAGCCTAAATCATTACAGGTGAGTTGGTGAGATGAGAATTTAGACCGGTCCATCAGACGAGATGATGGTACATTTAGACACTACACTCTCTGTCTCGAAATACTTTATCTTTCTTTTTTACCTTCACTAGTTTATACACATAAACAAAAATGCATTTCGGCTGAAACTCATTCTGGCTAGAGCGCAGCCAATTCAAACGGCTGTATTTAGTAATCCATCCGTTTCATAATTTAAGACATTCTAACATTATCTACATTTATATAGATGTTAATAAATCTAGACACACTACATTTATATAAATGTGTAGTGTGTCTAGATTCATTAACATCTATATAAATGTGAATAATGCTAGAATAACTTATATTTACATTATGAAACGAAGGAAGTATGTGTTACAGTGCAATCAAACTGGTCTATATTTTAGAACAAGAGAGGATTATACTATCCTACTACTCTGAGTTGTGAGTAGGACAAGTGTCTGGCTATGTTTGCAACGATGAGGCGAAGTTGTCTACCTAGTGTTTTTGCTGTGACTTGTGAGGCCACACATGTGCAAAGGCTGTGTGCTTATAACTATCTCGAGGATTGATTCGGAGCGGCAAGTAACCGACGGTGTTTGGTGCAAGGAATTCAATCCAAGCAAAAAAAAAGAAAAAGAAAAAGAGAAAAGCTATCTCAGCCACGCAAATAATTACTCAGCCCAAACCAAAGAGCTCCATCAATTAGCCTAATAAAATAAAATAAAAGTCAAAATTTAAATTTCGAATTTGATTTTGAAGTTGATTTTATGACATTGGCATTTAAACTGCTACGAACAAATATAAAAAATTATCTATAAGTTATTTTTTATTCTCTAATAATCTGTTTTGGTCTATTGGTGAATACGCACAAGAGATGAGGCTGAAAAGCCATTAGGCATAGACGGACAGCACGGGGCGACGTGTCCGGGAGGCGAAGGCGCACGGAGCACAAATCCGCCTTCGCTTCTCCTCCTCCTCCCGCGGAGAAAGGGGATGATGGCCAATGGGAGGGGAGCAAAGGATATTTTCTCTCTGATGACAAGCCCGCGTCCGCGTGTCGACCCGGGGCGCGCGCGAATAATTTAAGCAAGCGGGGAGACCCACCGAGAGGGGAGGGGATGGCCCCACCTGTGAGCGCATGCATGGATGGATGGATGGATATGCCTAGCCCCGGATGGGTAGCATGGGCGTGGTGGGGCCCACCAGCTCTCTCAACTTGTCATGTTGGTCCCTGTGAGATTACTGTATCTCCTTCACCCTACTACTTCTACCCTGCGATATTGGCATCACACCGGTTTTTATTGGCATCACACCGGTTTTTTCCTCGCGTGCTAAGACTAACATGAATAAAAAACTGTCTAGATTCGTAGTATTATAGTATGTCAGCATCAGATGCTGGGTTGGTTTTATCAGGAAGAAGGAAGTTTAAATGTTATTTTCTTCGTCCTAGAAAAAAGAACTCAATCTATGGACAGAGGGGTACTATTTGCATTCCCTGTGATCCTGTGATTCTTCGCTTTGTTTAGTTCCTGAAATAAATAAAAAAACGCATTATCATTACATAAATTGGTTCCTAAAATCTGCAATCACTTAAAATTGTAAGATCACATACTACAAGAGAGTATCTAGCCAGGATATGCAGTTTCGTCGAAAACCTATTGAGATTTGTGAACTGGTTTTTTGATTTCGAGCCAGCTCAAAATTGGTCAACATCAAGGAGGAGTTCAAATGGTTTTTGAGAAATTCAAATCTGAAATAGTAGATTTGATTGAATTCAATCAAAATTTGGTTCGACATCTGGCTGGCGGCAGCAGCAGAACTATTACCTCCAAAATATACTCCTTGGAGTGAACTGTGCACTGTGGATGGAACAAAAAATGTTTGTCTCCAACGAGGTCAACTTCAATAACAGTCCAAACAAAGAGAGAAAAACATGGGCGCCGGCATAACACACCAGCAAGCAGATTGGTAGTTTGGGAGTACAATACAAGCAGAAAGACTGCAAAGGTGGACTACTGGTGGGCCCTGAACACATTAAACTGAATACTTAAGCATATGAAACGTGCAGTACAGTATGTAGTACTTGCCACTAAATTGTGCAGAAACAGCATGCTAAACTCAGGTGCCTGGATGCCACCAGTGGCGAACCCAGAATAAAAATTATCGGGGGTCCTTGATATGCTTATATACTAATTTTTAAGTAATATAATGCTTAATATGACTAAAACACCTAGAAATAGATAAGCTACCTAGACACCGGGTAGATACATGTAGGAACGCCCCTGGATGCCACCAACCGTGTGTTACTGCTACCATTAATACTAGTATGACATAAATTGTACTGAATGCGATTTGAACAATGATCCTGTCAAGTGTCAAGAAATTAACTGAGGTGGTAGAGGACAGGTTTAATATAATCCATTATTAAAAAAGAAATTAACTGAGGTACTCTCCGTACCATAAAAAACATGCATATCCATATTAATTTCATAATATTAAGATATGAAACATTTCATATTAGATTTATTTTTTTAGACGGGAAGAGTATTTAGTACTCTAAATCACAATACTCCACCATAATAACCTGACTAACTATAGTATTACTCCGAGGCAAACATGGGTAAACCTGTCAAAGACTCCAAGGTCCTGATTGAGAGGGCTTCCAGCTCCTGCAGCTTTTCCCATTAGCTCCAGCTTCCAGACAGTTCAGATTATCAGAATTTGTAGTTAGAGTTTAAAAAATAAACTAGAAGCTAAAAGATGGGAAAAAAAAAAACTTCTCCAAATTCTTAGGGTCCCCTTGAATCACAAGAATAAAAAAAATAGAGAAATAGAAAAAAAATAGAATTCTGACAATATTGCAAATATAAAACAAAATATTACAAAACAACACAGAAAATAACACAAGAATGACCGTTTGATTGGAACACAAAAAAAAAAAGAATTTGAGAAGAGATAAAGACTCGGGGCCCCTTTGTTCGCAGGATAGGAAAACACATAAATTGAAATAGTATGTTTCTCAATTCCCATATGAATGAAAAACCATAGGAAATACAATGGGAGTAATTTGATAGTGCCATGAGAAAAATAAAGAAAAGTTCACAAAGAGATCACATCTATCATTATTTTTCTTCTGAAATGTGAAGCACACGAATACAATTCTATGAGAATTTTTCTTTCTTTCCTATGAATTAAAGGGACATGTAGGAAAAAAAATCATACAAATTTGAATCAGAGTTTTTCTCCAAAACTTACATGAAATGAGGTATTCCATAGGAATTTAATAGGGCTCCATAGGGTACATTACTTCGATTCAAAGGACTATATAGGAAAAATCCTATAAGAATTAAATCCTCTAAAATTTATATAATTTTTTTTTCAAATTAAAGGGGTTTTAAAAAACTGGTTACCAACCAGCTGCTTATTATAATTTTAGTCTTCCCAAACAGGGCCAAAGTTTTGCTGACACCTGGGAGATAGTGGTGGTACACTACAATGGGGGATAGCTGCTTCAGATTAGCCAACGCAAACAGATAGGTTCGCTGTCCGCTCAACCAAAAGATGATAAACATGAATCACAAACTGTTGCTGGACATCATGCTATCCATATGTCGCGATCGACCTTTGCATTCCCCAACTTGATTAGTTAGTCTCGCCCGGGTTTACCTTTCGTCCTTTCCCATGAACTGGTAACGCGGATTTCCTTAATTTTTACTCGAATTTTCTTTTTGGAAACAAATTTCTCAAAAAAATTCGATTTTTTTTATCGAAATCTACTTTTTGCCCCCATGTCGAAACCTCAAAAATTTAATCAGAAGATAATGCTTAATATATGCTATCCAAAGGCATCGATCGCATATCGGTCGGTCTGCTGTATGGCCCAGTTGGATCTCAATCTACTCAAGTTGCCATTTCTCAGCCCAAAAGAGATTCAGCGTGGATATCAATTGGGCCCAGCCCAAAGCTCTACAGATAGATCCCCCTCTTTTCCCCTTCTTTTCTTTTCGTGTACAATTTTCCCTTTCCCTGATTTAAGAATATGGAATATATCCTTGAACACCCCCATCCCCCCCCCCCCCCAAAAAAAAAAAACTGAATATATACAGGCTTAACATAAGATAAGTACACTAATGCATGCATGAATAACGTATAATGATTGTCATACTGAAGACAGTATACTTACGTGCTCATGATCAACTGATAAAAGGTACGATCAGCTAACTGATAAAATGCACGCAAGAAAGGAATAAAGGGTTTGGACGATGGAAAAGAGAGCTCAACGTACAGACAGATCGATCGACATAGATCGAGAGGGAAAGAGACATGAGAGAAGCCCGCAAGTTATGCTGTCCATCCATGCGGGCGTCCAGCCTTTTCTCATCACTATTTTCACCGGATCCCTAAACTGCTGCTTGTATTCATCCATCACCTACAAACAGGACAGAGGTCTAACTTCTAAATCTATTATATAATTAAAGGAATAGAAAAAGGAGCCTCCACGTTCGCTCTCATGGCCTAGAAATTCTCACATTAATCGGAGAAAAAGAAAAAACAGAGTCCATATAGAAATACAATTTAGAAATAGCTCAAATTCGGAATTCAAAAATAAAAAATATTAGAAGAGGAGACTAGAGTCCATATAGAAATACACTTTAGAAATAGTTGAAATTCGAAATTAAAAAAATAAGTAGAAGAGGAGACTAAAGTCCATATAGAAATACAATTAGGAAATAACTGAAATTCGGAATTAAAAATAAGGAATATTAGAAGTAGAGTATAGAGTCTATATAGAAATACAATTAGGAAATAACCGAAATTCGGAATTAAAAATAAGAAATATTAGAAGTAGAGTATAGAGTCCATATAGAAATACAATTAAGAAAAAAAATAGAAATTTGGAATTAAAAATAAGGAATATAAGAAGTAGAGTATAGAGTTCATATTGGAATTTAAAACCAACTAAAATTCGGAATAAAAAGGAGCCTCCATGTTCGCTCTCATGGCCTAGAAATTCTCACATTAATCAGAGAAAAAGAAAAATGCAGAGTCCATATAGAAATACAATTTAGAAATAGCTGAAATTCAGAATTAAAAAATAAGGAAATTAGAAGAGGAGACTAGAGTAGTTATTACACATTAGTAGTTTTGAAAAGTTATTGCAAAATTTAAAATTATGTTGTCATTGTAATATATTTTAATAATATAATAAGAAAACATATATGCTATTATATGATAGAAAATATAATGATGCTAGCCGCGCAATCTGCGTGGGCCACCATGCTAGTTAAACTTTAATTAAGAGTCGGATTTAGAATAAAGTTGTAAATTACTAGTGTCTTGAACTCCGCTCCATCGCACTAGTCTATTTCATGAGACCGCTCAACCTCTCTAGTCCATGTCATAAGAGAACTCTAACCCGTTTCGCTCTCTTTTTTAGTTTGAGTTGAAACCGTTTGAATATTGAGATCTACTTCAAGAGCTACAAACATTTACTTAATAACCCACCGGCTACAGAAAACTGTACTCCATAATATTACTCGGCTACGTACAACAAGCGCTATATATAAGTAATTATCACCAGCCTAACTAACTAACATAACTATGATAACGATGACAAATTAAACAACAGTAACAGCAAATAGTAATAATAATAATACACACACATGCATGTGATATCGAAATGCAGTCGTCGATGGATATATGACCAGCTAGCTGATCATCAGCTTGTGGATCGGAGTCGGAGAAGGCGAAGGACGACGACGACGACGACGACGGGAGAGCTAGGTAGAGGAAGCAAGCTACCAGATGAAGGTCATCTCGGCGGAGGCGCGGGCGGCGTCGTCGTCGTCGCGGGAGGGGGAGTGGACGTGGCGGCCCTCGTAGGTGGTGATCACCATGCGGGGGTCCTCCGCCAGCCGCTCCACCCGCTTCTTCACCCGGCAGTTGTCCTGCGTGCACCGGTAATAGCTCCTGCATATATATATATATATATGCAAATATATATCCACAATCACACACACAGTTAACCACATATATACTTCAGTATGTGTGTGTGTATATGCGTAGGAGTGTGTAAATTTGCTTTAAGGTTATCACTTATCAACAAGAAAATCGATTTTGATTAATCTTGCCTTTTCTTGCAACACAACGCACAGATCAAAATATAGTATAGTAATATACGGAGTAGTATTGAATTAGGGACTAACTAATACGCGTCGCTAGTAGCCTAGCTAGTAAATACATGTTTGGATGACATCCAAACAACTTTTTAGTACGGAGTATAACATACTCCAAGTAGTTCTGTTTAGCGTTATGGCAACGGATGCTTTTGCTAGCTAGTAGAATGGTGCTCCTTATTTTCTACGCACGTCCTAAAGCTTAGATATACCTTTCTACCCGGTACTGCTCGTGCTACTCTATTCTACCTACACTCTACAAATATGGAGTATAGTTTTTATGTATTCGGATTTCCAGGTGAAAGAGAGATTACAAGTATTCTAGGAATTGGTATGTTAAAGTACAAGGAGAGACAGATATTGGAAAATTCTCAATCATGGCCTGACCCTGCTGACACACCAACTAGCTAGGCCATGGAGATAATATTCCAGGCTACCCAGCTGGTAGCATCATTCCTCATCTCAAACCTAAGGGGCATAGATATTGAGAAAGATGTGGTAATAATTACAGGGTACAAAAATCTTGGGCCCTTTGCAAAGCTCAAATCCACCTTTTCATCATCTCATGGCCCATTACCCAACAGTAAAGATTCTCCATCAGCTCCCACAGCCAACAAAAAGCAGATATATCACACATCCAATATATATTCACTTTAAGGCAATATCATAATTGTTTTTTCCTAGAATTTTCAAGCAAAACATGAAAAAAAAAATCAGCATTCGAAATAAGAACATACCCCTCCATCTAAAAAAAGTCTAATACTAACTATGAACCTAGACACATGTGGCCAGATTCGTAGCTAAGAGTTAGGTTTTATAGAACGGAGTATTATATATCACCACGCTTATACTTTCATCCTCTCGCAGCTCTACATAAGAACTTGCATGCTTAATTATATGTTGGCCTCAACCGTCTAAAGTCTCTCTACTGCATATCAACACCCACATATAATACCTACAATTGTTCGCATGAACCTACTAATATCGTTTCATATGTCCAGATTCGTTGTAGTAAAAAGTGGCACATTCAATGTTTGATTGGGTTTTTTTTGGGACGGAAGAAGTACCAGCATACACATGTACGTACAGGTTGCGATCAAATTAAGTTGTCTCATAACCAGATGTATTTGTGAGACTTAATTTGCTCGATCGTCGTTACGTTGACACAATCTCGACGCTAATTAATACTGTATGATACGATACACCAGATTATCCATTACTAATACTACCCTGCAGTATTAGTTTTGACAATCAAGAAAGTAGAAGAAAAATGAGAATGATTGCCAATCGATTGGAAAAGTCATGGGTGTGTTGTAGTAGTGGTGTGTGAGCCAGAGGACCGGATGGGAGGAGAGGGTTTCTGAGTGGCATCATTGCAAGAGGCTAATCAGATTGGACTGGATGCTGGGTTCATGTCTGCTGCTGTGTGGGTCAATGCTTTGGCACTACCTGTCATGATCACCATCACGCATAGACAGATGTTCACACAAGCACAGAGGCTCCTAGGTGGTCTGCCAGGAGATGATATAGATCTTGTCATGTCATTTCCATCAATTTTATAGTAGCATGAATAGTAGGGCTGTGTCGAGCTCCACGTTAAATTTAGAAGCTCGAAAAAATTAGAACAATATCACGAAAAATTTAGAAGTTTGTACGTGAAAAAAAGTTCGATGTGACGAAAAAGCTGAAAATTTAAAGAAAAAAGTTGGAATATAAACAAGACCTAGGTGCAAACTTTATACTCCCTCGTTGATGTCACTAGCTACTTCTGTTTATCCTAAAATAAATTTAATTTTAAGTAATCATTATATCATATCAGAGTTTATAAAAATACATAGAGAATAATAAATATATTAAAAATAAATAAAAGGGAAATAATTACATTAAGATTCGATAAAGTGGGAGTATTCTAGTCTTTATATTTTGTATTGGTATATATGGAATGAGTAAAAAATGAACTTTGGTACAGAGAGTAATTTTTTTAATTATTACTTCTTCCGTGTTAAAATACTTGTTATTGTAGGCAATTCAGCCTTATTAAATGATGTCAATATGATTAGGAGTAGTACTTCAGAGTGACAAACATTTTAGAACAAATTTTGGAAAAAAAAAAAGCTACTACTTTCTCCGTCCGTAAAAAAATAAGTGCATCCATAAAAATCTGTGTCCAACATTTAATGTCCATCTTATTTTAAAATATTATGAATTTTTTTAAAAAAATCACACATAAAATACTATTAATGTTTTATCATCTAATAACAATAAAAATACTAATCATAAAAAAATCAAATAAGATAAATGGAAATGAACAGTTCAAAACAAAATAAAATGTAGAATAAAATGCATCCTCCGAGTGTCCATATTTATAGAACAAAATAGAGGTGGTATTAATAAATGTAGAATAAAATGCACTCCCGAGTGTCCAAATTTATAGCCATGGGTAATTCTTTTTTAACGAAGGAAAAGTATATTCATAGAGGTAGATTAGGAGGTTTCATAAATTAAACTGCACAAAAAAATGCTTTGCTAATTCAGTATCATAAAATTATCCGATAGTATAGATTACAAATTACTAAGATAGTTTGCTTTTCTTCTGTTGCGACAGTTGTTGTCTACACATGGGATGAGTGGACGTTAGTGGGACTGTTAGATGGTGCAATGAGCATTCAACCTACTAAGTTAGGATGCACGTCATTCTCTACATGGGAGCTCAGTTGGTCCTACGTGAAATGGACTAGTCGATCGATCAATTTCATTCTTGAACAGAATGAAACAAATGTAGCGCAATCTGACCCAATCTAGCTATTTTGGAGTGATCTAATCATCTACCTGAAGCAAAATATCATTTGTTGGTGGTTAGTTGGAATATTAGTAATCACTAAAAACCGGGGAAATAGTTGCATATTGTGTATAAAATCAAGCAATCAATGCCAAAGTTATTCCACGAAACAAAAGAATATATATATATATATATATATATATATATATATATATATATATATATATATATATATATATATATAGAGAGAGAGAGAGAGAGGACACTCATATGGGGCACCATGGTGCCCGGGCACCATGGTATCAAATGCACAAAATCACTCAAATTTTTCAAAATTTTCAAATTATGAGTATATACCTAGTTATAATAATTTGATTCATACCTATACCTATCAACAAAACAACTCAAATTTAACTTTATTTCACAATCCATGATTACATACCTAACTAATTATATGTATGGATGCTATATACCTAGAATCAAAATCTAACAAAAACAAGTTCAAATTCAGTTCAAACTTGCTTTAAACTAGTTAGTAAAGTAGTTAATGTTAATACCTAAGTAATTAAAAAAGTTTCATACTCATTTGAATTGGATATATACTCAATTTCAACAATGGTGCCCGGGCACCATGGAGCACCAAACAAATTTACTATATATATATATATATATATATATATATATATATATATGAGCGAGAAAGATACACTGGTGGAGAAACCATCTTTGGTCGGTCCGGCAAAATCCACAATAGTCCCGGTTATAAAAATTTTGATCTTTAGTCCCGGTTCATCCGCTGTCAGATGTATGTCAGGGGGCCGAGGATCTTTAGTCTCGGTGATGTCAATAACTGGGACTAAAGATCACCACTTTAGACCCGGTTGGTAGTACCAACCGGAACTAAAATTAAACATGTAGTATATAATCCCTATCCCTTATCCTCTCCTCCACAGTTACAACTTAGACAGATCGAATCTCACACCTCTCCTCAGATCTATCCTCTCTAACTCTCTTCTCCAACTCCTCCCCTTCCTCCTCTCCTCCCCTTCTCTCCCCTTCCCGGCCGGCTTCCCCTTCCTATCCGGTAGGCCGGCCGGCGGCGGGGCGGCGCCCGGTGGAGTCGCTCCTGGCGGAGGGCGGCGGCGGCCGTGGCGGGTGGCGGGGCCGCGGCCGCGGCGGGCGGCCGGCGGCGGGGCCGCGAGCTGTGGCGCCCGGCGGGGTCGCACCCGGCGGAGGGCGGCGGCGCCGCACGCGGCGGCGGGCAGCGAGGCTTTGGGCGGCGGCGGCCGGCGGAGCCGCGCCTGGACTGCGCCCGTTGTTCGTGGCGACCGGCGGCGGCAGCGGCTTCTTTTTTTTTTAATTTGTGATGATTCACTGTGATGTATTTGACTGAGAAGTTAGAAATTTGTGATTCATTGTTTGGATCTGTGATGTATTTGAGTAATTTCTTAGGATATTGTGATGTATTTGATTTGTGTGCATAAGTAACGTTATGATTGTGATGTGGATTTGGTGATGTGAATTTGGGATGTTAGTTAGATTTGCGGATTGATTTGGGGATTTGACTACTTGATTCGGGAGAAAATAAAAATGAAAAAAGAAAAAGAAAAAGGAACCACCTGCACTGCCGCTTTGTCTCTTTAGTCCCGGTTGGTGGTACCAACCAGAAATAAAGATGTATCTTTAGTCCCGGTTATTTCAACCGGGACTAAAGATGGACATCTTTAGTCCCGGATCCTTACTCCCGGTTGGAAAATCGGGTTTAAAGGGGGGTTCTCAACCAGGAGTAAAGATGGTTTTTCCACCAGTAATAGCACATAACCCTTATAATTAATCATCAATATCCTAATTAAGCAAACTAGTTACATATGTCTATCTTGGGTACGTAGATATAGACATGATTACATTACATTAGTGTTCCATTTAAGAGGTGTAGACGGCAAAGGGACCAGACATAACAAAAGCCATCTCAGGACCAGCTTTGCAAACACTTTACCCTTTTGAGATCCAATGACTAGCACTTTAGAAAAAGGTAACTGTGTAGGAGTAGAAAGGTTGGGATAGACTTGGCTCTGGTTGCCTAGTTGCGACCAAAGCGCACTGAGCCAGAAATGTTTCATAAACTTAGTGGGGGTAAATATGTGATGCACACCCCAAACCTAGAAGAAAACTCATGTAAAGATCGATAAAAAAAATTGTATAAACATATTAAAAACCACACATGTAGATAATACGATGCTACACAACCATATATAAAATCTTGTCTAAACTTGACTTCGTTTGTGAGATATAAAAATAATAAAGTTTGAACAAGAAAAATGTCTTGATGATTTGTCCAAAAAAAATGTTATTTTTATATATGATAAACAAAGTGTGTAACATCACCTCATCTACATGTGTGATTTTTTTTTTGAATATAGACAACTTTTTAGTCAGAATTTACATGAGTTTTCACCTAATTTGTGGTTTAATTACACCGCATATTTGCCCAATTTAGTGAGTATAGTGAGTTTCTGTAGAGAAGCTCATCTTAGAATTATTCATGTATTCCACTACTAAATTACTGAGTGCAAAGTAAAACCTATACAGTTAAATTACGGTCGACCTATATACGGATAAATATTGGATGGCAAGGGGAATATATTTATTTAACTAGAACAAATGTCCGTGCGTTGCAACAGGTGAAGTCTATTTTAATCTTATTACTGTTATGTTATATGGTTTAGTTAAAATGAAATTTATTGCGGGAGTTTGTTTAGATATATATATTTTTAAAAAATCATGAGCTGCAGTTAGAAGTCCGATTATCTTAAGTTAGCATGTGAGTTTTTTAAATAGACTTCTTGTATGATTTCTTATGTATTACCAAAAGTGAACGATATTAAAAATCGATTCAAATACGGATATGTATTTCCAAAAGCAAACGAACTTAAAAACCGACTCATACACGGATGACGTACCAAAATAACGGCAAAAACATCTTAAATTTTTATAATAGTAGAGTTAGGATCGGAGTGTATATTTTTGGTCAGTGAAATCTTCCCAAACAATCGATATAGCACAATAATACACAACAAACCAGACGACTGTTTTGACATTAATTAACTACTCCTAATTAATGTAATTTTATGCAAGTTAATCATGAATAATTTCATTGTTTGATCTGATCTGCGCTCGTTAATTGTTTTGCAGCAAATCAATTTATGTTATTAATCCTTGTCTTTCCATTGCAGCAAAAAAACATTCTCCTTACATATTTTGGTTCCATCTTTTTTTTTATCACTTTCCTGGTCTTGCTTTAATATTTTATTGAGGGATTCATAAACAACAATGTATTTTAGCAGCATGGATATAGCTACTAGCTCCTTCCTCAAAACATATGCGCATTAGCTTCTATATGCAATGCATATATATAAATTATTATGGACTTGGTTAGGTTGCTAGACTAAAAAAAGCAATATATACGTGAATAAATGTTATCATCATTCGGAATCATGTTAATTTGTACATACGTGCAAGTTTGAATTTGGTGATAAGACATAAAGATACGATACATAGGGCCTGTTTTAAATCCACTGGCAAAATTTTTCATACTGTCCCATCGAATGTTTGAACACGTGCATGGAGTATTAAATATGAACGAAAAAAATAAGTAAGTACATAGTTTGCGTGTAAATTGCGAGACGAATCTTTTAAGCCTAATTGCTTCATGATTTGACAATGTGGTGCTGAGTAAACATCTACTAATGACGGATTAATTAGGCTTAATAAATTTGTCCCGCGGTTACAAGCGGAATCTGTAACTTGTTTTATTATCATCTACGTTTAATACTTCAAATGTATATCCGTATATCTGATGTGACACGGTAAAACTTTTCACCCATGATCTAAACAAGGCCATATTATATATGGGTTCTGAGCTCTGAAACAGTTCATGCATGTTATAGTAATTCACCCTCAAGTACAGCTAGAAGCAGAGAATGACGACCTTAATTCACTTGTCTAATACCTCGAACAATGATGGAAGGAGAATTCTTGGCTTTAATTAGTTCCACTCCATTATTTTTCCCTTAAAGTATCACGCATGATAAAAAAAATGAATTCAAATTTAATTTCACAGGGAACTATCAGAAACAAAATCAACTACAAAACCGCAGAATTCGGAATTAATATTTATTTTGTCATATATAAATTAACATACTCAGTTTGGAGTTCATAAGTTCATTACGAACAATCTGAAGATAAATGAGATACTATATATATATATACGGGAGATTCACACATAGAGTGACTGTCGTGCATCTATATATATATATGCTATACACGTTAGAACTCTCCTGGCAAAGCATACCATAATTAAGGAGCTCATGATTCTTAGCATATACTCCCTCCATCCCAAAATATTTAACGCCGTTGACTTTTTTAAATATGTTTGACCGTTTGTCTTATTTAAAAAATTTAAGTAATTATTAATTCCTTTCCTATCATTTGATTTATTGTTAAATATACTTTTATGTATACATATAGTTTTATATATTTCACAAAATTTTTTGAATAAGACGAACGGTCAAACATGTTTAAAAAAGTCAACGGTGTTAAACATTTAGGGAAGGAGGTAGTATTTTTCTACAAGGAACCATTGATTATTGGCTAGCTATCTAGCAAAAGTGTCACACACCATGCATGGGAAGAATGGCAGTTCAAAAGCCCTAGCCAGTGAGATATATAAAACCAATTAAGCTATTTATTATTTCTCAATCCAAAAGTTTAGAACATTATGTTGGGGGAAAAAACTTTGGAGGTAGAAGTATTTACAGAAGCTCTAGCTGAAGCCTTAATTCCTCACAAAACACGTCAGGCAAACGATCATGCAACATCCATATGCATTTTTATTTGCGATAAATTGGAGTTAATCAATCAATTCGCACATGAGATCTTCACCCTCTCTTCCTAAATCCTGAAGACTTGACTAGAGTTGGACTCTGTGCTGGTTGTAAGGGTCGAGTTTTAGACGATCTCGGCTGTGTGCCATTGTTGGCTTAGCGGCGGTCTGTCACGCTTAGCGGCGGCCGGTCCGATGCTAGCCTTCTGCTGGTTTTATGTGTTAGTGTTGCCGGTGTGTGGGTGGTGGTATATATTTTTTATTTTTCCTGATTACGATCTTACAGGATTGTAATCTTATAATTTTTTCCTGCTCTATCAATATAACCTCACACCGTCTAGACCAGAGTCGTTAAAAAAAATCTTCACACGTATAAATGTCTGATTCAGATGTAATTAAGCATGCATGTTGTGATTGATTTTGATTCATAATGCAAAACGATCAATATGTGTAGAGATGTTAGTTAGTTAGTTTACCTTGGGTGCTGGGTGTTCTTGACGACCTTCTGGCCGTACTTGCGCCACTTGTAGCCGTCGTCGAGCACGTCCACGTCGCTCATCGTCTTGAAGCAGAATCTCGGCTCCCGCACCTTCCGCCGCGCCTTCCCTCCTCCTCCCCCAACCTTCTTCATCCTCACCGCGCCAACCCCCAGATGATGCTGCGCCGCCGCCGCCGCCGCCGTGTTGTTGCCGGCGTCGTTGATCCCCATGGCGCCCATCGCCGCCGCCGCCTCGCCCTTATTCCCCATCTGCGGCCTCCCTCGATGATCGCCTTCCTCGCAAGACCTAGCACGGCAATAACGTCGTCGACATGGGAGAAAAGGGGGGAGAGAGAGAGAGAGAGAGAGATCGATTGGTTGTTACGGTTACTTAATTACTCGTAATTACCATGGATGCGGCGGCGACGATCTCGGAGGAGGCGCGGCGGCGTGGAGGCCGCCGCCGTGGTGGTGGTGGAGGGTGGGAGGAGAGGGCGCGTGCGAGGAGGCGGCGGCGGTGGTTGGGTGGTGGTGGTCGAGGACGAGGGGGCTGTAACCTAGGACGCCATGGTGGTGGTGGTGGTGAGACGGCGTGGGCGTGGGATGCTGGAAGGAGAAGGCGACGGTGGTGGTGGCCGTGGCCGGGGCGGCGGCGGCGGAGGTCGTCGACGAGGAGGCCGCCGCCGCCATGGTGGTCGGCGGTTGGCGGGCGGCGCCGTGGTGGCCTAGCGCCATCACCGCCCTCCCTGGTGATGGGAACATCTCTCCCTCTTCTCTCTCTCTCTAGTTTCTCTCTCTGATTATTTTCGCTGTCTTGTTTGCTTTTTTGTGAGGTGTGAGTGTGAATGTGTGTGATATCCGGATGTTTATAGGGTGTGGGAGAGACAAGGGATTGCATTATTATACTATCATCGAGGAAATTAAGACAAAACAAAAACAAAGTCTTCTCGAACTTTTACATCACACGCATTCTGAAGAAAATTATCAACACCTTATAGTTACTCCATCATGATTATAATCGGTCATGAAAATTGATCAATATATACATACGTACGTATCGTACGTACATATATATACATATATATACATACATACATATACACATACATATATATATATATATACATACATATACACATACATACATACATATATATACATATACATACATATACACATATATATACATATACATACATACATATATATATACATATATATATATACATACATATATATATATACATACATACATACATATATATATATATATATATATATATATATATATGATGGTTGTTTTGTACTTCCGGGAGTACATACACCCTCCCCTGATAGTGGATCATCCAATAGGATCCAATTTACCGGATTGAACAAAAAAATGATTAATAAATAAATGATGTAATTAACAATCGGGGATGCATGCATGCAACTAATAATTTGAAAATTAGTCCGCCTGCTGCATGCAAAGTAGTTACGTTTGCATTGCACCTTTTTTTTACTTCATAATATTCGGTATATATGTACCAGGACCAACGTTGAAAATGCCTTTTCTTTTTTACTATCCGGTATATACTGTGTGTTTATGTGTATGATTTAGTATGTATACCGTATTACATTTTTTGTTGTTGGACTGTATGAATTTTTTTAATATCCAGTATGTACATACTTGATCTTTTTTAGTATGGCATATACTTTTTTATGTTAGTAACAGTATATACCTTTTTAAATTAGGAGAGCAGTATATATTTTTTTAATCCGGTATATACTGGACTAGATCATGTACTGGTTGGTTGTAGGACTACGTACCGCTTTAATTTCTTTGTAGGATTCACTATATATTAGACCAAATACTGTTTTTTTAGGTACGATAGCTCTTCCTTTTTTCAGGGAGAGTAGTAGTCTTTAAGTAGCAGTGCATACTATTTTATTTTAGCAAGTCAGTAGGAGTACATACTGTTTTTAAACTTAGTTGAAGTATATACTTGTTTTAACTTAGTATAAATATATAACTTCTTGTAATTAGTACCAGTATATGCTACATACTTTTCAATTACTAGTATATACTTTTTATGAGTATATACTGTTCTTAAACTTAATTAGTAGCCGTATATATGTTTTTATAGTAAGTTAATTAGTAGGAGTGCACACTGTTTTTAAACTTAGTAGCAGTATATACCTTTTTTAACTTAGTAACAGTACATACCTATTTTTCAAGTTAGTACCAGTATATAGTTTTTGATGAATATATTTTTTGAACAAATATAAAGATGTTTGATAAGGAAAAAAATCAAAACAACTTATAATATGAAATGAAGGGAGTAGTATAGGTATTTTTTTTCCACGTAATAGTACGTACCATTTTTGTCTTATTCTATAGAATAGAACAATACGTAAATTTAGTATGCGTAGGGTTGCTAGTTTTGAATAAACTGTATCAGTCAATGATTGATAAAGAAGTGTCGTCAATCACTGGCAAAGTATCGGGTTGCTGCCTTCTAAATAAAGCTAAATGAATGAAATACGCTAGAAGTGCACTGAATTCTGAATAGACAATTCTACATGCAGGCTAACAAATCGGTTAGCATCGATGGGATCACGCCAAACACGCGCCGGAGAGGGAAATGAGTATTAATGTGCCAGCTTGCTGGATCAACGGAATCACGGACTCAGCGCCGTCGCCAGACGACCATACATGCTGGAGTGTTCTGTTGTCAGCACCATCTATGCCCACGATAGATGTGTCTCGCATCTGCATGCACCAAACAAATGCATTCATCATAGGCTTAATCATTCTATATATCAACGTCATACTTCATGTCTGCATCCTCGTCTGCAAACAATAACAGAGATATACCCAATAGAAAAAGGAAGATTATGTATTATCATTCTATAGGAAAAAATTAATCAAACAAAACCGGAAGAAGGAAGAAAGGGCTTGCCTTGATCGTTGCACGGGTGCTAAGGTCACCGGCGCTAGCTTCGATCGGTCAGCCAAGGTGAAGCCACCGCCCCCTCTGCGTAGACAGCGTCACCACACGGGCAGACGGCTAGATAGGAAGAGCTGATGGATCGATGCCGTGATACCGTCGCCACAAGGGTCGGCACCGCCTGGGAACGCCGTGTTGCTGCAGATGAATATTGTCGCCGCATCCCAGCAAATCACCGATGGATGTTGCCGTCGGCGTGGTTGCTCGATCCCCAATGGATCGTGCTGTACCTCCGCTTCGAGTCGTCGGTAGCTAGCGCTCGATCCGAATACAGCGGAGAGAGCGAGCTGTTGCCGTCGCGGATGGGATGGGAACCAAGGGATTTATACGACCTGTTCAGAACCGATTAGTGCGGGATAATTAAACATTAGGAGAATATTCTTTAAAAAAATGGAAACGGTTCCGGTGAGTGCTTCCGCTAACAGGGTTGATCGTGGGTGGCTACTGATCAACGGTGGATGGGAGCAGGTGTACGTACTCCTGGGAATATAGAACCATTTTCATATACACACACGCACGCGCGCGCACACACACGTACGAGTTGAACATAGCTCAACTGGTTAATTAGATTCATTGTGGTGGAACCTCATCACTTGGACAACCGGCTTCAAGCTCTAAAAAATTGGGCGGATGCTTGCATTCATCTAATTGTCTTCGTTGGTGCTTATAAAGATATTATGTGTATATGTTTACAGTGGTGAGTGTGCGCATTTTATGTGTATACCGTATTTGGGGGAAAACACCACGTATATTTCTATATGGCCATAAGTAAAAATTTATTTATTGAATGTAACTTCTTATTTAATTTAGCTCATACAGTTTGCGCAGATAATTTAATTTGGTTTGGTGAAAGCTGACGTCTGTGACACTTTTGTCTATGCATATATGGTTGGCACTCAGCTGTGCTGTGAAGAGTTAAAAAGTGGCAGGCTGGACCTAGGAACAGTACATTATCTAACATGTTTTAGGATAATTCTCACCACATGTACAGTGCCATCGATGGCAAAGGCTGACCTGATGTAAAAGACACCCTTTTGCAACGCCAGACATGATTCCTTGTCTTTTGGACACATCTGATCGGTTGATCCCCTTAACTTGAATCATCAGTACGATAATGTTCACATTTGTTGGCAAACTACTCGCACTAGAATATGCATGAATGGCTGCAAACTTGCAAATTTTGTGATGATCTGCAAACTAGAATATGCAAATCATCACGAAGTATGGCTGGATCGATCGATCTGTTGATCAAAATTGCTCCAAATCTTCGCAGGCAGCAGTGTAAATGGTAAATGTGCGGGATGCACAGATATATATTAGTGGTGAATTTTCGAATCAGAGTTTTGAAATAATATTTAAATTCTGACAAGGAGTTTGGCTGTACACCACTACTCTTATTTTGTTGTATGCACAACACATCTGATATTCTGATGAATGAAATATCTGTCAATGGCTCAATGGGCGACAAGGAAATTAATTTGACACATTTCAAGCCGAAAAATAGGCGCACATTGAGTTTCTCTATTTTTTTTCTTGTTTTAAGAAACAGGGACATACACATGGTGACATGGATGTACACAGGACGCATGAGTGCATGACACGGTTATAAGAGCAAATTTAATAATATAGCCAACCGCTGGCTATAAATCATCTATAGTCAACTTAATAGTCAATTCATACAATAATTACATATAAGCATATATACTACAAAATCAATATCTGGTGTCATACACATGTGTGTCTTGGAGTCCGTGTTGCAACTGGCTACAAATATGTAGCCCGTTGCTCTTATCTCTCCTCTTTTATCCACTTAAAATATGTTTATAGCTAGCTTATAGTCTGCTATTGTACCTGTTCTAAAGAGGTAACTGAGACATGAAGTGCTTGCTAGCCCAAAGATAAAACACTAAGGGGGTATCCTAGAGACTTATTTTTTTTAAGAGAAGGATTAAAGTTTAGTCCCTCTCTCCCAAATACCCCCAAGATGAGTACTCAATTATGGAGAAGACATATATACACATGGGATGGAGAAAAAGAGGGAGAGCATGTAGCTAGAGCTATGTATATATACAAATACAAAGTTTATAGCTAGGATTTGAGAATTTTTTAAAGGGAGGGAGTACACTATAGCGGGGGACATGGCGTGCACGAATGCATATGCACATGCAGCTAGCTCCATCCCCCATCCGTGCAGAGGATAACGGAACAACCATCAGTTAGCCTAGCACGCATGTGCATGTGCATCCATCGATCGATGGATGATGGATCAATCGAGCTACTCGCTAGCTAGCTAGCACCCACTTTCGTCAAGCGCTCCGCGTCCATCTCGCACTCCTCGCGCGCACGCACGCACGGTCGGCCTAGCTATTCACCACCACCTTTTCCACAGTAGTAGTGCACTTTGCTCGATCGCGAGATGGAGCTGGCTAGCGCCATCATACCATTGCCATGCATGATGCACATCTCTCTCTGCCTTTTTTTTTTCTTGGTGTGTTGGTTGCATGCATGGCCACCGTACCACCCTGCCTAGGCTGCTCGATCGATCGATCGTCATCATGAATTCATGATCGATTTACTAGCTAGTTTGTTCCGTTAGAGCAGGTACAATAGCAAGCTATAAGCCAGCTATAAAAATATTTTAAATAGATAAAGGAAGGGAGAGAATAGCAGCGGGCTACAGATCTGTAGCCAGCTGCAGTACGGACTCCAAGACGTAATGTATGTATGATAGGTGAGACCAGATATTAATAGTATAGTAAGCAACTATTGTATGAATTGGCTATTATATTGGCTATAGATGATTTGGAGTTAGTAGTGGGCTATACTATTAAACTTGCTCTTACTTCCATATGTTTATATGTTAGCTCAACCAGTGGCAGAGCCAGCAGTTTCGTAAATCGTGAGCGATTAAAAGTATTTTTCGGTGGTTGATCAATTTTTTCTTAGGGTGTGTTTAGTTCACGTCAAAATTAAAAATTTAATTAAAATTGGAACGATTGATGTGACGGAAAAGTTAGAAGTTTATGTGTGTAGACAAGTTTTAATGTGATGGAAAAGTTGGAAGTTTGAAGAAAAAGTTAGGAACTAAACCAAGCCTTCAACAATCTACAATGAAAACACTAGCAGCGCGCGAACTTCGGACGGTTGCCTGCCCTACCCGGGAGCTAGTTTTTCCGCTAGGCTTAATCACCCAATTCAATTATTTTCACAAACTTATATGATTATTAGTGTGGATTATTTATTTTCATTTAAAAATATGTTTTCTTGACTAACTTTCATTTATTATATTGCTTAGACATTTTGTTTAAACTACTAATTAAGTTTATTATAAAATATTTTGTTACCCTCAATTAAATATATAATATCATGCAGTCATTCGACAAATAACTAATCTGTTGCAAATTTAGAATTTTTTTTCTCCCGCACTTAGTTTCAAGCATAGTGCAAATACACATTGCAGTTTGACACATTGCGCGATATTCATTCTGTGTCCGAAGATAGGCACACATTAGATGTTATGTCAAGATATATGTAGTGACGGCTCCATGCCTAGGGTAGCTAGGCCTCGAGTCTTATGTGTAGGACAATAAGTTTCCATATAAATTTCATATTTTTTCTTGAATTTTAGAGAACTAGGATAAAATAATACAAGCTGGCTCCACCCCTGTCAACATGCATATGCAACGGATAATACTGTTGTTCTTAATAATAAGCTCAGATTACAAAACAGGTGCACTTTAGCTAGCTAATATTCCTTGCCCCAGCAATTATTATGAGTTTATCACCATGCATCTCGGTTGCCATTATATGCAAGCAGCTAGTAGCCAGCTATCACAGCACGTGAGCTGATGATGCAGCCCGGATTTCACTAATCATGCCACCCATGCGCGTAAATTTCGATCTCAATCACCCCACGGCCATCCCTGCATCTTGTAACCAATGATAAACATTGCCAGTATATTTTACATTTGACAACAAAATTCTATTTTTTTTTCTTCATCATATATCATTTGTGAGTGTGTGAGCGTGATGTGCACGTGTGCGTCTTTCAAGCAATAAAAAAAAACTAAGGCTTATCTTTTATCAACATGAAAAATACCCTTGCTTTAACTACAATTGCTTTTTTTAAACCTTACTTCCAACTTGTTTACACTTAGACGACTTGATTTGTGAAAAAAAAAGCATTTCACTCGAAAAATATATAAGAAAGAATGAATCGCTTAATGTGAGATGTACTCCGTATTACTAATTACTTCTCATATCATAAAATATACTACTCCCTCCGTTTCATAATGTAAGTCATTCTAGCATTTCCTACATTCATATTGATATTAATGAATCTAGACATATATATCTATTTAGATTCATTACCACCAATATGAATGTGAGAAATACTAGAATGACTTACATTGTGAAACGGAGGAAGTAATAACTTAGAATTAAATTTTACAATAGACTTAGAACTGAATCAAATACTAGGTTAATGACCTATCCATTAAATACTTAGAACTGAATTTTTTAGAAACTTAGGGGCTATTTGGATGGATGCCGCATCTCATGTTAGTTACGTCACAACTGCTTAGCCCCCTTTTTGTTTTGCTTCTATAGTTTAGCGTGCCAAAGAGGCAGCTCTTTGCTACTTTGCCACATATTTTTGAGCCAAAAGATATGATGAGAATTTTGTTTGCCACACTTTTGATAGATGCCTAACTTAAGGTGTGGCAACTTGAAACACCCAATCAACCATGCCCTTAGTCTTCGTGTTTCCGGCATGTCGAAATGGTGATGGGCCTAATCCACACGCTGAAAGTCCCAAAGGTTAAGACTTAGGCCCATCGGACCCAATACCCGTGTGCTTCTCTCGAAAAGCCCAAATCGCCCAGTTCCGTTCCCCCGATCACGTGACGCCACGTGCCGCGTCGCGTTGGCATCCGATGGCCGCGATGCCACATCTCCTCTTCTCTTCTCCTCTCTCTTCGGTTTCTCTTCTCTCTGATTTCTCCACGGCTTTCTTCTACCTCTCTCGCCGTCCTTACTCCTCTCCCTGCTCTGATCCAGCCGCGGCGGCCTCGCCGCGCCTCGCCTCGCCTCGGCGCGCTGCCGCCGGCGAGAAGGGCGCCCGCAGGCACCCCCTCCTCGTCCCCCGAGCGGCGGGGCATCCTCGTCGTCGCGTGCGCGGTCGGCGAGGAGGTGGGAGGCGACGCGGCGGGCCTTCGTGTTCTGCTTGCGTTATCCGTCTCGGGTTCGGATCGAATCGGAGGTATGTTCCTCGTTGTTCTCTCGTACTCGTAGCCCTAGCTGACTCGGTCCCTCCCGCGCGCGTGGATTCCAGGACTTGATGAGTGGATAATTTGGTTGATTTCCATCCCTCCAATTAACCTATCCACTTTCTTCTGGGTTTCGTTGATGCGTAGTGTAGTGCTAGTAGCAGCTTGTCTTTCCATAAATGTTTGGGGGTTCTGCTTATGCCCCATATGTGACGCTCCTGCCAAGCTGGATTGCGTTCTGTTTTATTACTGTAATTGTCAATGGCCGAATCATTTTTAGGGCTGTGTGTTTAGTTGGCGAGTATATGCAATAGTGGCTAGTAGCTATTCCATTTTATCTGCAATAAGTAAGGTCGGAATATGCAGTAGCAAGCTATACAATTTCCTGTGCATTGTAGCGGCTAGTGAGCTATACCATTTTATCTGCAATAAGTAATGTCGGAATATGCAGTAGCAAGCTATACAATTTCCTGTGCATTGTAGCGGCTAGTTAGCTATACCATTTTATCTGCAATAAGTAATGTCGGAATATGCAGTAGCAAGCGATACAATTTCCTGTGCATTGTGCAGTCTTTCTGTATTATGTCAACTAAAGTTTTTTTTTGTATGTTTTTATTCAAGCAATGTTGCTTGGTACCATTAGCAGGTGAACGGGCGCCTACCAACAATGTCTACATCTCGTGAAGTAGATGATGGGCCCGCTGTGCTACAGTTATATAGATGGAAAAGCTCCCAACCGCATCTTGAACTATCGAAATTTCGAGAAGCTTTTATATCTCCTACATGGCGCCTATTTGGGCTGCTCTCGGACCATGGTGAGGTTTTACTGCTTCACTGTTCTCTGCCACTGCCATCCCTGTTGGAGCCCTTCATTGCTCTGCTAACTTACTATATTGTTGTTTCCGTACTGATTCTGGTTTTATAATCCAGGGGATCTTATCTTGTCAATGACCAATGTTGATCAATCACAAGTTGAATCACCTTCCCTCTCAGATAGCTGTAGTCCAGTCGTCTTTGATTGCTTCTCTTCTATTCCTAGAGTGAAGTCTTTAGCATGGGGGCAATGTTATGATTCCTCTAGCCAACTTGAGGATTCAATTTTTAATGAAGTTCTTGTTGTATCTGATGATGATTCTATCACACTTCATGGGTTTTGTCATTCTTACAAAAGCACACTAACAGACAATTCTAAATTGGACACTGGAGATTTGCATGGGGAGTGGAAAGAGTGGCGTCCTACTAAGTGTTCAGTTCCGGAGGATGATGAGGCAGGTACAAAGAACAGTTTTCGTTCTTTTCTGACTACAATCAGTGGATCTGTTTCTGATGGAAAATACCAAGCCAAATTTCCTCTAAAATCTTCACTTCCGCATTCAGCAGAGGTGGTATCGTTTAGCATATACGACATTACTCTATCTTTTATTAAGTTCTGGTCTAGCAACTATCCTTCAAAGACCTGGATGCAAAACGATACTAAATCCCAACAAGGTTTTCTTGGTCATGTTCCTACAACTGAAACATCCTGCAACTGCCAGTGGGAATGTTTGAAGGTTTTGCCTAGTTCTTCAGGTTATTTGATTGGCTTGGTCTTAATTCGTAATGAACCAGTGAGCTGTGAGGTCCATCAACGCAACATGAAGGATATTTTGGTTGTTGTTATTGAGCTAAATCAGTGGGGTATACAGTGGAACTTTGTGGCAGACCTTCAGAATGTATATGATGGTGCTGTTCCTAATCAACAATGGGTTGATTTCCAATTGTCAGATGATTTTCTTGCATGCCTTAACTCGGGAGGGTTTGTTGTCATTTGGAATGTGAGAACTTGTAACATTGCCGCCTCCTTTAGTGTTCTTGAACGGTGCAGAACAGATATAGATATTCCTATGGGGAGCATCACCCCCACTGTAAAAACTTCTGATGGAGAAAATATCTATATTGGGAATCATGCAAGAAGAATGTTTAAGAGGTTAGTTTTGGCATCATATTCTCTTGTTCTTGCTGTCGTAGATGAGGTTGGGGTAATCTATTTGTTCTATGCCAAGGACATCTTAGATTTCAAAACCAGTATGCATGGAAACTTTCATCCGCCTTCCATGTTTTATCGTGGTGATAGTTTTGCTGCCTGGGAAGCTGCTGGTCATGATATTGGGAGTGTAACATTTTGTTGTCATCGGTCTGTACAGCAATTGGTCTATGACTTCTCAGAAAGAGACAATCCTGGTGTTGTCAGGCCTAGGAAAAGAAGAAAACATTGTAGCAGTAATGAAAATCAGGTGGATAGCTGGCCAAGTAGTTTCAGTACTACAACACCGATGAAAGATGGGTTAGCTTACCCTGATACAATGGCAGTTTCCAATCCATTAAGAAGAGTGATCCTTCCACCATGCAGATTACAGGAGAATATAATTAGCCTCTCACCATTTGGGTTAACGAGAATCTTTAAAAGTCACAATGCGGATGGAAACAAGCATTTTAGAATTGTTCACACAAACTTTCTTATGGCTTCATTACACCTTGATGAGAGGGATATTGATGCTAGTTTCCTTAAAAGGTCCTCATTTCAGAAGGACTCTACTTTTACCGGAGAGTGTGTCCTTTGCTCCTTTCAGGGATATGTGTATCTGATTACCCAGGATAGCCTTTCTGTGGTTCTTCCATCAATTTCTGTTTCATCCTTTTCATCTCACAACAATGGCATCAAATTTTGGCAACCGACTTCTGCTGGTGGTAGTGCATGCGATGCTCTGAATTTGTCCTCAGTAAACAGACCTGAAACAAGATGGAAGCCTTGGCAAATAGAAGTTTTGGACAGGGCATTATTGTATGAAGGACCTGCATTTGCAGACAGGCTCTGCTGGGAGAATGGTGTGTTTTAATACACTTGGCAATATCTTTAGTTTTTTCATATTGTCTGTTGTCCTGCTATTCTAACTGCTTTTAGTCCCGAGTCTCTTTCTAGATGTTCGGTTGCCTGTCCCATCTTGCAGTCCTGCCGTTTTCTTAATATTTGGCTCATGGATTTATTTTTCCTTAAGGTTATGCTTACAGATTTATTTGCAGTGTATTGCAAACAGAAATTTGAGCTACACTATTTTAATCAGAAATGAGCTAAACTATTTCGATTTATACTAAAATATTTGCGAGATAAATGTTGTACCCATGAAGATCTTATTTCCATGAACATATATTATAGTATTTTGAATATGGTGGATTTTTATTCTATTTTTGGTGATTGGTCAATTGTCGTTTTCTGGAATAAACACTGTTCCAATTATTATTCACAGTAGTTAGTTCGATGGGTTGACTAATACCTGAATATTAATGCGCACTATTAAAACATTATAATTCATTTTACATTATTATTACTATCATTTTGTGTCAAGTATCCAACAAGCAATGATCTCATTCCCTTTTTCTGTTAGTACTTATTTCTCATTTATGTATATAATGAAATATCCAATTCTGATAGATGATAGCATTGCCTCAATGCAATGTTCTGTTCAACACATGCTGGGTGTTATAAAAGTACACGCCATATGCTCTGACCCTGCTATGTGCTTATTGCATTGGCAGGATGGGACCTTAAATTCTCTAGGTTACGTTGGCTGCAATTGGCCTTGCACTACACAAAGATCAGTGATCTTGAGCAGTAAGATCTTGTACTTTTCTTTTGTCTTGACATTAATATCAGCTTTGTTGTTTTTCTTTTATTTCATCTCTTTTACCTATGCCCTAGTTTCTTATACATTAATACCAGTATTATGTTTGTGGTACATGTCTTATGATTTCAATGAACAGTTACAACTGTTTGGAGAGCATTAAAATATTTGTTATACATACAGAGCAAACTAGTTAAATGAACTAGGACATGAATGTATTGCTTATGTGTTTGGAAATTGTTAAAAGATATGGTTTTCTAGGAGGAAAGCTGAATTTATAGCTGGAAGAATATACTGAATAAGACTTACATTTATACCAGTCACAACTCACAAAGAGGAAACAATTAATTTCATGCTATCATGAATCTCCTTTCAGTCATGTACTCATATGCATATACTTGGTTCTCACTTCATCCTTTATGCACATTGTTTCTATATATACATTGTTTCGTGTTATTATGCTTTAATTTTTAGCTAGTTCCATGCCTACCTTTTTCTTTTTCTTTTTTACTTTTTGAATGAATTATTTGAATTTGCATTGACATGATCTTTTTATATATGCAAGAATATCTAACAAAACTGAATTGCTAGATCATTAAATATGCTCGTGGAGGTCAATCTCGCAGAAGAAGGTGTCTTGCAACTGCTATTAGCATCTGTCTACCGGCTATTAAGTAGGGCGGAAAGTGATAGTGAAGTTGCGGCGTCATCCAAGTATATTTTATTCCCTGATAACCTTTTTTATTATGAGTCAACTTAATTAGCCGTATTACTAAACTGTGGTCCCTTGATACAAACAGTTTGTACTTTCTCTAAAATAAGGAACAAGTTCTACTTTATTCTTGGAAATATGTTGCTCTGTCTACAGAACTGTGATGCAGAAAAACATTTTTTAGGTACATACCTCTGAATTGGTTAACTAAGAACAGAAAAAATCACGTGCCTTGATTACTACCCAACTAATGACATTGGTCCCCCAACATAGACACAATCAAGCTTTTAAGCTTTGCTCCTTCTCGGATCGAGTACCTTTTTAATAAACAATTCTCTAGTTCAAATGTTGTTTCCACGAATAGCATAATTTGCACACTGGGTACAATTGTGGGCTGTGTATTATATATTTTTTAGATAATGGAAGCTTTTATTGATCTCAGTCAATTACATCAAGGTGATACAACTGTTCCGAGGACTCTCCCGGTCTCTACATAACGAGGATGCACACCGACTGTGTATTATATAGCGGAAATATTAAGATAGAGCAATTCTATGGTAGTACTGTTACACTCCGTGCAACAAGGTTGCACTATCCATTGACACATTCATTTTTCCAAATGGGACAGATTATTCATGTTGAATTAAAAATACTTCTGTTTATCATGTTCTAAGGTTGCAAAGTATAATTAACATTTTATTTTGTGATAAACATGCTTGTCAAAGAAAATTTCAGTAGGTGAAAATATAATGGTAAGACAGGAAATAATTTGAATATAGTGATTGGACGGTCAAGAATAAAATTTGTATGGAAAATGGAGTTAAATGGAACTGATATACGTTCATACTTTGATACAGTAATACTGATTTAACATAGACATGTTATGACACATCGATACATACTACCATTCTGCAATACTTAAAATGGAAAATCATTTGTTGGTCAAGCACTTGGACAAAGACCTGACACCTGCTGATGCAGATACATCCAAACAATGTAGCATTGAGCCGTCTTTAAAACTGTAGTAGAATTTATTTAGGATTTGCTACAATCCGATGTTCCTTTCTGTTCTTTTCCTTGTTTTGAATTGATGAAGCCTGCAATATGTCATATGCTTTCAACTTTTAGCTTCGTAATATGTAAGCTTACAGTGTGAAAACAGGCTGATGGTTTTAGCTGTGCGCTTTGCGACGAGAATGATCAAATGCTATGGGCTACTTAAGCAAAATAAGGGTAAGATCTTTTATTTTGCACCATTTATTTTATTTGTGTTATGTGAGACTTACCCTCTATTTCTCAGATGCACCAGATAATTCAGTAAAACTTCATGAAATGGCTTTCCTTTTGGGGGTAATTAGAAGTATCCAGAGCCGAATCTCTGCAAAGAACCAGAATTCTATTCGGATGGTAAAATGATAATAATTCCTTTTTGTACACATGTAGTCGTACTTGTACTTTGGATGATCCTTCTTATTTGGTAATCCTGTGGTTATTTTGTAGCAGGGTGATGACAAAAACTCATCGAAAATAGGTGCAGAAGTATCACTGAACACTTCACTGCCAATTGTTGTAGTGGATGGTGTTTCAGCAGGACAATCAGGTGGTATAGAATCTCGTGATAGGCAAGAGTCAACACCTGCGATGTTTGAGTTAGTTTCTGGTAGCAATGGACAATTAGCTTTAACTCCAGTTGAATCCTCTATTAGTGCTACTATGCATCATGCCATTGATACTGATCAAGTTGTAATACCAAGTACTCAAGGAAATATCAAAGATATGATGAACCGGTGGGAAACGAATAATCTGGACTTGAGAACTGTAGTAAAAGAAGCACTGCAGTCTGGTAGACTACCTTTGGCTGTCCTTCAACTGCAACTATTGCGCCAGAGGGAATCATTTTCCAACGATCCAGAAGATGTTTTCTCTGAAGTTCATGAAATAGGAAGGTCCATCGTATATGACCTGTTAATGAAGGTAATGTAGTACTCCATACCATTTGCTTAACACATGTATACTCTCTACATTTCCTGTCATCTAATGCTTTTATCTGCAGGGTGAAACTGGATTGGCTGTCGCAACCCTGGAAAGACTAGGAGATGACATAGAGTCAGACCTCAGACAACTTATGCAAGGTACAGTCAGGAGGCTACTTAGGCGGCAAATTGCCGAGGAGATGAAGAAGCGTGGGTACATGAGTTCAAATGAGTGGAAGATGCTGGAGATAATATCATTGATTGAGGTTTGCTTCTACCCCCTGCTTTAGCTAATTGGGAAAATTATGATATTTCAATATATCTTGTTTTTGTTCATTTGGTTCCAATTTATAAAAGATCAAAATGCTGGCTTGATATTTGCTTTCATAGTGATCAACCTTTTTTTTTTTTCTCTGTGGAAAAGCAATTTTACCCAAGCAGCAGTTTCTGGGACACGTATCTTGGCAGGGAGAATGTCATTCACGATGCTGCAAAAATTGTTACTCTACCAGGAGAAGATAAACCAGTACTAGTTCTCGATATTCATAACCACTGTCCTATTGAATGTGGTGATGTTGATGGAGCTGTGATCGGTTCTTGGGCGAATGTGAATGATTACACTAATTTGAAGGAGTTCTCTGAAAGCAATTTATCTGATGGTTATTGGGCCTGTGCTGCCATATGGTCTGATGCTTGGGATCAAAGAACTGTGGACCGTGTAAGTCACGACTTAACATTTTTGCTTGTTAGTATTGAGATTGCACCTTATTTCTGATTGTGGCAATGTGCTGTAGCTTATCTGAAAATGTAAAAGAATTTTGCTAGTCTTGTTAGATCTGTCCAATCACTGTGAAATCAAGTGGAATTTGTTATGCTATATATGGGATAATTATGTATTTCCAACTCATCGCAAGATCAATTTGACCATATATGTTGCCACAGAAATAATGATAATGTTGGTCTGTGTTATTCATTTTCCCTTTCGTGGAAATGTGTTTGGTATCACCTTAAATTTGTTGGTGTGATGCTTTTTGTAATGAGCTAAATTCTGAAGTAGGGCCTGAATTAATTTTGGTATAGTCATGGACTTATGGTTCTTATATGCTCTATAGATAATACTGGACCAGCCTTGTCACGCACATGCGTATGCTCATTTCTCATGGGAATCTCAGTTTGAATATTTTGTTGCTCATAATGATGTGCTGGAAGTCTGCAAACTCCTGGACAGTATTCCTGACAGTGTACTTCTAGAAGGGATTCTTAGAGTGAATGTGGACAATTCACAAGCTACTTACAACACTCTGTCTGACGTAGCAACCCACGATTATAAAATGTACTTATTTGACTCAGAAGAGATAGAACCTGTCTGTATGGAAATACCACATGTCAAAGTGTTCAGATCTTTGTGTAATCATGAATCAACTTCTTGGATGAGAATGATCATGCTACAGGAATTGGCAAAGAAGCATATCTTTATGAAAGAGTACTGGCAAAGCACTACTGAAATTATACCTATACTTGCCCGCGCGGGCATGCTTGTTAATACTTCAGAGCTTTGTTCAGATGTTCTACATGGTGCATACCACCAGGATTGTGACGGAGCATTACACAAATTAGTCCTACGCTTCTGTGTGCAGTATAACACACCAAACCTACTGGACCTCTATCTGGACTACTGTAACTTGGCTCTTGAAAAGGATTCTATTCCTTTGCTCAAGGAAGCTACTGTAAGTTTTTGTTCAATTTTAGTTTATGATACTATTTGATGTTCAATAGTATTCTCTGGAACCTTTGATAATCACCTACCTAATTTCTCAATTATATGACCAATACAATTGTAGACTTTATGACCAGATGATATTTGTCAATAAACTAGATTATTTAGTTTAGGATATATACTTGGTGACTTAGCCTTTACATGTTTTTTTTTTTAAAAAAAAATTCTGGGCTTACAATATTCTTTAGAAAAATACCAAAAAGGTCAAACTTGCCAAATCTTTCAGTTTTACTGTGAGATTTGGCCTACCCTCCTAAGCATACTCCGTACAAAGTGACTTTAGTTCTCACTTACTTTGCAAGCTCATTCTCTTGAATAGTAAACCAATTATTATCAGAAACTGCTAGCACCGTTCGAATGAGAACATTGTTGCATTCACGAAGCCTGCCTTAATATAATGCCCAGGATTTTATTAGCCTGCAGCTACAGCGGATTATTCCATCTATCTGACTAAAGATTTGCCTTACTTGCCGATACTAGGAACAGCTGTTATAGCTACTTTGATAGTAGAGACTTGCTGTTATAGCTACTTTGATACTAGAGACACATGCATACTGTTATGGCTAATTTATGGTCAATAGTGTCAATACTCTAGTTGTGGTACGGGAAGTACTTGGCATGCTTCCTTTCATCATAGATGTAAGATTAAGCTTCTTAACATGCTTGTCTGTTGTTTCTTCATTATAACTTATAGTAGGAGTAAGCCTCACCTAGCTGCTCTGTCATGAAATTTTCAGGGTGATTGCAAGTGGGCGCAGTGGTTACTCTTCTCCAGGGTCAAAGGTTATGAATACGAGGCATCCTTTTGTAATGCACTTTGGAATCTGTCACAGGAAATGGTTAGGCATAACAATCTTGCTGCTATTGAGATAGATGAAATACTGTACACTGTTGATGATATGGCTGAACGAATCGGGGAAATGTCTGCTCTAGCAACCCTGATGTATGCTTCAACACCAATTCAGAAGTCCATATGTACTGGAAGTGTGAACAGAAATCGTGGGGTATCTTCTCAGTGCACATTAGAGAATCTAAGCCCTCACCTTCAGCAATTTCCAACACTATGGAAGACCCTTCTTTCTTCTTGTTTTGGGCAAGATGGGTATGGTTGTTTAAACTGTTCTCCAACTAATGGTAAACAAAATACAGATTTTTTCCCTTCTTTATATTAGAATGTTCTTGTTTTCTATGTGCTACACAGAAATTGAATTATATTTCCTTTTCAGAGTTTGGGAAATCACCAATTTCAGAGTATTTGCGCTGGCGCTATAACATTTTTTCCTCAGCTGGAGGAGACACTTCATTGTTGCAAATGCTCCCATGTTGGTTCCCAAAGTCTATTAGAAGATTAGTTCAGCTATTTGAACAGGTTTGTCTTTAGTTTGGATAACAGCATGTAACACTTTCGAATTTAATCCTTGGTTTTTATTTTGTCCTGTGTAATATAGCCTTTACTGTATTACTGCACAGGGTTTGACCCACCTAGAAAAATGCATATCACCCTAGACATGTTACTGTTCATATCTTGGCATGAAAAAAAAAGGAGTTTTCTCCCAAAATTTCCCGCTTTGTGGCATTTTAACTTCAGACAACACATAATAGTGAACAAACAAAAATGCCTCACATGCCACATTACCACCAATATATTGTTTGTGCTGGTTCCTGTATGTTTTGTAACCCTACCCCATGACATTAGTTGGGTTTTAGGTTTTTATTCCATAAACATGGAAATATTGCTGGATTTGTTATCTTTACTACTTTAAAAGGAGATGGCTAATCATGAATCGAGACCAGTACAAAATTACTGATATGCAATGGTAATTTAATTCATTACATGTGGTTTACATAAGTTTTGATTTTGTTCACAGTTTGAGAGATACTTTTGTGGTTTTATTAACCATAATCTATGATCAGGGCCCTTTTGGAATGCAACTGCTATCAAATGCACCATCATCCGAAGAGTTATTTACTCACAGTGTCACAGATTATATATACAATACCGCAGGGTATAGCGAAGCTAATGCTTTGTCCTTAGAAGCATCCATCCAAAAAAGTGTTGAGGAAGAACTATACTCTTCCCTTGAGGTATGCTCATCTTACGTCATATATAAAAATACCTTCCTGGAAAATGTTGTTTCTGTCATTTTGTATCTTGCCTCGTCTTTGTGCTGTTGAGCCATGTTATTGTTCTATAGTCTGAATTTGAACACTTCATGCTATGTTGTCATGCATCTGTGCTATTATATGCGATACCAATCAAGAATGCAAGGGATGCTATTTCATCATAGCAGGAGCCAGTGTAAAGGTGCTTGAACTTAAGCCAAAAGACCCCACAAGCTTAGTCCAAGTGGGTTGGCCTCAAGGTGGCTTATTTAAATAGCATAAGGCCACATATAGCAGACAAACAGCTTGAACCTTCTTCACTAGCATTTTTTTAAAAAAATCAACAGTGCATTCATTCCATGAAGTTGGGGTTCTTTTCTCTGAGTTGGTTTGGCATGCTCTATTATAGTTTTCTAGTTCTTTCCCCCCAAACTAGCAACTTCGTTATTACCCTCTTCAGGAGAAAGACTTGAGGGTGGAACATCATTTGCACCGTGGTCGAGCACTAGCTGCTTTCAGGCATCTTCTTGGTAAAAGAGCTTCACAGTTAAAATCAGCCAATGCAAGCCAAGTGATCTCAGTGCAGTCTAGTGTTCAAGCAGATGTACAATTGATACTAGCTCCTTTAAGTCAAACTGAACGACCTATTCTTCTATCGGTATGTCCATGTTTCTTGCTTTTTTTTTTAACTTTAAAATACTTATTCTGCTGGTATTCATCAGTCCTTTTTGTTGCAAATTTGCAATATAAATAGTTTACCATCATATCACTGTCCAAACTCCAAAATAACTGAGTTGCCACCATTGTTCAAATTTTATTCATCTGAATAATCAGAGGCCTGCAAATATGAACAAATACTTTGGACTTCTATAGTGTAAATGTGAACGGACATATGGAGGTATTGACTGTTCTATTTAGTAGTATTTATTTGGCACTTGTGAGGTGACAATATTCCAAATATTTTATGGGAGTGTGATATGCTAAAATTCTAGTTCTAGTTCTGACTTCTGATTCTATTATACTGAACCATTGAACATTTAATCAGCATAAGCTTGCAAGACTTCTTATATTAATTTGTTTATTTAGGAATAGGTTGTCATATTTCTATTTTTTAATGCTTTAGGTTGTTGGATGTCTTTTCACTTTCCTATGCCTTTTCAATATCAGGTAGCTCCACTTGCTATTACAAACTTTGAGGACTCAACTCTTGTTGCTTCGTGCACATTCCTGTTGGAACTCTGTGGTCTCTGTGCTAACATGCTTCGTCTAGATATTGCTGCACTTCAACGTATCTCCTCCTACTATAAGTCATTTCAGCAAAATAAACAATGTGATCTATCTTCACCGAGGAGTCCTGGGCTACATGTACTCTCCCATGGAGCTGACCTTGCTCCTACTCTTGCCCGAACATTAGCAGAAGATTATATCCAGTCTGATCATCTTCATGTTTTGGAGCAGAAGCAGCCCTCTAAGGCTCCCAAGAGGGAACATTCATCACAACCTCTTAAAGCTATTCTGCATCACCTTGAAAAAGCAAGTTTGCCAGTGTTAGAAGAAGGTAGAACCTGTGGATTTTGGCTCTTGAATGGTATTGGTGATGCATCTCTTTACCGAACACAGCAAAATGAAGCCAGCCAACATTGGAATTTGGTTACAGAATTCTGTCAGGCACACCATCTGCCATTAAGTACAAAGTATCTTGCTTTACTGGCCAATGACAATGACTGGGTATTCACTAATTATTTTCTTCTCATGTTGGATATTGTTGTTTATATATGTCCACACATTAATTTGATGCAATATTTTTTTGGCAGGTTGGTTTTTTAACAGAAGCTCAGGTGTCAGGTTTTCCAATTGAAGTTGTCATTGAAGTGGTATTGTTTCTTATTTTGGAAAGTAGACATTTTGATTATAGTTCATGGGAAAAAAAACTATATTCATTTGTTCTCTCTGGTTTTGTGTTCAGGCAGCCAAAGAGATAAGGGATTCAAGATTGAGAACTCATATACTAACAATTCTGAAGAACATGATGTCAGCTAGAAGGAAATCCTCTAGTAATGTATCTTCAGGAAGTGATTCCTCTTTCTTAGCTGTTGATGGTGACAACTCTATGGAACTTTTCTCTGTTCTTGCTGTCTGTGAAAAACAAAAGAATCCTGGGGAGGCCCTCCTGAATAAAGCAAAACAAATGCAGTGGTCTTTATTGGCTATGATTGCTTCTTGTTTTTCAGATGTGACTCCTCTCTCATGCTTAAGTGTTTGGCTTGACATTACAGCTTCAAGGTAGCACATTGAGCATGTCATCTGTAGAAATTCTGTTATCTAATTTTGCAAGCTTCATTACTATCACTGGTGTGTAATATTATTGCATTGGCATTTATGTCTGTCATCAGGGAGATGTCATTAATCAAGGTGGATGATATTTCCTCGAAAATAGCAAAAAATGTGGGATCCGCTGTTGAGGCCACAAATAAATTACCAAGCATGAGTAGGAATGTTGAATATCGTTACAACAGGAAGAATCCAAAACGAAGGCGATTCCTAGAGGCTTCTCAAGAAAGCTTCACATCAGGTTTCTCATCATGTGGACCAAGCCCTACTGCAACTCCTAATTTTCCAAATTTTGATGTTCAGCAGAAAATACTGAAGCCCATATCTGAAGAGACTAAAATTCCAGTTGATATTGATGAAAGATTTGCATCTTTGTCAAGTATGGTAGCAGTGCTTTGTGAACAGCAGTTGTTCCTACCATTGCTTAGAGCTTTTGAAATGTTTCTGCCTTCGTGCTCCCTTCTCCCCTTCATTCGATCTCTTCAGGTTGGTATATATTCATTTTTTGAAAGTACTGGTTTATTCAATTTAACATAATCATTTGCACTATCTTTTTAATTTAACATTATCATTTGTGCCATCTTTTTAATTTAACATGATCATTTGTCCTATCTTTTTAAGGCATTTTGTCAAATGCGTCTGTCCGAGGCTTCTGCACATTTGGCATCATTTTCTGCAAGACTGAAAGACGAAACATCCCATGCTCAATTAAACTCTTCCAAAGAAGAGTCAGCTATGGCAGGATGGGTAGCTGTTACTGTTGTAAAAGCTGCAGATGCAGTACTCTCGACATGTCCATCAATTTATGAGAAGAGATGTTTGCTACAGCTCCTTGCAGTGGTTGATTTTTCTGATGGTGGCTCCTCAGCAGCTTACTTTCGCCGAGGTTATTGGAAAATAATTTTGGCTGAACCTTCTGTATGCAAAGATGGTGATACCTACAAGTGGAATGATTCCATGGATGATGCTTCCCTCTTAGCATCATTAGAAAAGGATGGTCGATGGGAGGAAGCACGAACTTGGGCAAGACAACTGGAGTCGAGTGATGTAGCTTGGGAGTCTACTTTTGATCATGTGACAGAATCACAGGTATTTGGTTTGTACCTTCATCTGTTACATTACCAAGTGTGCCCTTATGACTTTTATGCTGATATGAATTTTTTCTGTGTGTGTAGGCAGAAGCTATGGTTGCTGAATGGAAGGAGTTCCTCTGGGATATCCCACAAGAACGTGCAGCTTTGTGGAGCCACTGTCAATCGCTTTTCATGAAATATTCTTTACCTCCTTTACAGGTACTATCTTCTGAAATAGCCTAATATATTCTTCATGTGGTCTTTTATCTGTATAAAATTTATCGGTTGTTTATATCCATTCAATTGTGTTTGCAGGCTGGATCTTTTTTCCTCAAGCACGCTGAAGCGGTAGGAGAAGAGATACCGGCACGGGAGCTTCATGAAATACTTCTGCTATCTTTGCAATGGCTAAGCGGAACTATGACTAACTCCTCTCCGTAAGCTTCTTTGTAATATGTATTGCTGCTGTACTTGGTCTCATTATCTCCTTACAGATATATACACTTTTTTTGCAGGGTATATCCACTTCATCTTCTCCGTGACATTGAGACTAGGGTTTGGCTCCTGGCCGTGGAGTCAGAGAGTCAGTGTAAAGCTGACGGAGAATATGCACCTTCCAGTGTTACTCAAAATCTAGCTACTGGAAACAATACCAATATTATAGAACAAACAGCTGATGTTATCACAAAAATAGACAATAGTATGAGTTCACCACGGATGAGAATAACAGAAAGGAATGGTATAAGGGACAACAACACCCCATCATTCCATCAACATTTGCAACTCTTTGAGTCTAATGGCGAAGGCGTACATAACACAAGAGCAAGGCGAAGATCAAAGACAAATACGCTACTTAGACGGGTTGCCAAGGATAGTGTTGAAAGTAGCATAAATGATTCTGGTGATAATTCTAACTCCTTTAATAGCTCAAAGATTGCTGGACAAGCAAGAAGTTTACTGTCAGAAGAGGAGTTTGCAAAGATGGAAGTGTCTTTATCCGGTTGGGAGCAAAATGTTAGGCCTGTTGATATGGAGAAGGCTGTTCTCTCCTTACTGGAATTTGGACAAATAACTGCTGCCACGCAACTTCAACAAAAGCTGTCTCCATCGTATGTTCCTGAGGAACTTGTCCTTGTTGATATTGCTTTAAGAGTTGCCAATAACAGCAGTAATGGAGAGATCAGTTTATCATGCTTTGACCCAGAAGCTCTTTCAATACTTCAGTCACTAGGAAGCAATACGACTGATCCATCAGAGGTCTGTTTTTTTCCATTGTACTTATTTCTTTCAGAACTTTCTATTAGACTATTACGAACATTAAATAACAGGATTGATTGTTTGCATGACTAATTGAACTGTAATGATGAAATTACAGTAATAAATATTTTGCTTGCAGTGCAAAACACAACAAAAGAGTTAGCACAGAAATTGGTATTGAATGCTACTGTTGGTATTATCTCAGATTCATTCATTTTATGAGTACAATAGTGCTCCGGTATTAATGATCACATGGTTACTGCCTTTTCCATGGTCAGAATTACAGGCTATCATTGTCTCTTGAAAGTTTTGGTAATAAATGTTTGAGTAGTGCACGGTCCACAAATTACAACAAGTTGTTCTTTCTTTTATGTCAGGTTATGGAGAAACTAGCCATGAAATGTGGCGAGGGTCGTGGACGAGCTCTTGTCAGGAGAATAGCAGCAGTTGTTCAAACTGCAAAAGTACTGGGACTCCCATTTTCTGAAGCATTTGAGAAACAGCCAATTGAACTTCTTCAGTTGCTTTCTCTGAAAGCTCAGGATTCTTTTGATGAAGCTAAATTTCTGGTGGAGACACACACCATGCCTGCATCTAGCATTGCAAGAATTCTTGCTGATTCCTTTCTAAAGGTACACCAACTACACCATCCTTTAAACACACTTCATTTTGGAGGAACAGCAAAGGCATTCTATATATTGTCTAATGTGCTTTTAATATTTGGCAGGGGCTTTTAGCTGCACATCGTGGAGGTTATCTGGATTCCCAAAAGGAAGAAGGCCCTGCACCCCTGTTGTGGAGGTCTAGTGACTTCTTGAAGTGGGCAAAGCTATGTCCATCAGAACCAGAAATTGGCCATGCTTTGATGCGTTTGGTTATGACTGGCCATGAAGTACCACATGCTTGCGAGGTTGTATGATCTTCTAAGTTACCAAGACAATACTGATTTGTATACATGCAAATGCCATCTTCTAAGAAATATAACTTATCCAAACAGTGTTATGCAAAGTTCATGTTTGACCCTTGATATATTATCAAGGTATAATATTTAATTAGTGTCAGTATGATTATGCCATAAATTTGTTAATTTCAAAAAAAAACATGCACATCAGTTTTATTCCACTCATAAAGTGACTAACTTAACTGGAACTCAAGTAACATGCACTCAACTTGATGAGGTGTCGGTGTTTAAAGTGGTGGCTTATGGAATTATGGAACAAATCAGCTTAATAAAAACCAGTTGATTTGGAGTATTGGGATTTCAGTCCTTTTTTGGTTCGTGCTTCTTTTGGCCTATGGGTAACAAGTATCTATTACTCTTGCGCATAACCTTATTTATTTCACTGCAGTATTGGAAGAAACAAGTTATAATTGTATAAGATCTGAAACTCACTGACTCACCTGTATTTGCTTTAAACTGGCCAGTGCTGGCTAGTGCCCTGTTGATTGTGAAAGAATTTGCTAGTTTCCACATTCTTTGCATCATATATTAGTAGGTTTATACTGAGCCACTTTTTAAGCCATTGCTTATATAGAGTGAAGTGAAGAACCAATTTCCTCATTTGAAAACTAGAAGTTATCCATCTTTGTCAGTCTTGCGTTGTATTTAGTTCAGTATTCCTAGTGTTGTTAACTATAAGTTACTGACATTTGACTGTGGCCTGTGGGTTGCTTGAAAGTAATCAAATTTGCAGAATACTGATATGCATGAGCCTTCGTTGGTATTGATATGTTTGTGTTATCTTATGCAAACTTAATGTATCCAGGCTACTTAGCTACCATCAGATTGACTATGGTTTGGTTTGAATTTTACTGTTGTATGCTGTTCCCTTGCCGTCTCTGAACTTTCCATTTCAAATGTTTTGCAGGTTGAACTCCTAATACTGTCCTACCACTTCTACATGTCTTCTTCTTGTCTCGATGGAGTGGATGTTCTAGTCACATTTGCAGCTAATAGAGTGGAGTCGTATGTGTCAGAGGGGGATTTTTCTTGTTTAGCTCGCTTGATCACTGGAGTGAGCAATTTTCATTCCTTGAGCTTCATTCTTTCCATCCTTATAGAAAATGGACAATTGGAGTTGTTACTTCAAAAGTACTCTGCAACTGACTCAGCCACTGGGGCACCTGCATCAGTTAGAGGGTTTAGGATGGCTGTTATCACCTCACTGAAACATTTTATCCCAAGTGATGACGACGCTCTTTCTCTGGTATCTCTCTCTCTCTCTCTCTCTCTCTCTCTCTCTCTCTCTCTGGAAATTTTGGTTTCTGAAATGTATTGATGTCTGAGACACGTTCTTTTACCATCCAATTAGTCTGCATACAATCAAACAACCGACATAATGTGTGATCCAATCTAGGTCCAAAGCCAAGTAGTGCATGGCCTGAAAGGAGTTCATTTATCACAAAGGAGCATCACTGTGGATATATCTGATGACCTAATGCTTTGTCAAAGCTTAAAACTGCTGATTGAGCACATACCATGCCATCTTCGCTTTTGTGCATACAGAAAATGTGCTAACAACAGCTTGTTTTAATCTGCTAGAGATTATCTAGTTGGGAAATATATGAGGTTTGTTAGTAAACTAGAGATAGAGATCAGATTAGTTTCCGTTATATTCAACATTAGTTTCTTGGATGTCAAGTCAGTCCATCCTATATATAAAGCGACCCCATTTATCATATTATCAATCAAGCAATGAATCTAAAGTTAGTCAAATAAACCTCAGAACACCTCTTAGCTCGACAGGGAAGCCCTGTCAGCGCAATTTGACGACAAGTGCCCTATCCTCTGTCTAACTATCTTCATGCCCTTATCCTAGCCAGTTCATAAGTTCTAATCTGTTGATTGAGCACATTCAATGCCATCTATGCATTAGTATGTACAGAAAATTCATTGAGCAATTTTAGCTTATTTAGCATCTACATGAAGAATAAAAGAAAACCTGAGACTTTAGTTTCCTTCATAGTTAGTCGATCCTGACAGCTTCACTTTTACAATGACAAGACATACCTCCTGGCTGTTTCTTTACATTCTTACAACCTCTGTATACTATGCAGGTATATAAGCACTTTGACATGAAGCATGAGGCTGCTTCTCTCCTTGAGTCACGTGCAGAACAATACATGAACAGCTGGTTATCTCGATATGACAAAGAAAGGAGGAATGATGAGCTCCTTGAGGCTATGCATCACCTTGTTGAGATGGCTGAGGTTCTTTCAACAATTGATGCTGGCCAAAGGACACACCGGGCGTGTGCGCGTGCTTCTCTCCTATCACTTCAGATCCGTATACCTGACCTTCTGTGGATTGGTCTTTCGGAAACCAATGCTCGGCGGATTTTCGTAGAACAATCTAGGTTCCAAGAGGCCCTCATTGTTGCTGAAGCATACAACATAAATCAGCCGATGGAATGGGCTCCAGTTTTTTGGAACCAAATGCTGAAACCAGATCTAATTGAGCAATTTGTGGCTGAGTTTGTGTTGGTGCTGCCCCTGCAGCCACCAATGCTACTCGAGCTTGCAAGATTTTACCGGGCGGAGGTTGCAGCCAGGGGGGACCAGTCACACTTCTCGGTCTGGCTTTCGCCCGGAGGCTTGCCTGCAGAGTGGGTGAAACATCTTGGCAGATCGTTCAGGAGCCTTCTCCGTCGAACGAGGGATATGAGGCTGAGGCTGCAGTTGGCAACTCTTGCAACGGGATTTAGTGACGTTCTTGACGCATGCAATAGTGTTTTGGACAAGGTTCCGGAGAACGCTGGCCCTCTAATCCTGAGGAAGGGCCATGGTGGTACATACCTCCCTCTCATGTAAATCCTTCCATTTTGATCCATCTTGTTCAACTTTCGGCAGACTGAATCTTACAGGAGTTCAGTATATAGTGAGGTGAGAATTTTTCCCGTCCTTTCTTTGGGCCTGCGTTCAGCATTCTAGTTTTTTGATACATATGGATGAAGCCATGGGAGATCTTCGGTTTGTATATATACAAGCATTCTGAGTGGATAAGATGAACATAGCCGATTGAGAGTGAGTTTTTGCGGCTTCAGTCGGTGGAAGTTTTCGTGTGGGTTGTAGCGCCGTACTCGTGGTGCCTGATGTCTGTAGTTTGTTGTAAATTCCGTTGACCCAACCATGAAATTTTGTACAATTTTCTTCACGTCACTTATGCTTCACAAGATACTCATTGATATGCTGGTTGTCTGGATCTGAATCCATCGAACTGCCATGAAATCTGAATCCTTCAGGACCAATTGTGAGTTCAGAGTTCTGGCAGTTTTGAGCCCCCTAGTCCTGCTTGAGAAGATATGCACTTGATCAGATTGTGCCTTTGATATTCTTGATAAGATTGTGCTATTTGATTGAGATTGTACTGTTCATTCCCAACAACCCTGGCGGCGATCGTCCAACGCCGGATGGATAATTCTTCTCACGTGGATTCCAACAATCCATGCCACACGAGACTTGGACTTCTTGCTAAGAAAAAGAAATATAGCATTCCAGTAGGCCATAAGGAAATATTCAAGCCTAGGACGGCCCCAATTTCGTCTGCCACCACCAACCAAACCAAACTCCTCACGAGCGTCGCCGGCGAGGCGAAGCAGCCGTAGAAAAACCCAAGATCAGCGAGTTGCGTCCATCTCTCGCCGTCTCCCTCAGCTGCTCAGCTTGATATGATAGCTCAAGGGCGATACGTTTAGTATGGTCGCCGGCAGCAAGGAGCTCGCGGCGGCGATGGCCCCGGTGACCCGGCCGCGCTGGTCAGTGCTGCCGGCTCCGCCTCGTCGCCTCCGGTGGCCGCCCCCGCCGCCCGCCGGAATCGCCGCCGTCTGCTTCGGCTACCGACGTACTGTAACTCACCTCTCGCCTCCTCTACAACTCTACTAGTACTTCACTGTTATACGTGGTGATGGAGAGTGCGTACGAGTGGTTAGGAACAGCTTAATATTTTTCAGTTTTCCAGCTAATCTTTGTTTAGAATTTTCTTTTCCATTTGTCTTCTATAATTACTTTTCCCCGTTCTGGAATAATTGGCAGTAACAGTAATAAAACTTAAAACTCTATAAAGTTATAAAAAATACTTTCCATTTTTCCATCTTGCTTGTCTCTTTTTAAAAAATACTTAAAATTATGTCATAATTATTAAAATATCTGATGTCGAAAAATATTACAATACGGTTTTCATTCATCACAATATAATTATTTAAAAGTAATTTGTGGTTAAAGTGAGATGATCGTAAGTATTATTGCGACTATTATTAACAACCGGCGGTACTATAAATCAAATTAGGACAATGTTATTCATCACAGTAACAATTGCACCCCATTCTCTACCATTTGTGTAGTTTTCCCAAATCGAAGTTCAATTATGCAAACATGCATTTGCTCTGCTTATATTTATAAGCCAAAATTTAAATAGAACTTAGTTTTGAGTTTGATTTTTTTTCTAATTGTACTTTACTTTACATCATTTACTAAGTACATGTACTTTTTAATAAACAATTCGGAGAAGTATACGAGTGAGCGCAACAATGCTTCCATAATTCTAGGGGATGCTTTGCTTCAACCATTTGGTCGAAGCCCAAAAGTGAGTAATGAAAGCTTCATTTCTCTACTTCCCACGTGTCATCCTGACGTGCACTGCTGGCAGCTGACGTGGCACTCCCGTAATTATATATATTTTCCCCTGGAAGCTTCCTGCCCTGCCCCTCCTTTTCCCACGAATCCCGATTCCGATCCGATTCCGCGGCGCACTGTCATTCCCATTCCCATTCCCTCCCCCCGAAACGAAAACGAAGCAAAAACGTCTCAACCTCTCCGCCTCCGCAGATCGCCTCCGCGCCGCGCCGCCGCCGACAATGGTCGCCGTCGACCCGCCGCCGCGGGAGGCCGCGGCCGCCCCGCCCGCCATGAAGCGGAGCGCGAGCTTCGACCGCGTCCCGGAGGAGGCGCGCCGCATCCTGCACCGCCTCGCCGGGGAGCTCTGGGGCGGCGACGTCGACCCCGCCGCGCTCGCCGTGTCCCAGCTCAAGGGCGCCATGACCAACGAGGTGTTCCGGATCACCTGGCCCGGCGGCGGCGGCGGCGAGGGCGAGGGCGAGGGCGACCACCGCAAGGTGCTCGTCCGCATCTACGGCCAGGGCGTCGAGGTCTTCTTCGACCGCGCCGACGAGGTCCGCACCTTCGAGTGCATGTCCCGCCACGGCCAGGGCCCCCGCCTCCTCGGCCGCTTCCCCAACGGCCGCATCGAGGAGTTCATCAACGCGAGGGTACGCACTCTCTCTCTCTCTCTCTCCCCCATCACTCCTCTGCTCCCAATGGCAATGGCTCATTCTCCTCGTGTTCTGCTCAGACGCTCTCCCCGGCGGATCTGCGCGACGCGGAGATATCCTCGCTGATCGCCAAGAAGCTTCGTGAATTCCACGATCTCGACATGCCTGGACCCAAGAACGTGTCACTGTGGCAGAGGCTGAGGTACGCATCCCCTTCACTATTTCTTTATCTCCATTAATGGCGAGAACCACGAGCAATCCCCCCTTCCAGAGGCTAATTTCACTGTGCTTCATGAATCAGGAGGTGGCTTGAGGAAGCTCGTGGCAGGTGCTCGCCCGAGGAGGCTAGGCAGTTCAGTTTGGAGAAGCTAGGTGATGAGATCGCAATGCTGGACATTGCATTGTCAGGGGTTGATCAGAGAGTAGGATTTTGCCACAATGATCTGCAATATGGCAACATTATGATATATGAAGAAACCAGACAAGTGACCTTAATTGTAAGCGACTCAGTATCTCCTTTTACAAATGCTCCGAAATCAGGCGAACAGCTCTGATGCTTGATTTAAACATAAATTTGCATCTGGGTTGCATAATTGAACTAGTATGAAGCATATGATGTTGGTAATTCTTGGAATGGGAGCAATTGCTTAGGTCATATTCTGTTAATATTTTGCTGTAAATAACTGCTGTCTTGGGATCTCTTTTATCCTTCAGGACTACGAGTATGCGAGTTTTAATCCTGTGGCATTTGACATTGCTAATCACTTCTGTGAGATGTCTGCTGATTATCATTCAGCCACACCTCATGTGCTGGACTTCACAAAATACCCTGGTCAGTACTGATGATAGCCATATCCGTTAAGTTCTACCTGCGCGCATGGCTGTGTGCATTTCACTGAGAAAAAAATCGGCTTGTTTGACACCTCTGCATATTTCAGGCATTGACGAACAACGCAGATTTGTTCAAACGTACCTCAGCTCTTCAGGTAAGCAGGATGCACCTTGGCACCGTTGGCCCGATGAAAGAAAAGGGAAAATAATGCACTTTGGGACTGAATGAATACTGATGCTGCATTTTCTGTAATGTGCCATGAGTGATTTTAATCTTGATTGTTCCTTCTGTTTATCAGGTGAGAACCCATCAGATGCGGAAGTTGAACATTTACTTGGCCTGATTGCAAAATACAGTCTTGCAAGCCATATCTTCTGGGGTCTTTGGGGAATAATCTCAGTAAGCTCTCTTAACACAGCGGCCACGCCAATGGCAAATGTGTATAGATAATCTATTTAGTGATCTTACAAAGCTGGTTGGTATCTGTTTCTTGTCTCCAGGGGCATGTGAACAAGAACATCGACTTCGAGTACCAGGAGTATGCAAGGCAGCGGTTCGATCAGTACTGGAAGACAAAAGATCAAACGCTGGGATCCAAATCCAACTAGTTGATCACACAGACACACAGAGCATTCTTCTTTCATGTCTTGTGATCCTTTTCTTTTATATAGCTTTGTCTAGTCTTGTGAATTCTCAATTGTGTGTGTCTGTAGCAGCAGCAGCGTAGCTGCCAATTTTTTACTGAAAATCTTTCGGCTCCTTGCAAACATGTCCTTCGTTTCCGTATCATGCGATTGGAGTAGGGCAGTAGGCTGGGTGATTTTTCTCGGAGGAGATTTTCTCCGGTGCCATGTGTGCAGCGGCGGCGGCAGCGCGCCTTTGCAGAGTCTCCGCGCACTGCAACTGCTGCTGCCGTCGTCAGGCTCGCCGGCCACTCCCACTCTCATCGCCGATAGCACGGAGCTTCTGAATCTTTCTATGGATCTGAATTGAAACGAACAAAATACAAGGTGCCGAAACGAAATCGCTGGTCATAGATTCTGCAGAATTGATGTCTTTATCTGTAAGAAAGATTCAGTTGAATGGCAACAAGGGCACCAGTGGTCTAGTGGTAGAATAGTACCCTGCCACGGTACAGACCCGGGTTCGATTCCCGGCTGGTGCATTTCTCTTTTTTATTGTGCCGTTTTCTCCTTCTCTCTCTCTCTCTGCCAACATTTTTTTTTTCTCCCTCCCTCTCTCTCCCTTCTAAACAGAGTGATAAGAACATCATTCCGTGATTAAAAAGGCCTTTGCATTGAAGAAGAAAATACAGAGATGCCACAGTATCTAGCAATAGCTCATGTTTTGATGCGTTGGATCTTCATCCAACGGTATAAACCAGTGTATTACAGTACAAAGGTAGTTGACAGTAAAATGGGTTTCCCTCTCTCTCTCTCCCTTCTAAACAAAGTGATATGAACACCATTCCCTGAATATAAAGACAAAGTGAAATGAACATCATTCCCTGCCGTTACTGCAGATGACCTGCATCCCTAACCGGCGGAGTAACGGCCCAACTATTCATTCTTCAAAGCCCACACAGAAAACTTCGCCTCCATCCATGGACTTAGCTCCTTACTCTATATGGGCCGAATTATCTCTCCTCATCTCCTCCCCACCCTAGGCCAATACATCCGCGCGCCGCCGACTCCTCCTCTTGCCCCCCCCCCCCCATCTCGCCGCGCCGCCGCCGCCTCTGCCCGTCAGACACACCTCCCCCCTCCTCGAGGACAAGGGACTCTCCTCTCTCGCCGGCGGCGGCCGTCGGCGACGACGTACTAGTACTCCACCCCCACTCAGCTGTACTGACGCGGCTTGTGTGGATCCGAGCTTGGATTGGTCGATTCCTTCTGTTCTCGTGAGTCGGTCTTTGCCCTCGCGGTTCGTTTTGCTCTGCCTTTTTTTTAGGTTACTATCTGTATATTATGTGAACAATGGCGCACCGAAGTTCACTCAGATTCTTGACTGTTTTTTGTTGTTTGCTGTTGCTGCTGCCGCTGTTGAAGGTAACCATGGCCAGTGCCAAGCCCGCCGCTGAACAGAAGGCTATGGAAGGGGGCGAGCAGGAGGCTCTGGATGAAATGGAGAAGAAGGTGCACAAGTACTCGCGGGGGAAGGCTGCTTACCTTGGGGTGAGACTGCTGCTAAACTACTTCTTCTTCAAAAATCTGCGTCCCTGTTTGATTCACATGTGTATGTGTGGTTTATGTTGGGTTTATCAGACTCTTCGCGACAAGAAATTGAAAGGGCAGCTCGCCGCAAGAGAGAAGCTCTATGGACACTCCGCCAAAGCCGCCGTTCAGACCGAGAAGGTGCGGTTGTTGATTCTTGTAATGAATGTTTCTGGGAGCATATGCAACACAATGGGAGAATTGAGAATCTGTCGTTTGTTGATCTTTGTTTTTGCTTCCAATTTTGCAGTGGCTCTTGCCTACCGAGGGCGGCTATTTAGAGCCTGATGATGATGGTCTGGAGAAGACGTACAGATATCAGCAAACTTCGCTCCGGGAGGACGTGGATCTTTTGAGTTCAAGAAAGCCATTTGATATGATCTTACCTTGTAAGTGTCTAAATCTGTTTTTTTGTTCTTTGAAGCTGTGATATCATAGGCGGCTTGTTAAATCAAGCCCTAATTTTTTTCCCCTGCTACATTAGATCTTGATAAATGAAAACCCCTATCTCAAGAAACCATCATCTTGCTTAATTTATCCATTACTAATTTTGGTTTAAAAAAAAACTAAAAAGAAGTGTAGAAGGAACACCATTAGTGTTTTCAATTGAATTATTTTATTTCCAATACACTTATTTTGTAGCCACTATAAAACTTTCCCTGTTCCTCTTCTGTAAATTCCCCCTTCTTCACTTCTTCTAATTGTGGCAGGGGTACACTGCTCTATTTATCTGGATGAATGCTGATTTTTTTTTGTTTAAATATATATAACCATAGCATTTATTTATCTTCATTTCTGTATCATCATGTAACAATGTATCTTTTTTGGAATAATTGCTAGATAGCACTTTTCATCTACTTGCTGCTATTAACTTTTCGGATGACAACCAACAAGTTATGAGGGATTGACTAGCTCTTCTCTTTTGATGCAGTACTTGGCCCTTATACTCTAGGATACACGGGAAATGGCCGGTATATGGTAGTAGGTGGACGAAAAGGTCATGTCGCTATGATGGATATGTTGAATTTGGAACTCGTCAAGGAGTTTCAGGTCATTTTTCAGAACTCAAGACTTTTCCCAGCATGCATTTTTTTTTCCTTATATGTGTCATATTTTTTACGTCTTCCTACTGGCATTTCTATCCATGCGTTTATGGCACTTTCTGTTGTAGTAGAGGTTTCTGGTTATGAAAGAACAGAACCATCTTTATCCTGGTCAAATTCCTACCATGTCCCCTATTCTTTCAAGTTCTTTTCCCTGGCTATAGTAATCAACATGACTGTTTTTAATTTGCACAGGTGAGGGAAACTGTGCGCGATGTGGCATTCTTACATAATGAGCAACTCTATGCTGTCGCCCAGAAAAAGTAATTTCCTTAATATACTCAATCTTTGCAATATTTTTCCAATGCTCATAACATAGGTCAACATGTTCCATATTCTGGTCTTGAGTCTTGACAAAGATGTAGACAAACTGAGAGGTCAATGAAGCAAAAAGTGCAAGAATCAACCTAGGCTGACTATATAAACAAACTGAGAGGTCAATGAAGCAAAAAATGCAAGAATCAACCTAGTCTGACTATATAAACAAACTGAGAGGTCAATGAAGCAAACAGTGCAAGAATCAAACTAGGCTGATTGCTCAGAGGCTCAGAGCTTTAAAGTTTAAACACACATAAGTACTTCTAGCACATTATGGTTTGGTTTGTGGATCAATTAGGCTATAGAATAATGCAACATGATTTCCTGTATGATTCGTTATAAAAATTTGCTGGAGTGGTATAATTCTATGCTACTTCCGTGAACAAGAAGCCTAATTTCTGGCAGTTTTTTGAACTGCTAGTACATAGATTGAGGATGAGCAAATTGAGCAATGTGCGGTAGGCTGGGGTAGAATTGCCTTCTGAGTTCTGATTGCCCTACTGGAGTATAAGTCATTGATCTGTCCCTGGAAATGATGATCATTCCTGTACATGGCAGGGAACCTTTGTTTTTTTTTTTTGGCCAGCCCAGAGGTGGAGCCACACCAAAATTTGGTTTTTAAAATATTTTCTATATTTTACTCTTTTTTTTTCACTAGCGTGTAATACATAGCTTATCTCCACAGTTTTCCATGTCTATTTTTGATGAAATTTGTGGGCATAACTCCAAATATTGTCAAACATTTTATGTTACCTTTCCATGTAATTTTTAGACTTCCTCATGTGATATTCTTTTAACAGGTACCCCTACATATATAATCGACATGGCACAGAAATTCACTGCTTAAAGGTAATTATGATGTAAACACATTGGCTTTCTGAATGAATGTGCCTAGCTATTGATGATTTTGAGAAATTGTTAGTTTTGTTGTTGTTTCACATGTTTTCAGTTAACATGCAGGAAAGTTAAAACTTTATAGCTATTTAATTTTTACTTTATGTATGTCTATGCTTTGATGTGGTATACTGGTATCTCTCAAAGTTCAGTAAAGATTTGAATGTATATCTTATCTTGTTTAGGATTCTGAATGTTTTGTGTCCACAGGAACATGGTAAATCGTTGAAGCTCCAATTTCTGGAAAAGCACTTTCTCTTGTCATCAATAAACAGCTTTGGGCAGCTCCATTACCAAGATATAAGCACTGGTGAGATGGTTGCAAATTACAGGACAGGTCTGGGACGTACTGATGTTATGCGGGTAAATCCTTACAATGCTGTTATTGGCCTTGGGCATGCTGGTGGCAAAGTTACCATGTGGAAGCCAACCAGTGTGAAACCCCTTGTCACAATGCTGTGCCATAGTGGCCCTGTGACAGCCATTGCATTTGACAGGGGTGGTCATCTTATGGCAACAGCAGGTGTTGACAGGAAGGTCAAGATTTGGGATCTCAGGAAGTATGAGGTTATAAATTCTTACGCTACACGTGCACAATCCCTAGATTTCAGCCAGAAAGGTTTGTTGGCCTGCAGCAATGGATCTCAAGTAGAGATATTCAGGGATACCGGGGGACAGGATTATAAAATTTATATGAAACATAGAATGGTAAAGGGATACCAGATTGGGAAGGTTTTGTTCCGTCCTTACGAGGATGTTCTGGGGATTGGTCACTCCATGGGCCTTTCTGCCATTCTTGTTCCTGGATCTGGTGAGCCAAACTTCGATACCTTTGTTGACAACCCCGTTGAGACTTCCAAGCAGAGAAGGGAGAAGGAGGTGCAATCCCTGCTTAACAAGCTCCAGCCAGAGACGATAATGCTTAATCCGAACATGATAGCTACCGTAAGACCTTCAAGGAAGAAAGAGAAGAAGACCAAGAAGGAGATTGAGGAGGAGATGGAAGACGCCGTAGAGGCTGCCAAGAGCATCGAGTTCAAGAAGAAGACCAAGGGTAGGAGCAAAGCCAGCAAGCGGGCCAAGAAGAGGGAGGAAGAAGTTTTGAAAGCCAAAAGGCCGTTCCTGGAGCAACACAAGGAAAACAATGGGAGGCCTGACAAGAAACAGCGGGTCAGCGAGGAGATTGAGCTGCCAAAGGCCTTGCAGCGGTTCGCAAAGAGTAGGCAGTGACAATGGAGCACAGAATTTTCTTTTTCTTTTTGTTTGCTGCAACCTCATATTTATCACTAGTGTGCATTGTATCGTGTAGCTGGCAAATGTCATATCTGCTTCCTTGTGAACCATAGGCTTTTGCACATGAGGCAATGGTGCACAGAAGTAAGCACCCAAATTTTGTTCTGAATCTTTTGTGATATGTTGGCCAAATGTGCATGTGACCCCAACGGTGTAGCCGTCGGCTGTTGGTGCCTTGTTAATGTCAGTGCTGAAGTATAGAGTAGCACTACATTTACAGCAGTATTACGTGCTGAGATTCAGTTCCTCTGGTGACCACTCTGGGGAATGCTATTGCTTAATCATCATTCTGGAGCACGGTTGCATAAATGCATAGCTACTCGTTCAGTTGTATTTGCACCTTGCGTTTTGTACAAGGGAGCATGTTGGCTGATGGTGTTTCTCTGTTTATCACTACAGCAATAGGCATCACTACCTGATGGTTACCGAAACCTTTAGATATTTGAAAGCAACACAACAAATCTGTATCCTGCAATAAGGAGCAAATGCAAGTTATCAAACTATATAAAATTACCAGTCAGTTTTACTTCATCAAGGGCACCAGTGGTCTAGTGGTAGAATAGTACCCTGCCACGGTACAGACCCGGGTTCGATTCCCGGCTGGTGCATTTTTTCAGTATTTTTTGCCTTTCATATGCTGTTGTTAAATAAATTTTACCTTTCCCGATTGTTTGCCTTTCATATGCTGTTGTTAAATAAATTTTACCTTTCCCTACACTGATGTTAAATTGATGAGGTTTTGTTTTTGCGAGAAAAAAAATACATGAGCTTACACTTTTCATATACTGTCGTTATATAATTTTTACATTTCCCTACACTGATGTTAAATTGATGAGATTTGTTTTTGCGAGGAAAAAAAAATACATGAGCTTACACGAACGTTTCTCCGGGTTTACTCAGTATGAAGCAAAATGGCAAATGCACCAGTGGATTGTGAGCTTGAGAAAGAAGAGAATCCTTCACGGCCATGGGCGATTAGCCGATTACAGTGTTTACACATGGAGCGCTACAACTACAAGTTATCCTTGCAGAAACCGATCCTCTCTCGCCCTCAAAAACCGGCGAGGTGGTCCGGCACGGCGACGACGGTGCCGGCCTCCACCTCGGCGTCCGTGAGCGTCAGCGCCCTCTGCAGCTTCCTGCTGCTGAACACCTCCACCTCCGCCGCGTACGTCGCCACCACCGGCCGGTGGTCCGACATCGTCAGCTCCGCCCTCCCGTAGCTCATCAGCTTCACCCCCTTCCCGAACGACAGTATCCTATCACACCTGATCGATCATACACATCATCCAAAATTCATAAACAAACAAACAAACAGAAAATCGCACTCTCATCTCAGCATTACACACGCAAAATGTGCGAATTTGAGCAAAAGAAAATTGTAAAATGCTGCTATGTTTTTTTATAATTTTGATCAAACTTAAAAAAAGGGAGAATAGCTACTTTAGCCCTTAAAGTTTCTCTGTAGAATCAGTTTAGTCCCTAACCTTTTAAATGGTCCAAAGAAATCCTTAAACTTTATCATAAGGCCTAGAATACTCCTTGGGTTCACCAAAATCATCATATGGATATGCCATGTCATCATTCATGCAAAATCTATGACGAATTGTCCAATTTATCCTTACGTATATAATAGAAAAATAAATATAATGGTGAATTAGACATAGCCATAGGAAAAAAATACTCTATTTTTTCACCCTTTTGAGGTATATTTTTGCTCTTACATATACCATGTATTTTTTTTAACTTTTTCCTTTTGTTTTTTATTTTCCTATGCGTAAGGGTAAATTGAACAAATCATATAGATTTTTCATAGGAAGGTGACATGGCATTTCCATGTGGCGATTTTGGTGGGACCAAGGACTCAGTCCACATGACGAATTTAAAAGACTTATTTGGACAATATAAAATATTAAGGACTAAAATGACCCAGAAGCGAAACTTTAACGACCATATTAGCTATTCTCCCTTAAAAAAAATTAACTTAAGAAAATGTTAAAACGACTTATAATATGAAATAGAGTGACGTGCATTTTGCAGTGAGCAGCTGCACGAACGTACCACGCCGGCGTTCTCCTGCCGCCGCGCTGGTCGTCGCCGATGTACTTGGCCGAGTTGAGCTCGTACTTGTACGTCGGCGCGAACTCCAGCACCCCTTCCGTCCACCCGTCGAACGCCCGACCCTTCCTTAGCTCTCGCTTCAGCTGATTTATTATTCAGACATAATAATCAGAGAGATTCAGATCAAACAGCAAGATTCAGATGTGCCACACAGAAACTTTAGGGCCCGATCGATTGACTATGAGCTAATTATAAGCTAAAACGGTTTATTAGCGACGAAAACAAATTTTATAAATAAAACTTTTATACACATAGAATTAGTCACTTAAAACCCAATGCTAGAAGAAACTATTTAAAATATTTTATAATCAACTTTAAAATTAAGTTTTAGAATTGAACTTTTTGTTGTAACAGACGATTCTATATAGGGCAAACGATGAGGCTCTCATGCTAATTAATCTTGTTCTTCAGATGTGTACCTGATCTTTCTCTGCCAGCTGAGTCCAATCCATCGTCGAAATCAGCTCGTGTGCTCTCTCGTACGCGACGTCGATGCGATAATTCAGATCACCCAACCAAAAAATCCTCCTGCAGAAAATCACAATTGACATTCAAATTCAGATCAGATATGATTTGGATGCATTTTGAATCTTTTTTTAAAAAAAATGCGGATTAGTAGCTTCTTACTCATGGTCATAGATGTTTCTCGGCATGCCGACGCCGGCGAAGTGCGTCCGGCGGTGGATCTCCTGCACGTCGGCGTTCCGCTTGTGGAGGTCGGCGGGCTTCTCGCCGGCGGCGAGGTGGGTGCACACGAAGCAGAACATGGTCTGGTACATCGACATGCTCACCGACACGGCGCCCTTGTTGCCGATGTAGCCCATGGCGCCGACGCCGACGGTGGACACCCCCACGTTGTGGACGCACCTCCTCAGCCCGCGCCTCACCCACACCGTCAGGAAGACGCCCACCATCTGCTTGCTCACGATCCTCACGTACGGCGAACGCCTCTTGCGCGCCGCGGCGAGGTCCATGTCGAGGTCGGCGATCATGGCGAGGTCGTCGTTCGACTGGTCGGCGGCGGCGGCGGCGCGAGACGGCCTGAATGAGTTGTAGGTTCGGAAGGATCTTGACGATGGCATGGTGGTGCTCGCCGTCGCCGTGGCGTGCTTGGCGAGCAGGTCCAGCGGCTGCTCCGGCCATGCCAGGCCGACCCTGTCCGACCTGCTCAGTGTCTTGAGAAGCGTCCGCTGCTGATGCTCGTCGCCGGAGTCGTCCATGGCGGCGGCGGCGTCGGCGGCGGCAGTGAAATGGTTCAGCCTGGTCAGCCTCCTCGGGGTGGCGGCGACGTTCTGCTGCTCGGACTCCGCCGGCGAGCTGAAGAGCGAGTCTTCATCGGTGTTGGTGTCCGTGTCCGTATCGGTGCCAGGGAAGAGCTCGTCGTCATCGGTGGCGGCGGCGGCGGCCGTCGCGTCCCCGCGCGACGGCGAGGGAGGGTGGCTGTAGCACTTGTACCGGGGCCGACTACTCGCCGGCGGCCGCGCCCGCTGCAGCGCGCTGCGGATGAGCTCCTCCCACGCCTGCGCCGGCCGGGCGTCCTCCGCGCCGAATACGTTGCCGGCGTTCAGCGGCACCACTTCTTGGAACCCGAGCACGTAGACGTCGGCGGGCTCGCCGGCGCCGGCGCCGAGCCAGTCGGCGATGTCGAGGTCGCCGGGGGGGACCTTGCCGGCGGCGTTCCAGGTGCCGACGCAGAGCTTGAGCTCCTTGGTGTTGATGTACTGCGCCCGCAGCGTCTCCGAGTTTCGCCGCCGCAGCCTGTACGGCGCGCCGCCCTCCACATTCTCATCTGGGCATTTTTACAAATGGTTAGGGTGTGATGAGCAACTCTGTACAACTTTTTTTTCTCCTTTTTTTTTTGAGACCTCCTTTGAAATTGAGGGATTTTTGAAGGATTAATTTTTTTTTAATCATGGAATAAAACATTCGGGTCTTTACTCAATGAGCTACAACCAATTATTATAAGGTTCACACAAAAATAAACTCGCACAGTGAATATGTAGCCAAAGTAACAAAACCAAAAACAGATACAAACTAATAAAAACCAAACAAGATAAAGACCACACAACATTTTGAAGGATTTATATTCTATTCTGTAAAATCCATGCGTTTCAAAAGAGCCTTGAGCTTGAAAAAAACGCCAATTCTGCAATGGAAGTTTTTCTTTAAAAAAAAGAGCAATGGTGGAATGTAACATTTTCTCAAAAATAATTTTTTAATTCAGTTTCCTAATGTTATTTTTTGGAGTACAAAATGTTGATTTGTTTGGATTCCACATTTTCATTGGCCAGACAACACAGAGTTTGTACTAGTAGCTTCTTTTCCCTTCTAGAAATTGAACCTTTTTTTTACTGCCAAGAAGATTTTGGGACAAAACCCAACTTTGGTACTGTCAGTTGAATGGATCCCAAAATCCAAAAAGAAAAGGTGCCACTTTGAGCAATTGTAGGTAAGCCATTGTTGTGATTGGAGACAAGATTTGATGGAAGCTTGGTGCAAAGCACTAAACAACAGCACTATCACTCTGAAGACTCTGAACAGTCCAAAGCTGCACTTTTCTCCTCCCCATCTTTTAGGATAAGAGCAACACGCAAACATGGGAATGTCATCAAACCGTCACATAGACATAAGACTCACCGGCGAGATCGCCGTCGGCTCGCCGCCGCTCCTCGCCGCCGTCGCAGCCGCAGTTCTCTGCTTGAAACCGAACCAATCAGAAGGAGGAAAAAATGTGACTCCTGACTGGTAACTAAATTCTCCTCAAGAACACTTAAATTCAGATGGATAATTTGATCTGAGAAGAGGTTTTTTGTTTTTCAGAAACAGTATGTACCTTGCTCATCAACGTCGCTCCCGTCGTCGTCGTCTTCCTCGTCGGCGTTGAACTCCGAATCCTTGCTCTTGAGGTTGAGCCATTTCTTCAGCACAACCTTGGGCCAAGAAGCCTACAAAAACACACAACCAATTCACCAAATTAGCCAAAATTATCCCTGTTAATTAAGCTGCCAGATGAATCACCAAGAACAACCTGTTCTGAACTGAACCAAGCATTCACCTACCTCTCCTGGCTTCCGCTGATTCTTCTGCACCACCATCTTACTCCTCGTGCCTCAAACACACCAAAAATTCAGACAAAACGGACTAGAAATCCAAATCTACACTGCTTCTGTTTCTCTCTGAATCTTCTCTCCTTCCCTCTCCAATTCTGAATCACTGAATCTTGATCAGTCTCTGCTCCTGTTCTTTCTCGCACCTTTCTTGGATGCGATCTTCAATGGCCTGAGCTAGCTAGGTGCCTGAAAATGGAGGGGCCTCTTGCACGAGCACCCGTGAGTTGAGCAGTGATATGTTTGTTAGATAGATAGGCAGGACAAGAGAACGGAGCACATGGTGGTTTTTAAGCTCTGAAACAAACGCATTGCCATCTGATGGCGCCAAGCAAACCACAAGAATAGAATAGAATAATAGAATATAATATTATCAATGGGAAAAATGTGGGCATCCGACAAAGCAGGTTGCCTCCCGGCTGCCTCATTTCGGCCTGTTCGCTTGATGCCATAAATTTTAGTAAAGTTGCTAAAAAGTTGTTACATTTATTTTTCTATCAAATTTTGGTAACTATATAAAAAATCCTACCAAAATTTTGGCGGCAACTATATCAAAATTTTAGCATTAGTAAGGTTTTTTTTGGCATCAAAGTAAACAGGCCCTTCATCCGAGAAAATTATCGAACTGACCACTTTGTTTTCACGCGCACGTTACAGTAAACGATGTATTATTTTTTAAAAAATTCTATCAAAAGTAACTTTAAAAATTGTAGTAATTTATTTTTCAAATTATTTTTGCTGATAGTTAATTAGTTATGTGCTAATAAATCGCTCTATTTTTTTAAAATTTTCCAGCCAGCTATGCCTAACCCAAGCCACGCGTGTGCATTACTTCTTTTGAGTTTTGACCATACCAGTATTTGATGCAATTTTCACCGCGCAATTACCACTGAATCACTGATGCCTACCTAATCATTTCCATAATACTACAGCTGATGTTTCTGGATATGAATTAGTAATTGCTTCAAAGAACTTGTCTTTTTCTTTTTTGATTCCGCGTGTTCTGCGCTGTTTGGTCGGCAGTGTTGACATTTGTTGGTCTGTGGAACTGATTATCCTGAATTGCTTTATGATAACATATCGATTCGTAGAATTATATTAGTTGGAGCTAAATCCAAAGAACTCTGACATCAACAGTAGAAATGGTATTTTGCTATTCAGTGTGGCTCTGACATTTCGAACGGTTTGTTATAAAGTTTGGCATCACAATCAGTTGGTTGCAAGTCCATTAGTTAGCTCCAATAATGAAATGAGTAACAACAATTTTGTCACAAATCGTGGTTAATTAATCATTCTATGATCTGTCAGTGTGATTTTGAGCTCGCCGTATTACGTGCAGAATCCACTGTTAATGGCTCGATCAGTTAGGTGACAACACTGATGGGGATTAATAATGACAAAGAGATGACATATTTTAGAACATCGTATTGACACCTATTGTCCTGGGGAATTTTTGTTTAATCTTATGTTTGCTATGCGTGTTTGACTTGCTCAGCTGGACACTGGAGACAAGCTAGAACTCCAGCCATGTTCTTCGTACCAGTTGAGTTGATTGCTGCCAACCTCAATCTATGATCTATCATCATCTATGCCTCATCATGGACAGAATCAATCAGGTCACTAATTGTGTCTTTTTGTTATGTTTAAGGTCTAAATGAACTCCTAAGTATATATTAGTTTGTTATTTGTGTTTTTGTTGCGGTTGCTAACTGCAGCATCTCATGATGCATAGTTCATACTACTAGTAACTCTCTAATGTTTCTTCAGAGAAAATGTTGCGAATACGTCTTCAGATCAGAAACTTTTAGAAGTTTAACTGTCTAAAAGAATTATTGCAACGTTCTTTATGCTGAAATTAACCTATAACTTACTTGTAAAAACAGCTTTTGGTATCATATTCTCTTAATTATAATATCCCTGAGACCATGAGTGAAACATGCATGTAATGTAGTTGGATGGATCCCTTTTTGAAATATTTACAGGCAGCAGAATCTCCAAGAAATGATGGGAGGGTAGATATCACTATCATTCTGCATGATTTTAACACGAGCTTAATCTGTAGTAATTACCTTTTTTTTCCCTCCGATCCTCTCTCTACTTTCTATCTCCACGTCACTTTCTTCTTAATTGCGTTCACGAAAAAAACTTTCTTCAGTTCTTAATTATTTTTGTCTCGCTCAAAGTACTCAATAATTACACTCAACTAGTGATTCTCATCTTGGCTTACATGCATGGTCAAAATTGCCACTGTTTGAGAAAAGCAAGTAATCAAACGCTAAACAATTATTGTCCCAAAATATATAAATCTAGTATTAAACGAGTCATATTATCATACTATAAATCTAGACATGATCTGTTCAGATTTATAATAGTACTAAAATATGTCTTATTCAGTACTAAGAATTATTCAGATTCATAGTACTACGTGTGCCACATTCGGTACCAATTATAAGTTTTTATATTTTGTGATGTACATGATATTCCATTTTTATACTCAGTGCAGTAGCTGCTTCTAGCTCAGTGCCACCTGGCAGCCTACTCCCTTTGTCTAAAAAAAGGCAAACCTTAGATTTCCGTGTCCAACGTTTGATTATTCGTCTTATATAAAATTTTTTTTATAATTAGTATTTTCATTGTTATTAGATGATAAAATATGATTAATACTTTATGCGTGACTTGTCTTTTTAATTTTTTTATATTTTTTTAAATAAGACGAACGGTCAAACGTTGGACATGGAAATTCATGGTTTGTCTTTTTTTAGACGGAGGGAGTAGATGTCACTGCCACGCAACAGTTGACTCGGCGACGCACATCCGCGCGCTGGACAAGAGCACTGATCCCTGGGAGACACGTCACCTGACGGCTCGTTTCTCAAATGCGTAGTAGGCAATGCAAGCAACCCAATCTACATCCTCTGTAGCATTGGAGCCCATATGTCAGGACCCTCACTTCAGGCAACCACGTTGCTACCGTTAGAACACGACACTGGACGAGCCAAAATGTAACGGCTCGTCAATTCAATCGCTTTTGCGTAAACACGGTGCAAAGTTCAGCGCACGTGCATGATTGTTTTTGTTTTTGAGGGTAAATAGCTAGGCATGTGATTCTATATATAGTGATTAAATAATTAAGGATCTGATTCACATGCTAATTTCGAATTTTCAAAATTCGATCGGTTTCTAAGAATGGTACTCCCTCCGTTCCATAATATAAGAGATTTTGAGTTTTTACTTGCACTGTTTGACCACTCGTTTTATTCAAAAAAAATTTAGAATTATTATTTATTTTTTTTGACTTACTTTATTATCCAAAGTACTTTAAGCACAACTTTTTGTTTTTTTATATTTGCACAAATTTTTTTTGAATAAGACGAGTGGTTAAACAGAGCAAGCAAAAACTCAAAATCCCTTATATTATGGGACGAAGGGAGTAGTATTATTGGATATTCCTTTTCTGTTTCCTTTTATTAGTCATGAAAAAGAGTTAGTAATAAAAAGTGAGGACAAAAATTCTTTTAAAACCAAATTGTAACCTTTTAAATGAGTTTCGGCCTTTGAGCTGAAGTATAGAGCCAAACACCTCTAAGATCAAGATTGTAGTCACATATAAATATACTTTTTTCACTCAAACCCTAAACCATATCCTGAGTAGTAGAAACACATTTTTCTGGACGTGACGACTACTATATGAAATATGAGCAAAATTTATACAGAAAAATATATCTTTGCAGGAATTCTCACGTACATTCTATGTACTCGAAACAGTGTCTCCAGAACTATCCATAGTTTTGGAGACACATAACTCTCGTATTCGATCTATATATAAATAAAACCGTGTCTTCAAAACCATCGTCACATTGCACACCGTCACCTTCCTACGTGAGAGTTTCATACGTACATGTAACGAAATGTTGGTTAATTTCCCTATTGCCCTTTTTGTGAACATGCAATATTCCATGAATTCTCCTTACACATTGTTCACACCCACCTGTGGCTCGATCGTGTGGTCTCTCTCCCCTTGGTCATTTTCTTATATTTTTTGTCTTTATGTTTTTGGTTTTTTTCAGAAACACGTAATGCTACAACTACAGTAGCAGTGAAGCAAAACCTTATAGGCTAATTCCAAGGAGTCTCCATCACGCATCAGGTTCGTCAGGCTTGGAGTCGTTTTGCATTGCAGCACAATTTCTCTGATAGTTACGGCCTCAATGTGACAATATAATAAACAGGACGAAAAAGACAGTGGGGATTGTTGATTCCAAATTCTTGCAAGATTAGATCAGCTCAAATGGCAGATTATTAATTCGTGCATCACAAAACTAATTAATTAGACTGGAGCCATACACGTGTACTTCAACCATATTCTACTAATCATATTTGTTCCTACTATTAGACCGTGTCAGCATGGTTTAGATAAACAAAGGGTCGGTGAAGTTTACTAGTGACAAAATAGTCATCAACACCCTGACATTTAGTTAAAATATTGTCGTTAGAACAACTCAACAACATATGGATATTGCAGGCAATGCCAGTTCACATGATCTATCTCTCGGTCTCTCCGATATTTGAAACATGAATATTTGTTTTCTCGAACGCACAAAAAAAATTGCACGTCAATATATTAGCAGGAAAGGAGTTTTTGTTATACAAAGCAATCAGCCAGACTGGCTTATGCCTAAAAGGGGGGGGGGGACTTGAAGCTAGGAACTACTACGACGGTTAAAAACGCAACTCCAAACAGCGGGAGGGGGCAGAGCCACGCTACACTACCAAGAAATCCCAAAAAAGCAACGCCGACTAAAGACCACAGCTGGCCTTCCGAACGGATGGACTCCAGAACCACTGCGACCGAAGCGAGCGCAGAGTCGAAAACCCTGGAGTTTCGTTCCTTTCTATATATATATATAAAATCTTCAAGATGTTGCTAACTACTCCCTCCTTTCTCAAAACTTTGGTCACTACATAATGTTCATATTTAAATTTTAAGCACTTGTCTTTTTCTTTAAAACTATAAATACTCTGGTGTTCATAAAACGTCTCAGAGGTTGTTCAAATTAATATCATTTTAAACCATATCATTTTTTAAAGTTGTCGAAAATTACCTCCATTTAGGTTTTTTTACTAAACTCTAGTAAATAGTAAATACATAAAAAATCCTGCCAAAACTTAGCAATATTGCTAAATTACTAAAATTTGGTAAGATTTATTTTAGCTACAATCTAAACATACCCTTGCATCCTAAACTTAAGCACTAACTTTTCGTTCATTACAGTCTAACCAATAAAAAAACATCAAAATTAATTAAAACGATGCCGACAACTATTTGGAACGGAGTTCGTAGCAGCTAGCTAGAACGTTCGCGCGAGTGCGATTTACCGATCGATCGATGCCCAAAACACACGTTGCTTTCCATGTATCGATCAGCGAAATTTACGCGCATCGAACGTCACATTCGGCGTTGCAGGTTTGCATATTTGCAAGAGAGCCGCGTGCATCACGCACGCATATATGCATGTGTATACGTGACACGGTAACACAGATTATTGGCGAATCCAAAAATTGTGGCGCGCGTGGGAAATGGCCTGACCATACATGATATAGGGCGTGTCCACTTTAATACCATTTTCAATCTTACCAAGTTTTAGCATTGCCAAATTTTAGTAAAGTTGACAAAATATTAATGAGGTTGTCAAATTCTGGCAAGATTTCATATGTGCTTGCTAAAATTTAGCAACAAACTAAACGTAGCCAAAATTTTAACAACTTTACCAAAGAATGATATGGTTGAAAATAGCATCAAAGTAAACATGCCCATATACTCACTCGGTTTTTTAATAGGTGACACATTTGACTTTTAAACATATATTTGATCTTCCGTTTTATTCTAAAACTTTGTGCAAATACGTAAGATATAAATAATGCTTAAAGTATTTTAAGTGATAAAACAACTAACAATAAAGTACATGATAATTTTAAAAAAGTGAATAAGACGAATGGTCAAACATGTATCAGAAATCAATAGTGTTATCTATTACTCCCTTTGTCCTAAAATATAAGTATTTTTGGACTTAGATACAATTTTTTAGATTCTACTTTGACCAACAATAAGTATAAAAATAAGATATCTTAAATAAAAAGAGTTATTACGATAGTTTGTTTAATAATAAATCTAGTAACATCAATTTTACATGATTGATTTTTTTAATTATTTTTGCTATTAATTATCAAAGTTAAAAAGGTTGATTTGACAGTATGTTATAAATTTTATGTTTTGGGATGGAGGCAGTAGAAAAAAAAAAGGTAGTATATGTACTTACATGCAGTATGCACATTATTGGTAATTTGGTATTACAAGATAACCGTGACAACAAATAACTGTAGGTTTTGACATTGGGTTATATATCCTACATTGATCAATAATATTTTCAAAATATTCTAATAGTTTAGCATAAAAGATGTATCCTTAGATTTTATATCAAAATTACTATACTAATATCTTATATTTAAATTTATCTGCTTTCCTATCGGTTAAAAACTAATAGTTAAAGTTCTCCGGTCAACCAATAAACATGCATGTATGAACGTGCAGGGAGTAAATGTATTTCACCTAGCTTTTAGAGCAGGTTTAATAGTATTGCCGGCTACAAGCTATAAATGTGTACCATGTCATCTTATAGCTAGAGAGTACAATAATAAACTGTTGATACGTTAAACAAGTAATATCTTTATTAATTTTTTAATCACCTCAATCTCTTTCTTCTTTACCCTTCCCTCTCTCACTCCGCTGCAACACTGATAAAAAGCAATGCACAGACGTCTAGGAGCTCGTGTGCGCTGGCGACTAATTTACCGTCCGCTCGCACCCTCTTTCCTCCCTTCTCTCGCCCATATCATCATCAAATCTGACGTGTAGCTCATATCACCGGCTTAATCTACCTTATTAAACCTGCTCTTATGTGGGGGAATATTTCGGATATACATCACTTGTACTTAGTTGCGAAAAGCCTAATTCCCGAACACGCGTGGGCACCTCACGAATGCGCCCAGACAAAGGATTGGTGATAGTGGCAGGGGCAAAGTGAGACGAAAGAGAGGGGGAGGAGATCAACTGCCGGGGCCACAGTGCATGCTTGGTGCCTTTCGATGCTCGCGAGGCTGGCGGTTGCAGTGGAGGAGGTGAGAACACCAAAGGGGAGAGAAGGGAGTTCGCCAGAGAAAGGCCATCTTTGACACATCCCGCTCCTATCGCTGAACTTGTACGCTCGTTCACGGTCAAGTTTGGAGAATACTAAGATGGAGAGAGAGAGAGAGCTGGAGATTAGGGTAATGGGATGCTGGGCTGTCAGTATGCGTTTGTAACCCATAAATGCTCGCCTATTAGCCCCACCCACTTAGTTGTATGGAGTTTTGTTCAAACTCTAAAAATCTTCAGTCTTCTACGATAATTAATTACTCCGGTGCACGTAGGTCAATTAGGCGTACAGTCACCGGTGTGTATGCTCTTTTGGGAAAAAAAACATTTTCCTAACTTGTGGCTAATTGCACGTGCAGTTTATCATCAAGTTTTACTTAAGTCCATACGGCTTGCTAGCATGTCATTTGGCGTTAATTATACCTACCACACATGCAGCATGCCACATTGCCTCTGTCAGAAGAAAATGTAGTAGTAGCTTCGAGACAACAAAGACGACAGTTTTTTCTCCACAACAATCTCGAGGTCAAATCTTGATTAATTATGCTAATTAACGCGATCCGGAATACAATCTGCAGATATATTACTTAATTACACTAATGATGAAACGCTAATTGCCTTTTTTTTTTCTCCACCAAGTTGATGAAATGATCGATCACCTGTCTTACCATTACCTTACCGAAAGTCCCTTTATGAGATAGAGACGCTAATTAAATATAGTTTTCCATGAGAAAAATGCTGTCACTGATCGATTATGCTTAGAGAAACAGTAACCATAATAATAAATAAATTCATTCCCTGTTGTAGCAAGGAGGCACGTGACGCAAGCATCAACGTCAGACCGCTGGCCCATTATCCGATCTAAGCCCACGGCCCCAGGCTCGAAATATCCGGTCCATATACTTACATGGGCCGGGATCTGAAACAAACATCAGGCCTAACTACGTAATGGGCCCAGATTTAGGCCTCCTAACGAGGCCTTGATGGGCTAAGCGCCATCATGGGCCTCCGCTTTTTTTCGAAGCCCACGGCGAATTCCCTTCCCCGCGCCGCCGTAGCCGCCTCTGCGTCGGGGTTTGCGCGGGAAAAACCGAGGAATTTCCCGCCGGTTCGCGCCGGCCGCGGTTCATCATTCTTTGACCTCTCCGAAACCTAGATCCCAAATCGACCCAAGCCATGGCCGCCGCCGCCGTCGCCGACGAGGTCACTGAGGCGATGGAGCAAGTCGAAGGGGAGCGTGAGGAGGCCGACGCGGTCGCTGATGAGGCCGCCGAGGTGATGGAGCAAGCCGAAGGGGAGCGGGAGGAAGCCATCGATGCGGTCGCCGGCGAGGCCGGCGAGGTGATGGAGGAAGTCGTCGAAGGGGAGCGGGAGGAGGCGAATGCCATGGCCGATGAGGCCGATGAGGCGATGGAGCCGGAAGGGGAGCGGGAGGAGGAGGCAGACGCCGTCGCCGACGAGGCCACCGAGCCGATGGAGCAAGTCGAAGGGGAGGGGGAGGATGGCGACGCCGCCGCGCAACGGCCGGCGCTGCCGCTGGGGAGGGTGAAGCGGATCATCCGGGTGGACCGTGACATCAAGAAGGTGACCAACGAGGCGGCGCTGCTCATCGCCGCGGCCACGGAGCTCTTCGTCGGCTCCCTCGCCGCGGGCGCCCACAGGGCCGCCTCCCGGCGCGGCCGGCGCGCGGTGCGTGCCGTGCACGTGCGGGCCGCCGCGCGCGAGCACCGCCCCACCGCCGACTTCCTCCTCGACTGCCTCCCCGCCGCCGAGGAGGCGGCGCCTGCTCGCGCGGCTGCCGCCGGTCCCAGCCGCGGCGGCGGAAGAGGAGAGGCAAAGCCGCTGCCACGTGGGACCCGCCGCATCGACGCGTTCTTCCAGAAGACCACCTAGTGGTGTTCCCTCTCTGTATGTGTCTAATGCATCCGCTGCTCTAAATGTTTGGAGAAAAATTTCACTCGCAGATGAAACTATGAATTTTTATCATTTCGTTAGTCAATCTCGTTTCCAATGTCTTGCAATGATTTGGTATGACCTGCTCAAATCTTGATTCCGGTTGCCGTGAATTTTGCGATGCAGTTTCGGTAGGAATTGGTCTTTGTAAGATGATCGAGCTAATATATTTCTAGGTCCTGGTTCAAACACATGATTCTCAAAAGAATATATAATGCTAATACTAAGATTGCGACTTACCTTAGTTTCAGTGATCCTCTGTGATTCACCTCTCTGATAGATTACACTTATTCTGCAAACAGTTTATTGTTTTGGTCTTCATGCAGTGATTCGGTAATTATATGCTGACGCTGTGACGCATACTGTGATAAGAAACACAAAACAAGGTTGTCCTTAGCTACTTTGTCGCTGGTTAGGATGCCGAGCCGTGTTGGTTTCATCTGAGGAAGTAGCTTGATTCCCTCTTGCCATGGAACATGTTAGCATCACAAAATTTGCATGAGTGGAACCCCACACTTTTGAAAGAATCCCACACTTTTTGGGTGTTTACCTGGGAAACAATTAAGGCCTTAGTTTTTACACCGGTTTTAGAAACATTCTGCTCTCTTTCTTGTTCTTATCTGTTCTCAAAAAATCATGTTCATTTTACCTGTCTAAACAGGATAAGGATCAGAATCAGCATATTAGGATGGTTATTTATGTGTAACCACTAATTCCATATGAATTGATGAATAATAAAATTGTTCTTTTATTGCATAAATTCAGAAATGTCAACACACTGCTTGCCTGATGAGTGACAATAATCTCATATCAACAGATAATACAAATTCGTTAGAGATTTTCTGCTGGACAGAACTACTCCTGGTAAAAGACTAATAATATGATTTTCAGATTTTTGGCATCTATAACATATGAATGTTGTGAGTCCCTAAACTTTAGGGCACTGACTTCTGATGCCACAAGGCATCAATGCACATAGGCAGCTTCTTTATATCTGCACAACGAAGCTATGCAGGAAATCCAAAGGTGAAGCTTAGGCTCATTTGCTGCATGCACCTCTTCCCTCAGCAGCTCATAACGCTGCACAACCATGGGCCCCTTTTGGACCTTCATTCTGCTATATCCTGAGATCTTCCTAGCTATCATCTGCTTCTTCTGGTTTTCACTCTTCCGTCTCATCAGGCAGCGCCAGAAGAGCAACCTCCCAGTGAACTGGCCTGTTTTTGGTATGCTTCCATTCCTCGTGCAGAATCTGCACTATATCCATGACAAAGTCGCAGATGTGCTCCGCGAGGCGGGGTGCACCTTCATGGTCAGTGGCCCGTGGTTCCTCAACATGAACTTCTTGATTACCTGTGACCCAGCCACTGTCAACCATTGCTTCAATGCCAACTTCAAAAACTACCCGAAAGGCAGTGAGTTTGCTGAAATGTTTGACATTCTAGGTGATGGACTCCTTGTGGCAGACTCTGAATCATGGGAGTATCAGCGACGCATGGCAATGTACATATTTGCTGCCCGTACCTTTCGGTCCTTTGCGATGTCCACCATCGCGAGGAAGACTGGCAGTGTCTTGTTACCCTACCTTGATCACATGGCTAAGTTTGGCTCAGAGGTTGAGCTGGAGGGTGTCTTCATGAGGTTCTCACTAGATGTGACATACTCTACTGTGTTTGCAGCTGACCTTGACTGCTTGTCAGTGTCTTCCCCAATCCCTGTGTTTGGCCAAGCTACGAAGGAAGCTGAGGAGGCACTGCTGTTCAGGCACGTTATACCACCAAGCGTGTGGAAGCTCTTGAGGCTGCTCAATGTCGGGACCGAGAAGAAGCTGACCAATGCAAAGGTGGTGATCGATCAATTCATCTATGAGGAGATTGCCAAACGGAAGGCGCAGGCAAGCGATGGGCTCCAGGGAGACATCCTGTCCATGTACATGAAATGGTCCATTCATGAAAGTGCGCACAAGCAGAAGGATGAGCGGTTCCTCCGTGACACGGCAGTGGGTTTCATCTTCGCTGGGAAAGATCTCATTGCTGTCACACTGACTTGGTTCTTCTACATGATGTGCAAGCACCCACATGTCGAGGCGCGGATCCTCCAAGAGCTCAAGGGCCTTCAAAGCTCCACCTGGCCCGGGGACCTCCATGTCTTCGAGTGGGACACGCTCCGGTCTGCCATCTACCTCCAAGCCGCACTCCTTGAGACACTAAGGTGACACATCTTTGATCTCCCCATTCTCCCCCAATCTCACTAACAATTAATCTCCCTCTCTTCATCTTCTGACATTCTGACCAACTATTACATTGCTTGAATTGTGTTCCAGGCTCTTCCCCGCAACCCCGTTCGAGGAGAAGGAGGCGCTCGTTGACGATGTTCTCCCTAACGGTACCAAGGTGAGCCGGAACACGAGGATCATCTTCTCGCTGTACGCCATGGGGAGGATAGAAGGGATCTGGGGCAAGGACTGCATGGAGTTTAAGCCGGAGCGGTGGGTGTCGAAGAGCGGGCGCCTTCGCCACGAGCCAAGCTACAAGTTCCTGTCCTTCAACACCGGGCCCAGGAGCTGCCTCGGGAAGGAACTCAGCCTCAGCAACATGAAGATCATCGTTGCCTCCATCATCCACAACTTCAAGGTTGAGCTGGTCGAGGGCCATGAGGTGATGCCGCAGAGCTCTGTCATACTTCACACGCAGAACGGCATGATGGTCAGGCTCAAGAGAAGGGATGCAGCTTGATAACCATGCTGTCAGCTTAGCTATCCTGCTTTCTTGTGTTATGTATATCTGCATGAGACTAGATGTCTATATGCAGAGTTGATGAGATGGAATTATTATTAGAAAGTGTAAAATGTCTGGTTGGATTAGTGTCAGAATTGTAACCATGTGAAAGGAACAAAAATGTTGTGGTGATTGGTATATGATTGTGTGATGGTCTTTGGGTTGATTTATTCAAGTATTTGTGAAGAACAGTGTACTTAACATATCAGTTAAGACTTGAGAGCAAGTATCGGGTGATTATTATTATCTGGTGACCACGTCTGTATGTGATGGGCTTTACAAACCTGCATACGAGAATAGGATAATTCTTGTTTCGTTTTCATGACCAGTTCACAAGTAAACCATTAGACTGCAGAGGCTCCATCATTTCTTCACTTTTAAAAGAAACATTTGGCTGGGCCCACTTATATTTTTCGTGTAAACTCAGAATCGTCAAGCGAATTGTATTGGTTCAGCTCATCGAAAAGTTTGATGGTCTCATTGTCGTCGAGTAGTTGGTGAAAGATGCCTTCAGCTTGTGGTGAAATGTGACCTCTGGATGTTTTTTGGTGTTTTTGCAAATATTTATCCAAACTATAATTTTATTTTTGAAATGGTCTAGAACAAAGGAACAAAAAAAAAAAACAGAAGTAGCACATCGCTGTTCAGTTTCAAAAATTGTACTACAAAGTAAGTTCACCAAAAGACTTCAATAGCACGTTTACCAGAGACTGCAAAACTGGTCTGCTTTCTTAATGGAAATGACGACTTCAGACATAGGTAAACCTTAGTGACATATATATAAGTGAAGTAAATAATATTTCTTTGAGGCCATTAGGCAAACTTTCTTAATCACAAGAAAACTCTTTTGGTATACCAGCAAGGCCTAATGAATCGTATATAGAGTACAGGAGTACCTTATCTGTGGGCAGTTTTAACTTGTTGCACTAGAAGAGAACTTTTGGTTGGAGAAACCAGAAGTTTGCCTAATGGTGGCAAAATGATCAGCACAAATGGTAGCACTACTGACAATAGTGGATTGTATGATCCTCTTTTCCAACCCTGTCTGACCAGAAACTAATGGCCAGCTAATCTTGATGTGATCAGTATTCAGTGGTAACCCTTTTATGTCTACTAGAACGAACTTGCTATACATTACATCAATTTGGTTCAAGCAAAGAAAATAAATCACATACTTCCTCCAGACACAAAAAGAGTGCCATATTTAAATTCATGCAGTTAACATAAGTTAACTTTAATCATAATGATTATTCATAAATATGAAAATGACACGTGCAAGTTTATTATAACAAAATATCTCATAATATCACACTTATATCGTAACAGTTTTCTATGTATTTATAGAAAGGAGAATTAAATGGTCAAAGTCATAATTTGTGACTAGAGGGAGTAACATTCGGGAAACTATTATAATCCCTCGAGGGGATGTTTCCTCGTTTGCTCAAAAACCATCTAAACAGTTATGAGAAATTCTGGAAAAATTTGACAACATTCATACAACACATATATACAACTCCACAAAATCTTAAGTCCAAACTCAACTCACACGTCGAGATATAAAAAAGACAAATTAAGCGTATGAATAGTAGCGTACTGTTTATATCTAAATTTGTCTTTTTTGTTTCTCGATGTGTAGATCGAATTTAAACATGAATTTTGGTGGACTAGTTGGTATCATTATACTCTACATTTTCAATTTTTTTCAGAATTTTTCACAACTATTTGCATCGAATTTGTAAGAAAAAGGTATACGAGGGGATATCCCCTTGAGTGATTAGAATCCACACTCGTAACATTCTGTTTTTTTATTTTTCCAAAGTAATTGCAATACCAACATGTTCATAGGTGGTTGCATTTAGGTCAATGTTGATGGTGAATCCAATATAATACTTCCTCCATTTTTTTATATTTAATATCGTTGACTTTTTTACTTACGTTTGGCCATTGTTCTCATTCAAAATTTTATACAAATATGTAAAATCATAAATCATGCTTAAAGTACTCGTAATGACAAAACAAATATCAACAAAATAAATGATGATTAGATAAGTTCATCGAATAAGATAAATAGTCAAACTTAGATCCAAAAGTTAACAGTGTTAAACATTTTAAGAAAAGGGAGGAAGTTTTTTTTTTTTTTGTTTGAAAAGGGTAGGGACTAGGGAGGAAGTAATTGATGTGGAAGAAAAGATAACTCATTTGTTTTCTTGATTGAAATGAGGTGGCATTGCCTACTTGCCGTGCACCATATGACTCCTCCCTCCTCATCACTCCCTTTCACCTAATGACCTAAACCCAAACCCTCCACAATTTTTATCATCTATATAACCACACGAAACTCCATCCATGGCGGCGAGCGAGCTCACAAGTCCACAGAGACACACCTCATCAGCTTGATCAAGAGCTAGCCAAGCCAAATGGAGCTCCTGCCATGGCTTCTCGGCTTCGTGGTCAAGTACCCGGAGATCATGGCGTCCGCCGCTTGCTTCTTGCTGCTCTTCTGCAGGTTTAGGAGGAGGAGCAAGCGGATTCCGACGAACTGGCCGGTGGTCGGCGCGCTCCCGGCGATCGTGGCGAACGCTGGGCGCGTCCACGACTGGGTGACGGAGTTCCTCCGCGCGGCGGCGATGTCGCACGTCGTCGAGGGGCCGTGGGGCTCGCCGGGGGACGTGCTCATCACCGCCGACCCGGCGAACGTGGCGCACATGTTCACGGCGAACTTCGGCAACTACCCCAAGGGGGAGGAGTTCGCCGCCATGTTCGACGTGCTCGGCGGCGGCATCTTCAACGCCGACGGCGAGTCGTGGTCGTTCCAGCGGCGGAAGGCGCACGCGCTGCTGTCGGACGCGCGGTTCCGCGCCGCCGTGGCGGCGAGCACGTCGCGGAAGCTCGGCGGCGGGCTCGTGCCGCTGCTCGACGGGGTCGCCGCGTCGGGCGCCGCCGTGGACCTGCAGGACGTGTTCATGCGCCTCACGTTCGACCTCACGGCGATGTTCGTGTTCGGCGTCGACCCCGGCTGCCTCGCCGCCGACTTCCCCACCGTCCCCTTCGCCGCGGCCATGGACGACGCCGAGGAGGTGCTCTTCTACCGCCACGTCGCGCCCGTGCCATGGCTAAGGCTCCAGAGCTACCTCAAGATCGGGCACTACAAGAAGATGGCCAAGGCTCGGGAGGTGCTCGACGCGTCCATCGCCGAGCTCATCGCTCTCCGGCGAGAGCGCAAGGCGGCCGACGCCAACGCCACCGGCGACGCCGACCTGCTCACGGCGTACCTGGCATGCCAGGACGAGATCGGCATGGACGGCGCCGCGTTTGACGCGTTCCTGCGCGACACGACGCTGAACCTCATGGTCGCCGGCCGCGACACGACGAGCTCGGCCCTGACATGGTTCTTCTGGCTGCTCTCCAACCACCCCGGCGTCGAGGCCAGGATCCTCGCCGAGCTCCGCGCGCACCCGCCGTCACCCACCGGCGCCGAGCTGAAGCGGCTGGTCTACCTGCACGCGGCGCTGTCGGAGTCGCTCCGGCTGTACCCGCCGGTGCCGTTCGAGCACAAGGCGGCGGCGAGGCCGGACACGCTGCCGAGCGGCGCCGCCGTGGGGCCGACGCGGCGGGTGATCGTGTCGCTCTACTCCATGGGGAGGATGGAGGCGGTGTGGGGGAAGGGCTGCGAGGAGTTCAGGCCGGAGCGGTGGCTGACGCCGGCGGGGAGGTTCCGGCACGAGCGCTCGTGCAAGTTCGCCGCGTTCAACGTCGGCCCGCGCACGTGCCTCGGCCGCGACCTCGCGTTCGCGCAGATGAAGGCCGTCGTCGCCGCCGTCGTGCCGCGGTTCCGTGTCGCTGCCGCCGCGGCGCCGCCGCGGCCCAAGCTGTCCATCATCCTCCACATGAGGGATGGACTGAAGGTGAAGGTGCACAGGAGACAAGAGGATTGAACCAACTTCCTTTGGACACTTTGGAACGAACCATACAGTTCGAGGTTTCGTATTGATATAGCAGAAAGGTTCCGTATTAATATAGCAGAAAAACATTGTTTGGTTTCATATTGATATAGCAGAAAAAATATTGTTTAGATATGGGTGCTCTGCAATCTACAAGAGCTATTAGGGCATACATGCACTGATGATACTGTGCTCCATTGATTAATTAATTCGTGTATGCTAATTAATACAGGTGGTGATCGATGGTACATTACGTTATATATAGTGGAATAAGAGACATTAGTCACAGTGATTATAAATTTACATGGTTAGTTGAGCGAGTGGTCTGTGATCTGATGTGATGTACATAAATTCTATTTTAAATTTAAAGGAATTTTACACATGAAATTTCTGTGAAATTCATGCGTTCAAAGAGGCCCTAAAGCTGGTGCAGTGATGGATGCATGTGTAGTATGCAAAACCATTTTTCCTCCTTACGTAAATCTATGACTACTGTCTATATGCTAGATAAATAAACAACTGGTAAAGATAGAATATGTGCTCATGTGCACGAAGACATGCCTATGTAACTTACAAGAAGAAGAAAAAAAAGAAACAAGAACACATACATATGTGCAATGTGTCACTCCCCCGTTTCGTGCATCATGTATGATCTGTTGCAATTGTGGTGTGTGAACATTAACTTTGATGTGAAGATGCATTTCATTCCCCCAAGAACATATGCATTTCATGAGACGTTGATTTAGTCAGTAAATGAAGGTTTAGTACTGGTCAATCTGTTTTCTCAATTCAAGATCAGGAAGGGTGTAGAGCAGAGTACACGTGGATTATACTCAACAAAAAAGAAAAAAAAAGGTCCACGTGATTCAAGTCAGTATAATTTTACAGTGGATTTTATCATCATGTCACAAGATTCAGATCATGCATTTGGATGGGAGAAAGAATAAACTCTAGACATTAATTTTACATGCCATTTGATATCTGAATATCTGGTCGTGACACGCAAAATTGGGGCAGGATGCTGCAGGGGTGTATAATTGTTCCATAGAAATTTTGACAGCTTGTGTAAAAATGAAGCCGGGCGAGCTCAGAGTTAGTGACAGCAGTAACAATAATAATAATGAACATTAATACAGTATAACCAAAAGGTAGCAGCAGACGAAGCTACTACCGTGTTTCGATCAAGTACAACGTTGTGGTATATGATGGGTTAAAATTGGCTGCAATCACTAACATCACATGTCCATCCTGAATGTCTCAAGTCTCTCAATCGAGTATCCTCCAGCCCTGTTTTCGCAAGCTTCAGATGTCATTTGTATACACAGATTATCAGCATTGTGGTGAGGGTGATGATTGTCGCGGTTGTGAAGATAGCCGCCTACACATGTGGAATGGATTGAAGACATTAGAGAAGAATCACTGTAACTAAAATGCTCGGGTAATATACCAGAACAAAATGCAAAAGACTTATGAATTGCGTAGATTAGCTGCCATGCCATTTAATAATATCTCTTGCATCATACAAACAATACTGTTCATATATAGCATATACCAGAACAAAATGCAAAAGAGTTATGGCATATATAGTCCATATGGGCCCTTAAGAAAAAAATAGGGTACATCTGACCATACCTCATTTTCTTTTTCTATATACCAAACAGGCAAGCCCCAGAATGATTACATAATTAATTACAGTTCAACGCATCACAAAACTATTAGTAATACATACTCTTAAATGGGACTCCAGATCAACACAATTACATCAACCACCAAGGAGTTTGATGTCCTATACAGAAGAATCATGGACTTCTTTCAGGAAACCGTTTTGATCCCTGGATTCTTGCTATAAGTAATTGTAGTGAACTAGTATTATAATAATATGTTCAGGGTTATCATGAAAGGAATACTAACCGCAACCGCCGATGCAGCAAGACCAGGGCGCTCTCGGGGATCTTTGTTGTAGTACTTACAGCAGTAAAGAGTTGCTGCATAGTACCAGATCAACGGACACAAGAAACCTAAAAGGAAACTGCAACAAGAAGATATCTGATACTGCCACATGAAGAATTTTAGTTTGGAAATTTGAACCAAAGTTGATTTGGGCAGCAGAGAATACTCACGAGGACCATCCTATACCACAACCAAAGCAAGGAAGTCGTCTTTCAAACATTGCCAGCCGTGGGTTTTCTTCATCTCTGAGCAATGTATACTTGCCAAGACAGCCCTGACAATGGCAAAATTGATCCGAGCCTGCTGCAAGATGGAAAAATAGGATTAAGCTAACAGAAGAAATATTCTCAACAAAACAAAGATAACGCCACTGCATTTATGATTTATGTTAAAGCTCTAAATGTTTGAGTCAAAGTATAACTTGGAAGTTGGAACTACAGTAGTTTATGTCATCAATGTTTATATACTGCAAGTAAGCCAGTATCATGACATAATCTCCTACTAAAAAAACATGTTTCTCAAAATGTCAGATTCAAGGATTTTGTGTATAGTACAAAAGTGAAATGCTTCCCACATGTCTTAAGAGATCTAGCAAGGAAAAGCTAAGCTTAACTTCAGAAAAGAATGAGAGAGAGAGAGAGAGAGAGAGAGAGAGAGAGAGAGAGAGAGAGAGAGTTGGAAACAGTTACCTTCCCCCATTTAATTTAGAGCAGTTCAGCAAAGAAGCACCCAATAATCTTAATGCAATATCTCCGTTGCAGATTCCTCTGTGCCGTAGCAAGAATCAGTCATAACAACATGAAGATAAGGACATCAATGATGCAGGTTGTCTAGAATGGTCATGTTGCTGTACTGGAGAGAAAACAATATGTATCAGAATTCTACTCAAGCACACATAAGTAGTTGATAAAATACTTTGTGCAATTGCAATTTGAAAAAAGAAATACCAAAAAAAGAGGAAATAGCAACTACTGACAAGTGCCATGTCTAAATTTCTGAACATGCACACAACACACAAATGATGAATATGGTGAAACCGCAATTAGCATTAGAAAGTTTTAACTCTAGAAATCAATTTCCAAGTTGTAATCCCCATACTCCCAACCCAGAAGGGAAAAAAAACAACTCCAAAACCCAACTTTTAAAAATGTGGGAACAATCAAACCATATGCTTGAGATATACCCACAAAGCCATCGGCGGCCGCTTACAGCAGAGTACACCCTCTTCTTGCACGCCTCCGAAGAAGCAGGAGCCGTGATCAACACGAGCATCTTGTCCTGCTCCACCCCACACAGTGACGAGTCTAGGGCACGACGAAGGCGCGCTCCTAAACCGTGGGCTCGGGGCTCCGGCCAGACCGGAGGTTCAGAATGTGCTGTCCTAAGATACGTAGAAGCAAATACAATCCAGAGGCATCAAATCCTGATATAGCTCTCTACCTCCTCAGATAACTCCGGTCAGTAATTTCGTCGAACACTTCGCGTTCATCGTCCGTACTCCCTCATCGCATTGGCAGCAAAACCAACAAGAACTGACCGTCCTCACACAGTCCCACCAAAAAACCAACAACCCAGATTCGAGTATTCCACCCACCCAGATCATCCTTCCAATCGAAGTTGCAGGAAATCAAGAACGGACAACACAACCATCCACCAACCAAGATCCAAGAAACCGCAAGAGCAAGCTAGAAAAATTCCTGCAGAAGAATGAACTCACCGGAGCAAGACGAAGCATGCGCCGCCGCCGATCGGAACAGAAGTGGAAGCAAGATTTGTGCGTTCTTGGATGGGCAACAGAGAGCAGCAGAGCCCTAGCGGTGGGATTCCCCTTGATTGAGTGGAAGAAACTGGAGAAAGCGCGAGGCCGTTTTGTCCTCTTGCTTTCCCCTTCTTCCCCCTCTCAATCGATCGAGAGCAACAGACAAATCACTCCCAATTTTTTTTTAAAAGAATTGAAAAAAAATTCAAGAGCGCACGACAGTTCACGTCTCGCCTCCTCGATTTCTTTCTTTACTTCGTCGCTCGCTTCCCTTCCAAGGGGAGATTTCTCTGGTTCCCCTCTCTGGTTTGTTGACGTGTGATAGACTAGTACTGTGCCGTTTGGAGTATTGATCTTGTCCGTCCGTGGCGTTCGGCATCGACCATCCACGTCTGAGATTCCACGCCACGCACGTGTCCGCGCTCCCAACCTAAAGACCGCAGAGCCAAATAAAAGATACAGATTCTTCGTCAGAAATTGCACAGGCATCAATTGGGGCGGGAGCTGAGACACGGGGTGAGCGACGTGTTAGGAGAGGCGTGGCCCCGTGCAAGGCGGTGGCGGTCACCAGCGAGGCCACCACCACGAGATACGTCGCTGCCCTCAAAGCGGATCTGGCGAGCTCGATAAGGCGACGGCTACGGCAGTGGATGAGGAAGAGGAGATGGTGCCTAACCTCGTTTTCGTCACCATTTAGCTGCCGCCGAGCTCATCGTCGTCCCCGCTCAAAACCACGCAGCAGCTTGACGGAGAGGGAGAGGAGCTTATCGGTGTCTAGCCAAAGGAGGAAGACCGCCGGTTGAAGGAGGAGAGGAGGGCGGGGGGGTCGCCGCCGATCTCGCCGTCTCCCGCGGTCCAAGCTGTCAAGCTTGTCAGTGCACCGGTCAGGAGAGTAGGGCCGCCGATCGGGGGAGGAAACAAGGGGAGCGCCGCCCAGAAGGAGAGGGGATCTGCCGTCGGTAGGGAGACTGACAGAGATGGGTAGATGGCGAGAGAGAGAGAGAACAGGTGAAGGGGATTTTTTTTATTTTTTTGATTCTAGGGGTTCAAGACAAATTCTAGAAATATGAGAACTGAACAAAAATAATTTCACAGCTGAAATATAAAATCAAAGTCATTCCTATAGCCACTGCACTGTGAGAAATATAAATTTTGGATCCGTGACTCTAGCCTACAAAGCACTTCGAGGCGGACGGGTCTAATCCTTGAACGTTCGCATCTCGCGAACAATTTAATAGGTTTTGTAATTATTCGTTCTAATGACTGTTTATGTTCGCATACAGTATTTTATTGTTTCGGTTAAGCGACCAACCAATCACTTTTCCCTATTATCAGATTAGATTTTATTTCTTGAAAAAAAATCCGGTGATGCTTAGATTTTTTTTATTTGTACATGCAAATATAATTCATAATATAAAGTTTATAAATAAAAAAGTCTAAAATATAAAGTGTATATACATAAAGTCTATATATAGAAAGTTTATACACATAAAATCTATATATAAAAAGTTTATATATATAAAGCATACTTGTAGAGAGGTCCATGAAAATACTACATATAAAAAGTTTCCATTAGAATAGCTTAAAAAATGACTATAAAGAAAAAAAGTAATTTGAAGAAAAAAAGAATGGAAAAACAGAAAATTGATACATACCTCTACAGGAGAATTAACGTAAAAATAAGGACAACGGGAATTGAAAAGAATCACATAAAAAGGAAAAACGGGAAATTAGGAACAAAAACGATATCGTAGCGATACACCGCACCGGCCTGCGGAAAATCTAATGGGCGACCGCGATTGGGTAGCGATCCCTACCCCTCCACCCTCCGATCACTACCCCTCCACCCTCTCTCCCTCCACGTTTCCTTTTTTTTTAAGGCACCGTATTATTTTCCTATTTTAGTAAATTTATGCATCTAAAGTGTATACACCTAAAGTTTATATAGACCCAAAGTTTAGAGACCCAAAGTTTATAAATCAAAAGTTTATATATCCGATTCAAATTTAAATTTGAATTCAAATATTTTTATATATAGTATTTCTATACACCTAAAGTTTATACACCTAAAGTTTATAGACCCAAAGTTTATAAATCAAAAGTTTATATACCCGATTCAAATTTGAATTTGAAATATATTCGATTCAAATTTGAATTTAAATTCAAATATTTTTTTATATATTGTATTTAGATACATCTAAAGTTTATACACCTAAAGTTTATAGACCCAAAGTTTATAAGTCAAAAGTTTACATATCCAATTCAAATTTGAATTTGAATTTGTATCCGATTCAAATTTGAATTTGAATTGTATCCAATTCAAATTTGAATTTGAATTCAAATATTTTTATATATAGTATTTCTATACATCTAAAGTTTATACACCTAAAGTTTATAGACCCAAAGTTTATAAGTCAAAAGTATACATACCCGACTCAAATTTGAATTTGAATTCAAATATTAGTTTATAGACCCAAAGTTTATAAGTCAAAAATTTACGTAACCGTTTCAATTCTGAATTTAAATTTAAATATTTATGGTGTAGTAGGAAGAAAAAAAGGGAAGGAGGAAGCGACGGTATAGGGAAGGGGCGGGTGATCGCTCACGTCCCCCACCGGCCTGTCGCTCATTACCACGTGTCTTTGATCCTCCCCAGCCTGATCCGCTTCTTGTCTTCCGAGTCTCGCGCATGTTCGCGTAGTAGACTTCCCGCTTCGAGGCTTCTCATAAGGGTAATGTGTGCTTTTTCATGAAGAAATATGTCTAATTCTCAATTTCTGATGAATAAAAATTCCAAATGTAATTGATTAACTTGCCTTAGTACAACCAAGATCTGATCATGCCTAGCCATTCCAAAATCCAAGGCCGAGTTTAGTTCCAAATTTTTTCTTTAAACTTCCAACTATTTCATCACATCAAAACTTTCCTACACACACAAACTTCCAACTTGTTCATCACATCGTTCCAATTTCAACCAAACTTTCATTTTTAGCGTGAACTAAACACACCCCAAATTGCTCAATCGGTAGTACGTCCTAGTGTATGTTTAGTTCACGTCAAAATTGGAAGTTTGATTGAAATCGGAACGATGTGATGGAAAAGTTGAAAGTTTGTGTGTGTAGGAAAGTTTTGATGTGATAGAAAAGTTGGAAATTTGAAGAAAAAGTTGGGAACTAAACCAGGCCCTTGTACAAAAGAACAAGTGCGAAGCATCTTCCCGACTGCTACTTCCCATTCGGGTGTGATAAATCTTTGAATGGCTAATTCCTCGTTCTTCATGAGCACGCTTCATAAACTGTTAAAGGATATGTTTTGTGCAAAAGTTTTATGTATATAATGTTTATAAAAAATAAATAAATCCATTTTTAAATTTATATAATAATTAATGTTTGATTAATCACGTGCTAATGACTTATCTGTTTCACTTGCTGAAAAAAACGCTACCAAACCACTGATCCAAACATGTCAAATACTTATTTGAGAAGCTAGAGATGAGAATATAAAAGCTAAAATTAGCTTCTAGCCTTCTACTTACTTAGAGGGTGTTTGGGGGAGAGGGACCAGACTAAAGTTTAGTCCCTCTGGTCCCTCTCCCAAACACCTCTGGTCCAAATTCTAAATTCTAAATTCTGTTACAAACACCTTATTCATTTTCTAAATTCTGTTACTATTGATTTTAGGTGGTGTTTGGGTGGGCACCAAAACTTTAGTCTCTCTCACTAAAATTCCATAGGAACTTATATTTTAGTGAGAGAGTTTAGTCCCTCCCACCCAAACACCACCTTAAAATCCAATTGAATCTAATTGTTTCAGGAAGCTTACAAATTCCGTGAGAAAATGCAACTGACAAAAACTCGTCAAAACAGGGCGTTTAACTCTAGCCACCAGGGATTGGATTGAGCATAACCTGTATTGATGCAAAGAAGCCATCAAAGAATAACGGCCTCAAAATAATCAATTATATATCCCTGCCACGATAGACTGAGCCAAAATAAAAATGACACCGGTTCAGATTTGGACGACATTATATGGGAACATGGTGCAAGTGCTGGGAAGAACATGTTGTTTTCTTATTGCCGTCTAAGTTACCCATTGAGATTATTAAAACAGTCAGATTATATCAAAATAACTCTAGGAAGAGAATTTAAGAGGCTGTCAGCATTCTCTATTCAATTCAAGCCGAAGAACGTTTGTCAGCTGAAAGTAAAAGAGAAGTCCGAGAGAAGCTAAGAAAGAAAGGAGGGTACTCACCAACCATATACACGAGGAAAAAAAATTACTCACATCTATAATATGATGTACTCTTATTTATTAGTAATGTAATAATATTATTAAAATTGTATATATTTCAACACAAATTTGTCTTTAACACAGTACAAGGTAAAACTAAAAATTTGTTTTTGAATTATTCTGCTATTCAATCTTTTTCTTGTTATCTCATTCTTCTCTAGTTTCAATAATAACATTACTAGCTCCAGCCACCAAATTTTGCAGCTGAACACTGCTACCTAGTTAAGTGCACACGTTATGTAATATATATTATTGATAATTTTTATGTGAGTTAGTAATAATTACTGTTAATGTCCGATTTTCGGATTTAGGGAGAAATTCGGCCGACCGCAATAGTTCGAAGGGGGAAAGGGATAATTCGTACTTTTTTCTTGAAATTTTAAGAGGCTGTAGGCACTGTTGTTTATAGGATTACAATGTCCTTGACAGCACAAGCATATTAAGAAAACTGAAACTGCCAATTTAAAGGTGCCAGTTTAGATTTTACTACCTAGTATAATCGTTCTGGTGCAGTCATTAGATCAACGGAGAAAGATGATCATTTGTCCACATGGCATCACATGAACATGGCTTGATTCTCTTGTGAATAGTTGTCACCAAATGAAGACATCAGAAAACAATGTTTAAAATTCAGACATCCAATATCGTGCTTTAATCATCAGAATGGCAAACAACTTCGACATTTCCACATCATTTCAAGGTTGGCATCACAATTCAATAGATTGTTTGATCTAAGCAAGCTGAAGCTCTTCTGCAGAAATAGATACCAATTCTTATTCCAACTAAATAGTAACTAGTCCCAATTTCATGCACAAAACAAGACAATACTAAAATTCTTCTGCTGGTACAATTCAGCCTTTCACAAGGCAAAAAAAAAAAGAAGAAAAGAAAAGAAAAGAAAGAAAGAAAGAAACAAATCCTAATGAAACTGATTGTCTGATTCTTCCATTCCATGTCATTTCTGCCCTCTTGACACAATCTTGTACTTGCCTGTCAATTGTTGCTGCAACAATAAACACAAACAAAAATCTCAAATCGCTTAATTAGTTTCTGCAAATTTCAACCAAACCACTCCTGAAACGCAGCAGCAATGAAAATTTCAAAAATGAAAAATTGTGTACCTTTTCCCAGAGCTTGGTGTGCTCCAAGCAGAAGCCGGCGACGACGCCGCCGCCGCCGCCGCCGGCCTTGGCCTCCTGGTACTCGATGCAGAGGCCGGCGTCGAGGCCGCAGGAGACGTGGAACCCTAGGCCGCACCTGGGCTGCGAGCACTCGAGCGCGCAGCCGCCGCCGCTCTCGCAGACGTAGCACGCCGTGGCGAAGCGGTGCGCGGGGACGCGGGAGCAGTCGACGCCGTCGCGGCCGTCGGGGTCGCGGAAGAACACCTCCGGCACCAGCAGCGCGCACGCGATGTGCGCCCACCGCGCGTCCGTCGTGCGCTTCATCGCGCCGCCCCTCGCCGGGCAGAGGCAGCAGCGTGGCGGCGGCGGCGGCGGCTTGTTGCCCTTGCTCTTCTTGGCGGCGGCGGCGGTGCAGACGGAGCAGAACCAGTCGCCGTCGGGGATGGACGAGGCGAGCGGGTTGCCGTAGCAGGAGGCGTGCACCATGAGGTCGCACCCGTCGCAGAACACGATGGGGTCCGACGGGTCGCCGTCGGTGCTCCCGCACACCGCGCAGTGCACGCCGTCGTCCTCCTCTTCCACCTCCTCCTCCGCCGCCGCCGCCGCCGCCATGGCCTCTTGCGTTGGCTCTCGCGCCACTCTCTCTCCATCCCAGGAGTCTTCTTCCCGTGCTGCTTCGTTGAGATCAATCGCTTTGCAAGCTTTCTCGAGTGCTTCGACTTCAGATTGCTTCGCACTAATAGCACTGCAGGATTGATTGCATTCCTGATCTTTCGATTCTCTGCAAGTGTTTGATCTTTGTTTCTTCGACACTTGCTCCTTGATTTCTTCATGATTGATAGGCTTCTCCGGAATCTTGGGCTTCTCTTGAATCTTGGATGCTTCAGCTCTTGCATAATCATCTTCCACACCATTTGCCACGCTCGAATTGGTGGTGGCGCCACGTTTATTGGATCCTTGAGGCTTGGCTTCTTTAACAGCGGCGACGCGAGCTCCATCCGACTCCTTGGATGGAGGCGGCGATGGCGGGAGAAACGGCGGCATCACGCGCTTATTGCTCGGTAGGCAAACCGAGACCGGAGCGGCGGTGTCCTTCGGGGACGGCGGCGCGCGGGCGCTCTTCTTGGCCGGGATGCTCGGAGAAACGGCGGCGTCTCTCGGCGGCGGCAGGGTGTTGACGAGATCCTTGAACGGGACGCGGGGAGAAGCGTCAGTAGCCGCCGCCGCCGCCGGCGCGCTGACGCGCTTCTTAGCAGGGACCGGGATGCTCGGAGAAACCGCCGCCTTCTCCGGCGCCGGCGCCGGCGGCGGTTGCGGCGCGTGAACACGCTTCCTGACCGGGACCGGGATGCTCGGAGAAATAGCAGCCTTATCCGCCGCCGCCGGTGGCAGAGTGTCGACGCGCTTCGTAGTCGGGGCTGAGGGAGAAGCACCACTATCCGGCGGCGGCGGCGGCGGCGCGTGGATGCGCTTCTTGGCCGGAAGACACGCCGGCGCGACGGCATCATCCACCGGTGGCGCATAGGCGCGCTTCTTAGCCGGGAGGCACAGAGCGAAACCGCCCCCCTCCATCGCCGCCGCCGCCGCATAAGCCCGCTTCTTCGCCGGGAGGCAAACGGGGACGGCCGCCGCCGCCGGCGCCTCCAGCATCGGCGGGCACAACCGCTTCTTCGCCGGCAGGCACGGCGCCATCCCGAGACTGGAGCCGCCGACGTACTTGAACCGCTTGGAAGGCGGCAGATCACGCACGCTCCCGCTGCCGACGGCGAACTCCATGGACGGAATCGAGACCGGAGATTTTGCTACACGGGGAAGAAGAAGAGGAGGTTCGCGGCGGGTGATTTGGGATCGAAACGAACCGGGGGTTTAAATGACTGAAAATTTCGCGGTCGAATCAGCGAGATGGCGCGCGCGCAGCCGCGCAGCGAAGAATCTGACGAAATTTTGGCTCGGTGGGAAGCGAAATGTTTGTAATTTTTGTTTGAAATTTCGAATTTGGGGCGTGCGGGCTGCGGGAAAATTTTGCGTTTCGTTTGGATTTCGCGGCGGCGGCGGTGGCGCCAGCATTTCGCTCGATTCGGGCCGTGGGCTTGGGCCTAATTAGGTTGGGCCATGAAACCCTAGGTGGCTCACTTTTTTTTTCGCCGATTTATAGTTATAAAATTATTATCTTCTTTTTCGTCTATTGAAAAAGACGAGGGCCTAGTAGCCATCGTCGATCCCCAAGTCTCCGCGGCGGAGGCGCTCGCGTCGCGACCCCGTCGCCGCCGCCGGCGATCCGCTCCAGCCGAACCCCGCCGCACCGCCGCGGTAGCTGCCGTCGGCGAGGTGCGTCTCGGCACCGGACTCCAGGAATCGTGCTGCTGCTGGAACGCCGCGCCCGCTCAGCCGGCGGCCGGGCGTCCCGCGTGGCTCGCTGGCATCGATCGGGGATCCCTCCTACGGGCTCGCCGTCGCGGAGGTTTCAGGGGACCGGCGCTTGGTTGGTAACTTGGTTTCTTTTGATTGTTTAATTTCTCTGGTTGTGATGTGTGCTCTAGGGTTTAAGCCGAGTTACTGGGTCAGGATGGGTCAGGATGATATATGTTCTGCTTGTTAGGTTCGATGTATTGGGTGGATCTAGCTACAGAAGATAATCTTCGATCTTCTGAAGGGGTGGTATAGAGCACGAATCAACCCCAACTCATCATCATCAATGGTTCTATAGTAGTGTTTGGTGGTTATCCTATTAGTAGTCCTTTATAATGATTGGTTGGATTGATTCATGTGCTCATAATTCGTGTATGGATCATAATTTTGGTTCTTTTCTTTTCTGTAAGAATCATGTGAAAATATTGTTAGGCATCTCTAATATAAGGTGTTTACGCATGGGCGCTTAAAATAATTAATCATCGGACAATTGAAGGCTCATCGAACATCAGGATTAGTACCAATTCTCTCACAGGTGGTAAGAAAATTGATTTTCTTTTGCTACGGACCCATCCAAGCACCTTAATTGGAGATAGAAAGATAGAGAGAAGGTGTCTATTTGATATTTACCGACGAGTCCATTCTTCATGTGGTTCAGTCTGATATACTTCTCAGGTGCCTTTTAAAAAATTGATGCTCTGCATGTGCATTCACATTTACCCTGTAAACCCAAACATGTAAGCTTGGCGATTGAGATTGTTACTGTTCTATTAACTGTTTCATGTCATGCTGTTTCATTTATATGTTGTTTCATTTTTGTTTATGTCACTAAGGAATGTCCACTTTCACATTTGTCACTAATTCGGTTCAACTTCTCAGATATGCCATCATTCCGTTATAGCACTTCTCATATTTGCCACTTTAAATTGCTCAAAGGTCGACCATCATTAGCATATGTAAGAATTTCCAGCAAACCCCAAATATCCTTCTTGCTACTCACAGTTGCGCTTCCACAGTGCTGTCACCCATGCATGCCTGCTGCTTACAAGATCAGCAAAATACCAAGCCTCTTTACAGTAGGAAGGATAGAGGAGTGTGTTGGAGATGTCATATCCTTGAGCACTTTCAGATTGTGCTTCAGGTGACAGAAACAGAGTGGCCAGAAAGAGCAGAGCTGGGGTGGCTCAGATGATGGCATCGCTAACTGTGGATGTCCATGATCTAGCTTCCTCCTTACTTCACTCTTTCCAGCTTTCCACAGCTAACACTGCATGGATCCTGCTTGCACCATCCCAATGCTATGGCTATGTTGCATGACAACCAGTAGTCGGTTGGTGGAGAACAAGCAAGATTTCAATCTTTTAAAACATCATGAATAGGGAAATTGACAGAATGGCAAGAATGAAATTTGGTTTAACGGAATGATGGCACAAATGAGAAGCCGAAAGAGGCATAAATAAATGTGCAGTGGGGCAGCCTATATTTCTTCCTTTCTATCCTTTGACTAATGGATTGCTCAAAAAAAATTTGTTATCCCCTTTCCCCTATTTAATCATTTCGACCTTTTGGTGCATTTACTGACTCTACAAATCAACAGGACACGCTCTTTCCTCATCAATCTGCTGACGTTTTGAAATATTGGAATGCTTCTGTCGTCGAATTTGGTTATCTACAGCATCTGAATTGGTTATAACTTATAACTTATAAGTGGCATGTCTGCGAAGGTTCCAAGGTACTATTATCACTTAGCAGAGTTACTGCAGTGCATGCATAATCACTTGGTGAAATACTTAAACTGTGTTTTAATTTATAGCCAGCCAGCATGGTTATAGGGCATTCATGTTTTCATTCATGGTTTAGCACTGCTTTTGTTTAATCTCTACTTGTGAAGTAAGAAAGATAAAATTGTTGGGTGATATAACATTGTGATGGGTTGATAAAGTTGCCTTCGTCAAACAATACTTCTTTATGGCTGGCCTGTAGGGCATCATCTAACTTGCTTCACAAATTTGACCATAAGGATTAGGCTTTTCATAACTGAAATTGGTTGTCTTTCTTACTTCTGTTCTCTTGACCACATCCCAGAATTAAATGAACATGGCATCTCATACGTTTCCACTAGGCATCATATACTTATTTTTAGATTTACCTATCAGAAACACATGTTATGCAAAATACAGGTTATGCAACTTCATAATCCTGTTTAAACATTTCGAGTACTTGCTGCAGAAAGTTTATGTTTTTACTGTTTTGATGCATGATGTGATCATGCCGATAATCTGACATACAGATTTGCTTTAGGCGCCTAGAAGCTAATTCCGTTGGGATGGCAGATTGGGCTGGTCTTCAGACTGATATCCTTGGTGTAATTGTAAAGAAGCTTGCCGTCCCTGACTATCTGAGATTCCGTGCTGTATGCACATCTTGGAACCATCTCTGTAGGGATGTATTCAACTGTCCAAGGATAGACCCATGGCTGATGCTCCCTACAAATGCGCTTAATGATTCTAAATTTTTGTGTGTACCTGAAAGGAAGAACCAAACCATTCGTCTCCCGAGCACTGTTACAATCTTTGGCTCCACCTGGATTCCTGTTGGTTCTTCCCATGGTTGGCTCATCTTTTACAGCCCATCTCATGGAACCATGCAGCTGGTTAATCCCATTAGTGGCATGCAGTTCAATCTTCCCCCAATCGGACGAAGGGCCTTCTCCAAGGCCATGTTGCTTGACATGAATGACACAAACTTCACTGTTGCTGTCATCTTACGTGACCAGAAAGGATATAAGGTAACGCGTAAAGGAAGCAACAGCTGGTCATCAGTGGAATCAAAGCATGATCTAGTGGATATCTTCAAGCACAGGAGACAGCTCTACACCGTTGATATATATGGCACAGTTCAGTTGTGGGCAGAACCGCCCCGTTCATGGCCAGATGAAGACGCCCCGCAGGTGAATGACCCGTATCATAACCTCATTCACTATCCGCATCAACATGGAAAGCTTAACTGTTTGGTGGAGTCCCCAGCTGGTGATCTAATGAGGGTGAAGCGGCAATCAAATGATAAGTTTGTGGTCTGGATTCTGGACAAGGGGACATTTTCCTGGGAGAAGGTTGATAACATCCGGGACTTTGCGCTGTTTGTCAGCTACTACAGCTCGGTCTGTTACCGGGCGAAGGATCATCTCAACCTGAAGTCGAATTGTGTCTACTTCATTGACTCCTACAGCAACCTGTGCGCATTCAACCTGGAGAACAGGACGAAGGAGCTCGTTGAAGCTCTTGAGCCCGCCCATGCCCACGGTCATCCAGAGCCTCACGCTGTCCGGCGCAGGCCGGAAGGACAGAGGTACATGTGGTTAATCCCTTCGCTGAGATAAACCAATGGAGGATGAAAGCTACGGTACACATCCCCGTTGTCTCTGAACTTACTACAGTATATGTGACTGTCGCTAATTTCATAAAAGTATTGGGCATATCTATAGCACTTCTGTAGATAAATCAACTGTCTGAACTTTGGACAACTCGTGGTTTGTGATTATCGTGTATTTTGTAATATATATATCATCACCCGGTCAGAAATTCAGAATTGTAGATGTAACCGTGTTCATGTATTGCGGGAGGGAGGGACGCGGCGAGAGCGTCAGGCCGTGCACTGCAGCACGCGGCCGCGCTGTTTCGCCGTGCCTTCCGTGCAATTGCAGAAGCGCGCTCGTCTCGCTTGCTCGCCTCGCTATATGAGGCTCGAACGCTCGCGTCGAGCTCAAGAGCGACCAAGAATCACCTGACTACATTCACTGACACCAACGCTGCTGCCGCCGCCGCCGTCGAAGCCGATCACGAGCTCTCCCGTTCCGGCGACCAGCGGTGCGTTCTCGCCGCCGCCGTTCATGGAGCCTTCGACCGCGCAGGGAACATCGGTGGCGCCGGTGCCATGGCAGAGGCTGGGCCAAGAGCCGCGCCAGCGGGACGGGCGGTGGCGCGCACGGTGCGCGCTCCAGCTCGCCGCCTTCGCCGGCGCGACCGCCGCCTTCGCCGCCGTGGCGTACCGCGTGCGCCACCGGCCCCGCGACATCGCGTTCCTGGCCGTCACCTACTGGCTCGTCGCGCTGCTGCTTTGCCTCGTCGAGAAGCTCGAGGCCCTGCGGCTCGACGCGTCCCCGCCGGCGAGGGAGACCGAGCTGCGGCGCGTCAGGCTCGGCGTGTGGGCGGTCGCCGTGACGCTGGGCAACACGGTGGCGTGGCGCGTCTGCGACGCGATGCCGTTCTTGGCGCTGAAGCTGGGCGTGTGGGGCGTCACGCTGGTGGTACTAGGCTTCGCCTACTACTTCGTCTTCCGTTCCAAAGCCGGCGAGTGCCACGACGAGGAGCACGGCCATCCCTCAAGCTGACGCCGGCGGCAGCCGGCCGCCGCCGGAGAAAGCTTTCCGCGAGTTGCACCGGAGGTCTGAACTTGGTAGGATATAGTACTACAGAAATTATTGAACGTGAAGGATGAAATAATTCTTCTAAACATTTCTAAAAATTGAAATGAAATGTTTTGTTTGATTGAAATTTGTAACGCTACTAAATAATACTATAATGTTTAGGCCGTCAAAGCCCACCGTAGGTCCCCATAGTTTCGCTTATTCGTGAAATAAACAAAACGGCATATTTGCAAACGAAAAATAATTTATGAATAAATTTTTTATATACGTGTTTTTAGCGATCTAAAAGCAAAGGCTGAAAAATAAACTTTGATTAAAAATTTAAATTTTGGCTGATAAGCATAAGTGAAAAGATGGGGCCATGTTTCCCCTAGAAGAAATTGTAAGATTATCCATTTGGAAAAAAATATGTATTGACAGTTTTCGGAAGCTGTATAACCATCGTTGTCTCTCTGCAAAAGCAATTGAGACCTGGTGTCTGCTAATGGCGATGTCTCGCTCTCATGTACTTTCTCCGTCTAAAAAAAATCTAATCTAAACACGGATGGGACATTACATAGTACAACGAATGAGCATGTCCAGATTCATTGTAAGTTCGTTGTACTATGTAATGTCCCATCCGTGTTTAGGTTAGGCTTTTTTTTTACGGATGGAATAGTATCTATTTTTTAGGAACTGAAACTAAATGAATTGATTCTACTATCATATTCCTTCTCACACAATCCAGCTACAGAGGAGCGAGCCAAACTGCCAAAAAGGTACAAACAACGCGTAATATTTGCGTAAGTTCGTTGATAGATTTGAATTTAAGAAGAGCACAAAGCAGTAGCTATAAACATTGACAAAACATTCAGAAATTCAGAAAAGTCAGTCCCATCTAGAGTAGTACATGTCAAGAACAGTAAAGTTCCTCCTGGCATTTTCGCCTTCAATTTGACAAAACCTCATCCTAGTTGTTGGATTATTAGTTGAAACCACATGCAGACTATCCTGAAAAAAAAAACCATGAGTAGGCGAGTAGCAGATCAGTATACCATAGATTTTTCGTGACCATCACGCGTGGTACTGTCTCTACGTGTACGCCAAGCAGATCACCCGGAATTACTCTTGAGTTCCCGCTTGTGTGAATAAGACGACTTAATCATGCCGGTACTTTTTTTTTACCCACAGGTTAAGTCATGCCCACAGAGACTCATTAATCACAAAAGCTATAATTGTATACTACAAGGAATGTTTTTGTTTTTCTCTAGAATCAAACGCTCCACGAACAGTTCATATTGTCCTTTAGATTCAAGCTGTAGTTGTAAAATTCAAAGAGCGAACTAGAAGCTAAAAGTTTAGGAAATCAGTTTTTACGTATTCTTACGAATTAGCTACCAACTAATTTCTCAGAATCTTAAACTCGCAAAACAGACTATAGTTCTCCTATCGTTTTAAAAAAAAGGAGAAATGACAAAAAGTCTTCAAAGAAAAATTTTTAAAAGTGATTTACATTACAAAACATTTCAAAACCCTGATGGTATTATGAAAGTAATTTTATAGTTTAATTTACATTTTTGCTTTTTATGACATATAATTTAAATTTATAAGGTATTGATGCTAAACGTTTTATTCGACCTATCCCCCACTACGCTATTTTTAATACAGAAGATTAAGAAAAAAGAGAGAAAAAACTATGATGCCTCTTTTAAAGTGGTAGGGATAAAATTTGGTGAAAGTTAATAAAGAGGTAATTGGGTGCCATAAATCTTTATATTCTGGAACGGAGGTAGAACAATTTCCGGATTAGTACGCTGATTCTCATCTAATTCCTACTACATGACTTGACCTGCTGGTCAGTCATATTTATCGATCCTTTACATTTTCAATTTTTTTTTCCCCAGTGAATCATATTCTCGATCTTTGCACGACAATTTCCTCGCAAATTTTTTTGCAGAGAAGACGTCAAGCAAGAGGGTAGTATATATAACACACCTTGTTCATTGTGGATCAATAACGATCGGGCGGAACTAAGCCCGCCCCTGAACCTGAACAAAAGCATCCCTATCGTCGTACAAAGTCGTAATACATATTATCCGAGTGTGACGTGTCCAATGGACGATGACCTGTCGAAGAAACCTCAGCGGGAGCAGGACGGCGACAACGCGCTGCTCCCGTGCGTCATCGCGGGCTTCCTCGTCGCCGGCCACGTCGCCGCGTGCACCTACCGCGCGGCGGCGGAACCGCGTGACCTCGCCTTCGTCGCCGCCGCGTACACCATGCTCGCGCTGCTCCTCTACTGCGTCGGCAGGTTCGAGGCGCTCGCCGCCGACGGCTCCTCTCCGGCCGCCGCCGTGGCGAGGGAGCGGCTGAGGCTGCCCGTCTGGGCGCTCTCGACGGCGCTGACCGTCCTCTTCTCGTCGCGCGTCGCGCCGATGATGCCGCCGCCGCTGAACGCGCTCGTCGTGGCCATGTCGGTGGTCGTCACCGTCGGTGGCTTCTGCTTGCTGTTCCTCGGCAATGCAGGGGAAGACGACGTCGACGACGACGACGACGAGGACGAGGCAGCTTCTGATCAGGATGAGGAAGTCTGATTCAACCACATTTTCGAACTGTCCTTTGTAATTACAGGAAGAAACGATCGAATAATCAATATCAACGTTTGACAACCGTGTGTGTAGAATCTGAACAACTAATTAAGTTCGCGTTGCAGTAGCTGTTTGCTAGTAGTTTCTATGTGTAAATTTTTTTCTAGTTTAGGTGTGCAAGCACTTTGGTTACTGTGGTAGAAAGTTATTTACATATGTATAAAGGTTGTTTTCCCCCTCTGAAATCAAACGAAATTTTATGGTAGACCACTTCATCGTGCCGCTGTGAATCTTAGGAGTAACTTTTAGTTTTACATATTTCCCTTCTATCCTCTTTAAGCAAAGACTTGCACGCCTAGATTCCGATTATCTAGAAAATTGTCTCCCGCCTATCACAACATCATAGAATCTAAGTAATTCAAAATTTGATCAACAAAGTAACTATATAAAAGGTACATATTTCCCTCGTAACTTTAATATTTGCTAGACAAGCCTGAAATAGTTATACCCCTCTGTTCTCTATAAGCATTTCTAGAATTCAAAATTATACAACATAAACATTTTGGGTCAGTCACCCTGATACACGGAAATCCATACTTTCAAATCATACAAATTTATATTGTGGTATAAATTTTAGATCATAGTATAAATTTGAAACAGATGGAGTAATACATTTGATACATTTTAAGAAGGTTTCATACATTTGATCTAAACATTAAAAATATATATCGATGCTTTTTATTATATAATTCCACTTGAAACATGTCAGAACAATACGTTTTCGTAAGGACCTATCATGTCCGAGTGAAGGAAACATGACACGGAGAGATGGACGACACAAGCTTGCTGACGTCATACCAAATCGGTGTTGTGACGTTGTCAACCTGTTTGCTGAACTGAAGGTTTGCTGTTCGCCTAGCGAGAAGGTTTGTTGTTCGATTGAAGGGGAGTAATACAACATAGGAGTAGCATTTTTGTGGCACTAATTTCAACAAATGGATTTTCGTCCTAAATTTGACACGGGTGTTCGCATTTATGGCTAATTATTCTTTCAGTGGTAGGCGACGTACCCGTCGACAGCGAGGTTTGCTGTTCGCCTAGCGAGAAGGTTTGTTGTTCGATTGAAGGGGAGTAATACAACATAGGAGTAGCATTTTTGTGGCACTAATTTCAACAAATGGATTTTCGTCCTAAATTTGACACGGGTGTTCGCATTTACGGCTAATTATTCTTTCAGTGGTAGGCGACGTACCCGTCGACAGTGAGGCGCCTGTGGTGACTTCGTCAATCTCAAGATATACCAGCCCAGTCTTCCGGAGGTGCTCATAGGGGTAGGGTGTGCGTGTGTGCGTTCATAGGGGTGAGTGTGCGCACGTTATGAGCGTCTGCGTTTGTACTGTGTTTCTCAAAAAAAAAGAATCAGAACTAGAAATGTTTATATCGTGGTACAAATTTTAAACTCTAGAAATATCTACACTTCAGAAATGGAAGGACTAATACATTTCATAAGGTATTCACACATTTGTTCTAAGTACTAAAAAGATGTATCAATGTTTTATTATTTTTTAGATTTCGACTTGAGTCATGTTCAGAATAATACTCCCTTCGTCCTAGGTTGAGTTTCGTATATAAAAGTTAATTTATTTTAAAATGAAAGTAGTATGTTTTCATGAAGAAATATCATGTCTGAGTGAAAGAACCAAGGTTTAAATTCATGTATAGAAAATTGTTTATTTGAAGACGGAGAGAATACGTTTTCTTGAAGACGTATCATGTCCGAGCGAAAGGAACAGGCCGTGCATGTCACAATGAGAGATGGATGGCGCAAGCTTTGCTGATGTCATAACAGATCGGCGCTGTGACTTTGTCAACCCGTTTGTTGAACTGAATAAGCAGACGAATTGCACAATGCACATGTCACATGCTTATGCTCCCACAGAGAAGGCACGCAGATTGCTAAAATGCAGCCTTGTAAAATACTACAAGTCTTCAAGAGTCAAGACCATCTTTCGTTTACTTCACTTTGTTGGGACACTAGACTTGGTCGGATCAGGATTTAGGACTCGGGTCATGTCTTTGCCTATGCATTTCCCATACCCATAGCTTTCAGGTTCCAACCAAACGGCTTTTAGTTGATCTAATAAGTTCTCCCTTTTTCTCTTTTCCGTCAGGCATCAGCTATGTAAACAGGGATCCAACGTAAGTGCTAAGAGGACTCGAGTCTCCTCTACCCTTTGGATCACCATTGATAAAATAAGAGGGACGGAAGAATAAGGAGAGAAGGAAGAGTAGGGGACTGAAGGAGATGAGTCCCCTTTAATCATATTCTATATCTGCCTAACTGAGGGCATGTTCTAAAGTGTGATAGATGATGAATGATGAGTCGGTGACTGAAAACTTAGTTTATGGCAACTATTTAGAGTACAAACGCTTCAATTCAATACTAGAAAACTACCACCTTCAGTAGTTTGACTATTCAATATCCATCTTATTAAAAATTTAGTATAAATATGAAAAAGTATATGTCATACCTAAAATATTTTTAATAATAAAATAAGTCACAACAAAGTAAACAATACTTTTAGGATCAAATGTCAACCACGTCAAATATTTTAATCGGAGGAGTAAAAACTTTATTTAGAAAAAATATTACTCCCTCCATCCAAAAATATGAGCATTTCTATTCGTTTTCGTGGTAAGGAAGTATATGGAATTGAGTGATGTGAGATTGTGATTGGTTGAAAAGAGAAAGTAGGTGTAGGGACTAAAAGAAGTTAATTATAATTGATTGTGATAAGAGGATAGATAAAAAAATAATTACTACATTTTAAGATAAATTAAACTCTAGAAATAGATACATTATCGGGATGGAGGGAACAGTGTTTAGAAGCGGCTGTGTTTGGAGTAGCCGATTGGAAGAAAATCGGTAATTTTTCGTGCACGCATTCCTGAACTGTTAAAAGGTACATCGTTTTGCCAAAAAAAGAAGTAAACTATAAGAAAGTTGTTTTAAAATAAAACCGTATTAATTATATGCATGTAACTCAACTTGTTTTACGTATCCTCTCAATCCTCTCTTTTCCCGTCCTTCCAAACACATCCTTAGAGCCTATTTTTTTTTTGGAAGAAAAATCAAATGATCTGGATTTCCTAAGGATTAACTCCTATAAGTATAAATATCATTCGGTTCATAGGAATGTAGGTACGGAAAAACCAAAGGAACATTTTCTTTCCTAAAAGTTGCAGAGAGAAGAGAAAACATAGGAAATTTTCCATCCATCCAAGTCTCTTGAAAATTCCTATGGATTGAAGTGTGTAAGCATTCTTATTCTTTCAATTATTTCTATTCTATTGGTGGAATTTCTCCCAAAGGACATTCTCTTGTGACTACATGTGGGCTCACAGCCCAGTCATAGCCCCATAGGTTGTCCACGAGGCCCATTGGATGATAGCTGGATTGAGAGCCGTCGGATCGAATCCAACGGATCAGATTGAGTCCAGGAAGAGAGACACGCGGGTTTGCACGAGCGAGCTCGCCGCCACCGTCGCCTGCTTCGCTCGCGAGAGAGGAGCCATGGCTGGAGCCTCGCCGTCGGCGCGCGCCGAGGTGGTCGTCCCGCCGGACTGGGCGGCGGCTACCGCCACCGCCGCCGCCGCCTCCTCCGAGCCCGCGCCACCGGTCGTCGTCGTCTGCGGGCCCAAGAACGCCGGCAAGTCCACCTTCTCCCGCCTCCTCCTCAACTCGCTGCTCCCCAGGTAAAACCCCACTCTACCCCCCAAAGCCCTAGCTCTGCTTCGTCGGCGAGGAGCTTTGTTCGCTGACTTGGAGTGGTGCTCCGCTCCGGTGAGTGTTTGTAGGTATGGGAGGGTGGGGTATCTGGACACGGATGTCGGGCAGCCGGAGTTCTCGCCGCCGGGATGCCTCTCGTTCCACGTCGTCGACGAAGCTCTCACAGGTGACGAGATGAGATGGCATCTGTGTGCGGGGATTTGAGTGTTAAACTGGAGATGTTTCTCTTGAGTGATTGGTTAATTGGGTGGTTTGAGTTTCTCACAGACGTGTTGTTGGCTTTTGTGCAGATTTGCTCAACCCAACTCTGCGTGAGTGTGAAAGGTGCGTGATTTTCCCCCTTTTGTGACTGTATGAATTGCGAAGTTTGCTGTTCCTTGCGGAGTGGTCATACCGCTTGATTGCTTCGGTTTAGCAATCTTCCCTTATTGTGTTCTTGTTTTGAGCCGAACAACATTATTATTCCTATTCAATGCTGCAATAAGTTCAAGAAGTTACTTAGTGAAACCATTTGCTATTTTCCTTGCTAGGCAGTTTTTTAGACTGTGGATGTAAAGTTCTTCCTTGGGTATTTCGAAACTATTATGTTCAGACAACTTTTTACCTAACGCCAGTGTTTCTTTTCTTTAAAAAAAATCCACCAGGTGTTGCTTCTTCGGTGATATTTCTTCAAAGCGAGATCCAGAAACATATCTGAATTGTCTATTTCATTTGTATGACTATTTTGTTGAAAAATATCGATCTGGTGCCAGTGAACCTCTACCTTTAATTGTCAACACTCCTGGATGGGTGAAAGGTATATATTATGAATTGGTCTTTTATGACAGGATGCCACACGTTTTTTGTTAGTTTGTTCACTAGGCCCTCCTTTATTTGTTTTACATAGGTGCTGGTTTTGATATGCTGGTAGAGATGCTAAGGTATATCTGCCCCACAATTGTTGTTCAGATACGCATCTCTGCGCAGAGCAAGAATCTCCCTGATGGAATGTTTTGGTTAGATTGTGGGCAAACAGGACCAAACATGATCAATATTGATGCTCCATTTCATGATGCTTTGAATAGATCGTGAGTAACATTTCATTTGTCTCAGTTTGAAGTTCAAGTTGATGTCAAAAGATATTTCCAATCGATTAGTTGAAGCACAGTGAAATAGCCTCCTTAATACTTTGATGAATATTTTTATCCATTGTATGCTTGTAAGTTAGAGCATAAACTGTGTCTTGTATGACTTGATTGCTACTGAAACTTGAATTTGCAAACAGTAATGAAATTATCATCCAAAGCATTCAGGAATCTACGAGTTCTCTTCTGTGTGGAATGGGGAAAAATAGTACCACAATTAGTGCCTCTTTTCTGCCTATTAATCTCTTCTCCATGCAATAAGAGATTAGGGATCCATCTACCTGAATTGATAATGAAAGAATGCTTCAAGTTCTTTTTGTTAAAATGTGCATACGTTGGTAATTATGATAGTGCATTTCAAATCATCTGAAGCTATTAACTAAATTATATGCTATTTGCTTGGTGCAAAAATAGCAATGAACGTTCTTTTCCTGCAGTGCTCTAATTTCACACTACTCTGATGTACCCGTTTCAAGTACCACACCTGCTGCAATTGTCGAATTAATACTTGCAGTCATGTATTCTACACATAGTAGCAGCAACTGCTTTAATGCATGGCAATTGGCAAGTACTAATGTTGTTTATGTATTTACTAGGTTGTTAATCCAGAAAGATTCTTATGGAATGCGTGAGCGCCGGCTTATAGAGTACTTCAAGCAATGTTTTCCAAGTGACATATCACTGACAACAAATAAGGAGCTTGCCTATGCCCTAACTTCACTTCCACCCTATGAAGTATCAATTTCAGATGTTATGGTTATACATCTTCATTGCCAGGTCTTTTGGCTCCACAATTCTTTTTTTTTTCTTTCGAATTATAAGCTGAGGTTGGAATTATGTATGTGAGATCTCAAATCTAGGTCTTTGTATGCCCTGAATGGTAACAAGAATCCACTCACGCTTATTATTTTGTCCCTGTTCAGGTACCTCCTAGTGAGGTATGGCATAGTCTAAATGCTACCATAGTTGGTTTGGCCATTAGCTGTGGCACGATCGAGGCAGGCCGTTCAATCCCTTGGTGTGCTGGTCTTGGTACTTCCTCGCTCTTCTCACATGCATATTCTCATGACTATGCATATTCTATGATTTTTCAGCAACCTAGTCATGTTTCATTACACCCATGATCAATTAGTGTAGATATTGCAAATTATTACGACAATGGCATCCAGCCCTTATATTGAACTTGGTCACTTGTCTGAACTTTCTTATCCAGGTATTATCAGAGGCATCGATGTGCAAAGAGGCATATTATATGTAATAACTCCTGTTCCTCTAGAGCATCTTCAAAGAGTTGATCTCTTGCTTCAGGGACTCATTGAGATCCCAAAGTCTCTTCTGCAGGTGACATTTCCGTTTTCTTCCATGTCCCCTGCTTGGTTTAACGAGTGTAGAATCCATCCGTAGTATCCATGCACAGAGATTCAGTAGGACAACCCTTGGTTCCAATATATAAGCTTGTCCAGATGCATAGCCAGAAATGCTTACATTTTGGAATGGAGTACATGTGTAGTCGCATTTGGAAATGTTGCTTGATACTCAATTTTCTCCTTGGCCCTAACTTTGTTCTGCTGCATCTGAAACGCCTCATGTTTGTAACGAGAGAGAAGCAAATTTGCTTCCCCATTACTAATTAATTTGCCTGCGCAGGTCCGAGGATGCGTCTCACCATACATGCCAACGAATGTGCTGCACAGGATTTCGGAGAGGGACATAAACACCTGAGTTGACGTCGAACGCCCTTCTCCTCTGCCACCACCGTTCGGGGAGATGATCCTGAACCTGTTCAGAACAGAGCAGAGCAGTTCTGACCCACAGATGGAGACTTGTAACCTGTGCAGTACTGCCATGCTTGTTTGTAGCCCTTGCTAGTGGAAACGATGATATATCATTATCTGCAGTTCGTTGGAGACATCGGAAAATCAAAATTTTGACCTTTTCTTGTCCTCTGCAAAAATTGACCCTGTCAAAATTTAGTAATGTCAAATATTGGCACATGTCAGATTAACAAAATTTCGTAGTGTTGGAATGTGTAGGTGAAGCCTTATCAAATGTTTACATAGGGTTGGGTTGGTTTAAGATCTAAATTGACCTTATCAATTTTTGGCAATGCCAAAATTTAGCAAGTTTTGGCATGACTAATTTTGGGAAGGCAATGTTGTGTTTGGATTAAAGCTAAAATAAGTTAACTATTGAAATGGCCTGATTTGGCTTCAAACTAAATAGACAATAAACACTATTGAAATTGCCACATATACAATAAACACTATTGAAATTACCAAATATTGGTAAGCCGTATTTAGACCTCAACCAAACCAGCCCACAGTTCTTACGTAGTATTTGGTTCGGTTGCCTTAACAAAATTATCAAATTTTGATAGTGCCAAAAGGTATTTAGACCAACAGGACATCTGCATCTTCGGTACCAAACATCAAAGGAACAATCACACTGCATAAACAGACCATGGCAAAACGATCTCACACGTACTACTAGTCTACTGCCCACTCCACCCCAGCTCACTCAAGAACATTTGCATATCCACAAACGCAGATCCAAAAATACAGAATAACTTGCCTGTTCGTTTATTCTCTCGGCCCAAAAACTCGGACCTCGGCTTAAGAGAAAAACTCCTGTTCGTTTAATCTCTCGGCCCAAGAACTCGGAACTCGGCTTAGAACGAGGATTTAAGGGAAATTTGAAGGGATTAAACGAACAACGCAAAATTTGCAGGAGAGACAAGAGATTTCAAAAGATGCAGAGTATATTTATTCAGATAAGCAGCAGAACATCTCCATTTCCATTACCAAACATCGAACCATCCATCATCATCACATCGCATACGGCATACAGACCACCTTGTCCTCACATTCTCACGTAGCAAACGATAAAGATGAACACTCTACTCATACTACTAGTCACAACTCACTCAACTCAAGCTTCGATTCTTTGATCCACGCAGCGACGCAGATGCAGAGAGATGCGGAATCTCATCACGCGACCTTGACCTCGATGGTCTTGGGCTTCTTGGGCTCCGGCGGCGGGAGCTTCTCGACGGTGACGGTGAGCACGCCGTCCTGGCACACGGCGGAGATCTTGTCGACGTCGGCGTTGTCGGGGAGCACGAACTTGCGCATGAACTTGCCCATCCGCCGCTCCATCCGCAGGTACTTGCACGACTCCTCCTTCTCCTCCTCCCCGCCGCCGCGCCGCCGCTCGCCGCTGATCACCAGCAGCCTCTCCTCCTCCACCTGCACCTTGATGTCGGAGGACTTGAGCCCAGGCATGTCCACCACGAACGCGTAGGCCCCCGGGAGGTCCTTCACGTCGGCGGGGGTCGCCGCCATGGCCCGCGCGTCGCGCACGTACGCACGCGTCGGGCCACCGGTCGCGCCCTGCTTCCCGGCGGCGCCGCCCTCGCCGTCGGGGATGTCGAGCAGGTGCTGCAGCGCCGTCATCAGCGGCGTCTCCAGCCCGAACATGGCGCTCTCCATCTCGATCTCACGCGCGCTCGATCGCCTCCTCTTCTTCTACCTCGGATCGCGCTGGGGTTTCTGGCTTCTCGATCTTGGTTGCTCGGTGGGAGAGGAGGAGGGGTTTAAATAGGGTGACGTGGGGGTGGGAGTCTGGAAGGGAGTAGAAGGTTCGGAAAGGTGGTGGAATGGGCGCGGCGAGGCGGGGAGGCGTAGGGCGTTTGCGACGAGAAAAATCTAGAGGCAGATGGATGTTTTCGGAGCGGGGGTTCGGGGAGAGGGCTACGCGTCGGACGGATGATGTTTTAGGAAAAATCGGACGCTGACGTCAGCATAACGTCAGCGTCCGATTTACGTGCAAAACTACTTTTAAACTGATTTTTCTCTTAAATTACTTATTCAAATCATGATCCGATTACACCATTAAATTCGTTGCAATTAAATCTTCAAAACAAGACCACACATGGATATATTCCGATGAAAAAAAGTTTAACTTATTATTGAATTATTTTTAAATGTTGCACGATGTTCCACCTGGTATATTGGAATTGTTTCACTAAGTAGATCGAAAATGTTTCACTCGTTTAAATCTGGTGTTGTTTCACCTTATATAAAAACAATGTTTCAGCAAATAGCGGAAGAATGTTTCAGTTCATTGCAACATTAGATCTATATATAGTGAAATATTATAAGTACACTAGGTGGAATATTTTTCGGTGAAACAAAAAATGAAACGAATTTCCTTAATAGGATGTTTCCAAAATATGTGGGTTTTTTGTTGCAATGAAATATTTCAGTTCACTGTAACACTAGATCTATACATAGTGAAACATTGTGAGTGCACTAGGTGAAATATTTTTTGTGGAACAAAAAAATAAACCAAATTCCCTCAATATAGGGTTTCCAAAATATGTGTGATTTATTGCAATGGCGCGTTCCACTACAATATTTGATCCGTACACAGTAAAACATCATAAGTACACTAGCTAAAATATTGTAAAACTACTGGTTGAAACATCAAAAGAGACCACATGCAACATTAAAAAAATCAAAAAAAAGATTAAAATATTTTTTTGTCGAAATATAATCATGTGTGGTCTTGTTGTAAAGATTTAATTGTAACAAATTTAGTGGTGCAATCAGATCGTAGATTAGATAAATAATTTACGATAAAAAATCTTTTTGAAGAAATAAGAAAAGAAAAGATTCTACATAATGTAACGATGCCGCGCGCGCGTCCGATGATAGCGTCTTGCGTCGGACGCTCGGCGCAAAGCATTTACCGGGGTTTGGGCGGGGAGGCCGTACGGTTGGTTCTAGTGGGACCCACTTGTCATAGGCTGGTGTTTGACAGGTGTCCCTCCTTTATTATTTTTCTTTTTTCCTTTGAGAGGTTCGTGCCTTGTTTCCTCCTTTTGTGCTGCGATCTCTGGATTCTGGAAACTTCTCAAGTCCTCGGCTTTACATTCTTTGTGTGGAGCGATTATACCCCGGGTTTAACTTTTCGATTTTGAAGAAAAAAACCACTCCTCATCGGTTTACCGAAAACCAGTAAAAAGCCATGACTTTCGGTCAACACGGTAAGAAAACCGGCTGATAGGTTTCACAAACAAGACTTAGCAATTTTATGGAAGCTAATTTGGTTTTTTTAAAATTTTGTGAACCTGTTATACCTACAACGGGCTATTTCTGCTCTACATATGGCCTCATCAAAATTTCCGCTCTACTTCCTCCGCTTTATAAAAAACAAACTAATACTGGATATGACACATTCTAATATTATGAATCTAAACATACATTTATTTAGATTCGTAGTACTATATAATGTATCACATCCTATTCTACATTTGTTTTTTTATGGGATGAAAGGAGTACCTGCCATTGCTAAATATTTGCAAATAGTAGCTTGTTAACTCTACCTTGGCAAAACTGTCACTTCCAAAATTTTAGCAACGCCTCAAACCAAAACAGTCCGACAATTTCTGGTTATACTTTCAAAATATGAAATGTGGTTCTTAGATACTCTTCAACCCGAGAATTCAAAAGACAATCACAGATGCACTTCGTGTTTATTCATGGACAGTGATACAGATGAATATTATTGTTCAACAATGTAAACAGATAGATGTACGTATTGTGGTAAGATTTCAATGTTTTACGTTTTCTTTTAGAAGGGGCGTCTCAATTAGGGGCTTGCAAGCCTGCAGGGAAAACGGCCGAAACAAGTCACAGATATTTACAAAAAGTTGAATTTCACTACCCAAAATTCTCGAGGCCTCCCTATGATGCTTGTGCCGATTTCCCTGAGCTGCGGCCTCTGAATCCAACCACACTGAGCTTACTACCCAGCTTGTTCAGAGCATCCCCTTTCCGACCCTCCGGTCTCGGTCGGCTCTTTGCAACCTTGAGGCTAGGGCTGCTACTCTTGCTTGGCTTAGCAGATCGCACTGGCTTTGCTTTCCCTGAAGATGTTGATTTTGACCTCGGTTGACTCTTAATCGGCGAGCGCCTTCTGGATGAAGTTGTGTCCTTGACAACCCTTGATGACTTGGTCTGCAGTGCAACTCCCCTTCTACCCTTCTGGTTTACTACCTTTATAGCACTTGGTCGTCCTTTCGTACTAGGATACTGTGGGTTGACGGCCGCCCTTCTGACATTGTTAGTTGTCAGTGCTTCTAAGCTCTCGTTTTTCTTCATAGCCTCTTCTATCCGTGTTGCTAGAGTCACATCTTTCTTCGCAACAAGGCTTGTAACTTTCCCTGCAATATAATATAATATGTTAATATGTAAGCGGAAAGCCATTCACAACCGTAAAAATGCGGCTCGTGTTTTTTACTGTCTGATCACATCACTTCTAGAAAATCATATTTCTGTATTACTGATTTACTAGGGAGTACATTTTGATTCCAACTTCTACTTATCGTTTTTCTTCTAAAGTTGTGAATCATGATAAGACCTATTCAGATTAATTTTGTTGTTGTTTTACTGCACATAATGTGAAATAACATTGAAGAATTTTCAGGGGCAAAGAGAGAAAGCCTTTACTGGCAGCATAATGTATTTACTGGATTGACTAAGGTCAAAAGTAATTAGAAGATATCATATAGTCGTAACATGTCCAACGCAGTATGAGAAGCAAGGTGATACTAGAAACGAAATGATTAGATGCATTCAGTATTTTGGTTACAGAAGATTGTACCTTTGGCTCCCATGCGTGCTGTTCTTCCAGTTCTATGGAGGTAATCAATCTAAAAAGGCAAAATATACAAGAAAAAATGCATATCAATTTCCCTGGGGGTGGAAAAAATGATGAATAGAACAAAGGAAAACATAACACTAGAAGTCAACACGTACAGAGTTTGATGGGAAGTCAAACATGATGACATGGTCAACATCCAAGTCTAGGCCTCTTGCTGCTAGGTCAGTGCAGACCAGTGTTGGGCAATCCCCTTCTTCATTCCGGAACTTGTTCAGGTTCTCAACCCTACAGTTGATTAAAGTGAACTCAATTGACAGTTTAAAGCAGCTTAAGGTGAAAGTTTCATCGATTATATGTTATAATTGTTTGACAAAATAAACCAGTTGGTATGCTGAAACAAATGTAGTTGTACTCATGACGAATTTTTTCTGCAACTTTTATTATGTCTGCAGTAACACCTAACAGAAGTAACCATGACATAGCAACACAGACAAGGTAATGGTTACAAGGATTTTGAACGTGCCCAATCAGATTATTATAACCACTGTGACACTATGTAACTTCAACAGTGGGATAGTGGACTTGGGGCAGTCTGCATAATGATATCCCTCTCCATTAGTTAAAAAAATATATGAAATGACAATAACACTTTAAGCAGTTCAAAATACCTCTCTTCAGCAGGAACTTCCCCATGGTAGTTTACAGTAGATATCTGATTTTCAGTCAGAAAATGGTCCACGGCACGACTTGAATTCAAAGTATTGCAGAACACCATAACTTTATTTCCCTTTGCTAAACTTGGCTCAAGAACCTGTGGAAATAGAAGTCCTCAGCATCTTATATGCATTTACCGTATTAAGAACTAGGAAGGAACTGTGATCAACTGATTGACTTTGGAGGCCTTCAGCTACTAGACAAATTGAAGACATAAAACTACAACCCTAGACAAATTAGACACGGATTGTACCACCAACAAGATGTATAAACACATTTAACAGGCATTGTATGTGCAAACACCAATCCAGTTTAGCTTGAATGGAGACACACTTGCATGCACAGACAAAGAAGGGAAGACAGGATTTCAATAAACCTGCAGGAGAGCCTCTAGTTTGTTTTCTGAACCAGACAGTTTGATGAAGTCATGCCGTGCAGTTGCAACTCTTTTTTGAAAGGTTGTTGTCCGTAAATGAACAATACCTTCAAATTCCTCATCTATCAGCTTTTGTACTGCCTGTAGTAAACCAGTGGTCAAGAAGATGTTAAAAGTCTAAAATGCATGGGCAGGTAATATTTCATTTTTAAAAAGGTCATAAAGTATTGAGTATCAGTACTAGATGATTTGTTTCTGAAAGAGGTGATCAAACGATTTTGAGAAAAATCAAATATCTATGTTCAAATAGGTGATGCCAGAACCTTAGAAGATAGGAGTATGCCAATCTAGAAGATAATAGCATACCAAATTACAAGGTAGATATTTTTCACTTATAAGCGATGACTAATTAGCGTGATACCTTGGTCATAGTAGCAGTAACTAATACAGTTTGGAACCCCTGATCGCCAGGTTTTGCAGCACGATTCTTCAAAGGAGCAAGAAACTTCCTAATGTCTGGTCCAAAACCTTGATCAAACATCGTATCTGCCTCATCAAGGACCTGAATGGATATAAAAAACAGAATGCAAATGAGAAATTTGAGAAAACAACAGATGTATTGCAGGATGGTAGAAGTGAACTTAACAACAGACCAGATACTTGATATCACCATAAACCATGTTTCCATCCTTGATATGATCAAGAATCCTCCCAGGAGTCCCAACAACCATGTCTACAGGCATGTTCAGAGAATCTTCCTGGGGCCTTATACGGCTGCCTCCACTAACCATTGTTGACCGAAAACGTGCGTGATGGCTTATGGACTTTGCGACACGAAAGACCTTCAATTTCACAATGCAGCTACTTAGATATCATCATTTTTCCAGAATCTGGGTCACATGAGCAATGGCAAGCTACCTGAATATCGTCATTCCAAAGATATCATGGAAGTAAGGCTAACCTGCTCAGTCAGCTCCCTTGTGGGGCAGAGAACTACTGCTCTTGGCCTCCTTGGTTTCATTGACATTCCCAACATTGCTTCATCACGACGCAGTAGCTACACAAATAAAAGAGCTGTCATGGCTATTGAATCAAACCTTTTGATTAGCGGGTACACCATTATTTATAGGTAGTAATCAGTATGTGTTCTCAATTTCAAGCTGAAAGGAAAAAAATCAGTTTGAAATCCACCATATAATCTAAAGTTTACCCACTGAATCATATGGCCAATGTGCTACACAACAGATTGTATCGAACTTACCAACTTCTGAAACTAAGCTCTCTGCTGTGAGTTCTATATGCTAAGTTCTGTCACCTCAATTATGAACCCGTAACATATTTACATTCAGCGCACGATGAAAAATAAAGTACTGATTATCTCATATATGGAACAAAATGTACTAAGATCAGCAGCCTAAGGCCCAAATTTGCTCTTTACACCACAGCTGTACGCAAAATTAGACAACATTAGTGCAAACGCATATGCATATGCTCCATTGATTCCAAGAACTGAAGCAGCATACCTGAACAAGCGGAAGCAGGTAGGCGAGCGTCTTCCCGGAACCGGTGTGCGAGCCAAGCACAACACTGGTGCCAGCCAGCACGGCGGGCACACCAACGCACTGGATCTCGGTGGGCTTGGAGATACCCATCTCCCCGAGCGCGGCCATCACCTCCTCCCCGAGCCCGAGCTCCTCGAAGCTTTCCACCACCTCGACCCTCCTCTTCTGCTGCAGCTCCTGCGCGCCTCCGCCGCCCCTCCCCTTCTCCCGCTGCGCCGGCCTCGGGGTAGCAGCGGGCACGCCCTTGAGGTGGCGCTGCCGGAGGCGCTCGAGGAGGAGCTCGTGGCGGGACGGGGCCTCCCTCGCCGCGTCGGGCTCGGTCGGCGCGGTGACTGCGGCGGGGGAAGCGGATGCCCCCGCCGCCGTGGTGGTGGTCGTGAGGGCGGCGCGGAGGAGGCGGAGGCGGAGGAGAGGGGACGGGCGGGTCAGCATGAGGCACCGCCCGGCGGCGCCGGCCATCGCCATGGGAGGAGGAGGAGGGCGAGGGTTTAGAGGTGGCGGGTTTTGTTTGTGATGGGGAGGAGGGATGGGGTCGAAAGGGAGGAGGAGATGTTCGCGGATAAGAGGAGGAGGATGGAGGAGGATGGGGTGCGTCGAGATTCGTGCAGATCTATATCATGCGGATTTGTGGGCTAGGGAAATTGCGAGGCCTAGAACTTCCGGCCCAGCACTAACGATGGAAACGGGCCAATCTGCTTTGGACCAAATTGGAATGGCCCGATATCTGCGTTTGGGAGTTGAACAAAAGGAAAAAGAAAAACCTTTTTCGCGTGCACGCTTCTCGAACCGTTAAATGGTGTATTTTTTAAAAAAGATTTCTATAGAATAGTTGTTTTAAAAATTTATATTAATATATTTTTCGAATTTAAAATAATTACTTTAAGTACGCACTAATAGCTTAGGGTTTATGCTGTGATTGTCCCCTCAAAAAGATTTGATCCAAAAAAATCAAGATATATTCAACTATTTGTCACTTTATTTACCACATTTTGTTTAATAATTTGTTATCAGTACCTATATATCATAGACGCATATAAATCCAGATATATCGGTGGTAAAATTATAAATGTCAAATCTTTTTTAAAAAAAAATGATTAAAATTCAGTCTCTACATCCACAATGAATGTACACAGCCCAATTAAACATCAAATCTAAAAGTGATAAATAGTTAGATGCCTCCAAAAACAAAAAGTCAGTGGAGCTCCGTTTCTATGTACCGCGGGCATTGCAGTAAACTTATCGCTGTTTTATGCAAGCAATTGGTGAACAATTTTTTTTTTTTTGAAAATTATTGGTGAACAAAATTCAATCCAATCAATAATCAACTCCGATACAACACACCGATACACAGATGCATGAATCACAAAGAAGAAGAGAACTGAATTGGAGCTCTGCTCCATCACACACGAATTGAAGCACACTTACCAGCACAACGAATTGAAAAGCATGGAAGCTCAGTTCGATACTTCGATGTCGATCAGCTCAGTTCTTGACATGGACGGAAAACCCGCCGAGCGAGACGACGATGAGGAAAGGGACGACGGCGAAGCAGAGGAGTCTCGTACCAATGGCGCTGCGGCCCGGGCAATCCCCGGCCATCCACATCGCGGCCCACACCTCCGCCACGCCGGCGGCGAACGCGCCGCCGAGGCCGACATAGTAACCCATCCCTCCGCCGCGGGCGAGGACCGTCCCGGCCGGAGGGCTCCCGTACACGGCCGCCGCGGCGGCCATCGCGCCGGTGAGGACGCCGACCGCGCCAAGAGCGCGCGGGAGCCTCATCAATGCATTATCCGCCGCGTCGCCGTCATCGCCTCCGCCGCCGCCACTCGCCTGCCCGGCCAGGGCCAGATTGCCCACGTCGAGGACGACGTCGTCGCCGTCGATGTGGAGGGCGGTGGTGGCCATTGCCTACAGCTTCCTACTTGGAGAGTCGAATGCTCGATCGATGATACAATGGCGTGTGAGTGTGATGGAGAGATTGGAGAGGAGAGGCGCGGGAATGGGCGAGATTTTATACGCAGGCGACAAGGCGTGGCTGCCTCGACCATTCGGGCTTTCGGGCTCGCGGGCTCGCGGGCTCTCGGCTGCCTGCAGCAAAGAGACAACATGTAGCGTGGTCAGAAGAAGGCTGGACTGGAGTGGCTCTGCTCTTGCTCTCTTTTTGACTTTAGCGCCTTCTCCCCTCTGTTTTGACGTGTAAGAATCTCAATACGCTGTTTTATAAAATTATAAAATCCCCAACATGTAAATTACACGATCACATCTGAATGGTGGATCTCTGATTCAAGCCTCCCATCGTTTAACTTTGCTTATCGCTGCCAAAATTTAAATTTTAAAATTTATTTTAAGTTAATTTCTTCATATTGAAGCCATAATGTGCCTGTAAGACAAATTTTTAGGCAAAGGCAAAATTTTGTTGGTAGAGGTGTTTGGTTTAACCCATTCAAAATTTAACGAGGCAAATTTTAGTAGGGTAGTAATCCAAACCGGCAATATTCAAATTAAATTTTATATCTTTTCTTTTTTTTTTACTTTATGGGGGGTATAACTTCTTCTTAGAAGAAAAAAAAATCACAATAGCAGTACAAAAGAGTACATATACTGCATTTGTACATCATTACAATTTTAGAACTCCTTGGGAATGTAGATTTTTTATACGAATCAGTTTAACCCTAAAAATATTCTAAAATTCATCCTTTTGAATCAGGATGTTTTCCATTTCAAAATTGGTTGACTAGTTAAAAAACGCTAGATATGAGAGAAATGACTTTCATATTAAAATTTCTTAAGAGAGGAGCGAGGCTCGAACCGGGGTCGGCTAGCAACGCACCCGGATGACCCATACGGCTTGTTTGGCAACTTAAGGGAAGATGATTAAGAGTTTAGATGAGGTAGTAATTGATAGTGAGATTAATGTGAGAATTTAGTTTTTAATCCAATTTCTTATTTTGGGAGAGATGATGAGAATTGATAGGGAGTTTAGTTGAAGACCAGGTCTAAGATGAAAACGATATTTGAGATTTTTTTTAGGCAAAGTAAAAGAGAGATTCCCTCCCAATTACCACCCGTACCAAGGGATTAAAAGGGAGAGAGTTCCTCCCTCAATTTTCATCCCCATCCCACCAAAACTCTCATATCTCTCAACCAAACAGAACAATTAAGAACATAACCAGCAATATCTCTAAATAAAGCCCAATTCTAAATTTGAGGTTTATTTTGTGAAAAATTGCTCCGACAGTTCCTCTAGATATGTATCCAAAAATTGGAATCCCCTTTTCCTCTGTCCTTGCTCTCCACAAGTTGAGACTCTCACTCCCAATTTTCTACACAGCAAAAAGAAAAGGGTGACATATGACACGTGAAGAGATTGGGCGTGAAGAGATTGGGCGTGTGGGAGGGGATGCGCGGAGCAATATTTTTGTTTATGTATTTATTGGTAGTTAGAGCATCACCAACAATCTACCTATATGATTTCCAAAACTAAATTTTGAAGGATTTTAGTCTAAAAATCAGCTCCAATAGATCCCCTACTCTCCTACCCGATTTTTGGAGTTCCTTCCCCCGGTTCCTCGCTTCGTTTATATGCGGCGCGAAAGTCGCTCCCAATCACGCAATCCCGCCTCTCTCCTTCGTTCCCGCGCGTGGGAGATAGCTATCTTTCTGCGCGCGAAAGAAAAAAAATGGAATTTTCTCTTGGTAGTTTAACAGAAGGGCCCACTTATAAGTTTTGGGGATTGAATTTAGGCTATCTGTTGGAGGAAGGAGTTTTTTCACTTCTTATTTTCAGTTTAGGAAACTAAAAACAAATTTTTAGAAGAAAATTATAGATAATCTGTTGATGATGCTCTTAGGGGCGGGTCACTTTTTATTATTAGGAGTTAATTTAAGATATTTATTGGAGATAAAAATCTATTTACACCTTAAAATCAAAATAGATATTACAAAACAGAATTTTAAAATCAAAATAAGGATTCCAAAAAACAAAATTTTATAGGTAGATTGTTGGGTATCTATTGGGCATGCTCTAATAGTCACGTTACTCTAAACTCCCAATCACTCTAAAAAATCTACCCAAACAAACGGAGGATATTTAGTATTTTGCCACTTTATAAACACATGGTTTTATTATTGGGTATTTATCATCCTCGCACATTTATAGTCTGTTCAGATTGTAGTCAAAATAAACTTTACCAAGTTTTGATAACATTGTCATCTTGCCAAAATTTTGGCAATACTATCAGGATTTTTATATATTGATCAAATTTAGCAACAAACTAAATGTAGACATTTTTTTTGACAACTTTACCAAAAGAAAAATGATATGGTTGAAAATGGTATCAAAGTAAACATGCCCTTAAGGGCATCCACAATGTGAGACACTCCCATAGTGTCCTCACTAACTGAAGACACTCGTAGGGGAACCTAGCTCGCAATGGTGGACATCCCTGGATGGGCTCCTTAAAATCTGAGGCAACTAGATGAAGATACTCAAACCCACAATGGATGTCCCAACAAAAAAACCCACCCTGGATGTTTTCATATACTACCCCTCTCTTCCCTCCCTCTCTCCTCCTCATTTTTCTCCGCCTCTTTCCCCTCTTCTTTTTTTCTTCGCTCCCACCGCCGCCGTCTTCGCTCCCACCGCTGCTGTCGGGAGCAATCGGGCAATCGGCGCCGTTGCCGTCGCCGTCCTCCCTCTCCCTCCCGCGAGCGCCGGCGCCACCTCCCTCCTCGCCCTCTCCAGCCGCCGCCGCCGCTTTGAGGAGGCCAAGGCGGAGGAGGTCGCAACAGCGGCGACCACCACCACGACGTCATCGTCGCCGCCGCGGATCCGTCGTCGCCGTCGCCTCTCTTTTCTCTCTCTCTCTCGTCGCCGCCTCGGGTTCCTCTCCACCGCCATCGGCCTCCTCCTCCCAGTGACGAGGTCGAGGGTAGAAGGGGAAATCGCAGGTAAGGAACCGTGTCCACGAGCGCCCGAAGCCTCCCAACGCGTCGCTTGGCTGCAGCTCCCCACAAAAAGCTGGCGAGGAGCAGAGAGAGCCGCGTCCCTCAGCAAATGGACGCGTTCCATCGCGGGGGAACGGGGCGGACGGAAAAGTGAACCGCCATTGCTAGGAGAACGGCATGAAGCACCGCATTGGTGATGGCCTAATAATGTCACAGCGTAACCACATAATCAAAGTTGTCGTCAGTCTTTGAGAGGAAAACCGTTAAACCATCATATTTTTTCTCGCTTCATTTCAGTAAACCGCAGCAGGAGCAGCAACTGGAGGTGGCCATGGCGGACGATGTTGCGGCCTCGCCGGACGAGTCTCTAACAGCGCCGCTACTCGAGCCAGCGGCGAGCCCTCGCGACGGCCCGTCGGTGGAGGTGCGGCTCTACCGGCGAGGCGCCGGCCCGGTCGCCGTCTTCCGGTCGGCCCTGGTGGGCCCCCGCCGCGACCGGCTCCAGGTCCGGGCCATCCAGGCGGAGCACGGCCTCCGGGCGCTCTTCGCCTTCAAGCCCGAGTCCTCCCTCCGCGGCCTCCGGATCCGGTCCGGCCCGGCCGCCGCCGCCGGCTGCTCCGCCGTGCCCTTCCGCGACGGCGCCGTCATCGCCCTCGACGGCGAGCCCAAGGTAGCACAGCCGCTCGCCTCCCCCTTTCAAACTTAACTTGAGTACTTCGTCTTGCCACTTCGCTTTATCTTTTCTTCTGTTTCTTGCGGCGGCGGCGCCGTAGGGGTCGTGGACGAAGCCGGCGGCGGTGATCGTCGCCGGCGTGCTCGTGCCGGCGGTGATGGTGGCGGTGGCGGTGAAGGGGGTGCCGGAGCCGCTGCGGTCGTCGAGGGTGGTCAACGCCGTCTTCCCGCCGTGGATCCTCGCTAGCGCCGTCATCATCTACGCTCGCGTCAGGACGCGCCCAAGGGCGGCTGCTCCATGAACGGCGCCGACCCATCACCAATTGCTTGCTCATCATCATCAACTTCTCTCAGTTTATTTTTCCTCTTTTTTTTGCTTGTCCAGAAATTTGTATGAAAGGAAATGAACCACAATGTAATGGCATAGTGAACACTGAACAAGAAGGATTGCACCGGACAACTTCCCATGAAATTTATCCGTTTTCATTTTAGCTGCAAATGCCACAATCATCTTCAATAATCATTACAAAGAACACCAGGATACATTACCGTTTACCACCAAATGTACCACAACAAGCTGCTGCTAAAACTGAGTTGTTGCAGCTCATCGTAGAGACAGCAAATTCAGCATTTTCAGAAACAGACAACCAAATATAAGTACAATTAGTGACCTCAGGCAAAACTTGACCCACATCATCAATAGTATCAGTGAACTGAGACATACTAGGAGGGTATGTTTAGTCACTATCGTCATCTTCCTCCCGCTCTTCATGCTGGGCGACAACCTTTTCGATGAACTTTCTGCGAACGCCTTCTATGACATTGTCCCGGGATGAATCACCGCCGCTCTGCCCATCATTCAGGACCGGCTCTGACTGGCAAAGGGCCAATGCAACAGCTGAAGCAGAGAGTGACGATTTAGTATAAGGAGATGGAGATAATTCATAACATTGAAGTAACGCTGGGATTCTTGGTTTGTTGAAAGCAAACATCAGAAAAATGTTGCGCCATTCAAACGAGTAATAAACATTCATGTCATTTCTTATTGGAAGAAAATGCTACTATTTTTTATGGCGATAGACAGTGTATAACTATGAACTTAGGTCGTTAACATGCTATTGCTTCACAGACATCAACCAACTATTTGCCAATATGAAACAAATTTAAAAAGGGACTGGATGTCGATATTGAGTTATTGACACAATCGTAAATGTGTTCATTTTTATTTGTCAACGATTTTGCTTGTATTAAGGCATCTAACAGTAGTATCCAGGAGAAAAATGTGAATGGCATCCTGTGACTGGTTGATGGAAATGCTAAAATAGACCTACAGAATCTACTAGTGTGCAACAGAATATATAACTGGAGAAACTTAAACTGATTAATGCCAAATTAGATATTGGATGCTTATTTTGTGGCATAACTTACATTCAGGTGTGCATCTTTTTCCACCAAACTTATGCAGACCGACATAAGTCCCTTTAACGGCACTGTTATTGTACACAAGTATTGTAGGGACATTTCGATCTGGGTAGTTGGGAATGCAATCCGTAGAGATGATTTTAACAAACTTAGTTGCTGGGTATCTTGTAGCCAATTCCTCCAGACAAGTCTGAAGCAACCCACATTCTGGTATTCTGCAATGAAATTCATAGAAGTCTTAGACAGTGAACATCTCAATCACTAATGAATCCAGATGACCTTTTGTAAAACTTATAAGCAACTTATGGAAACAGTAAAAAGCATAAAAAATGGAAGGACTATTAACATAAATTCATGGAAGTTTAAGGATATAATGAAGAGTCCAAGATAAAGGGCTAATCAGCTATACAGCTCAGCATCTTCCAGCAAACAGGGAATCAAAGTAGGTGTAAAGTGAGAATGTCATGTTCATCTTCCAGCAAAAAGGGAAGTAAGGTGTAAAGTGATAATGTCATGTTCATAAATCACATGTATCCATGGTCAAACTATCCTTGAAACTATTTCATCAATGTCAAATATCTAGCTATGTAACAGATTCTGGTTTCAAATAACAATAAAATTGTGCTTATCCTACATCTAGAAGAATCATATTTCAAGCTACCTAGGTAACTTTTCCTATGAATTCAGTTCCATGAGCTATGTGCTCAACTGCTCACACATATATATGAATAAAGAGTACTGCTCTTTTGGGGGACATATAATCATTAACACAAGAGCAATTCTGTGCTATGTGCTCAACTTCTCATATATATGAAATAAAGAGTACTGCTTTTTTGGGGCGCATATCTATCTCTTCATATTTTTTACTACAAACCAAGACTTCTTATTGAGCCACATCGCCAACAAACTACAAGCCATTAGATTAACGTGGGAATGGTTGCAGCCTTAGATTGGTATTATGGTTTTTACTGTAAGCAGTTACTTCCAAGAAATTATTGATGTATCAGTACAATGTGAAAACATATTTTTCACCTTACTAGGCTACACAGTGAACTATATAGCGAGATAATATGAGTCATTTACTTATTTTACTGCCACAGATTTTTTTTTAAAAAAGAACTTAAATATTTAGTAACTAATTGGTAAACTTTTACATCAATGTTTTGTTTCACCACGGAATATTCAACTTTACTCAATGTTTTGTTTAACAAGTTCCTTTTGGTCTAGGAACTTGCCAGTTTTTCTAGATCATACAATCTATCGATCACAATTCTTGTTTTTTAATATCACAATTCACATTGAATAACTAGGCCAAGCCATTCTGTACATGCCCATGCATGAACTTACTGTACTAATAATATCTTAGATTAATTTACCTGAGACTTACAGTTACATGTTCTTGGATAAATATCTACAATTCTAAAACATACCAGATCCGCAACAACGTGTGGATGATGCACCCAGTAATTACATACCAGATCCGCAACAACGTGTGGATGATGCACCCAGTAATTGTTAAGGCAAATAACGCATTGATAATATAATTCTACTATACCCATCCTTGTAGAGGAAGACCACAACCCAGACATCGGATGGAGCCTGGGAGACCTCTCGGACAAAATCGGAGCCAGTGATAGGCACAATAGAGCCGAATTTCGCGGCCTTTGCTGCCTCCCTAAGCTCTGCAAGCCTCATCCTCCTGCAATCAACAAATCAATAAGCTTCCAGCCTTACCAAAACCATTGCATATAGCATCAAATCCAGATCAAAGAACCAGAAACAGATCAGGTATTCAGGTTGCTAAGAAAAAAAAAAGACGTGAATTATCCCAGTTAGAACATGCTCTAAGGATCAAATCATAGGGAGAGAAAAAAAAGAAACACCCCACTACGCACCAACTATTGACGGGAAGAACAGGACAGCATCATGGCTCATGGATCATCATCAACCAGGAAAGGGGACAAGATCAAGGCCTAGGGACTAGGAGAGGCGATACCTATACTGCTCGAGGAAGCGGTCGTCGTCGAGGTCGTCCTCGAGATCCTCCAGCTCGTCGGGCTCCCGCGCGTCGAGCCATTCCTTGGACTTGGGCTGCTCGTCGGCGTCGACCTTGGGCGCGTACGCCGGCGGCTTGAACGGCTCCGGCTTCGGCGGCAGGTTCCCCAGGCGTCGCTGGATGTCGTCCCACTCCGTGCTCGCCCCCTCCACGTCCTTGTACACGAAGTGGTAGTCCGCCATGGCCGCCGCCGAGAGATCGAGAGAGAGACGCAGCCGCCGCGAGATGGGAAAGACGAGAAGAGAAGAGAAAAGAGAGGAGGCGAGAAAGAAGAAGAAGAAAAAAACGAAGAGCTCCACTGTCATGTGGGTCCCCACAACGTGGAATACTTTGTCTCACTGAGCGGTGGGCCCGAGCTGTCAGTGAGGGGAAGGCTGGGCCTCTATAGGAGACGCGGCGCGACGAGCATTCCCTTTCTTCCTTTCTCTTTCGCTCGCCGCGCCGCCTCCGCAGCAGCAGAGCCTCTCGAAATTTTGGGCCTCGCCGCGGAGCGCGAAGAGAGATCGAGGGCGGCGGAGCTGCGCGTGGGTAGCAAGCGGCGGCGGAGGCGGAGGCGGCGGAGATGACGGACGGCCATCTCTTCAACAACATCCTCCTCGGCGGCCGCGCCGGCTCGGTGGGATTTCCTTTCCCCTCCCTGCGCTGGCTCGATAGTCCAGGGTTTCGTTCTGATTAGCCGTAGGGGCGTGGGGGATTTTTGACCTGTAGCTCGTGGAGTTGTGGGAGCGTGTTTTTTCGGGTTTTAGGGTTCGTGCGGTGCATTTTAAGCCAGACTTTAGCTTGTTTTTTTTTTGGGCTGCGCTTCTCTACTGGATGTTGGTTTGAAACGAGTGCTTTGCTGTAGGCGTTTGATACTTTGATTTGTTCGGTTTCGTGATTTGGCGTGGGTATATCTGGTTTATGCCGGGAGTTTTGGGTGAAATGTTGATGCTAGGGGTTTGGGAGTTATGGACCTAGGGTTTCTCCCTGATGCGGTAGATGCAGTAAATGGAGCTTTGAAGCTAAACTGGAAAATAGAATGGAATCCTCTGTGAGCTTTGAAGCTAAAATGGAAAATGGATTGGAATCCTCTGTGAGTTTCGAAGCTAAACTGGAAAATAGATTGGAATCCTCTGTGAGTTTTGAAGCTAAACTAGAAAATTGATTGGAGTCCTCTGAGTTTGAAGCTAAACTGGAAAATAGATTGGAATCCTTTGTTCATTTTGCGTAGCTTGGCACCTTTGCTGTACTTTAGAAGTTTCATACTGCCAGTTAATGTCTTCCTTCCATTTATGATGCTAAAACATGTACTCCTGGATGTTATTGAATAGCTTTTGATCAATTTGTATTGCTTGCTAACACTGAGACACTTACTACACAGAATCCTGGCCAGTTTAAAGTGTATTCTGGAGGTCTTGCATGGAAGAGACAGGGTGGAGGAAAGACCATTGAGATTGAGAAATCTGATTTAACGTCGGTGACATGGATGAAAGTCCCCAGGGCCTATCAGCTTGGAGTCAGGACCAAAGATGGCCTGTTTTACAAGTTTATTGGCTTCCGTGAACAGGTTGCTGTTTCATTTTCTTAGTGATGATCTTATGGGTTGGCTTCCATTAACTTGTTGTAATGGTTTCTGTCTAGTGTGCTATTTTTTGCACTTTCAGTAGCAAACTGCATTGCAACTTTCCATCTTTTACATCGGTGGCGTTTTAAATTTTCTTAGGTTCTATTCTCATATATGTATTGCAACGTTAGAACTTTCTGTATGTTTTGGTCCATCGTAGCAATGGCAACCTTCCGTAATTTAAAATGCAGTATTCATATGTGGGATGGAACCTTGTTATTGCAGGGTGCGGAATAGCTATTTTATACTGGTGGTGTAGAGTAGTTTTTCTATGATTTTTATGAAGAGGCTACTGGAAGTGGGATAAATCTTTGCAATGGGATTATCTGTATACATCATTTAAATTAAAAAAATATCCTGACTGTACCATTTTCTTCTACTTGATTGATAAAGAAAACCCCTCCCGTACTCCCTAAGAAAGGATCCCCACTGGTTTAGGTTTGCAGAACCCAGGAAACTATAACAAGCAGTCATTTCTAAATATTTGTAGCAGTATTAGTCCCCATCAAGATCAGTGCTTTCCCTTCTTAGTTTGCTGCGTTGCTTTCATGGTATTTGTACGCATATCTATGTAATATGGCAGAAATCATGATCATTGTATATTTGAACCCTGTGAACATATAAAGAAACTGTTTACACACTAACGCTTATGCAAGATATACACCAGGTGCATTAAGCATGTCATCACAGTTTGAGGTATCTGAAATTTGTGTTGAGCACTATATCACTAGAGATGGAAGACTTTGAACTTCCTTTTTCCATAGGAAAATGGGATTAGTGCATCATTATTCACTGATGGAATGGAACTACCATCAGGCATGTCCAAAAATCATCTGCTTGAACTTGCCAGTATAGAATTGACGATTAGCGATGTTAATACATTTGCCTCCTGTTGCAGTCTAACAAAAATTTTCACCATGAATTTTCTTTCTATAGGATGTAAGCAGTCTGACCAATTTCATGCAAAAGAATATGGGCCTCTCACCAGATGAAAAACAGCTTTCTGTTAGTGGTCAAAACTGGGGAGGGATTGATATAAATGGTAAGCTCTGTGGCCTTTTATATTCTATTACATTATTAAGTTTGGTTTATGGTTTTAGTCACACTCTCCATTGTAGGAAATATGCTTACCTTCATGGTTGGTTCAAAGCAAGCATTTGAAGTGTCGCTGGCAGATGTCTCACAAACCCAAATGCAAGGCAAAACAGATGTTCTCTTAGAGTTTCATGTTGATGATACTACTGGGGGCAATGAGGTTTGTTGTTCATCTAGTGACGTTTTCTACATTTTCATTATTATTTTTATGATGTTTTCACTTAATTATCCATCACATCACCACTATAAGCCTTGAGCTCAAATTCAATTCTCTGTTATTGTAGAAAGATTCGCTTATGGATTTAAGCTTTCATGTACCTACTTCAAATACTCAGTTTCTTGGAGATGAGAATCGCACTGCAGCCCAGGTAACTATCGGAGTTATGTGATATAAAAACATTGACATGCTATCTACTACTGAAATATTCCTTATCTGTATAGGTCCTATGGGAAACAATAATGGGTGTTGCTGATGTTGATTCTTCTGAAGAGGCAGTTGTCACCTTTGAAGGAATTGCTATTCTTACACCAAGGTGGAGCATATGGACCATTTATCTCATTACGAACTCAAATTGACTTTGTTATATAAAAAAGAAGAACCAAGATGGTTCTTTCATGATTATCTCCTTATTGTTTTCTCCGATAACCTAACATATTTCTTCCGCAACGCAGAGGACGTTATAGTGTTGAGCTTCATCTGTCATTTTTGCGTCTCCAAGGACAAGCTAATGATTTTAAAATCCAATATAGCAGCATTGTTCGCCTTTTTCTTTTGCCAAAGGTCCTTTTATTTCTTCTGCCTTTTTAATGTGTGTTGTACTTTGATGGTGTCTATTTGTTTTATATAAGATGTTTGGACTAATTGTATTTACAATTGTGCTTTGCAGTCAAACAACCCTCATACATTTGTGGTTGTCACTCTTGATCCACCAATCCGTAAAGGACAAACACTGTATCCTCACATTGTCATTCAGGTGTTGTACTGCTTTTATTTTGCTCACGTTGGTAATATTTTATAGTTAGTTTTGGCTATTTGGTTACAGAGTTTGTATTGCTAGAAACTATAAGTAATTGTTTCCCTTTATTCTCTAAACAGTTTGAGACAGAGGCAGTAGTTGAAAGAAATCTGGCATTAACTAAAGAGGTTCTGGCTGAAAAATACAAGGACAGGCTGGAGGAATCTTACAAGGTGAAGTATTTCTTATTAGGTTATTATTACTTTAAATGATACCCTTTTGTTGTTATTGATTCACTTGAGTTGGAATTTGGTACTGCTTATAAAATGACATCATAGTTTGCACAGAAAAACAAATGTAAATCCCAGGTCAAAATAGCTCTGCTTTTGTATTGTTCAGTCATTTAGCATTGCTCTTTTTTGTGGTGAACTCTTCCCTCGATTTGTCAATTCAGTTCCCATAACTTGCTGTCCCGAGTAGGCAAGTATTCATTTTTCATACACAAATTTTAGTATTTGCATTTATGTTGATGCAATGCTCAAATTGGAACTCTTGGAAGTACAATAACATACTTTATGGTTTTACGGTATTAGCTAAATCTGTCATCCATTGAGGTATGATGTTACTAATAATATAATAGTTCTACCACCTCTTTTATTGAATACATAATCTTGTTGTTATAGCTTTCAGAAATTTATCCCTTATACATGTCTTCGCATGACTTCAAGTCAACTTTCTATCATTTTTCCTTAATCAGAGGCTATTTCCAAGGTTATTTACTACTTTGGACTAGAGTAGCATATGCCATCCTAATTCCTAACAATAGAACAGTGAGTGGCCAATGAAAGATTTGAATAAGGGTAATATCATCTTATGTGGACATGGCTTGGTTATCATGAAAAATCGTATGGTGACATCTATTTAGGAATGAAGGGAGTTTGTTCTTGTTAGGTCATCAGGCCTCGAGGGAAGACTTAGGAATTAAGGACTGCCTGATCATTTTATGGCAGGTCTATTTATACATTGATGTTTGCCTTTTGAACTGGAGAGCAATTGCTACTTAATGTTTATTTTGTGTAAAATTCTTTTTGACTAATAATTAACTGGCTGAGTATTATATTTATCTGTAGGGTCTGATACATGAGGTATTCACCAAAGTTCTTCGTGGTCTATCTGGTGCTAAAGTTACAAGGCCAGGTTCTTTCAGAAGTTGCCAAGATGGGTATGCAGTTAAATCGTCTCTCAAAGCTGAAGATGGACTGTTGTATCCACTTGAAAAGGGCTTCTTCTTTCTGCCAAAGCCTCCCACCCTCATTCTACATGAAGAGGTATCCTTTTTTGTTGTGATTTAAAGTTATTCTATTTCATTCATGCGCTGCTGTGAGTTTGTTGAATTTGTTGAAATACTCATGTCCATCCATGGCTTATGCCCACTTACTACATACATATAATATGCAGATTGAGTTTGTTGAATTTGAACGTCATGGTGCTGGGGGTGCCAGTATTTCTTCACACTATTTCGACCTCCTAGTCAAGCTGAAAAATGATCAAGAACATCTCTTCAGAAATATTCAAAGGAGTGAATACCATAACCTCTTCAACTTTATCAAGTATGTGGCTTTTTATTGACTTTGTTATCATGTTTTCTATATTTATACAACTTGTTGGTGATTTTTCTTATTTTTTGGCAAATATTTTAAGTGGAAAACACTTGAAAATAATGAACCTTGGAGATGGTCAAGGCGCAACTGGTGGGGTTACAGCTGTTCTACGAGACACTGATGATGATGCTGTTGATCCACATCTAGAACGAATTAAAAATCAGGCTGGGGATGAGGAAAGTGATGAAGAGGTATGGCAGTCTTTATTTGGCATTATCGCTCAAATGCTGACCTTTAAGCCTTGTTACTGAGTCTCAACATATACTTGTGTTCTTTATTGCTCGACTTTAGGATGAAGATTTTGTTGCGGATAAGGATGATAGTGGATCACCTACTGATGATTCTGGTGGGGAGGATTCAGATGCTAGTGAAAGTGGGGGTGAAAAAGAGGTAGATACATATTTAAAATTCGCTGCAGCAAGCCTGAAATATGAAGCTACTGTGCTAATGAACTGTTGGTTTTTTCCCTTCCCAGAAATTATCCAAAAAGGAAGCTAGTAGTTCAAAGCCACCTGTGAAGAGGAAGCCTAAGGGAAGGGATGAAGAAGGTTCAGAGAAAAGAAAGCCGAAGAAGAAAAAGGATCCTAATGCCCCCAAAAGAGCAATGACACCATTCATGTACTTCTCAATGGCTGAGCGAGGAGTAAGTTTCTGATGATCCTCAGTTTTTTAGAGTGAGAATATACTAAGTGAAGTTATTTTGAGGAACAGCCGAACAACTCAGTATGCTATTTAGTAGGGAGATATGATCGAACCAGTTATAAATTTAACTGTCAAGCAAAAGATTTCATTTACACTCACTATAGTCTGTATGCGTTGATACGAAACTTAGGGAAGGGAGGGACAAACAACTCTTACCTTTATTTATTGAACTATCTCAGAATAGATGCCAGAGGACACATGTTGAACAAAAGCTTACTTTTTTATTATGTTTCTGCAGAATATGAAGAATAACAATCCTGATTTGCCTACAACCGAGATTGCAAAGAAGCTCGGGGAGATGTGGCAAAAGATGACAGGTAATATTCAGAACCTCTTTCTCATCTAATATGTCCCCTGTTGTATAGCAGAGCACTGTTTTCACGTTTTAGCCCCCAACTAATTGTCATGTTTTCTATTGCATTCTTAAATACTAGTACATGACATGTGTGATGATAATCTCCTTTGCACCACGTCTTGAGCAGGCGAAGAGAAGCAACCTTACATCCAACAGTCTCAAGTCGACAAGAAACGATACGAGAAGGAATCTGCTGTCTACCGTGGCGCAGCCGCCATGGACGTGGACTCTGGCTCCGGCGGCAACGAGTCTGACTAGAGCCACACACTGACACTTTGGCGGTTGGCGTAATGAAGAAATTTGTTAATCCCTGGAACCACTGATGCAGTTTGGGCACTGAAATCTTCTCAGCTATTAACCTTGCATTGCGCTGGATGATCCGATCCATGTGTTTGCGTACGATGGTATCGGCTGCTCTCGCCGTGGGGTGACTCGATCACAAACCGTTACTGTCTGTGTACGCCTACACGAGCGATATCCCTCGGAAGCATCGTGCTGTTAAGAAGTGCTTAATTTGGCGTAGCATCTATCTCGAATGCAAGACTCTGTTAGCCTATGAGCTTTTGTAAAACAGGAAGAATGATTTGTATAACAAAAATTTACCATGGATTGGTTATGTTATAACATAGTGATTAAGAACTAACTTGTCTAGCTCGAAACCTGATTAAGAGGCACATCATGGTAGGAAAACTGTTAGACAAATCTTGAGTTTCAATCATAATCTAATTTGATTCAATCCAATTTAGTCCCGATATTGAAGTGCAAATCGGTTATGCTCCGTACACGGATAACTGAAGGTTAGCCCAATTGAGAGATTCAACCTTAATTTTAATTAATTTATGTTAATTGAAGTTACCACACCTATTTACAATAAAATGATCTCAAAAAAGTCATTTTACTACTGAAGCACGGTCTACACCAAATTACAAAGAACTCAGCGAGAAATTACAAAGAACTCGAGAATATACGATGGAGAAATTCCAAAGAACTAAAGAGATGAGGATTTTAGTAATTGATAGAGAGCTACTACCCCTCTGTTAAACTAGTTACGCGATGATGAAAAATCATAAATGAGTATAAATCAACAATAGAGACGAGTACACATAATAATTCAATTATAAGAGTAAATAATGTCAAAGAAAATTCTAAGAGTAAATTTCTGATAACTGTAATTTTGTCGACCAAACTATGAGTCTGCTACAACTTTGTCGACCAAACTACAACTTCAGTGACCGATTTTAAATTAGTACAATAATAGCATTTGAAATTATTATACTGCTTCAAATGATAGTGTTTGAAAAAAACACTGTTAGTCCGACTAGAGCAAGGCTAATAGTATAACCAATTACTATCTCTAAATCATCTATAGCCAATTTAATAGCTCATTCATACAATAGTTATCTATAAACCATAAATATATGATCCCATCTCTTATACACACACAACGTATTGGAATTCGTGCTGCAGCTAGCTATAAATCTGTAGCCTGCTTTTCTTCTCTCTCTTCTCTTCTCTTCTCTTCTACACATGTGCTTACGACTTGTAGCCTGCTATTGTACCCACTCTTATGCTTGCGCAGGGGCCCACGTGACAGGTTGAGCAGGGCGAGGAAGGCAGAACCACGCTAACAATGCCACGTCAGCGGGCAGGAAACTACATCGGACAACGATGTTCTCTTCTTGCTACTCCGTCCTACTCATATTATAAGTCGTTTGATTTTTTCTTACTTAAATTTTTTTAGTTTGTTATATTTTTAGAAAAATTAGCAACATTTACGATAACAAATTAGTTTCATTAAACTTAATCTGTACTATTATAAAAATTGAAGATGTTTTTGCTAGTACTTTGGTAGGTCATCCGTTTTTGAGTCGGTTTTTAAGTTCGTTCACTTCTAAAAATACTGATATGTGTTTGAGTTCGTTTGCTTTTGGAAATATCTAAGAGTTTTTTTTAAAAAAAAAACTTGCATGCTAACTTGGGATGAGAGTCAAACTACTAATTACAACTCATGATTTTCTAAAAAAAAATCCAAGAAAATTCCCACGATGATTTTCACAATTGCTAAACCATATAATAGAAATGATAAGACTAAAATAGCTTTCACCCGTTGCAATGCACATGTATTTTTCTAGTATTGAATATATTTTGATGTATTGAAAATGTTAATACCTTTTGCTACAAGCTTAATCAATTTTTTTAAAAAGTAACTAATAAAAAAGTCAAATGACTTATAACATGAAACATAAACAGAGGAGGGAGTATCTTCTTATTTTCCAAGACTTCTCTTACATCAAGTTGATCAATCTTGTGTTTGAATCAAATTAGTTTCCGGTTGTTAAGCATTAATTTTGACAATTTGACCCTTTGTAAAAACTATTTTTACAAATAAACCGCTGCCAAAACTTATTTCAAAAATGACCTTTTTGCTCAACGCCAAATCATGTGGCGCTGAACTTAGACACCTCAGCGCCATGTCAGCTGGCGCTGAATGCCGTGCCACGGCGGATGGTAGACTAAGTCAGCGTGCCAACGTACATTCAACGCTATGCTATTTGGCGCTGAGGTGTCTAAGTTTAGCGCCACACGATTTGGCGTTGAGCAAAAGGGTCAGATTTGAAATAAGTTTTGGCAGCGGTTCATTTGTAAAAATAGTTTTTGCAAAGGTTCATATTGTCAAAATTAATGGTTGTTAAGTAGTACTAACCCGATACGATTGATTGTAAATAAACAACCATATGATATATAACTCTAATTAAGAGATATAATACAATAATTAATAAACCTACACTTAAATCCTACTAAAACACACGTAAAGACAGGCCCCCACCAGAGTCAAATTTCAGCAAGTCGTTAAGCCTAGCCTATAAAAACCCCGAACACACGTTACGGCCGCGCCCGTGTGTCTCTCCCCCCACCATCTTCTCGCCCTCGACTCCTCGTCGATCTCCTCGCCTTCAATTCGTCGCGAGTTCGCTCGGCGGCGGCGGCGGCCGCCTCGCCGTGTCTCGATCTCCGGCGGGCGCACCCTGAACAGCTCGTGAGAATCCATCGGGTACTCTCGAGAGCTTCTCTTTCTTCAGATCTAGAAGTTTTTTTTTCTCCCTCTCTCTTGCCTTAAACCCTAGCTTTGCTTCGTTTTCGTCTCTAGGATGATCTGGAAGCTTTTTTTTTACTAACGTTGGTTGCTTTTGTTCTAACTGAATCCCTAGCAGCAGCACGTCCTCCTCGTCGGCGCCGGTGCGTAAACCTGATCCGGTCGATCGATCTCTTCCTCCGATCCGATGAGTCTCGAGTTTTGATTTATTAGTTTTTTGAATCCGCTGTTTGTTTCGATCGATCGTGCAGGCATGGCCGGCTCGGTCGTCATCCGCGACGGCCGCTTCGCCGACTTCGTCGCGGGGCTCCAGGTGCGTGTGCGATTCCGGCTTAGTTTCGCGACGTTGATCCGGCGGGGGATCTGATCGATTCGCCGTTGGTTTAATTTGCAGGAGGCTCTGCGCGACAACGACGGTGGCGGCGTCATCGATCAAATCGAAGAAGCCGTCAAGAAGGTAGTGGCTTGTACGTTTGCGTCTGTGATATCTATGCCTCTCCGTGGTGTTTAAGGCTTTAAGCTGATCGCGCGATGCGGATCATAGTGCCGTGCGAATTAAATTCAATCAATCTTGGGGGGGGGGGGGGGGGGGGGGCGAATGTGCGATCGATTGATTAATTGCTTGCTTGGTTGCAAACCTCATGTTTTAATTAATGCGTTTATAATCGAATTCGTTAACTGGATGCTGACATGCCAAGGCATTCGATTGCGTTGCTCGTCCACTTCAATTATGGGAACAACTTATCTAATTTGGCACTTTGTTCGTTTGTTCAGGCGACTATGGAGTTTAATCAGATGATAAGTCAACCAGTTACTGTTATTACTGTAGATCCTGCAGGCAATAATGGAGGTCTGTAGTTCCCCTACTTTGATTGTTTTTTTTTTCTTTTTGAACTTAAATAATCATCCGACCTATTCTTAAAAAATAATATATAATATATAAACCCATGCTAAATCATTATTTCTTTAACATATATACCGAACGAGGTATTCCCCATGTCTCAAAATATAAATATTTTTAGAATAGTGCTAAGTCAAATCATGTTTGACTATTAATAGATAAAATATAAAAAAGAACAATCAGTAAGAATAGTGTTATTAGATTTATCATTAAATAAACTATCATAATGTACAACTTTTTTTATTTAAAACATCTTATTTTTTAAATATTTTTAGTCAAAAGTAGTATCTCAAATGCTTATATTTTGGGACGGATGGGGTAATTAACTACTAAGTACTTATTTGCCCCCAACTGCTATTATCATAAATTATCTCAAAGCCAAATTAAGTTATTTTTTTTAATTTATGTCCTCCAAAACATATAACAGAGATAAAATGTTTGTACTATCATCTTCTAGCCTCTGGGCTTGGAGCCTTGGATAGTTGGATGTCTTGTCAGTTCGTACAAAATATTTGCTAACACTGAGTGAATTAGTTTCTTTAAAAACAAGAATAGAACAGTGAATTAGTTTCTTTAAAAACATGGACATGAATTTGTTCAATGAAATCTTTTGGGGGGATGCCTGTTCAACTTCTGTTTAATCTGCACCTACATGATTGCAAACCTCTTTTTTTTCCTATTTGCAGTTGTGACAACGTTGATAGCACCTGCTGCAGCTGCTGGGGCGTTGATCTATGGTTACATGCGCTGGAAAGTACGTTTTTTTCTCTCTAATTGATGACTCTTATATGCTTCGATGATAATAATGTTAAAAACATGGTTTGGATCTTTCAGTTTTCCAACATTATATGCCTCACCGTTGCATTCACGTGGCAATTATTTCAATGTTCATGCGTAATATTGATATTCAGCTATGGTGATCTACTGATCTGATGTTATGTTATTCATGGAGTTCCTTGTTGTTAAATATGCAAGTCCCGTATCATTTCAAAACCTAGGTTATTGTCTTGCTAACATGTACATTTCAAAAGATTGATGTCTTTTGAAACATGTGTTTTTATTTGTACTTTCGAAACATGTGTTTTCTATATTATGCTCAAGGTTGTCTGCATAGAAGTTCTTGATTGATTCGATATTTTTAACTTTCTAATTTATTTGGTTTACATAGATATATAACCATATGTTTATTTTGTACCTGCAACCCTTCAGGGCATATCTATTGCTAGTCTGATGTATGTCACCAAGCAAAATATGGCTAATGCTGTTGCAAGCATGACCAAGCATTTGGAACAAGTGCAGAGCTCTCTTGCAGTAAGTCATCATTTTTCCATCTGAGATAAAGTAGTTTCTCTTTTTTCCGCATAAATGAGTAGTAACCCTGTTTGTAGGCCATGGTATCGTGTCTTATGATTGTTATTATTTTGAGATATATAACATTTCCCCCAAAAAATATGTAGGCTGCTAAAAGGCACTTAACCCAGCGCATTCAACATTTGGATGATAAGTTGGATCAGCAGAAACAGATTTCCGGGCAAATAAAAGAGGAGGTACACACTTGTTTTAAATTGCAGCAATGGTTTTATAGGACTTGGCCTCCAATGCACCGTTAAAAGGCTCTTTTTCCGTGATTGATTTATAATTAACTAATTTTTGTGTTCTACATGATCTCAATCTCCTTTTCTATATTCAAGGTTACTGGTGCACGATTGAAACTCCAGGATATTGGTTCCGAAATGCAAAAGATCAAACAAGTGGCTCATGGCCTGGTAAGTTTATTTTGTAATATTTTGATCCGTATATTGGATGCTGGTTTTCTAGTGTGTGGTCTTCTATTGTGTTAACATAAATTTTGATGTTGGTTCTTCAGGGTGGAAAGTTGGATTCAATTGAAGCAAAACAGGTAGCCTCCTTCACCTAATTTTCTTCCATCTGTCCACCTTTTTAGATTGTTTCATTTTACTGTCAAGAGTTGTGAAGGTAGTCTCTGATTACTCTGTTTTGCTATCTTCAGAGCAACTTTTGGCATAATTTCTGTTTTCTTGAATTGAGCATACCCAAATTTAGTAACTATTATTCCTAGAATCACACATTCTTGACACCATTAACAGTTTATATGCTGAAACAAACCAAATGATCTTAAAGAATACCAAGATTTTAATGTGGTATTTTTGGGATTTTAAGCCCTACAATATATATAAGCATATTCTCAGTTTATCAGCATGTGAATGACATATAATATCCTTTATTTTCATTCCAAAAAAACGAAACTTGTTCTTCGAGAAACAAAAACCGAAAAGTGTCTTGTGTCATGTGGATATATGCCCCTGTGCCCCAAATACTTGACTTGATATTACTAGTTAAATGTTTCTATTGGCATATTGCTTGTTCTATCTACTTTAGGATTACATTATCTCCCCCTTTTAATGATTTCAATTTCAAATAAATATGATTGACACTGATGGTATTCTATCTGCAGAACTATTCATTGGCCGGTGTGATGTACCTCGTCGAATTCATAGAGCAAAACGGTGGGAGGTTGCCTCGTAGCGTGGTAAGTCTTAAGCACACCATACAACAATCCACGCATTACGCATTACGGATTAAAAACCTGTAGCTGTTCATACGACAAATTCATGTACCTAAGGATTTTATTTCCTTTTTTGTACCATATGTATGTATCGGTGTAACGTACGCTTGTGTTCAACTGGTGATGCAGGAACACTTGCAACGAACTGCCAGGCTCTCTGGAATTACTGGAGACCAAAAGCAGCTGCAGGTCAGTGATGCTCTCTCTCACTCTCGCCTTGACATTTTCATGGCAGCAGCGTTGCATTCCACTACACTACTAGCTACTCATTGCTAAATTTTTACTACATAAAAATGATTTTCAGAATTGTGCGAGATTGACTTGGAGGCTTTTGTTTTGTCAATTTTTCAGGGGCTCGGTCAGTTGCTGGCGATCGAGTCGGCGACTCCTGTAGGAAGTGGACTTCACTGTACCTCGGCACGGTTATTCAAGGCAGTGGCATGATGGTCTCTCCTGTAAATCGACGGGTCTAGAATTTTGTATAGGAGTTTAGGAGCTAACATGCGTAGTGCCACTATAGTTCGCTGAATATATCGTGCACGTAGGAGTGAGTTAGGACTAGGGAGGATATGTGTATTTTTTTTTCTCCCTTAATTTTATCTTTTTTGAGTCTTTTGAGTGTAAGACGATGTGCTATGTTACTATAGTTTGGTTGAGTGTCATCTGTTGAATGCGAATTTTGAAAGGTGTGTTCTACTCCCTCCATCGCAAAATATAAATATTTTTAGCATAGTATCAAATCAAATATTTTTAACTTTGACCATTAATAGCAAAAAGAATAAAAAAGATCATTGATCCTAGATTTATCATTAAACAAACTATCATAATATGCAATACTTTTTATTTAAAACATCTCACTTTTATAGATATTGTTGATCAAAGTAGTATCTCGAAGACCGCGTCAAGATAAAAAATACTTATATTTTGAGACGGGAAGAGTACTTAGGCACTCCAGCCCTGCATTTAAACCATGTGTTTGTGTCTTTGTTAATCCTTTCGTGAACACGCCTGATAAACCATAGTCTTTTCACATACCATGTGTTTGTGTCTTTGTGAATCCTTTCGTGAACACGCCTGATAAACCATAGTCTTTTCACATATAGTTACAGTGACTAGACGACTACTTCCATAGATTGCAGGAACCAGGGGCGGATCCAGAAACAAAAAATTGGAGGCTTAATTATACAGTTTATCATTCATGCTGAAAAAATTAAAGGGGGTGCTCCGAGGAGTATTCATGGATCCTGTGAGATCCGCCCCTGTAACCAATAATCATCACGAACTCTCATTTGTTGCCGAGACATGGTGTTACGCATTCATGGTGAGAGAAAGGAGAGAGAGAGAAGAGAAAGCTCCTCACCGTCCTAACTGCACCATCATCAGGTGCTCGTTAACTAGTCTCCCTATCGTGGAGCTCGTCGACGCCATGATCATCGCATCACTCGATCCACCGACGAGCTCTCGATTCGCCACCTAGCTAAAAGCCTAAAACTCGATCCGTTGCCAAGGCCCCGATCCAACATCTACCAAAGAAAGGAGAGGGGAGCGACGGAGACGAGGCAAGGGGGTCGGGCAAAAGAGAAAGAAGAGATTGGGTGAAGACCATATTGGGAGCGGGCAGAGGAGCTATTTATATTTCTTACTACTAGATTTAGGACGTGTTTAGTGTAAAATTTTGGACTTATATTTGACTTGATAAAGTATGAGGATTGAAATGAAAAAAACATTAGAAACTAACCCCGCGTTAGAAGCTGAATCGTGTGGTTTCTGTTTATAATGTTGGTTTGCACCATTTATAAATGCTAGAAGTCAAATCACCAAACCTCATTGACATGAGAACATACCCAATCATGCACAATTTGATGGAAACATATAACAAGTCAAACAAGTCCATTTTACAAGAAAGGGCCCTTTTTTTTTCACTATGGTTATGTATCACATTGCTGTTTTCTTCCCACTGTGTAACCTCAGGGCACCCAGGTAAAGAAACTTACTGGAAATTCAGTAAGTTGGCAATCACTTTGGCCCAGCTTTCCCATACGAATCACGCAGGGTAACCGTCCTGTTGAACACAATGTTCTCAGGTGTCGAGTCTGTGTCCACTGCGAAGTAGCCTGGAATTACAGTAAAACAGGATGATCAGTTGCACATCACGAAACGGGTTGGGTAACAACAATTGTTTGTAGAGGTTGCTGAGATTACCTAGCCGCTCGAACTGGAACTTGTCACCAAGAACCGCAGTCGCAAGCGATGGCACGGCGTAGGCACCCTTGATCACCTCTTTTGAGTTCGGGTTAAGATCACCCAGCCAATCCTCCAGTTCAGCAGGATTCTAAATGGTGCACAGGAAAGAGAATCCATAGGAATTATGTCACTTAGGTGAATTTCAAGTGCAACGCACATTTGTAATAACGGAAAGAATGGCAAGTGGTGAAATACCTCAGAGAGGAATAATTTATCAAATAATCTTACTTCCACCTTAAGTGGTTCAACTCCAGGTGCTGGCTGAGCAACCCAGTGCAGAACACCCTATACGAATTGCAAGTTAGGCATCCAGGTTTCCATTTTGTTAAAAAAAAAATGTTGTCCAAATAGCAGAATCTTATCTGGGTTAAAAAGATTGCAATGAACAAATACCTTAGGTTTAGTAGTCTTTGAAGGGTCATATTCAGCTCGAATTTCAATGATCTCATCTGGATTGTCACCATAAACAACCTCGGTACATTTAATGGGGAATGCATATCTGTAATTAATTAGACAATTACCGTGTTACTGTAAATATGGAGTAAGTGAACTATCAACTGTCAAATAATATCTTTCTCAGCGAAAAGCAGCAGTTCTCTGATTCAATTACCTTAGCAGGGCAGATTTACCAGGAGCTAGCCCGTAGTAATCTTTCGAGTCCTTTAGACGAAAATCTGTTTTTTCGATGTAGACGATTCTTGAGAAAGGAACCTGTAGAACATGTAATTCAATATGAAGGTAAATTGTGTTCAAAGAGACAATGAGCCTACAATTGTTTCATAAGCAAGTTGATCCATAGCATCATCATTTATTTTTCGTATATCATATAGTGAGTATGATAGACACCTTGTAGTAGGATGAAGCATCGTCTGCAGGAGCATCAGGCCACATTTTTCCATCAAGATCTATGACTTTTTCATCCTCCAAGTTAGTTATTACAACCTAAATTTAACAAAGGGAGGATCCATGAGCATGTTAAGAACTTTACTGAGTTGATGTGGTTTTGGAGCAGGGACTGAAGACCAAACCTTTAGAGGATTCAACACAACCATGGCACGGGAAGCTGTTTTATTAAGCTCTTCTCTGATATGATATTCAAGACGGTCAACCCGAATTAAGCTATTGTCACTGCATGTAAGAAAATGGCAAGTCAAATCAGTAGCAGAATAATGATGTCCACAAAAAAAAAAAGTGATTTCGCATAGACCAAAGCATACTTTATGAAACTCATTCCTTAAGACCTAAAGAACAAACAATTCAATTTACATCAAAAGAACAACAAACAATTCAAGTATCCCTACCTTCTTGTTATTCCAATTCCACGAATAAACGAATTAATTGCAGTTGATGACACTCCACGTCGCCGCAATCCTGCTAGTGTCAACAAACGAGGGTCATCCCACCCATCTACCCACTTTTCTGTCACAAGTCGATTCAACTGCAACAGAACAAAAACCATGAGTGTTCTTAAACCATAGATGAAGCAGTGTAACATTTATCTTGTCAAAAGATTCAGTAACCACCTTTCTTTTAGACATCACAGTATTCGATATGTTTAGCCTCGAATACTCCCAAACATATGGCTGGTACAGGCCCAAGGCAACAAGTAGCCAGTAGTATGACGGGCGACGTATGTCAAACTCGAGCGTGCACAGCTAATGAATAACCACACTTAGTCCACATCATGCCATAATACAACTAACTCAATCTAATTGAGAAAAGGCAAAGTACCGAATGTGTAATGTTCTCAAGAGAATCCACCATGCAGTGAGCATAGTCATAGCTTGGATAGATGCACCACTTATCACCAGCATGTGGATGAGGAGTGAACTGTATGGTCATCAGAGTGTGAGTTGTGTATTTATCAGGAAATAGACAAGCAAAACACAATTCAGTTGCATTGCTTACTTTTATTCTATATGCTATTAAATCAGACATATTCTTGTTATCATTCTGCATATCTTGTTTCATTCGGAGTGTTGCTGCACCTTCAGCAATCAACCCACGTCTCATGTCTTCAAATAGTTTCAGTGATTCTTCAATGGGTCTATCCCTCCATGGACTATTCATTTTCTTTTCCCTGTATTCCTTGATTTCTTCTGCGGTCTGGCAAGCATATACCAGTCAGCATGTGCACATTTTATTTCTCAAGGGCATGATGTAACAGCTCCACACAACTTCAATTACTGTTGGATCGAAATAATAAAAAAGAGAGCTGGAGGAAACCTGGTGATCCACATAGGCTAGCCCTTTTCGTATTAACTCAACTGCATGCTCATATAAAGCCTGGAAATAATCACTTGTATATGTAACTTTGTAGGGCTCCCATCCCATCCAGTGTACGATTTCCTGAATGTGGTCAATATACTCTTTCTTTTCGGCTTCTGGATTTGTGTCATCAAACCTGTTGTTAAGATATATATAGACATTATCAGTACACATGTTCCCATGAAAGCAAATGAACTGAAGCAGCTAAGGATTTTAAAGTTCTCTGAACAAATTAAGATCAAGCAAAAATCACGAAATCTCAATTAATAATGGAAATGCACAGCAGAATTATATAGATCCAGCATAACCTGATACATGCAGTATAGATTTATAGGTCTGCCATATTTTAGTACATGGTCTATACAGAATGAGTATACAAAATAAAATTTGCAAAATGGAATAAAACTCTTCTAATGCTTAGAACATTGGCACAAAACTGCCCTTAAAGCAGCATCAAACAGGCCATGAAAGAATATAAAAATGGTAAGTTATCAGGACAAAACTGTTCAAGATTTCCAAGTCGAAATCTTATTACCTAAGGTAACAATGACCATTTCTCTCTTTCGCCAGTCCAAAATCAATAAACATAGCCTGCATAAGATGAAGCATATAAGCATAATCTTCAAAAATGATTTAAGTGGTATGTGCGAAAATACAATTAACGAAAGCAAATATTGAAACCTTGGCATGACCAATATGAAGATATCCATTAGGTTCTGGTGGGAAACGGGTCATCACTTTTCCACCAGTTGCCTTAAGGTGTTTCTCTAAAATCTCCTTACTGTTATGCGCTCTCCATATGTTCCCATCACTATAGAATATTTCTGTATGAACCTGATCATTTCAAGACCACCTAAGTTAATTTCTCATAAATGCATAAAAAAGAACAATTGATCGAGGTACTTACAAGAACAATAACCATAATTACTAAGTATCAAATAACAGTATAGCGTGAAGAATCAGTGGCAGAGCTAGCAGCTAGAACCCATGGGGTCAATCCCATTAAGTTCAAACGAATTTCATGAGAATTGGACAAATTCAAATGGTGATTTCGAAAGGCTGATCAGCTAACCCCACAGCTTGCATGTAGCTCGCCACTGTGAAGAATATGATCACAACAGTAATAGACATTTACACAGTTATGGTACCTTAAAATTTTCCTCTGGCTGAGGAAATATAGAGTATGGATTCAATTCCTCCTCAGATGGCGGTGCAGCAGTGACTACTGCAGCTTTTTTCTCCTGCATATCATAGAAGTCATAGGTGAAGTAATGACTACATCATCCTATTTTGAACATGAAGAGCGACCACAGCTCACCAACCTCAACTTTTGCTGCTTTTTCCTTTTTCTTTTTCACTGGTTTTACATTGTCAGCATCTGTCTTTGGACCTAATATCTCTGCAAGCTTCTTGTCAATTTCATCCTGCATGAGAAGAATGTGAGGACAAAATTAGGGGCGATAAATCAATAACATCTAAAGCGAATAATCTATAGGACCATTTTGGCACCTTGGTCGCCTTAGCATCACCCCAGGGGTGCATCTTCCTAACCCGTCCGCATAGGTTACCAACTGATAAAAGGAAAAGAAGGTAGGGTCAGATACATCATGTCATAAAAACAGAATGATCGAGTCAAATAAATGTGAGGAAGAAGCCAAACCATTAATATGATATCGCTGCTCCAATATAGCCTCCATATTATGCTTTAATACCTCATTGACTGTTGATTTAATCTCTTCAATTGAAACAACCACACCTGCAGGTACAACATTGAAGTCCAGTTAAAATGGTAATATATTGAGATGTTGAACCTTGAATAATCTAATTCATTGAGAACATGCACTAAGGCCTAAGCTAATGTTTCTTAGCATCCAAACAACCACACTATCCAAAACATACCAGAAAATTTTCAGGGTGCTGTATGTGACTATGTTAAAAGGTTCATAAACCAGAGTATCATGTTAGTACACTTGATCAGAGAGCATACCTACACCACAGGCTTCTTCAAACTTCCCAGTATCTAAAGAGTCAGGGCCAGTATTAGTAAGGAATGACAGAGCAGCATCTAGTTGTGCAGGATTCTTTATCTGAAAAGTGGCATAGCAAGGAATACTTTAGGTTCACAGAACTATGATGGTGGTGGCAGAGAAGAAAGATACCCCTTCTTTTGTACTGTGCACTCTCAAGAAGAATAACACATAATGAAAAGGGTAGTGAGCATACCTTCGTTGACACAATATAGTCAATGAGTACAGGACGATGGACAAGCGCATTGGTTGGGTATTTAGTGGCAACCTGTTACATCCACGAGCAAGTCCAGCCTTATAAAACACGCATATAAAATAAACACAATCCACTGATTTTTCGTGGATCATTTACTCGTTCATGTAAGTGCTTACCGTGTACAGGAGGTTCCCAACCGTCTTATCACATCCACTTATACCAGCCTGTTCATTGGCAAGTCCATTAGTTGAAAGAAGAACATAGCATGCCACAGCTTGGGCACTATAAGCCAATGCAAGCTGTGCCACAATGCCAATATTACAGATGCAAAAAAAAGCACAATGACATCGAGGTTTGAAGATCTCGATAAGAAGGCAAGTAAACACAATTCTGACATGGGCAGTTACCCTTCCGTCAAACTTGAAATTCAATGCCATGCAAAGCATCACATGATAAAAGATTGCAACTAGTGCAACATCATCCAAGCATATTTTTCAGGTGAAAAAAGGGAACTAAAATTGAAGCGCTCTGTCGCTCGCCGCTCGGTGCACCAACGCAGGACAAATTTTCAGGCTTTCAGCAACATAGGAGATCATGGAAATGATGCCCACAGGTAAACTCATCGATGAGAATGGAACCAGGGAACTTCAGCTCTTTGGTGTAAATATAGACAGTTAAATTTTGTCAGCGCAAACAAATTATAATGTTGCAGAAAGTAGATTACTAGATTTGGGCGCCTCCAGAACAAAATTAATCTCAAAATGTCCCAATTGGAATGGGAATTGACTAAACAACTGTGCTTTTAAGATAATTTTAGTCGAGATTGTGCACATCTCTTCAGGCTTCAGCATAATTCCAACCATCAAGTCACTTAAATCCCACTCCCATACTCATAGACGCCATATCAAACGCGAAAAAAACCCCACACACCATCGAATCGAATTGGAAGCGCACGAGCGATGGTCGCAAGCGTCAGCGCGTCACCTCGGCTATGACGGCGGCGAGGTTGGCGGTGACCTTGCTGTTGACCAGAGCGTTCTCCGCCGTGCGCTGGTCGAGCCCCAGCGCCAGCAGCGCCTCCAGCGGCAGCGCGGCCGACTTGTCCCCCTCGCCGCCTCCGGTGCCCATCTCCTCCGCCGCCTCCGGCTCCGGCTCCGGCGACCGCGACGACGAGGTGAAGCGAGATGCCTCGAGATGCGAGCTAGGGTTTAGGCGACAGGTGGAGGGAGAGGTAGTGGAGAGGCTTTTGCTGTGTGCGGATTTTTTTCCTTTTTTTGGCCGGAATACGCATTTTGGCCGCGAATATAAATCCCCCACAAGTGTGGGCCCGCGGGGTGGGTGGGCCCACGGGTCACACGGTGGCTAACGGATTTGTTGCTCCGGTTTTGCTGTGACTCACCGTCTTTTCAAAGATGCTTTACGAAGAAGAAGAGAGAGAAAAGAGGTGTTTGAACATGTGAAACTTCACACTTGCTTTGCTCTAGTTCAAAATTTGCTCACATTTTTATTATGGTTTATTTCAGTATGTAGTATTTTTAAAAAGTGTCATTTGTTTTTTAAAAAAATAAGTAGTAGTGTTGGTAGAATTTTCCCAATTGCTATGATGCACATGGCCTATGGCTGCAGAACATAATTTGGTGTTCTTTGTAAAATTCAGCACAAATACAGTCAATTTAGGGTGTGATTCCGGATTATCTTCAAATCTCCATGTGGGCTAAGATTGTGTTTGACTGGATGAGAAACGAGAGGACTAAGTTATTAATACATGATTAATTAAAGTGCTAATTATTTTAAATTTATATTAGTATGATTTTCTAAAGCAATATTTATATAGAATTTACTTGGATATATCGTTTATCAATTTAGAAAACATGCACTTAGAAAAATGATGGATTTTTTCTCTTGGTCCCTCGGTCAAACGCAACAACTAGTAGAAAATGATGGAGTATAATAGAATTCGGTATCTTCTTTTTATGCCTTGACTTGCAAGTTGTTGGTATTTGACCTTTGATTTGAACTAAAAATAATCAAGACGAGTGGACTGAATCAAGGACTTGTCCGCCACGGAACCGTGGTCACTACTCCTAGGTGGATTCCTGGAATCTAAAGAATCTGTTTCGTCTCTTGGATAGCGATGAATAGCACGTACAGGTGACGTGGCTGTTTGCGATGCATCTGTATCTTATCGTTTCCATGACACAGATAGCATGAACAGGTGACGTGGCTCCACCGCTAATTACATAATACTCCAGTAGAAAAGAACACTTCAATAAGTAGTTTGTTTTAGGGATTATAGGCTGGTTCGGTTTGAGATCTAAATTAGACTTATCAATATTTGACAATTTCAATACTGTTTAGTGTCTATTTGGTTCGAAGCTAAATTTTGGCCTGCCTAAGAAAATAAGCTATTTCAATAGTGAACTTAGACTATTTTGGCTTTAATCCAAACACACAACTTTGCCTTACCAAAATTACTTATGCCAAAACTTACCAAAATTTGGCATTGATAAAATTTAGTAAGACCTATTTAGACCACAAACCAAAACAACCCTATATCTTTCATGAAAAAGAATACATGTTTAATTACTCCTCGCAAGTTGCAAATGCAAGGGTAGGAGTAGTAAGCATTGTCATTTGTCACTCAAAATATTGCAGCTTTGGTCTATAACTGTGGCCTATAGTTGACTTGCCGACTGCTCATAAAAAAACAGGATAAATCATAAATGTCTCCTTCCTTCGTTCAGGTTGGGCCAGGAGTGAACTTGACAATGGGCTCTCTACCTTCCATCTGGCCCAACTAAGCCCAAAAGTTCCTCGGAGCCCAAAGATGAAGTAGCTTAGTCCATGGCCTGCTGTGGAAATAAGTTCACCGGAGGTCCCTCAATTTAACAGCGAGATTTTTTTAGGTCCCTCAACCACAAAACCAGAAATGTTCACCCCTAAACTCATTCAAACCGTTCACAAGAGTCCCTTGGCAGTATAGGTGGGTGGTTTCGCTTACGTGGCATCCTAGTCAGCAAAAATAAAAATAAAAAAAATTCGTGGGGCCCACATGTCAGCTGCAGTTTATTTTTTCTTCTCTTTCCTCTCCTCTCTCTTTGCCGGTGGCGGGTGGCGATGGGCGAGCATGCGGCTGGAGTAGGTGGAGGGGCGACGTCAGCACGCTAGAGCAGGCAGTGTCTTCGGGCGAGCGCGACTGCGCAGCGGCAAGCGGCGGGCCAGCGTGACGGCGGGCAAGCGGCAGCTCCGAGCGTGGGCAGTGCGCGGCCGGAGCAGGCGGAGCGGCGGCGTCTACGGGCGTGGGTGAAGCAGAGAGGCAGGGGACGCGGGAGGGGGCGGCGGGCGAGCGGCGGCGAGGCGTCGCCTCTTTCCCCCTCTCCCACCGGCCTCATCTCCCCCCCCCACTCCGTCCGCTCCCGACGTTGCGGCCCCCTCCTCCACCTGCCATGCTCGTCCGCTCGCCCGCCGTCCGCTCTGCCCGCAACCCGCCGCGTTTGCCTTCCGCTCGCCCGCCGCCGTCCAACGCCGCTCCGCGTGCCGCCGCGCCGCCCACCTCCGTTCGTGCTGTGGGAGGAGAAGCTAAGGCCGGTGCCGTCCAAGCCCGGCGACCTGCCGTTCTTCGACCTCATGAGCATCCCTGGCAAGCTCAGGGCCGGCCTTGGCACGCTCGGCATTCGACCGCCACCCCCTTTGATTCATCCGCCACCGGCAGCGACATCTTCGTCGGCCGCGGGGATCCCATCCCGGAGCAGGAGCCCGTCCCGGATCCCGCCCCCACCTCCCGCCGCGGTTGCCCACAATCCGCCGCCGCTCTCGCCGACCATCGCCCCGCTCCTGCCTGCTTCGCCTGTCGCGGTCGCGCTCGCCCTCCGCCGCTGCCACCGCTCTCGCCGGCCGTTGCCCCGCACGTCTCGGCTCGTCGAAGAAGACGAGAGAAGAGAAGAAAGGGGAAAAAGGAAGGGATGTGGGGCCCGCACCGTTTTCTCTCACTTACATGTGGGCCCCACGTACCTTTTTTTTGCTGACTAGGATGCCACGTAAGCGAAACCACCCACCTATACTGCCAAGGGACCTCCTGTGAACGGTTTAAATGAGTTTAGGGGTGAACATTTCTGGTTTTGTGGTTGAGGGACCTCAAAAAATCTCGCTATTAAATTGAGGGACCTCCGGTGAACTTATTCCCCTGCTGTGTGTGCTCGTACAAGACAATATGGCCCATTAGCTGGCGCCATAGCCCCAATGTATTCAGGCTCTGTTTGTTTTAGCTTAGGATTATTATAATCTAAATTATTAAGAGTAAGCTGATATGATATATTATTACTACTTCCTCCATTTCGTATTATAAGATTTTTCTAGCATTGCCCACATTCATATATATGTTAATGAATCTAGACATATATGTGTGCCTACATTTATATATATATATATATATATAGGACACTCATATGGGGCACCATGGTGCCCGGGCACCATGGTATGAAATACACAAATTCACCCAATTTTTTCAAAATTTTCAAATTGTGAGTATATACCTAGTTATAAGTATTCGATTCATACCAATACCTAGCGACAAAACAACTGAAATTTAACTTTATTTCACAATCCAATATTACATACCTAACTAATTATATGTTTGGATGTTATATACCTAGAATCAAATTCTAATAAAAACATGTTTAAATTCAGTTCGAACTTGTTTTGAACTAGTTAGTAAAGTAGTTAATGTTAATACCTAAACATTTGAAGAAATTTCAAACTCATTTGAATTGAGTGTATACTCAATTTGAATCATGGAGCCCGGGCACCATGGAGCACCAAACAAATTTACTATATATATATATATATATATATATATATATATATATATATATATATATATATATATATATATATATATATATATATATATATATATATATATATTAGCTCTATTATACACCCCTCCCACCTCCCTCTCTCCCGTCGCTCCTCTCTCGCGCCCCTCCCTCCTCCCGATCTCTCATCCTCCCCCTCCTCAATCTCTCCTTTTCTTATTTTTTTCTCTCCCTCCTCCTTCTCTCTTTTTTAGAAAAATTAAAAATAAATTAGTGAATTCAAGACTTGAACCTATGATCTCATGGTTCATGGCAAGCATTTGTAACCAAATCACCATATGATGGTTTGTGAACAAATCATGTACCTTTAACAATCATATCTTGTTACTATGATTCGGCAGTAACATTATCCTAGAAGGGTAGTAACATCATATGTTACTAAAAAATGTATAGGTTGTTACTGCACTTTTGGCAGTAACAATATGACGAAATTTGCAGTAACAGAGAACATGCATAGTAACAGTGGCCCTATAGTAGTAATGTTTTTTTAGATCTAGAGTATTTTAAATCTCAATCTTTAGAGAGTACTAACGTACACGTCATGTCTTATTTTTCTAACCCATTTGCATCATGGCGTTTGTAAAAAAGAAGTGCTTAACGAAACTAGAACCATCATAACTATTTTTTAACGTTGTTACTGCGAAAAGCAGACGTGTTACTGCATATTGGCCATCGTGTTACTACGCTGTTCCAGTGAGACGAGGACTAAAAAAGAGGTAAATCTCAATTTTTAGAGAGCAATATCTCTCACATCATATCTTGTATTTCCAATCCGTTTGCACCATGAAGTTCATAAAAAACGCTTAACGAAACTAGATCCATCATGGCTACTTTTTGACGTTGTTACTGTGATAATGTTGTCTTGTTACTGCACGGTGACCGTCCTGTTACTGCACGATTCCTGCAAGACGAGAGCAGCAAAGTGGTGGGCGGGGGAGGGAGTGGTGGGCGAGTTTGACTGGCGGGAGGACGCTTTGACCGAGGTAGGAGGGGGGTTTTGGGCCCTAGGGAGGGTGGGGGAGGTGGGTTTGATCCATGGGAGGGGGGTGTAGAATAGATTCAATATATATATATATATATATATATATATATATATATATATATATATATATATGAATGTGAGCAATGCTAGAAAGTCTTATAACCCAAAACGGAGGTAGTATAATCTAGTAATCCACTCTAAATGTGCTTTTTTTTAAAATTATTGGGTTGCTAACACCTAACAACCAGCTAATAATCCAGAGAAACAAACAGCTAACAACTTAGGCCCTGTTTGATTCAGCTTAGGATTATTATAATCTGGATTATTAGGAGTAAACTGAAACAAATAAGTAGATTATTATGCTAGATTATTATAATCTATAAGCCGGAATACTATAATCCAATAATCTCCTCTAGAGGAGCTTTTTCCAGTTTATTGAGTGGCTAAAGACCCACTACCTTTAGATGCCTCTAATAATTCAGAGAAACAAACAGCTCGTAGCTTATTTTATGTTAGCTTATTATAATCCAGCTTAGAGTAATCTGATTTAATAATCTAAATTACAATAATCTTAAGCTGAAACAAACATGGCCTTATTCTATATCGGCTTATTATAATCCAGCTTATAGTAATATGTCTCAATAATCTTAAGCTGAAACAAACAGAACCTTACTAATCCTCTATTTGGAATATATGAATTTCATGGGGGCAGACCAATTTTTACATTTGTTTTAAAAAAACTACTAACGACTATATGAATATAGGATAATTTGGTGTGTTCATATAATTTTTGAATAAATTAGGAAAATTATATCGTAAAAATGTGCGAATTAAAAAAAAAACCATCATACGTGAGAATGCCACTTGGGGCTTGGGCCATTTTCCAACTCTGTACGACTGTACCCGTGTATCGATCACATTGGCCCTAGATTGCTTGCTGTTTTGGGGTTAGCTTATAAACAACAAAACTATACAAAAGTAACATGCATTCATGTGTTCAGCTTTAGAACCAGAAATGAAGCTAGACAAGGGGGCAATTTGATCAATGGGCCCCTTGTACCTGTATCTTAAATAAATTCTTAATAATGCCCCAAAAGAAGATTTGACAAGAGAGCTAGCAAATGCTTTGCTACTTTGCTAACAACATCTTGTCCAATTAATCTATGGTCCCTTCAGCGCCTTAAGCAAAAAACTATATATGGTCCCTGTGGAGACACTGTGGATTGTAGATCAGATCACACAGTTCATAAATTTTACATGGTACAGCAAATCTCAATCAGTGCACACCATAAAACTAGATAACCGTAGCGTCCTGACACTTCCATGTGCATTGCATTGCATCCAACCCAATCATCTCTTCAATTCCAACTGCCATGAGTTCATTTTTCTGGCATTTCGTAAGTTGACAATGAATTAATTGGAGATATAAATTGAATTATTCATGGTAAGAAGATCCAGATGATAGTGAGTAGTGTGAGTGCCAATGTGCCATGCATTAGTTTATCTACAGGTTGTTGCTGTTGTGAGATCAAAAGTCAGAACCATTCCAGAGCTAATCAAATTAAGTTCAGAGCCAGTACTGATTGATCGAGTGCTAGCCTGAAAACCTGAACATGTCAAGAGTGGAGATCACTGCTGCGAACATGCATGAAAGGGAAAGTACAACTAATTAGCAGCAGCAACAGCCAAACAAATTTGCTATTAAAAATCCCTTACGATGTACGTTTGGCATCAGGATTACGAATCATTGTCCTCTTTCTTTAACGATATGATCTCCTTTTCTGATAATTGTCCGGTGTTTCATCACGCACAAACATGCGCTTCTACTGCACTAGATTCTCCATGACACACGCATGTTTTCCTTTTCCTTTTTTTTTTTTTTTGCTTTCAAGTTAGTATAGTACACGATCATCATTATTATTTTTTTCTTTTTGATTAAATCGTTAGAGATCAGGACCACGCAACCAACACAAAAACACATACACCTTCAAGCTTCAAGAGTCATCAACCAAACAAACAATTAACCTATAACACACGCAATGCAGGCATGCATGAGCTTTAATTTATAGTTAGTTATCTAAGCTTTTATTTTTAATCATGCATACATGCATGGATGCTTTGGAATTTAGGACCAAAGAGCCTAACGAGAATTTGCAAAGTCGCAACGGGCTTTCCATCTCTTCCTTTTTCTCGTCCACGGAGTTGTTGGAGGCCGGCAATAAAGCAGAGTCATTGGCCGAAAGCTACAGTGGCTGCACGGCATGCATGTTCAGAATTCGAACGGATAAAGGAAATCATCCGTAGCAAATGGAAGTTCAGAGTTCAGACTGCTGGATAATGACAGATTTAAACTCGTGCGTAATGTTGTAAAGCTACGTTGCCTAACCATTTAAATTTGCAGCTGCAGGTGCCCAGTACATGAACTGCTTCTTTTGGGTAGGTTCGGGGTTAATTCTGGCCAAACTCTGACCTGCATTCTCTCTCAAAAAAGGCGAAAAAGACTCCAACCAACTAAAATTCAGTGTTCAGCAACCAACGTTTTGCCAACTACCGTTCATTAGCTGTGGCCCTTCCGACAGCTGATGATCCATCTGACAAAAAACGATCGAGCTTGATCGAAACACTAGACTTGTACGACAATGTGACATTAAAAACAGTACAATTTTCATAATTTGCATAAATCGAAAAGAAAAGTGTTCCAAATAGAGCCTAATTACTTAGCAAAGACCATTTTCCTTCGTGAAAAGGAAATGAAAAGTTCCATAGGCTAAAACTCCACCAACTCACATGCTCTCAAGAGTGCAAAAAACTCCAGTAGCAAGTACTAGCAACTTGGACCCCAATCATCAGGCCAGAGACTGCCTCAACAAGATAGCTTGCAGACTTAACAAATGCTTGCAACGAACCTGCACTGCATTGTCCCTTTCATCATCACGCATTGTTATGCTATTGCTGCCCAGCCACTTCCTCTCAACATCTTCTCATGTCTTTTTGTAAAAGAAAAGAGAAAAAAAAGAGAGAGGCTACGTACACTTTGCAAGTTGGGATACACAATTACACATCGTGTGTATGACTGGAACATCATTATTATGTTGTGTGGGCTAGCAGCCCTTTTTGTCTTGCAAAATATGCATAAATCTCCCAAAGCCTAGTGCAAATCACGTTCATTGTTTCTTTTTATTTAAACTCAAATCACGTCGAGATTGTTGGAGAGGCGATCACACACAGCCAGCTGCATTTTTGAATTGAACGGGTGAGCGGCATCCGTGCGCGATCTGAGCCGTTGATTCCACCGAACGCCCCCGGCTGCTACGACACCTCCGTGTGGGGCCCCGTGACAGCGACCCACTCGCCCAACACTCCGCCGCTCCATTTAAGGCCAAGCTGTTTGCACGCAGCCACTACTCGAAGACGAATCGTAAAAGCTCAAAAAAAAAAGAGAAAAAAAGAGAAAAAAAGGGAGACGCGGCCATGGCGGGGACGGGGAGCTTCAAGGTGACGAGGATCTCGGAGGGGGCGGTGAAGCCGGCGGCGGCGACGCCGGAGGAGACGCTGCCGCTGGCGTGGGTGGACCGGTACCCGACCCACCGCGGGCTGGTGGAGTCGATGCACATCTTCCGGTCGGGCGCCGACGCGGCCCCGGGCGTCATCCGCGACGCGCTCGCCAGGGCGCTGGTCTTCTTCTACCCGCTCGCCGGGCGCATCGTGGAGCCCGAGGCCGGGTCCCCTGCCATCCGGTGCACCGCCGACGGCGTCTACTTCGCCGAGGCCGCCGCCGACTGCAGCCTGGAGGACGTCCGCTTCCTGGAGCGCCCCCTCCTCCTCCCCAAGGAGGACCTCGTCCCCTACCCCGGCGACGACCGCTGGGGCGTCGAGCCCCACAACACCATCATGATGATGCAGGTAACCTCGCCCTCGCCCTCGCCTCCATTGATTGGAATGTTTGCTGCTTCGAGTGAATCTGCGATTGCGTGAGCACGGGCGAGATCCGGTGGGTGTCGTGGGCGGTGGTAGATCTGAGGCGAGGCGAGCGAGAGAGTGAGCGAAGCGGAGGCGAGAGGTCAAAGGGGAGGGAGATGGTGTCGTGGTGGGAAGCTTCTTTTTCTTTTTTTTTCTTTTTGAGTTTTTCGCTGTTTATTTTTCTCTTCCTGCCGCGTCAGAATCAGATTGGCGGGCCGAGTCGACGGGAGAGCGGTGTGGCTGCTGTGTCGGTTGAGGGAGGCTGACATCTGGGCCCCACCATTCAGTCGTTGACAAGAGAATTAGTAGTACTGAGTACTGACTAACAAAAATGCATCGAGTAATTACGTGCCAAATCCTCGTCTGAAACAGTGAAGAACTTCTGAAAGCTTGAGCAGAGACCACTCTGTTTTCTGTTCAAGTTTTCAGAAACTTTTTCATTTACTTTAGTTAGAGCATACGAGGGGGACTCTGGAACCGATTAAGAAATTATTTTAGCTATAACTCACTTATTATCATCATGTATTTTAACATCCGTGTTAGCTTAAACTTTATCTAAATCGGAGTAAATTAAACAAGTGCTGCATAATGATCTTCATGCTTTTGCCAAAAAAAATCTTGCTGCTGCATGATGATGTCAAGGGTGATAGCGTGACGCGACGAGAAACGCGATCTATTTTTGGAAAGCTTTGCTGGGGTTAGTTCCTCTCGGAGTAGTATTATAGTATGAGCCAAACCAAGCCGCCGCGAGAGCTCAGCTTCGACGTCACGTCACGGCGGGGTCGCCGGTGATGAGATGACGAAGCGGATATGCATGCGAAGGCCGCGTCGGCATTTGACCGCGTCGCGCGCGCGGGGGATCCGGGGACACCGAGTCGCCGTCAAAGAAGGAGACGGGAAAAGAAAAATCGTCGCCTCCTGCCGCTTCAGACAAAGCAACCGAGCTAGGATCCAGCAATGTTAGGCAGCGCGTGACGGAGGCAGTGATGAAAGCGGTAACGGAAATTCACAACCGATCGAGCATAGTTTTCGTAAGAGTGATACCGTTTTCGATTCAAACTATATACTCCTCCATTTCATAATGTAACATCTATATGAATAGATGTGAGCAATACTAAAAAAATCTTATATTATAAAACGGAAGAGATATAAAATTTAATCTTTTTAATTTCTTTTGACATCTATTGTCAGAGGCGAATCTAGAGCACGAAGGACCCGAGTGCACACTTTATTTACGCATGTAATAGAAATCTAAGTCTAACATATACAATGACAAAAAATGCTTACAAAAATGAAAAATCTGGTAGTACATGTCTACATAGCAATGGGCAAAATACATAATTAAGCTGAAGTTTGGGCTGCACGTAAGCAATTTGGCTTTCATGGGCTGCCTGCAGCCTGCTGGGCAGCTGAAGGTGGTGCACGCATTTTTATAGGGAGTGAAAATTAGATGCTAATAACTAAAAATTAAAATTTTCCCTGGTGCCTGTGCACTCGGCAGGGTGAACGTGGTGTCGCCCCTGTCTATTGCAGTCGTCACTTTTTCTAGATAATAGAAAATGATTTACATCTTCGGTCTCTGTCATAAGGCACAATCAATAAGTTTTGGTACCTAAAAAAAATCAAGCCATAAGTTGATGGGACAAACTCCTAACCCCCTTAAAATGTTCCAAAATCACATAGTTTTTAGCATGTAATTTGGTAGTTGCTATGTCATTTAAAGTGAAAAAGAACCCCTTGGTTACCTTTTTAAAAGTATAACATTATTGCACATAGTATATTGCAATCGTTATTAAATAGTTAAATTGATAAATATTTTAATTTCCGATAAAACGAGAATCGTTTTCGTACAGATGCTGTGGTTTGTGTTGTTTTTTTTTTCTCTATAAGACAGAACATATCAAAGGCAAGGCACTGAGTGAGTCACTTGGCTTTGGCATGCATGTTGATGAGACAGTAGAGTGCGACTTGGCTTCGACTTCAGGCTTGCGCCGGCGAAGCTTTGAGTGGTTAGGTAGATCTGCACTGCCGTTAGCGTGGAGGGATTTCTCTCTAGATAACCTCATGTGCATGCACAGAATCCATGTGGCAAAGCAAAATCAAAATTGATGCTGCAACAACATACGTGGTAGGTGACGGAGGTATGCCACCATCCACACTACTACACCTACACTGCTTTTTTCGCAAACGCAAAAAAAAAATTGCACGTAATTATATTAGACTACTACACTGCTTTCGTAGAAGATTCGTTAGCCTTAGCAAACCACATGCATGACACTCTGACAGTGTGAACTTCACACCGGGAGTACACAATCTGGACACGAAAATTGCTGGATATGTGTGTTTCTGGTTGTCATTGACAGTTAGTGTCGTCTGAATGTGTTGCTTTTAAGCTAAGGCTTGAAGACCTTTAATCAACTTTTAGTTGCTTGTTCTTGAGTAGAAAGTACTTTTAGCTTCCCGTGTCCACCGACAGGTAGCTGAGGTAGCGAGGTTGTTGAAGAGGAGCTGTATGGACGGACGTCTCACGATGGTCTTTTTCAACTAGTGTTTAGTAGTTTGGAGTAGTGTGGGCGCTTGCTGTTGAGATGTTCAGATGGCATCTTCTCTCATTCTTTCTTTGTCCTTTTTTCCCTTGCATCGCCATCAAGGCATCGCCCATGCTGTGGATGCATTTGACAGAAAAAATGACGATTCCATCTTACATAACACTGTGAAAACCGAATATTCATGATTGAGAATCCACATTATCGATCAAGACAACTTGTGGGAATCGAGATCGAATTTGTGACCATTTGCATGACATTTTTGGATCCTTGATTATCATGCCAAATTGTTTCTGGTTACATACACAAAATTTTCTCAGAACATGCATGCCAATGTATCATACTGATCGAATTCTTCAGAGCTGAGCTAGCCTCAAGTTGCATATGACTTCAGATCACCAAATTCACCTGCGGCGGGTTCGTGATGGGGCTCCGGTTCAACCACGCGTCGGCGGACGGCATGGGCGCGGCGCAGTTCATCAACGCGGTGGGCGACATGGCGCGGGGGCTCCCGGAGCCGAGGGTGAAGCCGGTGTGGGACAGGGAGAAGTTCCCGAACCCGAGCATCAAGCCCGGCCCCCTGCCGGGGCTGCCGGTGCTGGCGCTCGACTACATCGTCCTCGACTTCCCCACCGGCTACATTGACGGCCTGAAGGCGCAGTACAAGGCGCACAGCGGCAAGTTCTGCTCCGGCTTCGACGTGCTGACGGCGAAGCTGTGGCAATGCCGCACCAGGGCACTCAACCTCGAGCCCGGCGCCACCGTGAAGCTCTGCTTCTTCGCCAGCGTGCGCCACCTGCTGAAGCTGGACAGGGGGTACTACGGCAACTCCATCTTCCCGGTGAAGATGTCGGCGCCGAGCGAGACGGTGCTGTCGTCGTCGGTGATGGAGGTGGTGGACATGATCCGGCAGGCGAAGGAGAGGATGGCGGTGGAGTTCTTCCAGTTCGCCAAGGAGGAGACGGAGCAGGACCCGTTCCAGATGACGTTCAACTACGAGTCCATCTACGTCTCCGACTGGAGCAAGCTCGGGTTCGCCGAGGTGGACTACGGCTTCGGCCCGCCCAAGTTCGCCGGCCCGCTCGTCAACAACGACTTCATCGCCTCCGTCGTCATCCTCAAGGCGCCGCTGCCGCTCGACGGCACGCGGATGCTCGCCAGCTGCGTCACCAAGGAACACTCGGAGGAGTTCGTCCGCGGCATGAAGGAGGACCTGCCATGAACTGAGCAAATGAGGTGATGAGCTTTTTTTCTTTTGTTACTTGAAGCTGCTGCTTGTGAGCTGAAGTGAAGGGCTTCTTCTAATAGGGAGGGGAACACATGCTGGTGAAAAATGATGTTGTTGTAAGAGGCGTATTTTGTTTGTATTTATTTGTTTCTTTACTCTTGGTTAATACGGATTCGAGTTATGTTCTTAGACAGTTTAATATTTGTACCATTTGATATGGGAATAAAAGAAAAGATATACTCTCCATTTGATTATTTGATGTCCATATGCTGTAACTTTTAGTCCATCTATCTCACCAAAAATATATGGCAATGTAGCCAAAAACGAGATCTTAAGCCTCTGGAGTTACATTATACGTTATAGAAGTCCTTATAAATGCTCTTTGGATAAATTATATTTATATGTAAGGACCACCTATAAGGAATAAGAAAAATCTTGCCAGATGGGAAAAGGGAAAGAAAGTTGAAGAACACTCAAGCGTCGTTGCTGTCACCACCGGATCCGTCCGTGAGTGCCGCCGCTAGGGATGAAAATGGTCGGAAACGATACATTATTTTATTATTTTTTTCGAAAACGAACGGAAACGGTCGGGAAATTTCCATATTTATGAATTCATCTATTTAGTGTCAACTTCAATGCCACGCTGATAAAAATTTAAAAAACTAATTTTTGAAAACGGTAACATCGGTAAAAATATTATTATTATATTAGTTTTGCGGAAACGGTATCGGTACGGTCGGAAAATTTCCATACCGTTTTCACCCCTAGCCACCGCTACTGATCCATTGCTAGAGTGCCATTGCTACCATCGCCCCTCGTGTTTGTGAGCACCATCGTTGTTGCCAGCTCCTCCCGCGAGCGCCGTTGTCCTCACTAGATTCTACCCTAGTGTATTCTTTACCATAAATACAATGTAACAAGTGCTACTTCCTCAATATGTAACAACATAAAAATAGATGAAACATGTTTTATTACTATGGATCTGTATGGGAATCTCTGGTCATGGGTTACAATATTTTTAAAAAGTAAATATTATCTAAAATATGAGGGCACCTTGTATGTCCTAAAGATCACAACCGAATGGAAGACATCACATTGAGTTGCACTAGCCAGAAGACGGAAGTTTATTACGGTTTGTCATCTCATCGCATCGCATGTACAACTTGTTCAATTAAATGGTTGCATACTTGCATTGCCTTCCTACATGACATAGAGTTCTTTTACCTTTATAAGGGCTTATTCGTTTCTAAGGAAAACCAAAGGATTTCCAAAACAGAGGATTTGAATCCTATATACAGCATTCGGTTTACAGGATTGAGCTATAGGAAATTTGAAGGGAAATTTCCTTTTGTGCCAGCTGTATCGGTAAAACACAGGAATTTTTGCATCCAGTACGACCTCTTGGAAATTTTTCTGGTGCGAAAAGAGCGCGCCACGAGCGCACCGCGCGCGTAATCTTTTCGCTCTCACGACAAAAAAGGTAGGTACCGCTGAAAGGAAAATAAAAAAAAATCACAGGAGGCAAACAGACTCACATAGAAGCCATCGCCTTTGATCCCATCTCCTATACCACTTCCTCTCCTGTCTCCACGATTGGGTACTGGACCTCCTCTCCCACATCGATCGCCGGCACCGGATGCACCTTCGCCGCCCAGGTGACAGGACGCAACGGCAACAACGGGAAGAGCCACGGCAGAGATCGGCAAGGACGCGTTGATCGCAGGTTTGGTGCCTCCTTTTGCATTGTTATGCGTAGATCTGATGCCCCCTGCTGCTTCCTTGCATACACCTTAGCATTTGGGTCGCCGCGGATGGGGTCGTAGCTGTAACACACAAGGGTTCATAGTGTCTGCCCAATGGCAATCTTGTTTGGTTCAGAGAAGTTGTTGCCGGCGGGCGGCGGCGATGAGCAGCAACAAGTAGTAGGCGAGCTAGCCCTGTATTTGTGGTTTGTGTTTGATGAATCACCTAACGGTGACGATTGGATGATATGGTTCTTTCATCCATATTCTATATATGTTTATGCATGTAAAATTAAGGTCCTTCTTCTAGCTACTTAGCTAGCATCTTGATGAGCAGAATGAGCACATCAGTTATCAGTTCACAATTTTTTAATAGCATCCAACTTTAATTTTTGTTCTGTTTTATCCTCCCTGTTCTATTTATGATTTATTACAGATGTCTAATCGTCGGAACTATGAGCAACAAGGCCATAGTTCACAATCACAAGGAGTCAGTAATGTTGAAGCTGATATTTCAACCTCACAGCTTTCTCAACAAACAGGTATTGCTATATTTTTTAGTTAGTTCAATTAGCTTGTTCTGCTACTTTCTTAGAAGGATCACTGTAACTAAAATTGAGCATGTTTTGTCTGCTTTAGGTACCATAAGGGCTTGTTCTAGAGCTAAATGGAGTCACCAAATGAAGTTGTTTCTTATTCAGCAGTTGAAAGATCATGATGTGCCTGGTTTTCGAACACACAATGCATGGAGCAAGGATGCATGGACAAGTATTGTTTCCCAATTAAATTGTAAGTTTGGTGTATCGTTAACTGTTAACCAAGTCAAGCAAAAAGAGCAAGATTTGAAGAAAGATTATCGAAGTGTAAAAGATTTGGTAACTGAAAGTGGTTTTGGATGGGATAACGAGAGAATGATGGTAGATGCACCAGATAGTGTTTGGGACACATTTGCTGCTCGCAAGAAGAGTAAGGACGCCCTCCAATGGCGAGACAAGTCTTTCCCATACTATGATGAATTGGCTGCACTTTACGATGGTTAGTGAAATAGACTTAGTGCTTTGTCAATTGAACAACATACTTTATTTATATTTTTGTTGACCTGCTCTTTTGTCTTGAAATATAGGTCGTTATGCTGAAGGAAGGACTCGCCGTGGCATGGACTATTATGCAAGCAAGGCACATAATGCTTTTATTTCTGTTGATGAGAAGGTTGATTCTTATTAGACGGCATTACCTAGTTTACAAGGTCCAGGTGAATCTGGTTTGTGTTTCTCTGTTGAAGAAGAGGTTGAGGACAAAAAATTGGATTCTGCCCAGCAGCCATCAACACCTGTGCAACACATTAAATCCACACCAATGCCCACACAATCTTTTCACGAGAAGCCTAGCAATAAACGTCCAAAAAAAACAGAAGATAACTACTGAACCTGTTGATGGATTTCATGAGAAATACCTACAATTGAAGAAGGAAGAAATAGACCGCTTTGCAGCTATTGAGGAGAAGAAACTAGAGGATCCGTACAGCATTAACAAGTGCATCACAGCTCTTGAAGGGTTAGATGGTCTACAAACGAGTGACATTCTAATGGCATCAGATATATTCCAATCAAAGGATAACAGGGAAATTTTCCTATCATATTCTAGTGATGCACTACGGTTGGCTTGGATTACAAGGGAGATTGCACGTACCAACCCAAATTATCAGTTATAGAACTAGTACCTTTGGTCAGATTGCAGGAATGTTAATATTTTGGTCAGCTTGCAGCAACCCGGTATAGCATATTTTGGTTGCGGTGGTTAGAATATATTGGTCGGACCGCAGGAGCCCAGGTTAGCATATTTTGGTTATGTGGTGGTTAGCACATTTTGGTCAGACTGCAGGAGCCCAGGTTAGCGTATTTTGGTTATGTGGTGGTTACCATATTTATTCAGACTACATCAATGCTAATATACTGAGTAGGAAAAACTTATGAATAGATATATTAATGCAGTACAACATTAATATTCCAAGTACATGGGATGGTAATACAACTTGCAAGCCTCATCACTGTGTTCCTATCTTAAAGTTCTCCGTGATACGTACTGATCCCACATTTGTCATGCTATGTTATCTCGCATTTGATTTCCTGCTTCCCTAGAGTTATTAAATTCTTGTATATCAGCTTGGTAGTCATCGTCTCCATCTGGCACATCAACAATCTTGTCTTGATCAATATCCATGGTAGCATTACTAGGCCAAGTCATATTTCCATTCTGTAGGCGTATAAAGTTATGTAGAATAGCACATGCAACAGATATGTCAACCTGTTTTTCTTTTGGAAAATGTGAAGCAACTTTCAGTATAGGAAATCTCATTTTCCATATGCCAATAATTCTCTCAACATGATTCCGAAGTTGAGCATGTCGAAGATTAAATAATTCCTTGTAATTTTGTGGCTTTTGACGAGCTCTACCTTGTTCTTTTAAATGATACCTAGTACCACGATATGGAGCTAGAAATTGCGGTGTATTTGCATAACCAGCATCTACGAGATAAAATTTACCACCAGGAACTTGAAAACCATGATTAAGTGCATCATGTAAAACTCTTGCATCTGAAGCTGATCCCTCCCATCCAGGATGTATATGTACAAACTTCAAATCAAAATCACAAGCAACCATACAATTTTGAGAGATTGTTTGCTTCCTATTTCTATATGGCTCTTGCTCATCCAATGGAAGTTTCATAGGGATATGAGTACCATCTATAGCACCAATACAATTCTACACAAGACATGTCAAAGTTATTTTTGTCCAGTTCATGAAAAAATAGGATATTCAAAATATGAAATCAGAACAACTTAACAAGTGGCCATACCTAAAAAAAGGGGTAAAATTGTGGTTTCCTCAAGATTGGATGTGGGTGTAGGGATGGTGCACGAATGTAGACAGATGTGAGATTTGTGATTGCTTCCAGCACTGCTTTGAAATATCTATGTATTGTATCTGGACTATGCTGAAACCAATCTTGAAGTGTTTCATTGGTTGCATTTTTTGCCACTGTATATAAGAATATAGCAATCTGCTCTTCTACTGAAACATATATTGTGTCAGTTAGGTACTCTTTCTCACGTAACTTATTGACTAGTGCATGAAAAATGTCGATCTCCATACGGAAGTTTCTTTTGCATAATCTTTCATGTCCTGTTAAAATCTCATGTACACGGCAACCCCCTGTAAGTTTTGACGTGTGCATTGGTCTCCTAATACAAGATGATTGTGATGAATGTCCTAAAGTAGGCAGAACAAAATGAATGAACTCATCATCACTTTCTGATATACGTCGGTAGCTTGGATTCATGGTGTGCAGATGCTACCAAACTGATGCTGTAAACTCAAATAGAAGAGAGCTAAAAATCAAGACTTTTGTTGAGGAAAAAACAATTTTGGTGCACCAGATGAACAAGTAGTACCTTGTTGTTACACGAGCAAGTAACGTCTAGCTATGGTGGCTAGACGATGAGTAAAGCTTCTGGAAAAATTATGCAGATAGTGAAGAGAAGAACAAAGGATCAGCAAGCTTCTTCCACAGTTGATGAGCAAATAGAAAGAACAGGGAGAATGGTGCACAAGGCTAACGAGGGCTATTTATGCACTTCAAAGCTAACGGCTAGTTGAGGGCCGATGTCAGTTGATGCAAACTTAAAAAAATATATTTCAAATGGCAGATTTCCTACACTTCTCCTGTGGTGTATCCGAATGCACATTTTTTTTCAATTCCTAAGGTTTAGCTTCCCATAGAATTGAACTCCACAACCATCTCTATTCCTTCATTTTTCCTAATCCTATGAATGAGAAAATCCATTAAAACGAATAAGCCCTAAATCTACTGACCCCAATATCGCCTTAGCCTTTTTGACACCAAAAGTTGCAACGACGTGGAGCTGAGTGGCCGATGACACGGCGATTCTTCTTCTTCTTGTTTTTTGGTCAATTTGAAATCTCTATATATATACACAGTACAAACCTTCGAAGGAAAGGAGAAAAATAACAGGAGTAATCTCGTTAACTAACTAATAACCACCTCTTCTCTCCGGCTCTCCCCTTCCCGCGCCGCCGCCGCCGCCGCGGAACGGCCTAGGGTTTCCCTGTACGGCGGCGGGGGGATGGCCGGGGCGCCGCCGCCGCCAGCGCGGTCGCTCGCCGACCTCGACGGAGACGTGCTGGCCCACTGCGCCCGCTCCCTCGTCGCCCGCGACGTCGCCAGCCTCGCCGTGGCCTGCCGCCCGCTCCGCGCCTCCGCCTACTGCGACGCCGTCTGGTACCGCCTCTTCAGGTAGGGTGCAACCGATCCCACCGCTCGTCCTTGTCTCTGTGGTTCCGGGGGGGATTGGGGGTTTATGCGTTGGGATTTTCATCCTCGCGTCTTGCGCTAGCTTCCGAGGGGGGCAAATACGAGGGTGTCAGTATGGAGCTATGTGTGTTTGTTTTAATGCGTTTGATCGGCGTAGTGATGTTTGAGTGGTTAGAGGTGTGATTTGGTGACCACGGACCAGAATTTGCGGAGCCTCCGGGGTAAAAATTTTGACAAAATTTTGGATGAGGGATTTTTCGGTAATGGTAGGGAATTCGATGCTTTTGTGGTGGTGAAGTGATAGAACCATTGGAATATTTGATTGGAGTGAAATCGGTGCATGTTGACAATGGTGAGCACTTCAAAATTAACGCTTGGAAGAACATCTGTAATCCATTGTGATGACAGTTGGTCTTAGGATTTAGGAAGAGACAAGCATGGAGCATTACAGCAATAATCAGGAAGATCAGTCGATGCATCGATTAAGTTGTGTGAACTTGCACATGGGCCCACTCTTGGCTGTGTGAGAGCAGAGAACGGATTGCACGGCCACTTCGGCGAGGCTATGACACCATTGTTGCTTTGGCGGCATGGTCGATTTGGAAAGAACGCAACAACAGAGTGTTCAACCAGAAGTTCAGGGGCTGGACGGAGGTAGCTAGAGGGACCGGCTGAGGAGGCGAGGCTTTGGCGTTTGGCCAACGTTGCGGTGCCGGCGCTGCGTCTGTAGTGCTAGGCCCCCTTAGGTCGCAAATTCTGTTATGAGATTAGGCCTTAGCTCCTTTGTTCCGGCTCTCTTGTCCCCTGCTGCTTTTTGTTTTTGGTTGTAAAGAACTGTTTTTCTCCTCTTAATACAAAAATACGCCTCTAGCGTATTCCCGAAAAAAAACTTGCACATGAGCGGTTCGGCCTTTCCATGGATTGCAGCAAGGCATACCTTGTAACTTCATCTCTTGTTTCGATTGTTGGAAACAAAAAAACAAGATTGTGATTCATACATCTGCATCTTATTTTGTATCAATGATGATTTTAGCCCCTATTGGATTAACGTGTTTTAGTTATTGTTTTCCCCCAACTAATTTGAAAATTGATTTGAGGACAGGGAATAGAGGTAGCATTGCTATCTTCCATGCTCCCAAGTTAGACAGATTAGAGTAACAACGATAGTATTGTTGGTTTTGTTAAGGTGTATTAAAGCTGTGTAACTTAGTATGTATGAAGTTGTTCTGTCCTTGGAGTCACTAAATTGCTTTCCTGTATGTGCACATCCAAATTTTTATGTGAAGATACATGTGACACAATAAAGGCAGGCAGCAAATGTGAAATATGTTTATCCCTCCTGATGACGCTTTATGATGCTTATTTGTCTTCGCTGATGTTCACCCGTCAATTCCACATCTTCTAGTGAGTTGATTGAAGGGATCTAATCCTGGGTCTGAACTTAGAAATTATCGTAGTAACTCATAATCTAGTTGCAGACCACCAAATCCTTTTGAGTCTTTGAATAGAGACACACATTTTAATTGGACATTTATTCTGTCATGATATTTTGAATATTCAGGAACCAATGGCCATCTCAACAAGTACCTCGTGAAGCTTTGGGACTTCGAGAGCTATATATTCGCAGGCACACTGAAGTACATCAGATGAAATTTGTTGATCCCATTTCGGCTTTTTATTATCCAAATCCCACGGGAGTGACACCAAGCCATCTAATGCTGGATAGGAACTACATATGGTTATCTCAAGTAAGTAGAAATTCACCAAGATCTATTTGCCCCTTATTTTTTTGAGCATGTCTGTAGTTGTGCATTTTTGGTTGAGCACTGTTGCAGTATTGATTCTATATAAGAAGTCCATTTCTATGCAAAGCAACCTATCATCATGCAATTTGTTCTGCACAGGGTCTAATGGTCAGAAGATTGAGGGTTGATTGTCCAGAAATCGAATTAGTGGAAACCTACAAGTCTCATGGTGCAAGGATCACTTGTATGAGGTAACTCAAAAACACATAGCCACTGTTCTTTATTCAGGCACCTGTAGATTTTCTTATTGAGCATCATATGTAATGTTCAGCATATATTAATTTTTGCCCTGTGAGGAGAATCAGTGTCAAGGGTCGTAAAAAGCAATAAATGCTCCATAATCTTGCTTTACAAGTGTGTCCGTACAGTAGGACCTATCCCCATTTGCTGCTGTAGTTGAGCTTCATGAATCTTTACAGCCAATGTAATATCAAAACTCAAATGAACACTGATATTTCCATTATTATGTAAGACACGTCATGTATTGATGTCTCAAATGAACGCTGATATTTCCATTATTATGTAAGACATGCCATGTATTGATGTACAAGTTATGCACTTGTGCTCAGGTGAACTATTCCAGTGCTCCTTGTTTAGCACTTTAGCTAGCAATAATGTATGATCATGTTAGATTTTTAATGTATGGTAAATTTGCAAAGCTAGAAAAGAGTTCATTACCCCAAAACACAATACTTTCTACAGTCAATTTCTTCCCATGATTGCCACTTTATTGGTTGATATCACTCGAGTCCATCTGCTGCAAATTCCATGGATACTGCAGTGCCTGTATTGTGTTGGTATAATTCGTGCCTACAACTTTTCTCTTGTTATTTTGTTACAAAAAGATCTACATCTGACTAAATCTGACTTTTGCTTTAACTTTGCTTTCTTTTGGTAGGGAAACTACTGTTGTTCTATAATCAGTTTCAGTGCTAGATTGCATATTTGAATTTTGTGAGGCAAACTTCTAGTGCTTCGCCGTGATAACATCAATTTTGTACTTGCACAATCTTGAAGCGTTCTTTTGTTAGCTATGCAGATTATTCCCACTGATTTTTGTTCGTCTGCAGATTATTCCCACTGATTGATATCCCATTGTTTCGAGGTGATTCTCAAACAAATGAAAAGGCATTAGTCACTTCAAGTGCAGATAGGACAGTCCGTCTTTGTTGGAAGGTATGCTTGATAGCATTGAACAATAGAACTTTGTTAGCGTATAACCTGTTTAAATTGCTTACATGTGTTTTTTGTCCTAATCTTTATTGGATGCAAAAACTTATGGATGGTTTTCTAATGTTGTGATTTAGGGCCACTCACGGTGTTTTAGGGGCCATTCAGGGCCCGTGACTGCTCTGTCTGACAAATTGCTTGGTGATGGTGAATTTAAACTACTTGCAAGTGGAGGGGAAGACTGCACTGTTCGCCTCTGGTCTATGAGTACAAGAGGCAAAAATCACCCTCTAATATCAACATTTCATGGCCATGAAAAAGCACTGTCACTTCTATCTGTTGCCAGGTACATAGTGTCAAACCATCTAAACAAAACTCACTGCCATTCATTAACCATTTTCCCCTTTTACAAATTACAAGAGCATCCTTTTAAACTCATTGTGGCTTTTCAATGTTGTTGCCTTGAACCTCTATGCTTTGGTGCCAGAAAACCTTTATAAATGAAAACCTTTCTAGAGCCCCATTTTCTTCTATAGAACAATTCGTAAATTTTGGAATTTCTACTAGTTGATGTGGAAATTAGCAATAAATCTCTTATGAAGTGATTCTCATGGCAGTTACTTTTTGCATATTTTCCTCATGAACCTAATGAAACAAATTATTCAAGCCATGATAAGGTATCCTAGGTTACAATGCAGCAGCACAATCCCTCGTTTAAACCTAATATTTCTTCCTTGCATGTCAGGCACAAACCCTCCCTGCTGGTCAGCTGCTCCAAAGATTCAAAGGTATGTGGAATGTTTAGAAACATTTTTCTTTATTTGTCTGAATACTTAGAGAATTGTATGCTACACCTAAATTTGTAATGACCATCACTCCTGTTCAGCCATAGACACTACAGTCTCTAGTTAGTGCTGTTATATGTCAATCATAGGGGGGGGGGGGGGGGACATGGGGGCCTTATGGTTGGTAATGTTTGATTTTTATCTTGGCCTTTTCTTTTCCATTTGCTCCCATTCTTGGCCCATTAAGCACAACTGGTACTACACAATTTCCTATTTTCCTTCATTGCATCCAAGTAAAAAAATGAATGTATTTTGGTGTTTTGTGTCACAGGTTAAACTTTGGGACACAATGGCACCACCTTCCTCTGGTTCATCATCGTGTGTTGGGAGTACTCACCTAAGCACAAACAGTGCACCAATTGCAGTGAAGTGCCATGAATCCCTTTGTTACATTGCTGCTGGGTCTGAAGTGACGACAATTGATTTGAGGACAATGAAGAAGGCTTCTGTTCTTGCGCTTCGTGACCATAGAATACTATCTTGTGAAATGCTGCCTTCGGAATGGTTAATCTGTACCGGCATAAAAAACAAGTAGGCCCAGAATATTTGTTCATCAATCAGTGGTTCTTCTTATGCTTCTAGCTACTGATATATCATCTTTTTTTTTATGTATCGAACAGGGCTCTTCTGTGGGACATACGCAAGTCTCAAGAACTCCCAAATATAGTGGCAGAATTGCAATCAGAATCAGACGAACCCGTGACATTTCTTCACTTGGATCCATACAAGGTGATAACTGGAGCACCATCAGATGGTCAGGTCCATGTCTGGGAAACACAGACGGGCCACTTTGCGAACACACTGAGCTGCGGTGAGCCTGCTAAATCGGCAGACAGAAGCACACTATCAGCCATGGCTGTGGACGGGTGTAGGATCGCCATGGCGGGGAGCTCCGCCGAAGTCGACATGGTTCACTACCGAGACTTTCTCATGTCATCTGTCCCTGTATCTTTACCTGGCAACAGCAAAGAGGTTTCCAGGTTCTGGGGGCCCCAAGAATACAGCGACGATGAGGACGAGGACGAGGATGACAGCGACGACGAGGACGACAGCGACGAAGAAGACCATGATCATGCTTGGCTCGTGGACTAAGTTTGCCTGTGGCACGGTTTGTTAGACAAATATTTGGTTGATCACTACAACTGGGACAAAGTCACGCTATTTTTGGCCAAAGCGTCCCATGGCATGATGGCCATTGATACTGTGATGTGCCATCCAACAAGCTCTCTCCAGTTTGGCTAACAGAGGCTATGATTTGCAGAGAAGAAAAAGAGGTAGCATCCCATCTGGAAGATATTTTCGAGCAAGCTCTGTATCAAATAGTAGCATCTTTTGCCAAGTGGAGCCGCTCATGCTGGCATCACGCAGGACAGGAAAAACACATTGTGTAAGACGTTGGTGTGCACAAGGGGAGGAAGACTGGGCGTCGCATTACCGTGGGCGCCGCAGGTGTTAACCCATCATACCGCTGTGTGCTGTGTCAGTGCTTTGGACTTCGCAATCCTGGAGGCTGGAGGGAGATAATGGTACATATGGGTCCCCTTTATTTATGCTTTCAACTCCTATTTGATCTGCTTCGATATGTTAACAGCCAAGGTGCCCACAGATTCGAAATGTTGTGAGTTGTAGTTAAGGATGTCTGGCTTGTGGTTCTGTTGTTTGACAACTTAGGATTGATCAACTTAGATAAGTGTTTTTGTTTGTCGGGTTGCCGATGATCCTATCAGCAACGCTAGCTTAGGGTGGGTGTCACTAATTTATTTGGTGATGCCAGCTTATAAGATTTGTGAAAAGGAGCGAAGATTATGGTTGATACCTGTTCAAATACCTTTGTGTGTGGTGAAGTTTGTCAGCATCGTGGATGCATTTGTATGCTTGTATCTCTTGCGGTTTTTCAATATATGAGGTATCTTTGTTCTTTGTTGATAGGTCATGTCTTCTTTTTTTTTTTTTGTGCAACAATGAGGTTGTAATACTTTAATATAATCAACCTTGTTTTGTAAAAAAAGAACTTAGATAAGTGTCTTGGTTTGTTGTCAATACCTTTGACATGCCATATAATTCTACCTTAATTCTCTATCTGTCATGGGCACAATTCATTTCTACGGTTTGTCTGGCGCATGATTCCTTTACGAAAAATTGTGACATGCATGTCACACTTCAGCGGAAAAAGCTTGACAAGTAGTGGCATACATACCTTAGGCGTGTACAAATATATAAACGATTCAAATGTGAGAGTAGATGTACACAAAATTCTTCAAATATCACCATCCCTCGGATCATCATCAGATGAACAGGATGGCCCTATTCAGAACCAGAAGGAATCTCTGCAGAAACAAAACAACAGGTGGTAGACCTATGGTGTACATCATCTGTCTGTTTGCAGCAAACATTCAGACTGGTTCTTGCATAGTTGCACATTGCAAATGACAAATTAGGCATGGAACCAAAGAGTAGAAAGGGCAGGAGGGTTCCTCCTGCAAAAAGCTTCATAGGCTGTTTGCTTCAGCCCACAGGAATGCTGATGTGATGGTCCCTGGTTTTTGGTCTTTTAATCTGACTTGCACTTAAGCTAACTAGTAGTATTAGTATAAGTATAAACATAGAGATTTTTTTTCCTTTTTCAAAAGCACCAGCTTCTCCTGGCTTGTGTGCAGACTGGTAAACAACAATAACAAAATGTGGACGGCTAAAGCAAACTTTTTGTTGGAAGGCTCACTTTTTTCTGCTGCTAATTTCGATATGATGGAATGCCATTTTCTCACATATAAAAAAGCAGAGAAAAAGCGACATATATTATAGATTATACCAGCGTGTATCGTCATCACTATGTATGCTTACATGGATTTAGTAGGAACATACTGAATTACTTAGATTATCCAAAATATTGTGGTGATTTTAAATGTCCAAACAATGTTCAACATGTACATGGAAAATCATGAACATGTTTTTTTAAGTGATAATGGGGACGAAAAAACGCGAAGGGTCTTCCGGCTAGCTCCACAGGTGGTGGGTTAGCCGTTTTGGGTTCAAAGTATCACCCCTTCTATTTCTTTGATATTAGATCATTCCTTAATATTTATGTTTTTAAGTGATATTGGGGACGAAATGGAGACATCCATCTGAATTTGTATTACTTCAAAGGTGCTTATAGGGAGCAACTTTAATAAATACGCCTAAAGGATAATTAGAATTTAGCAGGGATACATATGAGGTGTCACATCGAGGTCAAAACACGTAAAATTTGCAATACATACATAATTATTATTTAGGCGGAGAGTTAGACTAATAAACCTTACCTTTAATAATAGTTTGAGATATCGATGAGCAATACAGCCAATACTCCATCGGGTACTTCCATATCAAAAGTCGTTTTATATATGTTTTTCTTGAGTCAAACATTTTCAAATTTACTCATGTTATAGAAAAAAAATATCAATCTTCCTAATAAAAAACAAATACACTATAAAATACCCACAAAAATATATTTAGTGATAAGTTTAATAATGTAACTAATTTGATATTAACCTTGTTTGTACAGTTTTGCTATGGCTATAGCTGTATCAACAGTAACTAGAGCTTTGGTACGCTTGTTTCAGTGCTATAGCTGTTGGCAGTGTTGTAGCTGCAGAACTACAACAATAGGACCCGAGCACGCATATTATAGATGTTGTTATATAATCCCTCTATTTCAAAGCAAAGACAATCATTTTTGAGCTAAAGACTAAAAAACAATTATTATTTAGATTATCCTAATAAATATAGTGTATGTGTCCAATAAAATTAGAGATTTTTAGGGTGAAGGATTTTAAAAATAACACAAACAGTTACTCTCTTAGTAAAACACCAACCTCGTACTCACATTTTTTTTTTTGACTGAAAGGAGTATGTTTTAGTATATTTTAAAAGGAAGGGTGTATTTTATATAATCTTAATCAAACTTAAAATGTCGTGTAATACAGAACAATGGGGGTACTAAATGGGGGTAGTATTGAGATGATGGCGATCTCAAATTACAAACGAATTCTTGAATTGAATAGTTTGAGAAACGTTTTTGTTAAAAAGAAAAAAAAAACACCACCTCAGTTCCAAGCCTCGTGCCAATAAAATACAAGCCATCTCGAGTATAAAAAATCACCCGCATCCTCCTCATTATTCCGACGAGGAAGAACCCAAGAACGAAGAAGAAGAAGAGGAAGACGGGAAGCTCGGGGCGCGGCCATTCTCCGATCCCCAGCTCGCCTTCCAAGCCGCCGCATTCCCCCGCCGTTGATGCGGGTGGAGGCCGGGGGCCTCCCGGAGCTTGGGTCGGGGGCGAGGGACCCCGCCGGCGCGCGGCGGCAGCGGCGGCGGCGTCAGCAGCGGAGGCCGGCGATGCCGTCGGCGGGGGCGGCGGCGCAGCCAGCCCCGCCGCCCGCGGTGCAGGGGCTCTTCGAGGCGTGCCGCGAGGTCTTCGGTGCCTCCGACGGCGCGGTGCCCTCGCCCGCCGGGGTCGAGAGGATCAAGTCCGTTCTTGGTAATCCGTAATCCCTCCCCCCGTTAAGTCTCTTGCACCCGATGGGGGGTCTCGAAAGAATCGATGTTCGGTGTAGAGCGAAGCAGCATGTGCGCGCCTGCCTTGTGTTCGATGCTATTCCTGCCTGTCTTCTCCACGGCGGACGCTTGGTAGAGAATCGAAATCATTGGTTGGGTACTTGGGGTGGTGGCATTCGTGTTTCGATCTTGTGATAATTGCATTAGATTTAGGTGGCGCAGTTCATCCCTTCTTAGTTTTAGGTCCCATCAAGATTTTCAGTTTGGTGGACACAAGTGTTCGATGTTGGTGAGTTCCTCGTAGAAAAAACGGCAAGATTTTCTTTAGTTGGTGTCTACCAAATAAGAGTCTGACTAGTACGTACAATTGCTTTAGGTGCATTTGATACACTCAAATTAACAATGGTTTTCTTGCGTAAGTTAATTTATTTCTTCTTTTCCCCCTAAAAGATGGTTTTTGTAATCAAATCATAAGTTAGAGGATGGAATAACAAACTGATAAGCTGTTGGAAAAAATGGTTTTTGATGTTATTACCATGTTGTTAATTTTTTTTAAATAATGTATACCATGCTGTGTGCCTGTGAATCTGTGATACAAATATCATCTGCAGCATGTTTTTTCTTGCAAGTAGTGATGCTAGATTGTCAGAAAAATGCATAGGTCCTGACTTGTGCTGGCTGTTCCTGGTGAAAGATAAACAATGGAGCAAAAGATAAGCAAAACCATGTACTGCCCATGGTATATATATGACGTGGTTGCTGGTTTTGTGGAGTAGGGTGGGGGTGCAGGGGGTACGGCCAAGATTATGCTCATTTTGGACCGGTGTTAGGGTTCTTTTTTTTAATCCAATTCGTTCCAAAAGCCACCAGTTGCCATAAATAGTTAGTTTAGGTCAACTTGATCAGGTCTGCTGAACTCTTCTTGAGGAAGGTTAATGGTGGAATCTGTTGTCGTACCATGTTTTGTCCCTAAGATAGTATTTCTTTCTTTCCTTGTGTCGGACGTACCCTGATTGATTGTTGTGCCAAGTGCCAACTCCACTGTGAGCCTGTACCACCTACATGCATGCATATGGATTACTTTTAACGTAACGTGCTTCGACGGTGATCACCCTGGACCCTGGAGATTGTAGTATATGTGCAAAATTCTTGATTTATGGGTTATAGTTGCCTACTTGCCTGACATTTGTGTCCAACTTCAAGCTCATGGAAATAGCTGTTGATAATGAGATTGACCCTGAAAATTCATGGAGATGGGATATTGGGATCGCATTTCAATATTGACTCAGTACTTACCTTTTGATCTGATGGTCCTTTGAACTACATGGTCCTTTGAACTACCAAGCTGGGGTAAATGCTACACTCTGCTCTGAAACTTTAGATGTACCAATCAAACATACAGCAATCATGTGTTTTTGCATAAGACCTTATCCTTATGTGTTCCTTCCCTTCAAGTCCTGCTATATGATAATTTAGTGTATAATGCTGAGTCCAGCATGTTTTGCTTATATATGGCAATTGTTGTTTCTACCCAACTAACGAAGCTCTAATTAAGATTGATATCATCTCTTTTCTTCGATGTTGGTATTTAGCACTATCTATATTCTGTAGTAGTCATCATGATAAGTCTCTCGATTGAAAATCTGAAATATTGTAGGATCGTGTGCTTATCTTGTTGGCCAAGCTTGCTGCATGTGTTAGACCTTCGTATATTACAGGTGCACTCTGTCCAATGGGTATTCATATCCTAGAGAGATTGCAAATGTCTATGGATTGTACTTACTACAGCATTCATATTTCTATTCTAATGATGTTTGTCCCTTCATTTGTACCGTGCAGATAGCATTTCAGCGGCAGATGTCAGCCTAACTCGAAACATGTCATATTTCCGGCGTGTTAATTCCAATGGCATTCCTAAAATCACTTACTTACACCTTTATGAGTGTGAGGCTTTCTCGGTATGTTTATTCGCAATAGCAACTAAAATTGTTCTTGATTATTACCAACTAGAAAATTTGTCGTTTTTGTGTGCTAAGGTACATAAGTCTATACTTGTTCCTACAGATCGGCATCTTTTGTTTGCCTCCAAGGGGTGTCATTCCTCTCCATAATCACCCCAACATGACTGTGTTCAGTAAGCTTCTTTTTGGTGAGCTGCGTGTCAAGTCCTATGATTGGGCTGATGCCTCACAAGATTCAACTGGTATGCTTTGTTCATTTTCCTGGCAAATATAAACTTCCTTACATAATTTTTACCAAGGGGTTTCTCTTTTCCTTTTTGTTTTGAGTATAGATGCTCAGTTGCAAGGAGCCCGCTTAGCAAAGGTGAAGGTTGATGGCACCTTGAATGCACCTTGTGCAACATCGGTACTATATCCGGAAGATGGTGGCAACCTGCACTGCTTCACCGCACATACTGCTTGTGCTGTTCTTGATGTCCTTGGCCCACCATATGACGATGGCAGTGGGAGGCACTGCCAGCACTACAACGTCTCTTCCTCTGCACCTTCTGCTGGTACTATTTGCTAACCGAGTTATATCTGCTTGTATATAGGGTCCACATTGTATCTTTTAGGTTTTACATTTATATATAATTGCTATTTCACAAATCTATTCTTGTCGGATACGAGGATGTGTTTGCTTGAATTAAGTAGAAAGAATTTTCTCCTCGTTGATCTAAGATAGTTATGCAGTAGGTTCAGTTATTGATGTACTAGTAGTTCTGCCTTTTCTTGATATTGCATTCACTCAGGCACTTGGTGCCCTCATGCACAGGATAAGTTTCATCTGTTTGACTTGCATAGAAACTGCTCACCCATAGATTCGTGCATATCCAATTATCCATCCTTTGAAATCATATGATAGGAGTCTCATACATTATCTGTACTCTGAATTAGCTAGTGTTCAATCTTTGTTATTTTCCAAACCATTCAAGTTTGTATTGTCCTTGTAGAGAAAGTAGAATAGATGCCTCACCAATGTGGGGAGCTGATCTCTCATATATATAGCTGAATTACAATGAATGCTAGTGCTGAGATACAATCAATACTAGTGAGTTACATAAGACCAAAGGTCTAGGAGAGTAAAGGTCTAGGAGATAAACAGCCTATAGATTAATAAATAATCCTAATAGTCCTTTGTACTGAAATGGCTATAACTCTATGGCGGGAATTTTCTGCATTATCTGTACTCTGGATTCGAATGGATTCAAGCTTGTTGTGTTCTATTTACTGAAATGGTAATAGTTATATGGCAGGAATATTCCGCATTATCTGTACTCTGAATTAGTTAGCTGTTATATATTTACTCCTATCTCACACTTGTTATAAATTCATCTCCTCTGTCCTGTTCTCTGTATGATACATTTTATGCATCTTGACAGGAAGGTAAATATTGGTGATTAACCTTATAAAAATTGCATTTTTAACAGGAGATTCAAAGCCCCTTCCTGGAGACGATGGATACGCATGGCTGGAGGAGTGTGAACCACCAGACAATTTTCATCTTGTCGGGTCAACTTATATGGGTCCAAGAATTGTGGACAATTGAACTTACGAGGATTCCTTGGTTTCTTGCAGCGCATGATGTAACTTTCATTTGGTGTAAATACATCGCTGGAGAAAATAGGTCCTCCTTTGGTCATAACTAGACCACTGTTCATCATCACTTAAACTGGAGGACCTAAATTGCTTAGTAATAAAAACATGCTCGGTAATTGAGGTTGTGTAGGCCTTTGCTGTATTTTTTTTTCTTGTTCATTTCTGTGTTTTCTTGTGTCTCTAGTCTGTACCAGTTAGCAGTGTAGCATTGGATTGCCTGATTCATCATGTTCCCAAGTAATGTTTGGACTTGCTAAAAAAATCAGAAATCTTTTCCTTTTCCTGACTATATCCTTTTCCAGTTTGTAAATGCACTCTCATTTTCTGTAGCCATAGAAAAAAAAGAGAAATCTTTCATTGAATTATTGTGCTTTCAAACTTCTCTTCTCAGCTACTACATAGTATGCTCATGCAACATACTGTTGTATTCACCATTTAAAACTAAACATACAGTGGATTTCTCTTGCATGACTCAGAGAAGTGTCAGAACTACTGAAGCAGCTATCACAGGCACTGAACATGTGCAGACTTTCAGTAGCATGTACAGTGCTGCTGCTGTTTCTTTCTCTGCTTTTGGTGATAATTGCCCACCCCATAATTGTATTGCCACTGTAAGCTCTTCTCACAGCATAAGCACCAGTCCTAATCTGCAAATTGGTGTACACTTATGCATCATGCAAATTGCAGATCAAGATATGGTGCAATTCATACCAGCCCTATCCACCAAGAATGCAATGCATCATATGTGAATCAGTTCCTTTCTTATCAGTTATCACTCTCTTGGTAGATGGATTAGAAGTTACTACTCATTAATTAATGTAATGAATGTTTATCATCACACACCTGTCACAACTTGCAAAATTTTGACGGCCTCAGTTATTTCAGTCCATGGTTGACGGCTACATGGTCAGGGTTGAACTTAATTTACATTCTTGTTAGCATCAGCTGTTGAGATTTTAATACAGTGGACATAAAATCTGCACAAAATCCTGGCCTATGAAACATGGGCCTAGAATCTTCAGAGAATGGGCTGGTCTTCGCATGCTACAGTACATACAAAATCCTGGCCTATGAAACATGAGCTGGTTGCTTTTATCCAAATTCATCAGAAATAGTACTCATTTTGGATTGATTCGTCTGTTCTTTTTTCCATGAAAACATGCCAAGTTTAAAAGATGCTTCGGTATGAATACGACCTGGACTCATGACAGTTTCCTCTTTATTCTATTCAGTTACAATGTCAAACATAAACAGTCATTAGGGATAAGAGAAGTCCTGTTAACTTTTGTACTTAACTGATGTTTGATGTCATAGCCCAAGTTGCCGATGCAAGTGTTCACACACTACAGAATACAAATCCAGGGTGAAACGCAGGTGTGACCAAATCATCTTTTGGTTTTTCTTGCAAATGCTGTAAGCAGTTGACATTTGAATCAGTAACCTTATTTCTTCTGAATTTACTTAATGACAAATTGCTAACTAAGCAGTGGATGATTGCGCCAATAGTCTTGGTGCACATATGTAAGCTTGAAGCTGATTGGATTGAGAAAGTCATGCGTTTACTTTGTATTCAGAGTTTGCTCAAACAGTAACATCTCATATGCAGACAAGCTGTCATTTTCCCATGCTGTCCAAGTAGACTTGATAATATGCCATCTGATGCACGGGTTATGATCTGTATTTTGGGGGTTTTCGTATTAATCTTGACTTCTAATTTGAAAGCCAAAACTTTTTTTTATCGTTCTTCTTTTTCATTTAAAATGCTACTTATTGCTGTTGTAATTTCATCAAAATAACAGTTTCAAAGCAATTATTATTGCTGTCTCACCAGTTAATGGAAGTGATTTAGTATCTGAAAGTTCTGAACTATGTTTTTATTTTTTGGAAATGGAAAGAAAGGCTCAATTTTTATAGGTCCCTTCCAAATAAGCCCTTTTAAGAAGTCATTGTTAAGTCAGTCAGAACAAAGACTACAGCTTGCGTCATCTCTGTGGACCCTGTGTCTGTGTGCTGTGCAGAGATAGGTTGATCAGTTTGTGATACTTCCTGGAAACTGACTGATTCAGAGCCTAATCTCTTAGCTCATACCCGCTGTTATCGCTAATGATGATTACAGGAGCATATAAACTAGTGAATTAACAACTGATCCATCATGGCATCAAGAGAAAAATATTGGAATGAGGTCAATGCCACAGCAGAGCTAATCTATTCTATCTTAGAGAACTGTTATGCTTGGATGAATCTGCAACTTGGATAGAATTTGGAGCATTGAAGCTCTGATCAGTAATTCACAAGTCAGAATTCTGACCTAGCTTGAGGTTTTACATGTGCTGTGCTGACCTGTCATTAATTTCACCTAACGTATTAACATATACTACTACATGTTATTTTCATAAGAAATACTAATTATACTCTTCCAAGATATTCCTCAGGGAAATTCATATATGATCCAGAAGTCAATAGGAGTTAGTATTTTCTAGGATCCAATCGAAGTTAACACTTCATCTGCATCTTGAGCCGTTAAGAATCAACTGCTTTGTCTGCCTTATGTCTGAACCCTTTCAATGAAGAACAGTGAGAGTCATCATCTACTATCCCTTTGTTTAGCCCTACTTCATTTTGATAGATCAACAACTAGGTCAAACAATTGTCTGCATTCATGAACAGTTGTTGTATAATGAATAGTAAGTAAGCCACTATCACCATCATCTCCTAACTAATTTGGCAACAACTCAGTTAATTACTGCCATCCCATTGAATGATATAAGCCACGACGCACCATTGCAATCCAATTTAGCTTAGCATTAGCAGGTAATCTAGCTTGATTTTCTGTGATGCATGGATCCACAGTTTTATTTGTTCATCCAAAGTCATCCATCCAGTCAAGAAATGAATTTGTGATGTTTTTTGTCTCGTTAGGTTTAACTAATTAAACAAAGTGATCCAAACTTGACTATGTGGTCCTTGCTGTTTTCCAAAACTGAGATCATCATCATGCGTTGTCATTACAATCCAGAAATCTTGCGTGTTAAACAAGGTTCAGTTTTAGGAGCATGAGGGCTGCTGGCTCAACACCTTGATGCACAATTGTGTTCAGATTTTGAGTTTGACACTTGAATTTACATATCTGATGCATTATTAGTTTATTACTCGAGTATTATACTGATGCATCATTTGAAGTTATTTTTTATCGGTGGGCAAATTGAGGTGAACTACTGTTTGATTTATACCGACAACCAAACACAAAATTCAATAATACTATGACTTGGTAGCTGTATGATATTCCAAAAACACATGGCTGTGAAGATTACACATTGACAAACATTAGCATTCATGGTCATCTCTTTTAGCAGTCACCAAGAAAAGGCCAAACCTGTGTCAAGTTTCCATGCAGAAAGTGAAATATTAACTAGCAGTTCACGTACTAACTACTAAAATGCCCATGCACTTTTCCCACTAGTGTTTTCCTTTGAAAGTTTCCTCTTTTTTCATGTGTTCCAAGAATTGCCGTACAAGTCTTGATGATATTGGTCAGTTAACTGCAAAGTCTTCTGTGAAAATTACAGAACCTGTAAATCTGAAAAAGGAGGTCTTCTGTGAAAATTAACTAGGGTGTGTATGAGCTGTGTCAGTTGAGTACTTTACTGTATTTATCCATCAATAATCCATTTCTAGTTTAAGTCTTGGCGTGGCAGATCCATGAACTGACATTTCCATGGGTTTCTGACAAATTGTTGACCTCGAGTATTTTGATGCTCAAACTGCAAGAAGTTCCAAATACAATATTCCTTTGTGGCTAAATTACATCAGAAACTGTTCCCATTGGCTAAGTTCTTGATCTGGTCCATGTGCAAGATGACCCAAGATGATCCTCCTTCTGACTTTGCAATTTTTTCATTTCAGGACTCAGTAATCCATGAAAAAAAAAACTACCATCAGCATCTGACTTCTGGAGTAACTCGCAAGAACTATCGATAACGCGACTCAGAATTTTCAATAGCGACGTCATGGAAATTAAACGATTTATTTTTGAAAATCTCTCCAAGATGGTGTAGCAATGCCTTCCAAGCATCAAATACCTAAAGAGAACAAAAAACAAAATATATTTCTTTTTCTCTTAATTTCCTTGGGCCCAAGGAGTGACAGGTCTTTCCTTAAGAAAAATGTGATGGAAATATTATTAGTGTGATCCCACTTTAGGTCCAAAGTCTTGACCAAATCGTTGAAAAGCTTGGCCTCACATGATGCATCATACAAAGAAGGTCTTCTCTTCTCTGTCTGAATTTTATTTTATTTTCTTTGTTTCTTAGCTGTATCCATTTGGAAAACAATTAACAAATATTTAGGAATTAGGTAGGAAAGACGCCTCCTTGATGCATCCGTTGACTAATCACGCAGTTTACTTGAACTAAGTCCATCGAACCCAACCGCCATGTGCTTATCTTATTCGCCACCGTTTTCCTCTACTCCAGCCATTTTCAAACTCCAACTTGTTTAAATTTGTACCCTTACACGCCGTACCCACCTATCCCTGTGGTGGATTCTTCCTCCGTTCGCCAAATCGATGAAAAGTCTCTAAACTACGCTGAAAAATGGATACACTTACACAATTTAAGGATTTCGATTCCCCCCCCCCCCCCCCCCCCCTTAAAATTGAGATTAATCGGAAAACTTCGAGTCTTCAACCAGATCAATAATAAAATAATAATTGAATTTACGGCAATGTTTATCTTTCAACAAAAGTAGTTTATATACGAACTGGTACACATCCACTTATTATAAGATGATGTCAAACATCGAGAATGTGAATCCTTACTTTACCCGCGCACCAGTGGGCCCTACACCGGTGCCGGGTGGGGTGTAACCCTGTAGGAACTCATGGGAACACAAGCAAATCGGATATCTTTCTCTGCTAATTAATTATCGTGCTCGATTACAAAGCTATACGAATCAGCAAAGGCCAGTGTGAGGTCACACTTTCCATGATGCTGATTAAAAAGGGATCAGATCTGTCCTTTGTGTCAATGCGATGTGCAGTGCAGGAACAGTTTCAACGGGGCCTGGCTGGAATCTTCAGCAAGTAGGCCAACCGAAACCGAATCATGAATTCAAGCTAATAATATTATTAATATTACTATCACTAAATAATTCAAGCTTAATTAGGCGATACTTAAAGCTGATTGGATGGCAGCTTGGAAGTGTCGCACTCGATCGATCTCACCGGAAGCCGGTGCACGGTCGGATCCATCGACTTGGACATTGTCACTCACATCACATGCATGCATGATTTTTTATTTAGGAAAAAAAGATAATTAAAATTATTTGGTCTTCCAGCTCTCTCTAATTTAAGCACATGATTGATGATACTGTTCAAACAGTACCATGTACTGTTCAAGTTCAGACGCGTTTGAGGAAAATTGGTAGAAGTACGAACTGATGGATACCGGCCGGTGCGGGTTAGGGGTTTGAAATTTTTCGATGGAATTTCAGAATTTTCAACACCTCCGGCCCTATCACGGCCAGTATATATGGATTCGTTTCTCGGCGAGATCTCGCTATCTCAGATCCTCCTGAGATTTTGCTGGTCGAAAATTCGGCATCCATTTGTGTTCAGAGTTGGTTGAATTCCATTCAAACCGCTTCAAATTCAATGAATTTCCATGAACGCGCAAAAAAATTGTACGTCAATATATTAGAAAAAACTAGAGTTTTAGCTACACGACGCAACCGGCCAGACGACCATTGAAGGACACAAAAGAAAAATAAACAAGACAGCTAGGGAAAGCTACAACTGAAAAGAAAAAACTGCTCCTATAAAGATGGGGAGGGTGGCAGTTGGGCCCATTAGACTCCCAAAAGCCGCAACACCTGCAAAAGACCACAGGCGGGTCTTTCCGGAGGATGGACTCTAAGACCACTGCAACCGCGATAAGAGGGAGTTCAAATTCAATGAAGATTTGTTAAGAATTTCAATTTTCTACTCGCTTGGATTAATTTCTCCTAAGGTTTTGATCCAAGACGAGAAGATCGTCTACTAGAGCACACATGCCAGAGCATCTTCATGACCGTTTCGATTCTCTGTTCCTCTTGGTTTCCTAGTAGATGTGGAAGGAGCGGAACTCCAGGGTTTTCGACTACTCACTCTCTTCGATTTTGATGGTGCGGGACTCCATCCGTCTGGAAGGCCAACCGTGGAAGCTAGTGTTGTTTCTTTTGTGGATTTGTTGGAAGTTTAGTCGGGCTCCACCTACACCCTCTCTCGCAGTAGGAGTTGTTTTTGTTTAAGGAGGTTTTTCCTTCCTTTATTCCGTTTTTTTTTCTTTTTTTCCTATCCCCTAGCAGTAGCCTTATGACCGTTTCGTTGTGTAATCAAAACTTTGCTTTCTTCCAACATACTGACGTGCAATTCTTTTACACGTTCAAAAAAAAAAAGCAAAAGTAAATATTTCTTTTGATAGAGGTACTAACCATATTGTATATCTTAACCCGAATACGAGGTATATACCCCTCTCTTTTAAAGATAGTCTTGACACATGTCATTATCGATCGTACACTTTTATTTTTAATCAATTCAACTTGCGATACCTCTTAATTAGTAGTAAATGATAAGATACTCCGGCCTTTAATAAGGATGGGAGAAAAAACTGAAACAAATACACTGGATGCCGTTATTTCAGCCAAGGATGAAACAGGTAAATGCATATGAAGAATTAATGGTACGGTGCATTTCCAAGCCGCTACTTTTCACGACCAATCGAACCGTAGCTCCTGACAGGTTAATTAAATTCTCTTGCAAAATGCCCAGAAAAATAAATTCATTCTCAGAACACAGATGTAATTAAACCAATGTGCTTCAGAATTCAGAGATCGGAAGATCACCATGCATGCACATCTCTCTCTCTCTCTCTCTTTTCTTTCTTTCTTTCTTTTTTTTGAAACGCATGTACATATTTCTGAACAATTCTCAGTTAGGCTGTGTTTAGTTGGATCCAAAGTTTAGATTTTGGTTAAAATTAGAGATGACGTGACTGAAAAATTGTGTGTATGATATGTTAATGTGATGGAAAACTATTGAAGTTTAGATCCAAAACTTTGCTTACACACGTACGAACCTCCAACCTCCAGTACAAAAGTCAACAAGAAGACGGCGTAAATAATTTTTTTAAAAAACCAACGATTTAGCTCGCTGCATGCGTACGCCTGACGGCCTGAACGCTAATTAATCACGACTGCGAGAAGTAAACAAGATCCTTTCATTTTCTTTTCTTTTCCCGGTTTTTTCTTCCCCGCCCCCGGACAAGGGCCTTGTAGCCATTTGTGTTGTATAAATAAAACTAGTATAATGGCCCACGCAGATTGTACGGCTAGCATAATTATATTCTCTCATATAATAGCATATATGTTTTCTCAACGTATTATTCAAATATATTAAAATGATAACATAATTTTAAATTTTGTACTAACTTTACAAAACTACTAATGTGTAATATTCATATTGTATTTTATATATGTGTTAGTTATTAATTATTTTTAATATCAAATTTTAGTTATTTGTAAATTATATTCCTATATGGACTCTAGACTCGTCTTTCAATATTTCTTTTTAAAAATTCCGAATTTTCGTTATCTGTAAATTGTATTTCTATATAGACTCTAGGCTCTTCTACTAATATTATTTATTTTTAATTTTGAATTTTTATTATTTCCAATTGTATCTCTATGTGGACTCTAAACACATCTTTCAATATTCTTTAATTTTTAATTTCGAATTCAGTTACTTATAAATTGTATTCCTATATTGACTTTAGACTCTTCTTCCCCTTTTTTTAAAATTTTGAATTTTAGTTATTTGTAAATAGTATTTTTACATGAACTCTAAACTCTACTTTTAATTTTATTATGTTTATTTCGAATTTTAGTTAGTTTTAATTTCTTATATGGACTCTATGCTCTAATTCTAATATTCCTTATTTTTAATTCTGAATTTCTATTATTTTTTAATTATATTTTTATATGGACTCTATGCTCTACTTCTAATATTCCTGGTTTTTAATCCTGAATTTCTATTATTTCTTAATTGTATTTCTATATGGACTCTATTCTCCTCTTCTAATATTCCTTATTTTATTAATTCCGAATTTCAACCATTTCTAATTGTATTTCTATATGGACTCTGTTTTCCTTTTTCTCCGATTAATATGAGATTTTCTAGGTCGTGAGAGCGAACATGGAGGCTTCTTTTTTTATTCCTTTAATAAGTTAATAGATTCTTCTAGCCGTTTGTTTGTGTTGTATAAATAAAATTTTTCTTTCTTTTAATATATTGGCGTATAATTTTTTTTGCGCGTTTGTGAAAGAAATATTCAAGATAGAGTATATTTTGCTAGGTCACATCGAGATCGGAGTCAAATCCTCCGGCCACATCGATCGATTAACGACCTTAATTCCGATCGATCAAGCTAAGATCAATCGTTGTCTCTGTTTGCGGTGGCCACCGCCGGCCAAGTCGCCGGAGATGAGATGAGAGATTATTCAGTCCAGTTTGCACATACGCGTGGACCAAACCGGACAGAGAACGCGGCTGCAGCCGCAATTTATCAATGTAGAACGGCTACGACGACGGCGACGGCGAAGAGGATAATGAAGAATACTCTCTCCATTTTTAAATACTTGATACCGTTGACTTCTTAACACATGTTTGACTATTTATCTTATTAAAAACTTTTGTGAAATATGTAAAACTATATGTATACATATAACTATATTTAACAATGAATTAAATAATAGGAAAGAATAATAATTACTTATTTTTTTTAAGTAAGATAAACGGTCAAACATAATTAAAAAAGTTAACTGCGTTAAATATTTAAAAACGTAGGGAGTACGAAGGGAGTATATTATATCTGAATCGAGGTCGACGCGTCCGTCCAGCTAATTGGTTCTCATTTGATTTGCCCATGCTCGAGTTGACATTTTTTTGGGTCCTCGAGCTCTCTCTCGCTCAAGGTTAATTACCCACTTAATCACTGGGATTTAACCGGGATTTGGTGGGGAAAGCTAATATTTTAATCCGTTTTCAGTCAGAAACTGCAGGCCCCGACGACGACCACCTAGCCTTAGCCCCTTAGCTTCCTTCTTTATAAGGAGGGCAAGCTACCATTGCAAGGACAATTAACTTTGTTCAGCCATCGCTTTGCTTGATACCCTTCTTGTTCAGAGCCTACGTGATTAAGCTAAGCCTGGTTTAATATTTCGAGATCGGTAACGACGATCGATCGAACGCCGCAATGGACGTCGTCGTCGAGAGCCCGCCGGTGAGGGACGAGAAGAAAGTCGACGTCGCCGCGGTATGATAACATAAATTGGATTTAATTACGATCTTTTTTTTGAGACGTGATGATGCTAATTGCAGAGTTCTTGAACAAGATCAAACTGAATTCGATTAATTGTATTTGGGTGCAGATTGGAGGCGCGCCTCCAATAGTCTTTGAGAGTTTTGCACCATCGACGCAGAGAGATTCAACCATCATCAAGAAGGTATCCATCCATCGATCGATCAATCGATCGTAATTTGTTCTGATAATTCAGAAATTGGTGATTAATTATGTGGTAATTATTGTGACAGGAGGAGAAGATGGAGGCAGCGAAGGCGGAGATGGGCGAGGTGAGGGAGGAGAACGAGCGGCTCAAGACGATGCTCACACGCATCGTCAGCGACTACAAGTCGCTGCACACGCACTTCCTCGACGTCGTCAAGGTCAAGGAGCAAACGGCGGCGGAGATCGCCGGAGACGACGACGACCACGAGCCCGACGACCTCGTCTCCCTGAGCCTCTGCACGAGGCCCAACGCCGCCGCGGCGCGCCGGAAGGGCCACGAGAGGACGCCGTCGTCCGGCGACGGCGGCGACGACGGGCGGCTGTCCCTCGGGCTGAGCTGCGCTCGCGGCGGCGTTGCCTCCGACGACGACGACGACAAGCAGGCGAGCCGCCGCGCGTTGCCGCCGATGCCCGTGCTGAACCTCAGCTCCGACAGCAGCGGGGACGCCGCCGGCGCCGGCGCCGGCGAGCCTACCCAGCCGAACAAAGCGTCCAGGAGCTCGAGCGGCGGCGGCGATGGCGCCGACGACGAGGTGCTGCAGCAGCAGCAGGCCAAGAAGGCTAGGGTTTCCGTCAGAGTCAAGTGCGACACCCCCACGGTACTAATTAATTACAGAAGAACGATTACTCTTCTTAATCCCAATCTCTAAACCATAATAATTACGTAATTTACCCGTGCTAATCACGTTGTTAATTATGATTAGATGAACGATGGGTGTCAGTGGCGGAAATACGGGCAGAAAATCTCAAAGGGGAACCCTTGCCCGCGCGCCTATTACCGTTGCACCGTTGCACCCAACTGCCCTGTACGCAAGCAGGTACGTATATACGCGTATAAATACGTATTTACGTTTACAAATACGTATATGATTCGAATGATGCGTACTTAAATTGAAGCGAAAATTTAAATTTGTGTTGGTTTTGTGTTAATCGATGGATCAGGTGCAGAGATGCGCGGACGACATGTCGATCCTGATCACGACGTACGAGGGCACGCACAGCCACCCGCTGCCGCCGGCGGCGGCGGCGATGGCGTCCACAACGTCGGCTGCGGCGGCGATGCTGACGTCTGGCTCGACCACCTCCACGATGCACAGCGGCGGCGGCGTTCACCACCACCTGCCGTTCGCCTCGGCCGTCGGCGGCGGCGGCGGCGTCGGGCTGCTCGGCCCGACCACCATCTCCACCGCCACGTCCTGCCCCACCGTCACGCTCGACCTCACCGCGCCGCACTCGCTCCTGCACCCGTCGTCGGCGTCGCCCTACGCCGCCGCCGCCGCGGCGTACGAGTCCAGCAGGGCGCTGCCGGCGGCGTGGAGCAGCGGGTACCTGGCGTACGGCGGCGCGGCGGCGGCGCAGCCATACTACGCCAAGGGCGTCGCGCCGTCGCCGTTCGGCCATCATTTCGGCATGATGGGCATGGCGGCGGCGGCGGCGAGGCCGGCGCCGGAGCAGCTGTTCGGCGGCCAGACGACGTCGCCGTACCTGCAGAGAGCCATCGGCGGCGGCGGCGTCGCGCCGGCGGCCGTGACGGACACGATCGCGAAGGCGATCACGTCGGACCCGAGCTTCCAGTCGGTTTTGGCGGCGGCGATCACGTCCTACATGGGGCGCGGCGGCGGCGCGGCGGCGCCGAACAAGTGAAGCAAGTTCATAAAATTGATCTAAATTTTGTTTAGATAATCAATTAGATGGTAATAATTGCTTGATTTGTTCTGCTATACGTACGTATTAGTCTCCTAATTGGCAAATTGATGTACATAGAGTACAGTATATATAAGCATGCACAAGCGTGAGATCACTCAATTGTATATGCACTATGTGGGGGGAAACAAATTAATTCAAAATGAGGCTTTTGATTTCCAGGCTTCAAGGAGCTAGACATGCATGCGTGATAGTGTCAGGTAAGCATAATTTTTGTACAAACAGTACTGATCATGGAGTGATAATATATACTCCCTCCGTATTTTAACGTATGACGCCATTGATTTTTTAACCAACGTTTGACCATTCGTCTTATTTAAAATTTTTATGCAAATATAAAAATACTTATGTCATGCTTAAAGAACATTTGATGATAAATCAAGTCACCATAAAATAAATTATACTTACATAATTTTTTTAAATAAGACGAAAGGTCAAACGTTTGTCAAAAAGTCAACGACGTCATACATTAAAATATGGAGGGAGTATATGCTGCGCAGGAAAGCAAGAAGGAAACAAAAATCCATGAAAATAACTTGACCAAAGTTAAAATTCTCCCCATATATATGAGAGATTAATTGATAGTGTATTTTGGTGATAACCACTGACGATCTCTAGTGGCCTGATTTTGGTTAGGAGCGTAAACTCTTGATTTGATCGAATGCAATGTTGACAAAACAGCTACCAGCAATAAGTCTATGATGCAATGTCATATCAAACATAACGTGTGGTTTGATAATCTCTAATGTAGACAAGAAAACACTGCAAAAATAAGGTAGATACAATCTAAATATTATTTATGAATAGGTGCTTAATTAAGCACGATAGGAATGATTGTTATTGAAGTGGTCAATCCAATCGATCGAGTAAATCAATATACCAACTATTTTAGACTTTTGTAGTCACCGACTAAATGATCGAGAACTAAGAATAAGATTAAACACACTTGGATAAAAATCAACTAAATAAAATATTTTTTTTCTTGCAATACATAGCTAGTTATAAAGGAAACTAGAGTTTGGTGTGCTCAAGTTCATTAATTAAGGTGGAGAGAGGCTCACCAGAGATGGGCAGTGATGAACCTTTAAAAAACAATTACCGGTATCCTATATATATATCATAGTATATATAATATTCTGATTTCAACTAATAATGTAGTTAATATAGGCAACATCTAAATATTAAAATTTGGAACACCACTAACGATGGGAAATCTATTGGAGAACCCCAAACCTAAATTTAGTTTGCCTTCAGCAACAACAGTGGCTTAGATAAATTTGGCCCATGCCATTGTAAATTTGTTGTATTAAGAAAATCATGTCATTTTGTACGCATCAAACATGTTTGGAATTTTTTTTACTTTAATTTTACATGAACCAAAATACCAAATCTACGGCCTCATCGGTTCGCTTATTGGAGGAATAAGCGAAACGGCATATTTACAAAAGAACAATAATTTGTACGTAAAACTTTTATATACGTGTTCTTAGCGATCTAAAAGCAAACGCTCGAAAATAAACTTCGATGAAAAGACATCAAAATCAACTCCAAATTTAAAGTTGAAAATTCAAATTTTGCCTGATAAGCATAAGCATAAGCGAAATGATGAGGCCGCTAAACACAGAACCTGCCCGTCAGTTCCATGTTCTTTCTTCACCCTCCCCTCTCTCTTCACCTCTCCTTCACCAATATTCAAAGGTTTTCGTGAAGTCTAACAAAATCTAAACCAGAGGTGCCATGAACATGCTAGGTCCATTTCAAACCAATACGGTCCTAGAAGGCTGGACTGGACTTGACCCGTGTTGGTTTTCCACTGAAAGAATAAACAGCTAGGTCCGTTTCAAACCAATACGGTCCCAGAAGGCTTAACTGGACTAGGCCCGTGTTGATTTTCTACTTAAATAATAAATAGCTATAAATGTACCCGTATTAAATCTAGAATTCGAATCCGGATAGGTTGGTTCCACCACAAGAAACCAAACCAATTGAATTATGCTCACTTCGTGATCTCCGTGATGATTTTGAGTACATATGTCTCCTTGGTGATATAACCGAAGATTACTAAAGTATAATCACACGACAAACATTATTTAGCGGTTTATTTTAAGTTGATGTGCATGTGCTCTTGTTAATATTGGACCTAATGAAGTTATATGTGAGTATCTGATTAAATGATGTCCTCAAATAATGATCATTCTAGGCTGCGAGAATATATACTACCTCTATTTTTTAATAGATGACGCAGTTGACTTTTTCTCATATGTTTGACCATTCGTCTTATTCAAAAATTTTATGCAAATGTATAAGATATAAATCACACTTAAAAAACTATGAGTGATAAAATAACCCATAAAAAATAAATTATAATTACGTAAATTTTTTGAATAAGACGAATGGTCAAAACACGTGAGAAAAAGTCAACAGCGTCATCTATTAAAAAACAGAGGGAGTAGTTTGGTATTTTCAGAAATCTTGCTTTCACAAAGCCGATCTTTAATTTCTGCAACTGCAGTGATCACAAGATACAAATAAATTTCTTATATATATATATATGCTATAACGTTTATACTTTTTTACCCTTTTTGAATTACCAGCGAAAGTATAAAATAGAAAAGTAGGTAGATAAATACTTGGATTTTAGAAAGGAAAAAAACATGGTGCAGTATATGTATATTACTTGGACAAAAAGAAGATAGTGATTATACGAATTGGGAATACTAAGACCAGATGGAACACACTGAAAACATTGTTAGTTTGGTAAAATCTCACTCTAATCCTTGAAATAGATTTATTCTTTCCGACTGTCCGACACCCTCTTAATTTGAAATAATATTTCATGAGAAATTTTACGGTTATTGAGAGAAAGTATTTCGAGATACCAAATTCCATTATATTCTTAAAGATGGTAAAATCATCCATATTTCACGGATGATACTGGACTTAAAAAGGTCCATTATTCAAAAAGAGAGAAAAAAAACTGAGCTAGTCGAAGTGCTCTTGCATTGGACTGAACGATTTGCAAGTTTAGATGGGCCTCCTTTTATGGGCCTCAATGTTGGGTCCCACACACAAAGATGGGCCTGCAATGAGCCTCATCCAAGCAAGGCCTTACCGGCTTACCCTGTTCTTGGGCCCTTATGAGGAATGGCACATCTGATTAACTCTGCAGATATACAACCAGTTATCTGCAACTTGTAAGAGAAGATAAGGAAGAATGGGGAATAAAATGTAAGAAAAGTGATGGAAAAATAGAAGCCGCCGTGGGAAGATGTTTATAAAATTAATATCGATGCTTCCTTCTTCGCTGAGACTGGCACTGGAGGCTGGGGTTTTGTGGCAAGGGATTCAAAGGGTTCTTTCCTTGAGGGAGGTGCTGGAAGCTTATCGTGGATGGGCAACGCCCTGCATGTGGAGGCGTTAGCAATGATGAAAAGTCTAGAAAAAGTGTCTCAACAGGGGATGACAAAAATTGAGGTTAAAACGGATGCACAGATGCTGGGCAAAGCACTTATTTCCCAAGATCTGAACCGTCGCCCTGATGGTGTCATTTTCAGAAAATTAAGGGCTTTCTTAAGATCAAACTTTGATGTCTTTTCTATTTCAGTTTTCCCTAGATCTTGTAACAAAGTGGCTGATTGTTTGGCCTCTTTTGGTGTGGGTATCGTGGCCACTAGCTCCAAGTGTTTCTGGAGCCAAGCCCCGACGTTTGTATCTCCTTTGGTCTCCGGCGATTTGCCTGGAGATACTGGTTAATGAAAGCAGAGGTTTACTGTGTCAAAAAAAAAGTTCTCTGCAACTTGAGAATAGCATGAGCGTTTGTCCACCAAAATTCAATGCGAAAAATTTTACTTTACTTCAGTGATATCAAGAGGTAATACCAAAATTTTTAATGTAAATTTTTATATCTTAAGTAGCTTGATTTTACATTAGAATATACGATAAAGCTAATTAATTAGTGGAGATGGAAGAGGCTATTGGAATTATGCACAAATCATCACGATTTTATAGCTAAAACAATACGGCGTACTCCTCCGTTTAGAAAAAAATTAATTCTAACGACGAATCTGAAGTTCTAAACATATGATTGTCTAGATTTATAGTTAAGATTTAACTCTTTTTTTTTTAAGTAGTAAGTCAAGTGCATACAAGAACCGATCGATCGATCACGAACGGCGGTACAACTAACAAGCAACCAAGAAAAACAAAAACAGAAGTAAATTCAGCGTTCAGAACGACGATTCCGACGAGTGCGCCGCCGCGGCGGCGTGCAGCGGCGCCCCCCACGCCTGCGCGTGCGCGGGAGGCGGCGAGGCCGCCGCCGCCGGAACGCTCCACGCCGGCGCAGCGGAAGTAGGGTACGGGAGGTGGCCGCCGCCGCCGACGCAGCCGGGGGTCGCGTGGTTGTGGACGCCGTCGTAGGTGGTGACGACGTAGCGCGGGTCGTCGCCGTCGCGCTCCACCCGCTTCTTGACGCCGCACCCCGCCGCCGAGCACCGGTAGTAGTTCCGCGGGTTCGGGCTGCTCTTCACCGCCTTCTTCCCGTACTTTCGCCACTTGAACCCGTCGTCCAGCACCTCCACCTCCGACCTCGTCCTGAACCCGATCCTGCTCGTCGTCGCCGCCGCCGCCGCCGACGACGACACGCCATACTGATCATTGTTCCCGCCGGCGACCACCACCGGCTGCGACGGCGGCGGCGGAAGCGGCAGCGAGTACACGGAATGGCCGAGCTCCAGGAATTCACCAAAGGAACAGCCGCCGCCGCCGCCGCCGTCGACGATGTGGTCCGCCATGAGAGGAGGGAAGCACAAGGAGGAGGAGGTGTTCGACGCCGGGTACGAGTAGGCGTACGACGTCTCGTGGCAGAGTCCCAGCGAAGCCGCCATGCTCGCGTCACTGTGCGTTAGCTAAGCTAGCTGCTGCTGCTGCTGCTGCTGATTGAGTGTTTGACAGAATTTCTCGTGTCAAGCACTGCAATTTATACTGCCGAATCGATTGGTCCAAACTAGCTGGCTATGTGGATGGTTCACACGAACGATCCTGATGATCAGAAGGTTCTCAGATAGATGGATTAATTGTGTCACATGTCGATTGTGATTACTTCTTACCGTGACAGTGACACCCCTGCTAGCTAACCCCTGCACTTTTGGCATTTATGACCGCACAAACTTAGCCCCTGGTCAGGGATGAATTAACAATCTACTGCTCCCCACCGGTTTGATAATAATTATCGCTTCGAACAATTAATGACATAATCTTAAAAAGCAACTTTGATAACTGTTTTTCATTATAGTATAATAGAAATATCAATAACTATATGATTTTGTTGAAGTAGCTTTTAGGACCAATCTATACATATGGTCATTATATTTCTAATATAACTATTTTATATTTTATAGTTAAAGTTTTTTCAGGTTTGACAATAGGTTTGTTCAGAACGATAAGTAATTTTAACCAAGAGAGAAGTATATATACTGAAATTGTGGTCAATGTTGAGACATTGCATTATGATGACCATGACTTGATTGATTGGATGATCGATCCCTCAGTATTTTCTCCGTTCTTAAATATAAGCATTTATGCATAATATAAAGATTCCCGTAGTATTCACTATTACACACGGAAATTAAATCCAAACATTTTCAAGCTAATCCAATCGAGCAATTTAAAATTTAATTAAGGAGGTGACCAAGGGAGAATCTTTTACCTCAATCTTAATTTTTGCTAAACAATCTCAGAGTTTGTTTGGGAGGTTTCGGACAGCTCAATTTTCTCTCAGAATTAAAATTTCTGCCAAACAATTCAGCATTTTGTCCATATTATAACCAGCTATATCTGCATAATTCAGAAAATAAAGTAGAAGCAAGAAATTGGTAACTTAATTATTCCGATTCTTATCAGCTGGATTCACACCATTCGCTTTTCAAAATCTAATACTTTCCAAAGTCCAAACAGATCCTTATAGGAACGGATCATCGGAAGAGGTGTATATATATATATACGGTAGTCCAAGTTAACGTGGGAGTCCAAGCGGTCGTGTCGACGGATAGCACTAACGTAACGTGCGTGCGTACGATGCACCTGGCCCAAATGCAAGCGACACCTGTAAAAAGGGGCGCGCGCGTCCAATCTAAGTACGTATCAGGCGGGGCACTGCAGCGGCGGCCGGGCGGGCAATTCGGCCGCGACTACGGGTGCGAGAAATTTACCGGCCGGCCTACGACGCGAGCGATCGAGCGCACGCGCCGCGCGCGCATGCTGATCGCTCGCTCGATCGTTGCCACGCACTGGTTTCTTCTCGATTTTACTTTGCGTGGGGTAGGCCAAGTTTGACGGGGACGCGAACTCGCGAAGCACGTACGAACGACCAGAAAATTAATATTAGCAAACGGGTTTTTACGTAGATAGCGAAACTACCCACTTACATATCTAATCATGAAGCATACTCAGTGTAATATAGGTGAACCATACTTAGTGTGTCAGGCGACTGAAATTCTAGAAATTTCAATTAACTTAAACCTAGCGCTAGATTTGGAGAGAGAAGGAGGATGGTGAAACTCACCGGTAGACGGTGCACTGGTGTATGTAGGCGAGAACTTGCCTCGTATGCGTTGGCGGGAAAAAGAGTAAAGAAAAATAAAGTTATTGTGTTTATATGAGTCTTCGAATGATCTAAACCATTCAGAAGTGACTGAAAATCATTGAAATTATTTTAAGGGATTGTGTACTCCTCGTTTAACAGAAAATCCCTCCTAATATCTTGTAATTTTTTTTATCATTGGATTGATTTGAGATTCGTGCAAACCGCACAAAACCCAAACCACTTATCCTTCCCCTCCTCCCTGCCGCCACAAAAATCGATCGAGCGCTCCTCCTCCCTTGATATCGTGCGCCTCCTGTGCTGCTGCCGCCACCACCGCTGCTGCCACCGTTGGCTAGCCGAAAGGTGTCAACGGCACCGGCGAGCCTCCCCCGGGCGGCCCCCTTCCTATCCCTCTCCTCTCCTTTGCCTCAAGCCAGCGGCGGCGAGCTGTCCCGTGTCGTCGTCTTCCCCGTCGCCGGCGGTGAGCACCACCACCGGCCGCCTCCTCCTACCACTCTTTCCGCTTTGCCCCTGTCGCCCGCTCCCGATCCTGCAGCTTCGGCGGCGCCACTGCCGCCTCACCGCCCGCCCGATTCGCCGCCCGCCGCCGAGCTGCTGCCTCCCACGGTTGTCAGGGTTATGGATACCACATACCTACTAGTAGTTGACTAAATCTCGGCAGGATCCACCACATACCATATCTTATACGGAAACTGACCTCGAGGGAGTTCCGGATAAGGAAAGACAACTAGAGTTCTACATGGAAACGACAAGGACTACTCGGATTGTATCCATATTGGTTTCCCTAGTTCTACTTGTACAAGGGGACACCTATGAGTATAAATACAAAGCCCCGTAGGAGGAGAGGGGGCACGAGACGAACAACACACACACCCACCATGAGAGGATCAACAACCACCACAATCTACGGGACAACATACAAGCCTACATACGCACGCCGCCGGATATCGACTTTAGGGATAGGATGGCTATTCCCCTACGGTGTCTCCGGATATTGTCAGGAGATACGAAAGCGCTATCTCTGATCTCGCCGGACACGGATTCGAGGAGCAAGGCTACCCTGTTGTCGACTACGAGTCAGATCTTCAGACCGCCATGTCGACAACAGTTCGATAGGCTACCCACATATTGTACTGGTGTTATTATGGTGAATAAAAGCAACTCCGGCTCCGGCCAACAGGATGTAGGGTTATTACTTGACAATTCAGGGGTCCGAACCTGTATAAAAATCCTCGTCTCCATCTCTTTTACCTCAGCCTCGCGTATATCCTAGCACCGACGATCCCCATACTGTCCAAATACCGTAGTGTAGTCGAGACATCAAACGTCGACAACGGCCATCCCTCTAAAGCCGGCGAACTCCCTCCTCTTCCCATTCCCCTCCCCCCTCCCAACCCCACCCCACCCTGGGACCCTAATTCATCGGCCCTCTGTCGGAGTTTGGGTTCACCGGCACCAGAGAAGAAGATGTGGTCGCCGGAGTTAGAGAAGAAGAGCACGAATCGTGAAGCACATCCAGTGATCCAAAATTTACAAGATTTAAGAAGTATTTTCTGTCGACAGAAGTTTAGCAATTCTGTTATTTTAATGTAGATAAACGACTTGCCTTGTATGCATTGGCGGGAGGACGAGGGGAAGGATAAAGTTACTGTGTTTGTAAGAATCGGCGAATGATCTGAGCCATTCAAAAGTGACTGAAATTCGTTGATATTTTTTTTACTGAGAACCAGACTCCTCTAATATTTATACGTTATCTTTTGATCGTATATTATTATATCAGCCAATTTTGAGTTGAGCTTAAAATTTTTTGGCATGCATGTGCTCAATTGATTGGGTAGATTGTATATTACCGTTAAATTTATTAATTAGCTAGCCTAGTGGATCATCATAAGGAGGACGCAAAAGAAACTCTCCTCTTTTTCCACTTCCCGGCCGGTTAAGTACGTACGTACCAATGACAGGAATGAGATAATAATAATATGCATTTCGCCATCGATCGTCATCCAAAAACTGGGATCAAGTTCAGATACAATGTTTTCGACCTGTGCTCTTGGCCAACTAGTCATATATTAAATGTTGGAGAAGCCAGTGCCGTAGCCACCTTTACATGCGTGCACTTGTAAGCCGTCTTCCATCAAGAAAACGTGCATTTTGTTTGCTTGAGAATGATGGACTAATTTTTAAGTACACATCGGTCTACAGTACTATACATCGTTAGGCACCGATCTCTTTGCTGCTGGCGGATTCCGGATGATCCAGCGAGTGTATTGAACGATCGATAACTCTTACCAAGTACTCCCTCTGTTTTGACTTTTATCAAAATTAAACTGTTTTAAGTTTAACTAAATTTATAGATAAATATAGTAATATTTATAATACTAAATTAGTTTCATCAAATCAATAATTGAATATATTTTCATAATAAATTTGTCTTGGGTTGAAAATGTTACTACTTTTTTCTATAAACTTGCTCAAACTTAAAGCAGTTTAATTTTGACTAAAATCAAAACATCTTACAACCTGCAACGAAGGTAATAAGCACGTCAATGATTCATAATGCACGCTAGTACATATACAAACATTGGCCGGAACTCAAAATAAAAATGAAGAAAATATTTGCAATTAAGCATGTTTCATACACAAACCATGCATCGTAATGACTAATGAGCAAAATTACACCCGGTTCACGACTCGTGCAAGAACATTAATTAGTAACTAGACGACTGATATATAGAATTAGTATCAACGTTGTAGAGTAGAGTGGTATGTATCATTACTTTCGCTAGAAAGTCAAGCTCAAATTTAATCTACATATTGAAAAAAAGGAGTTCGTGTCAAGTTTATTTGTTTTTTTAATAATATATCTCTTGATGTGTTAGTTGGATTTGGAGTTAGTGTGATTTTATGAAGTGGTATATATGTATGTAGTATAAAAATTATCTAATTTTTAGATCATTTTATTATCATTTGAATAGTGTTTGAACAAACGGAAGTATATTCTCAAGTATGTCCTCGAGAGATCAGTAGGGTCTTCCAACGTAATGTGAATGGGTTTAATTCATTTAATAGAAAGATATTTCCAGTTTATACAGGAGCTCCTCCCTTAAGTCCAACTACGTACCGTAAATATATGCTCGCTCTGTATAATAGATGAAACCATTAACTTTTAAACACATGTTTGACCATTCGCCCTATTCAAAAGTTTTATATAAATGTGTAAGGTATAAATCATGCTTAAAGTATTTTGAGTGATAAAACAACCCACAACAAAATAAATTATAATTATGTATTTTTTTTAACAAGACGTATGATCAAATGTGTCACAAAAATCAATGACGTTATCTATTAAGAAAACGGAGGTAGTAGTAGACAATATCAACATAGAAAGTACTGAACCTACTCGAATTCGATCGAATGTGTACGGGGAATCAAGCATGGATCTCTTGGCACGCAACATGGATACTACCTCCGTCTCATTTTAAGTGCAGTTATGATTTTCTGTGTCCAACGTTTAACTGTACGTCTTATTTAAAAAAATATATGAAAAAATAATAAAAAAAAAGATAGTCTCACATAAAGCATTATTCATATTTTATCATCTAGTAATAAATAAAAATACTAATCATAACAATTTCTTTTAAGTAAGACAGATAGTCAAATGTTGAACATAAACAACGCAAAACAAATGTCTTTCTAGGATGGTTCTTGGATGGAGGTAGTACATACTAGTTCCAACAAAACAAAGGGAATATTTTGATATTGACTTACTTCCCCATCATCTTCCCCTGGTAACCAGTAAGAAAAATAGAAAAAACACAAACTGGAGCCGCCCAGGTGGCCAGGTGTCTCCAATCAGACCAATCCAATATCAAATCCTGATCCGGCCAGTGCCCAGTGGCCACCACACTGCCTGCCGCAACCAACACCCAGCCACACGACACAGTCGAGCCGTGCCAAACTGCCAAAATGCATATGCAGACGCCGCTAGAACCGAGCCCGCGCGCCAAACTCGATGCCCATCGCATTCTGCATCCATCCCCCGTCCTGTACGTCCCCGGCCACCGCACCGCACGCGCGCATGCGCGCACAGGCGCCGACGTACGAGCCGCCCGCCCACCGGAACGACGTGTCAACCAACCCGGTGGAGGATCAGAAAATAAATTCATTAGTGTCATAACGTGTATATCGGTATCATAGCATACTAATTATGCTTAGATTATAGTGTTATACCATATAAATAAACAATTTTTTTATAGGTTTGCTTGAAAGTTGTTGGTGTCGCCTGATACCGGCCCTTCAAGCGTAGATCCACCCTACCACCCTGAACTAGATCGATCAATCGACCGACCTGGCGGCGGGCGGCGCGCCGCGCGCGTGGTACGTGGGTGAGCGTACGCGCACGTCGCCGTCTGCTGCCATGACCTACCCGGCAGTCGATCAATCGATCGATCACGCTGGGCGCAGCCGCAGCAGCTGGCGGGGACGCAGGACAACGGCGCGACTGTTACCTCCCTCGGCGTCAGGGGTGGCGCGACAACGACGTGAACGTGAGTTGAGGGGAGGTTCGCTCGCCTCGGCAGCTTTTGCTCATCCGTCATATCTGTTCTCTGCTCTCCCAACGGCGCAATCGATATGTTGATTGATCTGAAAAGGGAAAAGAACACGAGAAGAAAAGAGGGATGAATTTATCGTTTCCTTCCAAGAACTGCGGCATCTTAGCAGCACGTTCATTCAAAGCAAAAAGATATTTGGAGAGGGATGTTCCTCCAAATATTTTTTTAAAAAAATATGAGCGCGTTGGAAATTAAATATGAGATTTCGGGGTTAAAACCATACACCCACGGTTAGCAGCGTGTGAAGCATCTGAAATTGTGAAAGACCGAAGACAAAATGTATAGCCAGACATATCGCTTACAGATGTATCACAAGAAAGAAAGACATTAGGATTTGAGCGAGTCTGATTAACAAACGACGCATAGCTGAACCCTGATTAACACCTGTGGCCGTATGATCTCTTGCCCCGTGCACTGTCGGTAACAATCGACAAGATCATCTCCCTGTCCGTGCAGTGCACGCAGAACGCTCACATCAGGATACTAACGTTAGGTGGGAACGTAGTTGAAGCTAGAGCACAACAAACAACAAGTGAGAGTAGCAATCGGCAGTATGAGCTGCCAGATCGATTCGACGCTAGCTCGATCGGTTGGTTTGTGGGGCATACCGCCGCGTCGTGTGTCCGTCTTGACAAGACATTCTTGACGCCACCGTTCGCCTGACCTGTCATCAAATTTAGATAAGAAGATATCGTCCAAAATAGAAGTAGGCCGGCTGGTATGGTTCTGTACTAAGGTCTTCGCCTATCCACTCCCACCAGACCGTCTATTGGCTAAAGCTAAATATCCATATCCATCGCTGTCAAACCGCCTCCAGATTTCATATTCAGGTTTTCTTTCGAATTCATAGTCCAATTTGTCAAGTAGAGTACTCCAGTACATTCATGATGCAGCACATTGTGGCCAAGGCTATGTTTAATTCAGCGCAAAGTTTAGATTTTGATTGAAATTAAAGATAATGTGACTGAAAAGTTGTGTATGTATAACAGGTTGATGTGATGGAAAAGAACTGAAGTTTGGATCCAAACTTTGGATCTAAACACAGCCTAAGGAGTAGAACTTGGATTAAATAATACAAAAGGACCACTTTATTATATTGAACTTTGGCCTTGTTCGATCTTTGGCCTGAACTCGAGTACTCCAAAATTACTGATTCGAGATCGTACTAACAAACAGTTTGTTTTACCTCACACAACGTCGTCTTCAGGGTGACCACCCACGCCCCTAGGGTGTACGGAGTAATTTCAAAGAAAAACAGAATTCTCACCACCCTTTCACATCAAAAACTACATGACAACCACCAGTTCAAGACAACAAATCCTGTAAGGTCAATGCTACATGGTTAAAAAGGTCTGTTGCTATGTAAGAGTTCTGTCATAAGAACCACTTCTCTTCATATGGAAACGAACCATTTCCCCTATTCCCTTCGTTTTGCGTATTTACAAAAATCACAACCATCATGTAATACCCACCTCGCCTTTTTACGCGAACAAATGAGCTGAAAATTTTCCACCAAGCAATTACTTTACAGACAACAGGCAACTCAATGTACATTGGCAAGTCGACAAGTCATAAAATGGCAAGAAACTAGATAATGCTATTGGGACGGTCTCAACAGGCTTCCTGACGCAGACAAGCTTCTGACTGCCACTCTCACCGCACCAACAGCACCAAGCTGCCATACCTCGGGAGTCAGCCCATTAAAATCATACTTTGCACCCTCATCAAGGTGAACCCACACGTGAAATGCTACCTGCACAGGCAAGATGTAAGAAAGATGCACATGCTAACTTAACTGTATCACGAGAATGGTTTTGAATCCATTCAACTTCGAAGTTCAAAAGAACCAGAATAGCATAGCACAGGCTTACTACAAACATAGTTATGTTGCAGATATCTAGTTCATCATTACTAAATGAAAACAAGATGCATCAGAAGCCCAGTGCCTTTAAGGAAAGACCAGAGAGACTTGAAAACGAACCTTGCCCGATGCATTTCGTATAGGAGATATATGTAGAAGATCACGGAACGAGCTTCCACCTTTCCTGTTAGAAAGTATCAATAACACAATGTTCTGTTATGTTCAAGGCATAAATTGTACCTGCAAATTGCTATACACTATTTTGTGTAGATGCGAACCTGTAGTTTAGTAGATGAACCGTGCAAGCTTGCTCAGAACAAATATGTTGATTTATCTACACACCCAAATCAATAAGGAATGTAAAGAAATTGAGAATATTTCATAAAGTACATGCAGTCTGACAAGCTATATAATCCTGGTGCGCACCTGTTCTAAAACCTCCACACTAGTGCCAGGACCATTCAAGAATCTGCAGTTACAGCCCAAGATTTCTTCTCTTGAGTAACCTGGATGATAAAAATTTTCAGAACAGAAGCCTTGAATGTAAATGATATTAGCATAAAAAAGGAGATGCAATCGAAATACAAATAATATTTTCAAGATGAAGATTCAGAGAGAGAGAGAGAGGTGTGGTGGCATATCCGCATATTAGCAATCATGCCCCTCTTAACTGAAGAGCATACCAGGATTCAATGATTTCCTAACCAATGCATAACATCACTAATTCACTCATGCCCGTCTCAACTCAAGGGTACGCCATGATTAAGTCTGGTACATAGGAACTAAATTTTTTTTGTCTTGTAAGATCAAACATCCCAACATACATGGGAAGAATTTGAGTTTGTAGTAGCAAAAACAAAAATATAAATATATCATAATCAGTTTCACAGACTCACTGAGCCAAGGGCATCACAGTTCACAATAACAGAAGGGAGTACAGTACTAGTATTAGTCATAGAACATGGCACTGAAATGTATTACATCACAAATATCTGTATAATGCATATTATATACTAGAAAACAAAATTCAAGTACCTGTTAGTGATAGAAAAGCATCACTAGCATAGATGATCGGCATGTCAGGCAAATGGGGGTCAGTCCTGTGAATCATTTCAAAATAAAACTGCTCTCAATTAATAAAGAGGGAATGAAATGCATATATTTATTTTGAACACGAGATATACGTCAAAACAACAACAATACAAACAGATTATGCAAATAACTCACAATACAAAGCTTTGTTTGATTCTACCGAGAGAAAGATTTAATGAAGAACTGAGTGCTGGGATGCCAACAGAATCACATCTCTTCCCGCAGACCACTAGACCAGTGAGTTTGCTGTAGCGGTTCAACGCAGAGAAGATGCTGTTAGCTGTACTCAGTGCTTTTTCTTTCTCATGTTCGCTAGCTACCCGCGGTTCCTCAGCATCCTGCCCTGCAACAGCAAGCTAGCAACAATATATTCACAACTCCTGCTTATTGTATTGAATGTTTAACGTGCAGTAGAAAAAAAAAAATAAATGCGACATTGCCAGGTCAAGTATAAAACAATTCTAGTTTTCATAATCTTGCTTGCAGTAAGAATGGCAAATGCAGACTAATTAAGGGTTCCTCGTTTCACTACCTAAGCCTGTATGGGGGGAATTATGACAATCTGATTAGTTCAGAATCAATTCAGTTTCTGATGAACAGTATTTAACATAGTGAATATGCTATAAAAAATAAAATAAGAAATGCAGCATACTTGTTTAAGTGCCCAATCTTGCAAAAGGCAGGGCCAGTGTAATCATGATTACTAAACCCAGAACCAAAGTTTACCACACTACTGAGCAATCTTAAACTATCATCTACTTATTTGTCAATCAACAGATAATAGTAAGATCAGATCAGTGCAACCTTAATCACCCATAAAAGGAATCCAAATGCAAGATAATGCCATATTGCTATATCAAGTTTGCAACGCTCATTTCATAGACATAAATTGCAGGAGATTACAATGGTGAAATTAATGCAGCTCACTTTGCAATTAATGGTCATTACTAATGGTCGAAAAATTTACTGCTCAATTGGAGAACGGTTGGTCTTAACAAAATTAATCACTCCGTAATTGGTAAATTTGGCACGGCCAGTAGCACGCACTGACCTCTCTTATCCACATCCACGAACACCTCCCCCGCGTGGCTCGCGCAGGGGCATTCCTCCTCCACCCTGGCCTCCTCGCGGCACGCCGCGAACACCACGGGCCGGCGGGCGGCCCGGCACGGCGGCGTGCGGCGCCGGGACGCGGGCGGCGCGATGGGCACCTGCACGGCGAGGAAGTGGAGCACCCGGCCGTCGGAGGCGTGGAAGACGGGCGCGAGGTGGAGCAGCACCCAGTGGGCTTCCCCGTCGCGGCGGTAGTTGAGGATGGAGACCTGGTGCGGCCGCTGCCCGCGCACGGCCTCCCGCACCCCGGCCACCGCGGCGCGGTCGGTGTCGGCGCCCTGGAAGAGCCTCGCGTTGCGGCCGAGCACCTCCCGCGGCGGGTACCCCGTGAGCGAGGCGAGCCCCCTGGAGGCGTAGACGATGGGGTGGCCCGGCATGGCCGGGTCGGTGAGGATGAAGCTCCCCGGGAGCTCGTCCAGCGCCTCCACCACCCAGTCCGAGTACCGCGCCGTCAGCGACGCCGCCAGCCTCCGCTCCTCCGCCTCCGCGCCCTCCATCGCCGGCTTGGACGCGGTGATCGCTGCCTCGCGCCCTCGCCTCGCCGTGGGGGAAAGTCAAGGGAGGAGGAGGAAGAGGAGAAAAGATCTGCGTGGCGTGGTGTGCGGGGTATGGCTGTAAAATCTCGGGGGTTTTTTTGGCTTTGCTTTTTCCGGGGGAGCTCTCATCTGATGCGGTTGTGTGTCAGGGCTGCACACAAGTTGTGTGAGTGCGACGGGGCCAATCCGAACGGTGGGCGTGGCGATTCGTCCGCGGCTTCCACCGACGGACGCACGCCGCCTTGGGTTTTGCAGGTTGGTTTCCTCCACTTTCCAGCCACGAGCCCACGACCACTGCCAAATTGCCAAGCTGCTTCACCTGCTGCTGGCTGCTGTCGTGGAGCTTTGGGCGAGGACGTGGCGGATTGGGACGACACGTCTCGCGTGCGCGGCGGGATGGGCCGAGGGAGGCAAGGGGACCAGGGGGGTGGGATCTGCGCGCGTGCTGAAAGGAAACTGTAGGCCCAGTCGCAGTCTGACAGCGTCGTTTTCGGTCAAGGCCCATCATTGAGTGATACGTGCTGCTTCGCTTCTGGTGCTCTCGATCTCACTGTACTCAATCCGCTCAATAGCAAAGTCTATTTGATGTCCCTTAACTATACAAATTGAGTTTGTGCCACATCCCTCAACCGCGAAATCAGGTGTCGTCCCGCAACTTCTAAAATCGATGCAAACGAATTTTCTTATGAGCTGTTTTGGCTAACGTGATGTCCACGTGACATGAGTATCTATAATGATGGAAGAATCGATTGCGATCGTACTGAAACCGAGCAGAAAATTCAGCAAATCAGCATATATATAGAGTTGAGTATTCAAGCGTTCAGTTTGAAATTAAAATTAAGCAAACCGACCAGAAAATTAGTGGCCAGTTTGAATTGCCATCCGCTTTGGCATTGACAGAATGACAGGAGCCGGCCCAGCATTTCAAATTAAAGCTTTCGTTCTCCTTATCGGTTCATGCAAAAGACGACACCTTGTTGTTAGATAGAGTAATAATAAGAAATAATGGCCCTCTTTTAAAGACTACTCACTCCATCCCAAAAAGAAACAAACCCTGGATTTCCGTGTCCAACGTTTGACTGTCTGTCTTATATGAAATTTTTTTTATAATTAGTATTTTCATTGTTGTTAGATGATAAAACATGATTAATACTTTATGCGTGACTCATCTTTTTAATTTTTTTCATATTTTTTTTAAATAAGACAGATGGATAAACTGACACGAAAACCCAGGGTTTCAAATAAGACGCATGCATGACGTTCGAATATGTAACTGGTTCCAGACTTCCAGCTCCAGCCAACCACTTGTCGCTCACGTCCGTCCGTGCCGGTTGTTTGCTTAATACTCCATCGATCGTCCCAGTCCGACCGATCGCGCGAGCAAAGCCTCCACCTCTCCCTGCGGCGCTGCATGCACGCCCGTGTGGGGCACGACCACTGCGTGCATGTTACCCGGCGGCCGGCCAGCTTGCCGCGCGCGTACCCTAGCTGCTTGTGAGCCCGTCTCGAGCGCGTATGAGTAGCGGTTGCTTGACCGACCAATCAAGTTTATGTGGAAACACGGGGGATGTTTAGAAGGTATAGTTGCTCCAAGTTTCGTGCAGCTATAGGTGTCAAAATTTAAGGAGGGATGCCCCGATACATACTTGCATGCTTATGCATGAGAATTTTTTTCCTTGTATTGCATCTAATTAATACTCAATCCATTTCTAAATGTTTGACACCATTAACTTTTTAGCATACGCTTGACCGTTTATCTTAGTAAAAAAATTATGAAATATGTAAAACTATATGTATACATGAAAGTATATTTAACAATGAATTAAATGATATGAAAAGAATTAATAATTACTTAATTTTTTAATAAGACGAATGGTAAAACATGTTTAAAAAAGTCAACGGCGTCAAATATTTAGAAACGGAGGGAGTAACTCGTAATATTCCTCCGGTCTCGACTATTGAACTCCCAATCCTATTTTGTATACTGCTAGTGACGTTTTCCGACTCGGCCGTGCAGGTTCGGGTCCCAAACCGAACTCGATTCGTTGTACATGCATGCACGTATGCCGGTGGTTACACGGTTTGATCGATCGATCACGTCGTCGGCCGCGCGCGCTCGTATATATTGGATCGATGTGGTGATAGCCTGGCTTGGATTAGTGGCGTCCTCTGGCCGGCCGCTGTCTCGTTATATGCACCGGGAGATGTCCGACTCGTCGTACAACCGACGTACTGGGCGGGACAAAATGTCCGACTCGAACTCGACCACATAGCTTGCAGCCCTGCTTGGTTCCGGCCTAGCCCATGGTCTCAGGCAGAAGACTCTCAGCCTATACTTGGATACTAGCTAGTGACGTTTTTCGTCTCGGCCATGCAGGGGTTCGGGTCCCAAACCGAACTCGATTCTTTGTACATGCATGTTGGGTCGATGTGGCCATCTCTCTCTCTATATACACAAGACGGGGGAGGCACGTACTCAGCATAACAGTCCATCGACATTTATGTGATACTATCCGCGCGCTAGCTGATCGTGCGTGCGAACTCTCTAAATTAAATTCCGATGCCGTCGTCGTCGTCGTCGTCGTCGACGGCGGTGCCGGAGGAGATCGAGCAATGGTTGGTGCTCGGGAAGCAGGCGCTGTGGGTGGAGGACTTCTCGGGGACGTGCCAGCGGGAGTGCTTCTGCGCCAGCTGCTTCCACGCCTTCTGCACCCACTGCTGCTGGTTCCACCACGAGCCCACCATCCACATGGTCTTCCCCGTCGCCGCCGACGCCGCCGGCCGCCCCGTCTACGCCACGCACGGCCCGGACGGCTGCCGGGTTCACCCGGACTTCGTCGAGGACGTCCTCGCCGCGCAGGACTACGCCACGCGCCTCCCCTGGGACGCCTTCTGCCTCCTGTGCAGAACCGCCTTCGCCGCCGCCGCGTGCCCGGACCACCACCGCCACCACCACGACCCGAGCTTGCCCGACGCCGTCCTCCGCGTCGAGCGGCGCGGCGGGCGCCACTGCGTGCGCTGCACGGGGTCCGAGTGGTGGTTCCCCTACGTGGAACAGATCCTGGACGACCCGGTGGAGGACGACGGCGACGAGCTGCTTCTCCCGGTGATGACGAGGAGACCGGGCAGCTGCAAGCAGTGCGGCGACCCGGACACCGGCTACTTGATCGCCGTCTGCTCCAGCAGCTGCAGCGAGAGCTACCGAAGGGACCTCGCCGGACGAAGGCAGCGACGGGAGGTCAGGCAGGCTGCGCGCGCAGCCGCAGGCGACCAAGCAAAGCAACTAATCGATGGGTTAAGGATAAGTAATTATTAGAATAAACTACTTATATATGCTTGTTCCGGTAAATCCAAGTTTAATTAGAGCCGTATAGTTGCAATGTTTACGAAACTGCAGGATATTGCACACGGTCAAAATTAGTTTTTCAGGTGCTGGGCTAGCCGCTACGGACCAAAGATCAGAGAAAATCACTATCGAGCTCTTTTTTTACTGTATGCATGCGAAAATCTATTGATTTCTGTAGATAACGAGATTAAGCTCACCGCTTGACTTTTACGGTACAATGTATTGACAGTATATACTGCCAGTATTTACAGGAATACAATAGAAATTTGCTAAAAAAAATTGTAAATGATATTTTAATAATCTATTCTTAGGTTCAATCTCTATCTTTTGGCGTCGCCGTGCATGATTCAGGTGAGGGACAGACGAGCCAGGCGGTGCGATTAGTCTTCTTCGGCGACTGGATTCACCGGCGCCTGCTTCCATTTCAAGCGGCCAATCGCCGCCTCCCACCACCGTCTCATGCGATCTGTGCACACGAAAATGCATGCATTAACATATGTACTCTTATGTTCTCGTGTTATGTTCTTGCAAATATTCTCTGCAATTTTAATCTGTAGAATCTGACCTTAAGATGGCAATGGTACAGGGAGCGTCACCAGTAGAGCTAGGGTTCTGTGGCACTGCAAAAAGTTAATTGTTCCCTAGAATTGATTAGTACTCCATCTGTCCCCTAATATAAGAGATTTTGATATTTTGTTGGTATTGTTTGATCATTCGTCTTATTAAAAAAATTTAGAATTATTATTTATTTTTTTACTTATTTTATTATCCAAAGTATTTTAAGCACAACTTTTCTTTTTTATATTTATATAAATTTTTTTGAATAAGATGAGTGGTCAAACAGTGCAAGAAAAATATTAAAATCACTTATATTATGGGACTCACAGAGAACTAAATCACCATGCTTAATCGATTTTGAGCGTTAGTGTTGCAATGTGTTTGTGGTGGCTGGCACGGCGAGCGTCGGCTGTGTGGCTGCTGGCACAACTCCGCCGCCTGGTGTGAACGGGAGGATGGGAATGGGGAATCGGAGCTGGCTTGTATGCTGGAATTTACGAAATTGCCACCACGAAATAAAACAAAAAGACCAACATACCCTTGTTGGAATTATACTACAAATCTAATTAAGTGGGTAGGTAATCAATCTACACCGTTGGATCATTTATACTGTCAGTATATACCATCAATATATTGTACAGTAAAATTGCTCTTATTTTTTGTAGGCGGCTGCAATAATACGACCGCCTACAATTGTTTTTCTTAAATAACAATTCAAAAAAATATTACGAAATTATAATTACAATAAAATATCTTAGGGAGAAACGCTCAGGGGTCTTCCAGCTAGCTCCACAAGGTGGTGGGCGGACTTGCGTTCAAAGCATCACCCCTTCTAATTATTTGATATTAGGCACTTCCCTAATATTCGTGTCTTTTTATAAAATATCTTAGTACTAGAAGACTTCGAATAAATCCTTTTTTTGTGGTCTGGGCTTGCTCTGCATTGATCCAACAAGGCTTGGAATAAGTTCACCTGTTGTTCCTCCTCTTTACGTTGAGTTTAATAGATACCCCTAAACCGTAATACTAGAAATCTTCACCTCTCATTTTGACAAGACCGTTTAAGTCAAGTCCCATGATAATATAGAGGGATGGTTTCGCTGATGTGGTATCCTAGTGAGCAAAATATTTATTTTTAAAAAAGTGGGGCCCACATGTAAGTGGCTACCTCCTTCTTCCTCTACAAATCTCACTTTGCTGCAGCGTGGGGTGCCATGACCACCCGAGAAGGAGGATGGTGACATAAAGGGGATTGTGGGGGTAGACACCGGAGCAGGAGGGACGCGAGCAATCGTTTATTAGCCATTTAGGGAGGTGTGTGCGCGTGAAGCCTAGGTTGCCCATGATGTGTTGCTATTTTTTTCCACCTCCTCCTACACGAATCTTAGAACAAAACCAACGATTCAAAATTCTATGTTTTCTCCCCAAAAATCCGTCGACGAAAAAAAAAGCAATTCCAATAGATTGATCCCTAATGCGTGCACACCTCGGCCACTATGTTCCGAGGAGGGGAGCTCGAATGTCGGAACGAGCCTGTGCCGCCGTCGCTTTGCCTCAAGGTCACAACGCGTCGAGGTCACCCAGATGCCCCTCCACCTTAAGGTCACCCCACTGCTGCACCGCTCAAGGGTGCGCCGTTGCCGCTCCACCTCAGGCCATCGCCATGCGGAATGGAACTGTCTCCGTCATCCGCATTCACAGCCAATGGTTCTAGCTTTGTAGAGGAGGGAGGGAGGAGGGGATTTGGTTGGTGCGAAGTTAGGAGGACAAGTGAGCCCATAGTTTTTAATTTTTTTCCCCCTATTCTCTTACATGTGGGTGCACTTCAAATTTGTGACTAGAGTACCATATTAGTACAAGTGGACTAAGTCAACGTGCCACGCCAGTGGAAACCACCATTGAAACTGCTAAGGCATGGTTCGGTTTGGAGGGGATTAAGAGTGAATAATTCCACACCACAATAGGTATGGAATAAATCCCCTCCAATCCCTTCCTCATGGGGATTAATTGAACAAGGCTTAAGGGAGTTAAATTATACCAGTTTTAATAGTTAGAGGGTAAAGATATCATATATTGTATTACGGTTGGGATACGAATTAGAGTGGATCTGTATTTGAGGGTATCACAGTGCACTTATCTTAAGTTTTTCAACATGGGCAGCCTGCAATTTCATGGGCCGAACAGAAAGGCTGAGAGGCTGAGACCATGGGCTAGGCCGGAACCGAGCAGGGCTGCAAGCTATGTGCTCAAGTTCGACTCGGACATTTTGTCCCGGCCAGTACGTCGGTTGTACGACGAGTCGGACATCTCCCGGTGCATATAACGAGACAGCGGCCGGCCGGAGGACGCCACTAATCCAAGCCAGGCTATCGCCACATCGATCCAATATACGAGCGCGCGCGGCCGACGACGTGATCGATCTATCGAGCACCGTACACACGGTATCACATACATGGAGGACGCTGCTGTTCTTTCAGGAGTCGGCCAAGCCAAATCAGTCGTCTCAGCAACGACACAGACGAAGACCGAGTCGCCGCCGCCGCAGCCGCAGCCGCAGCCGGACGTGGCGGCCGAGATGGAGGAGTACTACTGGGATCGGCGGCGCCCGATGTCGCTGGATCCTCCGGAATTGCGGGACGGGCTACGGCGGCTGAGGGAAGCCGAGCGCGCCATGGGCGTCGACGAGAGGGCCGCCGCCGCCGTGTTCGCGAGGCCGGGGCAGAAGAGGGCGGTGTCCGAGATCCCGGAGGGGTGGTCGGCGGAGTGGGACGACTCCCTGGAGATGGTGAAGCGTTACAAGTGCAACTACTGGGAGAACCCTAACTTCGCCGACTTGCTGCGGGATCATGGTCCGCTCTTCGCCCGCGCTGCCGCCGCCATGAACGACATGGAACGATGTGATTAATTGGGGTCTGACGACCCGTAAGCCCTAGATTATGCCTCATCTAGTTAGCCATTCTTTCTTTGAGAATCTGCATTTTTCTTTTCACCGTTTTTGTTCCCAAAATCAGTTGTGGCAAGTGGTCAACTTCAACTAACTCGTAGAATACTTGAAGTAAAAAACACCGAAACATAGCTCATAAAATAAACGATCCAGATTAATTTTATTTGTAGTACTTCATCCGTTTAACAATGTAAGTCATTTTAGCATTTTTCACATTCATATTGATATTAATGAATCTAGATAGTTTGAATGTGGGAAATGCTAGAATGACTTACATTGTAAAGCGGATGGAGTAGAATATTTGAAGTAGAAGGCCTCAGCAGTTTCAAGGGGAGGCGCGTGGCGCCGTGGCGTAGTCCTGCGCGGCGAGGATGTCCTCGACGAAGTACTGGGTGAACCCGGCCGCCGTCCGGGCCGTGCGTGGCAAAGAAGGGGAAAACCACGTGGAGGCTCGGCTGGTGCTGGTGCCAGCAGCAGTGGGTGCACCACCTGATGCTCGATCTCTCCTCCGGCACCGCCGTCGTCGCCGCCAACGACTGTGGCATCGTTATCTTAGAGAGTTTGCACGCACGATCAATCAGCTAGCAGATAATGCCGGACGTGTCGATGGATTCTTATGCTGGGTGCCTACGATCTCTCCGTCTTGTATATATGGCCGCGTCGACCCAATGAGACCAAATTTCTCGTGGTGTACCCATCGTGTCAGACCTTACCATACTTCCATTAGCTAACATGTCTGACATATGACTAATAAAATTGAAGCCACACTTCAGCTAGTAAACCTGTCACACTTTTATGAGCAAATGACATATAAGACTCACGTCATGATAAACGATTCTTGTCATAAGTGGGGTACAAACCAAACGGGCGTATAACTTAATTAAACCTGTCTAACATAAATAGTGACATGATGAGGTCAACTGTGTTAGTGAACCAAACATCTCTTGAGCCTACACATCCGAGTCGGAAAACGTCACTAGTTTGAACATAGTGACCCAACTTTAATATGACCATTGAAGAATATTTAGGCCATAGTCACGCGGTCTGCCAATTGAGCAAGGCAAGGATCCCAACCCAAAGGAACGGCCCACGAATATTTCCGCACCGCATGCTGCTCCACAACAATACCAAGTGACTAGTATTGGCATTGTCATCAACGTCAACGCTTATGTTTGTACATCGATTCTCCACTACAGATGATGATATCCGAAGCCAGTACATACAAAGTGTTTGGTTTTCCTCGTGAGATCTGCTCTATTATGACTTGGTACTGAGTTACACCGATAAAACCATCGAAGAAGTAAGCCACTCGAGAACGGTCGGACGATCAACATCGCGCTGGAGACTGTCCCATGTATGGGCTTACTTCACTTGGTTACCTTCTCAACCTTTATAAAACTTGACATTACCGAAATGTAGTAGAACAATAAGCTAAACATATATATTTGCCAACATTGCCCTATAAATTAAAATCAAGTAATTTCAAAACTTTTACACTCAAAACTTCCACTAAACTTTGGTAAGTTCACAAACCAAACATCACCAATTCTCACCTTATCTTACCAAATATTGATAATATCGAAATTTGACATTATATATCAAAGTTTAGTAAGATTTTTTTTCAATGAAGTAAACAAACAGTCTGAATTGAAGAATATAACAATGGCAACTATGGATAGATCTTTTTTTTCGCGAATGCGCAAATGATTGCACGTCAATATATTAGACGAAAAGAGTTTTAGTTACACCACGCAATCAGCCAAACCGGCTTATGCTAGGGGGAGGAAGAAAAAGCAAAATAAAAAGGCGAAGCTAGAGAAACTACGGTGGCTAAGCACAAACTCCAAGGCTAAGCACAAACTCCAAGCAGCGGGAAGGGGCCTAGCCACGCTATGGATCGATCCTCAAACCAAACGTGCTGAATGTCGCTGGCTGGACATAAATTTCGTGGTGCCCGAAGGTCGATTGACTTCAGCAATTCAGCAAACTAACCAACATCACAATAAGCAAGTGACCATCGATCAAGCTTGCCTCTGCCGGTGGCTATCGCCTTCATGAGTGCGTGGCTGCCAACTATATGTATACAGTACGTATTATATTGGTCATATTCTTCGGATGGTATCGTCTGGATCTACAACATCCAGAAGGTTTACGTCGGTTCGTCTTTGAATATTTAAGCACTCATTCGTTTCCTAATTAATCAGCAGTGCACACTGTCAGATCCACAAGGTGCGTGTATATATTGCCTGGCTGACCTGGAGACCGACCATCCAGAAGCTAGGTTAATTTGCATTTTAAATTTTGCATCTCAGCTTGCTTTGGAGGTTACAGCTTCCCCTGCTGTTTGATCACATGTCAACGGCTAATTAATTCCTTGAGAGAAAAAAAAACAATTGTCAACGGCCAATTACAACGCTGTTATATCTTAGTATATATATAACAGTCTGGATATAATTGGTTAAAAAATACGTTGACAAAAAAGGTCAATGGCCGGGCAAGAGGATATGTATGCGGTTGAGACAATAATAGATCAGATTGCTACCTACTCGTTCCCATGCTCTAAGTTAATTAGCCTGGAATGTTATTCTCAATCGAGTGGTGTCAACGGAACTTTCTTTTAAGTTTTCACACAGCCATCGAATTTGCTTGCGGAGAAAGCCTCTATTTGGATTGGTTCTAATTTTTCAATTCGTCGTTAATTAGATAACTTGAGAAATGTGGGGTCTTCCGGCTAACTCCATCTTGAACTAGACGATCTGAGTTTAAAGCCTCACCCCTTCTAATTATTCGATACATGGGTACAGATGCATTGAATTTTGGGTGCTTGTTCACCACTAGTTTAGTTACTGAGTTTTGTTTTCTTTTATGCTCTTCTTCACAAAGCTAAGTCATCAAATGTTATTTTAGTGTGAGATCGACTTAATCATTTATCACTTCAAGAGTTCAAGAGCATATCATGTGTCAATAAATACAAAGTAATCGATGTTGTGTGATTTCTCACTTCACTTTCTCAGTCCCAGCCACCGGCAAGAACAACCAACTTTAATAAAAACTGATTCATGTATAATGGTTATGTTACTGATATATCCGTAACCCTTTGACGTGATATATTGGTGACTATCAAATTAATTATATAACTTTACACTAATCTTTAAGTTAATTAATTATTTCACCTAGATTACCTTTATATGTTATAGGTACTAGATTGTAAGCGATGAATGGCTTGGGGTTATTAGCCTTTAGGAGTTTAGGGTGCCTACGACTTTTCTCTAATGTTGACAAAATCTCCATTTCATTAGTTATGCCGAATACTTATGTAAACAAAAGTTATGTACACTGCAGCAATATATATCTTATGCACACAAACTTCACCTACACACTTATACACACCAACTAACAAATATCACTGAAAAATCTAGAAAATTTTATGCATATACTTTTAATAGTATTATACCTACATGTAAAATCTTAATTCTAAATTCGCTATATTTTAGCTGTAATTTTTTTTGACAGTTTAAAGACTATAAATCTATCGAAATTTCGTCTTTTTTTTTGCTCTTTTATGTAGGATGAATTTGAAGATGCGATTTTTCACGTAGATGCTATACTATTGAATGTACCAGTACACTTTTTTAAAGAATTTTTGTGATATTGGTTAGTTGGTCTACATGGTGTGCATACGATAGGTTACTATCTAATGCTGACAATAGAAATGCAAAAATGACTTTTTTTTTATTGAAGCGAGTAACTTACACAAGTGCAGTATCATGGGACCCTTTCTTAATTATAAAATGATTTTTCCCACCTTTACTTGAGGGAGTTAATTAAGATGCACTTGATAGTGTTCATTTTATTCTTAATTATCTAGCAGCAAGTTTCTCTTTACGTGTCACATGAGATCAAAATGATAATAATTTGGATTAAACTACTGATGAAAGGGTTTGGCACATCATTTTGTCTGTTTCCTTCACCGTCGACAGGTTTGGTTGGCCACTCCATATAAACAGGACATTTGCAAAGCTACTATATATAGGTTAGTATGCTAGCTGGGTTTGCTTAGATGTGCTATGATCCTATTATGATATGATCAACAAGCATCTACAAGTACAACCCAGTGAATCCACAAGCAATTACTATCCAGATTTGAGTAGTAATTAATCTCACTGCGATCGTCAGTAGTGAAGTGATTACTAATATCTAGGTAACTCAGCGATAAACCATGGAGATTTCTGCCATGTTCCGGGCTCTAACAAGAATCACCTCTTCCATTGCTTCGACGGCGAACGACAGGGTGAGCCGCGTCCTCAGCTTCACCGGCTCCTCCACCGACCAGGCCAGCCTGCTGCAGAACGCCGCCGCCGCCGCCGCCGCGGGCTCGCCGTCTGTTCCCGCCTCTCCGGCGCCGCAAGCTCATAGTGACACGCTTCCCGCGACGAGACGAGCACCACTGCCGGCGCCGGCAGCGCACGCGTTTGACGACGTCGAGGCGGCGGCGGCGGCCGACGAGGCGAAGCGCGTCGCCAAGAGCGTGCAGACGGTCTGCCTCTTTGCGGCGTCGGCGTCGATCGTCATGTTCGTCAACCTCCCCGGCAAGCAGCTGTCGGCGGCGGCGGCGCCGCGGTGGCGCGCCGCCGCCCTCTACAGCGTGACGCTGGCGTTCATCTGCCTGGGCCTGTTCACCAGCCTCGGCCTGTCCATGTTCTCCATCGTGGCCCGGCCGGGCGACGCCGCGGTGGCGAGGGTGCAGAAGAGGGCGATGGTGATGGCGGTGGCGTTCGTGCTCGTCTCCTTCACGCTGCGGATGTGCATGACCATGACGCTCCCCGGCGTGCTCGTGCTCGTCTTCTTCCTCCTCGCCGGCGCCGCCGGAGCGGGGCTGTACCTATCCTTGCTGGTGGCGCGGAAGCTGAGCGGTGAACGGCGCCAGAACGACGACGTGGAGGCCGGCGCGGCGGTGCAGCTGACGTCGACCGAGCCTAGCTAGCTATAGCTAGCAGCTGCCCTGTCGCCATCGCTGAAAATTTTCGTCGACTCATCATGTTAATTATCTAGTACTAGTAATAATGCACAAAAGGAGGTAATTGACATGGTTGATTAAGGAAGAGAGGAATCCTAATTAAATTCTAGCTCCCTAATGATCATCTTCTCTTCCTTATGGACTAATTGGCCTGGAGGTGGATTCTAATCACTCGAGTAAATATCCACTCATTCAGTGTATGTCAATTAAATGATAATGAAAAAATTTCTAAAAAATTTACAAGATAGATTGATATATAATATATAACTACACAAACATGCAACTTAAAATTCAACTTTTATAAGTTGTAACAAAAAAATAACAAATTTAACTGTCAATATACATATACTAATCAGAGTTTGATTTGTTATTTTTGTTGCAACTTGTAGAAGTCAAATTTGAACTTGCATGTTTATGGGGTGATATATTACATATGAATTTATCTTGTCAAATTTTTTTAATTTTTTATATCAATTTAGTTGATATACAACAAATATGTGGATGTTCACCTAGATGATTAAAAGTGTTTCCCCTAATTGGCCCTGCCTCTTTTCTTTGGAGTTGTCCTTTTTTAAAAAAAAACAGACATTCCAGTTTTATGTTTCTTAATTTGCAGTATTTTAAACTGCTAATACTACTCATTTCGGCCGGCCGTATATACCATTTACCTATATGTGTTCTCGGCTGGATCCGGCCTGTACATAGATGAACTGTATATGCAGTGTAATTGACTTCGTCAATGCATATAGATTATCATTTTTTCCCCTTTGATGATTCGCTTAATCAGACTGCTCTGTTTGTTTTTCCTCTCCTTTTTCTTGGGTACATATATAAAGATTTCTTAACTTCGTATGTATATATATATATATATGTAGATGACAGATCGATCGATTTTATAGTAATGGAGTATATTTATATTTTTTTTAAAAAAAAAGAAATGATCGAAATAAATTATCACCGTGTTAGCTTCGGTTGTACATCCGGCTATCGCTGCTGCGTCGTAAATTTTGTCATGGGGGCATATTGACCTGTCACCACCGCACCGTTTGGTCCTCGTACAAGCAGCCGTCGGACGATGATGCCATAGTATGCCGATCGGTCTCCCGTCTAATACTTGCTCGATCCATCGACTGTTTGCCAAGTCAAACCACTTGGCCACGACGGGACACCTCCCTAGACTAATTAATTATGTTCCTCAACTTTCCACATGGGCCATATCTCTAATATTTGGAGTATATAGAAGCTTTGTTTTTTTCCTTTATTTTTTCCCCCTACAGCTGGTGTGCTGGAGCTTTCAAGCTTTAATTTCATCCAACATGAAAATATGATGTAATGTGTATTTAATTTCATCCAATGTGCAGTGCAATGTGCTCCCTCCATTTCGTATTATAAGTCATGATTTTTTTTAAGTCAAACTTTTTAAGATTAACAAAGTTTATAGAGAAAATTAGCAACATCTACAAAATCAAATTAGTTTCATTGAATTTAACATTGAATATATTTTGATAAGATGTTTATTTTGTGTTGAAAATAATAGTACGGTTTTATAAACTTGATCAAACTTAAGAAGTATTATTAAAAACAAATTGTCAAGTATATGAAATGGAGAAAGGGAGTGCATACTATCTCAAAATAAATTAATTTAGTACGAAATATGACATATACTATCATAGTAATACGAATCCGGACTGTGAGAATACCTACCTATGTGACAAAAAGTCGTCAGATATATCATAGTAAATCAATCTAGCCCTGCTTCTGAAATCTAATGTCATCTTGATTTTATTAATAATCTAGCTAACACCTATGTCGTTTCTGCATGAATCGATAAGCCTTTTGGACAGATAACGAAAGCTTTGACCTGCTCTTAACAATTTGATGACAGGCTGGTCTCAAGACGATTGGACAATGCATGAATATACGCATTTTCTTTTCATGTTAACTAACACGTCAATATGCTTAGTTTTTTATTTTTGGATTGGTTTCAGTAGGAGTTCGATCGATGCTTCCATCACTGTATCCAAAAATTTGCTAGGTTAGTTGAATTTTTTGCACTATCTTATCTAGAAGCTAATTTGTGGGCCCGACCTGGCGGAGAAGTATTTGTTTGCTGACTTTGACTATCAGAGGCTAACCCTTTGCCGTGGCATTATTATCAGAGGCTAACTATATATGTATACATTTGCAAGGTTTAAAAAAAAATCCTTTGCTTCGAGTAAAAGGCATTCACGACGTAATTGATGACGGCTTATTAATGACGGCAAGCCAACTTGCTTTCAGACGTCATCACGCAGCTTTTCTTTTTCGGGATACTCAACTAAATTACGCCGATCAATTCCACCTAAAAAAATCACAAGAAGAGATCACGAAGGGATAGAGATTACTCCTCCGGTTCCAATTACTATACATGCGTTATAACCATACTTGTAGTAACTTTTGACGACGTTCCAATTAATTGCATCACACATTACCATCAGAACACTGCAGTCGTTAATTGCAGCACATTAATCATGCATGCTTATTCTTGCGAGTGTTGATCTATCAATCCTGGGTTGATTGATTGTCTATCGATGACCAGTCCAAAGCTAGTGTTGACTGGTAATTGGAGGCGGTAGGCCGGTTAATTAATCCATTATCTAAAAATTAGAGGCGGTAACGTATAGTAGAGTACAGGTAGTACAGTACACCGCTCTTGTGGTCTGATGACTGCTGCTGTGTGTGTGTGTCAGTGTGTACTTATATAAAAGCTCTAGATAACCCAGCACATAGCTTATCAACAAAGCTAGGGAAGTTTCAAGCTCAATCATAGCCTTGATTAGCATGATGATCTGCTAGTAAATTAGTCGTTCGTCGATCGATCGATTCCACGGCTTAGCTCCTCGCACTCTCACTAATTTAATTAGCTAGCTTCATCTGGAGAGAATTACTATTAGCAACTAGCTTAGCTCAGCTAATACTAGTAGCTTAGCTATAGCTGCTCTTTACTTTCACTGATAATTAGTTGATCGATCAGTTGAGGAATACAACAAGCTAGCTTGCTAATACTCCTAGTAGGCTAGTACTGTTTCAACAATGGACATCATATCCGGCGTGTTCCGGCCGGCGTTGGACAGGATCAGGCCGTCCATCGCATCCGCCGCCGTGTTCAGCTTCAGCCGCGTCGTCAGCTTCACCGGCTCCTTCAACAGCCGGACCGGACTGCTGTCCTCCGGCGACGGCGAGGAGGAGACTCCGTCGTCACAGGCGCACGACGCAACGGCGTCGACCTCCTCGACAGATGGTGGTGGTGTGTTCGACATCGAGGCGGCAGCGTCGACCACACCAGAACGAGCTGTCCGTGATGATGACGGCGGCGGCGGCGGCGGCGACGCCGACGAGCCGAAGCGCGTGTCCAAGATCGTCCAGACAGTCTGCCTGTTCGTCGCGTCGGCGTCGCTGGCCATGTCCGTGAACCTCCCGGCGAGCGGGGCCGGCGGCGCGCTCTACGGCGCGACGCTGGCGTTCGTCTGCCTGGGGCTGTTCACCAGCCTCGGCCTGTCCATGTACACCATCGTGTCCAGGCCCGGCGACGCCGCGGTGGCGAGGGTGCAGAAGTGGGCGATGGTGCTCGCCATGGCGTCCGTGCCCGCGTCGTTCACGCTGCGCCTGTGCGCCACGCTCCCCGCGGAGACGCTGGAGTCGGCGTGGCTCATCTTCTTCCTCCTTGCCGGCGCCGCCGCGCTCTACCTGACGCTGGCGTGGAAGCTGGCCGGCGGTGTGCGGGCCCAGCACCGGAGCGTCGACGAGGAGCCGCAGGTCGCCGGCGACCATGTCTAGCTAGCTAGCAACATGCCAATGCCACGTTGATGGACCGAGATTTTAGCTCATAGCACGAACCAGACCAAACCGGGACATCGACTCGAGGAATTTTACGGTAATTTTGTTGAAGTTCCTTTCGAATTCTTCCATTTGAAAACTGGCCTGAGATGGAAATTGGCATGGATTCGATTAGAAACTTCCAAGGGTTCCTCCTTGTTTGGATGAACATAACCGTGCTCAACAAAAATATTGGAGTAGATATTAACTGATGTATGAAAATAAGCGGGGGAAAAAATCCGGCCGGGTGTATGTACAGTTATTTGCCGGATCTCATGTACAGAGTAAATATTACTACCACTTTTTCCTTTGCTTAATGCACACATGTTCAATATTGCAGACACCATAATATTTTTTTGGTGTTTTCAGGGTGAACCTTTTCTTAATTAGATTGGTGCTATATTTCTTTCTCTATCAATGAAATGAGGCAGAGCTTCTGCCCCCATATATTTTTTTAAAACAAAAGTAATTTCAGAAATTTCAGACAAAAAATTGAACATATATATCGTTTGGCTGAATTGGAACAAATTTTGCTAAATAAAAAAAAAGATACTTTTGGCCGAAAGAATATCCTGTAGGGGCTAGCTTCAGATAGCCTCAAAACAATTTAAATTCCGGTCCAAAATATGCAACCTGAAATGCACTAGTAGCGTGTACAGCATCCAACTCTTTAACCACAGCAATATTCAAACTCTTTTATCGCAGCAGGCTGCGTGAGTGTGCTTGTGCAAATTAAGGCAGCGACGGCCTCTTCTGATCCACAGAAACAACGTGCTCAATTAACCGGGCACAGAACCTTCTGCAGCTTGAACGCTTGTAGAAATGGAAGAACAAATGTGAGGTGATGAAGGGCTGGACCTGCTTGCTGCGTCATGTACCAGCTAGCATGACGGACGACCTGATCGGCTGATCGATCGAATATTCGGTTTTTGGCGTTTCGACAGCTTGTCCTCGACGACCGACGACCGGCGACCGGCGAGAGGGTTTCGGCTGATCTGCGTCCAGGACCTGCCGTCCTTTTGACTCGTCCCGGCCGGTGCTCAGCTCAGTCCATTAGCCATTGCCCAGCCAGGCCACAGGTGCAGGGGCGGAGCTCGGTAGGAGAGGGGGTGCCCAGAAATCCGGTCAAAAAAAAATTTAAGCTATGGTTCATATATTTTTATGTGCACCTCTTAATTTAAACTCAGACATTCATATCTAAAGTAGAATAAGCAAGCAAGTGATATCTCTTTCCATTTCATTTTAGTCCCCCCCCCCCCCCCCCCCCCCCCCCCCCCCCCCGCGCGGCGGCACAGGCGGCAGATGGAGCAATCGTAACCTGTTCGTCGACAATGTTGGTGAGTAGTGTTGCCTTCTCCGTCAAGTAAGTTCGACTGCACACTATTCCTGTCTTGTACTGGTGCGTCACTATTTTTTTTTTCCCAAAAAAAAAGAGTCAATCTTTGCTGCCAAAGTGCATCTTTACTGTCGGCTTCTGCGAGGGAGCTGCCAATCACAGAGTTAATTACCTCGTCCGTCGCTATATATAGCCAGTTTCAGTCGCCAAGTCCAACAAGTGTACGTGCAAGTCGTTCAACGAGCACCGATCTCACGTTAACGTGGAATCATGCGTGCATAAGTGACAGCACAAGTGCACAAGTTTTAAGCTTTTTTCTATTCACTTCTGGACTTTTTGGCTGTATGCCTATGAATAGAGACCGGAGATGTAACCCATTTCCATTATCTAGAAAAACAAGTAAAACAAGTGACAGCACAGAATTTGCGTCAAAGTTTCCAAAAAAAGAAGAAGAAAAGAAAAAAAAATCCATTTCCATTATCTAGAAAAACAAGTAAAACAAGTGACAGCACAGAATTTGCGTCAAAGTTTCCAAAAAAAGAAGAAAAGAAAAAAAATCTGTGGCAGCTAGCGAGCTAGGGACTTGCTTTCTTGCATGACCGGAAAATATCAAAGCGTTGGTTTTTAAAAACGAAACAGTGTGATGTTTTATAGTGATAGAGAGGGAAAAAAAGTCCATGATGCATGCATTGAGGCAGGCGATATCTGGCAGCTGGATTGCCTGTGATCCACGAGGATTGGGGAGAAGACAAAATTGAGATAGCTCCTGTGTTGTGTTTAGTCTACATCGATAATTGATGATGAAGGAGCACGACTTAAAAGGTGGGAGCGGTCATCACCTCTCGTATTAGTCTTTTGGGTTATGTAGGCTAAGGAACTAAAGTTGTGTGGCTCCGGTTGGGCTTGTAGTGGAGCAGGCCCAATGTGACCTGGGTGGCCCACGGTTGTTGGGCCGGGCTGCGCACTCTAACAAGTGGTATCAGAGCCTGCGGGAGATCCATGGTAGAGGGTACGAGGGAGGTGCTCCATGCCGCAACGACTACACAAGGTGTCCAGGGACGGACATGGACACAAGGTGGAGCACGGCGGCGATCAACGGAATTTGATCGCCGCAACGACTACACAGGGTGTCCAGGGACGGACATGGGCGCAAGGTGGAGCACGGCGGCGATCAACGGAATTTGATCGCCACAACGACTACACAAGGGTGTCCAGAGACGGACATGGACGCAAGGTGGAGCACGGCGGCGATCAACGGAATTTGATCGCCGCAACGACAAGGTGGAGCACGGCGGCGATCAACGGAATTTGATCGCCGCAACGACTACAGAGGGTGCCTAGGGACGGATATGGACGCAAGGTGGAGCACGGCGGCGATCAACGGAATTTGATCGCCGCAACGACTACGCAGGGTGTCCAGGGACGGACATGGACGCAAGGTGGAGCACGGCGGCGATCAACGGAATTTGATTGGTGGAATCGGACACTTCAAGCAGCGGTGGAATCGGACACTTCAAGCGGCGGTCTGAACCGTTCAATGGCTGCAATCAATAGGGAGATGACCAGACGTGGTGCTCAGGTGGGTCGGACACTTCGGGACGTGGTGCTCGGGTGGGTCGGACACTTCGGGCGGGTGGCTCGAACTTTCCGGTGAGCTACTTTCAACAGGAAGATGTGAGGCGGGTGGCTCGAACTTTCTGGTGAGCTACTTTCAATAGGAAGATGTGAGGCCTCATGCTCAGGGTTGAACGAAGCTGGAGGCGATCTGCATTCTCGATCGGTGGAATCGAACACTCTGGGCGGGTTGGCCCAGGCCTTTCGATGAGCTACATTCGACAGGGAGATGGCTAGACGTAGCGCTCGGGTCGTGTCGTTCGGCGGCTGGGAAGACGGCATGGTAATTTGCCAGCTTCGGCTCGCGGCTAGATTGACGGGTGGTCAATCGAAGGTCGGAGCAGATTTATTTGCGACGAACTTCGGGCGGCAGGAACACGACTTGGTGCGGTTGTCGTGTAGGTACCAGCGGGATTTGACGCGGGCCGGCTCTGGCGATTGGAGGCGGTGGCTAGGCATCGGCTGAACTCCGTTATCAAATATCGTGCCTCGGTGCCGTCATCATGTTTGGATCTCCTATGGTGTGTTTTTCCGCGTTTAGCTACCGATGTCGTTTTCGGGGCTAGTTTTATAACACGTTGCAGTTGCAGCTAGCTTCAGTCCAGTTAGCTGCTGCTAGCTCGAACAAGTTGTATTAGCTCCTTGCAGCCAAGAGAGAAGAATTCAAGTGGATCGAATCGCCGTCACCCACATGGATCCGGTTGGATTTATCGGTCAAACATTTGAACGGAAGTTTCAATCGTAGCCGTCAGGGTCGGATGATCAGGCCCGGCCGTCACGTTTTGAATTGAGCTGCATCTCAGATGATCGAGTTGCATATCAATCACCAAGCGATTCTAGAAGCAGCAGGTATCGTTCTTGAAGCTTTGCAAATTGGCACCGTCGATGAAGACTTGTTGTCTGGCAGCATCGACCGATCGATCTTGGGGATATTCTATAGGCGGTCGAACTGAAATTTAGCATGCATGTCCCTTCGATCGGTGGCCGCAAGTGGCTTGTCGCCGGAGTTGTCCCATTCACCACCTCCAGCAACACGGACATGGCTGATCCGATGGCCAAGTCCAAGGGCCTGTTTGGTACAGCTCCAACTCCTAAATATAATTCTAGGAGTTGAATCTGGAGTGGAGTTGTGGAGCTGCCTAAACCCAGCTCCACAACTCTAGTACATTTTGTTGAGATTATAGGCATATAATGATTTAATATATTCCATAAATAAATCATGGCATTGCAGATGTATACTAGCATTAACGCATCATTAGATCTACACATGTAAACTAAGCAGTAAAACATGAACAGATCAAATATGCGCAACATATTGAACACGTACCGAGGTGGTAGAAAGACCGGCTGCTCGGCAGGAACTTTTCGCGATTGCAAGCGTTTACGAAGGCGCGCAGCACGCGAGCGAAGAGGAAGACGAGCCGTCGCGGACGAACAGGGAGCAGTCGCGCTAAGCGCTTCCCAAAAACCTTATTGCCGCCTTCTCCCGGTGCAGGACGTCGAAGGCAGAGGTTCCGGAGACCTGCTCTCCCGATCGCCGGTGCACGCCGGCGAGCGGGATGGAGTAATCTACGAGCGACAGCGCAGCACAGAGTAGGAGGCAAACCCTAGATTGATTTTCCGTATGTTGCGTGAAGACGACAGGTCGGTTTATATAGAGAAGGGTCGCTTGATCAGGGCGCCCGCACGATCTCCACTGCGCATAACCGAACCGGATAAGTCGCGCGTAACTTATCCGGACTCCACGCCGTTATTTGCAGCAAAACAAAACTGCAAAAGGAGGCTGCATCTGCGCAAGGTGAGGAACCAATTTTTGGCAGACCATTCGACGTGTACGTTGTGCACGCGCGCCGCCTGCCCTGCCCTGCCCTGCCAGGCCAGGCGAGGCGAGCGAGCGCGCGCACGTGTTCCCCCTCTTCTCTCCACCACACATGCTTCAAGTGGCTAGGAGGGCATCCTCCCTTTTAAGGAAGTCCCCCTCTCCTAGAATAAGCAAGGTGGTACTAAACTCCAAATGCATGCCATTCCATGAGGTGGGCTTTTGTGATTTTCCAAAGAATTAATCTTCGAGTGGGCTAAGGTCCATCCATTAATTCCAACAATCCCCCACCAAATCTCAAAATCTCACTGAGATTTGCCTTTTCCAATGTATTGTTTATATACCAGCGGTTCGATGGAGACCGATTAAGGTTGAACATCCATCTAGAACTCCAGGCTACACTTACTCACAACTTGAACAATGGACTACGCCTTGAATTGCAAGTCTTTTGCAAGCAAGTTTCACTCAAAGTCTTATCTGGTACTAGACTGTCTGTAGACTACCCCGCGGGTAGAGCGTATAAGTCATACTCCTAGGTCTTTAGTAAGCTTCCTAGAAGATTCATCCAAAATCTTCATAGACTGCGACCAACAGTCAAGCTCACAAAGGTGAGTTCTTTTAAGAATGCTCTGCGGGACAGCATCTTTGCTAATTAAAGCCAACAGAACTCATTAAGGCATAGCCAACCTGTCTTGCAGCTCACGAGAGTACATGCATCTTCACTTAGAGAGGGTATATATCGGTATTCTTCTCTAGTTTACTAATGGTTTGTTCTTCCTAGGATCTAATTCACGGGATCTCCGATCACATAGACTGGGTTACCACCATAGTATAATTCACATGGGTCTCAAACCCGTCTCCTTCAATGCATTGTCTATCACATTTCGTGATAGTCCCTTCGTGAAGGGATCTGTCAGGTTTCTAGTTGTTTGGATGTAATCCAACATTATAACTCCGGAGTTTCTCAACTTCTTGACAGACTTCAATCGTCTTTTCACATGTCTAGACGATTTCATATTATCCTTAGAACTATTCACTTTGACAATTACCGTTTGATTGTCACAGTTCATAAGGATAGCCGGCACCGGTTTTTCAACAATAGGCAGATCCATTAATAGATCACGCAGCCATTCTGCCTCAACAGTAGCAGTATCCAGTGCCGTCAACTCTGCTTCCATGGTTGACCTCGTCAAAATGGTCTGTTTGCAAGACCTCCATGAAACAGCACCACCACCTAGTGTGAAGACATATCCACTAGTGGCTTTGATATCATCCACATCAGAGATCCAGTTAGAATCACTATATCCTTCCAGTACCGCAGGGTACCCAGAATAGTGAAGCCCCAATTCCATAGTACCTTTCAGATAGCGCATTACTCGCTCAAGCGCACGCCAGTGATCATCTCCTGGATTAGAGGTAAACCGGCTCAACTTGCTCACAGCAAAGGAGATATCAGGCCTAGTTGCACTAGCCAGGTACATCAGCGAGCCAATAATTTGGGAGTATTCCAGTTGATTCCTAGCAATTCTCTTGTTTTTGCGAAGCAACAAGCTAGGATCATAAGGCGTTGGAGAAGGCTTGCTATCAATGTAGCCAAAGCGATTCAAGATCTTCTTCACATAATGGGACTGCAAGAGTGTAATCCCATTCTCACCTCTAATTAGCTTGATGTTTAGGATAACATCAGCTACTCCCAAATCCTTCATATCAAATTTTTGAGACAAGAATGATTTAACCTCATTTATCACCTCAAGATTTGTCCCAAATATCAGTATGTCATCAACATACAAGCACAGAATAACTCCCTCACCCCAACCATGGCGATAGTATACACATTTATCTGCCTCATTGACTGCGAAGCCTGCAGATATCAATGTTCTATCAAATTTCTCATGCCATTGCTTAGGAGCTTGTTTCAGACCATACAAAGACTTCAACAATTTGCACACCTTGTCTTCTTGACCTTCAACTACAAACCCATCAGGTTAATCCATATAGATCTCCTCATCCAGCTCTCCATTAAGAAAAGCTATCTTAACGTCCATTTGATGAACGAGAAGACCATGTGAGGCTGCTAGGGAAAGTAGCACACGAATTGTGGTCAATCTGGCAACAGGTGAGTAAGTGTCAAAGAAATCTTCGCCTTCTTTCTGAGTATAGCCCTTAGCAACAAGCCGAGTCTTGTACTTTTCAATGGTACCGTCAGGCCTCAGCTTCTTTTTGAACACCCACTTGCACCCCACAGGTTTACACCCATAGGGTCCCTCTGTCACCTCCCAAGTTCCGTTAGCGATAATGGAATCCATTTCACTACGGACAGCCTCCTTCCAGTAGTCTGCATCAGGAGATGCATATGCTTCTGAAATTGACTTAGGAGTGTCGTCCACGAGGTACACAGTGACATCACCAAAGGACTTAGCCGTCCTTTGTCTTTTACTCCTTCGAGGAGCTTCACTGTCATCCTCCTCAGTGACATATTCATGTGTATGTTCAGTTTGTTCTGGTGGTGTGATTGAACTGGGAATTATTTCAGAAGGTTGACTAGAACTACTATGTGTATCCTTCATTGGGAAAGAGCTCTCAAAGAAGGTAGTATCACGAGACTCTATAATTGTACCAACATGCATGTCAGATACCTCGGATTTAACTATTAAAAATCTATAGGCAATACTGTGGTTAGCATATCCCAGAAAGACACAGTCCACAGTCTTAGGCCCAAGTTTGCGCTTCTTCGTTATTGGTACATTGACTTTCGCCAAGCACCCTCATGTGCGCAAGTAAGAAAGTGATGGTTTTCTCCCAATCCATATCTCATATGGTGTTTTGTCCTTATTTTTGTTAGTAACTCTGTTTAACACATGATTCGAGGTCAACAATGCCTCCCCCCACCATGCCTTAGGTAGTCCCGCGGTGTCTAACATGGCATTCACCAAGTCAGTCAGTGTGCGGTTCTTCCTTTCGGCAGTCCCATTAGACTCGGGAGAATAGGGAGACGTCCTCTCATGTATAATGCCATGTTCCTCACAGAATAAGTCAAACTCGTTTGAGAAAAACTCTCCACCACGATCAGACCTAAGTCTTTTTATCTTTCTGTCAAGTTGATTTTCAACTTCTGCCTTATAAATTTTAAAATAGTCTAGAGCCTCATCTTTCGTTCTCAACAAGTACACATAGCAAAATCTAGTAGCATCATCAATCAACGTCATGAAATATCGTTTTCCACCCTTCGTCAACACCCCATTCATTTCACAAAGATCTGAATATAGGAGTTCTAGAGGTGCCAAGTTTCTCTCCTCAGCAGCCTTGTGAGGCTTGCGAGGTTGCTTTGATTGCACACAACTATGGCACTTAGAACCTTTGACAATGGAAAACTTAGGAATTAAACACATGCTGGAAAGCCGAGACATCAAGCCAAAATTAATGTGACATAAACGTGAGTGCCAGACATTAGCCTCATCATCCACACTGCCACAAATATGGTTCATAGACTTATTGCAGAAATCAGAAAGGGAAAAGCGGAACAGGCCTCCGCACTCATAACCTTTACCAATAAAATATCCATGTTTAGACACGACTACTTTATTAGACTCAGAAACCAACTTAAATTTGTCGTTAGTCAGACGGGAGCCACTAACAAGATTCCTGTCGATAGAAGGGACATGCTACACGTTCTTCAGCTGCACGATCTTTCCCGAAGTAAACTTCAGATCTACCGTGCCAACACCATGAACAGAAGCATGTGACCCATTCCCCATTAGGACGGTGGAACCCCGTGTGACCTGATAAGAAGAAAACAATGAGATATCAGCACAAACATGTACATTGGCCCCAGTATCAACCCACCAATTAGTAGACTGATTTACTGAAAAAACAGTAGGTAAATTACCATACCCGCTTCCATCTCCAGTGTTGCCAATGGTCACATTAGCAGACTTAGAAGTCTGCCCTACAGGTGCCTTCATCCCCTTGCGCTGTGGACACTTCCTAGCCAGATGACCAGGTTGGCCACACACAAAGCAAGTCCTCTCATCCTGATTAGGATTGTTGTTGTTCTTCTTCTACTTCTTGAAGTTGGTGGTCTGCTGAGCTTTGTATTTCCCCTTGCTCTTGTTCTGGGCCTTGTGCACAACATTGGCACTGGACTGTCCACCATCACTCTTAGACGCAGCATCTTTTTCCCGAGCTTTCTCCTCAACATCAAGAGACGCTACCAACCCCTCAACAGAGTATTCCTGTCTCTTGTGTTTGAGTGCAGTACCGAAACTTCTCCAAGATAGAGGAAGTTTCGCAATAATGCACCCGGCCACAAATTTGTCGGGTAAGACACACTTAAGGAGTTCGAGTTCCGTAGTCATGGTTTGTATCTCATGAGCCTGTTCGACTACAGCACGGTTGTCAGCCATCTTGTAGTCATGAAATTGCTCCATGATATACAGATCATTGCTAGCGTCAGTAGCACCGAATTTAGTATTCAGTGCATCCCACAACTCCTTAGCGTCGGTCATATGCATATACACCTCGACCAGACGATCGCCAAGAACGCTAAGAATGCATCCCACAAAGAGAGTAGTGGCTTCCTCGAATTGCTTTTGCTGTTCAGCAGTAAGAACTCCTTCAGGTTTGCCAGTACTCACCCGGAAGCATTTCATAACTGTCAGCCACAGAGTGACCCTGATCTGCCATCTTTTAAAATGCACACCGGTGAATTTATCCGGCCTCAGTGCATCGGCAAAACCAGCCATAGTAAAATCACAGTGCCTATAATAAGGTTTTTGGATTGTTGAGATTATAGGCATATAATGATTTAATATATTCCATAAATAAATCATGGCATTGCAGATGTATACTAGCATTAACGCATCATTAGATCTACACATGTAAAATAAGCAGTAAAACATGAACAGATCAAATATGCGCAACATATTGAACACGTACCTGGTGGTAGAAAGACCGGCTGCTCGGCAGGAACATTGCGCGATTGCAGGCGTTTACGAAGGCGCGCAGCACGCAAGCGAAGAGGAAGACAAGCCGTCGCAGACGAATAGGGAGCAGTCGCGCTAAGCGCTTCCAAAAAACCTTATTGCCGCCTTCTCCCGGTGCAGGACGTCGAAGGCAAAGGTTCCGGAGACCTGCTCTCCCGATCGCCGGTGCACGCCAGCGAGCGGGATGGAGTAATCTACGAGCGACGGCGCAGCACAGAGTAGGAGGCAAACCCTAGATTGATTTTTCGTATGTTGCGTGAAGACGGCAGGTCGGTTTATATAGAGAAGGGTCGCTTGATCAGGGCGCCCGCACGATCTCCACTGCGCGTAACCGAACTGGATAAGTCGCGCGTAACTTATCCGGACTCCACGCCGTTTTCACGCACCGGATTTTTCGGAACATTTCCAAAACAAAAACAAATCCGAATTTTTGGCAGACCATTCGACGTGTACGTCATGCACGCGCCGCCTGCCAGGCGAGGCGAGCGAGCGCGCGCGTGTTCCCCCTCTTCTCTCCACCACACATGCTTCAAGTGGCTAGGAGGGCATCCTCCCTTTTAAGGAGGTCCCCCTCTCCTAGAATAAGCAATGTGGTACTAAACTTCACATGCATGCCATCCCATGAGGTGGGTTTTTGTGATTTTCCAAAGAATTAATCTTTGAGTGGGCTAAGGCCCATCCATTAATTCCAACACATTTTGTGAGAGAACTCCATCCAACTCCACTCCCAATTTTGGTGGAGCTGAAACTTTTTAGCTGAGCTCCAGCTCCAGGAGGGGTGGAGCTGGAGCTGGAGCTGTGCCAAACAGACCCCAAGTGTCCAATGAGTGTGTACGCGCCGCAAGTCATTGGACAACAACCGCACATGCTCACTAACATGGACATGCGAGCCTGTTCTGTCTTGAGTTTTTCATCTCATCTCATTGGGGTTTTTTTTTTAGAAATGTTTAATATCTCACTGCTGGTGGTTCTTCTAGCAAGTGAAAGCCTTCAATTTGATCGGAGATTGGCGATGAGCCGATGATGATGGCTGCCCTGTGAGGATAAGCTTCTCCGGCCACTCCGACCCGGTGGTGGCGGCGGCGGCGTAGCCCCTCCGCGTGAGTCGGCTCCGGCCTCCGGCTCCGACGGCCGGAACGGAATGGAGAGAATACCAATCCACAGTACCATCCACGGCGTGCAATAAGCTTCGCAATTTGCATCTCTCTAGGCCGTAGAGTTTTTTGGCTCCCTTTTCTGTTCTTCCATTTCTTTCTTCACGAAGCAATGTTGATCGCATATTCGCATTCGTGATAGTACACATTAAACACTCTTATCAAAATTCAAAAGACGTACTCATCACAGAGCCAGCACGAAGACCATCTTATCTATCTGAAAAAAAGAACGCAATCCAATCGCCGCATCACGAAGACAACATCAGTCTCCACACCAGCGGAAAAGAAGGTAGAATCTCCACAAAATTATAAGTCAAAAGGTTCAATAATAGTACATGACCCGAGATGTAACTGATGAACAAAATTAGGCATTTCTGCAACGGGAGACCATAGACTAGGGGGCAAAAAGGTCGTTACGGAAAATTTCTGCTGATACACACGCACATCAAAACACCACCGGCAACAGCAACAACAGCATAGCTTGCCTTATTTGTTTGTTTCCACAAGATGAAAATGTCAGCGGACCAGGAACTGCCACAAGAGAAGGCGGCAATTAGCTCTGCCAACCTGGGCAGCCAGCCCCCAAAGGTGCAAATACTCCCCCCAACCTGCCCATTTCCGCTTGGTCCCAACACGCTACAACAAAGACCACAAGCCCCCCTGGGTACACGGGCTGTTTTGTTAAGTACTCAGCATACTATTTTTACAACTAGAAGCTTTGTTGGATTTCTACAGAATGCTCGCCAACGATTAACAGGGCAGATAACCTGGCCTAAAACAAGCAGGTTCTCCGGATGAAGCCACATCGTTCAGGCGTCGCATGCTAATTTTAGTTCAGGATTTTCCAAGGAACAACGGGACGCAGGTCATTGAATCATCGGATCACCAGAAGAAACTGTGTGCATGTGCTTGTCCCTTCCATTTGGTTCTCTAGATGGATCCATATCTGCTGGACCTGAGATTAGAAATGCCCAATTTAGATAAAGTAGATGCCAGAAATGATATGCAATAATTGACTAAATAAGATGGGCACAAACGTGTTACCAAAAATGGAGCCAATAGAGGGCCTTATTAGAGATTGGTTCCTTTGTTGATCTGCATGGATTTGTATTGTGAAAATTAACAAATGGATATAGTGATTGTCCAAGACAGGCAAGCACCAAGTTTATATTGTAGATTAATGACAGCAAGCTTCCTAGCAACATGATAATTGCAAGTTTGTAACAAAAATGGTGTTTAACACTATGAACTCCAGCTAGACTTTATGCATTTAATGATGTCATCTGAAGAGACAAACCTGAATGTTTCAATCCTTTCACAGCATCAAAGTTTTTGTACGTATATCCCACAAAGCTGAGGTCTTTGGAATTCAGCATCATCTGTAAAATGGTTTCACAAAAATCAGGTATGAACTTGGAGAGAACAAAGAGACACATAAATTTGTACTTGAACACAAATTCTACACCAAGTTAGGTGACTTAAAACTACTCTTTGCAAACACTGTTATGACCATTGGTCAGTTAATTAGTCTTCCGGGTAGGTGACAGTGGGTCAAGGCGTTTGGCACAAAAATATATGCATAGCAGGTCGATTTTGTGGTTAAGCAGGCCTAAATATGGACAACCCTTTGAGTTTCTTATCAAATTATGATGGGTTCTGGAAAATCATAATTCAGTGGAATATAAACACAGGGAAATAACTCAGCAGCCTAGAGCCCTACATATGAAGTTATGATGGAAAAGCAATTTTCAAGCAGTAAAAACACAATGGTCACTCTGCATTTAAACTACATAGCGAATTTCAAAGTTCATACCTTTCTTGAGGGCCCGGAACCTGTTCTGGTTGGAGCATTATCCATCTGCAGCAGACAGTTCAGTTAGTTAAGACAGAGGAATGAAAAATATAGCCAAAACACATAGGTAGGAGAGAAAAAAATGTAGTGCAACACATGGAAGGATGAAAATTAGACATTCCAATTTAACAAGCAGACTAGAAACAATAACATATTCTGCCCAAGTGCTCACATGCAAACATAGATCCCTTGAACAAGAAAATGAGAAAAAAAAGTCCACTGACTTGAATTAACAAAAATCCAAGAGTAAACCCATAGCTTGTACTCCACAATCGTTGTGCGTATAAATTGTTTGAGGCTCTGCACAATCCTTGTGCATATTATACGGTACTCAAGGAGACGTTGAGTCTCTATATGCACAGGAGTAAATGAACATTGCTGCATGCATCTGTTTTGGTAGCGGCGAGACGCAATCATGCAGTGATGTGGGCGCATGTGGAGCTGGTGCGAGAGTTTCCCTGGGCACGGGGAGGGTGCAACAGGCGAACGGCCATGCGCACGTGGCACATGCAAGGGAAACTGAATCCTTGTGCGGCTCGTTCGATGCGCTCCTTGGTATCGCTGTAAATAAATTATACGCACAACGATCTTGGATGGAGGAAGTAACTGACACAATGGAAACTTCCTCTAAAACCAAAAAAAGAAGTCAATTTGGTCTTTCAAGTTTCGTCCTGAGATCAATTTGGGTCAATAAGATCGCTGAGCCCACCTAAGTACCTAACCCTCCATGCAGGCAAGATAACTCAGCAAGGCCAGCCCTAGTTGAAAGACCCAAGGCAAGAGTGTTTTGCCCCTATATCTTCGATTGAAAAGAAAAAACAATGATGGTAAAACCGTAAAAGGAGCCAGACCATGGTTTTTTTATTCTTAAATAGTGTGATGGTAGAATAGACTTTTCACCATTGAAATTCCCACTAAGGCTAAAGTTCCGCTTATCTTGCTAACATTGGGACCAAGGACCATATTGACCCAAAAAGTATAATTCAAGTAGTGAGTTGGCCAAAATGAAACATTTTTGGGGTCATTGACCCTCAAACGAAAATTGGACAGAATGAGCTGTTCTCACAAATCCCTACAACGACTCAAATAGTAATCACAAGGTCAAATTGTGGCTTGGTGTCATGTCAACTCTAATTACCAATCTAGTGAAGGTTGACCTCTGTTGATCCATCTATACTATCATGTAGCAGCTTAGGCAGATACGTCGATTCCTGACCGTCCGATCATTCGATTCAATGGCCCAAATAAAAAGTGTGATTCGCACCACATCCGCGCGCATCCACTTCCGCCTCGCACACCACGCCCGCACATTCGTCCCCCGCCTCGATCGTGCTCGCACATCTCTCCACTGCCTCACGCATCGTCTGCCGCCATCGTTGTCCCCCATCACCGCACGGAACTCGACCTCACTGCCCTCCCCGGACCTCCCCCGCTGTGGTGCGCGTCCTCGCCACCCACCCCAGCCCGCCCTTCGCGCAGCGTTCAACCTCGCTGCCCTCCCCAGACCTCCCCTGCTCTGGTGCACGAATGCACGTCCTGGCCCTCCCATCGTTGTGGATTCGCTCCTCTCCGCATCCCTGACCTCGGCCACACCCAATGATTCGATCTGGATATAATGGATCTGGATGATGTGCATAAGAGAGGTAATTTTGAGGTTTGTATTGCAGTACGAGGTAATTTTTGGATCATAATTAAATTCAGCATGTTGACTGTATGTGTGCTAGGTGGAAGATTTTTTTGTACTTGCAAAATTCTGGTGTCAAATTTGAATCGCATTATAATTCGTGCTATATACTGTTTGATAAGTTGGCCAGATCTAGGTCTTCAGGATGGTATGATTTAGCAGATGCTTTATAGTTGCTGGATTTAAAACCAGTTCTATGCTAATTTTAGATCAAATATTGGTCATATATAGTAGGTTGTCTGAAACAGTACAACAATATAAAGAGCTTCAAATTTTAAATTGATTTCACAAAACTTTTTTATCAGGAATTAACTGCCAATTGCCATTTTTTTCTATGTTATTTGACGGCAAATTTCAATTTGTTTGCTGTTTGGTCTAACTGCATAACAAGTTACTCGACGTCTTTCCGCTCTTATCTCGATTTCATCTGGTGCCTGTGAGCAGTGGCAGACGCTGCATTTCAAAACCGAGTATTCACTTAACAATTGCAAGTGCTGTGTCCCCAATGTTTACTGGGATAGAGTTATGGGACTTGAGATAGTTGGCTACTTGGTTAGAAGTGGTGCGAGCCAGGAGTCTAGAAAAATGGATCTGTTGAGGGAAAAAAGGATCGAGATTGAAGTGTTAGATACAATTGAATATATACATATGTGACATACCTATATATATTATTTTTGTTTCACAAATTTTTGGGTATTCCCGGGAACCCTCCTGCATCCGCCCCTACATGTGAGCACTCTATATCTTCACTTCGGTTGCTTTTTATTTCAATCATGTTCTTACCAGCAAAGTCCTTATTTACTGGAAATTGTCATGTATCTATTGTGCATGTTCCTGAAGGATGTTGAGTGAATTTGTATTCCATTGTATAATCTCAAACGGAAGTATTGAGCATTTGATGTACATACTAATTGCACTAATACGAACACAATTTGTGTCAGATGATGAATCCAAGAATTTTAATTTGATTTATTTGGAACAATTTGGCAAGTTTAATTTTTAGTATTTGCCAGAGATAACATGTCTGGGGTAATTCATATTGACTTTTACGTGCGTTGCACGTGCACGTTTACTAGTTTATAATAGTTTGGATCAAGACTTATCTCGATATCTTTTTTTTTAAAGAATTATCTCAATATATTGCAATCCCCGTAATTCTAAATCAAGGCAATACCCAAGTATTGGCTGGAGCTTGGCAACTTTGAACCTTGCAGAATTGCAGAGGCATAAGATAACCATTACACTAAGAGCAAAAGGAATCACTTACTTCCTCAAACTTCATGAAGTTCTGTGTGTCCAGTTCATCATTTACTTGAGGCTTAAATGCAGCTTCCATCTCATATAGTTTTTCCCAAGCAACTCCACGGAACCAAGGATGTGCCTAGTGATAAACAAATGACTAGTAAATACAGGACAAGCAAACAAGACAAGAACTGCAAATGATACTATTTATTTCTCTTATGTGCCAAGTACCTTTATTTGGTCTGCTCCTGCACTGCCAATCCTGTGGTCAACATCACATAATAACCGGCAAATGAGATCCCTTGCTTCAGGAGACACCTTTGAATCCTCTGGAAATTTCAAATGGTTTCTCCAGTGGACAATCTAGAATAATTGGAAAAAAAAAAGGTAAATAAAGCTCATAGATGGAATAAAAAAAAATATACGATACCACAACAGAAACATCATAGAAAATCTACTGGTTACAAAAAAGAATGACACTTGTTCTTATTTTTGATGAATCATTCACATCTTGAAATCGGGATACCTTGCTATATATAATCCCTCCGTCCAGAAATATAAGGTTTTTTGGTTGGATGTGACATCCTAGTACTATGAATCTGGATCATAGTACTAGGATGTCACATCCAACAAAAAACCTTATATTCTGGGATAGATGGAGTACCATTTTAGCAGCCTTTTTCATCTCACTATTTTACTGTTATGCGGCTATGCACTATACATCCAATCCTCTGTCTTGAAAAATACATTCATAATATTATAGATTTGTTTGATATTACATGTTGAAATTGAACATAGTGCTCAAAGATATACTTTAAAGACATGCCTATGTCTGGAAATAACGTGTATTTGTGATCAGAGGGAGAAGCTTATAAGACTATCTCCCTAAATTATTGGGTGGACCAAACTTGTAAGGCGTATAAGCTGCAAACTGTTGTCTTCAGATTCTTACAGCTTGAGTTCAAAAGCTAAGATAATAATTAAAGCAGTTGCTTCGTGGTAGTCCCTTATACGTTTTCAATTGGTCAGCCTAATTTAAGCTGAGCCAAATCAACAATTAATGAAATACTCATGCGTTACAAATGAAATAACTGAGCACAAATCAACAAGTAGTGTTGTTACTTCCTGTGTTAGCTAAATTAATTGGGAACAACAGACCTTTCGGCATGTGGTTATTGGATCATCAGAATAAAATGGTGGATAACCAACAAGCATCTCATACATGATTGCACCCAAAGACCACCTGTAGGGCAAAAGAAGTACATTGAAAAAATCTAGTTATCAAGAATCAATAAATGTGGCTGAACATAAATTTGTGTACATCATACCAGTCACATTCCATTCCATATCCCTTCTTTAGCAGAACTTCTGGAGCAATATAGTCTGGTGTCCCAACAGTTGAGAATGCCTGTGTATCAAATTGCATTTTAAGAATGAGAAGGGCTGTCAAGAATAACAGAAGTTGTATTCATATTTTAAGTGTGTATCCCTTCCAAGCATGGGATTCCACATGATATCATGAAAGAAAAACAAAACTACTGACAATACAGGGTCAATGGGATGCTTGTTGTATACACTGTAAAGCAGACATACCAGTTTTCTTCTGTTCATCTGCCAGTGCTGAAGTTGTTCATGTTGACTTCTCCACCTTCTACCATTTGTTGTTTCAGAGAAAGAGCTATCGATATCCATTGATTCCCTCAAATTGTCATCACCCATTGGTTCATCTTCATTCAATGTTGAGAGCTTTGAACAATCAATTGGCTTGCACAGCCCAAAATCTGACAGCTTCATGTGACCATTCTTGTCGAGAAGCAGGTTGTCAGGCTTAATATCTCTGCAAAAAGATAACAAGCCAAAGCATGTAGATCAGAAAAAGGGTAGAAACAGAAAATATACAATTATCTTTAAACAAAAATGTTATAGCTGGACATTATGGTATAATATATCAGCGGCGTCACAATAGAGATAAGTCAGGAATTGGCAAGTGCTACAGCAGTTGGAGAATCCTAATAAGCTCTCTATTTGAGTTTCATAGTTTTGTAGTAAGAGTCCTAGTAGTATCAGGTTACTAGTATGTTTCCTTTTCCCTTATCTAGAGGCACCTCAATATATAAAGGTAGGCTAGTATTAACACAAGAAGTATCTAAAGGGGATTAACACACAAAAAAAAGTAACCTGTGGATGTAGTTGTGTTTATGAATGGACTCAATAGCAAGGATGGTCTCAGCAATGTAGAATCGAGCCACATGCTCAGTTAAGGTATCCTCTCTCATGAGAAGGGTCATGATATCACCACCAGGGAGATACTCCATGATAAGATAAAGGTACTCCGAATCTTGAAAAGAATAGTATAGCTTCACAATGCAGTGGCTAGCAACTTCAGCCAGCAAGTTTCTTTCCGCTCTAACATGTTCCACCTGACAGATATAAATGAAAGGTTGTTAAACATATCATAAAAGGTAGCAGTCTTTTTGCTAAATTAGGTCTTGAGAAGCCCTACAAGTCAGTTTACAACAGAAGATATTTTTTACAAACATGAAAAAGCAATTAACTATGTGATTCTGTTAATAAAATACAGTCATATAGAGATATCATCACATACGTAGAGTAACTATGACAAAGCAGTTAGACATGAAAACAAAATACCAGTGGAGCCCTTGTGGACTTCACCCAAACAATGGACTGAACAAAACAAGAAGATTATACACCAGCTTTTGCTTTCTAGCAACTTCAAATTCAAAGCACTAAAAAAATGCCCATGACTAATGCATAACAGCAATGGTAGAATGTTACTAAATGCAAAAGGTCCTACATGTTATGAATATAAACATGTACTGCCAATCTTTTGTGTTATCTTAGTTTTAAATATAACCTTGCTGTTTCGATTTCACAATTATGTCATATTTATTACTTTGTGGTCAAATCAACAAACGTGGTTGGAGATGGTTAAAAACTATGCACATGCTACTAACTCACAATTATACCTATTAAAACATAAAACCTGGAATAAATCCAGACAAAGTGAGTTATCTTACTTGACCCCTGACAACCATATCAGACTTCTTTAGCTTTTTCATTGCATAAATGTTGCTAGATGTCTTCTCCCGGCAGAGTCGAACCTGTCGTATAGTTACCGCAAGTCAGTAAGGGGTTAAAAGCAACAGGAGCAATAAAATAAACATTACAACAGATAAGCATTAAGCAAATATGTAGTAGATCAATGTGCAAACCTCTCCAAAAGCTCCTCTACCAATAATGGTGAGCAGCTCAAAGTCATCAACGCAGATTTTGTGCCTTTTAAGCCGCATGTACTCTGTTTCCTTTCTCTCCAGATCTTTTAGTAGATTGATTTGCTGCTCCCTGGGAACTTGGGAAGATTCCAGTTGTCGCTCCAATCTAAAGCGCCTGCAATGCATAAGGTCTTACTATGTGACACAAGAAGGGCAAAGATTTCTGTCTGGGCAGGGGAATGAAAATCCACTTAGAATCAAATCATAGTATCTAAGTATGATGAAGGATAAAAAAATCACTCAAGTTACACAGTAATAGAAGATGGTTGACAACTGAAACTAAGGAATGTTACTCTATTATAAGACTAATACGTCCAAACTCTAGGGGTGCAGGCCAGATTGAAGCCTTGAGGAATCGTCAGCTTTAGTTGATATAAGATCAATATCAGAACAAACCTCCATAGCTGGTAAGTTAAATCAACTGTTTGATTTCGATAAAAGATTATAACAATGTTGTTAGAAATGAAAATTGCCACCCCTGTTACATACACACCTCGTATACTAAAATCCATTATAAAATGATGAAATGAATCCTACTAAATCGTATCTGCCACCTAGCATTGTACAAATGTCTTTCACTATGATGTTTCCTTTCGATAAAAAGGAACACACCGGTCTTCTGCCCTTGGTAAAATAGCGCACCAAGTCACCAAGATTGGGCAAGCTATTACGTTACATGGACTCTGACTGCAAATAGAGTAAATTAATAGAAGTGATTAATGAAACACAGGCATACGTCGTGAAGTGCGGTATCAACCACATGTACACTTATGAATCAAAATTAGTACGTCATCAATCACGCGTTCACTCACAATTCAAACTATCACATAATATGCTCTATTTATGCGCACCTACTTGCTGACCAACCGCTTAATACAAACAAATGATATGCGACAAGTGTATTGTCAACGGCACTTAAAGACAGACATAACCGTCGCATCCACACAACATTTACAGCACATTTCTCCACTGAAAACCTTCATGACAGCAGCATACAAAATCAAGTCAACCAACTAAGCAAGCTGTTAGATAGTAACACTAAGCTCAGTTCAATTTTTTTCACGCCTATTACTCCATAGAAGCAGTTACAACCAATTTTGCTTGGCGCAAACTGAGCAGACGCTAAGCATTACAAACAACTAGCAGAATCAAGTACCCTCACAGCTAAATCGTGCTACTCCAACCCCAAATTGCTTACCGAGCAACAATTCGAGAATCTACGGTTACGCCTCAAATCGTGGCTAGCGGAGCTACTGCTACACGACTCCTACTCCCCCCGCATTCCTCACGCACACGCCCAAAACTTTTCCCCCCCAAATCTAGCAGCTCGAGTCCTCGAGCTCCAGCGCCCCAAGCTCTAAACCCGCCCAGCGCAGCCCAAACCCGTCGATCGAGCTCCCACCACTCGAGATCTACCCCAAACCCACGCTCGCGGCAGCAGCAGCAGCAGCTAAAATTCGAGCCCGAAATCGCCACCGCGCAGGTGGGGGGAGGGGATCGGGATCGGGGGGGTGGATTACCTCTCCTTGCGCTCCTGGATGTTCTTCATCTGCGAGCGGTAGTGGTTCTCGATGAACTTCTTCGCCGCGGCGACGCGCTCCATGGTGAGGGTGGACCCAACCGCCGCCTCCCCGCCTTCCTCCCCTTCCTCCGCCACCGCCGCCAGCGGCTCCGCCGTCGCCGCCGCCGCCACCGCCGGTGCCGGCGCCGCGTCCGCCATCTCGCTCTCCATCGCCGCCGCCACCACCACCACCCACCCCCTCGTTGCCTCGCTGGTGTTTTTTTTTTCTCTCCCTTCTTTTTTTTTCGCTGCCTCGGTGAGAATCGAGTCGAGACGATGAGTTGTTTGTTCCTCCTCCTCTCCCTTGTCGCTGTGCGCGCCGGCTGTATATATACAGCCCCGTGGACTGCGCCGGCTGGAGAGTTAATTAATTAAAACAGGTAATTAGTGGGGGTGATTAAGGAGCTAATGGTGGGGGATTAACTGCGTCGACGCTGGTGACAGACAGACAGCTCCAGTTTTTTTTTTTTTTTGCTTTCCTTTTGATCTCTCTCTGCTGTGTTGTGTTCTGGCACTTTTTTTAATTAATTTGTCTTTGCTTGTGTTGTTGTGTGATCTCTTCTGTCATGTCGCATGCGGATGCTGCGTAGCTGTACACACGTAGGCAAAAGGGGTTTGATTTGGAGTTCTTCGTTGGGTTAATCGATTTCCTTTTTGAGGGAACAAGATGAACAATGTTCACAAGATAAAATGCATTGGTGTCCTTTTTTCCTTCTCTTTTGTTCTTGGAGCAACATGTATGGGCGTTGGCTTGTAAAAAATAGGGGGTTTTTTTAGTGGAGGGATAATGATGACATTCGGCTCTGGATGCGGGATGCCATGATCATCATATGATGGATGTCTTAGATTGATGAGTGTGTGAATGACGGGCATAATCTTAACGTATAATCCAAAACCCGATGAAAACTATGGAGGATTCTTTGGATGGAAATTCACCACCTATTTATTCTTATATAAAAGGAGTCAACTATAAATGTGTTGGTACGTTTCTTTTACCCTCCCCACCCCCCCTCTCATTTTCAGTTCTACATGCCTTGTTTTTACTGCCTTTCTAATTATCACCTTATATTATTTGCTCTACACCTTTAAATATATATTTTTCTTAAAAATACACTATATGTTCTATTAAAATATTTAACTTGTCACTACAACCAAGAAGATAGTCGACATCAATCCCACGATAATCTCTCAAGTGATCTAAAGAATTGTCAAAGGTAGAAGTGCACGTATGGTTTTTGCTGTCCATGACAAGAGAGGGTTGCATTGGTAAAGAAAACCGTTTAGCTAACACCTGTCAACATTTCCCTTTTCAGGAGTGTCTTCGGATGAGACCTGCCTATCACGCGCGTAAAAGAAAATGATCCATTAACATGTGATTAATTGAATATTAACTATAAATTACTTAAAATTGATCAATATAAATTTTGAAAATATTTTTTCTATATATATTTATTAAAAAATACCGTTTGGCAGATTAAAAAACGTGCGTATGGAAAAACAATTGAGTACAGGTTAGAAAAGGGGAGTCCCGAACGGTGTACGTTGCACCGCACACGCGACGCACGCACCTCGGTTAGGTAGGCAGCTCGACCAGACCAGACCAGAGCGGGTCGTCGTCCGTCGCTCACGGCAGCCGCAGCGACCGACACGGTCGGGACTGTGAAAAGGGCTTTACACACCACACCACCAGGGTCCAGGGGTATCGCATCCTCGTATCGTACGTGTTGCTCCCTTCGTCGATAGCACCAACACAACGCATTTGCTTCAAACACATGTCGGTGTCGTCAGTACGTCGTCGTCGCCGCATCGGCCATTCGGCCCAATTAGCCGGAGTCGATCGATTCGATCGCCCCCTGTCAAATCGCAGCCAGCTTACGAGCTCACCTAATACTCCTATCTATCTACCCGTACTTAATTAGCCAACTCATCTAGCTTAATCATTTTCTCTTCGTAGGCCAAAGCACGGTAGAAGATGTGGAGGAGGAATAATTTGGCATCTTCTTGTTGTGATTTGTGAATCGAGTGATGTAAGATAGCTAGGGTCTGTTTAGGAGAGTTTATGATTCTGAGAAACAGCTGGTTGGTAGTCAATTTGTGAGAATCTGAAAAAGCTAGGTTTCTAACTTCTGTCTTCTAATTTATATTTAAAATTCTATATCTAGAGTTTTTAGAATTTGAATCAAGAGTTGGACTGTTTGAAGAAGTTTCTGGTCCTAAAGAAGCTGCAGCGGTTAAAATCTCTCCGAACAGGATCAAAGAGAGAGAGAAGGGAAGAGAGGGAGAGGCATGGCAAACGGCATGGGATGTTGGGGCGCGGCGGAACAGGGCGTCGCGCGAGGCAGAAAAAATAATGCGGCGTCCAGGCTGGGCGGCTACAGGATGAACAGGTCGCGCGTGTGACGTGCTCTCTCTCTCTCGCGTGTCGATCGCCAGAGGACGGATCGATCTGTGCTGCAAGCTGCTGGTGCAGATGCAGGTGCCCCAGCTCAGATGCCAGGCTAGGCCGCAGCTGCGCGAGAGAGAGGCCACCATTATTTTTTATCTCCATTTTTAATGCCCATTTGCCGGATCTCCGAACTCACCTCACCTCACCTCTTTGGATTCCAAGCCTGTCCAGCGTGTTAGTTAGGTTTTTTAAATATTTTTTTGTTGCTGTGTGTGCTTTGCTTTATCTTACACAGGGATGAAAATGGGTAGTGAAAATCTTCTGATTGATCAAGGATCGTTTCGTAAAAGATATACCGTTTCCATTTTCTAACATTATAAAAGTTTGGTTATTCTAATTTCTATCATGCGTCGTATTATAATCACCACTAAATAGTTATTAATTATTATAATCACCACTAAATAGTTAAATTAATAGTAAATGTATACATTATAAACTGACCAAGAATCATTTTCGTAGAAATGACATTTGTTTTGGATTGTTTTCGTCCCTAATTTTATGGATTTTTTTTATTTTGTTAATTAAGGTGGATCCTTGACGGTTGGATCAGCGTGTGTTTCGGAGATGGGTGTAGTCGAGATTGAGCCCGTAAGGACAGGTGGTACAGTGTGTTGTCACAGTAGCGTACGTTTGTTGCTTAGTACTTCCTCCATTCCATCATTTGTACTACTTTTCATTTGTCCCAAAATAAATTTAATTTTATAGTAATCATTATATCGAAGCTTGTAAAATTAGGAAACGGTTGTACTATAAAAAAATAAAGTGAGACATAATTGTATTGAGATTTAATAAAGTAGAGATATTTTAGTTTTCTTATTTTTATTGGCATGTGTAAAATTGATAAAAAATAAACTTATTTTAAAACGAAAATAGTACCACTAGCGTGAGTTGCTGGTGAATCCGTGACAGTGCCGAACTGGCTGTTTTCCACTCGGCGCGAGTTCAGACGATCGGATAACTATACTTTCATGTTGATGAGGTGACATCTTCTCGTACAGAGTCAAATAAAGAAGACATCGTCATCATGATGCTCTCGTAGAGTCAAGAGAAACCTAACATTTCTCAGAAAAGAAAAAGGGGGAAAAATCCTAAGAATGTGTGATATTAGCCGAAGGCCCAGAGAAACCGGCCCAAACTTTGGAAATAGTCAAGGGGCCCAAAAAGGGAAGCGTATGGCGTACGGTTCCTGTCTGAAAACAAAGCCCGTCTGTTGAAAATGTGAAGGCCCATGAGATATGGCCCATATATTGGCCCGTCATCTTGCCTATAATGTTCCCACGACAGTGAGTCCAAAACATACTTGCACTTCATCACGCGTTCCATTTTCAGTTTTTTTTTTTCTTTCCATCGGATGTCTCCGAACTCCGAAGAGACTCAGGTTTTGACTCCAAATATGATACGCGCGCATGTGGCTTTTGTTTGGATTTTTTGCGCATGTCTTTCGTTTGAGATACCACGAGTTTGGTCCTGTTTGGACTGTGGACGGAGAAGGTTATTCCACACTTATCCTAATTGTCACATCTCGTTCTAAGTCGGTCTTTTATGGGACGGAGTAAGTATCTTTTTAGAATTGAGTTGCTTTCCTGTAGATTTTTTGTCGTGTTCCAAAATAGCACAATGCCACAAATTCAAAGGTACCCACCATTTTCAGACGAGAGGAGAGCAACTGTAGTGATTAGTGCTATTATTATCACGTAACACATGCATAACCCCATAGTATATCCGTATATATGCAGCTATGCTTGACCGATTGACCCTGCAGCCTCCGCTGCGTCCGACCAGTTCCCCCATCGCCAGCCACAGCCCACTCTCATATATGATTCCAATGTGACCGACCGCTTGTTGCCACATCAACCAGCACCAATTAAAGCTGCATCCACACGTACGGACTTCAGATTTGAGAGTCATTCGATGGCGATGGGATTGAAACTGCACGAATTACGGCCAGTCTCGATCGCTCAGCTTGAGCTAGCTAAGCTATGGTACGGGGCACTTCTAAGGGCCCGTTTAGTTCCCAAAAATTTTTTCCCAAAAACATTATATCGAATCTTTGGACATATGCATAGAATATTAAATATAAATAAAAAGAAAATCTAATTGCACAGTTATAGGGGAAATAACTAGACGAATCTTTTGAGCCTAATTAGTCCGTGATTAGCCATAAGTGCTACAGTAACCCACATGTGCTAATGATGGCTTAATTAGGCTCAAAAGATTCGTCTCGCGGTTTCCCGACGAGTTCTGAAATTAGTTTTTTCATTCGTGTCCGAAAACCCCTTCCGACATCCGATCAAACGTCCGATGTGACACCCAAAAATTTTCTTTTCCCCAACTAAACACACCCTAACTTGTGAACGACGAGCCGGTGAATTGACTGACCAGAGGCCTCGAGTAATAGTAGTAGCTAGCTACTTCCTCCGTCCAAAAAAAAACCAAACTTAACATGGTTAGGACATTACTTAGGACAACGAATCTGGATATGCTTTGATCTTTTTCCTATTTTAAACTTTTAAGTCTGACTAAATTTACATAAAAAAATTACCAATATCTATACCACCAAATTAGTTTTGTTAAATATAACATTGAATATAATTTGATAGTATGTTTCTTTTGAAATGCTACTGTCCTTTTCTTTTATAAACATGGTCCAATTTAAAGAAATTTTACTTAAAATATAAAAACATATTATAATATGAAGAAGGAAGTACAACTAATTTGAGATACTTCGCATCTAAGGCTGTGTTTGGGAGGCCCGGCACGCAAAACAAAGCACCTATTATTGTATGATTAATTAAGTGTTTGCTATTTTTTTTTTCAAAAATGGATCAATATGATTTTTTAAGCAACTTTCGTATAGAATTTTTTTTTACAAAAAATGCATCGTTTAGCAGTTTGAAAAGCGTGCGCGCGGAAAACGAGAGAGTAAGGTTGGGAAAGGGAGGTAACGAACGGAGCCTAAGTTTAGTGCTTTGCTTGGAGCCACTATTGAACTACTCCCTTCATTTTAAAATATATGACGCCGTTTACTTTGCGCATAACATTTGACCATTCGTCTTATTCAAAAATATATGTAAATGCCATTTATCTTTTTGTGACTTTCTTTTATCATCAAATAGTATACTTTTACATATTTATATTCTAAATTTTTAAATAAGATGAATGGTCAAACATTACGTGAGAAAATCAACGACGTTATATATTTTAAAATAGAGGTAGTTTATGACCTACCCTGTCAGCCACCCAGCCGACTCAATGCCAACTTGATATATATCCGGTCCGGCGAAAACACAATGCAAAAAGAAAGAAGAAGAAGAGAGAGAGAGAGAGAGAGAGAGAGCCACTGGAGGTCAGGTCCAACCAACGCCCTCTTGCTTCCCCCACACGTCGCAGCCGGAGAACCCGACAGCGACGGCAAGCGCGCGGGCGCGAGGACGGACGGCGAAGCCCAGAAACCCCCCGGATCGAGCTCTCTCTCCGCCCACACCGCGTCGCGTACTTTTCGGCCTCGTGCAACACAATTACTCCGTCACGAGCCGCGTCACCCACCCACACGTCACGCGTGGCTCCCGCCCCGCCCCGCCCCGCCGGCCGCGTACGCGCGCGCGCGGGCGTCGCTTTCCCCTCCCGTCCTTTTATTTTCGTTTTGCAAAACTGGTCAATCAAACATCCCGCGCGCTTGGGTTTTCTTTACCAGTAGGATTCTCGCCACGCCACACGCTGCGTCTGCGTGAATGCGTGCGTGCGTGCGCGTCGCGGAGGGGCACGAGACGCGCTGACCACCACCACGCGGCCGGCGAAACGTAAAACGCACCCCCGGCCCAAACATGGAATGGAATCATCTAGAATTCCGTGTCCTTAATTCCACCCCCGTCAACACAACACGGGTGTGCGACAGTGTGAGCGTCTGCATGGCAAATTGGGCAGTTGGCAAGCCGTTTCTAAACTAAAAACACGAATATTAAAAAATAAGCTAATATCAAATAAATAAAAAGGGTGAGACTTCGAACTCAGACTAGCTAACTCACCATCTTGTAGAGTTAGCCAGAAGATCTCTTGACAAGCCATTTCTATGGGGTTGTTTCGTACATATACCAAGGAAAATAAAGATATATTAAAAAAAATCAAAAAGCATAGAAATACGACTGTAAAATACTCCCTCCGTCCTATAATATAAGAGACTTTAGATGTATGTGATATATCTAGTACTTTCAATGAATCTGGACAAGCCGTCCAAATTTATTGTACTATGATGTGTCAATCTACCCAAAATTCTTTATATTATGGGACAAAGAGAGTGGTAAGTATATACAGTGATGTGTATGTTTGGAACGGAGGAATTTTAATTAGAAGATGTATCAATTACTCCCTAGCACTAATCACTTTCCAGTCATACATTATCATGAGGCAAGAGGCAACAACCAGCCTCATCATTAACTGCTCGTTCCTGCCCAGAGGAAAGGAAAACATGAGGTTGGACCGGACGTTTTTATTTCCTGTGTTTTTGCTTCAATTCCTATGAACCAAACATATACAGCTATGATAGCTTTCCCTAGAAGGAACTGCCCTCTATATAAAAAAAATCCAATCCTATCTATAAATCTAGACATATGCGTACGTGTACATGTTCGTAGCTAGTACCTTTTAAAATTCCTTGGAAAATCTTGTGATCCGAACGGCCCTAATGGAGGAATTGATTTGATTTCCTAAACAATACTATTTCTACTCCTACATGGGCCACCCCCCATGGTCCATGGATCTGACCATTATTTGTACGTACTTGGAATAATGCTGCAAAAGAAACGTGAAACTTGCCTGCTGTACGTATAGATCTGCAGTACGTTGCATATTTGGAAGAGATACCTGTTTTTGCTTGTGCCATATCTTCTACACTACTGCTCCCCAGTTATGGATCAGCCATTCATGGCCACCACCATTAACATGTTGCTAATTTGGACATAGGAGGAGATTGTAAATATGTGAACACGTTCGAGAGGAAAAAAAAATAATGGCAGCTTGTGATGTATGTTACTATTACTGCTGCTCCGTTATTTACTTATTTTGGGATCAGAGCCTTATCTACGTTATTATACTCCTGCTTTGGAAGATATACTATATTTTTTTAGATATATTTTAATGCTTCTAAAGATGTGAACATGTTTGAGAAAAAAAGAATATGGAAACTAGCTGTGTGCATTGAGTTGATGCCCGAAGTTAATTATACCGATCCACGAGATATGGTACTACTTAATACTGCTTCTCTAAAGATAATCAGGTTTGGCTCATATGTAAACCAGATAGAAACATTAGAAGTCCATTACTATTTCTTATCTAAACCAGCTAGAAATATTGAAAGTCTACTACTGTTTCGTATCAAAATTTTGCTGTAGCGAAAGAAGTTCATTGTGGCATTATCTTCCATGCATTAATCTGGGGATAACGTGTTATGTATCCTGATTTTCTATCCCGAAACATATAAACGTGTCAAATGTCGCATTAATTTGTTCAAAAAAGGACAAAATTTCCTTTCTTTCAAAAAAAGAAAAAGAAAAATTGCTACTCCAGTTTTCTACATTTTCAGATATATGTGTTGCTATGCTAGAACCCCAGCATTTCACATCTGTATAGCGTGCTCTAGAGACAAGTTGAATCTGTGGTTATACAAAGTTCTTCAGTCAACAATGATCAGTAGTACATAATTTTGTAATGGTACAAAATAACAATACTGATATTGTTTAACTCGACGCAGGACACCACCTCCTTATATTTTGGAAATTAACTATCAAACTTAAGTCATTCGATCTCCGCTCGCCATCCGTGCACCTGATTATTATAAAATATTAAATACGGAACATGTTTGAATCCACGATAATGTATATAGCTTAAACCATAATAAATAATTGCGCACTAGGCCCCAATCCCCCTCCCTGCGCCATACCATATTTAATGCATTCATGTCGTGCTCATTACGTTATCTCGCACCCACGCAAATGCGCGGGAGGATTTTTACTACAAACCCATGCATCGTCAACGAGAAGGGGCGCGCGCGCCACCATGTAGATTATCAGAAACAACCACGTATACTTCAACTTTATTATAAAAAAAAACATACATATAGCGAAATGCCAAGGTACGTAGCAGCAGATTGTGGCCGTAGCAACGTAGCTCAAACGTTGGTCAATCCATGTGCAATTACATTACCTAGTAAAATAAGTAAAAAAAATGCCAATCCCAAACGGCACAGGCGCACAGCATTTGAATATTACGGTTTAGAATAATCCCCAACACGGCTCATCCCAACCCGTACGGAACAGCTTGACAACAGCAGAGTACGCGCCACTCGTGTGTACATCCCCCGGGTGACCCAAGCCACGCACGCCAACGACGACAGCGCCACCTGTCACAGAAGAATCTCCCTACCCCCTGTCACTGCCATGTGGGCCCATGACGCGCGGCCACCACCAAACCACCACCATCCCGACCAATCAAACAGGGACGAGGCGACGGCGACGGCGACGGCGACGACAGCGACAGCGCCGTGGCAGTATACTCCTTGCCAGTAGAAGCATCCGAGACGTGACGTCACGTCACCCCGCCTTTACTCGCTTTCTCCATTCTCCCTAGCCGCGTGAGCCGCGGTTTGCATCTCATCTTCACTCGCTTGCTCTCTCTTCCACCCGCTTTCCTCTTCCTCCTCGCCGCGCTTCCGCGTGGGCCCCCATCCCCGTTACCTATATATACCCCCCCCTTCTCACCGTCTCCTTCCTCCCTCCAAGTCCAAGTGACCAACCATCATCAATCATCGCTAAGCCCACCTCGGAGATCTCGAGTTCGATCGTCGTCGTCGTAGCTGTAGAGGTAGTTAATTATCTCGTTTTAGATGAGCTCACTGACGGCGGCGCAGTTCCGGTCGCTGTTTGAGATGGCAGGAGGGGAGGATATCTCGTTTCTGTTTGGTGATGATGAGGCGGCGGCGGTGGCGGCGGTGGCGGCGCCGGTGGAGTTGCAGGGGAAGAGGGGGTGGGAGGAGGTGGATCAAGGGGAGGGGTCTGGGGCGGTGGCGGCGAAGAGGCAGCGGTCGCCGACGAGCTCGAGGGAGAATAGTAGCGGGAGTAATGAGGGTGGGCAGGAGGAGGTGTCTGAGGCGGCGGCGGCCATGGCGGCGGCGGTGGGGAGGGGTGGGGGGAGGAGGCTGTGGGTGAAGGAGAGGGACTCGGAGTGGTGGGACATGGTGAGTAGCCCGGATTACCCGGACTCGGAGTTCAGGAAGGCGTTCCGCATGTCCAAGGCCACGTTCGAGGTGGTCTGCGACGAGCTCGCCGCCGCCGTCGCCAAGGAGGACACCATGCTCCGCGCCGCCATCCCGGTGCGCAAGCGCGTCGCCGTCTGCGTCTGGCGCCTCGCCACGGGGGAGCCCCTGAGGCTGGTGTCCAAGCGCTTCGGCCTCGGGATCTCCACCTGCCACAAGCTCGTGCTCGAGGTCTGCGCCGCGCTCAAGGCCATGGTGATGCCCAAGGTGGTGCGCTGGCCCGAGGCCGGCGACGCGGCGGCCATCGCCGCGCACTTCGAGGCCATCTCCGGGATCTCCGGCGTCGTCGGCGCGATCTACACCACCCACATCCCCATCATCGCGCCCAAGTCCAACGTCGCCTCCTACTACAACCGCCGCCACACGGAGCGCAACCAGAAGACCTCCTACTCCATGACCGTCCAGTGCGTCGTCGACTCCACCGGCGCCTTCACCGACGTCTGCATCGGCTGGCCGGGGTCCAACTCCGACGAGGAGGTGCTCGAGAAGTCGGCGCTGTACCTGCACCGCGGCGTTCCCGGCCTGATCCAGGGCCAGTGGGTGGTCGGCGGCGGGAGCTTCCCGCTCATGGACTGGATGCTCGTGCCCTACACCCACCAGAACCTGACGTGGGCGCAGCACATGCTCAACGAGAAGGTCGCCGCCGTGCGCGGCGTGGCGCGCGACGCGTTCGAGCGCCTCAAGCGCCGGTGGGGCTGCCTCCAGAAGCGCACCGAGGTGAAGCTGCTCGACCTCCCCACCGTGCTCGGCGCCTGCTGCGTCCTCCACAACATCTGCGAGCGCAGCGGCGACGCCGTCGTCGACGCCGACGACTGCGCCTTCGACCTCTTCGACGACGACATGGTCGCCGAGAACGCCGTCCGCTCCACCGCCGCCGCGCAGGCCCGCGACGCCATCGCCCACAACCTCCTCCACAGCGGCGGCGGCGCATCCTTCTTCTGATCAAGCATCATCGCCGTTCTTGGTCCGATCAACAGCGAGACCAAACAAACCAACAAAAATAAAAAAGAAAAACAAGATTCAGTTTTTAGGTGTATAGGAGGAGCTTCTCCATTTTTTGTCGGAAATGGAGCAGTGAACAGTTTTTCGCTTTATCGTCAGGAGGGACAGGAAAGTTCAGAGTCCTAGTAGTCTCAAAGCAACATTAGTTTCTTGGTTGGATTTTCGATTGATTTGGTTCTTTTAGATCTTGAGAGATTGTTTTTCATGGGGTTGTAATTAATTGCCTGCATAATCTTGTATCCCCCAGATTATCAATTAATCAAACCTGAAAAAGAAAATCATTTTTTTGCCAACCAAATGTATCAGAATATCTTTCACTCTTTCTGCGTGGGCTCGTGCTTGGATCGATTGTGCTGTTGTCTGACGGATATCTTTGAATTGACCAAAGTCAGAGCAAGAATAATCATCCATCTCCTTCTTTGTTTAATGAGAAATCCTCAAGATGTATTAGGTGGCAGCGTGCCATTCATAGCCGTACTAATGACCTCTCTCTACCTGATAATTGGGGATGGATTATGAAAAGAAACAGATGGGGCATGCCCAGTCAATGTACAAGCTGGCAATGCTGGGATAACTAGCTTTACTATTTTACTGACCTTGAATAATTACAACGCAGATTACAACCACTAGTTTACTGCCTTGAATAATTACAGCCCACCTTGGATAAGGATGTGTTCACAGCTTGTTACCATTAGAGAATGGTAATTAATGGGGGATCTCTACGGTGATTACACACTGCTATTGTAGCTATGGTAATTAATATTATTTCTCTGTTGGTTGAAAATGGAAAGGAGTTATACACTTATATTACAGGAACCAGAAATTCGGGGCTCGAATCTGAAATTTGAAAAACGCAAAACCTGCTGGCACATATATGCTCTGGGCTGTTTAATTCAAGTATCCTACAACTGTTAACAGGTATTCCTTCCAGACGAAATTATTTAACGTTTCGGACAGTGAAAATGGCTTACACCTAGTAGTATTTAGCTTTCGGAAAAGTCAGATAAATTCAGGGAATAGAACAATTGAAGATTAATCGCAGGCCACCCTGATTTGCTGAATGTACAACCTGCTCTTTGCAATTTCAGTGTACCCTGTCAATTTCGTCTTCAACAAACTCGCAAACAAAAGCTATAATCAGAATTGGACTTGAAGATGTTACTATCATGGAGAAAAGAAACAGTGCAGCCAAGCATGTCTCTCATGTGACTAAAATCCATAGATGTGGATACACACGCTGTAAAGCCATGTGGATGCAATATGTTTGAGATCCTAAGAAATCCGTTGACCGGATTCTATAAGGTTGACCTCTTGAACACACACACAAACAAATACAAAATGAGATTGTGTCACTGTCAGTCTGTCACTGATCACTGCTGATACTGAAGATCTCTCTTGAAGACTAGTACTCCACAGTAGTGGATTTCACTCGAGATTTCAGATCATGGTTTGGTTAGGTAGGGTTTGTGCACTGTTGAGATGAAAAGGAAAGCGTTTGCTCCCTGGAATTAGGCACTGGGAATGGCATGCCACGGCTGAGGAAACCGTGCCGACCAAGGTGTGTATGAACTCGCAATCAACTTTCAGTGTTCCCTTTTGGAAAAATGTTACACTGAAGAAGACGACGACTGGAAGACGGAATTATATATTAGTTAAAAATTCCATATCAATCCAAAAGGAGGCTACGTGTAAGTGTTGACGTTTATGCCAGGTGAAAAAGAAACGCGTTGACCCTACAGATTATTATCCAGCTAGTGGTCGGCGTCCTCTGTGACTCTGTGTTGGCGAGAGTTGGTGTCTGGAATTGGGCTTGGTGAGCTTTGGAATTTTGGGCCGGCCTTGTAATGCCAGTCCAGGTGTTGTGCAGCGAGCACGGGACATCAAAAAATTTGTTACTGGGCCATTTTAAACGAAAGATAAAGTCCAGTTTGAACCCCTCTGGATGCATCTGGTTCATATCCTCAATTCATCTCCTACCGGTAGATGAATAGTTGAGGGATTATCGATGCACATTTTCCATAATATAGTACTGGAAGAGGCCCAATCCTAACGCTAACTTTAATAGGCCTCCAGTCCATAAAGGCCCATAATCTCTCTCTACAAGTAGAAGAGAGTATTTTCCTATTTTCGGCGATTTCGAGTGCAATCAGCCAAAGTAAAACGAACCCTAGGTTGCTTTCCCCTCTCCTCTCGTGCGCGCCTTCGTCGTCGTCGTCGGCGGCGGCGGCGGCATGGCGGACGACGGCGACGGGACTGCGTGAACCTGGAGCCTTTCTTCTACGACGAGGCAGCGACCGTGGCCGAGGCGGCGGCGGCGGCGGAGAGGCGGGAGCGGGAGGAGCAGGAGAAGGCGCGGGAGGCGGCGGCGAACGCCAGGAGATGGGCGGCGCACAACGCCGCCCTCGCCGGCATCCGCGAGTACGACCCCGCCGAGGAGACGTACATCTACACCCGCTACCACTACGCGGACCTGTCCGAGTTCGACCTCGACGAGGAGTCCCGCCTCCCTCCCATGCGCCACACCGCCGCCACCTACGCCCCGCCGGCGCGAGCCCTCCACTTCCTCTGCGATATGATCAACGTCCTCGCCGTCTGCATCATCCTCCCCTCCTCCGATCGCTCTGATGGTGGTGGTGTCGGCTTCCCCATCAGCGTCTACGGCTCTGTCATCGCCAGAGACCAGCTTGATTACAAATGTGTACATCTCTTCCGCCGCTGCAGAGACGATCCTCAGCTAATCACCTCAGAGGTACGGTACTTAGCTTGTTAATTCATCCCTTCATAAATTAATCGGATAGTGTACAACACAGCATCAATCAGTATGATAATTTTAATTTGAGAAAATTTCACATGTGACAAATTTGTCGCAAAACTATATATTTAACTCGATGTATCACAAAACTATAGATTTAACATCAAATTTATCACAAAACTACACATTTAAAGTGGCGCTTCACAAAATTATATATTTAGAACCAATTTAGTCACAAAACCACAATGTTTATAGCTTCAACGTAATAATGGTGCTAGGGATTTAAACTCTAGAATACGTAGTTTTATAATAACTTCAATATTAAATATGTAGTTTTATAATACTTGGTCTTATATCTATAGTTTTGTGATACGATGACTTAAATCTATAGTTTTGTGAAACTTACTCTTTTAATTAATTATAGGATGAACTGTCGTTGATATTGACTGGGCCTCATCGAGGACTTGTGCTGTATGACGCTCTGTACATTGAGGTCGATCTCAAGATGAAGGTGAAGGGTGATCAACAACAAGGCTGCAAGGACAAGCGACTTAGTAAAGGGCTGATAGTGTTGGATGGCGTACTGCTCTCAACAAACTTGAGCGACCATTTGCGTGCTGCGGTTAAAACCGCCACTCTTGATAGGAGAAGCACCATGCCCTGTGCCGTGCAGGTCACTTACGCGTATGTCACGCGTGCAGTGGAGGCCACCGTCTCCGTTGAGCTTCTGCATGATCAGGGAGGAGGAGCTCATTTCTGTGGGGAGATCACTGCTTGCACCAGCACTATCCGAGATAGCATTGTGCTCCATGATAGCAGATTACTAGCAGATGATGGCATTGTGGCTGATGGATCTACTGTCCGGCTATTGCGCCGCGTGATTGGCGTCTGTTTGGATGAGGTGCTGATAGTGACAATTGTTGCTCAAGATGGTGACCTTGCAAAGGCAACTAACTACTGCAGACAAACCGTTGATTTTACACCTTGTGTCAATGGTGGAGACGAAGCTCGAGTTGTGGGTGGTGTCGGCAGTTTTCTTGTGAAGGTTATTTGGTCGTTAATGGACCCAGTTATTGACAAGTAGTTTGTTATCTTTATCATCACGAATGTAGGCTTTTAGCTGTGTACTGATTGTCTGCAATAGTTATGTACTGTTGAGAGGAAAAAGAAAACGTTTGCTCCCTGGAATTAGGCACTAGCAATAGCATGCCACGGCTGAGGAAACCGTGCCGGCCAAAGATGTGTACGAAACTACGAACTCGCAATCAACGTTTAGTGTTCCCTTTTGGAAAAATGTTACACTGAAGACGACGACTGGAAGGTGGAACTATATATTGGTTAAAAATTCCATATCATCCATATGGCACCATTTCCAGCGAAGCTGATGTGCTTAGTACTCCATGCACGACACGTCTATAAGAGTGGATTCTAATCCCCAGAGGGATATCCGCTCATGTAATGCACATAGCTATCCCCTCATGTAATGCACATAGCTGTGAAAAAGTGTTAAATATGTGATCCGAATTTTGGGACCACAATATATTCGGATTAGTTATCTAATAGGACTCTACTTTATAGGATTAGTTTCCTATTAGGACTCATAGATTTCTCCTATATATATTCTTTATAAGATTAGTTTCCTATTAGGACTCCTAGATTTCTCCTATATATATCCCTTGTAAGCCGCATGGGGAGGGTGCGACAGCCCAATGTATCCCCTGCGTTTGTATCCAATTCCTCTATAGTGATCATTGCCGGTCGGCGCCCGTGGTTTTTTTCCGCAAGGGTTTTTCCACGTAAAATTCGTGTCTCCATTGTACATCTATTTTTATAACAAGTGGTATCAGAGCATTGGAAATCGATCTACTACCATCTCGGCTGCCGACGAGTTCGTCTGCTTGGAGATCCCATCTGCAAGTTTTAGCCGCCAGTACGCTCGTCGCAAGATCTGATCAGCAGTAGCAGGCGCGTGTCGTCGCGTCGTTCCATCTATCGCTGCTGTCAGATTGATTTGTTTGCCGAGATAAGATTAGCCGGTACGAAGCGGAGTCAGCCGTCGACTCCGATCGGGATTTGGTGCCGCCGTGCAGCGTGTTGGAGAAAAAGCAGCAATCCATCTACTCCAGCACGTTGATCAAGGAAAGAAAAATCAGCAGATGCACTCAGCCTTGTTACTGTTCATGTGAATTGAATTTCACGTTGGTTTTTTGCTGCGTGCACATGCCTCTTCGTACCAGGGATTCAATTCAATTGCGGTGCTTCGGTTTTGTTTGGGTGAATCAAATTCAGGTTCAATTTTGTGCTACGTTCACAAGCCATGTTTACCAGGAGGTTGTATATGGAGATCAACTTCGTTTTATACACCCAGAGTGTTTCGCGTTTCTGCTAGGGTTTGACAAATTGTACCAGCAGATTCAGGACTTTATTCCCAAGGCGAGTTTGAAGTTTGATCTACTGCTTCTGGATTGAGATACAATATTCTCATTATGGCAAGTGAAGTTTTGCAGTGGGGTATTTACCTAGAAGGAGAAGTATGCTGGAAAAAAAAAGAGAAGCACATTCAAGTCGTCGAGAGGGAGCCTCGCTCCTGTCTAGATCACAAGGTGATCAAATTTTTCCGGCGAATTTTGCTACCATTGTACCCAACATACCATGAGGTTATTAGGGGATCTAAGTACTTCGTTTTGTGCACAAGAATTTTTCGCGTTTCTGTTTAGATTCCAGAAATTCATGCCAGCAGATTCAGGATTTATTCCCATGGCGAGTTTGAAGTTTGTGCACCAGTTTCGCGTCTCTGCTAGGTTCAGACAAGTTAATACTAGCAGATTCAGGATTTGTTCCCAATGGCGAGTTGGAAGTATGGTCTACCTCTTCTGGATCAAGGATGTTATGGATTATAGTCCAAGTGACTATTTGGCGCACATTGATCTTATCATCACGAGGTTGTTTAGAGATTGAAGATTTTTATGCTACAAGGGAAATTCGTCTCAAGGTGGAGATTGTTAAATATGTGATCCGAATTTTGGGCCCACAATATATTCGGATTAGTTATCTAATAGGACTCTACTTTATAGGATTAGTTTCCTATTAGGACTCCTAGATTACTCCTATATATATCCCTTGTAAGCCGCACAGGGAGGGTGCGACAGCCCAATGTATCCCCTGCGTTTGTATCCAATTCCTCTATAGTGATCATTGCCGGTCGACGCCCGTGGTTTTTTCCCGCAAGGGTTTTTCCACGTAAAATTCGTGTCTCCGTTGTGCATATATTTTCATAACAAAAAGTCTAAAAAAAATTAACAATGTAGAGTATAGTAATATCTAATAGTCCATCAAAAATCAAGTTTAAATTCAACCTATACAGTGAGAAAAATAAGACAAATTAAAATGTGAATAGTATTCTACTATTCATACGTTAAATTTGTATGTTTATATTGTTGGCCGCCGTCAGCACCAGTAGAGGCGGCGTCAGTGTCGCCTATGCTAACGATGACGATGTGGCCGCCATCACCGCAGCGATCACCGCGGTGGCTAGAGCGCAATGCGGCAAAGCACACCTACCCATCTCGCAAGCACTGTGATTGTGTCTATGGGCTACCTCTTCTCTCGTTTTCTGTTGCGAAGCGACGAGATATGAATTATGAAGGGTAGGTGCGCGACGGGCGAATATGTTCGTTCCTCGTGGGGAGTGAGAATGACACGTGGGCCCTATTATTTTTTATTTTTTTTAAGTGATATGTCGGCCCATGGTTTTTATTATTTTCTAAATCAAATTGCCACGTAAACGCAACATCAATGCCACGTGGGATAAAGATCTAGTTAAATTGGTCACGTAGGTTTCACGTCAGCCAAAACCGGAAACAATACCGCCGAGGGGTTCTATCTGGTTTTTCGGTTCAAGCAATAAAATCGGAATCGGTTTCAAGTTAAGGTATCTGAAAAGAACTTATTCTATTTTCTTTTGAGTTGATTTCTGAGCAATTATTAGGGCTGGCCTTTTTATGTCAGTCACCGGTCCGTGCGCCAATTCGTCCGGCCGGCCTCTGGGCCTCCGCTTGCAAATTGCAATCGCGCGCGACCATCTCCCATCTCTCCGTCGGCTACTCGGCTGCTGCTCCGCGCCCCCGCGACGCACCAACCGAGAGACCGCGCCGCAAACGCTACGCCTCGTGCACCTGTACGCGCGCGCGGGCGCGGCTGCCACACGTACGGGCGAGGAGGGAGCAATCGGATCACACCGTACCGCGCGTGTCGGCCTTGCTGTCGCTCTCGCTCTCGCCCTCGCCGCGGCGGATGCGCACTTGCGCGGTACGTACAAGCGCCGCGCGCGCGGCCGAACACGTACGTACACGCCGTAGGCTACGTACAATACTACCTACCTGGCTGCTCTACCGCGAGACCGTACGTGCACGCTACGCCCAGTGTGCGGTGCGGCGTGCGTACGCGCGCGCGGGGGCAATTCAGCTGACCGCGCGTCGCGCGCGTTCCCCTGCGCGCACTGTCGCGGCTGCCACGCGCGCGCGACACGCTGCATTACAATTAAACCTGATCGATCGATTGATTACTTGATCGGATGAAGGATGAGTAGATCTATGACGATCGTGGCTGCTGCTGTTTGAGTTTAATCGATCTACTGCTCCAGAACACCCAGCCAGCAAAGCAACTATGCGCATCATTGGCATATATACATATGCTACAATTAATTAACTAAATCAACTCACCTGGACACGTACTACTACTACTTGAGAGTATTTGACCCGTCTATTCGACTTTGTGGCTGCAAGTTAGGGCCCCTTTGAATCAAAGGATCCTTTACGTAGGAATTTTATAGGATTCAAATTCTATAGGAAATTTTCTTATTTGGCCCTTTAATTCAAATGACTGAAGCTTTCCAAATTATATGAAATTCCTATGGAATGGCACATTGCATGTGGATTTTAGAGGAAATTTAGCAAGAGCTCCAACCTCTTGGAAAATTTCCTTTTAGTCTATCTCTCTCATCCGATTCCTGTGTTTTTTCCTGCATTCCAATCAAACGACCATTCCTGTGTTTTTCCTGTATTTTGCAATCCTCTGTTTTACACTTCAATTCCTGTCAGAATCCTGTGTTTTTCCTATTCCTCCTTTTTTTCTACCCTACGATTCAAAGGGGCCCAAGCAATAATGCTATTTCCTCCATTTCATATTATAACTCGTTTGATTTTTTTATACAATTTATTTTAGTGTGATCAAATTTATAGAAAAAAAAGCAACATTCACAACACTAAATTAGCTTCGTTAGATTTAATATTAGATATAGTTTGATAATATATTTGTTTTGTATTAGAAATATTTACTATTATACGAACGATTTTTCTATACGAGGGCTCCTCTAGGTTGCAAATGGACCGTAACTGGTCGTGCCTACAAAAATCGACCTCTATTTTCACATACGGCTTCTTAAGAGGCCCACATGTAAAAACATATTTTGCAAACAAACCTCTTAAGGAGTTGTATGTAAAAATAAACTTATTTTCTCAGGCAGAGCTCTTCGCATGGGAAAATATTTTTTTGCAGGTGGCCTCTTAAAAATCCATCTTAAAGTCTGACTTACGTCCTCTTTCACCGCTCAGCACTTCAAATTTTTCAAGTAATCCTTATGTCCTTTCCTCTCTCTTGCATCCTCTCCTCATATTACTCATCCCTCTCTCTCTCATTTCCCACCTTCTCTCCTCTCTCTCCCTCCCTCCACTCCCTCAGGAGCGGTTTGCGGCGAGCGGTAGTGCCCGACCCTCCTCCACGCGTTGAAGGAGGTGAGGGGCACTGTGGCCCTCCCCCGCCCAGATCCGGCGGCGACGGACGCCACCCCACACGCGCTTTGAAGGAGGCGAGGGGGCAAGGCCGTCCCCGCGCGGATCCGGTGATGGCGGTGGGAGAAGCTCGACGGCGAAGGAACCTTGCTAGAGTTCCAATTTTGGGGGATTTTTTTCAGATTTTTGCATGCGGACAACATAAGCACCCGCACGTGAAACTCTGATTTTTCGTGTACGGGTGCGTTACCCGCATGAAAGATAGCAATTTTCGCAGACATCTTCGGGCAGACGAGCAACTCAACTGCATGAAAAATTGGTTTTGACCATTTGGAAAAAAAACATTTTTAGTAGTGGTTACTTTATTTTTCTATAAAGTCAGGAAATTTAAAAAAATTTGACTAAGAAAAATTAAAAGTTAAATGACTTATTATAATATAAATCGGAGGGAATCCTATGCAACGGTTAGTTCTACCTTATTTCGTCCAAATATATAAAAAATGTTAAATGGCTAGCTAGCTATATATATGCGCTCCCGACCAAAATCTCACTTATGCTAGCTAGGAGCTAGTAGCAAGTTTAAACACTGTACTGACTGAGCAAGGCATGTGGCAATTTGTGGGAATATTTGTCCGGCCGTGCATGAGATCAATCGATCGATACGCATCACCTAGCCAGACATGCATGTACATCCATCCAACTAGATGGAACTTCACACTTTTCACTTAACCTAATCTATAGACTGAAATAGGCTAGCTAGGTATGAGTTGTCTTTAGCCAAAATGGGGCAGGCATTGCCTGCTGATAAGGATGTTAGCCGTCCATTTCTGATCATTTTTTTCCTCGGTTACTCTCTCTCTCTCTCTCTCTCTCTCTCTCTCTCTCTCTCTCTCTCTCTCTCTCTCTCTCTCATTTTTTTAAAAAAATAGACTACGTTATTAATTTTTGAATATGTATTTGAGCATTCTACTTATTAAAAAAATTATGTAAAAACATAAGATATAAATCATATTTAAAGTATTTTTAGTGAAAAAACAACTCATAGAAAATAATAATTACACAGTTTTTTTTAAATAGAACGAATGATCCGTATTTAACAAAGTTAACGGTGTCATCTATTATAAAGTAAAGGTAGCTTTACCATCAACGCTGTCTATTTAAACGCTTGTCGAAAAACGAGCATTTCATATATACACACTTATGAAAACACCAAAATACTTATTTAAAGAAAAAGAAGATAGTACTTAATTTGATATATTATAGTACTCCTGTGTATATACATCCATAGTTATATATCCTCCTTATCAATCAGTTCGCAATTGATCATGATGATATGACTGAAAAGTTGTGTGTGTATGGCAGGTTGATGTGATGGAAAAGAACTGAAGTTTAGATCTAAACACAGCTAATGTTAGGATTTGTTAAGTGTAGTAGCAGATCACTCTCGGCACATGCAGTGAAGCTAGTGAAGTCGGCGGTGACAAGATATAAGTCGGCGGAAAAAGAAGCATATTCGAGCTAAATAGGCTATTGCTAGCTCGTAGCTCCTCCACACGTATGTTCACTGAGGATGCACATTCTTGTCTTCGTCTTCTTTCGCCCGTCAGCTCGCTGCAATAATTCAACTCTTCGGTTAATCAATTTAATTAATTAATCGCCGAAGAATCATATCGCCAGGAATAAGATGCATCTTGCATGCGTGCTAGCTATATATCCATCTCTCTTATTAGCTAAAGCACATACGCGATTGTTCAATTCGTTCAAATCAGCCCAACTAGCACAGTAGCTAGCAGCTTAGCTAGCGCCGATGGAGAGATCAGCACTGCAAAGAGAGAGATTCCAAATTCTCCAACTTTTGCAAAAGCCGATCCATCTAATCTATCTATAGAGCTGCAAATATTTTATGTAAGCATACTGTACACAAGAGAGCTGCATTATTTACATCCACATAATAAACAATGGGAAAGAAATTAGGGAAAGGGCTACCTCTCCCTATGGGAAGACGACACACCGTGTGGATATCGTATTTGCCTTTAGCTGGTGTTCATCTAGAAATATGGTGCATGCATGGTCCCCTATGCACGCGCATTTCGTTAATTTATCTCATGATTATTAGCTGATCATGCAACTACAAGATCTAGAATTCGTATTATTTTTTTTTTTGGCGGCCAACTGATTTCTTAACTGATCATGCATGCATCTACTGTGTAGTGATGCTGACATTACCTATTAAGTAGAGCATGTTTGTTTGAGCTGTGCCTTAGTGTAAGACACAACCAATTTTCAATTAACATAATTATTTAGGGTTTCTAATTCGTTTTCATCATGTTTGTTTGAGCTGTGCCTTACTATAAGACAACCATTTTGAATTAACACAATTATTTAGGGTTTTTAAATCGTTTTCATCATTGTATTTATGTTGGGAAAATATGTAGTACACAAACCTGAAAACTAGTTTTCACTGGATACATAGATGATCGTCTAAAATTTGTCCACATCCTCTAAACAAAAAAGATAACTCATAGATTAATATAGGAGTGAAAAAATTACTCACAGTTAAATCTGAGGTAAAATGGTGATGTGGACGTACACATCTCATCTATCCATTTGTATATCTAACGATAGTTTCTAGATTTGCACTACATGTTTTCCCTTGATTTTGCACCACTAAGGGCCCCTTTGAGTCACAGGGTTGAAAAAATGGAGGAATAGGAAAAACACATGATTCTGGTAGGAATTGAAGTGTAAAACAGAGGATTGCAAAACACAGAAAAAACACAGGAATGATCGTTTGATTGGAGCGTAGGAAAAACGCAGGAATCAAATGAGAGGGATAGACTCAAAGAAAATTTTTCAAGAGGTTAGAGCTCTTGCTATATTTTCTCCAAAATCCACATGCAATGTGCCATTCCATAGGAATTTCATAGGATTTGAAAAGCTTCAATCCTTTGAATCAAAGGACCAAATAGGAAAATTTTCTATAGGATTTGAATCCTATAAAATTCCTACATAAATCCTTTGATTCAAAGGGGCCTTAAGAGTATAACTGTGTAGAAGTCTTATTATATAGGGAAAAGTTCATTTTACACCCTCAAAATCTTATGCTTGTCTAATATACACCCTCAAACTTCAAAACCGGATATAATATACCCCTCAAATGTAAATACCGGACATTTTACCTCCAAAGCTGTTTTGCAGTGGTTTTTGTACATGTGGATGACACTTCGGATGCCACATCAGTCCTTCGCCAGGTCGGATGAAATAGAGTAATATATCCTGCGTTCTCTCTTATACATTCGTTCTTTCTCTCTCCCTGTTCATTGTTCTTTGAAACAGCAAGGAAGCAGGCATGTCATGCGTCTTTGAAGCAATGAAGAAGGCATGGGGCGGCGGCGGCGGCGGCTGGGGTTCTCACCGCCGGCTCAGGTGGTGGCTGAGACCGGCTGAAAAGAGGCCTCCCTGTTGTGTCTGACGAAAGTACTAACATGCATGGATTAACAGGCTTAATTATACTGAAGAACCAACTGAACTTTTATCTTTTTGCACTTTGTCAGTAATTAGAGATTCAGAATTCAGAAATCATCTGTTGTGTTTGCCCATCCTACACTGAATTTTCTACTCCAATGATGAGCAGGGATTTTTGTTGGCACCAGCACGATCCCTTCGCCGGAGAACTCATCGTCAGTGTTCGCCAAGATTGTTCAGTCTAAGCAGACCAAGCATGTGCGCGTGTTCAGCAGCGGCACGGACCATCGGCTGCTGCGATCGTTGGTGAACCCCGGAGAGGAGGTCATCCTCACCGTCCCGAACGAACAACTGGAGCATGTCGTGCGGTTCCTCCTGGCGACTAGGATCACGCGCATCATGACCAGCGACGACGTCCTGGTTAGGTCCCTCGGGAACGCGTATTTCCTCGTCCCCACGATGGTTAACCTCCACCCCACGCTCGCGGCGGCGCGCCTGGACGGCCGCGTGAAGGTGTCGAGCGCGTGCGGTGCCGCCAAAGCTTGTTCCGTCAGCCGACTCAGCCGCAAATAGCACCTGCTTGCTGTGGCTTCCTCCCCGCGCGGAGCTGCTTCCCTACTCAGCCATCTCCACTGGCGCGCAGACCTCCTCCGCCGATGACCGCAGCAGCTTGTCGGAGATGCTCCTTCCCCGCGCCGCTGCCACTGCAGCTCGTGAGAAAGTTGGTCAAAACATCTTGTGCGCTGATGTGGCATCCAAAGTATCATCCACGTGTGCAAAAACCACCGCAAAAACAGCTCTAGGGGGTAAAGTGTTCGGTATTGACAATTGAGAGGTATATTATATCCGGTTTTGGAGTTTGGGGGTGTATTTTAGACAAACATAAGAGTTCGAGGGTGTAAAATGAACTTTTCCCTATTATATATATACTACCTCTGGTCTGTTTTTAATAGATAATTACACTGTTGATTTATTAACCAGCATTTAACCATTCATCTTATTTAAATATGTAATCATTATTTATTTTTTAACATAGTTTATCATTAAAAAGTACTTTAAGTATGACTTATGTATTTTCACAAAAGTTTTGAATAATACAAATTGTCACACACACATATATGTATGTATGTATGTATGTGTATGTGTATGTGTGTTTAAAAATCAACGGTATCATGAGAGAGTAATTTTTATTTGTATGAGTCATGTGTCTTCCGTTTATAAAATATAGTCCATAAATACCTTGCAAATTAAGTAGACCCTTAATTTGTGTTCCGTCTATATATGTTTGTTAATTTCTTGCTAATTTCGTACCTTTAGTTCATCTCACTACAAGGATCACGATTTTTCTAAGAGGCACAAACCGTCAAGGGAAGCATCAAAACCGCCATGTAAATTTGATTTTGTGGGACAATCTTTTAAGAATACCTGTCAAATCTACGGGAAAACTATCTTAATTGGCGGCTTGCCCGACAAAAAAACCTATGGCCATATCAAACTTTCCAGTGTGACAAGAAATCAACAAATACTCGTCGACAGACAACACCAACTACATCGCCAAGGTAATTAATTTCCATTGCACCCTTTAGCAATAATTCGTCTTTTCTGGATTCTAGTAGTGTCTCTCCAGTATAATCAACAATATATGGGAGTGGGGATGGTTGCTCTTTCTGGAAAAGGGAGGCCGCCACAAAAGGAAATCTAGATGCGAAGCACGTGCCTTTTCCAATTATTCATCCATTTCTTGATTTTTGTTTAGCATTATGTCGCTGTTACAATTTGTTCTGTGGCACACACGAAACAAAGCCAGCCATCAGTAGATAGCAACACTATATATAATTACCAAAAACTTTTATTAGGCATATATGCAGATGATTTAAATATGCTGAAAACACAACACTCATATATAATATTGTGATACATTCATGAATTTGCTTTCGATCGAATAATTCATTTGCATAACTTACAGCAAGCTGTTCGGACACAGCTACTGTAAAAGTAATTGTTGCAAGAATCCAGATTGTTTAACAAATGCTACTCAAATCTTGTAGTTGAAATTTGCAGGCAATAACAAGATGATTATATTGTAAAAGTGGATTCTTGGGATGCACTACACGTATGATAGATAATTTAATCGATCATCATATCGCTATCGGTGACATGATCAACCACATGGTTAATCTAGCTGGGAAAAAAGAGTTTACAAAGTTAACCATATATATGTTCGATCGAATTGAAGAAAATTCCGCAGCTTTGCATCCGCAACCCACTAAAAACATATTGTAATGAAGTAATTAATCAGCAGCCAGCAGCATATCGAATGGCAAGAGGATGGGAATAATAGTTAGTCCTTGTATATATTAATAATCCTTTATATAGGATTATGTATAGAATGATGGTGATTAATTTTGCTGAGGATTCCCACCAACGGCGTCGTTGGTGATGCAAGCCACTGGCGTAAGTTAGTTTGTGTGAATCTGACAATTAAACTCGATCTCTCCACATGTCATTACCTAAGAAGAAGTCGTCAAATTGCTGACAGGGTGGCTAAATTTGGGAGGGGTGGGAAAAGGCATGTGGCCTAGTGGTTGTTTTTTTTAGATAATGGAAATGGGTTACATCTCCGACCTCTGCCCATATGCACACAGCCAAAAAGTCCAGAAGTGAATAGAAAAGAGGTTAAAAAAGGCGAGATGGGACAAACCCCCAACTTCTGCCGATAATATGATATACTAAAATCATGTTTTTTTTTAAATCACGTAGAGTCTATCACGAAATTCTGTAGGTACCACGCCATCCAAACTGGAGTAAAAGTTCCTTGGCTACCAATTTCAAGCATGTAGCACCATTGCTCATAGTATCCTGTTGTTCCTGTGAAAGCATCATACACCAAGAGTGGAGCCAATTGGAACACATGAAGATAACCTGCATGATGTTAGGCATTTTTTTATGGTTAAAAACCATATCATTACGGCAACGCCAAATTGACCAACATATAGCACTAGCTCCAAATAAAATCATTTTTTTATGGGTCTAGGCACTCCCCTTAGCCAGTTACCAAAAATATCTTATGCATTGTGGGGAGGGGGAATATTGAAGGCAAAGAAGACACATCGCCAAGCAAAACGTGCAACATGACAGTCAAAGAAAAAATGTTGGATGGTTTCTTGTGTATTACAAAAACAACATTGCTTGTTTCCCCTCCATTTTCTCTTTATGAGGTTATCTTTCGTCAAGATTACTTTTATGTGAAGAAACCACATAAATACTTTGATTTTTAGTGGTACCTTTACCTTCCATAAGATCCTCTTGTGGATTCTTACATTGGAATTGATGATTGCATTATACATGGATTTGACCGAAAAATGGCCATTTTTATATAGCGACCAAATAAAGCAATCCTTTTCATTTGACAGTGTTATGTTAGCTAGTCAAGAAATCAAATCATTCCACTCAACTAACTTTGGTCCTACAATTGATCGTCGGAATGAAACATTCAATGGTGTTGTGTTCATAACCTCTGCCAAAGTAGAATGTCTCTTTCGAACCACATTGTACAAAGAAGGATATTGATATTTGAGTGGTTGCAAGCCCAACCACGTGTCTTCCCAAAATCTTATTTCCATCCCATTACCAGGTTTAAAAGATCCATACTGAAAAAATTGATCTTTTACTTTCATTAGGCCAGCCCAAAATTGGGATGTTCCTGGTTTGTGTGACATGTGGGAGAGGGGTTTACCTTTTAAGTACTTGTTGCGCAAAAGGTTTTGCCATAGGCCATCACCATTAAGAAGCTTGAATAGCCATTTGCTCAACAAACATCTATTCATGATATCAAGATTTAGGACACCCAATCCACCTTGATCTTTTGGTCGGTATATATAATCCCATTTTGTTAACCTATATTTCTTTTTCTGGCTATCACTGCTCCAGAAAAAGCTCGATCGGTATTATAATCCAGTCTTTGAAGTACACCTCGAGGTATTTCAAAATATAATAACATGAACATGGGAAGGCTCGAAAGAACCGAGTTAAGAAGAACCAATCTTCCACCATAGGAGTTATTTTTGCCCTTCCATGTGCTAAGTTTTCTTTGAAACATATCCTCCACACATTTCCAATCAGAATTTCTGAGTTTTCGATAGTGTATAGGGATTCCTAGGTATCTGAATGGAAAGGAACCAGAATTACAACCAAACAGTTGTCTATATTGGTCCTCCATTTCCTTAGCTCCCCCAAAGCAGAAAATTTCACTTTTATGAAAGTTTATTTTCAGCCCCGAGAGATGTTCAAACACACAAAGAATGGCCTTCATGTTTTTTTGCTTGTTCAAAATACCACATATATTCGGTTGGATTTAGAGGCCAGGTAAAAAAAAAACCTTTCTCTAAAAACAATTTTGGGAGGGGTATATTAAATTGATTTGGTTGTCAAAATATGTTCCTCGGTCTGTCCTGCTACAATATATTAACCATGCTAATGAAGAACTGAATGACTTGTGAAATATGTTCCTCGGTCTGTCCTATAATATATTAACCGTGCTAATGAACTGAATGACTTGTGATTATTATTGGAGGGCACAAATGAATTAATTGAATACTAGTATAAAGCTGAAAAATGGAATTGAAAATATTAGTTCATCCACACCGTTCTATTCATTGGAAAAGAACAAATTGAATCCTGAAAATTTCCGATGGGGAGGGAGATCTAGATAAGAACAATAGAGAGGTCAGAGAGGAATGGCGCATGACATGGGGTGATTGGATAGAATCGGCGGTGGGGCAGATATGCACATGTGTGTTAGGTTAAATTTGGTTTAGAATTACAAGGCGCATTGGGAGAAGCTACTGCTTGCAATTGCACCGCCGTTTACATGGCTTTTGATCAGAGATTCAGAGCGTGCAGCTAGCAGAGTACTCCATGCAGGAGTAGTCATGACTCATGACTCATGAGTAGTCAAGCCTTCAGCAATGGACCATGCATGTCCCATATAGCTGGAAAGAAGAAAGATTCTTGCATATAATGTCGACACAGATAGTGCTATATGCGAATTCATGATCAACTTTTGATCAGTAGTTCATTTTATGTATATATATAATTATACTCCCTCCATCTCATAATTAATATAAGGGATTTTAAAGGGATGTAACATTTTCTAGTACTATGAATCTGGATAAAGAGCTTATTCAGATTTATAGTACTAATAAATATTATATCCCTTCAAAATCCCTTATATTTTAGAACAGATGGAGTATATTGTATACACTTTTCTTTTTTGCTATATATTAATCCTATGTAATAGTCGAAAGATTATATTTTAGCTGTGAATTAACAGAAAGAAGTTTATTTTCTGTAAAGTTCTGGACTGTATGATCGATGCATGCATATATATGGTCCATCCAAGCTGTAGTAGGCTCCAAAGCAAGCTTATCTCGTTCATGTGTCAAGCTTGTCCCACATAGGAGAAGAGATGTCGAGATGGAAGAGAGAAGCTAGGCTACAGGCAGCTACTACGGTCGATACCAGTAGCTAGGTTGGTGACAAGAAAATTAATTAATTAATTATTAATTAATTAATTCGTCTTCTCTGTTGTTACATCAATCGGCCAATGGCGGCATCTCCCCGTTTATTCCATTCAAACGGAAACTGCCCAAGTAACCCATCCTTTCCATCTCCTATAAATACCGTACCATCTCCTCCACAGCTCACCATCCAAATCAACAGTAATGTTCTACAGTTAGTGAGATGTAGAGAGAGATATGGCTAGCTAATCCATGAGAGAGATCTAGATAGAGAGAGGGAGAGATGATCAGTTCTTCAGAAGAGGCTACTACTAGCTATCTAGCTTCATGTTTAACTCTTCTTGGTTTGTGTTTTTGTGTGCTTGTTGGAGTTGTTAGGAGGAAGAGAGGGGTGAGAGGTGAGGCTGACAGAAGAGAGTGAGCACACATGGTGACTTTCTTGCATGCTGAATGGACTCATGCTTGAAGCTATGTGTGCTCACTTCTCTCTCTGTCAGCCATTTGATCTCTCTTTCTCTCTTTCTCCCTCATGTGTTATACTGTTCTCTCATATCTATCTTCTTTGAGGTAGTAATATACTTGAGCAAATTAAGCTGCTTAATTATTTGTGTATGATGATCAGCTGCTGATCCGGCCTCATTTCTTGCATATATGAGATCAGTTTCAACCACAACCACATACATGCTTGTTCATTTTTTTTCACAAAGAAAGAGAACAGTTTAATTTAATTTCTTGGGGTTTTTGGATCAGTTAATTTGTCTTGAGAGGGGAAGAGATCTCTATGGGTTTTGGAGGTCTGACAGAAGAGAGTGAGCACACACGGTGCTTTCTTAGCATGCAAGAGCCATGCTGGGAGCTGTGCGTGCTCACTCTCTATCTGTCAGCCGTTCACCATGCCCAATATGATTAATCTCCTTCTCTCAGTTGACAGTAATTTCTTTGCCAGATCTCCTGTTAAATTTTCTGCCTAGCTAGCTATTATGCACATGCTTATTATGATGAGCCTGCCAATATCATCTCCAAGGCAAAACACAAACTAGCTATGATTTGATTCATTATATTTCTTTTCGCTGTTTAATTAATTATATGCAGGCATACACTAGCTAGTTTCCAGCTAGTACAAAGACGAGACGAGGTCGTTCTGACGATTTTCATAGTCGTCAGAAGAAGGTGTGCATTGGTTTAATTTTTGTTCTTGGCTGTCAGACTAGATCATCTCTGAATGATCAAGAGCCGGATCAAATAATTATTGTGAGCACCGAAATCGATCATGCGTACTCTCTCTGTGAAGTACTTCTGAGAAATAATATGAGTGTAGCAAGTATATATACTCTTGAAGGGTGTCTAATTAATTGGGGTCTCTAGCTAGCTCCTTCTCTGAATCTGTCCATGAATTGAATCTACTATGTATGTGCTGGTGCTTACTGTTATTTCATGTACTACATATAATTGATAAATCAATTTAGGCTTTCAGTTTCTTTAATTTGTGAGCACAAGTTTACATTATATTGTAATTGGAATCTGTTGCAAGTACTATATACTGTTTTTTTATGCATAGCAGTTGAGAAATAGAATCCAATATACTTGTGCAATTTATTCTATGCCACCTTAATTAATTACTTCTTCCTAGTAATGAAGTGCTAGCTTCGATCTTTCAATATTACCTGTCAATCTTAATTTATACTTATTTAATTTGACTGTAATTTGCCAGCTAGAATTAAATGTACATTAAATTGAATTCTTCAGTGTTGTTCTTGTGAAGTTAAAATAATTTCTGAACATTCACCCCTCTATAATCATTTGTCTATATAGAAAAAGCATGAAGCAATTCTAATCACACAAATACATGGAGTTGTCTAGATCAAACAATTAATTAATCAATCATCAATCAAACCAAAGACGTGTAAGGTCATATAATACAAATTTAACTTGACAAGTTAATGAGTAGAAGATGTATGCAACGATATTTTCCCCGTAGCTTATACTACTGTCGATATATGCGTGTGACCATAGTTCACAAGCCCTGTATTTTATGATTTCAAATGTTCGTTCATACATATGCACTACTACAAAAGCCCTTATTGACACCGATTGAGAACCGACCATAAATACCGATCGATTTTCCAGCCGGTGTCAAATTAACGGTACTAATGCACAACCATATAGGTACCGATTTTAGAATCAACGCCTATAGAGATTATCTGCTATTTGTGACTATGTGCTATTTGCTATTTTTGAAACATGGAGCAATTAATCTGTTATAATAATCGGATCGGATGAACAAGTTGAAACAAAAAGGGTCCAAATTAAGCCATGCAGGTTTTTGCTATATAGTCGAGCTGTGTTGATAGTTGTAAAAAAAAAAAAACTGTGTTCATCTAAACTGTGTTGAAATCGTGAAAGTACCCAAGTTTGATCTGAAAAAAAATCGAAAAAGAAGCCCAAGTTGGGGCAATGCAGGCACACGCACGGCGGATGGATGGTCCGGTCCACATGTGTGAGAAGGGAAGCTCCACGTTCCTCCGGCCAATTCAGATAATTGGGCCGTGGTAATTCATTTCGCATGACAGTAAGTCTATTTTGCCTCCCTCTTCTTGCTTCTGGTTGAACCACATCCCTCAACAGCAAAACTGGGTACAACGTCTCCCCCATCTTCGAAATATGGTGGAAAGGTGTTACACCCGGTTTTGCAGTTGAGAGATGCAATTCGATCAGCAGCAATAGTTCAGAGATGTATAATGGACTTATTCGTTTCTCAGGAAAATATTTCTTCTACTTAGCTTCATCTGGGCTTCATCCTTTTGGGGCAATCTCTGTTTGAGCCAGCATCTCAGCTATGCATGGGCCAGCAGCAGCTCAGCATAAAATTGGTCCCTGAAAAGTGTAAAAGTTACAAGTGGTTAACCGGTTACTTGTCCAGCAGAAATGGTTTCGTTTGGTTTGCCATCATGTCGAATGTACTTCTGGTTGTTAAATAGTACTCTCTCCGTTTTTTTTAATTATAAGTCATTTTGTTTTTTAATTTTTTATTTGATAAATTTATAGAAAATATTAGCAATATTCACAACGTTAAATTAGCTTCGTCATTACATGTAACTTTGATAACATTTTTGTTTTGTGTAGAAAATGTTGCTTTGTTTGATTAAGAAAAAAGTCAAATCAACTTATGATATGAAACAGAGAGAGTGTTCACCCTCTTAAGTACAACACTACGTACCAAAGTTATAATCATGGAATTGCGTGCTTTTTATGGTTGCGAATCACCTAACATGTATCAAACACTTTTTTCCCCTCCTCGCCAAATGATCTTTTTAAAAACTTTTTGGTAGACTTTTCTAGCCTCGGATAAAAGCGTGTACCTTTTACTTGAAGAAAAATAATAGCTCAGTATATTTAAAACACTATCTACCTTGGCCACGCCCTCCATCATTGTCATTTCGATCCCCCGTCATTCATGTAGAATTCGGGTTGAAAAAACTACAAGCTCCATTTTTTATATATATGTTTATCATAATTTGCATAGGTCCCTTTCATAGATCATCCTTTTGTCATCCTAGCCGAAAGGGCGGCTGGGCTGACCTCCTTGGCAAGGAAAATCAATCGGATGGAAAAGAACATTGGATTTGACCTATTGAAAATGAGATCAGAAGAAGCACTCCTAATGGTGTCAATGTGATGTTAGTACCCCTTTTCTGCCTAATCTCCACCCCAGATTCTCTCCCAGGTTGAGAAAAAGAAGAAAACCTAGAAAAAAAAGTGGCTTTCTGTGATGGACGGTTTTGTTTGGCATGTTTGGCTGTGGCCCTCTATATCACTGCTGCTCTATCTATCTATCATTCTATCTCTGCACTGTGCCACTGTGCTACTGTGCTCCTGCTTTAGCCTTAGGGGCTAATAAAACCTTGTCAAGTTGCAATTTGTGTGGTGATTATGCTCTGAAAATCTTAACAGTGCCTGGGGTGGCAGGGTCATGACAAGGCACTTTTGCTGTGTATCTTGGTGTGGGGTTTTCATGTCCACTCGTAATCAGAAATATTTCCACATGTTTCTGCATAAAAAGCATGTGCTTCATTAATTCTTGAGAAATGTCGAGCTAAACCAGGCTAATAATTTGTAACAACGCAATGTTATTTAACATGTGTCCATTGATGTATGATGCTTATCAGTCCCAACGTTTCATCTACAATTGGTTATCACAACATTAGCGACAAAAAATAATTTTTGATAAAAATTTTATATATGATTTTTTGACGATTTAAAAGCTAATATTAAAAAAAGCTATGAAAAAAAATCCAACTCTAAAATTAAGATTTTAAATCAAAATTTTGGTTGCAGCTAACAAGCTGCATAGGAAATGATGAAGCAATATGTATATAGTAATAGTACTATATATGCTATTGCAATTAACACTAATATCCAGTTAGCAAGCTATTAACTAGTGTGGAACATATGTGAATTTATGATATACCATGACGTCGAAGTGGAAATAATACGATGACGTTAGAGCCATTGTAACTTATCTAATAATTTACAAAATACATCAAAATGTACAAGTACAACCTAAATTGCAACTTGTTTATGGTTGACCGACAACGTTGGATTTGTTAATCTTGCCTAAAGCCGACCTTAACTGCTTCTTGTAAATCCAGACAAACTAGTATTCCTTGGACTGTGACATCTTGAGTCATCCTTGAAAGCTCAATGTATGACAAGATGAACGACAAAGTGCAAAGCATAATTTCCATTTTATTCTGTAATCACCTTCTCTGCACGTTGGTGAAATCTTAACTTCGAATTATCACAATTTCCATTTCTCCCTCCATGGATGAACGTAAAACTGGTGGTCCACACCACACGAGTCATCAAAGCCATCCAACATCTAAAATTTCTTCTGAATTCTCACAATCCTTTGTAGTGTTTTTTTATACAAATCATAGCTAAATACACAATCATGCACAGTACACACCATGCATCTCTTAATAAAATTTGGCCGGGGAACATTTGTTGGCTCAGCAAAAAATCTTGTTTCATTTTCCTTTTTTTTTTCTAAATACCATGGCCTCCTGAAACAGATCTTATCCCAACATTTTCTGATGTGGTCTTCTTTTAGAACAACAAAACCATGAGTATATCACAATCTCCAAAAAGGTGAACCGAGCAATGTCAATATAAAAGCAGCCGTGCACAAACTAAAAACTGAAGGAAAAGAACAAATTAAAAGTGGGAAAAGTCTATACGTACTAACTTTTTCTTACTAAATTTTTACTAACATTGACATGTCGTGCTATGAGTGCATCTAGATTTTTTATATCTTCCATCTACTTGAATCAACCGGTTGAAATGATTGTTAGTACAAATTTAGTAAGAAAAATTTAGTACGTGTAGCAGTGCTCTTAAAAGTGCATTTATCTGTCGTGTGCCTGCATCACTAGATCACTGCTGGTACACATATATAGGCTGCCCAATTTTTTTTCCTGCATATATTAGCAGAAAAAAGAAAGGAGATAAAGCACCGTTTACTTCTTTCGGCCACCGATTTCTCCAAAAACGCACGCTTCTTTCTGTCTGAACTTCCTTCAGCATCAAGCCCTTTCTTTTCAGAATATCTTCAGTCTCACTCTTCAGGCATCTGTATATATCACAACACCACCTGGTGCTTAGGTTTGTTAGAGAGAAAAAAAGTGTATTTAATTAGTGTTAATTGCAAGTTATGATGCAATGTTATATCCTTTTGGTTTTGGAGGCAGCATTAAGTTGATTTGTGTAAATGATTTGTTTTCTTCCAAGAAAACTTCATCTGAAAGTGTTCTTTTCTTCAGAGCAGCAGAGCATGTGTGCAGTGTTCCTGATCAGTACTTGTGTACTATTACCTGTCAATTGCTAAGAGCCTTTACCAAAAAGTTTCAATTATTTGGAGAGACAACACACTTATTGACAAAGGGAAATAAAGCATTTTTTGGCACTAGAAACAAAAAGCAAATTATATCCAGTTTATAATAAGGCAAAGAAATGGTGAAAAAAGAAAGTAATAATACATGAATGGATCTGCAAAAAACGTGATGACTTTCTAGATGTCTTCCTCTTCAGGCATCAAACCACCACCTGGGGCTTAAGTTTGTTAGAGAAAAAAAAGTGTATTTAATTAGCGTTAATTGCAAGTTATGATGCAATATTCCACCCTTTTGATTTGTAGGCAGCATGAAGGCCCGTTCTTTTCTGATTTTGAGATGCTCATTTTCGTTTGCACGCTTCGCCTCTGTGTTTTTTAAATAAATTATATATAAATATTTTCTTGAATACCTTTTAAAAACAAACTTTCTTCTTTTTAGTAGTTAATTTATTCTTTTATACCCTCAAACAGCTATCAAAAAATCAAATTATCCATCAATCCATAAATTTTAGCCATTTTAAACTGGGCCTTAGGCCTGGTTTAGTTCCCAACTTTTTTTTCAAACTTCTAACTTTTTTAACACATCAAAAATTTCCTACACACATAAACTTTCAACTTTTCCGTCACATCGTTATAATTTCAATAAAACTTCTAATTTTAACATGAACTAAACACACCCTTAGTTAATTTGTGTAAATAATTGTTTTCTTTCCAGAAAACTTCATCTGGAAGTATGCTTTTCTTCAGAGCATGTGTGCAGTGTTCCCCAGTGCTACTTGCCAAATAGTATTGCCAAGAGCCTTTACAAAAAGTTTAATTTATTTGGACCTAACACGCTTATTTATAAGGGAAATAAAGCATATTTTGCACTAGAAACAAAAAGCAAATATACCCAGTTTATACTACAAGGCAAAGAAACGGTGCAAAAAAAGAAAAACAACACAAACAAAAAAAGTAGTACTAATACAGGAATGGATAAGCTGGTGACCTCATTGCAAAAAAAAGAGGGGCGTATTTGCAAAACGTGAAGACTTTCTAGATGTCTTCCTCGATAAGGTTCCAGATAAGTCCAATAACTTCCATCTTTTTATTTTTTTTTCTTTTGAAAAGCTCACCTATGCACTTTCATCAAGCTAACATGTCATTTTAAACTAACCACCAAACTGCTTTGTGAGCTCTGGGAAAAAGAAAAAAAATACAAGCAAAAATAAAATGTCAACCAAACTTCTATAGGCACTGTAGATGATAATATTAATAGGCTTTTACTACACACCATATCTGTCTAAAACAAGTTAACTAATGTAATAGCGGCGCATAAATGCAAAAGAAAAACTCTACAATTCTGGATTTACAGAGGGATAAATAAAACAGAATAAATCCAATAATAAATGTGTTTTTTTCTAAAGCTAAATAAATCTAATTTAACACACTTAAGCAAAGCAGCTGAGAAGAAAAGGCGAGGAAAAAAAGAAAAAAAAAACCCGGCGTCTTCTCCAGTTCTGCTCCACTTGTCCGTAGTCTCTCTTCCACTACAGTCCACACACAACGCCAAACCCCGCAGTGCCTACCTACCCGCACGAATCTCAAAGCACCATCCGACGCCTCCCCCAGCTTCTCCCTCCCCCCCTCTCCCCCCATCGAGAAGAAGAGGAGAAAAAGAAGAGGAGAGAGAAAGAGAAGAGACTAGTAGAGGAGAGGAGAGAGAAACTAAACCCAACCCAAATAGGGGAAGGAGGAGGAGGAGGCGCAACCAAACCCGCCGCCGCCGCCGCCGCCGACGAGGGCGAGGATCTCCGGCGAAGGCCCACCGGAGCTCAGCTTGCGGGGAACACTTCTAGCGGCTGGAGTCTGATGCGTCCCAGCCCATGGCACCCCACCTCCACCTCCGGTTGCTGCTGGTCGTCGGCGTGGCCCTCGGGAGCGCGGGGCTGGGCTGGGGGGGAGGAGGAGGGGAGGGGGAGGCGACAGATCGGGAGGCGCCGGACCCGTACTCGATCCTGACGTGGCACGACTACTCGCCGCCGTCGCCGCCGCCGCCGCCGCCGCCGCCGGTGGCGCCCGCGGCCACCTGCGAGGGGGACCTGCACGGGCAGGGGAACTTCAGCACCCGCTGCGAGGTCTCCGAGGAGGTGGAGCTCGGCGGGGACGTCTACATCACCGGGGAGGGCAGCCTCGTGCTCCTCGCCGGCGCCGCCCTCACCTGCCAGAGGCCCGGCTGCGTCATCTCCGCCAACCTCTCCGGCGAGGTCCGCCTCGGCCGCGGCGTCCGCGTCATCGCCGGGAGGGTCTCCCTCGCCGCGGCCAACGTCACAATCGCCGACACGGTCGTTGTCAACACCACCGCGCTCGCCGGCGATCCGCCCGAGCGGACCAGCGGGGTGCCCACGGGGACGCACGGCGACGGCGGCGGCCACGGTGGCCGTGGCGCCAGCTGCTACGTCAAGGATGGGCAGACGCAGGAGGACTCGTGGGGCGGTGACGCCTACGCGTGGTCCGACCTCGAGCACCCGTTTAGCTATGGAAGCAAAGGGGGCTCTACCAGCGTTGAGAAGGACTACGGCGGAAGCGGTGGCGGTATCGTGTGGCTGTATGCCGATGACCTGATAATGAATGGCACAGTGCTCGCCGATGGAGGGGATAGCAGCGAGAAGGGCGGTGGTGGTTCTGGGGGAAGCATCTATATCAAGTCTAAGACTATGTAAGTGTTCTTAGAATTGCTTCAAATTCCTTGCTGCTTCCTACATGTGCTAATTGAAATGATGCATGGGCATTTAAACTGCCTAACAAACTTGCAGATTAGGAAACAGTTTCCAAAGCTGAGGTCACATATGAATATATTGGTTCAGTAGGATCTTTTTCGTATTTATACCTGTTTTTCATTTTGTTATTAATGAGTCATGGATGCGGGGAGGTAGTACTAAACATATTAGGGATTTACAGAGGCTTGCTCGGTCTAATAGTTATGAGAACAAGATTTCCTGTCATGCTGTTTATATTTTTGTTAATAAACGATTAGCCGCCACAATGGAATTGCAGCTTCTTCAACGAACAAAAAGAACATGAAGTTATTAAATGTTCAGTCTGGTTGTAATTTGTCTTAACACTTGAGAAGTTAAGGACTAATGTGATAGGAATGTATGAGTTTAGCATATTTAGTATGTAGTCATGAGCTCAAGCTTGACTATGGTACTAGACAATTGGATTTGAGGATTTTTTTTTTTGCACTAGGTGTTAATAAGAGAAATTAATGTCACAGTCCAGATTAGTTCAGTGGCTAAATTATGCATATAATTGATTGACTAATAAATGAATATAGGAATAGTTTCATTTTATTGTTACCAACTTTCACAATTGCACATATTTGGTAGTTCAAACCAATCCAGCTAAACACTAGACCACCAATGCAGTAATGAGTGGCATTTGAGTTGAGGAATGCTTTCATTAGCTTGAACTAGCTGTTATTTTGGTTTGTTATAAATCTGTTGACTATGCGCTCTAGTATATTCAATAAGCCCATGCAGAATTGCAAACTTTCCCCTTCTGATCTTCTGTTTGCAACAGGCATGGTGCTGGCAAGATAAGTGCTTCAGGAGGGAATGGTCTGGCTGGGGGTGGTGGAGGACGCGTTTCTATTAACGTTTTCAGTAGACATGATGACACCCAAGTTTTTGCTCATGGTATTGTGCTTGGTCTTATGCACACTGTGACACTGATCCTTTCTTATATCCCTGAAATGCAGATTATCAAATAGCAACTATATATTTGCAGGCAGCATGATCGTACTGTATTGTTTGTCGCAAAATATTCTGAGACTCCTTTTTATTACTGTTAGGCCTCAGTATGTTAGTAGTCTTTTGTTTAATGAGATGAAGCTCATATTCTGAGTAACTTTCTGATGATATATAGAATATGGATGGAGCTATAGTGTAGACAATTTTATTGTTTTGTTTATGTTTGAATTAACGTTTATACCTTTTTCAGGGGGGAAGAGTTCGGGCTGTCCAGATAATGCAGGAGCTGCCGGAACTCTTTATGAGGCTGTACCTAAGAGTCTTGTTGTTAGCAACAACAACTTGAGTACACAAACTGACACTCTTCTTTTAGAGTTCCCAAATCAACCACTATGGACCAATGTTTTTGTCAAGAATCATGCTAAAGTTGCTGTTCCCTTGCTATGGAGTCGTGTTCAGGTATGAATCTGTATCTTTCAGATGTTCATTAATTCTCTCTCTACAGATCATGGTTTCTTTACTCTTTAGTATGATATTTGCCATTTTGCTGTCATAAATTCATTGGTTTCTATAATACTTACATGCATATGCACTTCAAATTGTAAGACTGTTAATCTATACTTACTCTTGTTCCTCTTTTTGCATCAGTGGTAGCACGTTGAACAAGTGTGGATAAATTTGTACTGTTAGTGGTGGATCCACCCATTTGGTAGGTTGGGTCGGCTGGCCCAGCTATGGTCCATGTCACCCCACACTCCCCAGAACCCCCTTTTAGTACTGGGCCGCCCATATTAGCCATTATCCACCAGACCATAAGAAGCCCATAAAATTAATTAAGTACTCCAGTCCAGGCATGAGACAATCAATCGTTGTTCCATCTTTCAATTTCGTGATGATGTACCTCTTTGCCAGAGCACCTGACTATTCATCTTTATTGCTTGTCGCTCGACACTTGTCCTCTTCGCTGTGCCGGTTACTATGCTAGCCGCCAGAGTCAGTCTGTGCTAACACTGTGCCGTGCGCGGGCCCGTGGGCACACGACCGCGCCTCTGCCGGTCTGCCCGATGCCCTAGCCAGCAGCCAGCTATGGAGAGGCGACTCTAGAATTATACTCTATTGTGTATCTTTGATGTTCTTTTGTGCCTTAGTTTATTGACTGTAATATGTTTTTTTAATACAATTACAATATAAATATGGTACAGTATATGTTGCGTTTTATTATCTTTATCGAGCATTTTTGCCCCCATCTTTATTTTATAGCTGCGTCTGCCACTGGTACAGTATGATAATTTACACTCAATCAGTAAGGTCTATACATGTTCTTTTTCTGAGTTTGAGGCTGTCTCTGCATTTTGGCAAGTCACATATTTCTTACAGTTTCCATTATTTTGCACTGCACTTCCTTCACGTACATTATGCAAACGTGGGAGTTGCCATTACCTGATAATTAGGAAAATGCTTGTCAATATTGCTTTGTGCAATATTTAACGATAGTCCGCAACTTTTTATTTATACTTTCAGGTCCAAGGGCAACTTAGCCTTCTATCCGGTGCTATTCTAACTTTTGGTTTGACCCGTTATCCATACTCGGAGTTTGAATTGATGGCTGAGGAGCTTCTTATGAGTGACTCAACAATCAAGGTGTTATTTTACTATTTGTTCTTGCCATGTATTGTGTTGTTTTATGGTATTCACCTTACTATATGTGCTAAACGCATGCCAATTTCTATGCACCAATATGAATTGTTTTCAGGTGTTTGGTGCCTTGAGAATGTCTGTAAAGATGCTTCTTATGTGGAACTCCAAAATGTTAATTGATGGTGGTGGAGATTCAATAGTTGCAACATCGTTACTTGATGCTAGCAATTTGATAGTTCTAAAGGTAATGTTCACTGTCAATGACTCTTTTTCTCTTCTCTGCCTTAACACTTCGCATAAAAGTTCTGCTCATATATTTGTCAGGAATCATCTGTAATACACTCTAATGCTAATCTTGGAGTTCGTGGTCAAGGCCTGTTGAATTTATCTGGAGAAGGAGACATAATTGAAGCACAACGACTTATTTTATCTCTATTCTACAGTATAAAGGTATGATAACCCTTTGTTCTACTGCATTTTGCTTTAATTCTCCACAGCTTTTCTGTAGTTATTTATTTTTATCTACCACATGGTTGTCGCACCTTCAAAGGAAAGGCTTTTGACTTTAACATGGTGGGTCTGGATTGGCTTCTTTGCCTTAGTTCCCATAAAGGAAAGAAAGTAAAGACTACATTTGCTCCTTGAACTCTGCTCGGAGTCCACTTTCCACCTTGTAACTAAAAAAATGGTTACTTTTTACTCCCATAACAAAACTGGACAAATGTCACTGACAGACAGGTTTTAGTTTTAGTGGTGGTTTTGCCACATCACTCTTTTGTGCCATGGTGCTGACACGTTTAGGGGGTGTACGTTGTTCTGACTGTCTCAGTAAAGAGTGGCAGTGGGGGCGTGCACCTGCGCATATTTAGAGCAGCTCTTGCTGGTGCTGGAGTGGTGAAATGTAAGGTGATGTTCTTCCAATGACAGCTGGACACCATTCATAAGTGTGGTCCACCTCAATGGAAACCACCATTAAAACTAGTATTGGGTGATATTTGCCGGATTTGGAAGTTACTTTTGTATTTTTTGGGGGTGGGTGGGTTGAAAATGGCTGGATTTTGGCTTAGGTTGAATATTAGACTCCTGCCAGAGTTAGGGGGCCAAAAAAGTACTTTATTTTAAAAAGGAAAGACATGACAGTGAGACAGACAGCCAGCTTTCTAAAGAAACCTGTCTGTGATGTGATTTGCTTATGTATATTGGATTATTGGATAAAATTTTCTTCACCTGCTGTGTGCTATTGCAGAATTAATTATGACGTGATCACTTCTGCATACTTTCTTTGTTTTGGTGTATTATTTTGTATTTTCCCTGTACTTGTAGTTTTAGGATCTGTACTTGTACTATTATTAAGAAGAGGTTGTGATAAGCATTTCTTTTGTAGGTTGGACCTGGCTCCATTTTACGGGGTCCACTTGTAAATGGAAGTAGCGGTGACGTGTAAATACTGCCACCTTCAACATTGAATTGAAATTATCTTTTCTTATGTTTTATATGCCAAAAGATTCATCTCATTTATTCTTGTGTGCATCTATTAGGGCACCAAAGCTGAACTGTGAAGATGACATCTGTCCTGTGGAAATAATACACCCACCAGAAGATTGCAATCTGAACTCATCACTGTCATTTACTCTTCAGGTGCATTCAGTTTTTGAACCTTACCTTGTGATGTGTCATGGATGGGTTCCTTTGCTAGTGTAATGCAAAATTTGACCACTTCTCTTTCAGGTATGTCGTGTTGAAGATATTGACATCTGGGGTCTCGTACAAGGAACTGTAATTCATTTCAATAGAGCTAGAAGTGTCAGTGTGCACACATCTGGTACCATCAGTGCAACAGGCTTGGGTAATTTTTGTACCTTCCTTTTGTTTGCCATTCTGTATCATTGGCTTGTTCCCTGCACTTCTGGATCAATGCTGCAGAAATTTGTAGAGTTGCTGGGTTTCTAAGCTTAAGAGAGTTTAAGCTTCTGGATATGGTGCACATGTACTACGATGTTGAAACTCAGAGGGCTTTGTCATCTCAAGTTGCAGTATACTGTTCACATACCTTGCAGCTTCTTCAGTGGCTAATTCATAAATAATGATGAGAGGAGCTATGCATTTGTTTTATTTTCTATTTTGCTTCATAATTCAAAAAAATGCTTTAGTATACTTAACTACATCTGGTTGTAACTATTTCACCACAGGACGATCTTTTGTTTGATGGTATGCTGTTGGCAACTGATTCCAGAATTAATTTTCGTATCTTCTAATTTCAGGCTGCCGAAGTGGAGTAGGACAAGGAAAGATATTAAACAGTGGTGTAAGTGGTGGTGGTGGACATGGTGGTAGAGGGGGGGATGGCTTTTATAATGAAAGCCATGCTGAGGGTGGATCTATGTACGGTAGTGCTGATTTACCATGTGAACTTGGCAGTGGCAGTGGTAATGACACCACAAAGCTTTCCACTGCTGGTGGTGGTATAATAGGTAACACAATTGTTCAATTAGCTTACCTACGTTTATTATTAAGTTCATAGATTTTAGGACTCATGCTATTGCTGTAACTGCACTCCAGTGATGGGCTCATGGGAGTATTCTCTACCAAGTCTTTCCCTCTATGGTTCAGTAGAATCAAATGGTCAAAGTTCCACTGATGTGGTAACAAATGCTTCTATTGGAGGACCCGGTGGTGGTTCTGGGGGCACAATTCTTCTTTTTGTACGTGCTTTGTCCCTAGCGGAGAGCTCCATCCTTTCAAGTGTTGGTGGTCTTGGAAACTTTGGCAGTGGTGGAGGTGGAGGGGGAAGGATTCACTTCCATTGGTCAAACATTCCAACTGGAGATGAGTATGTTCCTGTTGCAGCTGTTAAAGGATCAATACGTACAAGGTCGGTCTGATTCTTTCTCCTATACATGTTCTAGTATTCTAGTTCTCCAGGGGAATGTTCAACACTGTGATACAAGTCGAATATGGTTTGTCTCATACAATTTGCTTAGTTTTAGTATGGACCCTTGTGATGGCTACGTATTGTGACTTGTTCACTACATTGAAGCTTTTTCTTTATGACATTATCACTCAGTTATCAGGGTATGAAACACCTTAAGCAATAATTACTGGTCTGAGGGCAATGTAAGATATGAAAAAGCATCATTACAGGAAAATGTTTGCTTTGATAATTTTTTTGACTTTTGACCCTAATCCGTAATGACCAAATTGAAAATGTTAAGACGGTATTTATGTGTAGAAATACTTTGATCTTATGGAATTCTGGCGTAGAAACAAGTCACTGAATTCTGATTGATTATACTATTATAAACGTGCTGTGATTGAAATTTGAATCTGTAGCTTTCTGCAAATTCCATGATGCGGTGTAATTTGAATTCTGTCCTTTCATTGCCAGTTGTTTGTGCAAACAATAGACATGTGGCATGCCTGGAATTTTTATGTGTTCCTCTCGTGCACTGACCAAATATCCTTATACAGTGGAGGAATCAGCAAAGGGAAAGGGTTTCCTGGCGAGAACGGAACAGTTACAGGAAAAGCTTGCCCAAAGGGTCTCTATGGTACATTTTGCAAGGTAACTTGCTAATATTTCATTGTTCCATCTGCCCCTTGTCTTATTATTTAGTTGTAACTTGCATTGTAAAAGTTGATTCAAATACACCAAACAACCTACTCAATTGTTCTGTCATTATAATATTTGATATATTACCCCATCTAGTGGCATTCTGTTGCTTACATCTGCTGTAATGCTGTTGCTACCTAATGTGGTTGTAATTATTTCTGTGGAAAATGCAGGAATGCCCCTTGGGAACGTATAAGAACGTTACTGGATCTTCTAAATCTCTGTGCGTTCAATGCCCTCCAGATGAACTCCCTCATCGTGCGATTTACACAAGTGTCCGAGGTAATTCTTTCTCTATGCAGTTTTTGATGTGATATAGCGGAAATGCAGCCAAGGACAAAATTTTAACTTGTTTATCTAATTTCTAAATCATTAGGTATCATAAATCTACTGTTTTTAGATTTATCTTTTGTTTTTCTCCTTTGTAACATGCAGCTTCATCTATATTACTTTGCTATTGGCCTTGCATTTACTTAAGTTTCAATACTGTTGTGCAAGCTTCAGAAGATGCTTTAACTTTGCTTGAACATTCTAATCTCTAACCTAGCTTATGTTTGACAGGAGGTGCTTATGAAACCCCATGCCCATACAAATGTGTATCAGATAGATATCGTATGCCTCACTGTTATACTGCTCTGGAAGAGTTGATATACACTTTTGGGGGACCTTGGTTATTTGGCCTATTACTTTCAGGTCTTCTTGTTTTGTTAGCTCTTGTTTTAAGTGTTGCCAGGATGAAATTTGTTGGTACTGATGAGTTACCTGGGCCTGCACCAACTCAACAAGGATCCCAAATTGATCATTCTTTTCCTTTCCTAGAATCTCTAAATGAGGTATTTTATACACTGCTTCCGTCACTCATGTTGTGTGCCATATGACCATCATGGGTTCTCATAGAAGTTTTTTTTGTTTGTTGCAGGTCTTGGAAACTAATAGGGCTGAGGAATCGCATGGGCATGTACACAGGATGTATTTCATGGGCCCCAACACCTTCAGTGAACCTTGGCATCTCCCACACACCCCACCAGAACAGATTTCTGAGATTGTGTATGTGTACATGCCCTCACATAGATCTAACTACTACCTGAACAAATTCAATGTATCTTCTATTTTGGTAATTGCATATGTTTTATCCGTGTTACTTTTGCATGCAGGTATGAGGATGCATTTAACCGATTTGTCGATGAGATAAACACTCTTGCAGCTTACCAGTGGTGGGAAGGATCGATTCACAGTATCCTCTGTGTACTTGCATACCCCTTGGCCTGGTCATGGCAACAGTTCCGTAGGAGAAAGAAATTGCAAAGACTTCGTGAATTTGTTCGCTCTGAGTATGACCATTCGTGCTTACGTTCTTGCCGTTCACGTGCGCTTTATGAAGGGCTCAAGGTTTGTAGTTCTGTTTTAACTATTTCTAGATTGCTACCACATGCTTATCTCTGAGGTCATCCTTCCCTAGCCTAAGAACTGAAATCCTTTGATGTTTCACTCTATGATTTTTTTTTTTTTACACTTCAATAGCAGAGTACCTACTGCATGCTTCTATAACTGAATGCTATCAGAGGATTGGAGTGCAAAGTTACCAGTCATAGAAGTTGTATATCTTAAATATGCCATATTGCATGAATAAGAGTTGTGTTGAATGTATAATTAGAAAATAATATCTATAATTAGAAAATATCATGCATGGTTGGTTGAACCATTTGTGAGTAACTGCTATAAATCTTTCATGCTCTTTTCCATTTTGGTTCTTTGGACAATTATGAACTCATTACATGTTTTTACCTTCCCAGAATTGATTATATCTTGGAATAAAATTATTAAATGAATGTCATGTTTGATAGTGTTGTGATGCTTGGAATTAACATCTGCCTACTTCATAAATCTTTAGGTGACTGCAACTCCTGATCTTATGCTGGGCTATTTAGATTTCTTCCTTGGGGGAGATGAAAAAAGGCCTGATCTTCCACCTCGTCTTCGCCAAAGGTTTCCAATGTGCTTGATCTTTGGAGGTGATGGAAGTTACATGGCTCCATTTTCACTCCATAGTGATAGTGTACTCACTAGCCTTATGAGTCAGGTATGATTTTAAGATCTTTCTAACTGCATTAGTTATGTTCTGAAGCTTTTTCTTATACTTCTATAACACTATTTTAAACATTACAGGCTGTTCCCTCATCGATATGGCACCGTCTTGTAGCTGGATTGAATGCCCAGTTGCGTTTGGTTCGACGTGGAAATCTCAGAGGAACATTTCTTCCTGTCCTCGACTGGCTTGAAACCCATGCTAATCCCTCTCTGGGTGTGAATGGTGTTCGTGTTGATCTTGCCTGGTTCCAAGCTACAGCATTAGGGTATTGCCAACTTGGTCTTGTCGTTTATGCTGTTGAAGAACCAGTGAGTGCAGAACTTGATGGTAGCCCTAGAATTAAAATAGAGCAACATTCACTGTGAGTTACTATTTTTATTCGTCCTGATCATTTGTTTTCTTTCCCTTTTTCATTACTATTTATTCCTAATGACTTGTTGCATCATACAGAACACAGAACATGCATGCTGATACTCAACTAGGCCATTCTAGAACTAAGGAAGCTCTTATGCGCAAAAGGATCACAGGCGGAATTCTTGATAGTAATAGCTTAAGGACGCTTAAAGACAGGAGAGATTTGTTTTACCCGTTTTCTCTCATCTTGCACAACACTAAACCAGTTGGCCATCAGGTTTTTCTCTGCCATTATTACATAAGACTGTTATGATAAAATTCCTGGCATTTGCACTTACCATAATTCTCTTGTTCTTAAATGCAGGATCTTGTTGGCTTAGTAATCTCAATATTGCTTCTCGCAGATTTTAGCTTAGTGTTACTGACTTTTCTCCAGCTATATTCATACTCTATGGCCGATGTTCTCTTAGTTTTATTTGTTCTTCCACTTGGGATACTATCACCTTTTCCTGCTGGAATAAATGCTCTTTTTAGTCATGGACCACGGCGATCAGCAGGCCTTGCTCGTGTGTATGCATTATGGAACATTACTTCACTGGTCAATGTTGTAAGTATGCTATGACCATCTGCATTTCATTGTTGCTTGCTTATTTGTCTATATTGTATTTTGAGATCCTAAGACGGCTGTAGTTAGTGTCTGCCATTATTCACTGGTTTTAGCTTTCCCCGATTTTGTTCTTATTGTTGATTTATCTTCATAATCCTCTTCCCATGATATTCAGGTTGTGGCTTTTGCTTGCGGCCTTGTACACTACAAGTCATCAACCAAAAGACATCCTAGTACGCAGCCATGGAACCTTGGAACGTAAGTGCCATTTCCCTTTGCAGTTATATACAATACAACTAAATGCAATTAGGATATGGATGCATTTTTTTCCCCTTTGCCTTGTCTTGATCCTCCTTTCATCTCATCGGCGCATTTTCAATTCTATCACAGGGATGAAAGTGGCTGGTGGCTCTTCCCTACTGGACTCATGTTGCTGAAATGCATCCAAGCAAGGCTTGTCGATTGGCATGTGGCTAATTTAGAGATTCAAGACCGTGCAGTATATAGCAATGACCCAAGCATATTTTGGCAGTCATGACACTTGGCATTACTACTACTAAAGGTTCTTTTGGGAGCTTTTTACAACTCAATTTTTTGGGAGTTGATAAAAGGAAGGGTGGGGGTACTCAAAGCACGGCCTTTCTTTATTGACCTTTGGCCGAAGAAGAAGCAACTACTACAGTGGGTTATAGATGCAATTTCCGCGTCCCTCTGCTAATCATATGTGCAGTCACAACCAACCTGTATTTTTGGTGTTGTATATATAAAAAAGGTGTACTTGATCCATTATTTGTAGGATTTAGACACCATAGAGTTTATAAACAGTTCCCAAGCTAACTGAAGAGATGTGATTTTGTTGTTGTTGCTACTGCTCTTGTTGTCGGTGCTATGTACTTTGCCTCTAGATGTTGAGCTGGGCAAGGCAGGCATTGACTGTGAAACTTGTACTACCTGATTGGATAACACAAGTGCTAACTTGACTGATGGTTTTCATCCCTCATCATTAACCCAATGCAATGCTGATACCACCGAGTTGTGACAATGTGTTCGCTCTTGGATGTGCAATGCGCGTGGATGTGCTATGTGTGGTTAGTGTGTTAATCTTGTTATAAACGTGTGTTCTGACTTGTGAGTGTGGTATATCAATCTCTTATAAAATGTTATTGTTGGAAATTTGGTTACAATTCAGCATATTTTAATCCAAAATATTAAGATAATAAACGTGACGCTTATAGGATATGATCTAGTGCAATTGATAAATTGGAGCATCATGAACATGTTTAATACTCTCTCCGTTTCAAAATATTTGACACCGTTGACTTTTTAGTACGTGTTTAACCATTTGTCTTATTCAAAAAATTTAATATTTATTCTTTTCATATCATTTGATTTATTGTTAAATATACTTTTATGTACACATGTAGTTTTACATATTTTACAAATTTTTCTAATAAGACGAACGGTCAAACATGTGCTAAAAAGTCAACGGCGTCAAACATTTTATTTATTGTTAAATATACTTTTATGTACGCATATAGTTTTACATATTTCACAAATTTTTCTAATAAGACGAACGGTCAAAAATGTACTAAAAAGTCAACGGCGTCAAACATTTTGAAACGGAGGGAGTATAAAATAAGCATCACCATATACAAGACAATGCAATAACATTGCGACTGATAGTAGCAGAAAATGGAGAACCAACAGTAACAGTAAAAGGTTATACCCGAGAATGGCCAAAATGGAGAACCAACGGTAACAGTAAAATAAAATGTTATACTCCGAGAATGGCTCTCCGCTGGAGTTTGAGAAAGTATTGCATCCCCGAGAATGGCCAAAATGGATAACCAATGGTAATAGTAAAAGGTTATACTCCGAGAATGGCCCTCCGTTGGAGTTTGCGAAAGTATTGCATCCTTTGATGTTGTTAGAGTTTGAGAAAGTATTGTATCCGTTGGTGTTGTCATTCCCATTCACCTCCTTGTCTCCGGTGTTCTCCGTGGACATGTTGGTGAAGGCGCAGATGAACAGGAGCAGTCGCATGTTGGTGAAGGTGCAGCCAAAAACTTGAGCGCCCGCCTACCCGTGCAAGAACGTAAGCAGACGCAGTTCCGGAGGTATGCGAAGGTAGCACAGGAATAGAAGAGCATCTGGAAAGAAAGTGCGAGAGTTGGAGGAAGAATAGAAGTGCAAGCTCCCTCTGTTCGTCCCGTTAGCGAAAGATTTGTAGTGCATGCGAGAGTTCATTCAGAGAATTCAATCAACGCGATTAACCTGAGCCGTTAGCGAAGGATTTGTAGCGCATGCGAGAGTTACATTCAGAGAATTCAATCCACGCGATTAACCCGAGTTAAAGCGATTAATCACCAATCCGTTACGCGAGTTAATACGCGCGATTAATCACCGATCCACGACTTAATACAAAACGAGAGAGAGAGAGAGAGCAGCCGCCTCGCCCAGCTCGCTCGGCGCGCGTGCGTGTGGCTGACTGCCCACCATCTCAACTGGACACACAGAGACTCTCTGCTAGCTTCATTTTTAAGTTGAGGCCTCTACGCTTAGTTTTCCAATGTGGTATTAATACCCATAGCACTAAATGTGGGCATTGAAATTTATTAGGATTTAATTGGGCCTAGCCTATTAATCTAACAGTTATGGCATATCAATCTCTCATCTAGATTCACTTATGTACATATGAATTTTAACACATCAAATACACATAAATCCGCATGAACCTATTCAAGACCCAAAACTTCTTATAAGTAAAACGGAGGAAGTAAAAATTAAGGCATGCTAAAAACGGATGTAGCCTCGATTGATAGCGATCAGTATACATATATTCTACAATTTCCTTCATTTCAAATTATAAGACATTTCAGATTTTGAATAGATTCATACGCGGATCAATATATGTGCTCCATATATATGTAAATTCATATGTATGTTAATGAATGTAGACAAGGATTAAGAGGCTAAAACGTTTTATAATATGAAATTGAGGGTGCATTTTTATTTGTTCTAGTCCCATATTTTGGTTTTGTGGTTTAAGTAAAAAAAATTTATACTTAATCATCAAATTTTAATTTTAAAAATTTATATAGTGTAACATTGTAAGATTTAGGTTTTTGGATTAAAAAAAAACTTCTATACTAGCAGTAATTGCTAGCATAGGATTTTTATGACACAAGTAGTAATACTGCCATTTTTAAGTGTAACTGTGCCTTTTTTTTCCAAAGTTTGACCGTCTATCTTATTTGAAATTTTTTATGTTTAGTATTTTTACTATTATTAGATGATAAAATATGAATAACATTTTATACGTGACTTATTATTTTTTATTTTTATAATTTTTAGATAAGAGGAACAGTCAAACATTATATATAGAAACCAACGCACTTAAAATAGGATGGAGAAAGCAGTACTAATTCACTACATCGGCGGTTTGTTTAGCAATTTGAGGAAAGGAGATTGAGAGTTTACATGAGGGAGGAATTCCCTCCCAATTCCACCCTTACCTCAATTTCCCATCCCCATCTCTGTTCCACCAAAATTCCGATGTCTCCAAACCAAATAAAACAATTAATACCTCACTCCTCACACAATCCCTCCTAAGGCTGTGTTCGCTAGAGCATATTCCCAACCAGAACATTGCACACAGAAAACGGAACGGTCCATTAACGCGTGATTAATTAAGTATTAGATAATTTTTTAAGCAACTTTCATATAGAAGCATTTTGAAAAAACGCACTATTTAACTGTTTGAAAAGCGTGCGCGCAGAAAACGAAAAAGATGAGTATTCCCTCCAGTTTCATTTTAATTGACGTTTTGGACAATGACACGGTCTACAAGATACATTTTTGACCTTATTTTTCTATTATAATATATATAATAAATAAATGCATGTTTACTTTTATTATAGTATTTTAAAAGACAAATCTATATATGTTGTTCTAGTTCCTTTAAACTGAATATTTTTAAAGTTATTAATAGTCTAAGTTATAAAAGTTTGATCTCAGCCTTGTTCAAAACGTCAATTAATATGAAACCGAAGGGAGTAGGGTAACTAGGCTGGCTGTGTCCCTAGCACGCAAAACAAGCATTGTTTAGCGCATGCTTAATCAAGTACTCCAGCTAAAACAAATTTTAAAAATAAATTAATGTGATTTTTTAGAGTAATATTCCTATAAAAACTTCTGTAATACTCTGTTTATTAGTTTGAAAAATATACGTGCGAAAAACGAGAAAGGTGAGTTGAGAAAGTGAAGATAATAAGAACTCAGTCTAAAACTACCTCTAAACTAGCGGGCCGCGGCTGTAAAGAAAAAAGAAAGGAAAAATTACTACACCTAGTCCGACCCCGACCGCGTCTCGTCGGTTCCCCGCCACAAGCCCACAAATATTATGCGAGAGAGAGCACCCGTTACCGCCTCCCTCACCTCACGCTGACGATCGCCACCGCCTCCCCCGCAAAACCGTCGCGCCGACTCACTCTCGCCGCCGCCGCGAGATCCGATCGCCATGACGATCTCCTCGTCCCTCGCCTCCCGCCTCGGCCCCGGCGGCCCCACGAGGTGGAGCCCCTACGCCCGGGCCCCCGATCCCGGCCACGGGGCGGGGAGGAGCTCCGTTCCTCCCGGTGGTGGTGGTAACTCCCGCCCTCCCCTCCGCGTCGCCCCCGCCACGGCGAGGCTCCTCGGCCACCCCGCGCGGAAGGGGGCCACGGCGCCGCCCGGATCGAGGTGCCGCGCGGAGGCGGAGGCGGAGGCCACAGCCGCCTCCGATGCTGCCTGCCCTAACCCGCCGCGGCGTGGGTGCGAAGAGACGAACCCGAACCCGAAGCCTAAGAGAAACCCTAAGCCGGCGGAGAGAGGGGAGGAGCCGCCCGTCCGCGCCGGCGGCTGCGGCGGATTCGCCTTCCTCTGCGCCCTCGCTGGCCACACCGAGGTGATTATTGTCTCCCCCCACTCAACTATTTTCTGCGATGAATTTGCGTCGATTCTATAACCTAATCATATGATGAGTGAGGATTTTGCTATATTCTATATAACCTAATCATCTGAGGAGTGAGGAATTTGGTCGATTCTATAACCTAATCATCTGATGAGTGAGGAATTTGCTCGATTCTATAACCTAATCATCTGATTGAGAGGAATTTGCGTCGATTCTATAACCTAATCTTCTGATGAGTAATTGTCCAACGCTGCAGGCTATCAGTGGGATCTCTCTGCCTGTGGGTTCCGACAAGCTTTACTCCGGCAGCGCTGACGGCTCCGTCCGCGTCTTGGACTGCAACTCTGGCAAGGTAGCTGGGCTCTCCGCTCTCGGCACTCCCTTCAGGCTCTTTATGCACGATTCAAGTTGAGTAAATTCAAGTTGGGGGTTGCATCTGCGTCGATTCCTCCGTTGATTGTGGCGGTCTTTGAAGTGCTTCCATGAGATCAATTGGGGAGTACTATCTGATTGTTTCCTGTGGTCAGACATATTGGTACCAAATCAGTTTTTTCTTTGCAAGATTGGGATTATCGGCATGCTGGACCGAATTGTTACGGGAATCTTTTCGCCTGCTTGTGTACTGTTGATCAGTATATCAGGGTCAGTTTGCGAGCAAGGCAATGAGGCTGGTTTGGCTGATAAGCAAGGGGCTCTCTGGAATTACATTACAGTTCTCTCTGGCTGATGGTCCATACATGGTTTTGTAAAAAAAAAAAAAGTAGTGAAAAAAAGAAAGAGAAAGTAAAAAAAAAAAAGAAAAAAAAGATGAGAGATGATTGATGATTATATTTTCTTGGAAAGAGAAGACTGAACAAGGAGGAAAAATAGTTGTCTGGCTGATAAAAAATTCTAATATTTATTACATTGCATTGTTTTCTTAATGTTTCTGTCATAGTGCGTTGATGCCATCAAGATGGGAGGCAAGATTGGTTGCATGATTACCCATGGCCCATGGATATTTGTTGGAATCACGAAGTCTGTGGAGGTAATATTTTAATTTCGTTGATTTTTTTTTGTGGGAGTAGTCCATTTTGTGTTACATATTGCGATGTTACTATTGTGCATTGAACTGTTGATATTGATCCCTACAATGAATTGTAGGCATGGAACACACAAACAGGGATGAAGTCCAGTCTCCATGGACCTTCTGGTCTGGTTTGTTCCATGACTATCAAGGATGAGATGTTGTTTGCTGGTACCGGAGATGGTCGCATCATGGCTTGGAAAATTCCTGACAAGAAGGGTGACTCTGGACCAGTGGCAATCCTCAGTGGCCATGAGCGCCAAGTGATTTCGCTCGGTGTCTCAGCAACAAGGCTTTACTCTGGCTCACTTGACAAGACCATCAAAGTATGGAAATGCTGCAAAACTTGTGCAAACTTGTGCTTCTGTGTTGGCTACTAAGGAGTATTATGTTAGTACTAGTATTTGACCATAAAACTCTATTCATCAGGTATGGGACCTTAAAACTCTGCAGTGTGTCCAAACACTCTCTGAGCACAAAGCTGCTGTAACATCTGTGCTTTGTTGGGATGAAAAACTATTATCTTGCTCTCTGGACAAGACTGTAAAGATCTGGGCTGCTTCAAAGTCTGGAGACCTTCAAGTGATATATACCCATTCTGAGGAGCATGTAAGTTCTACTCTGGCCTGCATCCTCTGTAGCAATGGTTGCACAAGTTTTATAGCATTGAAATTTCAGGCACAAATTTATTTAGCTACTTAACCAGTTAAAATAGTCAATAAGATGACATTTTTGTGTATCTAAACTGCATATTAGGTTGACATGTTTTTTGACTGGAGGGAGTACTATTGTGCGTATTTTCTTGTGTTGAACATTACTATTCTCCAACACAAATAGTTTCTGGCTGCTAAATCACTTAGGGCATTTTTATTTCAGATGATGTAGTAACTAAATTAAACTTGGTTTAAGAGTTAAGTCACATTACTTTCTGTTTTTAAACTGCATTTCAATGCTAATGCAGTTATACTATGTTGAATGGGAGCACTACGTAGCTTTTGCACAATTAAAAAAAAGACACTATGTTGAAACCTTTTTTTTTTTTGGGGTGGTCGTGCCTAGCACCAAATATGGTATATAAACTGCACTGTTTACTATCTACTTTACTTTTCTATCTTTTATTTATATTAAGTTTTTCTTGGCGTGTTCTATGCATTGAGCAGCTCCTTCCTGTTGTCGAATGGCAGCAAAATCCCTTCATAAGCACAATTAGTTCTCTTAATTGACTTGGAAGATCTTTGCTCAAGAGTAGTTTTGTTGCCGCAATTGGTCTTGTGTTATTTATGTCTATTAATGAGTCCATCTTCATTCAGTCAAGCAAGGGTACCTTCAATATGTAGGATTTCAGTGTTCTAGACTTATTCTGTACTGTATGGGTGGTTCAGTGTTCTTGGTTAGCTGGTAGTGAAGAGTGAACTTATAATACTCCCTCCATTCCATAATGATCAGCATATTTCATTGTGGCATCAAGACCGAGAGACCCTATACCCGTTTTCTATTTAATCCTTGTAATTAATCTCCATATTAATCGGCTTGGAGAAACGAAACGACGTTACTGCCGCTGCATGATTGCACAGGCAAGGAATGTTCCATGCTGCATGCAGCTCGAAAATTGCATGGCCTACTCGATCTCCGTGATAACTAGTTAATCCATCCAACATGCACATGCTACCAGCGTTAATATGCTGATCAAATCGGAATATCTCCACTTTCGTTATGTGCTGATCATTATGGAATGGAGGGAGTAATAATTTGGTTGGCTGGTAGTGAAGAGTGAACTTAAAGTAATAAGGACTAAACATCCGCTTGGGAAACTTTAGAAGGCTGCTCAGTTCATCTGGTTCCCTTGAAAGAGTATCAATAAGGGAGTATGATGTAATTGAGGAAGCTATTGATGGAAGTGTCTCAGGCTCTCAGCAACAATTGAATGATTTGTACAATCTGCATCAAAGCATGAACAAATGGGGTCGTGAATTGTCAATTCTTAGTTCTGGATATTCTTCTTGCTTTTCTGCCCAGTATTGCTACCAACCCTCTATATCCAAGTATTCTTTAATCCTTTTCAAGATACTGCTCTAGAATCTGTTGATCGCTTTGGGTGTTTTTGTTGTGGTGCTTGTTGTGGAGAAACATTCTGTATTTATTGTGGTGCATGGTTATGGAAACCATGTAAGTTCAATGCTAGTGTCCAGTTTGCAAGTTCAGTTTTCTTTGGATGAGAATGCTCTGCTTCTGAACCTTACTCCTTTCAACAGTCTTCAGTTGTTCCCCTGTTGCTAAACATGCACTTCTGTTGCAGGGAGTACGCACGCTCTTTGGCATGCACCGTGTTGGAAAGACGCCAGTTCTGTTCTGCTCCCTCCACAACAGCAACTGCATACGTCTGTTCGACCTGCCATCGTAAGTGCATAAAAAATCTGTAGGCCATCGAAGAACGTACTGCTCCCTTACTGGAAGTCTCAAAAATGGTTTGGTCTTGGTCTTTCAGGTTCGACGAGATGGGCAAGCTTTTCTCCAAGAAGGAAGTGAGGACCATCGAGCTCGCAGCCGGCGGCCTCCTCTTCACCGGCGACGCCGCCGGCGAGCTGAAGGTGTGGAGGTGGGCGCCCGAGGAGGAGCCTGCAACCCCGGCGCTCGTGAAATCATCAATGCAGAAGCACTGTAGCGTCGTTGAGTAAAGATAGCAGCTCCTGCGAATTGTCGTGAGCTCCATCTCAGAATCCATGTAGTAATAACTTATGACAATGCTGATGTAAATATATTTGCCCAATCCTGAGGCCTGATTAGCAATATTATGTTCCATTCTCCCATGCACTGTCTCCATTAACTGACGCTTGAGTTGCGTGCCATACCAAGCCTCTACTTCGAATGTCCACATATACTCCATCTGAATGTACGACGACGACCATTCTTTTATTTTAGAAAAATATATATAAATATGATTTTTTTAAGGTATAAATATTATTTATTTTATTCTGCCTGGTGGTTTTATCATAAAACACTATAAGTATTAACTTACACCTTCACATATTTATAGTTTTATACTAAATTTTTAAATAAGATAAATTATTAAACGTTATATGATAAATCACGGTATCATATATTCATTACGGGGGAGTATATATAAATATGATTATTTTAAGGTATAAATATTATTTATTTTATTGTGACTGGTTTTATCATAAAAAAATTATAGTATTAACTTACACCTTCACATATTTACAATATTTACAGTTTTATACTAAATTTTTAAATAAGATAAATTATTAAACGTTATATGATAAATCATGGTATCATATATTCATTACGGAGGTACTCCATCCATTTCAGGTTATAAGACGTTTTGACTTTGGTTAAAGTCAAACTACTCTGAGTTTGACTAATTATGTAGAAAAAATAGTAATGTTTACAACACTAGCATAGTTTTATTATAAATATATAATTGAATAAATTTTTATAATATACTATAAAAAATGTCTGTGCGTTGCAACGGGTGAAGTCTATTTTAATCCTATTATTGTTATATGGTTTAGTTAAGATGAAATTCACTGTGGGAGTTCGCTTGGATATATATATTTTAAGAAAATCAGTTAGGAGTCCGATCGTCTCAAGTTAGCATGCATGTTTTTTTAAACATATTTCTTATATGATTCCTTCTGAATTATCAAAAGTGAACGATAGAACTGACTCAAATACGGATATGTATTTGCAAAAGCAAACGAACTTAAAAACCGACTCATACACGGATGACGTAAAAAATACTGGCAAAAACATCTTCAATTTTTATAATTGTAGAGATTTGTCTTGGGTTAAAAATATTACTACTTTTTTTCTATAAAATTAATCAAATCTAGAGTAGTTTGACTTTGACCAAAGTCAAAAATGTCTTATAAACTGAAATGGAGGGACTAGTATGTCATTTTCAACATTTGAAGTTTGTACACAAATATAAGCATTTCTTATCTAACTTCATCTTATGATTTTTTGTATTTACTAGCTTATTGCACGTGTGTTGCAACCGGGTTTTAATTAAAGAAAATTATTATCATATCTTAATTTTAATTGTTGTAAACATTTGTTACTTACATGTGAACCTTGTTAGCTCCACAGTTTTTTCCTCCCACAAAAGTAGTTGGTGGGAGTAGTTGACATGTGGGTAAGGCCTGGTTTAGTTCCCAAAATAAAAACTTTTCACCCATCACATCGAATGTTTAGACACATGCATAGAGTATTAAATGTGGACGAAAAAAAACAAATTACACAGTTCGTCAGGAAATTGCGAGACTAATCTTTTAAATGTAATCGCGCCATGATTTGACAATGTGGTGTTATAGTAAACATTTGCTAATGACGGATTAATTAGTCTTAATATATTCGTCTCGCAGTTTCTTAGCGGAATCTATAATTTGTTTTGTTATTAGACTACGTTTAATACTTCAAACGTATGTCCGTATATTCGATGTGACAACCAAACCTAAAAATTTTCCCCAACTAAACAAAGCCTAAACCTCACATGTCGTTTTTTTTAAAAAAAGAAGATGGGAGTTGGCACTAACACTACTCTCTTTTATAAGGAGTATGGATTGCTACATTGCCGATGTATCAAAATAGTTTTACCTCAGTCTTAATCTCTTCTAAAATTGCTATAAATGATTACATTTGAACTACTAGAAATGATTGTGTTTGTAGATGAAGGGATTGCTCTACCGATGCATACAAATCTCTGACTGCTAGAAATGATTATATTAATTTGCTAAAAATGATTGTATTTGTAGATGAAGGGAGTACGCTACCATTATACCAATACATACAAATCTCCACTAAAACTGCTAGAAATGATTATATATTTGTAGAAGAAGGAATACTCTACCTATGCACGCAAGAAATGGCATGCTTTGGCAATGTGGACCGTACACTTTGCAGGTGCAGTAGCAGCAACACCAACCGTGTGGAGCTCTCAAAATGGCTAGACAAACTAAAGAGCCTCTAATTAATACAACCAATGTTGTGTAACATCGCTAGCTGCTGCGTTGCTGCCAAACTCCCATTGACCCCAGCCACATAGGAGTATTAATCTGACGCTATGAAACAAACACGCCCACAGATCACACCCACAAAGCGATGTCTTTATCTGTTAATGACGCAAAGGATCGATTAATTGTCGCCGACATGATCCATCTCGTCGCTGTTCTTGTAAACAAATGCAATTAAGTAGCAAGAGTTTGCATGTTTTCTTGCTCTTGCTTGTACGGTCAAAATGTTAGTGGTAGTTTATTGCTTGAAAAAGAAAGAATATTTGGATGTTAACTCGTACAATCAAACGATAGGCTCTAGCCTGGGATTGCGTATAATCATGGTAACTAAGTAATAATCTATGACCACTGGTATCTTTTATCGAGGTCAACTATATATGGGGCTAGCTTATCACGTCTGGAGAAAAGAAAAACCCAATGTTGCTTAGCTTTGCTGGAGTAAATCTCTCTATATTTGTGCTCGAAAAGTCAACGAGCAAATGGATGCATGTGGTAAATGCTGAGCAAATAAGCAAAAAGTCTTGGGTCAACTATTATTTTCTTAATTGCACAGCACACACCACTATACACGTAACACCGCACTCACATCCCACGAATGCATCCCCTAACACATACTTTAAGAGACGGAAACCATTAATACATCGTTAATTTCAAAGTCAGCGTTGAAAGCTACTTGCATGTGCGTAATATTTGCGGACATTAAGATTTAAACCCTGGTGTGTGGAGTCATGTATCCACGACTCCAGCGCCACCACACCACTGATGCTTCCCCTTCGGGTCAACTATTATGGTTAGCAGCCGACTTGCAAATGATCATTGCCGATTTAGTTACGTAACAGCCATGTAGTTTAATGAGATTCCCAGTAACATCTACAAGATCTCGTCCATGCTCATCATAGATAGAGATGCATTTTTCAACCCGTGTGAAACAAAGGTCTTCGTTTGGAAGATGAAAGTTTCAAACATAAAAATGTAGAATTGTTTTTTCTAACATGCACAGTCCTGCTTATAAGAAACATATGCGCTGCTCTCATTAAATATGTGATCCTCACTAAATACATGGCCACTTATTGGATTTGACAATAAGCCCCGTTGCAAAGGTTTGAACACAAAGATAGGATGCAACATGCATGTCATGAGTTTGAAAACAACGGTCATGCAAATTTTTATCGACTATGATTAAAGTTTAACAATAGGATATGTGGCGAAACAATGTGTCTCTATCTATTGGTGTTTGGTTTTATTTTCTCATCTCTATTTTTTAATATATAACACCGTTGATTTTTAATTGACCATTCATCTTATTTATTTTTTTTGCAAATATAAAAATATTTGATAATAAATTAAGTCACAATAAAATAAATAATAATTACATTTTTTAATAAGACGAATAGTCAAATACAATGTATTTAAAAAATCAATGACGTCACACATAAAAAAACAGAGTGAATACTTTAAAACTACATACTTTGTAATAATTTATTATAGCTCTTTAAAGTAAAGGATGGATTTCTCATTATATTTTAAAAAGTATTCTACCGCAATAATGCACCCACAAATTTACCACTATCAAGTGTGTTGTTTCTAAAATGTAATATTTTTTTAATCACCAATCAATTTAGTCTTTGTACTATGAATTAGGGAAAAGGAGACCCGAAGTGCGGGAAAAAGTACATTAACATGTTACAGCGATACGTCTACTATAAGGGCTTATTCGTTTTAAAGGATTTTTTCATTCATAGGATTAGGAAAAATTAAGGAATAGAGATGGTTGTGGAGTTCAATCCTATGGGAAGCTAAACCTCAGGAATTGAAAAAAAATGTGCATTCGGATACACCACAGGAGAAGTGTAGGAAATCTGCCATTTGAAATATATTTTTTTTAAGTTTGCATCAACTGACATCGGCCCTCAACTAGCCGTTAGCTTTGAAGTGCATAAATAGCCCTCGTTAGCCTTGTGCACCATTCTCCCCTGTTCTTTCTATTTGCTCATCAACTGTGGAAGAAGCTTGCTGATCCTTTGTTCTTCTCTTCACTATCTGCATAATTTTTCCAGAAGCTTTACTCATCGTCTAGCCACCATAGCTAGACGTTACTTGCTCGTGTAACAACAAGGTACTACTTGTTCATCTGGTGCACCAAAATTGTTTTTTCCTCAGCAAAAGTCTTGATTTTTAGCTCTCTTCTATTTGAGTTTACAGCATCAGTTTGGTAGCATCTGCACACCATGAATCCAAGCTACCGACGTATATCAGAAAGTGATGATGAGTTCATTCATTTTGTTCTGCCTACTTTAGGAGATTCATCACAATCATCTTGTATTAGGAGACCAATGCACACGTCAAAACTTACAGGGGGTTGCCGTGTACATGAGATTTTAACAGGACATGAAAGATTATGCAAAAGAAACTTCCGTATGGAGGTCGACATTTTTCATGCACTAGTCAATAAGTTACGTGAGAAAGAGTACCTAACTGACACAATATATGTTTCAGTAGAAGAGCAGATTGCTATATTCTTATATACAGTGGCAAAAAATGCAACCAATGAAACACTTCAAGATTGGTTTCAGCATAGTCCAGATACAATACATAGATATTTCAAAGCAGTGCTGGAAGCAATCACAAATCTCACATCTATCTACATTCGTGCACCATCCCTACACCCACATCCAATCTTGAGGAAACCACAATTTTACCCCTTTTTTCATGTATGGCCACTTGTTAAGTTGTTCTGATTTCATATTTTGAATATCCTATTTTTTCATGAACTGGACAAAAATAACTTTGATACGTCTTGTGTAGAATTGTATTGGTGCTATAGATGGTACTCATATCCCTATGAAACTTCCATTGGATGAGCAAGAGCCATATAGAAATAGGAAGCAAACAATCTCTCAAAATTGTATGGTTGCTTGTGATTTTGATTTGAAGTTTGTGCATATACATCCTGGATGGGAGGGATCAGCTTCAGATGCAAGAGTTTTACATGATGCACTTAATCATGGTTTTCAAGTTCCTGGTGGTAAATTTTATCTCGTAGATGCTGGTTATGCAAATACACCGCAATTTCTAGCTCCATATCGTGGTACTAGGTATCATTTAAAAGAACAAGGAAGAGCTCGTCAAAAGCCACAAAATTACAAGGAATTATTTAATCTTCGACATGCTCAACTTCGGAATCATGTTGAGAGAATTATTGGCATATGGAAAATGAGATTTCCTATACTGAAAGTTGCTTCACATTTTCCAAAAGAAAAACAGGTTGACATATCGGTTGCATGTGCTATTCTACATAACTTTATACGCCTACAGAATGGAAATATGACTTGGCCTAGTAATGCTACCATGGATATTGATCAAGACAAGATTGTTGATGTGCCAGATGGAGACGATGACTACCAAGCTAATATACAAGAATTTAATAACTCTAGGGAAGCAGGAAATCAAATGCGAGATAACATAGCACGACAAATGTGGGATCAGTACGTATCACGGAGAACTTTAAGATAGGAACACAGTGATGAGGCTTGCAAGTTGTATTACCATCCCATGTACTTGGAATATTAATGTTGTACTGCATTAATATATCTATTCATAAGTTTTTCCTACTCAGTATATTAGCATTGATGTAGTCTGAATAAATATGGTAACCACCACATAACCAAAATACGCTAACCTGGGCTCCTGCAGTCTGACCAAAATGTGCTAACCACCACATAACCAAAATATGCTAACCTGGGCTCCTGCGGTCCGACCAATATATTCTAACCACCGCAACCAAAATATGCTATACCGGGTTGCTGCAAGCTGACCAAAATATTAACATTCCTGCAATCTGACCAAAGGTACTAGTTCTATAACTGATAATTTGGGTTGGTACGTGCAATCTCCCTTGTAATCCAAGCCAACCGTAGTGCATCACTAGAATATGATAGGAAAATTTCCCTGTTATCCTTTGATTGGAATATATCTGATGCCATTAGAATGTCACTCGTTTGTAGACCATCTAACCCTTCAAGAGCTGTGATGCACTTGTTAATGCTGTACGGATCCTCTAGTTTCTTTTCCTCAATAGCTGCAAAGCGGTCTATTTCTTCCTTCTTCAATTGTAGGTATTTCTCATGAAATCCATCAACAGGTTCAGTAGTTATCTTCTGTTTTTTTGGACGTTTATTGCTAGGCTTCTCGTGAAAAGATTGTGTGGGCATTGGTGTTGATTTAATGTGTTGCACAGGTGTTGATGGCTGCTGGGCAGAATCCAATTTTTTGTCCTCAACCTCTTCTTCAACAGAGAAACACAAACCAGATTCACCTGGACCTTGTAAACTAGGTGATGCCGTCTGATAAGAATCAACCTTCTCATCAACAGAAATAAAAGCATTATGTGCCTTGCTTGCATAATAGTCCATGCCACGGCGAGTCCTTCCTTCAGCATAACGACCTATATTTCAAGACAAAAGAGCAGGTCAACAAAAATATAAATAAAGTATGTTGTTCAATTGACAAAGCACTAAGTCTATTTCACTAACCATCGTAAAGTGCAGCCAATTTATCATAGTATGGGAAAGACTTGTCTCGCCATTGGAGGGCGTCCTTACTCTTCTTGCGAGCAGCAAATGTGTCCCAAACACTATCTGGTGCATCTACCATCATTCTCTCGTTATCCCATCCAAAGCCACTTTCAGTTACCAAATCTTTTACACTTCGATAATCTTTCTTCAAATCTTGCTCTTTTTGCTTGACTTGGTTAACAGTTAACGATACACCAAACTTACAATTTAATTGGGAAACAATACTTGTCCATGCATCCTTGCTCCATGCATTGTGTGTTCGAAAACCAGGCACATCATGATCTTTCAACTGCTGAATAAGAAACAACTTCATTTGGTGACTCCATTTAGCTCTAGAACAAGCCCTTATGGTACCTAAAGCAGACAAAACATGCTCAATTTTAGTTACAGTGATCCTTCTAAGAAAGTAGCAGAACAAGCTAATTGAACTAACTAAAAAATATAGCAATACCTGTTTGTTGAGAAAGCTGTGAGGTTGAAATATCAGCTTCAACATTACTGACTCCTTGTGATTGTGAACGATGGCCTTGTTGCTCATAGTTCCGACGATTAGACATCTGTAATAAATCATAAATAGTACAGGGAGGATAAAACAGAACAAAAATTAAAGTTGGATGCTATTAAAAAATTGTGAACTGATAACTGATATGCTCATTCTGCTCATCAAGATGCTAGCTAAGTAGCTAGAAGAAGGACCTTAATTTTACATGCATAAACATATATAGAATATGGATGAAAGAACCATATCATCCAATCGTCACCGTTAGGTGATTCATCAAACACAAACCACAAATACAGGGCTAGCTCGCCTACTACTTGTTGCTGCTCATCGCCGCCGCCCGCCGGCAACAACTTCTCTGAACCAAACAAGATTGCCATTGGGCAGACACTACGAACCCTTGTGTGTTACAGCTACGACCCCATCCGCGGCGACCCAAATGCTAAGGTGTATGCAAGGAAGCAGCAGGGGGCATCAGATCTACGCATAACAACGCAAAAGGAGGCACCAAACCTGGGATCAACGCGTCCTTGCCGATCTCTGCCGTGGCTCTTCCCGTTGTTGCCGTTGCGTCCTGTCACCTGGGCGGCGAAGGTGCATCCGGTGCCGGCGATCGATGTGGGAGAGGAGGTCCAGTACCCAATCGTGGAGACAGGAGAGGAAGTGGTATAGGAGACGGGATCAAAGGCGATGGCTTCTATGTGAGTCTGTTTGCCTCCTGTGATTTTTTTTTATTTTCCTTTCAGCGGTACCTACCTTTTTTGTCGTGAGAGCGAAAAGATTACGCGCGCGGTGCGCTCGTGGCGCGCTCTTTTCGTGCCAGGAAAATTTCCAAGAGGTTGTACTGGATGCAAAAATTCCTGTGTTTTACCGATACAGCTGGCACAAAAGGAAATTTCCCTTCAAATTTCCTATAGCTCAATCCTGTAAACCGAATGCTGTATACAGGATTCAAATCCTCTGTTTTGGAAATCCTTTGGTTTTCCTTAGAAACGAATAAGCCCTAAGTGGCAGTTGTACATTTTTACAAACAAAGGAGCATGCGTTAAGTTGTATTACTAGTTTCATCATCTTCTTTTTTATTGCTTGTAACCCCCATCTCATCCTTCCATCATACAAGATGCGAGGAGGAGCTACACACTTTTGTTTTCAAGTCACAGTAACTACTTATCAACAGTAAGTTCTCGACAACATTATGTTTATTTTATTTTTTGACTAAAGTTAACCGCTGTAACTAATTAATTAATTAATTAATTAATCAATCAGTTGAAGATGTCCTGGCCAGGGGAGAGCAGCTTCTTGGGGTCGTACTTGTCCTTCCTCTGCACGAAGCGATCCCATTTGGCGCCAAAATGCCTCACCCAGTCGCCGCGGCTGTCGTAGTGCGCCAGGTACGCCTTGTACCCGATCCCGGCGAGGTCGCAGAACCTCAGTATCCTCCTGTTCTGCGCCTCCAGCGCCGCCACGTCGTTCGCCACCGCCGAGAACAGCAGCGACACCACGTAGAACACCTCCTCCTCCCCCTCCGGCGTCACCGCCGACATCGCCGCATCCCACCTACACCCACCCACATATTGTACAGTGCATCGTGACGATGATGATCTTCGAGAAAAGTGACAATGTCGGCGATAATGTCAATGTGTTGTGTTTACTTGGATTTGTTGACGGGGTAGATGATGAGAGGTCCGGCGATGTCGGTGGCCGTCTGGAGGATGCCCTTGAAGACGCCGCGGTCGAAGTCGGCGATGCGGGAGCCCGGGACGAACAGGTTGAGCCACGGGTGCGGGACGCGCCATAGCCCGGCCTTCTCGAGGGCCTCCTCCTCGCCGTACACCCGGTCGAGGAACTCCTCGTAGGTGACGTCGCGGGAGAAGGAGAACCCCGCCTCGAAGTGGAGATCGCCGAGCGCCGCCGCCACCGCCGCGTCCACGGACGACGGCGTCGCGTTCGCGGCGTAGTTGAGCGTCGCCTCGATGCTGTACACGGCGGTGGCGTTCCTCGCCGCGGCGAGCGCGACGACGCGCGCGGCGTCGGCGTCGGAGAAGAACCCGCCGGAGCTCTTGAGCGCCACGGCGAGGCCGCGGCCGGCAAGGTACACCGCGCCCTCCACGTAGCTCCACGGCCCGTGCGACCCGTCGGGCCGCGCCGCGACGAGGCGCTCCTGGTCGGCGGAGAAGGCGGCGAAGTCGGCGTACACGAGGCGCACCCACCGCGCCCGCGCCGGCGCCGGCTCGACGGCGACGCGCGCGCGCGTGATCACGCCGAACTGGCCCAGCCCGCCCAGGACGGCGTCGAACAGGTCCGAGTTGACCGCCTTGGAGCACGTCACCGTCTCGCCATGCCCTGAATGCGCCCCGAGTCAACGTCGTCCATGTAAACTTTCAATTAATCGCGGAAATTATTTCAAAAGTCAACCCCCCTTGTTGCGAGCCGCCAAATGTACTTATCAAAGACGTCGCCGGCCAACCAGCCAGCCATGGCCGGCGCAGCTAGCATTGAGTGCTGGACACTAACTTGTACCCACTAATTATAAGTAACCTTTAATTATCATTTAAGAACACTGTATTAAAAACACGAATATTAGAGAAGGATCTAATATTAAATTATTAGAAGGGGCAAGGCTTCAAACCCAAATCGTCTAGCCCACCATCTTGTGGAGCTAGCCGGAAGGCCCTAGGAGGAAAAAATATGTATGTGGGTAACAAGATTAAAATTAGTTAGTTAACAATATGTAAAAAAAATTCTAATTATGCATGTGGACACATTATTTTTGAACAGATTTTTTAAAAATAATGAAAATAATTTACATCTTCGACCTCTATTAATAGATGTGTAGGTAATAAATTAGATAAACATAAAACTCGAGGTTATGAGACAAATGCATGTATCCCTTTTGATCACAGCATCCTACTTAAATACCGAATAGAAAACACGTAGAATAATTCTATAGGAATATCACATTTCACTCTGATGTAGTATAGTATATTTAAATTTTATAAATGTTGATTGCACGGTTAGTTCTTGATCACGAGGTTTGTATGTGTGAGGATTAATTAGCTAGCAAAAGGAGTTGCAGTGAGGTGTACGTAATTAGCTAGCTAGAGGCAGGCGGTTGCTTGCTGTGATTACCGGTGATGACGTCGAGCTCGAGCACGTTGGAGATCTGTGGCCCGTGCCGGTAAGTCTGCCCGCTGACGCCGGCGTTGGAGAGGGTGCCGCCGACGGTGAGGTGGAGGTAGTCCGTCCACGACCGCGGCGCCACGCCGCGCGCCAGCGCGGCGCGGAGCACGTCGACCCACAGCTGCTCGCCGCCGGCGTCCACGTACGCGCCGTCCGCCGACACGTTGATCCGCGGCGCGCCGCCGCCGCCCATGGACTGCATGTGGACGACGACGCCGCCGGCGGCGAGGGCCTGGCCCATGGTGGAGTGGCCGCGGCCGCGGAACGAGACGGTGAACGGCCGCCCCGGGGCGGCGTAGGCGGCGCGCAGGAGCTCCGCCACGTCGCCGGGGGAGCCCGGGAACAGCACGGCCGCCGGCAGCGCCGCCGTGATGTTGCCGAAGTCCATCGACGCCGGCACGGTGGCGTTCGGGTCGGTCCGGAGCTTGCCGGACGCGGCGAGGTCGCCGGGGAACGGGAGAGGCGCCGCCGCCGCCACCGGAACGCCGCCGCCGGCGCCATGCGCGGCGAGTGCATGGGAGGAGGCGATCAGCGCGGCGATCAGCAGGTAAATCGCCGCCATTAGCGGCGCGTTTAAGCTCGCTAATACCACTTTAATTAATCCGCGAGATCGATCGATGAGAGTGTTTGGTAATTAGGGATTAATAAGGGTGTTGTGCTCTTGCACTTGAACTTGCACACCTATATATATAGATAGATGATCTATCTAACTATGCGTGTACATTTATATCCAGGAGATTGTTGCCAAAATTAAAGCATTAAATCACAATGGGATTCTTTGACGTATAGGTGATCTTCAGTTTCTATTTCTACTGTTGACCAGAGAAAAAAAAAGTAATATGTATACGTGTTGATTTCCGTAGAATACTGGTATATATACCACGTATTTTTACGTTACATGTACATATTTTTAGGTGTACACAATTAATATTTAGCTAGATGTGGATTTGGCAGTATATGTACGTGTAGTTAATGTAGTAAATATGTGCAATAATGCACTGAATATGATCGATGATCACATTAATTTAATTTTGTGGTCTTGTATTAATAGGTATATATGACTGAACATTAATTAATTATTTGTAGACCAGATACATCAAAGTCCTTGTATTAATTGAAGGTGCCATATATACTGCACAAATAAATTTTCTTTGAAAAAGCAAGGAGATAGAATAATATGGTACTAAAATTTAATTGCACTGACTTTTTTTAAGCTTTCATGTCACTTTAAGTCATCTTAACATTCATAAGCAACGCTAGAGAAAAGGACACAAAATTAACAACAATTCCATACCTGATTGTGACATATCCTAGTCAACAAGTGATCATTTATTAGATTGAATTACCTGAGGCAAGAAAATGTGCTCAAAACTATTCCAGAATTGCAGTCAGTTGGGCCGCCTGTTGGATGACATTTTTTTTCAGAGACTAATGATCTGGGGTGTTAACAAGCAAATCTGAGTAAACATTAATTATATATAGCCATTGCTATTAACGTTTAGTTCATATACTTGCCTCTGGTTTTGCAAATGTACTAAGATGTATGACTGCGTGTGCATGACACACTCTTTTTTGTCCATTTCAGTAAAATTAAGAAAAGAACATGTTGATGACTAGGTGTGGAATTAAATTGCTAGCTGTTTGACTCTTCTGCTGTTTTCTCCTAGTAAATATTTAACCTACGGTAGATGTAAAGAAAACACATATTACTTTAGCAGAGACGACATGGATGTCAATTTAATTGATCAACACTACATAACAACATGTAATCGTAAAAAGAACATCGGTTCTTCGGAAGAATTTCCTACTTGGAATTTTGGTGAGCACTCGATGACTTAACTATTAAGTGTTACTGATCTGAAAAGGACAAAATAATATATAGGTCCCAGATCCCTTCTGTAATTCTATATATATCTAGCATTTTTATGACTTTACATCACTATCTTTTATAGAATTTATTATATTATCCTCACAAAATTTCGCAATATCATAAACATAAACAAAATCGTCAAATCTAGAGTGGTGTAGTTTTAATATGTCCAACTTGGGTAATTTTTACAAATATAACTAGCACAAATTAAGTTTATATAACTGTTGGTTTGTACTGATCAAGCGTTTGGAAAAATATGTTTAGTGTGAAAATATATCTTCTACTTCCTCCGTCCCATAATATAAGGGATTTTGAGTTTCTACTTGCACGGTTTGACCACTCGTCTTATTCAAAAATTTTTGGAATCATTATTTACTTTTTTGTGACTTACTTTATTATCCAAAATACTTTACACACAATTTTTCGTTTTTTATATTTGCATAAATTTTTTGAATAAGACGAGTGGTCAAACACTACAAGCAAAAACTTAAAATCCCTTATATTATAGGACGGAGGGAGTAGATGATGTGTGAAGTGACATGACCAGGTTACACGATACACACGCGTGCGTGACGTTTTCATAATATTGGAAACTTCTGAACCATGCATGTGAAAATTTGGTTTAATTTGCACTAATTTGACACTTTTTAAAGACATTGCTCCCTTGGGTCGACAGATGTATATGCAAGTCCCCATCGATCAGCTAATTAGAACACATGCATGCCAAAGTACACGACAAGGGTTTAATTAGATCAACATCCACATGCTGCAAGTTGCAACACGTCGTATCTAATCAAGTTATTTTTAGTTATGCATTACGTTGCAGTCTGATCGATCGTGTTTTGTTGAATGTTGACCCATATTATTCCCCTTTTGAATGTATGACGTGGTTAATTTTTAATATACGTTTGATGATTTGTGTTGTTAAAATAATTAGTGTAAATATATATGAATATAAGCCAAAATTAAATTACCAATAAAACAAATCATAATAAAAATAGCTATATAATTTTTTAGTAAGATAAAACAGTTTGTCAAAAATCGACAATGTTATATATTAAAAAAACTTAGAGAATACTCCCTTCGTCCCTAAATATTTGACGCCGTTGATTTTTTAAAACATGTTTGACCATTCATCTTATTCAAAAATTTTTAAGTAATTATTAATTATTTTCCTATCATGTGATTCATTGTTAAATGTACTACTACTACTCAAGTTTTTAAATAATATTCATAGAAGTTTTTAAATAAGACAAACGTTTAAACATATTTAAAAAAATCAACGGCGTCAAATATTTAGAAAATGAGGGAGTATAATTAATTATATACTCCATGAATACCTGATCGATCGATGCACACTGATCGATCGACTGGCGTATACGTGCTGCCTGCGTGTGTATGATGATCTTGGAAACATACCTCTCATCACGCGCACCGAAGCAAATTAAGCAGAAGCAGTAGCGTGTCAGGCTATATAGCTTCCTCTGAATTTCTCCATGATATGTACATGTAAGTATGCATCTGCCAATGGAAGCTAGCTACATACAATGCTAGGTAACCAACCGTACGTGTGTCACCCATGAAGTTTTTTTAGGTCATCTTCTGCCGTATTTCAGTCATCTCTTGTGCCTGAAGTTTTCAGTCATCTTCTGCCTAACGTGCGTGTCCTCCTAGCCGAGATGGTGGATTGATTCTGTGGTCATAGATCTTAGTTGTTTCTCATGTTGGTGGGATCAGCATCCTCCAACATGGCAACATATATATGCAGTAGGTTTGTGCATCGAAAGATTTTGTTTCTCGAAGGTTATATTAAAGATCTTGGTTGACCATGAAGGGAAATGTAGTAACTTTGACGAATTAATGGTACGATTCGATTATGATATATTTGTAGTATATTTGTGCAATCAACTTTGTCTTTTTACAAAGACTAGTAATTTTTTTTTGCGCATTACAATGGATCGGAGGTGTGATGGTGGAGTTGTGGGTGTATGCATGACTTTATCCATCATAATTTAAATTCTGCTGTCCACGAATACTATGCACACGTAAAGTACGTTTTCAATAGAAATTCAATGGGACTATGGATATGTGAGTGTGTGTTAGAGGGTGCACTCGTGGATGTGTGAGTGTGGTCTGTCTGCGTGTACGTTAATACACTACCCGTGTAATAAAAAAAAGAAAAGTGTTGATGTAAAATCCAGCCTAGTTGGCTTAGGTGAGAAAATGGAGGATCGATTTTCATGTGGGAATACCTAGGTACGGTTTAGGCCTGTTTTCACGTGGGAGTGGGTTAGTTTTTTTATAGGGGTGGTTGCACGCTATGGTTGATGGTTAGGAGGGGTTAACATGTGAAATTCCCTTTTATCGTAGCAGAGGTTTATGATTGATTTTCTATTATTTAATATATCGTTATAATTACTATTTAATTATTAGGTCATCAATTTATCGGATACAGGGAGCAACTTTGATGCGTACGTTACTTGACTAGTGGAGTTGAGCATTGCTATGTGTATGTGTCCATGATGGTGTGTGCATCTTTCATATAATTGAAAAAAAAATTAATATGATCCTACGGAATATGATAGCTATATATCTAAGCTAGGCAAACGCCGGGTTAGATAAACGTCCCTAAGCTTGGTCATGTTATACTATAGCTATATACCTAGTCTAGTTTAATTACTTCCTCCATTGTAAAATAAGTGAATTTCTAGTTTTTTCTTAAGTCAAACTATCATAAAGTTGAATTATAGCAATCTTATACTAGATAAGAGTATTAAGTATTTACCATGCTAATTAAATGAATAAACTATAAAATTATCACTACAACAAAACAACCCAAAGTAGACATCTTATTTGTAAGATAGAGACATTTTATTTCGTCTCGACAGATAACTTAAAGCGTCGTACGATCGTCTCTGTTTGCACCGTCTCAGAATTATGGAGACGCTTTTTAAAGCGTACCTATATTATTTAAGACGTTGCTAGAGACGTGTAAATTACATCTCTACAAAATATAGAGACGCTTTTATATAGGCACGCACATCTTAATATATTTGATATTAATGCTTTCATCTGGGCTCGAACACAGCACCTGCAGATTGCAAAGTTCATGCACTAACCAAGTCACTAACGTGACAATCTTGAAGGTAAATAGATTTTTTTTTTTATATTGCAACTCTGCAAACATGCGTCCTGTAGCGGTACTCTTCTTTTTTAATTTAAGACTGAATATTAAATATTTATTTTTTCCAAATAATTATAATATTATTATAATGGTATTTGATGATGACGATTAGGAACAGTGTGTTTATTTTCTTATTTTTCTATATAAATAATTATATATTATCTAATAACGATGACACGGATATAATAAAAACGTCTCAAAACTCATTTCTACACATGAGACGTTCCAAAAACGTCTCAATATTCGTCTCTAAACGATTTAATTTTGTGCTAACATGTAAAGCGTTTTAAACTATGTCCTCAACTAATAAAGCGTCTCAAACATCGTCCCTATTTCAATTTCACTTATAAAAAAGAGACGACTTATAGAATGACTTAAGTGAAACGTCTTAAAACAAACAATGGTTTTGTTGTAGTGTATATTTTGGATTTAATGATGCTCATTCTTTTTCTTCGGGGAAGAGGGAATATATCACTCAATCATAATGTTCTCCCGCACTAAATGCGAGATAATATTACAACTTTCCCCCAACCAAAATCCAGAGAAGGATTCAGCTCTAGCCTTATTTGCCAAATAATGGCTGATAATATTCTTACTACGGCATATTTTATTAACAGAGATAACCCTCTCCCCAACCAAGAGCAACTTTGCTCATTCGATATCCTATTTTTTTTAAATGTGTCAAAACCAGGATATACACATATTTGGGACTGAGGGAGTATATATGTCATAGAACTCAAAAAGGAAAAAAATACATATATCGATACATCGAGTTTATAAAGTGTGTTATTTTTTCATGACAAGTTTGCAAACACTGGTACTAGTTGTATTAATTAATTAATCAAATTTGCATTATCTTACAATGGGGATTGAGTCGATCGAAGGCAGTTACGTAACGAAATGTTGAAAACAGTGTGTGGCGTATACGTACGGCGCCTACAAGTGTACACTAGCTAGAAGGGCACAGTGTCCTAGATCCTCTCTTCTTCCAACTTAAACAGATCTTGCAGTATCTTTGCAAGATCTTGATGAGGACGAAAAGAGCAAGTTTAATAGTATAGTCATCTACTAGCTTTAATTCATCTATAGCCAGTCTAATAGCTCATTCGTACAATAGGTACATACTACACTATTAATATCTGGTCTCACCTGTTATACACACACTGCGTCTTGGAGTTCGTGCTACAGCTGGCTACAAATCTATAGCCCGCTGCTCTTCTCTCTTCTTATTTATCTTCTTAAAATATGTTTGAAGCTGGCTTATAACATGCTATTGTACCTGCTCTAAGCATGCATGGCGATGAATCGGAGACCAGGAATGCAAGCAAGCTAGCTAGACTTCGATCAGCTCAATTATATTGGCCGTACATATATGCAGACATCATCGTCGATATGGTGGTTACATTAATTTGTGCTGTTCTGCAGTTTGATCAAGACTTGGTTGACCCCGTTTTAAATGTGAAATTTTGTACGTCTGTGCCGAATTTTTTTAGATAATTTGCGCCTCAATGTACACTTGCTTCACAAATTCGAGTTAGTCTCTGTACTTTGGTGGCCAAATCCAGGGAATAGTGGCTGACTAATAAGTGTCTCTTCTTGAGTTCTTTCCTAGCATATACTCCAGATGATTTAATTAGGTTTAGCTCATGTTTTTTTAACTTTTAGTCTATGTTGCGATGCGCTTCAAATCTTTTTTTATACACATCTAACCAGTGGCGGAGCCAAGATAAAATTATAGTGGGGGCTTCTCAGCCTTTTGGGCCTTCTAACAATCTCAGACAAAATCTATTTTAGCCCTCTTCCAATAGATATATGGATTTAAATTTTAGGGGGGGTCTTAATAGGGGCTCTAATGATTCATTAGGGGGTAGGGGGGCCCCCCAGCCCCCACGCTGCCTCCGCCACTGCATCAATGCATATGTTTTATACCAAACTTTCAATAAAAAAAAGAAATAAAGTTTTTTTTTCTTCAAAATCCTCTGGAATACTTGTCTTGAAATCTTGGGCGCACTCCAGGAAAAAAGATGGAGTAGGACCAAATCAGTTCTTTTTACTCAAAACTTAATTTATGGCTATTTGATTGTCTCGAGATTTGGGCATACGAGAGCTTGCTTCGCTAGCCAGCTGGTATACAAAATACATATAGGTTACATTCTAATTACTATAGTTACATGTGAAAGCTTTAAAAAACTAACGGATATTGTATAGCTACTCTATTTGTAAGTTAAAGTGCCTTGGAGGTAAAGGTTGTTCAAAACTTAAAAAATATGCTCCCTTTGTTCTTAGCTTTTCTTTTTAAAAAAAGTCAAAGAAAATGATTTGTGTTTCCAGCCTCTATCGTTAGGCAATCAATTTAGTTCGGACTTTAATTTAAAATATTTAAAAGATATGAGGTTATGTGACAAGGGAAAGCATCCTATATGCACATAAGCTTTCTCATGTATATATCGTGCACATCAACTAATAAATATCATAAAACATTCTTAAAAAATATACATATACTTTCAATAGTACTATATATGCGTATAGTGTCACATCTTCAAATTCATTATACAGAGAAAGAAAGAATTCTGACATATTTATGGTCTTAAAACTGTCAAAATTCCTTTTTTAGGCTGGAATATAATGAACTTAAGGTTAAAACTTTACACATAGATGTAATACTATTGAAAGTATATACATATTTTTTTAATTTATTGTGATATTTGTTAGTTGCTATGCAATATGCATAAGAAACTTGTGTACACATAATACATATACTTCCATGTGACAAACCCCATCTCCCTTCAAAGAAATGAGTTGAACTAATAAAAAGACATCACATAAATTTCTATAACAGAAGTTTATAGGAACTAGCTACGTACACCACCTAAAGTAGGACGAAAGACTCTTGATCATAGATTTATTGCACCACTGCATAAAGTATCCTGCAACCCTGTAATAACACCATAGATCCAGAGTGAAACCAGGTAGAAGAAATGGATATAACATTTATTGTTGGATAGATCATTTTAGGATGCATGCAAAGTCGCTAATATACTGAATTTTTTTGAGAGATTTGAAAACAATGTTAGTAGATTTGTCAAAAAAAAAATCTTTGATTTACTTGTACTTTTATTTTTTTTTATGAATATATGAATAGGAAAACAATGAACCAATGATCAATCATTCTCGCTGGAAACCTTATATATGTTCTGAACAAGTAATGCAGAGTATGTAAGATAGGGAGAAACTATTGAAGCAATTACTTTTCTCTGCAGAGTATGTAAAAATGATTTTTGGCATCTACCATTCAGATCCACATGCAAGCCTGTGACTTGTAAATTAAAACGACTGAGGCGTTTTAAACTTAACTTCGCTCGATTTTTTAACTATACTTAATTGAGGACCTCCATTGTTGTGACACGTGTATAATTACACGTAGCCGTCCAATGTCGTCATTTGGGAGATTCGCTGAGGTATCGAAGTCTCTTGACTGGCTCCAAAGATACGCCTTCATCTGTATCTCCCATGATGACGAACTACTAAGAGATAATTAAGCTAGGCTAATCAGTGCCTACTAAATTTAATTGACGTCCTGGACAGTTACTAGGATTTTTCTTGCTGATATATATATGACCACGTTAACTTGGTCAGTTATATCACACTTCAACAGTAAAAATTTTCAAAAGAAAATGTCGCTCCTCGATCGTACGTACGTATAAATTTTGACTTTTTGACCAGTTTGTAACAAATTCCATAAAAATTCCACCAACATCCTCATCTTATGTGTTCTATCAATTTTTATTGTTAAAATTTATGTGTATTTATAAGGATGAGTATGTCCATACGCGTATGTTTATATGAATATCTACGTTTATACTATATTTTAAGAAAAATATCCCCCACAGTAAATTGATTTTTGCGAGGCCTCAACGAGTAGACTAAGAGCAGGTATAATAGCATGCTATAAACCAGCTATAAACATAATTTAAAGAGATAAAATAGGAGAGATAAGAGCGGCGGGCTACATATTTGTAGCCAGCAGCAGCACAGACTTCAAGACGTATGTGTGTATAACAGGTGGGATCAAATATTGATTGTGTTGTATATGTTTATACGTAACTATTGTATGAATTAGCTATTAAGTTGATTATAGATGATTTGAAGCCCACAGTTAGCTATACTATTAAACTTGCTCTAAGTGTTAGAGATTAATCAAGCAGATATGATGTTAATGAACTGATGCATGCAAAGCCAGACCGATCGATATCATATCGAAGGTCATGATCATCAATATATGATCCGAGGATTAAACACAAAACTCAAGATCTCATTAGGTACAAGGATCATGAGTGACATCGATCGATGAACCATCAGAAGAAGCCTTCTAGCTTGTTTGACACGGCCAATTTTAACTTCTCCAGATCTACGAAGATAATCGAAGATCTAATCGTGTACCGATTCTAATGGTTGACGATCTCTCATGCTGGGACTGTCTGACATACTATTATATAACGAACTCGATTATCATCTGGATTAATACGCGAGATTTCAGATCAGACCGAATCGCTCATGATGACGATGAGGAAATATTTTGCTTGACATGAATGGCACGAGTTTCTTCTGTGTTTTTATGACAGCTGGTTCAGAAATATTGACTTAAGTTGGGATCGTAGGAAGAAGTAGGCACAACGTTTTTCTGGTTGGATGGCACTGCCAGTCACAGCTGCGGCCACATTGTCCTAATCAATGTACTGGTCCTATGCTTTGCATCAATGTAGTCCATTTGTCATGCACACGTAAAAACAAAAATAATATTTTTCCCCGCAAATAATAATAATAATTTTGATTGCAAATAGTACTACGTCATATTCACAGTTAAATTTGACCTTGCATATTAATTTATGAAATATATATCATGTATTGATCTATATGTCAATTTTTGTTTTAGATTGTTTTAGCTTTTTTTACCCATGTAAAAATAAGATATCCCTCGAGGGATGAATAGATTTTCCGCCTGCATGACTACATTGCATTTTCATGGAAAGGGTGGTGATTGTCAATGTCATGGCAACTTGGGAGATATCTTCCATTGATCGTAAAGTTGACAATTGTTAGCAAGCAAATTTAGCTTCTTTCAATGAACTGGTACCCTCATGTATATGTATATATACCTGTTTGGCTGCCTTTTCTTCTAGATTACAACACTTTTGCCGGCCATTGCCTGCACAACAAGGTCAAAGGAGAAAGATGTATCAAATATTTGCAAGTTCGTAGGGTATGGGGAATATTTTAAAATTTTGAATGTTTCTAAATAAATTAATGATTACTCCTACTTACTAACTTCCTGCTATTTCTGAACGTTGGCACGCCAGTGTGAGTGACAATCACGACAATAATGCCGCGGCTATGATGGTTTGGCCACAAAACTGTGGGCAGCTCCCACCATGGCGAGGCAACATGGTGTGTATTTCAAAGTAATTTCGAAGTAAGTTTCGTGTGTGTGTTTTCTTTAAAAAGCTTAAAAAAATTCCTAAGCTATGTATGCACATGTATAGCTAGTTGATGCTACTTACTCTCTTCTCTTCTGGTGATACATATTTAGGCCCCCTTTGATTCGAAGGAAATTTATAGGAATTTTAAAGGATTTCATTCCTATAGGAATTTTTCCTATATATCCCTTTGAATCAAAGGAATGAATCCTATGGGATCCTATGAAATTCCTATGGAATGCCTCTTCCCATGCAAATTTTGGAGAAAATTTAACATGAGGTTCTACCTCATTTTAAGAATCCTTTGAGTCTTTCTCTCTCCTCAAATTCCTGTGTTTTTTCTACGGCTCAATCAAACGGTCATTCCTATGTTTTTCCTGTGTTTTGCAATTCTCTGTTTTACACTTGTATTCCTATTAAAATTCTATATTTTTCCTATTCCTCCGTTTTTTTCATTCATGTGATTAAAAGGGGCCCTAGCTTGTTTGTTTTGGAGGAAAAACAAAGGATCTAGATTCCTAAGGATTAATTCCTATGTCATTCGGTTTATATGATTGAAGTATAGGAAAACCAGTAGAAAATTTCCGTTCCTACAAATTGTATAGCGAAAACATAGGAATTTTTCCATCCACTGAAACCTGTTGGAAAAATTCTTATAGATTGATGTGTGCACATATTCCTATTTCTTCACGTTTGAATAGCAGGATTGAAAAAAAACGGAGTAATAGAAAAAACACATGATTCTGATAGGACTGCAAGTGTAAAACAGAAGATTGCAAAACACAGGAAAAACACATGAATGGCCGTTTGATTGGACCGCAGGAAAAACATAGGAATCAGATGAGAGAGATAAACTCAAAAGAAATTTACCAAGAGGTTAGAGTGGATGTTAAATTTCCTACGTTTTTCCTCTAGAATCATAGGAATAGGAAAGTTTCCTACGTTTTTCCTTTTCTCATCCCTACGAATCAAAGGCATAAATAGTGTAGAATTTCAATTCCTTTGTTTTTCCTTTATTTTTCCTCCAATTCAAAGGAGGCTTATTAACATTTAGGATGAGACTTAATCAAAATTCTTGGTCAAAAGAAACAGATTTGATCAAAATTTTGAACTTTGATTATCAATATATATAACTACTCAAATGCTTAGTTTAAAAATAAAAGAAATGGTACGTGTTGCCTCGGAAAGCATTGTTATCATATCATAAACTTATTAGATTTTATAAACTAATATAAAATTGATGATAGAAAATTTAAAAGCTTTAACCCAATAATATCCTAAATGTGAAATATTTATGACCAGAAGGAGTAATAGGGAACTCTTTTTTCATCAAATAGTGGGGGACATGTGTTTTACTCCTCCCTCGGTTATAACTATAAATATTTCTAGAATTCAAATTTTGTATCACAATACAAGCATTTGTGTGTGGATTCCCATGATTCTCATTACTTCAATGATTCGAAAATCAATCCAAGTATGAAGTATCTAAGCAATTCAAAATTCAAAAATTGGCAAATGAAGTAACTAAAAAGGAATCATTTGATCTAACCTCTGTTAAATAATTTAGAAATCCTTATATTTTGGAACGGATGGAGTACTAGAAAAGCATTAGCATTTCTTGTAGACGATGCATCTAGCATCTTATTTTCAAATTCGCATTCATTTCATTCATCCGTTGATGTCTTTCTCTATTATGTTTTTTTTATAAATAAAAAATATAATAGAGAAAAGGATCTGAGCTGAGCCCAACAAAATAAAAGAATCAGAGCTGAGCCCCAAAAAAATAGAAGATTCAGAGGATTAAAATTATTAAGAAGTTCGCAATCTTCACATCTCTATATGTGCGACTATCAGTTCATGTACTACTACTAATAAGTGAACTCATCACTTGCCAAAAAGAAAAGGTCAACTCGTCAGGTGTAGTGACATATATATGCAGGGACTAGCTAGTAACACGTTGTGCAGTGCAAATAAAGTACTGAAAATTAAGTTTTATGCACCGAATTTGACAAGTTAACTTAATTAACAAATCAACATTAATAGCCATGGTCAACAGCTGATGGAGCATCTCCAGTTCTCCACCGTGATTAATTGGCTCAACACAGAAAAAAGAACTGCATACTGTATTAACATAAGGGCGTTGGAAGATCATATTTTTCCAAGGAACACAATTTAGTTAAGTTTCAGTTTATAAGGCATTGACCGTAACCGTTCCAACTTCCATTTCTTGAGGAAATGACTTCTTCAAATAATAACTCAGGGGAGATGTACCACATCTATAAGTTACTTGTCCACAATTTATCCCCATATTTTATCACATCTTCCAATATTCAAGAGAAAAATATTTGATTACTTGTTCCTTGAGTTTTCCATAACATGTTTTTTTATGTTATTCAGAGATCAGAAAAATGTACCATTTATGCTATTGGTTAGAACTCATTAGGATGTAGTCAGTTAAAATGTCATAATTTTGAATTCAATCAATCATTGAGAAGAAGAAAATTAGTCCAATAAATCATATCCCAAAGTCTTGCTGAGTGCTGACACACCATAAACAAACTTATAACGATATAAAAAGAAAGAAGTATCTATACCTTGCTTTTTTTTATTTATCTATATTTCCAATTAAGATGAATAACATGTATAGCAGCACTAGGAAATTCGTAGTCAACCAGTGAAACGTCTGATAAACAATATGCCTGTATTATACTTTGTTAATCTCCAGCAGTTTGACTACATTTGAGATTATACTATGAATGAATAGTAAATAATTTCCTTACATATATAACTATATGATCCTTTTCTTCATCATGTTGGCAAATAAATGCTAATCTTTGTACAGAGGATATCATTTTCTTGTACCAATCAGATTATTTATCCCAGTCTAAATGAAGGGAAATAGGGCTTGAAAGTGTCAGATGGGCAGAACTCTTGGTTATGCATCTCTTGCAGAGACCAAGAGCCGGTCCTTCCATTATCTAGATAGATGTGCATAAGTGATAAGTCTAGTGTATTGACTAGAAAATTAGCGCGCCACATTATAGCCCATGTGTACTTGCTAAGTAGTTTCCAAAATTCATGTCTATAAAAGGTTGGTAAATGAAATATTCCATGGTGTTATTAACCGATGCAACAAGTTAAGCTAAATTAGCTTCCATGGCACTTATCCTAAAAAAAAGTAACTATTACCCTTTAAGAACAATCATCAAAAACTGGATAGAACCATAGATAAATATATATTTACATGAATTCACTAAGATAAAAAAGCCTGATACTACCACAGTTGTATACAGTCTTTTTTTTTTAAAGAATACAGTCGTTTCCGGTCTAGCTTCTAGCTACGGCACAAAGAAGAAACACAACAATGTAGTTACACAAAAAAATTTCAGAACCATAGTCTTTCACATATTTTAAATCCGGAGGTCATGATTTCGAGCACCTTGTAGGCGGCAACAATTTATATCTTTGGTATCTTGCATATCCCTAGAAATATAAGGAGGTGAACACAAATTAGTTGGACCTATACTGACTATAGAAGGAGATCAAGAGCAAGAGACAAGGTTAAGCCAGATTGTTCTGGTGGGCTAGTGGCACAGCAGCAAAAGCTATCAGAGACATGGCAGTAAAACTATGACTATTTTTAGATTGAAACAGCAGTTCCAGATCTAAAGGAAAACTATTGTTTGTCAATTGTTAGTTCTTATTATGGGTGCATTCAAATGATAATGGAACAACCTGTTGATAGGCCCATCAAAGTGATAACATCCACCCAACAGAACAAAACGAATGGGGGAGAGGGATACAGAGAAAAAAAATCTCTTTAGGAAATATTTTATCTTTATATATTTGTCAGATAATCGCAAAAATCCATGTTCAGATAACACTATATTTTTTTCCATATATAGAGAATGTGGATAGAAATATAACAAGCTCATGATGTATTAACTTAAGAATGTGGTCATCATGAACAGTTGCAATCGGTCGCAACTTCAAAATTTCTGAAGTAATACTCAGGACAATCCCTTGAATAGAACACTTGCAAGTTGCAATGAGCGCACTAACCAATTATGATGCAAATGTCAGTAAATTGCGCCACTTTTATAGATCATTTTCTTTTGTCAGGAGGAGAAGTACTCTCGAAATAAACTACTGAGCAGGATTGAGACCAAAGAAAAAACTATGTATCAATGCAGAATTATTTTCATGATTATAAATGTTATTAGAAAGGGTATTCAGAAGAAAAAATCAAACTTGAGTTTTGTCAAGAACCATTCCTGATTATGTTCTTCTAGCGCATTAATATTTCTTTTCCAATTATGCTAACTGTATATATACTAATAGCTCTAACTCATGTATAATTCGATTGCTGCTACGATGGAATCAGTAATACATAACTTAACTGATTAGTAATCCATATAAGAGTTTCATAACTTAGCATCAAATTCTGCAATTTCTAGTTGTGTGTTTCTCCTGGATTTCTGCAGAAGTAGTATAGTAGCAATAGAGCAATTAATACACTATCCAACAAAATAGTCCTAACTGTGCTATCAAATGCAACTCTAAGAAAGAACAAGATATATTCTTTCTTGGTCATTTCATCGAACACCATGAATGCACAGTTCGCACTACAAATCAGCAACCACACGTTCAGGAAAATAAATTGAACAAACATTACACTGTAGCTTGCTCACCACTGCCGGCCATGGCGACGACCGATAAGCGCGCTCTGCTGGCCGCCGAGAACGGCCATGGCGGCGGCGGTCCAGTCGCCGTGTCGTTCAACACCAATGCCATCGTCCTGCTCGCCCTCCTCGTTTGCGGCCTCGGTGCAGTCGCGCTCCACGTCGTCCTCCAGTGCGCGCTCCGCGTCACGCCGTAGGCTGGGATCCCTGTCGTTGGCTCGCCGGCGCCGTTACCGGGAGCGGGAGGCGTCGAGATGAGATCGATTGGAAGGGGAAGAGGCATGAGGTCGATCGACCCTTCAGGAGAGGACGAGAGGCTAACTTTTTTGCATTTTACTCCTTCGCTAGATCATATTTTACATTTTAGCCCTTCACGGGAAGAGCGTATGCACGAACCACGCAGCGCCACGTGGCCTCGCTAATCACACGCTAATCTGCATAGATTTCGATATATAGAGATAGAGATGGCTTGTCCGCTATTGATTAGCAAATATCATATGTATTTCCCATAGAATTGCACTTAATACTATTATATTATCACTTTCAGTACTAGGATTATTTTATATAACACACATGAAATACATTTCCTTGTCTTACTAAACTAACAGAGAAGAGGACATTGTAGTTCTAAAAAAAAAAGAGGACATTGTACCTGAAAATGGGCCTCCATACACTGTACATGAAAATGGGCCACCAAAATTCTGCTCGGCTTGCTACCTCACTATCTTCTGGAATGACCTGTAGCACTCAAAAGAAAACGGATAAAAAGGATATACATTAGCAACACAGCATTCAGCAATGCGGATTCTTGATATTTCAGTTTGATTCAAACAGCAAGCAAACACCCTACAGCTAAAACAGATATGACAAACAAAAGAAACATTACAGATTAGCAGAACTACATGCTTTTCAGCATCTTAAGCCTCCAAGCAGAAAAGGGTACTACAATGGTGTGGATATAAGATATTGTGAGCAAATTCAGAAGTCAGGAATTATATTATGGAACCAATACAAGATTACCAACCCTGATCAACAGAAGTTAACAGACCAACCCACTACATCCAAATCATACTAACAGCAAAACAACTTTATACAAGAAAAACCTTCAGATCATTTTTCTCCAGATAATGTGAGAAATTATAGTAGTAGTAGTATAGCATCCCAACAGGCTACCGGGTGTCAATACTGTCTGACTAAAATGCAGGCAACATTTACGCACCAAAACTGAAAACCATTTTCTCCAAAGGATGGAGGATGTATTATCAAAGGTATATGCATACAACATTTTTCATTATCGATATCAAAGAACATAATATGGTGATACAACTCAGAAGCTGCTACAAAAGTACATGCTCAGGACCTTATGCAACATTCTATGGTATTGGGGAAGTAATATATAATCTATAAGATTTGACCCAGCAGGCCTTTTCCATGCTTTCTCAAACTGCATGAATTGGGCTGTTGTTTCTCTTATTTAGGTCAGGTCCAGCCATTGGTGGGTTCACATGAAAAGCTGATTGTCTTGTATTTGTCGGTCCAGTAAGCTGAAGGGAAAGAGCAGAGGGTTCTATGGAGTTAGAGCTGCCGTCATCTATGGTAAGCTTGGACATGCCAACAACCTCATCAGCCTTATTGATCACCTCCTTTCCATTCACTGGAGTGGGCTTTAGGATTTCATGATTTGTGCCTGAATCACCCACATTAGCAACATTTGGAGGCCAAAGAGTTAGTGGAACAGGTATTAATGCCGGGTAGAATGTTGGCATTGTCAGAACAAATTTAGTCTTGAAAGGTGCAGCATGGTTCATCTCCAAGTCTAGTGCTGCTAGTGAAGGTTCTGTGAACTCAGATTCCTCATGCTTCCTTAGCTGCAAATCCGACAGGTGTCTAGCAAACTCAGGTTCCTTCTGTTTCACAAGATGTGATATTGGCAATTGATTTGAGCTTGTGGCTTCGTCTTGAGTACTATGGAGCATAAGCTGTTCTACGACCACTGGGGATTCGTCCATGGGCTGCAGGTTGAAGATGAAATTTGAACATAAGATGGTCGTGATATAGAAATATCAGGACACAATTTAACATATATGGAGATAATAGACACCTCCTGTCTCAAGCGAAAATTGCAAGCAAAAATTGCATACCATTTCTGGGACCATGTCAAACAAGCTTGACCTCCTCTTCCTTCTTGATGAGTTTGTCTGTCTAATGAAGTACTTTTGAGCATGGCTAGCCACCTGAGTTGGTGTCCTGGAAACAACAAAATTACGAGAGATCCCACGCCAGTCTCCTTTACCAAGTTTCTGCAGACCCATTAGAAACATTCTATGCTCTTCTTCAGTCCAAGGTGTACCTGAAGCACAACATCAGCCCTTGAGTTGAAACTGGACTGAAAAATCCCAGATGGTTTCTGTGAAAAAATAATCCACGACCCCATTTTTTTAGAGGAAAGATCATTATATTGATAGTGACCTGGCTTTTTCAGAGAGCCAACAGTAGTTCAACAAAGAGGTAAAACCAACTCACACACCGAGGGTTACACCCACTGGATCATTCCAGCTACGGAGTACATGACAAGCTCAGCCAAAAAACACACTGGAACTGCAGGGACCAGCACTGTAGCATACTCCCTCTAACACCAGAATACTCCCCATTCACTAGCATGTATTCATTACAACAAAGACAAAGCATCAGTCACTATTTTTGAGCTTGACTACAATCTCAAGCTTTGGGTTTCTTACTTTGTTTATATATAATAACCATCAACCTTGATGCATCTCAATCTAGTGAGTTTAATATTAGATCAGTAATGCTATTCTCTGTAGAATAATATGCATGAGTCTATAATTGATTCATCTGATTCCATCTCACAAACAATGGACACTCCAGAACCACAATAATAGCTTTGTAAAGAAGAAAGGGTAGATAAGTTTGCCTTCTATTCAGTACTACTCCCTCCGTTTCAAAATGTTTGACACCGTTGACTTTTTAGCACATGTTTGACCGTTCGTCTTATTCAAAAACTTTTGTGAAATATGTAAAATTATGTGCCTACATAAAAATATATTTAACAATGAATCAAATGATAGGAAAAGAATTAATAATTACTTAAATTTTTTGAATAAGACGAACGGTCAAACATGTGCTAAAAAGTCAACGGCGTCAAACATTTCGAAACGGAGGGAGTAACATAGTTGAATTCTGGGTATGCATAATCTAGAATCTCTGTTCACCAAGATCAACCGCTCAAGCAGCAGGCTTTTCCAGCACAAGAAAAATATGAAAGGGGAAAGGAAAATAACTTTGCCTCTCATCATTAATACGATTAAGCTCTGAAGCTGCCCAACTTGGATGTACATGCTGCAAGTCCTCCATAGAAAGTATGGATATAGACTAAATAATACAGCATAGCACTTGTGGTGGACACTCACGGTTCAAAGGCCTTTCAATTTTTAACCATGTAAAAAGAATGTCCAGAAAGCATGACAAATAACTATTGGCAAATTCATTACCATAAAGTTTTACAGCAGAATCAGCATGATGCTGTCATGTAGTAGGGACAGGTGCTTTTGTTTCAACTAAAGATGTTGCTCATACAAGGGAACTCCATTGTGAGTTCCCTTTTGAGATTTGTTCTTAATTCTTTTAGATAGATGGCTTCATCCCATAACCACTAGCGCCAGCTGATTCATAATAATCAAAACAGACTCAGGCTCTAGCTTGGTCTATAAGTAAACTAGGAATTGCCCCTACAGTTTCTTTGAAGCCAAGTGCCAGTAAAGTCTCTTCTACATGTACCAAAAAAATAGCATATCACTACCAAACCAAATACATTAAGAAAGTACATAGTGCACACCTAGGACTGGTCAAACCAACTGGAAACCAATGTGGCTAGATTCCATTAGGATCAGGTGATTAAATTATAGGTCAAAGAGACGTGGGGTCCTTAGCCCGGGCCAGTCAGTGTCCCTCTCGAAATGTGATCTATACAGGTCTTCTTGCGATGCACATGTGCACGTAACTTAATCAGATGGGAAAAGATATTTAGCTAGGTTGATTAGTGTCGGCCATTCTGGACGGTTCCTATAGATTGCATCTTCAGCAATGATAGCGGCTATACCTTGAGTCTAGCGAACAAAATAGGGAGGCGTGACTATTAAAACATGTCTCCGAAATATTGAATTCATTACAAGAAGATAGCTTGATCTTCTCTACAAAATTGTCAATCATTTGTTAATTTCTTGAATCAAATTGGGTCTTTAACTCTTTGATATCAAAAGGATACATCTTTTTGTTTCTGTTGATGATTTTCCTTATCTTTAATGTTGCTATCTTGGTTGCATAAAGGATCCGTGAAAGTAGAGGAACATACCACATACCGACAAATTAAAAGGAACAGTACATTATGCGATTCAACCACAAAATTTTGTTTTCCTTGCGCACAAGTTGCGATACCTGAAGCAATCGAACTAGAATATTTTATTTCACAAAAAGGAAACCCATATTTTTCCTTGTCTTGGCAGCAAGAAATGAAAATAGAAAAGATTCCTACCGCTCGCTGAGCCGAGCGTGCTCCATGAGGCGGTAGGTGCATGGAACGCGACGCGTTAATCAGAAGCAAACAAACGCAAAACGCAGCATTTCTACTTGCTCAGTTGATTCACCAAGCAGAAGAGTATGAACAGCGCGCAGCTGTACCTCTCGTCGCCGCATTTCATTTCACCGAGCACGCAGCTAGCATGGACAGGATGCAAGCTAGAGTGTATGTTTGAACGGAATTACAGAAGGAAGAAGAAAGAAGAAAAAAGGAATCTAACCTTTCTTCCGCTCGCCGCGGCCATTCGTCGAGCAGGAGGCGTGCGTGGGGTCGTCGGACGCGTACCCGGCCGCGCCCTCTCCCCCTCCTCCTCCTCCCCTTCCCGTTCCCGCCGGCGACGAACCCCCTGACCCACCGCCACTCCCGAGCGACGACGCGATGCAGCTCATGCTCGCGCTCTTCTTCATCGCCACCTCCGGCGGCGACGTGAGCCGCACGCCGAACAGCCTCACCCCGCCTCCGCCTCCACCGCCGCCGCGGGCGGGGCAGGTCCGCGCGTTGTGGCCGTTGTTGCTGCAGTGCGAGCACCGCCTCGTCATCGCACACGCACCGTGACACCACGAGATCACCAAAATGCGTCGCCTCGTCGACCCTCGCCGCCGCCGCCGCCGCTGCCGCGCGCGGTGGGTTTTCTCCTTCTCTATCTGTCTTGTTCTTTTCCGGGGAAGATGATATTTTTGGCCACTTAAGAAGAGCGGCGAGTTGAAGTGAAATGACGGAAAAGGACATGGGCTGCGGTAGTGGGGGCCGGGGGTATTTTGGGAATTGGCGGCTTAGCTGTGGCCACGAGATGGACAGGAAGCGACGGTGGCGAGCGTTTCACCGGCGAGTGAAGCGGAGGAGGCGGACACGTGGCGCCTCCCGCCGCCGCCTACGACAAAGTACGACGCTTAATTAACTACAGTAAAACTGCCTACGGCCCGTACTCGTAAACACAAGTTTGACTTCTTGTTTTTATAAAAATATTTATTGTAAAGTGATATATGTATACTTTTATAAAAGTATTTTTTAAGACAAATTTATTTATATATTTTTTACATTTTTAAACTCAATAATTTGAGAGTTATTCATGATTTATATTCCTAAAATTTAACTTAAACATTATCCTAAACGACTTCCTTTATAAGTATGGAGAGAGTACTTTCTTTGTAAAAAAAACTAACTTCTGAAAATGAGTCTGAAAAATTATTTATCTAAACTTATTCCTAAAATGTTATTTTTTTAATGAATGGTGCATTACTCTCTCTTAAAAAAATCCTAACTACGAATCTAGATAATATGTTAGATTCATAAATAAGATTAGTTTTTTTTTATGGAGGGGTAGGTAGCTAGCTTGATCACAATTAAAACGGTACTCCCTTTGGTTTTAAATTGGAGTACAAAATTTTTAAGCTTTGGCTAGTCTCTGTTTCTTAAACACTTTAATTAATATTGTACGTTTTAGTCCCTTCATCCCAAAACTCTCTCCATTTCTTTTTTATTTGGCATTGCTTAGTTAAAAAGGAATGAAGGGATATATGCATTTTTAGATTCTTAGCAAACAAAGTGTTCTAATCTCTACAGATAGAGCTAGCTACTTAATTCTTCATTTATAGTGAGCATGTTTCCCAAATTGCTAAGCAGTGCAATTTTTTAAAACTTTCTATGTGAAAGTTTTTTAAAAAATATAAATAAGTTAATTTGTAAGTTTGTAATAATTGATACTTAATTAATCATATCCTAATCACTCACTCACCTCGTTTTGTGTGCAAAGAAAACTCTGCAACCAAACACACCTTCGAACGAAGCCTAAGTTTAACAGAAGATAGTTTCTTTTAGTCATTTTAGTGGTAAAATTTTGAATTCTGAATAGCTTATGTTCCCTTTCCAAGCATCTCACTGGCTGAAAATGCATAAATTCCATGCATATATTGAAATCAATGTCCCAGAAAATGCTATATTATGATATAAATTTTAAATCTTAAACATACTTATATTTTAAAACATAGGGAATATCGTAAATATAATCAGAAAAAGATACTATATATACATACTAATTTATTCTTATAGAACTTTTACAAACACTAATGTGTATATAGTGTTGCAAGTACATCTAATTAAATTCTCTATAACTCTCATATTTTATATAGTAAAATTAAATGGTTGAGATTATTGTTTGGAAGAGTTCTTTTAGTTTCGTGTAGAAAACCATGACGACTTTCATTAATAGTAGTTTTGATACGATTAATATATAGTCAACCGTGACAAATACATATTAGGATATACTAGTAACAATTGTACAATGATTTTACATTTAATTAGCATATTGACTTCTTGATTTTAATTAACCGCGGCTGTTACTTGCTCCTGCATCTTCTTCTTCACCAAGACAACAACACACCTCTGAATTAATTATACAGTAGATTCTGCCATATTCACTGCATCTCGTTGTGTGATGAAGGTATCGCATGCATTGCATGGAGATCTCGGAATGAACGATGGCTAGCTAGCTACAACTCCAGCTTAATTAAGCCATTGACTTGATGATAGTTCATACCTAGGCATAGCAGCAGCAGCTTTTTTTTTCCTCTCCTTTTTCCCCTTTTTTTCTCGACGCCGTGAACGCACGTCTCTTATCTTGTCGTAGATAAAGAAGAAAAGAAGATCCATCTATCCATCCATGCTACGAAACAGAATTAGAAACGCGTCTCTCTCTCTCTGACTTCCTTGCTAGCTTCTCCTACCACTATGAACTATCCTATACGCTATAGCTACTATCAGATCTTCTATTCATGAAAGTCATATGATCTTTCTTTTTTAGTTTTTAGATATATTTATGAGAGTGTGATATTTTTTTATATATATAGATAATAATATGAGTGAGATTTTTGGATGTTTTCTCTTCTCCATCCATCTCTTCCATTGCATCCATGCATCCATGCCAACTAATTATACTCACTAGCTGCTAGCTATCTAGTTCCTGTCTACAGAAAAGAAAACCTTATCTTCCTCTCTCAGCAGCTTCGTAGCAAGCTCACAATTCATTCATTTTATGCATGCCATGGAATGTTCCAGAAACGTACGTGAACCTCATGGAAAATTACACGACCTGCTGTGCAGTCAATACGTATGTAATACACGCTCGTGCTATTACTTTAACTCACCGCTGGAATATTATTACAGGATTAAGGGAGCACATCATGTTCAACTTGCAGAAAAAAAAACTGACTTAATCGGCTCCACACACCCCAATTCTTCAGATAAAACAGGTATAAATTACCGATTTATCTCTCTGCGTGTGTACTGCAAATTCAGATATATAAGTGTTAGCTCAAGAGCATAAACATGTTCTTGCATACTTTTGACTCTGAATTATTTATTTTTCTTCAGATAAAAAGGGGGCAAGAAACTTTCGGTATCTGTCTGAAAGAGCTAGCTAGCTCCAAAGTCTCCAAAGTAGGTCAGGAACCTCTCTGCAACTTTGGAGCATCTAGGATAGCAACTCACTTGCTCACTCCAGACGTCCATGTCGTTTTCATAATCTTCTATCTTTTATTTTGGATCTCATGTATAATCTGAACTCTGTATGCACTACGCAAAGTGCCTGCATGCTGCGTCTGTCATTTATTTTATCTTATCTTCTCTGCACAGGTGTTCGTTCCTAGTTAAAATTGACAGTTTGCAAGCTAGTAGTAAACAAATGCTAATCATTGAGACGCAAAAAGGCTCAGATCGATATCGATCGAGCAAGTAGCTAGGGAATCGAGATTAATTACTGTTCTAAACTGCATCCGCTGTATCATTAGTGCGCTGCAGAATCTGATTTGCTGTCAGGAGCGTTCAGTTTACCGGTTTCAGACTTTCAGTGATTCTGCTTGTTATATTCTGGCTTAGAGGAGATGCTAAATCAAAAGGTTATTATATGTGCAGATTTTGTCTTCTAGTTCCAAGAATTGCCGAATAAGTAAACATAGTTTAATTAATGAGTGAACTGATTGATGGTTACCGAAAAGATTGGGATGCCAATTCGATCAACAGCTCGATCCCCTGTAGATACAGTTGCATCAAGCCGAATATATTACACGAACTGTTTTACAAAAGCTATAACATTCAGTGATATTTGTTCCATTAATTGTCAAAAGGAACATTGATTTGTCAAATCAAAAGGGGGGCATCAGTTCATCACTGAAGCATGCATGCCTTCACTTAAATTAGTTCTCATGTATATATTCAGTTCAGGAAGCCCATATGCATCTTTTCTTTATCCATGTGCAGGCCGGTTTAGCAAAGCAAACAACTAAAGCTGGGTCAGCTACTGGGCAAGTGTGGTCACGTGTTCTTTGCCTTATCAACTAAGGCATGGACTGATCAAACCCATGAAATGATAAAACGCATGTGCTTTTGCAGTCGCAGTGCCTGTTCTTTTCAGCTTTCAGTAATAGGAAAAAAAAAAGATGAGATTTGAAGGGAGAAACGTCCCTCCAAATATTTTTAAAAAGAAATTATAAGCGTATTGAGGATTGAACACAGGAGTTCAGAGTTGAAACCACACATGACACAATCGAGTGCATCTCTAGTAGTAGAAAAAATAAAAAAAAAATATGAAGGAAAGAGATGGAGAAAGTGGCGGTGTGTGTGTGCGATTGCTGGAGATTTCGGCCCAGGTTTAGCCCAATGATACAAGAGCGACCCAATTTGCCAAAATTATGAAGCCCACCTAGCTATATCCAGGTTTACAAAATGCGATAACCACGGTTATTATTACCGATGAAAATCAGCGAAATTCGATAAAAAATTGCCAACCATTTAAATTTTGATTTTACATCTTTCTGGGCTAACTGCCTGTCTACAGCTAGAAGACCTGCTTGGCCAGAAAATTGGCCACGGCGTCGAGGATGACGTAGGCACGACTGTGGTGTGGGATCGCTGTCATGAGCTGGGAAACTGTTTTAACAAAATAGCTCGAGTGGATGTACACCCATTTATTACATGTCATCTAAATTGTTATGAAAAAATAAAAAAAATATGAACAAGATAGATCAATATGTAATATATCAATGCACAAATATGCAAGTTAAAATTCAACTTCTACAAATTGTAACAAAAATAACAAACAAAACTCAAATTACTATATGTATATTTGCAATTAAATTTGTTATTTTTGTTACAACTTGTAGAAGTTGAATTTGAACTTGTATATTTGTGAAGTGATATATTACATATTGATCAATGTTTTTGAAAAATTTTCGTAATTATCTAGTTGACATGCAATAAACGGGTGAACGTCCACTCGAAGTAGAATCCATCTCCGTCGTGAGCTCTCCCTACTTGCTGTACTTGAGGCTGAAAGCCGTCAGGGGATGACATAGGGGCCCCACACTATTTTTTTAATTTATGTGATGAGTGGTTTGCCATGTGGACTCAACGAAAACCGTCTAAAAAGCAATTGAGGGAGACGTTTGAAAAGGTTTTAATAGTTAGTGGGGTGAGGATATCCGGTTTTTAGAGTTAAAAGGATAACAGTAAGATTTTGGCATTCTAACCTATATTGAGGGACTCAGGTTGAACTTTTTGCAAGCCGAATCGATTTGATAGATCGAGTCCGAATTGTAGCGGATTCTCAAGGCCCGCAACCATACTAGCCCACTAGTCCGAGTTGCTAGAATTTGTTGACTTATCAGGCCCAGTAGAATCTGGAGATTTCAACACGAGCTAAGCCCAAAATATTGCGGCCCAAATCTTTCAGCTCGATGGACTGGCCCCAAATGGAAAACGTCCACTTTGACTCCCTTAAAAGTAGGCCGAATCTAATTCATACCCCTCAATTTTTAAACAATTCCCGAACTATTGAAACCAGTGCAATTTGGCTCTCTTAGCGGTTTTGAAGGGTAGTTTTGCTGATGTGACGCTAATGTGGTGGTGTTGACCTAGTCTTTATCCCATGTGGCGCCTATGTGACAATAAAATTAAAAAAAATCGGAGAGACCCATTTGTCATTCAAATAAAAAACTATTGTGGAGCCCACCTATCTTCCTTTCTCTCTCCAACCTTTCTTCCTCCTCCCTCTCTCTCTCCCTTGCCTCTCTCTTTTCTTTCCTCTTCCGTGGTGACGGCGGCGAGCGGCGCTACCCCTGCAGAGACAGCGGGAAATGGCTGGTCGGGGGGCGGAGGTGGCTGGCGTTCGGGGGCGTCAGTGCCGTCCGATTTTCCGTCGGATAGCTTCGACGACCGGCGGCAGAAGCAGGTGTTCGTCCGTGGCCGGATGCCCAGCGCGGCCGCCGTCGCCGGGTACGTGGTCCTGTCGGTCATGTCCACCATTGTTGTACCGCGCCTCTACACTGAGCTGAAGTGCCACCACGTCGCCGTCGCCTGCATCGTCGCGCTGGTGCTCGCCTTCTGCAACACGTACGTCACCAGCGTCATCGACGTGAACATCGCGACCACCTTCGGCAAGGTGGTGGTCCTCGCATTCGGCTCGTGGGTGGGGCTCAAGGACAGCGGCGTGGTCACCGTGCTCGCCGCCTACGGCGTCATCGTGGCGACCGTCTCCACCGCCTCCGACCTCACCCAGGCCTTCAGGACGGGCTACCTCACCCTCACCTCGCTGCGCGCCACCTTCCTCAGCCAGGCCGCCGGCATGCCGCTCGGCTGAGTCATCAATCACGTCATCTTCTGGGTGTTCCACAACGGCGGCGGCGCGTGAGCGTAACGACGTCAGGAAATTGCTCCCGGATTTGGAGCGGATTCTTGCCTTGTAGGAAGATCCTAACCTATCATATCTTATTCTACCCGAGCTTTGCGAGCGTTTCCTGAAATCTTCCTGTGCATCTTCAAGAAGTCATTTATCTCTTTCCCTAAAACGCATTCGGTTCCAAATTAAGGCTGACTTGTATAAACGCTACTATTAGCCCGTAATAACACGGTAATTCTTGTTTGGTTCAAAATCTTGGGTAATGAGTAGTAGCAAGCTCGCCATCACGAGGAGACGTCCGCGGGACTCCACCAGGTAGCGGACAACTCGGATACTGCTCGCCTCGCCGGCAAAACGGGTCCACCTCGACCTCGCCGTCCCCGGCCATCTTCCCCGCACCCCCGCGCCGTCCTTGGCCTCCTCCTGCAGCCGCACCCGTAGTCCCGCCCGCCGCCGCCGCCACGAATAGGAAAGAAAAGAGAGAGACAAGGGAGAGAGAGGGAGGAGGAAGAAGGGTTGGAGAGAGAAAGGATGATAGGTGGGCTCAACAATATTTTTTTATTTGAATGATAAGTGGGTCTCTCATATTTTTTTTAATTTTAATGCCACGTAGGCGTCACATGGAATGAAGACCAGGTCAGCCCCACCACATCAGCGCCACGTCAGTAAGATCACTCTTCAAAACTGCTGAGGGAGTCAAATTGTATTGGTTTTAATAGTTAGGGAAGTTGTCTTATCTGATTTTCTGGTTGAGGGGTACGAATTAGATTTAGGCTATTTTTAAGAGAGTCAAAGTGAACTTTTTCCCCTCCAAATTGCATCTGTTTTTAGGTGGGCTAGCTACTCGTCTGAATCATGGATGCTAAAGATTAGCAGAGGGATCAAGCACACTAATCACGTTCATTTGTGTCGGAAGACACGACAAATCAATTTTTGTTGATTGTTATTATCCATCGCCACGTGCAGAGTGACGTAACGTGAATGCACAGGAGACGAGTGTTTGGCGTAGCAGGATGTGATTAGTTAGTTAGCAGTCGGGATTGTCTACAGTACTGCTAATATAATAGCAAACACTAATATATAAATTCGAATTCATATGTCAACCACTGTTATCGCGTCAGCAATATTGCGTAGGATTTGCATCCTTTAGTTGGTGATGAACAAGCCTCAGGTACACCCTGGACCCTAGAGTATTTGGTACTACAAGCAGATGCAGTTTTCGTTTCTTATTTTTGCAAAGTCGGAAAAAGGAGGAGAGTACTTTTGGGGTTACAAGTCAACATGAGTCAACACTACTAGAGACTGCGCACATGACAAAGGTGACAGATAAGAGAGAACAAAGAACAAAGAAAGTTCCCCTGCCCATCCATAGTTGATCAGATTCGGACGTGACACTAAAATTCACAAGAAGAAAAGAAATCTATAAAGTTCTTAATAAGTACTGCTAGTATTCTCTCTATTTTATAATATACATATATTATAAATCGTTTGTCTTTTTCCTATTAAAACTTTGTTAAGTTTAATAATGCTTTTTTAAAATATATTTTAATAATATGTTTGTTTTGGGTTGAAAATACTATTTATTTTTCGATAACTTGATCAAACTTAAAAAACATTTTATTAGCAAAAAGAAATAAAATAATTTATAATATAAAACAGAGGGATCAATAAAGAAAAAGAAAAACACAAATATCAATGAAATAACCAAAAAGAAAATCCAGAAAGGGGAGGAATTTTTCTTGGCCCAAACACCCTGACCGTCCGAGGCCACCAAGAAAGAAAGAGAGAGATCCCTTTTTTCTTTGCGCTTTTGCAAACCCTTTTCCAATTCTTCTTCTTTGCGCCTCTCCAACCTTCCTCCGTATATATCAATCATCGTCCAACTCCAGCTCCCAACTCCCTTCCCTCTCTTCTCCTCTCCTCTCCTCATCCGGAGACGCCACGCCGACACGCAGCTGCGTGTGCGAGGAGGAAGAAACCCAGAGGAGCAGCAGAAGCGAAGCAGGAAGGAAGCAGGGGAGAGGGAATCCAAGGTGAGGGAGGGAGAGCATGGAGTGCTCCATCTCGAGGACGAATCTGAATTGCATCAGCCTGGGTGACCCGGACACCAAGAAATCGGTCGCGCTCCTCAAGCAGGTCTTCTTCCCTTCTTGGAATTCGCGATTTTCTTTAGGCTGTACTACTACTCTGGATGGATGGATGGATGGATTGTCTTGACACTCTGGATAGGATAGCAGAAAGCCTGGAGCTTTCTTCGTTGAGAATTACGATCATCGCTAAATTTCCCATCTTTGTGTTACTGCTATCCTAGTTTCTTATCTGTACCTGTCCAGGGTTGTTTTTCCACCTCCATAAAACGTTCTTCGATTTTGTTTTTCTAATAACAAGAAGGTACTCTAGCATCTAGGAATCTGCGTGTTACAACCGTTTCTTTTTTCTTTTTGGGGTCCATGTAGCAGTTCATTGGGTTGGTCCGTAGAAGTAGATTTCTGGATTTCAGCTATGTGCATCGGTTCAACAAAGAAAACGTGTCCTTTGTTATTGTTTACTCTGCTTGGTTTAGTAGAGTTATTTGCACTGATTTGTGCTACCCTTTGTCAACTGTTGCTTTGGCCTGGATGCTAATACCTCGTCCTTAGCATGATTGCACCTTAAATTAAGGATTAGTAGTACTAAAGATTTGCTGAGGTGAGATGAGAGTGACATGCCATGGCCTGCCTCTCTGATCTACTATCCAACTGCCATGGAAGCACCACTGAAGACTGGCTTCTCCGACCTTCCACCCGATCCTGGGCGATCCCGGATCGAGCCGGATATTGCCTGGAGGCCCTTCTCCCTATGTTTGACTCATCCTAGATGGGTTCACACTTGTCGATTCCGGTCAAAGAAAAAAGCTTTTTCACGGTCCCATCACACCAATCTACGCAACTTGCAGTCGTCGAGCTTGGATGGACCATGTTCGGTGCTACTTGTTTGGTGTGGTCATATCATTACCTGGATTTGTACTACATTCATTTTCGATCACAATTCCCCACTGTGCAAATTTGACCTCAGTTTCTGTTACATATGCCCAGTTTTAGAAGAATATCAAAGTACAACGCGTTGCGTGGAATTATTCTAGCTGTACCATTACATTAGTTATCTCATCTATTAGTCGGTTAATCTGTGCCATTTGTCTAAACTATTAATGTTCATCTTACCTATAGGAACTGAATGAGAATAAGATGGCACTTTGCAGTCATATGCATAAACTTCTAACATCATAGTATTATATTCCTAGTTCTACTAAAACTGTCCAAGGACTACCATTTGTGCCTTGAGAAACATTTTACAAGGTTAGAAGCTGATATAGCTAAGTTTTCTATTATCATCAGATGAAAAATATAGCAACTGAATTACATGTTCTATCAGTGCTGTAAGTGGGTCATTAGGCATGTCTTTGATGTGAACTTTCAGACTTCATTGTCACTGTGCTCTGCTGGTTCTATGTATTTTAATAGTTTTTAACCATATTTTTTCCTAAACAAATGTTTCATCCTTCTTCATAGGCATGTCTGGATTCAGGCTTCTTCTATGTGGTGGATCATGGAATAAGCCAGGAGTTAATGGATGATGTTTTTGCCCAGAGCAAGAAATTCTTTGACCTTCCCATCAATGAGAAAATGGAGCTTCTCCGGGATGAGAAGAATCGAGGCTATACACCCATGCTAGATGAGATTCTTGATCCAGAAAATCAAGTGAATGGTAATAATATTTAACTCCTGCATGTGTTGTTTATTATTAAAATTGCATGTCATGATGTACTGACATACTCTTGGTTTTGAGATTATTAGCAAGCTATTAAAATTGGTAGCAACAGTACCTCCCAAAGAACAGTTGATAAAAAAAATGTTATGCATAGACAGCTGCCTTGAGTAAACCTCATTTCATTTTCTACAGTTTTGTAGTTTTTCCTGCTCCAGGTTTCATACTATTCATACTTGTGCATTTTCAGGTGACTACAAGGAAGGGTATTATATAGGTATTGAGGTACCAGAAGATGATCCACAAGCAAACAGACCATTCTATGGTCCAAATCAGTGGCCATCCGATGGTGAGTTGTCTTTCTTCTGTTATTAGAAAAAAGAAAAGATCTCTTCCAAAACTGAATGCTAATGAATAAAATACACACTGTCTAAGTTATTCCATCTATACTATGCTGTTATGAACAACAGTGCAGTGAACAATATATACATGGCGAACTTCACCAGCTCAACTATTATACTCACTTCGTTACAAAATATAAGGTATTTTGATTGGATGGGACACATCTTATATCCAGATTTGTAGTACCAAGATATCTCTCATCCAACCAAAATACCTTATATTTTGGGATGAAGTGAGTATGTTGGTGTGGCAGTAAATCCACCGAATAAGCTTAGCATCCATTAGAAGTACTAACCCTTTGATCTACAATTCTTATACTTTGGTACTTGATAGGAAGGAAAGTTCCTCGGAATTGCATGGTTTTATTTACTTATTTTGCAAAATTTTCCCTTGCATTATTTCAGAAGTATTGCCAAGATGGAGGAAGGTGATGGAGCAGTATCATAGCGAGGCCCTGTAAGTTTTGGACATGCTGAACACACAATCAAATTACACTTTGCTATATATGGATCAGTTCAACAATTAATATTGTCAAGTGATCAGTGATGATCAATTAGGTTTAAATACTTATCAACTAGCCGTTCTCTAAACCTGACTTTGCAGCAAGTTTTGGTGATGCTCTTTTTGTATGATTTATTACTGTAATGATTTGATTTGCATTCTAATGAATTCAGGAGGGTGGCAAAATCAATTGCAAGGATTATTGCCCTTGCTCTAAACCTAGAAGAGGACTTCTTTGATAAACCAGAAATGCTTGGCGAGCCTATAGCCACATTAAGGCTCCTGCATTATGAAGGTGGACAAAAAACAGGTCATGCATTCTTGCCGTTCAGTATTTTATTACACAAGAAACATAACGAATTCTGTCGTTTGATGTTCCTTTTTTCATCAGGTAAAGTATCAAATCCTGCAAAGGGAGTTTTTGGAGCAGGTGCCCATTCTGATTATGGCCTAATCACTCTACTGGCAACCGATGATGTAGTTGGTCTCCAAGTAAATGCATCTTGAATCGACACCTTATCAAATGTTTCATTGATTTTCGTGACTTCTAATAAAATGGTAGTTTTCCATCTGAATTATGCAGATATGCAAGGACAGGAATGCTCAGCCTCAAGTATGGGAATATGTAGCTCCTGTAAAAGGGTGAGCTTGCTAATCTAATCACTTAGCAATATTTATGCCAAATTCTGATTTCTGTGTTGGCAGTATAAAATTGGGATGTATCAATCATAAGGTATTCTACGGCCTATGCCAACTGTTAGTGAAGATCCTTACATGTTTTCCCTCTATTTCCCAGAGGTTTTATTGTCAATCTTGGCGATATGCTCGAACGGTGGAGTAACTGTATTTTCAGGTTGGCCAAACCATCCCTTAAAGCATGTTCTTTGGAGTCATTGTTTTTCTTTAGGAGAACCATCTTGGTGTCATTGTTTTTTTTACTAACTGTTACTGTTCTTTATTATAATACGGCTGTCTGCATACCTGTAGGTCAACCTTACATCGAGTGGTCTTAGATGGACGAGAACGTCATTCTGTAAGTTTCTTCTCATACATAAATCTTCATACAAGATGAGCTAACTTGTTAACGGCGCTGCAAGCCTCTACAAATCTTACAAATAAATCGAATGGCTTTAATTACTCCTTTTCCAATTCTTCAAACAGATTGCGTTCTTTGTGGAACCAAGCCACGATTGCGTAGTCGAGTGCCTGCCAACCTGCAAATCTGAATCAAATCCTCCAAAGTAAGGACACATTCCCTTTGATGATCACAATTCAGCCCATGTCCATAACCATTGTTCATCTTCACCGGGGCGAGAAACATAATGTGTTCCATTGTCCAACCAGGTTCCCTCCGATCACTTGCTCGGCATACCTATCGCAGCGGTACGAGGATACGCATGCCGATCTGACCGCTTACAGCAGCAACAAGGCCTAGAAGGCCAAGCGCCATTTTGATCTCATCCAAGCTCTCAGCTGTACTTAAGATGTACAACCTGCAATAATAATCCCTTAGGATGGATTGATGGTGTTCTATACTAATTAAATTAATCCCAGTGTACCTGTAACCCCAGTCTCATAGTGATATAGTAGTATACTAGTGATAGTACATTGTTCATGAAGTGAGGAGTGAGCAGTGGCATCTGTTTTTGTACTACCATATGTGTGGGTGAGCTCCAGGGCTCATGCTTTTCGCTGTCGATTTCCCATCTGCTTTGGGGCAGATATAGCTTTCGAGTTGGATGTGTGGATAATTCTGGTGTCTGCATCTGTTTTTTGGATGGTTGGTAGGTTGGTCCGGTCCCCGTTTGTGGTTGTGGCCGGGATATGCGTCGTGAACGCGTGGCTGCGTCTCACGCCAGGAACTGTGCGAAATGCGTAGCGTCACGGTGTCATGAGGCGTCGAGATCTGGGTAGGAATCTGCCCTTTCTTTTGGATCAATAATTTCCAGTTGCACGCTATTGAGCTTGTGGTGTGTGCGAGAGTAAACGGAAAGGATGACTACAAGTAGAATTGACACTTCTATTTGGGAATTTACCGTGTACAGTACTTGCATGTGACAGCGATTTCAGGGTCACTAAGTAGTAGAATTGACACTTCTATCTGGGAATTCGATCAGTAGCTGTCGTAGTTATTTCATTGATGTACACTTCTATTTGGGAATTCGATCAGTAGCTGTCGTGGTTATTTGATTGATGTGCTGCAAATCGTACTGATCATGCAAACGGCTCGTTGCTTCAAAGGATAAGGATGTTCAACTTTGATTAGTTATATCTCTCTTTCTGTTAGGTGCCTTAATAAATGCTTCTGGCGGTAGCAGAAATCAAAGAACAGGTCAGGGAAGGGCTTTTGCTGTTGGGGAAAATAGGAGATTTGCGGCCCATTACAATGGGGACTAAAACTATGTGCTTATTGCACTCATTATAATCGATCTAAAGAATGACAAACACTGGTGGTACACATGGAGATTGCTTCCATAATGTTACAACAGATGATTTATATAGACAGATAAAATGCCTTGCAGCAGCAGCAACGGCGACAATGGCAACACAACATAGCAGTATCTCTACTGCATTGGAGACGAGCGAACGGAGAAGGCTGTGCCGTCGTTGAGAGGCAGCAAGCTATAATAGGCGCCATCTTTGTCGATGCAGCACGCATGCCACTTCATCTTGTATGAACCCTGAGGAAATTCAGACACATCCAGCAGGCAGCTAGAGAATCCCACCCCACTGTCACTCGCTTCGAAACGCGCAAATGCTGTCACCATATCCTTCTGCTCAACATGGACCTTCTTCCTCCTTTTCTTCTCCCTCTTCTTTCCCAAATCATTCTGTACGAACTGCATAAGCTTGGTATTAAGACCAACCATTCCAGCAGTTTTCTTGCGTATCTCAAACTGTTTGCTTCTTGTTCCTGTTACATCTAAGCAGGAGGATGCTGAGCTTGCAGCTAAAACGCAGTATAGCTTCGAGATATCAATGTCACTCCTCTCTAACACACATTTCCACTGCAAGCAAAGGGTCAGGGAAAGCTGGAAACCACTTGGTACTGATATCCCGTCTCTGTTTTCTGGATTTGAATCATATAAATGAAGTTCAGCACCAAAGCAAGGCCTGCATGATATATAGTAAACAAGTTAACCATTATTACAGATCTCCCTGACCGATGCATTACTGAAACACAAATTTCAGAGAGGAATGGTGAGATATACATAAAATAAAAAACTCTGTGATCATCTACCTAGGCACATGTGGCTTCTGAAAAAAAAAATTAAGTTATCCAGCATGGTGAACTTCTCATCCACAACAACTAATTTTAAGAGAACAACATGCATACGATACCTTACTCTGAAGAAGTATTTGGGTAGAACAAATGGCAATTCCATAACCCTCTGCAAAATGTTGGACAGAAATTGCATCCCTTCATGCAAAGGAGATACACTGTCCTCTCCAGTCGCTATTCCTCCGGTGTCCCCACGTAAGCGAAGCAAATATGCCACAGCAAACTTGCAAAGACGATAAGAATCCTTTTCCAGAATACCTGAACAATTCATTCTTGTGACAATCTGTATGGAGTGCACTTCATCACAACAAATGGGCATTAATTGTTGCAGTTGTGAAACAATTTGGCTATCAGTCCTATCCACTCTTTCATGTAAATCTTGTACAACTGAAGCATGATAAAACCTCTCTGGAAGCCTGCAAGGCTCCACACTACTATGTACCTTTGAGAAATCCACAGAAAATGCAATACAAAATGCCAGAAGTGAGCACATGAAAGCAAGCCTGGCTATGCTAGAAAAACTTTGGTGATCCATGTCCCCATGGGATACAGCAAGCAGATCATAACTATGTGCCAGTTCACTTAATCCTAACGAACAATTCACCAAAGCAAGTAATTGGCTGTTATTATGCTCTCTAGGTACACTTGAATGGTCTCCAATAGCATCATGATGAGATTCGTCTCTCTGATCAGTTAAATCTGCAGTAAGGATACCAAGAAAATCTGCTAGGATCTCAAGAAACGATGCCCTGAGACTAATAAACCACCTCTGGAAAAACAGCTCATGACTTGAAGAGGTGTTTGATAAGAGGGGATCAGTAGCTAAGAACGTTCTGCTGCAAATATCGGTAATCTTTGCTTGGGAACCATGCAACTCTGAAGAGTCAGCAAGACTACTGTCAACATTTGTTTCAACCCAGTAAAAGTTCTCATGAAGATTGCAATCTGTTTTAAGCTCATTGACCAACTTAATGATAGCTGAAGGGAAAAGCAGTAGCTTCATCTCAATCTCTCCAGCTGAAATAAGCAGCAATGATTTGAACCAAAAACTGAAAGAGCCTGACCCAAAATCATCTGCAAGTTTTCTGAAGACAGACGACGCCGCAAACCAGAGGCCTTCACGACAACAGTACATAGCAGATCTATAGGCATCCCAATACCTCTGGTTTCTGGAAAGCATTTTTGTTATCCGAATTGCACACAACTCCTGAGTTAACCAAACAGAAGGACTAAAGAATATGTCAGGTTGTTCTTTTGAATCCCCTGATTCTTGATTGACATCTCGAGTTTTACAAGCATACCATGAAATACAAGCACACATTACCAGATGGAAAGATTCGTATGTGCTACAATACAGAGAAGTATTCTGCTGCACACACTCAATCAGCTCCTTGATGCTATCATAAAGATTGCAGCTAGCACCAGGTGTTTTAGAAAGCATATTATGACAAGAATTTGCAAACTTGAGTGTCCAAAGAATTATATTATGCACTATAGATACTTCCTTCTTGCTACTAAATTCAGCGGGGTCGAATTTTAACTTATCAAAATCTGTTCCCATGTGAGAAGCCTTCATACTAGCAGATACTGGCTTGACAATATCATTTGAAGTGTCAAGTACTTCACGGGCAGAATTTGTTTGAAATGATTCAACATTGGCAACAGAAACTTCGGAGCAATCACTGTCATCTAGTCGGGCTAGTTCTTTTATCAGGCATCTTAGTTTATCAAGAGCAACAGCAGCAGCAGAAGGGTAGCACACAAGAAGTTTTAGCATACTGCTTAACATAGATCTGTACATCTTGAATTCAGAGGACATATAGGTATGTTTCCTTATTGTTTCCTTGTTTCCAGTGCTTATTATTTGATTGACCAGGGATATATTATGATTTACCATTGATGTTACAATCTTATGCACGAATTTGTCCTCCGCATTTTCTACTGTTGACAGGAAGTTGCTGGTAATCCCTTGACACCCATTGTATGTCAATGATGAACCTTCCTGAGTAATCATGTTCTGATGTGACCTTGTTTGCTGAAGAAAACATAAGGTGCCAGCAATAACTTTAAGAGCAGTACCTTGCATCTCCCAGGAAGAAGAATGCAAAGAACTTTCAGCAGCCAGAACAAGCTTAGATAGCTCACAAGTATTGACTAAATGAACAATTGGAGCTTTGCCACAGACTATCTGAAAAGTTTTTATAAATCAATCAGATATAATGAGGAAAAAGAGATGTCTAGACAGCACGAACAGTAAGACCTTAGTGTTCACCTTTTGAAGAACCATAAATGCATCTCTCTTACAATCAAGTGGGAAATCATCATCATCAATTAGCTGTAATAACGTCCCAAAAACAGTCTTTAAAACAGGAAAATGGCAGATGCTTCCGTGAAACATGAAACATAAACATTTCAATGACACAGTCTTCATGCAATGAGAAGATTCATGCTCCAGGAACAATAACAGCAATTCCACCTGAAATAGAAAAATCGAAATAAAGTTTACTTTGAAGTCAATTCACAAAGGAAACAGAGAGCATTGGTATTAATGCCCCCAGCTTCTCAGCAAGAGGGTAAAAATACATAGCTAGTAATTCTAAAAGAAATTTGAATCACCTGATTCTTGATTGTCATCTCTAATTTTAAAATGTGACTAAGGTGTCCTTTAGTAGCATGCCAATCACAGGAAATGACACAAGGAAATGGGATGCGATTAATAGCATCTTCAGATGTTTGAGAAAACACGAATCAGGTTATAAAGTGCCAAGCATTCGAAAGAAAGAGAGTATATTTACTTCTATAAACAGAAAACACATGCATATGATTATTGCAAAGTGAACTAAATGATGTAACACAGAACATAATTGCAGCGATGAGTTAGAACAAATTAAGTCAAATACATATGCTACCAACTAGTGGATTACACTACCTGATTGCAAAACAGAACAACTGATTTGGATGCCAATCTTGAAAGTGACAAGAGCATGTCAGCTTTGAAATTATCTTCCAACGTGCCCAGAACGATCTGCTTTCCAACCTGTGACATCAAGAGTGAAAAATGCTTCTTTAAAATGTGATGAAAACAACTGCAAGAAAAAAAATCAGAGATCCCACCTAAGATTGGTGTATAAAGCAAAATATATCATTAGTCTTTTATGTTCTACTACTCCATTTCAGAAAACTAGCCAGTTTTATTGGTAGGTCCAATTTCACAAGATAAAGTCGACAGATAGCATCGAGACTATCATCACATATTTACCTATTTCATAGACTTATTTTTTCATTGGATGTTTTCAGAGCTTTGGTCTTCACATTAACCCGTAATGCAAAAACTAACTTACATCTGTACTCCCTCCATTCCTAATTGATCATCATATTACATGAGTGCACCAAGACCAAGAAAATATAATAACTCTCTCATGCTACATTTACTTTAGCAATAAACTTGATGCATGCACAATCCCCACTATTTTCTAGCCAATAGCAAATCAAAACACTTGTGTGTATGGATGCATGCATCAATGCTCATTTACCCCAATGCACAAATAACGAATAAACTTAATGAATGAACACAAATATGATGATCATTTAGGAATATTTTCAAAAAAATTATATGATGATCAATTTGGAATGGAGGGAGTAATAACTAACAGCTTAGGTGTTCAAGGACTAGATTACTATTGTTGTAAATCAGAGCAATGTGTAGTTTTAAATTTTCTTTCCTTGATGATTCCTTGGAGTATGTGCACATGATTGGTAGGCATATGGAGTATTGTTAAAGCAATGAATCCGTAAGAGTGAGAAAGCAATGCAAATGTTGGGCAACTTAAGAGTAAATAAAAAAAGATTAAAAAACGAAGTTAAGCAAGAAACACGTATATCCATGAACACCTCATGAACTCTATGGATGACAGCCAACGTACAGTCAAGCTTGGGGAAAATCTTAATCGCTGCCATGATAATTTGAGGTTGTGATGTTGGTGAAGAAATTAATCTTCGAAGTGCTTCAAGTGTAATGTATGAGAAATCCACTGATAGCCTAGAAAAACAGGCAGCTGCAAACAAAGCCGCTTTGACCTGCCAGATGATAACCATAATACCATAATAATTAGGTGAGTTGAGAAATCCCAAGCCAAATTAGATGGATTATTGAGGTTATTACAACCTGTGGCGCATTGGAGGAAGAGAAGGTGGAGAGGATGAGAGAGCGGAGGTGGAGGCTGTGGTGGGCGAGGTGGGCGAGGCATCCGAACATCCGCAGCGCGAGAGCCCTGGCCCGCGGGCAGCCAGCGTCGTAGGCGGCCTTGACCCTCGCGAGCACCGCCACCTGATGTTGGGGTTCCGCCGCCACGCATGCCATGGTCATGGGCAGCGAGCCGTCGAGGCCGAGGAGGAGGAGGGCGCGGAGGATGCGGGCCCGGACGGCGTTGTCGGCGGTGGCGAAGTGGGTGGCGAGGCGGAGGAGGATGGTGTGGGCGAAGAGGCGCGGTTCGGAGGGGAGGACGCCCAAGGCGGAGGCGACCGCGGGGGGGACGGCGGCCGGCGGCGAGGCTCCGAGCTCCCGGAGACGCGGGGCGACGGCGTCGACGGCGCGGAGGCGCGTGGCTGCAGGGAGATTGATTATTTGAGATTTGAGAGAGAGAGAGTGAGGTGAGGGTGAAGCCTCCATGGATGGAGGGGGGGTTTACTCTACTCACCGGAGTGGCGGGAGCGGAGAGCCCTGTCGAGGTCGATGCTCCATTGCATGGCGGACGACGCCGCCGGTAACTTGTCCATCGCCGCCGACGCCGACGCCGACGATGGCGGCGGAAACCTCTTTTTGTGGAGAGGCCCTTGTGTTTGTCTTGTTTTACGGGTTCCTCTCCTCCTCTAGTGGCCGATAGGGGTGGAAACAGTACCGAAATTTCCGGGATTTCCGGCTGTTTTCGGTTTGAATCGACCGTTTTAATCGGTATCGATAATTGTTGGAGTTGTAAATGAAAATAATAACATATTTCGAAAATAGTAGCAGAAATAGGATAGAGATTTTTCTAATTATTTGGTCAGTAACCGTATTTATCTAGTAATTTCCGTTCAAATTTGGAGAAAATTCCGAAAGTTCCCTGGCGGCCCGGCCAGCCCAACCCATTGAAAACCAATGAATGAAGAAAGCCTAGCAGGCTTGCAGCCCATCAGAGAGGGAAAATGATAAGGGGAAAACATTGTTAACCCTAGCACGTAGCATGTGGACTTTTCTGAACTTTGGTCTTTTCAACTTATCGATATTGAAAAATTGTTGAACTTTGTTTATATTGTTCGTCGAACTTATTATTATATCATTAATCATCATATATTCATATAATGGTATTACGTAAAGTGTTATGGTGCAAGAATAAAATTATGAAGTCTCCTTCATGTATAGTTAAATATGTGATTATGCCACACCCCCATTGTATCTGAAGTGAATTTTTTACTTTCAACCAGCATCGGTTACCGATCCAACTGTCCAGCTTCCAATATAGCAATATCATGGATATGCTATCGCTTTCGGCTCTACCATTTCGATTCTGTTTTTGAGAAAAAAAAATGGAAATGAAAATTTCAGACCGTTTTCATCCATAATCGGAGGAGATGGGGCATCCCCACCCTTACGCGCCGGCGGAGCTTCACCTACCGGGCTTCGTGCCTCTGCAACTGTCTGCCCTACCTTGCCACCTCCATCTTCGTCCTCCTCGCCGTCTGGCTCATCTCCGGTACGCTGTTTATTCCCCTTCTTCCCTCCTCATTCTGCAACCGTCCCCAAATCCAATTTCTCTCTGGAATTCAGAGTATATCTTTGATTTGCTTCGGAGTACCAAGACCGATTTGCCGATTTCCCATCTGCTTTGGGGCAGATAGCTTTCGAGTGGGATGTGGTGGATGTGTGGATAATTCTGGTGTCTGCGTCTGCTTTTGGATGGTTGGTCGGTTGGTCCGGTCCCCGTTTGTGGTTGTGGCCGGGATGCGTCGTGAACGCGTGGCGGCGTCTCATGCCAGGAACCGGGCGAAATGCGTAGCGTCACGGTGCCCTGAGGCGTCGAGATCTGAGTAGGAATCTGGTTTTCTTTTGGATCAATAATTTCCTGTTGCACTACTGAGCTTGTGGTGTGCGAGAGAGTAAACGCCAAGGATGGCATGTTGCAACTGGCAAGTATATACTCCATGTAATGTAAATACTTGCATTGGACAGCGATTTCAGGGTCAATTCAAGTAGAATTGACACTTATTTGGGGGGATTAGATCAGTAGCTGTCATAGTTATTTCAATGATGTCCTGCAGATCGTAGTGATCTTGCGAAGGCCTCGTTGCTTCGAAGGATGAGGATGTTCAACTTCGATTAGTTGGATCTCTTTCTGTTTTCCTGTCTTGATGAATGCTGTTCTAAACCATGGTACGTTGGCATTCGGGCCCTGGTATGTTCTGTTTCTGGAAGTTTGAAGAGGTCGAACAGGGCAGGGCTTTGCTGTTGGAGAGAATACTGTAGAGATATGCTGCCCATTAAAATGGGAGCTAAAACTATGTGCTTATTGCACTCTTTATAATCGATCAAAGAATGAAACACTGGTGGTACACATGGAGATTGCTTCCATAACGTTACAACAGGTGATTTATATAGACAGATACAATGCCTTGCAGCAGCAACGGCCAACGGCGACAATGGCAACACAACATAGCAGTATCCCCTACTGCATTGGTAGGTTTTATTACTGCAAAATTTGATCTCCGCGGCGTTACCGGTAGCTGCGGTATACGGGGGTGTACATGCAGCTCTCTGCGTATTTCTCCAGATCCCTGGGTTGAGGCAGCCGGGTCGCCAGTCCTGCACAGAACGATTGGCCGTGTCAGAGGCCACGGTTTTTTGGCACAGGACATGGATGGTCGTGGAAAGTGTGACTAGAGTAAACGACATACCAAGTTCATAGGCTTTTGCAGCCACGCTTGCGGCAATGCGAGCAGAAATCTTTCTGATGTTTGTGAAGGGCGGGAAGATCGATCCCTTCTCAAAGTTCTCCTGAGTGGCCTGATCAGCTAGTGTTTCCGCTGTTTATGAGAATGGAATTAGTTCTGGTGTAGTACTGCGGTACGCGTCATAACTGTTTCGGATTTGAGCAAACATTCGACTGAGTACTTACAGGCAGCTAGAAGCATATCCTCGTGAACACGGACAGCTCCAGAGATTACGACACCGAGGCCAAATCCAGGGAAAATGTAGGCATTGTTCGACTGTTGTGAATAGCGAATCAATTAGTAACAGTCAATTTCTATTTTGGCTTTGCTGTCTCTTGGAATAAGTATTTAAGCAAGGAAGCAGTACCTGGCCTGGCACATGTATCTTTCCATTGTACTCCACAGGGTCAAACGGACTGCCGCTGGCAAATACTGCACGACCCTGCAAGGATACGGATGGATCATCATGAGTTATGCATTATCACGTTTTACAAAATCATTTTTTTGTGCTAAATATGCATAGCACGATGTCTCTTTAGTAAAAGTTGGTAGTCAAATGGCATAGGATTTAAAACAGTGAGTTCATAATGCCAGATGCTCAACAAGTACAGATTTGCAGCTCACCTGGCTCCAATTATATGCTTCTTCAGCAGTACACTCAGAGTGTGATGTGGGGTTTGACAGCGAGAAAATGACGGGTCGCTGCATTTTGGGATTTCCAATATCAGAAGTTAGCCAATCATCTGGTAAATACCACAAAGTTACAACTTGACGACAAAGATGTCCAACTAACCTCGTTAAAGGAAGCCATGGCCTCAATAACTTCTTTAGTAAAAGTTTTGCCAACTCCGGATGTTCCAATCAGCACAGTAGGTTTGATGGACTACAGAAAGAATAGGTAAACATTAACCATTAGGATACAAGAAAACAAGCATAAACAGCACAAGTTTCGGCAAAACCATCAGCTAATAATTGAATAAATCTTGGATGTGCATCAGATGAATACCTGGACAGCATCTAACAGTGTCGTTACAGGTTCATGCTCATGTGCCCAAGGCTTTTTAAATGCCTGGAGGGATTCTTTTCGTGAGTTAACGATCAACCCCTACAAAATAGCACAAATTGTATGGTGTTAAAACTGTTGGATGCAGAGGTGAAATGTTGCATTAACAGCATTCTATTCCTTTTGGTTCTATACCTTTGAATCCAGCAGCCAAACCTTCTTGCGGCACTCCTCAATTGGAGCCTTTGTCTGAAAACCAATTGAAACCAGCAAAGTTATAAGCCGTAAGTACCATAATGAATTATTATAACAGTACAGCAGTTAGATTGTGAAACACTATATTACCTGTTTTGAAATCTCAAGAGCAATGAGTTCTGCAATACCAGTTCCAGCCTGCATGCAAATGCATCATGTTATGTGTTTCAGGGATTACGTCATGTTTCAACAGTTGAGCAAAGATTACAATAAGCCGATAAGAGAAATCTTGACCAACCTCACCAGCACCAAGGAACAAATAAGTGTGTTCAGCCAGGGTTCCACCAACCACCTTTAGTGATGATAAAAGACCTGCAAGGACCACAGATGCTGTTCCCTGCAATCCATACATTTTGGTTTAATTTAGAGGGCAACAAACAGAACAGTGGAAATTTATTCTATAAGAATATATTGTGGTGAAACTAAAAATATCATGGCTCAAACAACAAGTGGTTCATTTACCTGGATATCATCATTGAAAACAAGATGACTCTTGCTGTATTTTGCAAGCAAATCAAATGCGTTGTGATTGGCGAAGTCCTCAAACTGGCACAAGGAAGATTCAGTTTCATTAGCCCTTATATTATGTCTATTATGAAAACAATGAAAAGATCAAATAATAAAAATATATTTTACTATGAGGCTGGGGCAGACCTGTATCAGAACTTTCTCACCATAGATTTGCTTAACGGCACTCATAAATTCTTCCATGAGCTCATGGTACTCCTGCCATCAAGGACAAGACAAGGTTCAGATCTTAAGTTGTCAATTTATACAACACCTTCATTACTCCAAGCAAACCCTTTTTGGTGGTACCTTGCCAGTAGCACGCCTTTGCCGGAGCCCAATGTAGAATTCATCATTCAACAATTGCTCATTGTTTGTACCAACATCAATCGTGATAGGTAAACACTACAAAGTAAAAGTGCAATTTGCAAATTCAGATGATTTGGCTGTTTTTACAGTTTTCTGGTAGAAACAGCCGAAACCATAATGTAATGGATATGAATGCTTACAGCTGACGGGCGAACTCCTCCAAGGGCAGTGTACAGAGAAAGTTTACCAACAGGAATACCCATTCCCTGTAGGAAAGATCATTGCAACAACAATAAGTAAAGTTTCTGAAGTAAGCAACTAATCAGACAATCATACCTGACAACCCAAATCTCCAAGCCCCAAAATGCGCTCACCATCAGTAACAACAATAACTTGAATGTTTCTCTCTGGCCAGTTCCTTAGCACATCAAGAACCTTTCCCCTAGAATGCACTTCCAGTCAGTCCAAATCGAATAGGTAGAGAGAATAAAATCAACACACTATTCTTGGATATTCAAGCAAAGCTAGGCAAACATACTTGTCCTTCAAGCTGACATAGAGACCCTGTGGTTGTCTAAATATGCTCCCATACTTCTGGCAGGCCTCACCTACTGTTGGTGTATACACCACAGGGAGAAGCTCCTCCACATTATCAATCAAAAGCTTGTAGAAGAGCCTCTCGTTCCTCTCCTGATAAACACAAAGGTATTATTATCATATCTTCAACATGCTGTTCCTCCACATTGCCCAATGCCCAGTCATTTTTGTTAAATTGTAAATCATTCAAGAAGTCATCAGGTAAAAAAGATTAATTTGGATTACCTGGAGATCCATCATGGCCATGTAACGCTGCAAAGGTACACTGTACTGGCGAAGATTATGCATGATCTTCTTCACCTGCACAAAACATTAAGGAGGGCTTAAAATAAACGCCACAGAGTGATAAACAGGTTATAGTTGCTTATTGATGTAGCTCGTACTTGAAGATCCTGAGACACAACTGCCGGAGGAAGAAGGCCACGTAAGTAATGAGCATCCCGCTCCTTCTCACTAAAGGCAAGGCCCTTGTTGTGATGTGGATCCCTCAAAAGGGTGTAACCACTGTTGCACAAGATCAATTACATCAGCAACTCCATTTCAGCATGGTGAACGAAATAAATCAGTTCTCAGTGCACAAAATTATGGCTACTTATTCGTATGAAAAAAAAACTGCCAGGCCAACATTCTATAGTAGCACGATTCTCCTTATGAGTGCCTAAATTGGTGTTTTGCAGTACTTGCTGTAAGTTACTGTTCTCAGCTGTATTTTACGATCTAGGTGATAATTATTGTTATATAACTCAGCACATGTGTGTTAAATTTATAATTAATTTCCAGCTAAATTTCATTGTCAAGGGATGGCGGAGAAAACAAAGACAGACAATATTGGCATGGCATGGGCCAGATTAGAATATACCCCACCCACAGGAGTGCAGGAAATATAAAAAGCTACTAGTAGAAGAAAACAATCAAATCTTCTTTTCTCAGCTACCCGGGACCTACTCAAAATCCATCCAACATTAACCCAGTTCAGATTACTCCAGCAGTATAAATTATCAAAAAAAAAAACACCAACAGTGATATTCTGCGAATTTTTTTTTTGAAACCGATATTCTGCGAATAAAATGAATATACTGTAAAAAAATAAGAACCGTATAATCCGCTGACTTGAGGCAAGAAAGAAGAAAACAAATTTGAGCTGAACTGATTGTAATATGTTTCTTCGTGAGGAGAAGGCTGCGGTAAATTACGCAAACAAACAAATGAAAGGGACAGATTCAGCTTTGGCAACTGCCACACGACAAAGAAATCGACTGGATCAACAAAAATTCGAGATTTAGCACGATTCGAGCAAACAAGCAACAAAACAAACCGAGCTGCGAGAAGGCGACGCATCCTCACTTCTAGGCACGTCAAAATTCCAAAACGGATTAGAATATTTATCACGCGGGCGAAACCGTATACCTAACCCAGATCAACGCGCAAGCTGAGCTAAATCGGCAAAAAAAAAATCCCCAAAAAAGTGCTTCAGATCGACGCATCGTAACGTCCGCCGCGACCCCACCAAGATCCAGCCCCCCCACGGCGATCCGATCCGATTCGAGCACCGCTCACCTCGCGACGGAGAAGGCCCATGGCGTGACGGGCACCTCCTCGGTAGCCATGTCCTCAACCCCGCCGCCGGCCGCCGCAACCTCCTCCTTCTCGGTCTCCGCCGCGGACTCCATCGCGACCGCCTCCACCCTCCTCGGCGCCGCCGCACGGACCCTCACCGCCGCGGCCCTCCTCCGCACCTCCCTGCAGCTCGTGCATCCGCTCCCGCTCCCGCTGCTGCCACCCTCGCCGCGCTTCCACTGCAGAGGCACAAAAACACAAACACGTCACGCTCGTTCGTTCGTATCCCCACCCCCCCCCCCACCCCAAAACCCCCCAAAACCACACAAGCAAACTCCTCGCTCGAGGGGAGTACGTACCAGCGGGGAGGCGGCGGCGGCGGCGGCGGTGGCGGCGGCGCGCGCGGACAGCATGGCGGCGAGGTCGGCGGAGGCGGTGGTGGTTGGTGGGGCGCGTCGCGTCCTCGCGTCGCCGATGGCTGGGGGGAAGAGGAAGCGAGCGCGTGAGGGGGTAATGGGAGGGAGGAGGCCGGTATAAAAAGGGAAGGGGGTTGCGTTGCGGAGGGTGGCGCGGCACACGTGACGTGGACGAGGCCGTCGGGTCGGAGTGTTTTACGGTTTATTTTATTTTACACGCGGGGGGGAGGGGTATATGTGGTGGGTTGTGCGCGGTGTGGTGCGGTGATGTTTCCGCACGCCTCGCCGGACCAGGCCACCCGGTCGCATGTCGCAGTCGGCGACGCTCGCTGGATCCAGTACGTTGTATTTGCGTCCATTATAAGGTTTTGCATAAGTCGGCTGTGGGTTTAACTTAACCTAAACTTGCGGCTCTCACGCACGAATAATCTATGTATTTTTTAATAACCGAATAATCTATGAAAAGTTAAAGTTATCGCACTATTTTACTTTTTAAAAAAATTACACAGCACATGCACGCTCACAAACCCCTATGAACACACACGTAAACCCTACATCTATGAGCATATTTGAAGACTGAACCGGTAAATCCTGAAGATTGACAAAGTCACCACGGGCATCTCGTTGTCGACGGGTACGTCGCCTACTCCTGAAAACACGATACTGTTAAATCCTGAAAAATTCGCTCCCATGAAAAGTCGAGCCCAGCACTATTTTACTTGGTGATGCACAAATAGAGTAGTGAGATTCATATATAAGTAAAAATGATTTTGGTTTAGTATATGTATGTACTCTACGATTGTATAGTTGATACAATGATATTCTGCGATATATTATCTGATTATGGATAAATGGCATCTTTATATCTTCTACGTTTTATATCTCTTTGTATGGCTGACTTGTAATATTATCTTGGTTTTTAGTTGAGGGTATGTGTTACTAGGTTTATTTTTAGGGACGAAGAGAGTGCATATAAATGTATAATAGGGTTTATTAGTCATCTTGATAAGCCGATCACCAATATAAAAATCCATATTCCACGTCTATTTATTACTATCTCGCGTATACCTTGATAGAATTAATCTCCATACTCGACAATACCATTGCCGGCTATATCCCGTCGACATCATTTTCCTAATTCAATTTTTTGTTTTGTTCAACTAGTAGTTTTCTTCTTCTCTCTTAAATTATCTTATATGTAACTTTTTTTCTTCTTTTCAGAAACTTTAAAGGCCCGAGGAGAAAGGGAACACTGAGCGTAATAAGTGAAACTTACGGTAAGTCGGTAAGTCGTATTTCTTGTAATGGAACTTTGAGGCATAAGATATTTAAAATTTTCACTCGCAATTAAGAGGGAACAAATAATCTTTGGGTCTGCCAGATTAACACTAGTTGAATTCAGGAAAATTGCAAATGGATCATCATTTTTTTACGCAAAAAAATATATGAAATAAGTTTTTTTGAACGAGAATGTTCAGAACAACTTGAAACTGTCCCATAGTCATAGCCTCACAGGTCTGCACTGCCGGCATAGAGTACATCGAACACATCAGATTTATTTGCTTGTCACTTGTCCTTGTCATATGGCTCGCTAATCACCTGTAGGCACAGCACATGCCTATCAATAATTATGAGCTGGTTGGTTAGAATGGAGCAAACCCAAGATTGTGGCTCCAAATCACCGTGTAATTAAGCTTTGGGATGTTAGTTGAACCGTGGACCATATGGCCATCAGCGTGTGTGGTTGTGTGGACTTTGGGCGTCAAGCCAGTACACGTCGAAGATCGAATCGTCGTGTGTCAATTCAAGCCACCTTTGATTGAGCACTGGTAATATGTGGTCCTGATCACTACTGATTCCATCACACAGCTATATATGATTCCATCCCACAGATTTGGGGGAGGGGGGGGGGGGGCATAAAAAAGAAGGCACTTGCCTTTTCCTATGTGAAGGTCGGAGTAGGCATGACGATGGGTTGTTTGGTTAGTAGCTAACTTTGACAAACCACAAGACATGTGGGATCATATGACTAAAAAGTGTGGCAAGCCACAGTTGTGATAATGAACCAAACGATTGTCTAAAAAGTTATGGTATAACTATCCTTAGACATGGCAAATTGAAGATAGCAACCAAACAGTCCCGTAGTATGTCTTATAGCGAACAAGAGGTTTTCAAACTTCCATCCGGCTTCTACTAGTAGTAGAAAATAATTTGAACCATTGATTTCATTTGATCGAAGGGTTCGGATCTATTTATAATATCACCCTACTAGTTATCCGTAGAAACAAGGAGTGGCGTTATTATATAAAAAAAGGTACATAGGGATATAATCGTTATTTGGCAGGGACTATTTTTTTATTCGATGAAATATAAGTAATGCCAACGCAATGGATAACCACATATCGATCTAGCAAAAAAACATAAATGAACAAGTTATATATATTCACTATATTAGTAAATTATTGATTACTCTTAATAATAATAAATAGTTCAGATTATTTCTATGGTAGGATAATACTTTTCTTTTGCGGGGTACTGGTAGAGTAATACTAATAATAAGAGCAGCAGAGAATCGCTGAAAGAAAAAAAAAAACAGCTTCGCCATACATATTTCACAGTAAGTATATGCAAATTTACAAATGCGTTTTGCATGACTACTTTTACTGACACGGCAAAAAAACATAAATAAATCTTCACATACCGCTACACTTTTTTGCATGATACTACTACAGCTACATCCCAGCATGTTCCAGCATGGCGTTCGGGGCCCAATTAAGAGCGACCGGACGGATCGGCCTAGAACCAAAACGAGCAGATCTAGTTCCAGTTCATTCATTCGAGAGGGCGCACACGCATGTGGTGGCGTATCAAAAGCGTGGATCGGATCGATGCATCGACGCGCGCATGAGCGTCTCGTCGATCGGCTCGTCGTCGCTGGCGTGCCACGGTGCCAGTGCTGTTGGCTATGGGCTCATGCATGGCCAGGTGGGAAGTGCGGCCAAGTGGGAGCAGCTAGCAAGCAAGTGGTGGTGGTGTGCGAGAGTACGAGCGTACCACTCCAGTTAGGCCACGGGAAAGGAAATTCGAGCGGGTTACTGTACGATTACCACGTGCCGTAATTTTCTCTGCTTTAAAGCACGATATAGTTCGGGCTACATGTTACTCGTTCCGTCTCAAAATATAATAATGTCCAGATTTATAGCTAAAATTTATTATATTTAGGACAGAGTTCCGTAAAAAAATGTTCCGTTAAAAAAATATTTTGGGATGGAGATAGTAAATCGTAGGGTAATGGTAACCCCATCTCAAATAATTTGTTAAAACTCGATTTGGAGTGCATTTGCTAATTACGGTTCCCTTTGGTGTGCTACACGATTTTTTATTATTGTGCATATGAAAAACGAGGCACTCCATTCAAAATTTGCGCAAGAGTTCCGTCAAAAAAAAAAGAAATTGCGCAAGAGAAAGGTGGGTCTTCTACAATTTTGCTGCTGCCACGCTATTTGACTCGTGCACAGTGACCTCGCGTTTTATGGACACAATATCCCACCCCAATTAAATTGCCCGTGGCTCGTGGGGGTCACACGACACGAGGCGAGAGAGAGAGAGAGAGGTGCGTGTCAGTGCGATGTCGCAGTCTCGCAGAAATCTCGCACAAGCGTGCTACTCGCTTGTTCTAAAATATATACAAAGTTTTGAGATTAAACACAATTATTAGAAAAATATATAAAATTAAAATAAAATAATATTATAATTAGTTGAAAAATGAGGATAAATGAAAAAAGAATGATATGGAATTGTGATTGGTTGGAAAGAAAATAAAGTTGTTATATAGTGAAATAAATTCAGAGTAAAAGTTAAGCTCTGTTTAGATTCCAACCTATTTTTTTCACCATATCATATGAAACGTTTGAACATATGTAGAACCTTTGGGAGTCCCTGTTTATGAGTACAAGCCAAGGAAGGTAGACGATAAAGGCAAAAAAACCTGTGATGCAGTCTCGGCTCAGTTCTCCGGACAGCCATGAAAGGAATCACACTACGACTATGGGATGGACCCCCCCGCCGATGGGCTGGGTTAAAGCAAATGTGGATGGCTCCTTCATTCAGAGTTCGGAAGCTGCTAGTGCTGGAATTGTCATTCGTGACCACACTGGCTCAGTACTGCTCACTTCCTGGAGAATTATCAGCCATTGTGGATCAGCGGAAGAGGCGGAAGCGACTGCATGCTGGGAAGGGGTGAATCTCGCAGCTGAGTGGGTGAAAAAACCGTTAATTCTTGAGACAGACTGTGCCAACTTGGTATCTATGCTTACGAGCTCTGGATTTGATCGAGCGCAGCTCTGCCATGTCCTCCGGAGTATTAAATTTTTACTCCAAGCTTGCCTGATTTTCGTGTGCAGAAGATTAGAAGGGAACGCAATAGAGTAGCCCATGATTTAGCTAAATTTGCCATGCGTACGAACCATTCAGCTGTTTGGCGTATGCAGGCTCCTTCTTGTGTTTTTGGGGCTCTGGCAAATGATTGTAATCACATTGACGAGTAATCAATAAAGCGTTCCCTTCCCCCGCAAAAAAAATGCATGAAATATTAAATATATGCTAAAAAATAACTAATAACATAGATTGTGACTAATTTACGAGATAAATTTTTTAAATCTAATTGCTCCATGATCTAATAATATGGTGTTACAGTAAACATTTAATAATAATATATTAATTAGGCTTAATAAATTTATCTCACAATATAAAAGCGAAATTTATAATTTATTTTATTATTACTATAAATTTAATATTTTAAATATGTGTTTATATATCTAATTTGATACGCAAAACCTTTTAAACCCTCATGTAAAGACAGCCTTTTGGAGTAGTAATCTCCCCGCAGGCGGTGCGCAAGCACAAGCAGAAGCAAAGCGGACGCGTGGCGCGAAAGGGGGGCGCGCATTCACTGGCGCGCCGCGGCGAGTAGCCCCGCAAAGGGGTGGGCCCCTGCGCCGACCGCTTCTCGGTCCCCCTCCCAATCCTCCCCCTCACTCACCGCGAGCCCCCAAACCGAAGGACACTGACCAATGGACCCCACAGGGAAAAGTGGCCCACACGGCAGCGACCGGATGAACGCGACGAGAAGGTACGAGGCGGGGGCGGGGGCGGGGCCGGGAGAGAAAAGTGGACAGGAGTTGGGGAGTTGAGGCCTCCCCTGGGTGCCGCCTTCGCGCCTCGGCCTCGCCCGACGCGACCGGTCCACACGTGATACTGGACTTCCCTTTCTCTCTCTCCGCCGTTGCTTCCTCCGCTGCTTCTTGTTTGTTTTGTTTTGTTTGTAGCGGTGGATGGAGATGGATGGTAGTGCTAGTGCGTTGCGTAGGCCCGTACGTGCAGGAAATGGGCAATACTCCTCCTACGACGATGCTAGTACTGCAGTTTCGTCCGTGACGATTGCTCGTTATTATTCCTACCGTCCTACGCACTCCTACTCCCGTATTAGTACTAGTATTAAGACTCACAATGCATGGATTTCACATTTTTCGAGTTTGCCTCGGCCGGCTGGGGGCGGCTACTGATACCACATCACAGCCACTCGATCCAATGCATGCACCGATCGAATCCCAGGGAAAACCACACACACATAGAGATCTCGATCGGGCGGTGGCACAGTACGCAACGTGCTCCGGTTTTGTTGGGTCCCCGTTCGTACGATCTTTCGCACGCGGACGCAGCGTGCGTGCACCGCACCAGTCCCTCCCACTCTGGTTTCGCATTGATCCGTTTTGATCGGTCGCGCTTCCCCGATCGCTACATATGCACGCTGCCCAGCAGCTCTCTGTAAAGGCTGCTGCTAGCGTTAAATACACCAAAACTGCCTAACAACAAATTCCAACTACTCCTACATCCCCAAATGATTTATTTCTTCATTTTTTTCTTCTACTTTTTATTTGAGGAAATATCGCATGGTTAACTTGTTACTCCCTCGTCCCATAATAAGGGATTTTGATTTTTTTCTTCCAACGTTTGACCACTCGTCTTATTCAATTTTTTTTAAATATAAAAAACAAAAAGTTGTGCTTAAATTATTGTAGATAATAAAGTAAGTCACAAATAAAATAAATAATAATTTCAAAATTTTTTAAATAAGACGAGTGGTCAAACGTTGCAAATAAAAACTCAAAATCCCTTATATTATGGGACGGAGGGAGCAGTTCCCTACTGCACTGTGCTCGGAGAATTCTGGGCTCCATCTTTTGACCTAAATAAGCCAAAGTCAAATTCAAAATTAATTTTGAACTTGATTTGAAGACATTTTCAACATAGTTTATTTTATGTTGGCTTTTAAAACGTTAAGGACATAAGTATAGAAGTTTTACTGTTTTATTATTAGGAAATGTGGGTAACTGATGAGGCTGTCTGATGCAATGCGGTCGCTGTTTCACTTTGTGATTTTACATCTGCTGTCGTCTCTTCTGCACTGCTGAACTCGAGTGTTGGTCGCTGGATTTGCATCCGACGAACGCTGCGTGTATGCTACTCCATGTTTCTGCAGTTTCAGCTGGATGCCTGGATCGCTATCAGAGTCGGGTGGGTTTGCATGATTAATTGCGAGAGGCACCCATCGTTTTCCCCGGTGCAGCCAAGGATTCCCCTACTGAGCTCGCTACTGATTCGACGAGATCCTCTTAATTCTCATCGCTTAATGTCGCCGAATCCAATTATTGCCAAAAAAAGATAAATCATCATTGCATTTGTGAACCTTATTGGACACCCAAAGGCAAATTCGATGGAGGAGTTAGCAAGGCCAGGAGCAAAAATATGTAAGACAAGCAGGGATATCCTTTTCCTCGCCGTCGAAAGAACTCTTGTATGAGTATTACAAAAAAAACTTAAAAGAAAAAAATGCGACGAATATGTGCTTTGGTTTCTGGTTAGAGGCTCAACAACAATCAATCAACTGAATCTTTCCCGGTCCACCCAACAAAAGACCTGAAAGGTGCCTGCATTAATTTGTTTTACTTCTCTTTTCTGCAGCCGTGAATGGACAAATGGAGATGGAAATGAGGCATAGGAGTACTACATGCAGATGCAGCTTCATGCGAGATGGAAAAATTAGCTGCTGAGTGCGTGCTGACTGGACAGCCATCGATTTCGATATGTACACATGACGACGAGACCGATTCTGCTAAACCAGTCAGCGCATGTGTTCCAGGAAGCGACTTTTTTATTTTTATGTGAAACGACAGTGTCCAGCTTCAGTGACGCACGGGTCACGCAAACTATGAATCTGACATCTTAAAACTTGGCGACTCTGCTATTAATTGATTATTACGTGAAGATACACGCGATTCGCCGTTCAGTTTTGTACAGATACTGCCCAATATACAAAGTTGGTCATCACTCACCAGCTTAATCAGTCGACCACCGATAGCCAGCCAGAGGAGAATTAAGTAATTTAATGGTGAAAGATACTAGCAGCTGATCTCCTGGTAACAGTTCATTCAATCTCATACAGGCCATTACATCATACAATACCAGCTACTAACATGTGCAGTTAGCACAAGAGAAAGATCATGATCAGTGGATGCAAATAAAGTAATTAAAGCACACGACTACACGAGCTTGGTGTTAATTTATGGGGGGCAGGAGAATTTCGATCTTGAGACTGCTGCTAAGTCTTAAACTGCACTAGCTGCCAATGGCTTGAGACGGCAGAGTCAAAATCTATGGACGGCGAGGAGAGTTTTTGTTGGGGGGTTTGAGCACAGTACAGCCCGGACAGCCCATCAGGCCCACGGTTTGGAGACCATTTTGTAGTGGGCTTCGTCACAGAGCATGACCGTTAGTAGGTCCTGAGCATTTAAAATGGGGACGTTGATTGAGAACTGCCGTTGCAAATTCTACCTGCAGGTAGCACACTGAAAAGCCGAAATCATGCACTGAATTCGTAGGATTCTTTTCTAGTCAAGATACAGATTTTATCTCGGTTATCAATAGCATGCCTTTTAAACTATTAAACGGTACGTTCTATACGAAAACTTTCTATATATAAATTACTTTTAAATATGAAATATATCCATTTGTCAAGTTTGTAACAATTAAAACTTAATTAATTATATGCTAATAGCTTTCTTATTTTACGTGCACTAACTTAACATTCTTAATCAGTTTCAAACACCACAGTTACGTACACGTACTACTCCATTAGTGGTACTCCAGTTAGGCTCACGTCGTGGGTATGTACTACTCCCTTCATCTCATAATATAAGGCGCCCACACATTTTAAGATTTTACATTCAAAATATTTTGACCAACATTTAGTACAATATGAATTGAATTTTACTTGCTAAAAATTATATCATTGAAATTGAATTCACATTTGAATTTACTTTCATATGATTATAATTTTGTTACTACAAACCTTATAGTATATGAGTAAGACAAACATTTTATGGAGACCGCGTTAAGTTCGACCATGCCTTATATTATAGGATAGAGGGAGTATGATCTAATATACCTTATACGCTTATGCAGACTACACGACACAATCTGCGTTGATCTTAATATATTGAAGTGGTGGATTTATGTATTTTAGACTCTGCTGAATAAATTTTGCCGGACAGTGAACTGTAGTCACGAATACATCAGCATCGGTCGCCAATTAACGAGTTGGTGTCAACTTTTTTTTTTCTGGGTGGGTTGGGATCAGCTTTTCGATCTGATCAATCTCGCTTGATGAGTTGCTTCCTGGTCATGGCGTTCTCCAATCTCAGTCAGGACTTTAGGCAACCATATAAATTGCCACGATCCATCTCAAATTCCATTACGAAAACCTCAACATGCCTTCCAAATTGAAGGCACTCGTTAATTAAGCAGTAGTGCTAGGAATGATGGAATCGAGTGACCAATCAATAGCCAATTAGGGCATGTTTGGTACACCTCCAACTTCTAAGTTTAACTTTAGGAGTTGGGTTTAGAGTGGAGTTGTGGAGCTGCTTAAACCCAGTTCCATAACTCTAGTTCATTTTGTGAGAGAGCTCCACCCAGCTCCATTCTTATTTTTTTAGTGGAGCTGTAACTGTTTAGCTGAGCTCCAGCTCTGAAGCTGTGACAATCAGGCCTAATGGCATCACACAACTGAGAGAGCGAGAGAGCCACCGTGTGCTGGCGCGGCGCGGAGATCGTCGATCGATCGAGATGGTGTTCGTCAGTTTTGTGCACGCATGAACAAGTCCATCTGCGATGCTGCGGCCCACTATAGCATAGCATACACAAGTTGGGCCGGGCCCATCTCTGTTTTCTTTGGGAATACACGAGGGGAGTCCCGTACATCTCTCTCGTGATCGATGTTGATGAGGAACTGCATCAAAGCATGCAAATTCTACATGCTAGCATACTGACAAAGTCTGAAATTAAAGCCAAAAATCATAAGTTGCAGGTTCGGCAATTGAGGCATTGACGTTCGATTCGAACAACCATGCATATAAACTGCCTCACATCTACTAATCTCATCTCCCATCGCCTCAAAGCTCAACGCTCTGATAGCGTTCCCGTGGAGGCGGACGCCGATCGATCAAGGTCACCGAGGAGAGAGAGGAGGAGGGTCGGAATTTAATTCACCGAAGCCCACCAGCTGATGAATTGCTGGTCATGGCGTTCTCCAGATGCCGCTCGTCCTCCGCGTCGGTGTACTGTTCAGCATGTTAGCAAGCGAGAATCATGAAATGTATCCGACAGAATTGTCAGAATTGGAATTGGCTCTTTGTTTGAGTAGGGATCGGAGTTTTGTTCTCCGACCAACACCCAATTTGCGTGGGCTTTGTAATAGTGGCGCCCTTTGATCATCTCTGATCGAGCGGCCTTGCACACACCCGGGGCACAACTGTCAACACTGTTGCTCTGGAAGAAATAGAAAACGATACGAGTGAAAATAGAACAGACAAATCCACACATTTCAAATCGACAAGAAACCTAGATGCACATGTATTTCTAATTTCATGATGAAACTAGGCGGTGCACGTGTCACGGACCTGGATCATCTCCAATACTTATTTTGGTGTGAAGGAATTGTGGCCAAACTGACCTCTCGTTCTTTTTTCGCAGGAGGTTCGGAGTTTCTTTTTCCGAACCCCTGCCTTACATATTATATGGACAATGTGAGGGTTTGGAGTTTTGTTTTCCGACCCCAGTTTCCCGTGCTTCTTGTGATCGATTTTGATGGAGAACTGCACCATCTAGCATGAAAATTCTACATGCTTGCATACTGAAAGTCTGAAAGCCAAAATCATATAGGCTCAAATTGCAGGTTCGGGCCATTGACATTCGAACAATCCCAAATTATATCTACTATATATCCACGCAAAACGGTGTGGGGGAATGATATAGCGAAATTGGTATACAAGAGACAGCAATCTGGAATTTGGTAAAGTTGGAGTTTTAAGCTTTGGTGGTGGTTCGTGCTCTTCAAAATTGAAGGTCTGTATATGTATATTTTATCCTCCACTGATTAAATTTTTGCATGACATCTAGGAGTGGCAACGGGGCGGGTTAGAGATGGTTTGGGCCAGAACGCCACCACCGAGTGTGCGCGTGTTATGAACAACTATGTTCATACTGTATTTTTTTTTTTAAAAAAAATTGCATGATAGTGAACTGTAGCGACGAATACATCAGCATCGATCGCCAATTAACCAGTATACTTTTTTTGTTTTTTTGGAAATCCCATCTTCCCATTCTCTTCGATCTCGATCGCATCATGAGTTGCTGGCCATAGCGGTCCTTCCAAAAACCTTTTGATGGTTTTTCCAGACAGGTAAGATGGCATTTCGCTGGAGATGAAGGAGAGCCCCTCAGACATCCTTCTGGCAGTAGAAGAGCTTCCTTTGTTGGAATAACCGGTACAATCTAGTAGAACCTTCTTCTTCATGTGCACCTTGATCATCCACGTTGTGGCATTGGGGTCAGCAGTGTGGTAGCGCTCGTTCAACAAGAAGCAAACGGCGTAAGGGTTTTCCATATCAACAACGGGGAATTCAGGTCGGACATTTGGAAGGCGGTTTTCAGAATCGAGTTCCCAAAGTTGGGCAGCATCCAATGTTGCATCTTCTCGCCATGTCTGATCCTCGTGCCACGACCACAGGGTGATGCTGAAGCTTCTGCTGCTGCTGCCGCCATGTTGGTTAACATTGACGAACTTGATGCCATGGTGGGTGGCACACAGACTACGGGAGGCTTGAGGGCATCCTCGCCCACGATCAATGTCAGCAACTGGATCGACCGGAAGTGGCACGTACCATAGAACAGGCTCCGGTGGGTCAACCCTTCCTGGATGTTCTACATTGGCGACGATCATCCCTGCTACCAAGTAGTCCACCCAGATCATGTAGCGATCGTGGCACGACAACACCGCATCAGTCGTCCAGCAGCACAGGTGAGCGAGGGCGTCGCCATGGCGGATCGGCACATTCCTGAAGACTCTCCAGTCGTCAGAGCCAGAAGCGAAGAGGTAGACGTTGGTTTCGGAAGATTGGCATGATCTTCTCTCGAGCTCAGCCACAACGAACGACGAAGAATTCTTGCTGCTGCATGACAAAATACATGTGCCTTCCCTGCTCATGATGCGCGGGCGGATGGTGTCTCCCCTCCTCCAGTAGGAGACGGGCAGCCGCGTCAATGAGGGGTGGTGGTTGCTGCTGCTGCTGCGGCTGGCATTGTAGACGAAGTAGTCGATGGCGGAAGGGCGAGCGCACTTGTCGGGGGAGATGATCTGGAACAGGACGACGTTGTCGTGCGCGGCGATGACGTATGGGTAGGAAGTGGTTCCCGCCGACGGGCGGGGCCCCTGCGGCCAGTCGAGGGTGAGGAGGGAGGTCTCCGGCGGCTTCACGAGCTCGAAGGAGACGGAGATCTGGTCGCCGCCGGAGGTGTAGGAGACCGCCGACGTGGTGCGGTCGCGGTCGTCGCCGCGGAAGGAATCCCTCCGGGCGCCGTACCGATTCAGGATCGCCCAGGTTGAGGCTGGATTGGAGGCGCCCGCGTCGTCCAACGATAGGGTTGAGGAGGATCGCTTCGGCGGCCGCCCGGGAATCTCCGTTTCCTTGGTCGGCGTTGGTCCGCGACGGGATGCGTCGGCCCGGTGTACGGCCCGCGAACCGTCGGACGATCCCTTGCGCCGCCTGTGGCTGCGTGTCCCCGTCCCCGTCTCCGTCTCCGTCGTGGGGATCCGCATGGCGGCGGCGGCGGCGAGGGTTTGGTGTTTGGTGCGCGAAGGGGAAAACAAAGGCGAGACGAAGATAAACTACTCTTGAGTGCAACCCGATACGGATACGGGCGACCCAAGTGCCAACGCAATTGCTTGGCCTGGCTGGGAGGCTGGGAGAGTCCTTGTCGTGTAGGAGAGGAATTAGTTCACTTTTGGTCCCTTCTATTTATCGCTCAATCCGATTTTCATCACTTCATTGCAAAACCGGCACAACAGGTCCCCCAACTTACAAAACCGTTTAAATAAGATCCCTTGGCCATATTGTGTCTGGTTTTAATGCTTACATGTCTCCTTTACTAAGTCTTTACCTAACGTGTTATTGAAACCAATAGAACCCACGTGTCAGTTGCACACACAAATAATAAAAAAAATGGTGGGCCCATGCGGACCCACACGTCATCCTCACTACCCCTTCTCTCTATCCCCTCTTCTCTCTCTCCAGCCGGCGGAGCGGGGTGGGCGGCGGTCGGAGCGGGCGACGACGACTCCCGCTGCTTAAAGTCCTCCAGACCCCGTGACACGGCGCGCTGGACGTCGGCAACGCTGCGCAGGGTGGCCAGAGCCTGCAGTCGCGGTGTCCCAGCACGCGGACCTCACCCACGCCTCACGCCCACTCCGCTGACGCCGGTCTCACCGTACCCACGAATTGAGTACGTTAGCCACGCGCGCATTGCTCTACGCCCATGCAATGCCGGTGACACCAACCGCATCCACCTGCTCCCGCCTACCCGCAACGTCTCCCTGCCACCATGACTTTCGGCCGCAAGCAGCAGCACCTCGACAACCGCCGGACCGAAGAGCATCCTCTGGACTGCCTCGGTTCAAACCTCCCCTGCATGGCCTCTGTGCCACCTTGCTGTTGCTGCTGCTGCCCCGCCGAGTCAAGCTACGCCGCTCTGGCTGTCGGCCACTCCGCCCCACAGTCACCCTCTCTGACCCCGCGCCGTCGGCTAGAGAGAAAGAAGAGGGAGAGAGGATAGAGAGAAGAGGGCACTTCATCAAGCTTTTATTCTATGTAATTTATTATGACTATAAGTAACATGAGACTACGTATTTATAATTGGAAGTTGGTTTTTAAACCGTAGAATTTGATTTTGATTTTCATAACAATTTTAGCATTTTTTTCACTATGCTTAGCACTCGTTTCACAATCGGGTCTAGAAAATCTAATCTAAATTTCAAAAATGCTTTGAATTAATTCTAATCTGCAACATAACTTTTTTACAATGGCTTGTACTACTCCGTTTCACAATGTAAGTCATTCTAGCATTTCCCACATTCATACTGATATTAATGAATCTAGTCATATATATCTATCTAAACTCATTAACATCAATATGAATATAGGAAATGCTAGAATAACTTATATTGTGAAACGGATGAAGTAGATTCTATACCTTTAGTTGTACTCTCTACGTTGTTACGTTATAACTAAAATTTTAGACTGGGTCCGTCAATGTTTACAGGCTAATCCGATTATATCTTTGATACTTTCTCCCTGCCATAATGTAATAATTTTTGAGATTGAACGGAGGTAGTAGCCATCAACACCAGGGTAATGCACGTTGCCATCATCATGAGTCGTGAGTCGTGACAAGTGTGACGTCCAGCTTGACTGAGCTAGTACAAGCCACCATCCCGACACTGTTCGAGAACCCGTCCACGTTCATCCCAAGCATATGCATCATCCCCCCCAAAAAATCCCACCGAATCCAACGCCCTTTGTCATACACCTCGTTTCGCTCGCTCGCTCGCACACACCCCACCCAACGGATTAACATGGTGGCGCCGGCGGGGAGCTTCTTCCAGGAGGCCGCCCTCCCGGAGCAGCGGCTCGTCGAGGGCGTCGCCTTCCCGGCGGTGCTCGTCCCGAGCGACGCCGCCACCGCTGCCGGTGGCGGCCTCGACGCGTTCCTGGACGCCGTGCGGTCGGAGAGGGCGTCCACGGTGGAGCCGCTGCTGCGGGGCGCCGGCGCGGTGCTGCTCCGCGGGTTCCCGGCGCGCGCCGCGGCGGACTTCGACCGCGCCGTGGACGCCTTCGGGTACCCGGAGCTCCCCTACGTCGGCGGCGCCGCCCCGCGGAGCAACGTGGTGGGGCGTGTCTTCACCGCCAACGAGTCGCCGCCCGACCAGAAGATCCCCTTCCACCACGAGATGGCGCAGGTCCACCATACAATCACAGCAAATCGAATTCAATTCGAGTTCAAGAAAATGCTTTCGCTACAAGCTTATACTAATGTTTAAAATTAAGCTGAGATTTCATATATGTTTTTGGTTCAGGTTCCGACATTTCCCGCGAAGCTGTTCTTCTTCTGCGAGGTGGAACCAAAGAGCGGTGGTGAGACACCGATAGTGTTGAGCCACTACGTTTACAAGAGGATGAAGGAAAAGTATCCAGAATTTGTTGAGAAATTGGAGAAGGATGGGCTGATATACACGAGGGTGTTAGGAGAGGGTGATGATCCATCTTCTCCTATTGGCCGTGGATGGCACTCTACATTTCTAACTAGAGATAGGAGCATCGCTGAGGAAAGGTCTGGCTTTCTTTTCTGAAAAATCTTCAGTTACACTGATATATACTGCTATTCCCTCCATTTCACAATGTAAGTTATTCTAGTATTTCTCACATTTATACTGATGTTAATGAATCTAGATAAATATAAAACGGAGGAAGTATATCGTAATCTTGTCATGAGTTCTGAATATTTGCACTTGCATTCAGATTCAGAAACCCACTGCAACATCGACACATTCCACCATAATACTCCCTCTGGTCATAAATCTTTAACGTTTAGGATTCGATCAAACTTTTAAAATTCAAACCATCAACAATTTCTCAAATGCTTAGATTACGTGCAATAGAAATCGTATACATAGATTCGCCTCGAAAAATACAGTTATAATATCATAAACTTATATTTTACAAAAGAAATAAAGTAATAAAACTGGTGGACGAAATTTTGAAACTTTGACTAAATCTTATCCTAAACGTGAAATATTTTATGACCGGAGGGAGTACGTTTCATTGACCTGCATGCATGATTCAATTTAGAACCAGTGGAACTACAGAGTTTCAGTTCTGCATGACCACTTTCAGTAATTAGCCACATGAAAAAACCTTCAATAATTCAAGCCATTTTAGCTGCTCATCACCGATTCCATCGGCCCATCACACAAATCACACTACAGGGTTTCTCACTTGAACTGGAATTCTAACGATACCTTCAGCAGAGGTACCAATGTATCATCCATGCTGCAGCTACTAACTGAAGTTACTGAACTGTCACTCTGTTAATTAATTGCACTTAGGGCTGCGAAGCTCGGGATGAAGCTGGAATGGACTGAAGACGGGGTGAAGACGATCATGGGCCCGATACCAGCAGTCAAATGGGACGAGAGCAGGGGGAGGAAGATATGGTTCAACAGCATGGTGGCCGCCTACACCGGGTGGAAGGACGCCCGGAACGACCCCGTCAGGGCCGTCACCTTCGGCGACGGCTCGCCGCTGCCGGCCGACGTCATCGCCGGCTGCGGCGAGATCCTGGAGGAGGAGTGCGTCGCCGTCCCGTGGCGGCAGGGCGACACCCTGCTCATCGACAACTGGGCGGTGCTTCACTCCCGGCGATCTTTCGAGCCTCCTCGCCGCATTCTTGCTTCGCTCTGTAAGTAAGTAAAACAGTTTGTGTAGAATTTGAGAATTGTGGATGCATGATCGGTGTGGGCAATAGTGTGAGGAATTAGTCTGCAGTATGTATGTGTAGCATGATTTGCAGGCAAGAACCCTGAATAATTTGATCTGTGCCAATTTGGATGTGTAGTTGTGTAGTACCAATCTGAATCTGTGTTGTCGAACGGTCTGACGAACCTGCAAGCTCTGCAATCTTAGTTCTTCAGAGAGACCTGCGATTAGTCCATAGAGAGGGCAGCTTCTATATCAGGTTGGGCTGGGCCTATCAGAATTTTCGGTTGCAGAAGTAGGCAGCATGACTGCTTGGGCTAGATTTGATGGCCCACATAGCCGGCCCCATTGTTCCCTTTATACTTATACTTATACTAGAAAAAATGTCTTTCAACGGGTGAAGGTTCTTTTAGTTATTAATATACGGTTTACCTAAGGTGAAATTCACCGTGAGAATTCGCTTGGATTTGTTTATTTTTACAAAATCATGAGCGGTAATTAGGAATCTGATCGTCTCAAGTTAGCATGCGAGTTTTTTAAAAGAGATTTCTTATACGACTCTCCTTCTATATATTTTCAAAAGCAAACGATCTTAAAAACCGACTCAAACACGGATCTGTATTTCCAAAAGTGAGTGAATTTAAAAACCGCCTCAAACACGGATGGCGTATCAAAATACCGGCAAAAACATCTTCAATTTTTATAATAGTAGATACTTATATAAGCAAAATTTTAAAATTAAATTTTAAAGTTGATTTTATGATTTTTTTTATTGTGGTTTATTTTATAGAATATTGATAAGGATACATATATAAAATCTTTACTCATTTTTTCCTAATAAGCAATACAAATAAATATAAGGATAAGCGAAACGATATGGCCATGCATTTCTATCAGGGTTCGGTCCCGAGTGTACGTAAGCGGCGAACTCCGGCCACAGTCCTCAGTGTCGATGAGGTCACAGTTGGCGAGCACACCTCGGCGCTTACTCGCCATACGTGATCTCCCATACAAGGTTCAAAATTTAGGAACGATATTTCGGTCCCATCCCCCCCCCCCCCCCCCCCCCACTCCCGATATGATATTTTTCTGGGTCAAAATTTCCTTTTTTTTTTATGAATTTGACAATATTTTGTTCAGATTTGACCAAATTCTGTTCGAAATTTTGGATCAAAATTTTCGAAATTTCAGTATATCGGCACCCTCCACTACAAAAGCCAAAAAACGAAACATTGAACTCTGCTCCCACATCTCCGGCTGATTGCTTGAAAACTGGGCGGCTCGATCGGAAACAGCAAAAGGAAGGCCAAGGTCTCCGGCTATAATTTCTCCCCTGTTCGCGTTTGCACTCTGAATAGTAATTCCACTTGATGATCGAGAAGATCTCGTGTTCCATGCCGAGCCGGTTGGTTCAGGCTTAGCTAGAGAAGACGTCAGTGTCATCAGGTAACAACAACAACAACAATGCAACCACATGGCCTCCTCCACGGTAATCTTTTCTTCGAGCAGTCTCTTCGAGATGCAGTGGTAGGACAGTAGCACTCCATAATGGTAAGGTTTTTAGCTATAGCTCGTTGTCGGCACGCGACTGATTGATGATTCAGTCGCACTAACTGAACAACACCAAGTGCGCGAGGGCATCTGATCTCCTCCAACTTTTGCATTTCATATCGCAGATGGATGGATGGATGGATGGATATATATAGATGCGCCAAACCGAAAGAAACTGATCTGTCCGTGCAAAAGCAACCCCAACAACAGTTTCGATCGATCGATCGATGCAAGGACGTTAAGAGACACAAAGCAACAGCAACAATGGTAATAGTACTAGTACTTCCTCCGTCCTAAAATATATAGTAATCTTGTACTGCATAGGATAGAGGGAATAGTAATTACTAGTACGGTATTCTTTGTCCTTTACTTCAAGAGCCGATTAGTTTCAGGGTTGTTGAGACTGACGAGACTTCAGATTTGGACTCGTCTGATGCATGCACTATGTTAAGTTTTCACTTGTACTCATTACTGCTAATCATGTAAGTAGTAGTATAGTACTACCAGCTAGTAGTGCAAACACACCGTCATTAGCCTTTGTTTAATCGTTGAGCTTGTAGAGATTAAGTGGTAGTAAACGTTAATTGGTTCCTCATCCAAGTCTAGGAAAGTTGACGTAATCCCGTCTCTAGACAAAGATTCAGACCAAGAATAAAATAATCTAGACTCTAGAGAGTAGTAGTGTTATGACGCATTTTTCTGAAGAGTTCTGCATAGCCCAAAACAGGAAAGGTAACAAGAGATTGTGCTTATCTATAATAAAGCTGGATGCTAAGAGCATCAGTAATGGGTGCTCCTGGACTAGTACCCCTAGCGCCTTCCGTTCGTCTCCGTTACCTTTTTCGCCAGCGTCGTTCCCCCATGATGCCACACGTGTCTCTGCTGAGGGACGCGGCCCTAGCTCGCTTTTGGCATAGGCACGCAGCCGAGGAATGCTTGGGCGCGAGGTGTGGCTCGTGGACACTGTTCCCAGCTGAAAAAATTCCTCTTCCACCCCTGGCCCCTCTCACTCTCGACCGTGGTTCTCCTTTGAGCTCCTCGGCGAGGCGGCGAAGTGGTGGAGGAGCCACGACGGCGGGGACGGCGCAGGCGACCGGATCTGGCATCCCGACCAGCCACGGAGGGAGAGAGAAGCGGCGACTGGCGGAGGAGAAAGAGGCGTGGCTCCAGCGGCGGCCCTCCTCATCCCTCTCGCGGCCGCCGGCGACGGGAGAGAGAGGGAGAGGGATAGAGGCGCCTCCACCACCGGGACCAAGCTCTGCGTTCTCGATGCGGCTACCGCCACCTTAGGAGGTGTGGTTTCGCCTTGAGCTTGCGGAAGATGGTGGTGACCTCCACGTCTCGCGTGTACGTGGGGAGTAGAGCAGATCGATCGCTCTCGCGGCCGCCGGCGACGGGAAAGAGAAGCACCTCCACCACCAGGACCAGGACGGTCTCCTCTGCGCCCTCGATGCGGCCACCGCTAGCGCCGCCATCATCTCCTCCTCGATGCGGCGCGGCCGGCGACGGCGTCGGCCTAGGTCGTTCCACTGGCTCACGACCCGGCGACGACCCCATGACAGAGACGATGACGATGACCCCTCGACGGCGACGGTGCAATGGGCTACGATGCCACGCTCGTCGTCTATCACCCCGCCCCGCTCACCGCAGGGAGAGAGAGAGAAGAGATGGCCTCCGCGCGCTCCAGCCCTCGACGCGGTGTGACAGACGGGGATGTTGGCGGCGGCGGCGACTAGAAGGTTGGCGACGGCGGCGGCGGGGCGGGGCCAACGGATGAGGATGCTTGGGCGGAGAAGACGAGAACGCGTGGAGGAGGAGCTGAGGAGGATGCGCGGAGGATGGGGAAAAACAGGGAATGACTTGTGGGTGGGCTGAGTAAATGAGAGAGAGAAAGAGGCTAGGGGTAGGGAGGGAAATAATACCTGTGGCTATATGGGTTGGAGCAACCCGTTGTAGGCTGGAGTAGCCCCATCCAGTTGTCTAAGATTTTGAAGAAACCAGCTACGAGTATCCTCCATTGCAAGGTAAGTGTCCCATGGAGTAGTTTTGGTTAGTGAGGACACCTATAGAGTGTTTTTGATTGCTGATGCCTTAAAGATGGCATCAGAGACTAGTGTCACATCATCATGTTATCACTTCCTAGGAGTATATATGTTCCGGTTTAAATCAAATGGACATAAATGTGCAAAGAATGTGAATGTGAATAGTAACACTGTCACTTCTACCTAGAAAGCAATTGACGTTATGCACTTATGCGTATAGACCAATTTTGACGTAGTAATTTTCCAGGTTTTGTTATTCAAACCGGTACTACTTCCTCCGTTTTACAATGTAAGTCATTCTAGCATTTCCTACATTCATACCGATGTTAATGAATCTATAAAGATATGTTTAGATTCATTAACATCAATATTAATATAGGAAATGCTAACAGAGAGAGTACTTGCTAAGCTATTCCAGTATCCAATGCCATGCCTGGTTGGTGCAGATGCGTGACAGGCTTTCAGTGGGTCGATCGTGGAAGCTGGCCCGTTTAGTTCCAAAAAGTTTTTCCCAAAAACATCACATCGAATATATAGACACATGTATAGAGTATTAAATAAAAAGAAAAACTAATTACATAGTTATGAGGGAAATAGCGAGATAAATCTTTTGAGTCTAATTAGTTCGTGATTAGCTATAAGTGCTACAGTAACCCACATGTGCTAATGACGGCTTAATTAGGCTCAAAAGATTCGTCTCGCGGTTTCCCGGCGAGTTTTGAAATTAGTTTTTTCATTCGTGTCCAAAAATTCCTTCCGACATCCGGTCAAACGTCCGATGTGACAACCAAAAATTTTCTTTTCCCCAACTAAACACGCTTTATTGGTAGTTAATCCTTCATCAGCTCGTATATACTCCTATCTTGCTAGCTTCACTTTTTATATTTGATGGAGAAAAATATCATGGGGTACCACATCACACGCTGTCACGTACTGATTCGTAAAAGTGAAAGTCTTGCGATTGATCAATCACGATGCCTGCTCACTGTGGTGATAGCACGCGCACGCAACGCCATCACACAAATGATGCGTTCTAGCACTACTCTGGTCCGGTTTGCAACCACTATAGTCCCGTTACGCTTATAAACCGAGATCCTTTTTAGTCCTGATTTTATTGGAATTGGGACTATTATAGAATTTGGTCGACTAACCAGAATTTTTAGTCATAGTTTTTATTGGAACCAAAACTATTGTGGAATTTGGTCGACCGACCAAAGATGATTTCTCCAGTAGTGTAGCAGCGGCAACCAATGAAATTAACCTCGTAGTGGTAAACAGCGTGTTTTACACAGTACGTGTGTACGAACCTGCCCGTGTTTTCCCGGCACGGACAGATGTTCTAGTAAGTGGTATGAACCTGACAGCCGCCGCCGCCGCATGCGCCGCCGCCGGCGGCGAGGCGCCGGAGGTGTCCGGCCGTGCCGGTGAAAAAGAACATGATCGATCGATGTCGTGATAAGATGTGGACATATGGCTGTGCCGCCACCACCGCCACTAGCTTTTGATCGATTGGAAAAAAAAAGGCTCGCCCGCCGCATGCAGGCCCGCAGCCCTGGATTGCGGCGCGCCGCGTGTGGTGGTGGTGGTGGCTCTCGCGCGTGGTCCAAAAACGTGCGACATATCAGGTCATCTCTCGTCTCCCCCCGTCGCGCGCGCGCGGGGGATCGGAGAGAAAACCACGGGCGCGCGCGCGCGACGTCGTCGAGACAGCGAGCGAGCCGGCGCGTGCGTTCTCCAATCTCCAGTGGTCACCACCGCGCCAACCGCGCGCGCCGCGCGCATGCATGCGGCGCGCGCGCGCGCGGCAGCTTTCCGATCGATCAGGGGGGGGGGGGGGGGGGGGGCTGCGCTTTAGCTTTATTAGCTTTAGGTTATTCCATGGGAGGATACGAATATATGGTGTTTTGGGCACATGGCTCTGCCCGGCTGATCTCCATTGGTTCGTAAAAGAGGCTACGATGAATTGATGGATGTGGGGATTCGGTCAGGCCAGATGTGTTTGTTTTTTCTCCGGGGTATGATGGATGAACGGATGAATGAGTTGATCATCATTTAGCAGCAGTTTCTTTGATCATTCCTTAGCTTTTATATATACTTTCTTAGTACTACATGTGTTTGTAGAAAAAGAGCATAAAAGAGGGAGGTTTTGTTATCTGTGTGCATTTTATGATGTAGAGTATGAGATGTCTGTTCCACCCTCATCGGAAAAAAGAACATGATATAAAAAAGCTATTTAAAATTCGACGGAAAATTCTCTAAAAACACATAAAATGTAGCTATAGTATAATTATAGTTTAAGTATGATGCTAGTTAGCATGTACAGAATAGTTGCAATTTAATTTGGGTGTAACTAAATAAACTATCGTAGCTTAGTGCTTGCAATTCTAAGGTCACGGGATCGAGTACTTATCGAACAACCAGCACGAATCTAGACAGATATCTCACGGTAAAAGAAGTACAACTAATATCGCACATACTCCCTCCATAAAGAAAAAGTCCAATTTTAGAGAAAAAGTCCAATTCTAGACACACGTGTCAGATTCATTCTTAGAATTTGATTTTTTTTTTTTTTGATGTATGGAGTATTGAACGGCCAGCACGAATCTCAAACAACACCTATCAGTCAAAACGTGCAATATGCACACATCAAATTTCTATCAACAGACAGACAGCAAATTCCCCCTAAAAAGGTAACACCCAAAGATCAAGGTTAGCTGCTGTGTGCATTTTCATGATCCAAAGGCCGATAACTTTCTCCATTGTCATGAGGAAGAAAAACAAGTGTTAATCTGCGCGACTTCATCTGGATATGCCTTTTTTTTTTTCCCTCCTTTCAGTTGGATTCACTGTAGCATAGCCTGGTTCGCAACTGTGGTTTGCTGTAGTGGAGCAGTGGTATGTGAATGTGAACAAAGGCCAGAGCCGAAAGAAAGTGGGCCCGGCGTTCAGGACCAAAGAAACAAAGAAATCCCGTTTGATAGTGACGGGCCCATGAAATAGCCCAAGTGTTGTTTGTAGGGTCCCCTGGATGAGGAAGCCGCCTTGCTCCAAAGATTCCATGTAGTATTGCACTATTTCTGCACAGCAGCCTCCATCCATGGCACCATCAGAGTCAGGGTATACTTGTTTGTCGATTCTCTTCTTTTTCCAAGGAAGACAGCTATACACTTTACTCCCTCCATCTCTAAAAACACTTCTCTATATATATTTGGATGTAACAAACTCCATATGTCCAGATACATATAGTCAGAAAGTTGTTTTTTTTTACGGAGGGAGTATATATTAGTAATAATACTCTCTCCGTTCCATTTTAAATGCAGTTGTAGGTTTCTGTGTCTAACGTTTGACATTCCGTCTTATTTAAAAAATTTATAAAAAGAATTAAAAAAATCATGTATAAAGTAATATTCATATTTTATCATCTAATAATAATAAAAATACTAATTATAAAAAGTTTCAAATAAGATGGACGGTGAAGCGTTGAACGCAGAAATCCACACCTACACTTAAAATTAGCATCTGATGTCGCGTATTCGCGTGACTCTATACCTTCTATTATGTGGTACGTGAGAGTGACAATCCTTTTTTATGGGTTTCTCGTTGCCTGTAAAAAAAACATTGGTCATGCTGATTAATATTATGATAATAACAATAAATAGCTTAATATTTACCATGCCAATATAATTTTGCAAAGTTTAAGATATGCAATCGGTATCTCAATGACATGTAGGACCCACATGAGTCAATGACATGTGGGTCAAGATGTCATATCTCAAATTTTACAAAATTATAATGGCATGGTTCCAATTTTTCCTTAATAATTTATCACAAATTTTATAAGTTTTGTCTTATAGGTCTTCATGGTTGCATGACCTCATATTTTTTATTGGTGCGTGCTCTTTATAGCCTATGCACAAATATCATTTTTAGGTTTTTATGGAATGAGTTTGATTTCATTTCAAATTCATGTGAAAATTATTAAACCTATATTCGGGCGACCATGACTCTGCATGTCCTTATAGCATTTTTTTCTCAAATATATTAAAATAAACTGTTAGAAATAAAATTAATCAAATGAACCTGCATTTTGTATTTGCCCTAAATAGCTCAATCTTGACCGGTGAATCTTTGGTTATGATGAGGGTTTATTTATAAAGTAGTTTACACAATAGATGCAAATCGTAAATTATATGCATAACCTTATACTTATTCTTTTGCTTTTCCCCCTTCCTTGCTTTCTTTCGTCTTCTAGTAGTTTCATCTCCGGAAACCTCTTGAATTATTATGTTCACATCCATCAAATTCAACGGTCAAGATTCATTTATCCTCTTTCATCTTGTAATGAATCCAACGGTTAATATTTATAGAATGATGTGACTCATCCTCGTTTCATTTTGAGTTTCACTTTTCATTAGTTAAGATGGGACGAAGGGAGTACTTGTATTTAGACAACTTTAAAAAGGGAAGCATATGTACTCTTACTAAATGGAATGGAATATTGAATATTAGTTTAATGATTTGTGATATTATCATATGGTATAAACAAATGAATTAATTGTTATGATGCTGAAAATAAATGCAAGATAGTATTATAAGAAACTAATGTATTGAGAATTCTTTATAAAATGCACCATTTGAAAGCTCGAGAAGCATGCCGTTGAATGGAATTGTTCCATTCCTGTAAAAACAACACCCCTTTTAATTAAAAGATGGATATTACAGGATGTAGAGGTGAATTGGGTATAACATAAACTTGACTGAAAACTCATCGTGGAGTATGGGAGTATGGGGTAGTCAGTCTATTCGGCAAAGCCGGGCCACAACACCCGCAACAACTGCCTTTACACTTGAGGAACTGTCTGTGCTAGCTACTACTATAACGCAGTCGTAGCCCAGCCAGCCGAACAACCTTGTAATTTTAGCATTGGTCAGATTCGTAGTTAGAATGTATCGTACTCATATTAGTTTTTCTTTTTAAGTTTAGACTGAGGAAATACTATGTGTGCAAGATTTGAAAGGTTTTTAAGTTTAGACTGAGGAAATACTATGTGTGCAAGATTTGAAAGGTTTTTAAGTTTAGACTGAGGAAATACTATGTGTGCAAGATTTGAAAGGTTATACTCAGGCCATTCACATTGCGGTTTGCTCATTTGAAGAGCCCTAGATGCCACATAAGCACAACACATTTAGGCCACACACCCCTACACCCCACAGTAAAGGTCACACCTAGTTGTTTTTTTTAATTTCGGACCCGCATGTCAGCCCCTTCCTATACCTTTTCTCCTCCCTACCCCTCTCTTTCTCACCTGATCCCCTTCTCTGCCGGAATCGCCGCATCTCGTTCTCGCTCCGCCAGCGCCAGCCTCTTCTTCCCTCTGCCGTCGTCTCTCCTCTCCACCACCGCCACTCCTCCTCCTCGCTGGCGGCGCAAGAAATGAAGCTGAAAGGGCGGCCGGAGGTGACAGTGACAAGGCCCTCTTTCTCTCTACGAATCGAGCTCCGACGGCGGTGGATCGAGCTCCGATGGTGTTGCCGCGCAATGGATTGAGCTCGCGCTCATATTCTTGGAGCCGGCATCGATGGCTACTTGCGGCGTCCCACGCTCCATGAAGATGGCCACCTCGTCCTCCTCTCGCTGGCCGATCTACTCGCAACAGCGGCATCACCGCTGAATCTTCTTGGGTGGTAGAGTTGGCGACTGATCTGCTGGCGGCCTGACGGCGACCACAATGGCTCTCGGCGACGACAACCACACTACTAGAAAAATCATTTGTTACCACGAAAAAAATCGTGGCATCAATACTAAAATTGTGGCAATAGATACATATTGCCACAATTTTAAAGTCGTTGCTAGCTGTGGTAATAAATAGCATGATAATAGGTTATTGCAATATTTTTTATTTAGTGGTAATAAATTTTGATGTTGCCATGACGTGCAGCGCCGCCGCTTCTCCTTCTCCCCTTCCCGCTGCTTTTGTGGACCCTGCATTAGATGTATGCAGTTGCAGGCGAGGCTCTCGAAGCCAAAATGAGATACGGGAAGCAAACTAAGGTCATGGCCCCCATCTACTTTTTTGTCCACCACAGCGAGTGTCCTACGTGGCTGAGCGAGTCCACACGCCACGTAGGAGCGCTGTGAATGGCCTCAAAGAGAAGAAGAGTTGATTAGAGGAAGTTTAATAGTATAGCCAATTACTAGCTCAAAATCATCTATAATCAATTTAATAGCCAATTTATACAATAGTTGCCTACAAACATATACTATGCTATTAATATTTGGTCCCACATATTACACATGTTGCTTCTTGAAGTTTGTGCTGCAGTTAGCTATAAATTTGTAGCTCGTTGCTCTTCTCTCTTATTTTTGTCTCCTTAAAATATATTTATAGCTAGCTTATATCTGCTGTTATATTAGGGCTTTGCTCGTACCATAGATGACGTCAAAAGGAGAAAAATGATCTCTAGCAAGTTTAATAGTATAGCCCACTACTAGCCCCAAATCGTCAATAGCTATGTAATAGTCAATTTATACAATAGTTGTTTACTATACTATTAATATATGGTCCCACATGTCATACGCATATTACGTTTTGGAGTCTGTGCTATAGCCCGATGCTTTTTTATCTATTCCTTTATCTCTTTAAAATATTGTTTATAGTTGGCTTATAGCCTGCTAACCTGCTGTAAACTTTCTTTCTCCCCATCGATGAGAGATGAGGGCTATGGCTGTGGTGCAATGTGTAGCATAGATGGCTACTACTCCTCCGGCTAGTGGTAATTGCTTGTTGTAGGAGGGGGAAATGATGATGCTAGATTTGGGGTGGTCGGGCCGTGTGGACCAAAGTCAAGTCACGACGACGCAGCCACCCCGCCATCCATCCATCCATCCATCCATCCTCAAACGCCAAAGCAGCAGCAGCAGCTAGCCTAGGGAGTCGTAGTACAGCCACCCAGTGGCCACTGCCCCGTACGTCCATCTCCAGCCATGTGGTCCCTACGACGCCGACGACGACACAAAATCACGCGACACGTTTCGCCTCCTCGTTGGCCGTCATCACACACCTGCTCTCTGCTGGTACAGCCTCTCTTCCCATGCACTCTGCCATCAGATTTCTCCTCCCGGGCTGTAAAACGTTTAACGTAGGGTGTGTTTTCACGTTAAAATTAGAAGTTTGGTTGAAATTAAAACAATGAGATGAAAAAGTTAAAAGTTTATGTGTGTAGAAAAGTTTAGATGTGATAGAAAAGTTAGAAGTTTGAAGAAAAAGTTTGGAACTAAACTCGGCCGTACTGTAACTCATAATCAAGCTTGTAAGATGAGAGTATATACACGCCGTCAAACAGAGAGTGGTGTCATTTAATTGAAATCAAGTTTGGACTGATACACATGTCTAAATTTAAATTGAGTGGAGGTGCAAATATGTTAAAAATAGATAAACTATAGCTAAATAAATTTATTGACCGGTTCCTAGGCACCCCCTCTCATACCTAGTTCTTCCCTTGCACTTCGTATAGATGTGATAAATTTACTTATCGTTTCTATCGAAAATCAAGATTAAGTTAGTACACGAAAAATAATAAAATCGTTAGTGCATGATTAATTGAATTTCAATTGTTATATACTTAGAAAATAAATTAATTTTACATAGTGCCCCGGATTATTGCCAAAAATCATTTTCTCCGTACTTTCTTTCGCTGCAATGCTTACCACTGCAATTTTACATAGACAGTCTTTTTTAAAAAAATATTTAATTTGTTCATGTAATCGAGAAAATAATCCACGATAATTTTATATAAGTTAGATCGCCTATATAAAATTTTAGATAAGCCACTGCGCTTTGTTATATGGTGCTAATCAACCATCTTTGAGCCAAGAAACCGTTCAGTAAACCAGTTAAAACCAAAAAAGAATAAAGTACTGCGAGCAGTTTTTTTTTCTTTTGCAAAGGTTGTCCGAGTTTCATTGGTTCTCGTCGATTATATCAAAGCAGTAATATACTCCCTGCAATAATCCATCGGCGAGATCTTCCGAAACCCTTCGGAGTTTTCTCACTGCGTTGTTCAGATAGTATGACTTTCTCTTCGGCTACTTGCTTTACTTTTTTTTTTTTTGGCCTTTTAACAGTTTTGACATGTGCTGTTGCAGTGTTGGTAGTACCTGCCTACCTGGAAGAAATGTGCGTTAATTCTACAAGAGGGGGGACCAATCGTTTTTGCCAATATTCTGTTCAATCAACAAACTGACGACACTGACTGTGATTAAAAGAGCTTAACCAGTTAAAGAGCCCAGCAGTAACTAAAATAGCTTGATCAATTACAGCTCATTAACTTTCTAGGAAACACAATACTCCTAAAATTGTTTTCAGATTTATGCATGCAGTGATACAATGAACCTCGACTCCTTGAGATTGCAGGGGGGAAAAAAGGAAATATTATCATCATCTTGAGATAAGTATAATGTGGTAGGAGAATCAATTATCAAAGAAAAGGAGATGGTGTATAGTAATAACCACAAGCTGAGCAGCCTGAGCTTATCTTATCTGATCCTCTCACCCTCTATGTCCAACACCGGCATTCCTGTCACTTTAACACATGCCTCTTCTACTAATCAAACATGACCCACCGGCCACTACAGCTTTGCATTATTGTAGACATTGCCACTGTCTCTCCCTGTGTCTCTTGGGATAAGCCACCAATCACCTTTGCTCTGTGTTTCTGATGCTGTACAGTGCAAATCCACCAAAGATTCACCAGGTTTCTAGTTAGGCAGCGATAAAATTGAGCAAACATTTTTGTCTACCAACTCCCTCGTTTTTGTCTAGTAACAACTTCTACCCTAGAATGCTTAATAATTTTCCTAAGTTCAGATTTAAGGGTTCGTTTGTTTGAGCATTTTTATCTAACATTTTTCTTCTTTTATGATCGCGTTTCTTGAACTGCTAAATTTGTTATAAATAAATAAACTTATTTTTAAATTTATAGTAATTAACACTTTGAACACCTTTTGACGTGCAGTTGTTTAGCTCAGCTAATAAACATAGCCTCAAGCTAGACTACTACCTTCGTCACAAAATATAATAATTTTTAGCTATAAATCGTTATCTAGATTTATAGCTAAAAATGTTTATATTTTGGAACGGGTGGAGTAGTTAGGAGTACAATTTAGCCGCATCAGAATTGGATAGGAAGATATGTTTGCACAAAATTACGCAGTGCTCCCCACAAGGAATCTTTAATGCAGGAGATGATCATACACGAAAAGAAAAGGCTTGTGGTGGCGCCACATCCCCCCTCCGATTTATAAAGCCCAACCAGAGCACTCGCAACACACTCACTCCTGCCCTTGCGAGCTTCGCACTCGCATCGCACGCAGCGATCGAGAGATAGAACAGCGAGATAATGGTAGTTGCTTGCTTGCTTTGGCTTAGCTAAGCTCAAGCTAGCTCCTACTACTCCTACCTGCTTCAGCTTTGCTTCCTGCGCATGAGCTAGATGCTCCCTCGCATCCATCTCCTAGCTTTCCTTCCCTTTCTCTCGCTGCTGCTGCTGCATCCTCCTCTCCTGTGACCTGTCACAGCTTGGCCTAGGACTAGTAGGGAGTAGTGATACTGTGGTTTGCTTGCTCGCTTTGTCTCTCTGAATCCTTGCAGCTTGGCTTGGCCTTGGCCTTGGCTGCTTTGAATAGTACCTGACGGCCTCGTGGCGCGCAAACCTTGTCCCTTTTCCCCGCAAATCCTTGCCGCCTTTTGGTCGCTCTCTGCTCCTCCTCGTCCCTCGCGCCGTCACCACCTGCTCTGTCTCCTCTCCTTCTTGCAGCTCGTCGTCGTCGTCGTTGATCTTTGGCTATATATTACTCCCTCCTGCTGCTGCTGCACGGACGCAGTGAGGAGGAAGAGCTCGTGACTTGTTTTCATCAGGAGTACAGTTGTCAGTCGCTGATCGAGGTCGTCGTCGTCGCCATCCATGGCGTGGAGGAGAGGGTTCGGGGAGGAGGATGGCGCGGCGGCGGCGGGGGAGAGCGGCCTCGAGCTCTGCCTTGGCCTCCCCGCCTACTTCTCCTCCTCCTCCTCCTCCAAGCCATCGGAGGGATCAACCGCTGCTCCTGCTTTTGCTCTCCGATCCAATGGAACCAATGCCTCCAAGCCAAGGTTTGTTCATTTGTTCGACAGAAATGGAGGTGGAAAGAAGCTAATTAATTCAATTTTGATGCTTAATTTATGTGTGAAAATGCATGTAGCAGGGCAGCGGCGGCGGTGCCGGTTGTGGGGTGGCCGCCGGTGCGGTCGTTCCGGCGGAACCTCGCCTCGTCGTCGTCATCGTCGTCCAAGCAGGCGCCGCCGCCGCCGTCGTCGTCGCCGCAGAACGGCGACAAGGCGAGCAAAGACGGCGGCGCGGAGAAGGGCATGTTCGTGAAGATCAACATGGACGGCGTCCCGATCGGGAGGAAGGTCGACCTCACGGCGTACGGCGGCTACGCCCAGCTCTCCGCCGCCGTCGACAAGCTCTTCCGCGGCCTCCTCGCCGGTGAGCTCAGCTTTACCTTGCGCCGCCCGCCGCGTGGTGCGGTTTGCTCTTTGCTGTGACCTCATGCGAACACGATGCTATGCTATTGCTCGTGCAGCTCAGAGCGCTGCCGCTGACGGCGAGGCCGACGCGGCCGCCGCCGGAGAGATGGTCGGCGGCGGCGAGTACACGCTCGTCTACGAGGACGACGAGGGCGACCGGATGCTCGTCGGCGACGTTCCCTGGCAGTAAGTTGGACAAAACTACACATCCGTAGCTAGCTTCCATCCCAAATGAATTTCTCGTCTCATCGATCGATCCACTGCAGGATGTTCATCGCCACCGCGAAGAGGCTGCGCGTGCTCAAGAGCTCCGACCTGCCGCCGCCGTCGGTGAGCCTACCACCCACCAACCACCATGATCAATCAAAATGAATTTACTCCTGATTCGTTCTGAATTTGCAGCTGATGAGGGCGGCAGGGAGCAGGAAGAGGGCAGCAGCTGACAGCTGAACTAATCACTGTCAATTTCAGCTGCTGCTGCCGATGATGATGAATTGATCATGGTGTGGTGCTTGGATTGAGATCCCTCTGCAGTCAAATACACGGTCACCTAGGGATTATCCGGCCTATATGTTAATGATAACGTCACGTGACTTTAACTGCAGAGGATTTTGATCTGTGGTGCTTGGCTTTATGGCCATTTTGATGTCTTTGGGCTGCATAATTATATGTATACTTACGAGAGATCATGACGGTATTAGTGGTCATGATTAGTAGTACGATCGAGTAGCATGGAACAGTGTTGTTAATTACTAGTAGCTGGGTGATTAAGCTAATCTATGGCGCCTTTGGTGGTGTAATTTTGGATGTAGGCAGGCATGTGAAATTAGTTATGTGTTTTGTTAATTAAGCGATCTAGTTAATGCGTTTAAGTTAATTATGGTGCCATGCATGTCTGCAAAAATGTGAGCTCCATCGTCGTGTCGGCGTTTCATCTCGATCAAGTTGTCATCATGGGCTCTAGTATTGCTATCCACCTCGGCAACTCAAAAGTGGGCTCACTTTTAGATTCGGCTAGTTTCAACTCAAAATCGAAGTGGATTTCGGCGTAGCTTCCACACACAATCCCTCGCGTGAAAATTTTGCCAAAAAAAAAACACAACTTAAAGGTAAACATTGGAGCTTTCAAACCAAAAGTTGGAATGATTCTCAAACTTGGGGCTCCGAGACACGCCGCATCCTGCCGCACTCTCCGCGCGCCATCCAACGGTCGTAACACGGCACACGTAGGCACAATTTCGCCTGATTGAATGAAATCATCTCCACATCTACTAACAGTACAGTACAACTTAAGATGTAAAGACAGTTTAGTGGAGGTGTTAACATGGGAATTTCTTCTTGTTCATTCGAGATATATTTTCATATCATGACATAATTCTTGTTGCATTATCATCATTGTTAATCCAGTCTTAACATGTATACCTAGCTTATAGGGTTTACTAACAAAAATACTATAAACAGTACTTGTACATACTCCTCCGTCCAAAAAAAAAAACCAATCTAGAATTAGATGGGATATAACCTAATACAAGGAATCTGGACATGCTAAATAAAAGTTTTATCCAATACTAGATAGAATTTTTTGGACAGCGGGAGTACTGGAGTATGATCGAGAATCATTCTTGACGTTTCAACTTTCAGGGTAAAAACTTTCCTTGTTGTAGCATGTTGTTATTGAAAGTGCACATCTAACTGAAACCTAAGGACCGAGATTAACGTTGGGGATTTAACGGAAGAGTCACCGCTGCTGGTTTTACACGATGATTTCAGAGACAGGGATGCTAGCAAAATGTTTTTAGGGGAACATTCACCTGAACAAATAATGCTGGGATCACATTTTCCTTCCTTTGTTGTTACTTGCTGAGTTTTAGAGCAGAATATTATACTCCGTATTACACAGATTGTAAATTTTATACATTCTCAAACAGTTATAAATGGCTAGATTTGATTGGTTATCCTTACTACTGCAGAATTTAATTCATGGAAGTAGCGCATAATATAATTCATTGCACACACATCTTTACAGCCAATTCGGAATATTTAAAAAAATCCCCAAAAGGGATAATTATAGGTAACAATGAAGGTTTTGCAGTTCCAATTTTATTTCAGGTTACAACTATGCAGGGCGACAGTATATCAAGCCTCATTTTGGTTACAGACTGCTTCCAGTTCCACCATGCCCAAGCAGCACATACAACAAAGCTAGGTTTTTTCAATAATTTTTTTCACTCCAGAGCAAAAATGGACGGCATATACTACTATTTATCTAGCAAATTTTCATCGAGATTGAGAGGCTGCAATAAGGGCAGCCCCTATCCCTGACCCGTCGTTCGCGTGCTTGACGGCTACCGACTTGGAAGCCTCCTCTCCCAGCAACTCACCCAATGTGCTCTCCAAACATTCCCTGAATTTGGTGTAGTGTTCGAACAAACCTCCATCAATGGCGATGACCGAGCGCTGATTGTCGATGCCGCCATTTCTTCCAAGTTTCATGAGGATCCCTGCAACACCAGCAGCAGCCAGCCGAGCTGCCCTCCTTGCCACGATATCGCATATTTCGACAACCATTTTCCTTGTCTCTAAGGATGTATGTGTAATCTGCAGGCATACATACCATGTCACTACAGAGAATACACATGCAGAATATGAGCTTTTTCAGAAGCATGGATACCTCTAGGATTTGATGCAATTTTTCAGCCACTATCTTTAGGTCAGGTGTTTCATCATGGTGCATTGCAGAAATGTGCGGAGTCCTGTTCGCCACATTAATGGATATTTTAGGGTCAGCCTTGAATCTGTTATAGAATTTTCTACACTTTATAAAACAGTCTTATGAGCATTCATATCATATGGGCTGCATTTGAAAGCAACCTACTCAATCCTGAATTGCATAAGAGCGCTAATTGTGAAAACAAAAGGAAATGACATACCGCAGATGGAAACGAGTTTTGAGCTTGGAGTTATCTATAGAACCGAAAATTCCAGACTGCAAGGACAGTTTAAGCAGCACTCTTCTTACGATGTCACCTAAATACATTCCTGATGTTAACTTCTCATATATCTGAAAAAGAAAACAAAACTATATGGTTGAGCCAAGACCCAAGATCCAACAGTACAGGCATGCAGGGTAGGTGGTCTTTTGCTGAAGAAACTTGCCTGCTCTCCAGGGTTTAAGCTTTCCTTGTCTAATGCTTCATCGTATTCAGTAACTGGAAGATGCGATGAATAGAAATTACCCCATTCCATATTGATGACCTGAAATACGATAAACGCACTTAAAAAAAACTTAGAAATTGAATAAAGATACAACAAAAAAGTTGAGTAAAATAAACTTATGTGAGTTAATTTATTGCTTAAATTTCAATGGAAGGTGGGAGTATGGCCTTTGTCCCTTACCATATCCCCTGAATTGGGCAACTCCCCTTCCCATTTTGGTATAGCATTTGCCTTCTCAACATATGCAGCATTTGTGCCAGTACCAAATATCACACCTGCGACAACATCTTCATCGTAGTATCTTGCTCCAGCCAATGTTCCAACAGCATCATTAATCTATTTCATCAAAAAAGTTCTCTCAGACTAAAAATGTTTACCTGACATTGTAGATATATTATGTTTATGAAAGGTAAAAGCCAGTCAATACTCACCAATGCAGCTACATGCATGTCGAGACCTTGTTTCACCATAGCCGTTTGTAGTTCAGCCACCACATCTTCACCTACCTGATTTCAGAGAAATGTTTTATCTGATAGAAGATTCACTCATATCAGCTTAAAAATGGATATTTTGTTTGCATGAAACTGATCTACTAGTAAGAGCTAGTAAGTATTAATGACAAGGCTTGTGACTAGAACAACGTTCATATCGCAAGATGTTCATATAAATAATGGGTTTTGCAGAGCTGTAGTTACTAATTAGGACTATTTTTTACATCACCACAAAAAATGTATGCGATGCATGTTGAGTTTATGAAGGACGCCTTACTGCATCATCAATGGAAAACGCCTTTGTCCACTTGACAAGGGTACCCGATGCCACAGATCGTTGCCTCACAGGAAAAGAGAAGGTGAATCCTAGCTCTTTCTTCTTGCCGTTTGGCATGTCAGTACCCTCCTCCTCTTCAGCAACAAACTTGCCTAATTCCCCAGCAATGAAACCAAACAATTCCTGCAGACATATAGTAAAACAACGAATATCGTCAAATAAAAAAATGCACAACAGTGGAACAACATCAAAATGGAGCAAAACTCGGTCAAATGATGATGATTCAGCATACAAAAACCCACCGAGGAGGTCCCTGACATCAGGTGTGGTGGGATGCTGACTTCCCTGGATTCAGAGTTGACGACATGCTTCTTGCTGCCACCAAGATGCACCTTGAGCACCCGGAAGTTTGTTCCTCCTAGGTCCAATCCATAGAACAATCCTTCCTCTCTCCTGAATTCGTGGCACAAAACTGATCAGTGTAAACCCATCATTTTCAGAGATGTATCTACTGTCACTCTTGTTTCTGACGCTATGAACACAAATCAGAAATTCAGAATTCAGAGGAGGCGATGCATATGCAGGTATACTGACTGACCCAGTGGGGAGCTTGTCGACGTAGGAGAGCAGCATCTTGACCCTGCTCCCACCCTCCTTCTCCAGGCCGGCGCCCATCTCGCCGGCCATCGCCGCCGCCACATCCCACAGCAGCGACGCCGGCGTCGCGCACCTCTCCCGCAGCTCCGCCACCACCTTCTCCGCCTCCACCTCCACCTCCACCGCCGCCATGATCCCGGTCCCCGACAGGCGAATCGAAAAGCTAAAGAAAAGCTTCAGAGCAAGAAAGGCGAGACCTTTGGAGTTCGGTTCAGACAAAAAAAAACAAACAAAAAAAAAACTTGAGATACCCAACCACGATCAAAAGACGCTCCGGAAATGCGCGCGGAATCGCATTCACGGGGCTCGATCGATCGATCTATAGAAAAATAATCTGGGATTGGAGGGAGGCACGTGAAAGTTTTGTGTTTTTGTCTAAAGCACTCAACTTTTTTTCATCCGTAGTTTAGTTGATCCCTTTCAGTGGCGGTTTTGATCCATCTACCGATCGACACGGCGGCAGCGGAAAGGGATAAGCGTCGTGCTCTTCTTGTTCTGTTCCTTAGCTTTTCGGTAACTGCACACTGCGTAGCAACAGGGGGAGGAAACATTGTCCATGGTCGGATCGGATGGATATCTATCCAAGAACAGAAGAGAATCCAGCAACCAAATTGGATCGTGGATTGGATTGGATTGGATGGATTTACTCGCGTCACATTGGCATGGAGGTGAATGGAGAAGTTGGCCGGAGTCGGGGTCGCCGGTCGCCGCCGCCGTCGCCTTCGCCGTGCGTTGGGCTTTTCGCGGTGCGGGCCTTAGATGGGCCGTCGACGAGGGGGGCTCACGGCCCACGTTGATGGCTGGGCCGATCCAGCGGCGGCGCTGGCACCTAGGTCGCCGCGCCGCCGGCCACCGCGGATTTTACCTGCAGTTTCCCTTTCTCGTAGACCGTGTGGCGGCGAGCGAGAAAACCGTGCAAACTTTTTATTACCGCGATCAATTCACCTCTCCATCTCGTATAGGAATTGAATTGAAATTTTGCTGTTTTGGTTAAAAATCGAGGGGCGTTGTGTCGTAGGTTCAAATTTCCATGATGCCTCTGATTCCATCCGCCCTTCTTTGTTTCTCGTTTCAAAAAAACCCATTGATTCCCCCACATCATACTTGCATCGCAACGTGACAACAAAGAATTTTTTTAAAAAAATATTCGTGTGACAGTCCACACCATGCGTGCCGTGCCCCCCAAAAATCCAGCCAGCAAATGTGCACCTGCCGGTTGCCGCCGTACACATTTATTTACAGCTTCTGCGTCTCACGAAATATCACAAGTTTTCACTTGGATATTTTCAAAAAAACCTGGCCGGTCAATGGCAGCTGTTAAATTTCGTGCCAATCCGTTTCGTTTCATCACGGTCTGCTGTTAAAATTCATATTTGTGGTTTCGATGCGATCGCGGCCTGAGTCAAAGCCTGTGAAAACGGATGAGGCTTTCACTTCTGTACGAGGCTGTGTTGAGTTCCCTTCGAATTTTTAACTTTTTCATCACATTAAATGTTTGGACACATGCATGAAACATTAAAATGTGAACGAAAAAACCAATTACACAGTTTATATGTAAATTGCAACACAAATCTTTTTAGCCTAATTATGCCATGATTTAATAATGTGATGCTACAGTAAACATTTACTAATGACAGATTAATTAGACTTAATAGATTCGTCTCGCAGTTTACAGGTGGAATCTGTAATTTATTTTGTTATTATATTTAATACTTCAAATGTGTGTCCGTATGCATTAAAATTTATTTGCCAAAACAACTAAACACGGCCTCTCCTTTTACTAGTACACCTCAGAGTCAGCAGGGGCCAGCTCAGCAAAGATCACACTGGGGCGAGTTGACCCTGCAAAAAAATTGAAACGAACAGGGTCATTTACTGCGTGAGATAGTACCACGACGCGAGGTCACAAAGATCGTGGTGGTACATAAAAAAAAAAAACTCCTGTACGTGGTACGCGCCTCTCACCCAGCTGCACTGCATCGTCATGTTCGTTCAAATCACCCACGCACAGCAACAGTTTCGCCACCAGGCACCAGCAGCAGTAGTAGTAACATGTTTTTGACACATTGCGCACACAGCACGCCCTACCTGATCCTGCACGTGCGACCCGCGAGGACACGCACGTACTACTACTACAGGTACAGTAATTTACATTCACGTATCCTTTTAAACAAAAATAAAACTACAACAAAACCAAAATTTTTCTTTTAGAAATACAGTACGACTGCAGAGCTACGTACTAACGCACGGACACACTACCCTTATAAACGTATCCGAAAAATTAGGACGATATATATTAAGATTGATGAATGCATCACGGATACCTCATTATCAACGAATACGTCACGTATCCTGATAAAAATAATTAGTCCTAAATACGAGCATATGTGTCAAATCCAGAATTTAAACCCGGATAAGCTGGTTTTATCGTAAGAAATCTAATCGATTGAATTAAGCTCACTACTTCGTGAGGATGAAATTAAATTTAACCCAAAACCAAACTCAAATCTGATATAGGAGTACTACCCTACAGTGGACGACGATTTGGAATCTTTTATCATAGTAGCGGTGATGCGCCAGATCGATCGATCGATGGCTCGATGGATCAATAATTCGATATTCCCAAGGACCCACTCGTCCTGTGAGCCCTCCTGTGGCTCGATCCCGATGACGTCATCGCCCAAAAGATCCTTTTCTCTGCTTTGCACCGGCATACTACAACTGCTGCTACAAGTCAAAGTGCAGCTCACGAGAGTGGCGCCAGGGTACAAAAGCCCACACGCTCCAATGGCCCAAAAAGAAAAAAAGAAAAGTACAGCTGCTAGTGCTAGTAAAAAGAAACTACTGCGTACGTACGTACACGATGTGTGTATGTGTACGAAGGCTGCACTGTGCGTACGTACGTACGTACGTACGCGTGCATGCATATACGTTAATCGACATGATCGTTGGAGGTTTTGGAGGTGTAGGGATGGCAAGTTTGGGTGCGCGCCGTCGTGGAAAGAGGCCAAAGGTGTTTGTATTTTTCACCGTCTTTTTTGCAACGCTCCCATCACGTGCCAGGTAGTAGTAGACTAGTGCTCTCCATGCTGCTTAGTGCTTACCCACAGCTGCGATAACCCCTCTGATGGTATTTTCGGTGCAACAAAGAGTCTTCTATGATAAAACGTATTGTGTAGAGCGACGAATTTGAAACACACTCTCTATTTGAATTCATTGTAGTATATACCGCTGTGTAGAAAACCCACCATATAGAACCGAGGGAATACTCTCTATGTAAAAAAACAATTTATCCTATATTTAGATTTTATCTATAGAAATTATTTTTTTCAACGGGAGGAGTACTTCATCCGTCCTTAACAAAAAAAAAGCTATCCTCGTACTAGAACGGGATACATTATAGTATAATGAAGTTGGACACGTAGATTTATACAAATGAGTGCATAGATAACTATTTTTTTTACATCGTTAATGATGGCAAGTGACCTCACATCTCGCAAGCCAACACAAATCACGAAGAGACGTTGATATTATGGGTTTGCAGCTTTCACAGTGCAGCCACGGGACGTGGGAGTGGATATACTCCCCCCCTACCGTACTCCTATCTTTTTGAAACAGCCTCTTTTTTTGAATGGTGAGCTACTACAACTTTGGTAGTTCTCTCATGCTCTCACACACTTGGATGCTAGCTGCACCGCCATTTGTTTATTGCCATCATTTATGATTTCGTATTTCGATTTGGTTTGGTCGCATTTGGTTTGATTTGATTCTTTCCTAGGGATAGTTTTTTTTCCCCTTTATTTTTTAAAATTTTTTGTCTTGTATTGGACCCCCCCCCCCCCCTCCCCTTCTTTTTATTTGAACCCCGCTCCTCCCTCCCGGGCGTTTCCCTCTCTTATTCAAACTTGACCCGTTCCGCCTTCTTGCTCAAGTGTTCGACCTGGTCTTGGAGCGCGGCGTGTCTCTCTCGCCGGCCGGAGTCGCGAATTCCGGCCATGGGCAAGGCGGCGAGGTGGTTCCGCAGCCTGTGGGGCGGCGGCGGCGGGAAGAAGGAGCAGGGGAGAGAACATGGGAGGACGGCCGCGGCGCCGCCCCCGCCGGACAGGAAGCGGTGGAGCTTCGCCAAGTCGTCGAGGGACTCGACGGAGGGGGAGGCGGCGGCGGCGGCGGCGGCGGTGGGAGGGAATGCGGCGATCGCGAAGGCGGCCGAGGCGGCGTGGCTCAAGTCGATGTACAGCGACACCGAGAGGGAGCAGAGCAAGCACGCCATCGCGGTCGCCGCGGCGACCGCGGCTGCGGCGGACGCGGCCGTGGCGGCGGCACAGGCGGCCGTCGAGGTCGTCCGCCTCACCAGCCAGGGGCCACCCACCTCGTCGGTGTTCGTCTGCGGCGGCGTCTTGGATCCCCGTGGCCGCGCCGCCGCGGTCAAGATCCAGACAGCCTTCCGAGGATTCTTGGTGAGTGAGCCCCAACAACTTCCTCGCTTCTTCCAAGAACAACAGTGTCTGCTTCTGTTCTTGATCTGTTCGTCTTCTTTGGCGACGTGCTCATTTCGATTTCATCCACTGTTCCAGTAGATTTCCTTTTCCAAAAAAAGCTCATAGATTAAGACATGATTAGATTTTTATTTTTGTTCTTGGTTCAGGCGAAGAAGGCGCTGCGAGCGCTCAAGGCGCTGGTGAAGCTGCAGGCGCTGGTGCGCGGCTACCTGGTGAGGCGGCAGGCGGCGGCGACGCTGCAGAGCATGCAGGCGCTCGTCCGCGCGCAGGCCGCCGTCCGCGCCGCGCGCTCGTCGCGCGGCGCCGCGCTGCCGCCGCTGCACCTCCACCACCACCCTCCCGTCCGGCCGCGCTACTCCCTGGTACGAGTACGACCACGATCGCTTGCGTGCGAAGCGGGCGAGCTTTTTTTTAAAAGGTGTTCGTCCGAGGCATGTTGGTTGCTGTGACACAATTCTTACCTCGGGGGTTTCTTGTGTTTGCAGCAAGAGCGGTATATGGACGACACGAGGAGCGAGCATGGCGTGGCAGCGTACAGCCGCCGCCTGTCGGCGAGCATCGAGTCGTCGTCGTACGGGTACGACCGGAGCCCCAAGATCGTGGAGATGGACACCGGGCGGCCCAAGTCGAGGTCGTCGTCGGTCAGGACGAGCCCTCCCGTGGTCGACGCCGGCGCCGCCGAGGAGTGGTACGCCAACTCGGTGTCGTCGCCGCTCCTCCCGTTCCACCAGCTCCCCGGCGCGCCGCCGCGGATATCGGCGCCGAGCGCGCGCCACTTCCCGGAGTACGACTGGTGCCCGCTCGAGAAGCCCAGGCCGGCGACGGCGCAGAGCACGCCGCGGCTTGCGCACATGCCGGTGACGCCGACGAAGAGCGTCTGCGGCGGCGGCGGCTACGGCGCGTCGCCCAACTGCCGCGGCTACATGTCGAGCACGCAATCGTCGGAGGCGAAGGTGCGGTCCCAGAGCGCGCCGAAGCAGCGGCCGGAGCCGGGCGTCGCCGGCGGCACCGGCGGCGGCGCGCGGAAGAGGGTGCCGCTGAGCGAGGTGACCCTGGAGGCGAGGGCGAGCCTGAGCGGCGTGGGCATGCAGCGGTCGTGCAACCGTGTCCAGGAGGCGTTCAACTTCAAGACCGCCGTGCTCAGCCGCTTCGACCGCTCGTCGGAGCCGGCCGCCGAGAGGGACCGCGACCTCTTCTTGCAGAGGAGGTGGTGATCTGAACAGCGTTCGCCATTGCAAGAAGGAAGAGGACTACAAGAACTAGTTCTTCTTCTTCTTCTTAGTCTCTGTTTCCATGCGACATAGTAGCGATCGATCATGTTTGATCGATGGCAATGGCGATCGTGTGCTCCGCCATTGCCGTCGTCTCCGAGCTTGTTACTGACAAGTGACAGGCAAAGTGTACGTTGAGCTAGCTGGAGGGGAGATTACAAAAAAAAAAAAAAATCCCACTTCTTTCCCCTCTGATTTAACAGTGCACTTGGATGTACATTCCCCTATCAATTCAAGGCCAGCAAATCAAATCCCGTTGTTTTTTTTAAAACAAGTCCGGAAAGGTAACGGATTGAACGGCATTGACCAGCCAGGATTTGAATGGTAGAGGCCAGCAGTATGCTATACCCTATTTGGGGAGTTTAACATTCTGAGAAACAGATTCTTGCTAGTAAGCTTTTAAGAATTTAGAAAAGTTGGGTTTCCAGTTTCTGACTTTTAGTTTATTTTTTAAATTTTACATTTACAACTTTTTAAAATCTAAACCAAAAAACTGTTTAGGGGAGCTTCTAATTGTAAGAGAAGTTCATTTTCTAGTTTCTAATTTATTTTCTGGATTCTAATGCTATAACTTTTTAGAATTCAAACTAAAAGCCGTACCGTTTAGGAGTGCTTCTGATTCTTAGAAAAGTTGCAGCAGCTATTCAAACAAGCCCTATATGTCTCGTCACAGCAAGCGAGCTAGTCACTCATGGGACGAGACCACCATAGCCGACCACCACCAATCCACCATGGCCTTGGACCGACTCGAGGTTGCCATGCATGCATGTGACCGGGCGAGGTCGACGACGACCGACCGGGGAGGCTGTAGAGGCATGAGGGGGGCGTGCCTGCATGCGTTTGCCTCCCCGGGGAGCGGAAGAATTCCGATGCTGCACTGTGCCCTTTGCCTGCGCTCGTTTGGAGGCTTGCACTCATCCTGGATCGATCGATCGCTAGCTGCTTACAACTGTTTGGCATGTCGTGTGTTTTGAACTGGGTTGGGTACTTGCCGCTGCTGCCACTTGCCGTAGTTTGTTCCTCCCAGTTCCAGCTCAGGGGTACTGGTGATGTACATGTAGCTAGAGCTGTAGCCCTTACTTCCACCTTTTTACGATGTAAATCATTCTAATATTTTTCATATTCATATTAATATTAATGAATCTAGATAGATATAGGGTGCGTTCAGAAGAGCTGGCTGTGACAGCAGCGGCGCTGCAGCTACATTACTCAACAAGCAAGATTATGCTAGGAGAGCTGCAGCGCTGTAGCTGTGCAGCCACAGTCCAGCTGAACCGAACAGACCCATATATGTCTAGATTCATTAGCATCAATATGAATGTGGGAAATGCTAGAATGACTTACATTATGAAACGGATGGAGTAAATTTTAGTTTGAAGAGTTGGTTCTAGAGTACAATTGTGAGTAACCTAATAGCAGCTACACCTCTTTGATTCATTTTATCAAAACAGTCTAGTTTACTCCACTCTCTTTTTGTAGATGTGGCTGAAACCGTTTGGTTGGCTCTGTCAAACCTGCTACTCTAATTAATTTTTCTTTTTTTTCTTTCGGTTATAGAGACGAGGGGCTGTTTGGTTGGTACACAGTTTATCATGTTAATCCTTATTAGACGTGCCATTGTTTTTTTTAAGAACTTTTGATTCTTAAGCCGTTAACACCACATATGCAAAGTTTTATTCCTAAATTATTTTTTATCAATAATAAACGGTTATGACTTATACTATGCTGAAGGAGTGAAGGCAACTGATGGGAAGTTGGGAGCCTCAAACTTCAACCACTTTACAGCACATGGCGAATGGGGACTCGGTAACTGCTTAACGGAACTGTGCTCACCGTACAAACCCAACGGATGGATCACTCGACGAGATTCCGATTTTTCACTGTTACAGCACACTCGCCGGCCGATCGAAACATTCAACTGGCTATTGGATCGAACCATTCAATTGGCTGTTCTTCCTATTTTCTAGTCCACCTCGCAGTGAAAAAATGTCGGCAATCACCACACCCCCCATATCCTGGGTATAGAATTGAATGAATTGTAACGATGCCTCCAGCAGTATACGCAGGGATTGTCCCTTTTACTGCAGTAGGTCCAATGCATGGAAGATCTCCATGTAAACCAGATTGGATACTCGTAATTAAGTTACTGCAGTCATGGACCATCCGGTTTATGGACACAGCAGAATCCAGCATGAGCCATGAAGAACTAGGTAATGGTTAATAATACTGCTCCCTCTGTTTTCAATTACTCTTTCTTAGGATTCAAATCTGTACAAAAATATACATTATGATAGTACTAGTACAAAACAACCTGCAAATCAATCGCTTGCGTTTGGAAATGGATGAAGTAACTAATTAGATCGCTAATTATCAGAAAGGGTTCAATCTAATTATAAGTAAGAGTTTTTCTGAAACTCAGGATTGATAAAAAGGTAGAAATATAAAAGTTGTTTGGATTGATGCTAAAACGTGCCCATACCAATCTTTTGGTAATTTAAATAGTAAATGCGATAGTTTGGCTTGAAGCCAATTAGTTGGTTATACCCATGTTAAATTTGGCACAGTTTCTAGAAATTTCCTCACTACAATATGGGAAATTTCCTCACTACAATATGGGATTTGGCTTGTAATTGGCACCAATCCAAATATCAAATACTACAAATACGGTTGTTTATATAGGAGTAGATCATACAAATCGAATGAGAGAGAGATTAAAAAAAACAAAATTTAAAGATTCTAAAGCTTCTGTTGACTTTCTTTTAAAATCTACGTATACTACTAAGCTTATTTCTTAGTACTCTTAAGCTTATTTCTTAGGGATTTTAAAGGATTTGAAAAACTGTAAAACTAGCCAGATGTGCTGCACACAAGCCCATTGCATGTGAGCACACACTACTGGAGTGTACTGGTAGGAGTAGTAGGAGTAGCATGTAGCAGGTGGTGAATGAATCGGAGCTGAGTGGTGATATGAAAGGTCATACTTTTGTCTTTCTTTTTTTTTCTCTGGCGCTAGCTTTTCAACGCCTATCTTTCTTTTCGGCAATGATTAGGTTCTGATTTGATAGCTGAGAAAGGCACTCGATCTCTCCTGGAAGGACTTGACTGGGGTACACTCGTCATTGTAGTACAGTACTCCCTCAGTGCTAGTAAAGGAGTCGTTTAAAATAATGTTTAAATTAAATCTTAGAAACATAAATTATGAATAACTTTTAATTATAACTTTTAATTATTAAGTTTAAAAATGTAAAAATTATGTGAATAGATTTATCTTAAAAAATACTTTAATAAAAGTATACGTATATCACTTTTCAATAAACTAGGAAGGTGGCCCGCACGTATGCGCGGGCACTTATATTATTGAAAGGTAAGATTATTATTTGTTCAGAAATTTTGTCTCACAGATTTAGGACAAACTAAAGTTTGGATAATATTATTTTATAATAATTTAAGGGTTCTATTTTTCTTAAGGTATCATAGAAAACCATTCACGAACTTTTGAGTAGGAGATGGATTAAGTATTTACAACTTTTGAATATTTTTTTTCTCGAGTAAATAAGAAACTATTGGTAGTTAATTATCATGCATTCTATCTATATACATATCGTATAGTATGGCCGCAAATAAAAAATACGAGTGCAAGATACTCAAAATCTTTGATTAAATCGTCTCATGAAGACGCATGATATAGTAATAAAGGGAGGGAAGCATATGCATGGAAAAAAAGAAGAAAGAGAAAAATGAAAAAAGGGAGGTGAGGCGTACGAACCCGCGCACGTAGGTACATACCTATGAGGTGGGACCCTGTAGTATTTAGTTTATTCTAAGATCAATTTAATCTAATGGTTTATAATATTGGACCTACCGATTTAAGTGGAAATTAAGTAATAGATACTTTGATTTTTTTTCTTAGAATTTCTAATATTTGCGCTAATTTATCAGAGCACCACGTGGTAGCTTGAGAGCATTTTAAGGAATTTTAAATGACTAATTAGAATATTAACTGCGTAATATATATATGTATGGGACATATGGTAGTATTTAGCTTCGTCCATGTTTATATGCATGTATAGAGAAATTAATTTTGTGGCTAGCAAGCCATTAGATGTCTAATTAATAGCAATTAATTTTAACACCTATTTACAATTGTTCAGAGTAACTCTTACATATTCACCTTACGACTTCGATGATCCTTTGATCACTAATTTACTAATCACCATGACTTGCATGAAAAAAAATGTAGTAAGGTTTATGATAGATGAAATTGATGAATTATACAATTTATGTGATAGCTATTTGAGGGTATAAACGAATGAATTGACTTCTAAAAAGTTATAATGTTGTTTAAAGAAGACACCATTTAGAAACTTAGAAAGCATGCAAACAAAAATCCAAAATATAGAATCGGGAAAAAAAAAGAGTGCCTTAAACTCTATTTATCACCCTTGTCGTAGTAAGAGTTCTATGGATATTCGTCAATATTATGCTCACATTTATAACATAATGATTCCTTTCACCTGTACGAATAAATAGTACAAAATCCAAATACGATATAACACAAATACATTACAATTATTATGTAATCAATTCTTAGTTTCAACTTAAATAGAGCTAATTAGTGTTGAGAAAAACATAACCCATGGTACTTAATTATTCTCTCGCTGCATCACACCTTTAATTTTCTTTTCATGTTATTAACAAAATTAATCATCTCCATATATGATTTGATATATGGCAAAGCGGTAGCGCTACATCGGTTGTGATCACCTTAGATGTCTCAGACACTATGCTTTGTCACACGTGTGAAAGGCAAAGGTGCAGACATGCATTGTGCAGCGAGCAAAAAGATAATTTCGGACGCTTTATTCATTAGCAAACAATAGATCCGATGATTATAATAATATGTCCGTCAGTTCTAGTGTAAGTGTAAATTAGTTAATATATATTTTAAATTGTTATTTTAATGGGTACACATGGTGTGCATCTTATTTTAAAGGGGGCTGCTATATAACGGAATCCCGTTTTCGAACGGGATGATCCCGAGTAGGTATCAGGTGTGATACCTATCAGGTATCAGACGATTCTACAAAACAGGATGATCCCGAGTAGGTATCAGGTGTGATACCTATTAGGTATCAGACAATTCTACACACGTTTCAGGTGATACATGCGAAGTATCACGTGATACTTATCAAGTATCATGCGATTTTCTACCACGTGTCGCGTGATACTCGCGAGGTATCATGTGAAACCTGTCAGGTATCAGATGATTTCAACCACGTATCGCATGATACTCGCGAGGTATCATGCGATACCTGTCATGTATCAGACGATTTCTACCATGTATCACGTGATACTTGCGAGGTATCGGATGATACTTACCAGGTATCAGGCGATTCCTGCTAGATATAGCTGGGCATCCCGTTAGGGTAGGAGCACCCCGACACGCGCAGTTGCCCCCTGCAGCCGTCACTTGTAGACGAGGACGGCGACGGCGAGGGCATAGGACGGGCGCGGCGACGGTAGCGGGGGATTGGCGCGGCGGCGGCGGCGATAGGGGACGGACGCCGCGGCGGCGACGACAGCAGCGGCGGGGAACAACGACGACAGTGGTGGGGGATGGGCGCGGCGGCGGCGGCATCGACGGGGGACGCGAATCGCGTTTGTGGAGAGGAGCTATCCCGTTGGGGGACGGTATCCCGTCCCCTAGCATTCCCGTATTTTAAAATTGTGCATTACTTGAGAATAATAGACCAATGTAATAAAAAGTAGATCCGATGATTTATATAATGGGGCCATCAGTTTAAGTGCACGTATAAATTAGTTAATATAGATATTATTTATTTGATAGGTACACGATATAATTGTGTAAAATTTATTTTAAAATAGTGCATTATTTGAAAATAATAGTACAAAGTAAACCGGTTTAAGTTATATGATGGTAGATTATTTGTTTGTAAAATTATAATTATTTAAAAATATATCCATTATATATATAAATGGAAAAAAAAAGAAGAAAAAAGAAAAAAGAAAAAAAAAGCTGGGGGAGAGGAACGTACGCATGTACGTAGGTATATACTCCACCTGCCAATACGCGGGAGGAGGATAGGTGGGACCCATGGTATTTAGTTTGTTTTAAGATTAATTTTATCTAACGGTGTATAATATTGAACCCACCAATTTATGTAAAAATCAAGGGACAGATGTTTTGCTTTTTTCAGGATTTTCTCTATTTTATTAGAGCGCCACGTGGCGCTTTGAGAGCGTTTATAGTAAGTTTCATGGACTTTTAGTATATAATAGATTTTTTATAGAAACAAGATGTCAAAATTGTGTTTTGGAGATCGTGTCGCTGTCCAAAACGATTTTCTTTATGAGTATGGAGGGAGTATACTACTGGTAGGTCAATACTAGCTCGATCCGGTTCTCCAATGGCTGCGTCACAGTGGCATTGCCATGGCTCATTGGCTCTGGTTTGCAGCTTTGCTGCGTGTCGCAGTGTCCGTGTGGATGATGAACACACAAACACACACGCAGTCATGAATTTGAATACTGCATAGTAGTAATAGTGGAGTATGAAATATGGATATGAATATTACTAGCAAATGCAAGCTTCTGGTGTCAGGATTGGTAGGAATTAGCTCAAGCTTATTAGAGCAAGTTTAATGGTATAGCCCATTACTACCTCCAATTCATCCATAGCCTCCAATTCATCTATAGCCATTGTAATAGTTAATTCATGCAATATAGTTGTTTACTATACTATTAATATATGGTCATACCTATTATACACACGCTGTATCTTGGAATCCGTGCTGTAGCTGGTTATAGATCTGTAGTCCGTTTCTCTTCTCTTTTATCTTTTATTTCATTAAAATATGTTTATAGTTAGCTAATAGTCGGCTACTGTATCCGCTCTTAATCGTAATTGATTACAGTAGTGATGGAAGTGGCATCCCTCTGCCCTCGGTTCCGGTGACACTGGGAGGGCTGGACATCCATCGAGGTGACACCGCCTCGCGCGGGTCGACATGTGCGACCATCATCTCACTGGATGCATTTTGGCAAAGAGGATCACATGCATGCACACTTGGCCTAGCGTGCATGGGTAGCCGGACCGGTACAAAACGAAGGATATAAACACACACAGGCTAGCGCTGCAGGCAGGCAGGCAGGCGAGCATGCAGGAGTCGTGGTGCGACGCGCCGACGAGTGGACGCAGGGCGCCGTATTGGTGGTCGTCGCTTCGGGTGGAGTAGGAGTAGGAGTAGCAGAGGTTGCGATATGATTCATATCGTCTCCGACGACGCGAGGCCAGCCGGTGGGTTCATGCATGCGACGGCCAGGAATAGCAGAGTCCACGAGACGAGACGCGAAGGCGACGAGCTACCCTACTCCGGAGTCCGGACAGGGCTAGTGGTAGCAGAGCTCAGAGGAGTGTACTGCTACATGATGACGTGCGACTTGACCACCGGCCGGCCTGCCCTGCCCTGGACTCCCGACTGACACCTGCGCATGCACTTCGCACGCATGCACGGCTCCCCACGCCCTGGATCTTTGTTGCCGCCCTGTGTCGCGTGTCTCGTCTCCTCCCTCCTGTTCCGCTCAATCTACTCCCTGCGTACGGATGCCCGACGTGCCCACGTACTCTAAATAGAGTACTCCTACGGTGCACAGTACTCTACTCTTCTATTACACCCTTGGTAAAAAAACAAAGGCTGTGTTTAGTTTCTTTCAAAGTTAAAAGTTTTGTTGAAATTGGTATGATGTGACTGAAAAGTTGTGTGTGTATGACAGGTTGATGTGATGGAAAAAGTTGGAAGTTTGGATCTAAACACAGCCAAACACATACTACTCCTACTGTCCAGATTCGTAACGGAGAAAAACTATTCAAATCTGTATTACTACGACATTTACACATCCTATACAAGATGTACTCCTACTAGTACTTATTTAGGGATAGAGTATAAGAATCTTGAACCAGACATGATATTTTCTAGTATTATGAATTTGAAAAAACTGTTGGTCCATATTCTTATATTTTGGAATGAAGTAATAGCGGCTGGTTGGTGTGGCTGTGACAAAGAAACGTAGTGCTATACTAGTAGTAGTACAATTCAATCAACTATGTGCAATGCGATGGTGTGCCCAAGCATGGCATACTAGCACGGTCACGGCGTGTAGTATGTGCTGCAAATTGTACAGGACACCTGTAACGTACCGCCTCTCCCAGGTCTGGCCCGCTTACATCTGGCAGCTTTCATAGATCATAGATTGCCCTCACAGACCAACACTAACGTCCCACCTGGGGACCAACACAAGTCTTTTCTGCACACTTTGTCCTCATTCGTACGCACTCAGGAAGAATTTCCAGATCGGTCACCCATCCCTAAATTGCTCCAGACCAAGCACGCTTAACCTCAAAGTTCTTTAAAGATCGGCTTCCAGAAAAGAAGTTGCAACTTGTTGCGCCCGTGAAACCGCGAGAGTCGGCTCTGATACCATTTTGTAACGTCCCGCCTCTCCCAGGCCGGGCCCGCTTACATCTGGCAGCTTTCATAGATCATAGACTGCCCTCACAGACCAACACAAGTCTTTTCTGCACACTTTATCCTCACTCGTGCGCACTCGGGAAGAATTTCCAGATCGGTCACCCATCCTTAAATTGCTCGAGGTCAAGCACGCTTAACCTCGGAGTTCTTTAGAGATCGGCTTCCAGAAAAGAAGTTGCAACTTGTTGATATGAGTATTCTATTAATCATATTAAGCTCTAGGCCGGGATGTTACAACACCGAAGTTGGGACCGTCCGTCTTAACATCAGTTATAGGCAGGGTTTACCTTATCGTTTGGGCCGAGCTTACCGCCTAAAATCGCACAAAAATCACATCCAAAAATTCGAATTCAAAACTTGGTGGTTTGGCGGTTTCACCGCGATAATCGCATGGTTTATCACGATAACCGCAATATTTGCACGGTTATCATGGGCTATGTAGCTGAAATCATTTAATGTAAAATAAATAGGGAAAAAAAATAAAAAATACGGTTGAATATGTGTAGAAAACTATAAATTGAGAATAATTGGAAGAATATGTTGGATATTTAAGGCCTAATATTCTCTTCCCTTTTCCAATTTGTAAACTATTTTCGCTTTTGCCCTCAAATTTGAATTTAGCTTACACTATTTCAAAAATATTCTTTACTATTGACAATTACAAATCAAGAACTACATCAATGATTTTTTTCAATTTTTTTGATTTTTTTCCGGAATTTTGAATTTGGTCAAAATTCACCCAAACTATATCGCCGATTTCCCCGTGATAAGCGCAATCACCGTGATTATCGTACGATAAGTGAAACCCTTGTTATAGGTGAACCTAGAATCCATTACGTACAATGAAAAAAAAACAAACCTTATACACTGTGAGAACCGAATAGTTTCAATCAAAGAGAAGTTGAACACATCGAATAAATTCTTTTAGATATGCAGGATGAGGGGAAAGATGTGATTGGGATATTTTTTGGGTGGGTCTCGTAAAATCGATTCTGACGTTTCGGGAATCTAACAAAAAATTGATTCAGCGCTGCTATACGTACGATTTTTTTGTACGATGTTTATACGATGAAACGTTTCTCTCCTAGCCCATGAGTGCTCTTGACTGCCGCGTGCGCATGTGCCGTGTGCTCGTCATGTGCTCGCGCCGTTATCGTACTAAGATCGTAAGAAAAAATTGTACGTACAACAATTTCCAAATTTATTTAGGGCATGTTTAGTTAGCGAAAAGAAAATTTTTGGATGTCACATCGGATGTTTGACCGGATATCAGAAGGGGTTTTTGGACACGAATGAAAAAACTAATTTCATAACTCGCCTGAAAACCGCGAAACGAATCTTTTGAGCCTAATTAATCCGTCATTAGCACTTGTGGGTTACTGTAGCACTTATGGCTAATCATGGACTAATTAGACTTAAAAGATTCGTCTCACGAATTTCTCCCTAACTGTGCAATTAGTTTTTTCATTTATCTATATTTAATGTTTATGCATGTATTCAAATATTCGATGTGATGTTTTTTTAAAAAAAATTTTAGGGAACTAAACGGGGCCTTAACTTCGGTGGAACAAACTCGCCGAATCGATACTACAGCTGCCATAAGACCTTAGCAGGCATGCCCAGCCCGACTGATGACTCAAAATAGTCTGAAACTGGCAATTTTAGAGTATGCTCGTGTGGAAACTTTCTAGGTTAAGTATATTCTTCTCTTCCCTTTTCCAACTTCTACCTCTTATTTTTCACACGCATATTTCCCGAACTACTGAATAATGTATTTTTTTACAAAAAAATCTATTAAAAAGTTGTTTACAAAAATTATATAGTCTATTCTTTAAGTATTTAAACTAATACTTAATAAATCATTCGCTAATGATCTGTTTCTTTTTTTTGTCGAAAGGATTAGTTTCCAACGTATCCTGCCGAACACATCCCAAGTCAACTGGCCCTGATGCAAGTCTGGCTTGACTCTTTTTTTTCTCTTTACCTTTGCACTTTCGGGTGTGAATTAGGGGGGTGAAAATGGATCACATATGAAGGAATAATTTTCATATCATATTCTAAACTACAGTAGTTGTCTATAATCAGTGAGTCTATACTGAAATCTACGAGTTGTAGTAAAGCTAGAAAGGGTGCTTTTGACCCTAATTTTGTTTGTGTATAACACTATTGCATTGTGCACAAGATCTAATAAGTTCATATATTGAAGATAAGTGGACTCAAATCACTGACATCTGCTATATGGTAAACCACTGCTTCTCAACTCTCAAGACTCCTGACTGTTCTACTATATATGGAGGCCAACAATACACAATAATTCTCCTCCGAGTCTGAGAGAAAGAGCTAAACTCTAAAGTAAGGACTCTTTTGGAACACATGATTAACGACACTCATAGAAATTAGTAAAAAAAGGTTACATAATTAGAGACTTAGAATGCCCTAGCACTTCAAATCCTATGAATTAAAAAAAACTCTAAAAATGACCGTCTGAATGTAAGCAGGAAAAAGATAGGCACATATGATTCTTTTTTTCCCAATAGGTTGGACCTTAAGTTAAAAAAAAAAAATCAAAATTCCTATGTTTTGAGCAGACCCAAAGAAATCGCATATGATTTTTTGATGTCTATTCATTTGATCCAAAGGATCACTTAGGAAATTTTTTCCATGGAATTGAATTTCTTTTAAAAACCGTTTTGTTCCAAAGGAGCCTAATTCTGGCCGGATAAAAAAAAAAACTTCCACGGTCATCAAGCATTTATAGTGACCCATACTACTTCCTCCGCCTCGTATTGAATTCATTTTTAGCTCCTTCCATTTGTCCCAAAATAAGTTCTTTTATAAAGTAATCATTGTATTTGGAGTTTGTACAAGTATGAGAATTAGGAGAAGATAAAATGAGGAATAGTTATATTGGGAATTTGATAAAAACGGGGGATGAAAAATAAACTTGTTTTGAGACAGAGGTAGAAGTATTAAACTATCAAATGAGATTGTTGTGGTGATTGTACTACTCAAATTGAAAAGAAAAAAAAAACAATGGTACTGATGAGATTCACAAGTTGCTCATAGAGTGATGGACAGGAAGTGTACTGGGACAGTGTGAGTGAGGATGAATTGAAGGTACCATTTGTCATGAGACGGGCATATTCCATCACGTCCTCTATTCCCATCGGTATCATTAAACAACGGCTCATTTCCGTTGTCTCCCTCTGCACTCAGATCCAACGGTCCTGTATTCCCTGAAGTATTCTCATCCCAACCAACAGTGTCCTGCAAAGAGAGTAAGTCCTTCAAATTTGAAAAACAAAAGTCAGTATAGTATACTACCACTCGAGTACTGAGAATATACGTGTATTTGTTTTTACTAATTGCTGCAGCGCCGTACATCTATATATTTGTTTTACTTGTAATAAATTGGTAGTTACTGTAATATAAAAGTCGTCATGGTCAACACCCCAAACACACCGTAGTCACATGAGCAATCCTTACATGTGCAGCTTCGGTATACTCTACAGTATCCATTTCAAAAGATGGAAAATTAACATATTGAGTTGAATATTGTTTGTGGCTAAACATCATTTGAAAATTGTGGATTCATGTTTGATACTCTATCTGTCCTAAATATAAGAGATTTTAGTGTGGGATGTAACACATCCTAGTATAACGAATCTGGACATACTAGGATGTGTCACATCCCACCAAAATCACTTATATTTAGGGACGGATGAAGTATATGAATACGTTTTTTCTACTTAAAGATGAGCAACTTTTAAGTTTTGATTTTAAATAGTACTCCATCCCTTCTAAAATATAACAATGTTTATCTATGAATTTAAATAAATACATATCCATGTTTATAGCTAAAAATTAGAACGGACATAGTACGGTATAACGAATTTTGCCTAATTGCACAAGAAGATCAGGACCGTTGATCCAGAGAGATGCTTTTCTTGAGATCAGTATGGTGATGTCAACATGTCACAGGTGCCACAACGAGAATCACGCGCGTAGGAACCTTCCCTTACGACCACTTGATCGATCCATCATCACGCAGATAGTTCAAAAAACTGCGATAAATTGGCGTAAAACTCGCGTAGTTCCACAATTAAATTAACGTGATCAACCTGATTACGCCCCTGCTTGTCACTAATCATGTCCGGACTTGGTCACGTTCTTCTGTTCTTAATTACCATCGCTGAATAATTATGGATTTTTGGCCTGTTCGTTTGTTGGTTGATCTTGTCGTGTAGGTTGTCCCTTGTTTTCTTGGCCATGTTTTTGGGTGATCGGAGACGTAAACCCTACTGCCTAACCTGACACCTGATTGCTGTTCATGAATACGGACAGCACTAATTACAGTTTAAGTTGCTTGTTCAAACGGCAAAACATGGACAAAATGTGTGTCTTCAGCTATGGATTATCACTGGGTCTTCAGTCTTCTGCATCTCGAGCCCAGCAATGCTAGCTGCTGCTGCTGCTGCTGACAGTTTGGTTTCATGTGTCGTTGCGGCCATTCGATCGATTTGATTCCAGCCAATGATGTCAAACTAAGTGTAGTGTTGATTAATTAAACTAACCCAGCTCTCACTCTAATGAATCCTTCTGCTACTCCTCCTGCTCCACTAATTTAGTGATTAGCACGTGAATCGAGGCGGCTTTATGAGTAAGTATTGCATAGCCGTTTGTCATTAGCAGTCATGCATCTTATCTGTGTCCTAAACACTACAGAACTATATAAAGTAAAATACTCTACAGTGCAGTATATTTCTAGTGTTTTTTCAAAAAGTTTGGATGCTTTAGTTTGGGTCAAGTGCATGCCCCCCACTAGTTTAAGTCTGAAGAAGTAGCTTCAATTAATTATCAACTGGAGAGAGTCCCCATCATTTGAATTTTTGAAGTGGCTATGTGATCCCCTGATCTTGATGCTACTTTTGTAGCTAAATTAAGCAGATTCTACTCCTGACCTGATGAAGATGAACACATGACTTCTGGCACATAGTGTAGTTGAGATTAAACTATGGTAGGAAGATTGTATTTCTTATAGTCCATTAACACTGCTTAGTTAATTGTGTAACAATGGGTTAGTTGGGCATTGATCATAGTATTACTTTATAAATTAGGGCACTGGTTAGTTCCTACTTGGGATTTTGTCAAGTGATCTAGTCGTCACTACCGTTGGGAAGATTCGGCTTGAAAATATTAGAAAAGCATCACCACTTCTAGCTTAGCCTTCTATATGCTACTAGTACTACACTATATGAGTACAGATTATTACACTAGTTTAGAGAGATGGTGATTCGAAAACAAGGAGTTTTCATCAGCAATATAGCTAGATGATCGGACCAAATATGCGGGAATCGAACCAATTCCAATGAAATTTTTGTGAAGTTTTCATAAGAGCATTTCATTCCCAATGAGACCGAATCCGAACCGGTTTCGACGATAATTTTATAAGGTTTTTCATGAGAATGCTGCAGAGTAGTAGTACGTCGTGTGAGGCCCGCGAGAATTCGTCTGCCTGCCTGGGCCTCATTGTGCTGAGTAGTAGTCCTATATGTCTCGCTTTACAGGCAAAAATCTACCATGAAATCAGTTGAGCAACGCCCAAGGAAATTCTCAGCTGTCAGAGTTTCAGAGGGGACACCTGAATCGATCGATCGAGCTCCCAAAGCAAAGCTAGGTCGCTCTCAATTCTCCAGCCACTCACATTAACTCTGAATTGAAATCTCAAGAACTGTCAGGCATTCAGGCAATGGCTAAACTTTGGGGTTAGGACCACCTGACCTCAGGATCATTTAGTTATTCAGAGAGTGACCTCACAGCTGTAACCATTTTCGCTGGGAATGTTTCAAAGCATTGTTCAGGCCAAGCAAAGCACACATGTATAATTTGAATTGCCAGTGATCGATTAAGTAGAGCAGTACTTACTTCGCTGCATCAGTAGTGAGATTCTGATGCACTGGTGTGCTCTAAATTGGCTGCCCAAATCTTCATTAGAATTGAAAGCTTCAGTGGACCTCATTTGCTACTACAGGTTTTGCAGGGCAGAGGCACGAGGCAGACAATCCTTCAGAAAATCAGAATGAATCACTGCTTCTTGTTCAGAGATCAGAAATGCCAAGGATACAGTGCTCTTATTCAGTGCAAAGTATGGCAAGTGAGGAATTTCCTCGCTGTTAGTGAAGGAGTAAATCAAATCCATCACATTCACAAGCCACAAGTGGCACTGAAGAATGTCAGAGTGCATGGTTTGCCTCAATTCTACTGTACCACTAGTACTAATAGTAGTATCTTTTTTCCCCTCTCAGGACAGGAATTGATCCCAAATCAAGGACAGGTTGGGTCTTTCTCTCCAGGCACATAATTTTGCACCATTTTCGAATCGAAAACGTAAGAGGTGGGTTACAATGCTTAGTACAACCAATTTTAGTCTGTTTATTTCATCTAATCCAATGGATCAAATCTATATATACTACCACATCAACTACTGGTAGTAAAAAAAGAATTCTATTGATAATATAATTCATGAATAAGTGGTTACTAATTTATGAATTCATAAATCACTTCTACTAATAATAATACTGGTAACAGAATATTACCAACAAAGAGCGCCGTAAAGTTACTTAAGACGTAAACGCTGGCTACCCAAATAAAGGAATGGTCAGTAGTTCATCAGAAGGTCACTCAAGATTGTGAGGTGATTCATGTGAGTCTGCCTAGAGAGGACGAAATTCGTTTAGGTTGCTGAATTTAAGAGGGACGGCGCAGCCAGACTGCAGGAGAAACTGACAGCAACATATCGTCATTTCCTCATTGGATTGGAGTGTGCAATAAATAGGAGCCTGCGCTTCTCATTCTTGTGAAAAATGAAAAAAAAAAAGCTCATGAAAAAAAAAAGAACGAGGTTTTATTGCATGAATATGGCTGAAAAAGAATTATGGTGGCATTTCCTCCCCTCTCCAATTTGGCAACAAAATAGTGCAGTGTATATTTTATGTACCCTTTCATAGAGATGCTTTTTAGGATTTGTTTATTTTAGTTGCAAAAAGATCTCTTCTTTCAAGATTTAATAACCTTGTGGGACCGCCTATACATTTGTCGACAAATTTTCTTCTAAAAATTTGACAGATGTAATTATAGTACAATTGTAGTGTAATTACACTGTAACTTGCATGTAACTACAGTGTAATTTGTATATAAGTTTCACGTAATTTTGAATCGTTAGATCTATTACAAAATTTGTTCCGGTGAGGAAGAAAAAAAAATCACATCACACACATATGTGAAAGAATGTTCTCACAACCTCCATTTTACCGAAATAAATGTTAGAGTAAATTTCATAAAACTACATGTTTTATGGTTCAAGTTGCAGAAAACCACACATATTTTTGACACTTGGTACTTAAGTACATATATTTTGGTAGTTTAGTTTCACAAAACCACACTATCGATGAATGAATTCACCCATGATATAACGTGGTTGTTCCATTTAGGATGTGGACGTGGCATCCTATTAATTTCGTGCGATGGCTGGTAATAGGATGCCATGTCTTTCTCCTAGGTGAAACAACCGCGTCATTTCGCGGGTGAATCCATCCATTGATAGTGTGGTTTTGTGAAACTACACTACCAAAATATATGTACTTAAGTGTCAAGTATCAAAGTGTGTGCGGTTTTCTGCAACTTGGACCACAAAACTTGTAGTTTTGTGAAATTTACTCTAAACGTTATGGAGAGATTTTTGAAAGTTACATACATGTTACATTATAGTTACAGTGTAATTACACTACTATTGTATTATAATTACATCTGTCAAATTTTTAATGGAAAATTTGTTGACAAATATATAGCAAATTCGTAACCTTGTATATTTTGAGACGACATAATCTTCCAAGGCCCAATTGCAATTTGCAAAAGAACACAAGGACAGGCGGGCCTTCAGGGAAAGGCCACATTTAATTTTGCAGAGGTCTTGCAAGTCCAATGAAGAACCAGCCCATAGCTGAAGCGAGTGTTACTGGGCCATCAAAAAGCCCATTTATCTCTGTTACATTCCGACAAGAATATGCTAAAATTGCGTCAGTTCACTCGGAGCTAGTATGTAATGTATGTAAGCAAATCCGTTGATTAGCAGATTCACTGATTCAGTGGTTGGTTTTGAGGAAGGGCACTTGAAGAGGTGAAGGAACCAGTGCATGGCATTGCCAATAATATACTGTCAACTGCTCTGTTTTGCAATTAGAAAAAAAATGTGCTAACCTACCAAAACAACCACCTCTTCTTAGCTCCCTTGCGCTTGAGAATTTTGGCTTCCTCCCTTCTCCATCCCACGGACCAGTGCTTCCATCCTTTTCCTGCAAAGACATTAATGTAAAACAGAACAGCGAAAACGCAAACTTGACACGCAAAAACGAAGATGTAAGCCCATTTCTGAACTCAAACAATTGAAATTTTCATCTGGAGTAGCCATTCAAGAAGCACTTAACGTATCAGTGTATAATTTGTTCAATATCCTAATGAGCATGGGTGTAAATATGTTGTAACAGTTCATTCTGCTCTATCAATACATACGAGGCAAAACTTTTGCCCTCTTTTCAAGAGAGAGAGAGAGAGAGAGCATGGGTGGGATAAGGCCCCTTAGGCCTAGTCGGGATTTCTTGCTCAGTCTCAGATGATAGCTGAATATTCTTAATTGCTAAGTAAAAGAAATTGACAAGGCCTTTATTTTCAGATGTTTACAAACCAATCATCTGGATGTGAATAAAGAAACTATTCAAATGCATATGGATTATATTACACATTAATTAAGCACCATTCCTTCACTAGTTTGTCAATATTTGAAGTACATGTTCACAAGTTACAAGTGAGCCCATTCGACTATGACAGAGATGATAAAAACACATGAACAATGCAAGATTTAATACCTCGTATCCTCGAGCTGTCCATGCAAGCTCCATCTCTGGCAAAATCCCTCCATGCCCTCAAGCCCACTAGCAAGAATCATGCGCCTACAGAAGTACGAGACCACATACAAGCAGAACTGATGAAATCATGCCGATGAATTATTAACAAAAACTCAGTACACCTGATGATTTCTTTTGTCCAGTCTAATCTAATCAATACAATTAGAAAAAAAGTGTCTGTAGGCAATAGGTAGTGTTCTTAAAAGCAAAAGTCTGTAAATCATTTTATACGGTGCTGAAGAGTGGTCACAAGGCAATTTTACGTGTGCTTGGCTTTGTCCCCGGTGCTACTCATTGTCTCGTATGCCTGTAGAACAGCAGAATGCGTAGTATTGGTTACAAGTGTTTCACAGAGCATCGGCTTAACTTAACTAAACAGTAAACACCTAGGGCTCTCAATGTGAAAATTACTGGAGTATAGCGTATATAAGTTGTTTGTCTACATGACTTCTACTTATATGTGGTTTACAGTATCATTTTTAACCCCTTTGCTCTCATCTAAATCTATAAGAACAGGTAGAAATGCAGAATAATTCCTTTGGTGTTAATACAAGAAAATATGTGGGAGAACGAAGGCATATACAATTGGAGTGTGCTATCATCTCTTAATTATAGCCTGAACACTTCGGTGGGTTCACTGAAGCTTAATTTAGAAAGTATAAATACAAATGAGCTGCTAAGCAGAGAATGATGCTACGGAAATATATAGGGGGGAAGCAATCCTAGTTAGGTTACCTTTCAAGCAATGTGACTTCCAATTGGAGTTGAGTAGTTCTTTCCTTTCCTTCTTCCAGGGGCATCGAAATGCCCAGTTTATATTCACTGTCTACCATCTTCTCTCTTATTTCCTTGTCCTATAAAATAGGATATAAAAGCAACATATTAAATAATAAAAGGGAAAACCACTTGCAGTTTCAAATAGTTCAACATAACCTTACCCTTTTTGCAGCACATTGTCGGTAAAACACAATTTCATCTTGGCAAAAAGGCTCGATGTCATTGATTTGCAGGCCTGTGCCGTATAATATTTTTGAATAATACTTCCACACACAGAGAAAGAGAAACACGATTTTAAATGTCACAGAAACAGTTAACTCACATAAGAAAAGATTCCTGAGTATACCATCACAGGGCTCAACACCTTGAAGGACATGCGAGGCAATTTCTTTTGGTATGACAGGGGATGGTGGCTCACGCATGAGATCATCACCAACGAGAATGGTCTCTTCCATTGTTTCCTGTTTATCGACTATTGGGAAACAGATATGAAACAATAGCATCACGGGCACAAGCAGAAGCCATACATGATCACAAAGTTAGAATCTAAGGCTGGATTCTCTTATCTATTACGTATGAATACACAGCATATTGGGAGATTAGTTATGATTGTAATGTCATGTAGGTAAGTAGTATCTTGCAGATGCTTTATTGGTTATGCAGCTAGAAGAGGATTTTTACCAGCATTCCACCAAACTTGATATCATTTACATGAATGGAGGGGAAATAGAGCAAAGACACCAACTGAGCTAATCAACAAATCTCGGGTATCATTGTGTGCAGAAAATCAGCACAAGTTCCAGAAGTTGAAAGCCCAATGGAAGATTATACTAGAGAGAAAAAACTTAAGAGGCACCTGAGAAAAAGATACTATACGATGAGACTGAAATACTGAACATGTCCGGACTGACTCTATAAGGGCTTTGTTCACCGTATTTTGATTACATCCTTTCTTACAATACAAAGATAACAACACAAATTTTATTAATGTTACCATCATATTCTGTAGGATGATATGGAGTTCATTTTTCAAGACAAGAAATGGACTGGAGAGCTTAGTCCTTGTTGTCCTCCAAACCCATATAATTGGCAATCTACTCAGGATGACAATGCTGACAATAATGAATTTCAAAGTGATTTTCACACTGCACATCACTATAATTCAGATCGCCTATCAGTGCAAAAAAAGAGTTCTTTCCTTGTAGTTGCAGTTGTTAAATCCAAAATTAACTCGGCTTACCACTAAATTGCCTGTCATGCAACTACAATCAACCCAGGTCCGCACTAATCACCAACTGCACATTCCATCAGCTAAGACACAAATTATACCCCTAACTAATAAAAACTGTTCTTTCTACTCCCCCCCAAACTAACACATAATAACCAGAGAGCAGTAGGAGAAAGGGGATTACAAGAGGGCAAGCGCGTGCATACCGTCCATGATGCCCTAGTAAGCTTTCACGCCGGCGAGCAATCCGACGCGGCAAAATCGAATCAACTCCCTCCAGCAACAAGAGGAACAAATACAATACAGGTTAGCCTCCGACTTCGGGAGCAGAGGCGTGAAGCCCGAAAAGAACGAATCAAATGCAGAGATGGATACAAGAAATGGATCGGAGAGGAGCCGGACGGCGGCGGCCGGCGACCAACGGCGGCGCGCCGTTTGCCGGCGAGGGGATCGGAGGAGGAGGACGACGACGACCTGAGCCCTGAACCACCTGTGGGCCTTCTGGGCTTTTCTTCGCTACGATAGGCCCACACGTCTGTGCCCATGGGCCTGGTTTTCCGGCCCACGATCCATCGGCCCCGATCAACGGCTGTGATTCGACGAGGGTGAGCTAGGGCAGGAGTCCCCGCCTTCCGATGGAAAACGGACGGCGCAGATCGCGTCCCGCGGCGGCCGCGCGCTGTATAAATCCGCGGCCCCGCAGCGCGAGAAACCCTTCACCGCAGAAACCCTAGAGCTCACCCTAGCGCGCCGCCGCCGCCGCCGCCATCTCCGCCGCCGCTCGTCGAGCTCTCTCCATCTCCCATCCAGGTAAACGGCACACCCCCCTTGGATCTCTCCCTCTCTTAGGTTGCCATTTGTTAGAGTTTATCTTGTTGATGGAATGATGACGGGTGCTGGAAATGTGCTTCGCTAATGCTAGTGCTGCGATCTGTGATCCTTTTGCTGTGAGATAATTGGTCTTGCTGCTGTAAGTGTTAGTTTCTACGCGTTGGCAGTAGGTTCTTGGATCGAATGCAGCAGCGGGCGTTGGGTTTACTTGAAATGTTCTGTTTTTTTAATGTTACAGTTTCATGTGTGAATCATAGAATATTTGTTTCCGTATTGATGAAATGGACAAAAGTATGGTTAGGATCTGAATATGTAGTTCCACGTTTACGGGATGTGTACAAACTTGTATATGTTACATTCTATCTCTCCTGATTGGTTGTTACGCTCATTTATTTGCTTTGTCCTTACATGCTAGTGTTATATGTTAGATTCATTCTTTTGCTGTGATAGTTTATTTTGTGGCTAGTTAATGCCATTTATCTGTTTAGACTTTGCATCGCAGTCTTGGTCATTGTCACCTATGTTCGTCCTTTATTCTTAGGAGATAACATGCTTACCGATAGTTGTTAGTCACCTTAGTTGTTTAGATACATGAGGAGTTTCTGCTAATCATGATCCTTCTGTTAAGTTGAAGTTACATAGTCTGACCATATTTCGTCCCGATTTGTTCAGGATGAAGTTCATTTCTGCCTATCTGATGGCCTATCTGGCTGGCAACTCCAGCCCCACTGCGGAGGATTTGACAACGATTCTGGAGTCAGGTAATTTCATCTCCCTGATTTATGTCCATATTTGAAACTGTTCAGAAAATGTAATCTAGCCAATAAATCTGCTTAACTGGTGTCTACATTTTCTTCTGCTTAATCTGGCTAATTCCATGACTTCAGAAAGCAGTTTTTTTGGTCTAATTTTCTTAGCATTTAATTGTTAAATTAGAAGGTACCATTCTAAGGTTTGCATTCCTTTCTAAATGTTAGACTATATTTAGATTGATTGGTTTTGTTCTTATCTTCCTGGGTGCTTTCATTAAATATAATATTGAAGTAATAGTCATCCACTTCTAGCTGTATGTACTGTGAAATTTGACCTCAATGTTTATCTTTGTGGCAGTTGGTTGTGAAATCGACAATGCAAAGATGGAACTCCTGTTGTCTCAAGTGAGTGGCAAGGACATCACTGAGCTCATCGCTTGTGGCAGGGAGAAGTTTGCTTCAGTTCCATCTGGTGGTGGCGGTGTAGCTGTTGCTGCTGCTGCTCCTGCTGCCGGTGGTGCTGGTGGTGCTCCTGCAGCTGAGGCGAAGAAAGAAGATAAGGTCGAAGAGAAGGAAGAAAGTGATGATGTAAGACCAATGTTCTTATTTGTCTCAATTAGCATATTTTGCTCATTCATTATGTCTATGGTAGTTTGACATGACTTCTATTCAATGTATAATATCGTATGATTTGCAAACCGTTGCTTCTGCTATGCTTCTTATTGCCATTTAACATTCATGTTTAGTTTATTAGAACAAATACACCTAATGGTAACTAATTTAACTGTTTGCAAATTTATTTACAGGACATGGGCTTCAGTTTGTTTGACTGAGTGATGCGGTCACCTCTTCTATCATCAATACCAGACTTTGCGCAGGAAACTAGAGTGATGATGTTTGGGATTTTAGCTTTTCTTCTTTAGTTTAAGTTGAAAACACTTGAGGAAAGACTATGCTTCCTACTATGTTTTGATATGTAGTAACGCAGCCATAGGTTGCTGGTTACTTCACTGGTGAACCATGCTTTTGCTATCAAAATTCAATGCTTAATGGAGGATGAATTGTGCTCGGCAGTAGTTTTTAGCTGTGTTCAATTATGTGTCCCTATTTGTTCGGTGTTATCAGCTCCCAATTTGATTCATTTGAGCTACGTTATCTGTCTATCGTTCATCTTCCGAAGTTGTTTTCCTTTGATTTTCTGTTTTAGAGATTACGATAAGCCAGAAGTTACATCAGTAATAATAAAAAACTTTGGCAATTTTAAACGAGAAAAAAAGGCTATTTTTTGCATGCAGATGCAGTAAAAAATCATGTAAACAATTTCTGGAGTCTGCACATAGCAAATGAAAGATTAAGGACATGCGTAGTGGTTAATTTCAAAGTAGTGATAGAATCATAGAATTGCCATACAATCTAATGATCTCTCTCGAAGAGCAAAATATGTAGATGGAAACTATAGGACTGGCATATAATACGAAATGAACCAATCACGAAAGAGCTACTACTAAATTTGCCAGAATTCCATATCTCAAAGAGCAAAATATGGAGATGGAAATTATAGGACTATGGCATATAAATACGAAATGAACCAATCACGAAAGAGCTACTACTAAATTTGCCATAATTTATTTTTATGATTACTGCTTCAGAATGATAAGAAACAGAAGGTGCAGTGCAGAGTTGCAATCAGAATGATACTCCCTCCGTTTTTTAATGAGAAAATCTCTTATATATCCCTGAAATTTTTCCTAATCCCTTCTATACCCCTGAATTTTGCTTACTTCCTTGTATACCCTAAAATTTAATTTTGATCCCTTGCATACCCCTCCCGTTAGTTGACCGTGTATTTTCTATAAAAATGACCATTTTACCTTTGGATGAACAAAGAAATTCATGAATTACATTATTAAAAATATAAAAGCTTCTCACATGAAACTATTATAGTTATGAGTTGGTTGTGCGATGCATTATTTATAAAAAAATATTTTTAGATAATGAAATAAAAAATACGTATTTATTTTTTTAAAAAAAGGTCATAAAAATGAGGAGCATTCATATAAAGATAGGTATACCAATGTTCACAACATATTTTTTTTATGAATGCTCCTAATAATAAAGATCCATTGTCCTATTAAAATTTCAAATAAAAATCTTAATTTTTTACATTTATTTTATTTTCAAAATTTATGTCAAAATTTTCTGCACTAATTATTTAGTCTCATTAGTTTTATAAAATGCACACGATGTGCACTCAAACAAAATTTTCAATTGTTTTTGAAGCTTATATTTAAACCTAAAGCATCAAAGGCAAAAAGGACATTTGCAACCAAACGTAACAGTGAAATGATGGAAAATGTAACGGTAGGGGCATGGAAGGGATCAAATTGAAATTTCAGGGGTATAGAAGGGATCGGGTAAATTTTAGGGGTATGAAAGGGATTGAGTGAGTTTTCAGGGGTACACAGGGAATTTACTCTTTTTTAATAGATGAGAATGATACTCCCTCCGTTTTTTAATAGATGACGCTGTTGATTTTTTCTCACATGTTTGACCATTCGTCTTATTCAAAAATTTTATACAAATGTATAAGATATAAATCACACTTAAAGTACTATGAGTGATAAAATAACTCGTAATAAAATAAATTATTATTACGTAAATATTTTGAATAAGACGAATGATCAAACATGTGAGAAAAAGTCAACGGCGTCATCTATTAAAAAACGGAGGTAGTAGCAGATAACAAACAATACGGTGCAGCGCAAAGTAGCAATGGAGAGAATTTCCTTGCTTTTAAGCAGAAATTGGATAATCACATTGAAGAGAAACTGGATAATCTTCAAAAACATCACAGCCACCATGGTTAAACAATTACATGCATGATTTATGACACATGTCATGTACTCAACAATTCCAACATAATGACGAACTGACTTTTAAACAGATACCCAAATTTTGTGCTGATTATTTATGGGATTAATGACAGATTCTTGTATACATATACCCAGTTGCCCTCTTACTGCAGATTCTGAGTTCAGAAACCCTGTTCAACAAGGTAATCGCCAAGCCTCTCCACAACCATGTTGCACTGGCCAGGAGTCATCGGTTCCTCATAGATTCCAATGATGATGGATAGATAAGGTCTTCTTGACAGTAACCCCTCCAGTTCCCTGAGAAAATGTAACAAAAATGCGATACATGAAATTAGCATGTCTCTACAGAGACCAGCAAGAGCTTGTAGCAAATCAATTTTCAGGTAAAATTTGTAAGTTTGTTAAACATAAAATACTTCTGCGGTTGAGATAGTGTCTGAACAATTAAAGGTCTGGTCAATCTGCTTTCCGAGATAAAACGGTTTGATGAGAGAACGGAGATAGTAGCAGGGATGAAAATGGTCGGAAAAACCTTAGTGTGATTCAATTCTAGGAAACTTTATCAATGTGCTAGTGATATTTATGGTCCATATTGTGGCGTTCCTAGTGATTTCTGAAAGAAAGGGGAATCTTGCAGCACTATTCTAGACCCTTAGCTTCGAAAAATGATGTAATTGCTTTCAGCTGATTTGCTGGAAGGGAAGTATATTTTGTAGGTCAAAAGTTGAAATTTGAATCGGCGAACTCGGTAAAGTTGCTCTCATAGCTTTCACATATTTGTGAGCCCTATGGGTAGATATAAGAAGGAAGCCGACATAATCTACCTTTCTGTGAGATAGAAGCTAAAGAAGTTTATTCCCATGTAACTGGAAAATTCGAATAAAATGCTCATAAGATACTGGGCTACATGGTCATTCGAATTTCAGAAGATGAAGTCTATACAGAGGTGTGTTTGGAGGACCATTCACATGAAACAGTCCTTGCAAGGTTGCAAGAATCAGGAACCAAAATTTCTCTCATTTTTCTAGAAATTTTTGCGATAATAACAACTTGCCAAATATACCAAGTATAAAACGCAATCGCTGGCCACACAGGAAGCCTTTTGTGTTCAGCAATATAATTTCCCTTCATCACATTGTTCTAAACTTCTAATCAGTTGTGTTTAGTTTACCACCGATTCACCATTCACCAACAACGATGTCAGTCCTCCTTTTGGCACAGAATGACTGACTGATAACATCGAATGCTGACTAAAAATTAGCAACGGAAAACACATGACAGGGAAAAAAAAAATAGAGCCTGGTTTTGCTGCTAGATCAAAATTCTCTTCTCTTCCAGGACTGGAACAAGCAAAGCAATCGCAAACGTCTCTGCTGGTAATGGCAGGGTTAGAGTTACGCATCTGAATATCTCTCATCTCATGAGAGTGAAGCAGAGAGCGAGAGAGAAAATTGCTCTGCTCCGCTCGTCCTGTGCTCCCAGAGATTTGATTCGATTCGATTCGATTCTTGCCCCTGACTTGCCTTGCCCAAATCTTGGCAAGCGTCGTCTCTGCTCACCGTATGTTTGATTGATCGCACGTAAATCAGTAGTATTATGGGCCTTGAAGGCCCGTAATGGAAAATCAGCCTGTTGCCCGGGTGTTGATCCTTGCATCATCATGCTGTCTTTTAATAGATTTTTTTTTGGTGGGGTGGGGGGTTATAGTAGGCCTAATACCTTTTTTTTTTTACATCGGCTGAATAAATGATTACTCCTACATTCTTGGTTTAACGAGTCTAGGATTTGGGCGGGAGCATACAGTCTCCAGTCAGCACTAGACCTAGCACTTATTGCCATTCGAGCAAGATCATGAGCCACCCTATTTCTCCTCTTTTTATTTTGTGCACTTGCACCTGTTAGAGACATTGCATCACACTTATTTCCAAGCTTTAATGGATGAATGGCTGAACTGCAACGGATTATCTGATGATTTGGGATGTGATAATATTTGAGGTACAACCAAATGGATTAACTGTTATAAATTTAAAAGAAGTATTGTGGGGAACTTACATACGTAGAAAGCTATTATTATAAAGCTTGAAGGCTGAAGCTTCCAACCATAACTTAGGCTGTGTTCGGAAACCCCTCCTCCCCGGCAAGCAAAACGAAATACATATTATTGCATGATTAATTAAGTATTAACTATTTTTTAAAAGAAAATGATTAATATGATTTTTTTAAAAACAACTTTCATATAGAATTTTTTTTTAAAAAAACACACCGTTTAGCAGTTTGAAAACCATTCACGCGAAAAACGAGAGAAGTGAGAACACAATCTTAGGGTGTGTTCGTTTTTCTTTTTTGCTTTTGCAACTCCCTTGTTTACCGTAAGCACACTTTTCAAACTGTTAAACGATATATTTTAAAAATAATTGTATATAAAAATTTATTTTAAAAAAAGCAAATAAACATATTTTTCAAGTTTGTCGTACTTAATAACTAATTAATTATACACTAATATCATTTATTGTTTCGCACATGGTAAGAAAAAGAAAAAGGTAAACGAGCTTTCCAAACAGAGAGTATATTGCAAAAGTTCAAGATTCAAGCCATAGCATCACAAATAGTAATAGTGAAAAATAGTTAACACAATAAAAGTCAACTATTTTAGACTAATAAAATTAATTAATTTGAGATGTAAAAACCTGCTATAGAAACAAAATGGTTCGACGTATGGCAACAAATCGACCAACCATAAGTAGATTTGATTTAATTTATTATTAAATGTTCTTTAAACGTGATATAAATATTTTTATATTTACATAAATATTATTGAATAAGATAAATCGTTAAATATTGATAAAAAGTTATCGGCTTTTATTATTAAGATACGGAGGTAGTAGATGTTGATATGCCGGCCAAACAAGAGCCCATCCAAGATCGGATGCCCCCACGTAGCGTATTCATCAGGATAAGGTTGTGCATCTGCAATCGCCTACGCCAACAGCCGATGCACACGCGTGCGATACCGGAGGCAGGATATAGACCAGCAGAGAGAAATATCTCCTCAGAAATTTGTCATTAGCAGCAAGCCTAATTAATTCACGGTAAAACCAATTATAAAAGATAAACCCAAAGATATTTCAATCATCTCACCAAAAAGATACAACAGTGCACAGCACGGCAGGTACGTACACGACCGATTATTAACTGAACTTATGTGTCTGAAAAAAAAATGCAATTCAAAGTTGAGTACTATAGCTAGCTAGGCATCGTTTGCTTCACGACGACGACGACGAGGAGGAGGCTGTAATGGCTACGGCGGCGCCGGCGCGCTTGTAGTTGTCGATGTAGTAGGCAGGGTTGGGCAGCTTGAAGGTCCGGCGGCCCTCCGGCGAGCCCAGCAGGTCGCTCCACTGGTCGCCGATGTTGCCGATGATCACCATCCCCTTCTCCTCCTCCAGCTTCTTCCTCTCCCCCGACTTGTACTCCACCACCGATCCCGTCGCCGTCGAGTTCTCCGACCTGTTCGTTCGTTTCATCAATTTTATACTCGCACCGTCTCAAAATATAAGTATTTTTAGACTCTTATACACGGTCTGCGAGATGTTACTTTAACCAACAATATCTATATAAGTAAGATGTTTTAAATAAAAAGAGTTACATATTATGATAGTTTGTTTAATGATAAATCTAGTAACATCAATTTTATATGATTGAATTTTTTTACTATTAATGGTTAAAGTTTAAAATATTTGATTTGTCACTATGCTAAAAATGTTTATATTTTGGGAGGGAGTACACGCAGGAATTCAGAGATTAATTAGTTTGTAATGTGACCTTAATATGAGCTCGTCCCAGCAGTCGAAGCCTTCCTTGATGAGATTGGTGGCGGTGGCGTTCCTCAGCTCCGGCGTGTCCGGCCTGTCCGACAGGAAGACGATCTTGACGCCGAGGAGGAGCAGCTTCTTGTACAGCGTCACCGTGTTCGGCAACGCCGACGCTCTGCCGGCGATCAGCCACTCCATGAACGCCGGCTCGTCGGTTCTGTGGTACCCGAAGCCGTGGTTCTTGTAGAACTTGACGTGGGAGAGGGCGGTCTCGTCGACGTCGAACACCCAGGTGGCGTTGGCGTCGGCGGCGGGGTCGCCGGAGAGGACGGCGGCCTCGGCGTAGGCGGCGGCCTCGTCGACGACGACCTTGCTGTCGCGGCGGTAGTGGTGGCCGCGCATGTAGTTCTCGACGTAGTTGTCGCACTTGCGCGGCGTCGCCGTCCACCCCCGCACGTTGTTCGCCTCCACGCCGACGCGCCAGCTGTCGCAGTAGTCGCCGTCGCCCACGGCCGCCGGGATCATCATCTGCCTCAGCCTGTCCACGAACGAGAGCGCCGCCGCCGACGACGACACGACATCGCCGGCGCCGCCGCCCCACCCGTGGCAGGTGGTGGCTAGCGCGGCGGCCACGGCCAAGAAGGAGACAAGTCGCTTGGGCGCCATCGCCGTCGTCTACTGATGTTTATGCTTCACTCTGCAGCTGGCAGCTGGATATATATACACACACTGACACACAGCACTGGCACAGTGCAGAGTTAGTTACTCCTAACATTCTATCCAAGATTTATGGAGGTAATTGTATGGCGGCCCCGGTGGCGAGGTGAAGAGACAAGAAGAGTTTTTGTCTATTGCAATCAATCAATCGAGCAAGCATGAACCATGTCGCATTTGTCACGTTATCCGGGACCAAGCAGCAACAGCAGCTAGCTATAGCCTATAGCTGGGGCTCAGGAATCATGTGGATTCTGGTGTCAAGATAAGGCGCCGCGGGCGCGTAGCGCGACGTACATGTGTGTGGACGCGGCGCAGATGAGGCCGCCTCGCCTCGCCTCGCCGGCCGCTTCACCTGTCGCCGCGCCGCGCCGCGCCACGCCACGCCACGGCGCGCCGCGCGACGCTTCACCCGCGCGCGCGAGAGAGAAGCGGGCCGGTGTGATGTGATGGGGACGGCGTGGCGTGGGCCGGCCCATGCGGTTCCGGGCCGAGATGGCGGATGGCAATGGGCTAAGAGCTATTGGGCCGCGGTGCGTTGTGAGGCCCATTGGAAGAAAAGGGAAATTGATTGAAGCGTAGTAGTTCACCGTACTTGGATTTGCTGATGTGATGACGCCACGAGTTCCATGACGCATCGGATGATCGGATTTGTCATATTCTTGGGAGGAATTCTGCTGCTATTTTCTAAGCGGAGCGCGCATCTGCAAACAACAGGCGACAATTGCAAAGCCAACAGAATCTAAGATATACCCGCACCAGCATATATTTTATTTCCCACAAAATATTATTACAAAATTAGTTCTCTCTTCTGTTCCCATCCACTACTATAACCCAAAGTTGTTTTACTTACTTGGGAAGGCGAGAAACACATGGCTATTTTAGGAGAGACTTCCGACAATCAAAAGCTACTCAAATAGTTTAGTTTTTTATTTAGGTTTGGAGAAGTTATATAGTTTTAAAATTCAGGAAAATAATAAGAAGCAGACGCCTGCAAAAATGTTTTTTTTTCAGTTGTGTGTTTTTTTTTTCACATGGTTTTTCTATTCTCTCAAACTGCTTATCTGAATCTAAAACTCTCCTAAATAGACCGACAGATCGAGGTACAGTTGAGAAGTTGGGTGCATATGATTATTCATCATGGTTCTAAAATCCGAATTCCCCACCAAATATCGCACATATGGGTACCTTTCAAGAAAATAAAGTTGTTTTACTTACTTCCATTACTAGCTAGGTTTAATTACTTACACAGCACTAAAACCACAAATGTGGGTAAGGAAACAGCGTCGCATTGGAGGCAGGAATAGATAGGCATACTCCTTTGAGATAATTAAATATGATTAGGGAACAATTGCTTAAAAGAAAAGAAGAAACTAAAGCTAGATCAATATCACATTTGGGAGAGAATAATCCGGAAAGGAAAGATAGGCTAGCTTAGCTAGGCCATGTTGTGTTATTCTCAATCCCACTATCTAACAGTACAATTCGCCTTGCAACTTCTTTTTGGGACCGAATCAACGACACATGGGAGAGCTTAACAAGAGGTTAACTCATCTACACACATGTGCACTTTTAGTTTCTTTTTCTTTTCTATAGTATCGTCTCCAAGTAATATAATTAAGGTGTATTAATTCTTATTGTATATATGCTTGTGCGCGTGAGAGAGAATATATCCCCAGATCGATCTCTTTTCAATTTCTTTGTTAACAAAATAGTTGTTTTGTTTTGTTGCATGGCCATAAAAGAAATAGATGAGAGTGAAGAAGACAGACATGAGACATGGCCGAACTCTCTCTTTTTCACTCTTTCTTTTATCCTTTCTATCTCCTGTGGAAAGGGACATGTGAGCATCTGGTTTGTTCTATGATGTTCCATGAACCTGAAACTGTCTGAACCTAACCATTATTTTTTATTAATCTCTGAGGCTCTGAGCATATCATAGGCAACAAAACACATGATCAGTAGCTTGGATCATATCATACTATCATATCGGCTGAGAGATCTAGCAGTAAATATTAACTAGTGTTAAATTGCCCAAAACAGATTGTACAAGAACTATATATTTCAGTCTTAATTTAGAGATGAAACGAATAATGTTCATAATTTAGCTAGGTTACAAACACAGACGCACAAATGGGCAAGTTACTTCTTTGGTTAGCTGCTCTGAAAGGTAGAATTATAAAGATAGAGATAGTTTATTATGATTCGCTAAAAGACAAATGCAAGAACAAATAATAGGGGACATTAACTGCAAAACAAACAAGGAGGAACCTTTCCTTTACCTAACTCGTTCATCATCAAGTTTTTTATGAGGAAAGGCGATGCATATGTTCTCTCCTTAGCACTGAGATTCTCAGCAGCAATTATAGAAGTAGCATTATGCCCTAGAAAGACGAACTCCATGATCAGTTCGTGTGTATATATATGATCAGACCGAGTGATATTTAAGAAGCATCTTCCAGATAAAATTCGATGATGGTACAGAAAGAAAGGTTTGCATAGTAGCTAGTAAAAAAGAAGAGATCATATTCCAAGCGCGTACCCTGATATCGATGCATGGTAGGTCCTAGGATCGAGTTGACGTACAATCCGAGGTCCGGAATAATCTCTATCGATCCTCCAATCATTTAAATTTTTTTAGGGATCGGAATACCTCCATTATCTAATTGTAGTATAGGGTATCTCCGATTCTGAGGTGCTAACATATAAATGTCTAATATATAATGTATAGGGAGTACTCCCTCCGTTTCATATAATAAGTCATTTGGATATATTTCATGTCAAAAAAAAAGGTATTGTACTGTGTTTCATCAAACATCAATGTTATATTAGGATATATTAGCACTCACGAATCTCATCCCAATTAGCTAGATAAAATGGTAATCTAGCTTGGTGTATATACACATATTCTACTAGCTATAGCTAAGTATACACTCTCTTCATCCAAAAATATAAGGGATTTGACATTCACCCAAAATCCCTTATATTTTGGGACTATCACATGTGGCATGTACTACTGCACACGCACGTTTTATACCTAGCGTACGTGAAACCCTCCTATATCGATCAATATGCCCCGTGCATTAATGATCAGAAGATAGAAGCTTCCTAGGTACTCGATCTTAATTTATACTACTCTGTCAAAAAAAGAGAGCAAACTCTAGCTACGAACCTGGGTACACATATGATTGGATTTTTTGACAGAGAGGGTACAAGAGTAAGACACGTAACCATTTATTTTTAATATTAATACAAAACACGCATGCATATATGTAGTTAACTAGCACATTCCTCTTCCTTTTAATTCATTTTTAAATCATACACCTTAAAAATCTCTAATCTAATATTTTTGGGTGTATGTATTATATTTTATTAGAGTGATCCAGAGGTGATAATAATTCTTGATATTTGTGTCAATGGTAGTTGTGCCATGTATTTTAATTTGGGATGGAGATAGTAAATTTAGATCGTACGTCTAATTAAGTAGAGATTCAGTTACAGTGTTGATTTAACTCAATTAGTTAATTAAAATTGCTGCGAGTAATTAAGATATCTATTCCGGCAGCCAAGATATATACTCCCTCCGTTTCAAAATATTTGACACCGTTAACTTTTTAACACATGTTTGACCATTCGTCTTATTCAAAAAAAATTTGTGAAATATGTAAAACTATATATGTACATAAAAGTATATTTAACAATGAATCAAATGATATAAAAAGAATAAATAATTACTTAATTTTTTTAATAAGGCGAATGGTCAAATATGTACTTAAAAAAATCAACGGTGTCAAACATTTTAAAACGCGGGGAGTATATGAGAGCCGCCCATGCATGGTCCACAGGCAATTACTGGCATGCACGTTGCTGCTTCCTCCCCATCAAGCAGTGACGTGGTGGGTGCATCTCTCATGTGATCGAATTGAGAAAGAAAATTAAATATGCATATATATGGAGTATACGTAGTAAACTTGAATGCAGTATTAGCCAGCACGTACGATATATAGGATGATCTATCATGATGCGAGGTTTATGGTTAATAGAAACGCAATATACAATAATTAAGTAGTTAAAAAAGAGCACTTTGTTGTATTGGTCTTGAGGCCCGTTTGTAATTATCAAAACTAATTCATAAAAAAAGGTATGTAGGAAAATAACTTGCTGTTCATTTTGGAGGATTATGAAAAGAAAATTATATATATCATGCATGCTTCAGCCTAATTAATTAATTAAATGGGTAATAGCTAATTACCCAAAAGTTTCATAGTTCCCACATAATGTGGAAATGAAACTAATTGATGAAACCATGCTACGTACAAAAGGTGGCGTTGCATGCATGCGCGCTAATACTAGCACTTATGTTAGGTGTTCCGACTTAATTAGAGCTACCCACATACGTCCTCGCAGATTAATTTTGTTCTAAATGGTGTACTGTACATATGCAAACATATAGTACTACTATATATGCAAATGCGTACATTAACCACATGTTTTTGTCGATCTCTAACATGCGTGCATTAATTAATTGGTATATATATACGTCGCGTGTACGATCGAATGAGAATTAATACGTGCACAAAATCACACACAAATGTACACAGTAGAATATGCGAGCGACAACCTTAAACAAGCAGCTAGCACATATGCCTGCACCTTTCTTCTTCCATCGACATATATTCATATGTTGCACTTTTGCCTGAAAACTACAAGCGCTAGCTCTTTAATTTGGAACAATAGGTGGGAGTACACCACCAGTGATATGTGCATTACCCGAAAAAAAAAAACAGTACATCTAGTGATGCTAGCTACTTCCTCCATTTCATAATGTAAGTTATTCTAGCATTTCTCACATACATATTGATGTTTAGATTCATTAACATCAATATGAATATAGGAAATGCTGCTAGAATGACTTACATTGTGAAACGGAAGGAGCAGTAAAAAGCAATGCAATTTTGGTTTCATTCCATATATATGTGTGTGCAACGTACATGCTGGGGTCGGATTCGTTCAGTTTAATCCTCAAGTACTCCAAAAAACATCATTTTTGTTAAATTTTTTTTGAAAGGAGTCATTTTTGTTAAATTAAACAAAGCCTTATGTTCTAGGTAGGGCATGCAACTAAATGTAAACAAATTGACAATAACATGCATGCACGGTATTAAAGTATAAATAGCAGGGTGTGTTAATTATACTGTGATATTTGTTAGTGCCCCCCAACACACAAAAAAAATATATTCTGTGGAATAGTATGACGATGCACAGAGATCTCCCTATATATGCAATAGTGATAAATTAGAATATACTAATATTTGTATTTCTAAAATGTAATAGTATATATCCAACAATACTAATAATGCTCATTAATTGTTCCCCTGGTAAAAAAAAAACGTATGTACCTCCTGAAAATAGTCTAGCCTAAAACTGTAATCAAACTTGTCAAAAAATAGCACACTATATGCATAACATTAAATTGATATGCAATAATTAAATAGCTGTTAATTAATTTGTATTTAATTTAGTAGCTATATATATACACCGTAATATGTAAATGAAACTTGAAATGCCAATAGGTACAGGTGCACTACTGCACATTAATTGTATAAATACAACACATGTCTATATTGAGAGCTGATATTTTTTTATATGAACAAAGGAATTTTCTGTGCTTACGTATATGTACATCAGTATCAGTATGCAAGCATAACTCTTAATATATAGCCAACACCACTCTGATTCTTAAACCCATATGTACAGGTACAGCAGTAAACTAACTAGTTAGATCATCGAGTAATCTGATATATATGTGATATATATAGACCACAAAAATCATGCATGTCAACGCCAGTTTATTCCTTGAAACCAACATGCATGGCAGATGAATTCAACTCTCGTTACAAAGTAAGTAGCATCAGTACCCAAACGCTAAACAATTTTTGCGCCTCTAGAAAGGAAAAAGAACTTATTAAGTTGGGAATTTAGTCCCCCTGGATGCATTTGAAGCACAAGGTAAGCAAGGTTAAAAACACACACGCACACACCCATCTAGAGAGAGAAGGGACCGGCCAGGGGGTGTAATGTACATCACAGTACATGCAAACAATACTACTTTTTACAGTTGAAAAATATCTAATGCATATCAAAAGCTGTGATAAACCAAAATGTAATTATAATTATGCTTCGGTTGGGGTGCATTAATATTGACTGCATCTAGCATGTCTAGCCTTCATTCTGATGTAATTAAGCACAACAATACCTTTGCCCAAACTTTTTTTGTCCTCTCTTTTCTTTTCTTTCAACAACTTTGTCTCTTCTATCTTGGAGTGTCCTTGCACAGTTAATTTGATCTCCCTTTTTTCATGGAGGCAGATCTATACAGATCTCTTTAATCTTTTTCTTCTCCCAACCGTAGTACATACATTCTTCAAGAAAGCAATGTTGTATATTCAAGAAGACAGAGACCACACAAGGTGAAAGAGAATGTGGTTAGTTTTCTTTTGGTATTGATCTTCACTATTTACCAGCCTTGTTGCTACTATCCATGATGATCCTGGTTGTCAGGAGTCCAGTATGGCTGGTAAGGCCATTCTGTCTCTTGGGAGTGAGGAATTGAAGCTTCCTGCAATAGAATATGGAAAAGGGGGGGGGTGGGGGGGGGGTCAAAAAAGAACAGCTCAGTGAAGTGCAACAGTTGAATAAGAAAGATACGGTATCACTTTAAAATGTCAGTAGGGAAATAATTCAAAATTTTCAACTGTTCAAGTACGGACTACCTTAGAGCAAGTTTTATAGTACTTGCTCTTATTTACACTCCAGATGATACCAGAAATGTTCATTTAAATAATATCAAGGTAGCCAATTCGGATCTCTTGTGAGAGATATAGCAGATACCACGGTAGTAGACTAGTAGTACTATAGTTGTGTTGTCACAGTACTTTATTAATTAATCTCCCATATAATTCAACGCGAAAACAAAGGAGGGGAATAGTAGTAACTATAGCATAACTCTTTTTGTCACTTACTTATACGGAGTATATAGTCGGGGTCAGAATGATTGATCTCCAATATAACGCATTGCACCATATTATTAATCAGGCCAACATGTCAAAGAACGATCTCATTGAATAACTATGCAATACACATATCATTACTACCTTGATCTGTTCGAAAATATAGCAATTATTGACTACGAATCTAGACATACTCTTGTTTAAATTCGTAGCTAAAAGTTATTATATTTTGAGACGGATGTACTACTCATGTCTAATCATCCAATGGAGTTTTGACAAAAATAAGTACACTTTTGTTCTATATTACCTGAACGTGCATGTATATACTACCTTGTAAATGTCAAGATTTTAATTTTTAGTAATGTAATACAAGAACAAGTTCACAACGATTAATGCAAACAAATTTCACAATAATGATTCTCTTATCCTCATGCATGGTGTCAGTGTGAATTCATTTCATAGAAAAGAGACAAAAGAGAGCAAGAAACGAATGATATTTCCTCCTTTTCTTTTGCTCTTTTCGCAAGAGATAACAGTAAACAACTATTCTTATAGCCATACAGTCAGAAAAGCGAGGAGAGGGGCTACTGACATGGAGAGAAAGCTCTCGTTTTCACCTATACGGTCATGAAAGCAAGGAAAGTATGGTCTTGTTTTTACGCTGGTCTTTGGCTCTCCCCCTTTGGCACTCAAAAGCAAAGCAAAGGGTGGTCCTTGTTTGCATATATTCATGATGTTTCTTCTATCTACTATCTCACTAGGAGTACTGAAGATTTCTCTCTCTCTCTCTCTCTCGTCGGCATGCTTGCTGTAAAAGCACACCTAAAATGGCGAATTTAAAAATAGGGAAACAAATGAGAGGAAAAAGCTGTCAAGGTGAAGGGCCTGTTTCAAAGTGCTGGCTAGGACGACAAAGAAACTATGAGGCCCCACACTGAAGTTTCCTCAGGACCCTCCTGAGCAGTCTTTCTTTTCTAAACCCCTCACCTCGCCTATAAGACATAGCTTGCAGCTTTCCCACCCATGTATTATATGTTTAAATCAGTATATATAAATAACTACAATTATATTAAATTTGGCCTGAGCTAATGTTCAGATTAAAACCGTTTAAAAGGGACACATGCATGCGTCTCACATGCAATTGCTACGTACATGCATATATATTAATTCCAATTGGATATGTGCAGGAATGCTTTACTGCATGCGTAGAGCCTCTGACTGGTAAATTATCGGCTTGGATCCATGCTGAGGAGGCAATCAAATAGAAATGCAAGAGAAACTTACTCCTTTTGTGCTCGAAGACGTGCAGCCCATTATCAGTTCCTCCAAGCCGGCAGACCTCCTGTCAAGCTTTTGTTGCTGCTGCTGCTGTGTTGCATGTTCGTTGTTAATTATGTTGGGATAGAACAGTAGCTAAAGCATTCTTTAGTAAAGAGCAAAACGAAAAAAAAAAGTAAAGGAGCTACAATAATATAATTAAGTAAATCACCAAAGAGATGAAGAATGAGCTGAGACAATGCATTAGTATCTTGATATATATGAAATAAACAGTTCAATTGTATATAGATTTACCTAAAGTGATACATATATATAGGAACGGTGGAAATACAAAGCAGATTCATTACCAGATTACACATATATATATGGGTAAACAAAGAATCCTTCCAGAATTGTCTAGGCTCTATATTTATAGTCTAGAAAATGCATCTTCAGACAGCTTAATTTCATCCATATGCAACTTCCTTGGTATATATATAAAAAAACATAGTTCATATCAAATAGTAATTACACGACTTGAAAAACCCTACATATGTACAAATCAACATTAGAAGTGCCATAACTAGAATTTTTTTTAATATTTTGTATATCACAATTATTTGTATAAATTATTGCCCAATATGTTTAGTATGACCAACTAAAAATGACTAATTTTGACACTTAAGATTATCACAAATCCTTGATTCTTTTTATTGAAATTGAAAGCTGAGAATGGTTTTTAGTTTATTTTTAGAGAATTCAAAGGGATCCTATGATAGCAAGAAACTCTTAGCTTGAAGGAGGAAAATGTGGACTTTAGACCAAGCCGTACTAATTAAGTTTGTCTAGATGGGAAGTATGAAATGTACTGCCTAGCGAGTCCATTGCTTGTTTTCAAGCTGAAATTGTTTTTTGTTGGAGATGGTTTGTTACTCCTTACTTAAATTTAACATTCTCAATATGTAAAGAATATTCTTCATAAATGCATGCATATATGTGTTCCTATAGTTTTTTTTTCAACAGCTACCGTGCCCAATCTATTACCCAGCTGCTAGAAAAAGAGAAATTAGTATTAATTTTAGGGAATTATTTTTGATAATGGAAATGTTTTATTTGAGGAGAAAATGTATAAGATGAGATGAAATCACACCTGAAATTTGTCGTGGTGGAGAAGGATTGCTGGCACGTGGAACTGATCATGATCAAGAACGACAGATGCATGCTGCATTGCTGGTGGCACTATATTTGATACAGGGTTCGTCGGCCGGCTGATCAGGAAGGCCGTGGCAGGCACCGCCGTCGTGGTTGCAAGCAACGGCCGGTGCGGCTGTTGTTCCTGGCCAGCATGCTGCTGCTCCGACCTCCCAAGCTGATTGGAGTGTACCTGATCACCACTTATACCAACCTGTTTGATGCAAACAAATGGAAAAATTCCATGTCATACATGCATAATGTTTTTTTATAAAACTAACATACATGCATAATGTTTTTTATAAAACTAACATACATGCATAATGTTCCCATTATATTTGTCTTTTATCACTCCCTTTCAGTTAGTATGTATGTTACAGTAGTATGTATATTATTTGAACTTTCTTGAAATATACATTTTTTGGTTGGAATAATTGAAAGAATGAGACCGGGCCAATTATTCAGAAAATATATATTACTAGTTTTTGCTTTCACGGTGGGTGGATCGTGGATGGTTTTAGGGTTGCTTGCAATCTGAGTAAAATGATGTGAGGCTCGAACTAATTAAAAGGGTCCATGCTGCTGTGTGATGTGTAGCTCATCTTTTGCTTTAAATTGGCGCATCCTACACATTTGGTCAGCTACCCCGCCCCAAACCGCTCATCCATACGCAACAAATTGAAGGAAGCTCATCTAATCAAACAGAAAGTATATGTATCCCAATCTGCACCTAGAAAAACAGAAAGTCAGTATATATCCATGCGAGCGAGTGTATATATATCCATGCATGCGTGCATGGGAATATGGACCATGGTTAATTTGCATGATCTGCATGACGTGCACTGATTAAGATGCATGCAGAAAACGGCACAGAACCTAACCAGCAGTTTACTTGGAGAGAAACTGATTAGGATGCGTAACCTAACCAGCATTACTCCGAAAACTGATCAAAGATTCATACAGTATGTATACAGAAAAGCGGCAGTATGCATGTAACAAGTGGTAATTAAATTAATTACCTCCTCGAAACTCTTCCTGAAAGGCGCGAAGCTGAAATGGTCGGCGGCATGCTTCAAATGCTGCATCTCGACGGCGGCGGCGACGGCGTACCCGGCCGTCGAGTAGGACGTCGCCGACACCTCGTGGTCCCTCGTCGACGAGCAGCTGCCGCTGCCGCTGTCCCTCCTGCGCTGCTGATCCTGCTGCACCGCCGCCGTCGTCACGGCGGATGCGGTGGCGGCGGCGCCGCCGCCGCGGTCGGAGGACCAGCTGCACTGCCGAGGCTGCGTCTGGTAGAAGATCTTGCAGACGACGAGCTCCCCTTCCTTCTCCTCCTCGAGGTCGCCGAGGTGGTACTGGTGCATCACCCAGTTGGTCTTCTCCGGCTTGCGGTGCTTGCCGAAGTTGGTGTAGAGGACCAGTATCTTCTTGCACCCCTTCTGCCGGCCGCTCACCATCACCGGCCGGGTCTTGCCGGTCTTGTGCCACCTCGTCTCCCCCTTCTGCACGTCGCACTCCGTCTGGATCTTCCGCCGCTTCCTCGTCCCCGTCGTATACGCCTTCGACGGCCGGTGGAAGAAGTGCTTGCTCAGGCCGTCCCTTGTCACACCTGCTCCATCGATCGATCAGCACAAACAGAATAATTAGCAGGATCAAGATAGTATAGAGAGTTTTGTGAGATCCAAGAGTATAGTGTGGAGTGGGTGGCCTATGCTTCTTGACAGATGCAACAAACCTCTCTGAAAAAGAGGAAGAGAGGAAAGAAACCTATTTGGAAACTTCAGAAGCATCTTACCATCATGACAGAGAGGAGAGAGTGGGAGATGAGACTAGGCACAACTTTCCATAAACAATAATTCTCTTTGCATATACCGGCCAAGAGCACATGTAGAGAAACACTAGTAATAAGAATAGAGAGGGGGGAGAGCACATCAAGAACAACAAGGGAATATATGCCATATCCCAAAATCCAAAACCACGACCCATAATTCATGGCGAAACAATCCCAACATACAATATATATCACTCCATGGAAAGCAAAAAAAACCCGATAAAGTTTTGCAAAAAGCCAGGAATATATCTGTATCAAAACTATGCGGGGGGTGCAATGTTTTGAGCTATAGCTACCTTAGCTCTCTCACTCTCACCTGGAAGTTTCTCAGGGTGGGTGTAGCATATGCCGTCCTCCCCTTCTATCGTGGGTATGAACTCATCGATGAGAGGATGAGATCTTGAGCCTTCTTCCCTCACTTTGGCCTCGAGGTGCTCGATCAACTCCTGGTCCGTCGGATCGAACTTGACTCCTGCCGGTAGCCCCACCCAATCCTTCTTGCAGTTACACCAATTAATTCCATAAGAACAAGTTTTGCACCAGGCAGCAAGAAGCCCAAGAACCCTCGCTACCGATCGAGGTGCAAGTGTGCAATTACTGAAAAGAGCTAGGCAAAACGAAGTTGATCACTTCACTCTTCACATACCGGTTTGCAGTCGAGCTTGTTGCCGCAGCTGGGGCAGTGCTTGGCCGTGGAGATCCGGCGTTCCTCGAGCTTGGCGTCGATGAGCTCCGAGCTGCTGATGTGCCCCCTATTCATGCCTGATTCATATGCGTCCGGCAGAGACCGTGCACATGCATGTGTAAGCCTCCTTCTTGTTGCTAGCTGTGAATAGAGCTGCAAGGGATCAAACAAACATACAGTTAATTAATACACACACAATTCAAGGAGAAGACAAGATCATCGAAATCGAATAACAGAAGCTATGCAGGAAGAAGAGGCCGGAAGCAAACCAAAGAGGACAAGTAGTAGAGGAGGAGGATGAGCAGTAGAAGAGCAAACGAGAGAGCAAGGAGTGTGGGAGAGGTGTACATATAAAAAAAAAATCGAGGCAGGCAGCCTGCTGCTTTCACAAGTTTAATACAAGAGAGAGAGAGAGAGAGAGAGCAGAATTCCTGCCTACTTTAACTGAAGCCACACCTCTTATAGAGGAAAAGTTAAAGGGCCCCTCCTCCTTAGCCTCTCCATCTCTCTCACTCACTCTCTCTCCATCGTTAATTTAAGCATAGCACAAGACACACAAACCCCTTTCATCTATGCTAAATTGAACTGACTGTAAGATGACGCCTCACCAAGCACCTTTGGCTTAGACGTTTACCGCTAGCTAGCTGATTCATGTATATTTATTAATTTAGAGAGCTTATGAGAGACTGGCCAGTCCTACAACTAAAAAGCAAAAGGCAAGAAGAACTGCTGCCTCACCACATCACAGCTGTTACTGCAGATTCCACACACTGCACTGCACTCACTCACACGCAGCATAAAGCTCCTACGAGTGGAGGGCGAGCTAGGTGCTAGTAGATCGACTCATCAAAGGTTGCATTGCCATGCACTTCATCAAGCTGTTAAACAAACAAAAGAAATCCTGATACTCAACAAGAAAATCTTTAAATCCAGATTGCCAGTACAGGAGAAAGTGCTTAATTAATTACGATGTGAACAAAATAATCATGTGAGGTATTGGGCATGCAGCTGGGAAGAAACACTTCTTTCACACATTCGCTTTCGCGGAATGATGGAAAAGGATATTTCTTTCCAATGCACAATAATGGGGTTTGCAAATTGCAGTAGAAAGAAGATATACGGAGCAGGTGATAAGAGTTCTCACATGGGCATATGGAGGAGGCCTTGTGCTCGAATGATGATCCTTTTCGGCATGAGAGTCTGTGATGTTGGAGACTAGCTAGCTAGAGAGAGAGAGAGAGAGAGAGATGTAATGAGAGAGGTGAATCCCAGGGCTTGCTTCCCACCCAAGGCAGATGGAGCAGTACTACACAACACTTGATGGACCCCAACAAGGGTACATGTAGACAAGCTAAGGCTAGAGAGAACATACATAAAAATTTTATATGCTCGTGTTGCCTCGCATGCCTGCCCAGGGGAGGGAGCAACCTTCTCCTGCAAGCAGAACCCTAGCCATTGGCTCTCGGACATCCAAAACAATTAACCCCTTTTGTGTGTCAGCAAGAATGCCGGCCAGCATCTAATCCACTCCGTATTCGATAAAGATAATAATCTACTACTACATGCTCAGGTTTAAACAAACAGAAATTGCAGCAATAAATTGAAATGCTTTTGTGCCAAACTGCCAATGAGCCAGACAGAACCTGCATGCAAGTACTCATAACTGATGGAGAATGTCGTACCTCTGTTCACTCGAGGACGATTGATCCAATGTGGATGTACTTCGAATATATATATTGCTAGTAGGACACTGGACAGTTGCTTAATTACCTCCTTAAGCAGTGCCCTCCTGCAAAGTCTGAAGCAGTTGAACAGCAAGCCCCGTCTTCTCCAGTTTCGACACGCTCTCCTTGTATGTCACCTCAGCGCTAGCTTAGGTGGCCACATCCAAACAAGCTGACGAAAACTGTTAATTGATGACCCAGTACACGCGCGCAGCTAGCAGCTGGGGCCCAGCTGCCATTCTCCCCGGCACCACCGTGTGTGTCACATTCCTTCCTGCCATGGAAAGCATGACCAGAGCAGCGGAGCTGGTGCTCCGGGCCCCACCGGGCAGGGAGAGAGATCAGGTCCCCGCGCTGCTGCTGCTGCTGCAGTGAGGTGGGGTTAGCTAGATCAGATCGATACGGCCAGCCTGCCGTGCCTGTGCCTGTGGGCGCGATCGATCGACCACGACGGCCGGCGTCAGGCCCAATAGATAGGCCTGGTTTAGTTTCCATTTTTTTTTCAAAAATATCACATCAAATCTTTGAACACATATATGAAATATTAAATATAGATAAAAACAAAAACCAATCGTATAGTTTGTATGGAAATCGCGAGACGAATCTTTTAAGCTTACAGTAACCCACATGTGTTAATGATGGCTTAATTAGGCTTAAAAATCCGTCTCATGGTTTTCAGGCGAGTTATGAAATTAGTTTTTTTATTTGTGTTCGGAAACCCCTTCCGACATTCGGTCAAATATCCTGCGTGATACCGAAAAATTTTCTTTTCACGAACTAAACACATCCATAAACCAGGTTGCAGAACATTGACAGCGGCGATAAGGTTAGCTCGGTTAGGTTCAACCGTACCTGGACTGAAACAGCATCGTCCTCCTCCTCTCCTTCTGTGTCTCTCCTCTCGCGGTCGCCTTCGCTTACGCCTTACTCCAGGAGCTGTAAATAAATCCTGAACAGGGAAAAATCGGGCTCATCCGTCGAGCAGCTGCCTTCCTGCCTGCTCCGATCAGTCCACCTCTCTACCCCGCGGCCGTGTGTTGCATTGTGCCTCTCATGCATGCCCAAATCAGAGCCATTATGACCCTGATAACCCCTCCTCCTCCCAATGTCGACACGACATCTTGCTCACCTGCGAGAAAATTCCAGGGGGGGATAGCCCCGGCCGTCTTGGCATTTGGCAGGGCAAAGATTCATCAGCATCATTAGGCAAACCCATTCTTAATCATGTGTCTCTTTATCAGGAAAAAAAAATGATATGGTAGGAACACCTCACGGGGGGTTTCATGAATATCACCCATGAGGCCATATGACTATTGACTATACATAATCCGCACGAGGCATGAGTTGCTCGGAATAATAAGAGGTTTGTGTGTGGTAAACGTACGTACACTTGGAGTCGTGGTTCTGGCCAACCGACGGACCTGTCACAAGCTCATAATTAATAATTGCAATGTGTTGCTTGGTATACGTACAAAAATATGATCACAAGTCACAGCGTATAAATGCGTATATAATTGTATAATACTCCACTATTCATTAGCAGAGTATACCAAATCAATCAAGAAAATGTCAAAGAGTAAAGTACCTGAACGGACATGCAACTCTCTTGATCAATTCATGTCTTCTGTTGAATCACATTAATTGACGCAGTCGCATTCAGGCGTACAACTTCAACCGATCTCTTTCTGACGAGCTGACCGTTCACCTGTGCATGTAGACATATGAGAGACATAGTTTTCTGAAGCTGGTAAACTAAGCCATATCTTCTTTGAGCAATTTAGTCTGTATGCATATAGTAAAAATCAGAGCACATATTCTACCAACATATTTATTGAAAACACATTGCCACCTAATGGGGGGAAGGAAGATGAAAAACAGACATCATGCGGGGAAAAATGTTAGCCTGTCGCAGTTTTACGCGGACCAATTGAACCTATACATGCTGCATGAAAGTGATAGGGAATACAAGAGGCTAACTACAATTTGTGGTGAGCTTTCGAGGAACAGTTACAAGTTTACGACACATAACAAATTCATTTCATAAAAGAGCATATAAAGATCATGCATAAAACCGTGGCTTGCACCTGCTGCGGTCATGCTCAAAGCACAGGCAGCACAGTTCCCCTCCCATGCGCCATGAGGACTTTTAAACATCATCAAGCACAAGCCGCCAGCACATGCTTCCCTTGATGCCTTGACGGTTATTTTAAGTATTTACCTAATTGAAAAGAAGAGTCCAACAATCATTAGCTGATCACTCTGCAACAGCTACCTTATTGAGAGAAGAAACATTACATGAGGAACTAAATGAAAATGTCGTGCTGGTAGGAAATTGTGACAACAAAGATATTTTACAACTGCAGGCAGTTTTTCCCATCTGAGATGCTTGCACTAAAACAAGAAGGTGCAGAATAATACTATGGAATACTATCAGTTAAGTGGATGTGCTGTCTCACAGACATGTCCAGGTGCTTCAGAAATTGTGTTACTTCAAGCAATGTAAAACTTTTCCATCGAAAACAGGAAGAATATAATATATTTGTTCAAGGAATCAATAGCAACAACTTAAATAGAAGGAATATGAATCTGTTTTGCTCCAAATGCACACCACCAAATGGCACAGTATTTTTAGAAAATGGGTTAAACCCGGCCTCTACATCTAATTGGATGTACACAGACAATAACACAGTATATGGCGGTCTATTCTCAGGATGTAAGCTACATCCTAACTGGGAGGCATAGCAAACTGATAATGCAAGAGAGTTCTCCTGCTCTATTAACATATACAAGGCAAAGTTTTTGCCCTCCTTTTAAGGACCGCAAGAAAATTGTGTTAACATACAACCACCAATAGTGAAAATTTTTATTGACATTGGACAGTACACTATCCAAAGACCATAGGAACAAAATGCATTGCTGTGGTTGGCCAACAACTATAGCTAGCAGCTACTCCCTCATACAAGGCACATTACAATCAAGTTAATATGTGTCCCACATTTTAAGTACCTTCTACAGGTACTTAAAATGATCAACGGATGTTAGGTCTCACAAGCACTCTAAAAGGTCTCCTGCATGGCTGCATAGATCATTGACACGAATAAAAGTCTCCTGCGAGAGCATTGACACAATCTCCTGTACGCAAATGACTAATCTGTACAGGTCCTCCACCTAATAAGCGTGATCTGATCAAACATCAAAGCAATAACTGTTAAGACCCTACACAAACGCCCACAATAACCAACTACCTCCATACACCAACCCTACGCATACACCAAACACATGCTCGAAATCTAGAGCCGTCCTTGGCAGCTTGTCCTGAATCTGTCGAAAGCCCACAGCTCAACAAGCAGATTTGGACCATTCTGACAAGCGACAACTTTGCACACGACACATCTTTCAGACAGAACAGAAGATGTACCCCCTAAAATTTATGAACTGAAACTGGAATTCCCTCAAACAGGTGGTGGTGGTCAGATCAGTTGCATTGCATACCCACCCGGGGATGATTTCAGCACAGAAACCATCACTCTCTCTTCACTCAATGCCGTGGAAATTGGAAGTCATCTACCACGCGGGGAGCAAATCCCCAGACGTAATTGCAAATGCGACAAAATTAACTAGACACCAACAGCAATAACTAGAAAGGGGAGAAAAAAAAAACGAAACGCACAAGCACCTTCAAGCTTGACATCCCTAACCGGCATTTGATCAAGCAACTCATCTGCAAACTTTGAGGGAGGATTCGACCGGCGCCGTTCGCCTCACAACCGTCGCCGTCGCACGCCTACCCCGTCCCTCCGCGTAGCCGTCTCCGCCTTCGTCTCCGCCGCCGGAGACGTCGAGCCGGGGCGGCGCATCAACGGCGGCGACTCGGCGAGCGCCGGCGCAGCGGACGATGGCTTTGTGAGAGAGATCAGATGGCCCCGACTCCCACGAGCCCACGAGAGGCGAGAGGGGTAAGGCCCAACGCATCTAGAAAATGGGCCAAAGTGGGCCCAATCGCCACAGAATTATTCCTCTTATTCGGCCCGGCCCATTTAAGAGCTCTCGCCCACTTCTATATGCGGACCAGCGCCTCGAATTTCTTCCCCTTCCACTTATCTGACGGGCCCTCGCCTTCCCTTCGCTTCCTCCCCATCTCCGCCTCCGCCTCCGCCTCCGCCGCCGCGCCGCCGCCGGCGACGACTCCGACGAGCGACCCCTCCGCGGGCACCGGGTCGCCATGTACCGCGCCGCCTCCGGCCTCGGGGCCATCAAGGTCAGCCGCACCCGTCCCGCCCCAAACCGTGAACCTTACCTCGCTCCATTTCGCTAGATCTGATGGTATCACCCCACGATGCGTCCGATCCGAATCCCCCTTAGGGTTATCGCTTCGCGATGCGTGGTGGAATGGTACGCTTTAGTGGTCTGATCGAGCGAGCTTCGGTGTGGATTTGATGTGTGCGCGTGAGGTCATGAGCCCCTCGTCGCAGCTAGCGATCGTGGTTGCCTAGTGAATTGGGAAAAGCTTGGATTTGATATATGACGATGAGGGTTGTTATTACGGATTTGTTTTGTAGCATACCCTTTTTTTGGATACGTTTGATCTCAGTGGCCGTTCTGCAAAGGCGTGGAAAGGCGATGAGGGCATACATTTTTCTGAAATAGGATTATGTTGAGTTTTAATAGGTTCTGGGTTGGTCATTCCCTCGTTATTGCTGAACTTCATGAGTTAGGCGGCTAAAATCATCCTGAGAGCAGGAGGTTATCGGCTTATCGCTCAATATGGAGAGTATCAGTTTTATCTTTTATGCTTGGTTCTGTTTTTTGTTGTCCCTTAGTTGATTACTCTGAATGCAATGATATATACAGTTAGATGTATGACCCTGAAGAGTTTAGATGACTTTCTTTAGATGATTCACTTCCTATGTTATCAACATTTCTTATATAGGCTTACTAAAAATCTTTGATATTTGATTTCACTTGACTGGAAACGTTGTGTTGATGAATTTTTTTTCCATTCGACATCAGATTGCTGCTCTTTCGTTTGTATCATGCATAGTGCAGAAGCCTGGACTTAGAAAACCCCTTTTAAATGAGGATGCTAGTAACTTCATGGATTAGATTTCCGTACATAGAAATATTGTTGTGCTATGCACTGCTTAACTCTGACAGTACACAAGCAGAGACAGCTGGTTTTTGGAGTAGTTGAATTTATTATACAGGCCAATACAGCTTGTGCTACTGATCATAATTTTTGTTGTTACCTCTTTTTTCAGCGGCATGGACTGGATGGTCAAATGTTGAATGTTGCGATTAGGTGTGCTAGCACAAGTGTTGCACAGAGGTCATCAGGTGGCTTCTGGACCTGGCTGACAGGTGCACGGTCAAATGCATTACCTCCTCCAGATTTTACACTTCCAGGGGTCACCATTCCACCTCCGCTACCTGACCTTGTGGAGCCTGGCAAGACAAAAATCACAACACTTGCAAATGGTGTAAAAATTGCTTCTGAGACAACTCCAGTATGTGCTCCTCATTTCTATGATCTAACTGCTTCATGCATGTTTCTGTGGGCAGTTAGCAATACTGTTCTGCTTTGTATTTGCTTTACAGGGACCATCTTGTTCAGTTGGAGTATATGTTAATTGTGGTTCTGTACATGAAGCACCTGAAACACTAGGTGCCACTCAGCTGTTGAAGAAGATGGCCTTTACAACCACTACAAACAGGAGCCATTTGCGTGTTGTGCGTGAAATCGAGGCAGTAGGTGGCAATGTGAAAACATCTGCTAACCGTGAGATGATGAGCTACAGTTATGCAGCCCTGAAAACTTACATGCCTGAAATGGTTGAGGTGCTTATTGATTGTGTACGCAATCCTGCTTTTCTTGATTGGGAAGTCAAGGAACAGGTATTTCCTTGTAATATCATGCCATCCATGTCTGTAAATCTGTAATGTAGATTAACATGTGTTCATTACTGACTTATTTATCTTTGTAGATAATGAAACTGAAGGCAGAGCTTGCAGAAGCTTCAAGTAACCCTGAAACTTTTCTTTTGGAGGCTCTTCATTCTACTGGTTATTCTGGTGCTTTGGCAACCCCTCTGATTGCCTCAGAATCCTCAGTTAGCCGATTGAATACGAATGTCCTAGAATACTTCTTAGCTGTGAGACTCATGTCCGAAGCCCTTGTAGTATTCTATCTGTTTACAGCTGTTAACATGCTTTTGATAACTTGACTTTTTTTGTTGTTGCATGGATGTCAGGAGAATTACATTGCTCCCCGAATTGTTCTAGCTGCAACAGGTGTTGATCATGATGAATTGGTATCTATTGCTGAACCACTTCTGTCTGACATGCCTGGTGTAACTGGACCAGCAAAGCCAAAGTCTACCTATGTTGGTGGGGAATATAGAAGAACTGCTGATTCATCGGTAAGGCATTTATAAAGTTATTTATGCCATCTCTTCTGGCATTTAGGTTCTCTCTTCTTATTCTGGATTTTTCTTGAAAAACAGAACACAGATGTTGCTTTGGCATTTGAGGTCCCTGGTGGGTGGCTCAAAGAAAAAGAATTTGTAACAGTATCAGTTCTTCAGGTCTGACAACTATTAAGGGACTCGCATTTACAATTTTTTATTAAGCAGCACTTCAATTGTTTAACTAAGAAATGGGCGATCTGTTTACCTTTTAACAGACCCTTCTTGGTGGCGGTGGCACATATTCCTGGGGAAGGCATGGAAAAGGCTTGCATTCAAGTCTAAGTAAGTTCGCCCTATAGTGTGTCTTGTAGCTTGGGTTGTATCTTTGGATAGGCAATGAGAATTTACTGCCAAGTTGCAATTATTCAATTATCTGACTGGATGTATTCAGTTATCTTACTGGCTGAGAGCCCAAGTAGTTTTTGCTCATAAGTATATATTGTTTATGAAGATCTGACTGGAAAAATCATCACAAATTGTAAAAGATGTAGTTCAACTTTCAGTCCATTCTTTTCTATGGTAAACAACTAAACTTGATAACTGTTAAGTGTGCAGTGTCCTGCCCAAATACTGAAAATTTGTATGATCGAAAATCTTGTGGCGCTGCAAATGTTCTTTTATCTGCATACTCCTTAGATTATATTGTCGACATAGCGTGAAGTGTTAACATATAGGGTAAAATATAATTCCTTTAATGGAGGCAGTCAAGGTCTATGTATTTGTTAAGGATCATGCTTGTGCCTGATTTTTTGTGCTGCTTTGTGCAGATCATCTCGCAAATGAATTCGACCAGATTAGATCGATAGCTGCTTTCAAGGATGTTCACAGTAACACTGGCATTTTTGGAATTCATACATCTACTGTAAGTACTGATTTCGTCCATTGACGTGGATAGTTTTTTTAAAAAAATGATGTACACCACTTGAATGGGCGTAATGAATAATTGTTTCAAAGCGGTTGGTTTAAAGTATGCTAGTAGCTTCTTTTTGTCTGGTTGAGAACTCTAAACCATGTAGTCACATTGTATGCTCTTATTGAACGGTTAAACTATTTTTATGCAGAAAAGTGTAGTGTCCCATAGTTTGTTTTTTAGATTGTGTACTCTAATGACTAGTGAGTGTATTGTTTCAATACCAGGATGCAGCATTCGTTCCTAAGGCTATTGACTTGGCAACCAGAGAGCTCACTTCTCTTGCCACTCCTGGAAAAGGTATTAACTCCTATATTGGCTCATCACTTAAGTAGTTATTTGTTGTCACTTTTCTCAAACTTCACTTTTAATTTCAGTTGACCAAACTCAACTTGACCGTGCTAAAGCGACAGCTAAATCAGCAATCTTGATGAACCTGGAATCAAAGGTATGTATTATGTAAGCATACTTATTATATTTCTGCATATTTTTGCTTTGCTCCACTCTAAGAATTGAAATTCGCAGGCATCAGCAACTGAAGACATGGGACGGCAAGTATTGGCCTTTGGTGAAAGGTGTGGTGTTTTGATTATTCTACTGTATTGCTGGACCTTAAAGTTTTGCCTGTTGCTTATATCTCTATTCTATCCAGCGCCACATGGTTATACTATTACTGACTTAATAGTAAATACAAAAGTTTAATATGCACTCTAGATTTTATAGAACTCATGTTTAGTAGGGTTCAGATGAACTATGCCATTTGACTTGTTCATGGAATTAGGATAGAAGGTTATATAATATAGGCTGGCAATAACGTAGCTTTTATAGCACAAATTATTGCTCTCTTTATCGTTTAGATCAGTACAAGATAACTGAAAAAAACAGGTTTTTACACTTGATAAATCTTTCTGTTGGCATTCTACAGTATTGGCAGAAATTATCTAAATTATTGTAGTGAGTTAGAACACCCACACCCCCTTCATTCCGTTCCATATTGTCTTCAATGTACTCATTTCTGTTATCTGATCTGTGTATGGGCAGTTATTTTGTATGTGCTGCTATATAAGCTAAAAGTTTTTTTTACAAAAAAAATAAATAAAAATATATACATATTCAACTGATGAAGTTCCCTCCATCCAGTTTTTCCAAATTCAGACCTTGTAATTTTAGCCCACAATTTGTCATGTTATATGCATATTATTTTATCCGTAAATTTATATATATAAGTTTTTGTGTTTTCATAGGATAAAGGAATATGTAGGTCTTGTATTGTATTGGAAATTAATATTCAAATTTTTATTTTGATGACCATACCAACTCAAGCCAAGCCTCAAAAAATTGTACAGAGGGTGTATATACCTCAAACTCATAGCATGGTGTTTATTATCCTGTGTTCCCTGGAATGTTTTTAATCTTCAATGCAGGCTAATTTACGCCGTAATTTTTGTTTCATAAAATTTTTCAGGAAACCTGTTGAGCACCTTCTCAAGGCTGTTGATGGTGTTACTCTGAAAGACATTACAGCCCTTGCTGAGAAAATCATATCATCACCATTGACAATGGCATCTCATGGAAACGGTTAGCTCATATTTTTCATATGTAGCCAGTCATCTTTACATAGTGTAACAGTTGCAGTATCCTAACTCTGCCCTTTACGATGCAGTTCTGAACGTGCCAACTTATGATTCAGTCAGTGGCAAGTTTCGCTCGAAATGAGTAGTAATGTGGTCGTTGTTTTCCTCCTCCTGGACAAGTTTTAACTGTTGATAGTTTTTCCTCAGGCCATTCATTGGCAGGGTTTCAGAAAGAGAAAAATAAGGAGCTTCATACAATTTTGATCATTTAACTCTGGATGATTGAGAATACCATATTTTACCTTTTTCTGCAACATTTGTCCACTTGAGTTGGAATTTTTTATGCTGTTTTCATCAGTTTTATGGGCCTGTAAATTTTAGGGCCCTCTTTCGGTGGCGGCCAGGGCCTGTACAAAATACCGGTCTCCTTCTTGCAAAATCTTTGACACGAATGCTGAAGCACTTGAATAAATATTTTATCTATACTCTTGCATGACACTGAAATTCTGCAGGAGATGCGTCCAAAGCGAGGGAACTGCCGTGAGCCATCGCTTTTCCACAATTCCAATCACGTTTTGCATGCTGTTTGGACTGTCAATTCCCGTCTGTTTGGTTCCATGATTGAATTCGAGGAAATCGAGCTCATGAGTCGAAGGCAAAGAGCAAAGAGCAGCTAGAGGCAGCAATGCAGGCTGGTAAACTCCCAAATGCCCTCCAAGGTCTATGAATAAAATTAATTATTCAGTATCATCTACTGTGCTGAAAATGCAGCAGGGGATGGGTCTGTGTACGATGGTGCATCGTCTGGATGAGCTCTAGAACCAACTTCCTGCGAAGGAAAATGGTTGTAGCAGCAGCAGCAGCCGAAATTTCTGAGAAGGTGTCTTGGTTGGAAGGAAACGACACCCTTGGTTGACTTCTGGGCCGTGTACGAGTGGTTTGGACATGAGTGGCCCATGGGATTGGAAAGGGAGGGTCCAGGTCGCGAGGCGACACCACATCGGCAAAGACGACGGCGACGCCTCCTGTTTGAGGGAGTCGCCGTTTCTGACTCCGAGCTCCCGGCGGCTGGAGGGGCCAGAATTATTGCAGTCGAGGAGACGACGGAATGCAATCGCAGTGCCACCGACCCACCCACCACCCATTGCCGATTTGCCACTCGTTGTTCCGAGTCCGAGTCGTTGTTTGTTGGCTCGTGGATGCTCCTCTGCCTCGACGTCTCCGTCCTTGGTTAACCTGCTCAAACACCGGAGGCGCCGGCGTTTCTCTCTCTCTCGCTCGCTAACCCCATGGTTTTCTCCCGTTCGGTCTTCTTCCTTTTCGGTCGAGTCAAGTTATCACAAACCTATTCATAGCTTCCTGATAACCACGAAGGCTTATATATGTGGGTTTTTTTTTGGAGACTGTATGCAAGAAAATTATTTTCTAAGACAACTTGCCACCGTTTGTGTGGTTAGTCCTGGAAGGCTGGAATAATGCATTGACAGCATTGTTACCAACCTACCTTTTGATGCTCCAAAGAGTGAAACAAGGTACCAACCAATTGACGGCATGCTAGTGACCACTCCCCACGTCCCAAAACGTGGTTACCTAGAACATAAAGTGATATTACCTAGTACTATAGATTTGGATAAGGACATTAGGAATCTGAATAAAGACATATTGGGTAATGCCACTTTATGTTCTACTATGTATTAATATTTTGGGACAAAGGAGTAATGACTAGCAAATGGGAAACAAGCAAAGTTTGTAGGCTTTCCGTGTTGTTATCTGAATCCTCTAATGGACTTGTTGGGTTATACTCTTATTAGTGACGTCGCTGAAATCTGTATATGGTTAATATGGAGTGGAGTAATTTACAGTAGCATTCCTCCAAATCAAATAAGTCAAAGAATGTCGTATTCGCCTTTGCCTCGATTGATCCTACTACATCATCAAGGCATAATAACGTCAACTAGCTACACCAATGTCCAACGGAAGTTAACACTTAACTCGAGAAACGAACAAAGCAAAGCAAATGCATATTTTACATTTCAAGAACGAATCTGAAACAAGTTTTTCTTTTTGCTATATTTTTTTCCCTGTCGAGGAACAAGAAGAATTTGGAGTTGGCACCTAGATGCATCCATCCGTTTAAATAAAGGATTGGCTTGGGTTTATTAGGACCCAAATTAATCATTGGTTTACCAGATAGCCGTTTCGTATTTAAGTGGATTAAACTAACGCAACGGCGGCGTTTATTCACAGCCACGAACAACAATATTCATTTGAACACTCCAATCATATAACACTCTCAAATTAAAGAAAAAAATACTTGCATCACTCGCGACAGAGCCAATTGGACGAAAAGAAAGTCTATACATCGCTTCATCAAATTAGAATAACATTTTTCAATGCATCATAATGTTGCTTGATGACCTCCATGGAGGGTGACATTTTGGACTATTGAAATTCAGCTTTGTGTAACTTTCATCCACTTCATCCGTCATTGGCAGCATCATGTTAGTTTATACATAGATAAAACCTTTAATCATCACCAATGGAAGGCGATCAGGGTGAGACAGAGGGAGGTAGGTCATGAGCTCATCATGCATGCGGAGATAATACCTGTGTTAGATAAAACCTCATGTATGCAAACATCACTGGTTACTAATTGGAGCTTACCTGTCTAAAAAAAAACTAATTGGAGCTTAGCCTGCTGCCTTTCAACTTGCATGTTGTTCTTTTGTTTCTTCCACTTGATATAATTTTGATCTTCTCCAATACAAACGGGTAAATTTTTTGTCCGTTAATTTAATCTGGCAAAATTGGGAATTGTTGCTAGCTTTCTATAATCTCAAACCTGAGATTGTTGCAGGGACCATGAAATGAAATATAGTTGAAACCACCATTATCTGCTTAACCAGCAGTTTTCGTTTATTTCTAGTATGTGTTTTGCTGCACAGTTGTACAGGTTTTTTTTTTTGTTGTGAACATACAGTTGTACAGGTTGAGCTCCAATTGGACAAGCTAGCTAGGTAGACAAAGAATTAATCGACAAACTTGACTTCGCTACCAATCAATAGTTTATTTTGTTCTCTTGTCTTTGTCTGATGTAGAAGGAGCATTTAAATCTGTTCATTTGTAGTTTGATACCACCGGTATGTCTCGTTTTCATGAGCAAAGCAAACCGAAGAGGAAGGAAGGAACGGACGCCAAGTTTTCGGAGATGATTCTCTCATTATAATTTTGTTTTTCTCCTCTGAAGAAAAGGAGAAGTTCGAGAAGATTTTGTGGTATTCCTATATAATAAATCACGGAAAGTATTACATCACTGACACTGTTTTTAGCATAGAGAACATGTTGTTTGATGTAGCATTCTGCATTCCTTCAAAAGGAAAAAGTATTTTTTTTTTAAAAAAAAAGGTAACAAGTGTACATTTTGAGTATAACATTTTCTGTTTTCCTATGTGAAGCTATATGAGCTCTTTTCTACTCCATGGAAGCATAGCCTTAGCACTCTCTCCTTTTTTAATATATGATACTGTTGACTTTTTGAGATACGTTTGACCCTTTGTCTTATTTAAAAAATTGTATAATTATCATTTATTTTATTGTGACTTGATTTATCATCAAATGTTCTGTAAGCATGACATAAATATTTTTATATTTACACAAAAGTTTTAAGTAAGACGAATAACCAAACGTTGATAAAAAAAGTCAACGGGAATCATACATTAAAGAAATGAAGGGAGCATTTATTTGTATTGATTGGAAATTGAAGCTACCATCTTGACCTTCTGATTGGAAAATGAAGGTCCTGATTACATGATTCTACACATGAAACATGCAAGTGGTATTAGCTACCCAAAGTCATCAACAAGAAAGACAACAAGAATAATGCATCCCAAGGAGGAGATGATAAGAGGAGATCGATTCGGATTTGACAAAACAGGGAGGGGAACCTTAATATGCCCTCCATTACAATAATGACACTTTACACTTCTCTCATCTAAAAGCAAGTTTATAATACTCATCACCCATCCCTAACCTCTCATAGGTCACAACCAAACATCTAATCAGGATCTCACAGGTGGATGCATACATGATATACGCACAATAAGCTTATAAGCATCTCCCAGGGAATAATGCTCCTGTCATCATCCAAAACCACTCGCTGGTAGCCTATCTGCCTCTGATCTATAAGCTATCAGGGACCATGTGAGAGGTTATCAAGGCATCAGCACCCTGATTTTGACTCTAACCCAACCATAAACTAACCAATGCTACTACTTTTTAATTACTAGTTTGTTGGCGTGCTGTCATTAGTGAGTTGATCAGAGTTTTGTGCTTTGTTTGCTTGCTGAGAGATAGATTGACAGGAAAGAAAAACAAATATGTGGGCGGTTGAGGAAGCCAAGACGGATCGCACATAGTCTTGCAATAAAAATTGTGAACTCCACATGGATGCGACTGGAGAAAAGAGCTTGGTCGGCCGGCCATGGAGTCTTTCATCTATGGCTGCCTCCTCTCAATGTGTCCTAAGCTTTGCTGCTGCCTGTGTTTGTTTTCTTTGATTAGTCTCCTTCTTAGAGTAATTAGAGTCTTTTATGGAAGTTGTCATGGACGCATGTATCACTCGGACAGGTAGAACTGGTTCAGGAATTGAAGACAAAGCTAGGAAATTTAATTAGGAATTGTTTAGTTAAGGAAAAATTTAGGTTTAGTGGTTATATCGGATATGCGGAAATACATTTGAAGTATTAAATGCAGTTTAATAACAAAATAAATTATAGATTCCGCTCTGAAACTGCAAGACGAATTTATTAAGCCTAATTAATTCATTATTAGCAAATATTTATATAGCACCACATTGTCAAATCATGGCACAATTAGACTTAAAAGATTCGTCTTGCAATTTACACGCAATATGTGTAATTGGTTTTTTTCTACATTTAATACTTCATGCATGTGTCTAAATATTCGATGTGACAGCATGAAAATTTTTATGTTGGGAACTAAACAGGGCCTTAAGACAAAGCCAGGGTCGTGTACCTTTTGTTCATTATTATGAAAGTACCTTTTGGAATTGGTTGACCCATGGATTCATTTAGTGTGAATCTTAGATCAATTGAAAAATACATGTACTCTCTCTCCAAAAATAAATCGACTCAAAATAAATTAATGATGTCTATAGAATAAAATTAATGGTTAAACACAACTGTCCACAAGATCACAACTCAAAATAAATTGGCCATGCCAAACTACAATGGGCGCCATGCCTTGGTAGTAACGTAGCCACATGCGTAAATATGGGCACCATTGTCAGATTATTTTCTAGAGAACAACACAGTAATACCTCCGTTTCGAACTACTCGTCGTTTTGATTTCTTTTGAACGTTTAACCATTTATCTTATTCAAAAGATTATAAAATTATTATTTATTTTATTTGTGACTTGATTTATTATCAAAAGTGCTTCAAGTATGACTCATCTCTTTTATGTTTATACTGTTTTTTAAATAATATGAAAAAGGTTAAAATGACATCTAATTAGGACGTCTGGAGTACTAACATGCATATATGACCTGAGACATGCCTTAGAGATCAAGGTGTACGCCTCTGTCAGAGTTCATAATGTGCGTGGATTGGGGAAGGGGGCAACCATAATCTCAATCAGGGCAACTAACCACGTCAAAGACACCGTCCGTACGCTATGCCCCTGCTTCCTCTTCTTTCAGCATGTTTTTTTATTAAGTAGGGTACAAAATGTGGAATTAGTATTGCAAATCGCCCTCCCCATGTCTTCGAGAACAAGATCTATCCACATCATTTTCTCCCTTAAACACGTTTGGTTAAAAAAATTCTTAAAAAAAACAACTGTTTTATCCTAGAAAAATGTTGCTTGTGATCTGAGAGGGACAACAGGCAACAGCCATGTGTGTGACTCCCAGGGACACGTGTCAGGATGTAGAGAAACCATGCCCAGGTGTCATGTTAATGCAACTCTGGCAGTCTGCATTTCTGCAACACCAAGCTAGATCTCTCCATTTATTAAAACAAACTCTAATGATTTCTTTTTGTTTTTATTAGCATTTGTTTAATGATCAGGCCAATGGCAGCCTCAGAAAAAAAGGAGAAAATAATTAACTGTGACCACAATCAAGATTAGCCACATAAACAAAATCATTGATATGGTTGGCCCAGGATGTCCAAGTCAAGGATGGGATGGAGCAGATCAAAAGATAGTAGAGAAAAATAAAAAGAAAAAGAAATGGTCGGAGGAGCATGATCTGCATCAATCAAGTGTCCTTCGTGTGCTTCTTCTCTAGTAGGCTCTAGAAAGCAGAAACTAATCACTAATCATTTTTCTCGTGTCTCTTAATTAATCTAGAAAATTTGACGGTATTTTTCCAAGTCTTTTTTTCTCTCGTTTCCCCTTTTCAATGAGATGAACCCCGTGCACCGCCAATTTTAACTGTCCTGGTGATGTTTCTACGTGACACGTCATGGCTGTTAAGTGGGATTACACCTTTGATTTGGCTGAAATTGCATGTGATGCCATCCAATATGTTGGAAAAAATGACTCTTTTGCCCTGTCCCCAGGACGTACGGTAGCAGGGGAGAGTTGGCGCCGTTGGCACCGTGAAACAAATCTTGTGCTGATTTCCATGTATGACCCTGCCTATTCTCTCTGTAGCAATTTCATATGGATACTTATCTAATTCTTTTCTCCTGCTATAATCATGCTGAATAAACATGCAATATTTTAAATTATAAAAAATAGCAACAATGCTATTTAACCAGTTCTTTTTTTTAACTCTGAAATAGTTTAATGAGAATGAGAGAGCATGCTGGAATTGTTTGATAAGAAAGAGGGCCGGACGCAGAGCGATTGATGCCATAAATTTATTTCATTTTGAGTATGTTAGAAATCTTAGTGGTACGGGTAATGGTTTATAAATCATACCTCAATAATATGCTTTGTTGACTTACTATGAGATTCATGAAGGAAAAGCACCCCAAATTAAACAATTGATCTTAGATTGCAGTACATGTCATTTTTAAATTAGGAGTTTTAAACAAAAAAAATATTGATACGATTATCCACGTCACTTTCTCTAGTGCTATAAATTATTCTGTCTTGTCCACGAAAAATTACAGTGAGGCATCCCATGGAACGGAGGAACTTAGAACGAATTGAACTAATCCATAAAAGGTTCTTTTGTAAACTTTTACATTCTAAATATTAAAGGAGCCCACAGCATACATAGCTTCATCAATATAGCCATAGCTTATGTGCGAGAGCCATAAAATTTATAGCATCTCTAATATTCACATGCAAAAACCCGTTAATACTATACGTATGCAGTGATTTTACCAAACTCAAGATATACTTTCCCTCATCCACAATTGATAAGCGCATAGCCAGTTTTTTTTTTAAAAAAAAAATCCACAAATAATCAACGCCACACATTTGCATGCGGTATGCGCAGATAGTCCAGGTGGATTGAATATATGCCTCTCGCATGTAGAACGTTTGCACACGGAGAAAAATGATATGTTTGTTCAGTTAAATGCAGAGTCACACACACTCAACGTGTCATGTGGTCGTGACGTGAGGCCTCAGGATATAACAACACAAGCATGTAACGAGGCGTGTACGAGGGGATTTTCTTTGCATCTTGGTCAGGGTCCAAATACAATACGCTTATCAGTTATGCATAGAATGAAGTTCCGGGTTAGTGTCGATGTATTCGTTCAGATAGGATGTGCATATATATATTTTTAGGGATATGTCCGCACGCGCATACGAGTATATATGTTACTCCCTCCGTCCCATTTTAAGTGTAATTTCGCCCAATTTTGATTGTCCATCTTATTAGAAAATTTTTTATGATTAGTATTTCTGTTGTTATGAGATGATAAACAGAAAACCTATACCACGGCATCCCGTGGAGACGGGATCCCCTCCTCCTATCTCACTCCTCTCCCCAAAATCATCCGAATCCTCTCCTCCTACCTCACTCTCCTCCCCCAAATCACACAGCACTGTAGCCCTCCCTCTCCCTCTCCCCTCTCTCTAAAGAATGCCGAGCGGAGACGAAGCCGGCCGGGAGGAAAGGGTCGTCGTCGTCGTCTCCGGCGGCCGAGGAGGACGACGACGATGGCACTACGTTGGCGAGGTCGGCCAACCCTCGGCGGGGTCGCCCTCGAGCTCGCCTCCCCTCGTTGCGCTGCTCTGGCTCACCGCCCTCGTCGGTCAGGTGTGCGCCGGGGAGTCGTCGCCCCGGGGAGGGCAGAAGCGAGAGCCCCCCTCGTCCTCGCCCTCGCCCTTGGCGTCACCGTTGTCCCTGTTGCGGCCTGCCGCTTTTGCGCCTCCGGGATAGACGTCGACAGCCCGCGTTGACCTACAACAGGTATGGCTGTCAACCTCCTCCTCGGCTCCTCCTTGAGACTTCTCGCGCTCTCTGGCTCGGGCTTCGCCCCTCACCTCGCCGTGCCTCCTCGACGCCATCCTCCACCGTTGCGGCCCTCCCTCCCCCACGTCTCCTCCTCTTTTTGACAGTACCTTCTGATACCTCACAAATATCAGGCTTGATACTTTGGTATCAAGGTCTGATACCTAGGTACCATCCGGTATCTTGGGTACCGGGCATCAGGTATCGGTCGATACCTAGTTGGTATCAAAGGTACCAGGTACCAACCAGTACCAGGTATTAGGTACCAGGTACTAGGGGAGTACACGTGGACAGAGAAAAGGAAAAGGGAGAGTCACTTAAAATATTCCGCTGCAACGGTATCCTGTTGGCTAGCAGCCCTCGATGATAAAATATAAATAGTACTTTACTCGTGACTTATGTTTTTATTTTTTTAAAAAAAATAAATAAGACGGATGGTCAAAATTCGGCGCGAAAAACCATGGTTGTACTTAAAATGGGAATGGGACAGAGGGAATACATATTTCTATATCTTTTAAAAAATAATAAAAAAGAGAGCACACACATCTTCTCTAGCCCTAAATATGCCGAAGAATATTCCATGTCTCACTCTAGTAAGCGCGAAAACAATTTCTTCCTCCGCAAACCAGAAGCACAATTAACGAAATGGCAAAACCGTCAATAAACTGAAACCCCGGGCCTTGTTATGAACCCCCCACGAACCTTCTCCCCGTCCACGTCCACCCCTCGCCGTCGTCAAAGCGCGGCGATTAACGGCGGCGCGCGACGGCAATTCCACCCGAATCCGATGTATAAAACCACCCCGCGGCTCCCCCAAATCACCAAGAAGAACACCCACCTCAGATTAGTCCCAAAGATTATTCGCGATTAAGCTTGTTTTTTTTTGTTCCTAATCGCAGATACAAAGAATTCGCTTTGCGTTTGCCACTCGAGAAAGATTTTGTTTTTTTTTTTGGTTAACGGATAATTAAGCGCCGCCCCTCCTCGTCGTCGTCGCCGCCGCATGGAGGCCGTCGGCGTGGCTCCGGCCCCCGCGGGGGTGCCGGAGAAGAAGCTGCTCGAAGTGAAGGAGTCCCGGAAGGCGGCGCCGGCGGCGCCGTCGACGTCGATGGCGGCCAAGTGGGCGATGAAGAAGAAGCTCGTCGGCGGCGACGCCGGGTACGTGCTCGAGGACGTGCCCCACCTCACGGACTACCTGCCCGAGCTTCCGGTGCGTGCAACTGCCCCCATATGCCTCTTCTTCTTCGGGTGTCTCGCGGTTAGCTGAGATGATTTGAGTCGAAAGGTTAAAGTTCTTTTGCTTTCTTGGGGTTCTACACAGTTTTATGTGAGCTTTCGAGCAAAGATTTGGATTTTTTTTCCCGCTCTTTTGGGGATGTTTTTTTGGCCTGTGTTTGGTTCAGGTCATCCCAATTCCAGTTTGTGGATTGATTTGAGAAAGTGATTTAGATTTAACTCTTGATTTACTTGGTCCGATAATGTTTTAAGCAAATGTTCCGATAAAGTTTGAAGCGAAGTTAAATCGATCTGTAAAAAATGGATTATGAAATTTCAATTTCTGTGGGCGATGCGCCTACTGATTGAGCTGCAGTATCATTTTGACCCCATTTCTTGAAGCAACTGCTCACCTGCTACTGTTGCTGATCTGCAGACTTACCCGAATCCTCTGCAAGACAACCCGGCTTATTCAGTCGTCAAGTAAGAATTCTCCTCGTCTCCTGCTCTAAATTAATTCCATTTGATCCATGAGAATTCCATTATTCCATAGTCCAACCACGCTTGGTACAAAAAGGCTTACCTTTCTTCACACCACGTGTGCTCCTTCTTCTTCTTGCAGGCAATACTTCGTCAACACTGACGACACCGTCACGCAAAAGGTGAGGCTTCATCTTTCCATGACGAAAAGATTACTGTAATTCGGTTACAGGGTGATCATAGTTTGACTGAGCTAACTTAATTTTGTGGTGTTTGCTGCTTGCTTCAGATCGTTGTTCATAAGACCAGTGCTAGGGGCACCCATTTCCGGCGAGCCGGGCCGCGGCAGCGGGTCTACTTCCAGTCCGATGAGGTCAACGCGGCCATTGTCACCTGCGGTGGCCTCTGCCCTGGACTTAACACTGTTATCCGCGAGCTTGTGTGCGGCTTGTATGATATGTATGGCGTCACCAGCGTCGTTGGCATAGAGGTGATTAACTTGTTCTTATTTTGTCACGGCTTTGTGTAACTTAGTTCTTTGTTGGGATGCTAAACATGTTTTGGGAGTAGTTGATTTGTACATTTTAGGATATCAGAAATGCCATTACTGCAAAAATCATCTGAGAACACAATACTGAAAGTGACACAAGCATTTTAGTTGGCACTTGGTGGCCAATGACATGATGCTAATGCTGTTTGTGTGTAAATGGTGCTCCTAATCAGTTGTTGTGATCATTCTGGTTTTGTTTTATTGACTTGATTCTGATGTGCATGTTTAGGGTGGATACAAGGGTTTCTATTCTAGAAACACCGTCGCACTGACACCGAAATCGGTGAATGACATCCACAAGAGAGGTGGGACTGTTCTTGGAACCTCCAGAGGAGGCCATGACACCGGCAAAATAGTTGACAGTATTAAGGATCGCGGTATTAACCAGGTGTATATTATTGGAGGTGATGGTACCCAGAAAGGTGCTTCCGTAATTTATGAGGTAACTCACAGGCTGATAATGATGTAAATAAATGTTTGTGGGATGCCCAATGCTATCTATAACACAAACTTGTTGAAAATGATTTCAGGAAGTTCGTAGGCGAGGCCTCAAATGTTCTGTGGTTGGTGTCCCAAAGACCATAGATAACGACATTGCGGTACTTTCTTCTTTCCAGCACACTTGAGTTTGGATTTTCTTCATGCTAATCGCTAAGATTGATGTTGAATTGTTTGCACAGGTGATCGACAAGTCCTTTGGTTTTGACACTGCGGTGGAGGAGGCTCAGAGGGCCATCAATGCTGCTCATGTTGAGGCTGAGAGTGCAGAGAATGGCATTGGTGTTGTGAAACTAATGGGGCGCAACAGTGGTATGTACCTCCCCAATATGATTATGATTTATGAACTTGCCCCCACATATTCTACCAGAAAGTACTAAGGAGCTTTAAAATTTACTGCTACAGGGTTCATCGCAATGTATGCTACTCTGGCTAGTCGCGATGTGGTATGTTTTAATCATTCTACTTGTTCATTGCATTGATCAATCTAGGGTAAATGCTGAATTATATGGTTGATCTACTTTTTACTTCAGGATTGTTGCTTAATCCCAGAGTCTCCATTCTATCTAGAAGGAAAAGGTGGACTCCTTGAATTCATCGAGAAACGGCTCAAGGACAATGGCCATATGGTCATTGTAGTGGCTGAGGGTGCTGGGCAAGATCTCATTGCGAAAAGCATGAATTTTGTGGATACTCAAGATGCTTCTGGAAATAAGCTACTTCTGGATGTTGGCCTTTGGCTCTCCCAGAAGATCAAGGTCAGATGTGGTCCAAACCTTCATTTCCTTTTCATAGTGGGGACAACAATGATCTTTGCTTATGCCTCATTCAATTTTTTTAAAAAAATGCTGATAATTCTCCAACTACAATAAATTTGATCACATCAGGTTTCTTTTATTGCCACCAATGTAAAACTAAGCCATCATCGAACTAGTACTTTGTCTTCATATTTGTCAATATCGTAAAGCCTGGAAGAACCAAAGAACCATGATGTGCCCTGATCTCATTCAGAATGCTGAATTACTTCCCTTTCTTCATAATGCAGGATCATTTCAAGAAGAAGCGCAACTTCCCCATCACTCTCAAGTACATCGACCCGACATACATGATCCGTGCCGTCAGGTCAAACGCATCCGACAACGTCTACTGCACCCTGCTAGCTCACAGCGCCCTCCACGGTGCCATGGCGGGGTACACCGGCTTCACCGTCGCGCCGGTCAACGGGAGGCACGCGTATATCCCGTTCTACGTAAGTCCAGAACACTCTTTTTCAATGATCAATCTTTAGTGTTCAGTTCAGTTCAGTTCTTCACACCAGACATCAACCATATCCTGATAATCTGGACACTGAAACTCCGGCGATTTCTACAGAGAATCACGGAGAAGCAGAACAAGGTGGTGATCACGGACAGGATGTGGGCGAGGGTGCTGTGCTCGACGAACCAGCCATGCTTCCTGAGCCACGAGGACGTCGAGCACCTCAAGCACGACGACGACGAGCACCACCTGCACAACACGCAGCTCCTCGAAGGCGAGAGCTCGCCGGTGAAGGACTCCTCCAAGTGCAACGGGACAGCAGCGCCAGTGTGAGAACCAACGAGAATATATATATATATATATATTGTAATTGTAGCTTTCTTTTTGTCCTTTTTTTCTGAAATGACATTGTGGGGAAGCTACTGTAATAGAATTACCGTGTAATATAGCAAGGCTGGTTTCATCCTCGAAGCAGAATAGTAGGTTTGGTTTTGTTGGGAAAATAGTAAGGGTTTCATGTCATCAATTCATCATCCTACTAGTAATAAGGGTTAATTTTGTAGTATAGTGGATTTGGATCGTGAATCTCGGGCTTGAACTTAGGATGCCAATTCTCATCGAAAATGTACATAGAGCAAACCTTATTTCGCAAAACATTTGTACCGATAACGGCATACAAGTAACAAAAAAATAATTTGTATCTGTGTTGTTCGATGTTCAAATGGCAATGCAAAAATAAATTACAATGGAAAACCATAAAATCAGTTTCAAAATTAAAATTTTTGCAGCGACTTGTAAGCTGAAAGGTATACAATGGGATTTACGCACCTACCCATGCGTCTTGTGTAGATGACAGTTATTTGAAGTAGTACGGCAGTTCAGTCAAGTGTTTTACAGGGAAAGCATACAGGGTTCCTCTACATTGACAAGATCAGGTTCACAATCCCAATAGAAAACCGATGAAATCCAGTTAAATTTTGTTAAAATAAAATAAAATTCGGTTGATTTTTTTAACTTGGCAAAAAAGAGAGAGTGAATTGTGCTTTCTACCTATTCTGGAAAGTCCAGCAGGATGGAATTGTAAACCCTGGACAAGATTCCTACAGGGATGTGTTCCAAGCAGTAGGAATCTTCTCCAGACTTAAATCCAAAAACTAAAGATCAGATATCTTGTAGACTAATCGAGTGATGTCCAATAAGAAATACAATTAGTACATTAAGTACAGGGCGTTGCACAGAAAACATATCACAACCCCATGCTGTGAACACACGCTAAAACACATACGCGTTAAACCCACACACACAGTTTCAAATCTTCATCGAGGAAATCTGAAGCTTGAGCATACACGTTGTCACGTAACTACACAGGCGCAGCTGGGATCGGAAACAACAGGTAGAGTAGTACGGCTACTGCTTTTTTCTTCTTTTGCCATAACAACAGTGATGAAAAAGAATCAGGTCTCTCCTCGAATTGAGGAGAGTGGAAGAGATTGTTCTAGCCTCTGTACACGCCGGAGGGATCAGCGTTTTGAACTATCCAAGGGTGCTCGAGGAGCTTGTGGAGGGGCAGACGATGTGCCGAATTCTTCACGAGCATCTGCAGATCAAAATGCTTTCTTGAGGTTCACACTCTGGTGGATGTTCTACTTGTGTCCAAGTGACGATTTACTTGTCACAGTTTTACAGTTATGTAAATCATCAGGACAGGAGCATGCTTCTTACCTGTGAAATTAGGTCTTTCGCAGCCGGGGACACGAATGGTTTCAGTGGGAACTTCAAGTCAACTTTCACAATCCTGCATGTCCACAAGACATTTCAGAGAACAGTGCTTGCAAGAAGTTTCATGGAACTTATTGGTAATTACAGGTGAGAACAAATGGAATTAATTGTACTCTGTCGAGCATGGAGGATAGATTGAACATAATCACGAGTGTTTATTAAAGTAGCAGAAAAAGATATAAACAATTAGCAGAGTATAGCTCAGATATCAGAAACGATAGTGCAGAATACAACCTCTAATGGGCAAGAGACAATGAGATTCACAAGGGCATTTGAGATATGTCTCAGGCTAGTTAGTAAAAAGTCACTGCATTCTCACTCTGAAACTCATCATTACCTGCGATATGTTTCGGAGTGTTCTTTTGCTTCGAAAGGTGGGACTCCATAAAGGAACTCATAGCACAGGATCCCCAAGCTCCAAATGTCAACATGGTAGTCATGTTCAGTCTTCTCCACTGGACAAATTATAAAAATTTTAGAGTCAAGGAAATTCATACATTTACTGATATTTTCAAGGAAAGTACCCATTTCAGGGGGCAGGTAATCTAATGTTCCACACATTGTCCTTCTTCTGTTGAAGGTGTGCACAGACCAACCAAAGTCTGCAATTTTCAGTTCGCCCTGTTCATGAAAGAATGCAGCCATGTAATTACCAAAGACCATGTTTCTACAAGTAAACATCAGAGAGCTGTAGTTTCAAAATTGAGACAGTCAGACAAAGAAACAAAATAATGCAATTACCTGGGACCCAATTAAAAGATTTTCAGGTTTAATGTCTCTATGGATCACATGCTTTCCGTGAAGGTAGATGAGCGCACGCGCCAGTGATGCAATGTACTAAAAGAACAGGCAAATCTCAATTATTACTTTTCGACAAAGGTAACAGAAGAAAAGTTTATCAAGCATGTGTGCAGATCATCTACTTACAGTCGCTGAACGTCTTTCAGAGAAATGCTTGCACCTCTGCAACTCCTTATAAAGTTCACCTTTTAAGGCATACTCCAAGATCAAGTACACACGGGTCTGCAGAATCCATGTAGCAGAAGATATGATGATAAAACTAGAGGAGATAAACAATTACATCATATCAGAACTGTGGTTTTTTTTTTTCTGGACCTGATCATAGAAATACCCATACAGCCGTAGAATGTTGGGATGACGAAGATGACTCTGAATCTCAACTTCCCGACGTAGCTGATGCTCCACCTGGGACTGCTTTAGTTGGCTCTTGAAAAGTACTTTCAAAGCCACAATATGGTTACTCTGTTTCACAGAAAGAAAATAGATTAAGTTCACTGAAAGTGGAATAATTAGAATCAAAACAAACAGGAACAAGCATTCTGAAGCATACAGTACAGTTTTAGGTTACAAACATTTACAATTGCAGGAGATATTTAAAAAAAGCTTTAAAGATCAACATATTAAGCATGACCCAGAATTCCAGTTAGAACCATATGAAAGTGCACTACTTTTTTAAAAAAAAATATACTACCTCTGTTTTTTAATAGATGACGCTGTTGACTTTTTCTCACATGTTTGACCATTCGTCTTATTCAAAAAATTTACGCAATTATAATTTATTTTGTTATGAGTTGTTTTATCACTCATAATACTTTAAGTGTGATTTATATCTTATATATTTGCGTATTTTTTTTTTAATAAGACAAATGGTCAAACATGTGAGAAAAAGTCAACGGCGTCATCTATTAAAAAACGGAGGGAGTATATGCTAGCGCACTACTTAATGACATAACTTAAGGCTCGAGAGTATACAAAAGATCTATACAAAACTTACACCTTGCAATGCATGACACGGTATCATGTTATTTCTTCAAGAAAATTGGATATCTAGAAATTAAAATCAAAATTAGATAGTTTGTCTTGTTCTTTTAGCAAATTCATTGTAGCAGACATTAAGCTTCTTAGCTGAGATGGAGAAATAGACGAATTAAAAGGCCTTCTTGCTTCCTAGTATACCCAAAAGGCTCGAGCACAACAGCACCATATTATTCAACAATAACATGCACAATACCCGAAAGGCTCATGTAGATCTAAGATCGGATAGTGATTATATGTCGTGAGGTCAAGCAATTGTAACTAGTAGTAACTAAGTTAGTGTACTGAGCTCAAGCAACTGCAATACATAAACCTTTCACTCAAGTAATGCTCCTGAATCAATTAGTAGTAACTAATAGTACCAAGAGGAATGGAAAATGTGTAACAATGAATATAACAATCAGCTGTGGCTGAAATGACAACATGTGAGAAGAATCACTTACTCTCTTTTCTCTTGCTAAGTAAACATGGCCGAACTTGCCCCTCCCGAGGGGCTTCCCGATGTCAAAATCAGACAACACCCACCGCTTCACCTCCTGCGAATGCGGCGAAGCCTAGAACAAACGACCAGAAGAGCATGTCATCATCTCATTCCATACAAAGCAGGTGAATCAGAAGCAGCCTAAACATTTCAACCTCATAATAATATCCTCAAGGTCAATTTAATTTTTAGCCAAGCAAAGCTTCACATAGGAAGCCGAAACAGCCGCGAATCCCTGACAAAATCGCCCAAATGGACTGAAATTTTAGGGCCGTCCTGTCCACCAGATCCAGAGGGAAACCATCAAACCACCAAATCCTACCGTTTCAGCGCACCATAAACCCCTCGACATGACGGATCGAACACACGAACCCTAGCCACATGACTACGAGGAAGAAAAAGCAAGCAGAAACGCGCGTATTCGTGACCCCTGTCGCGTCAACAACCTACAGGACCCAGAAAAAAATGGGGGAAAGCTGAATACTAGACCAAATCCCCGCCGATTCGTGCGAAACCGCAAGAACACACGACCACCCTAACCCCATCCAACACGCCAAATCCCTCCCCAAAATCGCAAGAATCCAACACCCGCCGGATTCCACCGCACGAAGATCCGAGAAAGGGGAAGGCGGAGAGGGGACGGGGACGCGGGGAGCGGACGCATACCTTCTCCTCCTCGCAGCGCGACTCGGTGGCGATCGCCATGGGGGAACAAGAGAGAGAGGGGAGGGGAGGAGCGGCCGCAACGGCGACGAGGCGGAGAGATTCGAATGGGGGATTTGGGGGATTTGGGGGAGGAGGCCGCTTTTAAGACGTGGGTGGATCGCTCAACGGTCGAATTTCTTTCGGCTTCATGGCTGGCAGAGCGTGCGGCTCACGTGCGAGCCGACGAGCCGTTTGTGGTCACGGTATGGGCCCCCAGGATGATACTGGGCCGAGAGATTGCGCTCATGGCATGGGCCACCAAGATGACGTATCTAGTGGGCTGAGACAAAAGGTGGGCCTTTATGGGCTCTCGTTTTTGGAGAGCTTCGTGCTCATGCGTGCTGAACATGTCGAATTTCTGAGGAGAGAAAAACATTTCAAATAACCCTCTTTTTTTCATTACTCTATGATGCATGAGAGAAGAGCTAAAAACAATTAAGACGATATAGCTTCATGAGAGAAGAGCATTAACTATATTTAGTGGGGATGAAATTTATAGATATACAGGATTCAAGGACTTTTGTTTGAAAAGTTCGTGGGCTGAGATTTTTTGTTTGAAATACGATTTTATTCTTGGGGTATATATTGGGTGTTAACCCATCTAACTTCTTGAAGAAACCATTTGTCTCGGACAAACCCTCCTGCAGCAATAGAGGGTTGACATCAGGATACAACTATACAATTAAGATTCTTTTAGCACAGTCAATCCCTTACGTACGTAGCATTCCAATTGTATTCACTTATCAACATCACTCATTCGATATTTTACCTACTTTGACGATACAATAATTGGCTCAAGCCACCCTTACTTAAAAACAAAACACAATAAAATGTGAGCCGTCTGAATAACAAAATGTGTACACTCATGATGCATCCTCCCCGAAAATCAGCACACACGCAATGATCGCACATAAACAAAACCCCCAACTTGTACGTATAAATTACTCGGTGCCCTAATTGTATATTGTACAGTATTATCTACTGTATCTGTAATCAATATGCAGGCCAAAAAAAAAAAAGAATATTGCATGGTTATTTAATTTGCAGGCGACAAAACATGCAGACATGCATTGCACACCACTTTATTGTCTCGCCACAAAATGTCATAACCAAGTGGATTGCGATCTAATTAACAAATGGCTGATGGCTTATCTCATCTTGGAGCTTGGCTAATTAAGTCAGACGGCCAAAGTTCAGAGCCGATTTGTTTCATCTTCGCTTCTTCTGATTGCTATGGATCGGACAAGCACAGATCCTTGGCGATTTTGGAGCGTTTACATATGCGACTTGATGAATTAACTTTCAATTTATTATCATCTTGTAGACTTGTACATACTTGTGACGATAAACTAGAATAGATTCTCTTCAAAGATAAATTAAGTTTCAGTGCATACAGGAGGTAGCAATTGGCTGAAAATGACATATTCCTTTGCATTTCATCCCCACCCCCCATTTTCATTATTAGCTGTGAGCGAGATGATCGAACACGGCAAAACAAAGGTATTTGTAGACGTTTAGTACACCCTACATTGCAGATTTGCAACTTTAGCATAACGCTGGAACTCTGAATTTTTGAACCTTTAGGTAGACAGTCCATTTCAAGTAGTACATATTGAAGTTGCACGGTTGATATGATTTGACCCCTATCAAATTTACTTAATCTCCTCCCCGCAAAAAAAAAAAACTTAATCTCCATATGCGAGGAACAAATTAATAAGTAATCTATCACACTAGAGCTTAGCTTGACGCGTAATTACATATATTTACATAAGTCGAAGAGTGAGACCTAGTCATTTGAGAAGTGACATTTCGTTTTCTCGTGCTGGAATATTCAGAAATTCAGCAACGAGACAGGGGGCAAAGTGATAAAACATCGTTGTCTACAATTCTAAGGCCTAGTCTCTTGGCTCTTGCTTAATTAAACACTGAAGTAAAGCAGGGCGTCTTTTCCTTATCCGTGTCTGTCAATAGAGCAAAAAAGTGGCTTTAGTTTGGGTTTATACTCCACATGACCTGTCTAGGTAGCCACTTTTTTGCTGTTTTGATGTTTAGGGTGTTGATGTGTTGGATTGGATTAACAAGTTGGACACAATAAGAAACAGACAGCATTCAGTCATGGTAGATATTTTGTCAAGAGAATTTGTTGGTGCAGCATTGTCAGTATTTTCTTGTGTGTTTAGCTTGTCAAGTTTTTTTTTTCAGATGGCAGTAGTCAATTACTCCTACTTCATGAGTAATACAAATCTAGAATGATAAAATGCATACTACTTCTGTTTCAGGTTATAAGACGTTTTGACTTTGGTTAAAGTTAAACTTTTTTAAGTTTAATCAAGTTTGTAGAAAAAAAATAGTAAAATTTTTAACCCAAAACAAATTTATTATGAAAATATATTCAATTATTGATTTGATAAAAATAATTTAGTATTATAAATATTACTACATTTGTCTATAAATTAAAACGTCTTATAACAGGTTAGTACGTAACATATAGAAGTAGCTACACGCTGGCCTACGCGCATTCGAGGAGAATAAAAGATCGAAGCTGTACGTATACAGTTTTCAAAAAAAGCTGTACGTATACCGAAAAATCAAATATGACTGGGGCAAGACCATGTGGACAAGTCGATATTTATATTTATGAACTTTCCACGCTCCTGTAGATCGTTTTTCATCCGATTCTCTGTGATCTTGCAAACACGGTGGAAACGGTGCTGACTGACCGACTCTAATAAGTCTAACGATTAACTTAATTTATGTGATCTAAGAAATCTATCCGCCTATATATCTTCCCCCATAATCATATCGCCTACAAATACTTATGTTTTATGAATGACAGATAAATTTATCATCTTAAGGAAGGTATAATACCAGATTTTCTAATGCTAATTTTGCTGACTCTAATACCTTAGATATCTCTTCAGATACTATAATTTTTAGCGTAAAATTCTTATATTTTCAGATATTTTTTTGAACATATATAAAACCTCTCAATAATCATACATACATCTCGTATCAAGTCCATGTAATGTAACGAAGATAAAAGGCGGTGAAGGTGAAAGGCCCAGACAAGGCGACGAACGGCACGTACGTACGAACGTACACGTACGTAGGGGTAGAGTAGTCGCTGCGTTTCACGAAAGAAACCCTGCCTTTATTTGCCACCAAGGTGGGTCCCACGTACGGTCCCAAGCAGCCAGGTGGTGGATCTGAGCCGACCATCGCATGGTGGACGGTCCAGATTGATCCGACAGGGACTGGGTTGCAGCAGAGAGCTGAGGCCAACATTGTGGTCGGAAACGATTCTCTGACACGTCAGAATCGGGCATGGTTGCATTGCAATTCCAATTAACTACTGCAAATCTGCGTATTGCATGGTAACGAAAGAAATTAGTCACGACTGATCAGTGAATAACTCAACCAGTCCGGTCATTTTCCATCTGATTAATCCCTCTTCCTCCACACGATTCTGCAATGCAGACAAACCTTCAGAACCAAATACTGTGTTCAGTCACCTTTTGCTGCTATATATCCTCCGTTCTTAGTGCTGTGATTGGATCCAAACTTCAATCTTTTTCTATCACATCAACTTGTCGTACACATAACTTTTCAGTCATATCATCTCCAATTTTAACCAAAATCTGAACTTTGTGCTGAACTAAACACAGACTAGGTAAGCAGAATCAAAGGATAACAAAAGAAAAAATTCACCGCCTGATACAAACAAAAGTGTGATCAATCAGGCTAAGCTAAGCATGTGAGCTTGGAATTAAATGTCGCCTCTCCATCATCACAAGCGTCCCTAACCATGTACCCCTATGTGTACTCCGCTGCTGCTATGAAACTACAGTACAAGTACTGTCCGATTTTGTTCCTCATGTGGGCCCCGGCTGTCTGCCCTGCCCATCATTACAATTTATAAAATCTTATTTTTGTAAGCTTAGAATTACAAGTTTTTTTTGTTAATTACAGGCTCTGTTTGTGACCGTGATTTCATATTGCCCACATTTTTTTTAGGGGAATTGATATTGGCCACTTGCAGAGCAGCAGGGCACATCATGGACGAAAGCGAATCTCGAGGCGGATCATGGCTCATCATCCTCTGGATCACCATCAGCTATCTTCTGTTCTTCCCGGCCCATGCAAACTCTCTGTGCAATTTCACACGCAAACATGAAAAACTACAAGACGAAAATTAACACGAATCCATGTGAAGCAGATTTGTTTTTTGAGTCTAAACGAACATGTAGATACCACATTTGAAGCACAGCAAAATACTAGTAGTAGCTTTTTGTTCATAGCAAGTGATCTAACTTTGCACCTGATGAATTTTCTCATGTTCAAGTACACTACACGCTTCTTGTAATTACGCGATGTTTGATCGATCGACCAATCTCGCAGGAACACGCGGAGATGTGGCATGTACTGATCCTAACACTAGTGTTTGATCTTTGAAACGCACGAGTTCACTACACTAGTGATGATGACAAGCTCGGATCGAGAGGGTAGTAGTAGCCGCCGCCGATGAAGTGGTCGTCCTCCGCCGTGGCGGCGCCGGCGAGGTCGTCGGAGCTCATGCAGAATTCCGGGAACAGCCCGCCGCCGCCGCCACCGACGACGACGACGCCGGTGTCCGCCGACCAGTTGGACCCCGACGACGCGGCGGAGGCGGACGTCGAGCCGCCGTCCGTGGCGGCGCCGTCGGCGAAGGGATCCCGGAGCGCCGTGGCGGCGGTGGCGGTCGGCGGCAGCTGCTGCAGGAAGTCGTCGCAGGTGTACGCCTCGGTCTTGACGGTCGGTACGGCGAGCGGCGGGAGGAGCAGCAGCGACGACGACGGCGACGTGTGCGTGGCGGCGAGGGGCGGCGGCGCCGGGAGCGGCAGTAAGGGCGTGCAGGCGGCGGCGGCGGCGAGGCGGCGCTTGAGCTTGGTGTTCCAGTGGTTCTTGACGTCGTTGTCCGTCCTCCTCTCCAGCTGCGCCGCGATGGTCGACCACCTGGAAGGAATCAATCAGTCAGTTACCGCCATGGCAAGAAGAGAGAGAGGGAGAGAGAGAGGTTTAATTAACTTACTTGCTGCCGAGCTTGGAGTAGAGGGAGATGATGATGGCGTCCTCCTCGTCGGTGAAGGCGCCATGGCGGATGTCGGGGCGGAGGTAGTTGAGCCACCGCAGCCTGCAGCTCTTGCCGCACCTCCTCAACCCTACAAAACAAAAAAGAAAACAATTCAATTCAATTCATCGTCAGAAATCAAGAAGAGTAGTGGCCATATCATGCAGGATGATGAGAAGACATGGACTGACCGGCCTTGTTGGGGAGGGAGATCCAGTTGCCGGCGGTGCCGTGCCGGTTGATGTAGTCGCGCAGCGCGTCGTCCTCCTCCGGCGACCACGGGCCCCTCTTCACCGCCTCCCTGTCGCAGCACGGCGTCCTCCCCATCCTCCACACACACCAACACAACACCTCCTCGATCTCCTCTGGATGACAAGGGAGGGACAAGAAGACGCAAGCAAGAAGTGGAGGCTACTTGTATTGTATTGTACCCGCGCCGTGTCCTGTCCTCTTGCTGTGTCCTCGTCTCGTCGTCTGCAAGGTCTTATAAAAAAAAAAAGAAAAGGGGGAAATCGCGCGCTGGGTGGGAGAAAGAGAGAGGAGGAACACGGTGAAAAGTGTGGAAAAGGAGGCCGAGGTGCAGTGACCGAGAGGGTTCAGCTTCAGCAGCAGAGGCTGCAGTGCAGAGTGGTGTTTGTTTCCCGTTTCGATCTTGATTCTCGCCTGCAGGCTGCAGCCGTGCAGGCTTCCGTTTTTCTTGTTCAGAGTACTACAAACAGTACTAGTACAGACGCAAGGACGCGACAAAGTACTCCAGTACTCTATTCTCTCAATTGGAGTACTGCGAGTACTCCAATATTTTCGCTGACAGGCAATGGTACTACTGAACTGCTAGTGTTATGAGAATCTACTAGTGCTAATGACAGGCAATGGAGTGGAGTATGGTTTTGTTTACATCAGTGGAGTAGGAGTATCTAGTTCTACTTCTTGTATACTACTCCTATACCTGTATTGGTCTGTGAACAGTTTGTAGTAACAAGAATGCAAGAGGTGTAGTTGCAGCCGGCGTGAAGAAGAACACCTTGCGTTTACCCCGACAAGCATGCAGGCGTAGTTGCAGCGTTTGCAGGCAGGCACATTTTTTGCCACCAATTGATGGACGATCAAACTGGCCGACGTGGTTTCATCATATATCCCGTTTGCTCTTTTCGCTTATTATACACACTTCTATCTCAACCCATCTACTCCTCCTGCATCTTTGCAGTAGCAGTTTACCCAAAGGCATATATTCCAGTGGTTGTAGTAAGCTGAGTAGCAACTTAAGGTCCTGAGTTTAAATCTTTATCTGAGGGGCTAAGTTCTCTATTTAAACTAGGAAGGTAGCCCGCGCGTATGCGCGGGCACTTATATTATTGAAAGATAAGATTATTATTTATTCAGAAATTTTGTCTCATAGATTTAGGACAAACTAAAGTTTGGATAATGTTATTTTATAATAATTTAAGGGTTCTATTTTTCTTAAGGTATCTTAGAAAACCATTCATGAACATTTGAGTAGGAGATGGATTAAGTATTTACAACTTTTGAATCATGTTTTTTTTCTCGAGTAAATAAGAAACTATTGGTAGTTAATTATCATGCATTCCATCTATATACATATCGTGTAGTATGGCCGCAAATAAAAAATACGAGTGCAAGATACTCAAAATCTTTGATTAAATCATCTCATGAAGACGCATGATATAGTAATAAAGGGAGGGAAGCATATGCATGAGAAAAAAGGAAGAAAGAGAAAAATGAAAAAAAGGGAGAGGAGGCGTACGAACCCGCGCACGTAGGTACGCACCTATGCTGAGGTGGGACCCTGTAGTATTTAGTTTATTCTAAGATCAATTTAATCTAACGGTTTATAATATTGGACCAACCGATTTAAGTGGAAAGTAAGTAATAGATACTTTGATTTTTTTTCTTATAATTTCTAATATTTGCCCTAATTTATTAGAGCACCACGTGGTAGCTTGAGAGCATTTTAAGGAATTTTAAATAACTAATTAGAATATTAACTGCGCAATATATATGTATGGGACATATGGTAGTATTTAGCTTCGTCCATGTTTATATACATGTATAGAGAAATTAATTTTGTGGCTAGCAAGCCATTAGATGTCTAATTAATAGCAATTAATTGTGACACCTATTTACAATTGTTCAGAGTAACTCTTACATATTCACCTTACGACTTCGATGATCCGTTGATCACCAATTTACTAATCACCATGACTTGCATGAAAAAAAAATATAGTAAGGTTTAGGATAGATGAAATTGATGAATTATATAATTTATGTCATAGCTATTTGAGGGTATAAACGAATGAATTGCTAAAAAGTTATAATGTAGTTTAAAGAAGACACCATTTAGAAACTTAAGAAAGCATGCAAACAAAAATCCAAAATATGGAATCGGGAAAAAAAACATAGTGCCTTAAACTCCATTTATCACCCTTGTCGTAGTAAGAGTTCTATGGATATTCGTCAATATTACGCTCACATTTATAACATAATGATTCCTTTCACCTGTACGAATAGATAGTACAAAATCCAAATACGACATAACACAAATACATTACAATTATTATGTAATCAATTCTTGGTTTCAACTTAAATAGAGCTAATTAGAGTTGAGAAAAATATAACCCATGGTACTTAATTATTATCTCGCTGCATCACACCTTTCATTTTCTTTTCATGTTATTAACAAAATTAATCATCTCCATATATAATTTGATATGTGGCAAAGCGGTAGCGCTACATCGGTTGTGATCACCTTAGATGTCTCAGACACTACGCTTTGTCACACGTGTGAAAGGAAAAGGTGCAGACGTGCATTGTGCAGCGGGCAAAAAAAGAATTTCGGACGCTTTATTCATTAGCAAACAATAGATCTGATGATTATAATAATATGTCCGTCAGTTCTAGTGTAAGTGTAAATTAGTTAATATATATTTTAAATTGTTGTTTTAATGGGTACACATGGTGTGCATCTTATTTTAAAGGGGGCTGCTATATAACGGAATCCCGTTTTCGAACGGGATGATCCCGAGTAGGTATCAGGTGTGATACCTATCAGGTATCAGACGATTCTACAAAACATGATGATCCCGAGTAGGTATCAGGTGTGATACCTATTAGGTATCAGACGATACTACACACGTTTCAGGTGATACCTGCGAAGTATCATGTGATACTTATCAAGTATCATGCGATTTTCTACCACGTATCGCGTGATACTCGCGAGGTATCATGTGAAACCTGTCAGGTATCAGATGATTTCAACCACGTATCGCGTGATACTCACGAGGTATCATGCGATACCTGTCATGTATTAGACGATTTCTACCATGTATCACATGATACTTGCGAGGTATCGGATGATACTTACCAGGTATCAGGTGATTCCTACTAGATATAGCTGGGCATCCCGTTAGGGTAGGAGCACCCCGACACGCGCAGTCGCCCCCTACAGCCGTCCCTTGTAGACGAGGACGGCGACGGCAAGGGCAGAGGACGGGCGCGGCGACGGCGGCGGTAGCGGGGGATAGGCGCGGCGGCGGCGACGACGACGGGGGACGGACGCCGCGGCGACGACGGCGGCGGTGGGGGACAACGACAGCAGTGGTGGGGGATGGGCGCGGCGGCGGCGGCATCGACGGGGGACGGGCGCGGCAACAACGGGGGACGCGAATCGCGTTTGTGGAGAGGAGCTATCCCGTTGGGGGACGGTATCCCGTCCCCTAGCATTCCCGTATTTTGAAATAGTGCATTACTTGAGAATAATAGACCAATGTAATAAAAAGTAGATCCGATGATTTATATAATGGGGCCATCAGTTTAAGTGCACGTATAAATTAGTTAATATAGATATTATTTATTTGATAGGTACACGATATAATTGTGTAAAATTTATTTTAAAATAGTGCATTATTTGAAAATAATAGTACAAAGTAAACCGGTTTAAGTTATATGATGGTAGATTATTTGTTTGTAAAATTATAATTATTTAAAAATATATCCATTATATATATAAATGGAAAAAAAAGAAGAAAGAAGAAAAAAGAAAAAAAAAGCTCGGGGGAGAGGAACGTACGTACCATCTACGTACGTATATACTCCACCTGCCAATGCGCGGGAGAAGGATAGGTGGGACCCATGGTATTTAGTTTGTTTTAAGATCAATTTTATCTAACGGTGTATAATATTGGACCCACCAATTTAAGTAAAAATCAAGGGACATATGTTTTGCTTTTTTTCTTAGAATTTATAGAATTTTCTCTATTTTATTAGAGCGTCACGTGGCGGTTTGAGAGCGTTTGTAGAAAGTTTCATGGACTTTTAGTATATAATAGATGGATAGATAGATGGATGCATATGTCCGGTTGAATGTACAAGCCGGGTAAAAAATACCCTTTTCTAAAAAAAAATAAAAAAAAGTTTGGCTCATGATGATTAGTATTATACCTTGTTATTCCCGTTTTTTTAAACTATTGTTCTTTTACCTGGAGTCCTGGACCATATCAAGCACAAAAGTGAGTCATCCATGCAAGTACCGTACCTGAAAACAGAGGCAACTTTTGGCAAGTCACCAAATTTTAAATTTAATTACTCTGTGTTCCCACCCCTCTTTTAACCCCAGATCTTTTGTAATGATCATGCCGTACTTCGCACACGGTGCTTTAAAAAGTTTTAAATCGAGTACTCATGTCTTTCGAGAGATATGCTAATCAGTAACCTCAAGACCATGATTACTGAATCCCATCCATGCAAGAAGGGGTTTGCAGACCATGATTAGACCCATACCAACGTGATTCGTTTTGGATAAGTCTCCCTAAACATTAGTACTAATCACCAATTCACCGTCGTCGTGAATCGTGTGATCACCAAAAGAAAATGTGATTTGATTTTGGTCATGGCAGGCAATGATCTGTCGTTTGCAGAGACGAAGAAAAAGAAAAGGAGGAACCTAGTGTGCCCACACGAAGAAGCCCGCGGCCAGCAAACGGACGGCCCAGATGTTGACACGTCCGAGGGAGCTTCCTCCCTCGACCGTATGATCGCCGGAGGGGTACGGGTCTCGTGGTCGGGCCCGATTGGTGAAAGGAGACCTCCGTTTTGCGAGTAATTTTTTAGCTTGACATTTGGGCCGTGTTCACGTCAGCTTTCGATCCATCTGTCTGGTGGTGGGCCCACGAAATTGCCTTGTCATTTCTGTTCTACTTCATCCCATGGTCGATATGTATCGAGGACACTGTCATTAGTCTCGCATTTTTTTCAAAGGGAGAAAAAAAAATAACTTTACATTAGTCGTCCATGTCTCATGGTGTGGGTATTTAATTACTTGGCTGGTGTGTCTAACTCGTGTTGAATTGAGTCCTAGATCAATGGAGAACGTCATCATTTATAATGGAGGCATTTGCAAATTTGCCACCGCTTTTTTCAATTTTGTTAGAGTGCCACTTGAATAATAGTTCTAGTGGCATTTTTGTAATTTTCTAGTAGTAGTCTTGCAATAACGATTTAAAGCAGTGGTAAAATTACAATTGCCCCTTTATAATGCAGGTTTTAAGCTGCGCAGAACATAACCCTGGCAAATTTTCAAAAACACGGACCACAACAATGGCAAGAAACACAACAGTTCTACTGTGACACTTGTACTAAATAGTTTTTCATTTTAGGTACTCCCTCCGTTTCACAATATAAGTCATTCTAACATTTTTCACATTCATATTGATGCTAATGAATCTAGACATATATATCTATCTAGATTCATTAACATTAATATGAATATGGAAAATGTTAGAATGACTTACATTGTGAAACGGAGGAAGTACAAATTAATTTTATTTCAGCGGGAATATTTTGAGAGTTCAAACCAATGTAGAACAACGCCAATGATGGTGGTGCATGTGCATCTTTCGTGTAACAAAAAATAAATATAAAGGAAATGAGTTGTATTTTCAAGAATAAAGTCTTCTTTCCATCGAGCCCAAACAGTTGTGACATTTTGGGTCCCTCATCTTTCCGTCGAGTTTAAATTATATACCTAAACCACAAAGTCGGAAATCTTCACACTTAACTTGTAAAAACCGGGTTAAATTATATCCTATGGTAGTATGGGTGGCTGTCTTCGCTTACGTGGCATCCATGTCGGTGCCCGCAGGAGGAGTAGGTGGAGTACGGTGGGTTCGGCTTGGAGAGGCGGCAGATGACGTGGTTGAAGAGCGACTAGGCAACAGGGGTCGGCGTGCTAGCGTGCGTGTGGATGAGGTGCGCGCGCATCGACTGTAGCGACCAACGGGCCGGGTGGTTGGTTGGAGGCGTGGGATGCCGCCGTGCTAGGCCGCGCATGGGGGGTGGTCGAGGGAATTGGAGGCAGGAGAGGGAGTGGGAGACGGCCAGCAAGCCCGTCCAAGCTCGAGCTCGCCCGGCCTCCGTACGAGGGGGGAGGGGGATGGCGTGATTGAGAAGTAGTCGGACGACAGGAGGTGACGTGCACGTAGACAGTGGATCATCGGAGCGCACCTTTCCGACGCTTCATGGTGCCCTGTCTACAAGGAGGAGTTCGAGCTTGGGGAGGCCACGACCAGATGCCGTGCAAGCACCTATACCACTCCGGCTGGCCCGTAGCTCTGCCACACAAACTCTTGCCCCCGTTCACAACCACATGCAAGTACCAGCTGCCGTCCTTCACCGCCGTCGAGTCCAACGCCAACAACCAGGCTCGCTGCAACACCACACCGCTAGCTAGCAACGGCGACACGGTAAAATGGCCCGAACAGGGAGCAGACAATCGTGAGGTGTGGGGCCTGTTCTTGTGGTTGTGGCCACCGCGAGGGCTCGAAGACCACGACGACGGGTGCAAACATTGGCAATGGTGACTCAGCAGGCTAACCCAGAGAGATGGGCCCGGTCAACTTGCCATGTAAGTGAAAATAGGGGATTATAGTGCCATGGGACTCAATGTGCGCAGGTTTGTGCCCCGGGCCGGCACAAGACAAGCCGGAACTCCGGAAGCTGGTGAGCCCAACCTGCTCCTGTTTCTGGGCCCAGAAAGTTTGTCATGGGCCAGGCCTAACATAAACTGCTTTGCGATCCAAGCCCAATACATGGATGCAGGCCGTAACAGAGTAACGCTGCCCCCGTTCTGCGGTTCTAGTGGGGGCAGTGTACAAACCAGCGAAGCTGGATTTCTTACATTTTAGCCATTGTACACATGTTTATTACAAACAAAACTCTGGAAAAAAAACTTATTCTAAAAATACATATGTTTTTTACGCCTTGGTTAAATTTCTTGAGATCAACAATACTAATGCTGATACTCTCATCTTTTACGGTAGCTAAGTTGACGAAACGGCTAAATAGCGACTAGTCGCGCTCACCCTCCCGCGCGCGACTGGACACGTGTCGCGCACGAAGAGGACGCGGTGACGGCGCGCATACGGTCCCTTTTTTTCGGCGTACGGTTTCTTTTTTTTTTGTTTTTTCTGTTTTTTTCTCTTCCGTACCTTTTCCGGTTTCCTTTTTTTCTTTTTGTTCTTCTCATATATTTTTCTGTTTTTCCTTTTTAATACGTATGAATGCAAACTTTGTATACATATAAATACAGACTTTATATACACATATATAAATTTTGTATACACATATGTAAACTTTTGTATACGTGTATTTTTTGGTTTTTATACATACGTATACCTACTTTGTATACACATATACAAAATTTGTATACACATATATTTTAGATTTTTTATATGTATATACACAAACTTTATATACATATGTATATTTTATACATTAAAAGTGCATACATATAAAAATTATATATATGTACACACGTATGTACATATACAAATGTACATACGTGTGTACTATATGTATAGTAGTACTCCATAGGATAAGAGATCAGACTATTTTACAAATAGATCTCATCGCTAATCTCTTTGGCGCTAATCCCTCTGCATCTCGTCTGCTACGGTTTAGGGCGACAAGGGTATGTCACTAGCATCGAGAATTATGTTTATTCCTAAATAAATTTGTCTATATAATTATCTATTTGAAAAAAAAAAGTTATTAAAAGGGTCAAGACATAAAATAAGAAAGAGTAAATTTGGTACGTACCATCACAAAGTTCCTGGTGTTGGAAAATACCATCGCAATGAGCTTGAGTGGAAAAGTACCATCCAAATTGCCCAGTTTGTTAGAAATGCTCCTACCGTCGCTTTGTCTGTTTGAAGACGTTGTTGATGATGCGGAATGGCGATGATGCCCCTGCAAATATTTCAGCATTTGGCGCCAAAATTTCCAACTTTTGGAGCCAAAATAGATGCTTCGGGGGATATAAAAACCTAGATCCTTTGGACCTTATCATTCCAGCTTCTTGACATCTTGTTCTTCTCTTCTTTGTCTGTTGCTCCTTCTTTAATCAAGTTGCAGCATAGATGAGTCAGTCCGTTGCCTCTTCGGCAATACCATCAGTGGTTTGTCCCAATTGCAACGTGATGGTTCGGCGGAAGACATCAGGAACAACAAGAAATCCAGGCCGGCACTACTACAGGTGCCCATTTCACTCGGTGAGTTAAAGATTAGCAACTTAACAAAGTTTTAACTTTTTGGCAGTTGTAGCCATGGTCCCAATGTGATGATTTTCCTTGTCACAGGATGAGCCAAGTGGCTGTCATTTTTGGTTTTGGGAAGATGAACTGATGGCTCCAGTTATGGAACAAACTGCCACAACACCAAATGGAAGAAATGATTTGAAGCTTGCAGTTGAGATAGGAAGACGTTTTGATATGATGGACTTCAAGATCAACATAGTTATATTTCTAGTTGTATTCCTTACAGTTGTAGTAATTTGGAAGCTGTAATATGTGCATTTCTTTATCAGTTGTATGCGAAAACTAATTTTAGTGAAGTGAATGCAATGTCAAGTAGAACATCTAGAAGTGCAGCTTTTATTATAAAAACAATTCAACTAGGTGGAAGTGCATAACATCAGTTTAACAACAATATAGAGTTGAATACTAGCCCGAAATAGGCAGACCATACTTCTTACATAACAGTTTCACATCCATGGTTTTTAGAGTAGCAAAATAACAGTGTGATAGTACATGAATAACACATGATTAGTAGTTATCAGTCTAGCAAAATAACATGGCAACATAACAAAGACTCAGAACTTCATGGTGCTTCGCAATTGTTAGCTTCCAATAACCTTTTCCTGCTCCTTGTCAAAGGACTAGAACTAGGCATTACAAGAGTTGGATCTCTAGGAGGAGTAGAAGTTGGTTGAATGGTTGCTTTCTTCCCCCTTGGAGCTGTCCTCTTTGTAGCCTTGCTGGTCTTTGTACCCTTAGTTGTATTTGAGGTTCTTGGCCTGCAACACAATAGTAAATTGAGTTGTATATGATCCATTGTAAAAAAGAAGTAAATATAGTTTGTGTAACCACCTTTTATTGTTGCTTGGACCTGCTTCAGATTGACCTTCGTCAAGAACATTTTCTTTGCAAGTAGATTGCCTATGTCCCAATCTTCCACACTTCTTGCACTTGTGCTTCTTACCCCATGGTTTGCCCTCCTTATGTCTTGTAGTTTTAGGTCTACCAGCTGGCCTCTTTAGGTTGGGAGGATGCAACTTGAAGCCTTGAGTCCCTTTGGTCCACTTGGCTTTACCTGGCATTGGCCTAATTGCATGGGAGTAGGCAGCCTTGAACATTTGAACTGAGTAGTATTTATTAACATACTTCTCAACCTTATCCCTCTTTGAGCAGATCACAGCAAGAGCATGAGTACAAGGCTTGCCAGATATTTGCCACTGGTTGCAGGAGCATTCATTTGCTTCTAGGTCAACTGATTCCCTCCAAGCAGTCCCATCCTTGTAGGATCCACTAACCTCTGCTTCTGTCGAGGAGCTTAGTTTTACTATATATCCTTTTAGATCCCTGGTTATTGCATTGAGCTCCTTGATGACACTAGGAATAATTGTACCTTCAAACTTTGCTGCAACTCTTCTTCTCACCTCTATTTTTTCCATCATCATTTGTCTAAGCTTGTCAGCAAGCTCATCAACTGGGAGCCCCTTCAAAGGATTTATCTTGTTATTGAAAGACTCAGAAATGTTATTGTTAATATAGTCAACTTTGCAAATTCCATTGAATTTGCTCCTAGCCCATATATGGGGATGGTTCTGTTCAAGCCATTTTATGGCTTCAGGATAAACCGCTTTGATCTTCCCCATGTATTTATCATAAAATATTGTATCATAAGCTCTTGCTGCAGGCCAAATGTTGTCATCGATGGCAGTACCGTGGAACTTCTTCATCATATTCTTCCACATGTGCATCATGCACTCCCTATGTTCCACTCCTTTCGGAAATACAATACCAACAGCTTTTGTCAAGCCAATTCCAGCATCTGTATGCAATGCTAGTCCACGGGGTGTGCCGATTGCTTGCTTAAGTTTTTGAAGAAACCAAACCCAATTTTCAGCAGCTTCAGACTCAAATATGCCATAGGCTACTGGAAACATCCAGTTATGACCATCTATAGCAGTAGCAGCTGCTAGTTGACCTCTATACTTTCCTATCAAAAAGGTTGAGTCGATGCCAAGGTAAGGTCTACAACCTTGAAGGAATCCATCTATGCAAGGCTTGAGAGCCACAAACAGCTTGCTGAACTGATGTTTTCCTTTGTTCTCCTTGTAGTCTATCTCCACTAAACTTCCTGGGCATCTTTTCTCTACTTCTGCCTTGAAGTTGAATAATCTATCAAAGCTTTCCACCCATGAACCTTGAATTTGTTCAAGACAAGCCTCTTTGCCAGCCCAAACCTTGAAGTATGAGACATCCACTTGGTACTTCTCTTTGATCCTTCTCTTCAGCTCCTTAGGGCCAAGGGTAGGGTTTTCAACTAACCAATCCATCACATTAAGTGCAACCCACTTAGAAGAAGCCATCTTGTCACTAGAAAAACTTGTAGAAGTACATTCATGGTCTGACCCAACAGTCTTTATCTAGAAAATAAATAAAAACATGTTACTATAATGAACAAAATTAAGAAAAAGATTGACAATAATACACTATACCTGAAATGAATGCTCATCTTGAAGCCTAGAAGCATGTATTCTCCACTTGCAATCAGGATCACAGCATGAGGCACCAAATTTTGTCTTGTCACTATAGTCAACACCAAATTCAAATTGTTTCAGAATTGCGAAATGTCTAAGAGCTTTCAGAAAGGAAATTTTATCAGGAAATACTTCATTGATTTTAATAGCTGGGTTTTGATAATCAACGACAGGGCAGGGCTCACAAGGTACACTGTCAGTAATTTCATCTTCACGTTCCAACAAATGCTCTGTTGGATCTTCACCTATCTCAACCTCAGGTATTGGCCCCACCATGGGAGCAACACCATAAATCCCCTCATCATCAACCCCAACATAGTCATCAGCAGTAACTGCTACTGAAGGAAGAACTAGTTCAACTTCTTTATTTGGAGATGCATCTTCTTTATTTTGAGCTGCAGATGGATCAGAAAGATTTAGAGCTGCTGCTGGTGTAATAGAAAGATTTGGAGCTGCTGCTGCTGCTGGTGTAATAGAAAGATTTGGAGCTGCTGGTGGAACCGGAATAATTGATAATTGTGGAGTACGTTGCTCAACCACACTAGATGGTTGGGAGAAGTTCTGAGCACTAGAGGTATTCTGTGACATCATAACAGCCTCCATGGTCATGCCAAGCATTAACTTACCAGACCATTTTGGTCCTATGTCCTGCACAAACATGTTTAATTGGATTGCCCTCTCGACGAAATACATTTCAAATGCTTCAATAAGCTCTGCATCAGAATTAATTGCTGCTAACTCTGTAGCACATTTGTCCCAGAAAAAACAGGATAGATATTGCTTACTCCCCATCGAAACTCATCTCTTAGATAATCAACAATAGTCAACAGTGAGCATTCCTCCTTATCTACAACCTTACGGATGGATCTGGCAGTGATGTACTCAATCCTACCACTATCATCCTTTGCCATATATGATCCCATTTTAATAGTAACTTTGAACGCCTTGGTAGGATCCATCCTACCGCAACAAAGCAGAAGAAAATGCACTGATATGTTAGAAAAAACCTACGCCAATAGATAAAACAGGATTAAAAAGTACTACTAATCGCACATATATATTGGTCTATTCTTTGAATCCAATCAACCAACAACAATGCAAACATTCGGTTCAATTTTCTGAAAGTAAGTGTACAGGATAGAAGCTATTACCCTTCTGGAATCCAAGAAGCCAAGTTACTGAAGTTTGGTGTCTCACTTTGCATGTACAGAGCTTGGCTTTGCAGGAGATTGTCCACTGGGGACTTTGCAAGAGCTTGGCTTGGAGAATACGTTGATGTCCTCCTGCCCTCTGCCATGGACTGCTGCTCTGCTGATTCAGCTCGAATCAGATCTACAACTCGAGCCACCACCGCTTTGGACCGTGTTGCTGGCGACTTCAATGGACTCCTCATCGTGATTATCACTACACATGTGCCGCCGGTGCCGGGGAAGATTGTGTTGGCGGCAGGAGAGATGTGGCGCACTAGGGAGATGTGGCAGAGGGGATGAGGGATTGGGATTAGGGTTCAGTCCTATGTGGCCACAGCAGGGGCATCATCGCCATTTCACATCATCAACGACGTCTTCAAACGGGCAAAGCGACAGTAGGGGCATTTCTAAAAAACTGGGCAATTTGTATGGTACTTTTCTACTCGAGGTCATTGCGATGGTATTTTCCAACACCAGAAACTTTGCGATGGTACGTACCAAATTTACTCAATAAGAAAAGATCTGGATCCAACAAGCTTCTCTGTCAGGTACACCGCAACAGCACGTTAAACACTTGCTATCTACTACTTTTGTCCCTAAAAATTGAACATAGTACTCGCTCCTCGCCCCGTTTCAGGTTATAATACCTTCAATTCTAAATATTTTATACCGTTGATTTTTTTAAATATGTTTGATCGTTCGTCTTATTCAAAAAATTTAAATAATTATTAATTCTTTTCCTATCATTTGATCCATTATTAAATATACTTATATATATACATATAGTTTTATATTTCACAAAAGTTTTTTAATAAGATGAACGGTCAAACATGTGCTAAAAAGTCAACGGTGTCAAATATTTAGAAACAAAGGGAGTAAGACGTTTTGACTTCGGTCAAAGTCAAACTGTTTTAAGTTTGACTAAGTTTGTAGACAAATATAGTAATATTTATAATACTAAATTAGTTTCATCAAATTAATAATTTAATATATTTTCATAATAAATTTGTCTTGGTAGAAAATGTTATTATTTTTTTCAAACTTAATATTGTTTGATTTTAACCAAAGTCAAAACGTTTTATAATCTGAAATGGAAGGAGTATAAGATATTGTATAACATATTACTAGGAATCAGTATATGAGATCACATATTAATACATAGGGCCTGTTTAGATCCTTTGGTAAAATTTTTCACTCTGTCACATCGAATATTTAAACACATGCATGGACTATTAAATATAAACGAAAGAATAACTAATTACACAGATTGCGTGTAAATTGCGCGACGAACCTTTTAAACCTAATTACGCCATGATTTGATAATGTGATGCTACAGTAAATATTTATTAGTGACGGATTAATTAAGCTTAATACATCTCGCGGTTTACAGGCGAGTTCTGTAATTTATTTTGTTATTAGACTACATTTAATACTTTAAATATGTGTCCGTATATCCGATGTGACACGCTAAAATTTTACACTTATAGATCTAAACACAGCCTATAATTTGTAATTTGTGCAGCATCAGCATTCATCTCTTTGTCGTCTGCAAGTCAGCTTCTCCCAGTTTGCAATAAAATCAGCGAGTTCCGAGATCTGAGCGACAGAGCAACCCCAAACAATGACACTTGTGGCTATCAGGATTCGCATTCGGCCCATCCATGGACGACATTTCCCGCATGCAGCAGCGTCAGCGTGGCAATTGTCCGAGCTGCCATGGCTCCACGTGGTGCGCATGCACACACTGTGTTTGCAAATCAACGAGGTGGACTTTGGGGCATTTAATCCGGCACGTTACCGTCTGCCTCCGTTGAGATCTCCGACACCGACACCGTGTGACTGACCACAGATTCTGCAAGCCACACAGACTCTCAGGCTGTGTTTACTCCACGCTAAAATTGAAAGTTTATTGATTGAAATTAGAACGATATAATAGAAAAGTTAAAAGTTTATATGTGTAGAAAAATATTTGATGTGATAGAAAAGTTGAAAGTTTGAAAAAAAATTATGAAACTAAACACGGTGTCAGTGACACCAGTGCAGGTCTGCGTTGGTGGCAGTCGATGGAAGCTCCCAGTCCGATGCACCTCGACCAAACCACACGACGATCACGGAGACTTCGCCGTTTCTGCTGAAGATATCGAAGAGATATTGCTGTCACCGAGTATAGATGATTGGCAGATGCACTTCTCTTGATCCAGACGCGCATGCGCGGGTCAACACAAGGTTCCATAGATGATTGGGAGTGTGCTTAGAGCAAGTTAATCGTACAGCCAACTACTATAGCTTTAAATCATCTATAACTAATATAATAGCCAATTCATATAATAGTTGCTTACTATACTATTAATATCTAGTCCCACCTATCATATACTCTCTCCGTCCTATAATATAGCAACATAGTACGGGATGGACATTTTATATTACAACGAATCTGAACAAGATGGTGTTTACATTCATTGTAAGGCTGTGTTTACTTTCTGAAATTGGGGAGAAGTTTGGAGAAAGTTGGTAGTTTAGAAAAAACATTGAGAGTTTATATGTGTAGAAAAGTTTTGGATGTGATGGAAAGTTGGGAGTTGGGGGGAAGTTTGATGTGAACTAAACACATCTTAATATGAAATGTCTCATCTGGTACTATGTTGCTATATTATGGGACGGAGGGAGTACACATTACGTCTTAGAGTCCGTGCTGCAACTGGCTGCAGATTTGTATCCCACTGCTCTTCTCTCTATTATTTTATCTCTTTAAAATATGTTTATAGCTGACTTATAGTCTACTATTATACATGCTCTTACAAAGCACCCTCTTCGTTTTTAAATAAACAAATATAATATCAAATATAACATATTTTGATATTATGAGTTTGAATAGAACCATGTGTCTAAATTTATCATATTATAACATGTTATATTCCGTATTAAATTTGTTTATTGCAAGGTGTATGAAATACTCACTCGAGATTGCCGAGGTCAATGCGACAGGGAAAAAAAGTACACGCGTGGCCACACCTGCGTGTGCGATCCAACTCCTAACGCCTGTATGCGACATTTGCGACTCTAGCGGCAAACCGGCGAGTAGATTATTGGAGTATTCAGTTTAACAGCCAGTACCTGTCCACGCAGACAACAAGTGTGGCAAGTATGGTATCGCGTCCCTTTCTATGTCCAAGTTACCTACTCCTCCTACGCAAAGTGACGGGAAAGCAGTCACTTTGTCTTGGCACATCGAGGCTTCCCGGAGGATCGCACTACGCACGCTTCCATATGTAAACAAATGTCAATCTCACAGCAATGTGTGGCGGTAATCTTTTTCACGTACACTAACCGTCCGCCGAACGGATTGTTCGTATTATATCAGCATTCACTTTATACATACTCTAATCTGTTCCTAAAAATAAACACTTATGGGTGGTTTATTAAAGATTAAGATTTGAAAAGAAAAAAAAAACTACTACCTCCGTCCTGTTTTAAGTGCGGTCGTGGGTTTCTGTCTGCAATGTTTGACCGTCCGTCTTATTTAATTTTTTTTTATAATTTGTATTTTTATTGTTAGTAGATGATAAAACAAGAATAGCACTTTATTCATAACTTTTTTAAAAAAATTATGATTTTTCAAATAAAACGAACGATCAAATGTTGAACATAGAAACCCATGACTATACTTAACTTTTGACGAAGAGAGTATAGTATTGCTTGAGGAGTATATATAAAACTATAGTATTTCAACCTTCGGTTCAATTTAATTAGGGAACTGCCATTATATTTAGTTTATTACTTCCTTTAATTATAAGTATTTAATGTTTAGCGCAAGATTTATCCATATTGTATTCAAGCAACTTTATAAAAACTATTATGTTTATTACATTATGGTATTATTTTTTGAAGAAAATTTATGTGTGACAACTTTTTGTTCTTAAACTAAGCATTTTGAGAAATTATCGATACTCAAAGCTTTAAGATTTTGACTAAATCATTTTTTTCTAAACATTAAATATGATTAAAGAGAGTCAATATAGCAGATCCACTGATATTGTTAAGCCCGGACGACGAAGAGCATTTGCTAGGCAGATCAATAATTTTTCACACGTATGGCCAATATAATATCATAATAGCAACATGGGCAAATGGAGCCGCCAGGCCGCCCGATTAGAGGTGGTTCCGTTGCTTAAGAGAGAGTTTGTAAGCCCCATAATCTTTTGCGCTTAGCAGACGCAACAAAAAAAAATCGAAAGTTCAGTTTTAAAAGTATATTTTATGTTTCTTATTATAGTTTATTTTTCACTGTAGGCTTTTAATTCAGTAAAACGCATATATTAAAGTTTTGCATGCAAATTGTTTTTTTCCTAATAAGTGTTGCGTCTTATAATGAGCAGTGGGCAAACGACTAGTAATAGTCTAGCACATTTTTTTCTTTTTCTTTTTTTACGATGACTATATGAGAACATATATCATAATACTACGAGTACGTAGATAAAAATACAATCTCTCTTCTTTTTTTATTTGGCGCTAGTGAGTATTACAATTGTTGTTAACCGTATACTCATATATCGCTTTCTTGCCATAGGGGCACGTGAGTGTTTGGCAACATATGGATTACTTGTCGAAAGTAGCTAGTGCTCAGAATCCCAGAGAATCGTCGATCTACTACTGCTGCCGGTACACAAGTTGAGAAGTTTGCGGTCAGCAGTTCCTCCTGGAGCTCAAGTAGAAGCAGGAGGAGATCATGGTTCTTTGGGTGCAGTTTCAGGTGTGCAGTACTCCTACAGCGAAAGGGCATTTGATTTGATAGATGAGCTAGATAGGGAGGGTCAGCAAAACAAGGGAACCAGCGTGTCTGTTTTGGTTGGATTCACGCGTTTGCTGAAATGAAAACTTCGATCCGGACAGAAATTTGTCCCTATAGCTTTCTTCGGATTGTGAAAAATAGTTACTCTCTCTATTAAGACTTTCCTGAAATTAGAAAGAAGTTTAGGAAAAGTTAAGAGCTTATTTGGTTCACAGGATTTTCAAATCACAGGAATAGAAAAAATGTAGGAATAATGTAGGAATGCACGTGCAAAACAAAGGATTGGAACACATGAATTTTTCCTCCACCGAGCTAAACAAAAGAGGATAGATTGGATGTTTTCATTCCTATGGAATTAGTACATTTTGGAGGATTTTTGGAGGATTGGCATAGTGTTTCTATGGAAAATTTTTCTTTGAATCCTACAAACCGAATGTATGAATAGTGCTTATTCCAAAGGAATTAAGATTTCTTTTAGGAATCCTTCAAAACGAATAAGGTCTTAGTAGTTTGAAAAAAAAAGTTGAGAGTTTATGTGTGTAGGTAAGTTTTGAATGTGATGTGATGTGATGGAAAGTTTGGAGTTGGGGGAAGTTTGGTGTGAACTAAACATGGCCTAAATTGGTAATTTGGACTACTGATTGCTTCATCAGTTTATTAGTCACTAATCTATTTGGGCCACAGTAATCACCCACAAACCAGGACGTATACAGAACGAGGCCACGGAACGGAATGAAACCTGAAAAAAAGTTGGCCATGCCACAGACGTACATACGTTACGGTCACACGCTATCCCAGTATCCCTTCCTCTTATCCCTGCCGTTGGAGCGGCACACCGCTTCGGCCGCGCGCGATATCTATCGCCACTCGCCACGCCGCGATCGCGAGCGCACTCACGCCGCCGCGGCGCCGCTGGTATGTACACCCCCTCCCATCTCTCGCCGTTGTATTCGCCGCCCGATAAAATTTCTACTCCTTTTTTCTTTCTATCACCACCACCTGGTCATTCATGTGTACATAAACCGTACTATAATACGTAATACAGATTTTACGGGTATATACCTACGGGTACAGCAGCAGAAGCTACCGTAGATTTGATCGATGTACGCAAAAAAGGGAAAGGTATCTCTCTACTTTTGACTTGTTGCATGTGTGTGCTGTGCTGTGCTGTGGCAGTTACTAATACGGTCGCCGTACAGTGCACGTACGACGTCACGTGCATGCATGCAACTTGTAGTACTACTATGTACTATACGACACGAGTACGAGTACGAGTACGAGTGCTGTGTGTGCGGTCTGCCTTATCCACAGGATGGGGAGGATCGAGATGAGGCTAAAATCGATCGATTTGGCCGGACCCGCGCGTATCTACCGCAAGAAAATATATTATCGCACCCTCATACATGGTGGTACCACCCAAACCAAACCAGATATTTTACGCCTACCCCCTACCGCCATCAAGTCCTTTTTTGCAAAGCAATATTTTGCAAGTTGTGTATCTATTGATACATGTGTTTATCGGTTATGAATTTTCATCTGTTGAATATGAGATATTCAATCCGGTTTTAATATATGGCGTCATTGATTTTTATTATATCCTTTGATTGTTCTTCCTGTTTAAAAATTATAAGTAATGCTTAAAGTTTCTATAGTGACAAAATCAAGCTACAACAAAAAAAATTATTTACTTTAAATTTCTAAAATAAAACGAATAATCTTAAAAAGTCAATGGTATAATATATTATTAAAAAGCAGATATAGTATATTAGATAAAGATAAAAGGTTAACACGGGAGGCAATCAGCAGATCATATCGATTGAGAGTTACGAAAGATAACAATTTCGTGATAAATACAACCTCTGTTCTGAAAGATAAGTATTTCTACACATATTTTGTGAAAAATAGCAATGAATATACTATGGAAGAAAGATGGGCGTAGCAGTTCCGACCTGCCATTGCGTTTTGCGGAGTCGTAGTTTAGGCGCTGGTCGATTTGGATCCAGAGCTGTACATTTCTACCGCTATACGTTAATCTCTAATTAACTCGAGCAAATTAGTTGACGACTGAGTTGGAGTCAGATCTAAACACAAGCATGCGAGAGGAGAAATATTATCGAAAAATCAGCCCAGTTACAGTTACAGCTATGCATGCGCGGAGGAAGAAGATATTTGTAGCCGCAGTTACGCAAATTGGGGAAAGATATTTCTTCAAGTTGATCAAGTTGCTTCATCATCCATAAAGCCAATTTTCGGTCGGGTCCGTACCTTGTGCATGATAAACATAGATTAGCTGTGTTTATTACTACTCCCTTGCAACTTTTGTGTCGCAAGGCTCTCACCACCTGCCACTAGTGCCGTACGTCCTGCTGCTAGCTTTGCCACGCATAACAACAAACTGAACATTCCGAACAAATAATTGGACTGAACATTCTGAACAATCCATAATCGCCAGCAAAATTGGGATGGAGATGGCCTAAATCGAGCTCATACACATACAGTAAAGAGCGAGTACGGTTGTGTTTGAGGAGAAGAGATAGAGAAAATTAGGAACATACGTAAAACGAGGTAAGCCATTAGCGCATTGTTAATTAAGTATTAACTATTTAAAACTTCAAAAATAGATTAATATGATTTTTTAAAGCAATTTTCCTATAAAAACTTTTTGCAAAAAACACACCGTTCCCGTGATATTTGTCCCGCAAATCAAAACTTCTAGTTGTTTTTGCGGTGGAAACCAAACCAGGCTTGATTTAGTTCCTAATTTTTTCTTCAAACTTTTAACTTTTTCATCATATCAAAATTTTCCTACACACATAAACTTTTAATTTTTTCGTCACATCATTTTAATTTCAATTAAACTTATAATTTTAGTGGAACTAATTAAACACACTCCAAACCAAAACAGCGCATGCTGCTAGGCCGTACTACGTGACTGGAGCGTTGGTGATGATTCGTGTCACGTGGCGGCGACGTGCGGAGGAAGGCGATCCATGCGGCTGTGTTTGTGTGGATGGCAATGGATGGATGGATAACGTCGAGGCTAGTCCAACCCTCGCTTTGAGTAAGGAAGGGGGTCCATGCTGCTGGATTGGCTCTACTCGCGTGTGTGGACTACAGCTATACTGCTATACTAGGCTCTCTCCGCCTCTTTTTCTTCTCCTAGTTTGTCGGACATGAAGCGGCAACTAGTAGTATTATTTTCCCAGAAAATTTTGGGCAGCATATAGTAATATCTTCGTCAAATTGATCTGATCATTTCCCAGAAAATCGTCTTCTTCTTTTGTCCTACTACGTCAAATTTGTCATCACGATTACGATTATAATACGGAGTATAAAGCAACACGAATTGCTTTGTCAGACAAACATATAAGGTCCGTTTGAGGGAGTTTTTAGCTGCCGCAGTTTCTCGCCGAATCGGAAAATACCCAAACAATACATTTTTTATTCTAGATTATAAGAAACGGTGTATTATATGCTTATAGGTAACTATTGTATAAATAAGTTACTCCCTCCGTCTAAAAAAAAAGATAAACCCTGGTTTCCGTGTCCAACGTTTGACCGTCCGTCTTATTTAAAAAAATTATGGAAAAAAAATAAAAAAATAAGTCACACATAAAGTATTAATCATGTTTTATCATCTAACAATAAAAATACTAATTATAAAAAAATTTCATATAAGACGGACAGTCAAACGTTGGCACGGGAACTCACGGTTTGTCTTTTTTTTTGGACGGAGAGAGTATTAGATTAGCTATATGGATAAATTGGAGCTAGTAGTTGGCTATAAAACTTGCTCTAAGAGCAAGTACAATAGCAGACTATAAGCCAGCTACAAATATATTTTAAGAAGATTAATGAAGAGAGAGAAGAGCAGCTGGCTATAGATTTATAGCCAGCTATAGTACGGACTCTAAGACACAGTGTGTGTATGACAGGTGAGACCAGTTATTGATAATGTAGTATGTAACTATTGTATGAATGAGCTATTAAATTGGTTATAGATGAAGTAGTTGACTATACTATTAAACTTGCTCTAAGTATTCGGTACAGTATATATACTGTAGTCCACGCCATCTTTTTTTCTACGGGATACTGTGTATGGAGCTTGCTGGACTGTGCGAGGTCGTGACGTAAACAGGAAGGGTCGAAAAGGACTAGACATGCCCATCAAAAAAAGAAAGTAAAGCGAAAGTGTACGAGACGAAACGGAGCAACAAGAAGCCACCACCACCACGCCCGCTGTCTCGTGGGAACCGGACACACAAGCACCCGATATTTTCTCCCCCACCCCAACCCCGACTCCGACTCCGACCGATGCGTTCGCGACCCAACCCACCAACCCATTCGTCTCGAGACGGAGTCGCCGCGATCCGATCGATCCGGGTCAGATTCGGGTGCCGCCGCCGCCGGCGTCATCGTCGTCTTCCCCAACTCCGGCGACGTGTACGGGCGATAAACAGTCGCACTGCCTGCAAAAGGCAAAGCGGACGCTACGCTACCGGGTAGTAGTACATGTACATACTCGAATAAGGAGGACGTGTCTTTTTGTGGCCAAGCAGCGGTGCGGTGGAAGAAGCAGAGAGCTGCAGCAGCATGTACAAGCCAATCCTGCACCATCGATTCCACCAAAGATGACAACGACTCGCCGGCGACTCCGCCGCCGTCGCACTCTCCGCCGGTCTATGTCACGGCAGGTTCCCCGGCACCATCGCCCCCCGCTCAGCTCCACAAAACACATCGATTTCGTCACTAATGAACAGAGATATTAAGATGAGTGTTATTTGGATCAAGGAAGTAATGAAACATATAGCAACATAATATTATTGGATCATTTACTTGAAGCAGGTGATTACAATACATTGAGGGGGCTTCATCACCACATATAGGTAGATGAGTCAGCAAAAGATTTTCAGATTTAAAGCCAAGGTACAAAATATGCTGTTGGGGGTTCTTAACAAAACAAAGATTACATCAACAAAATAGGAAATCAACAAGAGGGGGGGCTTGATTGAAATCGATCGATGATCTTCATCAGCTAGTCGATGATGCAACAAACGATGAACAGAGGATAAACCCCCAGAAATCACTGAAATAGGCAGGGCCGCCGCCGCGACGGCGGCCGAAATCCGGCCATCTTCTTCCGCCATGATCTTCTTCCTTCCGTGCTTCCTTCACCTCCACACACCCTATGCACACTGGAGACACTGAACCACCTCCATTTCTACTCCTCTCTTTTTTTTTTCACCTAATTTTTTTGTGGGTAATTTTGCTACTACCTCAAAACCCCAAAACAAATCCACCCATCTTTCCATACTTGCCTCCTCTCCACCAACCATGAATATTCACATGGGAGATAGATATGTACAGGAATTAGTAGAAACTTGACTTGAAATCGCAAAAGAAAATGAAGGATTTTTTGGTTGTGCCATCATTTTCTTCTTACCGCCACCTTCTCCTCCTCCATGCCATCATCCTTGATGCTCACAAAAGGGGCTTCCAATAGCGACTTGGAAGCCTCAGTTGATGAGGTCGGACACCCAATCAACGTCGAGGCCAACACCGGCGGTGGCGGCGGCGGCGAAGGCGGTGGCGTCGCCGGAGATGGCACCATCCCGGCTCAGTCGCTCGAACACCTTCTCCCGGAGGGCTCTTCCGGACTCCACCCTCTGGACCGGCTCCTCGTCGCCGATGAGCCCGAGGTCCAGTGGCTCCAGGTTGGGCATGAAGCTGGAGGCGGTGGTCACCGTTGCCGTGGAAGCCAGTGGAGTGGTGGGGAGGCTGTAGAGGCCGGTGGCGGCCTTGGGAGACCCGTAGACGGCGGACGACGAGGGGTAGCTCCACCCGCCGGACGGCGACGACTTCACCTTGTTGAGGCGGAGCTGGCGGAACGAGGCCAGGACGTCGTTCACCGGCGAGCCGACGCCGGGCCAAGATCCGCGACGGATGGCCGCGGCACCGTCGGGCGACAATGGCGGGGACTCCGACGGGGGCGACTTGGGCGGAGACATGAGGGTGCTGGTCGGGGACGAGGACATGATGGTCTTGGTGAGGTAGCTCTCGAACGCCTGGCGGCGCAGCGGCGAGCCGTCGTAGGACTCGGCCAGCGGCGAGGACGCCACGCTCCTGGGGCTGGACTGCTGCGCCGGGAGGACGCGGAGCTGGTCCGGGGTGTGGGCGAAGAAGCAGACGCGGCGGCGGCAGGCGGTGCCGTCCTTGCACGGCTGGGTGCGGTAGCGCGCCGGGTGGAGCCAACACTCGAACACGCCGTGGGCGTACTCGCAGGCGTCGCCGCGCTTGCACCCGCCCTTGCGGAAGTCCGGGCACGCGGTGCCGGAGTAGTGGTACTTGCGCGGATCGCGGCGGCGCGCCTTCTCCCCCGGGTGCGCGAAGGGGCACTCGGTCCAGTCATGGCTCCGCCCGCGCGCGCACCGCCGCACCTTGAACTCGTACATCCGGAACTCGTCGCACGCGTACGCGTCCACCGCCGCGGCCATCGCCGCGGCCTCCTCCTCGTCGTCAGCCCCCACCCCGACATCATTCGCCGGCAGGTAATCCCGCAGCGCGGCGATCAGGTACGGCGTCATCTCATCCCCACCACCACCACCACCGCCACCACCGCCGCCGAGCACATCGACTCCGCTCACGGGGAGGTGAGACCACGGCGGGACGCTGCTGACTCCTTCCCCCATCATCATCATGGCCACCGCCGGCGGCAACACGACCTCCGATCAACCGGTGTATGGACTACGGCGAGATCTCGTGGACTCGGCGTATGGACGCGAGTGAGAGAGAGTGGTGCGATGTGTAAGGCGAGGAGGACGAAGCCGAAGCGGTGCGCGCTTATAAACTGCTCCACTAACCACGGTCTCCCACCTCGGGATAGCCTCGAACCATGGTTGGGTTAAACGCCAACCACGGTTCCACCGTGGGCGGAGGGGTCGTAGTAGTACCACGCATCCGGTAACTGACGCCGTCTCTCGCTCCCCACATCCCGGTGGGCGCAGCGCCACGTCTCACTGACAGCACTGGCCCCACGCGTGGTCGGGCCCACTTCCAGCGAGACGGGGGCGTCAAGCAGAGGGGGGACACGTGCCGGTGAGGGGAGGAGGGTGGCAGGCATGCGGGGGGCGAGGTGGAGCGAGAGGGCAGCGGGGGTAGGACACGTCGCGCGGTGGGGGGTAGGGGTGCCCTACGGATTTGTTTTGGGTAACGCTAGTACGTGAGGCTCTCTAGACTGTGGTAGGTTTGGGGTCCGTCAGGGATTGGAGATATTCCTGTAGGTTCTAGAAACCTTGGGTAGCGACTGGGAGGGGAGGGGGGTGGCGCTGTTTGGACGCATGCGTGTGGGCCAGCGGGGGCCGCGGATTGGCCGATGGGGAATCCGGCCGATGGTTCACCGGAGATGGGTGGTTTTCCCGTACGTAGATCACTGTCGCCGGAGATGGGTGGTTTTCCCGTACGTGGATCACTGTCCCGTTGATCGTTCTTTGTTTCGCGATATCGCACTTTGTGATTTTGCATTATCGGTTTCCCTTTTTCCTTTTTTTCGGGTACCTTTCTACGGTAACTCATTGAATCGAGTGATTATTTGATCATGTTAGGTAATACTCCCTCCGTATTTTATTGTATGACGCCATCGACTTTTTAAACCTCGTCTTATTTAAAAATTTTATGTCATTATCATTTATTTTATTGTGACTTGATTTATCATCAAATGTTCTTTAATCATGAGATAAGTATTTTATGAATAAGATGAATGATCAAACGTTGGTTAAAAAATCAACGGCGTCATACATTAAAATACAGATGGAGTACTAAAAAAATAATTTTATGGATTAAAAAACACTATCGATCGTTAAACTTGAACCAAACTACATCATCTGTCTTTCAAAAAAACCAACTTCTGATCTAGACATATACTCCCTCCTTCCCTAAATATTTGACGCCGTTGACTTTTTTATACATGTTTGACCATTCGTCTCATTCAAAAACTTTTATAAAATATGTAAAACTATATGTATACATACAAGTATATTTAACAATGAATCAAATGATAGAAAAAGAATTGATAATTACTTAAATTTTTTGAATAAGACAAACGATCAAATATGTTTTAAAAAGTTAACGGCGTCAAACATTTAGGGATGGAGGGAGTAATATGCCTATATTCGTAATTAGAATTTAACTTTACTTTTTTTAAGGACATGAGGAGTATCAATTAGACAATAATCTTATAAATCATGAAATTAAATCCGAACTCATGGTTACAAATGTTGTTTTGGTTGCTCCGGAACATTGATATGGCTCTCAACGTAGGCCGAAACTTTACTTCCAGACTTCTCTATAAGCCCCTGCAATAGTAAATTGAAATTTGCATGTAGCCCCTTCTCCCAGGAATGAACACCTCGATATCCATTCTTCGACCCGAGCTCCACCACCGTGATTCCCTCGTGCAGTCGATAAGGAGGATGATGATACCGTGGTGCTTTGGACGGTGCAATTAGTTCTACCATAGATTCTACACCCATGACCAATAGCACATCGCACCAAAAGCATCTCGACATGCTGATATCCTTTGATCATCGCGTAGACAACATGAGGGCTTCGATGCCCTAGGCAATTACGATTACATATTGACATATGCAATTTACAAGATTGAGGGTATAAAACTAACACATATACAAATTCAAATACTGTTGAGATTTGTCTGACAGAGTTTCGGCTCCTAAATTTGACCAGGAGTGAAGTTCGAAGGAATCTGAATGCTGTTTTGGTTCCCTAGTTAATTTGTGGGAATATTTGATCTCACTTCATTTCCTTTTGATAGAGATAAAACCGTTTGATCGAGTTCCAATTTGAGAAAAAAGATAGGTTACACTTTTTCCCGTTACTGAGATATTTAACTACTCTCTATCCCAAAATAAATATATCTATGCTATCTACTATTAATCTTAAAATAAATTTATTTTAGAAAAAAACGCTTGTATCGGAGTTTGTAAAAATATATATAAAAAGTTGTATTGGAAGTAGATAAATGATAAATAATTGTATTATGATTTGGTAAAGTAAGGTTTTTCTAGTTTTAAATTTTTCATATTTATATTTTTTATATGGATGTGGAGTATGGGATGAATGAAAAAATGAGTTTATCTTAAAATGAAGACAAATGAGTTTATTTTCAAGTAAATGCATGAGCAGTAGTCGAAAGATACGGCCCCATTGTTTCACTTATTCGTGTAATAAGCCAAATACCATTTTTTTAACCGAAGAGTAACTATGAATAAAATTTTTATACACGTGCTCTTAGCGATCTAAAGCAAATATTAAAAAATGAATTTCAATAAAAAATCCTAAACTCAGCTCTAAATTTAAAGTTAAAAATTTAAATTTTAACGGATAAGAGAAGCATAGATGCCCCTCAGATTTTAGCGAGGTGCCATACAATCGTACGGCAATTCAGCCAGCGGATGCTAGCGACAAACCACGATGGACCTCCACCCGGCGGGCGACTCGCATGGCTCTCCGCCACGTTTGCTGGGTGGCCATACCGCACCGCACACGCAGTCACGCGCCCTGCGCATGCACACGCCACGCTGGCTCTTCGCTCGGGCCACCGCCGGCTGCGGCTCGCAAGGCGACGACCAGAAGAAAACGCCGGAGATCGAAGTGGTCGGCCCCACCTGTAGGCCTGAAACAAAAACACCCGTTTTTCTCCTTTGGAAGAAAGATAGTAGTAGCAGTAGTATTGCACATTGCCGTACTATGGGCTCTTCTCTTTTTTTTTCTCGGGGAAGAAAATCCAAGAAAATCTCTCTGGTCTACGGACAAATTCATCCAAAAGGATTTTCATTTTTTTCTCTGGACGTCTCTTTCCTTAACTCTAGCGTTACACTCCTACTGGTCGTAGCGTATGGCCACCCTACTACCTCTCGATCTTTCTCCCGATCTTCTCTTTGGCAGATCGAAAAACTCTTAACCGCGCAAGCTGGATGTGATGTCACGTACGCGACCGATCCAGCCGTACGTGACAGTCACAAATCACAGAAACGAGAGAGCGACCGAGTGAGGCGACGGATCCGTTCCCTTGCCGTCCCGGCTCCTCCCGGCCGCTGGTCTCGCCGTCACGCGTCGCGACAAACACAAACACACACACACGGTTCGATCCCCACGCGAGCGAGCCACGTATAGTGCTCCGTTGTTTCAATTCGGCGCGATCCAGGCGTGACGGTTTCTTTAATTAAAATTTCTGCTCTTGGACGAAACGGACGCTGCAGAAAGAACGCAGCGGGTCGCAATTAATCGGGGCGTGAGGTCAGCCAAAGTGGACGTGCAACCGCGCGGGGGCCAAAATGGCACGTATCTGGCCCGGAAATGGGAGACACCGCTCGCACACGCCTCCAAATTTTGGTAACGGCCAAGCGGATGCCCATAGCGCAGCGCGCAGTACTACTGATTGCGTGCACCGATGGCGACGTTGCACAGCGAGAGCGGCCAAATTAACACAACTGCAAGTAAAGGAGTACTGATATGAGAGATTTTTTTTTTTTTGCGGGGAAATAAACGATCACGGTGAGATTGTTGTGCTGAAAATCTTTACTCCTACTTTATTGTGCTATATTTGTTGCTGTAAATGGAACGGGGGTGAGAGGCTGAGATTATGGAGGGGCACTGTTACACGTGTACGCTATCTTATCCTGATTCACAGTGATAACGTACGGCGTGCGATTGAGATCTGGGAGGAGAGACGAGGGAAAAGGAGGCTGGAATAATAGCAGCAGCGGATGGGAAGGAATCGTGGTTTGGGTGGAGAGGGTGGGAGGGTGGTACGACGGAGCTCCACGCGGCGTCCGGGGGCTTTGGCTAATCACGAGATGGGGCGCGCGCGCGTACGGCTCGCGTACCGCCGGGCGGGGCGGGGGCCCCCGACACCCACGCCCACGCCGCGCGCTGCGCATCATCACTGCGTCTACAGCGCCGCCCGGTCCACATCGATCGATCCGATGGCTAAAAAAGTCCAACTCACTCCGTGTCTCCGTCGAATAAAATTTAAATATAATGTTCATTCTATTTTTTTCTCATAAATATTCAGGATGCAAACTTTTTTTTTTTACAAAAATATACCGTCGGTTTGTGCGGAAATGGCGTAGAATGACATCGCAGTCGGCATCGCGCGGTGAAAATGCAAGACTGCGCGGACTTGCACAGCAACATCGTGAGACCGCGCAGTCCCGCGGGATGTAAAAGCGAAGCCGAACGGTCTCGCTCAAGCAATTAGCGATACCGGTGCCATACCGATTTAATTAGTTATTAATTAAATGCTAATTAGGATAATTAATCACTAATTATTATTATTTAATTGTTAATGAAGTAATTAACCACGAATCAAATGGAAACCGTTGGATAATGTCGTTGTTTGATTTGGCGAGACCGATGGTCTCGCTTTTCCATTCAGCGAGACCGTGCGGTCTCGCACTTTTACTGCGCGATACCGTCCGCGACATCACGTGTATGTTATTTTCGCGCAACGGTTGTGCGAGATCGACGGTATATTTTCGTAAAAAAATTTGCATCCCAAATATTCATTTTAAAAAATTGAGTTAACAATATATTTTCAAATTTAATTCTATCTCCGCCTCATTTAAAATTGATTTTTTTCAACATTTGACTGCCGTTATATTAAAAAAATTATAAAGAAGTAAAACAAATAAATCATCGTATAAAGTACTAACTATAAAAAATTAAAATAAAATGGACGATCAAACATTATACATAACGAGATAAAATAAAGAGCTCCTACTCACTTCCTTCCCAAATATATATAAAGTTTTGGTTAAATAAAACACATTATAATACTACGAATTTAGATAAAAGGTTTATTCAGATTCATACTATTAAGATATATTTCATCAATCTAAAAGTTCTTATATATTTTAAAGACGGGGAAATAGTATATTTGTGGCAGCTACACTAGTCGACATGGTCGTACGTGCTGCCATCTTTGTCACTGCACAGTAGCACAGCGGCTGTAGTAGCGCCGCGCCATCTTTGCCCATTCCATGCGTGCTTGACCCGATCGATCGAGCGCGAGGCCATTCAACAGGCTAGGCGAGATATCAGACGAATCAATGCTTTCAATGGGCACATCGTGCTAGCTGCTGCCATAAGCCGGGCCGTTCAAGATAAGTGTGGGTCGCTGGGGAGCAGCACGCATGCATGGCCATCACGCACGCTAAGACACCACACCATGCTTGATGAACGCGCTTGCTTGCTTGTTCGATGGGTCTCTCCACCGTCTCCCGGTGTGGCGCGCCATCTCGCACGCGCGAGTCACGTGACAATGTGACATGAAGAACCCTGGCGTTCCTGTAGGCCGCTAGAGGATTTGTCCAAAGCTGCTGCCTTTGGCTTTTCCAAGCGGTCTCGAGAATGGCCAACAGCACAAGCAAGAGCAAGGAATGATGCACATAGCCTTTGCTTTTTGCTTGGTTTGGGTTGGGTTGGGTTGGATGGCTTTGCTCCCTGCCTAGGTTGTTCCCTCATTCCCTACCTAGTGTGCACCCATCATTGCAGCACATCTGTGGCTCTGATCTCTCCTCCATCTCCTTTGCATCTATCCCCCTCCCCCTGCTCTATCTTTAACTGCACAAATGCAGATCCTCTTGCATGCCTGCTGTCCCTGTAGCTTCAGACCCAAGGTTGGCCAGGCTAGCGAGCTGCGTGGTGACTGACATGCATGTTCCCGTGCAGGAGAACGCCTAGTTTCGGGCATCTCAGCTGTAGCGGGTGGTGTGTGCGTAGTTTGGATAGTTGCTTGCTCAGTTGCTCCGATCTGGAATTCCAGAATCTTCTTTGTTTTCCCGGACGTTTCTGGAAGCACAAAACTTTGTTTAGCCTTCATATCAATCTTGCGTACAGTATGAATTTTCGAGAATGAACGTACTACCAGTATGCTTTATTTCTAAGAAAAACAGTGTTTTAAGGTGGTGTTTGGAAATGAGGGACTAAACTTTAGTACCTCTCACAAAAGTATAGGGACTTATACTTTTGTGAGAGGGGACACCCCTAAATTTTTTTGTTTAGCATATGCAATTCAAAGCAAGTACTCATTGTTGTTGATTGCTGAGTTATGGCGAGACATGCCGCATCAGTCGAAACAAGCGTCAATCGACGCCAACCCACGGCCGGCTCGGTGGCCTGCCTGCCGGGTTGATGGTGATCGACCACATCCACACAGAGAAAATTGCATATGTACCATCGCAAAAGAATGGATTCGCTGAAATGCCATTACTTAAACGGGCTTCGCTAGAATACCACTCATAACCAAATCGTGTACGTTGAAATGCCATCATGGACCAATCTGCCCTTGGGCTTCATCTTCCTCACTCCAACTCCTCAACTTCCTTGTCACTGGTGGCTATGGCTGCGGCGCGGAGAGCCGAGGGAGCGAGCTCGCCGGCCGGCGGCGGTCGTCACGTGTGGCCAACGGGAGCAATGGTGGCAGAGGCATCCTTGGGTAGCCGCGCGAAGTGCTTGGGGCAGAGCAGGCGGAGCGCGGTGGGGTTGATGAGGACAACGGAGGCGGACGTGCTCTCATCGACCGCGCGCGACGACCGCCGTCGAGAGCCACCGCGTGCATTGACCTCCACTGCCCACGCGCTCCCGCCACAGCGTATGACGACCTCCGCCACCGACGCACTCCCGTCGCCGCGTACGACGACTGCCGCAGCACCTGCACTCCCGTCGTCGCCCATGTGCTCCCGCAATCGCGTGCAACGACCGCTGCCGCCCACACGCTCCCACCGCCAGTCGCCGAGCTCACTCCCTCAGTTCTCCTCGCCGCAGCCAACCGCCGAGCTCCCTTGGTTTTCCTCGCCGCCGTCGGCCGGCGAGCTTGTTCCGTCAGTTCTCCTCGCTGCCACCATGGCCACCGATGACGACGAAGACGAGGAGTTGGATGGAGGAAGAAGAAACCCGAGGGTAAATCGGTCCAGGATGGTATTTCAGCGTATACGATTTGGTTAGGAGTGGTATTATAGCGAAGCCCGTTTAAGCGATGGTATTCCAGCGAATCCAATCTTTTACGATGGTACATATGCAATTTTCTCCACACATGACGAGAGACGCGTGAACCGTGCGATCGAGCCACACCGCGTGACCCCACCCAGGCACCCACCCATCCCGTCCGTCCGTCCACCATCAAACCGGTAGGCGCCCACGCGACCACGCGGCGCCCCGCCTGCCCTGCCTCCTCCACCCGGGGCGCGCGCGACACCGGCACAGCTCGTCCGGATAAGCGCGACACCGCGTTTTCGCGTAGAGTACCTGGGAATCGAAGGGATCGGACGGTGTGCGCGGCTGGACCACGCACCGGATCCATCCACCGCTCATCGCTGCAGCCTATCGATCCGTGCTCGTGCACGTACAGTGTTCCTCTGTGCCTCTGCACAGTGCCAATTACCGCTTTACTTAAAAGCGACGGAGTTGGCTATAATTGGGACGAAAGCCAATGTGCACGACTCCTCCCTGGTCTGGTCTCCCGGTTTGGGTTGGGAGATGCTTTATTTTGCCAGGTTTGTTCGTGGTTATCTGCTGCATTGGCTTGGCTGCGTGCGCTCTGTACGACCCGGCCTAGAGTACGTACGTACGGCGTACTGTTTTTGTTTTTAATGCAGCGAGTAAACTCTCAAATCCGTAGATGGCGTACACCACGTTTGACAGGATGGGGACTTGGCTGCTGCCCATGCTGTCCATCGATCCCTCTCTAAGCTAGCGCACGGCGTGTTGCCTGCCGGGGGGTGCATGGCAAGCTCGATCGGTTTGACACCGTGTAAGCATCATGTAGCCAAGATGGGAGGCCATCGGGGCTAGCATGGTACGCTACTATACCTATACGTAGGAACTGCCTGTGGTGTCAAAGGCTATAGGAGTACTCCCTCCGTCTAAAAAAAGGTAAACCCTGGATTTTTTTGCCAACGTTTGACTATCCGTTTTATATAAATTTTTTTTATAATTAGTATTTTCATTGTTGTTAGATGATAAAACATAATTAATATTTTATGCGTGACTTATCTTTTTAATTTTTTCATAATTTTTTTAAATAAGACGAACGGTCAAACGTTGGACACGGAAACCAGGGTTTGTTTTTTTTTTGGACGGAGGGAGTATATGATTGGTGGACCTAAGGCCCGTCGTCGACTTTGAACGGCTGGTGTTTGAATCTTCTAGAGATGAAGATAAAAATTACTACCTCCGTCCCAATATAAGTGTAGTCGTGGATATCCGTGTCCAGCGTTTGACCGTTCGTCTTATTTGAAAAATTTGTGAAAAATTTGAAAATATTTAGTCACACATATAGTACTATTCATGTTTTATCATCTAATAGCAATAAAAATACTAATCATAAAGAAATTTCAAATAAGACGAACGGTCAAACGTTGAACATTAATAGTTTAAAACTGCACTTATTTTGGGACGAAGGGAATAAGTGTTTCACGTAAAATAAAGTGGTAATAACGTGTGATTAATTGAGTTTTAATTATTACAAACTTAAAAAATAGATTAATATGATATTTTAGAGCAACTTTCATATAAAAGTTTTCGCACGAAACATACCGTTTAGCAGTTTGAAAAGCATGTCACGAGTATCCAAAATTTATCCTCTCCCTACGGAAGAAACAGATGGGGTCTAAACACTACTCCCTTCGTTTCAAAACAAACTAACCTAGAAGGGAATGTGACCCTTCCTACGAATCTGGACGTCACTTTTACAGATTTGTGGTATAAAGAGGGGTCACATCCGTTTTTAGGTTGGGTTTTTTTACAGAGAGGGTAGTAAATAGTGGAGCATTTGATATTTAATTATGGTCTTGTTACTAGTTATTTAAAAATTCTATAATTAAACCTTTTATATCTGTTGCTAACACATAAATAATAGACAAATATCATGATAACTGACTTGTCAAGATAGGTGATGAACAATATGTTTACAAATTACTATAGTAAATAGTAGGATGCTAGAGAAAACGGTTGTCACGCATAGGCTAAAGAAAACCTTGAACTTGTGGACCAAAGTAAACTCCTTATCTGGTGTTTTTTCTCTTCTAAAGATAAGATTAAATTTTTTTACGTAAAACGAACTGGTATTAACATATGATTGATTGAGTTTTAATTATTATAAACTTGAAAAATATATTAATATGATATTTTAGAGAAACTTTCATATAGATAGTTTTCACAATAAACACACCGTTTAATAGTTTGAAAAGTGTGACACGAAAATCTTAATCTTCGTCCAACTCTTGTTGAAGAAAAGAACGGGTAGTCTTACAACCGCGCACAAGACGACTAATCTTCTGGAGATTGAAAACTGTGCTAATAGTAACTCAGTAGGGATCAATCCAATATGGCTTGCATCAAGTCGAATCTATTGCTCTACTGTACTCTAAATTAAGTTGTTTTATATAAACCCACGTTCTCACCGAGCCCTTCTTCTCAAATTGAAATGCGTTATGCCTATGTAACCATATACCTTCTACTCCATCCATTCTATATTGTAAGACTTTTTATCTTATCTAGATTAATCTATTGATCAATTTATATGTTTTCCATGCGTCTAGATCCATTAGCATTTATGTGAATTTAGATAATGCTAGAAAGTATTATATTGGAAAATAGAGGAAGTATTATATATTAAGATATACGTAGCAACCTAATACTCAAAATGAAGTGGTACTAGTCTAATTAATCAATTTTGAGTATTACGTAGGTGGCTACATTTTTGCACATGGAGAGCAGAGAAAAATGACTTCTCCTTTTACTGTTTGAAAGTTATTTTTAGCCTCAGCGTTTCGCTTATTCATATGTTTATCCACACCGCTTATTAGAAAAAAAATATGGGTAATACTTTTACATACACGTCTTTAGCGATTTAAAATATCTAAAAGTAAGTGATATAAAATTAACTACGATAACACTACAAAACTAGCTTCAAAATTAATCTTTAAAATTTAAAATTTTGACTAAGCATAAGTGAAACAATGAGACCCTTTATATGATTATCGTATCTCTTCTAAGATTGTGTTCAGATTAAGACTTCGCACGGATGTTCTTAAAACGGTTAAACATTTTATAGAAAGATATACATAGAAGTTACTTTTAAAAATTCATATTAATTTATTTTATTTTTTAAAATTATAATAATTAAATATAACATCAACCATGCTAATGATTCACCTAATTTTAGGTATTTTTTTAATTTTCTTTTTCCTTCTCTCGAACGCATCCAGACTCTACTATTGCTCTTCGATACAGGGATAGATGTCCTAAAAGGTAAGCATAGGAGAGGAGGTGGTGGATTATTTTAGGAGGTCTGACATGGTGCTTAGAGCCTAAGGTTTGACCGGTTCCTTCCTTCACCTTCAGTTCCTTCCCTCCCCGTATGCGATAAAGATCAGTCTTCTCCTGACCAAGCGCCTTTATCCTCTTTGTCCTTTGGGTTTGTTGCCCTCACATGGCCATGGTTATTCCACAACCGCATTCATCTCTGCTTAAACACACCCAACAAAGCAACCTCAGCACTATCACACCAGCTAAATACCCTAGTATTAGTAGTTTTTTTCTAAATCGTGTACTACTAAATTAATTAACCATTCGTCTCGGTCGCCTGGAGTGGTGGTGGTTTGCTTTCCACTTCGATATCCTGGGTGGGTCCTGCACGTGTGGCTTTGGCATGTGAGCTTTGCCTAGCTTATTTTAGCTTTACCTTAGCTACCTTAATTATTTGTATCTGTCTGGGCGTAGCACACTGCAGATTCTTCCTTATCCTCCTGTAGTATGGTCTAACTATATGATGGTCATAGCTAACCCATAATCATCAAAATAAACAACACCAGGTTAGTACAGTTGCTGTCGATCTCCTCTTTGATTAATTCTTGGATGGTACGATAAACTATAGTACTCCTATGTAGGAGTAGCCTGGTATCTCTCTCTAGCTTTTCTTTGTGGGCTAAGCTAATTAAAGCAATCTTCAAATGTCCACCCAATTAACAAACCCGACCAAGTCGTTAATCTCCCCAGACTCAACCGCATAAAATACTGTTCTTTAGGCTTGCAAGTTGCAACATCTTTCCACCCAGAAGTACTGCACAGGGATAAAAAATTTTGCGTCGCGATCAGGTTAAGCAAAGCCCGTAATTTGGGGGCCGCTGTATATACACATATATATGGCTCACGGTTTGGGGCAAAGTTAGTAACCCCGTCTCTAAATATGACGCCGTTGACTTTTTAAAACATATCTGATCGTTCATCTTATTAAAAAATTAAAAAATTATTAATTCTTTTCACATCATTTGATTTATTATTAAATATACTTTTATGTATATAGATAGTTTTATATATTTTATAAAATTTATTGAATAAGACAAACAGTCAAATATGTTTAGAAAAGTCAACGACGCTAAATATTAAGGGACGGAGTGAGTAATTAATCGGCAGCCGTGGTGACAAATCGACGCATCCGAAATGAAGTCCAAGTTCGTGCCCAATGGGTGGCTGGCCCTGTTTGTGGGCGCAATTATATGAGCCGAGCGCATGCAAAATTTTCCTGCGGAATCGCGCTTTTTCAGCTGCACGGGGAGGAGGTGAGGTGATGGGGGAGGAGGACCCCTGTGTGTTGTTGATTGTGGAGCACGTAACAGCGACGTGCTGATGTGGCCGGTTTGGTGGTCGCATTATCCTCCCCCCTGATCTAGCAACCGCGACATGATCAATAATTAATTAGTCTATGTGCTCACAAATTAAGTAGAATCTTGTGTGTGTGGAGCAAGCAGACAAACGTACATGACGTTAACTTCGTACTAGTACACTGCAAAAACACGATCATTTGCTAGCCGCTTACAAGATGGGACAGCTACGGAGTGAGTGTGGTTTAAATGACTATTTTCTTCTAAAAAAAATTAGAAATAATCCACCTAAATTTAAACTCTAGACTTAACACGGTTGTATTTCAATGATAAGTGACGTATTCACGATAACTTTATCAATATTAAGATATACTAGTCCAATCTTCCGAAGATGCTTATATAGATAAGATTTGCATGTATACGTTTATAGGAGATGCATGTGCATGCTGAACGTCTTTCTATATGTAAAAAAGATGAGATTGCTAAATGAACGATCAATCAGTTCATGGCCGTTGATTGCAGAGTGGAACACCCTCTGCATCGATCGATCTCGCCATCTTTGTCGTCCTTGATAGAATGACACGATAACCAGTCGAACGATCGTACGTAGCAATCGTAACGAACCAACTGCTTGACGTTTCCCTGTTTTGGGCCTATATATACAGAAATATCCTCGTCAGCCTCCTGATCGCCAAAAGACCGGCCCTAGCTAGCTCACCGGCTTTTGTTGGTGGCGACGGCGTGCCTGCCGGTTGACCATCGCCGGCCAGCAAGCCAATCCGGCCGTCGGCGTCCGACAAGTCAATCCTACCTAAAAATGAACCGATGCGAGTAAGAACGGCCCGACCGGCCGACGTGGCACGGCAACGACGGCGTCACAATCCGGATAAGATCAGTTCCCATCCACGGCGTGGTTATACGTGGTGGTCGGAACATGAAGCTAGCTAGTTGTAATAAAAAAAATTTAGTTAGGGCAGATAATTAATTAAGACGCTATAAAAGCGTCATTATGGCCGCATTATGGATTGCAACCCAAGCAAAGTATATACAGTTAAGACAAAAGGTTAAGGCCAGTAAAGGTTACTCCAAGATTACATCCGGTTAACTAATAATCGGAGTAATTAAATTAAACAGAAAGCAGGGGAGCTTGATGGCGACGTGGCGGTCTGGTGGACAGATGCATGGATAAGAAAGTGTGATCGATCGAACCGGCTGGCTTAATTTGGCTAATGCACGGCTGCAGGTTAAGCTAGTGGACAAGGTGCGGATGGAATGTTTGGATTTCTTTTGTCTCAAGGCTATAGCTTTTTTTTGATCGATCGATGCTTTTTTAGTTGTGTGGCTGAGACGAAAGGCTAACATGTGCCCAACTCGATGCCGGTCTTGCCACGTACGTACAAGGAGGGTAGATTATATATAGACACTAAACAAAAAAAGGGCTGATCGATGAGCCGTGCCCCTCCTGCCGGTCAATTGGGAGTTGGTAGGGGACAGTTTGGGTTTTTCTTTCAGAGATGACTGATGAGGGAGAGGCAGCGAGGGCGTTTGGTTAGTTGGTTGGTGCGCGAGAAGATTGGATGATCAGAGAGTCGAGGAGGTAGTTAGTTAGTAGTAACACGTAATGCGGTTGAGTCATCGACGGATCAGATGGAGGGTGGGACACCGGTACGCACCCCTACGTGGTGCGGCGCGGCGATCTCCCACATGCGACGGCATGTGCGCCCGCGACGCGGCGCTGCACACGTCGCGCGCCCGGCCGCGCGCGGCGCATGCAGGCGAGACCCCCCCACACGTCGCTGACCCTCCCTCTCCAAGGCGCGCGTCGCGCGGGGGGCGTTTGCACGTGAAACGCGAGTACGTGGAGGTGGAGAGAGCGGAAGACGATGGGATCGTGGATGGCGTGCGGCGCGCCCGGGACACGTACGCCGCGCGCGCGGGGGACCAGCATATGCCGGCGTGGGACTGAGTCGAGACCGACACGATCACACGAGTGTCCGCCGCATGCACGCAGTTACTCGTGCCACCCAACCCAACCCAACCCAACCCACTGGGTGTACGTCATGGCCCAGGGGTTGGTTAGGCCGTTTCTTCGGCCCAGCAAATCTCATTGCTCACAATTGTGGGCCGTCCACGCATGGGAGCATATGCTAACGGGCCGACTTGGTGCTAAGATTTTTTTTTTGTGCGATTGAGCATAATAAAATTTGATGCTGTCAAATTGTTGAAGGATAACAGATTAAACATTGCTTTACGAATGACATCATATCAAAATTTGGTAGTTTCGAAACACTACCAAATTTTAATTTGAAGGTATCAAACTAAATACATCCACTCTATCAAAAATTTGGCATCACCAAAACTTACCAAAATTTGATAAATTGACAACAAAGGGCATGTTTAGATTGTAGCTAAAATAAACCTAAACAAGTTTTGCCAATGCCAAAATTTTGGTAAGATGGTAATATTGCCAAAATTTTGGCAGAATTTCTTATGTATTGACCAAATTTGGCAACAAACTAAACATATACATTTTTTTTGGCAACTTTGCCAAAAATAATAGGTTAAAAACGGCATTAAAGTGAATAGGCCCAAAGTGAACACAAGTCCTAAATTTTACAATACTATTTTTGAAAACTAAACTACCACAAAGCCTATATATTTAAAATGAATGTACCATAAAACCATGGATTAAGTAATAGAGTTATCATTTTTCGCTAACACGCAAAATGATTGCACATCAATATATTAGAAGAAAAGAGTTATACTTACAACCGACTTATGCCAGGGGAAGGGAGAAAAGCAAAATAAAAAACTAAAGCTTAAAAAACTACTGCGGCGGCTAAACCTAAACTCCAAGCAGCGGGAAGGGGCCGAGCCACACTACACTCCCAACAAATCCCAAAAAACGGCAACGCCAACTAAAGACCACATATAGTTAATAGAGTTATCATAAAACTACATGTTTAAACGCCAATTTTTAATCACAAAAATACAATATTTGTAACTCAACATCACAATAGTATTAGCAATTTGACCTTTAAAATTCTAGTTTTATGATAGGTTAATCAAAATAAATAAAATATTTATAGTTTTGTGGATTTTACTCTAAGACTTTTCTTTTAAGCTGCCATCTAGTAATGCTGATGTCATTGCTACCGTCAAGCAATTTTTTCCCCGAGATATGTCATTGATTATGTCACTGTAATGGTCACACATTGTAGTATACTCCTATATGCCGTACTCCCATGAAAAGTCATGAGACGGTCTGTGATTGGATCTTTCATTATACTTTGTCAAATAGGCGAGAGGAAATTCAATCCTTTCTTCTTCGGACAATCTGCATTGGATATACACGTTCATATCCGTACATTCGAAATTTAGGGCCAATTTGTATTGCTACCCTAAATTTTGGTAGGGTAGCAAACCAAACACCTATACTAAAACTCTACCTATGCCATAAATTTGGCTTGGCCTATGAACTTGTCTCTTATGTGCAAATTTTGGCTTCAATCCAAATAAACATTTTCAACTCTACCCTATCAAAATTTTGGTAGTACCAAAAGTTGCCCAAGATTTGGCGCTACCAAAATTTTGGTAGGGCATCAATCCAAACATACCCTCATTTTGTAGTTTGCATCTAGATGTCTCATCTCAGGAGTAGAAGATTCCAAGTTTCACAGATAAGAATGTTGTTGTGAACTGCTGAAGCATCCATGACTATACTGTATATGCAATAACTGTGTCACAATAATTTGATAGTAATCTGTATATTGATATCTGGTTGTAAAATATTCCAAGTTGCAACGATAGATGCTGTCACTTCCTGCTGCCAATTCTTGAGGCATTGATGACTGTGCATGGTTACTGTGTCACAATTATTTGACAATAATCTGCATGAAAGCGCATTGCAGCCACAGAAGATATCCTGTCTTAACTCTGACGAACCAATCTTCTTTTGTGCAACCTACACTATGCGTCCTACCTTTTGCTATTCAACAACGATCACTTATGAAACAACATGCAGTAGTGTGTCTCAATCTTTGAAAATTCTCCATGTTTAGTGCAGAATCAAACTATTTACTGATATATTGATCCTAAAAAGATGGGGGTGTTTGCTGAACTGTCGCCGTCAAATTTCTTGTCTCCACTGAAGTCTTCACTGATTTATCATCTTCCTTTATCCAAAAAAAGAGGAGCCATCTTTTCTTCTCTTTCGTGGCATCACTTTGCAATAATTTGGGCTCCCTGTTTAGATAGATAGATAGATAGATAGATAGTATACTGTAGTGCTACGCATACTAGCGAAAATTGATCACGAAAGAGACACGAATGGTTGCCCTATACGTTTCTTCTATTGGAGCACATACTTGAGCTTCAGTTATGTCAACCATTTTCAAGGTTGCGTTCTATCCATCTCATCTGAATTAACTTTAGGGTCAACCTAATTTTTTTTTTGGGTTATCTGTACCAACATATGATGAACGAAAAAAGGGAGAAAGATAACACAAGTTGGGGTTCACCAAAGTCAAAACCTGACTCCAATTGTAGACGCAACTAACACATGATTTCCCTGAACAACAAGTACAGAGAGGATAAACAAGAAGCATATATATGAACTTGTAGGCATATTTTTTTTTTCTCCTTTTTTCGGCAGAAGATTGAGATTGCTTCACGAACAAAAGAAAGGGCACAATCATCGTACACACAGGACAATGTGAATTGTAGCTTAGGTCTCTGAGAACACACGTCTCGCATAGTTTCTTCAACGAAAACGTCGAAATTAATGGGCCAGTATTCCTTGCTGCTGCTGATGGCACAGCTTCAGAACAAAAGAAGAAGAAGAAGAAGAATATATAAGAAGAAATGGATCTCATCGTCTCGCCGCCTCTGATGGCTCCATCACGGCACAAGACTTTGCTCGCCCAGAATTAGGTTTCCGATCACATCTCCAGTCGAGACCATCCACGCATCCATCATCATCAATTCATCATACAGCAGCAGCAGCAGCGAAGTCTTGCAGACCATACATACGATATCCATGGCCAGAGAAAGCGATGTATCGAGAGCTAAGTAGCCCTAATTATTCGATCTCTTGTAGTACTTTTTACCAGCAATTCAGATTCAGCCATCGTTTTGTATGTGATAAGTGTGCACGTTACGAGAGGATCGATGTATCTGAATAATTGGACCAGATATAATCTTTGTCCATTTAATTTGGTTTCAGTCGTACATCGTCTGGTACGTGTGTGCCACCTGTGCAGGGGAGATTGAAGGCGACAAATGGGGAACTGACAGGTGCCATGCATCATGGCCTCGACCCTTCGCCTTCGGTGGCCGGCTTGATTGATTTCATGTCGTTGCATACGTACGTGTTTGGCCGGTGTTCGTCCACTTCACCCGTCGTTGATTTGCAGCTGATTTTACGGCGGTGAAGGCTGAGCGTACTGTTGGTCCAAAAAGTGTCAACTAATATGATATACCGATTCACAGAATTAAATTTTTTAATACACAAATTAAAGTACATACTCGTATCTTTTAATAAGATTAGAAAGGGTAGATGCTCTACACAGTTACAACAAACTATACACAACGACTCTAGACCCATCTTGCACACAGGTTGGTGCCCATCATATGAAGATTGAGGACCCCCAAGGCTGCCAAACCCGTTAGTGTGCAGACTCGCGACCAAACTAAACAGACCTTGCGATTCAAGGCATTATGATAATGGTGTGAACGAATGAATCAAACATTAGAAAGTTGATAAGTCGATCTAAAGAAGTTTAGTAAGAAATACCGATGAGGAAAAAGTTTTTATAAATATCATGTGCCGTTTAGTAACTTAAGAGAAGTGTCAATGATAATTTACACTTTACTCATAATTTATAATCTGTTAGCTAGAACTAGGCATAAACACACTTGTAGGCCGGACCGCTGCACCATGGACCAAGTATATAAGGTATTGTCGTCTCTATTATGTGATATCCCATAATCTAATGGGAGAAATAACCGAAGTGTGTCTCTGTCAATCTCCTTATAAAAATGTTAGTTTCACAAGTGTTCTCTATTTCAAACGTGTTTCCCCACCATCAATAATCGCTATGGGGTCAGTCCAATAATTTCAACAAGATAGAATTAGCTTTGATCTGCAAAGATAAAGAAAAAAAAAAGACCCGAAGAAAAGCTCATTATCCTTACCCAACCCTCCCTGAACTAAAATAATCAAAGATAAGATCACAGAACACCAACTTTATCTAAATTTTCTTTTGATCTCTTCTTCTCCCATCACTTTATATCTCCAACCATTTGAGTTGTTAATTAATCAACACAAGTATTCTTTCAGCATGTGCAGGGGGCCTACGTGCGACTCCAGTTCCAATCCTGTGGTTTGCAATCTTAGCCTTTGCCTTCACTCTATATATCTTCAGTTCTTTACACAACACCATATCCTAATCTTTGATTCTTTCCTTTCATTATATTCTCTCTTTGCTAGTACCTTTCTAGCTAGCTATCACCCTCCTAAATAGAGCAATTGTTTACTCCCAAATTGGCAAGTAAGTGTGTGCTTTTGTTAGGTACAACGCTCTTATCGTTGCAAAAAAGATATGATGAATTACTGTGCCTGAGTGAACAGAAAACAATCAATATACATCTCATAGTTTTAATATATATTGAATTGATTTGTTTGTGCCTTGAGCTAAGTTAACATGCATCCATCAGGGAAAGCGATGCATGTCGCAGATCCAACCACCGTTGCAGTCGTGCGACTTTGGGCAACGAACTCGAGACCGCCACCTGGCATGTTTGAGCGGCTTATCAGATATTTGTTCGTCAGGACTCATGATCCTATGATCCTATCTAATCTTGGGTGAGATTGACCTGAATGATTGATAACTCCATTCATTGAATCCATCGTTTCAGGGGCGAAGAACTTGTCGATTCCGAACTGAATTCATATATTGTGAGAAAAGAGTTGTCCTTTTCTTTTCAGAAATATACTATTGTGGTAAGATTTGAATATAAGTTGTGATAGTAATTTACTTCAATAATATGTTACTGTTGCGTTTGTGACCCAAATTCCTTTACGAAGGTAAGGTGGTTTAATTTAATACAGTACATTGGATAAAGAAATCTCAGCTCCAAAGCAAAGACCTCTCCCTGCGATATTAAAATTAAGGAGAGAATGAGAGTTACCCCATATACTTAAATCAGTTAATAACCTTTTTAATGCTTCTATATATCCTATACACGAGTGTTTGCTCTCCATAGGGTGATTCTTAACCCATATTCTTGGGAAACCAATGAATGCCTTTTTCTGTGCGAGACTAAGGCTCTGTTTAGTTTGCGAGACGAAAAATTTTGGCGTGACACGTTAGATATATAGACATACATTTGAAGTATTCCCTCCGTTTCAATTATAAGACGTTTTGACTTTAGTCAAAGTCAACCCGCTTTAAGTTTAAACAAGTTTGTAGAAAAAAGTAGTAACATTTTTAATCAAAACAAATTTATTTAAAAATATATTCATCAATTATTGATTTGATGAAACTAGTTTAGTATTATAAATAGTACTATATTTGTCTATAAACTTAGTTAAACTTGAAATAGTTTAACTTTTACCAAAGTCAAAACGTTTTATAACCTGAAGCGGAGGGAGTATTAAACGTAGACTAATAAAAAAACAAATTACATTCCGCATGTAAACTGCGAGACAAATTTATTAAGCCTAATTAATCCATCATTAGTAAATATTTACTGTAGCACCATATTGTCAAATCATGGAACAATTAGGTTTAAAATGTTCGTCTCGCAATTTACACGCAAACTGTGTAATTATTATTTTTTCAATATTTAATACTCCGTACATGTGTCCAAACATTTGATGTGATAGGGTGAAAAGTTTTTATTTGGGAAATAAATAGGGCCTAGGATAAACTCTGATCGGTAGTTTTCTGGCATTTATCACCATATGCTACAAGCACGTTTGCTAATACGTAGTAGTACTACACACAAAGTAAATACTATATGTTAGTACTTTATGTGTGTTATCCGATGGGCGATGCAAACATTATTATTCTCGAAGAAGGATATTACCTCACTTTTTTTTTTCTTACCTCATGCATGAATCAAAGAGCCAATGTAAGGTTGCATAATCTGACAGATTTCCTTAAGAACATCCGTTGAAAGAAAAATAGTAATTCTGGACATTTAAACCTTGGTCGGTAGCTTTCTGGTATTTATCATCATGCTACAAGCACGTTTTTATTATGTAGTATTGCAAGCAAAGTAAATTCTATGCTAGTACGTAAATATATGTTATCCAATGGGCAGAGTAAACAGAATAGTAAGAGTTTTTTTTGCGGTCCTAAGAGAAGGATAGTATCTCACGGTATCTCTTCATGGCTATAAAATCTAAAAAAACATCGTACAATATTGTACAGTAATACGAAGAATAAAGAAAAGTGGTAGTACTATCTACAAAATATATATTCTTCGTATTTGGTGGGTAGCAGCCTAGCAGGGACGCTGTGAGATCCATTCAAAATTTAATCTAACAAAATTGAGCAACTGAATCCATACGTACATACCAAACTGGTGCAAGAAAAGGCAAAAGAATAATAATAATAAAATGGATTTGCGCACTAGCCAGTGATTTGCCTGTCCTTCTCAGTGTCCACTGCAAACTGAATAAGTGAATATGGTGATCTCATCTTTCACCTTCTCCTCCCCATAAAACAAACACAAACCAAACCAAAAACCAACTCTTTTTGAATCTCCTTTGTGTCAACATAAAGAAGCCAATCAAGGTGATGGCTAGAGGGAGCATGCAGCAGCCGTTCCTTTTATTATTTGCAAGACTAGATTAGTCCAGTAAAAGCTTCACTTCCTAATAGCCTTATAAAAATGATACATGGTGGAAGATGGCATTGTGTTTTTGCCAAGGGGACACACACATACACCACTAGCAAAAGCTTCTCCTTTTAGGCACAAATAATTCAGTAATCTCTAAGATAATTCCTTTTTTTCTTCTTCTCTCTCTCTTTAAGTTCAAGTGACCCTGATTGTCCCCAAAAAAGGCGTCCTCGGCGACGAACTGGGCTGATCGTTCTGACGGACAGTCGAGATCTTGAGCTCCAGATCAGGTGGCTGGAGTTGCAGTTGCACCTGAGGCTTTGCCACCATCAGAGAAGGATGGATTTTTCTTGGTTGTTCGCTGCTGCTGCTGCTCACTGCTGGTGATGAACAGCTTGGCGTCAGGGTTAAGGATGGAGGAGGCAGCAGCATGGCTTCTGGCTGTGCCATGCTGCTGATACCCAGTGACAGTGCAGGGAATCCCATTTCAGCAGGCACAGAGGTTGTCTCGTGTCTCAGTTTCAGACGTTCATTCACACTCGGAGCCTTTTCTGCATCCTCAATCTGAAAGAAAAGAAAAAAAACATCAAATTTTCAGACATGTCAGGTTACTGTAACTCACTCATATAAATACATGATTCTTGCTGTCTGAAACTGTCTGTGTAGATATTGTTGCAAAGATGTTTGAAGTTTACCACGTCAAAGAGGCTGGATCTTCTCTTCTTCTGCGTGAGGCTGCTCTGCCTGAGGAAATACTTCTGGGCATGGCTGGCCACCTGCGTCGGTGTTCTTGTCGTGACGAAGTGCCGGGAAATGCCGCGCCAGTCGCCTTTCCCGAGCTTCTCGAGCCCTACCAGGAATTTCCTGTGCTCCTCTTCAGTCCATGGAACACCTGATGACAGTTAACTGATGAGTTTGACATGTTCAGAATTTCAGGTGTAGAAAACACAGCAATTTAGAGGATTTTTTTTTATCTGTTGATATCTGCAAAAACAATCTAGTGTTTGGAGTTCAAGAATCTAGATGCAAATGATTAGGACGAGACAACTAGGATAAATCAGGTCTTTGTTTGTGATAAGGATGAGAGTTTCAGGTTGCAACTTGAGAGACAGAAATCTGATTCTTAGGAAATTTATGTCAGTCATGCATATATTCCTGTACCAAGTTGGAAGCATAAAAATGGGCTTGGATGGCAGACAGCAACTGGTGGCAAAAATTGGAGAAGGGGACATAACAAAAGAAGTCAAATAACTTCTCATCAACAAAAATAAATTCAGTCTTAATGATGATTAGATCACTGTCAGGTGGCTGTAATTAGTGCTAAACCACAACAAATTAGTGAAGCATGCACAAACCATATGTCTCTCAAGAACTCACCCTTCTTCCTCTCCTGAGCTCTCGCCATGAGGCCATCGGAGAGGTACCCGTTGGCCATCTTCTCGCCGGCCTCCTCCACCGACACCAGCGACGACGAAGACGACACGGTCGGCGACGAGTTGGAGGCGGCGGCGGCGACCGCGGCGTAGTACGCCGGCGACGGCGACGATAGGCACTCCATGCTGAAGCACTTCTTCAGAGGCGCACCGCCGACGTGCAACTGCACCCCGAACAACCTCACGCCGCCGGCGCCACCGCCGCCATAACCGCCGCCACTCTCCTGCAGGCTCCTTTGGCCGGTGCAAGTCCTGGAGTTGTGGCCATTGTTCCCGCAGCTGGAGCATTTCCTGGCCATGCTCGCCGCCGATGGCAGGCCAAGAACCACAAGAACAGCAAGAACAACAAGAAGAAGTTGGAGGGAAGCAAGAAGAACAAGAAGAAGAGGAGAGGGAATTCTAAGGAGTTGAGATAAGATGGTGCATGTGGAGATGTAGCAATAGCAGCATCTAGTAGCTTAATAAGGGAGGAGAAAGAAAGACAGAGAGAAAGAAAGATGTGGTGTGGGACAAGCAACTAGCTGAGGAGCTAACACCTGGTGCCAATGGAAGGGGACACACACATTGGCATCATCTCCTTTTATGGTATTGACAATTCAATCCAAATGCTGGGGCACCATGATACATTGATTCTACTATAGATGCTGCTGCTGCTGCCCTATTTAACTGCACCTGGAATCCACAGGAATCTGAAAGAGAGTCTCTCCTCTTTGGATGCTATTAGTGATATTTAATATTATCTATGTCAACATCATGTTGCATATGAAAATCATGTTTGTATGGTTCATATCAGGAATCTTGTACCTTTACTTGTGCATTTTTGCCACTGCACCTGCCTTTTTATCCTGGCAAGGTCAACTGATTGGAAAAGAGAATTTGTTTTCTTCATGGCCTGAAATTGTTTTTAAAAATAGACAGAGAGAGTGAGTTTTTTTTTAATGTTGTGCTGAACGTGTATGCCATGCCACAAAAGAAATTGGGTAAAAAAAAATGTTTTTTGTTTGATCTAGAAGCAAAATGATGGCATCGATATTATCGAAATTTGTTTCGAGATTAGATTGGATTGAGTAGCTATTAATTGCTTTCTTAGTTTGGACCAGAACAATTTATAGAGATACTATCATTTTGTGATGTGAAACTAAGACCTCAGTGTCCGAGGTGTATGCTGATGTCATCGTTAAGAAAAGCATACTTTGGTCCATACATGTCCTTTCATAACGTCCGGAATAATATTATGTTATTTTGTTTGTTGCCACGCAAAAAAAAAATTCTAGAAACGTAATGAGAGCGATTTGAAGTGGAAAGTCTATTTTGTCAGCTCGTCTAGATCAAATAATAAATCGATAAGAAACACACTGCAACCTCAGCTAACCTCCCAAGATTAAAAAAAGAAAATTCAAGATTCATTTGAGATACTAGTTTGCTCTGCTTTGACTAAGAATATTCAGATTGAAACAGTATAAAATTGAGGATGAGATTTTAATGTGACTGGATGTGACAAAAAAAGAGGGAGAATATGAAGTAGTTGGTTAAGGTGAAGATTTCTTGTGTTGTTCTTCAATTTGTCCCATGTCAAGAATAAAGGGCATTGGCCAAATAACAAGAAAATAAACACAGAGCAGAGAAGCCCTTATTAATGCAAGCAAGCATACTTATCAAGGTTAGGTGCCAAGATCCAGGATTGGACGAAATTAGGAAAAGGTCTCGCTATAACAACCACAAAAGGGAGAGATTCCGGTACTTTGGACCTTATGAACCTGCATAGCATTAGAAACTATGTGCTATTTTTTTTGAGTTTCATGAAATAAAAAAATCAGGCAACTGTTCTATTTGTTCTTCTCCTTGTATATAAATCCAACTGGATGAGTTACAGTCTGAAATTGGTGGATTATTAATTTACTAGAAACATCTGTACTTTGTGCACCCAACTTAGGTATGGGAAATTCTTAGTTTTTGATGAACTCATCTTTCTCCTTATCAACAGCAAGGTCTCTCTTTAGCCTTTTAAATTCCATGACTAGATTTGGACAACCACCACATTAGAGTTAGTTGTAATCCACACCAAACGAAAGTAAATAAAACAAAGTTGCGAAATGAAGGGGGGCACATCCAAATTATCACTTCAATTGCATTTTAAAATTTTTTGTTAGTATATACAAATGGGCAATATCCCAGCTTAACTTTACTAGTCAATTAAGCACAGCGCAATTGTGCTTTCCTGGCAAAGCCCTTATTTCCGTGTTCTTGGAGGCTTATGTTGTGAAACACATGGAAAAAATCCTACCACTTCTGAATTCTTTATTTATATTGTAAAAAAAAAAAAGCTTCTCAATGGCATCATGCAAATGCTACAATACCCTACTGAACCAATGATTTGAAGTGGCACAAGAGACACTCCTTCAAAGGAACTTATTATAGCTGTGTTAGGTGCTAGAGGATCTACTGTAGTGAACAGCACATTTCCTGTTGAAGTGTTGATCATCTGTGCCTGTTCATGATAGATGAGATGCCATTTGGATTTCAATGCATTATTATTATTGTTATTATTGGATTCTACTGGTTTAATAGGTCTACGTGATAATGATATGCTTAATTGATGCATTGCAAAGTGCTTCTAGCTCCTTGGAATAAAATGATATTGCACAACTGAGAATGAAAAAGAAACTTCAACGGCATGTCCTCTTGTACAGTAGATTCATCATCTTAAAGTGAAGAGCAATGATACTCTGTGCAATGATCCATCCATCAATCCATCACAGAAGCACCATTGCACCAACCTTGTTTCTTGCAAAGTTAGAGCATCTCCAACAGCCTCTCCAAATCGAACTCTCCAAACACCCATATAGCCAACTCTCCATCTGATTTAACTAGTCAAACTAGACACTCACTCCAACAGACTCTCTATTAATCCTCTCCAAAATAAAATCGGACCCACATGTCAGCCCCTCTCCCCTCTTCTTCCTTTCTCCCTCCCCTTCTTTCTCTTTTCTTCTACTCCCCTTCCTTCCTTCCCGTCGAGGCGGCCGACGTATGGCGCGGTGGTGCGGCGGCGCTGGGAGGCGGGAGGCGGAAGGCGGCGCGGGGAGGCGGGAGGCGCGGGGAGGTGGGAGGCGGACGAGGTGGGAGGCGGCGGTCGACGACCTCGACGACGGCGCCCCCGATGACGACGACGGTGGCCTCGGCAGTGGGGCGGAGGTGCGGCGCTGGAGGAAGTTGGGCCCCGACACGGCGGAGACCGGAGGGGCGTCGTGGGGAGGCGGCCGGGAAGCGGTGGGAGGCGGCGGGGAAAGGCGGGAGACAGCGGGAGGCGCGGGGAGGCGGGAGGCGGACGAGGTGGGAGGCGGCGCTTGACGACCCCGACGACGACCTCGACGACGACCTTGACGACGACGATGGCGGCCCTGACGACCTCGACGACGACGACCCCGATAACGGCGACCTCGGCGACGACGACGATGGCGCCCCCGACGACGACGATGGTGGCCTCGGCACTGGCCACTGGGGGCGGAGGGTTGCGCTGGCGGAGGGTGGGGAAAACGCGTGTGGCCCACGATTGGAGAGGCGCTTTTGGCTGGCCAAAGTTGGCCAGCGTGGGGAGAAGTTTGGCCAGCCAGTTAGCTAGGCTGTTGGAGTGTGTTTTTGATCCAAAATTGCTAAAATTTAACTTGAAGAGTGGGATAAGGAGGCTGTTGGAGATGCTCTTACTGCTGTCTTTCTTTCTCCAGTGATTCTGCCCCTTGTGAGTGACAAATCCAGGCATGAAAAGGAAGCTGTGACAAGGTAGGAGGGGTATCTATATCCAAAGCAGATGTTGAGTGGGGGATGCTATTCTTGGTGAATTAATTGCAAAGGAACCAAAACCAGTACAGTTTCAGATAGATATCCAGCACCAGAATCCTGCATCTTGTCTGGTTCTCCTGCAAGAAGTTGTACTGAAGAATTCCTTTCCCTTCTATCCAACTCTTTTTTCGGAGAAGAATCCAATCCGTTGGGAAAATCCATCTCTTTTTCTGGAGAAGAATCCAATCCGTTTGGAAATCATTAAGGAATATCAATTTGGATAGCAAAACACTACGGAGCATGTCCATTTCAGCCGCACTTTATGTCTTCTAAATTATTCCCATATTTCCTTTTTGGCTGAAACACTTTACTGAATGTCTGAAACATATAAACACAATACAAAAAATGCAGTACTTCATTTTAAGCTCGAGATCCATTAATTGATAGAGAACTGCATCCGGTCGCGTCCAAATTAACGTTTGTGTCACCAACTCGCCATCCTTAATAATTCTCCTACTCCTCAATGTTTTTTTGTTGGAATGTGATGTTTGATCTGCCAAGAACGGCGCAAAAGTCATCACATGCACCATCATCAATTTATTAAACCGCAGTTTGCCCAACACAGGACTCATCACCCATCAAAGACATAATGTTAAGATCTCAACTCCCCCAAAAAAAATCTTAACTCCCTCGTTAAGATCGCCCCATGAAAATTGAATCTCCGGTCTCCAAATTAAATAGTTGAATACTACTCCGTTCCAGAATATAAGAGGTTTTAGTTTTGTCATAAGTCAAAGTTATCTAGCTTTGAAAAAAATTTGCACCGACATGTACATCATAAAATTAGTTTTATTAGATATTGTAGATATTAATATATTTTTCTACAAATTTAGTCAAAACTAGATAAGTTTGATTTAGGAGACAAAACTAAGCCTCTCGCATTCTGTAACGGAGGCAGCATTATCTTACACCAAACGTGTCTCCTTGTTTTTCTACATTTTTTCTCTTCTAAATATTGTCACGAAGAAAATGTGAGGTCAAATGACCTGGTAAAACCAAGTACCTGGTTAGTAACTACGACAACACTGTTCATATCATTCAGTCTAGAAGAAGGCCATAGGTGAGAGGTGACAAAAACACATGTATGGCATGCATCCAAGGACCAGCTGTGAAATCTACAGGCACCAAACATGCACGGCAGGGTTCACAATCACATCACAAAAAATTCCTTTGCCATGAAAACAACTGAACAGGTTTTATGAAAGTTTTCAAACTCGATCGAGCTCAGCTAGTTCACAATGGTCAATGGATGCAAACCATCAGGCTCGTCGCTTCTCTACGCGTTTCTTTCGATACACCTGGACTTGCCGGGCAGCAGCCACTGTTTGACAGCTGAATTGACTGTCTCTGAAACCTGACCAAACATTCCAAAAAACATTCAGAGTTTCAGAGAGTTTATGGCCTGAGAGATCATCATACTACCAAGTTACCAACCGTGTGTTTCAGAGTTTCAGTATGAAAGAGGCAGGTTTGATCTGAAGACACAGAGCATTTCAACAGTCGGTGGCAGAACTGAAGACAGTCTTTTTTTTTTTTTTTTTGATGGCGAACTGAAGACAGTCAAGAGCAGAGGAAGCAGATGAAGAAATGGTTTTCAGTTCAATTGAATGGATGAGTGGATAGAGCGAGACCATGGGCCGGTATGCGGCGCCATACATGGGCTGAATCTCCGGCCCACACAGCACAGCCCACAAGTCACAGCGAACTCTCCGACCGTTGGGGGTCGGAAAAGAATTCTCCGAGCCCCTACTGGGTCCAGGACAACCGTTGGATGGAGGCGTACGTGCGGCTAGGATCAAAAGCTTGTAATGTAGGCCCATTAGAATTGCTGCCCGGCACGGCCCAACCCAACGCCGCGCATAGGAGTAAGTTCACTTTGTGACCCTCAAAAGTGGTCGAAATCTAATCCATGACCCTAAACCACAAAACGAGATTTCTCGACCCCCAACTCTCAAAACCGGTGCAATTTGACTCCCTCAGCGGTTTTACTGATGTGGTGCCTACGTGGCAATATTGACTCGGTCTTCTTTCCACGTGGTGCTTAGGTGGCATTAGAAATAAAAAATGCGTGTGGGACCCATTTATCATTCACCAAAAGTATGGGTGGGACCCACTGACCTGTGGGGCCCACATAAATCATCCTCTCTTCATCCTCCCCCTCTCTCTCTTTCTCTTCATCAACCTTCGGGCGAGCGGCAGCCGTGGGACGAGGGCCAGCGGCGGACGGGGGCCAGCGACGGGCAGGAGCCGGCGGCGGTGTTGTCCTCGTCGAAGCGTGACGGCTGTGGCCGGAGCTAAGAAGGGTGACGGAGCACCGACATCGGCGGCGGCATCGGGTAGTAGCCTCCGGCGTAGTACGGCGTCGCATTCGCTGCGAAGTACGGGAGGTGAACCGGCACCACCATGGCCGGCTCCGCCCAGTTGTAGTGGTGGTGGTACTGGTACTCCACTGCCACCGCCGCTGGTTCAGATTTGTCGCCGTCGCCGCTGCTCTTGGTGGTGGCGTCTTTGGACGATGCCGTCTTCCCACCGGCGCGGCCAGCCTCGTCGGCGCGTGTGGCGGCTTCCTTCCCGGCCGTGCACTTGCTGCATTCCTGCTTGCACGCCGCCGCCGTCGCTGGCGACTTGTTGCCTTTGCCGTCCTTGCCTTCGTCTTTGCGCGCGCTCTTCTCGTCCGCCGGCGAGGTCGGCTTCTCGCCGCCATTGCTGTTGCTCTTCTTGCCTTCTTCCGAAGGCGCAGCCGGTGACGGCGGCGGCGGCGCCATCACCTCGGCGATCTTGCCGACCTTCGAGAGCTTCTGGACGAGCACCCTGCTGTCCACGTCACCGACGACGGTAAACTTGTCGAGCGACGGGTTGATCTCAGTCCTCAGCACGCCTGCAAAATCCATGCACACAAACACAAAATTCAGCATCTCTGACGAAGCACAAGATTCATGCACACAATTTTCAGCGTCTCAGATGAATAACAAGAACACAGGAGAAGTGAATGATCTCGATACCTTTCAGGCTTATGGCTTTCATCACCTTCCTCCCGCAAGCATGAGCAAGGAGACGGGGAGTAAGGGGAGGAGACCGCTGGTGAGAAGACGAAGGCGAGAGAGAGGGGATTGGAATCGGTGAGCTCGAGCTTGCCATCCTGCCCTCCATCTTCCTCCCTTGATGCCTGCTTGCTCCCCACCATCGGCTCATGGTGGCGTCACCGGAGCAGCGTCTTCCCCGGGAGTGAGGTCCGCCGCCGGCTCCCGCTCGCAGCCGTTCCCCCCGTCCTCCCACTAGGGGATCCGGCCCCTCGCCTGCCCGCCCTCCCGTCGCCACCGTCGGCTCCCACCCGCTGCCGCCGCCGCCGCTGGCCCCTGTCCCATGGCCACCGCTTGCTGAACGGAAGAGAGAGGGAAAGGGGGGAGGGGGAGGATGAAGAAAGGATGATTTATGTGGGACCCACATGTCAGTGGGTCCCACCCATACAATGACAAATGGGTCCCACACATATTTTTTTTTATTTCTAATGCCACCTAGGTGCCACGTCAACACCACGTGAAAAGAAGACCGATTCAATATTGCCACGTAGGTGCCACATCAGCAAAACCGCCCTCCAAAACCACCGAGAGAGTAAAATTGCACCGGTTTTGAGAGTTTGGGGGTCGGGATATCCGGTTTTATGGTTTAGGGTTATGGATTAGATTTCGATCGCGCATATCATCCTACGGCTGACGGCCCACGGAACACGGCCCATGGGCCCGGCTGCCCCGCCGCGCCCTATATGAAGTGCTCGAGAGCGCCGGTTCACCTCGTCCCCATCCGCCTCCTCCGCCGCCGCCGCGTACATGAAACCCTAGCGGATCTCCTCTCCGTCGTGGCCATGGCGGAGCAGGGGTGGTGGTTCTGTTCCTGCCTCTAGTTTCTCCTATCTTCATCTACCTGATTCTCTCGCATCTTAGTGATTTTGGTGATTTTGATTTTCTAGTTTTTGAATTTGTGATTTTGGTGGTGTGTTCTTGATCGCCTTTGAGAGAACCGGGTGGATTTATTGCTGGTGCCGCGTCGGTTCCGTTGCGGGCGTAGATGAATCCTTGTGCTTCAGATTCATCCGACGAGCTCCATCCATGTCGTCTCCTCGTGATGCTGGGTGGCAGGGTGATTTTGGAACATTTTCTTTTTTTTTACTTCTCTCCCGCGAGATCTATGTTTGTTTGTTTGCGTTTGTGCAATGGTGTTTTTGCTGGGTTGATGGCCTTCATAATCCCGGATTAACTCGCTTAGCTGTTCTTCTGATTCATGGGAGGCCGAGATCGATGCTGGCAGTTTCGCTGATAGCCCCTTCCTCTTACTGGAGGTGCTTCATTAGTAACTGGCCACACAATACACAAATGATTTCAAAACTTGTTTTCTCTGTTTGTTTTTTTGTTTTGTTTTTGCGAAAAGTTTCGCTTGGGATGCGTTGCGCAGAACGAACAAACCATCTTCTGAAATCCACCGAGATCAATAGACAGGGTGATGTTTATATTGGTAGAAATACAAGTAATCATAAAAGCAGTAAATTTGGATATGCCAAAGTTAACAGAGGCATCGAACGATTGAACATATAAGAATATCATCCAAAGATGTTCAACTGTTACCGCAAGAACACGGCAATAACCTTCTTTTTAGTGTTGTGCGGAAATATGTTGAACGGTTAATTGACAAGCAAGGATTAACCTTACTTATAGGCCTGTTAATTTGCCATTATGAAACGTGATAAAGACCTAGTAAACCAAAGAGAATTACCCCTACATTACGAACTTACGATTGGTGGCGTGCGTATGACTCGAAATGGTCGAGCAGCTTTTGTTGGAGCCTTGAAACAAAGGCAGGACAACTTGTGGTTAGTACACATCAAAATTGGAAGTTTGGTTGAAATTGAAATTGGAATGAATTGGAAGTTTTGATGTAAAAGTTGAAAGTTTGTGTGTGTGGAAAGTTTTGATACGATGGAAAAGTTAAAAGTTTGAAGAAAAAATTTGAAATTAAACAGGGCCTGATGAGAGGAGGTCTGCTTAGCTCATGCCTGCGTCAGTGGACCATCCCTGACGACCTTCCAATCTTCGCCACTACTCGCTCCATGGTGCAGATCAAGGTGACAAAAAACCAGAAACAAAAACAGTGGTAGGAATCTGCGAGTCTTGTGCCAATGGTTCACATTATCAATGTACACCGACAGCAGCGCACACAGCCTCAAGTTTAAGAATGGCAGCGTGTTTAAACAGATGTAAAAATAATAATTTCTTTATGAAACTTTTTCACAACAAAATTCTGCTTCTATCATTTTCTCTCTTCTTTTTCTCGTATGGAACGATGTGATGAGATGTACATGTGTTTCTGACTACAAACATATGAACAAACAGACCCACCCTTCTCCCCTACAAACTCACTCCCACCTCTGCCTAATAACACATCGATACAGATTATATCAGTTAACCACAATGAAAAGAAAAAAAAAAAACTGCCATTAGCTGCATCACTGGAGGTACCAAAACTTGCTGGCAGTGACCATCTGAATTCAGACTAGCCCATGCAGTGTTCCACCTTCATGAGCTTGCATTGTCAGGCCATCAAGGATTCATTCATTTGCCAATTGCTAAACTTTGAGCGAGATCCGAGTCTTGATGGGCTTCAGCTTCACTCCCATGCTCTCCGGTGACAGAAGTTCAGGCGATATACAGAATGGGTTCAGTGTGCTCCGGGGGCTGCTATCCAGCTGGGAAGGTCTGTAGAGCCCATATCCCATGAGGAAGTACTCCATGGGGATCAACATCGCGTGCGGTTGCTCCTCGGTGACGAGTGACCCGCATGCCTGAACCTGCAATTTAGAGGCGAAATGCACATTCAGAACTTGCCTTACTCTGCGTATGGATCATCAATTTGCTATGTCAGCTGTTAAAATTGTGATATGGTCTTTATACCTCGACTAGGGCGCAATATCTCCGGTCTAGCTTTGTGGTCATATGGACTGCGTCGTCGTGGAACTGTGAGTTCTCTCCCACAAAAATCAGTGTCCGACACTGAAGCTTCTTCAACGCTTCCGTCAGGTCATGTCTCCTGATGGATGGAAAAATTCACTTGAGTATGTTCAAATCCTGTTTCTTTGCATGTTCAGGCGATGCACAGAAGATAATTTGTCCACTTACTCGTTTATCGCCTGAAGGAATCGCCATACATTAGATCCCTGTCGCTCATGAAGTAACTGCATAAAAGGAAACCTATTGCTTCAGACTAACTTTCTATAAGTAGACAGCTACCAATCTTGTCAAAATCATATCAGAAAGCTGACGAGGAGATGAACTACTTACACTTCTACAGGCTTGCACAATCTCTGATTCAGGGTCTTGTCCATTCCCACGAACTTCCTGCACATAGCATCAGAAAACTGTTGAGCGAAGCTGATATACATAAAAGGATGCAAATAAAAAGCAGCTAACAGAAGACCAAGTATACCGTGCTAAAATACCGCTGAAGCAAGCATTCCTTGACTAGCCCACGACTCCCATAATAGTAAAGCAAGTTTAATAATACCTGGTACATAAGAGTTTGAGGTTAATTCACAGAACACATTACCAATACTGCAGTACCGACAGATTTAAATGTATGTTAGTACCTTATTGTACAACCACTCGCTCCAAGAAGGGGCTTTGCATAGCGGCGAAACTAGCATAAGGCCAATCACTCTATCCCGGTATTTTGTCTGTGACAATGTATACATACATTCTTAAGAAAAAGAAAAAGAAAAGACAAGGCAAGCTTTGAAATAACTGCTCAGAGTAATACTTACTGCAAAGAGGGTGAGAATGTAGGCACCGGCAGTGACACCCAAACACATCACAGATCCTAATCTGTATGAGCAAAGCCAGAAGCACAGCATTAGAGGCGTCGATCAAGCACCAGCCGATTATAAGGCGCAATTTGGCCAGTGTCGTGATACAGTACCCGAAGAAATCAAGAACATCCGCGACTTGATCCACAAGCTCATCAACAGATGGCACGGGCACATCGGATGAAATTGGAGCCGCTCCCAACTGTAGGACAAAATAACACATGTAAGTATCAGAGCAAATACGGGCAAACAGTGAATGCTTACATAATATTGGGTAAGAAAGAGCCATCATGACTGACCTCATGACCTTGAGGAGTGATGTGGTAAATACAAAAATTGTGAAGCAACAGCGACGCGGCCTCTGGGCAGAAGAACAATCCTTGAAAGCAAGACATATCTACCAAACAAAAAAAAATAGCAACATCAGCTACCCTGCCATGGAAAAATTAGCAAGCTTTCACCTACAAACTTGAAAGGTCATCAGAAAACTCACAATTTAGAGCTACATCCGGGTATGTTATGAGCGCCGGCTTGTCTTCATCTCCAAATACAGAAACAGATACAGAGCCATATCTGGTTCGCACTCGGTGTTCCTGGTAAAAAAACACAGGACACAAATTTAGACCATTGGGATTTGACAATCCTATTTGAAACAATAGTATAATGAATAATCAATCAGAACCAGCAATTAACCAAGAGGTATTGCTTCCCCTCGGTGAAACCTCCACCGACATTGCTTAACAAATAGAAGCAACATAAGAGAGATTCTCGTTGTCATTGCGTTGATAAGCACTAATTGGAAGCTGTAGCGTAGGGGCTTCCGTTCTTAATTAACATTAACAGCAAACAAAGATGCTACATTTTTGCGTGTATTTTTGTTTTTCCTCTCTTCCTGCTCCTACGGCTCGAGTAACTTTGCAACCATAACAAAACGAGGAGCTGCAAGAACTAGCTATTACTGACCAAAATCATAGGCATCTAATCTAATGCTCCTAATTTGTGCAATGTCCCTGAACAAGTGAACAGTAACGAAAAGGAGCTCCATGGCACCCCCAAAAATTTGAAGCATTTGCTGCTCTAATCAAGAACAGCAAGAAACCAAAATCAGGGAGCAGGAATATCCCCGCTCCTACCTTAACCACCATGAAACCAAAACACAAATCCCCACCAAACCAAGCTTGAAGGAGGGGAATCAAGCAAGAAACGGGAGAGACCGAAAGCAGAGCGCACGGACCTTGCCGCCGAAGGAGATCCGCTCCACGTCGATGGACACCGACCCGCTCGAGTCCCCCATGCCGCCCCGCTCCCCTTCTAGAAGCTTCTCCTCCTCCTCCTCCTCCTCCTCTGCCACCAACCTCTCCTCTTCTCTCTCTCTCTCTCTCTCTCTCCTCGCTGCCTAAATTCCTCGCATATATTTGCTCGCGTATATATACAACCGCGAGAGGGGGGAGAGAGAGAGAGAGAGAGAGAGAGAGAGAGAGGAGAGGGTGGCTTGGCTTGGCTTGCCCAGAATGAGCGCAAACCACCGACGGCGGTGAGCTCACCGGAGGTGACCAGAATATGGCGGGAGAGAGAGGAGAGGAGAGGGAGGGTGGATTGCCTGTTTCATGGGATCCACCCGTTGAAGGTGGGCCCCACCTGTCAATGACCTTCCTCCTCACGCGTTTGACCGGTGGTGTGTGGGGTTAGCGTTTTCGCGCTTGTGACAGCTTGGGCCGATCGTCGCTTGCTACGGGCACCAAACGGGTTGACCCCCCGTGGAAGGCATTAAACATTTTTTTCCCCTTCTTTTTCATGCCAATTTTGACGTATTTGTCGTTCAAGCTAAATCTTTTATTTAGATAATCGTTCGAGCTAAATCTAGCACACGAGATATTTGTGGCCATTATGAATAAAAAGTCGTTTTTCGAAACTGTTTTTCATACCATCATTTTTGGGGTTTTATTTGGAATCATTTTGGTAGACATTATATATATTTATTCTGTGAGGAGCCTACGTGCACCTTCCATATAAGAATAAGTTCATTTTTTTGTTCCTCCTATTTATCTCGAAATAAGTTTATTTTATTAATCATATCAGAGTTTGTGCAAGTAGACTACAAATGCATTTGAGTAGACTAGCAAACTACTCATGCTTTATATGGGTAAAAGAATATACTAGTATATTATAATATGTTATAGACAAAATACATTTTTATCACAAATGTTAGTATCACTTGTTTGCTTATTAAAATATATGATATTCACTTGTTTGAAACAAATATTGGACTATTCCATAATATCAAAAAATATCAATGGCTAATTTGAACTACAAAAGAAATGGTGGGATAGCGGTGACAGATTCACTGCCAGCACCACTAATGTTTTTTAAATGAGTATAGATAAAAGAGAAAAATAATTACATTGAGGTTTGATAAAATAGGGTATTATAGTCTCTTTTTTAATGTATTGGCATATGTGGTTTGGTTTGAAAGTTGAATTTATTTTCGAATGAAGGGATTATAGTTTTGTAAAGTGTGACTGTGTGAATTGTTTGAGGGACCTAAGGAATGGAAATATATATATATATATATATATATATATATATATATATATATATATATATATATATATATATATATATATATATATATATATATATAAAATGAAATTTAGAAAAATCATTTTTATTTGAAATTGGACACGGGAAGGCAGACACTATGAGTTCGTGTAGTAAAACAGGGTGTGCCTTTTGTGTGCGCCAGCTCAGGCTGGTGGCGGCCCATCAGATGCTGAGCTGGATAGGGGCCCACACATCAGTCTAACAAAAGGTGCGGACGTGGTACATTCGAGCGCGTCATGGGTTTCTCCTGATTGGCCGCGTCCGGTGGGGGCCACCTGTCAGTGGTAAGTAATGCGCCCCCATGCTTTGCCTCGTGAGTCGCGACAAAATTAATAACACTCCTACTAGTACAATCTGATTAATTACTACTAATAGATTTTTGGAGATACATATACCGATTGTTTTGGGATTTTTGAATATAAATCACTTTTCTACCCAAATGGTTTTTGCACTACTTTTATTCTGTTTGTTTTTTATGTGAGTCAATTAAACCAGCGAGGAAATCTAAACGGTTAGAAAATGTATGTTATTTCTTAAAACTTGTTTTTTTATGCAATTTCAACACGTTGACCCGGCGAAGTATTTTTAGCCGGCAAAATAATATATTCCAATATTATTTCCGAAAACAAAAATAAGAAAAATATTAGATCCTTTAATTGTCAAGTTAGTATTGTTTTAGAGCCTAACAGGTGGTCGGTTTGGTTGACTTGCCAGCTGAACAACGTTTCTCATACTTCTTTTTTTTTGCTCCCTGCCCTAATTTTTAAACGCCTCCCCTTTCACACACAAACAAAGCAAGCTTAATTAGATTCTTAATCTTTAGCTTTCTTTCAGTTTGTTTGGTCGTCTTTGTCAAACCTTTTGGATGGATGGTAAAGGGGAGCTCAAGCTAAACCAGGACACCCTAATTTCATTTTCGGCCAATGCTTTTTCATTGCTACGAAAGGTGGTCAATATTTTTTTAAAAAAATGTTTTTTATCAACTTCTAATCACATATGCATGTGGAGATGATCTCACAATGCCATACTATAATAAAAGATCTTAATTTTTTTATTCCGAATGTGAGATCTTAAGATGGAAGCTAGCTAGTGTGCGCTCGGACGTAGGTTTCAACTTCTATTCCCTTGTTTTCCACGTGCACGTTTTTCGAACAGTTAAATGATGAGTTTTTTTAAAAAAAGCATTAGTTTCAAAATCATATTAATTTATTTAAAATATTTTTATAGCTAACACTTAATTAATCACGCGTTAATAAGCTACCGTATTTTACATGTGTAGGAGAGAAGTTCATAACCTTCTCTTCCGAGGGCATCCTAAGACAGTGATGAGCTCCTCCTAGTAATTAGCAAGTGCCCATAAGCCGGTCATAAATGTGATCCACGTGAAACAACCTGCAGATGCCACAGATCTCACCACCGCACGCTCCATTGAATCATTTGCAAGGTCGCAATTAATCATCGCAGATGCATCTGAAGCTGAGAGGCAGCAGCTAGCTAGCAGCTGGGACCTGCGGGTGATGGATTCAGGATTCGCATATCGATCGTGAATGAATGAATGATTCCCTAATTAACCCAAAGTGTTAGTGTCAGTGTCAGTGTTTAATTTTATTGCTCCGAAGAAAAGCTAGCTCAGCCTTTTGGGAGCTCAATTCGACTTGCTAGCTACTAATGACGGATTACTGTTGATTAATTAATCTTCAACTGCAGTAATGCTTGCTAGCTAGCTAGTAGTAGTACTGTACTCAACTGGTAAATTAATTAACTGGTTACACTTTGTAGGCTTGTGGATGGATCTGACGAGGTTGATTAATTAGTAATTTTTCTGCAGAAATTGCAAAGCTAGATCGATCGATTGATCGATCTATCGAGCACGAGTGGCACAGGGGATCAGTCGGTCGGTCCAAGGTCGCCATCAGAGTTCGTCGGTTGGTCTAATTACCCAACTGACCTAGTTATCATTTTTTTAATAGACGACGCTGTTAACTTTTTCTTACATATTTAACCATTCGTGTTATTCAAAAAAAATTACGTAATTATAATTTATTTTGTTATGAGTTGTTTTATTACTCATAGTACTTTAAGTATGATTTATATTTTTATACATTTGCATAATTTTTTTAATAAGACAAATGGTTAAACATGTGAGAAAAAGTCGACGGCGTCATCTATTAAAAAACGGAGGTAGTACTAATCTATAGTTATTTGATTTTAATTGCAGCTGAGATCGATCGAGTGGTGCTCCATGTCTCCTCCGTGAGAGATCGAAAGCTTCTTCTTTATTAATCCTTAATTCTGCTCGGCCATCACGTCGTGCGTGTGTGTACGTGCAGTAATGGCCGGCGATCGATCTCCCTGTCCATGGGTGGATTAATTACTCTCTTTAATCTTCTCCTTCCTCCTCACGTCGTTGCTCAGATGATAATAATTCGTGGATACTACGATAGGAAGGCTTAGAAATTAGCTTGAATTTTTATCTTTAGAAAGTTAGCTTAATTTTCACTGTTGCGATTCAGACGATCAGTGATATGATATGATGCAGGTGTTGTGCCGCAGTAAGCGGTAACCAGCAATTGGTTAGTTATCAGTTGACTTGCAATTAAGTAGGCAGACACCGGTTAAACTTTTTCGTGTCAGGATTATTGTTAGGTCCAATGCGAACAAAATACTACTCCGTTAGTTTTGTCCATATACATCATTTCGATCTCGCATGCTGTTTATTCGGTCAAACCTGTCAAGATTTTGCCTAAACATCGCGACAATGAAGCCAATCAAATCGAGCAATAGTCGCCTTGATTGGCTCTTCTGTCAATGGACAGATGGAGAGAGAGAGAGAGAGAGTTTCAGTACGTGACAGATGCAGATCGAATTCGATCACTTTCATGGAAAAAGTTTTTGCTGTGAATCAAACAGATCATGCAGGAACCAAAGGATCTGGAAAGAAAAAGGATCTTTGAGCACAAGAAAACGGCGACTCCCAACCTTATAGCACAAATAAAGGAAGAGGCAAAAACATAGATAATGACAGGCGCAAGGCGACTTAAAGAATTTTTTCTTGTACAGCTCTTTTTTTTTTCCTCCAAGGGATGTATTTTTTTACGCCTATATCTAATGAAATAGCACAATCTCGTGCTGATTCCTTAAAAAAAAAGATCATGCAGATTAATCTTGAGAGTTGAGAGCTACTCTTACTGTTCATGCATGCACGGATGCATACATGGACAAAATAAAAGGGACTGACGATGCAAATCTACACCACTCAATCAATTCTAATCCGAGATCTACCAAATGTGCATATGCAGAACAATTTGCCATCGAGAAACCTTGAATAATTACAGCGAAACAGTTTATTCAGGAAGGACGCCCAAAATGCATGGCAAAACACAAATAGTTCTGATGTTTTTTTTCATACATTATCTATGACACTAACATATCATCTGTAAATAAAGCAGAATGAGATTATAGTCATGCGTGTAATGTGTATGTGCATACCTATGTATGACAGGCTGACAGCATATACCTTCTGAATTACGTACACTGCTGAATTTCTTCTTTGATTAATCTATTGCCTTAGAGTCCTGATTTTGTTCTTTTTTGTATTATCTGTTGGCTTCGGCCTGTTAGTTATCAATTGACTACACTTCATTGGTCATTTGGAAAAGGAATTACAATAAACAATCATCAATTAAGCTGGCTGCTAGCTGCATGACAGGCCAGCAGTTGCAGGTAGTTCCAGAAGTAGTGGCACACAGACGAGTCAGGACCATATACCGTTTAGTTTCAACAACATTTTGTCTATAATCAATCGGAACAAGCAACCTGATTAAAATAAGTGCAGGGCTACACAACCAATTAAAACAACAAGAAGACATGAGACTTTGGCCATCTCTTTGAACCCACAAATTACACGTGAAACAATTCAGTAGATTCAGTTCATAAAACTGGATAAGTTACAAACAAGTGTCTGACACTTTGACCTGAAACTTGTTAGCTGGGCAAGTTCAGAACCTCTCAAAAATTACAGTACTAAACTGATCCACGTGATAAACATTATCACCAAGAACTCCTTTAAATAATCTCCTTGGGCTGTCGGTGAGCAAGGTTAGCATCAGCAGCATGGCACTGATCTTCATCGTCCACACAAGCATATCATGGCCCATTATTCAGTACAGTACTCGGCACTGTGCCAGTGGCTTCATCGTCCATTGATGGAGCAATGCAGGTGAACGATGGTGATGATGTTCAATCGCTGTACCGGCCTGTGCATGCATGCGAATCATTGAAGGCGAAAGAACCCATCGGTAAGTAGATTGCCTGTCCATTCTTGACGACCAGTAGTAAATAGCAGCCGTGCGATCCTGCAAATAATTCAAGCAAGAGCACTGGTGAGTTGCAGAGATCGGAACAGGAGGCGCCCACGCGGCTCTCGTCAGAGGAAGAATCTGGAGGAGAGGAGACATGGCGCTAATTAGGAGTCCAGTAGCAGTGATGGTACTGCGAGATTAGGGTTCTAATTAGGGTCTGGTTAGGCCATTGTTGCAGCAAGTTAAGGTACTAGTTTGTAGTTTGCAGAGATAGTAGCTTGAATGCATGAAGGATTGGGTTTTTCAGAACTTGAAACTGTGCAGACAAGTTAGAAAACGTGTGAGATGTTTGGAACTGAATATGGCCCGAGAGATTTTTGTCTGAAATTCTTCTAGGGTGGTTTGGTTTGACGAAGTTTGTGGAACTAGCAGCTTCAATGCATGAAGAATTGGTTTTTCAGAACTTGGACAAGTTTGAAAAATCATGTGAGATGTTTGGAGCTTGAATACGGCCTAACATTATTTGTCCGAAATCCTTCCAAAGTGTCTGAAAAATTTTCCAAGATACAGCCTAGGTTGTACGTAGATTCTTCCTATGTGTGGATGGTTGCGACCTTCAAATTATCAACAGCAGCGGCGTGTAGCGTACTATTGGTTGCAAGCTACCGGGCGTTGCAACAGTCTTAACCTATGATTGATTGGCACATGGAAGAACAATCTTGGGATCTCATATCTGAGTATATATATATTACTGCAAATTAGTTAACCCATTACTAATCCATGGCTAGAATTGGGCTATATGTTCTTCTCGGACTCTCCCGACAAACCGATTCAGGCTCCGCGTTGAAATGATTAGACACAACCAGCTTAGCTAGCTCCTAATTTTAGTATTTAAAATGAAGATGAATTCTGCATGCGGCTACCTTTGCTGCTTAATCATTTGATAGGCTGTTTGTCAATCTGTTCTGCACTTCTGCCTCTTCTTTTTCTGGCAGCTCCATTATTTGCATGTTGTCTTATCAACCGCATTCAGAATTTAAATTTTAGAATTTAATTTTAAGTTGATTTTTTGGTTTTTTCCATCGTAGTTTATTTTATAATATTGGCTTTTCAATTGGTAAAAAACACCGATATGAAAGTTTTATTTATAAATTATTTATATTACTACTAGTAATATTTTTTTTCTATGGCTTATCAACTATAGAGCAAACTATATTCTTTGTGGGGGAGAAAATAAGAAGCAGCCAAGACTGGTTGTTGATTAGCAAGGGCCGAACGTAAGGGCACAAAAAGATTAAGCCCATGAATGCAAGATGAGCTAATATTGTCGGGTTAAATATATTTGGGCCTTTTCTAGAAAAAGAAAAGGTATATGTGGGCCTCAACGCGCAGGCACATTGAATAGTGGGCCAAAGATAATTGGACCGAAAGGCCCATGGGCTTCCCTTAGGCAAAAGGTAATTGGAGCTGACGATTGCCTTGATTGTCCTTTAGCCATATTTATGTGGTTTTACTTTTATATAAGTTAACCACCTCCAAAAAATTTTCTAGATAGAAAACATCAATTTTAACCGTCAACAGATATCTACATCACAAGTATCACAAAATACTATTACATCATAGGGGTAGAATGTACGTGTGTGTTTACATAGATAAGTGTGTGGATGTTATGAGCGTATGTGTTTCTAACGTGTTTCTTAAAAAAAAAAAGAAGAGAAAAAAGCTTGCATCATGGGTGCATGTTGGTGAGCCAACAGCCAAGTAGCACAACTGCACAAGATTCCCCTTTTAGATGGCCAAATGACAAACATCAACAGGTTGAATGAAGTTCAGTGGATATGATTTCATTTTCGTCTCAACCTTCAACCAAAGTTATATTGTCCATACATCCATGAGCCGTCTGTTGCAGCATCGAAAAGGCATAAAAATCGGAGCATCATATCGCTGAAATGAAAGAAAATGACTGGAAGTCGCATCCAGTGGTCAATCTCCACACAACCATTGCCAAATATGTTATGTTCCTTGAAGAAAACAAATAATATGCATGTTTAAGCAGGTTAAGAAAGTCATCTATGTAAGGTAATGTATATATTATACTCCTATATAATTTGACTTGCATGAATGAACAGCCGTCGCCGATTTTCCTCGCCGGAAACGAACCAAAACTGGAGCAGAAGCCCACAGAATGTCACTCAAAACTGCCCAGAATACAGGAGATGAAGTCACCAAAAGCAGGTTTTATCATAGTCTCATCTGATGAGACTGACATAACTGCGTAAACAAAACGCTGATCGAATTAGTCAAACAAACAAAATCAGTGCTTTACCAGTGTAGTGTCAATTCTAAAACTGCAAAGTCAAAACCTTTCAATTATATTTCGACCAGAGAAAGGAGGACAAATGAAGCTGCAAGTGAGATCGATGCAATTTTTTTTAAAAAAAAATCTCAAGATTGACTTAAGAAGATGGCCATCTCAAGATTGGGCTAAAATAACATATAGCCCAATTCGGTCGTCTGCATTATAGGAGTATTATCTGTGCCAATGTCAATGCACCTCTTGTCAAAAACACTAATTTTCTTATCCCAAAAAGATTGTCAAAAGCATTACGTATACATGGAGTGATAATGACACCATGGTAATAAACTAGTTTACTTGTGGAGTGTTGATTTGCATGTATACTATATACTCCCTCCATCTCAAAATGTTTGACGCCATTGACTTTTTAAAAAAATGTTTGATCGTTTGTCTTATTTAGAAAATTTAAGTAATTATTAATTCTTTTCCTATCATTTGATTTATTGTTAAATATACTTATATATATATAATACATATAGTTTTACATATTTCATAAAAGTTTTTAATAAAACGAATGGTCAAACATATTTTAAATAGTCAATACCGTCAAACATTTAGAGAAGAAGGGAGTAATATAATTGCACTTACTGACTTACATTTGCATGCATGCGTACAAGGAGATCAGGAGATCCCTTTGGAAGATCGATACTCCTCGTTATTTCTAATTTGACTGGTTCCAATGCATCATCATCGATTCATCGATCCAATATTGTGGCGTCATTTAGCTAGCAAGGGGATCGATGTATTTAATTAGTAGTCAATGAGCAAGATATAATTAGTACTCTACTATTATTTTGTCTCCTAAACTTTGGGGTTAAGTGCATTTTGCATCTTTGAACTCTTCAACGATATATTCCAGGAAGATTTTTCTTATAAAATATGCTTTGTTTATAAGCAAATCGATCATCAGCATATTCGAGTCGCTAGAAGCTAGCATTTGCAGAATTGCAGGACTGCATATATTTACACTGCTGCCCCGTATGTTTCTGCAGGATAAAGGTCATTTTGGTCTTCCAAACTATTTTGCCAGAGCACTTAACCCCTGAACATTTTTCCAGTTTATTTAATTTACACCTCGAATTATTGAAAACGGTTCACCTTACTTTATAATGCTATTTCTTTTTTTTTCTTTCTCTGTATAAGTCACCATTTGCACAATATTTTGTTAGGACTGATAGAGACGCATTTTAACTTACCTTTAAACATTTTTAGATTTTTTTTTTCACTTTTACATATGTAGGAAACAAGAAGACGGGTGTAAACATCGAGGTTTTAAATTTTAAGCAAATAATTATAAAAAATTGAAATTATTTCCAAATTTTGATGATGGCATCATCTATGGATCTAAAAAGTTTTAGCTTAAAATATGACTTGTATAAAAAAATAGAAGAAAAATGCTATTGAACAGTAAAGTAAAACAATTATAATAGTTTAGAGGATAAAATAAGCCAAAAATAGTTTAGAGTGGTAAGTACTCCAATAAAATAGCCCACGGGAGTAAAATGTACTTTTTTTATTATTAGTTTGTGTAAACAACTAAACACGATTAAGCTTCTCTACTACTCCCTCTATACTCATAAAGAAAGTCGTTTAAGACAATTGTTAAGTCAAACCTTGGGAATATAAATCATTAATAATTCTTAAGTTGTTGAGTTTGAAAATGTAAAAATTATATGAATAGATTTGTCTTGAAAAATACTTTCATAAAAGTATACATATATCATTTTTCAATAAATGTTTTTATAGAAAAAAGAAGTTAAAGTTGTGTTTTGGAGACCGTGTCGCTGTCCAAAACGATTTCCATTACGAGTACGGAGGGAGTACCTCTTAATTAGAAAAATACACTACCTCCAACTTTCCAAGTCTCTGAAAGTGTGCAAGTAATGTGCATAGACTCTTGCCTGTAGAAAGAAAAAATGCCTAGTGGCAGCTGGTGTTGAACTGTTGCAATTAATTGCCACAATGGATGGACCTTATGCTGTTGCGAAGAGTCCTCGTCAACCAGATTACCAGCGCTTTGCACAATCATGGTCAGCACTAGCCAAGTTGCTGTTGTTTTGATCATTCTTGTTAAGATAGCCAAACATTTTTTCTAGTGGCAAGTTGCCCTTTCAGATATGTTGTCTGTTGTTCGCACACGGCGACCTCGCATTCCTTCCCAATCTCTTGCAGAAGAACACATTAAACTAGTAACCAACTTGTAATTGCACTGCAGATCCAATGCATGCAGAATGAAAAAACAATGCACAACTGTACACCCTATGCAGCTAGCTGTGCATTCTCAAGATATATCATGCATATGTATATATATAGCAGATATAAATCTGTAAGCTTCAGCCAAGCATGGAATTATGGAGTAGTACTGTAAGAAAATGACTTAGTGATGAGTCCATTATTTCAGTAATTTAAGTATTGGTTCTTATCCATTATCTAAAAAAAAAGTATTGGTTCTTATGCCATACACTTATACTACAGAGAAGAAAAATCTTCTCACTTTGAAATACAGCTCAGCGTGCACCATGACTTATATTGAATACAGATATGTTCATTAAGCTCCCTCCATCTCAATTTCTCATTGTTTTAGCATTTAAATTTTTTATCAAAATACTTGCCATTATCACATTTAAAAGCATTTTTAGAAATGTCTGTCCCATCCTACCCTTCATTATCTATGCAGTCATACGTACGTACTAGTTCTCCTCACAAAAAAAATAATTGTTAATATGGAAAAGATGATTATGATGTAATTAATGAGGATAGCAACGTAATTTGTCGCACCTCTTAGTTTAATATGAGATTCCCTAAAACGATAAGTAGATTGAAATAGATGGAATAGGATTTACCTTGTTATATGTTTCATAGCTTATTTTCTCACTGATATATGGATCTTACGGGAGAGATGATCTGAAAAAAATATCCTAACTTCGAAGTAAGACGGTAACAAATTCCCAGACGATGCCTATATGGTATGAAAGGAATGGTCGGCTAACATCCAAGCTAGTCACTAACTTCGTCAACTAGCTTAATGTGAGCATGACAAATCAGAGGCTAGGAAACAAAAGGTTATCTCAGATGATCAAGAACCAATTGGCTGGTCAAGTCATCCTATCTTTTCCATGATATTGTACACATCTGGTTAATGCGTATTGAATTCATGACTTGAAGGAATAGGAGCTATTTGTGCAAATCTAGCTACCTGCCATTTGTTTAACATGTGTTTTTGTTGATTTGAACATGATAAGAAATAATTATATATGGAGATAATCCAAAATATACCATTGACAAGAGTCTAATTAATTTCACGTTTTACCCTCGACTATTGCAAGTTTCTGGGAATACGACCATACAAACGTCATTAAATGTCATTGTTTAAGGAGTGCTATTGTCGTCACTGTTCCATTCATGGGCTTTCGTTAGCCATAGTGGAAAGACCCGTTTGTCCTTGTGAAGGCTGTACAATGTATTGTCCAACTTATTTTGATACCGTTAAAATTATCTTTCAGAGTTCCTCTCCACGCAGGCAACCCCTACGTGTGTGCCGTCACCATGACTTTCAAGCGGGATGTATGCCGCGCCAACACCCGTCGGCCACTCCGCCAGACAGCACCACTGCTGCCGGGGGAAGGAAAGATCTACGATTCCCCCTTTTTCTTTGGCCCACCAAAGTCTTTCCCAAATTTGCTTTGGTAAGGTTTGTGACCTTGGTCTATGACAATGAGGGCAATTTGGTTATTAATTTGTATAAAATTAACATTTGCTAACAGAAACCCATGAACGGAAGGGTGACGGTGATGACATTTCTTATACAAAGATACCTGTACTACCATATTTTCTTATACTTACACTCGCTGATGGCAAAACGTAAAGAGAGAATACCTTATATGCCACTAGAATTTGACCAGTTCCTTTATATGCCACTTAAAATTGGCTTCTCCCTTATATGCCACTAGTTCAATTTTTTTCACCCTTTTATGCCACTCCCACCACTGTAGTTTTAGTTGACTGTTAGTCAAAGGTTAGTTTTTTTCTTAAATGACCAATATACCCTCTCAACTAAAAAATATGTAAACTTCAAAAAATCATAACTAATTTATTTTAAATCCTTTTTGAGTAAACAAAATTTTGTTAGAACTAGTGAAAAATGCTATTTATATTAAAAATATTATTAGAAAACTGCATATTTCATGCTTACATTGAAAATTTATTTGTGATGGTAATGGCTAAAATTGCATGTGATGCAGAAAAAATCAATTTTCATATGTTGTATCCAGTAGCTATATTAGTACTAAAATACATATTATTGGTTGTATACTAATTCTCAAGGGCAAATGTGTCCTTTTACAATGAAGTTAACGGTCAACTGGCGGTGGACTGACGGGAATGGCATAAAAGGGAGGAGAAACTTGAATCGGTGGCATAAAAGGGAGAAGCCAAGTTGAAGTGGCATATAAGGGAGCCGGTTAATTTGGAGTGGCATATAAGGGATTCTCTCAAACGTAAAATCAGATGCATGTTGATGGCATTTCTTGGATTTTCTATTATACATGACTCTTGTTCTTCGTATCCTCTTGTATTAGACTAGCTCACTAGCATAAAGCCGTCAGAGTTGAGTTCCTAAGCATAAACCATTTGGGATGACCACAATTCTCACCATAGGTTCCGTTGTTTTGAGCTAATGGATGAGAAACGCCCAGGGGTCTTCCGGCTAGCTCCACAAGGTGGTGGACTAGACGACCTAGGTTCGAAGCCTCACCCCTTTTAATTATTTGATATTAGGTCTTTCCCTAATATTCGCGTTTTTGTTTTGAGCTAATGGACGTAAAAACTATATACATTACTATTTCTTAGACAACCATTTCTAATTTATTTGTTAACTTTATACTCCCTCATTCCCTAAATGTTTGACGCCATTGACTTTTTTAAACATGTTTGACCGTTCGTCGTCTTATTCAAAAACTTTTGTGAAATATGTAGAACTATATATATATATAAAAGTATATTTAACAATGAATCAAATGATAGGAAAAGAATTAATAATTACTTAAATTTTTTGAATAAGACAAACGGTCAAACATATTTAAAAAGTAAACGACATTAAACATTTAGAGATGGAAGGAGTAATATATTTTATCAGCTAGACAGCTTATTCGAATAGACCTTAAGCAAAACCTTTTTTGACGTGACTACTTTTGTGGAAAAGTTAGACAAAAACTTCAGACCATTGAAATGTTTTGCATCCCCATCATCTTAGCTTTTTGGATGCACAACCAGTAACCTAAATTCTAGAGACAGAGGTTGACAACTGTATTGTTATTGGAGATGTGAGCCCGTGATTAAGACAGTACAAAAGTCCTCTCCGGCCGCCGCAAAAAGCCCCTGAAACTTGCAGATTCTCCAGTCAATAATGTCTTGTCTGCACATCGGCCGGGTCAGATCGATCGATCGAAAAGCCTCTCAGCAAATTCTCCAAGAACATATGCTCGATCGAAGTGTCGAACACCTGTGCGCTCGATCGAATTATTATTCCTTCACACGCGGAGAAGACGAAGCAATGGAGGAGTACAACGTCGTGGAATCGATCGATCGATCGACGGCGACCTGACCTGACCTGCGCATCGATCGATCGCTGCACGCGGCTCGCGATCAGCCAAGTGGACGTACGCCGTCAGTTCGTCTCCAATGCCAAATTGCCAATCAAAATGCAGTTGGATCGATCGATCAGTTCGTAACTCAAAGCATTCCAGTTAATGGGGCATAATAAGCCAACCAATCATCAATCAATCAATCAATCAATCATGCATATGCCGTGCTGACGCTTTACACGACCGTGCATAATCGATGATTAGTGTACGGTTAAGTACTCAAGGGAGCAGCCATCTCTACTTAATTGGTTAATTATAGTTAGCAGCAGCTGAAGCTGCACTGTACTGAAGTTTCCCTTGCCGATGTTTCTCCCAACAAGGACCCTGTTTGGATCCGGAGGGCTATTAAATAGCCCTCCAGAATCTTGATATTTAGGAGTATTAAACATAGATTATTGATAAAACTCATTCCATAATTCTAAGGCTATTTTGTGAGACGAATCTAACGAGGTATATTAATCCATGATTTGCTACAGTGATGTTACAGTAATCAGTCACTAATCATAGATTAATATACATCATTAGATTCGTCTCGCAAAATAGCCTAGGGGTTATAGAATCGATTTTGTCGATAATCTACGTTTAATACTCGTAAATAGCAAGATTCTGGAGAACAAAGGATCCAAACAAAGCCAAGATCTCCCAATGCGATCAGATACAGGTAATTAAGCTAGCCATGCATGCATGGGTAGATGTGTGATACGCAATGCAACTAATTAACTCGAGATCTGCTGCTACTGATCGGTGAGGTTTGCAGTGGTTGGGGAGGAACAGCAAAGATCAGGCCAACCTGGCAATTCATATTCAGGCAAATTGGCGAGACGAGACGAGACGAGACAGGGGAATATATTTGCCGGGTTCCTGCGTTGCCTGGGTGTGCCTACGTGTAACTAACTTGTTGGTGCTAGTGTAGTTGTTGTTGCTGCTGTCGCAGCTGCTTGCTGCTGACTGGTCGGGCGAGAGATCTCTTTTGGTTCCCGTGCTATTCTTGTCGCGCCATGGTAGGCTGGCATGGGAAATTCTGTCGTCTCGCTGCTGCAAGCTAGGCCGTGTCAGCAGAGGTTGAGCCGGAACAGATCCAAACATACTGGAGAAACACAAGTGGTGTGGTGCGGTGGTAGAGTTATGGTGCACATGACTTCACCCATCAGAGTTTAAATCATGGTGTCCACAGATATTTCGTGCATATAATGTGTACATGTGCGTCTGTACTCTGTCGTATAATTTTTTTAAAAAAAATCCAAACATACTCCCCGTCCAAAATAAAAAGGCTTATCTCTTAAAAAAATTAGTAAGAAAGAAAGAAAGTGTCCAGTATTAATAAGAAATTAAGTAGAGTATCGATGGGTACTAAGTAGATAACATATACTCCTATTAAATAGACAAAACTTATCCATTTATATATTTCTTCTATCCAAAAGTATTAGGCATATTTTTAGTTTTTAGTTTTTCTAAAAGAGATGATTATATTTATAGACTATAGTTTCTATATACTAGATCATAACCTAAGGAATCATCTGGCAATATTCATTTGTTGTATGCATGTATAAAGTTCTTTGATTTTGTTACATGAGGTTGAGTTAATTCCTCCTTGATTTTGGTGACAAAGAATATATGTCTTGCATTTTTGTCGGGAGTACTAATTATGATTAAGAGTGTAATCAACCTGTTTTGAGATAAATTTTGAACTCTAAAAATTAATTTATTTTACGAAAAAGAGAGTAGAGCGGAACTACCATATTCATTAGGCTAAACTCCAAAATTTACATATAATTTCCTACTAGCAATTGACATCGGAAGTGAAGTGTTAAGTGGGTTTATTCGGTTGAATACGGAATACCCATGTTTTAGAAAATAGCTCTCTATTTAAACTTAAAACTAGCGAGATATATCTTATTTTCATCATTGATATATTATAGTATAAAGTTTGAATAGCCACCATCAAAATCTACCGCACGCCTCTAGCCAAGCCGCCAAGGTAAGGATGGACTCAACATTCAGGGGTTCATAAATACAGCCACGCAAGTCACCGGAGATGGGAGGGGAGATGCCATGGCAGAAACATTGTTGGGTAATAGGTGCTCAAATTTGTCCCTTTTTAGTGTGTAGATCAAGTTTGAACTTGAGTTTTTGTGGAGTGAAGAATATCACTCTGCATTGTCAAATTTATTTTTGAAAATTTTCACAGCCATTCATTCATATTTAATTTAAGAAAAAAGAGGTATATAAGGGACATGCACTCAAGTGACTAAAATCCATTTTATATCCAATAGTAAAATTCATTGACATGGTCATACTGATTTAATATGATCATTGCCAGGACACTCGGATTTGACGTTGTACATACATGATGCGCTTCAAATTAAGTTACATCGAAGTGATGATCTCAACCAAATAATTTTTCTTATCCTAACATGGGTGGTTCCTTATAAAAGTGCTATTTATTCGACGAGGGTGACCGATTAACGTAGGGTTGGGTTGACATTTATATTTGGGGCTTTATTTTCCATTCAACCATGGACCTTTCTGGAAAGGATTCAGAATTGATTGTAGTTTTGATAATTACAGTTCAACCATACGGTATATAAATGAAAAGAAGTCAAAGCAAAACTGAACCACAAAAGTCAATCAACTAAAAAAATGTCCAGAGTGATATGCAGTTAGGATATCACTTGAACAACCAGATGGGGAGCATGGCAAGTTTGTTTTTTCTTTTTCGAGGGAATGGCAGTTTGTTGCTGCAAAATATTTTTCAATTTAGAAATACTGAACCCCTTTTGGTTCCTAGTCCTTACTGTTACTGTAACAGTAATATTTTAGAGTTTTAAATTTTTTTAAAGCAATAATAAAAGTACCAAGTGTACTCATGCGTAGGGAAAAAAATCACAGCAAGAAAAAGTATCCATTATTAACAAAGGAGTTATGTAATTTTTTTTGTAGGAATTTTACATGAATTCCCTAGGAGCTGAGAGACGATTTGATCTCATGATCATCTAACTGGAGCATAAGGAGAGAATTAACCTTGAATGAGCTAGACCAGTCTTATCTGTATTAATTTGTCGTCTCTCCAATATGTGAGAGAGACAAATTTGGTTACAAAACTAATGGTACAATAGATAAATGAAACAAGTGTATGTCACCACTTAATCCCCATAATATAACTACCTTTGCAACTGATAAATATGTTTTTTTTAATAATTTACCAAAAAATTACTTATACTTCCTTTAATCAATTAACTAACTAATTAACCAAATTAACTAAAAATTATTGCTGTTCTTGCTGCTGGCAGCTAGCTTGTTGCTTTGTTCCATTCCACGTGTCCACGAAGCGGCTTATCCTGTGGAGTGCAAGATCCAGCGTGTCCAAGCTCATGTTGGCGAAGCACACCCTGAACCAGCCGGCCTCCGAGCAATGGCACGACGACCCCGGCGAGATGTTCAGCTTCGCCTCGCGCAGCAGCTTCTCCCACAGCCTCAGCTCGCCGCCGACGCCGCCGCCGCCGAGCAGCAGCCGCCGCATGTCCATCCACACGAACAGCCCAGCATTGCCGCGCAGGCACGGCACGCCGGCGCGCGCCAGCCCGGCCACCACGTGCTCGTGCCGCTCCCGGAGCCGGCGGCGGTTGGTGCGGATGTACTCCCCGGCGAACGCCTCGTCGGACAGCATCGCCGCCAGCGTCTTCTGCGTCTGCGACGACACCAGCGTGAAGCTCGACATCCGCCGCGCCGCCGTCACGACGGCGTCGTTGTAGGAGTAGACCACGCCGACGCGGAACCCCGGGAGGCCCAGGTCCTTGGAGAGGCTGTAGACGATGTGGACGCGGCCGGCGATGCCGTCGCCGCCGCGCGCCTCGACGAGCTCCGCCACGCTGACGAGGTCCGGCGCGGCGAAGACGGAGCCGGAGTAGATCTCGTCGGAGATGAGGTGGATGTCGTTGCGCGACACGAAGTCGAGGATGTCGTCGAGCACCTTGCGCCTGACCGTGGTGCCGAGCGGGTTGGAGGGGTTGGTGATCAGGACGGCGCGGGCGCGCATCCCCGCCGCGGCGGCCTCGTCGTACGCCGCCTGGAGCGCGGCGACCGTGACCTGGAACCCGTTCGCGCTGTCGCACCGCACCGGCACGATGTTCACCCCCGTCCTCCACCTCAAGTCCCTGTCAAACCTGCACGCCATGGATGTCAGCTCAGCCTGCCACTCTGCTCGATCGATCCCAAGCTAGCTAGATGCATGGCAATGGCAATGGAACAGTGGCTTACCCGGGGTAGTAAGGGGTAGGGATGAGCAGGGAGTCGCCGGGGTTGGCGAGGATGAAGGTGAGGAGCTCGTTGGCGGCGGTGGCGCCGGCGGTGAGCACGATGCGGTCGGGGTCAAACCTCGCCTTGCCGCCGCGTATCTTCCCCATGAAGCTCGCCATCGCCTGCAAGCAACAATGGTGGCCAAGCAAGCCGCCGCCATCTCGATCAGTCCACCATGCATGGCGTTCGAGCCAAGCAAAGCAAGAATTGCAAACTCTCTCTCTCTCTCTCTCTCTCACGTACCTTCCTGAAGCTCTTGAGGCCATGGTAATCCTGGAACAGCGCGTTGTCCCTGAAGCTACCGGCGCCGGCGCCGCCGGTGCTCCAGCCGGCGGCCTCCGGGTGGTCACGGAGGTAGGCCTCGAGGAGGTCGAAGGAGACCTGGTTCTCGGCGAGGCCCATCTGTATGACGCCGTCGGGGTTATCGACGGCGTGGTAGGGGTCCTCGTCGTAGGCCTTCCACCCGGCGAAGTACGGCGAGTCCTCGCCGTGCGCCGCCGACGTTGCCACCTGCGACAGCGGCGGCGCCGACCCGGCGAACGCCGCAGCAGGCAACAGCTTGCCACCCATGATGTTCTCTCTCGTTCTCTCAGACTGAATTAATCTTCCAGTGCAAAATTTATATGCAATGGCAGTGTAGGAAGCAACACTGCAGTACAAGAGGCAATCAAGCAAATTAAGGTTTTTGGGTGTGTGAGATGAGATGATCCAAGGTTCCAAGTGTGGGAGGGGTATATATAGGCAAATGGAAGTATATATACCTATGTGAAAACCACTCATGATCATGTGATTGAGATGTCAGAGGCTGCTCATAGCTGTATGCATATAGGAGGGTTCACTGTTGAGAGATGACCGGACTTTTTTAGCTTTCAGAGGATTAAAGAATTGGAGCTCGAGCTTGACCAACCTATACTAACTACTAAGCTTGATGATTCTTTTTGCCCAATGATTGATTGCTCACTCTCTCTCTCTTTCTCCCTGACTGACCTTTCAGTAAAGGAGGAAGTTAGCAATACAGACAGTGTAGCGTAGTACAGCTGTAATCAGAAATTCAGATCGTCGTCTGCAAATTAAGGCAGCTTCCGTTGTCGCCATTCTCCGGCTGATCGAAGAAATTCAACAGATGCAGCAGCAGCAGCAGCTCAAGCCGTCAAGCCCGTGCGATCGTGTCTACAGGTGTTACGCCTTATCTTCTCCTTTAACCCAACCCTTTGTTTAATCCAGGCTAATGCCCACGTCGTCATCGTCCTCTTCATCGTCTTAACAAAACCAGCTAAGAAAAAAATTTATGACTATAACTCTGTTACCATATTAAGTTTTAATTTATCGTCTGCAGGTTTGATGGTTATGAATGTCACTCGGAGTAAAGGCAAGGAAGGCATTTAAATATTTTATAATGTGTTTGACCTCCAAATGCCAGCGATTAAACAAGGTTATTCAACCCTGTAACCATGGACGACTTGTCTAGCTAGCTATCTCGAGCTGTACGCGGGGCTAAGGTTTGCACTGAAATTAATCTCATATTTAAACAAACCGATCAGCAATACTCTGTTGAGATGCCAATCAACCATCTCTCCCTCGAATTAAGAATCAACATATATAAGGATGGCCTCTGCTCACCGATTACGAGACCAGCCATTTGATTATGCACCTCATGATCCACGAAAGTACTATGATAGTACATCCGTTGCCGAATCATTGCATGTTGCACCGCGATATATATTCACAATCTTTTTTCAGTCCAAAATCCTGTGTGCTATATATATTTTGAATTATTTAGGACCATTATTAGTTATGTATTACAAGGTGTTTTAGTTTTATCGTAAGTTAAACTTCTTCAACTTTATCATAGGTCAAGTAATATCGACAACACTAAATTAATTTATATAAAACCAATCATCAACTATATCTTGATGATGTATTTATTTGGATTATCAATGTCCTGGGTAAACCTTCCATTCATAAATATAACGTGGTTTACACATAATGTCAATAACCAAATTTTAACTTAAACATCAGATACTTATGACTGAAAGAAAAGAAAAAAAATTCTCTTTAATAAACTTTATGTCTCGTGCAAAATACAATACGATTTCATCTTTCGTTTCATCAGAAAAAATCTGGGACGGAAGGATTCGAACCTCCGAGTAACGGGACCAAAACCCGCTGCCTTACCACTTGGCCACGCCCCATTTCGGGTTTTATGCGATACTAATAAACAGTATTATGTTTATTTCTTATTCGTCAATCCTACTTCAATTACATAAAAATGGGGGGTATTCTCTTGGTAGGATTCTAGACATGCAAATAATATAGAATCCAAAAAATACATTGATCATTACATGGAATTCTATTAAGATATTATATGAAAGTCGAATTTCTTCCACTCTCATTTGAGAGTGCGAATACAAGGAGGTATTTTGTGTTTGGGAAAGTCCGTTTGAGAACTCTATCCATAGAGTAGTATAGGCCATACTTTCTTTCTTCCTATTTTGATTCTCATGAAGTGTCCTTTCTTCCTACAGCTGATAGGGTAAAATGGTTGTTTTGACGATCCCTACGTAGAAAGCACCCTTTTTTAGTAAATACTAGAAAATTTGATCCTTTCTTATTTTTCTTTCTATAGTGGAGATAGTCGCACGTAATGACAGATCACGGCCATATTATTAAAAGCTTGTGGTAAGAAGGGGTTTCGTTCTAGTGCCCGGAAATAATATTCCAAAGCCTTTGTATGCTCTCCATTGCTTGTGTGTATAAGGCCTATGTTATAGAGTATATAACTTTGATCATAGGGATCAATTTCTAGTCGCGTAGCTTCATAATAATTTTGCAAAGCTTCCGCATAATTTTCTTCGGATTGAGCCAACACAGAGTAAAATCTACTAAAAGTACCACAAAAAATGGAATTTCATCAACATCTGAATTTTTGTATATATATTATTTATTTTATTGTTTTGTATCTAGCAAAATTGTAGGGTAGAACGACATAATAGATCCTGACTTCTCCATTTAATTCGGAGAAAAAGAGGTATTTTTGTTCATGGAACATTGATAGAGAAAAAAGCCGACTATCGGATTTGAACTGATGACCCTCGCATTACATTTATAGTGTAATGTGATGCCTCCGGTACTACTTGAACCGTAAAATTTCTCAACATTGAAATATTGTTTGCATGCTTGGAAAATGCAGCGTATAACTACTCCCTCCATTTCAAATTGCTTGTCATTTTAGCTTTATTAGTTTTTCGAAATTCCTATAGTTTAATATCATAAAATTCATGTTTTTAGATTCACTAAAAGAAATATATTTCATGTTGTTAACTATACGAATTTATAATAATTGGTCAAAGATATATCGTTTGACTTAGGATAAAATTAAAATGATAATTAATTTAAAATCGATAGAGTAGCTTACTTGGACCAAACCTGTCATTAAGGAGTACGAAACTTTATTACAACACTGAACCTAATTGAAAACCAGAAAAGCTTCAAAACCTAGCAGCTGGAATTGGCACAAGAATGGAAACACCGCGGTGGTTTTGCAAATCAGCTTTGGCAGAAGAAAAGAGAAAACCACGGAACCTCTTCGACGGTTTTGGGAAATTGACATGTTATATATTTAAATATTCCGCCGTGCCTGATTGAAAAGCAACAGCAAATAATCGACAAAAATTAAGTGGCTAACCCCACGTCAGCAACATAAGCATCACCGGCGTTGGTAGCACTAGAAAATGGATGGCAGATTTCGGCAATGTTTGATGTCTCCTTGTTGCCATATATGGTTGCACTTTTGGGGGGGTAATTAAACATAACAAATTGTAGTTAGATGCTCTGGTTAGTTTAATTCATGTTGCCGTTTAAAATGTCCATATGCAACATGCATGGTTTCCTTAGTTAGACTTTGAGAAAAAAAAATTCTTGAGCATTATATTAATTAGCAAAATTATTGTTTTCTTAAGTAAGCTAAATTTTGTGCATGCGTGTGGCCCTTGAAAATGTAAAGGTAATCTTAATCGTCCTTGAAGATCTTGTTTATTTAAAGACAAAAAAAAACTCTTTTTTTGCAGTGTTTTTGGTGGGCTCTGAAGGGAGAAATGTGGATTAGTCTAATGTCAGACAACAATTCTTCAATTAATCCCTGCAGGGAGCATTTCCTACCTTATAAGCAGAATCAAATCAAACATGACATCTCTGTTAGGTGAGTTTCCAGCTGATCCCTGCTAATTCCCTATGGATCCAATTGCTAGCTTGCAGAATCAGATCATGATAAAAAGTTTCTTGATTACAATCTCATCTTCTTGGCATTACCTAAGATACATTACAGATTGTCAGTTAGGTGCCGGAGGAGTCTACGCATAATTTTAAGCAAGAAATGCATTATTATTGTACATTATGTCATGAAGAGATTGGCTCAAACACAAGCTGTGATGTACTAACAAAGCTGAGTCTTGGAGACACTTGGCAGAGTGCATATACGTACGAAATACGTATGTAAAGAAACCATCGTATATAAACATATATACGTCGTACGTTTTGAGTTCCAGTCAATGTGCAAAGATGTCCATCAGATCTCTGCATGTCCATTAAATTGGAGCTTTGACATGTACACTTATTTAGCTTGATGCCATGCTAATTAATCTACAGATAGATAACATTAGGTTTAAGATAATGCCATAAGCATCATCCTCTCTCTGATTGATCAGACCAGTGTACTTTTGAGAACACTAGCTAGCTGTCTGGTGTGCCGTGTGCTACCCAAAAGGCAACTACGACAGAGAACCAGCTATGCTACAACTTTATGTATGCATAATGAAATTTGACAATTAATTAGCACACGTTGGTGGAGTAGTTGTTTACATTTGATTGTGTGATTCAGCTGGATCTTACACACTACAGTACAAGTGCAGCACACCACTTCAGAGTCCAGCAGGCATATGATGTTCCTGCAAAAGGAGAGACAACCAACAAACAGAGATGATCTCCTATAGTAATTAACAAGACAATTATACATTATTGTGCTACTGTCGGCAACTCGGTTAATTTGTTTACGTATCAGACAATATGCAGTTCATGAACTTGGTCACTTCCCCTTTGCTTGGTTAAATGGAAGTATTCGAGGCGTTAACAAGTGAACAAGAAGACGAGCACAACAAGAAGACGACCACCAAGTGCCAACTGATCCTATTACTTGAAACCTGAATCGGCGAGAACTTCTGCAAATTGCATCCTCAGCTGCAGTAAACATCGTAATAATATTTACTGTAATTTTTTATTTATAGATAACGGAATGGAACCTACCATGAAAGCAGACGGTCAAAAAAGAAAACGAGAGAGAAACGTGTCACAACACAAACAGTACGGTGTCCTTGTGCAATGTCTATACGTCGCACTCCATCTTTACCGTGATTTCAGCACGAAGTTTTTCCCCCACCTTCTGCAGAAATGGCACATCCATCCTAGGTGCTGTTTTTTTCACTGAAGAGGTAGATAAAGTTAGGCCATGTAAACAAGGAAATTATTAGCGTATAATTAATTGATTTTTAATTATTCAAATTAAAAAAATAAATTTATGTAATATTTCAAAATGACTTCTATATAAAAGTTTTTCATACAATGCACCATTTTACAGTTAAAAAACGCGCTAATAAAAATCGAGGTAAAATCTGTGTTTTAATCAGAACAACTCACTAGACTAAAAACAGCTATAGAGAGGAGGAAAAAGAAAAAAAAAAGAAGAAATCTATCCACCACAAAAGCATCACAAGTTGTCTCCTGTCTTTGTACAAGAGGGGTTTGCGATATATTTCGCGGGACAAAGAGACATTGGAGACTTTATGTTCTCTTTCCCCAACTTGGCCAAGTGGGGTTCAACATGTTGGCGTAGGATAGGAAATGCGATGTAGTCCTGTGTGGCGACTCTCCCCGGAGACGGTGATCGATGGATGGATACAGCGATGAAAGCTGAGTAGTTTTGGAGACAGATCGAGAGGCTGATTCCCGTACATTGGACCGTGGCAGTGCAAGGCAGAGCAGATACATGAATCTGATTACGATTTACGAGTTGCCGATTTCGTAGCTCTAATTTGCAGCCAGCCACTACAGTGAAATATAGAGAGGACCAATATATGATAGCAGCTGCAGCCTGCAGGCTCAACTCCTCCAATTGGTCAGATAATTATCTCGACAGAATGAACATGGCCAGATTCAACCTGACCCTCTCCCGCGACACCGCGAGGCCACAAACCGATCGAATTGGAGGGATATTGGGAGGTAAGGTGGAGCGAGATTCATTCATCGCCGGTGACCTCCTAGAGGGCCTTGAGGAGGAATAGGCATTAGGGCGTGGAGGTGGATGGACGTACATTACCATTACCACTGTCGATCGGCGCCATCGACAACAAGGCCAAGATTAGCTTCATGTATGAAACTTGATGATTCATAGATGAGGGACGTTATATGTACTCTTTCCATCTTTCGATGAGTGTGGGATGGGTGGGCCGTGATGGGCTTTTAGGTCAAGCTGCTAGCAAATTACTACGGTTTCAGCCCAATACATATAAATGACTTAGGGCTAGTTTTGTTTGAAGCTAAAACTTATCACACCAAAATATTGGTATTTTTAACGGTAATTTTGGCAATGTTTGGTTTGCTGCCAATACTACACAAAATGTTGTCAAAATGGTGATGCTAGCAAAAACTTGTCTATGTTTTGTATTGCCAATATTTTAGCATGGTTACAACCAAGCAAGCCTTTATAGATTTTGAGCTCCTCGGATCGTATTGTATGTGCTAGAAGCCCATCACCACCACTACTACTACCACTTATACAGTAGTCATAAGAGTATGTAGGCCCCATTTGTTTCTGATTATGATGCACATTTTAGCTCGGTTTTTATTAGCATATTTTTTAAACCGCTAAACTTTACATTTCATATGAAAATGTTCTAATTGCTATAAAATACCAAATAAGTCATTTTTTAATTTTTATAACAATTAAAACTTAATTAATTATACGCTCTTACGTTACCCTACTTAATTCTCATCTTCGTCTGTTTTATCAATTTAGCCATAGTGCAATACTCAGTACTCAATCATTTCTATTATAAGTGTAGTTGTGAGTTTATGTAGTTCACTCCTAGTACTCTCTGTTTTAAAAAAACAAACCATGGGTTTTCGTGTCCAACGTTTGACTGTCCGTCTTATATGAATTTTTTTATAATTAGTATTTTTATTGTTGTTAGATGATAAATCATAATTAATACTTTGTGTGTGACTTGTCTTTTTAATTTTTTTTATAATTTTTTAAAATAAAACAGACGGTTAAACGTTGGATACGGAAACTTTTTTTTTTCGACGGAGGGAGTACTCTCTAAGCCGAGTCCATGTGCGCGTTCGCTGACACACGTCTCCAACGCAAAAAATGGAGTACTCCTCCCGGTAGAAATGTACAGTACTCGCAGCTACTCCTGCGATACTGCGAGGTAGCGAAACGCCATCGTACGCACGCGCCGGCCGGGCGGCCGATCAGGAGGAGGCGCGACAGGATGGGACGCGACGCGACGCTCGCGCACCTCGGCACCTGTATATCCGGTGGTCGGCCCGTGCAGCCACCGCGAGCGTCCTGGGAATTCTTAAACGTTGCCACGTCTCTCGGACAAGATGGGAATAAAACTTTTTAAGTGTCTATCATATCTTGAATGTTTGAAAACTAATTATAAATATTAAACGTAGAATATTAATAAAACCTATTCTATAACCTTGAACTAATTCGCGAGACAAATCTATTGAGCCTAATTAATCCATGATTAGCCTATGTGATGCTACAGTAAACATGCGCTAATTATGGATTAACTAGGCTTAAAAAATTTGTCACGCGAATTAGCTCTCGTTTATATAATTAGTTTTATAAGTAGTACTTCCTCCATTCCTAAATGTTTAACGTCGTTGACTTTTTTAAACATGTTTGATCGTTCGTCTTATTCAAAAATTTTAAGTAATTATTAATTCTTTTTCTATCATTTAATTTATTGTTAAATATACTTTTATGTATACATATAGTTTTACATATTTCACAAAAGTTTTTCAATAAGACGAATGGTCAAACATATTTTAAAAAGTCAACGGCTTCAAACATTTAAGGAATGAGGGAGTATATGTTTAATACTCTAAATTCATCCGATATGACATGGGACTAAAATTTAGTCCCTAATTCAAACACCACCTCATTGCAACGATGTTACTACTACTCCTACTGTAGGAGTACTCGGCATGGCATATGCAGTTTGCTCTTTGTCTTGCAAACCTGGATGGCCTCCTCCATCGTTGTGCAATCGGTGCTGCACACAACTCACTCTGCCGCGTCCTGCTCCTGCATGAGGTCTGGGAGTGGGAGGGAGAGGCTGCAGCTGCCGCTGCTGCTGCAGAGGCTGCAGCTGAAGACCGGGCACTCAGGGGAATCTGGGCGGTTGGCCTCCTCTGCCGGTGGCAGCCACAGCCACAGGAGTGCAGCCGCAAACTGACAATTTCCTGCACTCCACTCCACTGATCCACAGCATCAGCCAGCCGTTGCCCAGTCCAACCCCTGCACTTTGCACTGCATCTGCATCTCCATCTGCATGCCACGCCACGACGTGCCTGCTGCTTGGCTTGGCTTGGCTTCTGTTGCCGTTTCTCTCTGCTGCTGCGACTTGCCAAACCCAAACCCCAGAGACAGAGAGAGAGAAGAGAGAGCTGTGAGATTGGTTGTATCGGACTTTGTCAGTTGGGCAGGAGCATATCTGTACGAGTTGATGCCTTTCCTTCCTTGTGTTTCATGGCGTGCCCTGCGACTCCAGACTAGCTCTACAGTAGTAGTACTGCCCTCCCTCTGGTCTGTCTCCCGGCCCAGCACGTTCAGATCATTTCAGTTACCACTCGAGTAAGAGCAAGTTTAATAGTATCCACCCACAGGCTCTAAATCATCTATAGTTAATTTAATAGCTAATAAATGCAATAGTTACCTATAACATATAAGTTATATAGTACACAATTAATACATAGTTTTCCTTAACATACGCACATGTATCTTGGAGCCATTGCTACAGCTGGCTATAAATCTATAGCCCGCTGCTCTTCTCTCTCTTCTTTTATCTTTTTAAAATATGTTTATAACTGGTTTGTAGTCTGCTATTAATTGTACCTGCTCTAATAATCCTAGATCAACGTTCCTTCTATACGCCGCTTTTAACAATACACAGCGTACACTACAGGAGTATTACTCATGTACTCCAGTTCACCATTCTGCATTTGTCTTCTCCTGCTCTGGTGCCCGGTTAACTGGCCAAATGTATTCCTATGCAAACTAAACGACATGCACTGCTAAATCAATCGTGGCATATCTAATGGAGTTCAATTACTTCCACGGACTAAGGCCATAATATTTTCTGATTGAGACGTAGATTTCATCTTGATATTTTAGCATATGTTTTTTAGACTCCTATATATACAATGAGTTTTAGTAAAAACATTCTATATAAAAGATGGAATAAAAAATTTTAAAGTCTAATCATACATTAATAAGTTATCTCGTTTTAGTCACGCTAAAATTCTACTATTATCTTTATCGAAACGTACGCTTGCGGAGTACGCGCGGGATGAATGTGGGCAAAACAGGCGATTCACGGTACACGTAATAGCCACTCCTCATGGTTGTTGTACGTCTATTCGATCACTCTGAGTACTGACCCCTGATCACTACTTCGATTCTGACCCGGCACCCCTTCCAATCGCATACTACACCCTACCCACCGTGTACTAATCGCGGTTGCTCTATTAATTCAAAACGAGTTTTATACGGTGCTCTGCAATATTTCCCATGTGATTATATATATAGCATTTTGGTAAGTGAATAAAATTGTTCTCTTCTCAAACACGTAGAAGGTTCGTACGTCAATTCATTACCAATAGTAAAAAGCACCATCAGACCCATCATTTCGGCATACTTGTAAACGGAAAATAATTTGTGAATAAAAATTTTATATATGTGTCTTAGCGATCTAAAAGCAAAAACTGAAAATAAATTTCGATGAAAAAAACCCCGAAATCAACTCCAGATTTAACGATCAAATATTCAAATTTTAGCTGATAAATATAAGCATAAGCAAAAAGATAAACACACAATTCTATAGAAAGAGTAGTAGGGGACTAAAAATAATGTGGTATTACTTGTAATACTCCCATCATGTTGTTGTGATGGGCTTAGTTAGCACTAAACTAATGACATTGATTGCATTGGCAATCAGGCACTGACACAAGGATCCGTATCCTTTGTCCTATAGTGCAGTACTCCTAGAGAGGTGAAGGAGAGAAGAGAATCAAACACTGATCAGCCATAGCTGCCGCAACATTCTGCAGCAACCCAACCAACAAACCCACCCTCCGCTTTGACTGGCGGTTTCATTTCAGCAACCCTGCAAGCCGCAACGCTTTTTGTCGCCTTCCCAAGAATAGAAGTCCGGACCATTCAAACCCAGTCCAGTCTCCCTCTCTGCCACCTGCCCCCACCTGTCCCTGCTGCCACACTGCGCCGCGACGCCATCGGAGAGCAGCTCGGAGCTCAGAGATGCTTCTTGTACATGTCCTCTCGCTCCATCTCTTCCACTTCCACCCACCTTGTCTTCTTCCTCCACCTCCTACTACTTATTTGCCTCATCACCGAGAACGCCAGTGCCAAGCTTCTTTGTCTTGTTGCGTTTCTTGAATCTTCATCTCTTCTTTTCTTTTCTGGTAATGGAGGTGGCGGAGGGGAGGACGGTGGCGGCGGCGGCAGGTGGTGGAGGATTGGGAGGAGGGGCGAGGACGGAGGCGGAGGGGTTGGCGTGCCCGAGGTGCGAGTCCACCAACACCAAGTTCTGCTACTACAACAACTACAACCTGGCGCAGCCGCGCCACTTCTGCAAGGCGTGCCGCCGCTACTGGACGCGCGGCGGCGCGCTCCGCAACGTCCCCGTCGGCGGCGGCACCCGCAACAAGGTCGCCCCGGCGCCGTGCACCGGCCGCCGCAAGCGCGCCGCCCACGCCGCGCACGCCGCGGCGCCGCCGCCGACGACGACGGCGTCGTCCGCGCCGCTGCCGCTCATGCCGCCGGCGGTGGCGTACGAGCTGCCGTTCCTGCCGCCGCCGCCGCCGCTGCCGCTGGCGGCCGTGGACCCCGACCGCCGCCTGCTCGACCTCGGCGGCAGCTTCACCTCGCTGCTCGCGCCGGCCCAGCTGCACAACGGCCACTTCACCACCGGCTTCCTGCTGGGCACCATGTCGTCGGCGCCGCCGCCGCCGCCGCCGCCGCCGGCCACTTCTACACCGTCTCCCGCGCCGGCCGCACACCCGCCGGTGTCGGACAGCATCTGGGCCATGGGGTGGCCGCACCTCTCCATCTAGGATCGTCGTCGTCGAGCTCTGATCACCATTGGCAACAACTCGCCACTAATCTAGCCATCACTCCCAAGTTTCATCTGGTGTGTTCGTAGTTGCACCAAAAGTTATCTTTTTTGAGGGGTTTCGGCCCAGTAGAAGAAGTCAGTAGCATAGTGTTAATCGCCTAGGTTAAGTAATCAAAGAGGGTTAATTAGGAGGGTTTACTCGAATTAAGATGGTTGATGCATGATAGCCATGTCAATCCGTGTCGTCTCTTGTATCAAAGCTTCAGAGCTTGGGCTATGAACATGATCCATGGTGGTTTTTAATTAATTGCCGTCCCTTTTTTTTTTTTTGTTGTGGTTGAGATGATGCATGCAGTTCATTTCGATCTTTGAATCCATGGAATTCCGGTTTACTGCTTGCGTTGAATGCTGATTGCCTCAGGCCTTCGAGCCCATCAGTTGGCCTAATAAGCCAAAGCAAATATCAAAATGATGTCAAAATATTAAAATTTGAATTTTTAACTTGATTTTAAATTTGATTTTAAGATATTTTTAATGTAATTTTTTTATTGTTGACTTTTAAATCGCTACGAATAAATATATAAAAGTTTTACCATGAATTAATTTATATTCTCTAATAAAATGGCTTATTAGAAAATATGGACAACCTATACGACTTTTCAATATTGTTACCACTAGATTATTTTTGGATGATTTTCTTAAGTTTGGGGTTAGACTTGTTTGATGTACAGGGCAAAAACCGCGATTCAAATCTGGGCCGGACCACTAGTATAGATTGCGGCCCAGACTGCATCTGGACTAAAAATCCTTCCAAAAAAAAAAAAAACAGCACGAGCTGCGCTATCTTGGTTTGGTTCAAACAGCACGATGATTTTAGTGGCTTTGTTGGCGCGAGTTGGGTGGTTTCCCGCGCTCGTAGCGTGGCAATGTTGCAGCGTGACGAGTCAACCAAAAATAGCTTGGGGGTCTCGAATCGCCGCACTTTAGCCGCAAACGGCCGACCGACTCGACTCCTCCCTCCATTTCGACTCGGGGCTCCGGCCGGCCTCTTCTTCCGGTGAGCCACCGACAATTCGATTCTTACATTTCGTGATCGATCGATTGATTTCGTGTTGTAATCTTGCGTGATCGATCATGGTGTGTCAATTAATGGCAGGGCGTGGTCATGGAGCCCCAGCCCGGCTCGCCGGAGACCGCCGAGCTGCCCGCGCCTATGGTGCTAGAGCCGCCGCCGCCGCCGTCAGATGAGGTGGCGGCGGAGGAGGAGGAGGCCGGCGTTAAGCCTGATAGGCAATCATCTTCATCGTCTTCGTCGTCGTCGTCGTCGGAGGAGAAGGAGGTGTCCAAGGACGTCGCGGTAGAGACCAGCGTCGTCGTCCCGTCGGTGGTCGCCGCCTCGCCGGACGATGAGGCCGCCGCCGTCGCTTCCGGTGACGGCGGGGACGTTATCAAACACGACGATGAGGCCGTGGTCAGACCGGACGATTGGGCATCGTGGCCGCAGCAGCCGGCTCAGACCGTCGACGACGTAGCGGCGGCGACGACGCAGGCGGCGCCGGAGATCCAGACGATGTCGCAGCAGCCGGCGGCGGTGGCGGGGTTCGATCCGGAGAGGATCCCCAAGTCCATCTTCCAGGCGAAGCCGCCGGGGTCGTCGTCGCAGGCGGAGTGGAGCGTGGCGTCGAACGAGTCGCTGTTCAGCATCCACCACGGCGCCCGGCCGTCCGGCGACCTCTGCGGCTTCTACGCCGGCGAGAGCAGGTCGCATTTCGACTACTTCTACGACGAGGCCATGGCCGGCGCCGCCGGCGACCACACGTCGGACTGGAAGCTGGCCACCGTCGCCGAAGGGTCGCCTGGTGGCAGCGCGCGGTCGGACGCCACCGACGGCGGCGGCGGCGCGGCCAAGCAAAAGGCGGCCATCGACTTCCGCCGCCACGAGAGCGGCTCCGCCGGCAGCTCGAGCAACTTCTCCTTCGCCTTCCCCATGTACGCCGCCGACGACGCCATTGTCGTCCTCTTCATCATCATCATCACGAGAAAGAAAACTAACCCCCCTCATCTCCATTGCAGATTGGCGGAGACGACGACGTCGCCGAGGAAGAGGGACTACGGCGGGATGTACCATCCGCTGAAGAAGGAGGCGGAGCAGCAGCAGGCGGCGTCGCCGGCGTCGGCGTTCGAGGAGATGACGACGGAGGAGGAGCGGCGGCGGCGGCGGAGCTGGTGGTGCTGCTGCTGCGGCGAGTGCTGCGGCTGCTGCTGGTTCGCCTGCTCGTGGTCGTCGTGCTGCTGCTGCTGCCGGTGGCGGTGGTGCAGCCGCTGCAGCTGCAGCTGCCCAACCTTCTGCCGCCGCAACTAGTGCCTCTCTGCTCCTGACCAAGACATTTTTGGCGGGAAAAGATGAAGGGAAAAAACCGAGACCAACTCGGCTAATCCTGAGACAGCCATAGTTAAATTAATTATTGCTACCAGATTAGGCACCACTGCATGAGAGGATCATATCATATGTATGCATGTGCAGATGGGTAAAAAGATGAAGATGATATTGTTCACTGTTGACAAGGAAATGTTATGCTAACCTGCAGATGGGCTGAGGTAACAAACAATATCCTGGTATCCAAGAGAAAAGTACATATTCTAATGTAGGAGTATATAATTCCAACATTAAGTAGGATGTACAAGCACAGAAAACAACCAAAAGTTAGTTATCTTGGCACATTTGCGCACAGTTGCTATGGGCAAACAAAGCCCTATGAGCAAATTGAGCATCCATCTGCTCACCAACATTAATCAGTACTACTAGCAATAGCAAGCCTAACAGAATAACATCTTGCAATACTTTAGAAGAGGCTACTATGTTAACAAAAGGTGCGAGATGTAGTGTTAGTCCTGTCACATGTGATCCTTTATCTTCATGTTGATGCACATATGCAGGGATTAGTTCCAGGTACCCCATTGCCATCTGATCCCCGGATACCTTAGCGTCCAAACTGATGTCGCGGCTTGGCGGATATCATTGCTGGAGTCGGCATGGAAAAGAATGGTCACCTCGCAAGATGGAGCACAGTTATTAAACAAGGGTGCAAGATGAGGAACATCCTTCAATGGCGGTAGATGAAACAGGAGTCTCCTCAAACAGCTTCTAAACTGGTTGCTGGTGCATAACATCAGGCAATGCGTCATTTCACATGAAAACCGAGGGGCCAACTTGACTTCGCTGATGCCGGCAAACAGCTGAAGAAGATACTCGGGCTTCACTGCTTCAAAAAGTTCATATTTGTTTGTAGAAGTGGGCAGCTCAAGTTCTAATGTAGTGATATCATGATTCTCTGCAAATACTTGCAAGAGGGACTTTAGATCCAATGACTCTATCCACAGATTTTTCAAACTCACAAGGCCATCGGCTTGGACATTTGGTCCAAGTTTATCAACTGTTAACTTCAGAGTAAACATGGATGGGGTATCCAAAATGAGCATATCTGGTCGAACACATTTCAGCTCAAGACGAACCAAGTTAGGCGCACGGATTGTTAATGACCGTGGAACATTTGATACCTCCCAGTGGCAAGTCTTTAGTTGATGAAGGTGAATCTTAGGGTCCTTGAGCCCTCCAACTCCAATAAGATTGAGGATCTGAAGGCAAGGGAAGCACTCATTCAATTTGTTGAGATCCTCATCATCTAATCTAATGAACTCAAGTGTCAGATGAGTCAGATTAGGCATTATCTTTAGCCCGTCAACGGATAGCCATGCGTTTTTCAGACGCAATTTCAAAAGACTATGACCTGCATGTATAGCCGAAGTTTCAATCTGAGACCATACCAAGGTGGACCAAATTGACTGTTGAAATATCAAGAACTGAATGACATATAAAGTGTATGCACATTTACTATGCATTCCAGCATCAGGTAAGCAAGATCAAGTTTTCACATGATAATGTTATGAGTACAATAGATTCTATTACTTGTTTCTCATCGTTCATGGCCATCTTTTTATTCAAACTTCCAAAGTGGGCTGGTGATTGGCGAGCAGCAAGAATAAGCTAAATTTTCGGAGGATAATAAGCCACACTTTCTTAAGCATTATGCACAAGTGAAATACAATTGCACACACAAACTAAAATCTAATATAAGAGCAACAGGTTTAACCATAAATTTCCTTTGTGCAAGCATTTGCTTATGTGAGAAGCTAACTCTACCACGAGATTTTCAAACAAACAGAGCAATGATATCATCACAACAAGGAACATGAAACAAGCAGTAAAAAAATGCAGAGATAAGAGAGAATTACAGAAGTGGGAGATGACAGGAAGCGCCTCCGCCTTCCGCCAGCACGACTGCGGCCAGTAGTCGGCGACGTCCACCTCCCGGAGAGCGTTGCCGGCGGCGGTGTCCGCCCACGCCACCACGGCCTCCCGGGCCGTGAGGTGGAGGTCGCCGCCCTCGTCGAACTCCCCCTCCTCCACCCACGTCGCGTCGTCCGGGTGGCCCCACCCCTCGGACGCGTCGAGCTCGAGGGAGCGGAGGTGCGGCCCGAGGAGGGACGCGGCGTTCCCGGCGGCCGCTCGGATGGCGGAGCCGCCGGGGGGCCCGCCCCCGCCCCCTCCGGCGAGGGCGACGGAGCGGCGCCGTGCGAGCGCGGCGGCGCGGAGGCGGACACGGGAGCAGGCGTAGGAGGCGGCGAGGAAGGCCCGCGAGGCGAGGCGGCACGCCGCGATGTCGGCCCCGTCGGCGACGCGGCCGAGGACGTCGGCGGCGATCGCCGCCGGTAGAGAATCGAAGGGGTCGCCGCCGTCTGCTGACATGTGTAGCCCGCTTTGCCTTCTCAGCTTCTCATATGTTCGGCTCACGGAGAAAACGAATTCCCCCTGTTTTTAAATATACGTTATTATTAATTTTTTATGACTTTTATTGATTGTCCTATTTAAAATTTAATAAAAATACAACATAAGAAATGATATATATACAGGGTTCAATTTTTCGTTTTCAGCGTTTCTATCGGAAGGTGCCGATACACCTTTCGGAAGTTTCGGTCCGAAATTTTAAACAAAATTTAGTCAAATTTAATCAAAATATTATCAAATTCACAGTAAATGAAAAAAAATTAAAAATATTGACCGAAATTATATCATATGGGGAGGGGGGGGGGGGTTCGAATAGAACCTTTCCAGAATTTTGAACATGTACATATAGTCTTTTAATAAGATGAAGGGGCATGAATGGTCAATTGTCATATCCAAAAAGAGCTGGTAAATACTACACATGTCTCAAAAAATAGAAATATTTGGTAATGAATATGGATAAATTCTTGTCCAGATAAAAGTTGGTGTATTTTGGAATGGAAACATCCGTTTGTTAATATTTTTATGTGCATATGTTCACTCTTTTTATGTCCTCTTATGGATTGTAGAGTTTTGAACAGGTATGCAAAATATATACATAATCGCATCTCTAATTTTTTTCTAGTTATTTCCGTATAGAACTGTTATCCAACACTATATGGACTCAAGATTGAATACGAGAAAATATATAGTATCCAAATCTCCTTTTCTTTTTTAGTTCATATATTCAGTTATTCACACTTCAGGAAGAAAAAGGTTTGCGATAAAACGTACATCTATTAAACTTGTTACTTTTACTCAGTAAATATTGTCTACTACACCAATTTACTCCGTACCAACAATTAAATTATAAAATCCTCCATATAGTGATAAAAGGATACTCTGACATAGAAATTTATCATATTGAGCGGTGCTAGCATTACTTCCTCAAACAAAAAAAAACAATCCTGAGTACTTTCGTAGTATCAATCAATTTATCAATGGCACAGTGATTCGTGTATCTTCTGTATAATGAGTTTGTACCTTAAAGCTTCACTAATTTATCAATCTGGAAATTTAGGGGATTCGACAAAAAAAAATGCATACTTTCTCAAACTATCCTGCATTTTGCTTCTAATTTTGCTCCCTACAAAAGTTTCAAAAACTCTTCGGTATAGCCATCAGTGATAGTTTGAGAATTTAGCATTAGCTACAAATTTTCACACAAGAAAAGATCTGACAACATTTCATTGACGCATGGGTAGCTCCAATCACAATTGAGGATGAGGAACTACATCAACTTTGGTAGTTTGGTTGCCTCTTCCCATCTGCTTGTTCTTTAAGAGAACCTCTCTTCTCTTCTGCATGAGATATGTCAATTGAAGAACTCATTCAGCTAAGCTGCGTCCCCCACAACTATAAAACCCAATGTGGGAGTTTCAGTAAATGAATACTCTATATCTTGTAAAAACACCAACAACATGGCTTTGCAGACTGCGATCCAATTTCCAACCTGCAAGTCTACCATAAAAGAGAAATAAAAACAGGTTTCTCAATCAGGTGTGCATCACGCAAGTGTTCATCATCTATACTACTATAAAAAGAAAGTAGTGGTGGTGCTGAGTCTTCAACCATCACTGACATGTGGGACAAGATATTGGGATTTGGGTGAGTATAGTCGAACTGCAGCTCTTTAATTTTCTAAGCATAGCATTTTTGTTTGTTCTTTAAGATGAAAGGTCTTGTTTCAACCAATTAAAAATATTTTCAACAAGGACTTAATTTTGCTATTTTTAATAATCCGTTGCGATCAAAGGGCATTTGGCTAGTATTGGAAATGCCAGAACAAATACATCAGTATGCAACTTCGTGCTTTATATCACAAAGGTGAAAAGAATGTTCTTTTCCAGTATATGAAAATCTCTGCAATCAAAGGACAAAGGACAACAGTAAATATAGAGCAAAAGGCATAAATAATCACCTAGTAGTCAGGAAATGAGGGCAAGATGAAGCATTTGAAATCCTTGTGGTTTCTTTTGGATGAACAGAACTGACAATCAACACAGCTCCAGCACGCAGATACATTCGATATGAGGAGTGTGGGGGAACATATCTACAGGTATTACAGTCTTCAGCTCGTAGCATCCTTTCAAATCTTTTTCCTCCTGTAGACAAATTAAGTATTTAATTGAAGTGGCTATGCACTAAGAGCTAAAATAATGTGAAGTAATGGGTATCTTCAATAATAGGACAAAAACATACCACACCATGACATAAGTAATCCAAATCCCGTGCACAGGTAGCTGGATTACATGAAACGTACACTATTCGAGGGGCTTTAACTTCTAGTAGCCACTTGATTAGCTTCATGTGCATCCCTGGCCGATTAGGATCTGCAAATTTAATGATGTCTATTAGGATCTAGCAAAGCAGTGAAAGCATTGTAGATTCTACTCATCAGGGATAACTCGAATTGCTACAAAAAATATGTACTAACAGATATGTGCCAAGACAAACCTGATATGATTATGTCAGGTTTCGGAAATTCCTTCCCAAATGTTTCATTGATTTTATTAAGGTCTCCCTGAACAAATGTAGCATTGCTGATACCATTCAGCTTAGCGTTCTTTTGAGCATCTGAAATGGCTTCAGGAACTACTTCATATCCATAGACATGCTTTGCCCTGGTCAAATCAGAAGAACATCTAATCATGCTTTTCAATAAATGGGTGACCGAATGACGAATGCTCAAAGTTTTGTGCTAAGACTTGAAACAAATGAAAAAAAATGGCCTCACATAGTAGCAACTGCTCTCCAACAGCATTATAATAGTGAGAAAATTTACCTTCTAGCAAGGGTAAGACCAATGGTTCCGGTTCCACAGAACAAGTCAAGGATAATCTCAGAGCCATCTCCCTTAAGCCCAGCAGATTCCCCAATAAGCTTGTACAGAACATCAGCCTGCAGTACATGCAACCATGCAGGAAAAACTGTTGGAAATGCTCAAGCACTAGACACCAAAATTTTAGCATCACGTGGAAATAACTGATACATGAACTGGAATGTAAGTCACATGACATAGATATGTCAATACTTCGAACCTAACAGAGCATTAACAAACCTGTTTTGTATTAGTCTGGAAAAAGGAGTTGGCAGATATCTGGAATGTAAGTCCTCTCAACATCTCTGTAATGGTTGGTTTCCCATACAAGGTATATTCTTCTTCCCCCACAGATGTATTGCCAACAGACGTATTCACATTATTCATGATACTGACCTACATCAACACTACAGGCATATCAATATTGTAGGAAGAAGTAATTAATTATTTATTTGGCTTAAAACCCAACGGGATTTCTGTACAGTAGAACTCTGAGTGACATAATAGTCAGTACATGAAAAGTATTTTAAACATTACACTGTTCGACATAGTACACTTAAAATGAGAAGGCACCAATTACATACCACTTCTGGTATTTTTGTGATATTGTTAACAAGAGGCTCCAATAGCTCTGGCTTATAACATGATGTGACAAAATTAACCATGACTTCTGGAGCTCCAGTGGTGATATTTCTGGAAAATTAACAAAAAACCAATGTTCAAAAGTGTTCATCATGCAAAAAAAAAAAAGGTAAGAAAAGAAATGTTCAATTGGTAACAAAAGGTTAAAAATTTATTTGTTTGGGGAGGGAAACAACATGACTTGTTTGGTCATCCCTGTCCTATCAAATAAATTTACTTTTAACTGAACAATTATAGAGAATGTGTTTGTAGACCGAGATATTTGGCAGCAGCTAATGAAGCCAAATGCACTAACTTCAGTAACATGTTTAAATACCAAAATGATGCTGTACCAATGATCAAAAGATTTGCTCTGTTGTAAAAGAAGTTCATCAATATCCTAGTGCTAGAAATATAGTGCCCATGACTGTAAACCGAATAACATCTGCATGCACTATAGTCTTTATAGATATACTGCTACATGGTAAAAATGCAGGAGGGCATCATACATTCATAGGTGGAACTCACAATCAGATAGGACACCATACCTTCCAGTTCTTATCATAAGATGTTTGAGAAATCCAACATGCTTGTGCACATCATAAGGTGTGAGACCAAGAGCTGGATCCAACCATGTTTCTTGAACAATGGCAAGAACCTGTAAAAATCAGCAGATAATAAATTAAACATCAAAAGGAAAGTCCTCAGAACCACTCTGCTCACTAGTTTGACAATTGCTTCCAACTCCAAATAATTAGCACGATGGTCCAGGCAATGTATCTGTGTACGTACTTAAACTGACTCTCAATATGTGTAGCTTTATGCGGCATGACACAAGCAATTTAGCTTTTAAATAATTATCATGTTACGCAGTTCTACTTATATCATTTTGTGACAATCATAAACAATACCATCCTAGCAACACAAGTGAATAGTGTTTGTTTGTCCAAAGTATGTTATTCCAATGCACAATCTCGTTAATTGGTGTCAACAGCATGCTGCCTAAGCTGCTCTTGTTGGGAAGTTATACAAAGGATGTGTTGCCAATGCAACTTCAAGCTAGCCAACCAAATCTAACTATAAATGTTAAATAGTGGTGATGCTGCAACCACCAAGTAACACAATTCAACAAAATCTAAAATTTTAAATCTACAACAAAATGGACATAATCCAATACATCATTATTGACCTTTTCTTTTTTACCTTATCTGCCGGCTCGCTCTGCAGCAAGCATTTCTCGACATGCAGCACCTTGTCGAAGAACCCTGGCGCGTGCAATCCAAGCGAATAGCCATCACCTTCAACTTTTTCCTCCTTCACCACCTCATCATCCTTCTCCTCCTTCCACTCTCTTTGCATCCATCTCTTTGTTCCAAAAGAGAACTCCATCTGGAAACAAGAGAAAAAACAACTCATCTTTTGCGCCAAAAACCCCCCTCCTAAACCCTCCTAAACCCCCACACCAGAAATTCACCTTGTTCCTGTACCGAAATATCTCGTCGCACGGCACGATGGGTTTCAAGATAGCATCGGGCTCCGAGCTCTCCATCTTCCGGGGATCGAACTTGCCAAAGTTCACGAGCAGCTCGCGGACCTGGAGGTGCTTGTGGCGGATCTGCGCGGCGTACGCGAGGGACTGGGCCTTGCAGCCGCCGCAGTCGGCGGCGAGCGGGCATGGCGCGTCGACGGCGTCGCGGTGGGGCTCGAGCGTCCGGAGCTTGGCGGCCTCGGCGAAGGCGCCCCGGCGGATGCGGCGGACGCGGGCGAGGAGGCGCTCCCCGGGGAGCGCGCCGTCGCAGAGCAGGACGAAGGTGGAGCCGTCCACCCTGCAGACGCCCTTCCCCTTGAACGCGAGCCCCTCGCATGTCAGCTCGAGCACCTCGTTGCGCTTCGGGAAGTAGCCCTTGCGGGGCGGGGGAGGCGGCGAGGTGGTGGGGGTAGGCGCGGGGGGTTCCGGGGAGAGGGCGGCCGCGACGGCGAGAAGGCGGCGGCCGCGGTGGTGAAGCGGGAGGCGGCGGCGGAGCGGGGAGAAGGCGGCGGCGGCGGCGGCGGCGGCGGCCGTGGCCATGAGGGCGGCGGGTGGTGGCGCGGTTCGGATGGAGAATGGACGGTGGAGATGGCGCGGAGGGAGAGAAAACCGACGATGATGCTGGTGTCACCGGTGGTAAGGTGCTCTGTCCAAGAGGACCCACTTGACAGAATCACAGAAGTCACATTATGGCCATGAACCCTGCTGTTTAGCAAAATCATTACTACTCGGAGTACTACCTTTCGAAATGGGGAATCTTTTCAAATACTCCAATTTGGATTGTTTAACGTGAAGTTTCCATGAAGTTACTTGCTCAAGTTTTGGTCACGCTTTCTAGAAACCTCTGCTCCCTCCATCTCAAAATATAATAATTTTTAACTCTACAATTTATCCAAAAAATATAACAATTTATCCACCAACATTATCTTCCCAACCAATCATAACCCTCCACCATTCATTTTTCCTAGTTCCCACCTACCTCCACTACTCATTCAATCACAACCCTACACCATACACTTCTATCTACTTTCTTAATAACGGTATCCAATTATAAAACTTCTTATATTTTGGGACGGATGGAGTAAGTGAGTTTGAGAGGAGAGGAAAAGAGAAGATTGAGAAGATACGCAAAACGAGACGAGCTATTAGCGCATGATTAATTAAGTATAAACTATTTTAAACTTCAAAATAAGATTAATATGATTTTTTTAAGTAACTTTCGTATAGATTTTTTTTGTAAAAAATACACCGTTTAGTAGTTCAGGAAGCGTGCGCGCAGAAAAACAAACAAACTTTCTCACAATCTCCTTGGGCCGAACGCAGTAGATTTATCACTAAATAAACTATCGTAAAACTTCTTAGATTTCTCACTATCGATCATGTGAGAATGATGTTACTAGATTTATCACTAAATAAACCATCGTAATATGCTACACCGTTTATTAAAAGTAATTCTCTCCCTCCCTTCCCATACGCACGCACGCCATCGACGACAACCGAACGGGAGAGGTGGTGGCAGAGGCGGAGAGGGTGGAGCGGGAGGGTGTGGTGGCGGCTCGTCAACCACCATGGCGTCGCAGCCACGCTCGTCACCTTCGCCGACATCAAACGCCCATGTTGCACGCTCTGCCGCGGTGTCCTCATTGTCTCATCCTGCGTCGCCACCGCCATGCTGCTAGCGGTTTCCCTCGATGACCTCCTCACCGATGCCGGCATGGAGACGGTCTACACTCCCTCCTGCACCTCCGTGTGCTGCTCCGGAGCTATTGTTTGTGCGCACCTTCGGCACCGACCTCTCCCTTTGCTTATTCCCCGTGACAGTTGGTTGGTCTGCAATGGCGTTGTTGTAGCGATTCTTGGACGGCCATAATAGCCACGTCCTACTTGCAGTTGCTCACCATCGCCGACATGTTGGCTCGTATCCTGAGGCGATGTTGCTGCTCGGATTCGACATCGTGGAGAAAGGGGAGGACGATGGCAGTGGCCGCTCTACCTGCTCACCATGTGCTGCTTATGTGTCAAGGTGTGGGCTGGAGCGGACCGTCCTCGCGGCTGTGCAAATCCGGCAGCTCAGCGAAGGATCCATGCTGCGGCGGAGAAGGAAGAGACCGGGAGATTGGCCGCTGCTCCTTTCCCGTGGGCCGCCGCACGTCGCTCCTCTTCCACAGGTCACCGTGCGCCGCTACCTCTTCTCCCGTCGGCCGCCTGCGCGACGCGCCCTGTCCCCTCGCCGATGAAGAGCTGGAGGAAGTCCCCTCACCGATGAAGAGCTGGAGGAAATGGAGGTAGAGAGGGGAGATGTGGAGGAAGTGGGACTCACTAACTATTTTTTAACCTTATTAGTATTTGCCTGACATGTGGGTCCAAATATTTTGTTTTATTTTTTAAATTGTTAAATTTTACTTCATGTGCCACGTCAATGCAATGTCAGATGAAGACCGAGTCAAATTAGCCATGTAGATACCACGTCAGCTGAAACCGCCCTTCAAGCCGCCTTAAGACTTGTTAGAGCAGGTACAATAGATGCTTCAAGCTGGTGATAGCTGTCCACCGTGGCTTAAAAAACTGAGTTAAAATCAAAAGTTGAAGAGAGAGAGATTTAGCCGGCGACTAAATTATCGCCAACTCCTCACGACTCCAAGACAGTGCAAAGATTCAGTGATTGGCTAGTAAATAGGTGAGCAGCAGTTGGCCTTACTATATGCAAATGAAGAACGTGCAATGCAATAAATAAAATGAATAGTAATATTCAGAAATCTGTTTACTGCAGCTTACTTTTGTATAATACGTCTCTAATTATGGCTGTAGATGACATGAAATTTTTTGGAGCCAATAGCTAGCTATATTATTGACCTTGCTCTTATTTTGCACCTATTTTATATTTTAACAGTTGAGAGAGACCCGCTGTATCCGTTTTTCCGATTGAACGACGAAATTCGAAATTCGGTTTCGTAAAAAAGAAACCTGCCTATTACCTGCGCACTGAAACCTCCGAAGGCCCACGGCCCGCACATCAGCCCAGCAAGGCCCACGCTACGCCGCGTCCGGGATTACCATCCTACTCCTTCCTTTGCTCAACCTAATTTTCAAAAAGCACATTTACACGTAGCCCCCTAGAACCCCACCCACCTCGCAAATCCGTCCCCCATCCCCCTCGTCGTCCTCCTCCCTCTACTTGTATCCAGCGCCCGCCAACGCCAAGCCACCGCAAAGGCAAACGCAACCGACCACCACCACCTCCACCTCCGATCCATCCACGCCGCGGGAAACCCTAGCGCCCCGTCGACGACGCCCTCCACCTGGTGCACGCGCGCGGGGTGGCGGCGGGGGGCGGAGGGACGGACGGCGCCGCGCGGTAGAGGGAGAGCGGGAGCGGGAGCGCGCGCGTCGCACCGGTGGCCGAGCCGGACCGAGCTGCGTCGCGGTGGTGCTCTTCCGCGGGCGGTGAGATTCAGCCCTGATCCGAGGAAGGTGAGGGGAATTCTTCGTCGGGGTGGGGGTTTGGTGCAATCTGTGGGGGTGAGATGCGGTGCGGGGGGATGAAGAAGGCTTTTCGGGGTTTGGGATGTCGCGGGGATTTGGGGGCGGTGGGTGGTTTTTCGGCTGGGAATTCGCGGATTTCGCGGCTGCTCGTGGTGTTCCCGTGGTTTTGACGAGCAGATGTATGCTTGATCTCGTGCGGCTTTCCCCTCTCTCTCTCTCTCCATGGTTTGCTCGCGTTGGGGGGTTTCGAAAATTTTTCCTCTAGTGTTAGTCCTCGAGAGAAGAGTAGTGGATGTGGATGGGGGGAATTGGGAACTGCGAGGTGCGGCTTTGGGTGGGTGGTTTGTTTTCTCCTTCTCCCCCCGAGCAGATGCTTGCTTCGTCTGCTTGGATTTCAGGATTTCTGGAAGACGATTTGGTTTCCCTCCCCAAGTTCATCGCGCAAGGCGTTCTTCTGCTGCGAATCTGTCTGTTTTTTTTTGGGTGCGCCGTGATCCCCGATGCGACGCTTACCGGATTTCATCTCTGGTAGTATCCCTTAAGATCGTGGCTTCGATTTTGCTTGGCCTTCCCCTCCTCCTCCTTGACTTGTGCTGCGGCGGCGTGGGACTTTTGGGGGTTCTTCACTGTAGCTTCTCCGGTTGGCGTCATACACCACCTTTACCTCGCTAATCGGGTCTCTAATTAGGTATCTGCTGCAGAGAATTTTCATTTCCCACCATATTTCTCATCTCGTGGTTGGGGATCCGTAAAGTGTTTGTTTGGTTATTGTTGGTTCTGCAAAGTCCAGGCTTTCGCTATGACTTGTCCCCTGGAAAGGTCTATTTACTTGGATGTGGATTGAGCGGCAATTTTATATTTCTTGATGTTTGGATTTGTTGGCATGTCAAATATAGCTTATGTGTAAATTTCGATGATTTTTGGCTATATTTATAATGTTCTACTCAGTTTGTGTGAAGATTTTACCAAAGTTTCTTGCTTTTCTACTGGCTGCCCGGAATCTTTTTCTTTATGAAGTCCTTGTCACAGTTGATGACTTGCTTAATCTGATTACTAAATGGGCCGCATCATGAGTTTTGTTTTAATCTGACCCTTGTTTAAATTTCGTACTTGGACAATTGACATTCTCTTTGCAGCCTGGCATTAGTTTAGTTTGCAAAGTCTTATTTTGCATTATTAGAGTTAGGATGTGAAACTTAGAAGCTAGATTAATATAACTTACTAGGAGTAATATAGTTCATGTTTTAGTTTTCGTTGTAGTCTATAGTCCAATGTATATATGCTACACTAATTATTGTGTTAGTGAGCTTTCTTTGTTTTTTTGTTTTTTTTGGGAAACATAGTGTTAGTGAGCTTTCTCTCTCACTTGCAGCAATATTTGTTGGGCCTCAAGTCAAGGAAGTCTTTTTCTCTCTAAAACAAGCCAAGGAAAATTTCCATGGGTCCAGCAAAAGGTTCTCGCACAATTACCAAGATCACAATAAAGGGGTATGACGATCGACAGCATGACGAGGATCCAAATAGTTCAAGCAAGGTTAAACTAAAAGTAAGATGAATTGATACTTTTTAGATGACACCCAGTAATTGTAGTCTCTTAAAATATCATCCAACTCAGCAACAATGTGTAGACATGATCTTTTTCCGTTTCACTAAAATGTTTTGATTTTGCAGAAGAGAAAAATGTCAGATTTAGGTCCTCAATGGAGCAAGGATGAGCTTATGCGCTTTTATGAAGCCTACCGTCGACATGGAAAAAACTGGAAAAAGGTTTGCTATTCAATTTTCCGACCACCATTTTTTGTGTTCATGTTTCATTGGTGTCTTTGGTGCCAAAGTAAGAAAGTTGTTTGTTGACTCTGCAGGTCAGTGCATCTGTGGGTGGAAAATCAGCAGATACAGTAGAAGCCCTTTACAGTGTGCACCGGGTGAGTTTGTGTTCTATAATTAATATGCCCTAGCTATTTGCGAACTTTACCACCTTGCATCCTCTACAGTTTACTTGGTTTTGTGAACTAAAGTTGATAATTTGCTCATCTAGAAGACTAGAACAGGACAGTATATTGATGATATATTATTTATGCAGAAGTTCAAGAATATTTAGTTATAATATATAATTCACCTTGCAGCCATGCCTAGATAAATGTAATAGGTTAAATTTGATAATAGAACCTAAAGTATTTACACATTGCCATTTCTTGCTGTAGACTTTCTTATCTCTTCCAGAACGTGAAGGTACTGCCATGGGATTTGTTGCATTGGTAACTGGTCATCACAATGTTTCGGTAAGCTTATGATGGGTTTACTTGTTGAATGTTTTATTGAGTATGCTTCTGGTTTCTGGATATGCCAAATTTCAGTTGTTTCTTTTTGAGAGTTTTCAATCATGTGCGAATATTTGTACTATTTGAAGCTACCATGCATAGGTCAGTTTCGTTATAGCAAAAGGCCAAGTGTGAGCACTCCTGATCATTGTGGTTCTTTTGGATTTAGTTATAATTTTTATTATAACAGTTTTTGCCATATGATGATGCAATTAGTATATTGTGACATAAGAATAACTATATCATGATGATGGACGTTACTAACATTGAAAGAACAAGCTAACAGCCAATCCAGAGTGCGTTGACTATTGATAGTGGTGATTGTTTTGCATTTCCTACATCACAGTCTCTGAAGAATGATGAGTACCAATGCTTTGTTCTTCTTATGTTCGATTCTGAATTAACCTATTTACTGCAAGGTCTGAATTATCTGAATCGACATACAAATTGCCCTACTTTTTCCTTAAATCACTTGAAATTCTTAAAATAGCAGGATGAATCCAAGAGTCATAAAGGAAGTGATCAAACAGTTAGAGCATCTGGGAAGGTACGGAAACGTGAAGCTACAGGGCAGAAAGAGAAGGAAGCACCTCATGCTCACCGCTCCTATCATGAAAGAAGAACTTCTGGATTATCTTCTTTCAAGAAAAGATACTATGGAGGTAAGTATTGTAAAGCAAATATATATATATTTATTTATCCCTTAATCTTCTCTTGGCCTCCTCAAAATGAAATTACCAAAGAAAGAAGCAAGAGCTAGTTGAATGCAAGAGAACATTTCTATTGGATAATAACTTATTCTACTGGCCTGCATTGTTTTACTAATTTGTATGCTTTTCCAGAACTTGTCAAGAACATTCCAAGACATCCTTCAGGGAAACGTACTCCTCGTGTACCAGTTATTTTTCCTGCAGACATGAATGTTGCTCATGCTGGCATACCAGAAACAGAAAATGCCATCAACTGTACCAAAAAGGCTAGTGGAGCTACCAATAATGAGCTTGAATGCTCATCTCATGGAAGTCCTGGAATCTCAGAATCAGCCAAGTTTGTTCAAGGCCAGACTTTCCTGGAAGCTAAAGGAACTGGAAGCTTGAAAAAGAGAAGAATTGAGCAGAGTATGGAACAAGGTCAGACAATTAAAGATGAGCATGAAACCGCAATGGTGGCTAAAGAAGGGAATGACCTTACTGAATATCAGAGACTTACCAATCTATTTTCTCCAGGTACTTTGAGACATTTCTCCCCGTCATTGATGTCAAACTCATTGTTTCGTTGAGTTCATGTAAATATACGAGTTTTTGGTTCCATTTTCTGTTCACAAAACTAAACAATATATTTTATATGAACTACACATTATTTACTCTGCCATTGTTATATACAATCTGTTCAGCATTTTACATTGTGGATAGTTTAACATCTTGATAGCTACTGCAAATAGTGCCTAAGATTATCCTAAGCTTATATCAGCCATTTGCTCAAAAGTAAGATGTCACTGGGATGCCCTTAATTTGTATCTTCGATTTCTTTCAGTTATTGGAACACACTTTCAGGAATCTAAAATCTTGAATGGTTTTGTGCGATTATGATCTAAGATGACCTACAAAATGAAACAATCTTTATGTCACATCTTTCCATTTTTAAGACAAAGGAGACCCAAAGCCCCTGGTTCACATGTATTGACACCTTGACAGCAAACAATATCTGCTCCTGCCCTCTACCAGTGAGAAAGGAGAAAATATTACACCAAGCCTAGTTAACGCATTAGGTGGCCAACAATGTAGCCTGTATGAAACTAATGAGAACATGTTCATAGTGTTTGATTACTCATTGAGTCCATTTCCTCTGCTATCTTATTATTGTTCAGAAGTCAGAACATTTTCCTTGTCAGTTTTGATTGGTGCTAGAGCAACTACTTTTATCTTATAATAGTTTTCAGTAGTCATTCTTGGAGCTGCTAAGCTTAATCGTAATGTTAAATACTGACAACCACTGTTTTGCAGATGAGATGTTGGTCTTAGATGTCTTGGAGAGTTTAGTGACTGTACCCAGTAAAATATCAGAGCCTAAGATTAATATTCCTTCAGGTTGGTAATATTATTTCAGACTCCTGGTATATCTTTTTTTCATAACATACGTTATCTCATGCATGTTGCGCATCTGTCTTTTCTGATGTATATTGATCAGGTACACTTGGAAGGGATGATTCTGCATTGTCTCACAGAAGGGAGGAAGGCCCTTCAGTTAAGAGATCCAAACAAGGGAAGCAAGTTGGTGAATGCAGTGCCTCCAAGACAAGGAATAAAAGGAGAAAGAAGTTAATAGCTGAAGAGGTAAGATATCGTAAATAGTGAGCTTATGTTGTATGTACAGCATGAATATATGTATTTTTTAAAGGAACCCTTTCTTGCTCATGGGGAACAAACCAAATTTGATGAATTGACGCCTATATCTGAGTCTACTGTACTGTCAATTAGATGCTTCCATTGCATCTAACATTTAGTATATCATTGCATCCCCATAAACTCATAAAATTCTCGGCTTGGTGTCGATGGAAAGTCAATCCCGTTTCATTTTTATAGGGTACATTTTATCCTTTAATTAGATGCTTTCATTCTTGCATTTAAAATTAGTATTGCCGTCGCATCCCTTAAAATCATAAAATTCTGGGTTTGGTGTCAATGGAAAGCCATCCTTCACTTTATTTTAATAAGGTGCATTTTGTCAGTGTGATTATAATTTATCCCTTCTGAGATCGAAGTGCACCTTAAATCAGTCAGCATTTGTGTTCTTTCCCGTATTGCTCTCTTCAGTTAGTCTGATGGCACTTCTACTTTCACACTTCTTTTTGCAGGTGCCTACTGAAGGAGTCACTTCTAATCATTTAGATTTGCCAGAAGAGCGTCAAGTTGATGCCACTGAGTGCGCCTTGAATTCTGATCTGGAAAGGGGAACAGTTGATTTACCTGAATCAACTGCAAATATTTCTACCAAAATCCCTGATTTGCCATCACAATTAAAACCTGAGATAAATATGTCGAGAAGGAGCAAAAGAAAATCCAAAAGTCCTTGTGGTTCTAAGTATGTCGTTTGCAATGGAGCAGATAATTTACAGGTACACCCACCATTCATCAATGCTAGTATACCACAGATTGAGTTCAACTGTAGTCTTAATTCTGGCTTACTTTCAGGCTAGGAGATTGCAGCATTGCTTGTCATCTGAGTCACTTCGTAGATGGTGTACATATGAGTGGTTTTACAGCGCAGTTGATTATCCATGGTTTATGGATAATGAGTTTGTGAACTACTTGAATTTTGCGAATTTGAGCCATCTGTCAAGGCTCACTCGGTCCGAGTGGAGCACAATAAGGAGGTATTGACTAGCAAACTCTGGAAGCTATATCATTGTTTTTCTTTGTCCTCACTTCTTTTTGTTTTCGCTATACTAAGTATTTTTATCTGCAGCTCACTTGGCAAACCCCGACGTTTTTCTGATCATTTTCTGGCGGCAGAAAAAGATAAACTTGAAAATTATCGCAAAAAAGTTAGGCAATACTATGCTCTACTAAGTGAAGATTCGTGGGATTCTCTACCACCAGACCTAGCTCGACCATTTTCAATTGGTCAGCAGGTAATCGTTCGTCACCCAAGTACACGGGAACTTTGTGATGGTAAAGTGGTGATGATGGAACAGGATCGTTATAATGTCCAGTTTGATAGGCCTGACCTTGGTGTTGATGAAGTAAAGGTACACCTTTTCAATATCAGTTGCATTTCATGATTGCCAATTGTTATACTATGTAGGATATTAGGTCCTTTCTCATAATTGTTTCTTCATATATCTGTTGCAACAGATTTTTTTTGTTCATTTCATTAAGAAGGAAACTACTACCCATACAACCAAGGGCTCACAAGCCCTACACCCAAAACACACCCACAAGGCGACACATGACCAAAACCACCCTACGACAGCCTAGTACAAAGGAAAACTTGGAGCGCAAGAGCTCCAGCTAGGCACTAAAGACTAACTTCTGTTGACTCTGCCTGCAACATCTCCATTACGTTTGGATTCACTCAGTTGAATATGCAGTCATTTCGGTGTTTCCAAATTTCCCAACATCTAGGATAATCAATGAATTCAGCCACTGCAAAAGATTTCAACCATTATTTTTAACTATAGGCAGGGAATAAACTTTCTAGTATACTAAACACTGACCTTGCAATTGAATTCTGTGATTTTTTAGTTAGTAATTCATATCAAAATATGTTATCAAGCTTTTGAACTACGAGAAAATTTTACACCCCAGTACCATAACCACCACACTTGAGTAGAGGATCTGCCCTTTTAGTTCCAGTAGTGTTCATAAAATTTTAGTCTTCCTAAGGATAACTAATTACATCCCACACAGTATGCTGAATCATCCATGCATAGTTGCCAGGAGTTCACCATCAGTCATTCTTCGAATTTGAGTTATCCATCTTTTTTAAACAAACAAAAAAAATATGGCCCAACACAAAGCTGTCAGGTACTTCAGTTATTTATATCATGGAAATAAATTTATGAGACTCCTCACATTTTTATTTTTCACTTGGTAACCATTTGTTTAACAACAATTCACAACTTATTCATTTCATATTCATATAATTTATATTCAAGAATCTTGAGATGATATTTTAGCATAAAGATATACTGTTATGGCAGTTATATGATTATGTCAAGACATGTAATTGTTTCTTTTTCAGGACACTGATTGTATGCCTGTAAACTGGTTGGATAATCTGCCTGATGACCTCAAAAAGAGGAGCTTCCTTTCAAATAATTCACACAACAGAGTAGAGGTTGAGCAAATTCCAAAGCTTACTTCAAAAGAGAACTGGGATCATATCAGCGGAGAGGCCGAGCCATCCAAAACCATGCACATAACTTCAGATGAACAGGTTGAGGTTTTGCTGTCCAAATCTATTTTTAAGAAGCATTACGATCATAGTCATTACGATCATAGTCTATCTATCCATGGGCAGGTTACAAGTTATGGCCATGCAGCAAATGCTGCCTGTTCCTTGACTGCTCCATGAAATGCAACCGGCCAACTGCTCACGTTTGTGAAATGTTCTAATGCTGATTAATATATTTACTATCACAGGTTGAAATTGCTGTGGATATTGAAAGACTATCCAACAAGAGTACATCTGGTAATTGTGGACCATTACAGCCGCTCCAGTCTGTTGATGACAATGTACGGAGTAGAGGTTTGTCAGAGCACAGGAATGGTCACAATGATGAGCTAGATTCTTATATTACTTCCTTTGTCCAAATGTCATTGGCACAAGCCAAGCAGATGGTTGACGAAGCCATGAAGGTAGGTTAAAGTTTAGCTGATCAATTCCCTCAAGGTATCTAATTTTGCATTTCTCACTCAATATGTTATTTGATGTTTTGCCAGGAAATCTCTGAGAATGGTAAAAGTTCTCTAGAAGAAACAGGCATATCAAATGAAGCGTGTAAAGGCCCAGAACCGGAATCTGCTGCTAATTCTGAACTTCCGCGCAACCTGATATTCAACTGCATTGCCACGCTTCTTGCAATCAAGGTAAAACATTCACCTGCTTCACTAGCACTAATCCTCCATGGTTACTAGAATTATTCCAAGTCAGTACATCTTCCTTTTCAATTATGCAGCATTTTAGCGAGGGCCGACATCCACCACCTAACATAGCAGGCGTCCTGGAGCGTGCTTGCTTAATGCTGCGACCAAGCTGTGCAGAGAACCTGCCCATCTATAACGAAATAGAGAATTTTATCGCTGTCATAAAGAACCAGATACTAGCTCTTGTGCCATCGGCATCAAGCAATGCCAGGCTACCCATGTACATGTAAATACTTCCAGGCTTCCAGCAGACGAAGAGGCGGTGCCTGGTTCCTTGATGTCGAGAAGAATTGATGAATCCATAGCGTCTGGGGGAGGTTTGAAAATGTATGAGCTTGGATCTACAGCATCAGAAGACGGCGGGTCATCGTTGACTGTCCAGCTCTCTTGTAAACTGTGTATAAACTCTTTAGAGGAATAAGCTCTTACAGTTTTTAGTTTCATAGATTTCTCAATATGGTTTTAGGAATGGAGGAATCGACATTCCAGTTGTAGTTAATAATAACGATTCCTACAGTCATGAATACAATGTCCAGTTGATTCACAGAGAACACCATCTTGATAGTTAATAGATTTTACTTGAATGAAAAAACCATGTGTCACAGAAGGAAACCATGTGTCACAGAGAAGAACACCATCTTGATAAACGGGGTCAAATAAGCCCCTAGATTTTACTAAATGTAAATAATGTGCAGTGAGTCCTGGGCATGCTTACAAAATGGCTTTGACAGGTGAGATGAAATGGACCTATTCCTGCCTCCAAACAAAAAAAGGTAAGACAAACCATGAACTCTGTTTTTTTTTCTGTAAAAATTTCCTGTGTCTGCCTACAATAATATTTACTATCCAAAAATCCCTGTAGTATCCGTATGTATCAATGCTGTGATTTCCTGTTCCTCTTGTACTGTATATGTATAGAAATGTACATGAATGTTTGTTAGTACAGACTACAGCTTTGAGTCAGCTTGCAGAGCTACAACCACTGATCATCATCATCTTCTTGCTTGGTCTTGTTCTTCTTCTTTCAGGACGGTGAAGTGGAACTCGATCTGCAGCCGGCGGTGCGGCGCGTCGGCGCAGCCCTTCCTCTCCATCTCCAGCTCCTCCCTCAGCGGGATGGCCGCCAAGAACCTCTTGATGAACTCCCTGCAGCACTCCTTCCCGGTGACGATCACCTCCTCCTCCGGCGACGGCGACGACGGCGGCGGCGACACGGAGCGCATCTCCGACGTGGCGTCGAACCGGAGCATGTACGCCTTGTCGCAGCCCTCGAAGAGCCTCTCGCCGAGCGTGTCCACGACGTGGTAGCAGTCGCCTTCCACCTTGAGCACGAAGAAGTGGTCGTTCCAGCTCACGATGTACACGTCGGCGCGCCCCGGCTCGCCGCCGGCGGCGGCGGCGGAGGCGGCGATCTCGCGCCAGATGTCGTCGAACGACATGGCGCCGGAGAGGGACGCGAAGCTCTCGGGCTGGAAGAAGCCGACGAAGGCCCTGTCGTGCTGCACGGCGATGGGCCTCGCCCTCGCCGCGAGCACCGTCTCCAGGTCGAAGTGCCTGTTCGGGAACGCCGCCATGTGCGCCTCGTCGTCGCAGAGCCGCCTCCACTCCGACGAGCCGTCCCTGATGAGCGCGTCCAGCTCCGGCCGCGTCGGCATCGTCGGGTGGTTGGCGTGCAGCGCCGCCGCCAGCACGGCCACCAGCGCCGTGCACGCGCTCTCCCCGCCGGCGCTGTCGTCTCGCTGGTCGATGGACGCGAAGAACACCGGCGTCCTCAGCTTCGTCTCCGAGTCCCTGCTCGTGAACTCCCGAGTCTCCCAGCTTCCCGCCAGATCATCATCCTGTAAGACACAGATCACCATCTCGATCAATCACCAATTCACCATTGCCAATGCAAACATGATTCCATGATCAGAAAAAAAATGCTAATCCAATTCTCACCATGTATTTCATGGGCAGTTCTTGGGAGAGCGACTCGCTGCTCCTCTTGTCGAAGTCCCGGCTCCTCCTCCTCCACGGTAGAAGCCGGCGTTTCGACGACAGGCCGGGCTCCGGGCTGGCGCCGCCGCTCGAGCTGGCGCTGCTGATGCTGATGGTGCTGCTGCTGCTGACACTGCTCATGCTGCTGACGCTGCTGCTGTCCGAATTCCTCTTGCTCCTGCTGTACACAGCCACCTTGTGCTCCCTGTCAGCCAGATCAAGCAGCTGCTTCAGGTCAAGGACCTCATGGTACGTCCCTGCCTCCAAGCTCTTCCTATTGTCCCGCATTGTCGGTGCCGGAGTCGTCGTCCTCGCCCTGCTCTCCCTGAATGAAACAGTCCTTCCGATGTTCTCGGAAGGCGTGTTCGCGTCCACAAGCTCCACATTCACCTGAAATCAATCATCACCCATACAACTCATTAAAAAAATGCACCACAAACATTTTTCACTAGAAATATAGTAATTGGGAGGCAAATAAAATGGAGAAGATATTTGCTTACATAAAGCATGGCATCACTTGCCCATCCATCTTTCCTCACCCTGATGGGGACAACCACCAGCTGCTGCTGAGTTGCCCCCCTTTTCTGCTGCTGCTGCAGTTGCATCTCCCAGCAGCATTCCTCCAGGCTTATCATGGCTGTCCCAATCTCCTCAAGCTTCACCACGTCCTTGCCTCTTCCTTGTTCTTGGAATCCCTGCATCACAAAGCAATTCTTATTGCCAGCCTCACTTGGCGAAAAAGCCTAAGAAAAGATGCTTGATTGCTACACTGATTCCTCTGTAACTTTCAAGATTTTTCCTGAAATCGGCAATGGTTGATCACTAAGGAACAACAATTCCCTGTCATGTAGTAAGTACTAGCTTGTAGTACTCCTCAAGGCTGCTGCTTTACAAGGAACCTAAAATATGCTCTTATTCCTACTTTGGTTCTCTTCCATGGGAGGTTATAGTAAAACAGTTACCGAAGATTTACTATTTACATCTAAAAGAACTATTTACTAATGATTTTGTTGGTTGATGAATAGGCGAAGAACCATAACCACACACACAAAAAAACACACTAATCATGCTCCACATATCAACACTGATATGAAAACAAAAGATTCAGAGAGAAGCACTAATGGAATGCAACTTTAACGTACATGAAAGCGAAGGGTACTGTTCAAACTTAACCCTCAAAACTTAATATCATGACATAGATCTTGCCACCTAAAACTAATTAACAAGAATAACTGAAGTCAAAACCTCCTGGGCCAATCGGAGCGCGCCACGTGGCCACATCAACCTCTCCTCAATTTCAAACCTCGCATTACTCCTTTAGACAAAATGCGCCGGACTTTGAGCAGATTTACCTTTTCTTTTTCTTCAACTCCGCACTAAAGATATAAGAATTATGAAAGCATGCTTAACCTAACTATTGACTTGTCCACTCCAAATTGCTGACTGCTACTTGCAAAAAAGCTATGCATTGACCTGAAGCGTTCTATACATCGCAATTACGGTCACAAACCTCCATTTTGTAAGAAATGGTGTCCACACCTTAGCTCAGAGCACTGGCCCCAAAACACCGACAATAATTTGATTGAAAAATATCATAGGATCAATTTTTTTTTAAAAAAACAACAATAATAAATCAGGCTAACATCAGCAGTAATCATGCTTATGCTTAAGGTTAACCACTACAGGCTTAAATTAATTATAGTTTGAGCTTGAGATTAACTGCTATAGTTAATGAATTTGATGCTGTGAATTCAGTGGCGATTGGGAAGGGGAAAAACAACCTTGGTATGAGAAATTGGAAGGTTTGATTGAATCTTTGATTGATCAAGATGATTAGAGAAGGGAGGAAGAAGGAGTGCTCACATAGAGGATGGAGAAGGACACGCCGCGCTCCGGGCGGGCGGCGCGCGCGGCGGCGGCGGAAGGCTGGTCGAGGTCGAAGCGGAAGCGGTTGGCGTCGCCGGCGCCGTCCCAGCGGACGACGCCGTCGCCGCCGACGGGCTCGACGGCGGTGACCCCGCGGCCCCAGCACCTCCCGAGGATCATCTGCGAGAGCGCGCCGCCGGAGACGGGCCACTTGGCCTTGACCGCCGCGACGGCCGGCCACGCCGCCGGCATGCCCTCCAGCCTCGTCGGCCCCACCCTCACCCCGCACCTCCGCCTCCCCCCCGCCACCGCCGCAGCCGGCGACGCCCTCCTCTCCACCATCCCCACTCCCTCCTCCACCTCGCAAACAATCGATCGATCGATCACCTTCGTTGAGCTTTCTCCTCTCGCCGCCGCCGACGACGCGGTGTCGCGTGGACGAACGACGACGACGACGACTCGGGCTGGCTTCGCCGCGGCCTCCGCCTCTCCTTGCGGACGCGCGCGCCTCTAATATAGCTCGGCCACACGGGATCCCGAATATACCGCGGGGGTAGGGCCCACTCGTCAGTGATCCACACGGTGGGCGCCCGCGCGGGTGGGGCCCAGTGGCAAGTCACCGACGGTGGCCACGCGCCACATCACCAAACCCAAACGCGGCGGGAACCAATCGCACATGCACGTTTTTTTTTTTCTGTTTTTCTTTCTTTCTTTTCTTTTTCCTCGCCGCGTTTAAAGAAATGGAGTAAATATAATTTGATTTGTTTCTCACGTCATTATTGCGTGTGTATTTTTTGGCGCGCGAATCACATGGCGCATGCACGGCATGATTAAAACCTCTCCCTCTCCCGCGTGTGATCTTGGTGATACGGCCACTTATACCGTGTATCTCCTCAGGCTGATTCTGCTCAAGTCGTCGCCGTCAGGTCAGTACTATTAGCATCACTATTACTACAACTATTATTTGCCCTTTTTTTTTGATAAAATTTGATGGTTTGGGCATGAGATCTTGCCAGGTTAGAGCATGAACACAAAACACAAGCTTATGCACAGTTGGTGACTTGGTGGTTTGGCACTTTGGCCACTGGATCCATTCCATTCCTCCAATCCAACGAAGCACCGGTGGCCATGGTGTTAATGGTGTATTTGGTGTCCGTGAGCTGTAGGCGCGGTGCTATGTGTACAGGTGGCAAGAGCCTCTCTGTACAGCCAGACGGTGGGGCCCACCTGTCAGCGAGAGAAGCTAGCGAGAGAAATGGAGAGTAGTAGAGCCAAGCCAAGTGAGTCGGTCGGTCGGTTAGGTGGTTGGTCGGGGTCCGGGTGGTTGACGGGTTGATTCGATTCGACCCGAGATGCGTACGTCTCGGCTGCATCTACGGCCGCTCGTACTCACTCCGTATTTTGCACGTATATATATATTCTGATTTTTTTCTGCAAACCAACCAACAACGGCCATGACACCGTACTGAACTCTGACCGTCGGTCGTACGTACGCCGCAACGGAACCAACGGCCAACAGCACAGTACTGAACTCGTCCATCGATCTGAGGATTGAGATTAGGTGATTAATTTAAAGTCACTGTGACATGTATAGGTTCTTATTAGCAAAGAGAGTTCATATGAGGGTCTTAATCCTCGATCTAAATGATTATTAGTTCTAATTTAGGTCAAATTAAGTTGATCTTTGATTCGTGTAGTTGTGGCTTTGTTAATGATTAGTTAATTACTGGGTGATTAATCAAGTGGGTCTATTACCGTGGACTGAGCCGGGATAGGCCTTGTCAAAATGGAAGAATTGACCTGTTCCATAATGTTGTACGATCATATAGCTATCTTCCAGAACGACGGCCGGGCCGTGCGTAACTGCGTACATAAGTCGCCAGAACGCATGACCACCGGTCGTTAGTTAATTAGAGGCAGCGAATGGATCGATGGGTTATGTCGCTAGCTAGCTATATACCCCCTCAATTTTAAAATATATAAATATAAATTTTAAAAATATATAAATATCATTAATTTTATTGTGATTTGTTTTATCATGCTATAAAATATAAACTTAACTTATACTGTTTATATGCGTGTGTTCATAGGGGTGAGTGCGCGTGTGTTGTGAGTATCTGCGTTGTACTGTATAATTCTAAAAAAAATAAATAAGATAAATGATTAAACGTTGTGTAAAAAGTCAATAGCATCGTACATTATGGAAATGAATAGTACAATCTAGATCTATCTGACCTGTTCATCCTTAATTTCGATATGGATCGATCGATGGTCAATCAGGTTGATATACTCCCTCCATCCCTAAATATTTGACACCGTTGACTTTTTTAAATATGTTTGACCGTTCGTCTTATTCAAAAACTTTTATGAAATGTGTAAAACTATATGTATACATGAAAGTATATTTAACAATAAATCAAATGATACGAAAAGAATTAATAATTACTTAAATTTTTTGAATAAGACGAACGGTCAAACATTTTTAAAAAAGTCAACGGCGTCAAATATTTTGGGATGGAGGGAGTATATAAATAGGCGGATGGACAACATAGTACATGAAGAGATCGAAACAGCGTAACACGCTAGCTATCTTGTAGTTGTCCTTTGATTGATCAATCGATCTGGATCATAATTTCGGCTGATGGTGGCGCATTAATTCCAGCAATATGAGCATTGGGCAAGGCCAGACATGAGCTAGCTAGCTCGATCATCTCGCTGGCGATGATGCTTGCTTCTCGATCGATATATAGATGGACGTACGAATTAACGACATCAGCACGTGCAGGTAATTTGTGCCTGTGGCAAGACCAGGAAATTAATTACTCCCTCCGTTTCGAAATGTTTGACACCGTTAACTTTTTAACACATGTTTGACCATTTGTCTTATTCAATAAAATTTATGAAATATGTAAAACTATACGTGTACATAAAAGTATATTTAACAATAAATCAAATGATATGAAAAAATAAATAATTACTTAAATTTTTTTGAATAAAACAAATAGTCAAACACGTACTTAAAAAGTCAACGGTGTCAAATATTTTGAAATGGAGGGAGTAAGAAGCAAAAGCGACATCATATATGTGTTAATCGATGGTCAGCGACCGTCGTTTTGTGGTTACTTTTTGCATGGTGACAAGGAATTGAGTAGATTAATCGAGTCTCCAGGTTTTACTTGCTTGCAGACCAGGTAACCGTGCGTAAGAAGGAAGTACTTAAGAATTAAAGAAAACTAATCTTGTAGTATTTGTCAGTACGTGCCGGGAAGGAAATTTAACGGCGTGCAGGCATTGCGTTTGCACTGCACGTACGCACGGTCCAACCTGGACGCGATTTGACGATCGATTAACCTTCAATTCCGGCATTAGATCGAACACGCGCACACGTAATTACTTAGCGCAGGGGAGTTAATTAGCATCCATATAGTATATCCGTGTACTCGAGAATTAACCGATGGAGCCTTCGCCGAGAGGCAATAATATGTGCAAATTGCAGGTTACGTACGCCTACTTCGCCGCGAGTGCGTGCGCGTAGGTTGGTAGGTTTGCTTGCCGTGGTTGAGGACGTACGTCGGTCTGGGACGCCACGGCGCGGCGGCGCGAGCGGGTTTACCGTTGGTGTGATCTCAACTCATCTCATCTCATCTATCTCATCTCATCTCCGCCACGAGGAACGCGAGATTGGCCGGTAGATCGAGTTGGCAAGCCGAGTCAGCTGGGAAAATACGCAGCGCAATGCGCAAAGCATATATGTAATATATGTAGGGGTGAAAACGATAGGCAACGGTCGAATCGGTGGCATCTCTTTGGAAACGATGCTCGCCGGTAATAGACCATATTTATCATTTAAATTGCTCAGTATCGATATTAATATAATGCAGAAAGAAATTAGATAAAATAAAATTTAAAAATAGCAAAAAGGGTATGGTCAGAAACAGTACCTCTTAAACGGAAACGGCGCCTGGTCGATTGGGAATTTCCGTGACCGTTTTCACCCCTTAATACATGTAGTGCAAATCTAAAAATTATCATTGAATTCAAAAATAGATGACTGAGATTTATTCACGTCATCAAAAGTAAAAAACAAATTACTCATGGTAAAATTTTTACTCATGATTGAATCCGGGAGTAAAACTTACACTCTGGATAACATGGACAAATCTCAAACGTCCATTTAGTTTACAGATTTTCACTATATATATAATTTGCAACTACATATTTTTTTCATAGTTAGCTAGTGTGCGGCAACATGCCAAATGCACACGACAAGAAGTCGATTCGTTGTAGAAACACTTTTTTTTTTGCGCGTGCTTACGCGCGTATATACGTGTATGTGTGGGAGTTAGCTAGCGAGCAACAACTAGAAATCCCAATTCGCAAATAACCGCTCCCATAACGTGCGCGAAAGCTTTCCAATAGGTCAAGGTTTTTTGTGGGTAGGGAGGAGAGGAGGGAAGTGAGCGGATCGGGCTCAGTTGCCATGAAGGCCGGGATGGACAAGTGATGGTGGTGGGTCAAAGTTGGGAAAAGAGGAGGGGAAGTAGGCCGGCCAAGCTTGGGCACTCTAGCACTTTGACCACTTTTGGCCGCGGCAGCGAGGGGGGTGGCGGCGCAATGAGTGGTGGCGACAAAGAAATAAGCTGAACTAGTTTCCAGATTTTGCTGGGAGAAGCTCGTGGGAAGGAGGTGGAGGAGGGGACTCGTTGAGTGTTCTCTTATTCATTGGAGGAAGCTCACCAAAGGGGGGAGGAGGGAGGGGGGGGGGGGGGGGTTCTCCAAAGGGAAGCCACTCTCCCGCATCTTTTCTCTTCGTTGTGCATGGATGGGATGAGTTGCCATCTCATGTGCGTTGGAGAGAGAGAATAAGGTAGAGAGATTAGGCGTGCATGCTGCGTCGGTGGGCTAGTGTGAAGTGTTGTTACGTGTGCGGTATGCTTGTTCAGCCAGTCATGTTTGACGTTGGATTTTCTCATCGACTTTTGTTTTCTTTTGATGTAACACACCTGGGTTTTTATTCCTAATTATTAAAATATACTTGACAGTTCTTTTGTTGTTTCAGTTCAAAACAATAAGATAGAGGAATATAATATATGGACGCTCGCCTAGGGGCCCATTAGCAATGGGGTGAAAATTTATTTTTCGTAATTTCTTTTCGTATCGTATTGATGTTGACAATGAATAGTTTAAATGATAAATATGAGGACAACCGAGCGTTGTTTTTGAAGAGATGCTACAGATTCCTATAGTTTCCGACCATTTTCACCCCGGTCTACTGCCACTTGGTTTAGATGAGAGTAGGCGGAGTAGTACTAAAAGTTGTTGAAATTGATAATGTTGCATTTTACAAAATGATTATTGTATCTTAAGTTGGGGTAGTAAAAGTTGTTGAAATTGATAATGTTGCATTTTACAAAATGACTATTGTATATTAAGTTGGTTTATGAAATGTGCTGCACTTTCTAAATGGTCAATTATAGTTATTGCCAACATGGAGCAGCAGTATGGTGTCCCGTCGCGTGCATGCCAACTAGACTATCTAAATTTAACTGGTATATTGTAGATTTGTAACAGTGACCACATGGTATAATGGGCCAGCTGGGATATATTATGCAGGCAGGCAGGCAGCCAGGCCAGGTCAATCCAACCCTCCCCGTTGATTTTAGTATTTTACCGGTTCATGCCAATAATTGCCAACAAATCAACAATGACCTGCAGATGCCAAAATAAACAGAAAACAAATCGCCATCTACTGCACAAACTTAACGCGATGTGTACGTGCGTTTGTTTAGCTCTCTCCGTTGGAATATACCTTCTCTCATTCATATTAGAATTTGTTTTCATTTGTTTCTAATCATTTTTTAAAAAAAGTTTGATCAATTTTATAAAAAAATATAGTACTCCCTCCTTTCCTAAATGTTTGACGCCGTTGAATTTTTTAAACATGTTTAACCGTCCGTCTTATTCAAAAACTTTTGTGAAATGTGTAAAACTATATGTAAACATAAAAGTATATCTAACAATAAATCAAATAAATCAAATGATAGGAAAGAATTAATAATTACTTAAATTTTTTGAATAAGACGAACGGTCAAACATTTTTAAAAAAGTCAACGGCGTCAAAAATTTTGGGATGGAGAGAGTAATATTTTCGACACAAAACAAACATGCTCTCAAAATATATTCAAATGTTAGTTTCAATTAAACTAATTTGGTGTTAGATACGTTGCAAAGTTTTTCTAATTGTTTAATCAAATTTAAGTAAGTTTGATTAAAAAAATCAAAGACGTAAACGGAGGGAGTAAAATGAATTATCCTTTTTTCTCTAATCAGTTTAAACTTTTGAATTAAACATGCATCCATCCTCCCGTGGTCCAGGAGAGAAACGCACCGCGAGGCACCGCCGATCGCCATGGTCGATGACACCTGCGCGCCACCGCCGATCGCGACCCGCCATTTGTCCCTTCTCTCTCTCTCTCGCTGCAGCAGCAGCAGCGGCGCAACGGCATTGTTGGTGCGCGGAAAGGAAGCGCGAGGACAAGGGGAAGCCATCGATGTATATGTCGTCGTGTACCTGTCTCTGCACTGCACGCACACCTCATCTCCGGCGTGCGTCACCAACGACGTCGCCGTCGTCCGCTGTGCGTGGACGAGAGCTATAGCGGTGGCCGGCGTACGACGGCGACCCGCGCTCTGCAGCTAGCTAAGCGACGGCGACACGGGCGTTGTCGTGGCGTCGTCCGATCCTATGCAAGTGCAACCACACAAACGATTCTGCTGCCTCTTCTGGCCCATCCTTTTCTTTCTATTTGGGAGGATTTCAATTTCTCCGTTATACTCCCTCCGTTTTGAAATGTTTGACACCGTTAACTTTTTAACACATGTTTGACCGTTCGTCTTATTCAAAAACTTTTATGAAATATGTAAAATTATATGCCTACATAAAAATATATTTAACAATGAATCAAATGATAGGAAAAGAATTAATAATTACTTAAATTTTTTGAATAAGACGAACGGTCAAACATGTGCTAAAAAGTCAACAGCGTCAAACATTTCGAAACAGACAGAGTATATAATAACAGTATAATTAGCATGTGCTAATTGAAAAGCATGGCTGGTAGGAGCTGGGCCCACCGTCAGTGACACATGTCGATCGATGTCGTTTTCTAACGTTTGATAGTTGCTACTTTTAATTTAATTACTACCTCCGTTTTATATTATATTAAGTCGCTTTGGTTTTTTCTCAACTCAAATTTCTTTAAATTTTATCAAGTTTGTAGAAAAATATAGAAATATATTTAACACAAAATAATCATTCTATCAAATATATTGAATATTTGATTTAATGAAGCTTATACGGTAAATGTTGCTATATATTTCTATAAAATTAGTTAAATATAAAGATAGTCAAATATAAAGAAGATTAACTTTGAAAAAACCAAAACGTTTTATAATATAAAGCTGAGAAAGTAATGATTTTAGTTATTTTTATTAGCGCTAGCCGCTATATGACAAAGTGACGACATAACCGTCGAATGATTATTCTCGGTTTATGTAAACTGTAAAAGTAAGTTGGTTTTATATGATCGAATCATAAGAACTAAACCAACCAGAGGGGGGTGAATGGTTGGTATACCCATAAACCTAAACTTTTAGCGGAAATAAAAGTTACCCTCAAATTCGATGTAGATCGGTCTGATCGAAGTTGATCCGCCGGTCTGACCGCGCTCGCGCCGCCGGTCTGACCAGTGTTGATCACTCGGTCCAACCGCCTGAAAATCGCCTACCGCGTGTGAAGTCGCCGCCGGTCTGACCGCCTCGCTCTAGCCGGTCTGACCACTGGAGCGTCGCCGGTCTGACCGCCGGTGAGTCGCCGGTTAGACCGCTGAAAACCCGGTGAAACACAAATCGAAGAACTCTCAAAGTAGATGACAACTTTATTACTTCTCTATGTGTTTACAAAGTGCACCAACAGCACTCCTTACAAAAATCTCGACTAAACTCGAAACCCTAACTAAACTAGCAACTAATTGCTCTCAAAAAGCGATACCGGGAAGTCTCACGCTCCCCCTCTATTTATACATGAGGTAGGCAGCCTAATCCACGAACCAAACTCATACTAAGAGTCCTAAACACCTTAAGAAACCCTCTATTACAAGATACAAACTTTACATAACCAATCATACCAAATTTGGACTCCTTCCAAATTCGACTCCACATCCCATACGCACACAATACCTCCATCGTATGCCATATGGAATCTCCATCAACCACGTGCATCAACTCTAGCCTTAGTATCCCGCATAATATCTGACCACCACGGACATCGTCTTACCACCAAACCGACTCCCAGTCCATCACCGCAAATACTCTCCCGAGGCATCGAGTCACCTACACATGAAATAAACAAATAAACCATATTCCTAGACCAAGCTATCTCCAACTTGACTCATTAGTAGCAAACAACAGTATTACATACGTATAGTATCCATCTAGAAGCCATAACCATGAAACAATCACGGATATCCAAAGAAACAACCCGAAACTGAAACCGACACAGCGTCGGCCGGTCAGACCGCGGGCCTGGCCGGTCTAACCGCACACATAGCACCGGTCTGACCGGCAACCTCCACCCGGTCGGACCGGTCACATAAAATAACAGTGAATCCGATCATCACCTGAAAATTGATTATCTCCAAAACCACTTCGACGATAATCTCCAAATATCAAAACCAATAATCACAGATGATAATTGTTCATCACAGAATAAGAATCAAAACACACATTGATCTTACAATCTCCCCTTTGATGAACACATTGGCAAACCTCATCAAAAATATTTTGGTGTTTGGAAAAATATAAACAAAATCAGTAAAAAACACACTTCGGACAAATGTACACATCGTGCTAAAAAATCCAAAAGAAAACTTCTCCCCCTTTTTAAAAGAAAGAAATTCCCAATTGAACCAAAAACATAAACATGCTCTTCTCAAAAATTCAACTTGCTTTTCCCAAAAATCCAAAAATTTTCACATTACTTCTTCCCCTTTTGACAATGAATTCATCAAGCATAGGAATTATGTTCATTAGTGTTCAAGAGCTTAGCATACATATAGCATATCAAGTCATGTGTTGCAATAAAAAGAAGATGAACCCATCTATAACAGAACAAGCATGCATTAAAGTATAACTATGAACCAAAGATTTTACAATTAAGCTTGAATCAACAATCAAATCATGATTTCATACGATTTATAATGCAACATCTTAACAAGCACATAGGTTGAAGAATAAACACTAAATACATATACCTATTGCATTTATCACTCTTTCTCAAATAACCTTTTGCACAAAACAACCAAGAGAAATTTTTAACTTTTTCTTTTTCTTGAGCCTTTTTGCTCATATTTTTCTCTTTTATTCCAAGTACGTCACTGTCGTCAAGACTGTTTCCAGGGATTCGGCACCCATTATTTTGCTCACATCGAATACGTCCTTGTCGTCAAGACTGTTTCCAAGGATTTGTTATTCATTTTTTTTCATATTTTATTCTCTTAGTAGCAAACAACAGTATTACATACGTATAGTATCATCTAGAAGCCATAACCATGAAACAATCACGGATATCCAAAGAAACAACCTGAAACTGAAACCGACACAGCGTCGGCCGGTCAGACCGCGGGCCTGGCCGGTCTTACCGCACACATAGCGCCGGTCTGACCGGCAACCTCCACCCGTTCGGACCGGTCACATAAAATAACAGTGAATCTGATCATCACCTGAAAATTGATTATCTCCAAAACCACTTCGACGATAATCTCCAAATATTAAAACCAATAATTACAGATGCCAATTGTTCATCACAGAATAAGAATCAAAACACACATTGATCTTACATGTTCAGTATTAAAACCATATGGACGAAATGGTTTCTTATGGTTCGAATCCTACTCAAACCTAAATTACTACATATGCGAATTTTCTGATTCTCCAACAATACTGTACTGTAGGCAACGTCGGTGAGATTTTGTTCTCTACTTGTCCTAAAGGATTGGACGTTGGTAGAACGATACACTAGTTTAGAACAAGAGGGTGGTTGTGATGTTCACACACTTGAAAACAAATAAAATCATCTTACAAACACTGAACTTTCACAACAGCTCTGAACTCAAAAAACCAATACTACTTAAAATGACATCTCTTTTAAGAACATTTAGGACCATGTTGATGTACTACCTACCGTAGCACAACTAATGTTTAACAAAGGATACGATTACGAATTGCTGGCCGTCATGACATGGATCATCCGGGCATGAACATGAACAAGCAGAGCGGCCGCATTCATGTCATGCCTCATCATTGAATAGAAGAAGTTTTGCTTCAGCTTTCTGACTGCACTGGGTCGTTGTAAGTACTCTCATGAATGACTCAACAGGAGACCACCTGTATCGCTTCGCTAGCTGCTGGTTGCTGCTACCTCTAGTGTTCACTGTTCCAGCATGTAATGCGTCGTTCCTCCGTGAGAGACATCGCTGCTGCTGCTGCCAGTTTCAACTTTCAAAACTGATCGAGTTTGAAAAAGTTACTCCTACCTGCGGATCAGGTTGCTGTCTCACGGTAAAAAGAGATAATTTGGAGTACTGTACTTAACTAACAGCTCCATTGGACTATGTAGGGAGTACTTAACAGTTTACAGTTCTAGTAATTCAGAAAAAGAGAAGCTCTTTCTGCAGAAACATTGCAGAGAAACAGTTTATTTCCCCGCAAAAAAAAAAAGAGAAACAGTTTATTCAAGCGATGTGTATGTTTGTAAAGTTTCTGTGTTGCAGGAAGCATTTTGACAGCTGAGTTTTGAGCTGAATATTGATTGTGCACTAGCTGAAAATGGAGTTTTCAGTGAACTTTGATGGACTGAGGGGGTGTTTAGATGGGGCTAAAATCTTTTAGCCCATGTCACATCGGATGTTTGGACGCTAATTTAGAGTATTAAACATAGACTAATAAAAAACTAATTTCATAAATGAGAGCTAATCCGCGAGACGAATTTTTTAAGCCTAATTAATCCATAATTATCAAAAGTTTACTGTAGCATCACATTGTTAAAATTATGACGTAATTAGACTCAAAAGATTCGTCTCGCGAATTAGTCCAATGTTATGAAATGTGTTTTGTAATTAGTGTATGTTTAATACTCTAAATTAGTGTCCAAATATCCGATGTGACAGGGGCTTAGAAACAGCCCCTGAATTGAGCTGAATATTACTACTACTACTACTACTACTACTACTACATGCCACTATACGAGGCAGAGCGCCAGTGTGTCCGGACCAGGGTTTCCCAAACCGCCGGGCCCGGGGTTACCGCGCCCCGGTGGTAAGCACGGTTACCGCGCGGTAACCGTGGTAACCGTGAAAAACCGTACAAAACCGTGCAAAATTTATCAAAAATTCAAATTATTTTTTAAATTTATTTAAATTTAAGGAGGTTACCATGATATTTATATTACCGTACCCCCGCGGTAACTGCGCGGTTACCAGCGGCAAGGGAAACCCTGGTCCGGACCAGTGGATACACTCATTGATGGACTGAATTGTGATACCAATAAGGTGGTCCTGAAGTTCGCAATGAGATTCTGATACCTCGAGCACAATCAATGCACTTTCAGTATGGTTGCAGCCGGAATCATATTCAGCACAGCAATAAAAATGTTTGCCCACTCAGTCAGTACTCAGTACTGAGTATCATTGCAGTGACAATTTCAGGGCCAGCATGCAATTCAAGCAAATCAAAAGGGTGAACCACTTTGCAAAATATGATCACAATATTTCATAACTCTGCCGATAGTAACAAAGTGATCCATGATGCATACTGAGCTTTTCTCAACTCTGAAAGTGCATCAGTTCTCAGATGATGAAAAGTTCAGTTTTTACCTTACATGAAAACAGCAGTGTCTTCTCGTGACAATTAATTACAGAAAGTACATAAGACTGTGCGTGTACTTGTATTTTACGGATTACTCTGCTATTAAAATGCTAGTAGCATATGATGTGCCATTAAGATCGCTAGGTGCTTTGTTCTGTCATCAGTGGGACAACACAGTTCTTTGACCGAGATTATCTATATTTCCTGTTTACAGAGACATCAGCAGTTCAAGGAGGTCAAACAAGGTTAACCATGTCATTTTTCTGAGCAGATTCTACATTGATTTGAGGCCATTAAATGCCCAACCATTAGTTTATACCTGTTAAAAGTGCACACAGGACATAGATTAGTTCTCAAAGCGTGCGATCTGCACGTTGTTACCGAGCATCTGCTGCAGTGTCATGCTGCCCCGTTCTTGGTCTTGGCAATCGCTAAGCTGAAATGTAATGCCTTTCGACCATTGTTTAAGTGATCTGGGATTTCTGTTGTCTTATACTAGTACTTAAGTTTAGCATCAGGTGTTCAAGTTTAGAATCATTTGTCTCTAGTCATTTGACCCTAAGCTGTAGTAGGCATGTAAGCCTACATGTTCAGCTAGGTGTGTCTGTCGGCAAGAGAAAATATAAACATAGTTTCTCACAACCTAATTGGTCATTTTAGAGAATGGACCCTAAATAACAAGAAAACTCCAAGCCTAATGGTCAATGATTAAGAACCACTGCATTGTAATAGCACATTGGTTTTCAGCTTTGGAAGTTGGAAACTTGCTTGAGACCACAGTATAGGAGTAGTACAGTATGGTAGAAGTGCTAAAGGATCATGTGAGATGGGTAATGACACCCTTTCTCTGAAATTCACAATCTGCAACAAATCCACACCATTTTTTTCCCAATCAAAGAGCTATCTTACAAAGACACTGCCACTGACAATGAGGACATCCCCAAAAATGGGATGACTCGACAACAAGATGTTGAACATGAGATTGGCGACACAGACACAACTCAAGAATGCAGCAGCAAGACATCGAAAAACCTGTGGATGGAGCAATCCACCTAACAAACACCCTAGAGAGGTAGAAGTTGGCTTCATCTCAGCTTACAGCTCCAAGAACATTGCAAATTCAAACTTGAGCGACCTTCAACTCGACACCTGAGGCCTTCCTATCCTCCATCAGTTTCCCTGCTGTCGTTCTTTGAGCATTGCACGCCTTTCGCTTCGCCTTGATCGACTCCGTCATGTTCATGTAGTTTGGCCTTGCCCTGATGCTGTCCTCAGTCTTCTCCGTCGTGACAAAGGTGGAGAACGATATCGGTGTCGAAGCAAAGCACGACGATGACGATGCCGAGCTCTCATCATTGTGCAATTCAGTGCTCAGAGACGAGATCGACTGAGCTTTGATGCGCTGGTGGTGTGATACTACCGGCGGTTTCGCGCAGACCCTCTTGCTGACATTGTTCTTGCGCACTTTCACTGAATTTGGTTCGGAGAAGTCCCCAAGAATGCCGAACGAATCCTCGCAGTTCTTGGAGGACAGGAGGTCCGGCGAGCTGGAGTTGGTCTGGTTGTGCTCCTCCATCAGCCTGTTCTCCCAAGGCCTCGCCGCCATCCACCTCTCCAGCCAGCTCCAGTTGCCATTGCTCTTGTCGAAATGTTGGTGCTTAAGCAACATTCCAGACTGGTTCAGCCGACCATACGAAGTAGGCTTCGGTTGCTGCTGAGCAAAGACAAGAAAGATTACACATTCAGTCCAAAACTGCAGTTGAAATAACACAAATTCAGATCATAACTACTGCAATAGAATGCAGTTCAAAACAAAAATTCAGGACACAACTGCTGCAATAGAATGCAGTTCAAAGCAAAAATTCAGATCACAACTACTGCCACAGAATTTCTGCAAGGAATTCAGTCATACATTGCATTTCGTAGCGCCTTCGATCTGCTGCGAATACGCATACGCGATAGCTCGTTCACGCTTGATCGCGCCTTCCTGACGCTTCTGAAGCTTCACTCTCACATCCTCCAATGTTCCCTGGCTATCACACCATCCTTCCTGAAACAACAACAACAACAACAACACAGATGAACACAAAATCCCCCATGAATACGCTGCATTGTTCATCAAATCCCATCCCAAAAGAAGCAATCAGTCAGGGCTGGTTCACCTCGGCTTCCCGGAGGATGTCGAGCTTGGTGCGGCGAGCCTCGAGCAGCTTCTGCACGGCCTGGCCCTCGGTGGACATGCGCACGCGGCGAGCGCGGATGCGCGCCTGCACCCGGACCAGCGCCTGCATGCACCGCAGCGTCACCGCCGCCTGCTTCCTCACCTGCCGCCCCCGCACGATCGCCTGCAGCCGCACCAGCCCCTTCAGCGCCCGCAGCGCCCGCCTCGCCTGCGAACAAATCCAATCCAAATCAAATCCCAGATGGCAGGAGAGCTCCGACGAGGTCTCCGGCGAGGTGAGGTTTTACCAGGAAGCCGCGGAAGGCGGTCTGGACGCGGATGGCGGCCCACTCTTGGCGGACGGCCATGAAGTCCTTGGCCGGTGCGCGGGCGACGGTGGCGACGGCGGCGGTGAAGGGGTCGGCGGCGGCGGAGGAGGCGTCGTCGGAGGCGTCCGACGACGCGGAGCGGTGGTGGCCGCCGCCGCCCCTCGAGCCCCGCCATAGCGAGCCGTGGTCGCCGGAGGAGCTCCTCCACAGCTTCCACTTCCTCCCCTTGCCTCCTCCTCCGCCATTGACCGATGGAACTTGCAGCTTCTCCTATCCCATCAAAAAAAGGAAAAAAAAACACATCAAAATTTGTTGCTTTCATCTGAACTTCTTGAGATTCCAAGAGAAATACTCAATGAAAAAAGATTGGGGCTTTGGCATGAATGAACACTAAAGGTCAAAAACTGGTCAAAGCAGGAGTTTGACCAGATGAATCATACACTTCAGGTTTGAAACTAAATACGGTATTGTAGTACATCATTAACTTTATTCCTCAAGAAGGAGAGTACACTTGAGGTTGAATCTTGGACAAGTACTAGCAAAAGAAAGGAAGCACATTTCAGGCATACAAGTTCATGCCCCTTAAGGGAGTGCAACAATTAACCAAATCTTAGATGTACTCCTCCTCTCTTTGGGGAAAGTACAATAACCCAACTCCAATAAGTTTATGCAAACAAGTACTACTTATCATTACAAGCTTACAAATCGAAATTAACACAAGAAAAAAAGAGAGAGAGAAACAAAGAGCTTGTGAAAACCGAATCTATTTTTTCCAATGTCAAGGATGCAAGAACACCCATCTCTCACCTTGCAATCCTCCCTGTCAGGCTTCTTGAGCCCTATGAGCGACTTGACCCACTTCCCTGACCCTCCCATCTGCTCTCCTTCTTCTTCTTGCCCAAGAACAGCACAGGGAACACCAAGAACACAGAGAGAGAGAGGAGACCAACGAGGAAGACGAAGAAGTCGGTGGCGATGGCTGTCGCAGAGAGACACAGAAGAGGCAGGCACGCGTGCGAGGGCTTTGGCTTTGCAGGGAAGAGGAGAGGAAAAAAAAAAACTAGGCGTTGGGGGAGCGGAGGTGGCTGTGAATTTGAAATTCGAAATGGAGGGAGAGCAGAGCAGAGGCAACCAGCCAGGCAAAGCACGCATGCATGCGATGCAAAAGCCACAGCAGAGAGAGAGAGAGAGAGAGACAGCTGCTCACCACCACTGTTTACTCACCACTAATTAATCACACAAATGAATACTGCTACTACTCGACAAATACTTTCAAGAAGCAACCAGTGAAAAGCCGCTACAGATAAAATGTATCCTTTCAAGAAGCGACGCCCAAAAACACGGGTGGAAAAAACTTGGAAGCACAAGAAGGATCCTATGTAAAAACTTCCCGGGTAAAACTTCACATCACATTGCATTGCATTGCATTGGATCCTCTTTTTACTATGGCTACTCTTCTTTTTTTTTAATCCTTTTGTCTTTGTTCTTGGGTCTGATACTCTGATGGACATCTGTGACACATTCATTGGAGCTCTCACATACTACTCCTACTCTCTCTCTCTCTCTTTCTTTCTCTGAATGTGGGGTGTGTTCTTTTTATTTTGGTCCCGAAAAATTCATGGCGTTTCGCTGCATCGGCATTGGGAGCAGCGAGAAGAAGAGACAGAGAGGAGAGGAGCTCTCGCTGCCTGCTTGCCTCCTTTTCTGGGTTCTTGCGAAAGCCAGCCACCACAAGTGAGATGTGTGTGAGTGCAGGGAGAAGAAAAGCTGGATTGGCGGTTTTTGGTCAGTGGAGTAGAGTAGACTGCTTCATCTGGTCACCTTTTCTGGCTTTGAGTGAAGAGTGCAACAAGCTTAAACAATGGTTTGGGGGACCCTTGCATCTGGGTGGTCAAGTGGTTTGTTTCACCTTTCCAGTTTGTTCTTGTGTGACCTGTGACTGAGTGACCATATCCTACTATGGTGCATGGAGATATAGGCTGTGATTTGATCCACGATGAAAATTTGTTCTTTGTGTCAAATATTAAACGTATTCTAATAACAAAATAAATTATAGATTTCGACTGTAAACTACGAGATGAATTTATTAAGCCTAATTAATCCATCATTCGCAAATGTTTACTGTTGCACCACATTGTCAAATCATGGAACAATTAAGCTTAAAAGATTCGTCTCACAATTTTATACGTAATCTGTATAATTATTTTTTTTCTATATTTAATACTCTATACATGTGTCCAAGCATTCGATGTGATAGGGTGAAAAAAATTGCTATGGGATCTAAACATGCACATAGGATGTGATTTGGAACATTTGGGGGGCTGATTGATGGATATACTAGCCACACTGGCAACTGTGGATGATTGATGTAACATTGCTATGGAGCTGTTTGGGTCTTTTTGTATCTTTTCTATGGCCTTTTCCTAGTGCATTACAAAATGGATTAATCATAGGGATAAATCAAACATGTATCCCCGTTTGAAACAGATTATTCATGGGATTTATTATCACAGTTGATCATTGGGATAAATTTTAATATTCTAAGAAATAAACTAAACAACTACAATTGGTCTAGATAACGCAATAGAAGAGTTTTATGACAAAACATATTTTAAAAGGGTATGTAATCCATGCCAATAATTGGATGGAGTAGAAAGGATTGGGCCAGTATTTATGGTGTGTATTACTCCTTCCAGGCATTTTGACAAGGGCACAGTCTAAAAAAAATCTGACCACTACTTTTTTTATTAAAATATATATAGAAATATCAATAAATAATTTTATTGAAGTACTTATTAAGACTAATCTATACATATGGTCTCCATATTACTAAGACAAATAAATTTAGATATTATTTATAGTTAAATATTTTAAAGTTTGACATCGATCTTGTTCAAAACAACAAATATTATTAGCTTGAAGGAGTAGTGTGGTTTAGTATTTCAAAGCATATTTATGGCTATTGGAGTAGAGCCAAACATATTTATGCATGCCTCAACAATATTCATCTGAGCTAGATTACTACTTCCTCAGTTAACGTTTTGACTTTGGTTAAAGTCAAACTGTTTCAAATTTAACTAAGTTTATAAACAAATATAGTAATATTTATAATACTAAATTAGTTTCATCAAATCAATAATTGAATATATTTTCATAATAAATTTGTCTTGGGTTGAAAATGTTACTATTTTTTTCTACAAACTTAAAAGGATTTTGACTTTGACCAAAGTAAAAATGTGTTATAACCTGAAATAGAGGGAGTAGTACTCCTTTCAATAATTGACACTGACACTATTCATGTTTAAACGTAACCACTTGTATTTTTTTTAAAAAAAACATTGTAAATAGTTGAAAATATGTAAACTACCTAAATGTGTTGTCACTTGTTTTTCGTTAATTACAACATAGTCATTTAAAAGTAAATATGGTTAAATTGAGACAACCATAATCAACAATGACAATTATTCGAGGAAAAAATAGCTGAAATCTAACACATTACTACCAAAAAATTCACACTCAAAAGTACTAACCATCATCACAAAACCATCAGAGAACCATACACAAACCCTGACTTGCTAGAGGTAGAGAGGAATATTCCAAAAAATAATAATAAAGGAACACAAATCCGACTTTGAGGGTCCGACACACTATCAATCCTTCACAAAAACCTGGCTTGTGCAGGGCTAAAAAGCATGTACTTCCAACCAAATGCACAAAAAAAGTCTTCATTACAAGCCACTTGGCTCCCTTGGCTGGTAGCCTGATATCCTTCCCATCTGCTACACTTTCTTGGCATCATTTGGGCATCATGGGCCCATCATCTGCAAAGCTTATCTTAGTTTATTAATGGAGCAATGTAGGATTAAGCTCTTAGTTTGAACTAGTACACTACTACTACCACTAGTAATCTAAAAGATCTACACTGGCTAGTTCCTGCAAGATTGGTACAGTAGTACAGTGAAGAGGCCCTTATTGTACTCCACCCTGATGCCTATGGCATATTTGCTCCCTACTTGCATGTACAGATCATCAGTTCAAACTTGTTTAAAATGGTCTACCAATTTGAAAAGAGAGAGGGAAGACCAGCAAATGGAGTCAGACATGAGTGAGTGACAAAGTGTTTGGTGCCTCAAAAAGAGAAAAGGGGGCATTGATCCATTCATTCAAAGGAGAAGGGCATCATGCAAGAAAGGTTAAAAGAGAGGAATATGTTTCCTGCTATTTGCATGCAGTAAAGAGAATCTTGAGATTTGAAACAATGGATCAGCTTTTATCCCAAATTGGTGCACCCTGCCAAAACAAAATGCCAGAAAGATTGTTTAGGATCAGATAATCAGGAGCAGCAGGTAGGAGTAGTAATTTGAAAGTTGAGCCTGTCTGCCCCTCTATCTCTAGTACTGCATGTCAGTGTCAAGCACCCAACTCTGAATTATTAACATTGGTAGCTTATCAAGGATAATGCTGATTGGGTGTTTTTTTATTACAAATGTCTGTCGCAAACGAGTACGCCTCCTAACACACCTACAACGAAAATAAAACGGAGATTAAGGATAAATCTACAAGCCCTAAGTTACATTATGCAATGGTGAAGTACAACCACGTCACCGATATTTAAAACCCCAATAGTGAAGTTACGAAACCATGACCATATATGAGTCCATGATTAGGAGTCAGCAAGTACACAGGACAATGAGAGGCCTAGCGGGCCGCAGTATGATTGGGCCGGGCCAAGATGCTTTCTTGAGAGCAACTGCGTACAGTGCTGGACCAGGTGGCCCACGTACTACAACAAACAGGGTGTTTTCTTTTATTTTTTTTCTTTTTTAAACTACAAACAGGATCGTTGAGGAGAGCAGCCTGGAGATCAAAGGCGAATGCAGAGAGAAAGAGAGAGTTGAGCATCAGCTAGAATCCTCATGGATCGAACATGGCGGAGCCGCACTTGCACTTCCACCCTCTGCTGAATTCTTTCAGCTACCTACTACTACTACTATGAAGTCTGAACTCTTCAGAAACTAGAGCTCTTCAGAATTCAGAGATTTCTTGGATGAGGTTTCCTTGCCTTCTTGCTGCTGCAATGGCGACGATCAGTGCAATTTCCAGGTGGTTGACACCAACGCATGCAAATGCGATGGACCAGTGGTTGCGCGCCAAAAGGCTACTCCTCCTACGCGCCAGGATTGGAGCTGATTTAGGAAAAAGGGCTCAAGCTTTTTGGAGTTCCTATGCTGCATTCGTCTGCTAGCTGCTGCATTCAGTATTCAGGAGGAGGTCCTTGCCTCGCATTAACGGCATTTGGCCACAGTTTGGTAGTAGTTGAAACTTGAAACAGAGAGCAGTAAAGAACAGAGTTTGATCCATCATGTAATTTTGTATTTTTACCACTCGACATGGCAGAGGGAACAGTAAAGAGATGAGTTTACTGTTCTACTGCTTCATCCAGATGTAACAAGTACAGTGTAGTTTTTAGTGCATCTCTGGTAGAGTAGATGCTTCAGTGGCCTTCAGCCATCTCTGGTGACCACTAGCAAGCAGAGAGTCTATTTCATCAGTCTATCAGATTTGGGAGCCAAGAAATCATCTCATTTTTACGAGCAAACCACTGGAAATTCCAAGTACAACTCAAAATTCAAGCACTTGTATTACACCTCGAGTACAAGCACTAGTGAAACTTCTGCGTTTCACAATTGACGGGGCAATAGCTGTAAGAACTAATACTGTACAAGCCTAAACCATTGAGAATATATTTGGGGGGCAATTGACAGAAGGCAACCATCAGGTGAGTAGCTCCAGGAGGACAGTTAGCTATCAATATGGCAACTATTTGGGAGCAATGGTGTTCATCTCCTTGGTCGAATGGCCCCGATCGATGTCGATGATGACGACGACGAGAGCCCCGACCTGTCATTCTCCTCCTTGTCCTCGTGGAATGCCTTCTGAAGAACATCCTGCAGGTCATGAAACCTCTTCCTCTTCTCCGCGGACGTGTCTCTTCCGAGGGAAACCGGATCAGTTTCATCATCCATGATCTTGTCGAGCACGTTCGAACATCGCGGGAAAAAGCGTTTCCCGAGCTCCACTGGTATACACATTCAGCTTGCAATTAGTCTATGTCCAATTAAGAGAATGTAATGTCTTTGCAACTTCTGTGATGAATCTCAAGCAGTTGTTCCTATAGATATACCTAAGTATATTCTGTGCTCTTGATGTACAAAGATTTTTCAACCACAAAAGTCTATAGACAACACATGCACCCCAAGAAAGATTAACTAGGCTACCTATTCAAGACCAGATTAAAATTAGAAATTACCACAGTAAAGTGTACATATCTTTGTCAATTATTTAATCTTCAGGTAGTATGAACTATCATTCTGAATGAACAAAAAAGAGCAAAATTGTCCATGGTTCACATTGACAGTGTTAGAGCTAAAAGATATGCAACATTGCATAAACCTCTCAGGGTATTCAACAGTGAACCTATCAGTCAAAATGGGAGCATCTATAGTTTTAGCTTCCATCAGAAAATATGAAACATCAAAAATATTCGCATGTGTAGCAGTGTGCCACACAAGTTTGTAGCATTAGATTCAAAATATACATCGCTTGGAGGCAGTGTGAATAAACAGAGGTGCCGTGTATTACCTGTTTTGGAGAGTGCTGTCATCCGAGCTAAGTGTTCTTCTTTCATTATGAAAGGACTTTCATTTAGATCAACAGTTGTCCGTTGTCTTTCAGGAGGTGGATTTGCACCAGAACCCAGGTTAAATTCCAAAGTTCCATCCACTTGAGCAATATCCATTGCTACTCTTGCCTCCATCGGAAACATAATCCTCGCCAAAGCAACTACATCGTACAAAAACTATAATATCAAGATACAATTTCATAACAAAATGGAAGTTCTAAAAAATGGGCACTGGGAAACTCTTGAAACTGCACTCTGCATGAAACACACTAAACTGAAATGTAACCTTCTTTTTGTTGCCAAGACCAAAAACAGTTAATTCCAAAGAAACCAGCATTATGAACCCATTATGATATATGTGAAGGTTACCTCGGTTTTCAAGATACAGCAACCTTCCTCGTAGACTCTCACCTGCCATTGCAAGAGAAACTGATGCTTCTCCGAGTTGTGGGTCCCTTCTTTCAGCTTGCTCCAGTATTTCAATACATAACCTATCTTTTGGAGAAGGTTTTCCTTCTTCGGTAACCCCAAAGTAATCCCCTTGTTTTGTTAGTCTTTTTGAGATTTGAACCGCTTTTCTCCCATCGAATGTAACATCTGCTGGCCGAGCCCCCTTGGTTAAAAGGGAGACAATGATTTTAGGCTCTCTTCGCCTCGCAGCAATGTGAAGAACAGTATAACCTCTTGGGTTTCTATGATTAACATCTGCAAGTGCGAGATCCAAAAGCTCGGTTGTAATTTTGGAGTCACAATGTTCGACGGCGTAGTGCAGTGCAAACGCATCATCAAGATTTGTCTGTCCTTCAGTGAGCAGCATCCTGACTAGCTCTACATCGTCAGAGTCAAGGGCTCTGTGTATCCTCCTCACATGTTTGTTAGGAAATCCCTTGTTTTCTGGTGAAATTAATCCGAGGCTTAGGCGTGCATCAATAATCTGCTTGATAACATCTGGAGGCAATGACTTCTCAAGAGTAATCATGTCAAGGTTTGACCGGACTACCATATCAAGGCATCTTTCAAGCAGTTTCATGCAAGATTTGTTGCATAAGTTGGCAACAGATAAGATCAATAGAAGGTTATCTACTTCAACCTTATCAAGGACATCAAGGAGACGCCGCTGCATGAAAAAGAAGAATATATCATTGCTTTGGTTCTGGCTTCTTAAAATAGTGAAACATTACAAACGATAACCGACTGACATGCATTGGACTAGCAATAATTAATGGATTCAGTATGGAACAGCCTTATCTGAAAAAAACAGTACCACGTTCTAAAACAAAGGTCAACAAAAGCAAGTAGCATCAAGGCCCATTTTTTATTAGAAAAGGAAACTTCCTGGTTTTAATTCTTTTTAGAAACCAAAATATTACAAGCCAAACACCAACATAATACTTGAAATAGCAAGTTCAATGTAGAGTAATGTTAACGCCAGAAGATTTATAAATATAAATACAAGGCTGAGGGCCATCAATTGGACCAAAGGAAGCTAGGCTATATATACAATTAGTACAATCATGTTTGGTTCTTGTCAGATTGGCACGTATGGCGCAGCCACGCAAGCAATATAATTTTGAGACAGAATTACTGAAAAACAACCCCCATAACTCCTAAAAACAACTTCCAAAGACTGTAAAGAGAATAAAAGTTGATATATATATATAAACATTAGTGACCTTAGGCTTTTACATTTAAAATTTTGAAATTTCCTTTTGTGTTCTTGGATAAACATGCTGTGATTGGAGTGTAGCCACTCATTTTCCCCCTGTAATATAGCCAAGGCAAATTTTACCATAAGATACATGCATATTTTTTTTTGTTGTTCGTTTATTATTGCTTCGAATATGTGTGACATTTCAATTTAAAAACACTGAGATACAGTCAAGTTTAAGTGGAAAACATATGATTGTGCTTTCTGTGCATGAATATCACTGTCACATTAATGCAGCATTGACAAATTTGGAAGGATAATGTGCGGTATGTGAGTATGTCCCTATCATGGTACAATTGAGTGAAACATGTGTACTTGAAGCAGCCTAGAATAGGATGGTGCACAGTCCAATCGCCTTATCTGAAGATACTTCAATAAGGAACTGCTCTTTTGCAAGAAAAGAAAAGGTTAAGAAACACCTTTACTATATCAGCACCACTCTTGCTGGATATCAAACACAGTTAACTTCCATTTTCGCGTCAACATGACCAAGAAGAATCCGATAAATAACAACGAGAACGGCAAGCACCCCCAAGATCAGTAAGCAGCAACATGTTAGATAAGGACAGTTAGCCAGGCAGTTCGATTCAGACATTAGAATAAACTGATTAGGAGGATTGGATCAAACATAACCGATGTAACAGTGCATGATCTGAGTTGATTAATGGCTTAAGATGTACTAGCTTTTTGGACGATTTCCAATTGAAGCAGGGAGTCGCATCCACACGTTCATACAACTGTTAGCTTTTGTTTTTGTCTGCAATGCATACAGCACCAAGCACACGTGAATCCCCAAAATCGCAAACAACTAAACCTGAATACTGTTCATCGCCAATATGACAGCAAGTTAATCACAATGCAATTATCACAGGCCTCCAATTGCAGTAATCCAAATTGCAATGATTAACGTGATTAGGAGTGATTCAGTTCAGACCATCTCCCCTCTCCTTCAGAAGTAGTTCATTTTGCCGCCTAAAGCAAAGCTCCACGCGCGCAACTAAAAAAATGCATCTTTAAACCCCCACTTCTATGAGCAATACGCATCCAAGCAAGCACAGGGAAGAGATGAACTGGCATGACATGAGCATCGCGAATGGAAGGGGAAAAGGAGAGGCAGCTGCGAAGAGGCGGACCTGGAAGAGGTTGGTGAGCTCGGCGACCTGGAAGGTGGAGGCGGCGAAGAGGACCTGCGCCATGAACGCGACGGCGGGGTGGCACCCGACGTGGGCGCAGTCCTTGTCGACGCAGAGGCACGCCGCCTTGGGCAGGTCGCCGACGCGGCCGCTGTAGAGGTAGTCGAGCACCAGCCGCAGCGCCTCGTACCCGACCTCCACCTCCTCGCCGCCGCCGCCGAGGAGCTCCCGGAGCTCCAGCCTCTCGCCGCCATCCTCGCCGCCGCCGGCGGCGGCGGCGGCGGCGGCGCGGCGCGCGAAGACGCCGCGCAGGAAGGGGCTCCGCGCGGAGAGCACGCAGCGGTGCACCCGCAGGTCGCCGCCGCCGCCCGGGACGGCGATGCGCGCGTCGGCGAGGAACGCGAAGTCCTCGGGCGAGCGGAACGCCGCGGCGAGGTTGTCGGAGAGGCGGCGGAGCGCCTCCACGTCGGCGTCCGCGTCGGCGCCCCCCTCCTCCACGGACGCGCTGTCCGAGTCGGAGAACGCGTTGGTGACGTGGCTGGTCGGCGGCTCCATTGCGCACCCGCACCCGCACCGGCGACCAGCTGACCACGGCGCGTCGCGTCGCGGCGCGGCGTGGCGAGGCGAGGCGAGGCGAGGCGAGGAGGAGGCCTCCCGCCCGAGCTGGTGGGAAGGCGCGAGGAAGTCGAAGGCGAAAGGGATGGAGTAGTAAAACGAGGAGTGAGGTGCAAAGCGCAATTTTGCACATTGCACCTGTAGATTTAGGGATTTTACAAGGTTATTCCTTCGTTGACCAGACTGGAGTAACTGACAATGCACAATTGGTGGTGCCTCGTGAAAGCCAACAAACGTAAATACCTCTTGCTTCCACACAAATAATGGCTTACACACCTCCTCTCTTCCGAGAGAAATTATTCCCTTCATAAAAAAAAAATAATAAGGATGGAGCACAACCTAACGTAGCAAGTCTAGACATGAACATTCATCGTACTATGTTGTCTTCTATCCCTAACTAGGTCAGCTTTTTCAGGACGGAAGGAGTATTCATAATACTATGTATTCTACTCTAGCCTCCCTCATCCTCTTTTTAAATTTCTTTTTATCTTACTCTAGCCTCTCACCCCAACAAATTCTCATGTGACACCCAGATATTTTCTCCTCAACTGTAATAACCTATACTCCTATGTTTCATATTATGAGTCGTTTAACTTTTCTTTTGTCAAACTTGTTAAATTTGACCAAATTTATGGAATAATTTAGTACTATTTAAAATATTAAATTAGTTTTATTAAATCTAACATTAAATATGTTTTTATCATATGTTTGTTTTGTAGTAAAGACCTACTAGTATATTTTATAATGAAAGGAGTAGGTTATTGGCAAAGTTTAAGGTTGAAGTTATGCCCCTAGGGCTTAGTTTATTTTTGCATATTAGGATGATAACTCCCTCGTTTTTATTAACAAACTCCAAAACATCTAAATAGTGTGTTTTAGTTTTTCTAAATAAAAGGTTTCACAATATTAAATAAATTTATTTTCAAATTTATAGTAATTAATAATTAATTAATCAAGTGCTTACTGAAAAGCCAAATGACTAAACTACCAGTGGGTCGGTGAAGCTGTATACACTCTAAACATGTTTATGGATAATTTTTAGTTTAAATCTCTTGCATTGGTGGACAGAGTAAGCAGTATGAACTGGAGCAAGAGCAAATACTAGTAGTAAAATAATTACAAATCAATCATAAAGTAGTATTAATACTAACATATATAATATATTAGCTATGAGAGCAAGTACAATAGCAGACTATTAGCCAGCTATAAGTATATTTTAATGAGATAAAAGATAAGAGAGAAGACCAGTGGGCTACAGATCTGTAGCCAGCTGCAGTACGGACTACAAGACGCAGTATGTGTATGACAGGTGGGACCATATATTAATAGTATAGTAGGCAACTATTGTATAAGTTGACTATTAGATTGGCTATAAATGAATTGGAGTTAGTAGTGAGCTATACTATTAAACTTACTCTGAGGGTGCATCCAATTATTTTTCTCTTTTCCTCTCACCTATATAATTAATATATTTACCTTGAAGCATGAACTGCCTCCTTCCAAAAGTCTAAAATCTATTTCTTTTCACCAAGACTAAGAAGCAATTAATTTATTCACTGTGTGATACTCCAAAACCAATGAACATACAACGAATAAGTAATAGAATGGCTTCTTGGGTTCCAATTAACAATTTAATTTAGCACTTAGTGACTACAAATAGGACTTACACTTTTGGAAAAACTAAAAAATGGAATATACAGTTAGCTCAGTACATAAGAGTTCACATTTCTTAATTTTCTTCTTCTATCCTTTTCATACAAGATTATACTCCCTCCATCTCATAATATAAGGCGCGCACGTATTTCAAGAATCAACATTTAAAACATTTGACCAACACTTAGTATAATATGAAATGAATTTTATTTGCTAAGAATTATATCATTAGTTTGAGATTTAAATTTACTTTCATATGTCTATAATTTTGTTGCTACAAACCTTATATGAGAAATTATAAGCTAAACATTAGTATTGGAGATTGTACCAAATTTAACCATGTTTTATATTATGAAATAGTGGGAGTAGTTAACTTATATTAGTTTTACAATAAAGTAATAAACAGCTCCAATTAAAGAAGAGATAAAAGGAGTTGTCACTTGTCACCAGTTCACCACACGCAGGAGTGTTTACTCTATATTTTCCAGGAACTGAAAGGACCAAATTGCAAAACGAAGCTGCCCGTATTAAAGAAAGTGAAAAAACAAAGATTGACAAAGAAGAGATCACATCTACACGTCGATGTGAGAAAGATTAATGACTTGCTTTTTCGCCTTGGATGTGTACCCATAATTTTATTGTGTTTGGCTATGGACTCTACCAGTTGGATCCATTTGTCATTGCTCCAAACTTTGCACGGAGTTGGAAGGGAGTGGCATGTGTGAGCCCCAGTCCTTAGCTAAACTATACTAAACTAATTCATTTCACATAATACAATGTCCCCTACATGCTTTACTTGAAACAAGGCCATCCTGCTTATTAATTACTAGTCCTACCTCTATGAGATATATACTGAATCGGACAGTTCAGCCCGTTGTTTAGACGAACCCTACTTTAGTTTAGTCCAAGAGCTAGCTTTAATGTAAGTAGCTCCAGGCGTTGGTTGGATGCATGCACTACTAGTACGTACTCCCTCCATCCCAAAATGTTTAACGCCGTTCACTTTTTTAAAAATGTTTGACCGTTCGTCTTATTTAAAAAAATTAAGTAATTATTAATTCTTTTTCTATCATTTGATTTATTGCTAAATATACTATTATGTATACATATAGTTTTACACATTTCACAAAAGTTTTCGAATAAGACGAACGGTCAAACATATTTAAAAAAGTCAACCGCGTCAAACATTTAGGGAAGGAGGGAGTACTAGGGAGTAGTACAGTACTCCCTCCATTTTAAAATGTTTAACACTGTTGACTTTTTAGCACGTGTTTGACCGTTCGTCTTATTTAAAAAAGTAATTATTTATTCTTTTCATATCATCTGATTCATTGTTAAATATACTTTCATGTACACATATAGTTTTATATATTTCACAAATTTTTTTAATAAGACGAACGGTTAAATATGTGCTAAAAGGTCAACGGTGTCAAATATTTTGAAACGGAGGGAGTATATAATAGTTTCCTTTGAGGCAGCATAGTGAGTGTAGTATAGTATAGCAGATAGATGTTGAAACAGTAATCTATGATTAGCTTGATGGGACAGTTCAGAGGGTGATTAGATATATATATATAAGATAGTGTTGGTCCACTGGGAGATAAGCATGGACCACAATGTCTTGCTGACAAGTTAATTCGGGCTGTGAGTGCCATCCGGTCGATGATCTTAGTAGGACACACGTGGGTATAGAGATTGTTTTATCTGATGGAGTACCGTGGAGAAGTAACATGAGTTGCCATAATGCTAATTAAATGTCGTGAGTTGCAAAATACTAGGGTGACTTTTTGTTAGGGCTTCTAAAGAAAATACGTAAAAAGATTGACTTGCCATCTCCTTATAATATTGTTTAGGCTCAGAAAACCGCTCAGCAACGATTTCAAAGCGGTTATGGGATGAAATCCAGTGAAGTTAAAATAAATTTTTGTTTGGATTTTGTTTAACTTGTTCGAATTACCAAGTGATTTCCAGAACACGGTGTTCTATAGGAATAAGAAGAAATCGCAACCCCTTTCCGCTACACATAAAAATGGATTTATCTTGATAACAAGTGGTTATTAGAGCAGTTGATGATATCGTGCGAGCTAGCTTAGCGACGACACGAGACCCCCAAATCAGAAAGGGCTTGGCTGAGCAGAAAGCAGTCTCATAGATCAAGATGAGAGATCAAATGATCGAGTCGCAATCGCGTCTTGTCGATTCAAATTCCTAACTAACGAGTATGGTGGTGTTTGGATCTAGGGACTTAACTTTAATCCCTATATTTAGACACTAATTTAAATTATTAAATATATATAGACTACTTACAAAACTAATTGCATAAATGAAAGCTAATTCGCGAGATAAATTTTTTAAGCCTAATTAATCCATAATTAGAGAATGTTTACTGTAGCATCACATAGGCTAATCATGGATTAATTAGGCTCAATAGATTCGTCACGCGAATTAGTCCAAGATTATGGATGGGTTTTATTAATAGTCTACGTTTAATATTTATAATTAGTATCCAAACATCCGATGTGATAGAGACTTAAAAGTTTTAGTCCCATAAAAATAGGATGTATGTCTGGCGTCTATGACTCCAAGTACGAGTATTCGATGCGATAGGACGACCGAGATCGACAACGTCACAACTCACGTTGACCAACAAGTGAGACGATGACACCCCGACCCTAAGTGCATGAGTGGCTAGGGCCAACAGACGAGTGAGTGGGGAGCGCTGAGCTTGCTACCTCGTCATCATCCTCGACTCCTCGGCCTCAACCGATGACGACTCAACCTAGTCCTGACCAGTAAGCTGAGATGACCCTGAGAATAGTTGTAGATCATAATTCAATCAAATTGATTGATTGAATAGAAAGTAATGCAAATGTTTGATTCAAACTTGAGGGCTTGCATATCGTCTCGGGGCTCAAATTCCTACAGACATTTTTGGTGATTATCCTTGATATTGTAAATGATAACCCTCTCCCCCTCTCCCCTACTCCTTGAGGCTATCTTCTCCCCAGTTTTATCAATATGACACTACTAACTTTTGAACATACATTTAATCATTGGTCTTGTTAAATTCTTTTTGCAAACATCAATAATATAAGTCATGCCTAAAACCTAAATGAAGTCACAGACAAATAAATGATAAATATATTTTTTTAGTAAGATGAATAATCAAACATAAAAAAATCAATGATTTCATATGTTAAAAACTGACAAGAGTATATCACAATTGTGCAGCCTTTGACTACTCTCTCTAGATGTCTCTCCATGCCTGATGTGTCCCCTACTTTTTTCTGACTTCGAGTCACTGATACGTGGACTCACTTGGTAGAGGGTTCATATATCAGTGATACATGGACTCACTTGGCAGAGGGTTCATATATCAGTGATACATGGACTCACTTGGCAGTGACCCATGTCAGATGGAACTAAATTACCGTGGCCTCAACTTTTTAAAAATTTCAAGAAAGTTGGTCTGTCATACTCCATTTAGGATGGTTTTGATCTTCTCCCCTCCTAAAATTTTGTAATTATTTTTCCAGATTATGTATTTCAAACAGGGGTTTAAATGGAAACGGAACAAATACATCGTGAGGAGTGCAGTCGCAAACGGATGCAATCGCTTTATACGTCGCCGTACAGATAAAGTGTACCCTCTCCAGCACGTCCGATCGTAGCTGTCTGAGTCTAAGCTTGACCGGCTGTTACTCCAGCTGGCTGAAGCTTGCCCAATGGTTACTCCCTACTTCTGTCAGTGTCCGGTGGCCCCCCTTGGTAGTATCAGTTTTTTCTTTTTGAGAACATTGATAGTATCGGTTGCTATGCAATTGTGGATAGTGTTCACTGTATTGTACTTCTCACATTTTCCCTTTTCCCCTTACAATATACTCCCTCCATCCCAAAGAAAACCTAATCCTAGGTTTGAACCACACATGGATTCAGGTTCAAACCTAGGATTGGTTTTTTTTTGGGACGGAGGGAGTACACCATCCGTGACTCGTCCAATAAAAAGTCAAATTCTATATTTGAATCTAAACATAAACTTATTTATGTGCACTCGTATGTCTGTTATATTTTTAATTAAAATTTATAGGTAAATATAATAATTTAAGAAATGTAGATATCATTTCGTCAACTTCCTCTTCCTATATTCATCAAAATATTCTTAACTGTTATTTTCCTCGGGAATCATTATCCTTTCTCTCCCTATCGGTTGGCGGTGAAAAGTGAAAAGGCAACTTCCTTCCCCTTTGTCGAAGGCCCTCTCCCCTTCGCTTCCGACGGCTGCTTTTCACCGACGAAGGGGGACGGTCCAAGGAGCTGTCGGGTTTATCTCGTTGTAGGTTTTTCCTATTCCCATTTTGTACATAGCTCGTAGGAGATGTCGACGCTCGTCTTCTTCGTCTAGGATGCTTCCTTCCATGGATGGCTTGAGCTCAACTAGAGCTTGTTGCACCTCATGTTGTCTGCAAGGTTGCTATGGAGTTATTCACCTTTGTTTGGGCCAAGCACACCAGATTTTCCATGTGGTGGGAAGTCTTCTTCCTCCACAATGACGAGGTGGCGTTGGCCTTTCAAATCCTCTTTGGCAAGGTTGCTGCTGTCGATTTGGTGCCCTTCCATGTCTTCGACGAGTCATCTTCAAGATTAAACTGAAACTTACTAAGTTCATTGAGTCTGCTTCAACCTTCGCTTTCGCGAGGTCCCTGTTGAGTTTGTGGTTGGATGCCATCTTTTATGGTCAACGTCATTTCTCCGTCAGCTTCAACATTTGGGTCAATCGGGAGGGACTGAGTTGCTTCTTTCTATTTCTTTTGGAGTCCTTTGCATATTTCAGGGGCCTTCTGTAACTTGTATTTCTTGGAGGCCTTTTGCAAGTTTTGTTGTACGTCTATCAGCTTGTTTCATTGCGAGCAACCTAATCTCTCTTTGTTTGAGATATGTTAAAATCAATTATGCAATCTGTATGTGAACTCCCTATATTGAAGAAATATGTGAGTTTTCTTTTTTTTAAAAAAAAACTCATCATTTCCTCAAACTTGGCCCACTCAGATCTCATTTGAAGTAACCATGTTCTCTGTATGAAACACTGACACTCCACAAGATACTGACTTGCTTTTAGGACAACTCCAGTTGAGCATAAATCGAATAATGGGCAAAGATGAACGAATAGAGCACAATGTGACGCCGATTGTTAAGTGTCAGAAAAAAAATCCCACAACCCGTTGCCGGTGGGATCCTCCTCCAGGTCTGGCAAGCTGAAGAGGAGTACATCAGAGCTACAACAGTAGCCTCGCCCCTACCGTCTACACCATCACGCTGCGTCGCGCTGCCGCTGGTCGATCGCACCTCCTCCGAAGGTTGCTGGGCTCCTCCCTACCTCCTTCCTTCCCTCTCTATCCAACGGAGACAAGGCACAGTGGCGAAACAGGTGGCGGGCGGCGGAAACAGGCGAGGACCTCGCCTCTGTTGGTATCGTCGCCTGCTGAGGTCGAGAACAAGGAAGAAAGGAAGAGGGGGTGGCGATAACAATTGAGGCCTGCCTCGCCATCGTCAATGCTGCTGATGGTCAGGTAAGAGGGAAAGAGAGAGGTGAGAGTGTCTGGCAGGCTAGCCCACCATTTTTAAAAAGAAAAATGATGATTGGATTGCCACGTATACGTCATGTAGGACAGACAGTTTCGGATTGAGTCAAGGGGGTTCTTCACCTGGTATAGACAGTTTAGGGTGTAAAATGTCTCGTTTATGGTCCGAGAGTATAATTTGTACTGTCGTGATAGTTCATAGGGTGCCTTTAAGAAAAATAAAAAAAATATTAGTTGCAGCGGAGAGACAAACGGAGGCAACTACGCAAGTGATTGGAGAAAGATTTATTTATGTAGGTCCCGCAATTTGGCATTAACGTTGCTTCTACCGAATCAAAGATTTGTTCGTCTTTCGTGACTTGTTTGAGTCGAACGAGGACTGAGGATGTCCTCGTGTGGTATCCAAAACTCTATAGAGAATATAACTAGGGTATGTGTTGACCTATGCCCTTACGCGACGAGACGATTAATTAATGGATAAAAATATTTTATAACACTGGTTTGATTTGTGGCTGAAACCCTGAGGCACAACTCAAAGAGGATCAGGTTCCTTCAGTTCGTGGATAAAAGGCTAATCGTATTAGTATTAAAGAGGAGTGACAAAGTTAAAGAGAAAACATAAATGGTCGGCAAGGTGAAAGTCAAAGTCAACACAAAGCTACTAGGTCAAAGTAGTGTTTATTTGTCTCGATCACTGGATGATGACTCGAGCCATGGCCCAATTGATGGGAACATGCGTATGCGATGGGTCATACTTTTCTCTCCTAATCCCAGACTCTAATTGGGCTCTAATTAATGCCTGGTTTATTAGCCTTTCCAAATCGAAAGGAGCAGCACGTGTTTAAATACTAGGAGTATATATATTGAGAGCATAACCAACAGATCAATTATGATATTTTATCAGAAAAGTATGCTCCAGCAATCCCCCTAATAAATTTTCAAAAATCTAGAAGTCTTTAGAATCATAATTATATAATTAATCTAAGCTGAAATTTGCACAAATTATTGGTTAACACAGCAGTGCGAGACACTCGCTTGCTAGGGAGATATTTTTGTACTAGAAGCTAGCACGATTAATTGCACGTGGTCTAGTAACAATTGTCAAAGGCATCACCAAACAAGATGGAACGTTTTTAGCTGCTCTGCAAACAAAAACAAACGAACGAACAAACAAAAAGTTCCCAACATGTAACAGTGAGATGAACGAAAAAATATATATTAGTATGTTTTATCCATGTTTAAAATGCTGAACTTTTTCTAATTCTTTCTTCTGTAGCTTTTGCGGCCTAAAAGCTAGTACTAGTACTATAATAATGAGTTAATGACAGCTGTGAGGATAGGTTTAGCGATTATTATAGTCTAGAGAGCTCCTAGTTTCCTATCAACAAAATTAAAAATTTCAAACTCCAAAACAAAATCGTTTTTATATGTACGTATTCTCTCAGATTGGCATTTTTGCACGTGTTGGATGGAAGTTATCACTGTACTGAAAAATGAAGACGAAATGCTATCTCAATCCCTCTCGCTCTCCGTTTGGTGAAATCCACGCAAATGAGTGCAAATTAAGGGGCTATTCACTTTGATACTTAAATCAACTTACTAAAATTTAGTAGTGTTAAATTTTGTTAAATTTTGGCATCATCAATATTGATAAGGTTGAGATGTGTAAATTATGTTTAGTTTGTTACTTTTGCCAAGATTTTGTGAGTGAAATATTCTAGATCGAATTACCAAACTTTAGTAGTGGAGATAATTTTCGGCCCAATACCAGTCCTTAAACCCAAAAGCTGGCAGCTTGGTCGCTTGGAGCCTTGTTAGGAAAAAAGTACATCGAAGGTCCCTCAACTTGTCATCGAGTTAGAAAATCGTCCCCCAACCACAAAACCAGATATCCGTCGTCTCTTAACTAATCAAAACCAGTTACAATAGGTTGTTCGGTGGTTTCGACACCGGTTTTATCCTACATAGCGGCTGAGTCAGCGTGGGACCTACGTAGACCCCACATGTCAAGATGCCACGTCATCTCTCTTACCCCTCCTCTCCCTTCCTCCTCTCTGTCTCTTCGCTTCTATTCTCTTCTCTGGGCAAGCCGGCAGGCGGCTGGGGAGGAGGCTGCCGGGGCGATGTGGCCAGGCGGGAGAGGAGGAGGCGGCGGCGGCGTGGCAGGAGTATGGCGTGCCCGATCCTCGTCTTCGCCTGCGTGATCGACTGGATCCTGGCCCCTTCTTTCAGCTTCTGCAATGGAATTTTACGGTTCTCTATCAGCATCAACAGCTAAACACATGGCTAATGGTGATCTTTGTTACTGTGTATACGAATATATATCTGCAAGGATCAGTTACCTTTAGGTTGAAGGATCCCAGGTGCAAGTTATCGACTTGCATTCCTGGTTTCTGAATGCTCCGGGAGCCGTAGAACATGATGCACATTCCCATGCCAAACGTGAGAAGAGCGGTGCAGATCAGGAACATGTCTGAAGAAGAAGAATCAGAGTTTGATTTGTCAAGGTGATGATAAGGGGCGTACCTATTGCCTCGATCAGCAGCTTTACAATCTCAGCTTGATCTATTGTCTGCGACATGGCAAAACTGCAGGAAGAATGATCTCAGAACTGCACCGCAACCCTGCATAATTCATCACAAAAATCTTTCAAACCTTTCACTTGATAGTTGATATAATCTTGCACACCATTGCACCATTGGTTAAGCTTGTAGGAGGAATTGAAGAAAGTAGTTGTTTTTACCTCGAGAAAACAAGGCACTGATCCGAGGAGTGATCCGGCCACACCGATGAGCATGAACGACTGGCATCTGACAACACCCTGAAAATTTTACTGTTCATATGAACTCCATCAGTAAAACCGCGAACTTCGGCTAATTTGGATTCCCAAAAAAATAAAAAAATCAATGATTTCATATGTTAAAAACTGACAAGAGTATATCACAATTGTGCAGCCTTTGACTACTCTCTCTAGATGTCTCTCCCTGCCTGATGTGTCCCCTAATTCTTTATGACTTCGAGTTACTGATACGTGGACTCACTTGGTAGAGGTTTCATATATGAGTGATACATGGACTCATTTGGCAGAGGGTTCATATATCAGTGACCCATGTCAGATAGAACTTAATTACCATGGCCTCAACTTTTTAAAAAATTCATGAAAGTTGGTCTGTCATACTTATTTTGTAATTATTTTTCCAGAGTATGTATTTCAAACAGGGGTTTAAATGGAAACGGAACAAATACATCGCGAGGAGTGCAGTCGCAAACGGATGCAATCGCTTTATACGTCCCCGTACAGATAAAGTGCACCCTCTCCAGCACGTCCGACCGTAGCTGTCTGAGTCTAAGGCCCTGTTTAGATGGGACTAAAACTTTTATGTCCCTATCACATCGAATGTTTGGATATTAATTATAAATATTAAACATAGACTATTAATAAAACCCATCCATTATCTTGGACTAATTCGCGAGACGAATCTATTGAGCCTAACTAATCCATGATTAGCCTATGTGATGCTACAGTAAACATTCTCTAATTATGGATTAATTAGGCTTAAAAATTTTGTCTTGTGAATTAGCTTTCATTTATGTAATTAGTTTTGTAAGTAGTCTATATTTAATATTCTAAATTAGTGTCTAAAGACATGGACTAAAGTTAAATCCCTGGATCCAAACACCACCTAAGCTTGACCGGCTGTTACTCCAGCTGGCTGAAGCTTGCCCAATGGTTACTCCCTACTTCTGTCAGTGTCCGGTGGCCCCCCTTGATAGTATCAGTTTTTTCTTTTTGAGAACATTGATAGTATCGGTTGCTATGCAATTGTGGATAGTGTTCACTGTACTGTACTTCTCACATTTTCCCTTTTCCCCTTACAATATACTCCCTCCATCCTAAAAAAAACCTAATCCTAGGTTTGAACCACACATGGGTTCAGGTTCAAACCTAGGATTGGTTTTTTTTTGGAACAGAGGGAGTACACCATCCGTGACTCGTCCAATAAAAAGTCAAATTCTATATTTGAATCTAAACATAAACTTATTTATGTGCACTCGTATGTCTGTTATATTTTTAATTAAAATTTATAGGTAAATATAATAATTTAAGAAATGTAGATATCATTTCGTCAACTTCCTCTTCCTATATTCATCAAAATATTCTTAACTGTTATTTTCCTCGGGAACCATTATCCTTTCTCTCCCTATTGATGGGCGGTGAAAAGTGAAAAGGCAACTTCCTTCCCCTTTGTCGAAGGCCCTCTCCCCTTCGCCTCCGACGGCTGCTTGTCACCGACGAAGGGGGAGGGTCCAAGGAGCTGTCGGGTTTATCTCGTTGTAGGTTTTCCTATTCCCCTTTTGTACATAGCTCGAAGGAGATGACGATGCTCGTCTTCTTCGTCTAGGATGCTTCCTTCCATGGATGGCTTGAGCTCAACTGGAGCTTGTTGCACCTCATGTTGTCTGCAAGGTTGCTATGGAGTTATTCACCTGTGTTTGGGTCAAGCACAGCATATTTTCCATGTGGTGGGAAGTCTTCTTCCTCCACAATGACGAGGTGGCGTTGGCCGTTCAAATCCTCTTTGGCGAGGTGGCTGCTGCCGATTTGGTGCCCTTCCTTGTCTTCGATGAGGCATCTTCAAGATTAAACTGAAACTTACTAAGTTCATTGAGTCTGCTTCAATCTTCGCTTTCGCGAGGTCCCTGTTGAGTTTGTGGTTGGATGCCATCTTTTATGGTCAATGTCATTTCTCCGTCAGCTTCAACATTTGGGTCAATCGGGAGAAGAAGCAAATCAAGGACTGAGTTGCTTCTTCTATTTCTTTTGGAGTCCTTTGCATATTTCAGGGGCCTTCTGTAACTTGTATTTCTTGGAGGCCTTTTGCAAGTTCTGTTGTACGTCTATCAGCTTGTTTCATTGCGAGCAACCTAATCTCTCTTTGTTTGAGATATGTTAAAATCAATTATGCAATCTGTATGTGAACTCCCTATATTGAAGAAATATGTGAGTTTTCTTTTTTTTAAAAAAAAAAAACTCATCATTTCCTCAAACTTGGCCCACTCAGATCTCATTTGAAGCAACCATCTTCTCTGTATGAAACACTGACACTCCACAAGATACTAACTTGCTTTTAGGACAACTCCAATTGAGCATAAATCGAATAATGGGCAAAGATGAACAAATAGAGCACAATGTGACGCCGATTGTTAAGTGTCAGAAAAAAAAATCCCACAACCCATCGCCGGTGGGATCCTCCTCCAGGTCTGGCAAGCTGAAGAGGAGTACATCAGAGCTGCAACAGTAGCCTCGCCCCTACCGTCTACACCATCATGCTGCGTCGCGCTGCCGCTGGTCGATCGCACCTCCTCCGAAGGTTGTTGGGCTCCTCCCTACCTCCTTCCTTCCCTCTCTATCCAACGGAGACAAGGCGTTGTGGTGAAACAGGTGGCGGGCGGCGGAAACAGGCGAGGACCTTGCCTCTGTTGGTATCGTCGCCTGCTGAGGTCGAGAACAAGGAAGAAAGGAAGAGGGGGTGGCGATAACAATTGAGGCATGCCTCGCCATCGTCAATGCCGCTGATGGTCGGTAAGAGGGAAAGAGTGAGGTGAGAGTGTCTGGCAAGCTGGCCCACCATTTTTAAAAAGAAAAATGATGATTGGATTGTCACGTATACGTCATGTAGGACAGACAGTTTCGGATTGAGTCAAGGGGTTATTCACCTGGTATAGACAGTTTAGGGTGTAAAATATCCCGTTTATGGTCCGAGAGTATAATTTGTACTGTCGTGATAGTTCATAAGGTGCCTTTAAGAAAAATAAAAAAAATATTAGTTGCAGCGGAGAGACAAACGGAGGCAACTACGCAAGTGATTGGAGAAAGATTTATTTATGTAGGTCCCGCAATTTGGCATTAACGCTGCTTCTACCGAATCAAAGATTTGTTCGTCTTTCGTGACTTGTTTGAGTCGAACGAGGACTGAGGATGTCCTCGTGTGGTATCCAAAACTCTATAGAGAATATAACTAGGGTACGTGTTGACCCATGCCCTTACGCGACGAGACGATTAATTAATGGATAAAAATATTTTGTAACACTGGTTTGATTTGTGGCTGAAACCCTGAGGCACAACTCAAAGAGGATCAGGTTCCTTCAGTTCGTGGATAAAAGGCTAATCGTATCTCTTCTTTCTATAAAACTAATGCTCACTACACACCTAAAGCTCAACATGCAAGTATAGTATTTATTAGCACTACTAAGACCTACATGCAAGCATATCACATCAACCAATTAAGCTCACGAAACTCAACATGCAAACACATAGTAATTATATCTACAATTTACTTCATTCTAAAACTAAACATACACATGTTAAATCATCGTTCTCAAATTATTTTCATAATATTTCAATCCAAATCATTCATCATTTCTCTATTATCTAACATATATCCTGCAGCAAAACGCGGGGTGTCATCTAGTTAGTATTAAAGAGGAGTGACAAAGTTAAAAAGAAACATAAATGGTTGGCAAGGTGAAAGTCAAAGTCAACACAAAGCTACTAGGTCAAAGTAGTGTTTATTTGTCTCGATCACTGGATGATGACTCGAGCCATGGCCCAATTGATGGGCCCATGCGTATGCGATGGGTCATACTTTTCTCTCCTAATCCCAGACTCTAATTGGGCTCTAATTAATGCCTGGTTTATTAGCCTTTCCAAATCGAAAGGAGCAGCACGTGTTTTAATACTTAGGAGCATCACCAACATATCTATTAAATAGATCCCCAATTATAAAATTATGATATTTTATCAGAAAATTATGCTCCAGCAATCCCCCTAATAAATTTCCAAAAATTTAGAAGTCTTTAGAATCTTAATTATATAATTATTCTAAGTTGAGATTTGCATAAATTAAGCTAGCACGATTAATGGCACGTGGTCTAGTAACAATTGTCAAAGGCATCACCAAACAAGATGGAACGTTTTTAGCTGCTCTGTAAACAAAAATAAACAAACAAACGAACCAAACAAAAAGTTCCCAACATGTAACAGTGAGATGAACGAAAAAAAATACGTAGTATATTATGTTTTATCCATGTTTAAAATGCTGAACTTTTTCTAATTCTTTCTTCTGTAGCTTTTGCGGCCTAAAAGCTAGTACTAGTACTATAATAATAATAATGAGTTAATGACAGCTGTGAGGATAGGTTTAGCGATTATTATAGTCTAGAGAGCTCCTAGTTTCCTATCAACAAAATTAAAAATTTCAAAAAATCGTTTTTATATGTACGTGTTCTCTCAGATTGGCATTTTTGCACGTGTTGGATGGAAGTTATCACTGTACTACTGAAAAATGAAGACGAAATGCTATCTCAATCCCTCTCGCTCTCCGTTTGGTGAAATCCACGCAAATGAGTGCAAATTAAGGGGGCTATTCACTTTGATACTTAAATCAACTTACCAAAATTTAGTAGTGTTAAATTTTGGCATCACCAATATTGATAAGGTTGAGATGTGTAAATTATGTTTAGTTTGTTACTTTTGTGGAAAAATCTAATATGTTGTATTCTGATGTTTTCTCGTCTATTACATCGATGCTCTCATAGGATATATATAGGAGTACATATGGGATAGAGACTTAGAGTACAATACAAGTAAGAGTAGATTTATCTCTAGGATTCTATCTCTAGAACTGTATCTTATCTATATGATTCTATCTCTATTTCTCTAGGATATATCTTATCTCTATAATTTGTTTTTGACTCTTATCTTTAACTAACATATTATACTTCTAACATTCCCCCTCAGTCGTAACAGGAGCGAAGCGAACGATTGCGACTGTATTTGAAATCTTCTATTTCTTCATTTCCATCGACTCACCATCATCGATTGCATCTCTGATGGACGGTCCTCCACCTGGTTCCTGCGTCCCCATCTGTGTCGTCCCTTGACTCTCCTCTATTCCCTCCCGCAGTCATAACAGGAGTGTCATGGATGATAGCGATGACATGGACACTTTGACTGGAGTTTTCGTCAATGATTTTTGTTGTAGACGTTCGTCGATGTAGCCGATCATGTAGTAGCCGTAGTCATGGTAGTTGTTGTAGCCGCATATAGCCGAAGGCGAAAAAAAATATTTACGCCATGGTGTGAAGACGAAACTGCAATTGTTAGCATCTTGTACCTTGTAGATGTTAGAGGATGCCATTGGAAACGTCTTGCATATGTCAGAGGACATCGTTGGCGATGAGGCCACCACTTTGGTTGTTCCTTCTGCGCCGTGTAGTGGTCATCACAATAGTGATGTCGGGTTGATGCAGTCGTTGTAGTCGTAGATGACGTGATCGATGCCGTCGTCGGTGACGCAGTCGTTGCCGTCGTAAAGAACACGGTCGATGTTATCGATGAAGCGTCTTGCAGATTAATCTGTTAGAGGGCACGAGATGTCCATCCTTGTGGACAAGTGGCGGCGACGTATTTTCCTTGTTGATGAAGACGATCGGCGATGTTGCATCGGCGAAGACAATTGCGCAGTCGTACGGCTGATGATGATCAGTACTGTCGGTGTAGATGAAGTCGTGCGCGGGGAGGTCCATGCGCCTGTGCACCGAAGTTTGACCTTCTCGTGCCTTCCCGAGGATGTGCCACACGATCCATGCATGCATGCGCACGACAATGGTTGTGGTTGTTGGCTTGCTGCTTCTGCTCATGAGGATCATGGCTTTTATGTGGCTAGCTAATGAAGATCTAATCTAATACTAATCATTACTTAGGAATTTTTTTCACGGTGGTTGATGGATGCGCGCCCCAGCGAGACTAAAAAGATGTCATCTCCCCGGGGCGGCGCGAGCGGAAGACTAATGGAGCGACGGTAGTCTCTAGGTCTCTGATACCATGTAAAAAAATCTAATATATTGTATTCTTATGTTTTCTCGTCTATTACATCGATTATCTCATGAGATATATATAGGAGTACATATGGGATAGAGACTTAGAGTACAATACAAGTATAAGAGTAGATTTATCTTTAGGATTCTATCTCTAGAACTGTATCTTATCTATAGGATTCTATCTCTACTTCTCTAGGATATATCTTATCTCTATAATTTTTTTTTGACTCTTATCTCTAACTAACATATTATATTTCTAACAACTTTTGCCAAGATTTTGTGAGTGAAATATTCTAGATCGAATTACCAAACTTTAGTAGTGGAGATAATTTTCGGCCCAATACCAGTCCTTAAACCCAAAAGCTGGCAGCTTGGTCGCTTGGAGCCTGGTTAACAGTTGTATGGTCTCTAGCCCAATACCAGTATTTTTCAGCCCATATATATCTGCTGGATCAACATACGGTCCAACTCATTTGATAGCCAACAGCTTATAAGGCCTACTTCCAGAGTTCCACTTGGGACGATTTGTGAACTGAGTGATCTTTTTTCCTCTTTTTTTCAAGATCAAGATTGAACATATTATTTTCTGATTTAGATTTTCATAACCCCCCCCCCCCCCCCCCAAAGGAGGTCCGGCTGATAGGGATCCAGCTAATTAAGTCTCTCCCACATTTGTGTCGATGCAGATTGACTGCCGTGCATTTGCCAGCTTTGTACATGTTACAATTGTGTGCTACTCCATCTCATAACATAAGATGCGTACATATTTTGAAATTTAACTTTTATAAGAATTGATCAACGGTTAGTATTATATGAACTGAATTTTATTTGCTGAAAATTATCGTTGGATTGGTATTTGAATGTACTTCTATATGGTTATAATTTGGTTATTACAAATCTTATAATATATGAAAAATTATAAGCTAAGGATTAATTTTGTAAACCATACCAAGTTTGATCGTGCCTTATATTATGGGATAGTGAGAGTACAACCCACCACATATAAAATTCCCATCGACTCGTATTCCTAATTAAGATCATGATCCTTGAGTTATTTTTTAATGGAAATATAACTTCTGGCCTCTAGCCTCTACATCAATACTATCACCGTCCTAAAATATAGCAACCTATTAATCTAATATTGGATAAGACACGTTGTAGTACTATCTATATATGAAGCATATCCAGATTCGTAGTAGTACTAGTAGGTTGTTATGTTTAATTTGGAATGGAGGTGGTATTAAGGATGCACACTGACATATTTATAAACACTGAGATTTGAACCCGATCGAACCAATCACTCCACCACCACCACACCAATGATGTTTTTCAATGTTATTTACTTTTAAATTTCCCAAATATTTGATAATGTCAATGCGCATACTTGGTTTGGGAAGATTAGTTGTAGTTACTAGTGTTATCTTCAAAATGAAACTATTCTCTTTGTCCCCTCTCCGTAAAAAAGGAAAAAAGAACCAACTTCTAAGTAATATAATCGCTGATCACAAGGGCATGTACTAGAAGACTATGACAAGAAATTTATAACATTTGATAAGTTTTCTTAACCGACGATTTTTCTATGTATGGATGAGGGGATGAAAAACAGTGGCCGAAATTCCTAACTGAATTTTGATGCTAATTTGTTTTCGTAGTAGAAAATGCCATCACATTAACTTAATTTGTCTGTATGGCCGACTGAAAATTGTTGAAATTAACTGCAGTACTTTATATATCCTTTACTTACAATATTTTCCACGTCTAATTAAGTTCTTTTGTCGTTCACAGGCATGTCTTCATCCAATGGCGAAGCCACAGCAGTGCCATCAAACCTGAACAACTAATAGTTTTATTCGGTGATCGATAAGTTTTCTGAATGTTAATTGATGTCTATCTAATGGATACATCAACGATGATGAGTTTGAGTGGCTGCCGACCTATCTGGAAGCTCGCTCAGCGCTGAAGAAGACCATGGAAACTGTAACACACATTGAAATTTGAAAATCCTAGTCATTAATTTGTGTTCCAAAAAAGCTTGCTGATCCGCCGTTTTCTATTACAATTATAGTATACATGCAGGAGAAAATATATAGATGCACTTAATAATTACTATCTCTATATTTTAATGTCTGACACAGTTGACTGTTTGTTCAACGTTTGACCGTTCGTCTTATTCAAAAAATTTATGTAATTATCATTTTTTATTGTGATTTGATTCATCATCAAATGTTTTTTAAGCATAACATAAACATTTTTATATTTTTTAGAAAAATTAAATAAAACGAATGGTCAAACATTGCTTAAAAAGACAACAACGTCATACATTAATTAAAATATGGAGGGAGTAGTCAATAGCCCCACACAATAAGAAGATGGTGGTGTACGTGGTGGTGGCCTGCTAGTACGTGCATGGTGACGAAAGCCGATCGACCTCTAGAAACGCAATAATTCGACGATGGACCGTGCATGAATTATTAGCCCAAGTCCATGATTGGTGCGATTAATTTCTAGTCGAGATACATTGATATATCGATGAGACGCATTGATCTTGTACTGGTAGCATAAAAAGGAAGCAGGGAGTATCTCGAAATTAAAACGTACGACGACCTCACACACATAAAGTTGGCGTTGACCTCCAAAACATGTTCAGAACAAATTAATCTACGAATCACAAGCTAGAACCTCACGGAATAAATCTTTGTTACTGCTCCACTAACGTACTAGTCATATTTATTTGTGGGCAATTAAGGAGATTCTCGCAGGACAGGAGGAAGAAGAAGAATTATATCTCTCTGTGATTCGTTGGGTTGTGTAGCTTGGCCGTAGCACTATTGATGGCTGAGGATCTAGTCTATTGATTGCCTATGATTTAGTATAAACCATAACCTATTAGTGATTGAAAAATATTTTATAGATAAAATTTTTATATATATAATCTTAGCGACTTAAAAATAAGTACTGAAAATATGTAAGAAACATCAAAATCAATTTTAAAATTGAAAATTTGAATTTTAGTATAGTGGTTTATAACCCATATAGTGAACAATTAATGAGACCCTGAGACATAACCACTTCATATCCTGAAAACAACCAATCAAATTGCACAATATCTATCTATCTATCTATCTCTTTTTTTAATGACTCGCATTAGACAATGTGAAATTTATATTGATAGAACAGAAAAAAATTACAAAATTATAAGCATGGAAGATCATAACCAAGAAAAAAGAAAAAAAATAACCCACGTACCGACAACACTAATACATAGACCCAGAAGAAGTCTAGCACCGAACCGACCGTCACTGAGCGTGACTGGTCGCTGCTAGGCCAACGAAAGAGTAAAGTTGACGGCAAACTAATTAAGCTAGTACCGATCGATCTATCAGTGAAATGCTTGCAAATTAAGCTCGATCCCAGTAATGCAATTAATTAAGCCCTCCAATTAACGAAACGTGGATCTCGCGCGCACTCGCATTATTCTTGCCTCCAAATCGATATGATATGATATGATCATCGATTGATCACTGCAGTGGCGCGGCCGGCCGGGATAAGATCACAAGAAAACTACTTCCATTAGCTTCGGTTCCATCCATTGTTGCCGTGAGCGCGTGGACCATCCATCCACTGTCGTCGTCGCCACTGCCGACCTACCTCCATGTATGCAGTATGCATATATGCCCTGACGTCGGCGATCGATCTCGATCCCTCGCCGGAGCGGCGGAAACAGCGACGTCAACGGCAGCTAAGCTAGCTAGCCCAGCTCCAGTTGTGTGACGTCGTCAGCTAGCTAGCTGCCACTGAGCCAGCCGACCATTAATTACTCCATCCGTAAAAAAAAAAAAAAGACAAACTCTGTTTTCCGTATCCAACATTTGACCGTCCGTCGTATTTAAAAAAAATATAAAAAATATTAAAATGATAAGTCACGCATAAAGTATTAATCATGTTTTATCATCTAACAACAATAAAAATACTAATTATAAAAAAAATTATATAAGACGGACAGTCAAACGTTGCCACGGAAACCCAATGTTTGTTTTTTTTTTTTAGGACGGAGGGATTAATTGCTAACCTCACCTCAGCTCCAGCTCTGCTAGCATGTACTACTGAGCATGCATGCAGTGACACGGACGTTACGTGGCACAGTACAGTACAGTTCTTTGTTTGACGAGATGATGACCCCCAGTTGCATGCCATGTGCTGAGGAACAATCTACTCTACCTGCCGTCGTCGAATTCCGATGGCGCCCAGCATATGCACATCAGCCACCAGATTTCTTCCATCTCTCTTCCTCGCTAAATTAAAAAAAAAACAGACGAAACTGTGGATCCCAATAATAAAAACGATAAAATTTCTGTCACTAACGAAACAAACAGGACAGAGATAAGAAAATTTTAATCAGGCCGGGTCAGGTCAATCTCTAAATCAAATTTAAACTATTTTAATTTCTCCTCCACGATTAGCTCAATGCGTCGTCGTCGTCACCTCGACAAGTTATTAATGGCCGCTTCCATAGTCCGGCCACGTGACGCCACCCAGGGCCCCACCTCCTCCTCCTCCCGTGACGTCACCCTCCCCCATGTGCTCTCGTCGTCTCCCCCCTCTCCGGCTTATATATACACCCCCTTCTCCGGATCGACGGCGAGGTGAGAGACAGCGCGCGCCACCGCCGCCGCCGCCGCTATTTTCGTGTTTTTTGATTTCACGGTGCGCGCGGTGGCCGGCCGGAGATGCAGGCGGTGGCGGCGGCGGCGGGGATGATGCGGCGGGGGAGCCTGACGATAGACCCGGCGGGGGAGGAGGAGGCGCCGGCGGAGAGGGTGGGGCGGCTGGTGCGGGAGAGCCCCGTGGTGGTGTTCGCGCGGCGGGGGTGCTACATGGCGCACGTCATGAGGCGCCTCCTCGCCGCCGTCGGCGCGCACGCCACCGTCATCGAGCTGGAGGGCGGCGCGGCGGAGGAGGAGGAGGCGGCGCTGGGCGGCGGCGCCGCGCTCCCCGCGCTCTTCGTCGGCGGCGACCCCGTCGGCGGCCTCGAGGGCCTCATGGGCCTCCACCTCAGCGGCCGCCTCGTCCCGCGCCTCAGAGAGGTCGGCGCCCTCTGCACCTAGCCCGCGGGGCCGCCACGTGTCCCATAGTCGTCTTCCTCCGTCTGATCCTCTCTACCATGGCTTAGCTCCATGCCTTCCATGTACATAAGCTGGGTTAGCTCCGCCATTTCAGAAATCTAGAGGGGGTGGGGTGAAAAATTCCACGCCGAAATAATACTAAATTTTGTTTGGGCTCATGTGTTCTTCTGGAAATCAAAGGGGTTTGTGAGAAAATTCCTGGATCTAAATGTGATTATTAAACAGTACTACTAGTTCAATGTTTATCTTTTTACTGTTTTTATTATTTCAACCTTTTTTTTAACAGCAGCTTCTGGCTGGTAGTGTTACACCCATGCATGCATGGCATGCATATCTCTCGGTTAAATTAAGTATTCTCCTCTTCTGTTTTGTCCTGATGTGATGTGTTTTTGGTTTGGTGTAAATTAAATTACTACACATGATTGGCGTATAATCCCTACTTTGGAAGGCGATTATTTTATGGCAGCAAGATAACATATTTAAAGTGCTTGTGGTGGGGGTGGGTAATTAATGGAATTAGTATACGTCACCCCCAAACTTAGAACCCTAATTAATGGCCGCTTGCTTTCCCTGCCAATGAATTTTCTCATGATCAAAACAACCTTCAATGCAAACCAATTGGCAAAAGTAATTAAGCGATGATCTTGTTAATTTGATGTGATTAGTTGTCAGTAAGCTGCTTTTCCGCTCCTCTTGTGGTTAATTGTAATTAATTAATTAATTAAGATATATGTATTCACGTTGCTTTTGGGAGAAGAAATGGAAGAAGAAACGTAGAGTAAAGATCAGTTTAGGGTTGCTAACACTGCAAGGCAGTGCATTGCAAGGCAGAGTGAGATCGAGTTGATGCATATTAATTTTTGTTTAATTTGCTCGATGGATGCATGCATCATGGCGTGGCGTGGCACGTGCCCTGCTGCTTAATTCCCGGCGATGAAAAAAGTAAGGAAAAAAATAAAAGTATAATAATGGGCACGAAATTTCATGTGCCGATCGATGCGTGCATGCATCCATCGGGACATGCAGCTGCAGCACACGATCCCACACTGTTCACCCGTGTACGCTATTTAAGCTTCGAATCAATCAATATATTCAATAATCAGTCAGGTAAAGCTGATTATTATTCGTTCATTACATATATACCTATAAAATTTGAAGTTTTCATGCGACGTGGCTGAATTGAGGAATTACTCCCTCCATTTCACAATGTAAGTCATTCTAACATTTTCCACATTCATATTGATGTTAATGAATCTAGACATATTTCACAATGTAAGTTATTCTAGCATTTCCCACATTCATATTGATGTTAATCTGATTAAAATCAATATGAATGTGGGAAAATGCTAGAATGACTTACATCGTGAAACGGAGGTAGTAATTTTTTGAAGCTACCATACCTAGCTAGCTAAACTCAGCTTGACAAGAATTTCAAACGTGGTATGTACTAGTAAGGATTGTATGTAGTTCGATATATGTAATAGTTGTCACTGATACGTGGGTTCACTTGGTAGCCACTGCTGCTTTAGATATAATATGACAGAGGATCCGTGTCAATGTATATGCAAGAGATGCTTTAGCCTCGATACTTGGGCAGTTAAACTAGATTTGGTTATTTTTTGAAGTTGATATCAGACTGAAGTAATCATCGTCACACTTTAGACAAAATTAATATTATTACTAGTACTGTTTACCCTATAAGATTAATTGATACTTATGCAATACTTTAGGAATTATGTTCCTATGGTTACAACATGTCCAATTTTCTTCGAGTATTCTTGCATACTTTTTTTTAAAAGAAACATCTATAAACATAGACACTTACAATATACGTAAACTCACTCATATGAATACAAAATATGCACACTTTATATAAGCACCTCCAAAATATTGGACTGTCATATCTTGAGATTAACAAAGATACCACGAAACCTTTAACATCTACCAAAAAAGAATAATTAGCAAAAACACGAGCACCCTTATCAAGTCAAATATTTGAACCCGGATTGATTAACCTAATCATTTGAGCTACACTCACTTCGTTGTATTCTTTATCTTTGTAGTAATTTGGACAAGATGAAAATGATCGGAAATGATATTATTTTTAAGGAATCTTGGGAATTTTCTATATTTATGAATATAATTATTTATAGTGACAATAAGAAATTTGAACTAAATTTTATGTATGATTAGAGAAAAGAAGGATATATATTTTTTTAGGAAAAAGTACGAATTACCCTCCTAAACCATTGCGGTCGACCGAATTACCCACCTGAACCGAAAACCAGACATTATTCACCCCGAACTTTTAATATCGGACGAATTAACCCCCCCCCCCCCCCTCAACACTGTTTTAAACGGTTTTGACTTGAGTTTGCACACGTGGCGCCTACGTGGCAATCCAGTCAGCAAATAAAAAAAAGAATGCCTCCCTTGGGCCCACCTGTAATACCCCCCTCTCTCTCCCCCCGGTCACACTCTCTCTCTCTCTCTCTCCCGTGTGCACACGCAGGCAGGCGGCTCCACAGGCAAAGGCAGTCCAGTCGGTCAATGGCGGAGGCAGCGCTTGCTCGGGCGGCGGGCGGCCGATGGCGGAGGCAGAGGCCGACTAGGCGCCGACACGGTCCTGTTCGCACGACTACCTCCTCACGGACCACTCGTGCATCGGCTCGCCGCCGCGGCTCCCAATGGTGGGGAGGTGGTTGCGGGAGTCGTAGAAGGGGCCGCGCCGGCTCCGTGGCGCGCGTGGAGAGGAGAGAGCAGAGAGCAGAGGAGAGCAGAGGAGAGGAGAGCACCGGCACGCCTCCATCTCCGTGGAGCTCGTCATGGGCTCGAGGCCGCCCCGGCAACCGCATCTTCTCCGACCACGACAAAGAGAGGATCGACTTCAACCAAGACGGACGAGGTCCGCTACCCGCCGCCTGGACGAGGTCCGTCTCCGCCACCCAACGACTGAGCAAGGCCCGCCTCCGCCGCCGGCCGCCTGGACGAAGTCCGCCACTGCCGCTCGGATGAGGTCCGCCTCCACCGCCTGCTGCCGACCGGACGAAGTCCGCCTCCACCACCTGCTGCCGACCGGGCGAGGTCCACCTCCGCCACCTATCGCTGGCTACTAGTCCAAGATCATGCGCAAGAGAGAGCAGGGAGGATTGAGGGATAAATCTGACAAGTGGGCCCAGGGAGTTATTTTGTTTTGTTTTGCTGACTGGATTGCCACGTTAGCGTCACGTATGTGATTTCTAGTCAAAACCGCTCAAAAAAGTGTTTAGGGGGTTATTTTTCCGGTTTTAATAATTAAGGGTGTAAAATATCCGGTTTTTGAGTTTAGGGGTATAATCCGGTCGACCGCAATAGTTCAGGAGGGTAATTCGTACTCTTTTTTTTTCTATCTTTTCTATTACTTTTATGGAAACAATATCGATACGGACAATAATTTTCTTACCCTTTTCACACCTTCAGATCAAATTCAGAGCGCTCACCCCCGGTGCTCAGGTTCTGTCGATTGAAAATGCAACGGTTATTTACTTTTGCATCGGTCTAATTTCTTTTCAATTAAATTAATTGGTCATGTGTCATCCTTGTCAGCTTATATATATGCAAACTTGTTTGTCGGCTAGCTTAATTAACTTGAATACTCCCTCCGTATATTAATGTATTAATGTATGACGTCGTTGACTTTTCGACTAACGTTTGACCATTCGTTTTATTTAAAATTTTTGTGCAAATATGAAAATATTTATGTCATGCTTAAAGAACATTTGATGACGAATCAAGTCATAATAAAATAAATGATAATTACATAATTTTTTTTAATAAGACGAATGATCAAACGTTGGATAAAAAGTCAACGACGTCATATATTAAAATATGGAGGTAGGACATTATATTGTTTGCGTGCAAAGTCAATTTTATACGATTGTACTATATATATATATATATATATATATATATATATATATATATATATATATATATATATATATATATATATGTATACTACGTGACCGGTGAGATTCTCTCTGACTGTCATTAACTAGTACGTACGCATACATGTATATATAAAATTCATTTTTGAATATATGCATAGATAAATTCATAGTGGTGGCATCATCAATGCAATCTGCGAGTGATTATTTTAGCAGTTGAGTTCTTGTGCGTGATGAGATCTGATTCTGACATCGTTTCGTGCGTGCAGAGATCGCCAATGCTGTGTGCTAGCTTCAATAACCCTGGGGCGGTCTGGAATGTACATTTCCTTAATTACTTTTTTTAAGGGTGAACAGCTAATATGGTCACTCAAGTTTCGCTTCAAACTTAGTTTAGTTTTTAAGGTTTCAAATCATCTAAACAAGTCCTCCAAATTAATCATTTGGGTTAATATAGTCCTTAGACCCAAAAAAATGCCACGTGAGCATGCCAAGTCATCCTCGCATGTAGCGGTATGAATGAAATGGCCATTCTACCCTTATATACCATATAGAAAAGAAAGAAAAAACACAAACAGAAAAAATAACAGGCCAGCGATAATCGTAAGTGATAATTCTAAAACGATCATACACGTGTGAAAATATTTATCTTTTTTTTATTTCTTTCCTATGTGGTATATAAGGGTACAATGATTATTTCATTTATACCGCTGCATGTGAGGATGACTTGGCATGCCCACGTGGCACTTTTTGTGGGTCTAAAGATTATATTAACCCAAATAATTAATTTAAAGGATTTGTTTGAACGATTTAAAACTTTAAGTACTAAATTGAGTCCAAAGAGAAACTTCAGGACCATATATCACCTTTTTTTCATGTACGGTGCTTTGACAACTATATTAATATATTAAATTATTTAGTTAAGTAAAGTGAAAAGAGCATCATTGGATCTGCCATCAATATTGCATTAGTATATTTGTAGAAAAGACAAATAATCGATTCAAATAAATTTAAAAGTTAAATGAGTCATATATTAAAATGGAGTTCCTAATTACCAAAGCCTGACAGTTAAGTGCTTAACCACGATGATTGTGTGCTCGCCTGCTCGGCCTTTGAGCAATTTTTGTCGTGAGCGAGGTCATTGGTTGGCCCAGAAAAAATAGGCCCAAGTTCAGATGGAACCCAACAGTAGTTGATGTGGGCCTCGTAGGATGGTCCAGTACTTCAGCTGGTTTGGGCCTGTGTTTGTGTAGACTTAATTGGGCCTCTTTTCTTTTCCTTACTTTATCAATTGGGCCTCTTGACTAGCTTCTCTCAAAATATCGTAGATTTGATTTTTGAGCAAGTTAATTTATTGCAGAAATCATCGCTCCACCAAAGCTGTAGTTAGCTTGCAAATGTTGTTTAACCGCGTATCAGATTATCTCAGAATCAAGCAGAGAAGGATACTCGAGCACATGAACATACTTATTGAAAACCCACAAAGTATTCATTCCTCTTGATTGAATTGCAGAGACTTAGGGGTATGTCGTTTCTTTTGGTGAATACTATATGTTTTTATTAATGGGAACTGTTCACATCTTCGGCCTCCGTCAAAAGTCACACAACCATTAAGTTCTATTCTTTTTTTTTTAAAGGAATCATTAAGGTTATGGGACAAATCCACTTCTCCTGCAATGATAATCCGCTGAAATATCGGATAGAGATTCTATAATGAAAGTTTTGTAAGAATTATTTTATCCAAAACGAAATAAAAGATCTCTGCCTACCGATTCTAAGAGTGCAACACCATTGTAAATAGTATCTTACTCATACTGTGAAAGCATAAAAAAACCAAGAGTGATGCAAGCTAAAAGACAAGAAGATAACATGCATTCTTTTAGATAATTCTGTGTAATTGAAAACTATATAGCTATGTGTTTTCTTGTTTAACCATGTATGCATTCACTTTGAATTTTTTTTAATAAAGGTATGCACTTTATTTTAGTTCTATATATCTGACTTAGCCTAATAGACTTAGCCTTGGACTTTGAGGCTTGAGCACATCCTTTATTTTTATTTCGGACTTTTCATGGTACTAAATAACATTAGATATGTAATTTGTCATATATTTTTATCTGGTTTAAAATTTGAACTGAAGGGAGTATAGCCGTCAAAGTTATATGATGACCAAGGCTGATGAGCAACAATTAACTGATTAAATTGTGTCTCGCGCCGACGATGTCCTCCTTTTGTCGTGGAGCATATGCAAACATGCATGTACCACTACACCATCATCCGACATTCTTTCGGTTTCAATTAACAATTCGATTGTTTAAGTTGTTTGGTGTCTTTCGCTTGCTTGCTTCTGCCGATCGAGCTAGCTGCCATTCGGATCACCAATCCCTGCATGATAAACAATTAATTAATTCCTTAACCTTTTTCATCTGTGTGCCGACGATGGCCTGCTGGCCTAAGCTTAAATTACCAAGCCAACTACTGATACCAACAAATGATAAAATTAACCATATATCCGATTAATCCTAATATGGAGTTAATTAATTAGTTGTTGTTCTTAATTAGAGAAGTTGATTGATCAATGTAAGTCGTAGTGAAGTGCATAGTCCTACAGTAAACAAAGGCAGATCATATGATCGAGCAGCAAGCTGATAACAATGGCACGAATGATCTTTTGAGAAAAAAGAGAGGATAATAATGTCATGAACTATTGGACAAGGATACCGCAACACACGAGAAATGATAACGACATGGGTTTATGTACAGCTTGCCAATGCAACAACGACCAACGCATCGTGACATATGTATGACATGGTCCATTATATCGTCGATCTGCTACAGGACAGCAAAATGAATCATGTCTTTACAAATATGGAAATATTCCTACATTAGATAATTAGTAGGGACAGACAAATTAATGTTCAATAAGCACATTTCAACGAACCAACCTGAAATGTAATAAATACTTCAACATATATGCTAATTATATTATTGGACCCTTCATGAACCATATGGTGGCTGATGGCTCAACATTTCAAAGATAAAAATGTCGTTGGTCTTCTAATATACACTACATTAATGTAGTAGTATATATCTTTTGGTGAGCGAAAGAGGAGAATTTTTTTTAGAATAATTATCAAGCCTTGGGTTAATTGATCAGGCAATAATCCCGCCTTCCCCTTAAAAAAACAAAATCTTGAACATTAAGGTTGCCACGGTCCTAGTTAACCATTATGCACCATCTCACCAGACCATATGAACAATGCAATGGTGTCGAAGGTGTTGATGGTGTAAGTTGGAAATGGGGAACAATCATTGGACCTAATAGAAAGCCAAAAAAAACTAGAATGCCCTTAAACTTTGTTTCAACTTTAATGTATTTGTCCGTTATCTTTTCAAACTCTAATATGCATTTGTCCCCCATTCCCTCAAATTTCAATGCATTGATTATCTAAAAACAAATTCTTTGTGGACAAATGAAAAAAAAATGTATAAATAGCGCGCCATGCCATCCACCCATTGGATCTTTTTGAAAAAAAAAAAAGGAAGAAATTTATTTTTATCATCATAATACACAAAAAACCAACATTGGATTCCAGACAATGGGGCCATGATCACTGTACCATAAGTCGATATCAATTGTTACATCCACTGTACCTGGCTACACCGAAGGAACATATTGGAAAAAGTAGCCCACGAGACCAACCTCTCAAGAAGGCTCCATCAACGACTTGCCAAGAATTTAGAAAACTCAATTCAATTTCACGGATCAATCATATTATATTCATGGACTATAAGAATATGCATCGGCCGTACAATGTTTTGGCGCAGTAGCTGTTTTGCTTTTTGGATCACCAGTACAAATCAAGAGCAGTTTATCAAATTAAGCAAAGTGAAGCTGACGTGGAACAATATTTGACCCATCTATCTATCTATCAAATCCCTTGCTTGTCTCCAAAGGAAACTAATTAGCAAAGATGAAAGAATAACCAAGCTATGCGTAGTTTAAAAGTTCACTTTTTTTGAGTGAAGGACATGCTAACCCACGGGTCTATAAACTGTTCATTTGCTGACATCTTCTTTTGTTTCTTTCTACATGTCCTGCATCCATCTATGCCTGCAGGGACCAACTTGCAGCTGCAGGTAGCTGGTTCAAATCCTCAGGTGATTTTGTTAGCTCATATTTTGGTAAATAATTCCATATGTACATAGTAGCACCTGCTCCACCATTTGAGTGGAGTGTCATATATAGGTGCAGTACTTGAATTACTCACTCCGTCCCAAAATAAGTGCAGCCGTGTAGTTCACCGGCTGCACTTATTTTAGGATGGAAGGAGTATATATTAAGCCTTATTGGGAAGATGATTTCCTCCTAATCCACAAGTTTTTTTTTTCACAAGTTTATATGTTATACCAGAGGATCTAGGTCTCTCTTGCAACATACGGATTTTGCAGGATTTTCACGGGCATTGAGCTGATAGGTGTGAAAATACTGTAAATTTACCATTCTTGAAAATGCGCCTCGGTGAATTTAGCACTGTCCTATTGTTGTTGACTTATCATCACACTAGAACAAATGTACTGGTTAGTGGGCTCAGTGGGTCATAGCTAGTTAAAACCCTCGTGTGGTTTTCTTTAGCCTGGAGTGGTAAAGAATTCCATAAATCCGTAGCAGCACCAGCTCCACCATTTGAATCTTATAGTCTAGAGAAAGACTTGGGGGCTTTTTTTAGGTTTAGATTTATTGGTTTAGACTTTTAAGTTACTTATAAGCTAAAGGATTTAAAGTCCTAAGTTTAATGATAGAGTCATATATCTCTCTCACATAAGTCAAAAAAAGTTTTTCCAACTTAGTTTTTGACTTAATAGTGAAAGTAGCTTATGGCTTTAAAAAAGCCAAACGAAAAAATTACTTATTTGTTTAGCTTTAGCCTTAGATTTTTCGATTCATAACTGTTTTATAAGCCTAAACAAAGAAGGCCTTAGAGTTTTACCGTATAGCACAAGTTGGTGGGCTAGCTGGCTCGGCTTCAAGCCTCATCACCTCTTAATAAACATTGGTAGTTACTCCTCTCATATATATAGGTTTTAAGTACTTGCATAACAAGTCTTGCGAACACCATTTTTTGTTTTTGCGAACGCCTTGAATAACAAATCTTACTGAAGCCCTATTTTAAAACATGAGTTTCCCCCAATCCCTATATCAATGAACTGATTCATTTGATTTTTCACGGATTTCAGGATTCATGCCTCTTTTGGAACATAGGAATTTCGGAGGTTAAATTTTCATGGACATTGGACTTGTGTGTAAAAATGCTGTAAAATTTCTGTGTGCTTCAGAACAGACAGAGCTGGGTAACTTACCAATGTCCTGTCATTGTTGACTAGCATGAGACACTAGGACATACGTACTGGCTGGCTGGAGGGCCCAATATTGGGGCCTGAAATGAACAATGAGATGCCAATATGGAATTTCAATTTGTAGCTAGGAGTAGCACAAACTAGGGATGTGTGAAGTGAATCTGAAAAACCATAGGTGAAGCCGGACGATGGATGGATGTGCATGGGCATATGGTGGTGTGGCCCTGCAGAGATGAAAGGAAAGCATTGGGGTGCATGCAGAAGGCCGGGCCAGAGATGAGATTTTTGCTTTGGTAGGGGTCCCAAGATCAGGCTTTAAATTTGGGGCTTTTGCAACAAAGTGTGGTTGTGCTCTTGTCGTTGGATGACCTAATCTGAGTAGCAGTACAAAGCCCCTGCCACACATGACACACACCAGGACAACCATAACTGCATCTGCATTGACATTGGCTTTAATTTTTCAGCTTGTTTTTACTTTTCCAGTTTGGCCGGTCTTCATCGAGCACAATTTACTCAGGAAAAAAGATATGTATTCCAGCAAACATAATACTTTCTAGGAAAATGATATACATATGTCCTTGTTGTCTAGCTACCGTGTACGACCACGGCCACAATGGAAGGCTCAATCACTCGGACGATAAATGTCTCACTTCGGTAATAGAATCTGACATGTGCTGCTGACGTCGTAACAAAGTCGGACGTTGCGATCGTACGTATAGCAGCGTTCTACTTTCTAACATAGAGTTACAAGCCAGTAAATAAAAATTATTATAGAATTTCATCCCCGCTGAGCCACATCATCAATATATTTTTATTATTTATTGGATCAATTGGTCCCTCAAACATCCGCGGTTAGATTAGTTATTACGTCTATACAAATGGCTAATAAGGTCCAAACTAGAGGTTAGGTTCAGACGGATCTTCACCTAATTTTCGCCTTGTCTCACCTCGCAAATCTTAATTCCTCTAATGTTTTTAGCACAACTATTTTTTTATATGTTTATCAACCATCCTTAATTATCTATATATCCGGTCGTAATGCGCGGGGTTGCATCTAGCTAAGTATTATGTTACCATCTATAACGTCCCGCTTTCCCCCAGGCTGGGCCCGCTTACATCTAATAGCTTTCATAGGTCATAGATTTCCCTCATAGACCAACACGCTTAACCCTGGAGTTCTTTGGAAATCGGCTTTCGGAAAAGAAGTTGCAACTTGTTGATATAAGTATTCTATTAATTCTATTAAGCCCTGGGCTGGAATGTCACACCATCTTTCTTATTCATGAAAAAAAAATCATGTTTAAGCTCTAAAGGAGTATTAAATAACTTGTGAAGCCCCCAATCAACTTGAGGGGAGATTGAATGGTTGGAAGCTACTTGGGCACAACCTTTTAAAAATTTTCATGGAAGGAGAACATATATAAAATTTTGCATCAGGGTTCAGGCATGCATGCATGTCAATCTACTACTATTTCTGTACTACTTAGCTGTGAAATTCAATCAATGGGCCAATGATGTGTGTGTAAATGCAAAAAGCTGACCCTTTTGCTTAGCCTGCTTCACCCACTAACTCAGCACACTTTTCTCCCTTCCTTAACAGCATAAATGAATGAAGAAGCCCATCATTCTCCAGGAAATCATACCAACCTTTCATCAGACCATACTAGCTAGCTGCTAGCTTTCCTTCCCCACTTTTAAGATCGCCAAAGCTGATTGTTTGTGTGTGCCCTAATTTTGTTGCCCTACCTGAAGCAAACAAACATTCATGGCTGCTCACTTATCTCCACTAATTTAACAGTTGTAATTAAGATACCTAACCCAAAGCTGGAGGAGAGATGTGCATATGCTGAAAGATACACATGCATGCACAGTGACCGATCAGAATTCAGAACAATGTGGAAAAAAAGAAAAGTGGATGATCTCAGATCGACCTTTATGTCTCATGTATTGGTGTTATCACGCCCTGTTCCAACATTTCGAAGTTAGTTAACACTCACTACCTATATGCTTTGTTTCAGATGTAGAAAAAAGATTCAATTATTCAGTATGAATTCCTGCTCAGGAACACCATTAGCTTTAATTAATCAGGGCCCTACACAATTAATCAGGGCAATGGTGATCATAAGCAAAATTCAGACTTGTCAATTGTGACCCATGTCCCACCTGTCCACTACTTGTCTTTGCACTTTAGCTCATGTATATCTGGGCACTATTCGGAAGAAGAATTTTTACAATCCTTAAAGAAAGTATTCACAGGTAAAAATTTTAGTAACTTGAGATATCTAATACCTAGAGATATTAAGTTTTATCAGGTGCTGCTTCAGGAGCTCTCCAAAGAGGACCCTAAAATCTAATCTCCCAGCTAGCTTTGGAGGCAGTAATTAACATCCATTGGAAGAGCATAGAATGGGATTAGAGCACAGTAACAGCAGGTAAGCAGGCAGGCAGGCATGTACAGGGGATTTCTTGAGTCCAGTGCATCACAGTCTGAAGAGAGAGAGAGAGAGAGAGAGAGAGAGAGAGAGGCAAAGGAAAAGACAGAATGCCCAGCGATCCTTGTGGGGTGTTGCTGACACGGAGCTAGCTAGCTAGCTAGCTAGAGAGAGTAAGCTACTACTACCCTAGTAAGAGAAAGAAAGAAATACACAGTGATAGAGATAGAGAGAGAAAGCTATAGTTCAGTGTGAATTGTGGGTGTCATCCAATGGGTGGAGGGGTTGCACTTGCACACACACTTGCTCCTCATTCCTCTCTCCTCTCCTCTCCTCTCTCTCATCAACCCTAGCTTGATAGTTGATTCAACCAGCCAATATATTCGATCTCCCCTTCTCTTCTTCTCTCGATCGATCGGGTGATGAGAAGCCAATTGAGAATTTGAGATCGTTCGATCATCACCTCGTTTCTTGCTGAGATTATAGCCAAGCTCCATGATTCCGTCTATGCCGGTAGTGACACTGCAGGAAGGTGCACACCAGTAGATAGCTAGTGGCAGCAGCAGCAGCATCAGTGGAGCTAGTCGTCGTCCCGGCCGGCCTCGCCGTCAGAGATCGATCGGTGTAAGTTACAGGGTGCAAGTGCGATCGATCACCACCAGCGCAGCGAGATCTGATTGATATCGATCCATCGCCGATCGATTGATCATACGTTCAGATATCATAATCAGCAGCAGCTGGTAGAATTCAAGAGAAGTTCGTCCAGATGATGCTCAAGGATCTGGCCGAAATTCAGCAGCAGCAGCTGCTCGCCGCCGCCGAGGAGAACATGTCGAACCTGACGTCGGCGTCCGGCGACCAGGCCAGCGTCTCGTCCCACCCCGCTCCTCCTCCCGCCAAGAAGAAGCGCAGCCTCCCCGGCAACCCAGGTCAGCACCGAATTCTTCGATCGCGATCGAGTTAATCGAATTTAGGATGAACTAACTAACTAATTATGGGTAGATCCTGAGGCGGAGGTGATCGCGCTGTCGCCGAGGACGCTGATGGCGACGAACAGGTACGTGTGCGAGATCTGCGGGAAAGGGTTCCAGCGAGACCAGAACCTGCAGCTGCACCGGCGAGGGCACAACCTGCCATGGAAGCTGAAGCAGCGGAACCCCAAGGAGGTGGTGAGGAAGAAGGTGTACGTGTGCCCGGAGGCCGGCTGCGTCCACCACGACCCGGCGCGCGCCCTCGGCGACCTCACCGGCATCAAGAAGCACTTCAGCCGCAAGCATGGCGAGAAGAAGTGGAAGTGCGACAAGTGCTCCAAGCGCTACGCCGTCCACTCCGACTGGAAGGCCCACTCCAAGGTCTGCGGCACCCGCGAGTACCGCTGCGATTGCGGCACCCTCTTCTCCCGGTCAGTCGTCTCTCGTCGCCGCCGCCGCCGCCGCCGCCATGGCCGTCGTCGGAGGTTCTGATGATCGGGTTGCGGTGTGGGTGCAGGCGGGACAGCTTCATCACGCACAGGGCGTTCTGCGACGCGCTGGCGGAGGAGAGCGCGAGGGCGGTCACGGCGGCGGCGGCGGTGGCGGGGCAGCAGCAGCATGGCGGCGGGATGCTCTTCTCGCAGGTGGCGGATGTGCTTGATCACCAGGCGGCGATGGCGATGGGGGGGCATGGGCTGATGCAAGAGCTGTGCCTCAAGAGGGAGCAGCAGCAGCAGTTCGCGCCGTCGTGGCTCACGGCGCAGCAGCAGCAGCAGCAGCTGGAGGCGATGGCCGGCGCGGGGAATCCGGCGGCGATGTACGGGTCGGCGAGGCTGGACCAGGAGTTCATCGGGAGCTCCACGCCGGAGAGCGGCGGCGCGCAGCAGGCCGGCCTCAGCTTCGGGTTCTCGTCGACGTCATCCGCGCCGCCGCACCCCGCCGCCTCCTCGGCGCACATGTCCGCCACCGCGCTGCTGCAGAAGGCGGCGCAGATGGGCGCGACGCTGAGCCGCCCGTCGAGCCACGCCCACATGGCGCCGGCGGCGGCGGCGAGCACGCACAACAGCAGCAGCAGCGCCGCCACCACCAATGCTCCCCCTCCTCCTCCTACCAGCAACGTGTCGAGCACTTGCGTCGGCGCCGGCGGCTACGGGCTCGCCTTCGAAGCGTCCCACTTCATCGCAGCAGACGAGAGCAGCAGGGGCGCCAGGTCCGATCGTGACACCGGCAATGGCGTCGCCGGAGCCGGCAACGACGGCCTCACCAGGGACTTCTTGGGTCTCCGAGCCTTCTCCCACGGCGACATAATGAGCATGGCTGGCTTCGATCCCTGCATGTCGACGACGTCGGCGTCGTCGGCGGCGCCGTACGACCACCACCACCACAGCAACAAGCCATGGCATAGCTAGTTACCACCTCGGCCGCCATGGATGAATAGCGAATGAATCATGCAAGCAAATCCAAACAAATTTTGTTCGTGGGCTACTCATCGATCGTTCGACAAGAACTGCCTGATGATGATGATCATGTCACGATTATTTCATAGCTGGGTAAGTGAGTCGAATTTACCCAGCTCTCTCTCTTTTGATGTTCCAATTGAGGTTTAATAATTCGATGTTCTTTTGGGAGGGTATGGGCTGTTCAATTCATATATATGGAACTTTTCAAATTATATACTGTTGTTTATGCTAGCTATATATCATAGTTAATTCATCTTCCTACTGTAATAATAAAATTTTTAGACATTCTCAGCTCATAAAGCTGTGTAGAGCTACTGCCATTAGAGCTCCATTTGTAATCAGTTGTTACCATTAATCATTCCCTTAAATTTCTAGTTCCTGAAGAATGGATTTGCATGCATTTTGAGCTGGGGGTGCACTTAATTAATAACTTATCTGGAAAATAAATGTGGTGTGATGAAGTAAAATTTTCAAAATCTGTGTTTAATTATGGGCTAATGGTTTTCATATGTTATGCACATGTTGTTGCCCGTATATACTTAGTTGTAACTGCACAGGTTTCCTTCATTTCTGATAAACTGAATTGGAGTACATGTAAATGTTTTCTCTGCTAAAATGAATGAAATTGGAGTGAAATGTTATGAAACATTTTTCAGAAGAAAACACGGTACTGCTTCAGAAAGCCGTAGCAGTAATTCGAGAACTTTAATCAATGCAGCAGTGTAAGGCTGTAAGCTGAGAACTACTATGTCATTATAGTTACTGAAACCGCCTTTAAAATAAAACGTTGACAAGGAAATAAACACTACCCAGTGTAATCTCACTCTCTCAGCAGTAACAGTATTGTGACATTATCAGTAAAGTTCATGCCTTGTTTTTTTTTTAATATTGGAGTACTCTTTTTATTCATTTCACATTTTGGTTATACAAATAAAATAGTTTCCAATGCCTATTTCAAATGTAAGTACATCAATCAATAGACATACCTTAGGGCTTAGGCATGTTACTTTTGACAAGAATAAACCGTATTATTATCCCTGCCTGGACCATTGCATATTCTTCTTCACACCAGTACTTAATTGTGTGTACTCTGCAGTTATTAGATTAGGCATTTAACAACATATATAGGCAGAATGTCAGATAAAGTTGCCAATTCCCTCCAGAGTCATGCATGGGCTAGCTTATGGTGTGTGCTGTAGCTTCATGCATGGTAGAGAAAAACTGTTCTTCCATTTGAATATAAATATTTTTTCTAGCTAGGTGCATGGAATGGGCATTAATTGCAACTATTATGTAGAGTTAGCTACTTTAATTTCCCTCAAGACAGAACAGTCAAGATATTCCGTAGAATGTCCTACTGGCTACATCTTTTCTGGAAAGTGAATAGTAGAATGTACTGTATTACACTGCATCTTACACAATTTTAGGCTTTTGAATGCTAAGATCTTTTGTTGCAAGAAAGCAGTCGTTTTAAACTTCATGCAAATCAGTGAATCTTGCACGATGAGTTTTATTTGATTCTGTCATTATATACTCATAATTCAAGTATGACACATAAAAGTTTTATTTGATTCTGTCATTATATACTCATAATTCATATACTATCAAACATGAAGAAACACGCATATATAGATATAGGAGCAACTGCTGCTGTAGGTAATTAAAATAACCAGGGTTTTTTTTTATGCCAATTGGCCTTTTGCATGCTTTGGTAGTTTCTACGGAATCATGATTGATCACAGACGACACAGACGAGAGCTCCAGCAAGCCAGCCATGCCATCCATTTCTTTCCTTTTGGCCATGCCTTGGTGATCTCAAATGCTTGTATTTCCCCCTTGTCTTGTTCCAGGGAATCCTCATGATTTCATGGCAGCAGAAACAGGAAACAATCCCTGAATATATTAAAAAAAACACCATAGACCAAGCTTGAAATACTCCATCTTTTGAAAATATAAACATTTTTAGGTTCTTCAGCAAAAACAAAGGTGGAGGGAAAAAGAATTCTCTTCTAGTCACTTCAATTCAGTAGTCAAATTTTGATATTTGAATTGCTTATAGTATTCCTTTTCCCAAGCATCTCATTGGTTAAAAATGTACATTGTTTGTGCATTAGAATCAGTGGCCTAGAAATGTTTTCATATTTTGGATGGAAAGAGTATAATTATATTATTAGCAATAGCCCCCATTTATGTGTCATACTTAAATTTATCCCTCAAACATAGCTTATCTAGTTTATCTACTCCATTGAAGAGGAAATGATGTCAATGTGCATTTTCAGAAACTAAAGAAGAAGATAGAGATATTGGAGCAGTTTGTGTTTGGCTTTCATGCATGTCATTGCTAGGTATATATGTGTAGTCGTAGCAAGTTAGCCAAGAAATGGTTGGGCAGTGGGTGGCCCTGCAGAGTCCGGCAAGATCGGCACTACTGCTCACATGTGAGTGACCATCCATCTCTCACCATGGATGCATGATGATGGGGTACTACTGCTGCTGCTTCTGCTGCTGAGCCTGAGCCTGATCAAAAGAGAGAGAGAGAGGAGAGAAAATTAAGCAAGGAGCAGCTGGAAAAATATATATGCAATGCAAGCTGTGCTGTGTGTGCATAGTGAGCTTGGTAGTAGAGGGGCTGCAAGTTTGGAATTGAGCATGGACATTTGGTAGACAAGTGCAGCCTACTTTGCCACCAAATATTCCCACGCATCAAAGTCAGGGCTCGCCGCCAAGCGCTACCGGACAATCCCCCCCTCGTCACGTGTCCCTTTCTCAGTAGGAGTGAGTACCCCTCTCTCTCCTCTTCTTCTGTGTGCGCATGCTTCCATCCATCACAGATGAGAGAGAAACACCATACACTAGTCTACTCTGCTGGAGTAGAGCAAGTTTAATAGCATAGCCCATTATTAACTTCAATTCATCTATACACAATGTCTTGGAGTTTATGCTGCAGCTTGCTACAGATCTGTAGCCTGCTGTTTTTCTCTCTTATCGTTTATCTCATTAAAATATGTTTATAGCTGGCTAATAGCCTGCTATTGTACCAGCTCGTAGTAGTAGTGTTCTGCTGGGTTACCTGGCAGCAGCAGCAGCAGCAGTAATTGATGATCGATGATGCACTGTGGAGAATTGCAACTCTCACAGCAGCAGGTGTACATTGCTTTGCTTGATCATGGTCATGGCGTAGGAGTATATCGATTGGCTCATGCATGCAGAATTGCAGATGGAGACGACGAGGTAGAGAGAGGGATGAGATGACGGAGTACGAGTAGTAACTTTCTCCCGGGGGTCGCGTCGATTGATCCTGTGTGAAGAAGAAGAGAGAAGAGAAAGTTGCGGTAAATGTTGGCGGCCATCGCGATCGAGGTTGTAGTGGGTATGTTTAGTTACAAAGTTTTTTTTTTCAAACTTTAACTTTCCATCACATTAAACCTTTTATACACACAACTCAGTCACATCGTCTTCAACTTTAACCAAATTTTAAACTTTGGGCCAATCTAAACTTTGTGTAGGCCATCACTACTACACCCAGCTCGTTCCTCCTAGCCTAGATGGCCGTGCATGCCTCTGCATCTCCATGTCTAGAGAGAGAGAGAGATGTGGATGGATGGATGGATGCATGGTGATGATGGGGGAGACAGGTGAAGGAGGGAGAAAGCCGAAACTTTTGTTGCCCGGCCCGTTGACATGGAATGGCACCCCAAGCCCGAGGCCCTTAGCTCAACGTACGTACTAGCCTCGCTTTTTCTCTGCTAATGAAAAGATGTGCATGCGTTTACTATCTCTAATTAAACCCCTCCAATGATATGCTTGGTTCCTACAGGATCTGTGTTTTAACACTGCACTGGAGTAGGGCTCCCATCGGATGTTACAATAAGCCAAATTTTGAATTTTCAAACTTAATTTTGAGATATTTCCAATGTAGTTTTTTTTTCAGCATTGGCTTTTAAGTTACAAAGAACACATATATAAAAGTTTTACCTACAAATTTATTTTTATTCCATAATAAGCCGTTTTGGCTTATTAGAAAAAAAGCCAACCGATGGGGGCCTAGGATAGGATGTACTATGGTTGATCATATTGTCGCTTCCCTCCGCACCAACGGCGGAGGAAGGAAAAATGGGAATGTACTAAAATAAACGCTGCTATGAGTTTCCGTATTCAACTTTAATTGTCCATTTTATTTGAATTTTTTTTATGATTATTATTTTTATTGTTACTAGATTATAAAACGTGAACAATACTTTATACATGACTTATGTCTTTTAGTTTTTTTTAAAAAAATAAATAAGACGAACAATTAAAGTTCGACACGAAAACTCATGCTGCGCTTATTTTAGGACGGAGCAAGTGTATAACAAAATGTTATTTTAATGATATGAGTTTTGGAGCACTGACCCAGCAAGTCAACATCTAATATGACAATAGCTAAGATCAATTAACGACATACGGAAAATAAAGTAAGGAAGGATATAGCAAAATACCTCAACAAAATAAAGATTCGACAAAAAATAGCTAATTTGTAGACAATAGATATATAGATAATTTGCCAAAAAAAAATACACACCATAAAAGATAAATTACATATAGGTACTTTAGGAGATCTAGGCAATGCACTTTCCTTTCTTTCTTTTTATTTTTTTAAGAGATTCTCTGCTCAGTACCACTGAGTTCGTCACAGTTTTTAATGACCGAAATACCCTTTCAGTCATCTTACCTAGCACAAAGTTCCTAGCGCGCCCCAATTTTTCCTCTTCGAGCACCACCTTCCCAACACCGCCACCTGTAGACTCTAGCTAGTCTAAATGCAAGTCTACATGGTCTAGACAATACATCTACTATCGACATATTATTTTTGCACACAAATGAATACACTAAACACACTTACACATGTCCCAAGATGTAGCCCCTCTCATAGAGTCGTGGGTCGGAGGGAGGTGGGAGTAAGGTCCACGGTAGCAACTAGCAAAGGAGAAGCATTGCGATTTCGTGGCTGCGAGTGGCTTAGAGCAGAGAAGAAGAGTATGGAATAGGATGAAAACCCTAAAACATATTGGTTTTGGGGAGGGCACGAAGTTTCATGTCCTGCCACACAAAAAAAATGCATTGGTCCATTGCCTAGGCTATAGTCTAAGCGACAGTTTTACGGTCTACACTCATCTCGATGCTGTCTAATTGTGTGGTCGAGACAGTCTAGAACTAGAACCGTCTTTGACTAACTAGATGGTCAAACGGTCTAATTCTCGGTTTAGGCTCTAAACTCGATGATAACCAATCGTCTAGCGTCTAGACTATGGTCTAGACGAACACTGACGGTAGGATCGAAAAACAGACGTTTAACAATGACAAAATCATTTGTATACTCCTGAAATTTTAGCTAATTCCTTCTATACTCTTGAATTTTGCTTACTTCCTTATATACCCAAAATTTGATTTTGATCCCTTCCATGCCAATCCCGTCAGTTGACCGTCTGATTTCTATAAAAATGTCCATTTTACCCTTTGGATGAACATAAAAAAATTATGAATTACATTATTGAAAATGTAAAAGTTTGTCGCATGAAACTATTATAGTTATGAGTTTGCTGTACGATACATTATTTATGATAAAATTTATTTTTAGATAATGAAATAAAAAATATGTATTTATTTTATTTTTTTAAAAAAAATCATAAAATAATGAGGAGCATTCATACAAAGATATGACTACCAATGCTCACGATACTATTTTTATGAATGCTCCCGATAAAAAAAATCCATTATCCTATTAAATTTTCAAATAAATTTTTTAGTTTATTACATTTTTTTATTTTCAAAATTTATGTCAATATTTTCTGATATATAATTATTTATAGTCTCATTAGTTTCATAAAATGCACACACTTTGCACTCAAACAAAAATTTCAATCTTTTTCATGCTTATATTCAAACCTAAATTAATCATCAAGGGCATAACAGACATTTGCAACCAAACGTAACAGTGAAAAGAAGAAAAATGTAACGGCAGGGCATGGAAAGGATCAAAATTTTAAGGGTATAGAAGGGATCGAATAAATTTCAGGGGTATGAAAGAGATTATGTGAGTTTTCATGGGTATATAGAGAATTTACTCAAAATTTATCCATGTAACCATGAGTAAAAATTTTACTTCTAATATTTTTTTAATCATAAGTAAAAGTTTTACTCATCGTGATATGGATAAATCCTATTTCTTGATTTTTACGGTAGTTTACATGTTTGTACTACTACATATAAAGATTTGTAGTACATATTTTTCCCATCTAGTCTCACTTTTCATGAGGCACATCTCTGATTTCTTTCTTCGTCTGCCAATGCTTATGTTCTTGCAGCGACGGCCGATAGGTGGCCGGAAACAAGAGAGAGATGAAAATTCCGGTGCATGTAGAGGACAAAATGTAAAACTCCTAGTGGTAAAGATCGAAATCAGCGAGCAAAATGCAAAAATTACCTGATCATCAGTTCATCACCATCACCTAAGTAATCCAGAAATACGGCTCAATCATCCACTACTTGATTGGGCCGAATCCCTCTCAAAAATCGATGGGCCTGAATTTGACTCCTGTGACGAGGTACCAGGGAGCTCACGGCGGCCCAACATTTCTCTGCGTAAAGGCTCAAGCCGCCGGCGGCGGCCGGAGGAGCTCGGTCCGGCCAGCGACCTCCGGCCGTTTCGCGTTCCCGGCGATCCCCGTCTCTTCCCCTTCTCTACCACCTAGCTCGATGCACGATGAACAGAAGCGAAATGCAGCATGCTGTTGATCAAGTAAAATTTACCTGGATTGCGACCGAGAAATCCAGAAACGGGGCGGAAGAATTCAGGGAGGGGAGAACGCAGCGCCAATCCTCGCCCCCTGCCGCTCCGCTCGCCGCCGGCGCTCGGCGGCGTCACATCGATCTGGCATGCCCCAGGTGATCTCCCATCTCTGAATCTCTCCCGATTCCCAATTCCCAATCCCCAAACAACGTAATGTGGCTAGGGCTAACGGGCCAGAGGAAAAGCCATGGATTATTATGGCGAGATGGCGATGGAGATGTTGTCTTCGCCGTCGCCGGCGGCGGCCGAGCGGTGAGAGGACAGGAGCCCTAGAGGTAAACGAAGGGCAAAAAAAAAAAAAAAAAAGTACTTAGGAGACACCGTAATAGGGCCGGCCCAAAACACCTCTCACTAGACCGGGCTGAATTATCTAACAGCCCAATAGGCCCATTTAGGCCCAATATAACAGCCTAGTTGGAAGGCCGAAGACGCCTTTGCCTGCTCATCCACGTACGGGAGCGGATCAACCCGGTGGCGCCGCCGACCTCCGGCGAGCCGCCGGCGATGGCACCGCCGACAACCGCGCCACCGTGGTGACCTTCCCGCCGCCGGATTCAGTGGCTACCCCGGTAGCACCTACACGAAGGTTACTCTTTTCTCTGAACTGTATTTTTCATTGAGCCCTTGTGTTTGTTTGATCTTCATAAGGGAATTTTTCAGGTTTTGATCCTCAAAAAAGCTTAGGATTTTCCCGTTCTTCCAATCAGTGTGAGGACTATGGAATAAAGGATATACATGATTTAGCTTTCTTAATTAGCACTACATGATAGCAATTTGGCACCTTTCAATGGAAGATGTGTAACTGGTAAAGTATAACAAAAGGGTAGGAAGATTGCACCATCAATGCCGAAACTTTTCATCCCCAAACTGAAGGAAAAAGGGCATGATAAACTAAGGCCCTGTTTAGATCTTCCAAATGACAAAAGTTTTGCTATTTTATAGCATTTTTTGCCATTTTGGATCTAAACACTAGTAGCAAAAGTTGGCAATTTGGCATTTGGCATTTGCTAGTCCATAGTAGCAAATTATGCCAAAAAGTGCTTTGAGACCACTCCCTCTCTCTTTCTCTCTCTCTCACTTTATTGCTAGAATGGCAAAACTTTAACATGCATCTAAACACCAACTAGTACTTTTGCAATGCCAAAACTTTTGCCACCAAAACTTTTGCCATTTGCCATTTGCTATTCCAAATGGATCTAAACAGGCCCTAAAGCGGCTTTTTCTCTGAAAAAAAAATACTTTGTAGTAAACAGAGCACTTATGCCATATTCTCAAGAAAGCATATCAACTCTCGCAAGTTGCTGATGCAGCAGCATCATCCACTGGGTTAGAGGTATGGAAGAACAGAAGCAATTCTGTCAGATTTACATGGCAGTTTCTTCTGAAACAAGTGGAATCAGCCAGAAGCTGCAACTAGCCAGAAAAAAAGAAGCTTATCATCTTCATTGCAACAAATGCATTTCTAAATGTAGTCTGAATCTATACATCAACAGTTCCTACCAAACAACTAATCATAACTCAAACCAAAAGGAAAACAAAGAAAATCACAAATGAACTCAAACTGACAAGCTGAAAAAGAGACGACATCACAAATCCAAATGCAGACAAACCTAGTATGGAACCAAATCTGAGCTCATCTCATTAAATCCTTGAATACTCCACAGCTCAAGCTCTGCCCTGCTACTATCCTGATTTCTGAACTATACAGCCTTTTATCTCCACATGAGTAATGTACAGAAACTAGGCCTGAAAACTCTCTATTTCCATTCAACTGAATATTTATCTTCGCAAGATTGAAAAGGGAACAGAAAAAAACCTCACCTATTACTACACTGCGAGCGCGTCTCAAAATCTGGTGAGGCACCATGCTCACTCATACTCCCTCTTGATAGGCTTCGCAATCTCTGCCAGAACTTTCTGTTCTTGCCTGTCATCAGTGGACCTGAGCTGGACTGCTTTCGGAAAGAACCTGAATCCGCAGCGGGAGTGAAGACAGGGGTTGAGCCAAACATCTCAGATAACAGCACCCTCTCAGCTTCCATGCCAGTTACATCATAGATTGCTGCAGCTTGTGCCGCCAATTCCTGGCTGAAACTTCCTGATCCGAGGCCCTCATCACCGTCACTGCAAACAAGTTTTAAGGCCTGCACTACTTCACCCATGCTCGGGCGATGCGCAACCTCAGGTTGTACACACATTGATGCGATGGCAGCTGCTTTTGCGACATTGTCCAGGGGTACGTTAGGGCCAAGAAGTGGATCAACAGCTTGACGTAGGCTTACCACATTTGTCAGAAGCGGGCGAGCCCATGAAACTAGGTTTTCTTGCCCCGCGGGCCTAGACATGTCCACTGGCTTTCTACCGGTGAGGAGCTCAAGCAACACTACTCCATAGCTGTACACATCGCTCTTGACAAGGAGATGTCCTGTCATGGCATACTCCGGTGCAACATATCTGAGAAGAAAGACATAGTCATATTATGCATTAGAAATTGTGATTCCATCAGAACACAGAGGGATGAGGGATATGATTCATACCCAAATGTTCCCATGACACGAGTGGAGATGTGCTGGTTCCCCTCCCCCCTTGCAGTCCTGGCCAGTCCGAAATCAGACACTTTCGGTGTGAAATCATGCTCCAATAGGATGTTGCTTGACTTAAAATCACGATGAATCACACAAGGGCTTGAATCTTCGTGTAAATATGCAAGAGCTCGTGCAGCCCCCAAGGCTATCTTCATGCGGGCATTCCAATCGAGTGGTGCTGTCTCAAGATCCACTCCTACAAAAGTCAAAGGCAGATCTTTCAGTCAATTGCTTAAACTTTACAGGCTGGTGGCCTTAATTCTTCAAGTACTTACCATGCAAATGGGATTCTACACTGCCATTCGGAATAAGTTCATAAACCAGACATCTTGCGTTCTCCTCTACACATATGCCTAACAACTTGACCAAATTTCGGTGATGCAAGCGTCCCAGCATCTCAACCTCAGCCAAGAACTCTCTCTCGCCTTGGCCATCATACCTCTTCAGAACCTTTACTGCAACCCTGGTTCCATCTTCAAGCGTGCCCTGGTAGACACATCCGAAGCCACCCTCTCCAAGTACTGTTGAATCATCAAAGCTGTTTGTGGCCTTCTCAATCTCAGCAAATTTGAATGTCTTTGCCTGTCCTGCATATGTTGCGATACTTGAGCCCAATGAACCTGATGGACCTGATGGTGAACTATAGCGACCAGCTAACAGTGTTTGACCTGTACCTGCAATAATTCAACATGTTTCAGGAGGGAAACCAGTACTGTCATGACAGGGTAACGATACGATAAGTGGAAATTATAGAAAAGGCATTATCTGAAAAGTCATTGCAACTTGCAAATACTGTTCATCACCATTTTAAATAAGCATTTTTTTTTGGTCCCAGGCATATGCTTGAACTTTTTAAAAACTAGTAAGCCCATAAACCCTATTAGAGTGATTCACACTCTCTCAACAAGGACGGACGGCTAACAGCGAAACTAGCTCTTGCTAGATGGGAGCATCTGATTCCAGTGGCAATGGCTAAACCTAGATCAGTTAAAGATGAAACCAGGACTTTGATAGCTCATTTAAATGCACTACCTATAGAAAAGATAGGAAAAAAAAAAAACAGAGATTATGAGGTCCCAATGATGACTGAAAAAGCACACTAATGCTGTTCTGCTGTATGAGGAAATATGCTGGATGAGTACACATACCAGATGATCTGGAAAATTTTGGAAGTGCGCTATGTGGAAATCTTTGAGCCAAGCCATCCGAACCCCTGAATCTGATTATCAGCAACCATGCAGCTAGAGTGCAAATAATCAATGCTATAACAGTAGACAAGACGGCAATAGCAATTAGGCTGCCGTTGACTCTTTTTTTGGGCCTGCCTACATCAACCCCGAGAGGCTTCATTGCCCTTGCATTTCTGTTGTTTCCAAATGCCCCGTCACCAACACTTTCCGGTGCTGAAGGTGGAGAAGGAGGAAGCCCTGCACAAAATCCATATCTTTGGTGAAAACTTGTGGTGCAGAAATTCAGCATGTTCAACAATGAGAAAGTGCAAGATGGAATAAGTTTATGTCTGACATTGCTGTTGTTTATGAGATCAACCAGATGACTATAATAAATTGATAGCAGTTGGTGGCATTGACCAGTGACAAAACCAAATAGAGAAGGCACATCAAAAGCACAAGCAAGAATACACACCTGGATATACAACATACAGAATCTCGTAGTCCCCAAAAACTGATGGTTTTAGGGAAATTTTTTTGCTCCATAAGTTTTCAAACGTTAAAAAAGCAGTAGCATTGTCAAACTTCACTTGCATTGGTACTAGGTCAACAAGAACTACTGTCTTGTCAGGCTGATCACCAGCTACATTTGCACCCATAACACGAACCTGTCTCTGTGCCATATTTACCCCAGATGACACTTCTTCCGCAAAATCAGATACCAATGGAAAGAATGAATACAGATCAACACTTAAGCGGACTCCAACTTTGATTGGTAGAACACAAACACATGGGGCTCCCGCAGGTGGATCTGTTAGAGGCTCTGGGCATGCTAATGAATTGCAATCTGCATTTATAAGGCTCATTAGATAATGAAACAATAAGAGCACATATATTATATCCATCTGTAAATCTTGAAAGGACATACTAGGTATGTGAACATGTAAATAAAGCATGCACCTAGATTAGGCGGTGGTGGAGGTAATGCCCAAATAGGATGGGCTGATGGTGCTTTCGGCCCTGGTTGGGGAGGGATTGGTGGCATGGTTGGAGAAATATGAGGCCCTGAAAAAGGCAGCATTTTTTTTCAAAATTCATCAGACAAGAGAAACATGGATATTTAACAGGGAGATAAATTAAGGCTTTGAGAGTACTTTTGTTTGAATGAGTGGGAGTCCTTGATGACACTGGTGCAGAAGATGGAGAATACGCAGGCAAGTTCGTATGGCCTGGGCAGGAGAATAATTAAGTTGTTAGTGCTATCAAATAAAATCAGGACCCATTTGGAATGGAATATTTTCCTTTTTCCCATGGGTACTCATAGGATAAGAACTAATTCTTGTGAAATCCATACAAATAGGGCATTAATTAACACAGAAACAGCCTATCAAATATGTTTAGACAGCAATGGCCTACATTACCTCGAAACATAGGTGGAGGTGCATGGTGCTTTTGCCTTTTAGCCCCAGACTGCCTTGGAGCCCGTGAGTTCTCAGGACCTATAATGCAAAACTTTTGAGAATCTAAATGACTCAATATAGACAATAACTAGGTTGTTGGTAGAAGAATTTTGTCAAACCTTGAGCATGAGATGGTGGATAAGATGGGGCAAATGGAAGGTGTTCTCCTTTCTTCGGTGCCCCACCCCGACCATGGTATCTGCTAGAAGTTGCTGGTTTAGGAGCAGCTACTGTTGAAGGGGGTCGGTCATGAGAAACTGATGATCCATTCTTTGGGACTGCTGGCATATTTGTGTTCTGGGGCAAAGGAGTTTCTGCAGGTGCTGATCCTGAAATGAGGAATTTTTGTAATCAAGCAACTTTGTCATATCCAAGCTACCACGGCCCGGCAACCCAATGAAATTTTCTGAGATTACCTCTAATTGGCGGTTTGTGAGCTGTGCCAGTTTGACTACTGGATTCCTTTGGTGGCAGTGCACGTGGAATATGACTATTCTTATGGGGAGGTGATGTATTTGCTGGGGGCACTGAGTTTCCTAAATATTTAAAAACAAAAACCTCCAAAAATTTAGAACAAAGGGACTTACAAAGCATCATCAGATCAATAGGATTGGATATGTTTATACTTCATTCTCACCATTGCTATGGTCACTACTTGGTGCCAGTGCTTGCTGACGTGGTGCTTGTGCAATAATAGGTGGTGCAACTGGAGGTTTTACACTTTCTCGCGGAACTCCTATTGAAGAAATGGAAAAACACAAGCATACACAACATGATTATTTTGATTGACCTCAAAGCAAATAGTTTAGTTTACCTGAAGTGGAAGGAGGAATGGCAGGTAAACTTCTTTGAGGTGGTGGATACGGAGGGACGCCATTCCCTAGAGAAATAAATGTATCAGGTGAATATTTGCATAATTGTAAGGAACCTTTTTGGACATGGACATGAAGAAGTCCAGGAACTTAAGGTTTTGAGTTGCCACTATCAGAATATATACTTATACGCTGCCTCTCAGAAAAAAAAAACAGAGAAAGAATATATACCTGATCCAATTGGTCTGCTTGGTGGATTGTTCACAGAAGGAGGTTGCACTATCGGTAGATTAGGATTCCTGGCCACAGATGGAGCAGGAGCCTGAACAGAAGGCAACAAAGCAGGTGTCCCAGGAAGCACTGGTGCAGGATTTTCAACTGCAGCTTGCGGGGGAGCTACTGGCGCCACATGAGTGGGAGCAGGAGGCGTAAGCTCAACTGGAGGAGGCGCATTATATTCTACATAAGACGTAGTTAGTGATACACTCATTAGAATTGATGCGACATCATGATCTAACCGCGGGACGAACTACCTTTAGGGGGTGTTACTGGAGTAGGCGCATTTTGTGGTCGAGTGGGAACAGCTGGGCTGACAGCGCCCTTCGCCACAGGAGGGCTTGCTGATGGAGCAGAGGGTGCTGAGACAAAGCAATTGTAAGGACAATTGTCAATGCCGGTTATGATCTTGAGAGCCATAATGCCACACCACATTAGAAATTCAGAGCAACCTGTTGGAAGAGTTACTGGACCGAGGGCGATTGTAGGTTCAGGAGGGCTAGAAGTTTGATCTTGAGCATCTGGCGAGTTAGCGACCACAGGAGAAGGACCCAGATCAGTACCTGCAGTGGAGTAAAGAACACAACAGGGTCATGGAATGTGCCACAAGTACGTACACTGATATCCAACTACTAAGCTCAAAATTGCACAAACAAGTTGGTAACCACCCTGTGAGTGTGGATTAGTACTAGAGGCAATTTGTCCATGTTGTTTTGCCGTATGAAATTAGCAACTAGGAAAACAAGAACAATGGTAATGCAATGCAGGTGCACAGCACCAAAATTATCAGAAAAGAAAACAAGGTGTAGTATGCAACAAGTGGGGAAGATACACATTCAGCGAAGTTAAGCATTTCCCAGTAGACAAGCAAATGGGTGGAAAATAAAGCACATGTGATGGAATTTAAAGTGGCTAGTAATTAGCACGAGATGCCTAGCACACAGCCAACCAGATATGCCAAGCCACCGACATTGCACCATCCTTCTTAATGAGAAGAAGCCCATTCAATCCTAACAAAATTCACAACATCCTCTCCCAAATTTGCTCAAATTTTGAAGTAGGAACAGGCAACTGCATTTTTTTTCCCATTCACAGATCAATTAGGCAGCATGTGCATCACAGAATCCATCCATGAGCTCTCCTAACAAATCACACAGCATTCTTCTAAAAATTCTCCTAACAATTCAAACAGCATTCTAAATTAACCCAGAAAAAACCATGGAGAAACAACCAAATCTCCAGATTACTGGACCAGCATCTACAACCCCATCATATGATCCCAACCTGAAGAAGAAGAATTAAAAAAAAAAAAAACAGGAGGCGCAAAAACAACCTGAAAACCATGGCGAATGCCCGGAGCTCGTCTCACCTGTAGATCCAAGAACCGAAGCGAGAAGAAGCACCGCGCAACAAGCGAGCGACCGCATCTCGCCCTTCCTCCCCTATTGCGCCTCACACCAAGAACAGCCAACTCAAGAACAGCCGCGCCAAAATGCGAGAGAATCACAGATCACAACCATCTCGGGTGGCGCGCGGCGCCGCTCCTCCTCCCGCAGGAAGGCGACGGGGCCTGACCGCCATTTTGGCACCACGCCATGAGCAGCCACACTCCCATGTGGGGAGGGAGAAGAAGAGGGCAATGAGGAGGCGGCAGAAGAGGGGTTAGCCAAGCAAAGCTTGTACTAGTACCACTGGTGGTTACTGGTTAGTGCAGTACAGTACACCACAAGGCAGTGGACTAGTGGTAGCTAAGGAATAAATTAGTGAGAAATTAGCAACAGAAGAAGAGGAGATTAAGAAGAAGGAGAGAGCTTTGGGTCAAGATGCGAGAACCAGCACAGTAAACATTCCTTGCTTGCTGCCCCTGCACTCCTCCCTCCACCACTACCCAGATCATCATAAGCTGATGAAAGATGAAGGATTAACCAACTAATCAGGAAGAAAGAAAGAACAAAGCAGGAATCTCTGCTTGGGGCTAAGTAAACTATTCACCCCCAAGAAACACCCTCAGAGATGCAAGCTCGTCCTCTCTCTCATGCATCAGAGTGCCTGTCTGTCTGTCCCTCTCGCTGTAGATTCTTGGTCTGTGTTGTGGGGGGTCACTCTCCTCTCCTGCATCGACAGCCTGGTCCCCGTTCTTTCTCACTGATTACTTTATTTACTGTTGCGAAATCGGTGGGTTGGATGGGATCGGAGTATGCACAGCAGCAGCAAGAACCCTAGAAATCCCTCTCCCTCTCTCTCTCTCTCACTCTCTCTCCTCGTGCCACGGCTTTGTCGGTTGATCACGAGGGCGCGTCGACCATCACCGATCACCACGCACGCACGGCTGCTCCCTCCCAGCGTAGTAAGTAAATGAGCAGACATCGGATTCTGGCGTTTTGATCTGCATTTGCAATTCGAATTTGATTGCAGAATGTGATGGTGGTGGGTTTATCTGAATCTGAAACCCATCCTGACAGCCGATCTGCGTCAGTTTGCGTTTGGTTTCGTCGGGACTCGAGGTTGTGGCGTCGCCATCACCAGCGAGACCCATATATCAGCTCATCTGCTGCTGTAGCTGAGCTCTGCTCATGCACCACGTACCAAAAGAAAATGGGATTAATCTTGGCAAAAAAAAAAATCACAAACAACAGGTTTATTAGTAGCTAATCACGGGCTGTTCATGGTGCTCTTGAGGTAATCATTGGTTAGAGGCAAAAACAAGAAAAAGAACAGCATTAACAGCGATAGTCGATTAGTTTACTCGGATAAATTAGGAGCTTTTGTCATCATACTTGAGCTGCTCGTGATCACGGTAACAGACAAGCAAGCAATGCCCTTCCAAGAGCCCAGATTACGAAAATCGATAGTCCAAAATAGGTTTGCGCCCGTGGGAGACTGTCAGATCCTCTAGTTAATTAATCAAAGACAAGAAAAGAATTATACAACTTGGAATACAATACTAGTAGCAAATTACTCTCGGAGCTTAATTGTCTTTCACTTCATGCTCGACCAGTTCTTGAAGCAAGCAAACCATGCAACATTTGCAACCACAATAAACACCATATCATCTCATCTTATCTCTTCTCTTATCCATATGCAACTCGATCAATTCAGCATCAAGCAACAGCAACATTAGAATGATGCCATGTCATATTTCAACCTGTAAAAACTAAAAAGATGATAAAGCTTCTAGAGCAGAAGCTTATATACACGCAACAACCGAAAATGTATCAACCCTGAAAACTGAAGGAAACTTTTTTTCCCTTTCTTTCTTTGCACTGCATGAACTGAAGACATCAAGGCTACATCAACCCATATATATGTACATAACAAATTAAATCGATCCAGAAAAAAGGAAGTATGTGTAGTGTATATGCTTGTCTCCATATGTCGTGGTCGCTTGACCTACTCTCTCATGCTTTCGCTTTTGGCATTGATCGAGATGGCATTTGTTCCTGAGATTGCGTGACATGCAAAGCTGAAAGTTACCGGTGTGCTCGCTCTCGATCGCCACCTTTGCTTGCTAACTTGCCATTCATCCACGTGACCACGTGGTGATCCTACGTGGACACATATGTAGACCATCCCCATTTTTGTTTTCAAATTTCTTTTTGTGTGAAACGATGGTATTTTGTTTTTTTCCCCCGAAGAACACATGCAAAAATTGTACTACATTATTGCGCCTAGTCCAAGAATATAAGCATTTATATGTTGTTCTAAGTCAAACTCTTTTAAGATTGATCAAGTTTAACTTATGACGAAACTAAAAATATTTATGGCCCCGTTCGAATCCACCTAAAACTGTGGATTAAATTTTGGATTAAAGTGACACGCTTTTCAAACTGCTAAACGGTGCGTTTCGTGCGAAAACTTTCTATGTGAAAGTTGTTCTAAAATATCATATTAATCCATTTTCAAGTTGTAATAATTAAAACTCAATTAATCACACGTTATTATCACTTCGTTTTGCGTGAAACACTTAATCTTCATCTTCATCTTTAGAAGATTCAAACGCCGCCTATGTCTTGGAACTGGGGGAGTACATGTCAATAAGAAATGAGAATACATCTGACCTTGTATTTCCCTCAACAGAACCTGCAAGTTATAAAGGCTTGTTCAGACTGCATGGAACTTCTATGATTAGAGTAGACATCTTTAAATAAAACCTGCCACTAGATCTTTTAAATGAGTATGGTCCAATGACTAAGGTAATGCTAATTAGTAGATTGGAAAACCAAGACCCAACCCAACTACTGCTCTTGTATTATGTTCTTCAGCAGGAGTCAGAATAGGGCGGTCCAGGTGTATGTGTGCAGTAAAGTATCAGCAACCAACCTATTCTTTTACCCAGGTCTATCTGTTGATTCGTCCCGGCCATCAAAATCACCATACAATGCATGCCGAATGAAGTGGTAGGTTAGCTTAATTTGCACAGCGATACAAAAGACGACGTTGTACCAGCTCAATATACTTTTCCAGATCAATCCAAGTATCATCTAACTGTAGTCAGCAAGAAAATTAACCAAAGTGTCTGCAGGGCCGTCCTGGTTGGTAGTGGCAGAGCCAATAAATTTGAAGAGCCTGGGTAAATCTAACTACGTTGAATATTTGCTAATAAAAAAATATTTTTTTCAATCCCTGTGATAACATCAAAATTCTATCGTGTATATGTCAACAAACATAGACGCTAGGGATGAAAACGGTGGAGGAGATTCCTGACGGACTCAGTATCTTTTTTATTCTGACCGTGTATGAAAAAAATTCTAATTTTTGCGAGCGTTGTTTGAATTCGTCATTAGATAGTTGAAGTGCTAGGTACGGAAAATTCTGACCAACCGAGAATCATTCCCATGGAAATGATATCGTTTCTGACCATTTTCATATTCCCTTAGGATTGCTTTGCTGTGGCTATACCACTGCAAGTGGTGAGATGCGGATGGAGCCATGGTACAGATCTTGAAATGGAATTTCTAATCATTTTGAAATTTCCATTATTGAATTTCTTAGTATCGGTCCCCTCTGACAGCGCAATATTGTTTTTTTTTTTTTGAAATTTCTCAAACCATGTGTCCGTACACAATTCAGACAACAACAGCAAATAAAGTTCCATGCTGCTTGAACCTAAAATTCCCCCAAATTTGTTTCCTTGATCTAAAATCTGTCTGAACATCTTTCTTCAAAATGTAGTTAGGAGCCAAGAAATTAATGGAAGTGTCCTGCCTCCAGTTAGTTGGTCCATCTCCTGTACTCGGTACTCTCCTCATCCTCACGCGCGTATAAATTACTCATACACAGCTACACTAGTTGAGCCGTTGTTTGTTGCTGTTCGTACGTGGACCTGACAAAATTAACAAGCCATCAAGACAGTTGGGCTCACATGCTCTTGTCTCTTCACAAACCTTAATGCAAAGATCTATCTATACCCAATGTCTGAATATCTATCTGAATGCCTGATGGAAGCAAATGCCAAGAACACAAGTAAATATTCAGGGACAAGACAGCATAATTCATTGCCGATTAATTAGTACGTGGGGCACGGATGCAACTAGGAGTATTAATTAGTTTTGGTTCGTGAGATGGATCATCTTGGGGAGAAGAGAAATGGATAATGCCATTTAATTTGTGTATATTTTAAGCCAATCACAGTTGATCTGCATGCGCATAGTTGAGAAACAGCGTAGTAATGATTTGAGTTCGTGCGTGGCATTAATTGGTTAGGATTTTGGGTGATGGATTCGATCCATACCTGATGACGTGATCGATTTGTTAGGAGTACTGAACAAGATGGATAGGATAAGGTAGTACTCTGGTACAGTGATGATCTTAATTTCATCATTAGTTTAATGTTTATGTATCAGTTTCATGAATTAATCATTTGTGCTAGCACTAACCATGTTTAACTGTACTATTCTCATTTTTTCTGAACTCGATCTTGCCCCCCCCCCCCCCCCCCCTTTTTTTTTTTTCTGAAAGTGATCGGAATATTTGCTATCTTCAGCAAGAACAACATCATACTAAAATCTTCATGACAAATTAATATATGTTATTGAATTTTGTTAAGATCCGAAAACTTATCTGAACATGTAAACTGACTAGCAGCAAGTGATCCATAGTGTTTATCAGTACTGAAATTTTGATCCGAATAGTTGCATGAATGCATGGTGCTGTAAAGGGGAAAAGTGCAGGCATTCTGCTGAGCTGCATGTGGCAACCGATCGAGGCTCCACCAACCTTACCCTAGCAAGAACACAGGCCAATGATGCTTTTCCTCTCCTCTTTCCTGTACTAACAACCACGAGCAGATTGATTAGGTTATTGCAAAATTACCAGCACATGATCAGGCAATGGTGGGATTAATGATTAATTACAGCAGAAATCACCATCACTCGCTGTGATGATACACACCATCAGAGAAAGAAAGGATGGCTCTTTTATGTTAGATATCCGCATGATGTCTGAATTTTGGATGCAATGCAACTAACTGAACGTAGTACGTTTATCTTCAGAACAATCATTCAGAAAGCAAAAGCCACACCACATCTCCTCGTCGTTGTTGACGCCCACACTAGCAGAGAGACACCGAGAGATATCTGAATTCTGAATTCTGAAATGGGAGTGACCACTGACCAGCAGCAGCAGCAGCAGCAGCAGCAAAAGTGACTGAATTCAACGAAGTTGCAGTGCAGTGCAGCGCAGGCGACGCAAACGCTGGCACGAGCAGGCAGGCAGGCAGGCAGGCATGTACACGCGACGTCGCTTTGGCTGAATCAATCAGCGCCCAAAGCAGCAACTTTTCCTTTTTGCACTCGCAAAGAAAGAACACAAGCAGGCAGCCATGGCGATCATTGCAAGCAAACCGCTTTGCCGTTGCCTCTCTAGCTACTGCCTAGGTTACAGTTTTCAGGCTGCCTTGCATTGCAATTCTGTTCCTCGCAAAATCTCTCATGCAGCAAGCAGCTCTCTCTACTCTCTAGAAGTATGAAATCATGGACGGGATGGTCAATGATGCATCGGTTGAAAAAACAGACAGTGATCCTGAATCCATGGGGCTTGACCAGCAAGTCTCTGATAGTACTCCTTTTTGCAGGCCCCTCCAAAACGAAGAACTGAAGAACAGTATGATGATGGATTTTTTTTTTCAGCAAAAAAAAAAAGGTTTTCAGTGATCTTTTATCTTTGCTCTTTTGCTGCACTGCTCATATGCGCTCAAGAACCGAGTTGCCTGAACTAGACTGAACTCTGAAGCCCTGAATGGATGAGAAATGGAGTTGCACTTGCACAGGCACATCGATAAGGCTTCCATTTTTCTGGCACGACCACCACTGTATTTCTTTTTCCTTTTCTTTTCTCTCTCTTTTGAAGCACATGACCGTGATAATTGCACAGGGCCGTGATAATCGTGGTAGTAGTATATGTGAATCGCTAGTGTTTTCTCCTCAGCTTAAGCTTTTGAGTTGAACTAACTAGTTTTATCCGTGTATGTAACTGAATATGGTATCAAAGTAATGTCCATCTTTCAATGAACAGCCAGCCAGCCAGTCAGTTTGTTCTGACTTCTGAATTCTGATGCAGATCGGGTTCAGCTTTCAGTCTCCGTGGTGAGGCGTCGAAACGGAGAGAAATCTCTATACTTTGCTCGGCAAATGAACAGTGGGCCGGCCTTCTCGTTCTCCTGGTCCAAAGTAGGCTGTTAGATTAAAAGCCCATTCAGGCTCGGCCCAATAAAGGTGCAGACAGACAAATCAGGATTCAGGGCTTTGCCTGTGCAGCTGTGGTTGCGTTCAATCTGTGCCAGATTTTCCATCAGCAGAGTATTCATTCAGTTCATCTGAGTTGATCAGCCTACACCATCCGCCCCAAAATAAATTTATTTGTAGGTTTTTAAGTCCAACGTTTGACCGTCCATCTTATTTAATTTTTTAATGAAAAAAGTAAAAAAATAATACGCGTAAAGTATTATTCATGTTTTATCATCTAATAACAACAAAAATACTAATAACAAAAATATTTTAAAAAAACGGATGATCAAATGATGAATAACACCAAAGTAATGAATGAAACTCTTCTCTGCAAGTGGATCTATAAATTAGAATCTGGTAACACCAGCCCCTGCTGTGAATTGCTAAGGAAAAAATACTTCTCAGCTGGGGGAGGTTTCTTTCAGTCTTCTGCTGATGGGGGATCACAATTTTGGAAAGGACTTCATGAAGTAAAAAGGTGGATGAAGTTTGGTAGTGCATACAAAATTGGCTGTGGGGATTCTGTACAGTTTTGGGATGACATCTGGTTAGGGGAGTCTCCTTTGAAAATCCAATTTCCTTACATTCACAGTGTTTGCAGTGACCCTGACAAAACTGTGAAACAAATGTTGTCTGGAGGGGAGTGGGAAATTAATCTCAGGAGATCTTTAGGTCAAGACGAATTACCTGATTGGCTAAGGTTGCAGGACTTACTTGGTATAGTCCAACTGACGACAGAGAGAGATATTATGATTTGGAAATTGAATCCATCCGGGAGATTTACAACAAAATCTCTTTACAAGGAAATTGTTTTTGGGGGAGTCAAAGACATTCTGCTTCAGGAACTCTGGAAAGCCCCTACCCCCCCTAAAAACAAGAGTGTTCATGTGGCTGATGTTACAAGGAAGAATTCAAGTAGCTAAGCAGCTCAAAAAAATGAATTGGTCAGGTAGCCCTCTTTGCAAGCTGTGTGGCTTGGAAGAGGATACAGATCACCTAATGTTTAGATGCCCTCCGGCACGTTTTCTTTGGTGCTGCTACAGAGATACTTTTGGGTGAAATTCGATCCCTACTTCTAGAAACGATCTTCTAAACCTTTTTCAGAATATGAGGCGATCAGATATGAGAGTGTTGTGGTGTTGTTTTGTTGCAGGAGCTTGGGCTATTTGGCGCGTGAGGAATGATTGGATTTTTAACAATATTCTTTTGCGAAATGTTGTTTCTCTGCCTCACAAAGCCCTGTCCTTCATGTTACAGTGGAAAGCTTTGGCATCATCTCAACAAAGGGGCGAGCTGGAGAAGGCACACGGATTATTGCTTGCCAGTATCCGAGCGGCAGGAGACTCAAGCGCCTAATGTCACCGTAACGGTGACCCCCCTCAGTAGTGTTCTTCTCTTTTGGACTCCCAACGCCTTTTTGTTCTATCCCTGGCTTGTTAGGGCTGTGCCAGCAGCATTTCTGTCCTACTTAAACTCCTATGCTTGACATCTCGAGCTGGCAGTCCCAGCGGTTGTAAGACTCTGTTATGCTTTGCTATAAAAGCTGGGCTTTGGCCTTTGTCCAAAAAAATGAACTTATTTTAGGACGGAGGATATACCATTATAGAATTTGGAAAAAAAAAAAAACAGTGCAGTAGCAGATGTTAGCAGAGGAGTCGAATGCATGTGTTTGCTTGGCCATACTTTGCATGCGAGCACTGCATTGTGTATTGTGTAGCCTGCCAACGTTTGCATTACGATTATAAAAAGGGCAGGGATCTGTTACTATCGCTATGCAGATGCAGCCATACTGATACTGCTGCCTCTACTCTACCGATCGGCCATCAATGGATCGATCGATCACCATCGATGCCTGCCTGCTGCAAGTCTGGATGGACGACCTTTTTCTCTGAATTGAAGCTAAAGTTCAGTACCGAGTACTGTAGTGGGACTGTGTAGTAGTAAAAGTTATGGCGCTCGCAGAGCTGCAGATCCGGGAAAGTACAGTTCTTGTTCATACATTACTGTAGTACTCGTAGGTTAACCCTTCAAAAATAAATTATTACTCCCTCCATAATATGATGTATGCAGCCAATAGGAGAGCACACGCAATATATACTTATATCGTATTAAATTTCTGATAGTTCCCCAATTTTTTTCCCAATAACATCACATTAAATCTTTGGACACATGCATAAAGCATTAAATATAGATTTTAAAAACTACTAATTGCACAGTTAGTAGGGAAATTGCGAAACGAATCTTTTGAGCCTAATTAGTCCATGATTAGCCATAAGTGCTATAATAACCTACATGTGCTAATGACAGATTAATTAGGCTCCAAAGATTTGTGTCGCGGTTTCCAAGCGAGTTATGAAATTAGTTTTTTTTATTCGTGTCCAAAAACCCTTTTCGACATTCGATCAAACATCCAATGTGACACCTAAAAATTTTCTTTTCGCGAACTAAATAGGCCCTTAGATATGTAGGGCCACTTTGAATTGCATGATTGGAAAAACGGATAAATAGAAAAAAAATCAAGATTCTGACAAGTTCAAATGTAAAGCAGATTAATACAAAACACATGAATGATCGTATTATTGAACTGCGGGAAAACCGTAGGAATCGGATAAGAGAGATAGCCTAAAAGCAAATTTTCTAAAAGGTTGGAGCTCTTACTAAGTTCCTCTAGAATCTATATGCAATGAGTCATTTCATAGGATTTGAAAAGCATAAATCTGTTTAATCAAATAGCCGCATACAAAAGTTTCTATAGGATTTGAATCCTATGAAATTTCTACATAAATCCTTTGATTCAAAAGGGCCTTAAGAGGAGAGACCGAGATAGAGTAGCTAAGACCGGTGTTACACACTGCACATCTTTTCTCCATCCCAAAATGTTATTATCTTGTACTATGAATTTGGACAAGGGTATCGCGGATATGCCCCATATAACACTATGTAGCATCACTTTGGGATGAAGTATAAGGCAAAGGACATGTCTTTATACGAGAGGGATATACCATGGCCTAACACCATGAGATATTCGGGTAGAGAGAAGAGTTGTGGTTATTTTACTAAGAAGGGCCTCATCATAGCTAGTTTAAACATTTGTGAGCAGTTTTCAACCGAGTGCATTCTCACATGAACCTTGGACTATACATTACAGATAATCTTAAATTTGGATATAGGGCATATTTAGATTTACAGTACTATGTTATGTTCAAGCTAATATTGATACTAGATTGATAAATTTTGGGATGAAAGAAATATAAGTAAAAATAACGTAGGTCACTCTGAGTTTTTACAAAATGTGCCCTACCAATCCATCGATAACTTCAATATTACTTCTACATTAATAGAGTTTGGTTTTCACAGGTCAACCCAATGTGATGTCCATGGCCAATAATTTGATAAGGTAAAGGTCCAAAATGATCCTTTATTGCTTTTAATCCCTTTGTAAAAGAAATTCTAAGGAAAAATTCGAACACAGTGGACATAGTGCTCGTCGAGATTTATTCTTATGATTGGATTTTTTTTTGGATGAAAAGAGTATGTGACATCACGGACGTATGAATGTGCGGGCCCCGGAAGCTTGAAGGTCCACATTGGGGAAAAACCCACTAACGTACAATTTGTAGGGATGCAAGCGGCGCGTGCAAGCGGATTTTTTTAGCCCGCTTATCTCACTTCTAGTTTATTTTTTTTTCTAAATTTTATACTATTATGTGAGAAATGAACTAGCAAGCGGGTTTTTATACAGGTAGCGGGATTATCCACTTGCATCCCTAATAATTTGCTACCGTGTCTATTCTCTTTGTCCCACAAAATGTGGCATATCCCTATTCATATTTGTTTTATTATGATATATCATATTTAGTTGTAAATTTTTTTTAAGGGGGGAGTATACCATTTGACAATGCACACGGCGAATGTACTGTGTACGTGTTGATGGCCGGTGCTGGATTAGCTCTTGCTTGCGTGCTTTGCTCCCTTGCATACACGGGAAATACTAACACTAATCAAGTGCGGGAGCAACCGAATCTGGAAGCTCTGCTACGTACATACAGTTATACAGCCAGTAGCATTTCTCCTTGGCCCTTGTTTAAATCCAAACTTTTTCTTTATACTTCTAACTTTTCTATTACATCGAAATTCCTACACACATAAAGGCTGTGTTTAGATCCAAACTTTTAACTTTTTTCATCACATCAACATGTCATACACACATAACTTTTCAGTCACATCGTACCAATTTCAACTCAAACTTCTAACTTTGGAAGGAACTAAACATAACTAAACTTTTAACTTTTCCGTCACATCGTTCCAATTTCAATCAAACTTTCAATTTTCGCATGAACTAAACACACCCTTAGGCTCTATCCCGACGAGACGACGTTTCTTTCTGTTCACAGTCCCTCCCTCTAAACCAAAGCCAACCAAGGGAACCTGACACCGACACGAGCAAGCCACCATTTATCATCCAAGAAGAAAACAAACAAAATTACAAAAGAAAAAGAAGAGGAAGAATTAAGAGTGAAGTCCACCACCAGTCTCTAAACTTATACCGTTGTATCATTCCGGTCTCTAGACTCACAAATCGACTGTTCAGTTCCTCAAACTTGTTCGACTGTGTCATCCCGGTCCCTAAATTTGCAGATCACTCGTTTAGGTCCTCCAACTTGTTCAGTTATGTCACCCCGGTCTCTAAACTTGGATTTGAATATCATCTTAGTCAAATAGAACGGTCTAAAAAGTTATGAATTATTTTTTGATATAAAGTTTTTAGACCGTCCTGTTTAGGGACTGGGGTGACACAACTGAACAAGTTGGAAGATTTAAACGAGTGATCTACAAGTAAGACCTGAACGGTTGATTTGCAAGCTTATGAACCAGGATAACACAGCGGTATAAGTTTAGGACCGATGATGAGACTTTACTCCAGAATTAATATCACATCCCCATTTTCCATTCTTGACGATTACCATTTCTCTGACACCTGACACTGTACAACCCCAAAACGGCAAAAGGAAAAACACGCGTACGTACGCCACGACTCCCTAGGCCACCGCGGGCCCACTTGTCAGTAGCTCGACCAGCCACTCCTCCCCCACGCCGTCGACGACGACCTCGGCCGGTACCACGTCCGCCGCCGGAGGGAGGGGCCAGGGGACGGGCGGTGCGGGCGGCGCGCCGGCGCGGGTGTCGACGGAGGCCATGACCGTCGACGCCGCGGCGGAGAAGGACGGCCCGCAGCTCTCCTCGTTGCCGTTGATGGTGACGAACCCCGGAGCGGCGGCGCCGGCAGGATCGTCGCCGGACTCCGTCTCCGTCTTCGTCTCCGTCTCCGGCGCCGCATCCGAGATCTCCATCTCCAGCCACCGCATCAGCTCCGCCACCGACTCCTCCGCAATGCCCTCATACACCCCCTCCTCCTCCTCCTCCTCCTCCTCGTCATCCCGCACCGCATCCCCGTCCCTCTTCCGCTTCCGCTCGCCGCCGCCGGCGGCCTCCTCCGCCTCCATCGATCGAGCCGCCACCGCCGCGGCGCCGCCAAGTGGAGAAGAGAGTGGAGTAGTGGACTGGTGGTTGGTTTGAGCCGGACACGTAGGCGGGGGGAGGGCACGTATATGTAACCACCCACCACCGTCGGATGCGGAGAGTATGGCGACGGCGCGTCGTGCCGCGCATCCGTCCGTGCCGAGGCGTCAGGCGTGACGCCACGTGGCGCCGCATGGGACCGGGGGCCCCCCCTCGCCGCGTAGTGGTGGTAGCGCGCTTCGGGAAGGCGCGGGTTTTTTGGCCGCTAGGAGGAGATGAGAAGGGAAAGGGGAAAGAGAAAAGGCGGTTGACTCGTTGACTGACCAGGTCTCACGCTCGGGCTCGGGTCGTGGTCGTGGTCCGGTTCGTGTCAGTGTGTGTGGCTTGGGCGCTTGGGTTCGGTGGGTGGGGGTGTGGTTTGCTTGTGGCGGAAGCGAGGCGCGTCGTGTAGCACAAGGCGCGCGCCGCTGTTGCGAGAGAAAAGTGCGTGACGTTGGGGGCAGTAAAAAAAGCAGGGGTTTCGGCGTTGTTTGTTTCTGCCGATATATTGGAGTATACAGTAGATCGTACTACTACGTCGTTCCTGTCCCGAGGCACACCGTGACCGGAGCTGTAGGGCTTGTTCTGATTGTCGTTTAATTTTAGTGTCACATTTTGATAAGGTTGGAAGCATTTGGTTTGATGCCTTGCTAATACGTTGTTTCGTTCCTATTTTTTTTCCAAAAACGTCACGTCGAATCTTTGACATAAGCATAGAGCATTAAATATAGATTTTTTAAAAAAACTAATTGCACAGTTTGTATGGGAATCGCGAGATGAACTTTTTGAGCCTAATTAGTCCATGATTAGCTACAAAGTGCTACAGTAACCCACATTTGCTAATAACAGATTAATCGGGCTCAATAAATTCGTCTCACGGTTTCTAAGCGAGTTATAAAATTAGTTTTTTTATTTGTGTCCTAAAACCTCTTTCGATACCGGTCAAACGTCCGATATGACACCCAAAAATTTTCTTTTCGCAAGCTAAACGAGGCCTAAGTTTCGATAGTTTTTTAATAGTAGAAGTTTCTGAAATTACTAAATGTTGGTAAGATAATATTGGCTAAAGTATGTTTGATTTGATACCCTATCCAATTATAACATTGACAAAGTTTGAAAGTTTGCGCTGAGTTTAGTTTCCTATTTTTTCTTTAAACTTTTAACTTTTCCATCATATCAAAACTTGTCTGTATACATAAAATTCCAACTTTTTTCTTCGAACATCTAATTTTAGTTAAACTTTTAATTTTAATGTGGAACTAAACACAGCCTTGTGTTAAATGTGGCAACAATCTGAACAATGCTCGTAGTTTCTTCTGGTACACCGATATATGCGCTCCACGTCACGTATACGGCATACAAAAAACCAAAAAACAGGTTGTTTCCTTCTTTCATTCCTTGTCTCTACGGTACCAAGAGAGTAGCTGGGCCGCTGGCCTGATCAACCCCAATCACAAACCTTCGCCTACACAAGGCCTCTTACCCCCAATACCATTTGGGCCTGTCTACAAACCATGAATAAGCCCATATGGTCAGGACGAAACACGCAGTTACGATTTTCTTCACTTCATGATTTTTTGTTTTCAGATAATGAGTTTCTTCATTGCATGACACGGTAGTTACAACTTAGCATGAAACTTCGATAAGGTCGGAAATGGCTTGCACCGATACAGCAGACAAGTACAGGTATCTCACGTTTACAACCATAATTACTACAGTATCTCTGAGAGGTGAATTGCTTATCACTCGACTAGTATGCATGATCAGTATTAGCAAAGACAGGTGGAGTGTCTGCTGTCAAATTACAAGTAGGCTGTCAAGAAGCTAGCGTTTCGTCCTTGAGAGAATCAGACACACGGCCGAGGATCCCTCGTTGCGGTTGGTCTACGGTTTGGCATCTCATCTACTTCATTTCTCATCTCACACGACTGACACAATTAATTAGTGGCTTCTTGTCGATTGTGTTAGAGTAAACAGCAAAGTACTCCCTCCGTCCCATTTTAAACACAGTCATAAATTTCTACGTCCAACTTTAATCGTTTGTTTTATTTTTAAAAAAAACATAAATCATGTATAAAATATTATTTATGTTTTATTATTTAATAACAATAAAAATATTAATTATAAAAAGTTTTAAATAAGATGAATGATCAAAGTTGTACATAAAAATTCATGATTGCGTTTAAAATAAACCGGATGAAGTACTTCGGTACTCTGCTTGCTACAACATGGCCTCTTTTGTCACTTTGACGTGTTGGGAAAAGATGCAACCCGCTTTAATGATTGTGTTGACCTTTATGTTAAGGCCTCACCAATCCCGGTAAACAATCGTCTCCTCACTCATTACCACAAACTATGCTCCGATTCATTTTCATATATTAAAACTACATATGAGCAATTCTATGTTTTGATCATTGTTTCTCTACCACAGTACCACTTATATATGAGTAGTACCAAGAAAATGTTAAACATGAAAGCAATTTTCATGATAAAGCTAGTGAAATATTTGTCATATATTAAAGCTTAATTAATGTTGTTGCATACTCATATATCTGACTGTATGCTTGCTCAGCTCAACACCTACTCTATTTAAGTACCAGTACTGATTAGTTTACATCAAACTCTTAATTTTCTAGTACTACACAATTAAGCCTAACGGTTGCTACTACACTACTGCCACTGTTATGACTAGTGACCCACTAATTCTTCACAAGTCACGTAACGCCCGGAATTAAAAATGTCACGCAATTCATTGCACAGCTGCAGCCGGCACCTCCTCATTTGTGCTTGCTTCACATGAAAAGGCTACACATGAATTTAATATCTCACACCTTTCCCTTGCGTACAAAATTCAGTCAAACTCAGCTACTAGCATGGAGCCTCACCGACACCCCTCTCTCTCATCTCATTTACACATTTTTTAAAAAGTAAAAAAGTAATTCAAAGAAAGAGTATCTGGGAATATTATGTTACTCGTGCGATGCCACATTCAGATAAATTTGGAGTACAAATTTACTAAAAATAACAAATCCCCAAATTGTACTTGCACTAACACCAAGATATTACAAAAAGTAAAAAAATCAAGCCTCACACTCCAAAGAAGACTCCTCCCTCGCATCACTTGTCGGCGTGGTCGCTTCTTCCCTCCCCCCAGCCAAATTTCGTCAAATTCAAACAGAAACCATTTTTTTACAGCATCCGACGGTTGATTTTGGTCTGAATTTCTACTACACTCCAACGTGAAGAAGAAAAAAAAAAAAGAAGTAAAGCAACTTTTCTTTTTGCCCCCCGAAAATTTTGCAATGCGGCCCCTAGGATTTGGGCGACGTCACTAGAAGGTCCACTTCCAGATCTTGACTCGGATCCTGACCTGGCACACGCGCGCGACGGTGGTCGCCGGCGGCGGCGAGGGGGTGGTGTCGTCGACGGACGCGGCGGGAGACGGCGCGTCGGCAACGGAGAGCTTGACGCCGCCCTTCTTCTTCGCCGGCGGCGGCGGCGGCGCCGGGGCGGCCACCTTGATGCCCTCGCAGTGGACGAGCACGCCGATTTTCTTGGTCTTGAGGCCGCCGACCTTGACGCCGGCCTTGGTCTCGAGGTCGAGGGTGATGGTGAACTCGCCGGACTTCTTGATGTCGGTGGCGGCGGTGGTGGGGTCGACGCCGAGGGCGGAGGCGGAGACGGTGGCCTTGATGACGGTGATGTTGCCGGCGTCGTGGACGAAGCCCGGGACGGATCCCTCCCCGAGCGGGACGGCGTTGGCGGCGGTGGCGGCGGTGACGGCGAAGTCGTCGTAGAGGTAGACGAGCTTCTTGTTGGGGTTCTTGGCGGTGAGCGTGACGTCGATGGAGTCGGTGAGCGCGGGCGCGGTGGCGGAGGAGGAGAGGCTGAGCTTGTCGACGCGGGCGACGGAGAGGGTGAACGCCGGGCGGTGCGGCCGGTAGAGGAGGTAGAACGCGCCGCCGGCGACGGCGGCGACGAAAGCGAGGAGGAGCACGACGAGTACCGCGTAGAAGAAGCAGCAGCAGCAGCTGAAGCGGCAGGACGACCTCCCGCCGCGGCGGCGCTTGGCGGCGGGCGCCTGGGGGCGGTAGATGGGTCGCTGGTACATCTTGGGCGGGCCACCGGCGCCGTTGCCAGCCGCCGCCGCCGCAGCAGCAGCAGGGGGAGGGTTGGGCTTGCCGTTGGAAGACATTGCCGCCGGAGAGAGAGGAGGATGGTGCGGCGGCGCGGCGGTGGTGGAGAGGAAGAGGAGGAAGAGGAGATCTATAGGGGGCGAGAGGAGGAAGAAGGTGAGGGGGAAAAGAGACGGGTGACCTTACGGATGGTTCGAGCTCACCAAATCATTTGTTGCTGCTGCCTTTTCTCTCACTCGCTCTCTCTCACTGTTCTCTTTTTTTGGAAAAAAAAATCGAGGGAATTAACCTTTCGTTGATCATCAGAGGTGACAGTGTGTTTCCCGGGAAATTCTAAGCTTGGCTGGCGCCACTCCGTGCGAGGAGATTTGGCGGTGCAGTGGTATTTCGCCTTCTTAAAAAAATGGTATTGTTTTGACTTCTTTTCTAATTAAATATTTTTAAGTCTGATAGAGTTTATAAAAAAAACAGTAACATCTGCAACACTTTCATTCAAACTAAGTAGTATGTATGAAAACGAAGGGAGTACTTTTTAGTACAAATCTAGGTGCAACCTCCATACAACGCTAAATTAAGTATGTTTAGACGGTTTTTGGTTGTGATACTAATGCCTTTAATCGTTTTAGTTTATTTTCATCAGATTACTGAAATGAATTTCTTTCCTCCATACTTCAAAAAAAAAAAAAACTTCGACCGCTACATAGACCGTATACCACCTATTTTAAGCAATTTGATAAGATTATTTTCATAATATTTAATTTATTACTATAATGCAAATAGATATTTCACGGTACTAATATGCTCAATAATCTAAACCAAACTACGCCTTTTCATTTCCTATTTTTTTAGTTGTTGCAGAGAATAGAAATATATAATTATTATTATACTTTATTTTTATTAATTGAATTAGAGGTACGTCACATGCTTTCTTTTATAAAGGATAACCCAGTTATATACAATATGATATACAACTCTCATATCTTCTCTAATTGTTTCATATTTTCTAAACATAATACTCCCCTGCTCCAAAATACTTCCTCATATTAGTAACAAATATTATTCATATTTAAACTTTAACTTCTTGTGTTTTCTATAAGAATTTTAAAATATTTAAAAGGATACCATATTATCATACTATTAAAAAGTGTGTTGAGCCTTAAATATAATTATTAAGCTCTCGTTCATCGAAGTTTAATCATTCAAATTAAAATTATTACTAGCAGTCAAAGTGGAAACAATGCCAGTTAATATTTAGGAATGAATAATATTATCGAATACAAAGATTTACACAAAAAAAATTACCAAACAACAAAAATATATAAAAATAAACTACTTCACCAAATGAGATTATCATATCCACAGATGCTTATTTAATTTATTTAGTAATGCTTTGAGCATAATCTTACCACTGATGCTATTATTCTACGAATTAAACATATTTAACTAGTTGCAATTAGTAATGCCCTGACTCCTGAGCATAACCTTACCACTCGTAGTAAACAATAGATTAGCCACTTTTAGTATAGGAGTATAGGACTGCAAGTTCCCTGTTCCTATTGACTTGCAGAGTCCAGACTCCAAAGATCAGTAGATAGCCAACTACTATCTCCAAATTATCTATAGTTAATGTAATAGTCAATTCATACAATATTTGCTTACTATACTATTAATATCTGGTCTTATTTGTCATACATACATTATGTCTTAGAGTTTGTGCTGCAGCTGGTTACATATATATAGCCCGCTGCTCTTCTCTCTCTTCTTCTCTTTAAAATATATTTACAGCTGACTTATAGCATGTTATTGTACATGCTCTGACTAATGCAAAAACTAATGGCAGTAGCATTCGTGGACGTTTTGATCAAGGGAATCGTACTGAGCCTTAATGACTGTGATTTTCGTTAATAATTGCAGAAAAATGGGATCATGTGATCGATGGTTGTTTAATTATTCACTGTGCCGCATGTCTCATATATGCAGGTTTTTTCAGTTTTAGGAGCTGATGATCCATCAGAAAGGCTGTTAGCTGTAGGTACTAATACTCCTATTCAAGTTCATGATTTGTCGATGTACTGTTCACTGTATAATTAATGTCGTAACTGAAGTACGTGAAGCTTTTGTCATTATTCAGCAGATTTATTAGGAGCTGTATGACAAGATTTTGTCGTCAGGTACATATATACTTTACTCGGTTTAATCTTCTCCCTTAATTTCTGAAACAGTAGTAGTTCACCATGTACTAGCTAGTAGTATTATTCAGAGCACGGTGGTTGGGGCTGAATCACTTGAATGCAGAGACGGTGACGAGAGAAATCTCGTGTGCATCTCCCCCATGGATTTTAGTGGATGCACAAGCTGTACAAAAGCTAAGGACAAAACCAATTCATCATGTGAGCAAGAACTCTCTTAAAAAAAGATATCTAGTGGTTTCAGTGACCTAAGTAGCGCTCTAAGATTCTGAGTTTCTAATATTAAATAAATTTGACCAGCGAGAGTTATTAGTCATCAGAAATCTAGCTTGGAGAGAGTGGGAGAGAAGGTTGCCAAAACCGAAGGCGAGAGAGCTAGGCTAACTTTTTCTTTTTCGATAATAAAATTGAATCCAACCTCTATATCAAAACGTGTATAATAAGGCCGGATTGAGCTAGGCTAGCAAACACCTTAGGGTTTGCTTCAAGATTGAGTATGTTCAGTAAACAAGAAAACCGTTAGCATATGATTAATTAAGTTTTACTTATCTTAAACTTGAAAAGTGAATTTATCTGATATTTTAAAGTAACTTTTATATAGAAAGTTTTCAGACGAAATACACTGATCAACAGTTTGAAAACATGCCAATGAAAACCAAGATAAGGCCCCCTTCGATTAAAAAAAACTTGTAGGAATTTGGGAGGAATTCATTCCTATAGATTTTTTTTTCATAGAAAGCTCTTTGAATCAAAGGAATGGAACAAATGAATTCATTGAAATTCCTATTAAATGCCTCTTACCATATAAGTTTTGAAGAAAATTTAACATTAGGTAAAACCTCATGGAAATTTTATTTTGAGTCTTTTATCTTTGTTCTAATTCCTATATTTTGTAATTTTCTGTTTTATACCTTTATCCTGTCAAAATTCTACATTTTTTCAATCATGTGTTCTAAAGAAACCCTAAAAATCTGTATGTTAGCCAGAAAAGAATGGAGCCTAAATGTAATGCTGGCCACATGAATTATCATAGTCGTGTGGGGTCTTAATTATTGGCTTAATAAACGAGGGGGCTAGCTTAGTTAGGTTATCGCCATGTTTAGTTCCAAAATAGTTTTTCAAACTTCCAATTTTTTCATCGCATCAAAACTTTTCTACACACGTAAACTTCTAACTTTTCCGTCACATCATTCCAATTTTAACTAAACTTTTAATTTTAGCGTGAAAACACAGCCTATGCCTATGTGAGTACAGTGCGTACTTGTGGCTGTTGCTCCTGCTGTGGCCGCTACAAAATCCCATCTCTCCAATTTCCTGCGCCTGAAAACCACAACGCATTCCCCTGTAGCTGGCTGAGCTGGCTTGGCTGCTGATGACGCTGACGTCGTACGTATTACAGAAAGCTAGCCAAGCATAGTTGTTCATCCATCCGTTTCTTCGTTCGTTCCCGTGGGGGCCGTTTGCTTTCTGAATTCTTCTACTTGCCGCTGATTCGTCGACCGCGAGATGTAGGGATGTTTCATAATGATGATGTATAAATGTGGTATGATTAATATAGGTCGTTTATGTTTTTTTTTGATCTAATGAATTATATCTGTTTGTACTGTCAATTTGATGAATACGTTATGCTGGTAGAACGGTTACTTTTATTGGTAGTACAGAACTTATAAATTAACAGTTAAAATCGTCTCTACGTGATGATGCTGACAATTGAATTAGTAAAGACCATCGTAAAAGTTACTAAAAGAAATGTAATATTCATCAACTGATCGATCGTGAAATTAAAAGATTAATTAAACTAAGCTTTGTGGACAGATCTTGTGCATGTTTTTTCTGCTAATTTTACGCTACTCAACCATGTAGTCAATAATTAACGTGCTGCTTACAAACAGGTGCTCAGATTCTCGGCTGAAATTAAATTACACGTCACATTGCCACTCATTTTCTACCAGTTTTGATTATGCAACGATTTTTATTTTTTATTTTTTAGAGTGCGTGAGTGTAGCTGGCTATCTGCTATTTACCTGAGACCAACCAAACACGGCCCCAACCATTTATATTCCCTCCTTTTCTCCATAAACAAGAAATCTCTGTGAAAACGATGGACTACTCGAACTGCACCAAACACGGCCTTGTCGATTCCTACACTTTACTTGTAAACCAAAACTTTGTGTTCCAGCAATGGATATTAGTGACTAACAAGCCTCTTAATTTGCCTAGTCATATCATAAAACATATTGATCCCATGACGTGGCCATTAAATACTGACCAAGCAAAATGGAAGCTTGATTGGGTACTTGCAACGCCTTACAGCTAGGCAGCCAACAGCAGCAGGGGTTGGGATATATAGGAGATGGCAGAGAAATAAAATCTTGATCTTACTTATGTTTTGAAGTCTCAATTGGTCGTGTGCATGCTGAAATATAATTTGCACACAGTTTTACTCTACAACGTAGACGAAAAGGAGCATTTGATTTTTCTTTTTGTTAAACATCTCTCTCTCCAATCCAACTACATGGATGGAGGCTCCTACTTGTTGGCCAACCGCCGACAAGGCGTCAGCGTAGTGGCTGCGTGTTGAAGGTGTTTAGTTGGCAGTAGCTGCTGAGGCTGGGTGGTGCACTTCGGCATGGGAGGGTACAAAGATTACGGGCGAAATTCTAGCCTGTTTAGGCCGATAACGGCGACGCTTGCGGGCGCTGCATGGGGGCGTTGTTGCGGAATATCCCCTCTCCCAAATAGATTATTCAGGCGAAAACCACGTCCTTTCTTAGGATGGGCGGCGGCGGCGCTCTCGACGTTGTATTCTCCCTGGAGACGTCATTTGAAGTTGCCATTCCCTTAGGGGTGTTTGTGCTCCTGCTTTGCTTCTCAATAGTGGGTCTCGGTTATAGATGCGAGGTGTCGCTATTTTTTTATTTTCCTAGTTATAGTCTTCTAGAGCTAGACTTATTTTTTTACTGCTAAATCAATACAGAACTTTGCACTATCTTGTGTGCGTTGTTTTAAAAAAAATAATTATAACGGTGAAGATAATTTTTTTTAAAAAATCACATTTTATTTATCTTCACCATTTTTAACTTGTTTTATTTTTATTTTATTTCTTTATGACTCTGAGGTAGATCACAATTGCGAAGCTCCTCTAGGAATGAACTTTGAAATAAAAATCGCTGTTAAAATTGCCTGCCGAATTTCTGTTCTAAATAGACGTAATTTGGGCTTGGTTAGCTGGAAAAGTAAAATAGAAGCCGACCCAATACAGCCTAATAGAAGCCCAGCAGACTCGTCTCTGCCTATTCTACAGCCCGTATGTAGTTCTTGCAAACAAAAACACCCTATTATGATCATCCTGAATTCTGCAATTACAACCCCAATTACAAACCATAACTTGCAGTTAGAAGCCCTGATGAACGAGAACTCAACGAAAGATCAAATTCAAATCCAAACTTGCAGTGTGAAACAACCTTTCTCTATGAAAGCAGAAAGGGCAGAAACACTACTAATTTGCACTCTTCTTTGCATGTCGTTAAATATGAAGCCTGATGCTCGCACAAAACATTTGCCACTTCAAATGGCTTAGCAATACCAAACTAACTTGCAGGATAAAGTTGATACACATGGGACCAGTTGTCGATAAAACACCAGTTGTGATGAACTTAAGACCAGAAATGAAAAGAAACAGTTTTTTGTCTTTGAAGGAGTAGTAGCATTGAGGAGCTCATGCAAGGCCCATGCCTTAGCTGCAGGCATACTCTTGTCTTATATTTCTACTATATTTGTAACTCCATTGGTATTCTGCCTTGTGGCCATAAAACATCAAGCAGCAGGAACCTTCCTTCCATCTTCAATGAAAAAAATGGCTGACTCAGGTACCTGAAAGGTAGGAATGAATGATAATAATTCAATAAATAGCATAGTTACATCTTTGATGAAGATACTACGATTTTAACAGCTGAGGCATTCAAATGGTGGTGATAACAACACTCCCAGGTCACAATTTTCCAAATTTGTGTTATAGAGAGGTATATCAGGCTCTGTTGGTCCATAGGACTTCCTCCTTGCCCTTGGGCCTTGGGACTCAACTTTAGACCTTCCCAGTTAGTTAATGAATGGGAGTTAGGAACTCCATGTACAAACCAAAACCTCCACAGGATATAACTTTTCACTGAATATCTAGTCACCAAATGTTACCATGGTTCTCTACTCCTATACATTCAAGGAACATCACATACAGACGGACTAGAGAAGTATATTATTACTCGATTTTGTTTATTTTTAAATGTGAAACTAAATGTTATAATCCAATTGAATAGGTTTCTATCTATTGTTATGAAACTAAATGAATTCGCACCTGGACAGAATATCACAAATGATACCAAACATGCGAGTAAATAAAAAGAGAGAAAACTGTAAAACCACAATAAATTGAAGAGAAGATGGATGAATTACATCAGGCCAAGTATCTGTAATGAACTCCACGATATCATATGATATATCCCCTTGCACATCAATTTGCTCCTTCTCAGTGGGGCCCTAAGAAAGGCAATAAAGAACAGGTGTTAAAAAAAATGCTTACATTGATATCAAAGGCCAATATGAGCCCTGATTACTGGTATACCTTAACAACAGATGCTCCTGTAGCAAACTTCTTCCCCAGCTTCTTTGAAGCATCACTCAGCTTGACACCTAATTGTCCAGGAAACAAAGTATAATCCATAAAAATATACCATATCTTCAGTATAAACGGGGATTCAATATTGAAAATACATCTTCTTCTATAGTGTTAACAATACAGCCATGTTCATTTTGGTCACCTTACCGGTTTTAGCTTTCAGTTCGTAAACAGTCATTTAATTGTTTATGAAAACAACACTTACCGAATAATTCCAGACCCTTCACCACAGTAACACATTTGCGCTTGTTGCGGACAATCTTCTCAATCACAACCTCTTGTTTATCCTGTAAGACAAAAGGAAACTCATCATAAACGATGTTATTATCAACCAAAATTTCATACACGTGGACTTTGACAGCCTTGGACTCAAACCAGAAGGCACCAATACAATAGCTGATGTGTATTAAAATGACCATACCACCCACTAAACTTCCAGCAAAAATTATATTTCTTCCAGCACACTGAGCTAACCATTACTGTAGTAGCACATTTAACATTTTGAGTATCTCAGTACGCGAATAATCACCATACCACACACTAAACTAACTATTATGGCTTAGACATCATATGCAAACGACAGTAATAACTGAGTTGCAGGATAACCAAGTGAGTGAGCTGCGGGAACCAACCTTCTTCTTGACCTTACCACCAGGCAAGCGCTTCACCTCTTCCTGCTTCGACGCAGAAGCATCCCCTACACAGTGGTAGCGCAAAGATTAGATACACTTTTCTCTCTCGTGCACCATCCCATCCCAGATCGGAGTCTGACATCCTACTGATACAACAGAGAGAATCATCACGAAAGAAGTAGCCGGGGGAGGAAGGAAAAAAAACCTGCACTGGTGGAGCCATCGGCGGCGGAGATCCCGACGCCCTGAAGCCGCTCCCCGACCTTGTCGACGTCGGCGGCGGCGGAGGAGGAGGAGGCGAGGAGCTCGTCGGGGTAGACGCCCGGGGCGTTGGCGCGGAGCCACGGCTTGCAGCGCTCGAAGTCCGGGCCGAACTCGCAGTACTCCGCGGGGAGGCCGCAGACGCCGCAGTACAGCACCCTCACCGGAGCCGGCTTCTCCGCCGCCATCGCAGGCAGGCCACCGCTTCTGCTCGCCGCGGAGGAATGAATGCGCCGGCTCGCCTGGGGGAATCGACGACGGCGAGGGGTCTCGTCTCCGGCGAATTTGCTCCTCCGCTCCGCTGGTGCTCGAGGGGAGGATTTGATTCGGCTCGCCGGATTCGGATCGGATGCGATTTTTCCCCCTTTTTCTGAAGTGGAACTGGAAAGGGAAAAAAAAAGGAATAGAAGATTGGCGAAGAACTGCATTGGGCCGGGCCTTCGTGGGTTGATGGGCCAGGCCTCTATTTGGGCCTTTTGGGAGGTTGATTGCTTTTGTTCTTTTTGTTTTTGGCAGGGAGTGCTTATATAGATAGGGCCACCTACAAATCAGGCGTCCGATTTTTTTTCTTTTTTGCAAAAATCCGTTGTTCCACTAAATAGATCAAAATTGTTTCACTAGGTAGATCAAAAATGTCTTAATCGTTTAAAAGGCTGAAACACAACCAAATCATCTCATGAAACATTGTGCTACAATATATAGAACAATGGTTTTTGAAGTTGCTTCACCATATATAAAAATAATGTTTCAGCAAAATAGCGAAATGATATTTCAATTCACTGTAACATTTGGTCTATACATAGTGAAATAACACGAGTATACTTGCTGAAACATTGTTAGTAGAAAAAAAATGAAAGGGATTCCCTTAATAGAGTATTTTTGTATTATGTGGGTGATTTGTTACTAGGGCATGTGTGGTGGGGCGCGTGGTGGGGACGGCACGGAGGCACGGTGCCTGTCGGGCGCCCGACGCAAGGCATTTTTGTATACGGTTATACTCCCTCCGTATTTTAATGTATGACGCCATTAACTTTTGAACCAACCTTTTACCATTCGTCTTATTCAAATTTTTTATGCAAATACAAAAATACTTATGTTATGCTTAAAGAATATTTGATGATAAATCAAGTCACAATAAAATAAATGATAATTACATAAATTTTTTAAATAAGACGAAAGGTCACGTTTGTTAAAAAATAACGGCGTCATACATTAAAATACGGAGGGAGTATATAATTGGGGATGAGTTATGCCTGTCTTGATTTGAAATGTATTAGGAGTATAAATCGAGCCTATATACACTATATATTTTATAGAGCAGAGATATGAAAGACGAACATATACACGTCGACCTATGACGTGCTTGGTTTTTTTCTTCGGTACATAAAAAACTAATATTCCTGTTGTTGCTATTGGTAAAGAGTATTTGTTCATTGTTTCAACCGAAGATAGAAGGAAAAAAAATCATATTTTTCATAACACAATTGCGTAAAGCAAGGCAGTGAACTATATATGAATACATTATTCATCCATATAAAGTCAATAATCTCATGCTGCTACTAACTGTACAAATACAGATATCAGATTGGCAGGAGAGATCGATTTTCCAACTTGCGTTCGATCCAGACAAAATATTTTACAACATGCTCATATGAGTACAAGTTTTTTTTTTCCTTTTGCAAGCTTTATTAATATCACACAATAATTACATCATCCCATAGATTATACCCAGAAAGAAAAAAAGAAAGGATAGGAGGTTCATCAAACCAAATACAAGACAATGATGATTCATAGAGTTTGCTTGGTCAGCTGGGCGATACGTAGGGATGCAAGCGGGGCGGGTAAACGGTTTTTTTTTCGTCCGCTTATCTCATTTTTAGTTTATTTTTTCTTTAAAATTTTGTACTATCATATAGAAAATAAACTAGCAAATGGGTTATGCGGGTAGTGGAACTACCCACTTGCATCCCTAGCGATATGACGGTTGTGAGTGTGTTGTCAACACCCTCCGGGCATGTTCTTCTTGAAGGAATGGAAAAATAGTTCGATGCGGCACGCTGCTAGGGGTACTAAACAGGACACTTTTTTTAAAAAAAATGGAAATGTATGCAAAACTTTTAAACGCCTTGAAACGCTGTAAAAGATTTAAATGAATATATTAGACTCGAGGAAAATTAATATGATGCATCATTGTACATTAGACGGAATATAATAGTTTTGAACTTTGATTTTTTTTAAGAATAGTTGTATGTAGATTTTTTTTCCACTTTTCTTAATAAGCATGAAAGGAGATTGGAAAAATTAAAATTTGCAAATAAAACCCTTACATTATTCTAAAATTAAATCATACAGTTCAAAATGGATGCAGGCACCCACTTCTCTGTCCAGTTGAAAAATAATTGCTCCTGCAACTCTCTTCATGTACTTTAAGTACTTTAAGGAGTACTCCCTCCATCCAAAAAGAAAAGCTAAACTATGGGTTTCCGTGTACAACTTGACTGTCCGTCTTATGTGAAATTTTTTTATAATTCGTATTTTTATTGTTGTTAGATGATAAAACATGATTAATATTTTATGCGTGACTTGTCTTTTTGATTTTTTTTTTCATAATTCTTTTAAATAAGACGGACGGTCAAACATTGGGCACGAAAATCAGGGTTTGTCTTTTTTTTTTTGGGACGGAGGTCCAGATAAGTACCCACATGCCATTGATATGGAAGGTGGTAGGAGATTCACTGTCTCACTTTGTTTTTTTTTTCTTCAGTAGTATAGATATATATACGTCAGTACATCAATTATTAATCAACGTGGATAGCAGGCTGCACATATATATTGGACCATACTAACCCTATCCTATTACGAAGTATTACACTCTTTCTTGCCATACATATACTACTCCACAAATGCGTCAAACCAAACCGATGGATCGGAATTACTCCGAATTTAAAATGCTTTGCCTCGATTTGCGAAACGTGCGGTTATGATTAGCTATGAAATGGTAGTATTGACCACCGGGGTAGTTAGGGTAGGTACTGTTGCTATCGATGTGCTGCGCATGCAGTGCAGGCATGTCGGCGACGGCTACCGGCGGCGCATTCACGTACGCGAGCGGAGTGTTAATTTTGACGGGGACTTTTCTCCCATTCGGCGGCGGTGTCGAAGGGACGTCGACACCCCGCCTTCCTGGCAGCCACGGCCTAGCCCAGCAGCCTGTGGCCTACACACTACTTAAAAAAACAGTTTTCACTTATGCTATGTTTTTTTTGACATCGTCAATATTTATTATTGTAAAACTAGGTAATAAGATGGATCTGTGTCAGATGATAATAAATAGGTTGAAGATGTATTATAATATATATATATATATATATATATATATATATATATATGTAGAGTGGATAGTAAGATATGACCCATCTAAATTTTTTTTCAAACATGTGTAATGCCACAATTAAAAAAAAAGACGAGATCTATATGAAGTGCTAATACCTAGTAGTAAACTTATACCCTGGTAGTAGTTGTTACCACCTCCACAATGTATATTACCTAGTAATAGGGATGCATTCAATGCTTATTTTCCACTATTTCACCAGCCACATTATGGATGCCCTAGACAACTATCTTTTTTTTTTAAAGCTGTTTACTCCCTATGTTCCAAAATAAAGCATCTAGATCGGGCTTATTCAGATTCACTGTATCAGGTTTTGTCTTGGTTTATTTTTGGACGGAGGGAGTACGAAATAATTGAGATTGTCTCCGGGTTATAGAACACCCGTGAAAACACATATTTTTACGGTCGGTTCATTAAGGAAACTGTATGTAGAAATTAGTCTATTTCCACGAGTGGTTTTCCTAAAAAGAAAAACCGCCTGCAAATATCATTTTTATAGCCAATTTCTTAGGAAAATATTTTTACACAATTTTTAGGCGAGATTTAAGTATAAATCAATTTTTTAAGGGTGGTTCTCATAAGAAACTGTCGTTAACAAATTGTAACCAAGTCCAATGTAGATAAATTTTAGGGAATTTTGTAAAATCCACCCCATAAGTCACATGAAGTTCAGTATTTCACCCACAAGTCATTTTATTACAAATGCGCCCCTACCTACTTAGTTTTCCTGAAAAACCACTTAAGTTCGCACGTGCTTAACCAATCGACATGTTTTCATAAATTGTGAGATGTCAGTGTGGTCTTTACCAAAATTAAATATTTTTAGGAGTACAGTCTTGACACTTTTATGGAGATTTCACAAATAGAATTGCTGATGAGAGGTTAAACGTTGTCGCACTGAATTTTACTATATGAAAAAAGAAGTTTATTGAAGCACTAAGAAAATAAGTCCATACTTTGAAAAGTTATTTTAAGTCTAATTAAGGTGAACCAAAGTTCTCCGAGATTCTTTCAGTATTTTCCTTACATTGTTTGGGCAATATTTTCTTAAAATATTTACTATAACTAGAAAAAATGCATGTGCGTTGCAACGTTGCAATGGGTGAGGGTTATTTTAATCTTATCATTATTATACGGTTTAATTAAGGTGAAGTTTACTGTGTGAATTTGCTTGAATATATATATTTTTTAGAAAATCATAAGCTGCAATTAGAAGTCCGATCATCTCAAGTTAACATGCGAGTTTTTTAAAGACATTTCTTATATGACTCCTTTTGTATTTTCAAAAGCGAACGAACCTAAAAACTGACTCAAATATGGATATGTATTTCTAAAAGCGAACGAAGTTAAAAACCGACTCAAACACAGATGACGTAACAAGCTACCGGCAAAAACAACTTCAATTTTTATAATAGTAGAGATATAGTCATTTACTAATGTCGAAATAGATAACATGCCAACTCATATTGGAGGAAACATGACGTAAGTGATCAATCCTTTTCCAAATAATCTATAGAAATATGGACCTGGCCATAACAAAGAAAACATTGTAATGATCATAGAGATCGATTCATCTCAATTGAACTTAAAATATTTTTATTAACTTTAGTTATTTCAAAGAATAATGAAAAAAATGTTTTTCATAGGTGGTTCTTAAGGAACAGACTCTAAAAATTGAAACAAACAACATATTTTAAGAAAAAAGTTTCAAACTTCATATATGAAGTCAGATGAAGACATATTTATATGAAAGTATAGCTCTTGACGAGATCTCCAGCTTTGTAGTTATTTTTTTTATTTGAGATCGATTAGGGTTCTGTATATTCGTTACAAGGTCCTACGTCTATTTTGAAATACAAATATTTGAGAGACCTTAGATTAATACGAGTTCTATATAAAAATTTTAGAGTTCGACAAGACCTATAGCTTTGTAGTCGATAAACTTTGTAGATATCTCGTATGGAAAATCATGTAACTTATGAAAATATTTTTGCACCCACTAAAATGTGAAATGTTCTATTCACATGCACATAGTGTATATAGAGCCTCTAGTAAAATACAAAATATTTTATCAGGCTTTTGCAAATTAACAACTATTTTTTGAAAAGATTAAATTTATTTTTAGAGGTGGCCCGTAAAAATGGATTTTCATACACCGATGTACAATCCGCTCATACAAACCGCTTATTTCTACCAAGGTTGTCAGGATTGGGATCCTAGACAATATCATTTTGCTCAAAGTAATATCGTATCGTAGGATCATATCGTAGTACCGGGATACTATGAAATTTTCTTTTTTAAAGTTTAATTAATATTTATATTATTTACATATGGCCATTCTATATAAAAAATATAGTAATAATATATGTCATGCAAATAGAGACATTTATCAACAGGAATCACGTTGGTTTTGATATATTTAACTGATTTTTATATAAACTTGAGCATATTTATTTACAATATTTTGAAACCAGCTTATTTTAAATAATATTTTGTAGTATCGTAGGGATCGTAGAATTGAGATAACACCTAAGATTTCGTAGGATCGTTTAGTAATGAATAGTAGGATTGAGATACTATAAAAATTAGGATACTAGATGAGATCGGTATTGTTTCGGCTTGGTTGGATCATAGTATCGTAAGATACTATAATACGAATCGGGATACTGATAATTTTCTACTCGCCTAAACATAAGCAGTTCACTAAACACCTATTAGAAATCGATTACCAACTTCCGTAAAAATATAATGGTTTTTTCCTAGTGATGCTATAAATGGGGGCAAATATCGAAAGTTGGAACATCCCTTGCAACATATACGCATGCTCGTACTTATACTACAATTCAACGTCGTTACTTGCGACTACTCCCTATCATAAGACGTTTTGATTTTCGTCAAAATCAAACTACTCTAAATTTGACTAGTTCTATAGAAAAAAGTAGTAATATATACAACACCAACATAGTTTCATTATATCTATAATTGAATAATTTTTCATAATATATTAGTTTTAGGTTAAAAATATTACTATTTTTTTTCTATAAAATTAGTCAAATTTAAAGTAGTTTGACTTTAATTAAAGTTAAAACGTCCTGTGACCAGACACGGAGGGAGTAGCTAGTAGATATAGTTTCGCTACCTTTGTCGGATTTGCGAGACCAATACAGGCATACAGGCAGTTAAGTTTGAGACTTTGATTTGGGCCTGTAGTGGGTGAATGAAGTTACATACGCATCCACGACTTTACTGTCACAACAACGGGCTAATCATCATCATCATTCTCTAAAAGTCATCAGAAACTCAACCGGAACTGGGATTATTAATTCCTGCAATCTTTCGCTAGCAAGGTACCACACAGATGCAAAAGTTCTGTCAAATATCTAGCTACACAGTGTTGACGAAGATGATCTCTTGTCGATCGATCTCTGAATAAATTAAAGCTTCCCGGCTCCGGCCGCTAGCAGTTGCTTCTTTTTCCCACATTCTCTCATGGATATCGATCCAGCTAGCTAGCCAACCAAATTGACCGTGGACTGATCTATCATCTATCCATCCTCCATTGATATATCTTAGTTAGATTCCGTCATTGACCGTGGAGTATGATACTCCAGACTCAGGCAATTAGTTTGCCACTAATTAATCTACTAATGGCTTATGATAGTCATCAGGCGCCTTTAGTTCTTCTCTTTTTCCACATGAATCTCTTAATCAATCACTGATTCCAGATACTAAATGTACGTTACATATATACTATATATGTGGTAGTAATATATATTTGCTACTACAAGACAATGTGTTTATATATCTCCCACGTGGATTAATTGCTACTGGTTCAGTTGATCAGTTGCTCCATGCTACGGCTGCCTTCAATGGCTATATTTTTGTATTCGGACACACATTCGGAGTTGTGCTCTTCGTAGCTTCCTCATCTTATACTTTATTAATTAGATACTGCTAGTATATAACTATATATGTCTGCATGTTCAGCATCAACTGTATCATATCGATATTGTGCCGATCAAACACATAGCTAGATCATCGATCGAGCTGTAGCAAAGCAACAGAAGTGGTGGTTATCTGATCATATCATGGACAGCGGCGGCTGGATCGTCCATGGCTACACCAATGGCGCCACCGCCACCGGCGCCGGCAACCACGGCTTCACCTGTGGCTATGCTGCCAGCAGGTAGCTACTCCATCTCTCGGATCAGGAATTCGATCGATTGATCGCGACGATAATATCGTCTCTGTAATTTGTAAATTCCACTGTTCTTGCGTTGTTTGGCTGGTGATCAGTTACGTATATGGTTATAGCTGCGGTTCTTGGGAGTTCGAGCAAAGGGAGCAGCAGTTCATCAGCTCGCAGATTCAGCACCGTCTCAATGAGGCAAGCTTAATTGCTGCAGTTTAATTGTACATTGATTCACTAGCTAGCTCGAGGCCTCGAGCCTCTGATCGATCAAGAACAATGCGTATAAAATCAAAGAAATTGCAGGATTAATTTGGTAGGCGTTGGATTAATTAATTATGACGTGCAGATCAGCATGCACCTGAGCATGGATGACGACGATGATCAGTCCGCGGTGTACGGCGCCGCCATGGTGGACGACCTCCTGATGCCTTCGCCGTCGACGCACCACGCCGTCGCCGCCGCCGCCGGCAGCTTCCCCTCCTCGTCATCCTCCTCGGCATCCTTCCGCTCCGCCTCCGTGTCGTACAGCCCGGACACCTCGTCGTCGGCGGCAGCGGCGGCGGCGACGGGATTCTACCCGGAGTTGTCCTCGCAGGTGGCGCCATTATTACCACCACCACCCTTGGTGCGCAACGAGCCCCAGCACGGCCGTTACACCGCCGGCCTGCCGCCGCCGCAGGTGACCGGTGGCGCGTTCAGGCGGTACGCGCGGCACCTCGGCCCGAGGAGGGCGCCCAAGCCGGGGGCGTGCGGGCAGAGGATGTTCAAGACGGCCATGTCGGCGCTGGCCAAGATGCACATGGAGACGACGTACAGGCGCCGCCAGTACTACTACCAGCAAGCGGCGGCGGCCGAGGCGGCTCCGCCGCCGCTGTCCGGCAACAACCAGCTGCAGCACACGATGTCGGAGCGGAAGCGGCGGGAGAAGCTCAACGACAGCTTCGTCGCCCTCAAGGCCGTCCTCCCTCCCGGCTCCAAGGTACAATTATTAATACGTACATTTGTACGTATTACGAACGTATACACGAGCATATTCATGAACATTTTCTTCTATTGATTAGTATTGATCTTGACTAATATTTGCTTAAATTATTTCTCGATCAATTTTAATGGCAGAAAGACAAGACGTCGATACTGAACAGAGCAAGGGAGTACGTGAAGTCTCTCGAGTCAAAGCTGTCGGAGCTGGAGGAGAAGAACCGGGAGCTCGAGGCGCGGCTGTCCACCCGCCCCGACGACACCAAGAACGACGAAGAGGCGGCAGCGCCGCCGGAGGCCGACGGCGAGGTGAAGAGAGAGGATCCGGTAGAGATCGAGGCTTTAGATAATTTTTTTATAAGATGATACGTAAGCAACAAGAAAGAGACATTTTCATCTCTCAAAAGGATATCCACTCGTTTCATGTTTGTCACCTAAATAGTCATTTTTTTACGAGATAGACTAATATGAAATGTATCACTCAAACATGCAAGTTATCAACTTCTACAAGTTCTAACAAAAATAACAAATATAACTACGAGCGTACGATAACTATTTTCAGTTTAATTTGTTCCTTTTGTTGTAACTTGTAGAAGTCTAATTTGAGTTTGCATGTTTGTGGAGTAATATATTTCATATTAATCTATGTTGTCATTTTTTAAAAAAATTTATATTAATGACATATAAGTAACGAGGGGATATCCCTCGATGGATAAAAATCCATATCCTTCTAGAATGGATAGGACCCCTGTCCAGATTCGTAATATAAGGATAAATTTCTAGGTTGTAATATTTTGGAACAGAAAGAGTACTTAGCGAATCGCAAAAATGAAAAATGTGCTAACTTGCATTGGTGTAAACGTCAGCTAGACGAAATCTCGATGTCCTAAAGCCACTACCTAAGGCCTTTCACGGTGCTCCTAGGTGGCATCCAGCCCCAACCTGCCACCGAGGAGATTCCATTCCATGTATGCATATGTTGAGTCCCTCGCAACCAAATGGAGAACGAGTGGCTTTGTCAGAACCGTCAAAAAGCGAGAGAGAGAGAGAGAGAGAGAGAGAGAGAGAGAGAGAGAGAGAGAGAGAGAGAGAGGAGATCGCGCCCCGCCATGGACCGGAGGAGCTTGACGGCGGCTGCAGCCCCTAGCTCTACGCCGTCGCTGACCAGATCTATGCCGCCGAGCTCCATCTCCGGCCTTGTCGCCTCGTGCCAGGCTAGATCCGGTGGTCAAGGCTTGCACCGACGGCGGCACTGAGCTCGTCGCCGTGGGAGACGCAAGAGGCGGCAGCGGAACTTGTTGTCGGTGCGAGAGTGGAGGATGAGATTCGGGGCAAAACCTCAATTTGCACCGCCGTCGTGGCGAGGGCGAATGCCGGAAGGGGGAAAGGAGCGGCGGTGCAGGAAGGGACGAAGGGTACGAAGCCGGTGGCTGCTGGGAGGCACCACGGTGAGGAAGGAGCAGGTGGTGGAAGGGCTTGTTCCGCACCCCTGAGCTCGGTCTGGGCCGACCGGGTTCAATCCAGACGCCGACCATGATCTTGCTGAGCTCGATCCTTCTAGGTGAGGAGACGAGGAGTCGAGGAGTGGGGTGGCGTCGGCGAAGATGGAGAAGGACCAAGCATCGCCGGTGCTTCCAAGGAGAGACACCGGGAGAGGGAGTGATGGCCGACGGTGAGAGATTGGGGAGTGGAGAGTGAGGTTGTTTTATACTCCCTTTGTGATTATTTTGTGGTTGCTAGGGTCCTTTTTATAAAATTCTGGATGTATCAGATTTGGGCGGACTAGAATAAAAACATAAGGGTTGAAATAGAAAATTTCGTGTTAGTACTGTTAGGATACATGCATTGTAGAATGAGTTTCTTTAAGCAGTCCATCCAACGTGGAAGCCCCTTTTTCACAAGGCCATTCGATTTGCGTAGCTTGTCCTGCTAATGGCCTAACCATGTCGATGTCGTTGCTGTGGGGCGAGGACGTGAAGATCTTGTTGGGGTAGATGCCTAACGCATCAGCGGAGCCATGTCTATTATCTCCTAGTGCTTGAATTCAGTGCCATACTCTGCGAGGACATCGCGGTACAATACCGTCAGTAGAGCCCGGCTCCTTATCCATATATAATTAGTTGTGAGAGTTGATGAATTTAATTATATATATATATATATATATATGTATATATGCATATGTATATATGTATATATGTATATGTATATATATATATATATGTTTATATATCTATATGTATATACGTGTATATATATATATATGTAAAATTGCAAAAATGTTAAAAATGATGTTTTTTTTAAAAAAAATCACGCATGTACGGAGCAGATATGTATAACTAAAATTGTTTCCACTCGTTGCGATGCATAGGAATTTTCTAGTCCAGTAATAAATACTACTTCATTTATTAACCTACTAATTAAAGCAGTCCTTATTTATGTGTTCCTACTTCCTAATGATCCAGTTGCTGTGGGAAGAATATGCTGTCAATATTTGCGATTTCTAATTATAAATTAATAACATAGTGAAATACTTTTAATATATTGGGGCAGCATCCAGAGTATACAGCTGCGGCAGCAGTGACACTGCCACGTGCAGCCGTGCCTCCCACTCTCCCTGCATTTTGCAAGCAACGAGTGTTGTCCTTTACTTCTAGATGCAAAACCCCCAAAAAAAAAAAGAAAAGAAAAACAAAAGGACAACTTTCCCAAATACACACATATAGATAATTTAAAAGATCAAAAAATATCTTTAAAAGAACAACCATATACACATAGATAATTTATGCATAAATCTTACCAAATTTTGACAAGATGGCAATATTGCCAAAATTTAGCAGGTTTTCTTATGTATTTACCAAATTTGATAACAAACTAAACGTAGCTAAAATTTTAGCAACTTTACCTTAAAAAATAGTATGATTGAAATTGCCACCAAAGTCAACAGGCCCTTTCCCATCACATTGGCATAAAGTCTGATCAGATTTGATTTGAAACAGGGACCTAATTAAGTGAGCTGGTCGGTGAGCAGCTAGCCGGCCAGTGGTGGAGACAGCGACATAATCGATCGAGCTCATTGACGTCGACTCGTCTTAAAGGAGGCCAGGATATATATCGATCGTCCGGCACGGCCACATTTATCCCCTGGAAAGCCGACCTGTACATGCCCCGCGCGGGCCACCGATCGAGGCCGTACGCCGTGGTGGTGGTCGTCGCGTCACCGTCGGCGTACGTACGTCCGGCGCGGCATCACCGTCTTGACTTGTTCCCGCGTGCTGAGCGAAGCGGGCAGCGGGGCCTTCGTGCGCCGGTAGACGATAGATGGTGGCCGGTGGGCGGCATTGGTAAGGATATACTCCCTCCATCTCTACATGTTGAGTTCTTTAAATATATTTAACCGTTCGTTTTATTCAAAAACTTTTGTGAAATATATAGACCGTATATTTAATAATAAATCAAATGATAGAAAAGGAATTAATAATTACTTAGATTTTTTTAATAAGATGAACGGTCTTTAGGGCCCATTTGAATCAAAAGATTTATATAGAAATTTCATAGGATTCAAATTCTATAGGAATTTTTCCTATTTGGTCCTTTGATTCAAAGTATTGAAGCTTTCCAAATCTTATGAAATTCCTATAGAATGGCACATTGCATCTGGATTTTAGAGGAAATTTAGCAAGAGCTCCAACCTCTTGGAAAATTTTCTTTGAGTCTATCTCTCTCATTCGATTCCTGCGTTTTTCCTGCGCTCCAATCAAACGACCATTCCTGTGTTTTTCCTGTGTTTTGTAATCCTCTGTTTTACACTTCAATTCCTGTCAGAATCCTGTATTTTTCCTATTCCTTTGTTTTTTCTACCCTGCGATTTAAAGGGACCCTTAAAAAGTCAACGGCGTCAAATATTTAGGGACGGAGGGAGTAGGTAGGTGGGCGGGTTGTGGTTGCCTGCAGCTTCCGCGAGGTGTATTGTGGCAACCCGCCAACCCACGTCCTGCCGGCCCACTGGGCTATTTGCGGCCAGGCCACCAACACGCAAACAAACCGTAAACACAATTTGTTACTAAGCAGCACACATAAGATTATTGAAGCTAAAAATCAACAAAATAGATATGCTGATGTGTGGGAAAAAATAGTACTACCTCCATCCTAAAATGTTTGACGCTGTTGATTTTTTTGAAAATGTTTGACCGTTCGTCTTATTCAAAAAAATTAAGTAATTGTTAATTCTTTTTCTATCATTTGATTTATTGTTAAATATACTTTTATGTATACATATAGTTTTACACATATTACAAAAGTTTTTGAATAAAACGAACAGTCAAACATGTTTAAAAAAGTCAACGGTGTCAAACATTTAGAGAATGAGGGAGTACTATCAACGTTTGTATAACCACTACTGAGGGGGCACTGATAATCTGACAGTGATGATATAATGGAAGAATAATATAAATATATGCTGAAGGTTTCAACAGAACTTGATCAGTGATCACACATCAAGACAGTCAAACATATACCACTGTAAAAGACTTTTCCTCTCAATAATAATCGTGACCACAAAATATGTTTGTGATGTTAAATTAGATTTAATATAACTAATTAATTTGACAAAACTTTCTTGCTCAACACAACTTGATCGAGTTTCTGATACTGGTCACGCAGCAGGCCAAGAATATTGCAGAGGAAATCATCAACTTGATCTTCATATATACTTCTCGTAGAGCACGGGCGGTGTGTGAGCACTAACAAATCCTGTTCCAGTTAATCAAATATGAAATATCAGTGACATTTGTCGCTAATACAGTGGACTGCGTACATTCAGAAAATAGTGACAGACATGAAATTTCTGACATTCAGAGGTTGAATGAGAGGGATTTTCGGAAGAAGGTTTGAAGTAGCAGCCTCTTACCAATGTAAATGACAGTTAGGAAATTGCACCAACAAACCCCAATAACAGCTGCAACCCTGCACAGTCCAACGATTGCCTGAAAGGAAGCATATAAGTTTGACACAGGCATAAAGTCAGTGATAAACAAACAGAAGATTTTTGTTTGCATATATATCCAGGGTTTGATTCTTTACCAATTTAATATATTCATGATATGTTTATGCCGCATTGGTGTGTTCGTTATGGGTTCTCCCTCGCCGGCCGCCGGGACGGAGGAGATCGAGAGACTTGGAGGTGTGCATGCAGGACCTTCTGCCGGCGCCACCGACGGAGCATGCACTCGGCGGCCATGCGTGCGCTGCCGCACCGTCGGCGAAGGCCATGCGTTGGCGAGCGCGAAGTGGCCGAGAGCGAGGCTGCAGTTTGAAGGTGCCCGTTGGTGTGCTGCCGAACGAGCGGCCTAGCGATGTCCTCCAATGACGTAGATTTCTCTGCGTCTCAGAGGATCCGTTTTCGCTGGGAAGGGACTCGGGGAAAAGGGAGTCCAATGAAAACACATTCCTGCGCGACACCGCGTTCTCTCTCAAACGGACCCGGACGCGGAGCCAAAGCCTATCGCCGCGATGAACAAAACCGAGTTGGAGCCGGATTAATATATATATATAATAGTAGAGATAAAGCTAATATAGGTAAAAGTATAGATTTTCAGAGTTGGTATATCAAGTAGGATGACAAAAACACTACGAATCTTTTGATGAGTCCTATAAAAAATAACCGTGTGTTGCAACGGTTAAATACTATTTTAATTTTAATCTTATTATTTAATTTTAATCTTATTATTGTTATATGGTTAGTTAAGATGAAATTCAATGTGGGAGTTCGTTTGGATATATATATTTTTAGAAAATCATGAGCTGCAGTTAGTACTCCGATCATTTCAAATTAGCATGCGAGTTTTTTTAAATAGATTTCTTATATGATTCCTTTTATATTAGCAACAGTGAACAATCTTAAAAACTGACTCAAATACGGATATATTTTTCAAAAAACAAATGAACTTAAAAACCGACTCATACACATATGACGTACCAAAATACCGGCAAAAACATCTTTAATCCGTAACTAATATAAATATTCGTATTTTTCCAATCGTCACATCTTTTTCACCCACATTTTTTCGTCCATCACCGCGATTTTTCACACCGCATCTGATTTCTGTTATCCGATTTCTGATCTGATCTGGCACTATTTTCCCCACCGCATCCAAAAAAAGCGCCCGATTCCTGCTTCAGTTTGCTAGATTAAGCTCACAAACCTAAATTAAAAAAGATTACATCGACGCTACAAATAAACACACAAACAAATCCCAAATCCCTAAAAAAACTAAAGCAGAAGCACCTCCTTCCGCTTTATCCGGTCTGAACATCCCACAACCAATCCCAAATCATCACAAATCTAACCAAAAACTAAATCCCATCCAATCGGCATCATTACAAAATCATCCCAAAATAAATCCAGCACATGAGACAATCCAATAATCACATCACAAAATAAATCATACATAACATGAGAGAAGAGGAAATCACAAAATAAATTACATCACATAGGGGATGAGAGGAGAGGGAGGGGTGAGAGGGAGGCCGCCGCTGTGGAGGTCCTGAGCCGCCGCGTCGCTGGGCAGCTGCTGCGTCGAGGAGCCGCCGCGCCGGGAGCCCCTGACCCGCCGCTGCTGCCTCGGGACAGAGAGGGAGAGGGAGGAGGAAGGCGGCGACGAGGCCGGGGAGGCGTGACCACGTGACGTGGGCCGGTGGCAGCAGGCGGATGCGGCAGAGGTAGTGGTGGTGGTGGTGAGGAGGTGGTGTGCGGCGGCGCTGGGGGTGGGTGGGAGTGTGAGGAGGAGGAGGGGGCGGCTGTGGAGGAGGAGTATGGCGGCTGCGGCCTGTGGATAACGATGGATGGCTGGGAGCTGTGGCCTCTGGACTGTGGGGATAAGTCTGGCTGTGGTCGGTTGTCTCCGGTTTTGTTAGTAGGAGTCGGTTTTTTTAAAGAACAAACGCTATAAGATTTATATAGGTTAAAACCTTGCTACAGGATATTTTGATTTCGTGGTTTTAACTATAGAACACCACCCGAACTCACCTTTGGGGGAAACACTTTATAAACGTGGTAATGTACCAATAGACACCACCGATTAAAATACTAATTTTCGGTTGAAGAGAAGAGAGAAATCGCGTGAAAGTTATAAAATGCCCTTAGGCCCACATTTCATATCTTCCATCTCTCTTCAACCGGGAGCGTCGTCTCCAGTCAAAAAAACCGGGAGCGCCGTTGTCCGTGGAGTGGAGCGCCGGGAGCGCCGGCAGTCGTGCGGCAGCGGTAGTGGCGGAGTATAGCACCGGGAGACGTTTTGCGGCGGCGACGATGCCGACAACGCGTGGAGATGGTGGTTGCGGCAATTGCGGCGTGGTGGTGACTATGCCTTCACTGCGTGGGGCGGCGGTGGTGTGGCGGTGGCGCTACGTGCAGGTGACGGCTGCGTCGGCATGTCGAACGTGTCGGCATGGCGACGGCGAATGCAGCAGCGGCGGTGGCGACGACGACGACGACGGTGCAAAGACAGACGGCGGTGGCGACTGGCCGGACGAGATCGAGAGAGATTGAAGAGGGAGGAGAGGTCGCGATGGGGATCCGTCGCGCATCTAGGATGGCGCGGTGCTCGGAACTGGGTGCAGCTGCTGCTGCGTCTCCCACTGCTGATGTACCCGATCTTGCCGGAAGAGAGCAATTGGCGGGCGAGCTACGGGCGGGAGGACGTGCCGTCGGCGAGCGACCTAAAGCGGATGTGGGTGCGGTTCAAGAAGCGCCGCGCGGCAGCGGTGACCGGCATCGCTTGGGAGAAGATAGAGAGAGAAGAGAAGAGAGATAGGAGAGCTGACATGTGGGCCCAAGGGTATTTTTGACATTTTACACGATTTCTCTCTTCTCTTCAACTAGAAATTATTATTCTAATCGGCGCGGTGTCCATTGGTAAATTACCACGTTTATGGAGTGTTTTCCCCCAAAAATGAGTTCGGATAGTATCCTATGGCTAAAAGCACGAAGTCGAAGTGTTCTATAGCAAAATTTGCCATAAATATACGATAGATGTCGGGTTTTTCAAAAAAAAAATTTATCTTAATCTTAATCTTAAATATTTAAAATATCCATAACTTTCTGATCATCACCTCTCTTTTTTTCCGTATTTTCGGTTGTAAGTCCAAGAGTCCGTACGTCATCATCCCCCGCTTAAGCAAAATCAAACAAAAACAGGGAGGGCGGATCCGCGTGAGAGGGAGGCGGAGAGACAACAGGAAACAGGCGCCGACAGCGGATCCACGCAAGCAGCAACGATGGCTTAGAGCTGGTGGTCGATCTGGTCGGCGACAACTCGGGTGGAGGAGGGAGACAGACGAAGAAAAACAGAGATTGGATCAACGAGAGTAGGGGAGAAAGGGGATTTCATCGGCCAGCGATTTCGTCGGACATTAAGGTTTTCGTATGCCCCCTCTGGCCGGTTATTTCATCGCTGCGGGACCGATCCGAACTAGGCCACCACCACTGTTGGGTCACGCGGTCTTTGGGCCAGGGAAGACAACTGGGCCATGCAGAGTTCGCCCCGCGTTGGGCTGTCGCCGTTAGATGGGCCGTTCGCCGCGCGATCACGTGCACATGTGCTAAACAGGTCGGGCCAATTTTTTGGGCCGGTTATGGAAGTAATAGGCCAAAATAAGATTTTATTTAATTTTGCCGAATTAATTCATTTTATTATGTACATAATTTTCTTTGCCATTATTTTGATCCATTTAAAATTGCTGGAAAATTATGATCAATTACTCAGAAAATATATATTTATATGTATATATATAAAAAAAACACAAAGCTTCCGATTTATTTTGGTCCGTTGTTTTTTTTGGTTTTCGTCCGGTTTTTTGTCGTTGTTTTTCCCGAATGCGAACTGATCTATTGCACCGTGCGCCTCCTGCAACCGCCCAGGCCGAATCTGACCGATTGGTGATCTTTCTGGTCTTTTTTATCCCGAATTTTATGCTCTAATACGGGGAAAAAGTGAAAGGGATACTAGCCTAGGGCTAAATAAGAAGGAAGAAATGGGCTTTCGGTGCAAAATCAAGAAACAAATTTCATCAACTTTTAAATTATAGTGTATAGCAATCCCAATATTAAAATTCTTTTTTGTTGAGCGGAACATAAATTTCCATTAACTTTCTGATGCGGTCAAATCGCCGGCAACCAGACCCTCCATCCAAACCAGGAGGTACACCATCCCAGGAACAACTAGGGAGAGAGCTATTACACCCAATATTAAAATTCTCATTAACCTTTTCAATCGACAATTGTAATGTGTAGCGAGAGAGATAAGCCTATCTAACCAGGCAATTGATATATTTTTAAAAAAAACTACAATTGTAGTAGACTTGTTAATTGCGGTCAATTTCCTATAGTTTGCTAATCCACCAAATTGATTTCCGTTGAAAAATAAGTGTTAAGGTACAGGTACATACTTCACAGACGAGTGACATTTTTTAACTATTTTTTTATTTTTCACATCATAATCATCGCAATATTTACTCTAATATTTGTTTGAGACAAAAATTTCTACGAAACACGACATATTAAAGTCTATACGCTATATATCATCCACGTGTTACCACTACGAGACTATGAGTAAATATGCAAAAACTGGTTTTCATTAGTTTTATAATAAACTTACCTATTTTAAATACATTTTTTTAATCATACAAATTTTTGTCCATCTACTCTTGCATAAAAGTGACGTAAGGCATTCACCGTTTGTTCCTCCCATGATACAATCATTACGCTAACGTGTCATGAACATAGTTCATATCATACACATACATGTGGAATAATTGTTTAAAACCCCTTTGTGATTAAAAAAATCATTCAGTCAAAATTTATCGAACACGACATTACCCGGTGCAACGCACGGGTATTTTGCTAGTTTTTATAAAGATAAAGAAGAGATATAGGTAAAGATAAAGATAAAGATTGTATGTGTAGGGTGGATGAAAAATAATCTTTTTTCTTTTGTATTCATTTTTTTCTCCATCATCCCCCAATTGCACGCGCAAGTTATAGATTTCTGGGTTTTTCTATTCTAAGTGTCATGGCACCCTTTATTTGCTTGTAACTTAAATAGTTATAGAAAAATTTAAAAAATTGGTAACATCAATTTGGGATGACAAACATGCAAGACTAAATTTGTTCAATAACTAGAGAAACAAAATAAATAAAATCAAGCAATGAACACTACATGTACAAGCATATAAAATTTGTTTTTTCATATGTAGATCGAGTTTAGACTTGCATATTTGTATATTGTCTTATATTATCGTAATATATTTTTATCAAATTTCATTAAATTTTTATATAACTCAGGTGTTGTAGCACTAAGGTGTAGAAAATACTTTCCCATCGACGTATCCGGTGCATAATCTTGAGAGAAATTTCCAACAAATTCGATAATAGGTATTTAACATGTTCCTACACCGTATAGAAAATACTTTTCCAATTGAGGTATCATCCTATATACTTCGAGAAGAATTTCCAACGAGTTCAATATTGTAGGGAAGTACAAGTAAGTGCGTGTTCATGAGTTCATCAATCAGTTCATGGCGGAGGCTGGCCCTCCGGCCTCCGGCTCTGGGCCGGAGTTGCTGAGTCAGCCGAGACAGGACGGTGCCTTAATTCCTCCGTAGTCCGTACCAATTCAAGTATTAGATCCGTATTAAGAGAAGACTTTTTCACAAACCCATTGTTACGGAAAAAAAGCACTACGTGTTGTGCCCGTACGTACACGTCCTCCATCCGTCACAATTTAAGCGAATCTATGATTTTTTATGTCTAATTTTGATCGTTCGTAAATTTTTATGATTAATATTTTTGTTGTTATTAGATGATAAAACATAAATAATAATTTATGCGTGACTTATGTTTTATTTCTTTTAAAAAAATCAAATAAGATGAACAATTAAAGTTAGATATGAAAACTCATTGCAACGTTTAAATTAGGATGAAGGGAGTAGTAGGAGGAAGTCTCTCTCTTGAAACGACGTAACAACACTGATCACATTGCTACCTATCCTTCCCCCGTTCCAAAATAAACTAAATTAAAATAAGACTTTCACGGTTAGGATCTTGTGAGTTGTCTTGTATCTAACTGAAAAGAAGAACACGTTAACACGTTAAACATATACTGTTAAATTTTTTTTTATTAAAAATTGATTTGGGCTCGATCGATCGATCCTGCGTGCGCGAGTAAAGGGACAGCGCCGTGACCATCACCGAATGATGTTTGGGGTACCTAACTCAGTCCTCAGGTGGGGTGCTTGAGATAGGTTGAGATGAAATAAAGTTTAGGATATTCAGTGCTTGATTACTTACGTTTTAATTATTATAAATTTTAAAATAAATATATTTGATATTTAAAGTAAATTTTATATAGAAAATTTTTGTAGTACTTTAAAAAAACATGAAAAAAATGTTTAGATAAAATCTATATATCTTCAATCAGAAAAGCGATGAATGTGCATGTGTGGCAGCGGGACAAGCAATGGCGTAAATATTATTACAAGAGACTTTTCTTCTTTCGACTTAAACGGCGGTTTCTTTGTGGCAGCTGCTATACCCGACGTACGTGGCCGGCCACGTACGGCTTGGAATTTTGGATAAATTAGACTGTAGGATTGGAGGACGGCGCCATTACCGTGTGTGTACACAGTAGTACACACAATGCAGGAGATGGCCGGGTAAAATAGCTACTGTGTACTACTACAGTACATACCACAGTATTCCACATCGTACAGCACCGATCAAGATAAGGCGGTGTTTAGTTCTCTTCAAACTTTCAAAAATTTCGTTACATCAAATATTTGGATATATGCATGGAGCATTAAATGTGGACGAGAAAAAAAAATCAATTGTACAGTTTACGTGTAAATTGCGAGACAAATCTTTTAAGCCTAATTACGCCATGATTTAATAATGTGATGCTACAGTAAATATTTACTAATGACAAACTAATTAGGCTTAATAAATTCATCTCGCAGTTTACATGCGAAATCTATAATTTGTTTTGTTATTAGTCTATACTTAATACTTTAAATATGTGTCCGTATACTTTAAAAAATTTTGAGACATAAACTAAACATGACCTGAGTTTTTATTTTTAAGTTCAACTAGAAAGTTTCTTTTAAGTCCAACTAGGAAGTTACCTAGCGCATATGCGCGGTCACCTTGTTTAGTGATGAAATCTATTTCGTGCGGACATTCGATGTTGGACTTATCGAGCGACACATGTGCAGATCGTCGATCAGACGTACCAAGAATCTCTTGTATGAAAAAGAACGCTATTCACGTGGCTGGGGTCAATACCAACCAATTCACTGGCCTTTTCTTAATACTATCTCCATATTTTAATATATAACACCGTTCCATATTAATATATATGACGCCGTTGACTTTTTATCCAATGTTTGACCATTCGTCTTATTCAAAAAATTTATGTAATTATCATTTATTTTATTGTGACTTTATTCATCATCAAATATTCTTTAAGAATGGCATAAATATTTTCATATTTTCACAGAAAATTTGAATAAAACGAATGGTCAAATGTTGGTTAAAAAGTCAACAGCGTCATACATTAAAATACGGAGCGAGTACCAACCAATTCACTAGCCTTTCCTTCGCACTATAGCTCCTTTCTTGCCTTTCCTTTGCACTATAGCTCCTTTTTTTATTTGAAGTACAGAACATTTGATGATTTATATTTTTTAAATCCATTTGAACTATTGTACTTCACTCAAAATATATGAAAAAATGAGTCCAATACTAAATATATTTAAACAGTCAAAAGTAATTTACTTAAACCCTATAAGTAACTAAGTTTACAATAGAAGTAACTTTCCGTATCACTGAAAGTAAACATAGTAGAAGATGTTGAATTAAGAAATTATGTGAAGTAAAATGTGGAGAAGATTGACGGGTAAATACATTTATTTTATATATTTTTGAAGTAATCACTATGTTTTTCTTAAAAAAAAGTAATTTTCATCATTGGAAGTTATTCTAAAAGAATAGAAGCTAGTGACCCTTCACGTTATTAAAATAATTACTCTAGGGAAAATAGGTCTATTTTTCTCTTCACAATATTAGAAGCAAGTACATTATTAGAGGGACTAGAAAAAATGCCTGTTGCAAAATGCCCGTGCGTTGTAACGGGTGAAGACTATTTTAGTTTTAGTAAAGGTGAAATTCACTCTGTTAAATTCGCTTGGATATATATTTTGTTAGAAAATCATGAGCTGCAATTAGGAGTTTGATTGTCTCAAGTTAGCATGTGAGTTTTTCAAAGAGCTATTTCTTATATGATTCCTTCTATATTTCCAAAAGCGAACGAACTTAAAAACCGACTCAAAATCGGATTTGTATTTCTAAAAGCGAACAGACTTAAAAACCAACTCATATGCGGACGACGTACCAAAGTATAAAAAAACATTTTTAATTTTTATAATAGTAGAGAGGTGACTAGAAAAATAAAAATAACTATTCATGGTATTACAACTGACTTTTTTACATCTGTATAAGTAACATTTCATGATATTGTGAAAAAAATAGGACTAACCATACCATTCTAGAGATACCTTCGCTACAAGATGATTTAAGAATAAGAATAAAATTTGGAAGTAAATTTGATTTATGTAGATTAATTTTAGGCTTTATTCAATTTACTTTCATAAATACCTAAGAAGTAATTTAGTAAAATCTAAAAGTAACTTACACATATAATAAAAAAGTAATTTTCTTATAGAAAACGATAATACACAATATGTCAATAGTGGGCTCCACACACACTATTCCTCCTCCTAACATGGTACCGACTCCTCTCCGGTGCCATTGAGCTTGTCCTCTACTGATTGTTGCCCCTTCCCTGGCGCCGCCTAGTTTGTTCACCTTGTCAACTACCGCCCCATCTCCATTGAACTCGTCCTCTGCCCCCCTCGAGTCAAAATCTGTTGACTACCGCCCCTTCTTTGTTGCTGTCAAGCTCTTCCATACCGTCCCACCGAGCTCCATGTCCCCTGATCTGCGTGAGGTAGGAAGGGACGGCGAGGTCGACACCTGATCTAGCAAAGAAGGGACAGACAATAGCGTTGGGAGAGCTCTTCACCCCCTTGGGCTCTCGCGTGGATCTGGTTCACTTGGCGGAGACGGCACTGTCCTCCCTTCCCTTTCCCTATCCTCCTGTGCCGCCTCCCGTGCACGCCTCGTCAGCCACCTGTGCTTGCCTTGTTTGCCATCGTCGCTTCGTCGCTGTCGCCTCCTGCCATCCTATGCTTGCCTCGTCCACCGCCTGCTACTGAGCAGTGTGGAGAGAGAAGATGGTGGGGAGGGTGTGAATCTAGAGGGAAAGATTGGGTAGTGTAATAGAGAGAAAAAGAAGTAAGACTAACATGTGGGATCTATTATAAGATTGGAGAGTGTAATAGGCAGATTTTTGAAGGAAAAAATAAATTTAGTTCTCTAATATTTTGGATGGCCAATAAAAATTTAGAGAGCTAAATTTGGAGAGGCTGTTGGAAATGTTTTAAGGAGTTTATTATAAGTTAAGTTAATTGCTTTTGAACCGCTTCGAGTTTAGCCGAGTTTATAGAAAAAAAGTAACATTTTCAAGATAGAAGAAATGTGGTGTATTTAATGAAAATGGTTTTCTGTTGTAGATTATCTTAACATAAAACAACATATAGTTACATGTACTCCTGGACTTATATTAAGGAAGAAGACAGAGCCAAGTAGAGGATATGGATATGTAGTATCTATAAAGCTACAACCCACTGAATCCTAAAACTTATTATGCAAAAGTGCAACATTATCATCCATTAGCAATTATTACATCTTAAACCTCATGTAAACATGCTATATCATCCATATATTAGTATATTTAAAAGTTTTAAAATACAAGCATGTTCAATCATCATCCCACATAATTTACATAATATTTCAGCATATATCTCCCTATTATTTTCTACAATATTCTATATACATGTACCGTTCATCTCCACTAGTTAATGCCTTTTATCTTCTCTCATTAAACCGTATCACCTCAATTGTCCGTAGCCTTTAGATGATTAATCTATAGTCCAAATTATTTCTCTCATGAAGCCACGTCACCTTACTTTTTTACTTTTGGATTATCAATCTATATACTATTTAAAATATCATAAACCACATCAACTTAATGGCCTTTTCTAATGATCGATCAAAAAATAAAAAAAAAATTATAAGCTTATGACATCTAGCTATGTTACATGTTATTTCTACTATTATCGTATAAGCTCCCGCGGCAATGTGTTTGGTTTCATCTAGTTTTAAGAATTCTGTGACTGAAAATCCTAAGAAATATTATCTTTCCTGTAGATTCCAGTGACAGAAAAGAAAATCGTCCACTCCAACCTCTTTATGTTATTTTATTTTTTGCGGTTGGTTTCATGTGTTTTTCAATTTTCTATTTATTATACATGTATTTCTATATTCTATTATTGTGATTTTCGCATTCCAGTATTCCTATATATGTTTTTACAATCTTGTGTTCTGAAAGAGTCTAAGCCTAGAGATAGGGGTGCCTATTGTGTAATATAAGTATTGCTCTATCTCTCTATCAATTAATTTAGTTAAACTTAAATAAATTCAAATCATTAAAGATAATGTAAAACACCTTTTATATATGGAAAATAGGTAGGTATGTGGCTAATAATCTGATCTTGGCCGTTGGATGCGATCAAGAGATCTTATGAACTCATGTCTCTCCAATAATAACGTTACTAGCACAAATTCAGATCCTCTGCATTAATTGTAGGTACTAATGCAAAGAATGAATAGTACTACGGATTAGGAATACTGTAGACCGTCCGATCGAGAACGGAAGGTTCGGATATCGTACTACTTAACAGTGTGCTACAATATTTTCGATCATGTAGCCGCAGTAAATCGGCAATGTTCATGGCGTTAATTCATTGTTCTCTCACATGAACAATACTCCTCTGTTGATGATCCGGATCCTGCTTGCACTACTAGTCACGTGTTTCACATTCTTTTTTTTTGAAAGAAAACAGTAGTACGTATCCCATATGGGTTTTTTTGTTAGAAAATATTTCATATGATTGGTTAGTTGGTTCGCTAATTTTGTTTGCTAGTTACCATGTACTCCCTCCATCTATTGTTGATAGTCATATTTCATCCTGGCACACAGACCAAGGATAAATAATTCTATTTATCATCCATTTAAACATGCTACTAGTTATTTCTCGTAAACAAGTGATTCATTAATATTTACATTTCTCGATGCCCATGTAGCCAATCATGTGTTGAAGAATAGAGTGTCACACATTAAATCCGAGAAAGTAATTAAGAGGATAGGTTGTTGGATTGAAATATAACTACCAAAAATAAAATTTTCAGATTTGAAAATATGACTATTAAAAATAGATGGAGGGAGTATTACAACTTAGCACAAACTCATTATTATCTGATTTGCTCTCTTTGTGTCGTCGCCCAAGCAAACAAATGTATATGTAGTACTGTAGATTCTCTCCATGCATGCATCTTAACTTCTCCGAATGAATTCTAAATTAAATGAATGAATCATCAAGATGCGTGAATGCGCAGATTTAGCTATTCTAACTAGGTTTACCGATTAATCGGCTAATTAGCAACCAACTGGCTAATCATCAATTAATTCTACATCATCATCATCATGACCATCATATTTGTTTTCTAAAATTTGCGCCGGAAATTCAACCTAGACTGGAAATATTTCTCCAATCTTTCGATCGCGCGTTAGCTAGCTACCACAACGATCCAAAAGTTTTGTCAAATATTTAGAACGGGGCCGGATAGCTATAGCTAGGCAGTGTCGACGAAGATGATGTGAGATCTCTCTCATAGAATATCTGACCCGTCGTCTAATCCAAAAGCTTCCCGTCTCCGGACGCTAGCTGCTCAATTCTCTCCATTTTCGCATGCATCCAGCCAAACCAAATTGACCGTGGACTGATCATATTACATTACATCATCCTTCATTGATACTCCCTCCGTCACATTTTAAATATAATAGTAGATTGTTATCCATTTTATTTAAAAAAGTAATACATAAATTAATATTCATATTTTATCATCTAATAACAACAAAAATACTAATCATAAGAAAATTTTAAATAAGATAGACGGTCAAATATCGAACACAGAAACCCATAACAACACTTAAAATAGGATGGAGGGAGTACATAGGAGCACTTGAAAGATCCTATAATCGATTGATGTACATCCTACGGTGGTCAGGCCACTGGCTGGTCTCGAGATGTGCATACTCGCTAGCAATTTGCCCATAAAATATTTTTTTCCCTCGAGGATAGTTGTTCCTTTTCTTTTATGTTACCTAAATACTTATGATTTTTTAAAGTAGAAAGTGTAGATCAAATAATTAGGTTCCTATTGATAGAACCTATATCCACCAGTAATGTCGGTGCTCGCATTTATGACTATTTATTTTTTTAGTGGTAGGCAATATACTCTTGACAATGAGTCACCCATACCTTGTCATTATCAAGATATACTTACCTAAGTTTTCTGGAGATTCTCATAAGGATCAGTTAGAATTAATTTGTTTATTTTGTTACAACTTATAAAAGTTATTTTTTTTTCAAAAAAATAAATATGATTAAATTTAGGTGACATGCAAGGAATAGGAGATATCCTCCCGCTTGGCAAAAATCCATCTCCCAATTTGTCACTAATTAATCTACTCTTACTCGTTAGAGTCATCAGCAAGCTAGCTTAGTTGCACGCTGATTAATTGGTTAGCAAGTGCAAGTCATTGTGTTGGTCAATTGATCGATCGATCTGTTGCTCTCCTGCTGCTGCGGTTTCGTTGGATATATATATATATATATATATATATATATATATATATATATATATATGTATATATATATATATGTATATATATATGTATATATATGTATACATATATATATACATATATATATATATACAACGGATATTATAAGAGATAAAAACAAAAGTAAAACCAATTACAAATTTACAGCATATATAGTTAGTTGATTAGATATATAATATCATATCTAAAGCAAAAGCATTCACGTGTGGGTATTTAGAGCCCCACATGTTAGCTTGTGGTATTAGTCATTTAAAATAGTTTAGATAGATCAGTTGCAGACTCACCCTACCTAGCTGCCACTCGTGCATCTCTAACTTTTTTCAACTCTATACAACACATCGGTGTTGTACTAGCTTCCTTTAATTTCCTGATCGATCTTAACGTACGACTAGCTGTACTATATAAATACTACTAGTATGAATGTATAGTGATAAGCAGCGCATCAACTGTGCAACTCATAGCTAGTTTGATCAATCGAGCTAGCCAGAGCAATTGATCTGGTGATCTGATCATATATAGTCATGGATAGCAGCAGCTGGATCCATGGCTACACAAACGCCAACGCCACCGGCGCCAACAGCGGCTTCATGTGCGGCTACGCTGCCTGCAGGTATATATGTGTTGAATTAAAACATCTTGATGAGATGATCACCGTGCATGACACGATCGATCAACGACAATATCATCTCTGTAAATCGTCTGTTCTTGAGTGGTTTTGGCTGATCAGTACATGTTAGTTACCTACTTGAGTTCCTGCTTGCGGCTGCAGCCCAGTAGAGTTTCCGCAGCAGCAACAGCTGGTCAGCTCGCCGATTCAGCAACACCTCAACCAGGCAAGCTTATATTAATTTGCTCTGATCGATCAACAACAATGCATAAAATCAATCAAAATGATAGGATTAATCTAATTTGGTAGGTATATATGGTTTGCAGATCAGCATGCAGATGGGCATGGATGACGAGTCGGCGGTGTACGACGGCGCCTCCATGGTGGACGACCTCCTCATGCCTTCCTCGTCGGCGCACCACCACGCCGCCGCCGGCAGCTTCCAGTACTCCTCGCTGACCTCCTCCTCCGCCTCCTTCCGCTCCGCCTCCGTCTCGTGCAGCCCGGAGAGCTCGGCGGCGGCGACAGAGTTGCCGGCGGCGACCGGCGGCGCGTTCAGTCGGTACGCGCGGCACCTCCGCCCGAGGAGGCCGCCCAAGCCGGGAGCGTGCGGGCAGAGGATGTTCAAGACGGCCATGTCGGTGCTCGCCAACATGCACGTGGCGGCGACGTACCGCCGCCAGTACTACTACCAGCAAGCGGCGGCGGCGGCGGCCGAGGCGGCGGCGGCGGCGCTGCCGTCCGACAACCAGCTGCAGCACACGATGTCGGAGCGGAAGCGGCGGGAGAAGCTCAACGACAGCTTCCTCGCCCTCAAGGCCGTCCTCCCTACGGGTTCCAAGGTACAATTAATAGTACATTAATTTGTATACGTATTACACGTGCATATATATATATATATGTGCAAAGCTTCTTTATGAACATTTTCTTCTTTTGATTAATGACGACCTTGACTAATACTCTCTCTCCAGTTTAATAATACTTATCATTTTGAACAACTTTAACTATTATTTTTCATTATAATATATATAAAAGTATTAAAACATATGATCTTATTAAAGTACTTTTTAATACTAATCTATATATATAGTCACCATATTTAAAAGATAAATATTTTAAAAATAATTCATCATTAAATATTCTAAAGTTTGACCTCACGCTCATCCAAAACGATAAGTATTATCGGCCTTGGAGGGACTAGCGTACTATTTGCTTAATTATTTCTCCTTTTTAATAGCAGAAAGACAAGGCATCGATACTGATCAGGGCAAGAGAGCACATAAAGTCTCTCGAGTCAAAGCTGTCGGAGCTGGAGGAGAAGAACCGGGAGCTGGAGGCGAGGCTAGCCAGCCGCCCCGCCGCCAAGAACGACAAAGGCGAGACGGCGGCGCCGGAAGCCAGCGACGAGACGAAGCGAGAGGACCTAGTAGAGATCGAGGTGACGACGAGCGGCGGCGGCGGCGGCGGCGGAGGCATGAGCACGATGGACGTTGTGCTCCGGACGCTGCAGTGCCTGAGAGAGCAGATCGGCGACGGCGCCAGCCTCGTGGCGATGAGCACCAGCGCCGGTTCCGGCGGCCGCCCTCCTAGTGCAAACCTAACATTACAGCTCAAGGTATAACTAACTAATTAATTAAACATTTTCTTATTGAAGTCAAACGCCAAAGCTGTCTCACACCTGGTTGATCAGAAAAAAGAAAAAGAAAAGAAAAGAAAAGAAGAAATTTCATGTACATTATTTACAGTATGATTGTACACATTTTTCTCTCTAAGATAATGGAAAACCTTATACACATACTCCTACTAGCAATTGATTCGAATATGCGGGCATGCAATTAATGTTCTTGACAACTTGAATTAATTAGCCTTGACACCTCAGTTAATTAATTCACTCTGCTGACGATCCTGCGAGCCCCAAAAGTCTGCATGATGGCCGATCGAAATTGATGGATGGCTAATTAATTAACGTGGTACTTTAGTAACTTCAGGTCAACATTAAGAATCAAGCGTGAAAGTTGACTAATACTACTGTAATGTTCGTCGTCAGTCATAGCTAGCAGACACAAATATTATAACAAGATTCTCTAAAAAGTAAAGGACCATTATGTCAAACTGGTAAAGGAATTCTACACCACTGTACAAATCACGATTGATCGAGACGATAATGTATATATGGTCTGTGAATTCCTCTGTTCTTACGTGTATATATTATTATTGCAGCTGCAGCCCCCGGGAGTTTCAGCAAAGGGAGCAGCAGCAAGAGCAGCTGTTCATCAGCTCCTCGCAGATTCAGCGCCATTTCAACCAGGCAGGCTTATATCACAATTTTTTTTTCATTGATGAACTAGCTCGATCATGAACAATCAATTCATATAAGATCAAAGAAATATATTGTAGAATTAACTTTGTTGGGGTTTTGGATTATGACATGCAGATCAGCATGCGCTTGAGCATGGATGATGTGACGATGATCAGTCCGCGGTGAGCCGGTGACGCGGTGTACGGCGCCGCCATGGTGGACGACCTCCTGATGCATTCGTCGACGCACCATGCATGCTGTCGCCGCCAGCAGCTTCCCTAATGAGATTTGCTCCGATCCAAAAAAACATACCTCGAAGTACTGGTACCTCACAGTACCAAATCGTTTCCGATTGTTGGATCTAGCTGGGCAAGATTTGGTACCGTGAGGTACCGGTACCTCGAGATACTTTTTGTTGGACTGGAGCAAATCTCTTCCCTAATAAGTCATACAGCCTAGAGACCTCGTCGGCGGTGGTGGCGGCGATAGGATTCCAGTAGCCGGAGGTCTCCTCGCAGGCACCGTTACCACCACCCTTGGTGTGCAACGAGCGAGCCCCAGCACACCTGTTATACCCCTAGCCTGCCACCGCCGCCGTCACTGGTGATGGAGCTGCCAGCGATCGGTGGTGCGTCCAGCCAGTACGCACTACTACAACACTTCTAATAGTTATCGGTTTATAGGTGTCGGTTCATTTAAGAGAATTCTTACGGTTCAATATATGTACTAGAAGTATATACTAACATTATAAATGAGGGCACATTTGGAATTCCCTACCAAATTTAAAAGGGGTATTTAGTAATTCGTGATTCATCTTCGTTCTAATTGTCAAATTAATCGTAGATGCCTAATCTATCCGGAGCAGAGAGACGACTCATGGCATTGACCAAACGACAAACATCGGCGGCGCTGTGTAGGCAACGACGGCACGGCGGGGAGGCCAAGTACAACGGGAGGCGCAGCTGCGGTGGTGGGCGTGTTGGCCAACAGGTGAGCGCAATAGCACGTGCTGGCAGCAAGCAGAGCGCATAATCATGAGGCTAAGAAGCTCGTAGTTGAAGCCATTGCAGCTACAATCTATGTCGTATGATCATTTATACTGCTAGTATATACTTGTAGTATATTGTACCATAAAAATTCTCTCATTTAAACCTCTAACCTTTACGGAATAAAAATATATAAAACTGACATATTTGATTAGAGGGCTGCTAGCCCACGCGATACCGTGAAAAACTGAAGTCACGGGACAATTTTAATGTGTGATTAATTAGCGTACACCATGCTGTAGGTACCAGGTATCAGGTACCGGGTATTAGGTATCGCAGGTACTAGGTGGCAGGTATCATAGGGTACTAGGTATCACAGGTATCGGGTACCAAGTGTCACAGGTATCAGGTACTAGGTACTAGGTGCCAAGTATCACAGGTATCGGGTACCAGGTGTCATAGGTATTAGGTATCAGGTACTAGGTATCACAAATACCAGGTGCCAGGTATCACAAGTATCGGGTACCAGGTGTCATAGGTATCAGGTATCAGGTATTAGGTATCACAAGTATTGGGTACCAGGTGTCACAGGTACTAGGTACCATGCAGCTGGTACCATACTGGTATCAGCTGTATCAGCATGGCGGCGGAGAACACGAACACTAGCGCTGCCCACAGCATGGCGCTCCCCATTCCGCCCGCACGACCACCTCTTCTTGCCATCGTGGCTAGGCCTCATCCACCCCAAGACGCTGTACATGCGCGTGATGGCGTACATCGTATAGACCCCAAGACCCCTGGTACTTGGTACCAAACTTGATACCTAGGTATCAGTTGTGATTTACTTTGCACATAACACTGACAAGAAAAGGATGGCGACGTCGACGAAGAGCGTCGCCTTGCTCTCATCCTTTCTCACCGTTGTCTCGAGGAGCAACCGGGATGGGTAGCTGTCGAGCATGAGCTAGTCGACGGAGAACACCTACCACTCATTCTCGACGACGACCGTCACTGCTAGAGACGACAAGCTGGCCACCTTGCTGTCGTCGAGGGAGCGGAGGGAGGGCAGGGTCGACGGCCATCGGAGGAACACGCAACAGCCGGCCATCTTGCCGCCGGGAACTTCTCTCTTGAGCTTCTCTTGCAACGGTGCATGGCTGGAATGGCGGGTGTTGGCTTGCCCAAATGCGAAGGTGTTGACCAAAGCTTTGGATAGAGAAGAGAAAAGGAATGGATAAGAACTAAAACGTTATCCAGTCGTTTAATTTATTTCGTGATGGTCCGCACAGCCACGGGACACCGTACGATAGATTTTCTGATTTGATTAACTATAGGTATCAGTTTTAAAGCCGGTACTTATAATATTTTATCCGTTTTGCTATAAATCATTTGATTTTTTTCCACCATATGATCATACGATTTTTTTTTACCATCAGATCCCATCTTGAGATATGTGATTCTTTGGCACGTTCTCTTAATTGTTGGTTCGTTATCCGTGAGCACACTAATTACTCTTGGGTTTAGCTGCAACTTTCTCGGTTCCTCGGGCCAAGGACGCATTTGGCTTACTACACTATTTCAATGTGGTTGTGGAGACCAGGATTGTGTGAAGCAGGGAGAGATGCACATGTATAAACAATAAGTAGAAATTATACTATAGAACAATAATAAAATTAATTACAATCTAAATGCTACACCATGTAACTACAGTGTAGTTCACACATAATTACACTATAACGAGATGCAGATGTAGACGGCGGCGGCACATTACCGATCGAGCCTGGATTTTTTTTAATATAAAGATTATAGGTAGGTGCCAGTTCTATCTATATAGATAGAATCGGTGCTGACCAAGATGCACACGGCAAGAATGTACAGGCGTGCTAATACCAGCAGACAGCGGCCGCCGCCGTCCAGCAACAACCAGCTGTAGAAGCCGGAGGCGGAGGAGAAGAACCGGGAGCTGGAGGCGCGGCTAGCTAGCTGCCCCGCCATCGTCGCCAAGAACGATGAACAGGAGGCGGCGGCGCCACCCGAGGCTGGCGGCGAGGTGAAGAGAGAGAGGACGGATCAGGTAGAGATCGAGGCTTTAGATAATTAATGTGGAATCTTTCTCGTTGTTTGGATGTCACTTAAATAATTATGAAAAAAAATTAAGAAGATGTATTAGCATATGATATATCAATACATAAACATATGAGTTCGAATTTAACTTCTACATCTCGCAACGGAAAAAAATAAATTTGACTATGAATATATGTTAACAAGCTGTAGTTTAATTTGTTTTTCTCGTTATAAGATGTAGAAGTTAAATATAATATAACATAACATATTAATATATATTTTTAATTTTTTTCATAATTATTTGAGTAACGTACAAATAACGAGAAGACATCCTCTCGATTGATCAAAATCCACACTCCCTAGATAACGATAATGGAAGCATTATTTTCGACTTCTATATCAACAAACAAGCATTATTTATAGAACCTTGTCGCTGCCGTTACTGGAGGAGGAGGATGCGAGGAGCTCCGGTGTAGAAGTGCGGAGCCATGACACCGCAGCACAGCAGCCTCAGCCGAGCTAGCTTCTCTTCCCATCAGGGAGAAATGCAACCAGCTGGTCCGGGGAAACAACAACCAGAGATCTCCGGCGAATTCGGCAATGGATTTGATTCTTCTTAGGGTGAATAGCTAATATGGTCTCTGAAGTTTCGCTTCGGGCTCACTTTAGTCCCTGAGGTTTTAAATCGACCAAACAAGCCCTCCATATTAATTATTTGAGTTAACATAGTTCTTGGACTGTCACACCCCAATCTGGCACCGCCGTTTAATGGCACCTGATAGAAGCGTGTCGTAGGAAAAACGGCGCGAACCGCTTCCTACGAAACCGCGATCACAGTACCAGTCCCAGGACATAGCGCTGGTACCCACGGTGACAAATATGAATCATTGCAATCCTTAAAATAAATAGAGGACTTATTTACCTTAACTTAGGTTGCAGCTCAGACAGCCCGAGAATGCAACCGACGACACGGATGAGGCGGACACCAACAACAGCAGCAGCAGCGGAACCAACGGACTAACGCCCAACACCACAGGCGACGGCTGGGAACCAGGACAAAACCCTATTCTTCACTTCACTTTATCTTCTTTTTAAGGTGGAGGAGCTATATATATTTTTATATAGAGCAAGGGTGAGTACTTTCGTCCTCAGCAAGTCACGGGAATTTAGGTGTTTGATGCAAGCTTGGAAGAGAGGCAAGGTTGTTTTTGCAAATCTTTTGTTTTGAAATCATTTTGAAATCACTAAGTGATTTATTTCTTTCTAAGTTTGGGCCGAAAAGAGACTTGCGTCTCGACTCGACTTTAAGAGATGTTTTTCAACAGCTCATTTGGTAATGTACCGACCTCCCGGGTCAGATCATTACTTCTCGGCTCCCAGAGCCATTCCACTTGATTAATCGGCTCCTAGAGTCGTTTTCATTTTCTCGGACTCCCAGAGTCCAGCTGCCCAGCAGCACAACAATCCGCTTTCACTCGGGAAGCCTAGTCTATGATGCCCGTAGACATCTCGAATCACACAGATTCGTTTCTTGACCACTCAGGTCATCCATCTGCCACATAGGCTGATTCTGCTAACGATTCCCACACCACAACAACTTTTCTCAAAGCACAGGCAAGCAATTCTACGCTACAGGAAACACCTCACATCCGCCCATGACCGTGGGCACGGCTGTTCGAACAGTTAGTTAACCTCTGCAGAGGGGGTACACTTTACCCACACGACATTACTAACCCGGATCACCCAGCCCGTGAGATCAGCCACGTCGGGAGACCTTAAGGCTTTCATGACAAGGCATTTCCAAAGCCGACACAGGTTTACCATATGCTGACGAGAGGGGTCCCAGACCAACAACAGGTTAGGTCCCAGACCATACTGTGCCAGGAAGCCCAGGGGTCCTCCCCGACACCACCCTGGCGAATCCACTTGTCTCTCAGCATCAAGGCTCCCCTGATTAGCTAATTACTCAGCCAGGGGTGTCCCATTCCACCCATGTGGTCGCACTATCATATGCTCGGATGAATTTCCCACAAGAATCGGTCCTTATATGCGAATACGGGACAGTGCCACACAGGCACGACCCCCGCATCGCGAGTTTTCACAATCTATTTTATTTTCAAACACACCGACGCCACATGTCAGGTTTTCAAGGCTTCTCAAACCCATTTCCCAAGTTTTCGACAAACAACGGTGTATGTGGGATATTTGGTATACGCGCTCAGAGAGCACGGATACCGAGGTACCACAAAGGTGGAGCGACAAGGAAATCAGGGTAGTACAACCTACAGGAATTAGTGCGACTACTGGGTAGGTCCGTCGATTTGGCACGCATACCGAGGCCAAGCAAGTTGAGTGTGTGATTCTAATAATGCAAGTTGCAAACAAAATAATAATGATTTTCCAATTATAGGAGCAATTGGTCAAAGGATGACTTGCCTTGCTCAAGGTCTTCACGAAGCTTCACGAATCTTCGAGAAAACCCGCGATCGACGAAAATCCGGTAACCGCAACTATACGCAAACAATCGAAAACCTAAACAAAAGACCAAAAGAAGGATCCTATTTAGACTAATTAGTAGTGCCATTAAATAGATCTCAATTTTATGGAAATACTGGAAGTGGAACGGAGTCAATCGGACGAGCGGTCGAGGATATATGAATTTTGGAGGTTTAATTGGAATTTCTAGAAGACGAGAAATGGTGTATGGAATTTATAGAAATAATATTCTCAAGAATATTATTGAATTTCACTGAGAAGCGGGACCAAGGGAAAATGATTCACAGAATTTTGGAATAAGGAATTGATTTGTGGAACAAAGGAAAAAGGATTTATTAAATCCCTTTTTGGAAGGGAAATCAAGGAGGGATGTATATTAGACTTGGGCCGAGCGAAGAGGGCGCGGCCCGGGGCATTTGCGGCGAGGCCGAGGCAAGCGGGCCGGCGCGCGGGAGGGAGGCGGCCCAGGGCCGAGCGAGGCGCGGCTTACGCGACGCAAGCCGGTGGACGCGGTCCACCGTGCTGGGCGCAAGGTGGGACCCACAAGGCGGCGACACGGCTCACGCGGGCCGGGTGCACGCAAGGCGGCGCAATGGATTGGAGGACCACGAGACCTTTGACCGGTCTCCGCGGGGCCGGGCGGCTGAGGTGGCATCCACGTGGACGCCACGTCGGATGGGGAAGGGAGAGGAGGCCGGGAATGGCATCGGACGGCCGGCGGCGAGCAACGCAATCCGGCGAACGGCGGTGGGAGAGAGAGAGAGGTGGACACCGACGGATAGAGGAGGTCAAGGGGAAAACAATTCAACGGAGCGGATTAGCCGGGCACGCCAACGTGGCCGCGCGCGAAAAGAGCGAAGGGCGCACGGGCTCAGGCTTAGCCGAACCGGTATGCTGTTGCGACGCGCACGAGGTGACGCGGGACCTGATGGTCGCCGTGTTCGAACTCGCGGCGGCGCTATGCAGCGGCGGAAGGGTTGGCATGGCACGGGAACGGGTTGGGAGGCCGGCGACTGGGGCGGCAGCCTGGGAAGGTTCAAGGGGACACGGGGAGGGTCACGGCGCAAGGAATCGGCGAGAGAAGGGCCGACGACGGCGGATTGCGGCGGCGGCCATCGCCGGCAGAGAAAAGGGGAAAACTCGCCGGGGCAACGAGAGTCCAATTCACCGGGGAAGGAGCTTCTACACGGCTTTGGGAACTCATTTCAAGCAACGGGCGGCGACGAGCTAGCCTAGGGGGTCATGGCGACGGCGAGGTGGACGCGACAGCGGGGCGGCGCGGCGAAAAGGGGGAGAGAGGAGGGGAGCGGCCAAGGCGATGTCCCGGGGAGGCTGCTAGGGACGCGGGGAGGGTGATGGCGACGGGATTCAGCGCGGGACCGACCGGCGGTAGCGCGCGACTGCGCGCGGCGGCCGCGGAAGCAGAGCATCGGTGGGGCGGCACGTTTAGGGGGACGAGCGAGCAACCGAACGGCTCGGGGCTTATCCAAGATGATGCAAATGGCAAGAATTTGGGCGAGGAGCTCACCGGCGTGAGGAAACGGTATCGGCGGCGCGGATGGAGTCGCGGTGAGGCGGACGTGACGGCGGGGCGGTGCGGCACCGAGAGGGCGCGGCCGGGGAAGAAGAGATGGAGAGGCGCGAGGATGGGGGTGGCACGGAGCTCCTCGTCGACTCCTCGTTCTCGCTAGGTCCCCGACACGCACGATGGCAGAGGAGGGCGAGAACGACGACGAACAGCGAGGCGGCAGTGGTGTGATGGAGGAGAGGAAGCGAGAGGTATGGGAGTGGGAGGTGTGGGTTTTATAGGTGGCGATGTCGGTTTGAGAGAACCGACCTTGGGGCGGTCAAGGAGATGAGGCGGGTGGCGCGAGCGGTCAAGCGGTGCAGAGGTGGTGACGCCGGTGGTGGTCGGGGAAAGGGAAAAAGAAGGGGGAAAAGGGGGGTGGTCCTTTGCCATATTGAGGAGAGGGGAAGCAGGTGCTTCTCCCATTCATGGACGATGCGGCGTGGAGTGGCGGGGGCCATGGATGACGTCGGCGATGGCGGCGGCGGTCGATTTGTCATGGAGCGGGGGCAAGGCGGCAGCACGTGGCGTCAGCGGCGCAAGGGCTGATGGCGGCGGCGACCGGCCGGTCGGCCACTTCGCGAGCGAGCGCGCGCGCGACGCGGGGGTGCGGCCGGATTTCGAACGGCGGCGGCGGGAAATCGGCGCCGGGGAGAGGGAGATCGAATGAGAGAGAGAGAAACAGCGAGAGAGAGAGGAAGAGGACGAGAGAACGAGAGAACTCTCTCTCGGCTCGGCTCACGCGCATGCATCGCACGTGCAAGAGGAGGGAGGAGGACGGCAGAGGGAGGAAATGGGCTGGGGAGGGGCGTTCGGCCCATAACAACCGAGGGAGGTAAACTAGACTTTTTCCGAGGAAATCGATTCGGAGGGAAACGAGATTTGGAAATTGAATTTGGATTTCGAACTTGAGGCTTGGTCTGACAAAGCAGGGAGGAATCAAGGGGAAGCACCCAAGCGAAAATTCGGTATTTCTTTGGAGCAGAGTTATACTCGGCGCTCCGAGGGATTAGATGAGAGGGATTCAAGTGAGACCTATCTTTGAAGTTGGGACAATGGTATGGGATAGGTTCCAAAGGTAGATAGGTAGAGGGACAGATAGATTGATAGATAGATAGACAACTGGTTAGATAGATAGATAGGTAGATCGATACATAGACAGATAGATCGGCTGATGGGTAGATAAACGAATAGGAAGATCGATAGACAGATCGATGGATAGATAGTAGGTAGGCAGATTGATTAGAGGGAGGGAGAGAGAGATAGGGACGAAGGAATCGACGATTGATTTCAGGATGTTGATTTCAGAGACTTGAATCGGAATTGGAATCTTGAGGTGGAGGATTTTGATGGCGACGAAAGGGAACAACGATGGAGATTGAATTGAGATCCATGGCACGACTTAGACTCTCACACAAAGAACGAAATTTTCACATATAGGATTTTGCCGAAGTAGTTTTTAACGCCTCACGAAAAGCGGAGCGCTACATAGACCCACCAAAAATACCACATGAGCATGCCAAGTCATCATCGTATGCAGCGATATGAATGAAATGTCCATTCTACCCTTATATACCATATAAAAAAAGAAAACAAATGTTTCATACATGTATGATCGTTTTAGCATTGATCGTATAAATTCTTTTGTCGGCCACTCTCCACAACAATGTTGGGTATGGGTTGGCCTGTTATTTTTTTTTGGTTATGTCTTTTCTTTCTTTTCTATATGGTATATAAGGGTAGAATGGTCATTTCATTCATACCGCTGCATACGAGGATAACTTGGCATGCTCACGTGGCTTTTTTTTATCAAATAATTAGTTTGGAGGACTTGTTTGAACGATTGAAAACCTCAAGGACTAAACTGAGTCCGAAGTGAAACTTCAGGGACCATATTAGCTATTCACCCTTCTTATCGGATTCGAATTGGATGTAGTTTATCCCTTTATTAGGTGGATAAAAAACAAAAAGGAAAATAAAAAAAAATATTGGTCAAGAATTGTAATGGACTGGGCCTAGCGATACCACATTATTTTTATGATTGATGGGTCGGGTTGGGCCTTCACTAAGTTTTTCCCTATATGGAGACATGTCTGATCTGTTGGAGAACAGGAGGATATTTCTTAAGACCTCAAATCTAGAGGACATCTTTCGGTGACCTCGATCTTGAACCGTTTTCCCTTCTTCTCTGTTAGAGTATCTCCAACAGTATCTCTAAATTAGACTCTCTAAATATTTTTATAGCCAACTCTCCAACTAATTTGGGTAGTCAAACTAGGTATTCACTCCAACAGTCTCTCTATTTACATCTCCAAATAAAAAAGGGACCCACATATCAGCCTCCATTGCCTTCGTCCTCCTCCTCTTTCTCTTTCTCTTCTCCCGCATCAGCCCATCGATGGCGGCGGCGACGGATCCCCTCGCGCGCGAGGTGGGCGGCGACGGCGGCGGCGGCTTCCCGCACGCGCGGGCGGCGACGAGACTGGCGGCAACGGCTACGGCGGCTGCACGCGCGCGCGAGGCAGGCGGCGGCTCCCCGCGCACGCGAGCGGCGACAAGGTGGGCGACGACGGCTGCGGTGGCTCCCCGCGCGCGAGAGGCGTGGGGCGACGGCGGCGGCGGCTTCCCGTGCGCGCGGGGTTGTCTGGTCCCAAAACTAACAATTCAGAAACCAACATGTTTAACTGTATCAAGCCCTGAATCAGTAGATTGATACATGTTCAACAATCTGGATCTTCATCGCATACATTTAGTCAAGACTCCAAAGGAGATATCTGTATATAAAATAATAGGACATTTACAAGCTTGTGGCTAACTATTACAGCAGAAGCTATACGATGACTCAACTCTGCCGTTTTACTATAGAATTAAACCATCTAACTATACTAGACTTGAAGACTAGGTTTAAAGGGAACTAACTTATGTGATTGAACTCCCAGCTTCGGCAAAAACTCCAAATAGACTCTGAAAAAGAGGGGTTGAAGCAAGGGTGAGTACAACGTACTCAGCAAGCTATTATATTAATCAATAATGAATGCATGAAATAGTAGTATTTGAGTGGGGTTAGATTTACTTGCAGAAAGCAGAGAATGTAGAAGGAAAGTCTATAATGTTTTAAATGCAACAGTATTTAATAAAGTTTGAAATTATGTTTCTAATCAAGATGCCATTGTGAGTCCCAATGCCCGATAACCGCGAGCACGGCTATTCGAATAGTTTTGAGGATATTCATACTGCAGAAGATGTACGCTTTACTCACAATCCATGACGTGCCAAACACATTAGCCTTGTCATGACAAAGCTTTTCGGTTACTAACATCAGTGGTACCTGTTCCATGAACTCTAGTCCCCATGCGCTCTGAACGTAACGTTATCAGCAGTGAGAGAAGTTCTGGCGTTCCCGAGGTCTTTAGAGAGAACTGATTGTATGACACCATGTCATCGCAATCAGGGTTTACAAATAAGTCATGACATTAATCTTAAATCTCATATATTTACCTGCGCCTCGGTAAATATCACAATTGCCCTTCGCGGCATAAATTTGCCTCTTGCGCGAGGACTTAAATAAGAACCACTACACAGAGGTACCACCTTTGCTAGATAACTTAATCAGCTAGGTCTATGCCCATACGAGAATTGCGGTCGTACTCGTATGTTCCTCACATGTACTTGGCAGTCTTATGTCGGTTGGAACAATACTAGCCACCCAGAAATCAACCATTTCTACCGTACTGTCCCAATCTAAGTTCATTATATTTATGCAGTCTAACCAGGCAGGGCTAAGCAAAATCTAGCATATATCTGGTTTGCTATATGTTCAAGTTATGCATTTAAAATCATGAATGGCTAATGCATGGAATAATAGAGATATAGAATATAGGATAATAATGCTCAAAGGGGAGGAATAATAAATTGCCTTGCTCCAACGCAAATAAATCTGAGATAGGCAACCTGATTATCCAATCCTTGAAATACCACAGGTTGCCATCCAAAATATAACAGACTCTACTGTAGAAGAGGAAGATCCAAATTCAATAAAAAGCCATAGAATAACAAGAAAACGACAAATGGTTAAGAGGGCTAGGGTTTAGGGTATAACCCATCTCCTTTATAGGGTATAGGGATTGTTGGGCTAATATTTGTTGGCAATAGGTTTAGGTAGTATAATACCTAGGGTTTAGTTATATGGGAGTCGATTATGGAGTAGGATAGCATATTGGCTAGGCTCTATATTTTATGTGGAGGCTCTCGTGGTTTGGACGATAGGAAATATATTAGATAGTTAATATGGTTAAATAGGCATGTGGCTAATATGGGTCAAGGTTGGCTTTGATAGAATAGTGGCTAGGATTTAGTTGTTTAGGCCGATATCGAGGTAGGATAAATATCGGCTAGGGTTTTAGGTGTTTGCTAGTCGTCGCTAGAGTTGGACAGCATGACGACTAGGTTTGGTATCATTCCTAGCCGTGTCGATAGATAACATATCGGCTAGAAGAATAGGAGGTGGGTGTAGGTTTAGTGGGGTGGAAGTGTTACTCCGACAACCGTGAGTGGCGGCGGAGCGGCTTGGATCACACAGAGCCTGAGAGTTAACTGTGCGGCGTGCAATGGAGATCGAGGGGATAGTGAAGCTCCGACCGCTATACGCATCAAGGCATGGGGTGCCAGGAGCAGCACTTAGACCTTGGGTCTGGTTTATGCCGGGCTTTACAACCAACGGTCCGACGTTGAGGTCCGTAGACCGCGCAAACGTCCCCATGGAAGGCGTAAAGTTCCAACCGGCGGCTTTTTAGTGGCTAAAGGGTATTTTGGAAATAAAATAAAACATTTGACAGGCAAATATAAGTTTAAATTGTAAATTCAATTATAAGATTAAATCAAATATTTATTCAAAATGTATTTGAATAAATTAAGGAAATTCAAATAAAATCTTAAAATAGCAAATTTGATATCAAAATGAAGAGTTTGAATTTATATGAATTTAGGTCTAAAGTTCACTGGAATCGGATCTACGGTTTAGGAAATTTGGGCTTCTAAAGATTGGAATTTGAATTAAATCTAGAAAATACGAAAAGGTACTATTTATGGGCCCACCTGTCAGCCTTTTTCTCTTTTCTTTTTCTTTCTCTTCTTCTTCCTCCCGTCACCTCCTTCTTCTCTTCTGTTAGCAGCCGAGAGAGAGCTAGAGAAGAGGGCGAGCGGGGCGCCGGGCTTCCAGTGGCCAAAGTGCGGCGACGTCGGCGGTATATCGTGTTCCCGGGCGACGCGCACTTGGGGAGGGTGGTAGCTAGCCAAGAGAAAGAGGGAGATGGCCGGAACGGCGGCGAAAAGAGCTCAGCTCCGGCTATAAGAGAAGGTGGTGGTGGCGGTTTATCTCAAGGTGGAGGGAGAGGGGAAAGGGGAAAAATGGAATCACCTCGGCGAGGCGGAGTTGTTGCGCCAGGGTTTGGCTTGCGAAGCTCCGGTGAGTGAGATTGGCCGGTGGATGACATGGCCGGACATGGAGAAGAGAGAGAGAGCTCGGTTTTCATGTAGAGAAGGGGAGGGATGGCCGGCTATTTATAGGGGAGAGATGCGGTGGTGAAAGGCGGTTGTGGAGGAGGAGATCGAGAAGGACACGGCGACGGCAGTGGCGTGCAAGGAAGGGCAACGGCGGCCGGCTTTCGTTTCCTTAGCGGCGACGTTTGCGGCAGCGCGCCGTGCGCAACACGCGCACTGGGAGAGGGCGGCTGCTTGGTTGGGCCGATTTTGGCCGGCTCGGCTTAGCTGGGCCGGCAGCCCAAGAGGGAGGAGGAAAATAAAAAGAAAAAGGATTGGGCCAAAAGGAAGAAAGAACGGAGTTTCGGCCCGATGACAAAAAGGAAGAAGTCTAATTTGAATACTTGATTTGGATAACTAGGTTTAGCAAAGAATTTGAATTTGGAAAGAATTCACAAAAGAGATTTTCTAATTTATTTGAGTGCAATATTTAGAGGTGGAGTTCGAGGGAATTTATTTGGAAGTACTCAAATAGGAAGAGAAATTAATAATATTCCTCAAAATATTTTTGGGAATATTGAAGGGAATTAGTTGAAGACAATAAATAGGATACCAATTCTAAAATTGGTATTATGTATATTTGTGGATAAAAGGGAAATTGAATGAAGAGTATAAGTTGGAATTTTCTTAGCACAAGAGCAATTATTCACAATATTTAAAATAATACTATTCTTGTGCTGAAGAGGAAATCAAGCCACAAAGATTAAATTGGTGGCGAGATCAAATTAGAGAAATTTGAATATTTGGATCGAGAATCAAAGGATGGGTTTAAGATCAAAGGACGGGCTAACAATTAATTCCAATGAGATTGGAATTACTTTGGTTTAGGTTCAAGGGCAAGATTGGAGGATTTCTCGGACCATAATTCATAATAGTAAAAATGGTTTTCAAACTAAATTTGAATAAAAGAGTTTTAGACGAAAGAAGGTTTAATATTCGAAAATAGAATTCCAACAAGAAATGCCAAATATGTTTTTAAATGAAAAAAACAAAAGGGATTAAATACCAGAGAGGTTTTATGCGAGTTAGTTTTAGGAGGTCCCGCTAATTATATTTTCTTAGGTTTAGAAGGTTATTAATAACATAAGAATCAGCATGATGCAAGTTTAGAAAATGACACATTTTCAGGATGTTACATGGGCGGCGACGGCGGTGGCGGCTTCCCGCGCACGTGGGCAGCGACGAGGCGGGCGGCGACGGCGGCGGCGGCTCCCCGGGCGCGCGAGGCAGGCGGCGACAGCGGCGGTGGCTCCCTGCACGCGTGAGGCAGGCGACGGATTCCACGCGCGCAAGGCGGGAGCTGACGGCGGCGAACGACGAGGAAGCCTACTGTAACGCCACCACTGCCATGGTCATCTGCGATTTGCGACGTCACCGCTGCCATGGTCCTCTGCTGTTTGGGCAGAGAGAGATGGTAGGAGTGGTGGAGCCCATGGATGGCCAGCCGAAATGACTCTCCAAGTTTGGCCAGTGAGTGTTGTGATTTGGGTAGCCAGATGGCTTAGCCAACCGAATAGAGAGGTTGTTAGAGGGTATTTTTTCTTCGTACTTGCCAAAATTTAGCTTGGAGAGCCATTTGGCCATTCTCTTTGAGATGCTCTTGCACTTACGGAAGATGCACATATAGTGTTATTCCTGATGGGGAAAGTATATGGTGGAAATCACATCCTAGGTGGAAACTTGAAATTTTTTTTAAAATATTCTTTAAAAAATCACACATGTAGGTAATATATGAACGACCCTACAAAGTTGCATGAACAAAATCAACTTCATTAATGAGATATAAATTAACAAATAACAATATTACTATTTTTGTCGTTTTCTACTATATATGTTTCTCAAATTTTATATCTCAAAAATAAAGTTAAGTTTATTCATGGAACTTTGCATGGTTGTCAGGTACTATTACCTTAGCTATCTATGAGATTTTATTTTTTATTTTTTAAAAAAATATCATTGTTTCTTCTATGTTTCTCATTTTTACATCTCAAACAATGATATAAAAGTTTTCAAAAGATTTGGAAAAAAAATCTCAAATTGAACAACCATGCAAAGTTTTAAGGATAAACTGAACTTCATCTGTGAGATAAAATTGAGAAACATAGCAGAAAAAGAAAAAAAATGAATAGTGTTATTTGTTAATTTTGTAACTCATTAGTGAAGTTAAATTTGTTCATGCAACTTTGTAAGGTTGTTTATTTACGTATTACCAACATGTGTGATTTTTTTAAAGACTTATTTTAAAAACTTTTACAAAAAGGGTTTTTAAGTTTTCATTTAAGATATATAGTTATCAACATATACTTTCCCTTGGGAGGCCGGAATGTGTGGGCATGCTTGATTTTGTTCAGCTAAACAAAAGATGCCCACGTGGTTGACTGATGCTCATTAATCTGTTCATCTGCCAGAACATTAAAAGTTCGAAAGAACTAATAGTCGCATAAATAAAGATTACGATATTAACCCACGCAGTCGATCAGCAATCTCATGCTTGGACCAATCACATAGGCAATGTTCGAGGATTTTTGAGCCTTCGAGAGGGAAGATTTTTCGTCGTGTTTGATAAGGATTTTACCAAATGTTCGTACTTGTAGCCCTGTAGGGAGTACAAGCTATAGTAGCAAGTACAAGTGCGTGTTCGTCGTCGCGGATGCCCTCCGGCTTTGGACCGGAGTTTTGCTGGGTCGTCAGCCGACATGACGATGATATACAAGGAGCAAGTTTAATACGGAGTAGTAAGCTTAAATCAATTATAAAGTGATGTGGAGAAGAGAACTTGAAAAATAAAAATGATTGGCTTTCAATGAAAGCTAACTCTTTACATATGTATATACTCATTTAAAAGTCTCTAGCGGTGGTGATGGTGAATCTATCACTCCCCTACTGATTATAGTTTTTACAATTTACCTTTGATATTTTCTAATATTATGAAATAGTCTAAATATTTAGTTAAAACAAGTGAATACCATATATTCAAAAATGCAAACACGTGGTACTAATTAACATATTCAATAATTTTTTTGTCTATTACGTATTATAATATATTTTATTTTTATCCATAGCAAAGGTTGAGCATTTTGCTAGTATATTTCAAAATAAATGCATTAAATGTGCAGGCGAGAGGTAGAGATAAGAAGAGAGAGCATATATTCTATGCCACTGAGTTTGTAATAGTTCAATTATTTACCACTGACTTTGTCTCTTTCTACAATATATTGACGATTTTATCAATTGTTTTACAATACGCTATTGGGTTGGGCTTATTTTTCAATAATACCTAAAATAACTTATGGACATATAAGATTAACAGTTAATTTATATCATTAGAAGTTTCAAAAAAATATGAAAATTTTTATATGGCCTTCTTAGCCACTATAAAAGTCTGTATATAAGTTTTATTTTTTTTGTTTCTATTTTTTAAAAATATAACTTATTTGTTATATGATATATACGATATTTTTTGTGTTGTTGTTTTGAATGTAAATTATCTTTCATATGCGACATAGGATATGTTTTTGCTATTATCTTTTGTGTAAGCTATTTCTCTCTAATATACCACACAATATTTTTTTCTAAAAAATAAAAATACCAAAAAAATTGAAACTTATTTACATGCTTCCATGTTGTGTAAGGAGGCCATATAGAAATTTTCATATTCTTCTGAAACTTTCTAATGAGATAAATTAATTGTTAACCATGTATGTCTCTAAAGGCATTTTCGGTATTTTTTTAAAAAAGATGCCCATCCCAATGGCATATTGTACAATAATTGATAAAGTCACCAGTATATTATAGAAAGAGACAATGCCAGTGGCAAATTGTTGAACTGGAATAAACTCAGTGGCATAGAATAGATTCTCTCGAAGAAAAGAAGAAAAATAGTGATAACTCTATAGCTCATCCACTATATATATTAACTCTAATATAGATTTATATAATTAGCTATGCTATTAAACTTGCTCTACTGCCCCCCCCCCCCCCCCCCACACACACACACACCAATCGTATTAAACTGTTAATTAACTACGACAGCCGACACGACAGCTGACTATACTAAGAGAAGACTTTCCAACACTATTACAGAAGCTGTACTGCGGTCTCTTATACGGGGAGAAAGAAGAAGTCCACGGTGTGCCCACATAGAATAGGATGGCTCAGTATCTTGATGAAGCAACGCAAAAGGTATCGATCGAACGACAGCCACAGCACCGATCACATTGCCATGAAAAATATAAGTACGTAAACAAGCATTAGAGCATGTTGAAAAACATTCAAAATATATTTTTTATTGATTTTACATAAATATATAAGCTGGAAAGAATTGATAAAAAAATATACTATCACCGTTGAACGAAGATACGAACACGTGACGGCGCGCGAGTTTGCTCGCCCCCCCCCCCCCCCTCTCCCCACACACGCACAAGAATAAACAATTTCGCTTGAGTTCACATTGCGTGCATGCGAACTAATGTATGTGTCCATACGCAGAGGAACAATAGCACAATAAAGAAGAGGAGGCAAACCGTAGACTGTCTTTGCACGTGTTGTATGGAGGCGCTGACTCAGTTCATATGGAGATATCAGAATGCGTGATCAAGATGCATGCACGATCTTCATAAGTCATAACCAAACCAAATAAGTCGTGCAGTACCGGGTGTCGATATCGACATGCAGCGCCCAAACATAGAGGAGCGATAGCGTATAAGACAGAGGATGAGGCAAACTTTGGATTGTTTTCGTGTGTGCTGCGTAGAGGCGATAACTTGGATCATATGGAGATATCAGCATGCGTGATCAGAATGTCTGCGTGATCTCCATATATAAGTCGTAACGTGAGGTGTAAGGCGAGTGAGCGTGTACACATACGTTTCTCTAATTCTCTCCACCACATATGGCTCTAGTCACTAGGAAAGCACTCTCCATTTTAAAGAGATCTCTCCTATAATGAGTAATGTAAGGTAGTAGTAAAGGTTCACACGTCTGTCTTCCTTTGGATCGTTCTTTTGTGATTTTCATATAAAAAATTTTACACGAAAATCACAAAGTAACAACCCATAGAAAGAAGAGAGACATGTGAACCTTTACTACTAAAGTCCATACTATAATTCCAATATTTTTATATGAGCAAACTTACTTTGCTAAAAACTATAAGAGCTCACTATTAATTGTCAGTGTGCATGCCCTTATTTACAATTTTTCTTCCATGACAGAATTGATATATCGGTGTAACTAGAGCGGCGATTTTATCGTGTTGGTTTTCCACTCAAAAATCATTGCAAAAGAATCTCTAGTTCTACTGTTCGAGTTGAGACGTTGTGAGAACCTCTCCCTTTATGATCCACGAGACAATAGCATAGACCATGTTATTAATTACATGGTGATATACTCACACTGCACCCCAATAGACGTGGTAGGCTAACCCGTTGGAAGAAGACGAGTTAAGTCAAGCTAGGCTTTCAGCTTGACTTGAGTATAAAATCCCTGTTAGAAAACAACAGTATAATTAACTTCCTCTAATCTCCCTTCGTTTAGTCATACGTGGTTACATTTTATAGGATCTCGAAGAGATGAGATCTATTAATAGTCTTCGTTTATTTGCTCGTGTATCTAAAGAGACACATTCACAATTATGTGTATACCTCTTATTATATATACCTCTGTAACTGAAAAAGAAAGACATTGTTTTGTACATTGGGTTTGAAGTTTGTATAGTAAATTATACTAACGGTTTAAAATTTTATATTTTATATTAAATTGCTTGATTATATTAATAATTACAATTTCATATCAATTATTATAGTGCTTTAGATAGATATCACGACTGACATGATTTACCAATTTTCTTCCATGAGTTTCTTTTCTCGAATATATCTAAATTATTCCCTGCAACATGCGGGTATTATATCTAACAGAAGACGCTGAAAATTTTGGGGAGAATATTCCAAAGTTCAATAATTACCAAAGAGCATCAAATATGGTAGATATTCTCTCCTATAATCGAAACTAGCATGAATGCAGAAGACAACAAGTCACAATATGCTGAAGGTAAAAATCCAACTTCTCGGGAATAAACAGAGCGCCCGTGATCAGAAGAAGACATATAACTCTCTGAAGAACCCGTGATACCACAGTATGATAAAAAATATGAGTGAAGATTGAGCTCCCTCTTCGGCTTCTATAAAAGGGAAAGCTGGCGAAGCCAGAAGGATACCAATAGGTAGCAACCCTCAGCCAGAGTCTCAGGAGCCACTCTCTAAGCTTTAGTAGAAATATGTTAAGAGTTTGCCTTGATAGTATATTGAAGCAAGGAGTGTAAGGTAAGCAAACCTTGTGTGTATCATCCCTCAGAGTTCCCGAAAGGGAAAACCATATGTGTTCTATTTTGTGGTAATGTAGTAGTTTTATTAAGCTTTCCTTGCTCGTCCTTGTTCTGTTTATGTGAGTTTAAATTCTATGCTAAGGACTCTATAGGAGAGACGCTCTTCGGTAAGTTCTCGTAGTCCACCTTGCATGTAGCAGGTAAAGAGAACCTTTATCTGTTGAAGAAGTGTTCCCTTCGGGTGGAACTTCCTGGGGAGACGGTAGAATTTTTATCTCATATGAATAGACCCAAGGACGGGATTAGGGTAAAAGCTTAAGCTACTCCTTCAGCAAAATAGTTAGACATATAGTGAGAACCGAGTAGGATTGTTAAGATCCTAAAAATTTAAAAAATATCTACATAAATATCTGTGGAGAAATAAGCTTATATATATATATATATCTATATATATATATAATTACAGTCATACTGCGGCATCACGAGTTCTTCAGAGAGTTATATGTCTTCTTCTGATCACGGGCGCTCTGTTTATTCCCAAGAAGTTGGATTTTTACCTTCAGCATATTGTGACTCGTTGTCTTCTGCATTCATGCTAGTTTGGATGATCATACTAGTATTATCTTGCATCTATGCAGTCCACTCGGTACTTACAATTGAAGATGCAAGGGATATTTCTCGAAATTTGACTTAAAAGCATGATTTTGGCAAGTAAAGATGGCAGAAGAATCCATAGAGTGGACTACATTTACCTATCCTTAGGGACATTATGAATGGCTTGTGATGCCACTAGGCCTAAAAAATGCACCTGCCATATTCCAAAGAAAAATGCAAAATATATTTAATGAAAACCAAGAATTTATATTAGTCTACATAGATGACTTATTAGTCTTTTCAAGAACTTACGAAGAGCATATCGCTCCTCTAGAAATATTTTTTAGAAAGGTGGAACAAAATGGGTTAATCTTATACAAAAAGAAAATGGAAATATGCAATGAGAAAATATGTTTCCTTGGTCATGAAATAGGATAATGCAAAATACACCTACAAGAACATATTGCTAAGAAAATTTTACAATTTCGTGATGCTATGAATGATAAAAAGGAATTACAACGATTTTTAGGAATTGTAAATTATGCTAGAAGCCACATTAATAATTTAGCAAAGTTAGCAGGACCATTATATGCTAAATTAAGAAAAAATGGTCAGAGATATTTTAATTCTGAAGACATTAAATTAGTAAGGTTAATAAAAAAAGGTGAAAGAACTAAAACCTCTAGAATTACCTTTAGAAGAAAACTATTTTATTATTGAAACAGATGCATCACAGCAAGGTTGGGGTGCTGTATTAAAACAAAGACCTACTAAATACTTATCTAAATCAGAGGAAAAGATATGTAGGTATGCCTCTGGAAGCTATAAATTAAAAACAGTAAACAATACAGATCGAGAAATCCTAGCAATAATCAACGCGATAAATGCTTTTAGGTTATATCTAGGGTTTAAAGAGTTTACGGTTAGAACGAAGTGTGAGGCGATATGTAGATATTATAATCAGCTTAATAGCAAGAAGAAATCTACCAGGAGGTGGATCTTATTTGAAGATATTATTACTGGAAATGGCTATAAAGTTGTATTTTAGCATATTAAGGGGAAAGATAACAATTTGCCTGATCTACTTTCTCGTTTACCAATTTTGTAGGCACGAAGAATACTATGAATTATAATGGAGTTGAATTCTTCACTTTTGGGGAAGATAACAAACTCAGAATATTCCCACCAAACTTTTATAAATTTAAACCAAGGGACCATGTAATCATAGATGAAGTGCAAGAATGTATTCTGGACAATTTCTGGTATCAATATAATAATAGGAAGGAAGAGAAGGGCTATATCCTATAAATATTAAATAGTCTTTCTGAATATTTTCATTTGATAAATGAATTAATGCTGGTTGCAGAAAATATTGAAGCCATAGAGCAAATGCCCATTTATGTGGTTTTTGAAGGAAGAGTACCAGGCGTTTATATATCCTTTGAAGAGATAATATCTCAAAAAATAGACGCGAAGCTAACAAGAGGAATATCATGGAAGAAATATAAAGACATTGAAGAAGCATTAGGACAAGCTAGGAAAATATTGGGAATAAATTATTATCTAGAGCCAACATCAAAGGAATATATTCAAAAGTGCAAGAGGGCTAGAAACAAGAAAATCCAGAGCCCCCACATTATACAAATATAAAGGAAGAAGGGTCATCCAGAAAATTGACATATAAAGAATGCTTAACAAAGGGATTAGACCCCTTAGATAGTGAACATATTGAATTAAAGATAAATGAAAATTTTGCAGAAGTCTTGACTCAGTGGAAGAAAGGTTTAAAGGAAGAAATTTTTGAAGAATTAAAGCAAGAATTAAATGAAAAATTTGAAGCTCTGAAGAAAGCATACGACGAAAATTTTGAAATAGCCTTTTCTGATGATGACACTATGGATATCGATGGTCATGGGCAACCAAATGAATAGTTATTATATATAAAGACCTAATTGATAAGGTATTATCAATTATACGGCCATGGTAGACCATATATCTATATCTGTTGAAAATAAAAATAAGAATACAAAGGTCTGTCGTCATATCATTTTCTTCAAGAGAAGACGTTGAAAATTTTGGGGAGAATATTCCAAAGTTCAATAATTATAAAAGAGCATCAAATATGGTAGATATTCTCTCGTATAATCCAAACTAGCATGAATGCAGAAGACAACAAGTCACAATATGCTGAAGGTAAAAATCCAACTTCTCGGGAATAAACAGAGCGCCCGTGATCAGAAGAAGACATATAACTCTCTGAAGAACCCGTGATGCCACAGTATGATAAAAAAAATGTGAGTGAATATTGAGCTCCCTCTCCGGCTTCTATAAAAGGGGAAGCTGGCGAAGCCAGAAGGATACCAAGAGGTAGCAACCCTCAGCCAGAGTCTCAAGAGCCACTCTCTAAGCTCGAGTAGTAGAAATCTGTTAAGAGTTCGCTTTGCTAGTATATTGATGCAAGGAGTGTAATACAAATTGTGTAAGTTAAGCAAACCTTGTTTGTATCATCCCTCGGGGTTCCCGAAAGGAAAAACTATATGTATTGTATTTTGTGGTAATGTAGTGGTTTTATTAAGCTTTCCTTGCTCGACCTGTTCTGTTTATGTGAGTTTAAATTCTATGCTAAGGACCTTATAAGAGAGACACTCTTCGGTACGTTCTCGTAGTCCACCTTGCATGCAGCAGGTAAAGAGAACCTTTATCTGTTGAAGAAGTGTTCCCTTCGGGTGGAACTGCCTAGGGAGAAGGTAGAATTTTTATCTCATATGAATAGACCCAAGGACGGGATTAGGGTAAAAGCTTAAGCTACTCCTTCAGCAAAATAGTTAGACACATGGTGAGTGCTGAGTAGGATTAGACATCTATCGTTGTACACTCGGCTGTCCCAGTGGTTTCACTAACCCATTAAGATCCTGAAAATTTTAAAAATATATACAATAAATATCTGTGGAGAAATAAGCTACTCGGTACGAAATCAACAAGAGGCAGCAAAATTGCAAGGTGCCCGTGTGTGTATCTCTACTATTATAAAAATTGAAGATGTTTTTGCCGATATTTTGGTACGTCATCCGTGTATGAGTCGGTTTTTAAGTTCGTTTGCTTTTGGAAATACATATCCGTATTTGAGTCGGTTTTTAAGATAGTTCACTTTTGGTAATACATAAGGAATTATATAAGAAATATGTTTAAAAAAACTCGCATGCTTACTTCAGACAATCGGACTCCTAATTGCAGCTCATGATTTTCTAAAAATATATATATCTAAGCGAACTCCTACAGTGAATTTCATCTTAACTAAACAATATAACAATAATAAGATTAAAATAGACTTCACCCGTTACAACGCACGGATATTTTTTCTAGTATATATAAAAGATAATCCTGTAACTGTAAGCTATATTAAAGGGCCAAGGCGTAGCCGAGCACGTACGTTAGGTATATAGCAGCTGCCACGAAGAGACCGCCGTTGAGTTGAACGAAGAAAAGTCCTAGCTAGTCGATTATATTTACGTCATCATCTCGTCCTGGTCAAACTCTCCTGCGACCGTATAGTATGCGCCGGTGTCCCCTTGTGCATGTGCTATCACGGTTCGATCGTCGTCGCTTTACTTACTCGCGCATGCAGGATCGACCCACAAAAATCGTTTAAAATTTGGAGCGCAAACTAATTCTTCTTATCATTGTCCAATTTTGATATAGTTTCGTAACCAAGATTTGTTAAAAGGGGATGTTTCTAGTTTCATAAATCATTATATCGAAGCCGTGATTATATTTTTTTTATTTAAATCTACGGTTAATTTGATGTATACCATTTTGGATTAATCATTATTTTATTATTTTTCTTGATGTCATGATTCAATGTACATTCATTTTTTTATATAGCAATAATTGCACTTCATAGGTTATAAATGTATATGATGTACGGATGGTTAAAATTAAATCTAAGTATAAGAAAAATCTAAAAGTTACTAGTATTATCTAAACGATGGGACTTCATACATATCAAACGTTTTATTTTTTTTATTCTAACTATACATGATATATATACATACTACCTTTGTTCTAAAATACTTGTCGTTTTTAGTTTTTTTTTTACGTTTGATCATTCGTCTTATTTAAAAAATTATGTAATTATTATTTATTTTGTTTGTGACTTGTTTTATTATCAAAAGTATTTTAAGTATGACTTATTATTTTTATATTTAGGGGGTATTTAGATCCAAGGGTGTAAAGTTTTGGCGTGTCACATCGGATATACGGACACACATTTGAAGTATTAAATGTATTCTAATAACAAAACAAATTACAGAATCCGCCTATAAACTGCAAGACGAATTTATTAAGCCTAATTATTTCATAATTAGCAAATATTTACTGTAGCACCACGTTGTCAAATCATGAAGCAATTAGGCTTAAAAGATTCATCTCGAAAATTAGTCGCAATCTGTGCAATTAATTATTTTTTTAGCTTATATATAATACTTCATGCAGGTATTCAAACATTCGATGTGACAGTGCGAAAAATTTTTGGGTGGGATTTAAGTAGCGCCTTACATAAACTTTTAAATAAGATAAACGGTCAAACGTTACAAGCAAAATTAAGGTCAAAACGATATCTATTTTGAGGCGGAAGGAGTAGATAGAAGCACACCATGCGTGTACGCACACTATGTAGGAGATGAGTATCGTACCTTAGCTACTACGGAGTACTACTCAACATATCGTACGGCACCGGTAGAAAATTATGGCCGGCGCGGTGTCTGGCTGGCTACATAATTGGCTACAGAATTGGCTATTTTTTAAAATTTATAGTATTAGAATATTTCGACATATCCACCTAAATCTCTTATATTTTAGAACGTATGGGTTATATACAGAACATTGGAATACTAGTAGCGGTAGGTCGGTAGGGGACTGATCTGATCCTGGCCGTTGGATGTGATCAAGTGATCCGTTGAACCCTCTCTCCAATGATCACATTGCTGCACTACTATTAGTCACGTGTCTCACATGCATTTCTTTGAAAGAAAACAGTGCCTCATGTTGTATTATAGTTGATTAGTTAGTTCGCTAATTTGTTGGGATTAGTCATCGTCATGTAACGACTTGCACAACAAACTCATTTCTAATTTGCTCTCTTTGTTTCGCCGCCGCCCACGCAATATATATATATACTGCAGATGCACTCCATGCATGCATCTTAATTAACTTCTTCTCCGAATTCATGGATTCCAAATGAATAATGAATAAGATGCTAAGATAGGTTTACCAATTAATTGGCTAATTGGCAACCAAATGGCTAATCATCATCACCATCATGGCATCATCATCAAATTTTCTAAACGTTGCACCGGAAAATCAACCTAGACTGGAATTCCTTCCAATCCTTCGCTATAGCTAGCTAGCTACCACAACGATCCAAATGTTTTGTCAAATATTTAGAACGGGGATAGCTAGGCAGTGTCGACGAAGATGTGATGTGATCTCTGAATATCTGAACCGTCGTCTGATCCACAAAAAGTTTCCCGGCTCCGGACGCTAGCTGCTCCATCCCATCAATTCTCTCCATTCTCGCTTGCATCCAGCCAAACCAAATTGACCGTGGACTGATCACATTTAAACTGCTACATCATCCGCCGTTAATATATATTTTGAGAGACCATATCATTGATAGATACATGCATGCATCCTACTAATTCGCCCAGACCAACGGCCGGTCTCGAGACGTACTCGCCGGTAATTTGCCGGAAATTGTTATACGTTTTCCAAGGGAAGATGTCTTTTTTTATACCATCTAAATAGTTATGAAACATTTTGATTAATTTTCTTTTCACGGGATAGATTAATATACGATATGTATCACTCTGTAAATATGCATGTTCAGAATTTCAACCTCTTCAGGTTATTGTAAAATGATAAATATGACTGTGAAAATGCGTAGACTAGTAGAGTTTTTTATTCATTTTGTTACAATGCAAATTGGTATTCATGTTTGTAAAGTAATATATCTCATATTAATATATCTTATAAAAAATTATATTTTTAAGTTATTTTGGTGGCTTACAAGAAACGATGGGATCGATATGTTCCTTCGAGGGGGAAAAAAGGAACATCTCCCAATTTGCCATTAATCTACTCTCACTCATCACAGTCATCATGCTAGTTGATCTGCACGCTGATCCGATCCGGCCGGAAATTTCGAACTTAATTAGCACGTGGATTAATTAGTTGGCAAAAGCTAAGTACAAGTCATTGTGTGGTCAATTGATCGACTGATCTGTTGCTCCCCGCTGCTGCGGCTTTCATTGGCTATAAATACGCAGATATGTGCTCACTGCCTAGCTACCACTCTTGCATCTCTAACTATATATACACATACATGTAGCATCCTGCTCCATCTTAACTAGCTACTACTAGTGATGAGCAGCATCAACCTCATGCAGTAATATGCTGTGCTGATCGAATTAATTTACACATATATAGATAGATAGATAGATCGTTCGACCAATCGAGCTAGCTTGAGCAAACTGATTGACCTGGTGAAGTGGTATAATTAACGAGCAGATCATGGAGGATTGCAGCAGCTGGATCCATGGCTACGCCAACGCTAACGCCACCGCCGGCAACAACGGCTTCATGTGCGGCTACGCTGCCAGGTAGGTGTTCAAACATCTTGATGATCACCGTGACACGATCGATCGATTGATCGCGACGACGACGATAATACCATCTGTAAATTAGTCGTCTCTGTTCTTGAGTGGTTTGGCTGATCAGTTAGTTAATTAGCTACTTCGTGTTTGCAGCTGCAGCCCAGTAGAGTATCAGCAGCAGCAACAGCTGGTCGGCTCGCAGATTGAGCACCACCTCAACCAGGCAAGCTTGATTTGCAATTTATTCGATCAAGAAACAATGCATAAAATCAAAGAAATTTTAGGATTTAATTTGGTAGGTGTCGCGTTTTATTACGGCATGCAGATCAGCATGCAGATGGGGATGGATGACGAGTCGGCGGTGTACGACGGCGCCTCCATGGTGGACGACCTCCTCATGGCTTCCTCGTCGGCGCACCACCACGCCGGCGCCGGCAGCTTCCAGTACTCCTCGCCGACGTCCTCCTCCGCCTCCTTCCGCTCCGCCTCCGTCTCGTGCAGCCCTGAGAGCTCGGCGGCGGCGACGACGCACTTCCTCGGACCGCCGGCGCCGTCCGCGGCGGCGGCGGGGTTCCATTACCAGGAGGTCTCCTCGCAGGCGCCGTTGCCACTACCCTTGCCGCCCTACGAGCCGCAGCACGGCCAATACACCACCGTCCTCTCGCCGCCGCCGCCGGCGCCAGAGTTGCCGGCGACTACTACGCCGGCGACCGGCGGCGCGTTCAGGCGGTACGCGCGGCACCTCCGCCCGAGGAGGCTGCCCAAGCCGGGAAGGTGCGGGCAGAGGATGTTCAAGACGGCCATGTCGGTGCTCACCAAGATGCACGTGGCGGCGACGTACAACCGCCAGTACTACTACCAGCAGGCGGCGGCCGCCGCCGCGTCGGCGTCGGCGGCCGAGGCGCCGCCGTCCGGCAACCAGCTGCAGCACATGATCTCGGAGCGGAAGCGGCGGGAGAAGCTCAACGACAGCTTCGTCGCCCTCAAGGCCGTCCTCCCTCCCGGCTCTAAGGTATACATACATACACGTAACAATACGTACATTTGTACGTATACACATGCATGATCATTCATGAACATTTTGTTCTTTTGATTAGTGATCTTGACTAGTAATATTTGCTTCAATCATTTCTTCCTTTTTAATGGCAGAAAGACAAGACATCGATACTGATCAGAGCAAGAGAGTACGTAAAATCTCTCGAGTCAAAGCTGTCAGAGCTGGAGGAGAAGAACCGGGATCTGGAGGCGAGGCTAGCCAGCCGCCCCGCCGCCGCCGCCAAGAACGACAAAGGCGAGACGGCGGCGGCGCCAGCGCCGGAAGCCGGCGATGAGACGAAGCGAAAGGACCTAGTAGAGATCGAGGTGACGACGAGCGGCAGCGGCCCCGGAGCGGCGGATGCGGCGGCGGCGGCGGGAGGAGATCAAGAGACCTGCACGCTCAACGTAGACTTGCGCGGCGGCGGAGGCGGCGGAGGCATGAGCACGACGGACGTTGTGCTCCGGACGCTGCAGTGCCTGAGAGAGCAGATCGGCGACGGCGCCAGCCTCGTGGCGATGAGCACCAGCGCCGGCTCCGGCGGCCGCCCGCCTCGTGCAAACCTAACATTACAGCTCAAGGTGTAATTAATTAATAAAAAAGCATTCTACTAAAGAAGTTAAAGGACAAATCTGTCTCACATCTCAGTGATCAGAAAAAAAAAAAAGAAGAAAAAGGGAGATGCCATCAGTGCAAAATAGCATGCATGCATGCAAGCACATTGTTGACAGCATGATTGTACATTTTTCTCTCTTAAGATAATGGAAAACCTTACACATATTTCATACTAGTAGCAATTGATTCAGCTGGCATATGTGGACATGCACTGTTCTTGACAGCTTGATTAATTAGTCTTGACACTTCAGTTAATTAATTCACTCTGCTCTGCTGACTATCCTGCGAGCCGCGGAAAAGTCTGCATGATGACCGATAATGATGGAGGGCTAATAAACGTGGCACTTCTGAAGTTAGTGACTTCAGGTCAACATTAAGAATCAAGCGTGCAAGTTGACTATTATAATTAGTTGTCGTACGATAACGTGCATCGTCAGCCATAATTAGCAGACACAAATATTATACTCTGAAAAGTAAAGGACCGTGATGTCAGACTGGTAAAGGAATTCTACACCACTGTAAAAATCCTCAGCGACGTTCGTACGTATACACGATCGCATCCATGAATCTTCAGGAGTTGAAATTTGAGAAATACGTAACGGCGACAGTTCCTTTACTCCCTTGTTCTATATTACGAGTCCTTCGGACCTTTTTTCGTTATTCAAATTCGTTATTTTAGGTTATGTATTTAATTTTAAAACAGAGAAGACATATCATTATAGTTTGGGCCCATGTGTCAGACATGTACTTACTAGATTATCTAATCCTACTTGCCTCCTTGTGCCCGCAACGCAAGCCCCCACCCAAGAAAATCAGAAAAAAGAAATTCACAAAATGACCTCGTGCTTTGTTTTTCATAAAAGTCCTACTACCAACCCATTTCCAGTCATAGGGGCAAAGAGAAAATTTTAATCTTCATATGATCAAATCAACATGCAACGCACGGTTATGCTACAACAGGGAGTTAAAAATTGTAGTTTTTGTTAGTAAAAAATATATAGCTTTCTAATAAATTTGCTTGTTCTGGTTGCATCCTTTAAAATGTATAGCTAAAATTACAGCAAATGACGATTTTAACTTAAATAACCGCATACTTTTAAAATATACTCTTAGTGGTCTATTCAACTTACAGATTATGGACTCTCACAGATAGTGGTGAAAATGCTACAGAATATTCTGATCATACCTGCTTTCTTTTCCCTTTTTCCGACCATGTTAGCATTATCTTGTTTTCATCCAGAATTTCGAAGAGGCAAGATGTAACTTTTGAAAAACAAATCACCAACATTTTCTTTAGAAATCTATTAAAATTAACTTTACTGCTTTCTAATATTAATTTTATTCATTTATGTCCTCAAATGTTTTTTTCATTAGGTCAGTTTCATCCCTATAAAGGAATTGGGCCCAAGTTATTTAAGTCATGACATTGTTCATGTTATGCTAGGTGATGCAGTGTTAGCGAGAGAAAATTGAGATTATGTCATTATCAAAGGTGGGTTTTGCCACAACGCCATTCGGCAAATTGGTTTCGTTGAATTGCCACTCTCAAACCGTGTGCCATTGCTGGAATGCATTCTCTCATGAAAATACCCTTGGACTTCTTACACAACTTGTTTTCTTACTATGTTAGTTTGCTCATCTACAGAATGGTATTTTAACAAAACCCACTTTTCACAATAGCGTAGTCTCAATTTTCCCGTAGTCCATCTAGGCTCATGTGAATTATTCATCAAAATTATATATAATTAAAAAATAAAAAAAATTATAAATATTGTTTATACATCATGTTTGATACAACTCCACATCTTAAATTTGCGCTGGATTTAATGTTTGTATGTTAAAGTATAGCCGTTTAAAATTTTTATCTTATTTAAAATGGAAACAAACTGATTGATCTAAATGTTATCAACATAATAACGAATTTAGATCTATGGATTTGTGGAGCTACGAATATATATATACAGCTTAAAAAAAACTTTGAATCTGAAGCCGTGTTAAAAAGGGCCATTTAGTTATGATTGTTTGGTCTCTCAATTTTTTTCTAGGTCCGCCATTAACGATGACGGGATCAAGGTAAGAGGCCGGGACAGCCAAGGACGGCACCGTGGCATGCAATGAAAGGTCGTCGCCGGCGACACCTTTTGTCAGCGCCGCTGCGCAACCGCCGAGCGCTATATATAGCAAGCTAGCTAGCGAGCTAGTAGCTCCGGCGACACCGAGCTAATTAATAACCGACACATACCGCTGCTGCAAGTTTCGACGAGGCTTCATGCATGCGTGTTGTCTCACTCACCGACGACCTACGTACATGCCGTTCGTGCAGTTGGCCGGGTGCAGTCAAAACGAAGTAGTAATTGGTAGTATGATAGCTGCGGTCGTAACATGGGAGCAGTATTTACTTGAATTATATGTACACTTATTGGGGTACGTTGAAATTTCAGCACGAATGGTACGTATAAATGATGATGATAGGGCGCACTGACAGATGTTTTGAAAACCACCGTGGTATGTACGTTAGGCCTTGTTTAGTGCCAAAAAATTTTTTTCTCAAAAACATCACATCAAATTTTGGACACATGCATTGAGCATTAAATATAGATAAAATGAAAAACTAATTGCACAGTTAGGGGGGAAATTTAGAGACGAATCTTTTGAACCTAATTAGTCCATGATTAGCCATAAGTGCTACAGTAACCCACATGTGCTAATGACAGATAAATTAGGCTCAAAAGATTCGTCTCGCCGTTTCTAGGCGAGTTATGAAATTAGTTTTTTCATTCGTGCCCGAAAACCTCTTCCGACATCCGGTCAAACGTTGGATGTGACACCCAAAAAAATTTTATTTCGCGAACTAAACAAGGCCTTAGTCGTTAGGGCCTAGCTAGGTTCGTACACGACTACAATAGTATATTCTCCTATCCATAGCCACAATAATTTTTAAGAATCTTAGCTGAGATTAATGTGTTTTCATGAAATCTGATATTACTTTGATGCATGTCTCTTAGAATTATTACGACAGACAATAGTACTCTATAAATATGTATATGGGATAAATTTTAGCTCATAACACGCCGATTAGCTCATGAAATGAACATATCCAAGCCATCATATCTTACAATTTTTGATTTTTTTTTTAAACCCCATCACTTCTTTAGCTACTGCAGAAAGTCTCCTAATAAAATTATTTCCCTATGGAAAGTTTATGAATATAAACTTTTCTTTTGTAGAAAGTTTGTGTGTAGAGAATTTTAATATAATAGGCTTTTATCTAAATGGAGAGTTTAAAAAATTGGACAAAAAATATTGAACAAAAGGTATTCACGCTCCAATGGTGGCATGCTGATTTTTCAATCTGCGCATGGAGACGATAATTCTGAATAAATACACCCTAGTTATATGGTAGTTATTCAGTGGCGCACTAATTACGTAATGCGTGCTAGCCTTTGCCCTAGGTGATTGGGAGATTAGCAATGGAACCCGATCTATAGACGCTAAAAAAAACTAAAACTCTCTACTCATAAACTTTCTACAAAATAAAAATTTATGCTCAAACTTTCTACATGAAAAAAAAATGTACGATGAAAGTTTCTACAGTAATTAAAAATATTCTAGTGGAATTTTAAAAAAAAATTGTAAGACTGTTAATATGATGAAACAACTCAGCAAATAGAAGTTATATTATGATTTCATCTAATAAAGAATATTCTACTCCCTCCGTTTCACAATGTAAATTATTCTAGCATTTTCCACATTCATATTGATGCTAATAAATCTATCCATATATACCTATCTAGATTCATTAATATCAATATAAATGTGAGAAATGCTAGAATTGAAACGGAGGAAGTATATGTGGAAACATGCGTGTACCATGGGCAAAACGATCTTGAAAAAATCCCACATGGCCCCACTCAAACAAACTAATTCATCCATCCCAGAATATAAGATTTTTGAAAGACAAACATATTTATTTAAAAAAAGGTAAAATTAAATGGAAGAATATTATGATTGGATGAGAAGTGGAAGTAGCAGAAATTGAAAGGAAGAGAATGTTGATGGATAAGTGGTTATATTTTCGAACATCTGAAGTTTAAAAATTGTTATATTTTGAGATGAATGAAGTAGTTACTAAGATGGAGCTACACAGCATGTGCTAACCCTACCGCGTGACCCGCCCACATTCCCGATCTGTTTGCATGAATCGAATCACACAAACGTTCACACAATACGGTTTCTGCACTCGTTGGCCTCCTCCCCTCTTGTTTTGGTGCAATAAGTTAGCCTAGAGTACTACTCCTACAACTACAACAATAGCTTTACCAACACTGGATTGGGATGTTCATATCCAACACCTAGAGCTCTACTCCCTCCATCCCAGAAAGAATCATCCTGAAGTGGATGGAACACTACCTAATACAACGAATTTGTGGTAGTGTCCCATATATTTCTAAGTTGATTCTTTCTGAAACAGAGGGAGTTTTAAGTTGATTCTTTCTGGAACGGAGGGGGTATTGCATAGATTCCACAATTAGATCCTTGTTATGAGTCAACCTTGATGCGTGTGTATTGGTATGCTTGTCTTAATTAGAGATTTTACTGTTATTGAGACAATAATTGTAGGAACTAAAATTTTACATAAAAGTTTTGGAACCTCGAATTACCTAGTACATGAAATACTAAATTTTATACTACTACTAGAAAACATGACACCTCGGTATCACATTAAGATGATAAAATCACCCTTGTCTTAATAAATTATAAATTTCATAGACCAATTTTGGATGAAAGCATGTAACTGTTGACCAGATCTATAATTTTATAATTTTGTAGTGGACAACTTTTTTAACTTAAAAAGTTTAGATGCTCAAGTAATCGTCAAGTCGTTTGACCTTCAGACAAGGTTAATAAGTAAAAAAATATTTAGATGGTGAAACGGAATTATACTTTGCAATTTATCATTAAATAAACTAAATATTCATAAAATTTCTAACAAAATAAAGTTTCAAAAGGAAAATACTCCGTAAAAAACAATTTCTTTTTCTTAGGGTATATGTGAATGCTACTAACATTGATATATATAGGTGAAACAGTAGATAGTCTTCGCGTGAAAAGAGCTCATGGATTCAAATCCTAGAAACTACGCGCGCGTGCCTTTATTCTCATTTCATGCCAAAAGTCATATGACTTGCTGCATAAACGACACTAATCGGCTTCGCACCTACAATAATTAGCTTTCCCGTAGCAGTGTGTACCCGATTTTATGTCGTGATTTCACATTTCCTCTTTAATTCAAATATAGTCACATCCAACTCGTCACTCAATGCATATGCCAACCACAAAGTTAGCAGACTAGGGAACCGGATAGGATTTTGTAAGTCTCGCAAGAATCATCACGGTGAAAGAGATTGCAATGTGAAAAAAGAACATAGTGATTCCGATTGGGGAAATGTAATTCTAAAAAATAGCATATTATATGTATCGCGTCATATATCCGCTCGATCGCTCTCGCTAGCTCACGTCAGCTAAGCAGACAATTGAGCAAGACATTCTACAGAGAGCGAAGTGAGCATGAGTATAACTTAAATCATCATCACCACCTGCCCTGATTAAGATGTGTTTGAGCACTAATCATGATTCCAAACAACTCTCACCTCCCAAAAAAAAAAGTTAATCTGAACGAGGATGTAACACATCCTAATACAATAAATCTGAACATTGTTTGTTATCCATATTCATTATATTAGGATGGGTCATATCTCTATCTAAATTAAGTTTTTTTCTTAATGGAGTACTCAGCAGTGATAGCTGAGTAGTTGAGTAGATGAATCAGCAATTGATATGAAATAATTCATGTTAATACAAGGAATTATAGCTGCCATGCCCGTGAGCAATCAAGAAGGATTTGCTGCTCTAGCTAGTGGCCAGAATGCGTGTCGTGTTTGATTTACCTACAATACTCTTGTATACATGTATGATAGAATCTCTCTCCAACCATATCTTTTTAAAAGGACAGATGCGTTAGAGACTTGTATTCCACGATTTTTATATTTTCAGCAGACGCCTTGCCTACCATGTTAATATTTTTAATGGTGCAGTAACAGACCCGTCTTCCAATTAATAATTTATCTTCTTTGCTATAGCAACGTAACGACCGTCAAATGCTCACTGCAGAGAAGGATGACCTCATCCTTCGTGCCGTCTGTATCAGGTGATCAATTTTATTAGGAAATCAGCTAAGCTGCCCCCAAAGTAAATAAGATTAGCTTAAGGTGATAAATTAGTATATAGTAATCCCAAAGTAGCAAGTCAGCAAGTGGTTTTATTATTTTAAAGAAGGACGGAATCTTTCCGCGTCCCTTACTAGTTAAGATTTGCAACCAACCGGCAATGCGATGCGATTAGACCAGACCACTATTTTAACGTTTCATACACATCACCCTACAAGATCCCGACCATAGTGTTTTGACGACTTGACCTAGGTTTACATTTGCAATATCTTAATCCCCTCGAACTCCCAACGGTGCAACATTAGAAAAAAAAAGGTGCGCAGAAAGGAACTTACCAGGAACTGTCTCGATGCATGAATTTTGGCGGGGAAGCAGAAGCTGAACTGACGACTGTTCAAAGGTCCAAGGAAAATGAAGGCCTAATCCTGATCCATGTCCCCCCTGCACTGCGAGTGTCCTGCCACCATAAACCGGAGCCTGCAACAGCTGACCAGAAGGATTACTGGGTTAGCAAGGACAAGAATGCAGAGCAGAACGATCAAACTCTACATACCTGGACGTTGGATTCTTAGCTCTCGAGCTATGTGAAATACCCTTCTCATCTGTGGAAAATACACAACTAAAGGGGTGGACAAGATTGACCAGAGACTCTTCTTCATCATGCACTGCCGTCATATGCAATACAATGTTGATATCATCATATACGGCGTAAGATGAACATCTTCCATTGAAAGTTACAGCACATTAGTAGTCTCCTTTCAATCAGTAAACTGTTGTGAAAACTGGAAAGTATGCAGTGTAAAATAAAGTTATGGCCCTTACCTGGGATAGCAACTCCATTGGCTCCTGATATTTCCACGAAACGGGAATTCCACCAAACAAGTAAATTTCATAATACTGCTTACTTGAGAATAGTAAGCAAGTCATAATCCTAAAGCATTGGTATTCTCTCCTTGACCTACATGTATTATACTGGTTTAACGAGACATAGAGAAGTCATATTGTGTCAGTCCACCATATATAGATGCAATTTCACATAGACTAGTCGATAGTATTACATTGAATAGACCATGGGGAAAAACAATATTCCAACCAGATGGCAAAACTCTTGCCCTGCCTCCAATCCGTCTAAAAGGAAAGGAAGAAATGTGCGCGCGTTTTGGAAGTCAGTTGCTAAAAAATAAGGAGTCTACTACTCTATTCTGTACTGGTCAATTATGATGCATGAGAGGAAATTAGTTAACCAATCAGGCAGTGCGGTAACAAAATCCCAGGGTCATCCTAATTCCTAAGGGAAGAACTGAAAATTCGTTAACCAATCAGCGAGTGAGGTAAGCCGGTAACAGATTTCAGGGCACGGTAGGTCCACGTCAACACTCTGTAATTCACTAATTTATGCCTCAATCTTCCATAGGTAAAAAGTGGTAGGCTAACCCCATAAGCCCCTCCAGGCCTCCACTACCAAAAAAAATAAACACACACACACACACACTGACACACCAACCCCCGGGAGAGAGAGAGATGGGTCGTTCTCAAAAGAACTCCAGACTTCATGAGCATTCTTACTATCGAAGCTTTGAAGATTAGGGAGTTTTGTCGTTGCTCGATCGACACCTATTAGACATCGTCACTTTGCTTCATTTTCTACTCGCAGATTATACATCATGGAAGGATCTCATTACACAAAAAAAAAAAAAGATACTTTCCACTTGTCGCTTGAATGGTAAACTATATGAAAATGACAGTCAGAGAGGAACAATTGGTCCATCTGTTACCAAGATAATCGTATAGAAGGAAGAAAGTTGCTTGCTTAGAGTGGTGGTGACCTTGAGCAACTGCCACCTTTTGGTCAATAGGAGTGGCTCTAAATTAACAGGAATTTGCGTACAGTACTACAGTGGTGTATTAAAAAAGAACCCGCTTACATGCCTACTTAGCCAAGCCAGCTTCTAGAAGTTTATTGCTTTAACTACATATGCTTTGGTCCCAACAATAATATTACAGTGTACGTTTATTATGAAAAGTTGCTCCTACAGCATCCAAATATATATCCTGAGTTTAGGCTTGCATCCCTTGTCCATTCATTTGTGAGCATGTGATGCGGTAAGCATTTCATCTATATACATTAGCTTGGGAGGATCTCTGCACGATCCAGGCACATTGCCACCTTATCCAACTCCAACTCGGGAACACATTACTTTGGTTTGAACCGATGAACCCAATAAATCTCAGTTTTTGGTTTTCTGTTTACTGCTCAAAGGCAAAGACCAAAATTAGTGTTGGCCATGAGAGCTATACGACTATCCATCGTAGCTCATTATAATGCGGATGGCAAATGTCATGTAACTGGTAGTAGTAGGACTACTAATTTGCCATATGTGGATGGCAAATCTGTACTGATTTTGCATGATATAGAGCAAAATAACCTCCATAATGTATTGTTAGTGGGACAAAGTAAGCAGCAGCAGATGCTCTGCAGAACAAGAAGATGGGGGCCACAATTGTTTCGAACGCTATGCTATGTGAACCAGTATAGGAAGCACATGGAGAAATTTTCATTGGCATAATGGCGTTTCTCAATGCAATGCAGTCTGTATCCCAAAAAAAGCCCATGGTGAGGAATTAATTCCGCAGTTCAGTATAGAGTAGCACATTTCCAAATGCAACGTGTGTGCCGGGTCAGAGCAGCACATTTCCTAAAGCATAAGCTTAAACGAGTGGATGCAAAATGTGTGTAGCACCAGAAGAACTCCTGCAACGTAGATTGTCCAGTCTCCACTCTAAACATCTCCAATCCAACACCCAAACACCCTAGGGAAAGTCTCTAATTACTTTGGTCCGATAGCATCCTGTGAAGGTTACAGCGTAACCTACTAATCAGGTCCCCAAATTTCAGAGAACCTACTAATCACATCCCCAAATTTTAGAGAAGTACAGAAACGAATTAATGCATCAATCTACTGTCTAGAACTCAAATCACGCGACAGGCACCACATCACATTGATCCAATCAACGATCGATCGGAACGCGAAGCGCGCGCGCGCGCGCGCACCCATCGGAATCTCCGAGCACCCAAACGCGCGGTAGATCCCGCAACCGAGCCACCAGAAAAAACCCTAGGGTGTTCGCGGCGGATTATACCTTGAGCGGAGCCAGCCCGAGAGCCCGCCATCGCGGCGGCCTCGGGGAAGACGAAGCGCGGGTGGAGGAGGCCGTTCATCCATCGGCAGAATGCCACTCCCCTCGGGCCAGAACTCCGGCATGCTCTGCTCGCCACCCCCAACCGCCTCGGCCGCCATCGCCGCCGGGACCGGGAGCGCGAGCGCCCGAGAAGAAGTGTGGGTTGGGCGCGGGTTGCCGAGGCGGCGGCGCGGCGTGAGTTGGGCCGAGATGTGCCCTCTTGGGCCCAGCATATATATGGGCCTCGAGTCAGGACCGTCTAAGAAAGACTATGGCCTTACTCTCGTGGCCCATCCAACTCGACCGAATTTAAAAAAAAAAAAGAGCAAATTTCAGCTAACCTTACGTTTTTGCATAAAATCCTACTTCCTCCGTTTCACAATGTAAGTCATTTTAGCATTTTCCACATTTATATTGATGGAAATGCTAAAATGACTTACATTGTGAAATGGAGGGAGTACGTATTATAATCAGTGACACGTAACCTGTGATTCTAAAGTTTCACAAAATCCTACGACTATATATTTGGTAAACATTTACTTAAAATTTCAAAACATAGAATGCATATAAAACTTTGAGTGGTCGATTTCTTGATTAAGATTATCAGTTTAACTCTTCACTACTTTGAAAAATATTGTTTTAGATATGTTGAAATCAATTGCATTTTTTTAAAAAAAAGTAAGGTTTTATTAAACATTTAGACATAAAACATGTAGTTATGTACCCCAAGTCATAATACATGACTTCCACGTAGAAGTTAACTGCGAGACAAGATCGTTGTTATTATGGAGCACAAAGATATCACACAGGTAACAGGGCATTGATTCTCAACTCCTGAATCAAGTCTAGTTTTTACTTTCTCTCTACCAATTTGGTACATGAAAACAAGGGGAAAAGGCTGCATAACGTTGACAAAAGTTGGATAAACAAGAGGGATTCGCTGCAATTCACAGCCCTGGATCGGATCCAAGACTTCCTGTGGAGCCAGCAGCGCGTGAAACACGCCCAGTCGCCATCTGAAATGAAAAAGCTCTTCCGGCCCCAGACCGAACTTAACAATGCTCACTTGACACGGCTCGAATAAACAACGCAGTGTGACAGCACAGTTCTGCGTGAATCACACACTCAGATCCTGCAAAAACGAATGGGAAGTATCTCAGTTTTCATACAAGAGCTGCATAAAAAAATGAACTGGAAAAAATGGAAATAGCAGATAAAAGCAAAATTGAGGGCATGAGGTACTTCAGGATTCCTGATTGTTTCTGTTTCAGTGACCTTTCAAGTTAACTTATTAGGTGGATCGTGCGCAACTAAACAAGACATGTTGTTGCTGTCTTGCTGAGTATATCATCTGGTACAGTGGTGAACTCAAATTCCCAATTTTCTACCCATTTACTAATGGTTAATTTTCTACAAAGAAGATTTGCAATTGTCGATGTAAAAATTTCAAGACTAAACATCATGAAGTTTCCAGGTAAAAGATTGACCTAACACTCAAATACAAGGGAAACATACAAGAAATACATGCATACGTAAAGCATCCTATGAAGAAACAACTGCCACTGAAAAGGGAAGCTGTAAATTGCCATTATGATACTGTACGAAATGAGATGGTAGTGGTTAGACAAACAACCAAATAGATGACAAAGTAAGGAGTACAAAATAATTTGCATTTGCAGTCAACAGTTTTAGAAATAATTTAAGAAGCTCCCTCTAAGAAAGAAAAAAAATATAGAGAAGCGGTTGATAAGTCCAGGTCCAGGAATAGTGTATCTGCCAGGAACAAAGAAAATGGAACCAGAACAAATTGCATCAAATCTTCTGAAAACTACATTTGAATTCAGCTCGTTATATGTATCTGTGTTTTCATTATCTAGTTCACATTTGACGCACAAATTCAATGCCTAAGTGAGTTCGATTAAATTGTTGGTTAGCTGGACCTAATTCCAAGAGAAGTGGTGAATGGGTGGCCTCCCACAACTTCCCAAACTACATATCTCATAAAAACTATAAGGACCTGTTGATCCATAGATTTCCATCAAACATATCAGTATTTTGCTCCTTCATGATATCCATGTCTTTTGGTTGCCATTAATAATTTGGCATCAATGACAACCAGACAAACACCAAAACAATCGACAACCAGCAGTGCAGTGTTATATCAGGCAGTAATGAGATGGCATGACTACTACAATTCTAAAAATCCCTCCGTTTAACCTGACTGGCTGACTATAATGAATGCTTGATATCACAACTCACTTGTACAGTTGTACTTGGATTACTATTTCACCCAGATCTTATTGAAATTTTCTGCATTCCTAAAAGTTTTTCAGATGACAAATTCAGATGTTTCTTTCCTTTGTTGCTACAAGCCATTGATAAATCAGGTAAGTAGCATGACAAATCAGGTAATGTGTGATTTTTTTTTAGATAATGTATGAATACAAGAGTAAGTTCCCAGTATCCATGGAGCAAGCACAAGTTAAACATGTACTAGCAATTATTATGATCAAATTGAGATCCAAAAACAGCGCCTTAGCTGCTCTATCTACTACTACACAATTAAAGTCTTGCAAATCATTTTAGCAAAGAAGCGTAAAACTGATTGTGTCCACATTAAACTGTAATGATCACAATACAAAAGAAGAGATTAACAAATTGTACACAATTCAGCGGTAAAAACAGAAATTCATACACAATACTGACATTTGTAGGAATGGACCAAGAATGAAGAATCGGAAGGCAACCTCGAACTAGTGAGCCGGCTGCGGGGGCACCGGCGTGTACCAGCGGCCGACCTCATCATCGACGTTCTCCTCCGCCTTGTGCAGCGCGGCGTGCAGCACAACGAGCAGGACCCCGATGAGCAGCGAGGAGACGATGTTGGCGGTGGCGCCGGTGAGCAGGAGGAGGACGAGCGTGACGGCGGCGAGGGCGGCGAGCACGGCGCCGTCCCCGACGACGCGGCCGAAGAGCACGATCGGCTCGTCGCGTAGGAAGTAGAGGACGAGCCATGCGACCATGCAGACGAGGAACACGATGAGGGAGGCCGGGTGCCACAGGAGGGAGAGGAAGACGACGGCGAGGACCACGATGGCGTAGTTCATGGCGTAGTGGGCGAGGTTGGCGCGCACCCGGAGGTAGGCGTCGGCGAGGCTCGGCGGCAGGCCCAGGGCGTGCGGGTCCGCGAGCTCCCGCCACGGCCGCCGCGTGGCCAGCGCCGTCGCGCCCCGGGCCTTGGCGCGGGAGAAGAAGTCGAGCGGGGAGGCCCCGCCGCCGCCGCCGAGTGGGAGCGGCGGCGGCGCGGCCCCCGAGGAGGAGGTGGGGATTGTGCCGTACTTCGACATGGGAGATGGTCGGCGGCGGCGGCGGGGGGTCGGATCCGGGAGGGGAAGGGGAAGGGGGGGATCGGGAGGAAGAAGACGAATGGGGGAAGGAGGAGGGGGATCGTGGGGAGATGAGCCGTACTAACTGGAGGGCGTCCAGTGGCACGACAAGGGAACGTGACTCTCGAGGGGGTTCCGGATGGCAACCGTCACCCGTTCTTTTTTCAACTTTGTGTCCGCCAAAAAAATACTAATTTGTATACTTCAATTTTATTTTTTTTCCCATTACATGACGGACACATACGCATACGCATCACTATACACTCACACTCACAAATGTGTCGAATAACCCATGATCTAAGAAACATATCTCTAATCTTAATATACACCTATTGAAAACTCGCCTACATGTGTATAATATTTAGGGAAAATTGTAACCATGACATTATAATTTTACAAAATTTAAGATATGTCATCCTGACCCACATGTCATTGAATCATGTGAGTCCTACATATCATTGAGATACCGATAGTATATCTCAAACTTTGAAAATTTATAATGGCAAATTATAATATTTATGGTACTGAGATTTGAACCTTGGTGCGTTTCAGCAAAACATCTCCAATTATTTGAATATAATGTAGAAACTTGTCATAATTTTGACGAACATATTTTGATGTCATGCGAATATGTGATATTTTGCACTTTATTTATTAGGTGTGATCTAATGTATACTGACATTCACAATATTACACCAAATTATGGGAATCCAATACACAAAATGCTATATTGGTCTAAATTTTGTTTTCCCTTGGCTTTTAACTTTACTAGGGGCGAACGAGCGCGTTGCGCGCAACACTTGTCCTGTAATATTGATGATGGAAGGGAACGTATTAGTGCCGTCCTGTTAATATAGTTATGACTAATGCTTAGATAAATTCAGGGGTACACATTACAGGTATTGTCATCAACTCATCATCCATCTGATAATTATACATAAATAAATGTAAATGCTATATAAAGAGGGAGAAAGTAGTGTATAAAATAGTCCATCTGATAATTGCACATAAATATATGTACATCTACAAATAGGAGTGTAAAAAGTTAAAAACTACAACAATGCTATTCCTGTAAGTTTGTAACAAACCTCATTAAATAACAAATATTACTATTCTGACAGCAAATGAAATGAATCCTTTTGATCGTGTTGTCCAAAATTGCTTTTACTTGCATCGGATTGCACTTCCAAAAGTGCACTTGACTATTTGATATGTAAATCACGATCCTAGACTGAAAAGCAAACCATGAAGAGTTACACACAACAATGTAAATATGACCAGATTTACACACAAGAATGTAAATATGATATGGTATTACTTTATCAAATAACCCGTAAATTTAGCTACCAACAGAATCACTATCCAGCACAATATAAGAAAAACAGTGACACTGAACAATTAAGATATACTATACATTGGCATATTTCCGGATATTCCCCACCCATCATCTCTCCCGACCTTGTCAAAAGAATAAACAATCAAGATATACTGCCTCTGAATTTTCTCAGCAACATTAGAAGTAGCCATGTTCGTTTAATCCTTCTGAACTAAAAATTTCTTGCACAACATTTTCTAAAAATGTAAGGCAAAGTAAAAACATAGATTGAACAAAGAACATCCAAAGTGTAATTTTCTATATCCAGACTGTCCATGACACATTAGAGAGTTAAGTTGGAGAGTACTAACCACCTAATGTTAATGATTTCCTTGAAAAATCAAATTAGGAAGCCTTGAATCACAAGGACCAAATATATTTATTAATCATAGGGACCGACAGGAGACAAATGCAATTACACTTTAGGGCAAGGATTGGTATGAACCTGACAGTAGTGAAGGCGATGGTCATAGAGAAACAAGAGAAGATGGTTGGAGGCTGGGAGAGGGAGCAACTCTGTGAAACCATCATCATTTGCAGGAAGCAATCAAAAGGTCCATTCGACCACCTCGTTCCCAAGCTGTACAATAAAATGGAATCAGCAAATGGCATATATCTTATCAATATATGTGTTTTCATGTAATCATTTACCGATATAAAATAAAACACAACCACCCAAGCATGGACACCACGAATGACATCAACGGTTGTTAATTAAAAATGAAAAAAAAAGAGTGGTCAATCCTATTTGCATTCACTAATCACTATCATTTTATTAAGAGGGGATATAAGGTATAAAACCAAGGCCAGGAAGAATTTTTGAGTAACCAGTAGCAGTCCACTCCCAGTGCAATTTCATTGGATTCACCACAAGCTGCAATCAGCATCCACCCAGGTGAAGGCAACCAAAAATGAGGCTCTCAAATGCAGTACTGTTAATATCCACTATATTTTGAGCAATTTGAAACCAAAAAATGAGGCACATGAATTAGATCTTAAACAGTGTAATCTAAGATATAGATCTAACAAAAAAGGACAAGATATTTATTAGACAAAAGTGAACAATTAAACTAAGTATTCCAGTTTGGAACAGAGAAATTCAAGTGAAGGAGAAGTTCTCCATTTTTGTGGCTTAGAGCAAAATCACTTTGATGGAGACTGAACTTATGCAAATATTAAGTCACATTTGAATTCTATACAAATAATTAAACCCAGTGATACATTTAAATACACTGGAACTGCACAAGAAAGGATGAAATGCATCTAAGCTTGCTGTTATGGGGAAAAAAAGCATATAAACTTTGAAGCCAGCTATCCTAAGGGAAAAATTAATGCGAGTTCTCATAAGCATATTCTGTTTTTAGTATAGTATAAAGAAAGAACCTATGACTGGGAGCATTCAAAGTGCACAATGGAATTTAGCGCTGGAATGGTTCAAGGTTTATTGCAGTGCAATAATGCATCTGAGCCAAAGCATCCAGCAAAATATGCAGCATAAGTATATTAGGTTCCATGCAGATGCAAGTGGTGGCAGTTCCATTAATATCTTAGATAGCAGGTAGCAGCAGAGGTGGTAGAAATAACAGTGCTTATTTATAGTAGTGATGTTTTTGCTCTAAGGCTCTATATGTTGTGCTGCATAGTTCTTGTTCCAGAAGCGTTAACTGGCCACTTTGTCAGCTGTGCCATTCCTAATCATAGGTGTTTATATTTTCAGAAATTGAACATGGAGCACCATGGTTCTGTGTAGATATAACAAAAAAAATGACAACAAACAATAAAATTAGTTATGGTCTGTAGAGAATTAAGGTGGAGAGTTCTATAAATAAATACCAGTCCATTTGAAATGCACCTTTGAATTTGCTGAGCCTGTTACCTGACTTAAACAATGAGAATTAGGCATGGCCTTCATGAGTTGTCCACATTGTTAATTATACACTTCAAGCAACTTTAGAGGATCTGCAGCAAATGAAAGCAGACATTACTTAATGCTTGTCAGAGGACACTTAAATGAAACAAAAATAGTAATTAATTTAGTTTATTCACCAGAAAAAAATATATATTACAGACAAAAACTAAATGAGGAATCAAAATGTGTTTTGAGTTTCTATCTATTGTAGAGAACTAAATTTATATGCCTGAAATTTATAATACATATATGTATTATACAAAACTAAATTTCTTGTTTGTAATTTTTAAACAGTAAGTCATAAATTGAGCAATCTTCAGGAAAAAAAATTGGACTTTTACATCGCCATCAGCACTATTCACAAAGTGTCCCCCATGTCACTATTACGCTGCCAAAACAGACCCCCCCACAGATTTGCGGATCTATAAGCTGAAATATGAAACGCAAAGTTCTTTCAGTAACAACTCATATACTGAATTACTTCGTTAGGATGAAAATCCTAAACAATTAATACTTCAACTCAAATCACATCAGAAAGAGAAGATGTGCAAAATGGTAAAGCACATCAGATCTAACAATCAAATCAACAATGAGCACCGGAAAAAAAAACCTTTCTTCTTTTACCTGTCCTGATAAAAGAGGGCATCACTTTAGCGCTGTAGTTTCTTCTAAGATTGCTTGCTAGGCTTAGTGATGATATATGAATCAGCTAAACTGAAAATAAGGAAACAAATTAGTCAAGACTGCTGAGATAGTGGGTAGGAAGCAAAAGCAAGTTAATATATAGGATTTACCAAAAAAAAAATCCAATAACATGATTGTCATTTTATATCAGCAATCATACATTGTACAACTGGTATCATTATAGCAAAAGAAATGACTGCCAATAATTTTTGCTGCCATAGTATACACAGGATGTTGCCAAATATATTGAATGAATAAATATTCAGACCGTGCATTCTATAAATAATGAAGCGTGGAGATACATAGTTAGTTAAGGCTTGTTCTTCTATTTAACTGAAGCGTGGAGATATATAGTTCTAATAAGAACTCTAGTGCTATATACAATTCCACTATTTGATTAATAATGTAGACATGCCACAATTAGCCACTTTTTGCCCATGGGAAACAGAGGCCCGACAAAATACCTGGTGCTACTGCCATGGCAAGCAACTATAAGGCAACTGCTATAACCCAAAAAAAAACATGAGGCTTTTGTAAACGAAGAACACATCATAAAAAATATATGCCATGTAGCACAACCCATCACTATCAAACACCAAGGGCACTAAGTTGTTCCAACTCGCTGGCCATGTTACGGAATTTAGGTCTAACTTAACACTTAGTCAGGCCTTTAGAACATAAACAAACTCAGAACTGCAAGAACTATAAAAGAAAGGGACAATCTTAGCAGAGCCCAATAGCTAAATCATATATCATCAAATTTCTTCCCATGAAACAATGTTTGGATGAAAAACTGAAGCAATCTAGCATGATGGAAAAAAAGTAAAGCAACCTAACATGATGGGACAGAGGAGAAAGCTCACAGTGTTGATAGCGACTTGCTACCCCTCCTGGTGGCACTACTATTGCCGGTTGCTACCCCTCCTGGAGGCAAAACAAAAGAAGGAAACAGTATGAGCCACATTGATAAATCACCACAAATTCTGATTGACTATCACATATTCCAATTTGTATCATAAACTGCTCAAGAACATGTATTCACATCTATACACACAAAAATGCATATACATTCAAACATCAACATGCGCAACATACCATCCCACATGTTCATCAATTTGCACATCCACACCATCACTGTTTTAATCAGTCTACCAAGAACACCAAGAAGAACAGAAACTTACAAGGTCAAATGGAGCCGGGGAAGATCCGCTTTGACCTCAGTCTCCTGCACATCGCCGGTGCATGCTCGGGAAGGATGGCGTGTCTGAGACGTTGCCGTTGTCACTACCGCCACCAAGCTCAACAGATCCGGAGACCCTGGATCTTTCACATCCAACTTCCCCACCGGCTCTGGCTCTGGATTAGAGAGAGGGAGAGCAAGAAGAAAATGGGGGTGGAGGAGCAAAGTCCTTCCCCATGGAGCTCGCCGCTGTGGAGAAATGACAACCGTTGACACTACCGATGAGCCTCTTGTAAAATTGCAGACACCAAAATGAAGGAAATAGGGTGACGGTTTCTTGCCTGGCTGCTGCTACTGCCGTCCGCCGCTGGAAAGAACGCCACCACCGCCGCCTCCAGCTCCATCGCCTCCACTCTGGCTCTCCCTCCGGCGACTCCTCCATAGCCGCTGCGTGAGGCGACGCCGTCGAAGTACTCCTACTGCTCTCACCCACCAAAAAGAACGTCGGCGTTGGTAGCAACGCCGCCTCCTTCAACTCCATCGTCTCCAGTTGCGGCTCACACTCCAAACCTCGTGCTAAACCAGCCCACACCTTCGGGTGGCTGGATCCGCCGGCGGGGAGGTCGTGGCTGCCGGATCCGGATCCACCGGAACCGGCCCCGCGGTGGTGAGAGGGAGGTGTGGTGATGAGGCTAGGTGGCAGAGAGTATGCGGCGGCGTGGCCTAAGGGGGAGGGAGGGCGCCGTGAGGAGGAGGCGGCGGCGTGGGCTAGGGGAGAGAGCGAACGAGAGGAGAGGAGCGCGGACCAAGGAGAGGCGGAGAGTGAACGGTGGCGGCTAGGGTTTCGAGGGAGGGGTTGATTGGGATAAACGTTTTTGCGAAAAAGCCCCTTAGTTTCAATGTTTCCGAGCGCGGTCCTATTTTCCAAATTTTCTCTTCTTCGTATAGAATATTTTTGTTTACAGAGGTCCTCTAATTAAGAACGCATAACGTTAAAACTAAGGGATAGGGACCTATAACAAATTATCAAGTAAATCAAGGGCTTTTTTGTAAAATGACCAGCGACGACGCGGAGGCAGGAGCGCTCACGAAATCCCTCCTCCTTCAAGCGCCCGCTGACGTGTCGCGCCCCGGCCACGTCCACGCCAGCGCAAAACGCTGGGGAGCGAGCAGATGGGGGTCGGTTTGAAGTCTTTAGATAGATAGATAGATTAGATAGATAGATCTGTCTTTGTACTCTATTTCGTTCCTATAAAATCGGTTACTATCCCATCTCTCGGATATGCAGATAGTTCACTCCATTTGTCGCGAGATTGTCCATGTAACCACTATACTCACATTACGTCAAAGTTGTATGTGCATGCACGTAGAGCTAGTAACTAGAATGTTAATAAAGAATAAAGTTGAAAGAGGAGAAAGCTACAACAGAGATAGGTATGACCGTCCGAACAAGATGGCGCCATCCTTACCGTTGCTAGGCACCATAAAATTGCTGCAGCAAACGCCGCCACCTTCATCGTGTCCCCAGTTTGCGCTTCTAGCTCCAATATCTCGGTCTTCCTGTCCTCCCTTCGCAGCTTATTTGTCAACTTACTCTCGTCCATGCCACCGCTTATCACTAGCTAGCTAGCAGCAGCCAATTCACGGCATTGATTCTATGTCGTCTTATGCGTAATGCACTCAACAACGTTGCAAGATCCAGAAGTACTCACGGTGGGAGGACGAGGGAAGCCACAACCATTGCACTAAGAGAGGACGAAGGAACGCCAATGCCGACATTGCTCAAGCTCATTATCATCATCTCCGGGTAGGAGAATCAGCGCATATAACCATCTCCATCTCTTCTTCCTCCTCCTTTCAGCTTCGGCCTGATACCCTAGGTATCAACTAATATTATTTAGGTATGGTATTGATAAGGAAATAGCTATGCGTCCGACGGATTCGTACGACATGCATCCAACTGCTGCTTGCATTGGTTCGCTGGAAAGAAGCCAAAGACGGTGATTGGTGCACATGGTATGGTCGGACGCGGGTCGTACGAATCCGTCGTACGCATATCAGTGCTGTATTGATAATAAGATATTATATAGTTGATATATGTGACGAGTATCTACGAGTATCACCAATTTCTGAACTATATTTCACGTGTTCCTCCAATTTCCAACCAAAAAAACCAACCTTTATGTCGGCATGTCGCTATCCTATGGGCTTTGAGCCCACAAGAAAATAGATGCGACTGATCTTGGGCCAACACATAGCCCATACTCCAAGCCCACGCTACTGGTGGTAGGTACACGAGTAAAACAAAACGTGTTCTTGCCTGCGTATATACGGTGTACGTACACACGTCTAGTACACGATCACACAGTCACCCGCACAGATCCACACGATTCCAAACTCCCAACTCTCGACTAGAACCGACTCCAATGGCGGCGGCGGCGGCTGCTGCTCCGCCCTTCGCCGCCGGCGACTCGCCGCCCCCGACCGCCTTGCTCCTCCCCCGCACCACCACCACCGCCGGCGCCGCCCCCGCGCCCCGGCGTTCCTCCGCCTCCTCCCGCCTCCACCTCCTCCTCACCGCCGCGCTCGCCGTCGCGACCTCCTACCTCCTCCTCATCCTCCCCCGCACGCCCCTCTCCGCCGCGCCGGCGCCTGCGGCCGCCGCGCGGGCGCAGGTGAAGCTCGAGAAGCCGGTGGTGATCCTCATCTCCTCCGACGGGTTCCGCTTCGGGTACCAGCACAAGGCCGCGACCCCGCACATCCACCGCCTCATCGGCAATGGCACCTCCGCCGCCACGGGCCTCATCCCCGTCTTCCCCACGCTCACGTTCCCCAACCACTACTCCATCGCCACCGGCCTCTACCCTTCCTCCCACGGCATCATCAACAACTACTTCCCCGACCCAATCTCCGGCGACTACTTCACCATGTCCTCGCATGAACCCAAGTGGTGGCTCGGGCAGCCCCTGTGGGTCACCGCCGCCGACCAGGGTATCCAGGCCGCCACCTACTTCTGGCCCGGCTCGGAGGTGAAGAAAGGCAGCTGGGATTGTCCCGACAAGTATTGCCGCCACTACAATGGCTCGGTACCATTCGAGGAGAGGGTCGATGCGATCCTTGGTTACTTTGATCTCCCATCTGATGAAATGCCGCAGTTCCTGACGCTTTATTTTGAAGATCCAGATCACCAGGGGCATCAGGTGGGTCCTGATGACCCGGCCATCACGGAGGCGGTGGTGCGGATCGATGAGATGATTGGGAGGCTCATTGCTGGTCTGGAAGAAAGAGGAGTGTTTGAGGATGTCAATGTTATATTGGTTGGTGACCATGGGATGGTTGGGACTTGCGACAAGAAGCTGGTGTTTCTCGACGAATTGGCTCCATGGATTAAGTTGGAGGAAGATTGGGTTTTATCAATGACCCCGTTGCTGGCCATCAGGCCGCCAGATGACATGTCGCTGCCAGATGTTGTGGCCAAGATGAATGAAGGGCTTGGGTCTGGGAAGGTGGAGAATGGTGAATATCTAAGAATGTACTTAAAGGAGGATTTGCCTTCTCGACTTCACTACGCAGATAGTTATAGAATCCCACCGATAATTGGGTTGCCAGAGGAAGGGTATAAAGTGGAGATGAAGCGATCGGACAAAAATGAATGTGGAGGAGCACATGGTTATGACAATGCCTTCTTCTCAATGAGAACCATATTTATCGCGCATGGTCCTCGTTTTGAAGGTGGTAGAGTCGTGCCATCCTTTGAGAACGTGGAGATATACAACGTTATTGCTTCCATTCTCAATTTGGAGCCAGCTCCAAACAATGGTTCATCTTCTTTTCCTGACACAATTCTTTTGCCGAGTGAATGATCACATATACATGTGACTGCTGTGGTTTTGGATGAGAAAGGTCTTGCTGTTGGTATCCTCCTTTAGTCGTAATTGCACTTGTACACTTATCATATTAGATTCGTGTCACTAGTGGCTATTCACTGCCTGAATGCAAATGCTGCTAGTAGAGAGTATCTTTGTCCTTATGGACAACATTTGCTGTTGTTATCATGTCTTATCCTTAGCGGTTTTCTTATGCTTAAATTTTCATGCAAGTTCAATTAAGCTCGCATTCTCTGCTTAAGATGATGTCCATCCTGTTGATAAGAGATTAACCAGTCCTAGTTCTATATTTAATTTCAGCCAACCTTTTACCCACTGATAATAATTTGATTTATGTATCTCCTGTTACCCTGAATTATTCATAGTCACTGTTAGTTTCTTCTGATCTTCTGGTGATCTAGGTGTACTCATTCCAACATATGGAACTGTTGGGAATCATAATAGACGAAGTGGTGTTTTTACTTTCCTGGAGGATCTTTTCATGGCTTTATCGATAAATTGTGTAGCAACGTAACAATATGCACATGAGCATTAACAGGCCTTTATTTCTCTGGTATTAGTATTACATCTGTTATCAGTTCTTTGTTGCTTTGTTCTTCCTTGTTATTCACTTCTGTCACCACTTTGCTCCTTGCCAGTAAATCAAAGCAGTTGCTATATTATGTTTGAGTATTTTGGAAAAGGCCAACAATTAAACATAGATTTCACTCTTCCTTTTTTTTTGGTATGAGCAAATAGGATATCTGATTGGGAAGACTATTTCGTTGGCCCCTTTTTAACTCTTGAATCAGAAAAAAAAATCAGGTCTATGAATATTCCGTTCCATTCCCAGAAGAAAAATATGATGATACCAACTTCTTAAAAGCATAGTTTAGAGTTTGGAGGGCTGCAAATTGCATAGTGTAAATATGTCGTGTCCATAAATAGTTTCCTTGAACACATCAATAACATCATTGTTACTTACTTACTTTTGCATGCCTCTCTGTGTATGGTTAAAATAACCAACTAAACATAAAACATTGTTGGCCATTTTCCTATCTGAAAAGAGCCATCGTTTTGTTTGTTTGCCAACTTTTTTGTGCATTCATACATGTGTCTCTATAAGCTTCCTTTTCTTTTGTCTCATACCTATTTCATTATATTATTGGTTCTATCTGTTGAATCCAGGCTGATATGTTCTACCTTATTTTCACCTGTTGGTGGTCTTAGGTTCTTTATTTTATTGATACAGAGGTTCAACCTCTTGAAAGGTGAAACTTGCTAACTGCTCCCATGCCGTTCTGAGAATGCTTGTTAGCTTTCATCGAATACTATTATGTTACATTCTAAAGCCTTTTTTTTTTGTTTAAATTGCAACCATGGTCCTTTGTTGAATTTCTATAGGTTTGTAATGTTTTTTTCTCCTCTAAAACTATAGTTGATGCTTGGTACTATAACTTTGAATTGGTTGCTTTGCCGTCTGTTTGGGCACATGGTCTGCACAGTACTTTCTTCTACTTCATTTTATGGTTCTTGGGAAGTACCAAGAGATATTGGTACATCTGACTGTAATTTTTATGTGATATCACACAGCGCCTCCTAGTGTTGAGGTACCACAGATGAACTCTATGAGGTATGGCAAGTTAGCTCCTACTGTTGTTGTATTGAGATGTACTACAAATTAACACTACAAGCTATAGTAGGTATCTTCTCAAGGACCACAAAAAAAAACTTCACTTCTTCAGTTCTTAAAATGTCATGGATGTGCTTAGGATTTCATTCTTTTTATTTAGATCAAAGATTGGCAACTCCTGGATTTTCTCCTCCCTGAACAATAAAATGAAACTGCAAAGTCTGCTGGGCAATCTGTAATTTTTTTTTGCAATATGGGATCAGGCAATGCCCCGTCGTGTTATTTCCTTAGGGATGTTGAAAACTTAGTACATTTGAGCTACTAAAAGAGTTGCAAATTATAACTTGGTTCATTTGAATTAACTCATCTTTTAGTGGGTGCAAGTTGGGTTTGTGGGTGTATCTACCTTGTCATTGCAAGAAATCGTCCAAGCATGTAGCACAGCAACCCTTTGAAACACTTGACTTACCTATTATAATGGCAAGGATCTGCACATTTACTATTCATGAATACAGTTTCTTGTCTCTCCATATCTTATTGAGTTGGTTGTCTTATGTGCAATTGCTACATTAGCTGGGTTGTATATGCAATTTTGTCAAGAAAGAATGATCTAAGCATTTGGTTGTATTTAGTGTACAGATAGCGCATATTGAAAAACACAACCAAACCTCAGTACCTCCGTCATGAAAACTCTGACAACCTTGATAGTTTCTTTTTGCTATTAGTTCTGCTAGAGCTCATTTTTATGTGATTTTTGGAACTAAATACACAATATATTGTTGTTTGTTGATTTGAGTTTTTCAAAAGTTAATTGTCATGGTAGATTCTGCAGAGGTTGGTGCAATCATAAATCTTGTTCTGGCTCTTCTGATTATCCTGGGTTAGGTTCTGTATTCAAGAACACTGCCAGTTAGAGCTTAGAGGGCAAAATTACTTCATTGCAGGTAGGTAAATGCCTTCATATTCTGCACTGCACATGTTTGTTTGATACTGTAGACATTTCATGAATTAGTACTTCATAATTATTATCCAAAAATCTTTAAGTTTCAAGCAATAGAATGTCCTGAATGGTGAGGCTGTTTCTAATTCTTTTCATTATTGAAATTTTCTTGATGTACTTCTGATATTTTCCATCCTTTTAGGTTTAAAGGAAAGTAGAAAAGACAGAAAAATGTGCCAGGCCTGACTGAATAGATTCCTGATTTCCTGTAAACTAAATCACATGGTTAGCCGAAGTGATCTTGATGAGGTAATCTGTATAGTATTTTCTTTAGTATTCAGTCAGCAAGATCAGTTTATGGGGATGGAACAGTAACACTAGTTCTTGCCCCATTTGATATAAAGATTGTATTAGTTCATAACTTTGCATGTTAAATAGTTGCTGTCTTTCTAAAAGCAGCATAACTTTGAGAATCAGAAATGGTATAGATAAATAGCCTTGGAGAGAACATGTTTATCTTGTTTTTTACTGTACCTCATTATTACTGTACGTAGTAGCTGCTGATAATCACCCAGCCTCACTGATAAATGCAACCCGACAAGAGCACAATGGTCATACAATCTAGTGGGCCTTTCAGCGTAGTTGGGTGATGTCCTGCAAGCAGGGGGGCCATAAGTTGGTCTCTGAAACTATGCCATGAACAGATGGAGATAAATGTGGCAATGAACACTAGCAAACGTGGCCTTATTCTAAGAATCGGCTTGCAGGGACCGGTAACACGGTAACAGTGCAACTGTAGGGGCTATAAAGAGTGAGGGTCCAGTTGCCACCCAATTTCTTAGTTTTAATAGGTTCTTTTATTGGTTCGGTGATGCAGGCAGTCGATTTATTTGTTGTCCACTAACTTGCAAGCTTTAATTGCTTTGGTTCATATTAGTTGTTTGTTCACGATTATGGTGTGTGACCTTAAAGATGCTGCTGTATGAACTAGATCTGTCAAACAGAAGTGTAGGGACTTTCTATACTGTTGTCACAGCTCCGTTGTTTGGAAAAATCTATGTTGAGTAGTGCTCTTCCTGTTTTATCTTTTGCTATTCGATCATATGGCTCTATTCATGATTGACCTGCATGATTTGCCAGGATAAACAAGTGGTACACTGGTGCATGCATCGTATTTTCTCTTACGTATTTGTATTTTATGTTAATTGAGAATATCTAGCTAGTTCCTATGCTATGCACTTCTGCATATCACTTGGCTCATTGGCTGTGCAGAGCAATTGTTCATCTTTTGTCTTTTACCATTGCTCACTGTTGAAGTGTTCCCTCCATCATTTGCAGAGTTCTGTGATAATGTGGCGGTCTGCCAGGAGGAACAGGTGTACTGCAATCAGCTGCAGGAACTACCAGCCGATTATTCTGTAGGCAATAATTCCCAGAACTGAAGCCTGAGCATGCCGAACCTACTGTTTCTCTATAGATCCCTTGGTAAGTACTATTGTCTGTTGACTCACTCGAACAATAAATTTACCTCAGCCATCCCACACTTTTTCCCCACCATTTCTGTTCCGCATAGATTTCACATCCATTATTCAGAGTTGCACAAACCACTATCACATATCTTCACCTTTACCGTTCGGGAGCACTCCCATGGTAACAAGAGAATACTCAAGCTTGGCAGTGCACAATGGTGCAAGACTGCAGGATAATCTGTATACACTCATTCCAAGGGCCAAAAGTGAGCCTGTACTTTTCTTCTGTTACCCCCATACAGGGATCCTTTGCTCCTGGCTTTGTTCAATCAACTTCCTAGCCCATTCTCCTCCTGTTCATGTGTCTTGCGCCCACACTCGTAAAGCCCTAAACTGCACTTCGCCAGTGTCCTCGTCAGTCGTCAGCTGCATGCAATAGGAGCACGGGCCCTGGGCAAGGTCACTATTGAGATCCCTTTTGGCTTGCTGATGGGTACTGCTACCAAGAAATATTGTTCTAACCTTTGTCCTTGTTGCACTCTTGCCTCATTGATTCCTTTTGTTCCTTCCTTTATGATCCCAATGTGATGCTTCTCTGTGCGTACGCTAGGGCCTGCTTTGTTTTTGCATGTGACTTTCCTGCTTTCTTCCACTAACACTGCCCAGGATTGAGCACTCGGTCATCATCTAATCGGTATTTCAAGCTTCAAAGTGTTTTGATGCCTAGCTAGCTTCTTTTATTTGTTAGGGTTAGGGTGAGAAGAATGTTCGAATGATTGTGGGGATATAATCAAGCTGCTTTTCCTGTCACCTTAATCATGCAATTTCTGGTAAATCCTAATGATTGGTGTCCATCTATCCATGAGTGGGCAGTCTGAGCCACATCCACCCTACCACCCCATATAAGTGCTAATATGTGCAGGAAACAAAATTTCCTGAATTATTTTCGTGCAATGAGTGATGCATATGTTGAATTTAAATGCCTAAACTATAATCAATTGTGATATATTTTTCTAAAGAGTTGTTCTTATGCAGAACTATGGCTCTTCATATCTGTACTCTCTCCTCAGCAGCCTGCTTCATATTCAGGTCAGGAGTCTTACTCTCTTTTTTCTCAGTTACAGGTCTTTGTAGTAAAAGTTGCAGGCCCCATCGTTTGGCTTTTTCCCTGGCTTATTAGGGAATAAAAATGAATTTGTAGGTAAAACTTTTTTATATGTGTTCTTGGTGACTTAAAAGCCAATGCTAAAAAATAAACTACATTGAAAATATCTCAAAATTAAATTTGAAAATTTAAATTTTGGCTTATTCTTTGGCTGTTTAGGCCATCCGATGGGAGCCTGCATCTTACTTTTTTCCGTAGATAAATCAGCTAGAAAGAATATTGCTTTGAAGAGTTTTTTTACCTTACCGACCGGTCTAATTATCACATCATATTAATACCCAAAGATGCAACCAACAACTCACGGCATTTCTTTCAAAGGGATTTTTATAAAACCATGGCAATTCCAGCTAATACACGAAATGCTTTCCCTTTTGCTGCCTTTGCTCTTTCACCGTTGTTGTTAAGTGTAAGGCTCTTTCACTTAAGAGTCCTAGTTCAAGCTAAGGGCTTTTGAAAAGGAAAGGGGGAGCTCTAGTATGCCACTAAGGCCATCCTTGCACTTGGCTCATCACTTGGTGCCTTACAACATAATCAAAAGCTCCGATCCTTGCGACCTCCTATTGGACCTAAAAGGCTAAAACCATGAATGTTCTCCCGTGTTTGTTAATCAAATCACTGGTCCAAAGCTAGAGTAGAAAATTCCCGCGCATGAGGGGCACATAAGCATAGGGGAAAAAGCACCCTTGATCATGACTAAACAAGTGATCAGAGTGTGATGCTAATCATTTTAGTACCGTGCGGTTTGGGTCCGGCCACATCATTGCCTTATACCAGAGTCTGTTCAAGAACTGATGCAGAGCTGTCACTTGCATGAATATTATTCCCTAGCTGATCAATGGTTTTGCTCTTCATATCTGTGGGCTGTGGAACTATGGTTGATATCATAGGTGGCCCTCCAAAATTGCACTGCATTGGCGCCAACTTGGCAGATAGTGTGTATAAAAGTTACTCCCTCTATCTTAAAATATAATTATTCCTAACATTTAAATTTTGTTTCAAAACATAGCTACTTCTCTGTTTACTCCTTATCTCAATCAATCATAATCATATCTTATTTAACATTTTCACATATTTCCTCATTGTAACCAACCATAATTATGTCTCATTTAATTTCAGTTATCTCCTTAATCCCTATAAAAAACTCTAGAAGTGCTTATATATATTTTAGGATAGAAGGAGTATTATGTAAACGGTTAGTGTGTTCAACATCAATCCTGTGATACAGTATCACTGAAAACTCTGTTGATGGATTAGATCACTCTTTACTGATGGCGAAGTGTTGCACGAGCCGAGTGACTGATATTTCCCTGTGGAGCCTTGTCGGAAGCGAGAGTACCAGTGCTACTAGTGAGTGATGTAACGCGGCATCTCGCATGGTCCGTAAGTTTGACGGGCGATCGACACGACGCAGCCGGGATTGCGTTTGCATGCCCTTGCAGCCCTGGAGGAGGGAGTGCGTGTGCGCCGCGGATTGGGCCGGAGCCATTGCGTGGTTTCGTACCAGCGGCAAAGGAAACGTACCTGACCTGCAGCGACGTACCACGTACCTATCGCTTGCCGTTGCTGCGTGTCGCTGCTGATCTCTCTCTGATGTTGATGATAATGGTGATGATAATGTTTGTGTTGTTGCTTTGTTTTTTAATTAATTACTTCTACCTGCGTTTATTCTTTTGGGGTTCGTTTCCGTTCGTGATTGATGTGATGTTTGTTTGTTCGTTTGTTTTTGGAGCAGGGTGTCGGGCGAGGAGCGATTTGTTTTTGATACTGACTTGCACCAATCTATTTGGAAACAGTAGGTAAGTTACTGCATCTGCGTACTTTGATTTACTAGTTTGGAAAACACTGGAGTTGCAAGAAAATACTTCTACGTCTCCTGTGTCATCCTCTATTCTTTGTGAAATGGGTTGAGGTTAGCCATATTTGGAGATTACCAATTTACGATAAACAGGAAATGCATACTACGTAGCTATACGTGTGTCAGGTTCGTAGTTACGATCGTGTTTCTTATAGACGGAGGGGTACATGATATGGTAACATTGATTTCGTAAGGTTTGTAAACGATTCAAATACTTAGGATTTTATTCCTATAATGCCCTTTGGATTTAAGTGCATTATAATGTCCTTTTGATTTTCATAAGAATGAGCTTTTAAAATTATATGGATATGGTTTCCTATAGCCCATTCTGAAGGAAAAATAAGTATGAGTTCCTTGGCCCCAGTTGATTTAAATTAATGAGCTAGCAGATTATGGATTTGATTATAGGGATAAATTACATATTTTAAGAAATGTTAAGTTGCATTCATGGTATATTAATTTGGCATGCGAGTGCAATTTAGTACATGAACGTGAGAAGTGAGAGTTGTAGTGTGATAAAGGTGTGATTTAGTTGAAGAACTAATAAGTGAGCATATGGGTACAACAACTTACAAGATAGGTTCGATTATGGTACAATAACTTAAAAAATGATATAACAATTAATTTTTTTGAGCATTTTGTCATACATATTCAGTTTTTAAGTACTAATTTTGTCAATATAATCGTGAATATTTGCATACTTTAATTTGTTTATTCTAGTAATTAAAACTTAATTTTATATATATATATATATATATATATATATATATATATATATATAGTGAAGGAAAAAAAACTTATGATGGTGGTGCAAATTGGATGAGCAACGTAATTCCTTATTCTTATAGATTAAATTTAAGATTTTAAGGTAATATATGTAGAATTACTATGTGATGGCATATTGATATCACTAAAAAACTCACCTAGCATTCGGTAACCAAAATATTACATATTTAAACAAGTTGATATACCAAAATTGTAAATTCCGAAGTTCTTGTAATAGTAAATTGCACTCACTTACCAAGTTGTTGTACTCGGACATTCAATTTAAGGTCTTGTACTGGATTACATCCACCTATTAATTGTTATGTTGTGAGTGTAATTTACTCTTAAAATAAACTTAACAACTGGAGTAGATTGAGATAAGTGGTCTATCAATGCACTAGAAGATTTTTTTTTTTGAGAAAACGTACTTTTTGAAGCGTGAACATGACCTAGTTATTGTTTTATTTTCCCTTGAGAAGAGTTATTGTTTCTCTCCAAAAAAAATTCCTTCAAATTTCCTATGATCTATTTCTCTTGAACCATCCAAATGCATTAATACTACTAGTGCATTCCAGAGGAGCTTTTAGTCCTGCGTTCCAAACTCATGTGCTCGATGTTCGATTTCTAATTTTTTTTTTCCTTCCTATGTTTTGAGAATTTTTCTTCCAAAAGAGCTTTTATTTTGGACCTACTATGAGGGTCATTGCTTGCTTCAATTAAATGACTATTTTCTCTGTTCCAAAATAAATTAATTTTTAGGGTTCAAAATTTGATTAGAAAATATGATTTATACTCTCTTGCCTACCATTACTCCACAAGTCGACAAGTTTTCCATTCAATACCCTTAGAACCAATAGTTTTTTAATTAACTTGGGGTACTTTGGATTTTTTTTCCTCACTGTTATTTTTTTAATAATAAAGGAATCTCTTTATTTTGAGACAGAAGGAGTTGTGTGGTGAACATGTTTTGAGTCTTTTATTATACCTTGGATAGTCTATAGTACTATGAGAGAGGATAGTATGGCACTCTTTTTGTTGGGTTTCAGTGGGTCCTGTTCTTTTCTCCAACAAAAGTTGGATAAACTTTTGAATACTCGTGACACGCTTTTGAAACTACTAAACGGTGTGTTTTGTACGAATACTTTCTATATGAAAGTTGTTCTAAAATATCATATTAATCTATTTTTCAAGTTTGTAATAATTAAAACTCAATTAATCATATGTTATTACCACCTCGTTTTGCGTGAAACACTTAATCTTTATCTTCATCTTCAGTAGATTCAAACACCATCGTGTATAGAAATTTGCTCCTTTGGAGAGTTTTAGCCATTTTGAACCACGTGAAAAGATAGTAATGCCCTTGTCCTTCTACACATCATATTAGGGCTGTGAAAAGATAGTAATGCCCTTGTCCTTCTACACATCATATTAGGGTTGTGTTTAGATCCAGAGGCGTAAAGTTTTGGCGTGTTACATCGGATATACGGATATACATTTAAAGTATTAAATGTAGTCTAATAACAAAAATTATAGAATCCGCATGTAAACCGCGAGACGAATTTATTAAGCCTAATTAATCTGGCATTAGCAAATGTTTACTGTAATACCACATTGTTAAATCATGGCGCAATTAGGCTTAAAAGATTCATCTCGCAATTTACACGCAATCTGTGTAATTAGTTATTTATTCGTCTATATTTAATACTCTATGCATGTGTCAAACATTCGATGTGACAGGGTGTAAAATTTTACTAGTGAATCTAAACGGGGCCTAGATCCATCCATCCATCTGTTCGTCGGGTTCGTCGTTCTCTACTCTCTCTCTCCCCATCTCTTCTAATGTCGGTCGCCGCCCGGGATCAAGAGTAGGAGGCTAGTCGTCGCTAGGCTCAACCCTCCCCACCGCTTCCCCTTCTTTCTTTCCCTGCCTTTCTCTCCTTCTCATGGTCCCTCCTTGTCGCCGTCGGGGAGCCAGAGCAAGAGTCTGGTCATGGAAGGACGGAAAGAGAGCTTGAAAGGAGGCTTGTTGGCCAACTTTTCGTCCGTGGAGCTCAATTTCTCTTGCCCTCGCTAGCGACACCTAGTTTCGTCAAACGTGGGAAAAAGAGGCCACAGAGGAGCAAGGGGCATTATTGTATTTAGATGTGGTTAATACTTCCTCCGTTCGAAAAAAAAAGCCAACCCAAGAGGAGATATGACACAATGAACTTGGACAAAGGTTAGCTTTTTTGGGATGGTGGAAGTATGTGTCAAGGAGACAAACCCTTGAGGTCAAGGGTGGCAAATCATCGGTGTAGTAGTAATGAAGTGAGTAGCATTTTATCCATTGTAACGTATAAACTAACATTTTATCGAAACCCAACATAGAGAGTAGCATATTCGTCTTTTTTCTTATTATTGATAACGGATTTAGGGTATTCTTTAGTTATACTATTTGTGTTCCTGGTCGACAGCGATGTGACTGGCTTCATCTCCAAGCCCTTTCAAACCAGTCGTGTGCGCAAATTAAGATAGCGATCGCACTCAACCCCGTGCACAAATTTGTCGTTAGACGCCCTACCACTGCTGCTACTACTAACTACTCCCGGCCCCTAGGAATCTTTTGCTAGCCTAGTGGTGAATGCTCTCACTCTATTCTAGAAATTGGTCTCAGCTCCCGTCTCCCGGTGCCAAAGAAATCTTTTCTAAAGTTTGTTGGTGTGATGTGAACGGTGTGACCGATAAATCAATGTGCTGCTGCCCCCGGGTTGACCACGATGTAAAATCTTTCCGTGCGCACGTTTTTAAAATTACTAAACGTTTATTTTCTACAAAAATTTTCTATAGAAAAATTGATTTAAAATATCATATTAATCTATTTTTTTTAAAAAAAAGCCAACACTTAGTTAATCATGCTCTAATAAGTCATTCTGTTTTACATGTAATGTGTATGGGATGAGTTTTCAACTCAATATTGGAAATGAACCTTTTTCAAAATAGTCAATTGGAGCACTCTCGGCAAAAGTGAACTATTGCCTCCTGTTCACCCACCAGGCAAAAGTCAAATTCGTCCTACTCATGCATTGAACCGTTGCCTACACCCGAATTACCCTTCTCAATCATAGTAGAGCTCTAACTTCTAAATTAAGCTTCAGAAGTTAAGTTTGGAGTATATTTGTGGAGCAGCATAAACCCAACTTCACATCTCTAGTACATTTTTGTGTAAGTGTTTTACTCAATTCCGCTCCTATTTTAGGTGGAGCTGAAACTATTTGGCTGGGCTCTAGCTCCAGGAGAGGTGGAGCTGGAGTTGTGCTAAACAAGCCTAAATCAAACATAGTGTGGAGCTTAAACATTAATTTGTAAGGCCAATGTGAAAGTATGTGTTGAGGTATTACAGTATAAAACTCAGGAACTACAATGCAAATTTCCTAAAGCTGGTGGGTTGGTGACCAATGTTAGCCTCTACTCCATGAGGGCATGTTCAATGCGTGCCCCTGGAGATTATCCCTAGCACACTCCATCGATGGCCGTTTGCTTTTTCGTCCACGCCGTCCTCTTGCGATGGAACATGTGCCTCTGCTGGGGACGCGGCTCTCGCTCGCTTTTGGCAGGGGATGCGCGTTGGGCGCGAGCGTGGCTTGTGGACACCGTTCCCACCGAAAAATTTCACCTTCCACCCCTTGCCCCTCTCACTCATCGCCCTCACGGACGCCGGTGACGGGAGAGAGAGGGAGAGAGAGAGGCCAGCAGCGGTAGCGGCGAGGGAGAGGGAGAGAGGTGAGAGTCTGCGGTGAGAGGGAGAGGACGATGACCTGGAGACGATGCCGACGACGACCTGCGCGACCTCCTCCGCCGGCGCCGCGGCCTCCTCCTCGATGCGGCGTGGCCGGCGTCGCTCCATTCGATCTAGCCGCGAGGGGGCCAGATCCGCACACGACGGCGCCGGATCTGCTGCCTCCGACCGCCGGCGGTGACGGAACAGAGGTCGGCAACGGCAGCGGGGCGAGGCTGGCGCGAGGCGGGGAGGACAACGACGGCCACCACAACCCGCGCGCCGCTCTTCGTCGGCGGCGGTGACGGGCGGCGGCGAGAGAGAGGTGGCGAAAGGGAGAGAGAGGATGAGGGAGAGAGCCGCGACGCGTGAGAGAGGGAGAGAGAGGGGAGCAGCGGCGGCGGATGGGCAGGAGGCGGCGGTGGCGAGAGAGTGCGGGAGGAGGCGATGAGCGATGGTGAGAGAGAGGGAGGGAGAAAGCGTCGGAGGAGGTGCCGAGGAGGGGTAGTTGAGGAAATTTAATACCGTGACTTTCGTAGGGATACCCACTGTGAGCTAGAGTATCTTCATCTAGTTTTTTCGGATTTTGAGGAACCCATCTAGTTGTGGCCTCTATTGAGAGACGAGTGTCCATATGAGTGTCTTCAGTCAGAGAGGACACCCTGTGTCTTCCATTGTACATGCCCTGAAGGAACTACAATGCAAATTTCCTAAAGTTGGCGGGGCGGTGACCAATGTTAGCCTCTACTCCATGAAGGAGGGCAGGGTAGGGTGGGTTTCGTGTCCCTTGTCTTTCATCGCTGCACAAAGAGGAGGGCAAAGTTGTTTGTCAAACTTGATGGCCTTCTTCATCCAACTCTTGTTGAAGAAAAGAACGGGAACTATATTTCATCTATTGCATAAAAAAAATCTAGCACGGAATGTGATACAGTCTAGACATGGTTCTTTTTATGTGACGAAGAAAGTACATTGACCAGGTTGCCACCGTTGCAGATAGAGTAAAGCATCGTGCTAGTGCATACACGCGCAAGATTATAACTATTCACTTCGGTGGTTCATCATCGCGTGCATCGTGATGTCTTAAAAAAAGGGGTAAGGCTAGTGCAAACATAAGGGTTATCATACTTTTAACTTGTTATCACATAGATGAACCATCCTCACACACACAAGATTATAACTATGGCAAAATTGGTTATATAGCATCGAACTTCGGTGAGAGGTTTTTTCCCCTCCATTTTTAAAAATTTGTCGCTGAGAGTTTATATCTCAAGTTTGGCCAATACTATTTTAATTGTGAGTTTGCATATACTTAGTAGTTATGCATTACATCCTAAATAAAACCATATAGTTTTTATTTGGAAAAAAGTATGAATTATCCCCCCCGAACTATCGCGGTTGTCTAAATTACCCCCCTAAACCACAAAACCGAACATTCTTCACCTCGAACTATACAACCCGGACGAATTACCCCCCTTGACCCAATCTGCGATGGTTTTGGTCTACCTGGCATACGCGTGGCAGTCCAGTCAGCGTTCTATTCATTAAAAAAATGTGGGACCTACTCTCTTCTCTCTCTCACTCTCACTCTCGCTCTCTGTCGTCTCTCTCTCTCTCACTCTCTCTCTCTCACGCGCACAGCGGCGAGGACGGGGGGCCGGAGGCGGCGTCGAGGATAGCGGCACGCACGGCGCGGCGGCGCGCACGCACGTGACCGGGGACCGGAGGCGGCAGTGAGGACGGCGGCACGCCCCGCGTGCTCCGTCGACCTCCTGGCCACGCTTTCCTTCCTTCCCCTTCACCTTCCCCTCCATCGGATCGGTACCGCCGCCGCAGGAGCTCCATCACGCGGCCTGACGACTGACACCTCCACCTCTGGGAAGGCGATGTCCTCTCAGCCGTGCTCCCCACAGGTTGGTCTGTTTGGCTCGGCTTCGCTGGCTCATTTTACTGAGGTGACGCACGCCTAGTGTTCAATGTAATGTCTCAGTGAGGTGGCCTGACTGCTTGTATGATCGTTTTTGCATGTTGTTGGGCAGCGCGATGCATATTGGGAGGCCATGATGCCCAACTTGAAGCCATCGGTGACCACGACGGCACGAGCTTTGGAGTACAGGGAGGAGATCCTCAGAGCGCTGCACCGCTGCCTCCGGGGCCTGTCCGCGTGCGTGCGGGCCGCCGCGCCATGCGTGCCGCCGTGCGCGTCTCGGCCATGCCGCCGTCCTCGCCGCCACCTCCGGCCCCCGTCCGCGTGCGTGTGTGCTGCCGCGTCGTGCGTGCCGCCGTCCTCGCCGCCGTGCGCGTCTCGGCCCCGCCGCCGTCCTCGCCACCGCCTCCGGCCCCCGACCGCGTGCGTGCGCGCCGCTGTCCTCGATGCCGCCTCCGGCCCCCCATCCTCGCCGCTGTGCGCGTGAGGGAGAGAGAGAGAGAGCGAGAGAGAGACGACAGAGTGAGTGAGAGTGAGAGTGAGAGAGAGAAGAGAGTGGGTCCCACATTTTTTTAATGAATAGAATGTTGACTGGACTGCCACGCGTACACCATGTAGACCAAAACCACCGCGGATTGGGTCGAGGGGGTAATTCGTCCGGTTTGCATAGTTGAGGGTGAGGAATGTCCGGTTTTGTGGTTCAGGGGTAATTCGGCCGACCGCGATAGTTCGAGGGGGTAATTCGTACTTTTTCCTTTTTATTTATTAAAGGGTGGATAGTCTATGTCTCACTTAAGGCTCAGCTTGGTTCTTATGTTTCAATCTGCCCTTCTTAGTCCTTTAAGTTTTTGTTTTAATTCAAACTCATCCTTAGACCTACTTAGGAAGCCAGATAACTAAATATTATCAACATGTCTCGATTAAATGATCCTTTTACCCCTCGTTCATATATATAGAAAATAAAAAGGCTTACTATCAATACGGCGGTGTAACTGTATGATGAAAACTCCTATAGATCTGACTATCATAAATACATCTAATAATTATATGATGCTATTTTTTTGAAAGAGTAAAGTGCACGGACGGTCCATAAACTTATATTGGTGTGTCACCTAGGTCCTTGAACTCTCAAAATGCATTTTTGGGTCTCTCAACTTGTCTCGGGTGTCATATAAGTCCAAACGGGCTCTAAACCGCTCCGTGTGCTGACGTGGCATGCCATGGTGGTGCCTACGTGTCAGTAGAACCCATATGTCAGTCACATATAGAAAAAAAATTAATAACATATTTTTTCTCCTCTCTTTTTCATTTATTTTTCAAAATTAAAAACTTCCTTTTCTCCTCAATCTCCCCTCTTTTTAAATTTTATTTTTTCTATATGAGTGACATGTGGATCCCACAGACACATAAGCGTTAGCATGGCATGCCACGTCATCTCACGAAGTGGGTTAGAACTCGTTTGGAGCTATATGATACCCGAGACAAGTTGAGGGACCTAAAAATGCAATTTGAAAGTTCAAGGACTTGACACACCTGCACAAGTTTAGGGACCGCTGGTGCACTTTACTCAATTTGCACACAATGATTTTTTTTCTATAAGTAATGCAAAGTAATTTATATTCTACGAAAGTAATTATGTATATGATACTATAGTTGTTAAAGCTCAACCCTTTGTATGAGCAGGTTAAGGTTGAAATAACGGGAAGCGTTTTATTCATTTTTATTCTCTTTTGTAGAGTATGTAATAATGTAAATTAAGGGTAAAAGGATATTTTTCTAATACAACCAATGACTAGGATAAGCCATTTGGCACACCAAGTGGTCCAAATGATGATTTAGGGACCGTTTTAAACTACATTTTGGATTGGTTAAATCCTCGATTTTCGTTAGTCACTTAATATGAAAACTTTTTATATAGAAGTTATTTTTTTAAAATCAAGTAAATCTAGTTTTTAAGTTTATAATAATTAATACTCCTGTACGCCTGATCATCCAAATTATGTTACTTGTTTTCTTTTCTGTACGCCTGATCATCCAAAACACAAACCACCTTGAAACGTACGCAGCCCTAAGCTAAAAACAAATATTTAAAAGATATGTGTGGATACAATAAAAAGATAAAACCGATCAAATTAAGTTTACTAGATTAGTTATTCACCCTTTATTCTTCATTAAACTTTGATAATGTAAGAGCTATTGGTAGTCAAATCAACATCATTACTTCGTAATGGATAGCTCAATTAGTTAGGTTTTTTTAAAAAAAAATCAACCTATCCTGATTTAAATCGTAGATTTGACATAAGTGCTCGTATTTATGGCTAACTTTCTTTTAGTGGTACCTGTTGATAAATAGGATGTGTGTATTTATAGGGACGAGTATGCGAGCGTGTGTTTAGAAAAATTAAAACATCATCGACCAATAGTGTTGGGCAAACTCTAGGCCAGCAGTATGGTGGTGGTGACCGGTGCGCGGCAATGCATCCGTCTCTACTCCCCCACTTGGCCCCTTTTATGGGCGTGGGCCCTACGCGTGTGCGCACGAGGAGGTGAGGTGAGACTTAGAGAGAGAGAGAGAGATAGAGGGGACTCCTCTGCTCTGCTCTCCTCTCCTATATCCATCCATAATCCATTCCTCCCCGCCGTGGCCGTCACCGTCGCCCCTCGCCGGAGGACGACGACGAGACGAACACCAAGAGACTGTTCCACCATACGCAATCATTACACAGACGTGGGGACTATACTATACTATACTCCTATTTAGAGGCGGATCTACACTATAATCATCGGTGTCAGACGACAGTGACGACTTTCGGTAGCAAAATTGTTTATCCATATACTATAACATTATGTTTTAAGTATAATTAGCATATCATGACACCAATAGATAGTTATAACACTAACGAATCAATTTTCTGGATCCACCGCCGCTCCTGTACTCGTATACTATACTGGAGTATTACTACCCTTCCACCTCGTGTACTTTGCACTTGCCAGTTCCATTCCATTATTATATAATCCTGCCTCCTCCTCTCGTAACCTCGCTGCTGCACTGCACTTGCGTAGGAGCCTAGCTAGCTAGCTGCTGCAGGGGCTCGAGGGGTAGAAAAGGATGGTGTCGGCGGCCGCCGGTTGGGCGGCGCCGGCGTTTGCGGTCGCCGCCGTGGTTATTTGGGTGGTGCTGTGTGGTGAGCTCCTGCGGAGGCGGCGGCGTGGTGCAGGCAGCGGCAAGGGGGACGCGGCGGCGGCGGCGCGCCTCCCGCCGGGGAGCTTCGGGTGGCCGGTGGTGGGCGAGACGCTGGAGTTCGTGTCGTGCGCCTACTCGCCGCGCCCCGAGGCGTTCGTCGACAAGCGCCGGAAGCTGTAAGCCTAGCCACCTCCGCCGCCGCCGCCGTCCCGAGGCGTTCGGCTCTGACTGACGGGCATGGGTGTGCATGCATGGTGCAGGCACGGGAGCGCGGTGTTCAGGTCGCACCTGTTCGGGTCGGCGACGGTGGTGACGGCGGACGCGGAGGTGAGCCGGTTCGTGCTGCAGAGCGACGCGCGGGCGTTCGTGCCGTGGTACCCGCGGTCGCTGACGGAGCTGATGGGCAAGTCCTCCATCCTCCTCATCAACGGCGCGCTCCAGCGACGCGTCCACGGCCTCGTCGGCGCCTTCTTCAAGTCCTCCCACCTCAAGTCCCAGCTCACCGCCGACATGCGCCGCCGCCTCTCCCCCGCCCTCTCCTCCTTCCCCGACTCCTCCCTCCTCCACGTCCAGCACCTCGCCAAGTCGGTACGTCCTCCTTCTTCTCCCTCTCCGGCGAGCTCCTCGACGAGATAGAGTGGGTGGATGAATTGGAGGAGCAGAGTGGGTGGGCGTGGGCGAGCGCCGGCGTGCGTGCACACGTGCGCGCCCGTGTCACCACATGGAAGTAACTTACACAAGGCCGGGAAAGGGAAGGCCCAAAAGGAGTGGGCCCAATCACACACTCTCTCTCTCTCATCTCATATTCTGACTCTAGAGAGAGAGAAAGAGAGTGGCTCACCTCCATGTGGGCCCCACTCCATCGGAGTAGAGTTACCACTACCAGCAGCCGAAAATCCACGTTCCTGTTCGCCACCAGAGCGTGTGTTTGTGCACTCGTAAATGTTTATTTTTTCTCTGCGTATTCCTCTGGAAGAGATGCAAATACAGTCTTGAACATTTGTAATTTGTAGAGATGAGGATGGAACGAAATGTAATTGCAAGAAATGGTGATGAAATGCAAATGCAGGTGGTGTTCGAAATCCTGGTGAGGGGCCTGATCGGGCTGGAGGCAGGGGAGGAGATGCAGCAGCTGAAGCAGCAATTCCAGGAATTTATTGTCGGCCTCATGTCCCTCCCCATTAAGCTGCCTGGCACTAGGCTCTACAGATCACTCCAGGTACTCTCTCTCTCTCTCTCTCTCTCCCTCTCATCTAAGTTCTCTTTCTCTCTCTACCTGTAGTACTCCATGTAAACCTGCACTGCACCACACATTGATCTCTACTACTCTCTTCTGTCAGCCACTCTGTCTCTCCTTTATGTCTGATGTTGCTCAGCCCTACTCCATGCAGCATCAGCAGCAGCATGATCAGTGTCTCAGCTGCCATCACCATTAACCTCTCTTAATATGTTCTCTCTGTTTCACAATCTTGGATTAAATGTATACAATTGCACTCGATCCATTGCACATTTTTGACACATTATTGTGTGTGTGGTCATCAGGCCAAGAAGAAGATGGCGAGGCTGATACAGAGGATCATCCGGGAGAAGAGGGCAAGGAGGGCCGCCGCCTCGCCGCCGCGGGACGCCATCGACGTGCTCATCGGAGACGGCAGCGATGAGCTCACCGACGAGCTCATCTCCGACAACATGATCGACCTCATGATCCCCGCCGAGGACTCCGTCCCGGTGCTCATCACGCTCGCCGTCAAGTTCCTCAGCGAGTGCCCTCTCGCCCTGCACCAACTGGAAGTAAGCCTGTATACCTGAAACCTCTCTTACAACACAGTAAGCTCTTAATTGGATCAATACCTGCATATAATTAGATGCTAGAGATGAATCCTGAACAGAAAAGAAAAATAAAACCATACCCTAGGAAGTAATTAAGGATCCTCTGTTGCTGGGCATGGGCAGTCAGCAAATTGGGTCCAGAACTGAAAAGAGTTGGATTTTCTTTCTTTTTTGTCTGAAAGGAACATGATCAACTATTCATTTTGTCAGAGCCATGTGTTGTGCATGATATACTACTATCACTATTGTCTACTACACACAATGGCAGAGGATCTGTGTCCCCAAACAAAAACTAGATCATAAAAAGCCTACGAATAAGGGAGAGATACGTAGGTGGGCAGAAGGGATCAGCAGCATATAAAGGGTTGTGCCAACCTTGGTCCATCCCTTTCTTGTTGGCATCTTAGAGCTATCATTATTATTTGTTATCTAATGTGCCATCTGAAAAGAAATACTACTACTACTTGTGTTTGGACCAATCTTTGCAAGATGACGTGCGTTGCATCATTGTCAATGTCAGGTCGGGTACATACATATCATTAGAACAGAGTCGCCTTCTCACAAAAGAAAAGGCTTACTATCATGATGTATCATCTACTTACATATCATTAGTTTGTGCTATTATGCGTTTTTTTTTCTAACCGGCTATAAACGCATGTGCAAGGAATAGTTTTTTTGGTTGAAGTATGGAGGGTTTTTTATCAACTGGGGAAAAAAGAAGGTTACATAATTTGGCTATTTATTCTATGGAGATTAGAAGGCAGCAGTAATATTTCCTAGCTAGCATGTCCTATTACACCAGTAGCATTGTGTCATATGCTAGATTCCATTTACATCACTACAGTGCTAAGAAATTACTCGCGTGTCGACCGTGTTTCTGTTTTGATGCCATGTGAGCAATAAACTCATTGAAACCTCTGCATGTCTACCACTGTTAGAGAACATGCATATCGCGGCTGAAGATAAAATCCACCGTCAGTAATTACTTGTTGTAACAATGATGAATAATAACACCAATCACATTCTAATGCTACCAGGAGGAGAACATGCAGCTCAAGAGGCGAAAAACCGACATGGGTGAGACCTTGCAATGGACAGACTACATGTCATTGTCATTCACACAACATGTAAGTATAGTTCATTAACACTGTAACATAAATTTCTATAGCTCAAAATCTACTGGCCCCGTGTGTTTTTTTTTTCCATGACCCCATGCGATTTGGAAAATTGGAGTGTAGGTGATAACAGAGACGCTACGGTTGGGCAACATCATCGGTGGGATCATGCGCAAGGCGGTGCGCGACGTCGAGGTGAAGGGGCACCTCATCCCCAAGGGGTGGTGCGTGTTTGTGTACTTCCGGTCGGTCCACCTCGATGATACGCTCTACGATGAGCCTTACAAGTTCAACCCATGGAGGTGGAAGGTAAGAAAGAGCCCCACATTTGGTAGAGATGTTCATCCAATTGCTACCCCTTTAGGCAACACCAGCATAATAAGGATTTGATGAGTGCGGTTTTGGTGGGACTCCTAACATGTGGGCTTACTTCTATATCAGTAATCTCATGATGGATTTGACATTGCCTTGTACTAACACTTAGTATTGCAGAAAATAACAGAGATTCCCTCAAAGTTGCATTAGTGATTGATATATACACCTAGGCAGAAGTCAATTGAATCTCCCAAAATAAATGGATTTGGTAGTTCTTTGAACTGGTAAATTCAGACAACATAAGCTTAAGCTGTCCAGGAAAGGAATACACACCCTTTTTTTTCCCTCTATTGTGTACTTTGTGTAAGCTCTGAAAATGATATGCAAATAATTAATCTAGGCAAATGATGGTGCTGTACTACTGTTGAGGCATCCTATCATTATGATTTGATTTGGGAAGTCTAATAATGTGCTAATTGGTCAAGAAATCAATCAATCTCAACAGGAGAAGGACATGAGCAATGGCAGCTTCACTCCTTTTGGTGGTGGGCAGAGGCTGTGCCCAGGCCTGGATCTGGCCAGGCTGGAAGCTTCCATCTTCCTTCACCACTTGGTCACCAGCTTCAGGTATGGATCACCACATCTCAATCTTGGCCATTCTTAGTGCAGCCATTGATTCCAACTCCTTAGCTTTGTTTCATGATCACTTGGCAACAATAGCTTTTTTTTCTTTCTAGATAATGGAATAAAAACTACAACTTTTGCATAATTTTCCATGATCGCTCGGCACCGATAGCATTTTTTTCTAGATAAAAGAATAAAAATCACGACCTCTACATCATATAATGAATGGAATAAAAATCACGGCCTTTGCATCATATAATGCACGCAACCGGGCACCAATGGCATGCATCTCATGTAGTCATGTCCCTATCATTTGGCCATGCCCTCTTCGCATGCACATTCATGTTCCTAGTAATAACTAATCTCTGTAGAACAATAGAAGAGCGGAACAGTAGATGAATTATGCGTTGATTGACAGAATAATTGTGGGGGGGTATATAGATCGGGTACGTACATGAGGATTTGAAGATCAAGCCGAATCTTTCCAGAGATAAAAAAAAGAAAAAAATTATGTCAGATAATAACTGGTCCTAATACGTCACTAGGGATAGCATCACGAGGCTTTCTCCCATGCTTATACCTCCTCTGTTCTCATCTTCCTTGAGGGAGTGATCTTACTGTGCTTAAGGAGGTATCTAAAGCGGTGGTGAAGCCAGCGACATCGTCGAGCCCGGATAACTAATAGTGTTTCGTAGTGATCAATCCATTTTTACATGCGTCAACGGTGATTGGTAGTGGAGACGCCGACAGCGAAGCCTAGACGGTCGTTCGACTTGGAGCCGTCTCCACCTCTGATCGAAAGATATAGTTTGGTATTTTCGCCTCTCACACTGGAAGATACAACTTTCGTCCTACAAAATCAACTTCTGGTTTTAAATCTAAGATATAGATTATTTCTAGATTCAAGCTTAGAAATTGTTTTTTTAAGAGACAGAGATAGTACCAAATTATATTTCTATAATTTTCTTAAATACAGTAAATTATTTCTTCTCGTGAGGAGGATTACACTGCGTAGGAACACTGGGTCATTTTTCATGTGAAAGAAAAAAAAATGGAAGCTACGAGGAAGACAAATAATTTCGGCGCGCGGGGCAAGCAGAAAAAGAAGAAGATCAAGGAAGATACCCAAGGTGGGAGGTCGGTCCAGCCTCTATTGCGAATAGAGCGGGGTGTTGTTCCGCGCGTGGGGCCACACGTGCGCGCACATGCGGCGCATATCCATCCCTTCCCCCCCACACCAACATGTGTGCATGCATGCGGACTACGCCGCTGTACGCGTGCGTGGCTACGGCGCCCGCTGCTACAGCTACAGCGCCCGCACGTGTCAGCTACCACGCCACGCCCTGTATGCCCACCGCCGCCGCACCTCCCCTTGAGACGTGGTCGCTGGGCGGTGGTGGGTCTCACATGTCAGTACGTCTTTCGTCAAAATAAAAAAATTCAACTTTAATTTGTTTTTTTCATGGTCTCACAACCATGTAGCTTACCAATGCAAACAGACTAATCTAAAAAAAAATAAGCTTAGCTATAATGCACGCTTCGATTAAGCAATGTTACGATGCGTGTGCTTAGCTCAGGATAGTGCCTATATTGACACGAAAATATACTACATCCATGTAAAAAAATATAAGCATTTTTTACTATAAATTTATACATTTATTCATATTTATAGCTAAAAATACTTACATTTTGGATCGGAGCGAGTATTATATTTTGATTACCAGTCGTCCATCAGCTATGGAGTCTGTATAGGACTACGTCCTACGTTCGGGAGGTAGAAAATATGGTGATTTATTTTTTTTTGCGAGGAAATATGGTGATTTATTAATATATGATCAATTAAGTATTAGTTAAAAACTTAAAGAATAGGTTAATATAAATTTAAAAATAATTTTTATATAAAAAATTGTATTATTTAGTAGTTTAGAAAACGTGCCGGATCGGGTTGAGTTGGGGAAAGGAGGTGGGAAGAAGCGTGGCGTAGTAATTGGCGAAGGGGGTAAGAAGGGGGAGACCGGAGACATGGGTGTGATGGTTAAGCAGCCGGAATGGGCTCTCTATCGACTCGAACAGTTGGATCAGATGAGATGAGATGAGATGGGTGACATGCGTGCGTGCATGCATACTTTGTGCCTTGTCCGGTCCGTGACTGAACTGAATCCCAGGAACGCGAATATAATACTGTAGCACGCACGCACGCATCCAGCTGATCTAGCCGGCCGAGATGTGCCACTTTGACCGGTCGTCAGACACGCTGCATCAATGTAGGAGCACGTGCCAGGGTATGGTCGCTGCATGCCTGCCTGCAAACAATACTATACTCCTCCCATAAACAAATCAAACTCCAACAAGAGAATCCGACTTGCTAGAAAAACATCATATCACTTTAAACAATGGAGATTGGAGAGTCCATCAGTCCAATGTGTTTTTCTGTCTTCTTTGACCATCTTCCAATTCCCCATTATGCTTGTGCTGACCTCTATCTAATTGATCCTAAGAGAAGCGTTTTGCAACATCTTGTAAAAACGCAAATCACATAATATTACTCGTGCTTTATGTAGCTAAGCTACATTGGATCAGGATCCTCTGCAGTCAAAGTCACGTGACTTTGTCACTGACATTATGGGTCCGATAATCATTGGGTCCACATGTCTGACAAAGACAATCCGGCTACATCATCATGCATGTCAGGTTTAGAGAAAAAAACCATGCCAGTTTCCGTAATAAATTGATCAGTAATTTAGTACTATGGACTTTAGAACCTGGCACATGCATAGCACAGATTCATGCATGCGTGCACTGCATCTGCACGCATTTGCATTGGTTGCACAAGCAGCTAGCTGGCCTACATATAACATATTACTGTGTTATGCGAGCAACTGGCCACTGTCCACATGAAGCCAGTAAATCAACTATCAACATTGATAGTAGTAAAGCTCTTGTTCAGAGTTGCAGGCATATAGGTGCTCCTGCATGGTTTGCTCAGACTTAAGATAGATGATACTACATTCTAAAAATGCAAGTATTTCTGGTATGTATCTGGACAAGATGGTTAGGACTCTAGCTATAACATAGAAAATGCTTATATTAGAATACACTTCATTCGTCTCAAAATATAAGGTATTTTGATCGGATATCGATCCCATCCGGTTAAATACCCTTAAGTAGGGAGTGGCAGTGGCATCACCATCGATCATGTGTTATTGATAAATGATTATGATTATGAGATCTCTTATCTACAATCTCTCTTTCTGAATAATCGACCTGCTGATCCATCCATTGCATGCATGGTTGTTGCCTGACAAGGACATTGAAATGGACTGCTAATTGCTGCCATGGATGCAGGTGGGTGGCGGAGGAGGACCACATCGTCAACTTCCCCACCGTGCGGCTCAAGCGGGGCATGCCCATCAGGGTCACCGCCAAGGAGGACGACGACTAGCCACTAGCCACCACTACTACTATACCGATCACCATACTCAACTAGTAGAGGAGATCCATCAGATGCATGCATGGATCGATGCAGATCGGTCGGTCGAGTACGAGTAGCCCACACGAGTCGACACATGCATGCAACAAGCCAAGTTGCACACACCAAGATGCACATATATATCATCTATATATCGATCTATACTGCTATATATATATATATATATATATATATATATATATATATATATATGTACTAGTACTACTCTAGCAAGGGATATGATCAGGAGGGGCAAGCTCTGAGCAATGGTCCCTGCAAGATGGCCAGTTGCTCTAGCCATTGATAGAGGTGCTTACTATAGTATGGTGTAATTATACAGGAAGGGTAGGCCAGCATTAGCTAGGAGGCAGCTTTGTTAATTTAGCCAACATGTATTGATGTATAAGCTACTGATCGATTAATTAACAGTACTACTATTGTAGAACTACTGCTCATTGGCCTTTGATTTGATGCTGGTGCTCATACTATATTAGTGGTGACCACTCATACTATAGTAGGGTTAATATGTGTACATGGAGGCATTGGTCCACAAGGAGCAAGTGAAATGAATCAATGGGCACAGGAAAAGGGACCCTATGCAAGCAGCAAGCTGATAGGACTTTGACCACTGAGAAGCTGGGGGCCTGGGGCAGTGTGGTGCAGCTGCGGCTGCATGCATCTGCTTTGCTTTGGAGTGGGGGAAGGAAGAGAAGAAGAGATAAGCATATAGGGCCTAGAGAGAGAAATCCAGCATGGAACATACTGCACTGTAGTATACATACGAATACAGGACAGGAGAAAGAGAGAATGGACTGGTGAATTGAGTTTCCCTTGATGTAGCCCAGCTTTTTGTGTGATCTTTTCTGCAAGGTTCAGCTGCAGACTTGCAGGGGGGGTAAAAGCCACTGGATCCTTTTGGGAGATATGCCTTCATCATAAGGCTGATGGTTAAGGCACCACACAACAAATGAAGAGCAACCTAGGGGAACCAAACTCAGGTTGCCAAACATAAAACGTCGTGGCTAATGATTCGTCTCAAGAGTCAAGATCAGATCAGCTGCCCTACTTGTTTGTTTCCCTTTCTTGAGCTAGATTTTCCCGGCTTTGGAACATTTATACCATGAACATGTATCACCGCCTTTGTCTTCCTCGTGTCAGATGCTATTGGAACCCTCATCTTCTCTCACGAGGATGATGGTAAGCATGATAGCTCGATGTCCTACGGCACGAAAATATGGGTGACCCAAGATCAAATAGCGGCAGCACAACGATCTAACATAATATCTGGACTGGACCTCCCTTCTGCAGTTCCTTCCAAGGTATGCCCAGTAGAGAGGCTAATGAGCCCAGCTTTTGGGGAGCAAGGGAGGCAGGCACGCACACACGCTTGCCCTGCCCTGCCTTTTCAATTAACTCTCATGTGGCCTAATGGTCCAATTACCATGGGCTCCTTACTTTCATTAACTCTCCTGTGGCATAATGGTCCAATTACCATGGACAAGCCTCCTCCGTTTATTTCTTTCTTTCCTCTGGCCCAGCCGCATGTGTGCATGTTTGCCACCGTGCTTTTCTAAACTAAAGTTGCATAGGATCTCCCTCTTTTTTGGAAACCACTACATTTCCAAAACCGCGGCCATACATATCAACAGATGACTACAGAAAACATGCTAATATATGCAGCAGCAAGCTCAACTACACAAGCTTTAAACACCCCTCTCTTATTAGCATTATTGAATTCTTACCATATTGCCAAGCTGTACGGTTTGCAGCTACAGCTCTTGGACCACCAGAGAAGCCCTCCTAGCGAACCAAATGCATCCCCAGATTTATTGTAGCTCTGCTTCAAGACGGTCCTGCAACAGAATAGTACAATCGCAACAACAATAATAATAATAATAATAATAATAATAATAATACGGCTCAACGTGACCACCACAGAACCAAAAGAACATCGAAATATCAAGCTGCAAAATTTTAGCATAGTTACTGGTTAATACACACAAATAATACATCAGGTCATGTGAACTAAGGCATGTACATGAACCAACAGATGGACTCAATAACATCAAAGCAGATAAGATGCTTAAAGTCCAAATCAGTCCACTAGCTAGACACAAAAATTCAATGATTTGTTCATAGCCATGATTTTAAGCCCCAAAAAACTACCCACCAAGAAAGCCTGAATAGTAGTGATGTCATGAAACATAGAATGAAAACTAGCAGATTTTGCAAAAAGTAGTTAAGGCGCAAACAGAATGCAAACTGTGGACCTACATTCAAAACAGATAGCCAATTGGCACTAAGAGTTACGGATTGATGTACCTATGGTGATAAGATTCATACAAATTGTGGATGTTAACAAAGTATTCATGGACCACACTGTAGCAAAAGGGTCTCTCTTCATAGAAACAAAATTCAGGTTTCTGGTTATCATCATATCATGCCAAATAACTCCAAATGACAGATGTATTAGATTTGCAACAGCAGCAAGGACCACAAATCCATTGTTCTGGCAGATCCTTGTTTACCATATTATCTTGGATTGGTACAGTAAAAAGCTGGTAAGAAGCTGAAGGCCGTACTAGCAAAGATGTGGATATATCAATAGCAGCCACTACAGAGGGAACCACACGCCCAACAGGGCCAGAAATTTCAGACTGCAATTTCACTCCAGGACATTGACTTATGATGCACAGCACAACTGACTATGGGACAAAGTTCCTAAACCCCCAGTCCCAGCGCACAGAGATGTTTCTCAAATACTGTAAATAACTGCAGGAATAGTATAGATACATATGAAGAGCATCCTATGTTCGGGAGAGAGCAAAAATTAAACTGTCTTCATACCAGCCGCACCGCATGGCCACACCAGACAGCCTACAGTTATTGTCACATGGCGATCATGAGCTGTTGGTTTGGCTTTCAGAACTCAGAAGGCAAGAAAAATCATACTGTCCAAGAAAGCCATTTCAGTTGATCACCACACAGCAGAGAACCAAAAGGAAGTGTAAATTGGGAAAAGGAGAAGATATGCAGAGTAGGCATATATTGTACAATGCTAAACAAAATAGTAGTGAAATTATGCCATCAGTGTTCAGGCAATCAAACCAAATTGCATGAAACCAAGGATTCATCAATGTCTGGTCAAAATCGGTACCACAAATATGATTAAATGATGGTCTAATTAACTATCTTTCTAAATGGAAATCAAAAGGGCTTCATATTAACATTAATGGATCCAAAGTATGAGTCGGCACACTGAAAAAAATATGATAGAGAAACCGTTCTAATAACTGTAAGCAAAATATTATATGCCAATGCCACAGTTTGAGCTATTGACACAGTGGATGAGAAGGACCCAGTCATATCTCATAAAAGGGGCATGGTGTTTAAGTTATATAAATCTATCTTTACCGATCATTAGTTAAAAGATTCAGTGAGCCAGAAATACACATAGCCATCCACAAAGAAAGGCCAAACATTGCTCTCTGCAATAACAACATATGAAAATCAGCTCCATGACCGGCCACCTCCATACCCTCTATATCTATCACGGTGACCTGCAAAGATGTGACAATAGTCAGTCACATTCAGAATTTTCAAACTCTTAGGCAGCACTATAGGTGAAAAGAAAGTAGGCAGAAATCAGAATCTGTAAACTTGCTTCTACAATAATTTGAAAATAGTTAGATAAACAGAGAGCTTGCCTGAAGAAGGGGGTGGTGCACCACGACCCATATTAGCTAATTCAGGGCTGACCTTTTGTCCAGCTTCTTCTAGTATGTTGATCAGATCCTTGGCAAATCTGGCATTAGCAGCAGTGAAAAACGTGTAAGCTGTTCCTTTTGCTCCAGCTCTGCCAGTTCGACCAATGCGATGAACATAATCCTCCAATGATCCCGGAAAGTCATAGTTAATGACATATTTAACATCCTTAACATCTGTTTCCAAGATATAAGTGGCATTAGTTTACAGAAATAAATATAATTCATCGATCTGGGAGGATTTTTGTATACCTAAGCCTCGAGCAGCCACATCAGTCGCTGTCATGATAGGGCTTTTCCCTGATTTAAATTCAGAAAGAACCCAATCCCTCTCAGCTTGGCTTTTGTCACCATGGATAGACAGAGCAGGCCAACCATCCATCCGAAGCTGTCTAGTGATTTGATCACATCCCTTCTTCGTGTCCATAAATATTAATATCCGGCTGCCATCCATTATATCCTCCAGTAGATTAACCAACCTTAACATCAAAGAATTTCATCATCAATGCATTCTGAATGAATCATTTCAGTGTGTAATGAAGAGAAAAGGTCACGCGGATCCTACTTATTGTACTTCTGACTCTCGGATAATATCTCCACATGTTGAGAAATGGCATGATTAGCTTTCAACTCCTCAGAACCAATTATGACCTGCAGCACAAAAAAAGCAATTGAGTTCACATGAAGCAGATACCGTAGTCTGCCATAAATTCATCTGCAAAATGATGCATTGGCAAAAATAACCACCTTGTATGGGTCGAAAAGAAAGTTCCTTGCTAGCTGTTCAACTTCCTTTGGCCAAGTAGCACTCCAATATAATGTTTGGCGATCTGGACGAATCTGAAAAGGCAGATGGTAATCCCTTAACACTATGTAAAACAATGTTGGTATGTTGTAGGCACGGTTCATGGAGGAAAACTCTGCCTATGGCTGGGCAGTGTTGGCTGCTAGGGATGAGAGGACTAGGTTGATGCAACAAACTTGGGGAGAGATTATAGGTTGATCTTCATCTGATTGATTACTAATGGATACATGCTACCCTTTCATTCTGTTGACAGTGTATAAGTAAAAGCATGTAACATGTAGCAAGCATAATTATTAGAAAATTGTTGAGAATGGAATAATAGATTCAGAAGAAGAGGCATACCTGAGAAACAATTTTCTTAATCTGAGGTTCAAAGCCCATATCCAGCATCCGGTCTGCCTCATCTAAAACAAGGTAAGTGACCCTCCGCAAATTTGTATGATGTGATTCTATCATATCAATCAGTCTTCCTGGCGTGGCTATAACAATTTCAACGCCTGGATGCAAACAGTGACAAATTAAACTAAATATACTACACAGGATGAATGTATCATTTAAGCTATAGATCAATAGGATGTCCTTTTGAACAGTGTCATTTCATTATTGACCAACTGAATGTCCTTCAAACATTGTTCATGACTTCATGCGTGCAGTACAAAAGATTCCTTCTGGTTGTTGAACTTCCTAGCATAAGAAAGAAAGAGAACCTTTTTGAAGATCGCGAACTTGAGGACCTTTTGGAACACCACCATATATGCAAGTACTTTTTATTTTTGATGACGCACCAAACTTAGTTGCCTCTTGCTGTATCTGCACAGCAAGTTCACGTGTAGGGGCTAACACCAGAACAATTGGACCATCGCCAGGTGCTTTAATAACACACGGAAAAATGTTAGTAGATTACCACAAAAGAAGTCCAGAATGTATCCAAGAAAATCGGTTAAGAAACATAAGCAACATTTCGCACCTAGAATCGGCTGAGCATTAACATGAACAATGGCAGGTAAAAGGTAAGCAAGTGTTTTCCCTGATCCTGTTTCAGCAATGCCAATAAGATCACGTCCCCTCAGTGCCATTGGCCAACCTTGAGACTGGATAGGAGTAGGTTCTACAAACCCAGCTTTTGTAATTTCTTGCAAAACATATTCTGCACAATGGAAGTTAAGTATCTTGGATCAGGAAATATAGAATGTAAGATGTCCAAGATTAAAAAAGAGCAAAATAATAAAGAATTTAGTTCAGAAGGTAAAGGGGCTCATAAATTATCAATGCCTCAAGTCCAAGAATGCAAGCAGAATAATCTTTGAAGAGCACAACAGATCTTAAATGAATAACAAGTGACATATTCATATCCTTTCCTCCTGATGAATGAATTGGCTGATGAAGTGATGATAATGGGATTTAATGAGAGGACCAACAAATCCTAATCGGAGTTCAAAGAAAACCAAATGATACTTTCACCATTTAGTGTTCAGCACTTGAGCTGGTTGCACATGTTATCGCTGTTGGCTGTTTTTCTTTGGAAAAATCATTGAACCACCTACTGTTTAACCTTTGGCCTCATTCTACAGTGGTTCTGCAGTTACATGTCACTAATGTGACAATGTGGCTCAAGGTTGAAATAGTTTTGAGTATTTACAGCCAAAACAAATTCCGCCAAAGCAGAAATTGTGGTGTGAAATAACTGTTATGATACTTCAATTCTTTGATGATTCAATGTAGTTTACAACACAACCAGCTAACGAAACAAATAGACCTATACATTCCCCTCCTGAAGCACGTCCATCTAAATTCCAATTCCTCCTGGAGCACGTTCATCTAAATTGCATACATAGTACTATAGTAAGTGCAGGACAAGGGTAGCAGTAGCACGCAGCAAACGAAACCTGGGAATCCGACATCGCGGAACTCGCGCACTGGCTTGGGCACGTCGCGGCCCTCCACGGTGATCTCCCGGCGGCGCCGGTAGGCCTCCACCTCCTCCTCCGTCATGCCGGCCACGGAGGGGGACTCCACGTAGAAGTTCTTCTCGAACCGCGGCAGCCCATCCAGGTCAGCGGCCGCGGCCGCGGCGGCGGAGTCCGCCTTGCTCGTCGGGGCGAACGCCCTCGTCCCGCCCCCGAACGCCCCCTCGCTGCAACCAAACCCCAACCCAACCCAACGAGCAATCAGAACCCCCAACACTTAGGGCTTAGGGTTTAGAAATCAAAACCACGGTGGTGGAGCGGTTACCTGCGGCGGTCGCGGTACGAGCCGGGGTCCGCGGCGCGGCCGTCGAAGCGGCTCATGGCGGCGGCGGCGGTCGCCGGCGACGAGAGGGAGGCGGGGGGTGCGGCTAGGGTTTAGGGCGGGGCGCACGTGGCCGGAGAGTCTGGTGGGTTCTAGAAGAAGAAGCGAAGCAAACGGAGGAGGAGGCGAATCGAATTTGGAGGATTTGGATTTGGAGGGCATTTCAGTGGCGGCGAGTTCAAGCGGAGGGGAAAAGTGTGGGGAGAACTGATGGAGCCTATGATGTCGAAAACGTACTCTGAAAACGCACAAAACCCACCAGAAAAACGTAATACTCCCTGTGTCTTGGTGTTTTTTTTTTTTTCAAAATATTGTTTTCTTCGCTTCTTAAAACGGCTCAAGATGGGGAAAACGAACTTTTGATTGAGCCGCGGTCGATTTTAATTAAATTTAGACCTAGATAAATGGTTTATGGGTTTCTTCATCTTCCTTCTTTAATTATTTTTCAGCCTTTTGACTTTGGACTGATAACAGTAGAATTGAAAAACTACGAATTACCCCCCAACTATCATGATCGACCAAATTACCCCCGAACCATAAAACCAGACATTCTTTAATCCCAACTATGCAAACCAGACGAATTACCCCCCTCGACCCAATTCGCGGTGGTTTTAGTAAACGTGGGAGTACAGTCAGCAATTCTTTTAATATAAAATCAGTGGGCCCACCTGTCATTTCGCCACCCCTCTATCTCTCTATCCCCAATCCCCCCCTTTCTCTCTCTTCTCCCTCCCCTCACCAGCTCACCAACATGGCAGCATTGAGAATGGCGATGGAGGAGTGGAGGGCGATGCTCGGGCGCTAGCGGCGGCGCGCGGAGGCGGAGGTTGCTCGGACGCCGGTGGCGCACTCGTGCAACCAGCAACGGAGGCGGAAGCGAAGGCGAGTAGTGGCACGCACGGGGCGGCCATGGCGGAGAGGCGGTCATACCACCTGTCATACCTCCTCCCCCTCTCTCTCTCTTAGGCACAAAGCTCGCACAGCGGTCGGCGTGCGGGCGCCGGTGGCGCGCGTTAGACGGGCAGTCGGCGTGCGGGCGGTGGTAGAGTGCGGGGAGGACGCGGCAGCGGCGGGCGGCGTCGAGGAGGGTGTTGGAGGACGAGGGCGGCAGGACAGCGGTAGGGGCGGATGGAGCTTGGGGGCGGCGGGCGGTGGCGGAGGCCGCTCGGGGCATCGAGGACAGCGGCGGACAGCAGTGGAACGACGGCGAGCGAGGAAGGCAGGACGGCGGCGAGGACAGATGTAGCTTGGGGTGGTAGGATGGCGACGGGCGATGGTGGAGACCGCTCGGGGCGTCGAGGACGGCGAGGCTGAGGTAGCTCGGGGATGGGCGGCGGACCGCGGACTCATTGCCGGAGGCCGATGTTGTGTCCCTCCTGGCATCCCCCACCCGCCCCATGAAGCAGAAGAGGGGAACAACGCTGCAAGCGGTGGCAGTGGAGTGGGGGCGGCGACGAGGGGACAGGGGAGGAGGAGCTCGTCCTCGGCCACCGACGGGGTGCGCCGCGAGCTATGTCACTGCCCCCATCGTGCCCGCTCTCCCGACGGTGCCACACACAGAGAGAGGGGGGGAGGAGGAGGGAAGCTGCGCCGAGGGGGCGACTGCTCGTCGTGGCCGCATCCGCTGACGCTGCCTCCTCATTCCCCGCCCCCGCCGCCGCCGCCGCTCTGTGTCCCCCGCCTGCCACCGACCCGTGAGAGAGAGAAGAGAGAGAGAGGAAGAGTGAGACAGAGAGTGAGAGAGAAGAGAGAGGAAGAGTGAAAGAGGAGTATGACAGGTGGGTCCCACACATTTTTATAAATAGAATGTTGACTAGACTGCCACACATTATGGATTGGGTCGATGGGGTAATTTATCCAGTATTGAAAGTATAGGGTAAACGATGTCTGATTTTCGGGTTTAGAGGGGTAATTCGGTCGACCGTGATAGTTCCCGGTGTGTGTGTGGGGTGAGGGGGGTTGGTTAATTTGTACTTTTCCCGTACATTTTTATCCTAGTTCGTTTTTACCAATCATGTGTTTCGACTTACTAGACGTAACCGTGATGGCCACCGACGTTGATGACATCTATGGGCGCCAATGCATCATGCACCTTCTTACAGGAGATGATGTTGATGTTCCTTTCTTCACCTTGCTGCCTTGAGAGTTGAGACCACAAAAATACTTTCCGGCTATGGTCTCTCAGTTTGTACCTATGTCTCGTGAATGGCAGACGAAACATAACATTTCATGCACAAATATTCTATTTTGCTTTCCCTTCTCGTCATCGTTGAAGCATGCTAAGAGTGATCTACTGTTGTTATGGGTGGGGAGAAAAACCTTGCGTACCGTGGACCGTGCGAAGCTGGTGAATATAAATAGGCTCTGTTTATTTCACAAAACAAAAATTCTCACGCTGTCACATTGAATGTTTAGATACATGCATAAAATATTAAATATAGATAAAAAACAATTACACAGATTATGTGTAAATTGCGAGACAAATCTTTTAAGCCTTATTGCGCCATGATTTGACAATGTGGTGCTACATTAAACATTTGCTAATGACAGATTAATTAGACTTAATAAATTTGTCTCGCAGTTTCCTGATGAAATCTGTAATTTATTTTGTTATTAGACTACGTTTAATACTTCAAATATGTATCCGTATATCCGATGTGACAACTAAACCTAAAAATTTTCCCCAACTAAACAAGTCCTGATTAGCAAACAACCTTCTTTTACATCACCGTCCGTACGTTGCCTCCACTCCTCCGAATTGTGTCCAAGTTGAAATTTTCACATGCAAGTACCTCAAGGGTGTTTCAGATATATTTCGTTGTATTCCCTCTCTTCACCAAACAAAATGAACAAAATAGTAATAACTGTATCCAGTAGCAAATATTTAACTTTTGATAACATCTTTTACGGTGTTCTATAACTAAAACCACGAAGTCACAATGTCAATAAAAAATATCTTATTGGAAAAAAAACCGTTTTGACAACAAACACACATGAAAACATTTGAACAAACTTTGACTGAGATCTCATAAGCATTTCTCACGATAACCAATGGATTCAAATCTTTTCGCCATCATACGTTGCACCGGTTACTCTTACAAATAATAAAACATCCTCATCTCTGCTATTATAAAAAATTGAAGATATTTTTGTCGGTACTTTTGATACATCATCCGTGTTTAATAGGTTTTTAAGTTCAATCGTTTTTAGAAATACAGATCCATCTTTGAGTCGGTTTTTAATTTTGTTCGTTTTTAGAGATACAGAAGGAGTCGTATAAGAAATCTCTTTAAAAAATTTACATGCTAACTTGAGACGATCGGACCCCTAATTGCGGCTCATGATTTTATAAAAAGAATATCCAAGCGAATTTCCACGATAAATTTCACCTTAGCTAAACCGTATAATAATAATAATAAGATTAAAATAGTCTTCACCCGTTGCAACGCACGGGTATTTTTCTGGTTGTATAATAAACTTATCATGACAGTAAATTAAAGATTGGAGAGAACTTAGCTAATATGGTGGTGGACTCAGTGGGTGGGTATGAAGTGATCAAGAGTTTATGCTAGGCCTTTCGGCAGCCAAATACATAGTGAAAGTAAGAGCAGGTACAATAGCAGGCTATAAGTCGGCTGCAAATATATTTTAAGGAGATAAATAAGGAGAGAGAAAAGCAGCGGGCTATAGATTTGTAGCCAGATGTAGCACGGACTCCAAGACACAGTGTGTGTATAATAGGTGGGACCAGGTGTTAATAGTGTAGTATGTAACTATTGTATGAATGAGTTATTAGATTGGCTATAGATGAATTGGAGCTAGTAGTTAGCTATACTATTAAACTTGCTCTAAGAGTGTGTTCACTAGTTCCCAACCAGAACCCTTCGCACGGAAAACGGAGCAATCCATTAGCATGTGATTAATTAAGTATTAGCTAACTTTTTTTTCAAAAAATGGATTAATTTGATTTTTAAGCAACTTTCGTATAGAAACATTTTACAAAAAACACATTGTTTAGCAGTTTGAAAAGCGTGCGCGTGAAAAACGAGTGAGAGGGTTGGGAAAAGGGGCATCCGAACACACCCTGAGGTAGCCCCTCTCTCTAGCATGTGCTTTTACATCGAGGCCTCATAGCCTCTTGGTCCACCCCTGAGACTGAGTCTCAATCTACCCCCCGTCGTGGGTACACGATGATCCCATCTGCTAGGGTATAAATTTGGTGCTCATAGACAATGTACTATTGATGTTTTTAGATAATAGAAGCATTGTTGTGCTCAGTTAATTAGGAAAAAAAGATTCATACCTGGAATACTCTTAGCCTCTGTATAACTTGGACGCATGTAACCAAGCATACACCCACATGCTAGCTTTTATAACAAAGGAAAGTATAGAAAAAATACTAAGTACCATCAATCCACGTAATATACTCTCACCTAGCGAAAGTGAACATAATTCAAATGGTTAGTTTTTTTTAACATGTTCATGAGTATATCTAGGTTTTAAGTTCTAGACTTAGCACGTGTACTCGTATTTACATCTAACTATTTCAATACTGATGACATATCTGTTGATAGTGAAACGCGAATATTGACCTTGTTAATCTCAAGACATGCTTATAAAGATAGGAGGATGTGTCAAACGCTGAAATGAACCCAACCAAAGTGGATGAACGTTCACTAAACAAAACACATCACACGTCACGTTCAATCAAACTCATCTGCAGGCTGCAACCAACGAAGGCCGAGTTTAGTTCTAAACTTTTTCTTCAAACTTTCAAGTTTTTTATCACATCAAAACTTTTCTACACACAAACTTTTAACTTTTCCGTCACATCGTTCCAATTTTAACTAAATTTTCAATTTTAGCGTGAACTAAACACACCCAAAGTAAAGCCCTATATCGGTCTCTTCATCCTCCACCTCGATAGCCGCCGAGATCGATACTTTGGGTCTATTTGGGGAGCTAAAATCACGAGAAGCGACTGGTTGGTTGTCAGCTTTATAAAAATCTAGAAAACTAGAATTTTTAGTTTTTAACTTCCAATTCATTCTATAGTCTGTAAAACTATAACTTTTATTAAGATTTAAAAATCTAGATAAAAAATTAGACTGTTTAAGATATATTGATTCAAGAGACTAGGGATGTATTTAGTTCATACTAAAATTGAAAGTTTGATTGAAATTGGGACGATGTGACGGAAAAGTTAGAAATTTGTGTGTGTAGAGTTTTGATGTGAAAAGTTTTCTTCAAACTTCTAACTTTTTCATCACATCAAAACTTTCTTACACACACAAACTTTTAACTTTTTCGTCACATCTTTCCAATTTCAATCAAACTTCTAAATTTTAGCGTGAACTAAACACATCTCAGGCCTAGTAGCTAACAGAAACGAAACAGATCCTTTGATGTATCATCCTTATCCGTAGAATACCTTCCATTGCAGCTCCACCACTAGAAAGTCTAGACTCTAGAGTAGCTCGAAACACCGAAGCAAGCGAAAGAGCATCGCCGTGCCGCGCGGAGCTTTTAAAACGCCGCAACTTCCTTCCTTCCTTCCTTCCTTCCTTCCTCTCCTCCCACGCTTCCCACTTCGATTTCCCAACCGCACTCCAGCGAGAGAAAATAAAATTTTAAAAGGAAAAAGAAAAAAAAAAGATATATCAGCTCCCGCCTGGGGATGACGACGAGCTCTCGCCGGCGATGGACTCACCGCCGCACCAACTAGCACTCATCGTCCTCCTCCTCGTAGCCCTCGCGGCGCTCTTCCTCGCCCTGCTGCGCGGTCGCTGCCGCTGTCGCGAGGGCGAGGCTCATCAGCTGCCCGAGCAGGCGGAGGCCGGCGCGGGGGTGGCGGAGGGGGAGGAGGGCGGGAGGGAGAGGAGGAAGCGGCGGAAGGCGAGGAGGCGGCAGCGGAAGGGCGCCGGGGACGACGACGCGGCGGGCGGCGAGGGGGACGAGGCGCTGCAGCTGCAGCTGCTGCGGCGGCGGCCGCGGTTCCCGCTCGCCTCGGTGGCCGGCGCGCTGCAGCGGCGGATCACCGCGCGGTACGACGACCTCGCGCGGGCCAGCCAGGCCCACTCCCTCACCATCCATCAGGTCAGCAGTGCGCCGCGTCTCTGATTCCATATCACAAATGTCGCTTCAGATGCAAGGATTTTGTGCATTGCGATTACTCGAATTAGGGATGTATAAAGATGTGACTCCAGTAGCATGCTTGACTTATATATATATATATACAACTGGGTGCCGTTCATTGTTTGTTTGTTTGTTTTGCTAATTGCTTTCATTTCAGACTTTCAAGATAGAATCAGACTTAGGTTTTGATATTATGGATTTAATGATGTTGGTTTGTACATTTTCACTAGTGCGGCAAGTATTAAATCAATGGTTTTGCTGACTCTACATGCGGCAAGTTTGTTTAGGACAGAAATAAAAAAACTACACTAGTGTTATTCACACTGACAGCAATATATCTTCAGGGTTACAGTGTCACTGTTACCTGCTGAAAAAGAACCCAAACTAGAGCAGTGGTAGACTTCTATTTTGCTGTGTTGGTAAAACTAGATAAATGCATATATGACTTTGGCACTATGCAGTACTCAGGCCACATGACAGTGGTTTGGCAAAACCTCATTTTATTTCGTAGTTTTTACGTAGGCAGAGGGCCATTTCCTGTGAAGTATAAATTGCACGGCGTGGTTTCATCTGGTAGGTCTGCGTCCTCTTTTGCTTTCTTGGGTGGCACATAAACTGGAATAGATTAGCACAAAGGCTGAGCGAATGTTTTGTTTGTTTTGCTCGTCAATTCTTGGTGCAACTTTCTAACTTTATTGGTGTCATTGGCTGTTAAAGTGTTCACTTGCCTTGAAAATTTTTAGAAAGGAAATAAATCTCAAAGTTGAAGATTGAACAACGAACTGTTCACAATATTCACCACACGCCCTTCTGTAATTCATACTGAATTCATTTACTACGTGTATGATTCATGAGATGTGTGACACACCACCTATGTATTTTAGTAGTAGAAGTGCTGTTCCATGCTCCACAACCCCGGGTCATTGACCCAATCGACACACATTCATGGTAACTGTGCACGGCATATCTAATCAGAACTGAAGCTTTTAATGAAGGAAAGCAAGCAAAAGCCATTTTCTTTTTTAGAAAGCACCAAATCCTCTACCATTGACTCAAACAAGTGCCAAGCAAACGGAGTCAACTTAACCCCTCCCCCCCACCGCCCACCGCCCACCGCCCACCCACCTCCGCACCCACGTGGCCACGCCCTCCTAGGAACAAATAAACAAAAACAAAATAATCGAAATAGATCTAGATATAGCTTGTGTGACCGGCTCCTACGGCCCTACCATTGAGGGTTCGCCTCCGATCTTCTGCCGGAACCCATAGCCATGAGGACTTCCCTTGTTCGTTTCTTCCTTACTATCCTCGCCAACACGTTTCTCCATTCCCCCTACCAGCACTCCTCACCTCTTGAATCATCCCAATGTTCGACGCCGCTTGGTAGCGAGAGTGGAGGAAAGAGGAGGCGGGGGAGGAGGGGGAAGCAGAAGGGCTTGGGTGAGGTGGTGTCTGTTCACGAGAAAAAGGAAGCAAAAACATCACCTTTCCCCCTCCTGCTGTTGTGCCGTGCAACGAGACGGCGGATCACAGAGGTGTATGATGAGATGTACCAAATTGTTCGTGCTAAAAGGAATGATACTGGCAAGGTTAGTAATATTTTCTTGTATTTGTGATACAGCTAGATCTGGTGGATTTATTTAACAGTCGGATTTTAGTTTGAGTTGGGAGGTTGGTCTGTTTTGAGTATATGCAAGAACAAGAATAGGAAATTTTGGTGAATGTGTGAAGTGTTCACCACCAAATTATTCATCGCCTGTAGTTTTTGTGCAATTCAAGCAGGTGCTATCAGAATTTGCGTTTCTAACCAGTGATTCAGTGAAATTAAGGTGCCAGTGTTTCCAACTTTCTATTTTTCGCAGATGAACCTTGATTTTCTATTAAGGTGCCAATTATTTAAAGAATTCCATTTTTATGCATCTTATGGGGGAATTTTGCTACCTAGCTAGAGTTAACTACTCCTTACAGCCTCACTAACTTGGTATGGATCCAATGTATGATCCATGTCATAAAAAGATCACTCTTAGAAGTTAGACCCTTGTCTTTACCCAATTAAGTAGTATGGAGTTTCTATTGTGCTTGTTTCAGTAAAAAAATGATTCGTAAAGAGGAATCAAAGTGTCGAGTGGAGCTCACTAATGAAAGGGAGACCTAATTGTAAGTTCATAAGTGTTTTTCTTGCTTTTATGGACATAATCTTCTTTATTCATCACTTTGCTGGATAATGATATGTTGAGCACGTACTCCCTCCGGTTCCATAATTCTTGACGTTTTGGACAATGACACGGTCTCCAAAGTATATCGTTGACTTTGTTTTCCTATTATAATATATATACAATAAATAAATGCATGTTTACTTTTCTTATACTTTGAAAGAAAAATCTATATATGTTGTTTTAGTTCCTTTAAACTAAATATTTTTGAAGTTATTGATAATCAAAGTTACAAAAGTTTGACCTCAACCTTGTCCAAAACTTCAAAAATTATGGAACCGGAGGGAGTAGTATCTTAGCTGCTTGCTCTGTTCCTGGGTTGATCACAATATTTTGGACCATATAATCTGATTAAATGGCCACTTCTTCAGTGATTAGATTCCTTGGTCTGTGTGCTCTACATTTTAACCAACTATATACCAGAAATAGGAATCCTGTTTGTCAACCGCCTTTTTGTAGTAGTGTTAAGACTCCAGAATTTTGTTTCGAGTTAAGAGTGAAGCCACCAACTCAAAGGACAACACACAATTCATATGTTCTGTTATGCTGCCTCAACCAGGTAATATGGGCTTGAGACAACGTTGAGCTGCTGAAAAGAAACCAAAGCTTCTTTTGTTCAGCGACTGTTTGTTTCTTTTGGCTTTTAGTTTTCTACATTCTGTAACAGCCTCTACGAATTAGATTCTACCCTGTAATGTTGAAGTGTATCATGATTTATATAGCTTTTAACTTTTTTTTTTCAGGTTCACGAGTTCATTAACTGTTTGGTAGATGCAAGAAATGAACTGCTGCACAAGTATGTTGCTATTTGCATGAAATTTAGCTTCAGACATCCATTACTCCAAATAATGTGTTATGCCTATTAGGTCGGAGATGGTTCAAAGAAGCTGCAGAATAAAGAAGGCCTTACTATCCAACCCTTGTAGTCGCAGGGCTAACAGTTATGACCGCCTCTGCGAACAGGTGATGCATTTGACAAAAACAAATTTCGTACCAACACGACTAAGTGATACATTTGCGACCAGAAGATCTATTCATGCAAATCTTTGCTAACAACATCTTTTGATGTCTCTTTTATATACTGACGTCTCGGGTATTGGCATAGGTGCATAAATTGGAAGCCGAGCACAAAAGGCTAAAGAAGGATGCGGATATCTACAACTATATTCAAGAGCAGCTTCAGATGTCAGAGTCATACAAACTGGTAAACTTTTACTATGTTCTTATTAAAAGCAACTCTGCCCTGTTATATTGAAATATGAAGGTTGTGATAACAATGCCATTTACCTTGGCAGTTGATTGAGCTTAGTGCGTTGGTGGAGAAGGCCGAACGTGAGGATGCCCTTGCCGCCGAGGCCGCAGAGATGACATTCGAGGAGCTGCTGGCTCAGGAGAAGAGCGACGCCGCCTTCTGGCAGCGTCACAGGAAGCTGACCTCAATCTTACCCAAGTAGAGTTTGATAACTGACCGCGCGATTTCACCATCGTCAATAGTAGCCCGAACCCGTAACCAGAATTTGTTCCTGGTGGAGCTTTTAATGTTGCTAGTTGCAACCATGGTGTAATGCGCTTGCCAAGCTCTTGGGCGCCTGAAAGTCCAGAGTCCTTGACCATAAAACCTGAGAGATTCAGGTGGTTGGCTGACGACCAGCAAATGCTCTCATATATCCTATCTGGTACTTCGGCCATGAAGATTTCTTGCCTGTGGATGCCCTGATGGAATTGAGCTTTCTTCAATGCAGAAACAACTGGGACCGAGCCATTTATGCCACAGCCTGCACTGATGGGTGAATTGGTGATGGCTTGCTGCTTGCTTCGGATTTCTTGTTTCTCTTTTGAGGAATGGCTTGAGAAATTCAGAGTCAGTAGAAGGCTACTAGGCTAGCAGTATCATCCATGGTGCATTGCTGTTCATCTTTGTTCATCTTCCATCTCTGCATATAGATCATCGAGCATTCCGAAGACATCCTCAGCTCCGGTGAGATTCGGCGGCGCGCTCCCGGCGGCGAAGGCGACCACCTTGTTGTCCACTTCAATCCAGCTCTGCCCCGGATTCTTCCTCAATCCGGCCTCCTTCGTCATCACCCTCACCTTCTTGGACTCGTCCCACATGCCACACATGGCGTACAGGTTGGTGATCAGCATGTGGTTGCCGGTGCTCTGGTCCTCGGATTGCAGGACATTGGCAATGGTGGCCTCGGCCATGGCTGCATCACCATGAATCCTGCAGGAATTCAGCAATGCTCCCCACACGCACAGGTCAGGTCTCACCGGCATCGTCTCGACGAGCTCCGACGCGTCCCGGAGCAAGCCGGCGCGGCCGAGGAGGTAGACCATGCATGTGTAGTGCTCCATGGATGGGGTGATCTTGTGCGCTCTCACCATGCGATCGAACAGGCGGCGGCCCTCCGTGACACGCCCGGCGTGGCCGCACGCCGACAGGACGGCGACGAAGGTGACGCCGTCGGGCTCAACCGTAGCTCCGGCCATGTCGGTGAACAGAGCGAGGGCTTCGTCGCACAGGCCGTGCATGCCGTAGCCGGCCAGCATCGAGTTCCATGAGATCAGGTCCCTCGTCTTCATTCCGTCGAACACCTTCCGTGCGCCGGAGACCTTCCCGCACTTCGCGTACATGTTGATGAGCCCATTCTCGACCAGCGAGTGCCTTTCTAGCTCGGCTTTCATGGCGTGGCCATGGAGCTCTCGACCCAGCCGTAACGCCAGTAGGTCGGCGCAAGCGGAGAGGACGGTCGCCATGGTCACCACGTTCGGCGAGAGCCATTGCTGCTGCATTCGCCGGAACAGCTCCAGTGCGCGGTCAGTGTCGCCGGACGACGCGAACCCGCCGATGACCGCGCTCCAGCTGACCACATTGGGCGCGACCGTGCCGCCGATCTGCTCCATCTGGGCGAGCACGTCCAACGCCTCGTCGCACAGCCCAGCCGCGGCGTAGCTGGTGATCAGGGTGTTCCATGTCACGGTGTTCTTCGCCGTCGCGTCCCTGAAAGCTTTCTTGGCGTCGTCCATCTCTCCGAGCTTGCCGTACATGCAGATCAACGAGTTGGTGACGAACAGGTAGCCATGCATGAGGCCCTTCACGACGCCGCAGCCGTGTATCGCCTTCCCTTTGGCCAATGCAAGGTCGCCGGCGTAAGGGCACGCCGAGAGCGCCACGGCCATGGACTCGGCGTTCCCCTCGCAGCCGCTCCTTTGCATTTCACCGAACAGCTGAAGGACATCCGCGTGCTTCCCGCTCCGCGCGTGCGCCGAGAGCAGCGCCGTCCACGTCACAGCGTCGGGACGCGCCCCTGCGGCGGCCATGCGCGCGAACGCGTCCCTCGCCGCGTCGGGGTCGCAGCCGCTGGAGTAGGCGGAGATGAGCGCGTTCCAGTGGAAGGTCGTCCTCCCCGGCGGCATTGCGTCGAACACGCGGCGTGCGTCGGCGGCGCGGCCGAGCCTGGAGTAGGCGGCGAGGATCTGGCCGGCGACGTCGTGCTGCGCGTGGAGGCCGAGGTGAAGGGCGTGGGCGTGGACGGCGGAGGCGACGCGCGGGGAGGCGGCGGCGCGGAGGGCGAGGGGGAGCGTGTAGGAGTTCGGCAGCGCCGGGGAGAGCGCGCGCATGCGTCGGTAGAGCGCGAGGGCGAGGTCCCCGCGGGAACGGCCGAGGTGGGCGCGGAGGAGGCGATTCCATGGGACGGCGCTGGTGGTCGGAGGGTGGTGATGGTGGATCGGTTGGTCGCCGGCGGCGGAGAGATGGCGCGCGCCGCGAGGCCGATGGCTGGGACGAGAGGTAGAGCCGCGAGCGCGAAGGAGACAGCGCATCTGGGAGTGGGTCCCACTTGCCAGTAAAAGCAAAAGTTATGAACTCCGGATTATATTATAAATCGATTGACTTTTTTATTTATCAAACTTTTTTTAAATTTAATCAAATTTGTAAAAAAAATATTAATATTTTCAATACAAATATATCAAAATATATTTAATATTAAATTTAATGAAACTAATTTAATTTTATAGATGTTGCTAATTTTTTCTACAAACTTGATCAAACATGAGAAACTTTAACAACGAAAAAAAATCAAACGACTTCTAATATAAACGGAGGAATGGATGGCTGAATTGAATTCAGGGCAAAAATTAGCACTGCAATCTCGCCGTTAAGTACCCTTTTTTTTTACCCTCAAAAGTTAACAAAACACGTACAATTCTGGGTTGCTTCACAAATTACAACATGAACATACAAAGTCAGGGAGGGGCACATCAATCTGGAACACATCAGGGTGTAGGAGAGAATAGAAACCAAGGGAAAAAAAAAACAAGGATAAGGTAGATGAGTTAGCTGTGAAGAAAGTTTTTGTCAGCTGCATCGGTGGCCGTCTACTGAACATTCAGAACTTTGAGATGATCCCTGACCAGCAGAGGATGTCATGAGTCTCTGCGGAGATGTAGAATAGAACCAAGATTAGCATGAGACATATAACTTGCATTTTGCACAAACGATTTCACAGGCATAGTGTACTAAAGAGATGCTTCAGGATATGCATACTATTTACTGGAAGTGTAGAGCGATCATGTCCTTGAGTTGCTAGACCTATCATAATATGGAAAAAGGTTGAGCAGAACTATTCTATGGAACAGCCGTTCAAAAAATGTACCTGACGATCTTAACATTTCTGAAGGACAGCATCACAGTAAGAATCAAGGTAACCATCGCGAAGCAAAGGTGCTCCAAGGAATGGCCGCTGATGAAGTACCGGTTCACACTGTATACCTTTCTGTCAGCAAGGCCTTCAAATCTTGCAAGAAGGTAAAAACCTGCACCAAGATGCCAATCAAACAACAGTTTTCGTTCAAGCTTTTTTTTGTAGAAAGAGTTTCTGCTAACATAACCTTACTACATAAGATGTTAACGGTTACCTGTGGCAAGAAACCAAAATCTTGAGTGTGTATATTTTGGAGGAAACAAGAATAGCATTGCAGGAATTGCAATGCAAGGAGCGGAATTCAAAACTACCCATAACCGCATATCATCAAGAACCCTGAAATCATCGAGAACAGAGCAAGAGGACTCATTTTATTATCTGATATACTGACATCAACAATGGAACACGCTATAGGTGCTGGGGCACTATTACCTTTCACATGCACTGCTCACCAGTATGAGAGATAAGAGTGATAGCAAACAAGATAACCCAGCCCTTTCATCAACTCTTTCAATTACCAATATAGACAACATTGAAGAAGCTGATATCATCATCTGCGTTCATAGCATCCAGTGAACATTCATATCGAGGAAAAGGATAGATACATATTCATTAATAGCATTGGTTATGCACGATAACATGATAGTCAGATTGGCTGCCTAGCACAGTAGTATGGAAACTCAGACACATCCTTTTTTTTCTCTTTTTGCCTATGGTTAATACTTCGATGATATTAAGGACATTCAAGTAGGTGAACTGCATTTTTTGAACATGAACTACTTAATACAGTTTTTTCTCCCAATGGACTCGAAGCATAAAATGACAACATATAAAAAAAAATTCCAAGTCCAGAAACCATGGAAAACACCACGAAATAAGTAAACAGTAGATAGGGAAATTACAGAAAGATGAGATATTTAGATACCGGCAACCTGTCCCAAATTAAGCGGTCATCATCTGGTTTGAGGTGATAGTAAGCCGAGCCAAATGCTGCTGCTACATTCCCAGCATAGAAGAGGAACCATCCCAAGGCCTCCCATCTCAAGCTGCACAATTCCACAGTAAAAACAAAATATTAAACACCAGATCTTACCTGCTGATCTGTTTTTCTGTTAAATAAGGATAGCAAAATAGGAATATCTCTTTAAGCATCATGCCCTCAATACCAGCCTAGTTGTACAATAAGCAGTATTTCAAGAAACATGAAGATCACACACTTGTTAAATAAAATTTCAACATCAAATTTAAAGATTTGAGTACACGGTTTGGTGGAACACCCTAGCTCAAATTCCATTATATACCCACTCTATAATATAGCAAGATTACAGATTATTAAAGCAATTAGATGAATAAGCATGTAATAGCTACAGGCCCAGGCAAAGTTATACTAGCATAGCAGCAAAAATATTATTTCACTGGTCACCAACATTACAGTCCATCTTTCTCTCAGACAGAAGCAGTTTATTAGAGCCAGGGGAGTTCATAACCACCCTTTCACTTTGTTGGTAACTGTAAATAAGTTCATAACCAGGGGAGTAGTAAAATGAGCAGTTATGAAACAATTAGGCACAAACTGGCCTCCTCTCTCTAGGTTTTCGAGCATAATCAGGGTAAATTGACCTCCTATATAATTTTGTTCAAGCTCGTGGTACTCGATTCTCGAGTACTTTAATTACAGCTCTTCCCTCGCTGCAAATCACGAAACAATGTAACTTCACGCACTTCTTTATAATCCTTTAGGCGAGACATTTCACCGAACAGCAGCCGAGCAAGGGCAAAGGGCGGAGCGCGCACCTGATGCCGAAGCACCCACTGCCACAGAGGCAGAGGACGAGCCCGGGCACGCCCGCCAGGAGGAGCGGGTAGGCGGTGAGCACGTTGAGCGTGTTGGGGACGCCGAGGAGGTTGCGCATGTCGGCGAAGAGGTGGAGCGCGGGGGAGTGGCGGAGCCGCGGCGTGGCCACCAGGAGCAGCGCCGAGGCGAGGACGGCCCCCCCGGCGAGCGCGCGGCGCCGGTGCTCCCGGCGGAGCGCCGCGGCCGCGAGGTGGCCGAGGCCGAGGCCGAGGGCGGCGCGGCCGCCGCCGCCGCGGTGGGGGTGGTCGGCGGCGGCGAGATGCATGTGGCCAGGGGGAGTGCTCAGTGGAGCAGAAGAATGCGGTGAATTTTTTCTGGTGTTGGGCCGCCTTGCGGTTGTGGGCCTGCTTTTCTTGGGGATTCTTTTTTAGCCAGGTCCCTTCCATTCATCGGCCATACAAATTAGTCCCTGGGATTCTTTTCAAGTTCGGATGAGTTTATAGAAAAATTTAGAAATATCTAGAGCATTAAATTAGTTTTATCTAGTAGTATTGAATATATTTTGATAATATGTTTGGTTTGTGTTAAAAGTGCTAATATACATTTTTATAAAATTTGGTCAAACTTAAATAAGTGACTTATAATATGAAATGGAGAGGGAATTGTATCTTTTTAATCATCGACCAAATAATATTTTTTTAAGAAATATTGAATTTCATGATCTTAGGATTATACAGATTTGTTGTCCATCTCGGATTGATATCTTCTTCTCCAACTTTGGTGAGCTCAACCAACTATTTTAAATATATATGGCACCATTGATTTTTCTCTAAATTTTGGCCAATGATATTATTCAAATAAATAAATAAATTGAATAAAATTACTAATAGATCATCATAATTAATTTAAACGTGACTTGTACCTCAAGTGTATTTGCACAATTATCTATAAAAAGCCAAATTAAGAAAACCAACGATGTCATATATGTATCTAAAATTGGAAATATTGCATTTCATATATAGGACATTTGGAAGAGCGGTAGAGTCTGAGAAACAAATTGCGAGGTGTGTGCAGTAAAAGTCTAACAATTTTGGTAGTTTGGAGAAGTGGGAGACTCTCTTGAAGCAGATGTAGCTACTTAAAAACTCTTCTTTGCACAATTTTTCCAACTTCACTATATTTTCTGCACGCACGTTTCACAAACAGTTAAACATCGTGTTTTTCATAAATTGTTTCTCTAGAAAAGCTGTTTTAAAAATCATATTAATTTCCCTTTTCAAGTTCTTTTTAGCAATTTTTATTAACTAATAATGTGCTAATAAGAGATCTCGTTTTATTCCGTGTGGAGGAGATTAATTAGTTCCCAACACAAGGAAATGAAACAGCCTATATATGGTAATGGGCATGAGGCATAGGGCAAGAGGTGTGTTCATGGCGTACCATAATATGTTTAGGGGGTGTTTAGATCCACCCCCAAAATTTTACACCATATCACATCGAACGTTTGAACACCTGCGTGAAGTATTAAATATAAGCTAAAAAAATAACTAATTGCACAGATTACGACTAATTTGCGAGACGAATCTTTTAAGCCTAATTGCTCCATGATTTGACAATGTAGTGCTACAGTAAACATTGCTAATGACGGATTAATTAGGCTTAATAAATTCATCTCGCGGTTTACTAACGGATTCTGTAATTGGTTTTTTTATTAGTGCCCGAACACTACATGCGACACCCAGCCCTATATAATATCCGATGTGACATGCCAAAACTTTACACCCCTGGATCTAAACACCCCCTTAGAGAAATCTAAGATTCTCAAAAAACAAGCAATTTACTAGTGAGAAACGGCCAAAATATTTCTCTAATATATATATTTCTCCAATTTAGATTCGCAATTGCCGAGTATCAACTGCCGAGAAACGGCCAAAATATCTCTAATAGCATTAATATTTCATATGCTATATTGTTTCAAAAAAATTATTTCATATGCGATATACTTGGAGTCAGGGCAAATTTTACTTTGGCGTACCACATCTGCTATATAAGTTGGGGTGATCATTTAGCGTTCAAATATGGGAAGCTGGGCGGCGTCGCGGCGGTGACCGAAAATGGAATGCTCATGCAACCGCACTGCCCGCCTGCAGATCTCCGGTTAGATACGCAGTACTAGTACTTGTCACATTGCTATCCCAATCTTTTTCTTAAAAATTCAGATCACCAGGTACTAGCTTACTACTCCAGTGATACTAACCACTACTACTCCAGGAGACTATAATAAACATATATATATTTTTAGATTTATTCTCTATCAATCGCCTTAATTTGAATCAATTATGTGCACATGTTGTACAATTAATTCACGTACGCATCGACCGACGCCGGCCGTTAATTTGTTTCAGTTAATTAAAGCTATCAGCTAAGTTACTATGTGAGTTCATATATATAGTGGTTTCTTGTCATGCGCAGACAGATCGAGTGTTCCTTGTGCAAACAGAAAGCTACTCGATCATATTTCGGTCCTCAAATTAATTACCAATTAATTAATTGATAATTAATCAAGTCGTTGTTGGAACTAAACACAGATTGGCCAGCTCAAAAGCAACCAACAATGTCGTTGTTATCCATGTGATATATCGATGATGATGTGAATCTCCGGTGTCGTTGGCCGTCGTCGTCAATTGTCTTTCTGATGATTGGCTTACATCGATCGATCGAGCTCTGCAAGGTATCAGGAAAAGGCCAGAGTTTCTTTCCCCAGATTCGCCTGAAGATATCCTTTGCTTCGATCTCCCTCTTTCTCCATCGATCTTGACTCGTGATCACGTACGCCTTTCTGGGATCTCGTGTCTCTTGTTTCCATATGGATCGATCGATCGATCTTACATCAATTCTGGCTTGATACACAGTACGTGCTGGATGTGGAAGATCTGTAAGAAAAGCGGGTAGATAGCTAGGTATATACTGTATATACTCCCCCTGTCTCATAAAAAATGAATTTAGATCGGATGTGATACATCCAGTACTATAGATCTGCATAGATATGTATATTTAAATTATTTATAGTGCTAGAAACGTCACATCCGGTATTAGATCGTTTTTTATGGGATGGAAGGAGTAAATATATATACTGATAGCTGCAGACGTCAAACCAAATGTGTACGTTTTTTCTTCGTGATTATCTTGCAAGATCTTCGTACCAGATCCTGATTTAATCGCATATATCTTATACGTTGACTAGAAAGTACTACAGCCTCGATCTTTCGGAGTAAACGATTGATACTGTATTTGTTTACACATAAAGCAAACAGCTAAAGCTAACAGATTTAGCCAAAACAGATCCCAAACAGTATCATACAAAATAAAGCTAGATAGGTCTATATACCTATATAGGTCATGATCCTACATCAGCCAGGAAAATGTCCTGAATTGATGCAGTTTAATACAAGGACTGAGCTACTAGGTGTATGTATGTGATTAATTTAAATGGATATCATAAAATTTGATACGATAGAGTACGATGATACAAGCTCCTACATAAACACGTAAATCTAAATTCGACCAAAAATAACAAATGCTAATTGCACTGCAGATGTTTAGCGATGTACTACGGCTAGCTGATTTAACTTTTTTTTCCTAGTTGTAAACCGAATTTAGCTTATGGACTTATTTTATCATCTTAATCGATAATAACTAATTTTATATTTTTTTAACATACTTATTTAAGTCTCCTGTAAATATCTTAGGTATAAAATAAAGTAACTTTTGTCCATATATATATACTCCTACACAGTTATGCATGCAGTACTGTTCCTTTCAGCGGTAGTACCATCGGAGATCTGGCTCGGATCTAGCTTGTACACCCAACATCGAGCACTAATAATTCAGGACAGTTGACAAGTCGTCACTCTCACAGTACAGATTGCTACTGCTGCTGCATGTCGCACAAAATCTCTCCACGTCTTCATGACGTGAAGAGATTTTCAACGTTGGATTTTCCATCTGTACTACGTACAGCGCTGTATGTACGTACACGTAGACGTACGGGCCCCGTTGTCACGTACTCCCTCCGTAAAAAAAAAAAAACTCAATCTAAGAGAAAAATGTAACCTCTATATCTTCTCCCGGTATAAATTTAAACATATGGTTGTCTAGATTTCTTATATTAGGAGGTGCCACATTCCATTCTAGATTGAATTTTTTTTGGACTGAATCGAGTATGTGATAATTATTAGTATAAGCTGACTTCCCTTTTCGTGAGAAATACTGTATGAGAATGGACTTTGGAGCATCTAGATCTCTCTCCCCCAAAACAAAACTCTCTCTCACACACACATATATACATATACATATATACATATATACATATATATATATATATATGAAGAATTTAGATATACAAGTATTCTAGAAGTAATTTTTTTTTCTTGGACGTAAGGAGGGATATCTTACTAGCATTCATATGCATGGAAAAACATTGCAAACTTATAATACATATAACTAAGATTAATTTAATTTACACCCACAAGACGACGATAGATATGCATCATGATTCATTCAAGCATGCCGTACGTTTGAGATCGACATGCATATGAAGGCATCCATGCATGCATGCAAATTGGCTGGTAGTACACTAGTAGTACGTAGTACTGTACTATATATTTACATACATGACCTAATTAATTAATTAAAAACCAACTTCTTCTAATCATACATGCGGCCACACACACGTACTTATCACCTATTAGTTGGCATGCATGCATCACAGTACTACTTTGCCTCTCCTTTTAGTAGGCAAACACACTACTTAATTATCTCGCACTACATATATACTACTACTCCATTATTTATATTAGCTTGACTAGAGCATTGTCCATTGATCGATCTCCCTGTCAAGCTTAATTAGCTGCAGTGTGCTATAACGTATGCACAGTACACCCATATGTGTATGCATACATGTATATATACGTGTATATATACGCATGTAGATATGCATTTGCATACATGTGTCATTTCATGCGAGTGGTGACGTGAAAATCCCCTGGCCACGGGACAGGATGGCCTTTGGATCATACTTGCTCTTCCGCTGCACGAATCTTGGCCAGAGCTTGGCACCGAAGTGCCGCTTCTGCCACTCTGCCTGGCTGCCGTAGTAAGGCAGGTACTGCTTGTAGGCTATCCCGGCCACCTCGCAGAAACCCAAGATCTCGTCGTTCTGCTCCTCCAGCCTCCCCACGTCGCCGGCCGCCGCCGCCGACCGCAGGATCCCCACCGTGTAGAACACCTCGTCACCGTCGTCGTCGGTGATCACCGCCGACATGTTACTGTCCCACCTGAAACATATCCACGTGTGCGTATGTTTAGTTACCACCATATATGTTAAAATTAAGGAAAGTCTATTCATCCTTCAAGAGGACGGACATTGTTTTTCATGTCGTAAACGAACCATAAAAATACTCTGGAAATATATAATATACCACTTCATAAATATGTACGTTTAAATTCAAGTAGCATACTAGTATAAGTAAATAAATAACTTAGTACACACTATTTGTTTGCAGTCAAATTTGTTTTTTTACTACTAGTGCAAGTTGAGTTTAAGATTATAATGTTTATGTAGTGATATATAATATATTTATGTATCATATTAATTTTTTATTTAAACATTTTAATAAGTTTTCAGACGACACGCACAATATGAGGGATCGTCATTTTAAGCGAAAAAATCCACCCCGTAAAAATTATATACATGTGTATATGTAGTAAAGCTTTTTATTATTATTATTACTTGTTGCGGTTCATGGGGTAGATGAGGACGGGGCCCATGGCGGGGGTGCGGCTGAGGATGCCGTGGAAGACGCCGTCGGCGAAGGCGAGGACGCCGGAGCGGGGGAGGAACAGGTTCAGCCATGGGTGCGGCACGTCCCAGAGCCCCGCGGCGCGGAGCTTGAGCTCGCCGTCGTGGACGCGGTCCAGGAACCCGGCGTACGCCACGTCCTGCGCGAACACGAACCCGCGCTCGTGCCGCAGCTCGCGACGCAGCACATCCATCCTCTGCAAATAAAATCAAACAAAGAAATTAAAGCATATATGTTGGTAAAATTCATCAAATTCTTTGCAGAGAGATCACCGAAATTTGATCGAGTTATTAATTTTGCCAGCACTAGCAGCGTGGATGGACAGGTGGCGACGTGACGTCATGCAAGGATAAAGTGAGGCAGTGCTTTGTCCACATGTGTGTGTGACGTGTCACGTGTGTGCATGCAGGATCTTCTCGGATCACATAGCAAAAGCTATAGCTAGGAAATGCAAACTGTATATGCATGGAATAACTAGCTAGCTATCTATATATGGCCAACATAGTTGGTCGGTCGTGTTGCAAAAGATGGGGGCTCATGCATGCATATGCATGTGTGTGCTAAAGCTGGCTAGCTAGGGTTATAACCATACAAGCTGATGCATGCACTGTATCTAGTGGCGCACAGATCTTTGGCTGGCCTGTCATCCATGAGAGATCCATCATATCCATCGGTTTCCAGCTTCTAGCCTAGCTAGATACATGTAACTATGATCAAAAGCTAGCTAGCTAGCACATACTATGTGATGTGTCAATGGCCACATGATGCATGCATGGATGGTAGGTCCAAGCTGGCTGATGCTGATTTCTTTCTGGCAAAGCTCTAATTCCTCAGTCCCGTAATAAGTTTATATTTTGCTCATTCTATTTATTCTAAAATAAGTTTATTTTTAAAATAATCATTGCATCGGAGTTTGTGAAAATAGAGAATAACCGAAATTTTTAGTACTTTCTATTGGTATGTGTGAGATGGATGAAAAGTGAACTTATTTTAGGATGGAGGTAGTACATGGTATTGCTAGTATATGTCCATGTCTAGATTCATTGTATTAGGGTATGTCCCATCTGATTTTAAATTCTTATATTTTAGGACGGATGGAGTAGTAGTTTTGTGCAGATCAACAAATATGTGCGTAGACATACACTAATCTAGTCTAGCTACATGCTCAAAATTGATACTCCCTCACTTTAAAAAATAAAGTATTTTTATATGCATTTGTCTAGATGCATATAATTAGAAATGCTTATATTTTAAAATTGAGGGAGTATATATATGAACCCTCTTTGGTCAAGATGAAAATGTGATGTTTAAGTCAACTTTTAGTAACTTTGAACATCAATATGTATATCTTCATAAACTTTTGATTGGTTATATGATTTTCCTTAAAAATATACTTTTACAATACCATAATTTTATTACCTTTATTTTTTTTAAAAAAATATAATACAAAAATACCTGTTAAAGTTGTGCGTTCTGAAGACTGTAACAGTGTTTAAAAAGACAAGTTTTTCCTTGATGTGCTACAAATACTGTTAATGATATAATTCGTCCTGGTAGCTACTACCTACACTAGCATGCATGCTTTTCACTGTTTTGGACGAAAAAGTTTTCACCATAAGTAGCTAAAAGAATATGTCACGATCAGACGATGCATATATTTTATACACCTGTTTAAGCTTAGTGAGAGCGACTAACCTAATACTCCATATACTAGCTTACTAAGTTGTTACTATAGTATCTAATCTTTGTCTCTCCGAGAACTAAGGAAGATAAAAAAAATTAACACAGAATCGAATAATTATTTAATTACTTCCAGTTAGGTGTGTGATAGCGAGAGGTGCATCGCGTGGCAGACAAAAGTGGTAGGCCAAGTACGACGATGTCGACGGCGCAAGAGACTTCAATTTCATGCACCGTTAATTGCATGCGTGCGTAAGCGTAAGCCCCAGGTGGCGCCAAAAGTTTTTGCAGCTTAGTTGTTCCCGCCATCATCACGAGGTGGGACCCGCTCTGGTCGGCGCAGCGCAGAGCAAGCTAGTAGCTAGCTAGTATACCTTGTCAACGTCGGCGGCTGACGGCCCGGCGGCGCCGCCGAAGTAGATGGCGCCCTCGAGGAAATACAGCACGCCGCCGGCCTCCTTGGCGAGCGCGGCGACGCGGGCCTCGTCGGCGTCGGAGAAGAAGGATGAGGAGGAGGAGGAGGACGGCGAAGGCGACGGCGATGGCGGCTGCGGCTGCGTGCGCCAGGTCTCGACCAGGCCCTGGTTCAGGTGGACCGAGCCCTCGACGTAGTCCATCAGCCCGCCCACCGCGCCGGCGCCGCCGGCGCGATCGACGGCGATGAGGCGCTCCTGGTCGGCCGTCATCGCCGCCGCCGTCGTGTACACGAACCGCACCCACCGCGCCCTCGCCGGGGCCGGCGCGAGCGGGATGCGCGCCCGCGTGATGACGCCGAACTGCCCCAGCCCGCCCAGCACCGCGTCGAACAGGTCCGGCGCCTTCTCCTTCGAGCACGTCACCATCTCCCCGACACCTGCAGATACATGTATACGTCAAAACACCTACCTTAATTACCTCGATCATGGCGGCGCGTGTCTTAGTAGATGTGATGGATCTACGTACCGGTGATGACGTCGAGCTCTAGCACGTTGGAAATCTGGGGGCCATGGCGGAAGGCCTGGCCGCTGATGCCGGCGTTGGACAGCGTGCCGCCGACGGTGAGGTGGAGGTAGTCTGTCCACGACACCGGCGTGAGCCCGTGCGCCATGGACGCGCGCAGCACGTCCACCCACAGCTGCTCGCCGCCGGCGTCGACGTACCGCCCCTCCACCGACACGGCGAGGCGCCGCGCGCCGCCGCCCTGCAGGCGGCCGAGCGACGCCATGTCGACGACGACGCCGTCGGGCGCGGAGGCCTGGCCGCGCACCGAGTGGCCACACCCCCGCGCGGACACCGCGAACGGCGCCGGGCGCGCGCACGACGCGCGCAGCAGCGCGGCGATGTCGGCGGGGCGCGACGGGTAGAGCACGGCGGCGGCGGCGGCGAGCCGAGGCGCCCCGACGCCGGCGACGGAGAGGTTGCCGAAGTCGGCGGAGGCGCGCGCGGTGGCCGCCTCGTCGGCGCGGATGAGCGGCGCGATGCCGAGGTCGCCGAGGTCGTCGAGGAAGGAGGCGGACGAAGCCGACGGCGGCCATGGCGGCGGCGCCGTGGCCTTGACAAAGCAGTTGAGCATGAGGAGCACTGCCATCCTGACCTGCTCTTGCTTCATTATCAATCAATCAATCGATCGGTTTGTGTGTGTCAGTGTGTGTGTGAATTTGTGTGTTCTTGCACCATTGTAGAAGGGACAAGGTGGCCTATAAATAAGCAGATTCTTGTGTAGTTTGTGTGCTGACGATGGAAGGCAGCTGATAGATAGCTAGATAGACAGTAGAGCTGTGGTGACCGAGACTTGAGGCTCTCTGAGATCTGTGTGACAAGGACTGAAAGATTTGGTTTGGTTTGGTTTGTCGTTTTGGAGATTAGGGGAGAGTCTTTTTAAAGGCTAATTAAGGGTGATATATATCCTTCTAGAATCTAGATTACATGGTGTTGCATGCATACCATGGTTTGTGAGAGGTAATTAAAGTCGATATAATTAAACACGTAAAAGTATTAATACAAGTGGGAATATAATAGGTCACATATATACATACACTACCGGAATCCAGAATTCTGGGCGGCCATTAATTTGTACTCCACAAGGGAGTTGTATGCAGGCAGTTCGGCCGGTAGCACATTTGAACCCTCGAGGGATATCCTATTATGTATTCGAAAACCATTCATGAAAAATTCTCAAAAGAATTTACCACTCGACAAAATTAATTCAAAAAAAAAACTAACTTGGGCCTAATGGCTAGCAGCACGGTTAGTATAGCCACCCTAGGTTTGATTCCTTCCTTCTCCATTTTTTTTTTATATTCAGTCCAAACTAGACCACACATCCAAAAATAAATTAAAAAAGTTGAGACAAATTCAGCATATAAACCCTATACTATTAACACATTGAGATGAAAGAGCATTAGACAAACAACCCGTTAATTTTACAAGGACAAATATATAAGTGAACCAGTAAACTTAAAATGGAAGATAAAGAAATTTCACATCCCCCGCATAGAACGCTAGGTATGTTCAGCCAATTAGTTCACCTAATTAGCTTTCTCAAATTAATTAGTTATTAGGTTCTAGGTATAATATTTTTAGGATAAATTTTAAATAGTAGAAACACATCCTTTTTGAGACGGATGCAATAGTCGTCGTTAGCCCTTGCATCCCTACCATGCAATCGATCCGGCCATAGAGAATCCCATAAGAGGATGAGTGGTATAGAGAGATTGCACGTCTATGCTGCATAGTGTGCCATTACCTATAGCTTCTCGTTCACCCTGAAGTGCAGTGCCTGCGATAACTAATCTTCACTATTATAAACATTAAAAATATTTTTTTATCTAATATTTTGGTACCTTGCTCGAGTCCATACTGATTTTTCATCCATCGGCCCTGGCCCGATTGTTTCGGTGCTGTGTGTCTTTGTTTCCACTCCTAATCAGTGTGCGTTGTGAGTTCAAGTGCACGCGTTGCGCGATTCAGTCACGACGTCCCCATATCTCCTGCTGTTTCCAGGACTCGACATATGTGCACTTTGGCACATCTCCTAGATGGACCGAGGAAAAACAGAAAAGACGATACGTAGAGCCTTATTATACATACGGAACTGGTCGAATATTGGTCAAGACATGCTTATGTGATGCATTAGCGATCAAATATTAATTCGTGGATAATTTTTTTATATATTTTTTCGTGCCGACTTAAAAGCTCTTGCTTAAAAATAAGCTACGATAAAAGGAAAATCAAAATCAACTCCGAAAATTAAATTTGAAAATCAGCTATATTTTTTTTTTTTGGAAGAGGTTAGATCATGAAAATCAAACCGTGATCATCTAAATGCTAATGCAATATTAGTTTTCCCTTTGAAATGCACGGATCTTTTTTCCAGTGCAAAGAAGAAAACAAATAGGTACGAGAGATGACATTTTGCCTTGCCTCCCATTGTATCGCGTCGCGTCGCATGCAAGAGCTGCCAAAACGAAACATTGTACGATTATATATACTCCCTCCGTCGCTAAATATTTGACGCCGTTGACTTTTAAAAATATGTTTAACCGTTCGTTTTATCAAAAACTTGAGTGAAATATGTTAAACTATATGTATATATAAAAATATATTTAACAATGAATCAAATGATAGGAAAAGAATCAATAATTACTTAAATTTTTTAAATAAGACGAACGGTTAAACATATTTAAAAAAGTCATCGGCGTCAAATATTTAGGTACGGAGGAGGGAGTACGTACTAGTATTATATTTGCGTGGCGATGGGAGCTATATCGATCGGCCAAAACCTAGTACGTGCGTGCACACACCGAGGCGGATTCGTAGCGAAGCATATGCATGCAGCGCACCGACATGTAGATCTTTGATTCTTCGGTCGATCGTTTGTCGTCGTGCAGGGCAGGTGGCGCTGTCGTGGCCGTTGATCGATCGTGGTGACAGCCAAACGCACGTACGATCGATCCACGGATCCATGATTTTATTTGCAGCTGGCCTGCGCGCGGCTGCAGACGTACGGCCACCGGCCGGCCACCTGATCGCGCTCTCGCTCTATAGCTCTCGTACGCGACGCGCGCGGGTAACCAGCCGCGTGTGCTTGCACGTACTCGATCGTATACGTTGCATCCAGCTGTCCGCATGCATTGCAGCTAGGAGAGCCGAGGAGTGTCGCTGCTGGAGGTTCTCGTGTATAGAAATTTTTTTTTAATAAAAAAAAACGCACCGTTTAGTAGTTTGAAAAACATACGCGCGAAAAACGAGAGGAGAAAGTTGGGAACCGGCGTGCCGAACACACCCAAAGCTTGTCCTTAACCCTTGTTTATTTCCCTCCTCTCTTATGAATACATGCCACGCTATACATTTAGTTCTTTCTTTCTAAAATTAATATAAGAACCTATAGTATCGGATGGAACACTTTAATTTTTATTACTACGAATTTAGATATGCTGTATATCCAGATTACTAGTTTTCAGAAATGTCTTGTCCGATAATAGGTTAAGATATTATATTTTGGAATGGAGGTAGTACTTGATTAACATACATAACGAGACTAGATTTTCTTTACGAGCTGTTTTATCATAGTTTATGCAATTACTTCCTCCATCCGAAAATATAACAACTTATATCTATGTATCCTGACAAAACCGCTGTACAAATACATAGATACATGTTGCTATATTTTAGCATGGATGTAATAATATTTTCTTAGCTCACGGGGCCTCGAAAATTTCCATATAGAATTTCCGGAGTACTCTATCAGCCCTCGGATTGGACTGGATGGACGGCTTAGATAATGGGCCTGTTCGGCTGCAATATGCAGCAGCTGCAACACAATGACGCGGCTGTAGCTACTTACACAAAGCACTGTTCCGGCCGGCTGCACCACAGCCGTATGAGTGCAGCCCAACAGGTCCAATTACTTCGTTCTCCCCTCGGTCATCACATGCACGCTCTCTTCCTCACAGTGGCGTAGCCAGCTAGGTGGCACTGTGGTCTATGGACCACCTAAAAATTTAAAATTATACTATATGTGCTAGTTAATATAATAAAAATTGTATAGTGGACCATCCTTTTAATTGACATATTACATATGGATGGATCACCTTTACTTTAAATGCTAGCAACGTCACTGCTTCCTCAAAGGCTTCTCCTCCTCCTCCAACTTTTGTTACAGTGCTGTTACTGTCACACGCCACCACATCTCTCGTCGTCTCTCCTTCATCAAGTTGTAATTTTGCCTCCAACCAACCCCTTCGATCTGAACTGGCTACGAGCAGTTTGCATTATCATGACTTGTCTATACTGCTGTGCCCGTGAGGACATCCTTAATGTTGCATTGAACCGGGCCAGATGGTATATACACCAATTTAATTTGGCTCCGGATCAAGGAATCCTTCACCCGCAATCGTTATGTTTGCGAGATCTATCATATCCACGAGTTTCATTCAATGGTCGTCCAAAACAATCTCAACAAATTTTGTACGAACTACTTTCACTCAATAACCAAAGAGGCGTGCATTTAGCTAATATCCCACTAGCTAAAAAATGAGTATATATGATACCTGGAACATTTTATATACTGACATCAGCATGATACCTGGAGGTACCATGTTTTAATACCTAAATACCATGATGATATAAATATAATATATACCTTAACTGGATACAGACACGATAATCAGAGATATATCAGACATAAATTATACATTTGTAATGGTATATTGTTTTCTAGTATTTCTGGCTAAAAATATACTACTACTACTACTCCACGCACGATAAATCATATGCACGTCCGTCTTATAAAATGGTGCATGACGAAGAATCTTGTGAGACGAATCGTACGCTGTGCTTGAGGGGGGAAAGAGGTATGTGGTAGATTCGATCAGAGGTAGTACCAGCTTGCTAGCTAGTGCGCCTACTGTGCCCTGCACGATGGCGTCATGTACCTCTGATCGATATGATGCGTGTATCACATGCATGCACCCGGTGACTGCTTAACTAACGTTCTGTAGTAGTAGTAGTAACTACAAGTTGTTCTGTCATTTGGGGCTATATATGCGGCTAATTGATGTTCTAAATTGTTGGATCCAACCATAGAAATTAGCTAAAAGTTAACAACGAAATTTGAACGGATAGAGTCGCACCCCCAAGATATACCAAATTTTACGCTAGAATATGTTAGTATCTTTTAGTATCTACTAAGGGCAGTAAACTCACTCTTTTGCATGCAATTGTTGATATGACATATTTTTGTGACCGACTCTGGAATATATATAACTTTAAACTGATCAAATTAAACGGTTCAAAACTTTGTTGCTAAGTTGATTTTTTATAATTTTAATTTAAACTGATTAAATTAAGTGCATGGTTGAGAACTTTGTTTATAAGAATTTTATATGTAGCAGTGCTCATCCGAGAAATATAACCTATCATTATCTAATCAGTATTACAGATCTTAACCAATTACTTTTTCTTACAGCAAAAGAGATGCACGTAGATGAGTGAATCATATATATACAAGTCGCAATCAAAGTAATGGATCCAATCAAGGTGAAAAGACGAGGTGTGGCCGTCGTGGAAATTCTGAATTAGGAGATATATTGCTTAACACAGTATTATATATAATTAGTTGAAGATCGTATCCTAATTAAGTCATGAATGAATGAATCTCTATAGCTACGGTGGTCGACCGTCAATGGTCATTCCTCGACGTACTAATTAACAAATGAATATATTCGATTGTGTACGTGCTAGATCGATCGATGATACGCAATTATTTATGCTTCTTTGTCCAACATGACTCATTTCACATCCTGCCCGAATCTTGTCGCCTTGACAATTTTGGCACATGTACGTACAGTGGCGTCTTGATCTTTATCTTAGTGGCCTCTCTACAGATAGAGATCGATCCAGCTGAGAACTTGTCAGGTTTTATCGAGGACCAAGTTGCCCTGCCATGTGTATAGTGTTTGCGGATGGACAGCTTTTACGGTATGCAGTCCAAATATATCACATAAATATACAAATTGTATATTTTTCTTATTACACGAAAGATGTGAACACATGTGGGAGTTGGTTTCATTCCTTTCCCAATCAACCTCACTCGTTTTCATGCGTACGTATTTTTAAACTGCTAAACGGTATGTTAAATTTTATTTAAAAAATTGCTTTTAAAAATTATATTAATATTTTTTTAAAAAAAATATAACACTTAATTAGTCATGCACTAAACATCACTTTGTTTTGTGTGCTAGGAGTGAAGGTTCCCAACCCTTGCCCTCGAACTTAGTCTAAAGTTCTATTAAAAGTGCACCTCCTACTATGTGCATGTGTGTCATAAGGGAGTGTCTAAATTCTAGCTACCTGAAACTAAATTTTCTATCATTTTTTTCATGCATGATAATCCAATATGGTTCTCATATCACTCCCTATTATTTATTCATTTAAATAAAATCCCTTCTTAGTATAAACAGGTTGAACAAAAAATTGGTAACATATATACAAAGATTTACAAAATTACATGAAATAAAAATAAAGTAAAAACATATATAACAACAAAATTGCTGTTAAAACGGAGTAAAATTGCACATATATCTAAATATTTTAGGTGTCCAGCGCTTGAAATCAACCAAATACCATGTATGTGTCATCTAACTAACCCTATATTCATGCATGTGTTGAAATAATATGAAAGTTTTTTTCTGTTTATGCGCACTATATCCGTGTGTTGTGACGGAGATAAGAATTTAAGATCACAAGTTGAAGAATGGAAAGCAATAAAAAAATACAAGAGTGGCGGAATTGGTGCAGAGCATACTGTCACCCTCCAATTCCAACTCCCCCTTTTGAAACATAATTTATATATATTTCGCACACATCATCTCGATCAGATTTGCAGAAACATATGGTGCCCAGCATATCTAAAGCAAGAGATGCAGATGACGTCAACAAACCGTTCAATTTGATAAGATTTGTTCGTATAAGATCTTCACGAGGATCCTGAATAATCCTGATGCAGGCGTAGACTTAATTACATATAGCATCCAGTGAGTTTACTCGCGGCAAAAGGTGAAATCTGCGATCTCCAAAAGGAAACAATACTATATCAAACCAGAATATAAATTAGGACAAGCAGTTCGGTTCGATCAGTTTGTCACTGTCACACACGCACTACATGCATTTTTTAATACGATTTCACGCAGGACACATTATACGATATGCATCAATCTTCAGGATGGCGATAGTACACATTTTACAGCTATATATTTCAGATCACAAGCTTTTACACGTGTCACATACACAACATACTCCCTCGATCTATCCCAGGAAAAATAGAAAAAAAGATAATCAATTTTTAGATTTGAATCTGGATATTGCCTACTCCAGGTCCTAAAATAAACCATTCTTATACGGGATGTTACCAGGGTTTCCCAAACCGCCGGAGCCGGGGTTATTGTGCCCCGGCGGTAAGCACGTTTAACGCGCGATAACCGTGGAAAACCGTACGAAACCATATAAAATTTATCAAAATTTCAAATTTTGAATTTAAAAGACTACCATGGTTTTCCTTTTACCGTACCCCGTGGTAAGCACGATTATCGGCGATTTTGGGAATCTTGGATGTTACATATCCTAATACAAAGAATTTGTATACATCCCGTTTGAGGTTTGGTTTGTTTTGGGACGAATAATTCAGTATGTCTAAATTCATAGTTAGAAGTAATTTTTTTTTATGGATGAAGTATATAGGTCAGACACGAAGCCTGTTGCAGTCCCCATCAAGTACCGATCCTCATTGATCCATGCATGCCAACACATGATCTCAGAGGATCTTGAGAATGTAGATTGGGGTGTTGATATCATGTGATATATTTCACACACAATGCCAACGACAGTATAGCTGGCGAGTCATGTGGAAGTCGTCTCTGAACCTGATCCGAAACATGGTACAGATTCTGCTGTAGATGATCGAATTGGATGTCGGGGATCTTCAAAGGAAGGTGATCCATATATATCAGTCATCGTGACCCCATCGCATCTCCCCAAAGATACGATCGATTCGGAGCTTTGTAAGATAGAGAAGCCACCGTATACCTATCCATGTAACTAACGTGAGGCTTAATTTTCGTAGACAAATTCATGCTACCTCCGTTTTTTCATATATGATATAGTTGATTTTCTAACAACCGTTAGACCATTTGTTTTATTCAAAGTTTTTGTGCAAATATAAAAAATTTCAAGTTATGCTTAAAAAAATTTAATGATAAATCAAGTCACAATAAAATAAATAATAATTATATAAAATTTTTGAATAAGATAAATGGTCAAATTAAAAAAATCAACAACGCCATATATTAAAAAACAGAGGAAGTACACTCTATCATGCCGCGATAGATATCTTTTATGGATGAGCTTTTATGTAGCAGGTTAAGGATCTAGGCTCAGTTAGGCTCTGTTGTTCGGGAGTGGGGGTTGGGAACCCTGGAACCCTAACTCTCCGGCACACAAAACGAAGCAGTGTTTTAGTGCGTGATTAATTAAGTTTTAGCTATTTTTTTAAAAAAATGGATTAATATGATTTTTTAAGCAACTTTCGTATAGAAACTTTTTACAAAAAATGCACCGTTTAGCAGTTTAAAAAGCGTGTGCGCGGAAAACAAGGAGGAGGAGTTGAGAACTTGCACTACCGAACAGAGCCTTAGTCGAGGGATGCATAAATCTAGACCACCCAAGTTTTAAGTTCTAATTGAGATAAATTTGGGTGCATGCCCTTTAATTTTAGGGTAAGTCGAGACATGTGATCGAAGCAACAAAAAAATAATTTGAGTTTTTTTTAGTCATGCCCAATACTCCCTCAATTCTAAAATAAATCAACTTTCTAACGAATTTAGAAATATGTTATATGCAAATTCCTATATGAAAGTTAATTTATTATAGCACGGATGGAGTAACTTATAACCAAGATATGAGATCGAGGCAACGGAAAATAGTTTTAGAAGTCAAATATGACAAAGAAAAACTTAAAATTTAAGCTTGAGAAAAATTTGGCTACTGCATATAGATCATATGGCTGCACGTCTTTCCCAGCTCTCCTTGATTCGTTGTTGTCCAAACACTGTACTGGTCGCGGGCGTATCTCCATGTGAATCTCGCGAGGCAGATGCATGTCGAGCAGTCGAGGTAAAATAGCTAGCTAGGTGACGTCCCTGTCCATCAGGAGCACGTCACGGCTGTCGTTAGCTAAATCTAGCTGGATTGTGTTGCTAGCTCACTCTTTGTCACTCAGCTTGCCCGTCTTTGTCTAACCTGGCTAAGGCCTGTCTAGATTTCAACTTTTTTTTCTTCAAACTTCTAACATTTTCGTCACATCGAACTTTTCTACACATACAAACTTTTAACTTTTTCGTCACATCGTTTTAAATTCTTTAGACTTTTAATTTTAGTGTGGAACTAAACACAGCCTAAAGTTGACTCGCTAGTACTTGTACCACATGTGTCGCGCGCGTGCAAACTCATCAGTGCAATTGCAAGTGCAAATGGCATGTGATTTCGTCGTCGTCTCGCACCGGATTGGAGAGGGAAAGATCTTGCCAAGATCGCTGGGAGATCTGTAGGGCGTTCTCTCTCTCTCTCTCGGTGTCAGGGAGATCAGAGATCTTGTGACGGCTCAGGGTGTCGTTAATTATATGCTATAGGCCACGGTGACTTGACCGCGGCCAAGGCTGACTAATTAGCATGCTGTAAATCGTCTTGAAAACGAAAGGTAAGTTAATTAGCACGTTAATCGTCTTGAGAAGGGAAGATCGAGTCGGGCCTGCGTGTGCTCGTGTGATTCTTTGACGGTGTTGGCCGGAAGAAATCGTCTTCACAACGAGGATTTTTTTTTACTTTGTAGTCCTTTTTTGAAAACTTTATTTATAAATATATACTAAAATAACTTAATCTTGGAATGGACCTTTCTTTTATGACGCTAATATCATTGGCGCCGTGGTTAAATATGACGTGGTGCCGTCCCTCTTTGCCCCTTCTTAGAAGCTAAGACACTGATACAAAGGGGTGGATCAGCACCAATGTCATTGACACCAAGGATTTATTTGTAATAAAAATATTTATAAATAGGTCTTTGGTACAAGTGTCGCTAAGAACTTATTTGTAATTTTTTTACAAATAGATCCTCGTTGGCATGGCTTTTTTTCACTGATATAAAAGGTGTAAAATATAGTGAGTAGCTTCTATTGGGAGCGATGGGGATGTCACCGTCATGTTGAAATACGACGCCAATAGCATTAGCACCATGAAAATGGTTCATTTCTAACGTAAGTTTTTTCTAGGAAATTATTTGTAAAATAAGTTTTCAAAAAGATCAAAAGGTAAAAATCCAGTCCAAGGCGACATCTGAAACTCAATCAACTCCTGATTCTGGTTGGAATTGTTCCCATAAAAAAAAATCATGTCAGTCTAGATTGAGTTAGACTCGATTCATGCAAAAAATTCCTGGCTTCAATCTACCTACTGATTCCTGAAAGAGAAAAAAACTCCTTTTAAATCCTATACGTTCCAGTCAGGATTTTAAACAACTCTAGTTCCCAACAGAGATAACCTCGTACCATACAGAATCCATGCTGTCCATTTTGCACACCAACAGTCATGCATACTTGTGTGCCCATTGTCACACTGGACACTACGCTTACAGATAATCACTAGTTCACTACAGCAGGTTCACTTGAAGCAGCCATGCCGGTATAAACATGGCCCATAATAATTTTTCTAGTAGTACTTTGTCCCACATGTTCATGAGAAGTGCTAAATCACCAGCTTAAAAAGTCTGCTCCTAACATTACTGCTACAGTACACAGATACTTGATACAATAGATAGTTAATTTGGTGGTAGTAGTCCATAAACACGACACTCTACCTGCGATGATCCTTCTTGATAATCTTGCGAAGAAGTGGAAGCGAGCAGAGCGCGGTGTCACCCTCGTTCTTGAGCGCGTAGAAGTGGCACAGCGCGCGGCCGGCGACCTTCCAGGCGAAGCCACACCTGCTGGCGTCGTTGCTCCACCGTGCTTTCTCATACACAATCTGGTAGATCACGCAGGCTTCCGAGAACACGTCGTCGGGGTCCCTCTGTGTCTGCTCGAATTCAGATGCATCGTAGAGCATCTGCAGCAGGTTCAAGGGTTCGTTAGGTTAAAACGAAAACGGCGAGCCGCCAATTTCATTGAATAGAATAGAGAAGAATAAAACCGTACAGAAAACAAACATGTACAAACATAGGGCCACAGCCCGACTAAGGGCTAATTACCGCGCCACCCAGGCGGCAAGATAGGGTTCGTTAGGTTAAAAAGCTAGCTGTAATTAATTCGACCATTGAAAACGCTGTTACTCAGGAAATTTGGATGGATACTCACATGCTTGTACTTCTCGTAGAGTTCTTGGAACTTCATGTTCCTTTCTTCTTTATCTACCATTGCGCGATAGAGCATTGTACTGTCAGTCAAGTACTCCTCGTAGCGGTGTTGCCAGAGGTGCCTGGCTGCTGGAGGTGCTTCTCTTTCCATGAAACATGGGAGCAATGATACCCCTTATTATTGTAAAAAGGAAAAGAGGGAAAAAAGTAAGGCATACTGTTAGAGAGAACATTCATATTATAGTACTATTCTCATCAAACATATGAAACCAATTTAATTGAAACCGTGTTCTATGCCAAAATCATGTCTAGTGCTTCTGCAGAATGGTAACTAACCTCTGCTTCTCTCATTGAACAATTTTGACATCTCTCCCTCCCATTCATTTTGTTTTGAAACTAGGTGGACCATATGAGTAAAAAATTAACGGTTGAGTGCGTAAGTAGATAGTCTTCTCCATAATTAAAAACAGCAGATGATTTTTTTTGTAACTTTTTAATACAATTTTAGAAATAAATCTTTCCACAACTTATTTCTAGGTCTGAATAAGTATAAACTATTATAATTTAAGATTATCCTTATGTGCGTAGGTAACTAATTAGAATAGATGTAATTGTTCATCATCACTTCTATAAATAAATTAATATATATAAACATGAAACTATAATGGTTTATTAATTACTATTTCCAATTAATTGACTGCCTTACAATTAATCATTTTTTCATGCAATGAATGCAAACCGTTTTTTTTAAAAAATGGCATAGACCCTTTCCATGATACCACATATGTATATACTGAGAACAACATCACATTTTCTCAATATGCTTGCCATTTGGCAATACCTTAACTACTGCAAGCTCAGCTCATAAGTTATAGCCTATGTGCTACAAGCAGAACAAATAATGTATGTCATCTCCCTACTGCAGATAAAACTATAAAAGAACTGAAAAAAGGAACCTAAATAAAACAGACAACATACCGATTGATTGAACATTACAAGATCGCAGAGATTCTACATCTTCTGCTTTATCATAGATTTGTCCAAGTATGGATGATGAATGGTACGAAAAACTGCGGCCCATGAAGTGGGGGTATTGTTTTACCATCAGATCACTTGGAATATTGACCTGTTGGGACAGCAGATAAACTGTTGAAGTGCAACATGCATTCCCATGTAATGAACTTTGGTCTTACAAAGCATCAAATATGAAATAATAAAGATACACCTGCACATTTCATCTATTATCTTTATCTTGTAGCCCTACTTGATCTCACTGCTTCATACGTTAAACGTATTCCTGTCACCATGCAACTATTCCAACCACCATGGTGCCCTGGACACCGGGTAGCTGGTCCATTTCTAACTTATATTGAACTATGTTAATTACAACATTATCCAATAATCAGCTTATTACTATGTACTGGACACCCACTGCAGCTATCCGTATAAAATATTGGCAGTTCATGAATCATTGTAATGAATCACGAGTTGTTCAGATAACTACACTTGGTTCATCCGTTCATGAATCATTGTAATAAGGATTCAGTACTGTGTAAAAGCATTTGAAACTGAAGAATGTGTAAGCCCAAGATTGGAACTAACCTTGTTCCCAGTCTTTGGAGCATCCAAAGCCAAATAATACAGGTCAACTAACTTTAGCATCTTTTCCTCTATTAGTTTCTTTTCAATTTCGTCAAGTGAATCTGTCAATAGTCGGTCCATATATGCTAACCAGCTATCAGCTGCCGTACCAAGTGCAAAACTGAAAGGAGAAAAGAACTCCAAAATCATGTTAGATTGTATAAAACCAATAAAGGTTGCATATATTGAAATACTACAGGAGGTCACCAAAACTAGATTTTTAAAAATGTACTGATCAGGTTCATATAAAAAGAAATTCAAGCACTTCTAGAATATTGAATTCAATCAAGTGCTGAACTCCTCAACAAATTGCCTACTAAAAACTAAATGAGATTCATGCTGCTAAGTTTTCTTTATAGTGAAATGGTTCTAGTTACCATTCCAAAAAGGAAGGCTGGTGACAATTATTACTGTGCATCAGAAAAATCAAGCTTGGTATTAATACCTGGGAGTAAATCTTGTTTTCAAGAACTCATGAAATAGCAGCCTTTCAAGTTTGGATTCATTACAATCCTGAGGTTTCTTTTGCTTGGTCTTTTTTGGTTTAATAGCTTGTACCCACGGTTCAGAAGGTTTGAAGTGTTCTAATAACTGAAAAGAACATTTTCAGGATCAGTCAGCAATAATTCTTTCAAAAGTTAAAGACAGAATGTGCTGTTATTATATCAGTACCTTATTATGCAAGAATTATAATTTAAAGATACAGTGAAACAACAATGCCAAATTTACTAATGAATCATGCACAGCAAATCTGTAATCAGTCCAAGAACTAGCAAGCATAATTAAAACGGATAGGTCAATATTCCAACACTTTTGGCCACTGAACTTGGGCTTCATTAGCGATTGGCCACCTGAAACCATTCTACATTCGGGCCAAGTTTAAAAGGTGAAAAGTGAATGGCTTCGATAGTCTAAATTTAGGAAAAGGGTCCACTTTTTAGGTCTGAAGATCAGGGTTGTAAAATGGACACTTTCCTCATTAAACATGAAGGCATGCAATATTATTTAGTTTGGTAACCAAATTAACCCCTCATGTCTAACTGGCATCCCAACCAAGCCAACACCTTCCAGCTATCCACTTGGCGGTGTTTATCCTCTATGAAACCTTGCCCATAACACATGTTTGGCAAAAGGTCCAATTTTGCCCTTAAGGTTTAACAAGGGCCACTTTTCTTACAAAGAACAGAGTGTTTCCAAGAAGACTACATGGATAGACTCAATAAATATAGACCATAGTTAAAATAGCATCACGGCCATATGGATGGAACAACTACACTATGGACGAGGGTGGAACCAAGCAAAACTTCACTACGGATTTTAATGAGAATGAAAGATAATCAAGCACAAAGGCACAATAAGGCAAAATGTCAATTAGAAATTAACAAACCTTTGGGTTTTTCGAGACCCAATAAATGTCACCGTCAAAATCACTGTTGGCCATCTCATCAGCCAAAGACCGCGGCCCAGAAATAGGGAAGAGTATAGCATATTTAGCATATCCCACATACTCCTTTTCTAGATCCCTAATATATGTTGCTTTCAAGACATGTATATCACCAAAATGTAACCCAGGATGTTTATAAACAAGAACATCTCCAGAAAACTGGCCATTTTCACTGTTGAACAGCAGATAAAGCTAATAAGTAAAGAACAAACCAGAATGCGATCAAACATAAGTGATACAGTACCAACCAATGGATGCAAGGAAGAAATATGACAAAGAACATTAGTTCTTAACATTGACAAATTCAAAACCTTTTAATAATCCATAATATCTTCTATTTGAGATTTTTTTTCTATTTATTAAAAACAGTCACACAGATTTCCTGATGTCTAAAAGACTACATGTTCAAGTTAGTCTAAATTTGGGAAAATGAACTTAAAAATGCAATTGAAGTCCTGAAGCCCCAAATACCCAGATGTATTTAGTATCATAAGTTACTAGTCTAAACATTTTCTTTAGCCGCTGTTTACCAACGAACTTCACAATTGCAATCAAAATCGTTGCCAGCAATATATAATTGTTTGAATACAAAAATGCGTTCTCATTGCTAAAAGGAAATTGCAAAAACTCCATCTCACCTTGTTAAAGTGCAAAATTTATGGTGCTAATCAGCAAGAACTTGGAAGAAAGCATGGCAATTTTGGTGCATTTCTACTAAACAAAATTACAAGACATTAAAGCAGTTCCAGTGGTGTCCATGCTGGATAGTGGATATTCCTATGCTATATGGTGACTGGTGAATAGTAAACTGAGGATCACTGATACATATAAAAACCGCTGAAAGGATATGCAGATGCAAAAGGGGTAATTCTGTAACTAACAGTATCACGCAGACTTCATTAGGTCTGAGTGTTCCGGTAGGGTCTGTAGTACCCATTAGATAATAGCACTCATCAATTGGTATCTTTCCTTGCTTGATTCCTTTTCTTTCCTGTTGAGCCATGAAATCCAGCCTATGTTGCAAATATGACTCTTCTAGAGGAATTCCAGAAAGAATCATACGTGCTGACATTGAATCTTCCATGTCAGCATAGCTGAATGCAACTGTGAGAACAACATGAGAATAATAGTCCAGATCAAACATAAACAGGTGACTGAAAAACATAAATAAAATGGAAATCTTATGACAACATGTAAATTGCACTGAATGCAACAAACGTATTTTGAACTTACTTCTCAGTGCATCTTCATAATCGTAACATGCATTCTCAGCCCCTTCAATTGCACTTTGCAGAAGCTCCAAAAAGTACTCTTCTGGAACTCCTCCATAGCAAAGTAATGTTATCAAGAACCTTGATGTTAATGTCCTTCTGGGTCGATTGCTGAGCAAAAAAAAAAAAAAAAAAAAACCATAGTACTGATTGTGAACAAAAATATAATTGATTAATTGCTGCCAATAAAAAGCTTAAACAATGGAGGAAAAATGTAAAGTCCTCAACATGCTTTACCACCCTCCCCTCAAAAAACATGCTTTACCACCCCTATCTCATCAACCTAATCAGCCCGGCTTTACGCTCCCTCTGCCATCTACCTAACCAGCCCCAACCATGAAGAATGACATGTGACAGCACTTGGAACCCCTTAAGTACCACCAACCGATGAATGAAATGCACCGGACGTCTGGGCTTTCATACACAAACTCATCCCAAAAAAACATGAACTATTAAGCAAAGGAAAGTAATCCCATTTATAGTACAAAACACGTGTTTTTGTTCTGATTTCCATGCTATGCCACCTCATAGAATCAGTAGCAGTTAAATGGGAAAAAGATATCAAGTGCTCCCTTCCTCGGGGGAACTGTGCAAATGATCGTGACAAATTCAGGAAAGAGAATGGCAACCTTGACACAAAAATCAATCTATCAGCCGCAAAGTTTCAAACAGTTCATTCTGCTGAAAGGGAATCTCAAAAGAGAGATAGAAAGCTAGAATTCACTGAATTTTTTACTATTTGTTTAACCTAGCATAGTATAGATTTTACATTGAATTATTTTTGGAATGTCCGGTTATCCATGAACCATGCACCCATTTCTTTTTTTTTTACCTTTTGCACCTTTTCATGGCCATTAATAGTGTCCAGGGTTCACCTCTCCGATATGGACCAATCCCAACCCCTGGCAGTACAACAGCTTTCACCAAATTTCGCTCGAATTTACTGTTTCAAATTTGAACTTCTCAAAAACCATTCAAAAGTTTGCTCAAAATCTACTTTCGTCCCATGCCAAAACCTCAATATTATGTGAACCCTGGTTGGATCTCTAAGGCGATGCACAGGGGGACCAGAAGGGTGGGATGCACCGGAAAAATATCTAAACAAAATTAACTGTTACTTTTACTGCACTGGTAGAAAGCCAGAGCACAAAAACCAGAGCTTAAGTACTAAAATGTATTAGTAACCAAGGATGCTCTACATATAAAAATAGATGTAACAACTAACAATGCAACTCAGATTTTTGGTACCTTGTAGAGACTATTTCAAAAGAATTCACGGACTGAACACCAGATAAACTTTTCTTGGCATTTCATGCAGAGACTATTTCCGATGAGTTGACAGACCGGACACCAGATAATTCTGGATGAGTTTCTATTTTTACCATTGATGGTCGGATGAGTATAGTTGCAGGAGGAAGCTGCAACAGAAAGAGATCTATTCTTATTCTTACAAAATACACTTGAATGCTAGGGATAGTAGCTAAGATAAGATAGCAAAAGAAAATTATCTGTACACAAAATTGTGTAAAAATTGAATAGATTGAAAAAGACAGTGCATGATGTACAACAAGAGGATATCTGAAAAGATGACAATACCAGCATTGAACAAAATGAATTAATGATCAACAATTATTAGAAAACAGTGACCTTGTATGAGATAACATGTCTATCCTGAAAGTATATAAATCATGCAATGATATTCTGAATATTGCTTGAATTTACACAATCATATAGTATTAGTTAAATTGCCAGATCCGTAATAGAAGATCCGATTGTATTGCTATCAGGATACAAGGAAGGCCCGATTGCATAGATGCTTAAGAAACTATGAATCAAAATTGGGAACAAGAGGTGATAACACAAGAGCAAACAAATAACACAAAACTACCAAATTTCAATGTATAAGTAATATCATGTCAAAAACTCAGTACATACCCGCCTGTCAACTAGGACTGTTCCCTTTACAGCAGATCCATTAAAGAACAGACGGAACTGCATAAGAAGAGGCTAGGAAAATAGAATAGACAAGAACAGCAAACTCATTAGTTGAAAACACAGCAAAGTCAGAAAAGAGTAGATCGGAACAACAAGGCAATAGTTAATACAGTACATGTTCAGCGGTGAGAGATCGATGCCTCTTCAAACTGTTAGGCCTCATCACTGTTTCACTTTCATCACAAGTTGCAATGCCCTGAACAAGGCATAATAACAAAAAAAGTATATCAGCTAGCTACAAGCATGGACCAAAACATCACCATTAAGTTTGAGAAGCATGATTGTCCAGAAAGGAAAACATAACTAAAATATAACATAATAGGGTGGTGATGTCATGTATAACACACAGTAACGGAACTTAATGTTGGTTGATGTTGATTACTGGATTTTCGAATTCTGAGTCAGTAGCAACAACTTTTCAGTCCACCCTTACTCAATGCAGTGGACAGTAGGAAAAATTCCTACCAGGCAATTGTTACAGCAGTGGGCAGGCCATTGCAGTTACTTTGCACTTTAGCAGGTACCAAATTAGGAATAAGTCAAATAAAGTACTCCCTCCGTCCCAAAATATAACAACTTTTAGCCCTTAAGGTTTGTCCCAAAATATAATAACTTCTTCACCAACATTCTCTTCTTAACCAATCACAACCCTCCACCATTCAATTTTCTCACCTACCTCCACTTCTTAACCAATCACAACCTTCTATTTAATTTTACCTACTTTCTTAATACCCATGTCCAACCCTAAAAATTGTAGAGAATAGAATAGATGTCTCACCAATGTGGGGGAGGTGATCTCTCATATATATAGCTGAATTACAATGAATGCTAATGCTGAGATACAATCAATACTAGTGAGTTACATAAGACCAAAGGTCTAGAAGAGTAACTATCTAGGAGAGTAAATGTCTAGGAGATAAACAGGCAAACAGCCTATAGATTAATAAATAATCCTAATAAAAATCCTTATATTCTGGGACGGAGGGAGTAGGAGATTATCTCCTAACAAGGAGGTTTGTTATATTAGAGAGAGAGAGAGAGAGAGAGAGAGAGAGAGAGAGAGAGAGAGAGAGAGAGGATTGGTTTAATATTTGATATTAGTTCCATGGAAATAAATCTCTATCTCTAAGCCAAAACAGGATCAGTAAATTCCTAGTGAGTGATGAAATGAATCAACACTAGTACAAGGTAAATTAATATAAGAGGTATTTTGGTTAGGAACAGGAAAGAAAGTCACACAGCAGTAAACTGGTATTGCAATACAATGTGCCAACAATTAACTGTTCACCCATGAAGGACACCAAGTATGGCCGTATATATCCGGTTGGATTTAGAGGCCGGGTAAAAAATACCCTTCTCTAAAAAAATGGACACCAAGTATCAATTTAATTAATAAGAAGGATAAGACTTAAATTCGAGCTTTAGAGGACCCAAACTTGGGTGGTGAGGGTGTACATCCACACCTCCTACCAACTAAGCTCGATTCCTGGTCTGCTTTTCTCTGCCCACATGTTTGAAACTTTATCTAAAAATTTGTAATTATGTTGCATAGTATCTTTATGAGCAACTCCACAAATTCTGCTTTCTGCACATTCATGAGATGTGTTTGTCAAACTTTATTGTTGGTTTGCATCTGTTCACATTATAAACAATCAAGTAATCCGAATTTGCTTATTAGTATGTAATAACGCCTTCACAAAACCATAACCATCAGGGGAACACAAACATAGAATGTCTGAAAGGTTAATGTATATATTTTAGATAATGGACTTTTCATTAATCCGGCCTCTATATCCATCAAGGAAATACACAGCCACAACATACGCGAGTTCTTGGAGTCCAACCCACACGCAGAGGAAAACACATAAACACACAAAAAAAGAAGCTTGAAGACTTAGCTTAAGGGAACAGAAGTCTTAGATTATTCATTCAAGGTGTATGGAGTGAGGAGAAAGCGCATCTGTGGTTTCAAAAATTTTCCCTTGAAGATACTCGTGGGGCAATTGAGAGCCAAATCCACAGATACAAGGCCAGTCCCATCAGTATGGATCAACGGCTCCTGATCTTTGTGAACAACATTGCCATGTCTGTCCTGAAATGTTACAATAAAGAAAAATGTGATTCCAGAAGCAAAAACAAGTATTGGAGAGGAGGGAATTACCATGCAAGGTTCATCTTTAATCCATCTGACATAAACTGCTGATAGATCAGCATCCAATGTGATAGTTTTGGAGAGTATCAAAGCAAACCTTGTTACAACAGAAAACACAGGTTTCGTAAGTAAGAGAACAATCACATGCAAGCACGCTCAAGTTGAGTCCAATAATTGTGTTTTTCTATTTAGAAAGCCTAATAGTTCGATAGCAGCAATAATGAAATGTACATGGAAATTGAAAATGTAGGCAATGGACTTCTGGAAAAACAAGCTTATCTTCTGACTAAATAAATCCCAGCCCTTCTATGCATCTCCTTTTGTATCTAAAAACGATACGCTGCTATCATGGTAGCAAAACCAGAATTACCAGTAAGGCAGTAACTAAGCTTGACATCGACCAGTACATATGCCCACATTGCATCAATTTAATTAGTTGACACTACTAAACAAAGTCATAAGGAAAAACCTGGCCATATATTTTGCCAAGGTGGGGGCAGAACTTATGTGCATGAATAGTTCACGGGCCTGACCAACTGTTCTCCCAGAGAGTATATAAGGTTCATCCATGTTCCACCCAGACTCAGTGCGAACAAAGTAGCACCTGACAGGTGAAGTGCATTTGTTTTTGTCTTCTATCTTCTCTTGTTTCAATTTCTCCTCTTTCCCTCCATCCTTGTAAACTGAAAGGTACATCGATCAATGTAAATCCAACAAAAAAGCAACCAGGAAGCATGATGGGGGCACTTGGTAACTAGGATACAACTTGTAAAGTAGAATTGGTGTCTCTTAGTCAAATTGACACGTTCAGACTCTTAATGGATATTGCTTCCAATTTGTGTATAACTACAGTCAATCTATTTTTTCCAGACACCTTGCGGGGAAAACACATCTATGCCATCTCACGCAGCCACGCAGGAATGACTGGATGGACCTGTTCACACAACCAAATAAACCCAAGTGTGTCTTCGAAAATCCATGACCATTGTTTCTCTGAAGCCATTAGAGAACTTTGACACTAGTGGTGTTACATCATAAATTGCAGTAATTATGTATTACATGCATTCTCCAGTCTACTACTTGGTAATAAATTCAAATAGATTCAATGATGCAAGAAAAGGAAACTTACCGAAAAATCGATATCGGCGCAAACCCAAAACAATACCATCTTCAGCAACCTTATGGTAATGTTCACAATACGTAGAGAAGTCAGTCTTGGTGTCTGACAGTTTCCCCATAAACTTTACTACAAGGACATTATCATCACCAACAACTTTCTGTAGATGAGTCCTTGTATTCTCGATATATGGTCCCTACATTCAGTTAAATAAGGTTACAAATTTAGCATTGGCACCTGAAGTTCCTTAAAAAAATATCATGAGTACGGCATTTGTTGATATGGGTGCCTTAATTTTTGTTGGCATTGGTCTTCATACTACTACTATTAAAATCTTAGGTGGCCTGCAAAGGATGCATATGGGTGATGTGCACCTTTATGTGCAAGCTAGATAGGCAAACAGTCTGAACAGCAATGAACAAATTGAACACTATACAATCACGATTAGTAGATGGTAGAACATCAACTAGTAGGCCAACTAAAAATATCGTTATTAAACAACGAACATCAATAAACGCTATCAAAAGGCTCCACAAACCTTGAAAATTTTGACTACAGTATCCCCTCTTATCGCAACATTACAATGATAGACTTTTGTCATGCCTGGATCTGAATTAAGGTTCTGCAACAATTAAAATGGAGGAATGGAGAATGATTTCATCAGCCTGTTATAATATACTATCAGAGGAAAAGAAACAGATAGCGGAAATTAGAAAAATGAAATGTCAGTATAATATTCTCATGATGTTATTGATAGATCTTGATGCTCAAGAATGTTCCAAGTTCTAGGGAACTGATGAACTTACAAGAACTAGGTATCATTAGCAGACAGTGTTTCTAATAAGGAACTTTTGAACAAGAAAATATGCATAAGTGCATCCCTAGAAGATTGTAAAAGCATGATGCGTTGCAGAAAACTTATTACAGGAAATGGTTTGTGATGTTCCAGCTTGCCGATGAACCGGCCACAGAAAATCACGGTCCAAAAGGTGGTTTTGCTGCATTTATCATGGAATGCCTTGCTAGATGATTGGTACCGTTTCTATTTGTTTTTGTAGTTCTGAAGTAAATTAACTCGAAATGGAAGTCAGGAACTACAAGTCAGTAGTACCACCTGTATGGTTCTGCTTTCAACAGAAGCAGGCTTCTTTTCAGCCTTTAGTCTTAAAAAAAAGTCAAAAGTGCATGTAACATACCTAGACACTAACATCAAAATGAAGAAAACATGATACTTTTAAGATATTAGAAGCTCAGATCAGGATGTACAACAGAGTAAGCATGCATTATGTCCTCGATGCACAAGTAAATTCAAGGAGAATGAACATGCATAGGTGCAAATTATATATATTTACTTATGGCTCCGTTTAGAATGATCCAAGTTCTACTATGAAATGGGATCATCATCTTTGATCATTTTTAGAGATCGTCAATGAAATACAGGAAATAGAAGTACTGCCATTGAAATAACCTTTGCTCTATCCGAAGCTGCAATATACTTGTGACCAAATGTTCTCCAGATTTGTTACTCAAATTGCGCCATGGACAGAAACTTCAAGGATCTAATATAGTCCACCGACAGAACATTCTCTATCTTTTCACTGAAACATAAAAGAGAAAGGTGTATTAGCAACAGCAAAACACAGACAAAAGTCATCTGACTTAGGAAATAATGAATGCTCAGGTACAAAAGCACAAAAATGAAGAGAAACTAACCTGGCAAGGTAAGCAAAAACCATAAATATTTTTCTGAACCCTAAGTCTTCCAGCGCTAGCATCTGAGGACTCGCTGCCTCCCTCAATGCATTGTCTGTTGTATGGCAAGTCGTTGTAGGGTTTTGCGGCATCGCCGTAATGGGGCTCGGCGGACTTACTGAGGGGCCAGCCATATTCTCAATGAGTCTTGAAATATCCTGAACAGAGCTCGGGGTGGAAACTCTTCTTGGAGTAGAAATCATCGGCTGGATGGGGCTGTCAATCTCTATATAGTTCTGCAGGCCAGATGGCATGCAACGGCATGGACTACCAACCTGCATCATAACATCATTAGGCACCGCAGGAGCCATTGCTCGGGCAGGACTGTCAATCTACAGAGCCATTTGGTTCAACCCAGGAGAAACCATTGCCTGGGTAGGAGTCCCAACTTCAATGCAGCCTTGATTCTGCGACACAGAAGATGTATGGCCACATGGACTCTCAACTGTCAGCTGAGCAAGCTGTGGAACCAAACGAGCAATTTGTCTGACAGAACCACCATTGCCATGTAAATGGAACGGCATCTGTTGGTTGGGACTCCCAACCTCTACCATCCCATGGTTTGAGAGACTAGTAGCCATTTCATTGCTGGGGCTTTGATCGTACATCTGAACCTCGTTGTCGAACAGTTGCGTGTATACTGATTCCTCTGTATAACAGAAGCCTCGTTAGTCTAACAAGCATTACAGATAAATCAGATGATTAAATAACTACTCCTCTGTTTCATATTATAAGTAGTTACGATTTTTTCAGTCAAACTACTTTAAGTTTGACGAAATTTATAGATGGCAACATCTACAACATCAAATTAGTTTCATTGAATATATTTGTTTGTTTTGTATTGAAAATATTACTTATTTTTTTAATAAACTTGGTCAGAAGTTTGAAAAAAGTCACAACTTATAATATGAAACGAAACGGAGTGAGTACTACACTTCACAATTTGGAAAAAAAATGTAACAGCTACAGATCTACAGCAATCTGAGCAAAGACATTAGAAAGAAACAACATCCAAGCGAAATGCATATGTAACTGCAAAACTAAAGGGGAAACACCATCATAATAACCTGAACCAACGAAGGCAAAACCAGCAAAATCCCAAAACCACGACCTCAACCTTAAGGATGGTAAATCAAGAACGTGAACGACTCATCGACAAGCATGAAAACCGAAAAACTCGGAAGGATTCTCCTCCAAAATGAGACCAGAAACTGAAAGCGCAAACAGAAAAATGGACTGAAAATACAAAAGCAAAAGAGAAATCCCCTTACATAGTGTATGACCTTGTGATTACGAGCAAGCGCGTGACTACCAGACGAAACATTCCCCAAATATTGTGTTACTGTATGCGCTTTGCAATGAAAAAAAAAAGAAAGAACAAGAAAAAAAAAACACACACACACACACAACCAGAGGAAGCAGAACGAAGAGCTATCCTTCCACTGCATCCAGTGCCACTAAACAGCAAAAAAAAAAAAAACGTGTTTTTCCCTCACAAATTGGTGCAAGCAACCCTAGTTAACGAGAATGGCATCGCAACCCAACCCCAGAAAAGAAAGAAAGAAAGAAACCGAAAATGTCACGCGGCGAACTAAAAGAAAGCCCTGACCTTCCCGGGAAGGGCCGGAGATGAACGCGGGGGCGCTGAGGGCGGTGGGGACGCCCCGCGCGTCGCGCCTCGTGATCGCGGCCTCCCGCTTCGCCAGGTACGTGATGAAGCCGGGGAGCGTCCGCACCCGCCGCGACTCCGCGACCGCGCGCAGCACCCGCGCCGCCCCGGCCTCGCCGAGCACCGCGAGGTGGCGCCGCGCCTCCGCACCGGCGAGCTGCAGCAGCCTCCCCTCCAGCCGCTCCAGCTCCGCGGCCACCGCCGCCGGGAGCTCGGCCGGCTCCCGCGCCTCCGCGGAGCCGATGGGGTTGTACATGACGAGGGTTCGGGGGCTTCTAGCCCGCGCCCCCCCCCCCCCCCCCCGCGCCTCTCGGCGGCGGCGGCGAGGAGAGCCGAGGACGAGGAGGAGGAGGAGGCGATCACGTTGGCGTTCGCGTTGGGGCGCGCGATGGAGGGAGGAGGTTGGGAAATTTGGGAGGAAGACGCGCGGAGGTGTTGAAATGGCGGTGGGTGTGTTGGGGGGGGGGGGGGGGGGGGGGGGGGGTAGGGCCCACATGGCAGTGGGAGGTGGATGTCGATTGTGGGCCATGCGGGGTGTGGGGCGGGGCCCAAGGAGGAGTAATTCGGGTAGCTTGCTCGGCACCCTACCCTTCCTCTGTGCTTGACTGCGGCTGTGGTTGACACGGTGCTTGTGTGTTGTGCTGCGGTAGAATCGGTTCGGGGGGGATTGAGGATTCGGATTCCAGTGGAACTCATCGAATTTAATGTTGTGTTTAGTTACGCGTAAAGTTTGGATTTTGGTTATAATCTGAGATGATATAACTGAAAAGTTGTGTGTATGATATGTTGATGTGATGGAAAATGACTGAACTTTGGATCTAAACACACAGCCTAAGGTGGTGTTTGGATCTATACAAAGCCGGGACTTAACTTTATTTAAAGTATTAAATATAGACTACTTATAAAACTAATTATATATAAATGAAAGCTAATTTGTGAGATAAATTTTTTAAGCCTAATTAATCCATAATTAGATAATGTTTACTGTAGCATCACATAGGCTAATGCTCAATAGATTCGTCTCGCGAATTAGTCCAAGATTATGGATAGGTTTTATTAATAGTCTACGTTTAATATTTATAATTAGTGTCTAAACATCCGATGTGATAGGGACTTAAAAGTTTTAGTCCCATCTAAACAGGGTCTAAGGCTGTGTTTAGATCCAACCTTTGGATTCAAACTTGCAACTTTTTCCATCACATCAACCTATCATACACACACAACTTTTCAGTCACATTGTATCAATTTCAATCCAAACTTTCAACTTTAAAAGGAACTAGACACAGCCTAAAGATAAAAGAAGGCATAGGGGCTGTGTTAGTTCCCTTCAAACTTGCAATTTTTTCCTCATTTGGAGATATATATAATAGAGTATTAAATATGGAAAAAAACCAATTATACAGTTTACATGTAAATTGCGAGATAAATTTTTTAATCTAATTACGACATAATTTTACGACGTAGTGCAGTAAATATTAGCCAAGGAGGAGTAGCTTGCTCGGCACCCTATCCTTCCTCTGTGCTCGTGTGTTGTGCTGCCGTAGAATCGGTACGGGGAATTCGGATTCCATTTCCACTGTGTCATGCATCGACTCATCGATGGCATAGCATTAAGTGGCTCCCACCGTCCCAAAATACTCTATCTATCCTACTCTAAATGCAACTATGAGTTTTCGTATCCAATTTTGATCATTTGTATTATTTTAAAAAATTTATAATCAGACCCTGTTTAGGATCGGTTTAGATGGGCTAAAACTTTTTAATCCCTGTCACATCGGATGTTTAGACGTTAATTTTAGAGTATTAAACATAGACTAATAAAAAACTAATTTCATAAATGATAGCTAATTTGCGAGATGAATTTTTTAAACCTAATTAATCCATAATTATCAAAAGTTTACTGTAGCATCACATTGTCAAATCATGGCGTAATTAGGCTCAAAAGATTCGTCTCGCGAATTAGTCCAAGGTTATGGAATGGGTTTTGTAATTAGTCTATGTTTTATACTCTAAATTAGTATCCAAACATCCGATGTGAATAAGTCCATGTTTCATAATCCCCTTAGATTCCAATTTTTTTCTTCGAACTTCTAACTTTTCCGTCACGTCGAACTTTCCTACACATGCCTGGGTTAGTTCTCAACTTTTTCTTCAAACTTCCAACTTTTCTATCACATCAATTAGTACACACAAACTTCCAACGTTTCCGTCACATCGTTCCAATTTCAATCAAACTTCTAATTTTAGCGTGAACTAAACACACAAACTTTTAACTTTTCCATCACATCGTTCCAATTTCTTCAAACTTCCAATTTCGGCTTGAAACTAAACACAACCTCGGTTCGGTATTTTTTGCTGTTATGAGATGATAAAATATGAACGGTACTTTACTCGTGAAAAAACAAATCTACGACTGGATGCGATATATTCTAGTATAATGAATCTAGACAGAGATATGTCCAGATTCGTAGTGCTATAATATGTTATATCCAATACTAGGTTGAGTTTTTATGGGACGGATGGAGTATGTTTTTAAATTTTTTTCAATTTTTTTAAACAAGACAGATATCCGTGTTCAACATTTAACCGTATGTCTTATTTAAAAATTTATTAAAAATAAAAAAAAATAGTCACATATATAATATTATTCATGCTTTATCATCTAACAATAATAAAAATACTAACCGTAGAAAAAATTTCAAATAAAACGAACGGTCAAACGTTGAATATGAACGGTATAAATCTGCATTTTGTTGACCGAGTAAAAAGGAGTACGCAAGGATTCTTTAAAAATAAAGCAGCATATCCCCGAGTATAGTTTCAAAATATACTACCCATCCTAAAATACTACTAATATCTTTAGGATTCAAATTTTGTTTTGAAATCTCTTCAAAAAGAATTTGTTTCAATATATTATCACTTTGAAGTGCTAGTTGCCCCATCATGTATTTCGTTTCAAAAGTTTTCTCATTTTACCCTCAATAACCATTTAACTTCCCATCCTGTATTATTCAATAAAAGGTATTATAATATTTTTTATTAAAATCAAATCCTGATGTCTAAATTTATTTTTAGAATTCAAATTTTTATAGAACGGAGGAAATATATATTCCTGTGAGATGCCGGATAGTAGCGGAAAAGGGTTAAGGCATCAGAATATAGGCTAAAACTAGTCCATAAGCAATAAAATATTCCATTCAGCCACCTAACCATATTATGGAACTAGTCCATAGCAAGAAAATAGCAAAAACCACACATAAATATATGGGCTGCCCATATAGAATAAAATATGTTATTTCCTCTCTCTACTCCTAATACTAGTTGCTATCTATATACATTGTGAAGATATCAATAATTATAGTCCATATATGTGGGTCCGATCTACATGGACTACTTTTGCTATATAGAGATGGGACCCACATATATGAACTTTAACTATTATAACCTTCACAATGTATATGGATAGCAAATAGTATTGGTAGGAGAAAAGAGATAGAGACAAATGATATATTTTATTCTCTATGGACAGCCCATATGCTTATGAGTAGTTTTTGTTATTTCTTTCCTATGGACTAGTTCCACAATGTTGCTAGGTGGCTGAATCAAATATTATATTGCTTATGGACCATTTTTGGAGTACATTGTGGATGCCTCTTAGGGCAAGTACTATGATAGATGTGGTTGCTAACTCCAAATTTATTTATGGCATTCACCAATAAATTAAGATGCAAGATATACAATAAGTCACCTCTAATACACAAATAGCAATGCCTTTAGTACTCTCACATCCTTCTTGGAGTTTGTGTGGAGGCTAACTCTTGATTTAGGGGTGGTTCATCATCTCTCTCCTCACTTCTCTCCTCCACCTCATTACCCAATACTATGTGTCATTTTTAGAGGCAGCATATGAAATACTATAGCACTTGTCCTTAGGGCCTAGTACTAGCAGAGAGGAGGGCGGGGGCATGCCATGTCATGTCATCCTGGCGTGGCGTGGCGTGGCGTGGTGTGGTGAACTTGCCAGAAAGCAGAAAGCAGAGAGTGCACTGATTCCTTCACAAATCTGGCGACTCCACCAGTCTAGAGAGGAGTAGACTAGTAGTAGGAGTAGTAGGCATGATGCTGCCCTGCCATGGAACAGACATGAGCAGCGCCGCGCCGCGCCACACCACCCCACACCCACTGATACCGAAAGATATCGTGATCAGATCCAGTGCAGTTGATTCAGGGCTGTTTGGATAAATTTTAGTCCAATAGAATGTTTAGCGCTAATTTAAAATATTAAATATAAACTAATGATAAAACCTAGTACTCCATAATCCTGGGCTTATTCGCGAGACGAATCTGTTGAGCCTAATTAGTCTATGATTAGTCTATGTGATGCTACAGTAAACATGTGCTAATTATATATTATTTAGGATTAAAAAATTTATCTCGTGAATTAGCTCTCATTTATATAATTAGTTTTATTATTAGTCTACATTTAATAATTCGAATTAATGTTCAACCATTCGATGTGAAAGGGACTAAAATTTCAGTACCTAGATCCAAACACCACCTCAGCACCACATGATGAGAAATCAATGAATCATATCAATGCATATCACTGTAGTAAAAATATTATTTTTATACATCATATAGTAACGAATGTGAATAGTTAGATCAAAATATGGATGGCTCAGATTGCTTGCAGTTTTTATTGAGCAGTTATACTCATCAATCCATAAGGAAGTGTTTGGCAAATGTCAAAGGGAAATGATTTCCACCCATTTTTAAATTCTAACCATTCATTCTCCCTCTTCCATTTAATCCTAACCTTTTTTTCATTTCTCAATCTCAATCCCAATGCCATCCTCCATTTCTCATTATCCAAACGCACCCTAAAAGTGTGATAGTAGGGCAGAATTAACAGTCATACGAAACCGTATATTTGGGTGCCGTAATCTGTAATCAGCTCACATCCTCAAGCGACAAGCTTATACCCAATAAAGTCCCTCTCTTCTTTTTCCAAAAAGGGAAAAAAAGAAATCAGTTAATCTAAACTCTCACGGTATACATGCATTTTTTTTCTTTTATCTTCTACAAATTAAAAGTTGTCTATACATGAGTCTTTCCCTTTTATCTTTAACAAATTGAATAAGACTTGGCCAACGGGCAAAGTGTCCCAACTGGGACGAATTCATTCGGGAGAACGGCAGAAGAAGTGTGCAATCTGCTGAACAAGTGGATCGTGGACAACGGCACGGTAGAAGCCAAGCCGCAGTGAGCGAAATTGGAACATCCATTCCCTCCGCTGTAGCAAAGATTGAAGATACAGCACGAATCAGCATGCATCTACACACTACGGTACCAGCTTTGATATGCTGCAGTTCATCAGATGATTCGGTGTTAGAACATGTGCCATCACATATAAAACACAACCACCAATATTAAAGTCGTTTCCACTCTGTGAATATGCAAGCTCTTGATATTTCATTTAGACTTCACATGTCAGTCATGCAAGCTCTGAATGTGCATTTGTTCAGTGATACATGATGCATGCATGCATGCTGAAATGATTCCAGAGCTAACGTAGCAATCTTTAGCTTGACTGCTTGTGTTCACTTCAAGCAGCCATGTTAATAGGCCCATCAGCTTAGTTATAAAGTCTGTCCTGACATTTTCCTACTAAACCATCAGCTTAAGAAGTCCTTAGTCCGCTCCTGCTCCTATATTGCTGTTACAATACTACATACGCCAAACTTCATACAAATTAACTATCCCTAAATGCGATGCTACTTCACTTGCGGTACTTCTTGGTAAATCTGAAGTTGCGGAGAAGTTGGAGCGAGCAAACCACAGCGTTACCCTCATTCTTGACCGTGTAGAAATGGCACAATGCACGGCCGGCAACTTTCCAAGCGAAGCCACATCTGGCGACGTTGTTGGCAGACCGTGCTTTCTCATACGCGATCTGGTAGATTGCACAGGCCTCGGAGAACACGTCGTCGAGGTCCCTCGGTGTCTCTTCAAATTCAGATGCACCGTAGAGCAACTGAATGTTGGCAAGAGCGATTGGGTCAGAACTCAGAAGCTGTTTTCCAACCATTAGGAAAAAAAAAGCTGGTATTCAAAAGAATACAGGACACTCACATGCTTGTACTTTTCATAGAGTTCCTGAAACTTTATCTTCTTTTCTTCTTCATCCGCCTCTTCGGCATAGAGAAGTGAACTATCAGCCAAGTACTCGTTATAGCGGTGTTGCCAGAGTTGCTTGATTGCTGGAGGCACGTCTCTCTCCGCGAAACATGGGAGCGATGATATACCTTATTATCAAAAACAAAAGAGAAAAGGAATGTCATGTTACAGAGAACATTCATAAAGTACTTGTCTCATCAAATATATGGAACCTGCTTGTGACACCACATCACAATTCACATCAACCGTGTTCTGTGCCAAAATCATGAGTTGTTCTAAATGTTGCGAAGCACACCACATTGGATGGCATGGCCAAAATTTTTTGCAGCGTTTGTTTTTGAAAGTTAAATAGAAAAAAAAAGTGATGACATACAGCATACCATGGGTTATACACAGACAACTTTTTAGAATAGATGTAATTGTTCTCCATTAATTTTACATATAAATTATACGAATATGATCCTATAGTCTCACAAAACTGACCTAGAGTCCTAGACTCTTTCCATGATACCACATACTCCCTCCGTTTCACAATGTAAGACTTTCTAGCATTACCAATATACTCCCTCTGTCCCATAATATAAGGGATTTTGAGTTTTTGTTTGTATTGTTTGACCACTCGTCTTATTCAAAAAATTTATGCAAATATAAAAAACAAAAAGTTGTGCTTAAAGTACTTTGGATAATAAAGTAAGTCCCAAAAAAAAAATAATAATTCCAAATTTTTTTAATAAAACGAGTGGTCAAACAGTGCAAGCAAAAACTCAAAATCCCTTATATTATGAGACGGAGGGAGTACATATAGATGCTAATGAATCTAAACACATACACATGTCTAGATTCATTAGCATCTAAATGAATGTGGACAATGCTAGAAAGTCTTACATTGTGAAACGGAGGAAGTATATATTTATTAATATCAACATCCTCATTGCCACCTTAACTGCTGCAAGCTCAAGCTAAGTTGTAGCCTACTATGTGCTACAGGTAGAATAGAGAGAATGTGTGGAGTATCCCTACTACAGATAAACAAATTGAAAAAAGAAGGGAGCTAAATAAAAAAGACAACTTACTGGTTGGTTGAACATTATCAGATCGCAGCGGTTTTGGATCACCTGCTTTATCATAGATTTTTCCAAGTATGGACGACGAATGGTACGAAGGACTGCGGTCCATGAAGTGGGGGTATTGTTTTACCATTAGATCACGTGGAATATTGACCTGTCGGGATTGGTGGGCAAAGCTTAAATTGTTAAAGCACAATATGCATTCAATACCCTCATATTACAAAGCTTCAAATAACTAAGATGCAATTGCACATTTCATTTTGTATCTTGTAATTTTACTTAATCTGACTGCTTCATATGTCAAATGCATTCATGTGGCCATGCATCTGTACATATAAAAAGTAATATATAAGAACCAAATATGAAATACCAACGAGTTATTCCCATAACTAAGCATGGTACATCCATTCTTAAATCACGCTAATATACCGAGAGTTAACACATATGGTTAAAAGTTCACACAACCACAATCAAGACGCAACTAATGGAACAAAGAATCATCATGTTATGGTATATTAATTTAATAAAAGAGTGACTTCATAACTATGTACATCAAGACCAGTGTAGTGTATCCACAGCAGATAGCAACATTCAGGTGCATATGACTGATTTTGCTATAATTTTGTAGTACTTACTACCAGAATAGAATATAATAGCAACTAATAACCTTCACACGCACTACCCAATAGCATATATGGATTGAATTGGATAGGCTGACTTGTCAGCACATTCCTCAGTATGATTTCATAAGTAGTTCAGTTCATATGTTGACATGTATATAAGAATAGTCCAATTGATTTCACTCCAAACTTAATCAAGGTGTTATTAACTAATTATTACTACAAGGTCTTGGTTCAATTTGTTTCCTTCTTTCCGGTGTTTATCAAAATACCAGATGAAAGCATAAGTTAATAAGGATTTCAGTTCCATGTAAAAGCATTTGCAACAAACATTGTGTAAGCCCAAGATTGAAGTTAACCTTGTTCCCCATCTTTGGAGCATCCAAAGCCAAATAATAAAGGTCAACTAACTTGAGCATCTTTTTCTCAATTAGTTTCTTTTCACTTTCGTCAAGTGAAACAGTTAATAGCCGATCCATATATACTAACCAGTTAGTAGCTGCCGTAGCACGCGCATAACTGAAAGGAGAAAAAAGAAATCCAAACTCATGTTAGATCGTACAAAACTTATAAGGTTGTATATATTAAAAAGCTACAGAAAATTGTCACCAACATTAGATATTTAAAAATGTACTAATCGGATTCATACAAAAAGATACCCAAGCACTTGTAGTTATAAAAATATTGAATTCGGTCAAGGGATCATCATTGGCACATGGGAGGACATCCATTGAAGTATTGAACACCTCAATAAGTTGTATATACTAGAAGTTAAATGAGGTAAATTTCTTTACAGTAGAGAAATGGTTTCCTAATGAAAAATATACATTAGAAAAACTGAGCTTGGTATTAATACCTAGGTGCAAATCTTGTTTTCAAGAACTCATGAAATAGCACTCTTTCAAGCTCGGATTCATTAAAATCCTCGGGTCCCTTTTGCTTGGTCCCATTTGGTGTAATAGCTGGAACCCATGGTTTCGAAGGTTTAAAATGTTCTAACAGCTGAAAAGACCATTTTTATTATCAGAGCAGCAATAATCTTTGAAAAGCTCAAAAGAGAGAATGTGCTGTTATATATCAAAACCATATACATGCAAGAATAATAAGCAAACATATAGTGAAACAATGCAAAGACACAATGAAACAGCGATGCACAATTTTGCAACAAAAAGCAAACATGGCATAACAAAAAAAACAGCTACCCTAGGACCCTATCTACCTTAAGATGGCTATGGATCCACCCAAATGGGCGTTCAAAGCTATTATAAGAAAAGCAGAGGATTTCTTTGGAAAGGACAGGATAAAGCAACTGTCTTTTGTCTTGGGAACATGTTTGCCGGCCAATACAGTATTGTGGTCTTGACATACATAACCTAGAAAGGCTTCAAATAATTGATTCTTCTAGACCATGGGTCAGCTTGCCTATCCAAGTATTTCACAAGTCACAATGTTCATGCGCTCTTCTACGTAGCTACGGAAACTATAATTGGTAATGGGGAGAACACCAAGTTCTGGACTGATATATGGCTGCGCAAAACATTGGCTGAATTGGACCCTAACCTTCTTGAGACAATTCCCCGAAGAGTAAGGAAGCAACGCACTGTGGCAAAGGAATTGGTTAATAGGATATGGGTGGCTGATATTAAAGAACTCACAATTCAGGTTATTTGTGAGTATCTACATATTTGGGACTTGGTGGATGGGATAATCTTGCAACAAGATGTTCTGGATGAGCATAGATAGAAGCTTACAAGTTCTACACAAGTAAGTCGCATACAATGCTTACTTATCAATCAAGTTTGCAACTTGGGAGCGAATTTAGAGAAGTTGGGTTCCTCCACAACATAATTTTTCCTTGTGATTGGCAGTCGACAATCGATGTTCGACATCAGACCGTCTAGCCAAGTGTGGCTTACCACACCTGGCCTATGTCATCAAGAGGATGAAACCATGAAGCATATTCTTGTCTCATGTGTCTTTTCCAGGAAAAGTATGGACCTTGATCTTAAACTGGGATTGGTGGATGCGGCCCCTCAGCTTTTCAGTATCCCATTTTTCAGGATGGTGGTGGAAGGTTGTCAAGGAGATTCCTAAGGAGCAGCGTAAGGGGTTGAACTCGTTGATTATCGTAGTAGATTGGGAGATTTGGAAAGACCAGAATGATTACATGTTCAATGGATCAAGTCCTCTGTAGGTTGTGAGTCCACCACCACAACCGAGGCTAGTTTGTGGTGTCTAGCTGGAGAGCATGCGCTCCAAGAGTTCCTCTGTAGGTTGCTTGCCTCGGGCAGCTAGGTTGTCCTTGAAGGTGTGGTCGTGCGTCACCTTCCGTGGTGTGTTTTCTGTGGGAGGGTTTTCGTAAGCCCTCGTTTGTAACTTGTAAGTGTGTTATACTTCTTCTTAATGAAATGGATTTTTTTTCTCTCCTGCGTTTACGAGAAAATATTTTCCCAAGTGAACTTTATTGGTCTTAAAACACCACCCTGAACTTCAAAACCAATCACCTTTCAAGTTCAGCCCAAACGCAGACCTGTTTTGGCAACATGACGATGTCACCCAAGGCCGAACCAATTTTAAACTGACTTAGTAAACTATTTCAAAACGTTCTGGAAACCTCTAACCAGTACAGTGGACCTAGATAAAGTATAACTGGCCCTTCAAAAATAATGTTAAAAAATAAATACCTACAAATTTATATAAATGTTCGACTAATTTATCCAAGTTTTCAATACTCCCAACAACCAATCAAAAAGAAAATTTAAGTCATTTAGTTATCATAAAAAATTCAAAAACCATTTATACCTGGTGTATATTTTTTAACATTCAGAATCAGAAAACACCTGAATCAGTTCTGGAAAATTCTCAATAATATTATGGTGTATATATAGCCTAGAAAATTTAGTACGAGAAAAATAAAGTATAAGCATCTGGAAAAAGGTGTGTTCAAAACTAAATAAGCCAATTTTCATTTCACTGACTAAAATATACTCTGTTTCACTTGAGACTAACTATACTCCAAGGTGCGACTAAAGAATTTGTCCATATTTTTTATGTCAACTCACTAATTCCAAAAATTCAAAAATAATTTCAACCTTGGCCCTTACTGCCACCTTAATGAATGTCATGTAAAAACAATCCGATTCAGGCTAAGGTATAAAGTGGACGATTTTGATCGTCCAGATTTTGAATAGTGTCTACTTTTGAGGTTGAGGTTAATGTTGTAAAACAAGCCTTTTCCTCATTAAAACCTAAGCATACTAATAACTGAATTCTTCTAAAAGCAAAGGAGCTATGACATTTAATATCATTTGGTTTGGGTGCAGTGACCAAATTAGCTCCTCAGGTTTGGCGAAAGAGCCATTTTTTCTGGAGTTATAACATCGGACACTTCTCTTATAAAGAACAGATCATTTCCAAGAGCATTACATGGATAAATACAATCGACATAGACCATGGGTAAAGTAGCATAACTGCTGTATGAATGGAACAACTACGCTGTGGACTAGGGGCAACTGAGCAAAACTCTGTCAGGGATTTTGCTGACCATAAAAGATAATCAAGCACAAAAACAATATTAGGTGCATCTCCCAAGACGATGATTTCCAATAAACTTCACAGTAAAATGTCAATCAGGAATTAACATACCTTTGGGTTTAATGAGACCCAGTAGATGTCACCATCAAAATCACTATTGGCCATCTCATCAGCCAAAGACCGTTGTCCAGTAGTAGGGAAGAGTATCGCATGTTTAGAATTTCCCACAACCTTCTCTATGTCGCTACTATATGTTGCCTTCAAGACATGTATATCACCAGGATGTAAGCCAGGATATTTATACACAAGAACATCTCCAGAAACTTGGCCATAATCACTGTTTAACCACATATAAAGCAAATAAGTAAAGAAAGACCCAAAACATAACAGGCACGCTACAAATTAATACTTGTATATTGATGCACATTTATGCAAGGAATATATATAGCAAAGAACAAAGTTATTATCTTTGGCAAATTCAAACCCCTTTTCGTAATCCAATATACTCTCCCCATTTTTTAATAGCTGACATCATTGACTTTTGGCATGACATTTGACCATTCTTCTTTTTCAAAAAAATTATACAAGTGTCATTTATTTTGTTGCAAGTTGTTTTATCATTAAAAAAACTTTAAGCATGAATTATATTTTCGTTATTTACACTAATTTTTTTAATAAGATGAATGGTCAAACGTTCTATCAATAATCAATGTCGTCATCTATTGAAAAACAGAAGTAGTATCTGTTGGTAGAATTTTTTTTTCCTAACTATTAAAAACAATTAAACAGATCAAATTACTGAGCTAAAAAAGGCCATATACAGATATACTCAAGAAATTCAAAATTAGGTTGAATGAACTAAAGAATGGCATTAAAGTCTCGAGGGTCCAAATACATGACATGTATTTATGATCTTATGTTGTCAGTTCAATACTTTCTTTAGACTCCATTTGCTGACAAAATTCACAATTGCAACCAATATTGTTGCCACTATTTTCGGATAGTTTGAATAAAAAATACAGTCCGGTTGCGAAAAGAGAATACATGCCAACCAATCTAACCTTTGAGTTGTGATTCAAAATTGAGGATTGTAAATAGTAAGAAAAATGGTAATGTTGGTGCGTTACAACTAAAGAAGACTGTAAGACATTAAAGTAGTTCCAATGATGCCCATGGTGGATAATGATACTCCTATCTTATGTGGTAACAAAGGATCACTGAAGCATAACAGAAAAACACACACTCAAACACCAAGAAGAAGCAAAAGAGTATTTCCATTACTAACAGTATCACGCAGACTTCATTAGGTCCAAGTTTTCCTGTAGGGTCTGCAGTACCCATCAAATAATAGCAGTCATCAATTGGTATCTTTCCATTCTTGATTCCTTTTCTTTCCAGTAGAGACAAGAAATCCAGCCTAGATTGCAAGTACGACTCTTCTAGTGGGATTCCGGAAAGAATCATCCGTGCTGGCATTGAATCTTCCATGTCAGCATAGTTGAATGCAACTGCAAGAACATGAGAATATTAGTCCGGATCAAACACGGACAGGTGACTGAAAAATATAAAGAAAATAGTAACTCTATTACAACTAGTAAGATGAGTACAGGTTCTACAGAATGAAGAAGCACATATATACAAATTGTACAGAACACAGTGCAATGCAATGAGGGTAGTTCGAACTAACTGTTCAGTGCGCCAGCATAATCAAAACGAGCATTGTCAGCCTCTTCAATCGCAGTCTGCAGAAGCTCCATAAAGAATTCTTCTGGAACTCCTCCATAGTGAAGTAATGCAATTAAATTATTTGATGTGAATGTCCTTCCTGATCGATTGCTGAGAAAAAGAAACGATATTACTTACTGTGAACAAAAAATAGAACTGACTGCCTGTTGCCAATCAAAAAGCTTTACTACCCCTTACACACCTACCTAATGAGCTCAGCTTTACTCTCCCTCCTGCCTCTACCTAACCGGCCCCAACCATGAGGATTAGACATGTGACAGCACTTAAACCACAGTAAGGAACCTCCAAGTCTGGCCACCAGCCCACCCAAAATCCCAAATACCACAATGATTTAAATGCAGAGTTCGTTCCTTTGGACATCTGAGTTTCATGTACCAACAACTCATCCAAAAACCTAAACTCAAATTACTAAGCAAAGGCAAGTAATCCTATTTATAGAAAAAAAAGTGAGTTTCACATCTAACACATCAAACGTATTTTGTTGTTCTGATTTCCAAGTTATGCCACCTCATAGCAACTGTAGCAGAAATTGGGAAAAATATATCCGGGTGGGTTGTGTGGATGGTCCTGAAAAACTCTGGAAAAGAAGAATGGCAATGGCAACCTTGACAAAAAATCAATCTATCAGCATCAAATTTTCAAATCAAAATTCATTCTGCCGTATAGGAAATCTGGATAGAGAGAGAGAGAGATACAATTCACCATTTTTTTAATTATTTTTCTTATATATTTTTTGTTTCCGTCTTAATGAAATGAAGCACAATTCTCCTGGGCTTTAGAGAAGAGAGAGAGAGAGAGAGAGAGAGAGAGAGAGAGATCTACAATTCACCAAAATTTGTCCTCTGTGTTTATCCTAGCACATCATGGATTTTAAGCTGAAATTTCGTACATGCCTGATTATATCATGAATTGCAAAGCCAGTGTTTTCCTTGTTTGCAGTTTTTCATGGCCATTTGCGTTGCCTAAAAGAGGATGCACTGGAAATACTCTAAAAAAAAACTAACAGCGACCGTAGGCAAAACTAACATCTCAAAGTTTCTGGCTTCAACCACACTTACGAAATATGACACGTGATGCGTGACGTATAACTAAAAAAACGAAAGGGATGAAAATAATGCTACTTGATAGCATAATTATACTCTGCAGAGGATCTAAAAAGATGTAGGCATGCAATACAAAGCATTAATATGTGTTAAGCCATTATTCACCATACCTAACATAGCAATGCAACTCAGATATTTGGCATACCTTGTAGAGACTATTTCAAAAGAATTCACGGACTGAACCCCAGATAGACTTTTCTTGGCATTTCGTGCAGAGACTATGTCCAATGAGTTGACAGATTGGACACCAGATAATTCTGGATAAGTTTTTATTTTTAACATTGATGGTCGGATATGTATAGTCCTAGGAGGAAGCTGCAACAGGAGACTTTATTATTTCTTATAAAGTACACTCAAGATATAGGGTCAGTCAAGATAAGATAGAAAAAGGACATGATCTGTACACTTCAAAATTATGTAAACAATGCATATATTGGTGAAGACAGTGAAGGCCACTCGGCCAGTGCAACTATGACAATAAGAGGATATCAGCAAAGATTATGTCAACATGAACAAACAAAGAAATGATCAGGCGGTCTTAGGAAATGATGAGATGCAAGAAATAGCACACCTATCCTGAATGAAGCACGGATAAATACGGCTCTTCTTGTATACTACTTTTACATAATCATATATTATGAAATTCTCCTGCGTGTTCTAAAAAATAAATAAAAAATTATGAAATTAAATTGCAAGACCCGTACTAGACAATCTCCGATTGTACGGCACAAACATATGGAAGGCGCTAATATATAGATGTTCAAGCAACTATGAACCAAGATTGGAATAAAGAGGTAATCCTGAAGAAATTATTTTGATACCAAACCTGCTTACAAACTAATTGTCTTAGAAAACAGTGCATACCCGCTTGTCAACTAGGACTGTTCCCTTTACAGCAGATCCATTGTAGAACAGGCGGAGTTGAATAAGAAGAGGCTAGAAAAATAAAATAGATAAGAATAACAAACATAGAAAAAACAGAAAAGGGGTAAATCAGAACATCTTATAGTTAATACAATACATATTCAGTGGTGTTGTTAGACCCCATCAATTTGCTTGCAGCACAATCCACAATGTCCTGAAATAATGGGAAAAATTCTCAGATAGCTTAAAGCGTGGAACAAAACATTGCCATTAAGGTTGAATGAAGCACAGTAATAGAAGTTAATGGCAGCTGATATTTATATCTGGATTTTTGAATTATAAGTCAGTGGCAATAACATTTGAGCCCACCCTGAAACTGAATGCAAAAGCTGTGCAATAGATATGACAGCAGGAAAATTTTAGGGTTGGCACATTCCTACCTAATAATGAAATGAATAAACACAAATAAAAGTTAACATAAGAGGTACTTCAATTAGGAACGAGAAATAATGTCACAAAACAGTATATTGGTAATGCAAAAACAATGTACCAACAGTCATTTGCTTCCCATATGAGGGGCAACAAGAACGAAAATGGTATCAATTTAATTAAGCGGACAAGTTAGAGCCAAAGATGACCCGAACTAAGGTGGTGAGGATGTAGTGGTGTACATCCACACTTCCCACCAACTGAGCTAGGGTTCAGTTCCTTCTTTCTGTAACTTTATCACAAAGTCGTAATGATGTTTCAGGCATGTGTACATATGTATGAGCAACACCATGATTGTTCCTTTCTCTTACTAGTATGCTGCACTTTGATGAATTGTGTTTGTCAAACTTTTTCACTGGTGTGCATGTGCTCACCTTATACCTTATAAACAATCAGATAATCCACAAATGCTTCTGATTTAGTAAAAATGCTTCACAAAACCATAACCCTCAGAGTAACCAAAAAATGTCTGACAGGTTAAAATATACTATCTCCGTTTTTTAATAGATGACGCCGTTGACTTTTTCTCACATATTTGACCATTCGTCTTATTCAAAAATTTTATGCAAATGTATAAGATATAAATCACACTTAAAGTACTATGAGTGATAAAACAACTCATAACAAAATAAATTATAATTACGTAAATTTTTTGAATAAGACGAATGGTCAAACATGTGAGAAAAAGTCAACAGCGTCATCTATTAAAAAATGGAGGGAGTATATAGCAACAAAAGTCCCGAGCGACTCCCTCCATTTCATATTATAAGTCACTTTGACTTTTTTCTAGTCAAACTTTTTTAGGTTTGAGTCGTTTGACCAAGTTTATAGAAAAATTTAGCGACATCTATAACACCAAATTAGTTTCATTAAATGTAACAGAAAATATATTTTTATAATATGTTTGTTTTGGGTTAAAAATGTTGCTACGTTTTTCTATAAACTTGGTCAAACTTTAAACATTTTGACTAAAGAAAAAATCAAAGCGACTTATAATATGAAACGGAGGTAGAAATTCATTGAAGGTAATAAGAGTGACACAAGTTCACAAACATACCTGTGGCTCCAACAATTTTCCCTTTGAGTTACTATAAGTGCATTTCTGAGCCAAATCTTCAGATATAAGGCCTGTCCCGTCAGTATGTATCAACCGCTCCCCATCTCTAAAAACTTCTTTGCCATGTTCATCCTGAGATATTACAATAAAAAGGTGTTACATTCCAGAAGCAAGACCAAATATTGGAGAGGATGGAGAATTACCAAGCAAGGCTCATCATCAATGAGTTTGACAAGAACTTCTGATAAACCAACATCCAATGTGATAGTTTTGGAGACTATCAAAGCAAACCTGCAACGTTACAACAGAAGACATGAGGTTTAATGTAACAGAACACTCACATGCAAGAGGTGAAATCAGAGTCCAACAGTTAGTTTTCTTCTATTAAGTGGGCCCAATAGTTCGATAGCAACAATAATGAAAATGAACAATAAGGTAGGCAATGGACTTGTGGAAATACAAGCTTATCTCCCAGTTTAAGAAATTTCAATCCTTCTAAAATGCACATCCTTCTATTTTAGAGAAAATTCCTTATATGCCACTGAATTTTCACTGTTTTCCTTAAATGCCATAAAAATGAGCTATTCCTTTCTATGCCATCGAAATAAATTTCAGTGTCATCTTCTGGCATCCACGTCACCATGGCACTATTAAGAAGAGAAATAATGCCAGTATTGTCAAAAGAATGACATAATTTGCCCTTGGCTCCCTCGTCTCTATCCCCACTACTGTCTTCCCTAAATCCACAATATTTCCCATTGGTATTCTCCCTTTGCCCAAGCACCAGCGTCTTCCCAGCCCGTCATTGGCACGTTTCTCCACATGCTACCAGCATCATCCTCCCTGCACCAGCACCCCCTGCTCCAGTCAGCGGCAGAGCGGTGGGGTCCCACTCCCATCATCCCAATGCCAGGCACTGTTGTCCTCTGCATGCCCATTGCCCCCACAGCCGCCTCCCAATGCCCATTGCACAGAGACAGCATTGTTGCCCCTCATGCACCGGCGTGATCGTCATCCTGCGCACATACAGGCCATGATAATTAATCATGGTATGCTGCTCCAAATCTGAAATATGGTATAGCCCTTCTGTCCTAAGATCCTTGTCTCACCGCCGCCACCGTGGATGAGGCCAACACCAAACAACACAAGGAACCTCTTGGCACCAGAAGCTCAGCTCCTCCATTTCCTAGGTCCAGCTGATGGAATTAATGCCATGGCTCAGCCAGAGGAGTGTATCCATATATTGCTGGATGCTAGAAAAGAGGGAAATAAATCATGCCCATTAACCTTAACCTTGGTTTATCAATGCTGCCTACACTACTTGCAGATACTTTTGTTGAGCGGAGCTAATGCAGTTATACAGAAAAGCGGACCTTCAAAATGATCTTTTTTTTTTTGACAGAGGAAAATGAATCCAGGAGAGAGAAGGGTACATAAGGTGAAGAAGAAAGGCAGATCTCCTGAAAAAAAAAGGAAAGGCGGAGAGAAGGGAGAAGGGTGATTTTGTACTTTTCCTTGGCAACTGAATATCATGGTGATGTACTGATGTGGATAGCATAAGAGAGCATGGAAATTCTATTCGATGGCTCACCATTAATACAATGGTTAAAAGGTAGAGCTTCTCTACCTTTCGCGTCAAAAAGAATAACTAATTTTCAATGGCATATAAAGAAACCAGTGAACTTCCCATGGCATATAAGGAGTATTTTATAAGAACACATGTTGCTATCATGGTAGCAAAACCATTTTCTGCAACTAAGCTCGACATCACCCAGTAATTGCACCCATGCTGCATAGATTAACTGATATTATTCAAAAGTCAAGGAAAAACCTGAGCATATATTTCGCCAAGGTGAGAACAGTACGGATGTGCATGAATAGGTCACGAGCCTGACCAATCGTTCTGCCAGAGAGTATGTAAGGTTCATCCATGTTCCACCCAGACTCAGTGCGAACAAAGTAGCATCTGACAGATGAAGTACATTTCTTGTTTTCTTCTTCTCTATTCTCTTCTTTCATTTTATTCTCTTTCCCGCCGTCCTTGTAAACTAAAAAAGGCACATTAATCAATGCAGATCCAATCATGAAACAGTGACAAATTAGGAACCATGAAACATAATGGGGACACTTGGTAACAATACAAGAGTTTACAACTCAGAAAATGGCACTAGTTTCTCAGCAACAAATTGACCTGTTGGCAACCTCATACTGGTTACTGGATATTGCTTTCTAATTTGCATATAATTACAGTACTATTACTAGTAATCCATTTTTTTCCGACAATTCTAAAAAAAGCATGTGTGTCATCCCCATGCCAGTTAACATGACCCAAATCACCCTAAGTTCATGTCTTCAAAAAATCTGTTACCATTGTTTGTATGAAGACATTCGAGAACTTTGACCCTAATGGCATATCATAAATTGCAATAACCATCTCTACATTATGTGTATTCATCAGCCTACCACTCGTATTAAATCCAAATAGATCCAGCACTGCAACAAAAGGTAACTTACGGAAAAATCGATAGCGGCGCAAACCCAAAACAATACCCTCTTCAGCAACCTTATGGTAGTGTTCCAAATAGGTAGACAAATCAGTCTCAGTGTCTGAAGATATCTCCATAAAGTTTACTACAAGGACGTTATCATCACCAAGAACTTTCTGAAGATGAGTCCTCCTATTCTCAATATATGGTCCCTGCACCCAGCCAATGTTAAAAATATAACGATGGCACCTTAAGTTCCTTACAAAATAAATTATCACAGAGTGCAGCATTTGTTGATTTTGGCGCCTTGACCTTTATTGCAATTAGTCTTTATATTAGAACTTCCAGAAAAATCTTAGGCAGCTTAAGAAGGATGCATGGGTGATATAGGCCTTTATGTGAGGGGTAGATTCGCAAACAGTCAACAGCAATGAACATGAACATTACACAATCATGACTGGTAGATAGGAGAACATCAAATAGTAGGCCATCTAAAAATATCATGGTTAAACAATGAGCACGTATAAAAGTATCAAAAGCACCACATACCTTGAAAATTTTGACAACTGTACCCCCTCTTATCTCAACATTACAACGGTAGACTTTTGACATACCTGGACCAGAATCAAGGTTCTGCAAGCATTACATGGAGAATAATTTCATCAGGCTCAAGTTATAACTTATAATAGAGGAAAAGGAACAAATAGTGGAAAACAGAAAAATAAAATGTTAGCATAATATTCTCATAAGGAAACTGTGAATGAAAAACATGCACAATTGTATTGCTAGAAAGATGTAAAAGATATAATGGTTGTGGATAACATGTCAGCCGGCCCAGACTTATCGTAGGAAATGAATTGTGACGTCCCAGCATTCTGAAGAACTGGCCACTCAAAACCTGGGTACAAAAGGTAGTTTTTGTTCCATCCATCATTGTATGCAGTGTCATATGATTGTAATCAAGTACCCATTTCAATTTTTTTTTGTAGTTATTAAGTAAACCAAGTCGACATTTAAGTTAGGAGCTACAAGTCAGAAGTACATCTAGCAAACCTGGACCCTAGAATCATAATGAAGAAAGGGTGATATCTGGAAGGCATCAGAAGCTGAGAGCCAATGTGCACTAGAGTAAGCATGTATTATGTTATCTACGCACATACAAAATTCAAGGACAATGACTTGCGTAGGTAGTTCCATTTACAATGATCATGATCCAATATGAAAAGGGATCATCATGTTTGATCATTTTTAGAGACCTTTAGTGAAAATTATTAAGAGTACTGGTGTTGCAATAACCTTTGCTCTATCTGAAGATGATATATTATCGTGACCAAATGTGCTCCAGATTCGTGACTCAAATTGAGCCATGGACATTGACTTCAAGGATCTGATACTGTTCACGGAGAGGACATCTTCTATCTTACTACTTTTTGGTGTAGATAATGGAGGCTTTACTCCTTTCTTATTCCTGTAACAAAAAGAGAAAATGGTGTATTAGCAACAGCATAACACAGATAAAAGCCATATTAGCCTTAGAAAATAGTCCATGTTCTGCTATAAAAACATCTTTGTTCTTTATTATGTAAAAAGCATAAACCGAAGAGAATCTAACCAGGAAAGATAAGCAAAAATCATAAATATCTTCCTGAACTCCAACTCTCCCAGCGCTAGCATCTGAGGGCTCACTACCTCCCTCAACACATTGGCCGTGTCAGGACAGATTGCTGGAGGAATTTGCGGCATCACCCAAATGGGACATGGAGGACTTCCTGAGGGGCCAGCCATATTCTCGACACATCTTGATAGATCCCGCACAGGGCTCGGGGTGGAAACTCTTTCTGGAGTAGAAACGATCGGCTGGATGGGGCTGTCAATCTCCATATGTCTCTGCAGCCCAGATGGCATGCGGTGGCCAGGGCTACCAACCTGCATCATAACATCATTAGGCAAAGCATGAGCCATTGGTTGGGTAGGAAAGTTAATCTGCACAGCCACCTGGTTGGACGCAGGAGAAACCATTCCACGGGAAGGCGTATAACCTTCAACGCAGTTCTGGTTCTGCAGCAGCACAGAAGATATTCGACCATATGGGCTCCCAACTGCTGGGTTAGCAAGGTCCGGAACCACACGAGCAATATGTCCGACAGAACCGCCATTGTCATGCAAACGGAGCGGCATCTGTTGGTTGGGACTCCCAACCTCCACCATGTCGTTGGGTGTTTGAGCATCCATTTGAACCTCATTGTAGTACAGTGGAGTGGATATAGATTCCTCTGTGTAACCACAAGACTTATTAGTAAGAAGTACTTCACAATTTAGGATATGTATAACAGCTACAAAGACCTTAGAAAGAAACAACATGCAAACCAAATCAACCATACCAAATGGGCGAAATGCAAAGGTAAAAAGAAAAAAAAATAGAAAAATGCCATCATACTAAGCTGAACCAACGAGGCTAAAATCAACCGGTTACCAAAACCACGACTTAAGGGTGGCAAAATTAAGGAGAAAAAAAATACGATCGACAAGCATTGAATTCGAAAACTGAGCGTCACCATTACAGAATGTTGCTCCCTATCACAACTTGGCAAGATTCTCCAAATCGAGAGCAGGAATCGATAGCCCAACTAAAAACAAAAACAAAAAAAGGAAGATACTCCCTTCCACCTACGAAAAGTGCATTAGCATTAAACAGGGGCGCAGGCGCAACAAAAAAAAAGAGCTGAAAAAATCTCCCAAACAGTGCGGGTTTTGCAGCCAAAAAAACAAGCTAAAACGCACTGCCATAGGAAGCACAAACGCAGCTAATCCTCCTCTGCGACCATCCATTAAGATTAAAATTCAAAAAGGGTTTTCCTCACAAAAAAAAAAACGAAATGGGCGGTGAACAAAATATTGGCCTCGCATGAGAAAAAAAAAAGAGTCGGTGAACAAAAAATGCCAAGCAGCAAACCCCCTCACCTTCGCGGCAGGGGCCGGAGATGCATGCGGCGCTGTGGGCGGTGGGGATGCCCCGCGCGTTGCGCTTCATCCTCTCCTGGTTCGCCATGTGCCTGATGAAGCCGGAGAGCGTACGGACCTGGCGCGCCTCCCCAATCGCCCGGAGCACCCGCGCCGCCGCCGGCTCGCCGAGCTCCGCGAGCTGCCGCCGCGCCTCCGCGCAGGCGAGCTGGCCCAGCCTCGCCTCCAGCCGCTCCAGCTCCGCGCCGACCGCCGCCGGGAGCGCCGGCTCGCGCATTTTGTTCCCACCGCCGTGGGGATTCATGGTTGAGAGGGTTTAGGGTTTAAGGCGGCCACACACACCCACCCACGCCGCGCCGCGCCTCTCCGCGGCGGTGGAGATCGAACGAGGAATCGATCGGTTTGGAGGTTTGGAGCGAGGAAATTTGGAAAAGGAGGAGAAGGCGCGAGCGGGGTTAAAAGTTGCACACCACGCTGGGGGGCCAGGAGGAGGAGGAGGTGGTGGGGGGGCCCACATGGCAGTGGGTGTGGGAGGTGGATTGATTGTGGGGGGTGACTGGGAGGCGAGGTACTCAACTGTGACTACTCCCTGGCACGGCCACGTGTCGCGCTTCGGAGGGCGGTGCCTAATGTGGGACCCAGGTGCCAGAGAGTGGAGGATTGATTCCTTTTGGTTGCTTGGACTGGAATATGGAGTACACTTCCGGCCTCCCTGTGCTAGTGTGCTTCTGCGGCAGAATCGGCAGATGCAGTGACGCGTCAAAAGTTACTACCTAGCCATCTCATCCGAAGTTCCAAACTATAGCGGATTCGGATCAGGTGCAGTCACAAACTTTAGCAGTATCCATCATCCAACCATCCAGCACATAAGGGATGGTCTAGATTCGTTGCTTAATTTTCCCCAGCTATTCAACTACTCTCTGACTCGAGCAGATGTGTTTTGGAGGAAAAAGTCTAAGAGAGAAGTAAGAATTGGCGCCAATTCTACCATGGGAAGCATACTTTACCTCCTACTGCTGCACATCACACGCAATGAATTTGGATATTATCGTTTTTTCCCTAGGGTTCTATTAATGTTGAAGATGTCATCTTATCTTAAAAGTTCATTTGAAGAGGTCAATAGAACTTAGAAGGCATCGTGCTGATTTTGGAAGCAGATGATGATCTACTTTTGGATCATGAAAATTTTTGTAACTGGGTTAATCTAGCAGTAGCATAGCTAGTTGATTTTGAAAGCTTTTGTGTCAGTGGATGCATGACACCCAATTTAAGCGAAAATAGTTAGGGTGTGTTTAGTTCACGAAAAGAAAATTTTTGAGTGTCACATCGGACGTTTGACCATATGTCGGAAGGGGTTTTCGGACACGAATGAAAAAACTAATTTCATAACTCACCTGAAAATCGTGAGACGAATTTATTAAGCCTAATTAATCCGTGATTAGCACATATGGGTTACTGTAGCACTTATAGCTATCATGTACTCCATCCGGTTCCATATTATTTGACGTTTTAGATAAGGTTGAGGCCAAACTTTTATAACTTTGACCATCAATAATTTTAAAAATATTTAGTTTAAAGGACAACATATATAGATTTGTCTTTCAAAGCACCATAATAAAAGTAAATATACATTTTTTTATTTTATATATTATAATAGAAAAATAAGATCAAAGATAAGCTCAAAAGATTCGTCTCGCAATTTCTATGCAAACTGTGCAATTACTTTTTTTATTTATCTATATTTAATACGTCATACATGTTTCCAAAGATTCGATGTGACGTTTTTTGAAAAAATATTTTGGGAACTAAACAAGGGCTTAAACTCTAGCTCGTTTTGTCAATTATGCATGCAAGATATTATGAAGTTCAATATAATGAAATAAAGTATGTGTCTACTTTTCTTTAACAATATTTGGGTTGTCTTAAAGTTCAAGAAAATTCAGATCAAAGGGAGAGAAATTGCAGGCAAAATCTGAACTGAAGCTGTTTTATGCTTGTTCAAATAGCTAAAATGATGCATGACACGGTTAAATCTGGGCCATCCCTCGTGTGCTGGATGGCTGGATGATTGGGTACTGCCAAAGTTGCAGTCACTACTGTGACTGCACCTGATACGAATCCAACTATAGCATCCAAAGCCCTTGTTTAGGCCATGTTTTTCAAACTTTTTCAAACTTCCAACTTTTCATCACATCACATCACATCCAAAACTTTCCTACACATATAAACTCCTAACTTTTTTCCAAACTACCAACTTTCCCCAAACTTCTCCCCAATTTCAGAAACTAGGCCATGTTTTTCAAACTTCCAACTTTTCATCACATCACATCACATCCAAAACTTTCCTACACACATAAACTCTCAACTTTTTTTCCAAACTACCAACTTTCCCCAAACTTCTCCCCAATTTTAGAAACTAGGCCATGTTTTTCAAACTTCCAACTTTTCATCACATCACATCACATCCAAAACTTTCCTACACACATAAACTCTCAACTTTTTTTCCAAACTACCAACTTTCTCCAAACTTCTCCCCAATTTCAGAAACTAAACACAGCCTTAGTTCCAAACTTTTTCTTCAAACTTTCAACTTTTACATCAGATTAAAACTTTTCAACACATAAATTTTCAACTTTTTCATCGTATTATTCCAATTTCAACCAAACTTCCAATTTTAGTTTGAACTAAATACACCCTCCAAACTCTGTAGTGGTAGTAGGAGGGGTAGTACTCCTACTAGTAATGAAAAAAAAAGTGAATTTCAAAAAAACTACACCCGTAACAAAAGTAACATTAGTAATATATATTTCAATTTATTGTAACGTTAATATATGAAAAATTATCACAAAACTGTAATTTTACGTGGTATGCAACAATAAAACATGTAGGTGACAACAGTATGCTCGTGACATGTAAAAATTACAATTTTATGATAAATTTTCACGCTATTGTTGTAACAAACCGATAATTTTCTCACTATAGTTGTCATTTTCTGAAAATTACTCTAATGAAAACAACCAAGGATACCCGTTTGACCGGGAGTTTTGTTTTTGCAATTTAAATGGCATATAAAACAATATATGCTATATCGTATGATTAATAAAATATTAATTATTACAGATTAAAAATATGTATTTGAATTTTTAAAAACTATACAAATTTCTTTAAGAAAATGTACATTTTAGCACTTTAAAAACCGCGCTCGTAGTAAAAAAGAAGTTGTAAAAGCTAACAAAACTACGGAACTAATAGTCTAGCAGTACTAGTTATTTATAACCAATCTAATAAGTCACCTATATATAATAGTTATTTTTTTTCAAAATACAGGATGCAGAAAAGCATAAACAAAAAAAAAAGGATATAATTACATGTGTAAAACAGTTGTTTCGAAAACATACGGAGGGAATAGCGACGGGATTCTTATCAAGGTTGACACCAATAATATTGACGCGGTGACCTTATACCTCAGCGTCAATGAGATTCGCTTTGAGCCTACGATCTATTTCTGCAATTAGTTTTTAGTGATTTTCACCTGGAGCCACCTTGTATTACCAATGTTCTGCTTTAAACCATCCTTTAACCAATGTTTTACTTTAGATCGGATACAAATCTTTGTGCCAATTTGGACCATCCTCAGCTCTTTTATCCATCTACACAATTATCATATGCCAAAGATTGGCTATTTTTTCAATTTTTTGGGTCTTTTTGAAAACTTATTTCACGAATAGACCCTTAAAACTTATTTCGAAAATAAACCCTTTTTTAGGGCCAACATCATTAGCGACGTGATCCCATATCCCATATGACCACCAATTACAATGGCATCATCCCACTAGCCTCTCCATATAAACTAAGTTACTTATGCAAAGGGTGCAACATCAATATCATTGATGTCGAGGACATATGTGAATTTTTTTTAAAAAAAATGACTTATTTGTAATAAAAGAATATTTATAAATAGGTCATTGGCCAGTGTCATTGACAACGTGGGCTTATTTGTAATTTTTTATTGGAAACATGTCGTTTTCTTATATTTTTTATTAGAAATATGCCATTTTCTTATCTGGACAGAGAGTCTATCTAAAATGCATTGTATTAGAAAATGTCTTATCCAATTTTAGATTCTTATATTTTGAGACGGAAGAAGTAATCCAGATACATGGTACTCCCTCCATCTCTTAATATAAGGCATGGTCAAATTTGACACGGTCTTCAAAACTAATGTTTGACTTATAATTTCTTATATACTACAAGGTTTGTTGTAACAAAATTATAACCATCTTAAAGTAAATTTAAATGTCAATACAATGATATTAATTTTAGCAAATAAAATTTAATTTTATATTATAATAATTGTTGGTCAAATGTTTTTAAAGTTGAATCTTGGAACGTGCGCACACCTTATATTACGGGATAGATGGAGTAATAGGAAATGTCTCACCTGGTCCTAGATTCTTATATTTTGGGACGGTTCTTATATTTTGTAACGGAGGGAGTAATCCAGATACATTAAGGTTGAGTTCTTTCCCCAAGTTCCTAACTCATCTCAATCGTTTTCCACGCGCACGCTTTTCAAACTACTAAACGGTCCGTGTTTTGCAAAAAGTTTCTATATGAAAGTTGTTTTAAAAAAATCATATTAATATTTTTTTAAAATTTTTTATAACTAACACTTAATTAATCATGCTTTATTCTATCGCTCTGTTTTGCGTGCGGATGGGAGGGGGTTCTCAACCCCTCCAAAAGTACATAGTCTAAACATCTAGATTCTTATATTTTGAAACAAAAGGAGTAACATTTTAAGTAATTCTGTACGGATAAGCCAGAAAAACATATAAACCGTAGGGCTGTGTTTAGTTCCTGAAATTAGGGAGAAGTTTGAGGAAAGTTGGTAGTTTAGAAAAAAAAGTTGAAAATTTATATGTGTAGGAAAATTTTAGATATAATGTGATATGATGGAAAGTTGGACTTGGTTAGTTCCAAATATAGGACTTGGTTAGTTCCAAATTTTTTCTTCAAACTTCCAACTTTTTCATCACATCGAAACTTTCCTACATGTGAACTTCCAACTTTTCCGTCACATCGTTGCAATTTCAACCAAACTTCCAATTTTTGCATGAACTAAACACACCCATACTCCCAAGTACTCCTACTCCACTCCTCTATTTGCTCTAGGGGTGTGTTTAGTTCACGCTAAAATTAGAAGTTTGGTTGAAATTGGAACAATGTAATAAAAAAATTGGAAATTTATGTGTAGAAAAATTTTGATGTGATGAAAAATTTAAAAGTTTAAAGACTAAACAAGACAAAGAGAACATGGGTCTTCGATGTTTCGGTCCACCGACGGTCCGACATTACGCGCACCCGGGTCGTACCATATCACACTAGACCAAATCGCTGCCAGTATTGCCAAAGGAGATAGAAGTACTCCTAATGTTCAAGGAAAACCTGGATTCCTGGAGCATTTGCTACTGCGGCAATTAATAAACCATTGATCTGAATGTTATAAGCCATACAGCCGCAGTGACAGAAATTTGTTAACCACGTTTAGATCAGATAAGTAGTAGTACTCCACTACTTACCAGTTACCACTAAGCAAGCTACAGCGATGAAGTGTCATAGCAGTCCACAAGAATAAATAGTCGGAAATCAGATTATCATTAGATAAGAGAGCAAAATCAACAGTCATGCCTACCGCATATTTGGGTGCGGTAATCAGCTCACCTCCTCAAGCTTACTACTACTACTCAATAAGGTCCATCTCTTTTTTTTTTTCTCTCCAAAATTTAGCAAAGTCTAAAACCTAATCTCACGGTACAGAATCACTAAGTTTGTCTATACATGTGAGCAATGCAGTTTTGTTTTTTCTTTTCTTTTACATATTGAATAATTTATGCACAATAAATCAGTAATGGAAATGGTTCTGCACTCATTATACAAAAACAAAATTAGTCTTTCATCATATTAACGTTAGCTTTGGTTAGTTAGGATAGTTAGTTTATATTTTTGAAGGCTACGAGTAAGTTAAAGTTTGCACTTCAAAATCCCCCCATTATCTTGTCACAAAACCGGTTGTTCATATTATTAGATCTTAATCTTACAAAGGACCAGCTCGGGAAAATGCACTTCACGACACTGATCTTCCATAGCATATGGAGCCTAAATAAAGATTTTTTGCCCATTTTTCCTGCAAATAGATTTATCAGATTTATTTGTTATATGCAGTTCAAACAAGGCACAAGAAGAAGGTATAGTCACCTTTACATGCTGGCCAGGAAAAGCAGATGTTCTCAGTGTCTCCTGTGTTTCATCGTTAGGCTTTCTTCTAGGTATGCTCAAGATCAAAGCCACCTGGTCACATGTGGCTGCTGTTGCAGTTATGCGATAACCACTATCCCAGCGTTGATGGATTCCTTCACTCGGATATAAGAAATCAAGTTCTACTACCTACAAAAGAGATATGCGAGATAATAAAATCTCAAGACTTTTACATATTCAATTGATAGTCAGTGTAGCTTGCTGCTAAAATGAATTCAATTTTACAAGGCTCTTGGACACTCCAAACGTACCTGATGTGTGAAACCAGCGTTCCGGGACATAACCACAGCCCATCGGCTTCCTGCTGTGGCCAAGGCAGTGACATAGAACCCCTCCTTCCACTTTTTGTTTATCCATTTGAAGGGAAATGAATCACTTACTTTGTAGGATTGCTGTGCATATGGCGTTCCTGAGAAGCATTCAAGTCAGTTCTTGGCTTCTTGCTCATAATAAATACCAACAGTAAACATTACAAGACACCCAAGTGTTTGCGCTGTGAATGGCTTCTCACTACACATATTAACGGTGGTACTTTCTGAATACTTTGATGCATCAACATTTAACAAATTTCACCTCAACAGTAAACATTACAGGATACCCAAGTGTTTGCGCTGTGAATGGCTTCTCACTACACATATTAACGGTGGTACTTTCTGAATACTTTGATGCATCAACATTTAACAAATTTCACCTCATCCAGTATTATCTTGGTCAAGGTAACAATATTAAGTGGTATGTTTATCCAAATGTTGTCTAGCAGTTTATAGTGATTTCATCATAGCTAGGGGCAAAAGATTGACAGCCTCATCGGTTACCCATATTTCCTAATAAGCCAAAATGATTTATTAGGAAATAAAAATTAATTTATAGGTAAAAAATTGTATATGTGTTCTTAGCAACTTAAAAGCCAATATTAAAAAAACTATGTTCAAAATATCTTAAAATTAACTTCATAATTAAGTTTGAAAATTCAAATTTTGGCTTTTGCTTTGGCTTATTAGGCCAACCAATGAAACCTTGATTTTATATATTAAAACCATGTCATGTACTAATGTTATCAACTATATGCTGCTTAGCATAGTGTTGATTTACCCCAAAGAGAACATTTGTTTGCGAATTTGTCTTTATTAAAATCAAATATTTATCATGGTTTTGATTAATATCCTGTTCTTTTAGTATTCGATTGCGTGTTTCAGTACACATTTGATGAGTTTACTGTAGTTCTTCTCTGAGATGAATCGTTGCGCTTGTTACATAATGATCCTGGCACCGAACATGCAAATTCAGGACTAAAGGCATCAAAATGAAACTGTATACCTGTTGACATGATCACCACCGAGCTTCCATTATTTGAACCAGCCAAAGAAGTAATATAGTAATTTCTCTCCCACTGCTCCATTATCCATTCCTATCAAAGCGCACAGTTAAAGTTGTGATTATACATTTATCTCAGTGTTCTAAAAGTCAGCTCCAGGCGCCGGTTAGCCGCCGCGATTAGGCATTAGATGGTGCATTAAGAGGCTGAACTAACTTCGGTGGTGTTTCCTTGCTATTTTAGTGTTATATAGTCTTGTTTTTATGCAATATGCTTGCTAATTTCTTGGATTTGACTAGTTAGCCTAACCTAGGCGCCCCCCAGCCGCCGGACTAGTGCCTGGCACCTTGTTGTCCCAAAATATAGGCAATTCTAGAGTTCTTCAGGGGGTTAAGGAGAGGTTAAATTAAAACAGGGATGGTTGTGATTGGTTGAGATGAGGAAGTAGATGGAGAAATTAAATAAGAGATGGCGGTGATTGGTTGAGATGATGGAATGGGTGAAGTAGCAACATTTTGAGACAAATTTTGAATGCAAGAAGTTACTATATTTTGGGACGGAGGGAGTAGAAAACAATACCATGAGATGACAATTAGGATAGAGCTGAGTATGCTTGATTAGTAACCAACCACAGATAGGAAAAAAAATACATACTCAATAGTAGGATGACACGCAATTATTTACCTTGTGAAGAAAGTAATGGGAGAGTTCATGTACTTGGGCGGTAAAACCAGTGCCAGCATCCATAATTAAAGCCCACAGATTTGAACAGGATGAAACTGAACTTATAAACAAACCATCTTCATTTCCTTTTTGAATATGTGGTGCTAATCTATCATCTGCTACATTGTAGTGGTATCTGAAAAATAAATGTGGTCAGACAATAGAGTATTATTTTACTGCTACCAAGCAGATTACTGTGCCATACCTCTGTTTCATTGGCCGACGGGCATTGTACACACTAATCCACTGGGTCGCTGGCATTCCCATTCTAATCTTTTTCTTAGGTTGCTCCTCATCTTCAGCCGCTGTGAGGCGGCCTCTCTTCTGACCAACCTGATATACAAGCTGGCAGCAATCCAACAAAGCATTATGCAGGTAGCCCGCTATTACATAAAGAAATAAGGAATTATTTAATATGTCACTAGATTTTGCCAGTTAACTATTTTACCACCAAAATACATTTGATATTGAATATGTCACTGTCTCTAAAGACCAATCTGACCATGTGGTCTTAATGGCAGGACATTGACTATGTTTTAGTCTATGCAGGTCATACTCGTTATTTGGTGTTTCATATTACAGAAAGCCAGGACAGGAAGTTCAAAGGCAGGTTCACAATTGAGTTGTTTCATAGTGGGACATAGATTTCCTTCACTAAAACCTAAAAGCACAAGGTTGGCATTGAACTAATTGGAATTCTTGGGAAATAATATTAGTTATAACACTAGTGATGACTCTCAAGCCCAAGGATAGAATCAGGTAACTTTAATTATTTACTAGTGCTTTGAATTTTGATCCGAGAAATAGGGAATTGGAACTGAGATTCCTACACGATCATTTTTTCTGACAGATGATACAGATGCAGATTAAAATGGTTGAAGGAATAATGTACCTTCTGGGCACCATCGGTGTTTAATGGTCTTCCATCTGGATTTGGACCAACAATGCCATCAAAAAGAGCAATGCACTTTGCATAGTTTGGCTCTTCGTCGAACTTCAAGTTCACAACATACTCAACAAATTGACGAAATGGTGGTGGACCAATGCCACATAAAGATTCTGGAGAGGTTGCCATCTTTTTCTTGCAAACAAGAAAACCTTTATTCTCTCCCTAAGTTCATTCATGAATTACAAAACGAAATTAGTGCATGTAGCAACAAAAAAGTCATAAAATCAATCAAAATTAACCTGGAATCCTTGCCAAGGCAGGCGGCCACGGAGAAGGAAAATAAGTGTGTATGCAAGGGATTCAAGGTCATCTCTCCTGCATCCAGTTCTTCCCAAGTGGGCATGCACACTAGCATAACGAACAGTACCCCTGTTTACAGTAGCAGACAAACAGGAAGAGCGCATCAATAAAGTAATGTGCAAAATGATAGGCATCGTAATAAACTTTCTATTCAAACCTAAAGATATCAGGTCTCTGGTCATATTCAACATGCTTTCCTGTACCAGCATCTTTCCATTTAGTAGCTGCATTGGTACAAAACAAGTTCATAAGGAAGCAACATAAATAATTACATGACAACAAATTGACACAATATAAAGATAAAAGTTGATTAAGAATTACCTAGTCCAAGATCAACAAGAAAAAGTTTCTTCCCTTCAGGGGTATCTGGAGGACCAAGCAAAAAGTTCTCAGGTTTCACATCACCATGGACGTACCTGTCATAAACAAAATTTATTAGCTAAAACTTCAGAGACGCCATGTGAAACACTCTTACGGAACATCTGAAGAGCAGGTCGAGTTACCCTTTAGCATGCATCTTCTCTAGTATGGAGATGGCCTCTATACCTATACAAGCAACCATCTCAACAGACATCCTGTAAAAGAAGGCCACAAATTAAAAAATTGAAAAGGCTGCATTGAACTGTCAAGATTAATTAGGAAGAGTCAAAAGATGCCCACGAGTGGGAATTGTTATTCCAAACATCCCACAGGCTTGGTCCCAACATATCCATAACCTGCATGAAAAATGTGTATGGTTAGAAAAAACGTAGTTGATAATTCTTAAGAGAAAGAGAAACCAATCAAACCATAAACCGGAAAGCAAAAAAAAAAAAATCTAGTCCATGCTCCATTACCATGATGTAAAACCCACCCTGCTTTCCTTTGTAGTGTACCCGTGGGACACCATGATTTCCACTAAGAGTGCTGCAAGAGAAGGTTTATCATAAGTAATCAATGTAAACGTATCCAGATAATTTGATATTCACAAAGAAAAACTAACACAGTAGAGAGCCAGAAGAAGAAATACTCACTTGTAGACTTGCCATTCATAGGGAGCTCCATAGCTGCAACCTTTGCTGGTTCGATGTTCGAATTTTAGCGCAACCTGACAGAAATGAACATGAGTACTGACGCAAGTACGAATAGTCTCAGTTCCAACTACTTCAATCATTCAAGGAGATACACTGACCTCTAATGCATTTGCACCAGAATTTCTGTTACCATGAGTAGGAGAGGAAATACGCCGGCCAACGTATACTTGTCCAAATCCTCCCTTTCCAAGCTTCCTCTCAAGCTTATACGTTGGTGAATTTCCGATTTGTACCTGGTCCAAGCACACAACCGCCCAAAATAAATATATGGTTATGATAACATGATATAAAATCCTATAAACATGTGTAAAAGGAGACAGGTCAGCTATTCCATGCGTAATAAAATGATACAAAATTTCATCATCAGAACAGCCATTGCAACATTTCTGATCTTTTGTGAGCTAAACAGGTTTCAAGCAGTCAACTCTGAGTGCAGGTGACATGACGATCCTGTATAATGACTAATCCTGCTTTGATCTAATGGAAAGCTACCATTATCCTAAAGAATGCCTATACAGTAGCATCTACAATATGGCTCAACATAGTGCGCAATAAAATTAAGGCACTTTAGATTCTCCCGTTCCTAGGCAGATCTTTTATCTGCATGATGGTAGCTAATCCTAACAGACCGATGCTCAATCAAATCTCCGCTTGGACTTTAACACAAACACTCAGCATGTGAACTCAACAAATGTTAGGAATAAAACAGGAACAGAGAATACATGAAACAGTAACAACACTCAGCTAACCAATTGAATTTCGTATACATGGCAGAAATGAACATAATTAAGCAACCGACAAGATCTACGTTCAGTAAAAACACGCACCAAACACCAGAAATGGTATATTCATGGCACACTAATTATAAGTGCCATCAAATGCTAGAGATTAACTAGATGGAGTCTAGAACTCAAGATGTTAGCTATCTCATCAGTTTTCTGCTTGAAATGCACAATAAGCTTCTGGTCAACATCACCCGTACTGATGCTATCCTAGATTTACACAATAAGCATTCTTCATTCACATTTAGTCAAAAGTTCTAATTTAGTTCCACACAATTCTCTACAAAATCAGTTCTGTGCAGCTGCTATTTGTAATCAATACATCTGCTATCCTCCCCTTCTCTTGTCACCAGTTGGATCAGAGTTAATTGAAAGTAAGCTAAGAATCCAGAACAACTAGTAGTTATTTTGCCACAAGCGTAAAACTCCACCATCCCATCCCGCGTGTACAGTTTGCATAGATCAATCAGTTCATCTACACCAGCGGCAGCGTCTATTCAATCAATAGAACCCTAAACCAAAAAAACAAAACGCCCCCTAAAAAAAAAATCGACAGCCATATCTAGGTCACGCAGTGGGGGAGCCAAGGGGGGATAGATAATCCGCGATTACCGTCTCCGGGAGCGGCGCGGGGCTCCCGTCATCGCCGGCGCCCCCCTTGTCGGACCCTTCCATCCCCTTCCGCTCCTCCTCCCGCTGCTTCCCCTCCGGCTGCCTCGCGTCCGCTGGGCCCGTCGGCGGCGGCGGCGGCTGCTGCTGCTTCCGCTTTCCACGGCCTCGGCGCGCTGGCATGCTTCAGCGGCGCACGCCCATCGGCTCGCCGGGGGAGCGAGGCGATCGGCCGCGCTGGGGCTAGGGCTTGGCCTCCGCGCCGGCGGCGACGGGTGGGGGGTGAGCCGGCGGCGGTGACGACGACGAGACGGGAGGAGGGGGAGATTGCGAGGTAGGGCGCGTGGGGAAAAAAATCCTGGTACCACAGCTGTGTTGTGTAGTAAGTGGGGATTACGCCGCCGACTCGAGCTTACGTACTGTGTAGAATACGCCTTCTCTCGAACACATGCGGATCATACCACACTGGCGTGTAGTTGTAAGTATGATGGCTTCAGAAGTTCAGATTCGTCCTATCAAAAAAAGGAAAAAAAATAAAAAGAAGTTCAGATTCGTTTCAAGAAAGATCATATACTACTCGTCATGTTTGGTTAGCTTGTATCCATGTGGGGATTTTGTTTTTTACATCTCTTGCCACTAAAGATTATACTCATATTCCTTCGAGAAAGATTATATTCCTACTTGAGTTCTTTTTTCGAAGGACCAAAAATCTTTTGTGACTCATCATTTTAATCTCTAGTATACTGCATCATTGGTTTCATATTATAACCCTTGGCCCTATTCCTTTCTCCAACAAAAGTCGGATAAAATTTTAAATACTCGTGTCACATTTTTCAAACCGCTAAATGATACGTTTCATGCGAAAACTTTATACACGAAATTTGCTTTAAAATATCATATTAATCTATTTTTCAAGTTTGTAATAATTAAAACTCAATTAACTATACATTAATATCACCTTATTTTACGAAAAAAACTTAATCTTCATCTTCATGAGAAAATAACACCACCCTAGTACTTTGATTATTTTCCTATTGAAACCCTTTTATGTTCTAATATTTTTTAAAAAAACAATTTAACAACATCTATAATACCAAATTAATTTCATTATATGTAACATTAAATGTATTTTGATAGGATGTTTGTTTTGTATTGAAAACAATTCGATCAAAGTTATAAAAGTTTAACTAACAAGAAAGTTAAAGCGATTTATAATATAAACCGAAGGAGTATGTACTACAGTGGCGAATTGGATCGACTTCAATAACCAAGGTATCATCTACATTTGGGAGAAAACAAAATTTAGTTTACTCGCATGCTCAATTGTTGTGAAATATCGCGAAAAGAAAAAATCTTTATGAACTAACGTTCAAAGTTATAAGACTGTCCGGGTAACCAACAAAAACAGTTTGGGGAACCTGACTGCCCATGCTCCTCCCCTTCGTCCAAATACCGGCTCACTCTTTGAAGGATCTTTGGTTTTTGGTTTTACAGTACAGTACAGTTTTACCATAAGTAATGCAAATGCTACTAAGATAGTTAGCTGTAGCTACCTGTGGAACTCCAAGGTAGTTCAGGTGAGGGAAATATCCAATAAAAATCATCAAATAAGTGAGAACTCATGAAAATCATATTTAAAAGTCTTATAAATTTATGAAAAAAAAATTAAAGATAAATATACCAAATCTTAAGTCCAAACTCAACTTTATTTGAGAAAAACAAAAAAAAATTTCAGGTGAATAGTGTTATATTACTATTCGAGTAAAATGCGTTGCAGGTACCACAACTTGCAAGGTGGGTACAATTTAGTCACCTATCTTGTAATTTGCTCAAATAAATCACTCAACTTGTTTGGAGGTGCAAATATAATAAAAAACGTGTCACGCGCATTATTTTTGCCAAGGTGGACGATACGATGGCAGACGTGATGATGAGTTGGCGAAAGTAATACAATTTTGTAGAAAAACCCTTCTACTATATTACTCTTTGCTAATTTAATTGGTCTATTTAGATATGTTATGCCCGTGTGCTAAGCCATGATCGTAGGTTTTTTTGTTGGCGTGCGCACGGGATAGGACAGCGCCAGATCTAGCGAGTCGCGGTGATAGCCTGCGTGGCTGCGTATGAATCCATCGTCGGCGAAATCATCAACGCTGGCCACGAGCGCTCCTATTTAATCCATGAGTATGATGTCAAATTACCACATTGAAGAGTGCATATAAAATTTGGTTTTAGCACAAGGAACAAACCGCTTTATTTCCCAATATAAAGACAAATATATATCCTTGTACATAAGGCAAGATTCAGTACTGGCAGCAAATCACGTATTGAAGATTTGGAGTATCAAACAAACATACGTACTCAAACGAAAAATTGAAACAATATAAGGGCTAATTTGCATCTTTGTTCCTTGCATACAAGGTGAACCTATCATGCTGACGTGGCGTCCACCTTGGCATAAATAATACGCGTTGCACCTTTACAGCTAGATTTGCACCTCCAAACAAGTTAAGTGACTTATTTGAGCAAATTACAAGATGGGTGACTAAATTACACATACCTTACAAGTTGTGGTACCTGCAACGTATTTTACTCTTACTATTCACTTAAAAGTTATCTTTTTTCTCTCTATAATAGAGTTGAGTCTGAACTTAAAATTTGGTGAGAATGTATTTCATACTTGCATCTATCTACATTATTTTTCTCATGAATTTATACACTTTTTAGGTCTGGTTTTCATGGGTTTTCACTTATCTAGTAGTCTTCATTGGATATGTCGCCGTTCTGATTAGCTCACATCAACATCTCCTTTCTGCAAAGCTAAGAAAAAAAAGGGACCTATCAAGTCTTGATTATAACTTTGTACAGCAACCTGTGGCGGTGCGTACGATGATCACATCATCGCGATTCACTTATCTTTTTCCGTATAGCCATATTCCTTGGATGTTGTCACGATAGCACGAGTGACAAAACAAACTCGGCAAAAAAAAAAAGTTCCCATTTTAGTTCACCATCGATTTCGACCGTGGATTTTCTTCGTGGGTCATGACACACATCATAAAAAAAGAAAAAAAAAGAAAAAGAAGAGGTCGTATGCGTAATGCGTTCACTAATCACTCGTCGAAATCAATGGCTAGTGGTAACAGCCTAACAGATAGTGCTGGCCGCTATCTGAAAAGATTATAGAAGAAAAGCTTTAGCTTAATGCTAAGCGTGTGACTGGCCGGACCGGAGGAATGACAGGTTTTTGGGCTGGTTGGGCTCAAAGTTTAGAAGAAAAGGGTCGCGTCATGGGCCAAGTCAGCAGCCCGGCCCACCTGCAGCCGAAGCAAAAGCAAAGCCAGCTGCCGAGCTGCGTCGTAAAGGCGAAAGCGAGGCACCAGCTAACCCCTCTCTGCCTTTTGGTTTTGTGTTTTTTTCACCTTTTGCATGCGTATTTGCCTGCCTTTTTCCACATGCTTTGGAGCTTGGAAGGCGCGCGCCTTCGCGCTAGTGGCAACGTAAAAACTATTGCAACGGAGACGCTCCCACATTGGCCTCGTGCCAGGTTAGCCGGACGGTCGTAGAACCACCACATCCACAGGCCTGTCAACGAGTTTTCTCTTTCTTTTAAAAAAAATCATAATGTCTGCATACTCACTTGAAAAAATCACGACCGCCGACGTTCGACAGATACATCACCTACTACTTAAAAAAACAATTATCTATAATGTTTCATACATAAATCTGGATGAATTGGCTTGACGATAAGAAACCTAGGGTTAAGCTACGCTCACTTTGTATGTCAACGATTTTTCTAACGCAAAATAGAGGGAGAAAATCACCAGAAAATAAAGTGTCGCCGGATTTGCTCGATTTCCTCGTGCTCTTGCCTCTCCTTCCTGCGCCCTTGGCGTGTCAAAGCAGCCGGTCACTCAGGACGATGGGCGCACGCGCACGGTGTGCCAACTGCCAAAGCCAAAGCAGCAGCAAAAGCATTATCAAAAGCGCACGAGCCCGCGCCAAATAGGCGCCCTGCATGAGCAAACGTGCATATGGTTGATTTCTACGTGAATTGAGTGAATATTAGTGGAGAACGTTTGATTTGATTAACAAGCGAGGATGGGTTTTAATTGCGATGGTGTTATGATAAAGTTGTAGGTGTATGACTCTACTCAGATCAAATATTGTTCTTTATAAATTTTGGCCGTATAGTACTCTGAGTGTATCCATAAATAATGAGAAGAACTTATATTCTTTTTTCTCCTTCAGCCCGTATGCAGAGTGCCAGGGCTATCCATGGCCATGTGCCACCTGATCAACCGCACAACTTTCCCCTCCCCAAAAAAAAAAAAGAAAATAGAGGCCCCAACATTCTTATATTTCAATACAAGCCACTAATTTCCAATATATTATTATCCTATTAATTTTATTTGTTTAAAAGTTCCTTTCATGTTGATGTACTGATTTGCCTAGAACATATTTATATTTTCTGGGTCCAATAGATGTTCGATAATAATCATGGCATCTAATTTATAGCGACTACATGAACAAGCGTTCTAGTACTAAATATTCCATTTTTCGCTTGGTAAAGAAAATCAAATAACTACATTAAAAAGCACTTAATTTTCTTACTTAAGGAAGGCGTTGCCACCATTTACGTAATATTTTTTCATGGACAAATTACTATCCTTTTTATTGATATTTTTAAACATAAAGTCTTGTTTTATGTTTCATATTAGGGTCTGAAATTGCTAGGTACGGTCCCGCCCTTATTATCTTCTTCCTCTTCCTCCCCTTTCCTCTCTTTCCTTCTCTATATGGGGATCAACGGGCAAAGAGCTTGATCTGCCCGTGTGTACAAGTACCATGGCAGAGATATTTGTCACGATATCTTCCATCTGTTCACCCATGAGATTGTAGGGTCCACCTGTCAATCAATATACGGGAATAAAGCTACTCCCTCCATTACATAAAAAAAACCAACCCAATACTAAATAGGATTTTTTCTTTTTAAGAATTTGCTATCCTATTGTTGACAGTTTTCAGAGGTGAAAATTTTCGAATTTTAAACCATCCAATATGCTTTGAGATTTGTGCTGTGGAGGAAAATGGAAAAAAAAATCAGATGCTCACGGCAAGGATCAAACCCGGGGCCTGCAGCTTGCATGCTCGTTCAACTAACCAGTTGCTCCATCGATATTTTCAGAAATCACTTATATTGTAGTTACATAGTAGTAGTTAGTACAATATAACTACATAGTTACAATTGAAAGTTTTTCATTTTAAAAACTATCGAATGTTGTATAGTTACTCCTATTTTTTAATATAAATGAATTTGGATAGGCTATAAAACATCGTATTTAATACTAGATTGGTTTTTGGTGGTACTAAGAAAGTAGGGGACAGCGAGTGGGGATGTGGAGTACGTACGACACGGTACGTGCAGGCGTGCAGCAAGACAAGGCGAGGAGACACACTCACACTCACAGACACACACGCGGGAAAAGCGAAGCGAAGTCTGTCTGCTGGGGCAAATATAGAAGGATTAGCGCGAGCTGCCCGGCCGAATACTAATCGGAGGGAGTATGAGAGCAGGTACAATAAGATTCAACAGGCTACAAAATATTTTTAGATCATCCAAATCCTACCTGGAAGGAAGAGAAGGAAGCCGGCGACTATTCTAGCGCTAGCGATAGCACACATACATATGTAGGTACAGTTCCTGGTGCCAATAGAAAATACATTTGTGGGCCCAACCATCACTTCGTCCGATCCCATGTGCGTTTTCCTCTTCCTCTCCGTTGCATGCCGGACAAGATCTTCGCCGCGCCGCCGCACGCCATCGCTCGCCAATCTTCAGCTCCGTTAATGTTTCTCCAATCCCGCTTGCCTGCATCTTGCGAGGCTACTCGCCCATGGTCCATGGCTGAAAAACTCGACCCGATATGTGCCAAATCGCTCGCTTGCCGCTCTAGATTCATCTGGCCAACCGCGGCATTTGGATCGATCCACAGTCCCGGTGAATGCTTAAGGAGCAATCGGTTTTGATCTCAGCTCGTTCGTTGCCGCCGCCCGCCGCTTGCTCGTCTTTCATCTGGTTTGGGTTTTGATTTGCCGATTCCTATCTGCTGTTGTGTTCGTTTCTGAACACATGAACGAACCGTGGCTTTCTTTCTCTAGGCTCATGTGCATATCACGCACAAATGGTAATGTGCACTTTTGATCATACACTTTAGTATATGCATGCACAGTTAATAATTTGATTGATGAGATATAGCCTGTTCAATAATTTCTCTATTGTATTAGTTGGCTATAATATCAACTCTAAAATGACATGGAGATAAGTATAGCCGACTGTACTACTGACCTTGCTCTGAGGGCAAAAATGGAAGGCAGCCACACCCACGTTTGCTTAGCGTGCGAGGTAACGTGCAATTGCGGCCGCGCGTGCACCACGCCCTCCCCTAGTCCCCTCCTCCTCTGCTTTTGCTTCCGACCAATCAGCCCAAGCGCTAGTGTTACGGAAGACACTGACCACCACGGCCCCCACCTATATGGTTGGAGCAGATACAATAGCAGACTATTAACCAACTATAAGTATATTTTAATGAGATAAAAGATAAGAGAAGAATAGCGGGCTACAGATCTGTAGTCAGCTGCAGCACGAACTCCAAGACGTAATATATGTATGACAGGTGTGACCATATATATTAATAGTATAGTAAGCAACTATTGTATGAATTGGCTACTAGATTGGCTATAGATGAATTAGAGCTAGTAATGAGCTATACTATTAAACTTGCTCTTACTTTCTCTACTCCACCTAGGAGAAGAGCCATTACTAGCTCCAAATAATCTATAACTAATCTAATAGCCCATTCATACAATAGTTAACTATAAAAATATACTACACCATTAATACCCGGTCCCACCTCTCATACACACATAACGTTTTGGACTCTGTGTTGCAGCTGGCTACTCTGTTGCCCGTTTTCTTCTCTCTCTTCTCTTTTTTTCTCGATATATATGGTTATAGCTGGTTTATAGGCTGATATTGTACCTGCTCTTAATATATACTCCATCCATTTCATCATTTCATAGGGGGCATTTTATAGAGCCATTAACATATTATAAGTCGTTTGATTTTTTCCTAACCAAATATTTTAAAATTTAAATAAATTTATAAAAAATATATTATGTATTTTCAACGCAGAACAAACATATTATACAATGTTAGATTTACTAAAATCAATTTAATATTTTAAATGTTGTTAAATTTTTCTATAAACTTTATCGAACATAACAAAGTTTGAATAACGACGTGTAGTATAAAACGAAGGGAGTAATTAATTAAATATTAACTACTATAAATTTTAAAAGATAAATCTATTTGATTTTTAAAACAGCTTTTACATATAATTTTTTTTTCATAAAAACATGTCATTTAGTAATTTAAAAACGTGCTAACAGAAAACGTAATATACTTACTCGGTTCCTTTGATCGAGTTAAAACCGAATATCACCAATGTGCAGACTTTGACTATTTTTATTTTCAAAAAGTACACTGCATGCTCAATATAACTATATTACTTATGTTTCATTGTAATATAAAAGATTTTTGCTGGTGGACTGTGAAGGGAACGGGGAGAGTTAGCTAGTCTGATAGTTTAATTAGCTTCTGTTCATTTTTTCTTTAGGAAAAGTGTTTTCATTCCCCAAGTGTTCGCTAGCTAGCTCTCAATATAATATATTTAGGAGTACAATCGTATATATACGTAATACATAAATATGGTTCGCTAGCTGCGCTGCGCAGCCCAATTCGGATAGAATTTAAGCACCGAATACAGTTACGTAACGAAACTATCGCAAAGTATGAATTCGAAGGATAGTTAACAGATGGATCGTCACGCAGACAATGGGACATGACGTGTCGGCAACTAGAGCGAGTTAGTTACACATGTCACTTAAAAACCAATTATCCGGCTTACGCACTGTACCCGTCAACCTAAATTAATTTACGTGTCAGGTATGCTGTCGCATAGCTGCATACTACTGGTTCCCTAAATAAAAGAGAGAGACGGCGTTCAAAAAAAAAAAGAGTGAGAGAGTGAAATTAAAGAGAGAGTATCGTGTCGTTGCATATGCGTACGTGAAAATACCTAACACGGGTCCATGCATGCATATGCATGAAACTCGATCGATCGACAGATAACATACGCAATCTCAAATCTCATATACTCCCTCTATTAGATGCAGTTGATTTTTTTAAATATATTTGATCATTCGCCTTATTATAAAATTTAAGTAATTATTAATTATTTTTTTTATCTCATTGTTAAATATACTTATGTATACATATAGTTTTATATATTTTACAAAAAGGTTTTGAATAAGCTAGATGAATGGTCAAATATATGCTAAAAAGTCAACGGTGTTAAATATTTAGAAACAGATGGAGTATATACATATGGAATATGTATTCCTACGGGTGTGGATATTATCTCCACACTTCTTTAAAAAAGGATTTATGTCGATTGGTTGCTAACCCCACATAGTTGTTGGATTTGGTGACCGGTATCTAGTAGGCGACACTTAGTTCTCTCGAGGGTGTCAGTAACTCAGGCCCTGTTTAGTTCACACCAAACTTCCCCCAAACTTTTAACTTTTCATCACATCACATCACATCTAAAACTTTCCTACACACATAAACTCCCAACTTTTTTTTTCCTAAACTACCAATTTTTTTCAAACTTCTCCCCAGTTTCAGGAACTAAACACAACCTCAGTTTGAGAATTGACACTCCTAGGAATTTTTTTAAAAAAGAACGATTCGATGCTAGGCTCAATCCACATACTGGATAATGTCAACTATCAACAAGAAGGAGATTAGCATAAGCTTGGCACAATCACTTTCAATATTGAAATTAACCAACACACAGAGCAAGTGTGTGTGCCCAAAATGTTCAACGCTAATGCAACGAAAATGAATTAAGCCGCGGTGCTAGCTGCATGCATGTAAATATGTAATTGAGATTGATTCGAATCGAAGAGCAGTTAGTAGTGATGAACTGATGATAATAACTACTGATGCACATGATTGACCTGAAAAACAAAACTCTAAATTTTTTCCCCTGTTTCTGTCTCCTTTGTGGGGTTTGAAATGGAACCATAGAAAGTGCGAGTCGTATGTATGCACGTACTACCTGCAGACACGATAGATGATTCCATATCAAAATCAACATAAACGCATATACACCGTACGTATGCTTGAGGATTAGTATCTAACAAGGTAGTTATACCTTTGTCCTATAATAATTATATTTTAAAATTTAAATTTATCTTAAAATAGTTATCACAATAGAGTATCAATTGTTCCATCAATAACTTATCATTTATTTTTTTAATTCTACCCTTAACCACCCTCTCGCTCTTGCCAATACATTATATCTAGTAAGGGACACCATAGTTTTCTTTCCTCAATTCTTTATATATGCTACATAGAATTATAATTATTTTAGGACATATAAAGTATATATTTATCTGTAGGTATTTCAGGACGAAGTTAAACCGATATCATTAGTGCCTTTATGTTTAGTCAGTAGTAATCTTGTATACAAAGATGTAATTCGGAGTCCCCCTCATCTAGATCACTCATGCTATTCATCGTATTTAGACTTTTTTTTTATAAATAAAAGGAATGCATTTTTAAATGAAAAAGTACGAAACCGATAAGTTAACACCGAGCCATTTTTTCTAAGTTAAAAATTAATTTATAACGAGCCTTCTTCCGATTAGTTTGTGTGAATAGTACAACAACAAAAACCTCTAAAAAAAAGGACAACAACAAAAAAAAAACTTGAAATAATTAACACAAACTAATTTAAGCATGCAAAGGCCACCAGTTTAATTAAAGTGCAAAAATTATCATTTCGTCTCATATGCATGATATGGCAGATACAAGTTGTGCGGGCAATGCAACGGCAAGTCCACTTTTTTTTATCTCGTCTCCTCGTGAACTCTACATATATAGAGATTTATCACAAGCGAGGAAATTAATTAACCGAGGAAAAATTACACGCAGCCATGCAGGTAGAAAAACTCGAAACCCACATGTCAGTGAAACAATTTTGACGCCACATAGTCCCTTATATATATATATAAGCTTCTCGTGCTTTAGTATTCGCGCTCGCTCGCCCATGCCGCGGCGGCGATGGCGGCGGCGGTCGGCGGGCTAGCCACGGTAGTCCGGCGTTGGCGCGGCGGACGCCTGCTGCTGGAGGAGCTGGCGGCGGAACCACTCGATGAAGTCGGTGGCCTTGTCGTCGACGCGGCCGTCGACGGCGCCCTCCGGCGGCTCGACGGGGAACGGCGAGTCGGTGACGCGGAGCTGCCGCGTCCCGGCGGGGCTGCGGCCGAGGCTGAGCGCCAGCAACGGGGACGGCGTGGCGCCGGGCATCGACGACAGCGGCGTCTCCCCGCCGGCGCCAGCAGCAGCCGCGGCGTCGGCGTTGAGCATCTCGAAGACGCGGGCCACGGCGGAGGCGTCGAGCCCGCCGTAGTTGCTGGCGCCGCCGCCGGCGTGGCGTGAGCCGCCGCGGCCGCGGAACCTGAAGGGGAAGACCCCCGGCGCGTAGGACGGCGTGGTGGTGCAGCTGAACTCCACGTCCCTGGGGTTGTGGTGGAAGAACGACGCCGACAGCGGCGACGACGACGAGTCACCACCCCGCGCCACCCCGGCGCCGCCTCCCATGACCGCCACGGCAGCCGCGCCGCCGTGCGGCTGGTGGGCGAGGAGGACGTCGCGGAGCGCCCTGCCGGCGAGCTTGCCCCGGCCGAGGAGCAGGTGGAGGTCCATCATGAGGCGCTTCCGGCACAGCCCGCGCCGCAGCATGTGGTACACCGCGCGCAGCACGTGCATCAGCCGCTTCCCGAACCCGGGCTCCATGCCGCCGCCGCCGCCGCCGGCCGGCTGCACGGCCCTCCTGTCCGCGGTGGCCTCCGTGGCGCCGATCCGAGCTGACAGCGACAGCCGCAATGCAGCAGTGAGCTGAGATCGAGAGCGGAATCGAGGTGGGTGGCAATGGCGGTTTCTCGCTTTGGATTTTGCAGCTTTGGAGAAGGGTGGTGTTGGATGGGTGGGTGGTGGATGGAACGAATGGGAAGAGGAGGTGGGGGCGGTATTTATAGAGGAGGAGGAGGAGGCCGGAGGTGGTGGTGGGGATGAGGTGAGCTGGCACGGGTGGGGCCCACGTGGTAGATGGGACTTAAGAACTAAGGAAAGGGGAAGGGAACGTTGCGAGTTGCGGGTGGTGGTGGTGGTGCAACGGTACGCGCGTGTCACGGTGCGTGGCTCGAGCCGCCATCGCGAGGATTGATCGATCGTGCCGCGAGCGAACACATTTTTGCCTGTTCGATCTCTCTTGGTAATCAACCTATCAACAGTTTTTCCTATTGAGCATGAAACATCAGAAGAAATTATCATACAATTAAGTATTAAAATCACGAAACGCAATCGAATCACACTTGAAACGTTTTACTCTAATGTATGAAAACATTATGTTTCAAGTACTGGATCATCAACATATCAGCATGCATCAAAGACAAAAAGTGTGAAACACCATCGAAATCCATGCTACAACATTTTGATACATTAGCTGAAACGTCGAAAGGTCACAAAATGTACCACTCTAGCTTCATCCTCCTTTCTAGTATCCCCTCCCACATCACCGATTCAGACCAGGTTAACCCCAATGCCAACCGGCTCCTAGCCATGCACATCGCCCTGCGCTGATTCGGACTTCCCCTCGTTCCTTCGCGGTTGGTACTTAAGGATCCAAAGCCCTCAAGCTTGGTGTGACTGGATTCAACAATTGCTTGGGGGAATGATGAGCAGGGTTAGAAATTCCGGAATGAAATTTCCAAACCCCCCATGCGATATTATTTTGTCTGCAATTATTTTTTTGAATTTGGTAAGATTTTGTTCAAATTTGAGTAATATTTATTCAAAAGTTCGAAAATTTCAGTATATCGGTGATCTCCAATAGAATCGGTCAAACCGAAAATTTAAACCCTAATGATGAGTAATAAGGAAGAACGGGAGTGTGGAGGCGAGCAAGGGCGCTTGTCTCAACAGTTGCTAGGATGGGGGTGAGTTTGGGTGCGGATTCCCGATGGTGGCAATAGTTAGGCACACACATTTACCATCGATAGGGAGGAATGATGGAGGGCGCCCGATTTTTATTTTTTTTATCGGTCAGATCATCTTCCAAGTTGTAAACCACAGCCGCTTTTCTTCTCTTTGTGTATGTTTCTTAGACGAATTCACATCAATTACTTATTCCATTGCATGGGGGTGCTAGTTAATTTAACTATAGTGCATACCTCCACCAATTATGAAAGTGAAGCTATAGTAACAATAATATACGAGCTGAAGGGAAAGCTTTACTCCTGATGCCAATTATTTACACGATAAAAATAAAAGTGAAAGTCAGAAGAGAGGATTATGTTGCTATAACACTAGCTCTACAAATAACTAATGGTCCGGTCGCCTTCCAGGAAGCTTCCAAGCAGAACACACAGTGCCATTAGCAAGTTGCAAATCTTGAAATATCGCGACATATACAAACGGGTGCTTGCAACGTCCACCTTGCACTACTGGATACATACGATTTTGCCATGCATATTTGGTGTGGTGTACTGTGGTGCCAAGCTAACTTTGGTCCCGTCGCTTCTCTCGCTAATTAAGCAAGCGAGGCGCCCCTGGAATTTGAGGTTTCTTAAGTCCCCTGTTTTTTCTTTTGTTTGAGTTCATAATCAGGGTTCACAATCCCAACAAAAATCAGCCTGAATTTCATGAAAACTGGAATTCCCGGAACGGTTCGATAAGAGAAACTACTCAGTTTTCTGATCATGTTTTAAAAGAAAAACTAAGTTTTACAGTTTATTCAAAGTTTATCTGAATTTCATTGGTTTTTACGGGTTTACTAATTGTTTTCAGGGTTGTTCAGATTGATGATATTTCAAACCATAGCAATTTTTGATAATGTTACTAAAGATGTGCATCTATTTTTTTCACCAAAATTTGTTAAATACATAAGAAATCCTGGCAAAACTTGGCAGTATTGCCAAATTGATAAAATTTTGGTATTGTCAAAATTTTGGTAAGATTTATTTTGGTTACAATCTAAACAACCCCTTCGTCAAAACCGGAGATACCGCTTGTGCGGTTATCGGTCCGGTAATGGGATTGTGAACCTATTCAGAAGTCGAGTCTCCTTTTGTATGCGGCTTTTCATATTTGATCCTGCAGGAAATGAAGTGGCACAGTACATACAAAAAACATGTAAATTTTCTCCAAAATTCATATGTTCCGAAGATCATTGGTACACCAACAATTGTTACACGTACTACTCAAAGTGGCCTGCTAGCTAGCTAGGCCTCTATATGCGTATAGTAGTAAGACTAAACAAAGTGCATGCCTCTTTTCACCAGGTGAATCCATCAAATAAATGTACTGCTTCATCCCGTGATGCTATAGCCCGGTGAACATTCCTTCACTGTATATGAATACCTAACAGCTTCCATTTACTAAAAAGTTGAAACCTAACACCTGAGTTAAAAGGAAGATGGAGATGTACTTGACAGTGCAGTGGTAAGAAGTGTGTGGTTTCAATCCAAGATTCTGTATGTAATCTCTAACATGCTCATAATTTTTTTAAAAAAAAATATTTGGAGGGACGCCCCTCTTTCCAAATATCCTTTTTTTAAGTTGAAAAGAAGATAGATATTTTAGCAGTCCTAATTGCGGCGGCTAGCAGCTGCAACTGTTAACAAGGCGAACCACAACTAAAACACACACAAGTACACAACATCAGGTCAATGCATGCAATGAAGAAAGCTGAAAGCTGCTAGGAGAAGAAAAAATAAACATCTGCTGCGAAGAAAAGAATATAAAGTTTGTGGCACTAATACTCAATTATATTATTATATATACCAAATCAAAGCACGCCCCCTGCAAGTGGTGATAAGAGAATGTCAGCAACTGATCAAACGCAATTAGAAAACCAAACTGATCAACAAGCGAGTAAAAAGTGGCTAAAGTTCGTTGCAGAGTATATCGTAACGTGCCTACTTTGCTTTGCATTAGCCAGCTCGAAAACAACATCTCCTAAAGCCACTTTATTACCGCTAAAACGCCGGTGCGAAATTACCACCGGGATGATACGGCAAATTAATTTTAGTTCCCACACATGGCACGCATGGCAGATCGAAATCAAATCAAATTTATAATCGACAAGACCATGTCTTGGTCAGGATTCAGGAAACAATATGCATCATACGGATGCGTAAAGTATAAATATACTATGTACACATGTGAGTTAATTAATCAATCAAAATGGAGTATCTGTGTTCTTTTGCACAGTTACAACTGTACAAGTTGATAAGATCAAGATAGTGGATTCGTACGTACAAAGGTATAAATATACGGACGATTGGATGCTTGCTGAACAGTTTTTTAGCAAAGCAAATTGAAAGGAAGAGCCAGAGAACGAAAGGGAAATGTGTCAAGGAAACGGAAGCAATTAGGTCTGAATTATTGGTGTGTGTTCATTTATGGACAGGTTGGAGAAAATGGAATTAATGACAAACAAATAAAGAAAGGTTTGCTGGTCGCAAGCAGGGTGGTATGAAAAAAAAACATTTTTTATTTAAACATGCTGGCACATATTTTTCTTTATATTGTTTTAGCGAAATTGATTCTAATTCTTCAAAGATCCTAAGAGCATCACCAACAGATTTGGCAATAATCCATCCCAAAATTATGTTTTTGGGTTTTCTAATCTAGATATAGTAGGAAGTAAAAAAACTAGAGAAAATCCAAAATTAATTTTCCAAAACTAAAAAGTGGGTCATTCTATTGAACTACCAACAAAAATCTCCCGTTTTCCTCTAACCACACATGGAAGAAGATCGCCCCTCATGAGGGAAGGAGAGAAGGGTCACGGGAATGCGAGATTGGGAACAAGAGAAGCAGCGTCACTCCCTCTCAAATGACGAGAGCGAATATTACAGGGATGATAACTTCAAAAATTTGGAAAAAGAGTAGGATATCTGTTGAAGTAGTTTTTAGATGAAAGTCCTAAAATTCCAGGATGGAGAATGGAGTAGGGGCACCATTGGTGATGCTCTAAATGAATGTCCCTCATGTACCTATTTTGTCGAATATAATGCAAATGGTGAAATTTCGTAAAAGAAATTTTTGTAGTGTATAGTGCTTTTTTTTTTCTAGAAAACGACAACACTGATCTAATATACATGTTCAGTTTGATACTTTGATTAAAAGTAACAAGTTGGTTGCAGAGATTAATCATAAACAGAGATTGTTCAACATTAGAGCAGACCTACTTAAAAAAAATAAACAAAACAACCTCTCAAAAGATGTAGCATACAGCTAGCTTGTTCTCATTTCCCAGTCAAATGAAAAGGAGAGACACTCCCGGTTTTTGGAAAAGTTCAAATAATATAAATTCCTTGGTGTTCAAGTGAGGAATTTATCTGCTTTTCTTTCTTCTTCCTCGGTTACTTGTATGGCGGCATAGCTTAGCTAGCTTTGGCTAAAGCTAGCACTCATGAGCCCGGAGCTCAAAGACGAAGGATTAGTACTACTCTGCTTTCTTTAATTTCCTTGGAGTTTATTGGATTCATATCTGAACTTACTTTCCTGGCTAAGGGAGCCCACTGTATGGAGTGGATGCTAAGGAATGCATGGTTTGTGAGTGCCTTTTAGTAACTTTGCTAATCATGGTCGGTTCTTGGTTAGTTTACAGCAAATGACAGAAACATATGCCAGAATATTACAGGTTCACAGCTCACAGCATTATGCTCAAGTGCTGAGTGAAAGAAACTGAATTCTGAACAATGGGTGCAACTATGCAATCTTTGTGGAACTTTGAGTTCCACTCAGAGGAAAACACTACCTTTGACAATATTTATTTATTTGATGGGATCCACTTCAACTGAATATCCATATGCAGTACATGGTCTATATAATTAATTAATTTGTGCATTTAATGACAGTTTTGTTGCCACAGAAAAGATTTGGAGACTGTTTTAGCTGCCAAATGCCAAAATAATTGTAGGGCAGCAGGCCTGGTGCTCAAGTTGGCTGGTGCTCCCCAATATGTGTCCCCTCTGGTGGATGAAGAGAAGAAAAAAGAGGCAATTCCATCAACAAAACACAATCAAAAGCAACACTAGTTTTAGGCACTTTGCACCCTTTTGCCAAACCAGGCTCCCTTTGCTTTTTTTTTTTTCTTCTTCCTTGATGTGCTTTTGATTTTGATCCGTCAGGCTAAGTGCGCTGTAGAGTGTGGTACTACTTGGTAGTAGTAGTACCTAGCTAGCTAGATTCCACACATCAACTTCCAATTTGTGGAAGATTTAAAGAAAAAAGGGGGATTGCATTATTTGGAAAGCTTATAATTAGCTGAAATGTGCTAGGACAGAAAAGGATAGGAGTCTTGAAAGTGTAATTAGTGTGAAGTTGAGAAGGAAAATGGCGTTCATTCTTCTTTTGTAAAACAAGTCAGAAATTAATGATGGCCATCATTCTTGATTCCATCAGTTGGCTAAGATTATTTCAGGTCATTCCATGCTATATGCAATATTTGTAATAGTTGATTTTCCACTATTTTTTAGAAAAAAAGTAGAGTGAAAAAATAATCTTAGCCATCCAATAAGCAAAATGGCATATAAGAAAAAAAACAATATAAGTAAAACTTTTATGTATGTGTTATTCCTGGTTTAAAAACCAATGCTAAAAAAATGAATTACGATGAGAAAACCAAAATCGACTACAACATTAAATTTTAAAATTTAAATTTGAAGGGCATCTTATAAGCTAGTAAAAGGCAAGCGATGTGATTCAAAATCTCCTTTTGTTGTATAGGCTGTTTGGTCGTACTTGCATAGTTTGGTAACAAAGTGTCATCACCTTCTTCTTACAATAATTGGAAAGCTTGAGATGTCAACAGTGTAAACCATTTTCTCCTTGCAGACACCTTTCTAAAAGTTATGCAGATAAACAGAGCAAAGCAAGAAGAGATTGAGCCAAGCATGGCTGTCTCACACATTGCACACTTACCATTTGATTCCATGGAAAACTGCAAAACAGTGGACTAAGATTTTGTCATCCTCTGTTACAAGAAACAGCAAAGAATTAACATACATACATACATACATGATACATAAGCATAAAGAAACAGGAAGCTTCACTGCTAAGAATACAGGACATGTGTTGGGTTAGGCCAAGCGAGATTGACCTATTGCATCAGTCCAATGTGTTGCTGAAACTATGTGCTAACCAGAGCAATCTCGACTTCTGCATATCAGCATATATATAATCACCTTTTTTTGTGGGGAAAAAGAAACGTTAGAGTTGGGAGAAAAGAGATACAGTGAGTTGTGCAATCAAGCCTATCCAAGTACAGTAACCAGTTAGCCTTGCTGTTTCTACATTATACTATAATAAGAGTATATCTGAATAGTATATCTAGTGCAGTTTGCTTTCTGTCTCCTTCGATAGTAAACTAATTTCCATGAAACCCTCTCCTGTTCTTGGTCTGATCGAACCTTCCTGTCAACCTGCATATGCAGAAATCCTGTCTTTTTTCAGATAGCTCCAATGACTAAACAAATCATCTCAACAACAGTATCACAATTCACAAGTGGTGAACAACATTAATGCCAGGAAAATTGAAAAAAAAGTTTTTTCCCCTCAAAAACACAAAGTTACAGCTTGATTTCTTCAGGCAAATTAAATTTAAAAAAACAAAACAAGAAACTAATGTTTGGTCGCGGGCTAAACGTGGGCATTGCTGGATGGATAGATCATAGATGGATCTTTCCGTGGTACGTTCGTCGTTGGCTGGCTGCGCGGCGGCTGGAAAACGGAAAGGAGGAGCAAAGGTAGGAGGAGAGACGCCTGAAAAAGATCAAAAAAAAGGAGGAAAAAGAAAAAGAAAAAAGCTCGAGCTAAGCTAGGCGACGCCCATGGCGAGTTGGCGAACAGCTTGCAGCGAGCTTTGCTTTGCTTTGCTTTAATCCAATAATGCCGGTGGTTTCAGATCTCGCAGCCGCCCCTCCCCAGAGCTCAGAGCTCTCACATGTGTACGCGATGATCGTACGCGCGTACTCATCACGTACGTGTTCACCTCCATCTCCATGGAAACGCAGAGAGAGAGGAGAAGAAGAGAGAGAAGATTCAGAAAAGAAAGTGGAAAAGGCTATGGTCTGGTCTGGTTAGGCATGCAGTCTCCTCCTTTCTTCTTCCTCGTCGATCTCTCCGTCTTTTCTTTGTGTTTGTGGAGAAAGAGAGTGCCATCCATGGCGGCTCGTGTCCTTCTCCTTCCTTGGTAGTAGTACACAGTGCAGTGCAGAGGTGTGGGATATTCGGTGTAGAGGAATATTCTCGTGCTAGAATGTGATTTTCCTATAAATCATAGTATTAATTCCATATTCCCATTAATCACCCTGCAACTGCAAGTATGCAATCATAAGAAAACGGGAGATGGGTAAGAATTCTCAAAGGTGTTTCTGCTTGACCAGCACTGCAAAACGGACACTTCGTATAAGCCCAATGATCACGCAATGTACCTTTTGGAAAAAGTCCACCTTGACTCCCTTAAATGTCGGCCGAATCTAATCTATGACCCTGAACCGCAAAACCGGATAGGACAACTCCCCGAACTATTAAAACCGGTGCAATTTGACTTCCTCGGCGGATTTGGAGGGCGGTTTCGCTGACGTGCCACATACGTGACGATATTGACCTGGTCTTCTTCCACGTGGCGTTGACGTGGCGGTTAGGTGGCACTCGAATTTAAAAAATACGTGTGGGACCCATTTGTCATTGACACAAAAAAAATGTGGGGCCCACGTGTCACCCTCTCTCTTCCCTCCTTCCTCATCCCTCTCCCTTCTCTCTCTTTCTCTCCTCACGCCGGCGACATGGAGCCCCGACTCCACCTCGCCACCGTCGATGCCCCGGCGTCATCTACCACCGAAGCCGCCGTCTTCATCCGCCCAAGCCGTCGTCATCACCACACCCGAGCCCAGCTCGAGCTCGTCGCCGAACCGCCGCCGCCACGCACAACCAAGTCGGCTGCGCGGGCGCCGCCTCCGCGCACGACCGAGCCGGCCGCACGAGCACGACCCGCAGCGGCCACCTCCCCGTGTCGCCTCTTCCCCCCTCCGTCGTGCACCATCCGGCCGGGCCACCCGACACCGCCTGGGCCGCCTCCAAGGCGCCTTCGCGTTGCATCAACTGCCGCCTAGCCTCAGCGCCGCGCTGCGCTGTCGCCGGCGAACTAGGCGGATGAGGGGCGGAGGGCCGTCCTCTCTCCCCCTTTTCTATCTCTCTTTCTCCTCCCTTTCTCTTCTTCTGCGGGGAGGGCCGGGGGATGGGGGTGGTGGAAAGGGAGGCGCCGACGGGGGGAGGAAGGTGACGCTGAGGCTAGGCGGTGGTTGGCCCTGCGCGACGGCTCGGGCGGCGTCGGGTGGAGGCGGTTCGCCGCTGCGCTTTGCGTACGCCTCTCAACCTCAACCGCCGGCGCCAACATCTCTCAGCAAGGGCGCGGCAGCAAGGGCCCGACGGCGAGGGCGTTGGCTCTCGGGCCACCTCCTCCGTTGCCGTCCTCCTCGTCGACCACCCCGCCGCCGGCGCCAACATCTCTGCCCCACCACACGCCGTCCTCCTTGTTGTCCATGGCCGCCGGGAGAGAGGGGGGAGAGGAGACAGGCCTTCACGCCACCTCCGGATCTCCGTGCCCTACCTCCGCACCGCCGCCGGGAGAGAGAGTGGGGAAGTTGCCGCCGGATGAGGAGAATGGGAGAAGGGAAGAGTAGTTGGAGAGAGGGGGATGACATGTGGGTCCCAAAATAATATTTTTGTGTGTTAATAACATATGGGTCCCACTGATTTTTTTAATTCCTATGCCACATAAGCGCCACGTGGGACTAAGACCAGGTCAACACCGCCACGTCAGCAAAACCACCCTCCAAAACCGCTGGAGTCAAATTGCACTGGTTTCAATAGTTCAGGGAGTCATTCTATCCGATTTTTTTTTGTTAAGGGGTACAAATTAGATTTTCGCCGATATTTAAGGGAGTCAAGGTGGACTTTCTCCGTACCTTTTCCCCTGCTCAAGTTGGACTCCATTCTTGTGAGGTTCTTTGGGCCTTAACCATCAAAGCCCATTCCTGGAAAACTGGGCCTCTCCCTTTAAGGCCCACTTGAACGGTACACACTTCCGTTCTCCAATTCGTTCTCAAATCTCCTTTATATGTGTACTTCCTGAGTTTAAAATAGAAGATGACAAATGCAATTGCATTCGATCTAGAACAGTGGACGCCGAAGAAATGCAAGATTTTCGCCAAATAGGGTGTGAATGTCTAATAACAAACTAGCAATCTGTGGCTGGCCAAATAATACCTAATGCTTGCTTTGCCGTCATATCCAAAGACGTCCTATCACCTCCTATTAAAATGCAGATACACGAGAAAAATATGGGACATGATCTCAACATGGACCTCACTTGAGCAAATCAAAACAACGGTACGGTGTACAACTACGATGGTCATGGTGCACGACTTTGGCCACCTTTAAGGGACAAAAGAAAAAAAAAGTTCGCACCATCTTCCTATTAACGACATGATAAATTTAAAAGGAGAGAAACCATATACTCCCTCCATCTATTTTTAATAGTCATATTTTCAAATCTGAAAATTTTATTTTTGATAGGTATATTTCAATCCAACAACTTATCATCTTAATGACTTTCTTGGATTTAATGCATGACTCTTCATTCTTCCACACGTGATTGGCTACATGGGCATTGAGAAATGTAAATATTAATGAATCGCTTGTTTACGAGGAATGACTAGTAGCATATTTAAATGAATGATAAGTAGAATTACTTATCCTTGGTCTGTGTGCCAAGATAAAATATGACTATCAAAAATAGATGGAGGGAGTATTATTCTAACACAAAACTCCTGAAGATCCCTAGAGGTGAAAATCAAGGAGACCAAAACTCGGGTCTTAGGAGCAAAAGGCGCATACCCTATATTTTTTTTTCTTATTATTTGTACAACAACTTGTACTCCTACTATTTCCAATGAAATTGACACCCTCTAATTAAATACCGGTTCATTAAAAATAGTTGCTTCGAATTGGTACAATTTAAGCACGAAGAGATCGACTAAAAGGAGCATGTAGCAACTAAGATTCAACGATCAGAGGGAGAAAAAAATTGGTAAAATGTGTGAGAGAGAGAGAGGATGAAATGGCAGAGATGATCAACGTCAAGGCAACAGGGAGACCTCACCTCACCAAATATGTAACGCTCCTGATCGCACAAGATTCAACAGTTTGCTCGTTTGATTTGGACGTCGGCGAAGGCGAAATGCTTTCGACCAAGCGTACCATGCATCTTTCAATCAACTCACATATATTGTGTCTTCGATTGCTTTGATTGATATGATGATCAACCCGGCAATTCGACCTCTAGTCCTCTATATTCTCTTTCGTTCTATTTGATCAATTTCACTTGAGAACTAATTAATTTTCCCTCAAAAAAAATTAATTTGTTAATCAACATGTATATACTTCCTCCATCAGATAAAAAAAACCAAAAGGGCATTAATGAGCAAGGACATTATCATACGTATTGCCGACCTTGCCGTTGATGCGTCATTTGCATCAAGATCCTATCGTCCTTGCTGTATAGATTTAGAACAATTCTATGACTCTTTTCCCTAATTGAAGATAAACAGGCAAGTTGATCATTAACGATTAATTCGATAAGACTTATCGAAACCAACCAGAAGTACCACCACAACTGCCTCTTGTTTTCGATATATAATATATCTATATAGAGGGAGATAGGGATATCGCAACGTGCGTGACAACTGTGTTCTTTAAACTCGTCCCAAGTCATATATATATATGTACTTATATGTAGTACATCAGCTCAAGAGAAAAAGAAGCTAGCAAGCGATCCTGTGCATCTAAGTCAACAAAATATGTTGAGATTGACTTATGGGAATCACTACATCAACTTTTACTCCCCTATCAACAAATATAAGCATTTTTTTATGTTTTATTAGAAATTAAATTCACTTGTAATCTATTATATTATTAAGAGAACCTTGAAAAGAATCATCACATTCATTGTGGAGACTAGAAATTCCCACGTTAAAAGAAAAGGATCTTGTAGATTGCGGTGGGTTCCGATAATAACGATATAGATGGATTAATATAGTTATATACAAAATACAATTATATCTATAGAGATTCAAACCTATTGAAATAAAATCTAAAAGTTGTATATAAAATCCAAATCTTATATATATGAAAATAGAATCTCGGAGTTGTATATGAATTGAACTATATTTCTGCATATAATGGTTTCTATAGAAATAAAATTTCAGTTGTATATTAAATCTAACTCTATGTAAATTATATAGCTCCGTGCAAAACTGCACGGGGCAATCCCCTAGTTACTTTGATATTTCTAAAACTTTATTTGATTAGAGGAATTAAATCAAGCCTGGCGATGCAGTGTTTTGATTGGATTGGGGAATGCATTATATTTTAGAAATGCTTATATTTATAAATAAATTTTAAGAACTATAATCAATATATATGTACACTTACTCTGTTCATTTCAAAATAAGTTCATTTTCCACCTATCTTACACATACCAATAAAAAAAACTAGAATATATTCTCACTTTATCAAATCTCAACACAATTATTCCTCTTATTATCAACTCCTAACATATTTATTCACTACATAAATTTTGATGTAACAGTTACTTAAAAATAAATTACTTTTAGATAAATGGAAGAAGCTAAAAATAAGCGTATTCTAGGGGTGTTTAGGAAAGAGGGACCTATGAACTTATTTTTTGGAGACCAAACACTCCCTAAGACTGATCGAGTATATCTGTGGATGGAAAGATAATATACCAGTACAATTGCCGACAGTAGTGCTGAAAGGGAAGCACAACTGAATGTCCGGATGTCTTCCGTCTAGCTAGCCGTCTGTACGTACACGGTACAACTGCAGCGACAAACATCTATTGGTAATTTATTTGTGCAAGTACGATGCATTTCAATTCGATCGGTACGTAATGTACTTAAGCTGCGTTTGTTGGGTGATCGGAGAGAAAGCACATCGTTTTCCGTGTGCACGCTTCCTAAATTACTAAATAGTGTAATTTTTTTAAAAAAAATATAGAGAAGTTGCTTTAAAAAATCATATTAATCCATTTTTCAAAAATTAAAATAGTTAATACTCAATTAATCATATGGTAATGGCTCACTTCGTTTTGCATATCTTCTCAATCTTCTCTCTCCCCTTCTCCCCAAACTTAACCTTAGTCGCATTTCGATCGGTATATACTTAGGCCGTGTTTAGTTCGTGTGCCAATTTTTTTTAAAATATACAGGCGCACATTTGAAATATTAAACGTACACTAATAACAAAACAAATTACAGATTCCGTCTATAAACTGCAAGATGAATTTATTAAGCCTAATTAATCCATCATTAGCAAATATTTACTGTAGCATCACATTCTTAAATCATGGCGCAATTAGACTCAAAAGATTCGTCTCATAATTTACATGCAAACTGTGCAATTGGTTTTTATTTTTATCGACATTTAATATTCTATATATGTGTACAGATATTCGATGTGATGGAATTTTTGAAAGTTTGAAGGGAAGCCTTAGTCGCGTATAAATACTGTTGGCGACTTTGGAGCACGTTGAAGATGGGAGCAACAGGGACAATGTGATTAAACTGCAGAGTCGTAGTTTGATCGTCAGTGCTTACGCAGCATGCACGCTTAATTTCAGTATTTCACACGCGGCATATATATATATATATATATATATATATATATATATATATATATATATATATATATAGGGAGCGTATCCTATGCACACAGGCCCTCACATGTACACACCGTGTACACCAACTAAAAATTATCACAAAAAATTCTAGGAAAATTCATACATATACTTTCAATAGTATTACATCTACGTGCAAAGTCGCATCTTCAAATTCATTCTACATAGAGAATAACAAAAAAGATAAAATTCTGACAAAATTGCAACCTTAAAACTGTCAGATTTTTTGTTTTTTTTGTTACGGCTAAAATATAATGAATTTGACGTTAAGATTTTAACCCTAGGTGTAATACAATTGAAAGTATGTGTATGATTTTTTCTAGATTTTTTGGTGACATTTTTTAGTTGGTGTGCACGTGTGTACACGTGAGGGCCTGTGTGCATAGGATATGTTGCCATATATATATATATATATATGTGTGTGTGTGTGTGTGTGTGTATATGTATGTATATATATATGTATGTATACATATAGGCAACATATCCTATGCACACAGTCCCTCACGTGTACACACGTGCACACCAACTAAAAAATGTCACCAAAAAATCTAGAAAAAATCATACACATACTTTAAATTGTATTACACCTAGGGTTAAAATCTTAACGTCAAATTCATTATATTTTAGCCGTAACAAAAAAAACAAAAAATCTGACAGTTTTAAGGTTGCAATTTTGTCAGAATTTTATCTTTTTTGTTATTCTCTATGTAGAATGAATTTGAAGATGTGACTTTGCACGTAGATGTAATACTATTGAAAGTATATGTATGAATTTTCCTAGAATTTTTTGTGATAATTTTTAGTTGGTGTACACGGTGTGTACACGTGAGGGCCTGTGTGCATAGGATACGCTCCCATATATATGGCAACATATCCTATGCACACAGTCCCTCACGTGTACACACGTGCACACCAACTAAAAAATGTCACCAAAAAATCTAGAAAAAATCATACATATACTTTAAATTGTATTACACCTAGGGTTAAAATCTTAACGTCAAATTCATTATATTTTAGCCGTAACAAAAAAAACAAAAAATCTGACAGTTTTAAGGTTGCAATTTTGTCAGAATTTTATCTTTTTTGTTATTCTTTATGTAGAATGAATTTGAAGATGCGACTTTACACGTAAATGTAATACTATTGAAAGTATATGTATGAATTTTCCTAGAATTTTTTGTGATAATTTTTAGTTGGTGTATACGGTGTGTACACGTGAGGGCCTGTGTGCATAGGATACGCTCCCATATATATATATGTATATATATATATATACGTATATATATATATATGTATACATATATATATATATATATATATATATATATATATATATATATATATATATATATATATATATATATATATATATATATATATATATAGCTACACTGGAATTTAATAAAATAAGAGTGTTTTAGTTTTTTACATGTATTGATACGTGTGGAATCGATGAAAAATAAACTTAATTAGTGCTGGTTTAGTTACCAACTTTTTCTTTAAATTTTTAACTTTTTCATCACATCAAAATTTTTCTTCACACATAAACTTCTAACTTTTTTCTTCAAACATTTAATTTTGACGTGAAACTAAACACACCTTTAGAATAGAGGAAGTAGCAATGTGGAATTAGAAATCATGCAGTAGCTAGCTAGCAAACATGCACATGCCACAGGGCGACGCAAAGCCGGCCGGCACCCGACACGGCAACATGCATATGCAACCTCGATCATAATTTCCTCGGACGATAATGCATCGGCCTCGATCTGTAGGTTCAGTTCTGCAGGACCGTGCTAGCTAGCTCTGCTTGCCAGTGCAACAGCGCATACTTTTAACTAAAGGTGGGTTTAGTTCACGTTAAAATTAGAAGTTTGATTAAAATTAGAACAATGTGATGAAAAAGTTAGAAATTTATGTGTGTAGAAAAATTTTTGATGTGATGAAAAAGTTAAAAGTTTAAAGAAAAAGTTGGGAACTAAACCAGGCCAAACTAGCTGGTGGTCTCTTTGTGTCCTTGTATATGCACGATCAGTTGAGCATCTCAGTATAGCGGAAAACAACAAATTATCGTAAGATTGATACGCGGCGTGCATGCTTTGAGTGCGTCCTGCAGCGTACATTACCCCTTTAAAAATGACGTGTGTGTCCGTGTGTTCGCCCTCCTTAATTTGAACACGCCTGGGATAGATTAGTGAAGTTTCATTATAAGAGCAACCACAATGTTACAAGAAGTAACCTTAAAAAGCAAAGCAGTATTTTTTGCTTTGTTTTTGTCTTGAGAGATAAGTAAATAAAAGAATATTGCTATGGCCAATCTTATACTTAGTTCTCAAAAAAAAATCTTATACTTAAGGCTAGACCAGAAAAAAAAAAGAACATTTTATCCCTATGCAATATACATGTTGTTCTCTGAATCCTAATTGAGTAGGGTCTTTTTTTTTTCTCTTAGTGAGTCTCGGCTTATACATTGTAGTATGTGTTATAGACCAAAGGATATAAGAGTGCGAATTTCATCTTATATCTCTATTGAACTTGAACACGTTAAGGATATCCTAAGTGTATTTTGTGGGCTGTAAACATGTATTCTCCCTCTAAGTCTTAAACATAAGCTTTGATATATACATTGGTCGATCAATTGATTGATCCATGGAATCAGACAACTTGTCGACGACATCGCTGGCCAACCACAGCATTGTACGTACGTCAAGCCTTGCATCACCCGGGGTCCGGGCCTAGGACTAGGCTTTGTTCTTCTTCCAACTTTGCCAATCTCTTTCTCTTTTTTTCGTATATGTTTCACAAGCTACTAAATAGTAAGTTTTTTTAAATTTTTCTATTAAAAAGTTGCTTTTAAAAAAATATTAATCAAATTTCTAAAAAAAAATAAGCTAATACCTAATTAATAATTAATTATATACTAATTCTTTGTTGGGTTTTCCGTGTCGAAACCTTGACTCCCGAACTCAGCCCGGAGGTCGACAAGACCAGCCGGGCATACAGGCTTTCTCCCCTTGGTGTGTACGGCGACGCCGGAGGACGAACAACCCTACTGTCCCGGCCGGCGGTGGTAGCTACTCCCTCCGTCCCTAAAAAAACAACCTAATACCGATATGACACATCCTAGTACTATGAATCTGAATATATATAATATATATGTCTAGATTCGTATTATTAGAAAATGTCACATCCAACTCTAGATTCGTTTTTTTGGGACGGAGGGAGGGAGTAGGTGACAAGCTTGCTAGTGCCAACACGCCATGACGCGCGGCAGGCAACCGTATCGTGGTGGTGGCCGGCCGGTCGGTGAGGTCGATCTCGGTGGCAGCGGCAGCGCAGGTTGGCCGGCCGGCCGGGCTCTCCGCCGATGTTGGGGCCGGCCAGGCCGGGGCTCAGCTTGCTTGGCGTCTTGCCCGTCAAAGGCTCAAAGCTTTAGCTAGCTTTGAATAGGTCCATGTACTATGTAGTAGTACGATGCAGCAGAGATGACTTTGTTGTCCTTTGCCAGTGACCAAGATGCTCGAGCTCGACCGGCTATTGGTGCAGGACCAACCAACGGTGTGGCAGCATCGCAGCTAGCCAAGCTCAGCCGCGGGAAAGGAGCACAGCAGAGCAGTGCAAGATAAAGTAAGTTGCTGTTCGTTTTTTAGAATAAAGATAAAGTTAGGGGAAAAAACAAAAAAGTTATTAGCGCGTGATTACTGAGGTTTAATTATTTTAAACTTAGAAAAAATCTATTTATCTAATACTATATTAAAAATAACTTGTATATAAAAAAATTATTTCAGACGTGCTAACGAAAATCATGATAAAATTTGTACTCCCTCCATCATATTTTAAGTGTAGTTGTATATTTCTATGGCCAACGTTGACCGACCGTTTTATTTGAAATATTTTTATGATTAGTATTTTTATTATTATTAGATAATAAAACATGAATAATATTTTATGTGTGACTTATTTTTTATATTTTTTTAAATATAACGAAAATCAAACGTTATACACGGAAAATACCGTCTCTGCTTAAAATATGGAGCAGAAGAGAAGAGCCAAAGCATCCATCCATCCGTAGCTGATTGACTGCCTCTCATTCGGCAGCCACATGTACTAGTAGTGTACTGCTTGACGATACCAAGGGGGAATTCAATGCGCTTTGGCCGTGACCCACACAGCCGGGGACGACAGGATCAGGGATGAGATCGCCATCCAAATTCAATTCAGTTCGGTCGCGACGTCAACCTGACCGACCGCCGATCGCTCGCTCGCTCGATCGATCGCTGGGATGGCCCAATCACGCGACTCGTCCCCCACAGCCAGCCGCGAGCACGACTCCATTTATTTCCGCTCGCGACGTCTGCGTACCATCCAGCCAACCGCGACCGACCTGTAGGCTGTAGCCAGCTACAAATCGGGCTTCACAAATGTGACAATAAACACTCGGTCATCGTGGTTCACCGATTTTTCCGTTGGTAACCAAGTGGTAAAATTACTATTAAGGGGCGGAGTATTTTTTTCTTGGGAAAATTAGAACAGATAAAATTACCCTTTTTTCTTTTACCAAACGGTTTTTCAAGCCTCCTTACATGTTTTTGTTTTACACTCGACTTCTTTTAGTAACAGATAAAATTTAGCTTCTGCTTCAACATGAGCTACTATTATTTATTAAAAAGTTTTTGGCTTAAAACCAATTGTAAAAACATCTATCGAAGAATGAAGAAAAGAAATGTTGAATAACCACCAAGTCACCAACAATGAGAACACTGTACAACTCTTTCGTACAGCAAATCATTTTAGTTCTGCTAAAAATTTATCGACATTTTTTTTTAAGAAATCACTCGATTTTCCACCGTCCAATTGGTATTAAGATTTTGTGCTAGCGTGAACGTTCCATAAAAAATATCTACTACTCCTGGGCAGCGGGATTAGATCCATTGATCGGATTATTACCAACTGCAGGGCTCTACCAACTGAGCAAGGATGATGTGTTGGCAAGTTAGCCAAAACAACAGCTACAAATTAGTTACACTAAAGTTAAACTGTGAAGATTGGAGTAGAGAAGGCTTCCTTCTGGACTTTTTGTGTGAGTTTCAGGGCTGGCTTTTCAATTGCAATTAATGTAATTAGACTGTAGGTGTAAGTATAGTATAATTAGAGTGTACATTTTTTTAAAGAAAAAAATTAGTATAAGTGTTGACAAGGAGATAGTTCTAGGCCTTGCAGCGTCATGTAGTTTCGACTTTTTAAGTTGCCCATGTATACTTATTTATTTTAACCTGGACAATACGCTGCTTATAATCTAGGCAGTATGTTGCTTGTTAGATGGTTAAAAAAAATCCGAGCATTTAGAATCATCATCTATATTCTCTATATAGCTAATATCTACTAATTTCTACATCTCAACATGCAAGGGTGCCACATCATCACCCACTAGAAATTATCATTATCTAGAGTATTTAAAATCACATGCAAGCATGCTACATCATCACCCACTAATAGTTATTATTATTTAAACTATTTCAAATCTCATGCAAACATGATATAGCATTTATGATTCTGTTATATTTTTAGAAGTCAATATATAGGAAATGTCAAACTATCATCTCCACATCATTTTCATATTATTTAAACATATACATATTTTCTACAATACAACATACATCCTTTCACATATTCCACAACAGAGCAAGTAAGTGTTATTCCCTCCGTCCCATAATACAAGGGATTTTAAGTTTTTGCTTGCAACGTTTGCCCACTCGTCTTATTCAAAATTTTTTGAAATTATTATTTATTTTATTTGTGACTTACTTTATTATCTACAATACTTTAAGTACAACTTTTCGTTTTTTATATTTAAAAAAAATTTAAATAAGACGAGTGGTTAAATTTGTTACAAACAAAAACTCAAAATCTCTTATATTGTGGAACGGAGGGAGCATCATTTAATCCCCGTCCAAAATTGTAGGGCAGATATTTTTTTTTCACGGCCGACAAAGGTGGGGCAGATTCTAATTACCTGCTACGTTACAGCCTGCACAAAAAAACTGGACCCAGAGCGTACATGCATACCCCTGTCACGGTGGGGCGCCCCACCCGCTCATCTCATGCAACCCAACAAAAGACCTGAGCGCTGCGCCAATCCAAATATCCAATCCCGGCGCTGCACCGTCCACGCATAAATCCATCATACAAAATCAAGTACGGTGTTCGATTAAAATACATATTTTATTTTGATTTCTTTACCTTGTTTTTTAAACTGTACATTTTGTATTTAATTTTTTAATATAGAAATTATTTTTAAATATTAGATAAAAATAATTTTAAACTTAAAATAATTAGGTGCTAATGTTTTTTTTATTTTACGTGTTTATACTTAATATTTATCTTCATCATATTGAAATAGGAAATGTCGAACCCATAGTTTGGAGGCGAGGATCCTCTATCAGTTCCCAATTTTTTTTTTCAAAAAGGTCATATCGAATCTTTGTATACATGCATGAAGCATTAAGTATAGATAAATAAAAAAAACTAATTGCACAGTTTGCATGAAAATCGCGAGACGAATTTTTTTAGCCTAATTAGTCTATGATTAGCCATAAGTGCTACATTAACCCACATGTGGTAGTGATGGATTAATTAGGCTCAAGAGATTCGTCTCGCGGTTTCCATGCGAGTTATGAAATTAGTTTTTCCATTCATTTCCAAAAACTCCTTTCGACATCCAGTCAAATGTCCGATTTAACACTAAATTAAGGCCATGATATTACTACCGTTATAGTCACCGATATGTAATTCTCACTCTTCTATTGTCTCACACGACGGTATGTATAATGATAGTGCTACTACGATAGAGGATGTGAGCCCCATGGTCCGGACACCCCGCCGGCACCGCTCGTGCACCTATAAATTTGCTTTGCCATCGCGTCGTCGGGATCGTGTACTCGTCGTAGCCACCACACCCCCCACACACCCACACCGCCGGTAGCGAGGCAGCTCACATGGCGGCGACGGCGACGGCGACGGCGGCGCCGGAGGAGGAGGAGGGGAAGAAGGTGATGACGAGGGCGCTGGAGTGGGAAGGGTGCGTGGTGTCGCCGGTGCCGACGGCGACGGCCGACGAGGCGTGGGCTCTGCTGTCGGACTTCCTCGCCTTCCACCGCTGGCACCCGCGCGTCGCCAAGTGCCGCCCCGCCTCGCCGTCGGCCGCGGCGAGCGCGGCCGCCGCCCTGCCTGGCTCCGTCGTGCGGTACTGCGAGGGCACACCGCGCGGCGACGGGGCGCCGCCGGACTGGGCGCACGAGACGCTGCTCGAGCACGACGCCGCGCGCCGCTTCTTCCGCTACGAGATGAACGACAACAACATGGGCTTCGGCGTCTTCTTCGCCACGTTCCGCGTCGTCCCCGACGCCGGCGGCGGCGACGCGGACGCGCCGGGGTGCGAGCTCCGGTGGGAGTTCGAGGGCGACCCCGTGCGCGGCACGCCCAAGGAGGCCCTCGTCGCGCGCCTGCAGGCCGGCCTCGACGGCATGGCGGCGCGCGTGCAGGAGCACCTCATGTCCGCCCGCGCCGCCGACGCCGCCACCATCGCCGCCGGCGGCGTCGAGGCCGCCGACGAGCTCAACCGGGACAACTACTCTATCGCGGTCTGAGTGTTCGTCCGGTCCGTCGATCGATCGATACAGTATACCAGTATATGCGCGGTTGCTGGTCAACTTTATACGTGAACTAATTTGGCTGCAAAAACGTATATTGTTCGATGAAAATACACGAACTCTGTCGCCGTCTTCCGTATGTATGTACGTCATACGTATACCTACCTACGTATACGGTATACTGTGTTTGTACGTGCTTGGGGTATGGGAATAAACGTTACTAAGTACTGAAAAAAAAACCAGTCTCTAGCTTGTCTCTCCTCGTGTACTGTTCGATCGTGGCATTATTTGGTTTTGTAATTTAATTTGTAAATTTTATTATATGGAAGTCAATGCAAGGATTAATTTTAATGTTGACTAATTCACATGTACTTTCCTGCATGTGCTTGCCATGTGCTGTGCTTACTATTGGCCGCTGCCATTTTGCCTCCCCTGAGCCCCCTCCGTGGAATCAAGTTAATATGCAGCTGAGTGCTGACGTATGCAATTGAGAACTGTATTTTTTTTTTGTTTCTATTTTGTAAGGAGTGTTATGTATTCACGATGTAAAGATTATTTATCTATGAGTTTCATTGACTTTATGAAACATTTTTTTTTACAATATCGTTTCCCTTTTGTTTACTAGGCCTAGAGTTGTGTGTGACTTTGCACAAGCCAGCGCAACATGATTCCGCAAAATTGTATAGGGTGTAAATTAGCTACTGCTCGAAGCTACCCCTTCGTTTATTTTTTCCCAGTCAAATTTAAAAAAAGTTTGACCAAGTTTATATACGTGAATCAAACATATTATAAAAGAGAAATTTAATGTTGTATTTAATGAAACTAATTTGGTGTTATAGATATTGTTATTTTTTTATAAACATAGTTAAATATAAAGAAGTTTTATTAAAAAATCAAAACAACTTATAATATGAAACGAAAAGAAGGATTTGCTTTTGAGATGACATCCACGGTGAAAATCAACTTGCATGTCCTCCTTTGCTGGTTAGCTTATATCAGTCGTGGTGAAACTAAAATTTAAAATTTTGATATAAGAATTTATTTTGAAGTTTTTTCCGTCGTACTTTATTCTTCAGTATTATTTTAAAACCACAAATAACACAATATAAAACTTTTACTTATAAGTTATTTTTAAGTTACTTAATTTATCTTATTAGCCGTAGCTCAAACAATTTGAGAGCTTAATTGCGACTAGAGTTATAAGCATTACATGTAAGAGCAAGTTTAATAGTATAGCCAACTACTAGTTTCAAATCATCTATAGCCAATGTAATAGCCAATTCATATAATAGTTGCTTACTATACTATTAATATCTGGTCCTACCTGTCATACACACATTACGTCTTGGAGTCCGTGTTGCAGCTAGCTAGATCTATAACCCGCTGTTTTTCTCTCCCTTCTTTATCTTTTTAAAATATGTTTATAGCTGGCTTATAGCCTGCTATTGTATATGCTTTTACTGTGCTCGTAACGATAAGCATTACCTGTTTTATTAGCAAGATTGGTTCCATGATATCGAGAGATCTCGATTTCAGAAATATCCATATATTTTATCTCATGTTAATTTTTAAAGAAGTTGTGGAGTCGACGACCCCCAAAAGGTACCATAGAAGTTGTGGACCGATCTGGGCATAAGGGGGAAAAAGGTACTACAATGACGGTATTTTTCTTTACCGCTAAGTAGGAATTGCGAGATTGTAGTGTACTAGAGTAGGAGTATTATGAAAAAAAAATGCTAAAAGAAATGCACATGTTGTCCCTGTTATTTTTTTATTCTTGATTTTTCAAGATACTAAATGGTAACGTTTTATAAAAAATATATAATATTTTTCTTAAATACTTATCTAAAATAAAATTTTAACTGTGTACTAATTTATTATTCATTCGTTTATGCCTTCAAATAACAATCACACAAATTAAATTATTCATTAACTTTAGCTACCTTAAACAAGGAGGTTAATTGCATTATACTCCATCCATCCCACTGTAGACGTTTGTGCACTCATTGATGTTTGTATATCCGGTCGATTTTCATACCCTCGTCAGCTAGGAAATGTGGGCGCCTGTTGACCCCAAGAGTTTCTATGCTGTAATCAAAGAGGAATTGCACATCCATCGCCATCTGACGTTGTTGATGTATAGAAACCCCAGCCCAAGAAATTGTCCTTATCTCCTCGTGGGGCAATTGGCACGCCCCATATATGTCATGTGCGTAGAAGAGTCAAAAACCGGTAAGCCGTTACATATTAATTTAGTGACATTTCGGCCATGTGTTTGCATATTTTAAATTTTCCTAGCTACCACTAGTTTTTACTACTATTAGACACGTGTATTAATTAATTTAGACGAATAAATATGTCATACTCCTCCCTCCAGCTCTATAATTCTTGACGTTAAAGTGTTCTGTGTTGTGGCAGGAGTTCCTATTGTTTGAGCTCGAAAGTGGTGTTTTTGGACTGTTTTGCCCAATGGTGATGTTTCAAATAAGATAAAGCCGCTCATCATTTGCTATTTGGTTGATAAGCCGTAGAACAATGAACGAAGAAATAAGAATATTTTACAATAAAACTTTTATATATTTGTTCTTAGTGATTTACGATTAAAAAACTCAAAATCCACTATAAAATTAAGCTTCGAAAATTCAATTTTTGGCTAGGGTTGATAAGCAAACATATTTACGGCATTCCTTGCACGCTTGAATTAGTGGACATGACTAGAATGAGAGTAAAGAGCACCGATGTCCACTCCGGCAAGTGGAACGAAGAGCGAAGATTAGATTGCCGGGCTCACCAACGACGTTGAGATGTTCACAGAGCAGAGTGAAGATAGGGTTGCTAGGCTCACCAATGGCGACGAATTGAATCTAGTTCTACATGACAAAGATCTATGTGCTTAACCAGCTGAGTGTACCTACACTTTTACCAACAATTGAATAGTACTTTGATCCTTTTTTTTTTCTCGCTACTGGCTTCTTGCCTGCGTTTAGTGTTGGACGGAGTTTTGAACTCATAAGCAACCCGACTCATTGACGGCGCCACTCCGGTATATTTAATAAAGTGCAAGACAGGGAATAGATAAGGTACATAAATTAATCACTCATTTAAGACCATATACCTTTTGATAGAGATCGAAAATGTAAACTATTTCTATTACTAAAATGATAGTCACTCCTGGATAAGTGAGGATTACCTCCGAAGCAACGAGTATTATAGCACTGGAGGGAGTAATATACTCCCTCCGTATTTTAATGTATGACGCCATTGACTTTTTAATCAACGTTTGACCACTCATCTTATTCAAAATTTTTATGCAAATATAAAAATACTTATGTCATGCTTAAAGAACATTTAATGATAAATCAAATCACAATAAAAAATTATAATTATATAAATTTTTTGAATAAGACGAAAGATCAAACGTTTTTTAAAAAGTCAAAGGCGTCATACATTAAAATTAAAATATATAGGGAGTATTCAATTGATCGATGAATAGCCAACTCCCGTTTGCTTTTCCTCTCGTCCGAAAATTAAAGAGACGGCCAGTACCCAGTGTTCTTTGAGATAATAACCGAGTAATTAATTAACCAGCGGAGTACACAGTAGTACAGCACCGTCTGCTCGCCGGAAACGATGGGCCATAGCTAAATTTAGGCGATCAAGAGCAAGTTTAACTGTAAAGGGACTCATATCTTATATTAGAGAGTTATTATATATTACAGATGAGTTATAAGGTTATTTTTGATTTTTTCTCCTCTCTCTATCCTTTACTTATATATTTAATATATTTATCTTGAAATATGTGAATAGCTAGTTCTTTTTTATTTTTTAAGTTTTCTCTTCTCCTTGTAATTATACCATCCTATTAAACTTACTCTGAACGTGGTTTTGGGTTATAGTTAGGATGTGTACGTGTGCGTGCGTGTGACGGCGACGTGGTTGAAAGAGAGAGAGGGATGGACGGAGCGGCACGGAGGACGTGATTTATTGGCGATGGCGGCGTGAGAGGCTGGAGGACGCCCGTGCAGCGACCGCAGCGACGACGGCGACGGCGACGGCCCACGGATCCACCGAAGCCGGCGCCGCAGCGAACATACGGCCGCACCTGCCCGCGCGCACGTCTTATCTGGTTTGCTACGGCCCAAATTATCAGCTGCTGCTGCCGCCGCACTGCGCGCATCCATCATCATCCATGCGCCTCGCCATGCATGCTACACGGTGACTCAAAAGAAGACGGCACCCGACACGGCAAGCAACATGCATGTAGAGCCTCCATCTTGTGATTCTCCCTTTTTCGCTTACGGCAGCAGCATTCTTTTTCCTTTTAAATGCGCAAGGTATGTATATGTATACTGTCGGTCTTAAAAAAGAGGAAAAAGTATGAATTACCCCCTCCCCTGGAAGTATCGCGGTCGTCCAAATTACACCCCTGAACCATAAAACCAGACATTCTTCACCCCTAACTATGCAAACCGGACGAATTACCCACCTGGACCCAATACACGGTGGTTTTGGTCTACGTGGCAGTCCAGTCAGCATTTTATTTATTAAAAATAGGTGGGCCCCACCTGTCAGTCTCTCTCTCATCTATCTCTTCTCTCCTTCAGACAGCGCGGCGAGGCGAGTCTCTCTCTTTCTCCTCTTTCAGACGGCACGGCGGCGGCGGCGGCGGCGGCGGCGGCGGAGGAGGAGGAGGCGCGGCGGCGAGGCGAGCGGCGGGGGCGGAGGAGGCGAGGAGGCGGCGGCAGCAAAGGAGGCGCGGCGGCGAGGCGAGCGACGGGAGCGGAGGAGGCGAGGCGGCGGCGGGGGCGGAGGAAGTGCGGCGGCGAGGCGAGTGGCAGGGGCGGAGGAGGCACAGCGGCGAGGCGAGCGACGGGAGTGGAGGAGGCGAGACGGTGGGGGCGGAGGAGGCGAGGCGGCGGCGAGGCGGTTGGTGGGGGGACGACGTCGCCGCCTTCTCGTCTCGCGCCGCCTCCTCGTCTCGCGCAGCCGCCTCGCCTCGCGCCGCCAGTCGCCACCGAGCCGCACCCACCAGCCGCTACTGCCTCGCCTCCTCCACCGCCGCTCGCTCCTCGCGGCGACGTCGTCCCCCCGCCAACCGCCTTGCCGCCGCCTCGCCGCTGCCTCCGCCGCCGCCGCGCCGCTGCCTCCTCTACCGCGCCGTTGTCGCCGTCTGGAGGAGAGAGAGAGAGATAGAAGAGAGGGACTGACATGTGGGGTCCACCTATTTTTTAATAAATAAATTGTTGATGGATTGCCACGTAGACCAAAACCACCGCGGATTGGGTTCGGGGGGTAATTCGTCTGGTTTGCATAGTTGGGGGTGAAGAATGTCCGATTTTATTGTTCAGGGATGTAATTCGGACGACCGCGATACTTCGGTTGAGGGGTAATTCGTACTTTTTCCTTAAAAAAATCAACATAGGCCTCTTCTCCTAAAGTGATTTGAAGGGAGTATTATTTGGATACCCTCTCTAGTCTTTTTCTTTTTCTAAAAAAAATAAACGAACTGGCACACAATTGTGATAATTTCTCTAAATATATTAGGAGAGGAAAACAAAATCACATCACCACCACATGCTAGCAGCTCCAAACATATCTATGAAGAAAAGAGCTAGCACCAAGCCGGGCGCCGCTATGCGTGATTGATCGGTGATAGTCTACGAGGGTTGCGAACGCACTGCTGATCCGCAGTTCCTAAACAGAAGTTTCCCGATCATCCTTGCAGAGCAGGGTTGGAAAAGGGAGAGGGCAAGAGAGAAGACGATCCACTCAACTCTCAGCCAACCCAGTGGCGACAACCGACAAAACGTTGAAAACCACATTGAGATAATACCGTGACGGCAGGAAAACAAGATCTCAAAGATGATGCACCCAAGATGGTTATGACGTTGAAGACGCCACCATCATCCGTCAAATGACTAGGCTTTCACCCGGAGAATCTTGTTAGGGGGGAGAGAGCATGAGCTTGACAACACCCAAAAGGGAGGAAACAACGCGACACATTATCATTGCTGGCCCGAAGAACTCCGATCAAGGCTTTTGCCTATGGTTCCCTTCCCCTAACCTGTTGTTAGCAACCTTGTGTATCCACCACCCAAAAAGCCTATGCCAACATGCAGTCCTGCCACGCTGGCCTTGTCAGCTGAACACTTTCACGTTGCCGGTTGTGCCTGTCGGCCCCGGCGACCACGTCCTCTCAGCATCGGCTTCATGTGCCGCGGGCCTTCAGCTCGTGCTGCCAACGACCGCCTCGCTCTTCTAGCCTCCCGGCCGGTCACATTAACCGTTCTACATGCCGCTAACCTCCTCCTCGTGTGCCGCCTGTCACTGCCTCGTGCGCAACTAACCTCCCTTCGCGCTTGCCGCGCCAGCCACCCGCATGTGTCATTGCCTAGGACGGCGTCCTCGCATGTGGACCTCCGTCGATGCTTACACGCTGCCCTGTCGCCCCGGGCGTTGCGTGACCCCAACTTCTCCACTCCTTGCTAGGCCACAGTGCATCCTCCCCATCACCACCGCTTGGTTTCACTGGCTGAGCCACCAGATCTGACCATGTGAGAACTGGATCCAACGCTAACATGCATACCTGATCACCGACGACCACCACTCAAAACCCTTCCTCCGATATTTGGTAGCACTCGGATCGCCGCCACCAGAAAAGGAGGTACGGTAGAGAGCTCCGGGACCCCCGCCCTCCGCCCGCCGGGCTTTCGGTCGGGTGGCAGTGAGGCGAAAAGGAGGAGGGAAGAGGGTGGCAGCCCGTGCCGCCCTAGGGCCGAACAACACGAGGGCTCTCCCTAGCCTCAAAGGAATGGAACAACCAAACCCTCATGGCGCACATTTGCACGCGCTTCACCAGCTGACCCTTTAGCCCATATGCTTGTAGAGTAGAGCGTCATAAATTCTCACCTAGCTAGACTTGGTCCTCCCACTCCCACTAGCGTGCTGACTACATATATATGATCGGTCAATCGGTGGATGAAATCAAACATGCAACATGTCTTCACCGATGCTCGGCGATCCTATATATCGATCCTATAGACAGACATCGATCCAACCGGTCTCGCTAGCCATCCTCAGCACTGTACCATGGAAGCGTCCGGTAATACTCCCTCCGTCCTTAAATATTTGACGCTGTTAACTTTTTTAAATATGTTTGACTGTTCGTTTTATTAAAAACTTTTATGAATATTATTTAAAAATTTGAGTAGTAGTAGTAGTATATTTAACAATAAATCAAATGATAGAAAAATAATAATTATTACTTAAATTTTTTAATAAGACGAATGTGTCGATATTTGATGTCGCAATTCCGGTATTTGCATAGTATGGGGATCGTAGGTACTAGGATATACGCGAGACTGAGGTAAAAGAGATGAAGACAGGGATTTTTATACAGGTTCGAGCCCCTGAATTGTCAAGTAATAACCCTACATCCTGTTGGCCGAAGCCGGTCGTTGCTCTTATTCATCATAACCACACCAGTACAATATTTGGGGTAATATTTCTAACTGTTGTCGACATGACGGTCTGAAGTTCTAACTCGTAGTCGACAACAGGGTAGTCTTCCTCCTCGAATCTGTGCCCGTCGAGATCAGAGATAGCGCTTTCGTCTCTGCTGACAGTATCCGGAGACACCGTAGGGGACTAGCCGTGCTTATCCCTGAAGTCGATATCTGGCGTCTTGTCTTGGCGTATGTTGGCTTCTATGTTGATCTTCTGTCTTGATCTATTGTTCCGTGTCTTCTATGGTGGGTGTGTCCCCTCTCCTCATAGAGGGTCATGTATTTATACCCATAGGTGTCCCCTTGTCCAAGTAGAACTAGGGAAACCAATATGGATACAATCCGAGTAGTCCTTGTCGTTTTCATGTAGAACTCTGGTTGTCTTTCCTTATCCGGAACTCCTCCTATATCCGTAGGTTGTTTCCGTATAAGACGTGGTATATGATGAGTTCTGTCGAGATTTAGTCGACTACTATTAGGTATGTGATATCCATAACCCTGATAGAACGGTCGAACATGTTTAAAAAACAGTTAATGGCGTCAAATATTTAGAGACAGAGGGAGTACAACAGGAGGTCCCTACCGGAGTCCTGTGGCTGGTTGCCGCTGGGACGTGCTACTCATGGACAAACTAGCTATATTTATAGCGCTAAGATATATCCCGTCACGTATTAAATTTATTTATTTCAGAACAGAGGGACGGAATAGATGACAAACTAGCTCGATCATCTAGAGAACGGGACCTGTTTCACCAACCGGCTTGACCGGTGATTCGGCCCGGTATGTAAATATGCATGGGCTAATAGGCCGGAAAAAACTCCGATTCGCCGATCTCTGCCCTTGCCAAGCAGAAGCCTAAGGCCGTTTTCTGGATGGGCCGTGATCTCGCTTTCAAAAAGGCTCGTCTGCTCTGCGACACCATTTGACACTTCCACCGGTGGCCGGCGGCCGCCGTCCGCCGCCTCTCGCGATTCGTGTGTCCGACACCTGTGCCACAACCGCGACGTACGAAAGCCAAGCCACCGCCCACAAGTTTTTCGTCAGAGAGTGTGTGGATGAGTACGTGATTTCCACTTGTGTGCCACTATATTTTGAGCCCAGTAGTGGGACTGCGGTTTTAAGTACTATTGCTGCGCTCCAGCCCATCCATTGCGTGGTCGGCGTGGGGGCAAATTTCGTTTATATGGTTATCATGATTTTTTTGTGAACGATGACGTTGGTTATCGAGTGATTTGTTAACGATATGATGATGCACTCCACCACCAAAGACTGGTCATATAAAATCGCCGATATCAAAGTGTTATACTACACTTCTTTGTTGCTTGATATCAAAGTAGTGCCCCCGATGACTACTTATCCTTGCTTCGTCCCTGCTCGATTGCAAAAGTGAACAAGCTCTAGGTTTAACTCATTTGGCTATATTCCTTACGATGAAACTTGTATATTCGACTTCAAGTCTTTGACTAAGCACGAATACTTATGTTTATGACTAATTTTTTTAATTATGGATGGTGCGTTTGTGATTACTTTGTCATATATGTTTCCTCAATCTACTAGAGACGCTCGAAATGGAACTACACTAATTTTTTTAAGTATAGAAGTCCTATAAAAATCATCCCAAACAAATTACCAAATCAACCTATCATCACCATTATAATGGTAAACTACCTATGTTTCATATTATATATCGTTCTGACTTTTCTATAGTCAAACTTTTCTAAGTTTGACTTAAATTTATAGAAAATTATAGCAATATTATCAACACAAAACAAACATATTATCAAAATATATTCAATAGTAATTTAATGAAACCAACTTGGTGTTGTAGTTATTGCTTTTTTTTATAAATGATCGAAAAAAAGTTAAAACAACTTATAATATGAAAAGATGGAGTATTAAAAATACGTGGGCATGGTTAGGATGTGTCTACGTTTATACGGATGAGTGCGACACACGTACGTGTGTACAAGCATACGTGTATATTATATCGTTTTGCGTAAAACACTTAATGTTGATCTAGATCTTGATCTTTATTTTTAGAGAAAAGAACCCCAACTATCAACTATGTACGTGTCGAGAAAATGAAGAAAAAAAATGTGAGTACTTGTGACCAAAGTGACACACGCGCTCACTCAGCTCGTCAGCTTCTTCCACGCACGCGTTGACACGTCGGCACGGGAACCATCCTCTATATATCGTCACCAACCTGCTGCACCCGAGCGTCGCAGGTCAACACACGACTGTAGGCACGTGCAACAAGCTAGATGGAGGAGCAGCAGCGGCCGGTGCAGCCCGGCGGCGGTGGCGCGCCGCCAGAAGAGCAGTGGCGCGGCGCCGTGGAGGCGGCGCTCCCGGGAACGCCGGCGTCCGCCGCGTGGCCGCACGTCGCCAGCTTCTACGCCGCGCACCGCTACCTCCCTGGCATCGACGTGTGCGAGCGCGTCGGCGACGGCGGCGAGGATGGTGGCCTCCTCCTCGTCCCCGGGTGCGTCCGGCACGTGGCGTCGAGCGCCGCGGGGCTGTGGGCGCGGGAGGAGCTCCTAGAGGCGCCGGACCACGCGGCGCGGCGCCTCCGGTACGCCGTCGTCGACAGCAACATGGGGTTCGGCCGCTACGTCGCCACGCTCCGCGTCCTCGACGGCGGCGGCGGGTGCCGCATCGCGTGGGCGTTCGAGTGCGACGCCGTGCGCGGCGAGGGGTGGAGCGAGGCGGCGCTGGTGGCGCGGCTCGCCGCCAGCGTGGACGGCATGGCCGAGAGGGTGCAGCAAGCCGTGGCGGCGGAGGCCGAGGCGCGCGCCGGAGAAGAAGAAGAAGAAGACGGAGTCGCTGGGTGACGTCAACGTCGCCATGGCGGGGGCGGCGTCTGGTTCGGCGTGTCTTTGTCGTGTCAGGACGTCGCGCGTGCGTTGCGTGCAAGGTGGCTGATTGATAGAGAGATTTTCTGTCGCTTTTTTTTTACTGTAGTGCTACCATGGATCGATCAGCGGCGGTGATGATGTCTTCATGAAATTTATCTCGTGCCACTATTAGGTCGTTTTCATTTTTGCGATAGCTTTTCATGGAAAAATATTATAAGAAAAAAATTGTGTATAAACTTTTATATAACTCGCACCCCTTAGGTGGTGTTTGGGATGAGAGAGATTTATTTTATTCCCTCTCACACAAAAAACATAAGTAACATACTCGTGACAATCTAACATAAAAGAAACATGCAATGATTTATAGAAAAGTTTCTCTTTTTTTTTACGTTCTTAAATAAATATTGCAAAGTATTGTTGCTCCTGGGTAAGTTTATGTTGCTCCTACCTTTTACTTAGGCTGTGTTTGGATGAAGGGGTGAAAATTTTTATCGTATCACATCGGATATACGGACACATATTTAAAGTATTAAACGCCTGTAAACTGCCAGGCGAATTTATTGAGCCTAATTAATCCATCATTAGCAAATGTTTACTGTAGCACCACATTATCAAATCATGGAGCAATTAGGCTTAAAAGATTCGTCTCGCAATTTACACGCAATCTGTATAATTAGTTATTTTTTCGTTTATTTTTTCGCGAACGCGCAAAAGGATTGCACGTCAATATATTAGAAGAAAAAGAGTTTTAGTTACACACCACAGTTAGAAGAAAAGGATTGCACGTTATTTTTTTCGTTTATATTTAATACTCCATGCATGTGCTCAAATATTTGATGTGACATGGTGAAAAATTTTGCTAGGGGATCTAAACAGGCCCTTATTTCATATTGTCATCAACATTTACTGTTCATGATAAGATATCATCAAACTTTTGTAAATGTTAAATACCAATAACTAACTCACATGATTATATTTTTTTTAAAAAAAATCAACGGTTGGTTTGTCTCCGAAGAGTATTGGGAGGTAAACCCATCTCCCATGCACGGAAAACTGAGCAGTTTATTAGCGCGTGATTAATTAAGTATTAGCCTTTTTTTCAAAAATAGATCAATATGATTTTTTTAAAACAACTTTTGTATAGAAACATTTTATAAAAAAAACATACCGTTTAGCAGTTTGAAAAGCGTGCGCGTGGAAAACGAGAGAATAGTGTTGGGAACTTGCTCTTGCAAACGCACCTCTCACGATATTACAAACTTGTTCTAATATAAAATCAATTACTAAAACTTTAAAAGTTAATCAAGCCTGGTTTCGAACGTCAAATAGTACTTCTTCACGGTGGAAGTATGTACTTGCTTGGTTTGGCAGGAACAAAAGGACGTGACAATTGCACAAAACCAACACCAAAACCCACAATTCCACAGCGCATCATAGGTACGAAAATCTAATCTGATGGATCCATCCGAATATCTGACGCACAGGCGAGGCTGACCGACCAGCTTGTTTGATGAGGAAATGAAACGGTCGCCCGACTAGTGACCGAGCTTTCTTTCCTAGGTCACCGCACTGCAATGCACATGGTGTGGAGCAGTGATTTTATTGTTCCGACCAACCGTTCGTCCGTTCGCCATTGCTGGTCCAATCCAAGAAACTGCACAACTCCCCCCACCTACTCCAGGAGTAGTCCGCACATGATGGTCAGGTCACTAGGTCGGCAGCTGGGATGTGCCATGGTTGTACTTGTCGTTGCCGGCTGCTAACATACGATTAGTCTTGGACTCTTGGTGGTTGCATTGCACTCTTGCAGAAAGGTAGACTAGCTGCTGCCTATCATGAATAGGAAAATAGTCCGAATTACTCCCGTGAATTATTGTGACGGTACGAATTCCCTCTATATCAGATTCCGGAGTGGTTTTGGTCCCACGTGGCGCATATGTGGTAGTCTAGTCAGTATAGAAAATATTAAAAATGATGGGGCCACTTATCAGTTTGTCTCTTCTCTCGGTCACCATATGTGGGTCCTACTTCTTTTTATGCTGACTAGACTGCCACGTGTGTATCAGGTAGGATCAAAACTGCTTCGGAGTTTATCAGAGGGCAATTTGTCCGGTATAACAAGATAGGGGTGAAGAATATCTGTTTTTTATTAATTGAGGTGGTAATTCGGACTTTTTCCTTACGAATACGACTTACTACGTTTGTTCCAAAGTATAAATATTTTTAGATCATTAATTTGTTATCATATGCTGATATTATTTTTTAGTTGTATTAATGGTTAAATTTTAAATTTTGAATTCATTCTATTCCTCTCGCAAGCACGTGATTAGCTGAAAATGTATGGATGTCTGTGCATTAGAATCAGTGCATCAGAAATGACTATATTATCGTACAAATTTTGAATTAGTATTTTCAAACCGAGGGAGCAGTACTTTGTTTTGGGTGTGTTTAGTTCACGTTAAAATTGGAAGTTTGGTTGAAATTAGAACGATGTGACGAAAAAGTTGGAAGTTTGTGTATGTAGAAAAGTTTTGATGGATAGAAAAGTTGGAAGTTTGAAGAAAAACTTTGGATCTAAACTCGGCCTTTGTATACTTCATCCTATTTTAAGCGCAACCATAAGTTTTCGTATCCAACTTTAATCGTCTGTCTTATTTCAATTTTTTTTATGATTACTATTTTTATTGTCATTAAATGATAAAACATGAATAGTAATTTATGTGTGAGATATGTTTTTGACCTTTTTAAAACAAAATAAGACGAACGATTAAATTAGATATGAAAACTCATGGCTGCGCTTAAAATGGGATGAAAGGACTAGTATCCTTGACCGAGGTATTATGCTGTTGATAAGAATAGGAGGTCCACTCTTGTTTGTCTATGCTTGACTGAGAAGAATCCTCTTGCCATGGGAGGAACAATCAACCACAGAAATTGAATATCCTTATATCCATCCTACACACGCTAAAAGAAAGATCGACAAATTTGATGGGCCAGTAGCAGTACTAGGCAAACTGCAGCACACCAATAACAGTATTAGATTTTATACAAAACTGATTGAAAATGTCCAATTCAGCGGCAGGGGTTTCCTTAAAAATCTTAATTCTATTATTGCGGGTGTATATATATAATTACAGATCACAAACCCTTTTTCAGTTTTCGACCCAGTCCTACATGAAACAATCAACCAAAATCACCACTTGAAGCTTGTAGATCACTTTCAGATAATTCCATCAAGAATGAGATCAATGACATACACGGCCATTTTCCTAACTTATCATACAATTTTTCTTTTCTCCTTTTTCAGGCAAACTGCTCTCCTTCACACGGTTTGCAGAGCTAGCATTCGCTCCATCCAGTCGATGATGTCTGTGGCGATCTCATCACGCTCAGGCTCAAAGAGCAGATCGTGCAAGAACCCATCGTACAGCCTCAGATCCTTGTGCCTCGATGAGGCCTCGTTGTAGAGGTCCTGTGAAGCCAGGGGGTCGGTCACCCGGTCTGCGGTTCCATGGAGGACCATGAATGGGACGGTGACCTTCTTCAAGTTGTGCAGCAGGTAGGAGGAGATGCGTAGGATTTCATGGCCGGTCCGAACTCTGATCGGCCCGGTGTAAACCAGCGGATCGGAGTACTTCGCTAGCAGGGCAGCCGGGTCGCGGGACACCGGGATGCCTCTCTTGTTAGCTCCCTTGAACTGAAACTTTGGTGCTAACAGAGAGAATATTGGCGCCACAGCCTGCAAGATTCAGATAGTTGGTATGCACTAATCAGAATGTGGAAAAAAAAAAACAAGATGGTCCAATTTTTTAAGATTTGCACATCAAGGACGAGATTAAATGTAGTTCTCGTAAGCATTAATTTTGTACAGATTGTTTTTCTGCCGGGCATAGTTTGTGCAGATTGGAAAATTCTAAATATATAATGCAATCATTTTAATAAGCGCATACAGGTCATAGTATATCTGTTTTTCTAACGTTGAATAGAATACAACTGCCACAGTTTCTCACAGAAGGTTTGATAAGATGGCAAATGATAAGTTGCTTAAACCAATTTTGCAAGCTGTTTTAATTAATTGAAATATACCTAGTTCTTCAAAGGTATTCATGATCTTCTTTTAGCAAGTTATGCAGATGAATCTACTTTTGCTGACCTAGAGGATGCTTATTCCATCAAAACTAACACAGTTTAGAAATAAACAGGGTATCAGAAAAAGCAGCATTACCCCTACAATGGGATGAGCAGGTTTTACACGCAGAGCTGGTGAAGTTAGGATGATGCCTTCCAGTTTTGCTCTGATATGAGGGAACAATGATGCCTGGAAAATACCAGCTATTGATAAGCACAAGGGAAAGAAGAACATGAAGCATGTAAAATGAACATATCTGCAGCCAAACCATTTCAAGTTTTCAACCAGGCTATTTTGTTAATGCTTTGCACCATTGCTCTGCCCGTCAGGATATCCATTATTCACAGGCCCAGAGGAGTAGGGTCAGTTTCTAAACCTGGCCTAAATAGAGCTGAGAAAAACTACTTATTGTTACAAGGCATACCTTCAAAACAACAGCTCCACCAGTGGAGTGACCAAGAAGAAAACAGGGGACCCCTGGATTCTCAAGCACAATTTTACCAAGAAGTACATCCTGTTTGAAGATAATAAAATATTTCATAAGTAACAGAATGAAGGAATAATTGCAAGACAGACTTGCTATTTTCAGACTTACTATATCTTCTACAACATAATCTAGTGAAGGCACATAACCATGTAGACCATCGCTTCCACCATGGCCTGACATTGTATATGGAGATGTTAGAGTTAGCCTGTTAATGTTCAAAATAAAAGTAGAAACAAACAGATGTTGTTGATACAAAAAGCAATGCAAACTGCATGGATAAAATCAATGAAATTGCCTACTGTGTTTGGTTAGTAAGTGTGCATTGCAGGGTCAATTTGTGCTGTGGGTGAACAGAGTGTGGTAACATTAGAATCATGAGCTAGAAGTTGATTCTGAATAAAATTTCATGCTTTTGTCCATAACAAACGGTAATACTCTGTTATCAATAAGACTACTTCACTTTCAATATCAAATGAAATATTTAGCTGGTTCTAAATTTCTAATTAGTCATACTCCTTCTAATAGACAATCCCCATATTTTCCAATGACTTTTTGGCTCACACAAAAACTCAGTTAGTTATATTAGGTCCGACAAAATGGGTACTTAAACAACCCCAAAAACTAATTTCATGTGCATTCTGACCCAAACCACTGTAACTTACCTAAATGTAGGACTAAAACTAGCCATCCAAAGAGTGAAAGAGGCAATAATGCATGTCCAAGAAACCAAACTAGTTCTCACCTATCCAGTCCATTGCATATACTCCAAAGCCACATGATGTGAGCAGCTCCGCAAAGTGCAAATACCTTCCACTGGAAATACGGGATCAAAAAGTATTTAATTATACTTTTGACAACAAAGAGGAAAGAACATGTATATTGTATATTAAGGTGTGTGGTGGGTGGGGGACTTAAGAGGATATATAGCCTTACCTGTGCTCATTAAGCCCATGTATGATGACCAAAATACCCCTAAAGTAAAGAGAGGAAATGATCAGTATAAATTGAAAGTGGAAGCAATTGTACAACAGTGTCACTGCAAAGTAAAAATAAACTGTTCTTAACATTAGCATTGAAACACATGCTACCCTCGTAAATAGATGGTTCAGGCTAATGAAGAATTCCACTTTGCTGCAAAAGAGGCTTCAACAGAACAATACTCTTCAAAAGGTTTCAGCTGTAGGGTTGTCAAATTTGCCAGCAGCGTCAAGGGTAGCTGATCAGCTACACGTTGAAGTATTAAACAAAGGTGGTTGGTTCCTATTTCAATCTTTGTTCAATGCAGCGTTTGACTACAGTATCATTTAAAATGTGAACAGCTGAACAGAGCTAAACCAGCAGGTCATGGGAATAAGAATAATCCACAGTTTGGTTATACAACATTGGGGCAAAGGAATAAAAAAAAGCTTCCTCCTTTTCTTGATAGCTAAGCTATTCAGGGTCACTTTAGTTTAAGCCATCACATTCAGACGTTTTCAACGATAACAAAGATATAGCAATGGAGCAAAGGTTGTGAGATAAGGAATCGCTTTGATTCTGCTAATCTACCCGATTGTGCTTAAATTGCTCTCCTAAACTAAAGCCTAAAGGTACACGAATAAAGCTTCTATAATCTCTTCTTATCCATTAGTACTAGTAAGTTACCAGCACTAAACATTTCATACCATCAGAGAGAAAAATACTCTGCATCAGAAGCTGTCGTAAACTTAGCCAACTGGTTTGTAAGAGAGTATGACAATTGGCAAGAAGTCCATTTGACCATTATATCGAACTACTCCTACCTAACAATTGCAGAACCACGGATGAAGACAAGATTATGCAGCGGCGAACTACTTCAATTGCAGCCTAGCCGGTGCAATGAATGCAAGAACGTTGCCCGGTATCTGAGGCCGGATGTGTGTAGGAGACGTGCATTAGACGGCACGTCTCTCTCAGAGAGACTCGCAGATGCAGCAACAGAGTTTCAACAATGCGATTTACGCCACAAATCCTACCGTGATAAATCAAACCACTAAATTATTATGATCCAGATGCAGCTCATCTTCACGAATGTCTAATCGGAACTGAAATTAACCGTCATTTCACAGCTAGATCACTGGAAATTTCAGCGAAAACAATCTGGAAATTTGACCGAAACTGCCACCAGCTACAACCAACCAAAAGAAAACGCTTGGAGAAGAGACAAAAGAAGCCTCTTCCAATTCCCCAACTCGAGGAGAACAAAACGCCACCCCAATTCCGAAACCTGGGATCTCTCTCCACCAAGAAACAAAAATTCCCTAAAATTCAGAACGAAATGACGAATAATAATACAGTAAAAGTATTCACAGCAATCAGACGAGAATAAAAAGGTAGTCCTCTTGCGTAAAAGCAGAGCCACAAAACGCCCTTCCCCCACCAATCCACCAATGGGAGAAGATCAATTTTAAAGAAATTGAATCGATGTGTCCAACAAGAAAACGAAATCGCCATAAGCCAACAAAAAAAACAAGCCACTGATCCCCACCACAACAATCCAAACCACTATACCGAAGGAAAAATTGATCGCCGAACCCTCCGTGCTCACCTCATCTCGGCGGCGGCGGCGGCGGGCGCCCAGACGCGGCAGAAGAGCGCGTTCCTCCTCGCCCCGGGGACGACGAACGTCTCCCACCGCCTCGCCCCCTCCCCGTCCGCGTCCTCCACCATGGCCACCTCCTCCGCGAGCGCCCTCCTCCGCCGCACGTCCTCCTCCTCCGCCGCCCTCCTCCGCGTCCTCACCGCCCTCCCCGCCTCCGCCCCCTCCCCCGCGTCGCCCCGCCTCCGCCGCCAGCCGCCGCCGCCGACGAGGAGGAACACCCACAGGAGCAGCGAGTGCAGCGCGACGGCGAGGCGGAGCAGCGCCCGCCGCGACAGCACGGAGCGGAACACCGGCACGATCCGCCCCGTCGCCCCCGACGTCATCATCATCTCCTCCCCTCCTCCTCCTCCGCCCTCCATGCCCGCCGGCCGACTCCTCCCCTTCGTTTTACTTTTTCTTTCTTTTTTCCTTCGCGCGTTTTACGCGGTCGTTCTCCGCGTATTTATAGGGAGGTGGGCGCAAGCGACGACGTGGCTGACAGGTGGGGCCCACGCTCCGAGCCGACGGGGGGCTGACAGGTGGGGCCATCGCTCCCAGCGGCAGTGCTACAGCTGCCGGCTCATTCATGTGGTCCCCACCATCCACCGTCCACTGTATCATGGAGAACGGGACAGCCATGCTCCATTCTTTAGGGGGCTCGTCTCGCCCGTTGGATCTAGTGTGCTGTTTGGGAAGTTTACGGAGGTTGTTTCAGATTAATTACATTTTAAACTATATTATTTTTAAAAAAATATCAAATATATACATACATTTAGTTTTTTTTTCACTAAACTCTATTAAATCCATAAGAAATCCAGCCAAAATTTAGTAATATTATTAAATTGCCAAAATTTTGGCTAAGGTTTATTTCGACTATAATCTGAACAGGCCCTAAGATTTCGAGAATATGCTAGTTGGTAGCTAACTTCTGATAATTTAGAGAAGTTGTAAACCAGCTTCTGAATTCTAAGGGCCCCTTTGATTGATAGGATTGGCAAAGAATTTTTATATGATTCAAATTTCTATGGATTTTTTCCTACATATCCCTTTGATTCATAGGAAAGAAAGGCAACTTTCCATAGGATTGTATTCCTATGCTTCACATTTTATAGGAAAAATAGCAAGAGGTGTGATTTTTTTGTGAACTTTCCTTTGTTTATCCCATAGCACTATCGAAGGACTCATATTTGTCTTTCTTGTGTTTGTTAATTCCTGTAGGATTTGAGCAACGTACTACTTCAATTCTTGCATTTTTTTCTATTCCTGTGTTTTTCCCATCCTGCGAATCAAAGGGCCCCTAATTCATTTTCTGGATTCTATAACTACATATTCTCAGAATTTATGTGACAATCTGAACTGTTTAGAAAGCTGAAGATTCTGTGAAAAGTTAGCTAAGTTATAGTAGATAAAAATATGGTAGATAGATTACTAGCTATAATATGTGGTAAAGTTAATAAAAATATAACTATGATAATGAACCGAACTCAACTATGGTAGCTTAAAAAATGGTGTAGTAAAACGTGATAATGAATCAAACACCTCTTTAATCCGTCCAGATCACCGGCAGTCGGTGAGATTGCACTCGATCATCGAGACTGTACATGGCCATTTTGTTGACTATCAGCGAGGACCCTGGACCCTAACCAATAACCATCTAGATGATGGACAATTACATTGATTAATCAACTACAGAAAAAAAATAGATGGAAAATTCTACTTTCTTTTCTGACACAAGCGTGGCTAAGACACTGTCGAGAGGACATACATCGTCCGCATTAATACTGTTGATGTAATAACAATCACTTGGGTGATCTACTCCAGTTTTATACCCATGGACGGATCCAACGTGGGTGCAGGGGGACTCGAGTCCCCCCTACACCCACAAGACCAATGGATACCTCCGGAGCAATCTTTTCAATTTTCTCACCATAAATGATAAATTAATGGTTCCTAAATAGCTGTAGGTTGAAGAAGCTATATAATTAAGCCTCTCATTTTTTTTTATTGCTGGATCCGCCCCTATTTATACCCATACAATCAACCAAAACGCATCGCTGGTTGCACGAGGGATACGAGCCACCCCAATGCAGCCAATCAAACATACCCATACTACATCAGCAGTAATGCATTGAAGCTGTTTGCTAGTGAAAGGTCATTGTCAGGTAGCTACTGATTGTTATTGCTGCATGGCACGGTCGATGCAGAGAGAGAGAGAGAATGCGACCCATACATGTGTGCAGATGTGCTCATCGATCGTCGTCTCCTTGCAAGCGACCTGTCGGTTGCGGCAAAACCAACCACATCCACATGAACACACAGTAAGTAACATTAACAGTAAAATTAATTTTCTCTGTACCTTTGATATATAATGCTTCCTTTTCACTGTACCCTGTAAAATTAATTCACTTTTCACTCATCACACATATCAATAAAAGGGAAAAAAGCTACAATATCTTCTAATTTAACATATCCCAAAACAATCGCCCCCACCACTTTAATAAGTCTCATTATATTTGCAATCTACTTTCACAAACTCTAATAAAGTGATAATCTAAAAGTATTTGAGGACAGATTAGATGGTGAAAAATAAAATTATTTTAGAAATGTACGACCTGATCGTGCCAGAGGAGTAAACAAATATACTACGGCTGTACGGCATATATGGCTCGTTGCGTCCCTATCGAACCAATGCTATTTTCCACGCCAAGCAAAGAACTATGAGGCATCTAGCAAATCCACAGCATCGATGTGAACGAATATGCGGCCATGGAATTACAGTACTAATTGCCCTAATTTTTTTTCCTGTAGAAAGGAGTATAAATGTATAATTAATAAGATGATATAAACGAGCTGTGGAAGTTGCGACAAAGAGAACAAGGGAGCCAAGAGCCAAGGATTTATTTATTTATTTCTCCTTTTTAACTTGGGAGTCTTTTGCTATTTTCGTCTTAATTAAGCCGTCGATATATATCTTCCTGATACTTCTGATGATACTCCTTGAAATCTTTGTGATACCTTCGATATACTCGTTAATATACGGTGATACTTGCTGGCAAGTACACTATGATAGTTGTTGATATTCGTATGTATTATCTTAAAATAAACCATATGAGAAAAAAAAGGGGATACATAGTAGGATTATATCCTGCCATAATGGGTCTTAAAAAACATAATGAGGGATAATTTAGGGTGAGTTTGAGAGGAGGGGAAAAGAAAAGATTGGGAAGATACACAAAACGAGGTGAGTAATTAGCACATGATTAATTGAGTATAAACTATTTAAAACTTCAAAAATGGATTAATATAATTTTTTAAAGCAACTTTCGTATATAAATTTTTTTAAAAAAACACATCGTTTAATAGTTCGGAAAACATGCGTGCGGAAAACGAAACAAACTAACTCACCTACTCCTCCTGCCGAACGCTCCCTTAGCGACAAAAAGATAAGCGTGGTCCCTTGTATTTGCTAGCCGAGCACATTTTTGTGGGCCTAAAGTTCACAGGCCTTGTTATTAACAACAAAGTTATCCAGGCTTGGAATAAGTTCACTTTTGGTCTCTCTATTTGTCGCTCAGTCCGATTTTCGTCCCTTGGTCGCAAAACCGGGTACGACAGGTCCCCCAACTTTCGAAACCGTTTAAATGTGGTCCCTCGGCAGTATTGCATCTGGTTTTTGCTGAGGTGGCGCCTACGTGGCTTCTTTTGACTAGGTCTTTGTCCAACGTGTCAATAACGTGGTGGTTACGTGACAATTAGATCCGAAAAAATAATAGTACACGTGGGACCACATGTTAGTCGCACACAACTAATAAAAAATGGTGGGCCCATGAGGACCCAGACGTCATCCTCTCTCTCCCTCTTCTATCGCTCTCCAGCCGGCGGAACGGGATGGGCGGCGGCCGGAGCGGGCGACGGCGGGGCGGAGCGGCGGCGGAGGCAGAGCGGGGCGGAGCCGAGGGGCGAAGCGGGGCGGGCGGCTGCCGAAGCGGGGTGGAGCGGGGGCGAGCGGATGTCGTCGAGCCGTCGCCATCCTCGCCGCGGCGGACACCGTGAACGACGACGTGCTCGCGCGCGGGTGGTCTTCAACTCAGGGGTGTCCAACCCGGGGAAGGGAGGGGGGGGGGGGAGCTCCTGGCGCCGTGGTTGGAGGACGCCGACCGCGCCCAACGACGACGAGCGCGCGGAGAAGGATGAGGCGGCGGAGGCTGTGGTGTTCATCAACGGGGAGGACGATGAGGCGACGATCTGTCCGGGTTCAGGGGCCTGGTTCTTGATCTCTCTTATAGGTGAACTCAACGACCTCAACTTGATCTGACGATATCATCCAAAGTTGCAAACTATTTTGTTTATGATAGACCAAATTTTGCAGTGATCGTGTTAGAAAGAGATAAAAACAATTTGAAGGAATTTTGCATTTTTACCTCGAAATATAACCAGGCCTGTGAACGTTGTCTGCTGGAAGCGCGCAATTTGTTTGGAATTCATGGCAAAGGTTAGCTTCTCTGCTTCCAAAATCATTTTTAACTTCACCATCAGTTATTCAAAGTTCATTATTTGATCCAAAAACATGCAACAGAAGCGCTCAGAGGGGCAGAGCAGACGGCGGCGATGGCGGGAGCTTGGCGCTTCGACGGCGTCGGTTCTTGACCCCGTAGCCGACGACGGCGAGGAGCGCGACGGCGGTGAGGAAGACGTAGACGTCGTCGTCAGCAGTAGCCTCCGCCGCCGCCCACGGCCGTGCTGCCCCGCGTCCCCCTCGAGGAGGGACCGACCTCGCCGCTGCCGTCGCGCACGAGGGCTCCGGCTGCTACGTCCTCACTGTCCTCCGCCGCGCCCTCCGTCCTCGCCGGAAGCAGGAAGGGTGCCGCCCGGGTCGTCACGCGCGCCGCCCATTCTCCCCGTCGGCCGCTGCTCGTCGGTCATCCTCCCCATTGGTCGCCGCCCGTCCTGGTGCCCCTTCTCCCCGCCGGTCACCGCCCATCCCGGCGCCCCTTCTCCCCGCCAGTTGCCGCCCGTCGCGCCATTCTCCTCGCCGACAGTCACCCATCTCTTCGTTGCCTGTCACGCCGTCCACCCCGCCGGCCACTGCTCGTCTCGGCGCCCTAGCCGCATCTCCTCCTCCTCCGGCCACCGCCGGACACTGCCCCTTCTCCCCGCTGGCCACCGCCCGTCTACTCGCCGCCCGTCGGCCGTCGCGCCCGAGAGAGGAGAGGAGGGAGAGAGACGAAGAGAGGGGAGATGGGGAGTGAGGAGGAAGAAGAGGGGAGTGAGATTGACATGTGGGCCCATGTGGGCCCCATCTTTTTTAATTATTGTTTTGTGTAACTGACATGTGGGTCCCATGTGTATTATTTTTTTCCAAATCGAATTGCCACGTAAGCGCCATGTCAATGCCACGTGGGACGGAGACCTAGTCAAACCAGCCACGTAGGCGCCACGTCAGCCAAAACCACTACCCAAACCGCCTTAGGACCTTATGTGTCCGGTTTTCGTAAGTTGGGGGGTGGTTCGTACCCGGTTTTGTGGTTGAAGGATGAAAATCGGACTAGGCGACAAATAGAGGGACCTAAAGTGAACTTATTCCTCCAGGCTTCTCTATACATACTGGGCTGATACAGTAAGGTGTACAGGGAGTAGCCTAATGACACGATAAGGAAAGGGAGAAAAACCCAGCCCATATGAAGAGGAGGCCGCGGCCCACGGCCTCTTGACTCGGATAACGGGCTCACCTTGCCATAATGGACCAACTTTATGGCCTAACGGGCCTGTGTAGTAATGAACGAAGGAGAAGGCAAGATGAACCGTGCTCGTCCATACAAAAAGTTCAGAATCGCTTTTCAACAGAGGAAGTTTAGAATCGTTTTGTTTCTTGGTTGTTTATGTGACCTAGTTTTGATGCTCCGGTTAGCATCCATGCTAATAGTTCAGTTAGTGTGAAGTGAATTGTTTCGGTGAACCCCGCAAAAAAAAAAAGAATTGTTTCGATGAAGATGGTAGATTCAGTCATCCAGATAGTATCTGGTCCTGTTTGGATCCAAAGGATATTTTTTAGCCTTCCCTCAAATAGTCCAAATAGCTCAAAAAGATCCAAAAGTGTGAGCTATTTGAGGACTATTTGGAAATAGCCCACCCAAAAAAACTATCCCACCCAAAGGATGCTAATTGGGGCTATTTCAGGTGAGGCCCACTGAAAAAGTGTCTTTTATCTCTATCTCTCTCCATGAGAAGGTACATTAAAAGCCAAATAGTTCTCAAAATAGCCCTTGAATCCAAACAACTTAGGGCTATTCTATTGGAGGACTATTTCCTTGTGCTAAAAAATAGCTTTCAAAATAACTCTAGACTAGTTCTCCAAACAGGGCCAGTGTCTGTTTACAAGTGTTTTGCACTACTGCAATGAGATACAGTACAACATGAGCTGGTTTTAGATGGGTCTACTGAAGTGCCTGAAAGATTAAGACATTTTTATTCTTGAGTAAAGTGTAATGGCGTTGTGTGGGTGTGTCAACTAGGTCCCTGAACTCTCAAAATGAATTTTTGGGTCCCTCAACTTGTCTTGGGTGTCACGTAGGTCCAAATGTGTTTCAACCTGCTCCGTGTGCTGACGTGGCATGCCATGGTGGCGCCTACGTGTAAGTAGAACCCATATATCAGCCACATATAGAAAAAATAAGAACATATTTTTTTCTCCTCTCTTTTTTCATTTATTTTTCAAAATTAACACATCATTTTCTCCTCTCTTTTTAAATTTTATTTTTTTTCTACATGATTGACATGTGGATCGCACTGACACGTAAGCGTCGCTGTGGCATGCCACGTCATCTCATGGAGCGGGTTGGAGCCCGTTTGGACCTATATGACACACATGACAAGTTTGGGGACCAAAAAATATATTTTGAGAGTTTAGGGATCTAGATGACACATTTGTACAAGTTTAAGAACCGTGCGTACACTTCACTCTTTATTCTTGCTCACTGTTTGGTTTTCTTCCCTATGGATGTAATGACACGCTGACAGGAATGAAGACAGTATATGATACCTAGCCTCTGTGTTTTCAACTTCTGCTTGTGGCAGCTGCTAAATTTTCATTCATCTGACTGTGTGAAGGTAACAGCTTAAATAAACTCCATTTCACCTGATATACAGAAAAAACGTAGCAACCAGCAAAACAGATGGGCGGGTAAAATGGGAGTAGTTAAGTAAATCAATACATTTGTCAATACACATGCACATTTCTAGATATCAAAGAAGCCAAGACTTCAAAGGAGACAAACTTTAAGTAATTACTCTAATAATTAACGATGAATTACAATCTGTAAGTAACTACAAGAGCTCGCATGGAATTCATGAAAATTCTACACCAATAGTTTCATTTCAGTACAATCAATTTTTTGAAAAGGCTTTCAGTAGTATCAATAGTACTAATCACTTTTGTTGCAACAAGTTTCTTGATTATCACTCGCAATCAGACACTAATTAATCAACCTAGAGGCTTAATTAATTTTTAAATTTTGGCGGGCTTTGCACCCGAAGAAGGTGAAGGATTTCATTTGTTGGGGGCAGCTGATCAGTCCTTGGTAATGGCGGGGATGCAGCTGGAGCTCCTGGTGAGGCCGCCATGGCCGTGGTCCCTCGGGCTGTTGGACCTCGACCTCTTGCGGAGGATCTCCCTCATGGCCTCCGTCTGCATCAGCACCGGGTTGGCGCGCCCCACGCGGTTGAACCGCCCGCACACCGCCATGTGCGCCGCCAGCGCCTCCTCCGCCGGCGCCGTCGTCCGCCCGGCGCCGCCGTGGCGGCACCTCCTGTCGGCCTCGGCGCTCGCCGCGGCGGCGCACAGGCCGCAGACCCACCGCCCGCAGTAGCGCTCCCGGACGCGGCGCGCGTACTCCGGCGTGCACTCCTCCTGCATGCCGCAGCACTCGCACCGCGCCTCCTCCACCACCACCTGCTGCTGCTCCGTGATCTCCGGCAGCTTCTCGCCGCCGCCGCCGCCGCCGGCTGCCGCGTCCGCCACCTGCTGCTTCTTGGTGAGCTCCAGGGCCAGGTCGGACATGGCGCGCTGGAGCCCCTCCATCGAGATCCTCCGCGGCTTCTCCGCCCGCTTCCCCCTCGCCACCGCCGCCGCCGGCGCCGGCGCCGGCGCCGCCGCAGCCGCCGCCACTGCGCCTTCCCCGTTTGGCCACATCATCCACTACCACTAGTATGATTTCTAGCTGCAAAACGAATGCTCAATTTGCTACTCGATCAGATGCTGATGAGCTGACTGATTACTACCGACGAGTGAGTATGAACTGAATTCAATGTGGAGAAGAAGGTGATATCGATGAGTTATATATACACTGGCCGTGCACGGGAAAGCGAGCGAGCGCGGATCAGATTGCGTACGTCGGCGTGGATGATGAGCCCGTGACATGATCGACGAGGAACGGAGCGAGCTGGAAAAAGAAGGGAGGGGAAAGAGGGAGAGGTCGCTTGAATGCCCTAGATTACTCACTCTCAGGCTCTCAGCATCCATTGGCTAATTAAGATCATATCGAACAATGGGCAATGACTAACTCAATTGGCCATGCAGTGTCACCGAGATTGCTGCGTGTTTGGACGCCTAGCTCGTGCTCGTGAGCTAGATGCTAAAGTAGATGCTCGAGTTTTCTTGGCCACGAGTAATCAGAAGAACTCCTGTGTCCATCGATCTGTGTGGTTACAACCTTGATTAATTAATTAATTGCGTAAATTAATGGAGTACAACATTAATCGGTCCCTGCAAAATTTTAGTTGTGTGTCATACTCTCATCTTCTTTCCTCCCCCCGGTATATATATAGGTCTATCTAGCCGATTGTGTTGTGTAAAAAAAACTCTTTTTCTTCTAATACATTGGCGTGCAATATTTTTACGTGTTCCAAAAAAAAAAGTGCCACACTATCGTCTCTATGATCATTCATGGATAGATGAATATATAGATGGCGCACGCGTGAACCACGTTGTGTGTCAATCTCGATCTCTAAACAGCGAGCGAGCATGCAGGTGCCTTGTCCATCCATATGCCGCGCGCGACGCCGTCCACAAGCTTCCGCTACTACGATACCCATCAAGTCCATCACCACCTCGCGCGCTGCGCGCATGTGTCCGTCGTCCGTCCACTCCCAACTCCCAACCAGCTAGCGGCCGCCGCGCCCGCGCGCGCCGGACGTCCGCTTCGCCGCGTGATTGCGTCAATGATTATTGCGCCGCGCGCGCGCGCGCTTTCCCTGGCTGCACGAGCGGCGCGCGCCGGGCGGGGCGGTCACGAGATGTCTGGGCGAGGGCGAGACGCGCTGGCTTTTCGATTGTACCTGGACTACTACTCGCCGCCGATGGCCTCGATCGCACGCGGAGGTGCGATGCCTTTGGCTGGGCCGTGTTCAATGAGCCGTTCTCTTGGCCCAGCAAAGGAATAAGTTCACTTTGTAACCCTTAAAAGTCACCAAAATCTAATCCGTGACCCTAAACCATAAAACCAGATATCTCAACCCCCAACTCTTAAAACCGGTGCAATTTGACTCCCTCGGTGGTTTTGGAGGACGGTTTCGCTGACGTGGCGCCTACGTGGCATTATTGACTTGGTGTTCTTTGCACGTAGCGTTGACGTGGCGCTTAAGTGGCATTAGAAATAAAAAAAATGTGTGGGACCCATTTGTCATCCACTAAAAGTATAGGTGGGACCCACTGACATGTGGGGCCCACATAAACCATGTTCTCCTCATCCTCCCTCTCTCTTTCTTTCTCTTCGGCGAGCGGCGGCTGAGGGACAGGGGTCGGCGGCGGCGGGAGGGCAGGCGGGCGAGGGTGGCGGCGGCTCGTGGCAGTGGGAGGACGAGGGGAACGACGGCGGCGGGAGGGTGGGCCGGCTCCCGCCGCCGCTGGACCCTGTCCCTCAGCCACGACGACTGTGGCGGTGACCGCGAGCCCGTCGGCATGGAGGACACCGTCCACGCCGCGTCCCTCATCGTACCGGGGCGCCCACTCGCGTCCGTGACAAGGTACCTGGCGGCGCGGTCGAGGCAGGAGGTGCGGGAGATGGTGGCCGCGCTGGAGAGCCACGGCGCCGAGCAGCTGAAGCAGCTGTAGGTTCCCGGGCTGGCCACCGCCATGGAGCAGGCGCAGCGGCTGTTGGAGATGTTCGCCGCCGACGAGGAGGAGGTGACCAGGAAGAAGCTGAAGCGCGCGAGCGACTCGCCGCCGGGAGGCGCGGATGAACAGCACACGAAGCAGAGCAAGGTGGTCGGGGTTGATGGCGTCGTCAAGGCTTCTTGACGCATTGTCCCCTGCTTCTGATCTCTATTCTCACTGATCAATGTGTTATTACTAGTTGTCATCAACTGTAAACCTCTGATTTTGTCATCAATTGTAAATCTCTTTTGTAAACCTCTGATCAATGTGTTGTCAAATTTGTAAACCACCGACAGCGTCATCGTGGCCATGTCGAACTTGACGATGCTGGTGTTGTTGTCGCAGAGGAAGTAGAGCGCGTTCTCCACGAGGACGCTTGGCCTTCTTGCCTGGACGAAGGCGTCGGGGTGGTGATCAATGGAGGCCAGGCCGCTCCATGCCTCGGTCTCCGACGAGTAAAGGGCGGCGTGCGTGGTTCCCGCGGCGTCGATGTTCACCAGCGCCACGCGGAAGGGGTTGCCGCCGTGGCAGTCGAGATGGTTGCAGCCGTCCACGGCGCAGAGCACCGTCGCGCTCCACGGCGTGAACATCCAGTGCTGCGGCGCGCTCGAGTTGATGTTCCTCCAGCACTCCGCCGCCCTCCCGCCGCCGCCGCTGGCCCCCGTCTCTCAGTCGCCGCTCGCCGAAGAGAAAAAAGAGAGGGAGGACGAGGAGAACATGGTTTATGTGGGCCTCACATGTCACTGGGTCCCACCCATACTTTTAGTGAATGACAAATAGGTCCCACACATTTTTTTTATTTCTAATGCCACCTAAGCGCCACATCAACGCCACGTGCAAAAAAAGACCTAGCAATACTGCCACGTAGGCGCCACGTCAGCGAAACCGCCCTACAAAATCACTGAGGAAGTCAAATTACACCGGTTTTAAGAGTTGAGGGATTGAGATATATCCGGTTTTGTGGTTTAGGGTCACGGTTAGATTTCAATCACTTTTTGAGGGTTATTCCCCCAGCAAATAATCGCTCTTGGCCTTCGTAGTTCGTAGTTGGCCTTGTGACTTTTCCTCACTTCTCGATCACACGGCCCATCTGTAAATGCTTTTGATTTTGGTAGGAAGAATAATAATAGCAGCAGCAGCATCAATAATCATACTCGTAAATCGTACTAATAAGCATCAACAGCAATAAGTTGATATGACACGTTATATATTGATTCATACTCCCTCCGTTTCAGTCACTCGGTTTGAGGTTATAAGGCGTCTGAACTTGGACAAAGTTAAATTGCTTTAAATTTATAATACTAAATTAGTTTCATTAAATCAATAATTACTTATATTTTTATAATAAATTTATTTTGGGTTAAAAATATTATTACTTTTCTTGATAAACTTAGTCAAACTTTAAACAGTTAGTCAAAAAGTCCTGTAACCTGAAACGGAGGGAGTAGTTAAGATACGCAACTTTTCATGTTAAGATTTGGGACATAAGGAGTACTCTTTTTTTTTTTTTATGTTGCAAGCTTACAATCGACCAGCCGCAATTTGCTGTAGTTTTTAAACTTCATGTAAACTTTGCGCAAGCATTTATGGATCGTTCATTCGTTTTATGTGTCCGAGGCATTATTGGGTGTGGCCTGGTTTAGTTCCTAACTTTTTCTTCGAACTTTCAATTTTTCCATCACATCAAAACTTTTCTACACACAAATTTACAACTTTTCTGTTACATCGTTCCAATTTCAATTAAACTTTCAATTTTGACGTTAACTAAACACACCCTGTGTTTCTATGAGTAAGTTGGAAATAGAGTGATTAATTAGCACATAATTAATTAAGTATTAGCTATTTTTAAAAATAAATTAATATGATTTTTCAGAAAATACATGGTTTAATAATTTAAGAAAGGTGAATGTGGAAAATGAGTGAAGTTGAAAAGATTGAGTAAAGAAGACAGCCTGTGTGTACAGGTACAATACTATCCAGCAAATAAAAATATATATTTTTAAAAAGGAGAAAATCTCCAAAGAAAAAAGCAGAGATGCCTTTAGCACAGCGCTAGAGTAGACAGACGCGTCGCTTTCCTCCGCCGCCGCCGCCGCCGCCTCCTCCTCCGCTCCGCGCGGCCGTCTCCCACCTCTCGCGCCTCACCTCCTCCTCCTCCTAAACCCTCGCTAAACCCTAGCCTCCCACCCCCCCACCCCACCGGGGAGCATGCACTCCAGGCTCCTCAGCGCCCCCTCCCACGCCTCCGCCGCCTCCTCCTCCCCCCTCCCCTTCGCCGCCGCCCACCCTTGCCGCGCCTCCTGGACGCCGCGGCCCACCTCCCCGCCGCCGCCTCTATCGCTGCTGCGCGCCACCGCCTCCATGCATCCTTCTCCTCCTCCCGAGGGGTAAGGGCCCGTTTCTCCCTGCTGGTCTTCGAGTTCGTTGCGATTTCTGTATCATTCGTTGGCGCCGCCGCAGGATTTTCACCTGATTGGATTTTTTTTTTTTGGTGTGTGGTGCTTGTAGGCATAGCGACCAGCCTGTGCATGGCGTCACCAACACGGTCGTCGGCGTGCTGGGGGGAGGCCAGCTGGGGAAGATGCTGTGCCAGGCGGCCAGCCAGATGGGGGTCAGGATGGCCATACTCGATCCCCTCGAGGACTGCCCGGCGAGCTCGGTTTGCCACGAGCATGTCGTCGGGAGCTTCAATGATGGCGCCACGGTTAGCGAGTTCGCAAAGAGGTGGTGGCCCCTACTTGCAAAGCTCTTATCAAGCTTCATTCGGAGAACACTTGTTTAGTTTCAAGCTCTTATGGTTTACAAACTGTTGTAAAAAATTCCTTTGGTTGCTGTTAGGTGCGGGGTTTTGACGGTGGAAATTGAGCATGTCGACGCTGTAACACTCGAGAAGCTTGAGAAACAGGGCATCGATTGTGAGCCCAAAGCCTCCACCATCATGATTATTCAAGTAAACTTTCACTTCTTGTTCTAACCATCTCTATATTTCGTTGTTGCTAAATTTTAGTACAAGTTATCTTTAGTACCTTTTTACTGTGAAGATGAAACCTTGAATTACAGTTAGCACTTGTGCTATCTAACTAGCGTTATGCATACTGTTAACATTCTGAGCACTTTTGCTAACTAGGTTAATTAGTTGTGGCCATATCTATTGTTCCTACTTCCTCCAAATAGATTGCTACTGTGCATTTTAGTAATTTATAAATTTTATGGCATTCATACCATGTGTCACCTGGAAATTGTATTTGTGGCGACACCTCTTTTTTAGTACAGTTTGCATACAAAATCTTCATGCTACGGCTTGCTGCTTCATATGCCATTTTATCCTTATCTGCTTCATTTGATGCATCCATGTTTTATTTCAGGACAAGTACAGGCAGAAAACTCATTTCTCAAAATTTGGAATTCCGTTACCTGACTTTGTGGAAGTAAGGCACTAATTTCTATCTTGTTAGAAACTAATTGAGTGTCTGATATAAATAAAGTAATACATTCCAGGTAGATACTTTAAGTAGCATAGAGAAAGCTGGGGAAATGTTTGGTTATCCTCTAATGGTCAAAAGCAAGAGATTAGCATATGATGGCCGTGGAAATGCTGTTGCTCACGACAAAAAAGAGCTATCTTCTGTTGTTGCTTGTAAGTTGATAAAAATTAATGGAGCTGCTTTCTTTATTTGAATTCCTAAAACTATACTCTCTCAAGGATGCTGTTACTTGGTTTACAGTAGTATTTGACATTTTTTTCAGCTGTTAATTTGTGGCTTATACTTTTGAACAGATGATGAGCTGATCCACTCAGCTGTACAAGTAAATGAGCTGATGAGGATTTTTTTTTTCATTTTTCCCTTGTAGCTCTTGGTGGGTTTGAGCATGGCTTGTATGTTGAGAGGTGGACATCTTTTGTAAAGGTTAGTATCAATTTAATTTTTTTGGGTCAAATTGGCAGCTAGTAATTTAAATTTCTCTTGGTCAAGTAGACAACTAACGCTCTTTAAGTGTCTCATTAGATTGATCACCAAACACTATAGCTAATTTAACACATTTGTTTCATAATTCAGATATTTTTGAATTTTCTAGGCCCTTTTTTTTTTGTAATTTAAATCATCTTCAGTATCATGGTTCACATGGCAGTAGATTTAAGGTCATATGCCTGTGTAGTCACTAGGTCATCGTGTAAATTATGCTACATCCTGGTACCCCTATGGCTCTACAGTCATGACGCATTCCTTGTTTTCTGTTGATTTTAGGATATCTTCTGCAAGTTCGTTACATGATACTCCCTATGTTCCAAAATATAAGGCCTATAGGTTTTCTACAGTCTCCAATGTAAAATGTTTGCCATTAATTTCTTTCATAATATATTAACAACTACAAATTTGACATTATACAAAAGTGCTTTCAAATACAAGTCTAATGATGTCACATCTATGACACTAAACATATATATTGTTAGCTTGATTCTTAGTCAAGGTTTGCAATGTTGATTTTCCTAAAATTGTGGCATCTTATATTTTGAAACGGAGGGAGTATCTTCTTAATGGCAAAATTGCATTTGAGGTCCGCGAAATATTGCCTTTCGTCTATCAAGCTCGTGTACTTTCTAGTTTGTACAGTGAATTTGGCTTTGAAACTTGGCAACATGATAAATATAGTTGGTTTCAGTGCAGGTCAACTGTTTCAGTATTTTTCAATACCACACGTGCCATATTTTGCAAAAGATACATGGGAATGCATCCTAAAAGGGGGATATATTCTAATCTTTCAGATCATAAAATTTCAAATCTATATTCACTCTACAAAGGCCTGTATTGTATCTGGCACATGGGCCATTTTGTCATCAACAGCAGGTGTAATGAAGGGCCTAATTAAACATATTCAAGTAGTTGAGGGACTTGAGCTAACAAATTTAAAGTATTGAGATTTTATTAGACAAAATGCAGCAGTCCAGGTACCTCAATTGCAATTTTGCCCTTTTGTTTTCAGAGTCGTGTTTGAGAATCAGACAAGAATATAACTGTTTGCTCTAATGTTTACGACATTGTCATGGTTTATGGTTGATGACCTTTTGAATTAAGATACTTCTATTATTTATAGTCTGTTGCTTTCTTTCTTGTTTTAGGAGCTTTCTGTCATTGTGGCAAGGAGCAGAGACGGTTCTACGGTGTGCTATCCTGTTGTTGAAACCATCCACAAGTAAGATTTTCTTTTATGATTACCTTGTGTTATTGATTGGCATTGTCTGTGTTGTGCTTTTGCCCTTTGGAATTCCCAAAATATGAATCCTTAGATTGGAACATCCAGGGATAACATCTGCCATGTTGTTGAGGCTCCTGCCGAGGTGCCTGATAAAATAAAGAAGTTGGCTACTAATGTAGCTGAAAAGGCTATCAAATCATTGGAAGGTGCTGGTGTTTTCGCTGTAGAATTATTTTTAACACAAGATAATCAGGTTTGCTGGGAACATACCTGTATCTTAAGTTTTAATCCTTCTTGAGTGGTGTTGGCATATTTATACCCATGTTGATAATTTCACTAGGTTTTATTGAATGAAGTAGCTCCAAGGCCTCACAACAGTGGGCATCACACAATTGAGTCATGTTATACCTCGCAATATGAGCAACATTTACGTGCTATTCTTGGCCTTCCTCTTGGTGATCCTTCAATGAAAGCGCCTGCATCAATAATGTACAACATCCTGGGTGAGGATGAGGTAACTATTGCAACACTATCTTTTTACTTATCCTTGCTATTTGGGCCATGTTGAATGTGGATAATTAGGTTTCCATATTCCTGTTACATTATCCAGTTACCTTTATTGGCATTGATAATTTATGATATAGGGTGAGGCAGGATTTACTCAAGCTCATCAGTTGATTGAGAGAGCTTTGGACATTTCAGGTGCATCTGTCCATTGGTATGCAAAACCAGGTTGGTTCACATACTCATCTGATGGTGCTACAGAAAATGAACGTGCCTGCTTCTTGATTTTCATGTTGCTGTTTATAAAATTGTTTCTTTTTCTTTCAGAAATACGGAAGCAGAGAAAGATGGGCCATATTACAATTGTGGGGCCTTCAAAGTACAGTGTAAAAGCACGCTTAGATAAGTTGCTGCAAAGAGACGCATATGACCCCAAGAAAGGTTAGATTATCACATGATGTTTGTAATTCTGATCTTTGTTAACTTCCCCGTTGATAGTGGTAGTTAATAAAGTATCTTCAGGATTGCTGTGTAGTGCAGCACCATAACCTTTTGTTTGGCCTAGGATTGTAAATGGTGAAGTTCAATTTTGTTGAGCTGTTTTCACCAATTTTAGTTATTACAAAGGCATTTTTATTTATTTTCAATTAAGGAGCATCCTGTTCTCTGGGAGTTGCAAAATAGTAGCTTGGAATGGGCAGTAGATTTTAATAGGATCTATTTTAGCCAAATGAAGAAAGAATAACCTGTCAGGATGGAAAGAGACTGTAGGAGGCATGTGTATTCTGAATCATCTATTTAGAACATCCAAGTCTGAGAATACAGTTGAGGCCTGACAAGGATTTAATTGATAGATATCCATGCACACAGCAAATTATATGGTTTGTCTAAATCATAGGTAACTCTGTTTGATGCTCACCGTTGTTGTTTTATCTGCCATGGTAAAACTAATCATGCTTTGTTGTGCCACCTTCTGACCCACTTTACTTTCTAAAAAGTCCTTTCATGTTCTTCATACCAATGGGCTGACAAAGTATAATAATATTGTACTAATTGCAGTTAAACCTCGTGCTGCAATAATAATGGGTTCTGATTCTGATCTTCCTGTCATGAAAGATGCTGCAGTAGTATTGAAGAAATTCAACATACCTTTTGAGGTTTGATCTCTGAAACCCTTCCATTGACAAGTTATGAAATGTTTACATGCTAAGTCAAAATTTTCTAAGGATGCAAAATGATTGGACTGTCGAATTTTTGTAGCTTACAATTGTTTCGGCTCATCGTACACCAGAGAGGATGTACCATTATGCATTATCTGCTAAAGAAAGAGGCTTAGAGGTCATAATTGCAGGTGCAGGTGGAGCGGCTCACTTACCAGGCAAGTGTGACAGAAAAAACACATGCATGAATGCATCATAATACTTCATATTAGTTCAAGACCAAATTATGTGCATACTGGTACACTTGTGTTTTGTCTAGATTATGGTACTTGGACTCATTTCATTTCGAGCATCAATTCTTGTTGTATTTCTCTTCCAAACTGAGTAATAAGGAATGCTATATAACTGGATCATTTCATTGTGTTCTATTGTAGCAAGTAGCAAGTGCTAGTTTCACCCTGTGCTTGAGTTGCTGAAATGGATGCAACACACGTTTGGATAAATGGGTTCGATGTTGGAAATGTAGACCAAACGCTTATTTTATAAAGAAAATTATTCACAATCCATCTTGATTAATGAATGATAATATATAAAAAAAACTATTTTTGGTTCAGGGATGGTGGCTTCATTGACTTCTGTCCCAGTAATAGGAGTACCCATCATGACTTCATCTTTACATGGAACTGATTCCCTCCTATCTATTGTCCAGGTGAGTATTCTAAGTCTTTCATTAAAAAGCAGAATTGTAGTGTGCGTCATACACAATCAAAAGTTACAACAGTTACTGTTGCAATTGGAAAGGTATTCCTGTAGATTCTGGTGTTGATACTCTCACTAATTTGACAGATGCCGAAAGGTATTCCTGTTGCTACTGTTGCAATTGGAAATGCGGAAAATGCAGGTTTATTGGCAGTTAGGATGCTGGCCTCAAGAGATCCTGAGTTGGGGGACAAGTATGATTTCTTCTTTTCTGCAATTGTCCTGCAAATTTTGAAGTTTGGTTAGTGTAACTGTATGTCTGTATGCAATTGATAATAGACACCTCCCAGCAGTAAGTTGCATATGTTCGACCTGGCTCGCATATGTTAATTCCTGGGGTTATACATAGGCAGTGGTTTGAGCTGATATCTTGCAGGCTGCAGCAAGCCTGTGAGTAGAGACTGATGAGACCTTTGGTAATGTACCATATTGCCAACAAAAGCTAGTCAGTAGAAATGTAGAATCATGAAAAGTTCCCAATTGATCAATCTGTTTGAAAAGAATGATCAATGTTACGTTACAGGTGCTCGAAATTTGCAGTAGGTCATTAGTCATCAGTAGAACTTTCTCATTTTGCCTTGACCTGCTGTAAACCTGGTTTCGTTGTCAGGGAGCACAAGTGATTATTTATTTGGCTAGCATGTTTTCAGTTGTTACACTACGCCTGTCTGATGTATGCTATTGCTTTCAGGGCAACTGAATACCAGCATGATCTGAGGGATATGGTGTTGGAGAAAGCAAAAAGGCTCGAGGAACTAGGTTGGGAGGAATATACCGAGCTATACTTGAAGAAGCATTGATCTCTGCTGCCCGTTTAATTGACATTCTTTTTGATCCAGTGTTGACATAAGCAGATATGGTCCATGGTTGTGGCAAATTCTTAAAATCCTTTTCATTCTTTTCTGCATAGTGTCTTTTTTCTCGCTAATTTATAAATTTCTTCGCTCATTGAAATTTGGTTTTCTTTAGTGGAGGCCTGGAGAGGGCGTGCCGACTTACGTAGTGAAAGATGTCGACGAAACACGGCGCATGAGCATCTCAGTAGCAGAAAGCTTTGCTTGTATAACTGTAACAACATGCCTGCCTGAAATGTTCATGTGGATCTTATGATGATATTTCAGGGAAAAAAAATCAACCAATTTTAACGAGTTCTGAAAAAAAAGAATTGAGTCCCTAAAGTATCATGTTTTATTAGCAATTTCCTGATGAAGCGTGACGACTGCCGCGCCAGCACAAATCGTTACTACAGATAAACATTGCAACTGAATAGTGTTGCGAAAAGGATTTCCTGAGATGCATGAACAAGATCTTTGGTAGAATCATCACCATGATCCATCTCGCAAGATGCATGAGTTGCTTGCGTCCCAAACTTTGCATGGATAAAATCAGGCCAGCAAGAGGATACGCGAACCTTTTGGCGCTCTGCACTGCTGCGAGCCAACTTTTCTTTCCAACTACCAGCTCCGATGCAAAGCAAATCCAGCTCGCACAGTGCCACACTCTTGTGCACAGTGCCACACTCTTGTGTATGAAATGATTGATTACAACCAAGATCCCTCTGATGTCATGACATTCTGATGTCATGACATGGGCATTCCAAATCGATCTCGCAACAAGATTAAGTCATCATGGATGCATGCCAATTGCCAGGCACAAGAAGCTTAATTAGTTTCTTTCCATTCTCAATTTGATCAGTAATTAATGGCCATCACGGGAGACGATACGAGTGATCATCTCTTGCTTTTTTTCTCTCGCTATTATGTTCACATAGTATGACGTAGGCGAAACACACGTGCCATGGCATGCGTGATACTGCTTTAGGACCATGTACACATTTTTGAATTTTTTGAATTACATTCCGTATTTCTCCGTTTTTTGAATTTTTTTTTGGCTACTATGTACACATTTGATGGGCACGGCTTGAAGCCGCGCGTATTCATCTAGTTGGCATCAGGGATACAAATGTGCAGCCCGTATTAAGCCAAATTGTGCAAGAGAGGGGCAAGACTGGCATACTCAACGTGTATCTAAGAACAAATGGATTCAATCTGGAAGGCAAACGAATTCAAGTGAAACGGGTATGTAGTGTTACATGTACATGGCAAATCAGCCCTGATGTTTCTGCATTGTTTCCAGTTACTTTCCAAACGAATGAGCACACATGCACGCACATATTGCATATACAAATCTTTCCAACAAGCAATGATTATTTGGGGCACCATGATTAAGCCTTGGTACACCTTCTACAGGATCTTTCCCTTTCCTGTCGCAACATCAAATTGCTATATCCACGTCAGTGTACAAACAGTTGGTAGCATGGTCAAGAGTGACATGTAGTCTCCCTTCAATTCCATGAGCAAAACTGGACAGGTAGTTGTTCCATATATATAGAAAGAATGCATGCCAGATTATAAGAGGATTGTGCATACCTTCAATTAACAAATCATCTGCTTGTGCTGCCCAGATCGAAGTCCATAGTGTAGTCATATTCAATAGTGGGTATGACTGAGGCCATAAACTTCAAAAATATGAAAAGGTACCTGTCCAAAAGAGAAACACAAGTTACAGGCCAGCCAACAAAGAGATGTACTGCTTTTGATCATCCAGGCAGTCAGCAAAAGGTATCTCTGTAGATAATATTACTTTTCAACTTCTGGTTCAACTCCTCGAGACATTAGAACATCAATGATCTTTTTCATCACAGCAGCATGTTTGCATGGATGCACTGAAGCATGCTTGCCTGCTGACAAGTGAGGATGGTCTTCAATAGTCACCTGTGGCAACACAATCCACTTTAGTGTCATCAACATGCAATGTGTAGTAGATGACTTAACTAGTGGTTTGTTGCAATCCACAAAGGAGCTAACACTGAACCTTGAAATTTATCGAACTGTGTGGCATGATGTATATGGCTTAAAATACAGGAACCATCATTACAGACAAACACTTCTAAGTTGTGAGAATGACGGAAAATGACAGTAAAAGGATAGAAAGGAGGCCAATAATTCCGGTATGCTACCATTGCAAAATCTAATTTCTGGAGACATTACTGATATCAAATATTTTTTAAAATATGAATACTTCAAATCCTTTTCATTGGCTTAATGCGTAGTGGTGTACTCTATGACATTGAAAGGCTCGGTTCAAAATATAAGCAGTACTAACAAAATTAAGGATATTGGTGAACCAATCCAGTTCAAGTTGATTCATGTTTCATTTTACATGTCAATAGCAAATACTAAAATGAATGAAAGTACCGTCTTCCGTGCATGATCTTGGCTGATATCTTCAAACACAAGTTCAGGCTTTAGTGGCATTCTTGACTGCAACAACAATAAAATTAAATGAATCAACTTCATCTTCAGGACTGCAACAAGACACTTCTAAGGGCAAAATGACTTACCTCATCATATCCGGTAAGCCAGACACGTGGGGTTTGGTAATATTTGTCATATCTGAAATAAGAGAACTACTTGTTACTTTCTTAAACTAGAAGACTGAGGCACACAATACTATGGCAAATAAAAAATAACCAAGAGGACAACATCATTGCTCAGAAGCAACAGGGAGAAGTTCAAGACAACAGCAATATCACTTGCACAATGTTGTACATGCAAATACTTTGAAATCAAGGCATATAATGCCAACTACGATTCATTGTTCACAGATAGTGTGTTATGTGCTATATTTAAGTGCCAAGGAGCAGATATGCAAAATATAAAACTTGGATGGTCGAAAGAACATGTGATTGAAGATAAATCCTGGTAATGTCTATAGAAGTTCTGTGTAAACATATACAGACTCAGAAAGAGGAGGAAGATAATATGGAAACTAATAACACATAATAAGGCAACTAATACTAACCAACTAACAAAAGACTTAAAAAGCATGCAGATCAAATAAAAGAGCTTACGTGATGCTAACGTCATATGTCCTAGTACGAAGGATGTTGTCATCTTCAGGCTCTTCTGCGACAAAATATGAAGGTTGAGCGGTAGCCTAAAATAAGATGACGAAGGCAAAGCTGGAATCAGTAATGACTATGAACATTATGAGCCTTCCTTAACCACATCGAAGAAAGGATCACAGCCTTTCTTACCACTGAATCATTCCCTGAGTCTTCATAAGTGTCCATGTCTGGTATATCCTCCTCCTCTTCTTCAGCCTTCTTACCAGCACTGAAATATGAGGGAATAGACTTTATCCCTTCAGTTTTCCCTATATCCAATGTATCCATCGATGGTATGTCTTCCTCCTCTTCTTGCTTTGATGCTATACATTACCAACAGAACAAAAGGGAGTTTAGCCTATACAAAAGAGAGTGCGCGAAACACTGAAACAAGGCATTCTGAGAGGTCAACCTTGCACTCCATGTGTGGCAAGCCAGCCTTCACCGTCCTCATCATCACCGAGAACTACCTCAGCTCCTGCTGCATCATACTCTTCTTCAAGCGACACAGCGCGTCTTAGGCAAGGCACTGCAAGCAGAACCAAAATTTCAATTACAATGAGACATATATCAAATTCAAACCGTTTCAACTAAAACACGAAGGAAACCAAACTTTACTAGTTGTTATCCTCCAATATAGCATTCCAAAACATGGTGGCCTAATCAAGACCACTAGAAAGTGGAAACTAAGCATAACAATCATGCCACCCAATGCAGCATTCCATTCCATCGCATGTACAAGATGAAATAGAAGCAATCCAGAATCAGCATACCGTTCCTGGTGACGAGAAATTGCTTGTCAGGTGGGAGATACGGCTTCCTCTTGCTCGGATCGCCCGCCTCCCTACACAGGGTGATCGATGAGACGCCACCCAAACCCAAACCCAGCAATTGAGGGGGAGCAACGGAGGGGAGGAGAGAGCTACCAGGACCAGGTGGGGCACTTGGAGACGAGGTTGTCGCCGGCGAGGATGAACTCGGGGACGGAGAGGACGCCCTTGTCGAGGAAGGCCGACACGGTGCGCGGGCCCGTGACCCGCTCCACCGTCCCCTTGTAGAGCTCGTACACCTTCTGCTTCACCTGCATCCTGCTGCTCGCCGGAGAAGGTTTGCTTCCGCTCGTCGCCGGAGACGAAGACGAAGCGTACAAGGGAGGGGGGGGGGGGGGGGGTTTGCCTCCAGCGGAAGGAAGGCACCAATCTGCAGAGGCGGACCCAAATTTTTTGGGGGAACGAACGAACAAACAAACAGAAATTAAGAGAGAGGCTAAGGCTCTGAAATTAAGGAGGAGAAGAGCTGATCTAGAAGATGAGTCAGAGACGGGGAGGAGATTTTAAGATTTTCGTTTTCCTTACGCAAGGGGAAGGGGAAGATATACTACTGGAGTACTCCACGGCTTTTAAAACTGACTGCCCTTGCAAAGTTGAGAAAATTAATTAATCTCTTGAAAACGAAATAGGACTTGAGTTTGTGTGAAATTCGATCTAGATCCCTCACGAACAGTACCTACCTCTGAGATGTTATTTTAAGTTTAAGCCCTTACTAAAGCCGGATATTCCCCGGGAAGAAGAGAGGAAACAACGCGAACTAGGACTGCGCTTGAAAATGTGAAGGCCGAGGGGTTTTTTCGCAAAACACCTTTCCCCTCTCTCTCTGTCGCCGCCGTCTCCGGCCTCCATGTGGTCGGGGGATGAGGATCGGACCACCCCCGTGCGCCGGGCAGCGTCTCCTTCCCGGTCTCATATGCCGCCTGCGCGCCGCTCGCCGCCGCGCGGTCACTGCCATGCGGCGCCGCCATGACGTCGCTCGACTTCGAGACATCTATCTTCAACAAGGAGAAGGTCTTCCTCGCCGGCCACGAGGAGGAGGTTCGCTCTGCTTGCATCCCTTCTCCCTTTTGGATTTGTTCTCTCTTTGGGGGTTTGTTTATCTCGCTGAATTGATTGTGTCGCAGTATATATTATAGTGAGGGGTGGGAGGAACCTGTTCCCGCTGCTTCCCTAGGCGTTTAAGGCCATCAAGCAAATACGGAGTATGAATGATTGTCTTAAAAAAATAATCGTTTTCTTTCTCGTCTTCAAACTTATTTTCCCGTTTCATTTAGATGATCAGTGTCGCACATGTGACATTTTCCAATCACTAATTGATCAATTGCACAACAAATTGCTTGAATAACGAACAAATTGATGTGACCAATGTGGTGAATGGGTTGTCAATTGATTTTTTTACATGGATTTCTCATGCTACTCGGGTTCAGGACAAGAAAACCCACTTGTATTGTGCATAACAGAGTTACCTCTGCTTTTTCAGGGGCCTGCACAAGCCCAGAACCTGAGGGATTCACTAGCTGAAGCGAAGTCAGACATTGTTCTACATAAGAATTTTGCAGACCGAGGCTTGGCCACCGAGGCGCAAGCGTAGATGGAGCAGTTCGAGTAGCCGCGGTCATGGATGGAGCTAGCGCTGGTGTTGTCATGGTGATGCTGACGAAGGCGATGAGCTCTCACAGACGCCGTCTTCTTCTCCTTACCCAATGTGACGTGCTTTGCCGGTAACCGGTTGATTTTTTTTGTGGTCATTGCAAATCAGTAAATGCACAACTTCTTCTATTTTGTTCTTTGCCCAGGAAAAATATGTTGATCTTTATGTGTTTCTTTTGCTGAGGTCAAGAAAATGAAGCCGAAAGTTGTAAATAATATGAATAAGCAACGCATCACTAGCCATACTGTATGCAAACAGAGGTATGAGCGTACAGAACTAATAAATAGTATGTTTGTTTATTGTTTATGCCAAATTCTCTTTGTGAATTGCTGGTATTTCCTTCATCGATATTCCCATAGATCCTAGGGTAAGCTGATTTGCCATGAGCTTGTGGGGTGAATAGTTTTTGAGGTGAAGCTCCTTCGTCTGACATGTTTGATGATGTTCCATGCCTTGAGGACCTCATTGCAGGAGATACTGGATAAGGGGGAAAAGGGGAAAGACAAAGATAGGTCCTGACATGACGGACGCATTCACTAGAGTACTAACAGGTGCATTGGTGATCTCCCTATCACTAGAGCATTTTCCCCCTGTTTATCATTGATGATGTAGCTCCGAGAAGAGATTTACAGATTTTGGTAATTTACCAATTCCTTTTTCCTTTTGGATCTACATGGTTCTGTATAATAGCAGATAATATATAATTATATTGCACTAGATTATCAAACGAGTGGCTGATTCATACACTGGCCACCTGATGGATTCAAGGCTTCTGTGTTGCCGGGCATTGTAGGTGGTTAGTGCCGTCAAGAACACATGCTAGATGGAGGAAGGGCTGATGAAAAGAGAAGGATACAAGCCACAGTTGCTTCGTTACATATATGAATTGGAAGCTAGAGTGAGGGTGGCGCACCTGCTGGGTTCAAAATCCCATTAATAAGTGTTGTTATTTGACCTACCTATTGCTATTCTTTAATATAAGCATTTGGTACCACAAGCATTTTTTTTTCTTTTTTAACTAATGAAGCGGAAAGCCCAGAGAGAAACTAGTGATTAAATCATTTAACACTAAATCAGTTGGTCTACTCATGATCTCTATTGGAACGGCCTGCTTTTGTTTTTATCCCAACGGAGTTGATTCTGGTGCTGATACTCTCACTAATTTGACAGATGTCGAAAAGTATTCCTGTTGCTACTGTTGCAATTGGAAATGCAGAAAATGCAGGTTTATTGGCAGTTAGGATGCTGGCCTCAAGAGATCCTGAGTTGGGGGACAAGTATGATTTCTTCTTTTTTTGCAATTCTCCTGCAAATTTCGAAGTTTGCTTAGGGTAACTGTATGTATGTATGCAATTGATAATAGATACCTCATAGCAGTAAGTTGCATATGTTCGACCTGGCTCACATATGTTAATTCCTTAATTCCTGGAGTTATACATAAGCAGTGGTTTGAGCTGATATCTGCCAGGCTGCAGCAAGCCAGTGAGTAACTGAGTAGACTGATGAGACCTTTGGTAATGTACCAAATTGCCAACAAAGCTAGTCAGTAGAAATGTCGAATCATGAAAAAAGTTCTCAATTGATCAATCTGTTCGAAAAGAATGATCAATGTTACGTTACAGTTGCTCGAAATTTGCAGTAGGTCATTAGTCATCAGTACAACTTTCTCATTTTGCCTTGACCTGCTGAAAACCTAGTTACATTGTCAGGGAGCACAAGTGATTATTTGGCTAGCATGTTTTCAGTTAGGGACCTATTTTCAGTTGTTACACTACACCTGTCTGATGTAGGCTAATTAAGTTGCCTCATAAAAAGTAGATGTTAGTACCCGACTTGCTTTCAGGGCAACTGAATGCCAGCATGATCTGAGGGATATGGTGTTGGAGAAAGCAAAAAGGCTTGAGGAACTAGGTTGGGAGGAATATACTAAGCTATACTTGAAGAAGCATTGATCCCTGCCTGCCCATTGTATTGTCATTCTTTTTGATCCAGTGTTGACATAAGCAGATTGACCCATGGTTGTGGCACATTCTTAAAATCCTTTTCATTCTTTTCTCTTTTTTCTCGCTAATTTATAAATTTCTCCGCTCATTGAAATTTGGTTTTCTTTAGTGGAGGCCTGGAGAGGGCGTGCCGACTTACAAAGTGAAAGATGTTGACGAAGCACGGCGCATGAGCATCTCAGTATCAGAAAACTTTGCTTGTATAACTGTAACAACATGCCTGCCTGAAATGTTTGTTTTAGAGGATGCCTGAAATGTTCATGCGGATCTTATGATGATGTTTCAGGGAAAAAAATCAACCAATTTTAACGAGTTCTGAAAAAAGAAAAAGAATCGAGAACCTGTGGAGTATCATGCTTTATTAGCAATTTCCTGATGAAGCGTGACGACTGCCGCGCCAGCACAAATCGTGACTACAGATAAACATTGCAACTGAATAGTGTTGCGAAAAGGATTTCCTGAGATGCATGAACAAGATCTTTGGTAGAATCATCACCATGATCCATCTCGCAAGATGCATGTGTTGCTTGCGTCCCAAACTTTGCATGGATAAAATCAGGCCAGCAAGAGGATACACGAACCTTTTGGCGCTCTGCACTGCTGCGAGCCAACTTTTCTTTCCAACTACTCCGATGCAAAGCAAATCCAGCTCGCACAGTGCCACACTCTTGTGTATGAAATGATTGATTACAATCAAGATCACTCTGATATGTCATGACATGGGCATTCCAAATCAATCTTGCAACAGATTAAGTCATCATGGATGCATGCCAATTGCCTGCAGGCAAGAAGCTTAATTAGTTCTTTCCATTCTCAATTTGATCAGTAATTAATGGCGATCACGGGAGACGATATCGATTGATCATCTCTTGCTTTTTTTTTTGCTCGCTATGTTCACATAGTACTCCCTCCGTTTCGAAATGTTTGACACTGTTGACTTTTGAGCACATGTTTGACCGTTCGTCTTATTCAAAAACTTTTGTGAAATATGTAAAATTATATATCTACATAAAAATATATTTAACAATGAATCAAATGATATGAAAAGAATTAATAATTACTTAAATTTTTTGAATAAGATGAACGGTCAAACATATGCTAAAAAGTCAACGGCGCCAAACATTTCGAAACGGAAGGAGTATAATGTAGGCGAAACACCCGTGCCATGGCATGCGTGACACTGCTTTACGAGCACTGCTACTAATCAATTAACACTAGACGCCATTATATATCAGCACTGCTATACGTCCGACTCCCTCGTCCAACTCCCATCCGACCCAACCTCACGTGCCAATTGTTTCGCTCCACGCATACCAGCTTCTCTTCATGTGGGCCAGGGCAATTAGCAGCTAAGAGCTGGTCAGACAAGAGTCGTACATCACAGTCGTGTGTATAGCATTTTCGATTATATATTGCTGTGTTGGCTATCAGTGATGCCCATGCTGAGTTGTTATTAGTTGTTGTTCGTGTGTATGTGTGCTAGTTGTAGGGGTGGCCATCTTTTTGTACTTTAGCATACACGAGGGCATCGTGTATTTAGCAGTTTTTGCCTGCACCGTTGGAGCACTTCACCCAATTGCTCGAATATGATTGATTTGTTGATGTGTTGGATGTGTGGTTTAAGGATCAAGCAAGATTACTGTGGACGACGCATACCATTACTCACCAGCTTAAGTTTTTTTTATAAATTGAATGCTACTACATACTTGCAACACAAATATACTCCCTCTGTCTCTAAATATTTGACGCCGTTGATTTTTTAAAACATGTTTGACCGTTTATCTTATTTAAAAAATTTAAGTAATTATTAATTCCTTTCCTATCATTTGGTTCTTTGTTAAATATACTTTTATATATACATATAGTTTTAAATATTTTACAAAAGTTTTTGAATAAGACTAATAGTCAAATATACTTAAAAAAAAGTTAACGGCATCAAATATTTAGGGACGAAGGGAGTAGTGTTGAATAAAAATAAAATACAGTTTAATTTCATGTTTGAGGCATGAGGGGGTTTCTTCCGGAAGGTGAGTATAAGTATATACTCACTGCATCCCAAAATATAAGCATTTTTGGACTTCGACATAATCTTCGAGATACTACTTTGACCAACAATATCTATAAAAGATGTTTTAAATAAAAGAGTTGTATATTATGATAGTTTGTCTAAGGATGATAAATCTAATAACATCAATTTTACATGATTGATATTTTTTATATTTTGTTTGCTATTAATAGTTAAAGTTAAAAAAAATGTTTGACTTGATACTATGCTAAAATTGCTTATATTTTGGGACGGAGGGAGTATTGAATTGAATTCTCTTTCTAATTAGTTTTATGTTTTTAGGGTATAACTGACTCGTGAATATAACTCAATAACGGTGTATGTAGCATATGATCGAACTTAATTCTAGGGGCGGAGCGCCTGATTCATCCATTATCTTTTTAGAAAGCGCTTAAATTTAGTCTTTACTATAGTTGCTTTATACTTTTATTAATTGCGTATAAACTATACGCACCCCCCCCCTCCCCTTTCTCTTCCTCGCTCGCGAGAAGTGTACTAATTTTTATCCTTGCATATATAAAAAAAGCTAATTAAAACCCAAAATTGGGTATGTTCCTTGCATCCATTTGTGATCAGCTAACATAAGCTTTTCTTCTCTCTTTACACCTTTAGCATGATGCATGATTACTCATTGATAGTGTGATGATAAGTTGATAACACACACATCAACACTGCCATTTGCATGGGATGCATGAACCGAGCCTAGATGCCTTCGTTTTCCTAGGGAACTTTGCTTTGCGGCTCAGTTGGGGTGCATTGCATGTTGGACATGGACAGTGCCACATATTAGTGAATTGATGTTAACTAAAGTGCAATCTTTTACACCCTTTCCGGCCTCTTAACTGAACTGTAGAGATTGCCCCTGTCACAAGCTTCCCTTTCACACATAAGATATGGTGCCCTACGATTAGGAGAACCTGCATGCTCCTTTACAAGCTAGCTAGCTACATGCAGTGCAACTAGCTAGGAGAGTATCACCTGTCACCTTCTTCTAGGTTGCAAATTTTTAAAAGATGAGATTCAAGTTGCACTTTTTAAACTTTAGTTACCACTTTTGAGTGGTTAGATGCTCATCACTCTGTGCCTATAAATATGGGGACATGATCACATCTTGATGCATCTATCATATATTGTGGATCAGACTAACATATACACAGGTTCCTGAAGATCAGATAGATGCAGCACCAGGAAACTGCAGTTATCCAAAGAAACACAAGCAGGTTCTCTCCCAAGGTAAAAGAAAAATCTCAACTCCCAAGTTCTTCCCAAAGACATTTTGAAGTTGTAGACATAAATATTAGACTCTGCATATATATGTTGTTTGTGTTGATTCTTAATACCATCTAAGTAGTTAGTTTGCTCTAATTCCCACAACATATCATCACTGATGTCGTCAGTTTCACATTGACTGGCCATTGGCCAATACTGTGGATATGCACGAAGCACAATAACATAACATGTATTTATTCATATATCAAATTAGTTATCCACCCTAATAATTAAGTTGAAATTTGAGCATCGTACGTGGAATGATTTTGAATTATCCTAAGTCTCAAATTGACTATGGCCCTACTTAAAGAGATATATACGGAGATTTTGAGAATTAGCTAGTACGTACCGATCGAGATGGTGAGAATGTGGAGAAACCAAATTTTTGACTAGTTCATTTTCTGGTTCTGTAGAATGCAAATGTGAATCCGGACTGGTATTCTGGGAATAGTTGTAGCTGCCGACTGTCAAAAGAAGAACTATATTTGGTTCTAATAGCATATTAAGTTTTACATAGTAGTTGATTCTTCTATACAAAATAAAATTTGTTGATTCACTAATATAATTTAATTTGACAAGCAGAGACAGATAATGAGACATCCAGAAATGAAAATACACTTCTATATTCTCATGCATGCGTCCATATATACAAGTCTAAGTCACACATGCGTTTTTTCAGGGAGAGCAAGAGCTTCACGTAGCCAACGACTCACAAAGCTCAAACAAGATGGAGAAGCTCATCATCATCAAGAGTAGCGGCAGCGGCAGCGGCGACGCACGCCATGACGACGGCGGCGGCGAGGTGGAGACCGTGCGGTGCGCGTGCTGCGGCGTGGCGGAGGAGTGCACGGCGGCGTACATCGGCGGCGTGCGCGCGGCGTTCTGCGGCGACTGGCTGTGCGGGCTGTGCTCGGAGGCCGTGAAGGAGACGGCGCGGCGCGACCCGGCGCCGGGCGGCGGCGTGGCGGCGGCGCTGGCGTCGCACGCGGCGGAGTGCAGGGACTTCAACGCGACGACGAGGCTGAACCCGACGCTGTCGCTGGCGGGCTCCATGCGCCGCATCGCGCGGCGGAGCTTCGACAAGAGGACGTCGGCGTCGTGCCAGGAGCGGCGCCTCGGCGCGGCGGCGTCCAAGGCGGTGGCGCTCGCCAGGTCCGCCAGCTGCGACCCGCGCTTCTGCAGCCTCCTCGCCGCCGACGTCATCAACGGCGGCGCTCCTCCCGGCGATCGGTGCAGATGATCGAGCTCCATGGTGTTCGATAGTAATTAACTCGATCGCTCTCTATCGATGTTAGTATGTGGTTGTATATATGGGTAACCAATCGTATTTTCTAAGTAAATGCTCTTTCCGCCTCATAAAAAATCAATCTAATACTGGATGTGATATATTCTAATACTATAAATCTGGATATATCTTTATCTAGATTCGTTATATTAGAATGTGTCATATCTAGTTCGATTCGTTTTTTTGGGCGGATAGGGTATATATCACGCTATATATTAACCAAGCTAGCTAGCTTAGATCCAACGGTAGTGTACTGTCACTGCATCAGTGCGGCCCAGTAGACAGTAGTGTTAGTACTCCTACCTAATATTGAACATGTACGTATGTGGATCAGTTGCATTGTATGATCTGAGTGCACTGTAGTGTCTAGCTACATGAGTATTGTACTCTCTCCATCCGTTTTTTAATATACGACACAATTAACTTTTTGTGAGATACATTTAACCAATTAATTCATATTTTACTAAAAAATCATTTAATTATGATTAAATATTCTTTCATCACGATTTATATTTTCTATGTTTTTTAAAGACGAATGATCAAACTTAGTTTAAAAGAAAAAAAAAATCAATGGTGTCATTGCATGCGTGACGTAGCAAACTTTGGTTTGACGCGCGGCCTGTGGTTTGCAACGTGGGATTTCAGGCTTTCGGCCCAGCCCAACGTCGCGGTGGGCCGAAGCTCGTTTGCGCGGCGCCGTATTTGTTTGCTTCGAAAATAGGGGTGAAACGGTACACGGTTATTTTATTTCGATTCCAAATACCGTCCTTAAATGATCTTTTTTTTTTTCCATCCGGAATTTCGAGAGAAATTTATCGCACAAACTAAACCATCAAAATAAGTCTGATGTGTTTCATCAAAATAGTTACATATAGTATATGATTGTTATGAAGTATTGTCAGTGTTGATATCATGCGATGATATTTTACGAACGCGCGAGTGCTGTAAGTGTTGATTGTTAATATCTTAAAAGAAACACATAATACAACAGTGCTGTGCCAAGTGGAGATCGCTCCTTAGGGCCAGTCAATGAGACAACTGCCTTGATGAACAATCTTGCCGGATGGGCACGGATCAATGCAACAACCCTTTCTCCACTAGGAAACACGCTCCTCTGGTGCTAGGCAGTCAGCTTATCACGCTTTTTTGCTAAGGAGAGAATCCTTACTTGACAAGCAAATATAGAAGAACCACACGCCGCCACGATATCGGTATTTCAATTGGTTGGTAGTCCACCGTTGATGTTGGATTGGTGATAGGCTGAGCAAGTGAGGGCCGACACTGCTTGGTCCGTAGAAATGCGTCTTTTGTAATCAAAGTGAGGAGTCAATTGACCAACCTTCTGATCCAATGCCGATAAACACTATAGCTATGGTGGATAGTTCTATATGGCACTGGCTTCCACTTCTTCCCAGCAATCCTTCCATATTATGGTGAGACGCCGAGACAAAATCATAGCGGCCCAAAGATGAGGGTTTGACACCATCATCATCTTGATGGCCTACACGATATGGAAGTAACGAAACAGCCGGGTTTTCAATGGTTAATGCAAGACCATGCAGGGAATAGCGGAGCTAGCAACATCGGAGGCCATGCTCTCGAGGGAGACAGGAGCGCCCATCTAGGTGGAGCGTACATAGTTGTTGCGCCTGTTTGTAACAACTTTTTCCGATGTTAATACAAAATATACAATGGAGTGCTTAAATTAGTTACTTGCTTCTTTGAATTTTCGCTAATAATTACGTATACGATGTTAATTTATAAAGTTTGCATATGACTGACTAGCTTGTTTGCCTTTATAATAAGTTGTTCCCGAGTTAGTCTATCGTTCTGATTCCATTTCAAAGAAAAAAAAAAAAGAAGAAGCCATTTTTATCCCTACTCCGAACAGAGAATGTATCCACTATCGATCCGTACAAAAACTAGCACCGCGGTTCTCAAAATCCAAAACATTTGTACACGCTGTTTCATGAGATTACGTACGTAAATTGCACTAGTTGTAATATTATATATCCGTTTTGCATTGGGGTGTATAATGAAATGAAATCAAAGGAAGGTCCAGTTGATGAACATGAAGCAGATGCAGTGGGCGCCGCCGCCGTCGCCGTCGACCACCTTCCACGCCACCGCCTTCTCGTACGACGCCGCCCTCCCAACGCTCGACACGCACACCCCTCCCTCCATGCACGCCATCCCCTGCAATTTAGTTAATCGCGTGCCACTAATTAATCAATTTGCAACTGATGAAAGCCTCGGTGAAATCTTACTGTATCTGCTATTGATAAGATGATAAGATTATTAATGCATTCCATGTAATGTACTCGCTCCATTTCTGATTATAACTCATTTTAACTTAAGGTCAAAGTCAAACTGAAAAAAGTAGTAACATTTTAAACCTAAAACAAATATATTATAAAAAATATATTTAATTATTAATTTAATAAAACTAATTTGGTGTTGTAAATATTACTATATTTATTTACAAACTTAATTAATCAAGCTTGAAGTAGTTTGATTTTGATCAAAGTCAAAATTACTTATTAATCTAAAAGTATCTTTTTTTATGTATGAAAAATAATTTTTGCATTAGTACTTATCTCATGTCAGTTTGTGATATGATTATACCTGCTCCATGATGTTGGGGAGCTCTGTGCACAGGTTCTTCCTCCCTTGATCGTCGAAAACTTTCTCCGGCGTCATGTCTTGGAGCGCCACCAGAGTTGTTTCGAGCATGTCGAGGCCAGACTGGTTTGCAAATGTGAACACTGGCATCGCCTACATGAAAAATCAGATGGTTAAATGGTGCGTTACACTGTCAACTTTAAGGTGAATTTGTGTCAAAACAAAATTTCAGTCGAGCTGTAGCAAAGATTCATAAGTCCCGGAAATAAATTCAGAGAACAAACAATCCTCCATGCATAGCAGTATGAGTACTGGCCCCATTCGAGTTTAAGATAAAAGATTACGGACAGGTAAAATGAGAAAGTTATTAACATTTAACATCTCGTTAATTAAATTTTAATTATTTAAATTTAAAAATAGATTTATCTTATATTTTAAAGTTTCTATATAAAAATATACAGTTTAACAGTTTAATTAACATGCTTATAAAAATTAAGATAAAATCTGTATCTAAATAAGAAAAAAAGGGGGCTGAAGAAACCTTGAGAGAGCAGCAGAGTATGGCACTCGGATGATGCCAAACTGCTTTCAGAATCGATTCATTGCTGCTGTTTGCATCTACAGATTTGATGAGTTCAGCTCCAAAATGAAATCTGTATAAGCATAGCATCATCAGTTATGAAGAGTGAACTTTTTTTTTTCGTTCAAAAAAGAGTGAACTTTTTTTAAAAAATCTTGCGATGATGGCAAGTGAAAATTTCTTGACAGATATGAACTGTATCACACAAGCAGCTGCGAAGCCACAGACCTGTAGCTCTGGCAAATCCATCTGGGCAGCGTCGCCGCCTCCGGAGTCACCGGTGAGAGCTGCGCGGCGGCGGCGCCGGCGCCGGGAGGGACGAGGCGGGAGGACGAGAGCGCCACGGCGATCCTCTGCACCGACGAGATGATGTTGCGCATGTACTGCCGCGCCATGGCGTCCACGCTGTCCTGCAGGTGGCCGTCGAACGCGAACTGGAACGCGATCGTCATCACCGCCTTGGAGCTAGAGCTCGCCGCAGCAGCAGCACAGCCGCCGCCGCCATTGACGCCGCTGATCCTGCTCCGTGGCGTCGCGGCTTCGAGCGTGGACGCGAGATCCAACGTGCAGTTCGGGCTCGACGTGTCCTGACATTTGCAGGGAAAGAATATTCAGAACAACTTCTTTTTAAACATAAAAATTCAGAAGATTTGATTTGAAACTATTGTGTGAGATTTACTTACGAGAGGAGAATCGATTGGGATGATGCGGAAACCGGAAGGCAGCAGTGGGGAATCATCACTGAACGATGCGTCGATGGGCGCAAAGATGAGCTCTGAACATGTTCCTGCACTGCTCTCCTCTACTCCATTGTACATCTGCCATTGCAATCAGGCCAAGAACACAAGTTTTACAGAGGAAAAAAAAAGAAAATGATTCTTCAACTGGTGATAAGTCTCATGAATCAAGAAGTCACCTGCAAGAGGAACAGATCACGGTGCACCAGTGTATCTTGGTAGTTGCTGGCGTTTCCTAGCTTGATAACTTCCAGGAACTGAAAAACAATAGATGGTTGCATCAAAATAATTGAGCAGGAGGACAGAATTGGACAGGACCTTTTATGTAACTGACAGACAGTAGAAGATGAACTTACCTCTTCAGGTTCAAACGTGTGTGCTAAAGGAAGTATGACCTGACCACTGAATCCTCCAAGACGGGACATGGGTAAATTGCAGAAGTTTGGTTTCATCGCGGAGGCGAAGAATGCGTCTAAATTGCTGTCGGCCCACTGTGACCGGTGTTCGCGCAAAAATTGCAGTAGTGATGGATGAGAGACATCCTAGCAAACAGCAGAAATATTGTATGAAAAAAACTGGACATGATCAACCAAACAAAAAAAATATTAATTCTAGTTTCATAGTGAAGCTAACCTGCAACAGCATGGATGCCTTGGCACAAAGAACACCGGTACTGACAATAGGGAGTCCACTGCTGAATGTTGCATTGCAACCGATCACTTTGGATGAATTGACAGAGATGCAAACATCGTCGACGCCATCGCTCTCGATCACGGACCATCCATCATCGGCAAGCCCATTGAGAGCTTCATTGAATCCTCTGAAAAGAGAGCATGCAAAAAAAAAAAAAATCACACTTTTGAGCTGGAGAAGATTCATGGCAAGAACCAAGAAGCATCTGCTGTTCAGGAGTCAGTCCTACCTGGTGAGCTTTTGGCTCAGAGCACGCAAAGCCGCAGGCTGCCTTCCCCATCCTGTGATCACAGAACGTGTATCTTCGTGTGCAACCTGCCTCAGGTAGCGCAAAGCCTGAATTTTGCATAACTGAATTAGTCAAGAATTTCTACAAATAAGCAAGAACAGAGTGCTATAATTACTGTACCGCCATCGAGATCTTCTGCGCAACCATGGCAGAAGATTCATACAAAGGTCGTACAACTTCAGGCACGCTCCAAGGCTGCGACCACAAAATGGCTTAAATTTCATTCTGCTAGATGAATGAACTATTTGGACAAGAAATTGTAATGGTTAGTACCTCGAGGTCCATATGATCAACGATGTGTATCACGCTGCCTCCACCATCGCTAGGCCGGATCAAGAACCCACTGGGAAGCATCTCACCTCTGATAAAAGGCTGGACAAGTGGCATGCTTGGGCCTCCTTGCTTGCTACTGAGTGATCTCTCACACACCTTCAGAATTCAGAGCAAGAACGTTCAGGCAAGCAGGCAGGACATCATAGTGACACACAAATACTTTGGTACTAATTACACATGGATAATTTGTTTTACACGCTCCATGACCAGAGCAGCTCACCACTAAGCTTCCATCGTCGAGAATGGAGGTGTACCGCAGCAGCCAGAAGTCGCGAGCCGGCGCCAGCGTCGTCGGAGCATAGAGCTGAAGATCGAATACAAATTTCAGCTTCAGAATTTCAGGTTCAGGTTCAGAATTTTCAGGCTTGTGTGTTCTTGCCTGCATGTAGAGCAGCTCGATGGTGCCGTTGGCGCCAGCAGGGAGCACGTTCACCACATCCATGGACCGGCAATCGCGCAGCCAAAGCGGCCGATCCTTGAGTATTTCGGCAACCTGATGAAATCATTGCCACAACTCATCAATCAACCAACCAACCAATCAATCGATCGATCAGAAATACTGTTGCTTATTGCAGAAGTGACAGTGACAAGAAGGTTAATTACCTTAGCGGGCTCCATGCCGACGAGGCCGCAAGCTCGCGCGGCGACGCCGGTGCAGCCATGCGAGATGGCGATGATTCCAATGGAATCCGGACCAGGCTGCAAACGACGACGACGAAAATCAAATCAAGCTTTTGCAATTGAGAAGTTGGTGACGATGAAGAGCAAATTGTTGTGACCTTCATCCCAGGCATTTGGAGCCACTCGACGGCGGTTCCGGTGGCCTTGGACAGAAACTCCGTCAATGTCTCCTCCGCGATCGACATCAGCCTGCGCAACAACGAGTAAGCTAGAGCTGCACCTGCAAGAACGATGGCGCAGGTGGTGACGTCACGTACCCAGCTGGGCTTGCGTCGCGCGGCGGCGGCTGGACGACGTTGTGCTGCTGCTGCTGATGATGATGGCCGCTGGTGACGACCGACTCGCAGCTGGTGTCGGTGGCGGTGGCGAGCTGGTGGCCGGCGGCGGCGGCGGCCTGAGGAGGGAAGGCAGGAACTCGCCGCATCATCCCGGCGGCGGCGACGCCGTGGCGGCCGTGGTCGTAGACGAGCTGGGAGACCTGCTTCTGGAGGCGGTCGTTCTCCTCCATGAGGAGCTTGTTCATGGCGGTGAGCTTGCGGTTGAGCGCCTGCAGCCGCGACGACTCCTTGCGCTGCTTCTCCCGGCACCGGCGGTTCTGGAACCACACCTTGATCTGCTTCGGGTCCACGTTCGCCAGCGCCGGGCACTCCCGCACCAGCTGCTGCCGCCGCAGCGAGCTCGGCTTGGGACACTCGTAGTACAGCCTCTCCAGCGCCTCCACCTGCTCCGGCGTGTACCTCACGTACTTGCTCGCGTCCATCGCCGCCGCCGACGCCACCATGCCAGATCGATCGAGCTCAATGCAAGCAAGCTAGGCTATAGCCGAGAAGGCGTAGAGCTCGATGGCGACATCGAGGTGAGGGGGGGAAGGAGAGCTTCGTGTTGTTCGTCGTCTCGTCGCCTTTAAACGCGAGGACGGCGGTGGCGCGGCGCGCGCGCGCTAATAAATTGCGGGAAAAAGGAAAGTTCCCGGCTGCGACGTCGCCGGCGAATGCACATTTGGCACATGTAATTTTCTTTTTTTTTAAAAAAACAAACATTTTTTCAAAAAAAATTTATACTCCATCAATCCCATAATATAACCTAGAATCGGATAAGACATTTCATATTACAACGAATCTGGACGGATACTATGAAATGTCCAATCATTCTAGATTGTTATAGGAGATTGGCGCATGTAATTTCGTAGGAGTACTCTCCATCCATCCATCCATCAAAACATTATGATGATCTTCGTGTGTCGTTATCACTTTACCATCAGAGATTGTGAGGCCCGCCTAAGACCATGGTGTGTAACTCTTCCACGAGGCATTTCTGTAAGAGTAATGCTATACTACACCCTCATAAGATTATTTTTATCATTTCCCGTTTGTTCCAAAATAAGTTTATTTCTGAGTATTTACTACATCGAATTTTGTGAAAGTAGAGAATAAATGCATTGAGAGCAAATAAAGATAGAACTAATTATATTAAAATTTAATAAAGTGTTCGCATAAAAACTTTTAATAAAGTGAGAATATTATAGTTTTGTTTATTTTATACTGGTATATGCGTAATAGGTGAAAAATGAACTTATTTTGGAACCGAGAAGCGAGAGTATGTACTTACAAAACCTTACTGAACTTTTATAAACAGTTTTTTGAATTTAGTAAGCAATTAGTTATGAAATATCAAGAAATAATCGTAGCATGCCACATCAGTTTTTCTAAGACGCATGTAAATAAGTTTCTTTGACGTGTATCATTTACCTTTCTGTAAGGGGGCTTCTTTGAAATGCTTTAACCTCTCTGATTTCCGTGTGAATTGAATTGGTTCATGTGAAATTCTTATTAATATTTGTTAAGAAAAGCATTTGGTCTGAATAAGACTCGAATATGAAACTTTTGGGGGCTTGAGAATATTTTTCATATTCGTTTTGACCGTGGTATATCGAACCGTCATATTTTGAATTTAAATGACATGCACTTTAGAAGGGGAACATATTCTGAATAAACATGGTCTTGGAGTAACAAGTTGAGGTGAAGTTAATGGCAGATTAACAAATTAACGAGCAGATAGTTTACGCAAATAATTGAAAGCTTTCTGCACATGCTTTAGAGATTCCAAGCTTTTCTTTTTCTTCCATCGGTAGAATACAATCTGTATCTTTTCCTTTCTCCCATCACACCCAGAGAGAGAGGAGAGAAGAGGAGGAAAAAAAAAATAAAATTTAGATGTGCTTAAAGGAATCTCTTTTCCTTTTTCTTTTTGCTCTCCTTTTAATATTTTTACTAGCGTTGTACTCAAGACATTCTCCCCCTGAGTCAGGGCGTGAATTCTCGATCCCATAAATAATTAGGAGATATTTCCCGTGGATTTGCGTGAATTCGATCTAGTGCTCCTTTGCACGAACTGCCTCTGGTTTCGTCCTTATAAAAACACTGAAAATCTCCTAGCAAAAACTCACATTTCTCCCTAAATATTTAGCCTGCAAATATAACTGTTTTCTCTTATTCTTTTCATTATTACTTTTTTTGATTTGGGGACAATTCTCTTTGTCATTAGGGACAATTCTCTTTGTCATTAGCGAACGGAAAAGGGGAAAAAAAAAGGAAAAGAGGATATGTGATTGGACTTGGAGACCTGAGTGAAACCAAGAGAATTTTCCTCGAGATTGGAGACTGCAGCAGTTTTCTTTGTCCTTGGATTTTTGAACGGCACGAGGGGGGGGGGGGGGGGGGGGGGGGGGGAGGACGGTTAAAATATTATCGGGTCGGGTTGTGTAGAGGCAGAAGACCCGGAGAAAAAGCGGATTTTCTCGGCATTTGGAGCCCGATTAAAGGCGGCGATCCGCATCTTGGACCCTGATCCGCCACGCAGATTCCGTATCACCACGGCCACCGTAAAAATTATTTTTTACCCCAGCCTTTCCTTTATCTTTTTACCGCTTCTTTGGGCATTGCTATTTGCTAATACTTTGCTACTCCATCTGCGCCATTTTAAGTGCAACCATAGTTTTCTGAGTCAAACTTTAACCGTCCGTCTTATTTAATTTTTTTTTTAAAAAAAATTAAAAACATAAGTTACAAGTAAACTATTCATGTTTTAACATCTCATAACAAAAATACTAATTATAAAAAATCTTTAAATAAGACGGACGATTAAAGTTAGACACAAAAACTTGTGGTTGCATTTAAAATAAGACGGATGGAGTATAGTGTACTACCCTACCTGGTTTGATTCCAGGATAGACGGTAAAAAAAAAAAAAATTCTAGCCTCTTCATAACCCAGTCAGTCACCCAGATCAAACAAAGCTCTCACAAATTTCTTTTCACCCAGGCTTTCCTTTTTCTTTTTACCGCTTTCTTTTCACCCTATGGTCTTTGACATGCCTCTGGTCTCGATTCCAGGTTAGGCAGTAAAAATTTTAGCCTCCTTGTACACCCAATCAGCCAGATCAAACACAGCTCGAAGGACAAAAATAAAGGGACAGTTTGGACCACATTGAAATGCTCTCTGTAAGGCCCACTTGAAATACATGAAATTTCTTGTGTTTATGTAGAGATGAAAATACTGCTTTCTGTAAATTTTCTATCAAATCCTTGTGAAATTCCTAGTTCAACTAAGTTTTTTTTTTTAATAATTCCCTCATGTTATCTTCATGTGGAATAGAACCACCTGTGGTCATAATAATTACTCAACTACTGTTTGTGACATTTTCCTAAAACTGATGTGATATTGAGATACTCATATGCCATTTGGATTTCTAGTTGAAAGCACATGCTACCTACATGAAAGCATGGAAATGAATTTCATATGATAATGCAGCTATTTCGTTGCTTATCTAATGGCTTTCTCCTAGTTCCCAGTACAGTAGTATACTTGGGCACAGCTTAGGAATAGATTTCCTAGCATATATAATAGCCCTCACTGAGATTTTAGCTAGACAAGCTGGTCCTTTCCAGAATCTGACTAAAAGGTACTACTCAACAATATGCCAATATGCATTTCTGATGGATTTAATCACAAGGAAATGACAAAAACAAGCTTAGTATTTATTATTTTTTCCACCTGTATTCCTTGCAATGATACCGTATTAATACGGATGCATCAAACATGGTCGACCAAACCAGAAAGGAAGGCAGCAGGCTAGCAGCTTGACAGCTGCAAGCCAACTCACTATTCAATGCTGGTCCACATGGCATTTGTCAAGACCACATATACTTTCTCTCAAATCAAAACCCAAAAAAGAGAGAGACCCCCCTCTCAGGAGAAGAGGAAATACTCTGTTTGCAAACATAAGAAAATGGAAAGAGACGATGACCAAAAGCTAAAAAAGCTAGAGCTTGTCCTATCCCACTACCAACCACTTACCTGGGTCTGACGTGTCATGGCCTGGATATGCACACCTTTTGTGTTATTCTAAGCCAAATCACCCATCCATGCTACCATTTGGCCTCCCCAGATTTGCAAAACTATTCTATGGTGATCTTATCAAACACCCCTCCCTCTCCTCCTTTTGAACACCCAACATACACAGCCTTTTGTTATTCTAACCCATCACCAATCCCTCCTTTTACTGGACAATCAGCTTTTGTTAATAATACCACCAAAATCCCACTTTTCCTCCACTTGATAATGGTGGTGCCCAAATGCAACGGCTTTGTGTTTTAATCAAGGTTATCAGGGAGCACTAGGCATATTTAAGATGTAAATTGGCAAGGAAAAGCATCAGGCATGGCAGGTAATGCAATGGAATTGGAGGGGAGCCAGGATGACCTACCATGCAGGCCACTACCACTACGGAAAAAGGGTGTCAACGAACAAATTCCGAGACACTGCCTGCCCTGGAAACGAATGGTGTCTGAATTGATCACTAACTGCAGTGGAAAACATAGTTGGCATATCATTGCAAGATCTCCACAGGTGTGGTAACATTCCGTAATTCAAGAGGTGACATATGGTAGTAAGATGCAAATCATAATCCTGCCCACCCCCACCCTACCCTAAAGTATACTGTCCTTGATTGGATGGGTACAAGTAAACTCATAGAATAAAACAAGCTTGAAGATACCCCCTGAAGTGATTGCTGCCGCACAACTGTCCGGTTCATTCATCTGGTTCGTCGACAAAAGGGAATTGGCGCTTTCTTTTTGAGACAGCTGGGATAGATGATGGGTCCTGCGACAGTATGCATTCAGTTAACAGGTGTTCTATTGATGGTGAAGAGAAAAAGACAGTGAAAGTAATCTCTGGCTGACTTACATCTAGATAGGTATTCAATCAGTCGCCTGTCAAGGTCGAAGTGCTGGCAGAGAAGTTTCTGTAAGAGAAGTTATAAGAATAATATTAACAATCCCCCACAAAAAGCAATACCACAAAATTGGACCACATCAGCAGTACTTGATACAGTCAATTTTTCACACTTAGGTTATTGAGGACGACTCGATAGCTAACTGATGTTTCAGGAATTCTATCATTGGTGGCTTCAATAAATTTGTCACGTCAGTTCTCACTATTTCGATTGAAGTACAGTGCCAGGTAACCAACCTGGATGTTTTGGCCAAACCAAAAAGGAACTGTGTTGTCATACTGTACTGCATATGATCCTCTCTCGCACCTTTTTTTAGGCTGGCCATTTCATTTTATTTTTATCGGTTCCACCCATTTCAATAAGTGGGAGATATGTTTCTCTAAGCACCATTATCCTGTCACACTAGCTAATCTCCTATGTGTGTCTTCTTTCATTTCTTTTCAGGAACAATGGTTTCCTATTTCCCCTTCAACTGGAATAATTGGCCATATGAAAAGTATATTTAGTGCAAAAGCTGCCTCCCGCCCTGCCCCAGTATGCACACATAAAGAAATGAAATGAAATGAGAAGAAAATGTGGATGCGCATATAAATTACCCTACTTATTATAACATTTCAAGTTCAGTTCCATTTGTTACTTTCTGTAGAATTTATCTCATTTGTTACTAGTAAGTACTAGCATCATACTTTGAATTTGAACTTCAAATTTAAAGGGTGATGCAAGACACCATAGACAGCATCTAGATTACTTTTGAGGAATTATATTTATGTTGGTTTGATGCTGAGAGTTTAAGCATAGGCCTAATTTGCTTATATGTGTAAGTAATCATATGGTACTAGTAATGTTAAATCTTCTGCAACAGGGTAGGTTAAAATTGCAAAACTGTGCCAAATCATACTAGTCTACCCGAAATAAGATGCAAACATGATGCAACTTATTTTGTTCATAACTCATAACAAAAATAAGAAAGCACAGTGGGAAAACAACAACCTTTGTAATTTTTGGCACAAATACTTTTGATTCATTCATGATTTCTGGGAATCGTGCAACTTCAGTGGCCTTGTCAAAGAGTATATAAGTGGGAAGATGATCTGCCAAACGAAATTCAAATGAGAATAAGGAACCATTTTGAAAGAAACAGACACAAAATTCTGAACACAATACAGTAAAGAAATGCAGGCACTCCATATCAAGTTGAGAAGAGCAATACTGCACAGAATAAGACTAGAAATTTACCCCACATGGATATTCCAAACTTTGCTGCAGCATTTGGAAAATGCCCAAGATCAATTATTCCAAACGAAATGTTCTTGTTAGAGTATCTGCATTAATAAAGTGTGAACATGATTACATAAAAAAGTATGAAATATACTGTACTCAGGACAAAAAAAGGTACTTTGAAGATTATTAACTAATTATCAGACATTGACTGGGAAAGCACTAGCGTCATTATCAGTAAAAGAAGGAATGCTATGATAAATGTAATGTAAATAGAGTGAGACTGAAAAGTAAAAAAAAAATGTCATGAACATTTCATGCTTACAGATAAGTCTCAGGCTCTCGGAACAGAATATAGTGTTAATGCAGCAAAGGGCCAAAGTACAATTTTGTTGGAGGACTTCTTTTAGTACAAATAGTAGCATAGAGAATTAGAGATGCACAAGCTTGACATAGGAGTAAACAACTAACAAACAGAAATACTTGCATGTTAGAGAGTTCAGGCAGAACACTGCTTGCTTCTATACATGTTCCTGAAAAGGAAGTCCGGAATTCAACCTGTTCAAAATTAAAAAAATGAGCAAATTCTGTTTGGTCCACTTGCATTACTCAATTGAGGCAGTAAGAAAATAAATAGGAGTGGGAGATATTTCAAGCTTAGGCTGCGTTCGTTACTTTGTGTTCCCAACACAGCTGCTGCGCACGGAAAACGGAGCGGTCCATTAGCGCATGATTAATTAAGTATTAGCTATTTTTTTTTCAAAATGGATCAATATGATTTTTTTAAGCAACTTTCATACAAAAACTTTTTGCAAAAAACGCACCGTTTAGCAGTTTGAAAAGCGTGCGCACGGAAAACGAGAGGAGTGAGTTGGGAACTCCCGGTAACGAATGCAGCCTTAGTTACCTCGCCAGATATCTCACACAAAATGAAAAGGCAAAGCATGAATAAAATTCTTACTGGTAATTGAGAAAAGGAAAAATATGATGTGAAACAAATTACCAGCCAAAATCGTGTTGTTGGCTCCTCCGTTAGTAGGCCTTCCAGTTGCAATGGAGTCAAATGATTTGAATGACCTAGATAAAAAAAAAAAAGAATGCCTTCAATCCAACTTAAGAGGAAACTGCTGTGATTTTTCAATTTAGAATCGAAAACGAGGAAAGTTAATTTAATACTTCTAATCAATAGAACAAAAGCAATCCAGTAATTTCATTTTATTTAAGAAGTTAAATGAATGCATGAATAGGGATACGAATGGGTTGACCTATGGGGTACCCATCGACTAACAGTAGTTCATTTTCCTTACAATTTTTCCACCTAATAATGAACTAGAAAGTGGGAGGGAAAACACATTTCTAATAGAATAGTGTGGGTCATGGGGTACCGGTACCCATAAGTAGGCAAACTTGCATCCCTAATTCCCTATGCATGAGTATATTCAAATAGAAAATGAATACTGATATTGAACTAGAAGCCAGTCTGTGATTATAATTTATTCTATTTAATGGAGTTGAAAACTCATGATTTTGCTTTAAAACATCATAAATATGTTGTCCTTGTGTTTGCAATACTGGTCACCCCAAATAAGCAAAGCTTTTAGAACCATCGAGATTATAGACTAAAGGCCTTTTATTCCATGTGGTAGACAAGTCACACCAATTTCAGTTGAGTTTCAATTGGCTTTGGCTCTTTGCTTATAAAAAAGGCTTATCACAAAAAGAATAGAGATAATGGTCAAGTCAGTTCTGCCCTCAATCAAGTATTTCATGTTCAGAGACAGCTGGGAAGAAAAGCATTTTCAGCACAACACAATTATAATTAGCAATTTGCAATCCCACCCCTTGTATCGGTTTCAAAAGTCAATAGCAACCTTTACTAGTTAGCTACAGATTATATCAACTTAATTTTACTCAAATCAATTAGCAAAATAGCAAACCAGTGAAGCAGGTAGCAGGGAAAATATACTAATACAAGTTAAAAGCCATCACGATCGCCCATCAGAATACATTTTTCAACTGTTGTCTGCTGGAGAATAATTAGATGTGCTCATGAACATGGTAACGCCAGGAGATAATACTGCATGGAATCTCGTGATTAAAAAATAGGTGTATAAAACATACCAAGACCATCATAAGGTGGCTGTTGAGCAACAGCATATATAACTGCAGAAGAAAACAGTATAAGCTTTCGTTATGAAAATTTCAAAAGATACTTTTTAGGGAAAAGAAAATCACTTGTTTTTGGACATGGAATAATAATATAATTCAAATACAGCTGAAAACTCAAATGAGAAAATTAAGAAACCTCCAAACTGACAGAAACCAGGAAAAGAAAGAGAGGAAGTAGTCAATCCACTATCAGTGTGTCCCATATTGGATAATCTATCATGGGCAGTATTAATGTGTTTGCCAATTGCTACTATGACTAGCATAGGACTCATATGACAAAAACATACACTTGATATTGTGCTGTAGTGACTGTAAAACCAGATTACTGAATCACAGATTTACTGCACAATCACTAGCATCAGCATCGCTACACTACAACAATTGGAATCAATTGCAATCACTGATAGGGGAACAGGAGGCCACAGATAGGCTACACCTCAAATTTGTTATCAGAGTATGAGAGAGCAAGCTAAACAAGTTGTTCTCATCCTGCTTACAAAGATAAACCAGGGGCAGTGCTTTTGTGGTCCTTCATGCTAAAATTGGGCTATGCATGAAGAAAAAGATGGATAATTTACTCACAGAATTGGGCCAAAATTGTATTGCAGCTTACACTCCTTGGCAATAAGGTAGGAAATGTTGTGAGCACTTTTTTGGGATGAAATTCCACAGGTTTAATCTAACATTTGACACAATCTAACCAGTTTCTTCATTCTATAAAACTGAGAAGGGTGTTCAACAGCCAGGGTAAACGCACACCTACGCTCTCTGATGAGTTGTCCTTGGGCATAAGCATGAAAAATCTGGTATACAGGTTCCATATTCTAATGGATAGACTAACTTGGCTAAGCAGGACAGGGTATAATAGTTTCATCAATCAAACCAAGAGACTGATACATGATTGCTCCAACTAAATATGCCAGAGAACATTATACAGTACCATATAATTAAGAGACAATAGGAGATTGCAGCATTTCATTAACATGAATGTACATCTTGAATAAAAGGGCAAATATAGAATGTACACTACAGGAACTTAAATAGGAATAGAGTATCCTTTTAAGTTCCTGCAACACGTGAAAGGTAAATTTATAGTCAAGGAGGGTACCAAATCCATCAAATATTTTCATTGCACTTCAGAAACAGGTATTACTCATTACGCAATAATATCGCAAAAAAAAAAAATTCATACCAACAAATCCCAGTAAGTAGGAGACAGTCAGCCAATAATCGATAACCAAAGTAACTGCCAGCAATAATCCCTACAGATCAAAATAAGAAAAATTAAAGGAAGATTTACAACACTCTGCAATGTTAATTGTAGAATAAACTACAATGATTCTAGTATTCCACTTTCCCCCTACTTTTGCATGCTATTAGATATCAAACCGGAAATCAAGTTGATCATTTCGCATCAATGAATCATGGGATGAGAGGTCAGAATCATTCTGTATCAATGCACCTTAGCATAGAGCAGTGAATCAGCAATGCATGTTTCCCAGTTTTCCTCTTTCACGATCTGCAGAACATTGAATAATTTGATTCAGAAATATAATCTACAAGAGATTTTACTCAGCTAATTTGCCAGATAAGTACAAGGGGGCACATTTGAGGGATTAAAACTACAATCATCACTCTCACCATCCACTTTGTAAAAAAAACAGATAACTGACATACAATTTAATTATCTTCTAACACAGAAAAAGGGCAAATATCTTTTCTCAAAAAGGCAAGCATCTTGAGGACTTCGATGTGATTTATTTTTTCTACATAAGTTAAAGGAAGTGCATTGAGAGCTCAAAAGTACAACTCTCCTCCCACTCTCCACTTTGGAAAAACTCTCGTAATTAACATGTAATCTTAATTTTCTCTTACACAAGCTAAAGCTAAAAAACCTGATAGTCCAAATGATACAAGCGTTATTTTTGTTATCTACAAATACCATTTTCTTATGAACCAAACCAAAGAATTGTTCCGATAGCATGCTAATGTTATCTTCTTTTACAATGTTTATCTTTCACCCCAAAAAAATCCAACTCCACTAAGGCCCTGTTTAGTTCCCCAAAAACTTTTCGCAAAAACATCACATCGAATCTTTGGACACATGTATGAAGCATTAAATATAGATAAAAAGAAAAACTAATTGCACAGTTTGCATGTAAATCGCGAGACGAATCTTTTGAGCCTAATGTCCATGATTAGCCATAAGTGCTACAGTAACCCACATATGCTAATGACGGCTTAATTAGGCTCAAAAGATTCGTCTCGCGGTTTCCAGGCGAGTTATGAAATTAGTTTTTTCATTCCTGTCCAAAAACCCCTTCCGACATCCGGTCAAACGTCCAATGTGACACTCAAAAATTTTCATTTCACCAACTAAACAGGCCCTAAGAAACAGATAATGCATGTGTGAACATCTTTGCATATGTACAATATATTGGGAAGTAGCTCGAAGTGAACAGCATAGCATTGTCTCTCATGTCAACTGGACAATGCAATTTCACAAATGGAAATTACTTATATAACAACTTCACATGACACCATTGTTACACTTGCAAATATCAAACAACTAACCATAGCCATACACATGGCGGTAAAATTAAAAGCAATTTCACCTAACCTTAACCTACATTCGGGTTCACTCGAATCTGACATTGTTCACTTATGCTCACAATTTGACTGATTCCCCCTATGCAAAATTGAAAATACACTAAATCTCCGCCTTTTAGCATCACATCACATAATGACATTACACTCAAGTTCAATCAAATCATAACTTCACAGCTCCTGTTCTCACATTATCTCCCTACTCCTAAATCAAATTACCAGATTCAGAATCCTCAATCAAGTAAAGTACTCAGCAAAGTAACATTCAGGACAAGCATTCGTCACGAAACACCGTACGAGAACGATCGTACCTTCACGACGAAGAGCACGAGGAACGTGAGCACCGCCTGGATCTCCTGCAGCAGAAAAAAAAACACACCAACCACCACCGATCCACATGAGCCGAAATAGTTCGATCACCACCCAAACGGCATGATCCGGATCGTTTACACTGCAAATAGATCCGGTATCTCATCTCAGTATCTCACCCGGCGGAGGAGGAGGCCGTCGTCGGCCGAGGGCACCGTGCTGCGGGCCGCGAAGTAGGAGAAGAAGGCGACGAGGTGGAGGAAGTAGTAGGGCTCGGAGATGGCCAGGTCTAGCCACGGGAACGGGTGGCTCCGCCTGCTCGCCGCCCCGCTCGCCGCCGGCGCCGACGCCTCCGTCGCCGTCGCAACCTCCATCTCCTCCGACGCTTCTCCGCTCCGCTGTCAGTTTGAACTAAAAGCCCAAAATAAAACTAAATTACGCCTTCTAAAAGGAATAACGTATTCTAACTCTACGCCTTCTAGCAGGATTTCATTGTCCTATTGATAACTACGCCTCCGAAGCGAGCTTACGTATTGACGAATTTACGCTTTCTGGTCAGACTTCTGTTGTCCCACTGACAGGTGGGCCCATCTATCCTTGATAAACCCAAAGGCCACGCACACGAGTCACTGACACGCACGGGCACTCGCTTCTCCACTAGGGTTTCTCGCCGCCGCCGCCGCCGCTCGCCGTCGCCGTCGCCGCCGGATCAGAGATGAGCGCATCCAGGCCGGATCACCGGCGGCACCACCCGCCGTTTCTCCGGGACCTCTCGTCGCCGATCTCCTCGGCCGTGCGGCTGCCCCCGGCCTCCCTCCGCCGCGAGACGCAAGGTTCCACCACCCCGCCGCCGCCGCCGCTGCTGTTCCTCGACGACCTCTCCCACCACTCCCCCTCGCCGAGGCCCGCCACCCCACCTCAGGCGGCGGCCATGAGCCCCTCGCCTCCCCCTCCCCACCGCGGCGGCCTCTTCTCCTCCACCCCGCTGCGCTCCAATGGGTCCCCCTCCCCCGCCGCGTGGTGGTCCTCCTCGAGGGAGGAGATGGCCAGGGAGGGCTCGCCGGTCGATGGTGTCGTGCAGCCGCAGCAGCAGCCGTCTCCGACGACGGCGTCTGGGCAGCAGTCGCAGCAGCAGAAGGTGACGCTCATCACGCTGCCGCCACCCAGGGAAGTTGCGCGGCCGGAGATGCCGAAGGATTCGACACCTTCCGCTGGCCGTGTCGACGAGGAGGAGTGGGTCACCGTTTTTGGGTATGTGGCCTCTCCTCTTACTGTTATGATAGTAGGATGATTAAGTTATAAACTAGTATAAGTTTGATGAAATTTGTGGCATTGGGTTCATATAGTTGAGTATGTGTTATGCCATATTTCAATTAAATCTACATAGTACTGCAAAACGATGATTGTCTAAGTTGATCAGTGAGTATGTGATTGGATGCTATGTTGTCTTGATGTTTCTGTTGTAGTTGAATCGATATGCTGAAGTAGAGAATAGAGATCGTGATTCATTTCAGTAATTGGAAAATTTTAAGGTTTTGAGTGTAGGAAGTTGGAAAAGGAGATCCCAAAAATCTAGTTAAATAGTTTAGCAAACCTTTTTCTTGGGATGAATTAATATATAATTTCACGTGCACTAGACAGTCAGAAACAGCATCCTGATGCTATTCTTTCTTTTGGGGGAATCGTCATGAATGTATCCATATGACCATGCATTCGCTCTGTACATATTGTTCCCTTAATTTAGCTTTCAATATAATATGATTCTCATTGTTGTACTTAGGTTTGTCCTCGTCTTACTCTATCTCGAATAGTTCCCCTGACTTGGTGCATATTTGATTACACTGTTTTACATAATTCACTTTGATAATGTTGCCCCTGTCTTTGTCCTTCCAGTTTTTTACCTGGCGATACCAACTTGGTACTGAGAGAATTTGAGAAGTGTGGTATAGTCTTGAGACATGTCCCTGGTCCAAGGGATGCGAACTGGATGCATATCCTGTATCAGGTAAAAACTTTGATGACTTAATTGTTTTAGATTTGATAAAAGATAATTACCTTGTTTCTATTGCATATTAATAGCCAAAAGAAAAGGAGAGCAAGCTCAAAATGTAACTGGCTTGTAAAGTTGTTAAGTTGTGAAGGGGAGGAGTCCAGTGGAAATGATACCTCTTAATGGCTATGGCCCAGTTTTAATTCTACATGAGGGCCTTGCAAAGTTGCAAGCTCTGAGCTGGCCTGGCCCAGAATTCATAACAACTGTTTGACTATACTGAGCGCTTGGGATGACAAAAGATAGATTGTGGTCTTTAGGAACTTTTTATTTCAAGAATATAAAATGATTTTGACCTGTACAGGTCATGACTTGTTGAGTTGAACCCCTTTCTGCACTGTTTGATGAGGATCTGCGCTTTTCTTTGTTAAGAATTTTACATGTCTTCTGGTTATGTATTATCTGAACTGCTCTAAAAGTTACCTGCTTTTCATTTTGGTCAGGACATGATTATGAAAAGTTTGGAACATTATGTAATTATGTAAGCAGCTAAGAGCATCTCCAAGAGGTTAGCCAAATGGTCTTATGGCTAGCTAGCCAAGAAAGTGCCTAGCCATATTTCCTGTGCACTCCAACAGACTAGCCAAATTCCCAAATCACACTCTCCATAGTTCATATTTTTTGGTGGGCCATAATAGTGAGTGTAGGTGGGGAATGGCTAGCCGGATGGCCCAACCAATGGCTAGTCTGTTGGAGGACCTCTTTTTTTTTTTTTTGCTACGCTAGCCAAATTTTGGGATGGCTAGTCATACACGTAGTCTTTTGGAGATCCTCTCATATGCCTGCTCTCTGCTAGTTTTGGTCTCTCTGCATTTGTTTCAGAATTTAAATTGTTTAGATGTGAAAACAAATCAACACTAAACCAAAAGATGGATGGTGGCACAGACGCACAGTTTGTGATTTGTGGACCTAGTACATGACAATATCTCATGCATGAACTATGAGGTGACAATGTGGCTCAAGGGTCAATATTTCCCTTTCATTTGATCGTCATGTGTATTTTGTTAGGATAGATCGCAGAATTCAGATGTAGTATGATAACAGTACATTGATGTGATGAGCTTTTCCTACCAGCAATAATGTTCGTATGTAGGGCTTGACCATATGCTTAATTCAATCATGATTACAAACTACAAATATATGCGAGATATCACTGAATGTTCCTGTTGCCAGTTCTGACCATTGTTTGTTATGTATGTTTCTAATTGCTGATCTCTATCTTGTTCGACATCTTCCAGAGCCGGCATGATGCACAAAAAGCTCTCGCCAAGCACGGTCAACAGTTAAACAGTGTTCTTATCATCGGTGTGAAGCAAGTGGACCCATGGCAGCGGCAGTACCTGAATGAGAACACAAATGAGAACTTTCAAGTTGGTGCAACAGATCCATTTCCATCACAGCATGTAGCACCAAGTTCATTTACAACTAGAAATGCACTAGCACCTTTGCCTAGCAATTCTATGCCAAATGGAATCGGCAACGGGAGTGGCCGTGGTGCTTCGGGGGCCATTGCTTCACCCACAAAATCAGTATTGTCCAAAGTTATGGACCTGATGTTCGGCCTCTAAATCCTGTTACCAAGTACTGGCTGTTATTCTTTTGGCTGTTCCAAGGCAAATCGAGGATTACTGATCATAACATTTCTTATTGTTGGGTTTTTCGCACCGAAGTGACATTATTGGTCCACAGAATCTGTATTGTACCGAGCCTAAGATCATCAGGGTGTCATACTGGTATATCACCCGGTCGGTCTGGAGCTAGTGTTGATGGTGTTTCGCTCGTAAGCATTCAGTGGATCATCCAATACCAAACCATATGGAAATTATGCCCATGGAAATATCAAGTATCATCCTGGTTTTATACATAATGAAATGATTCTGACCTGTATGTGAATGCATCTTAGTAAATTGTTTTCGAATGATTTGACATGAGAGCCTATATATATGTTGAATGCGTCTTAGTAAATTGTTTTCCAAGGATTTGACACCAGAAATGATACTATTATGTAGTCATAGTCAAATTGGGAACTGAATATGAATGGTCTCCCTTGTGGGAACAACATATCTGAATTTTTTAGTTTGTTCAATTCTTCTCTCTATCTGATAAGGGAGGGAAAAAAAACAATTAGGAAAACACAGTTTGACCTGTGCTAGTTGGCTTGGATTAGACTTTTTAAAGTTCTAATACGTTGTGGAGTATTCTTGATTAGGAACTCAATTAAAAAACTGAGTGTTAACAGCAATCATGAGCAAACAGAATTAATTATACATGACCCTTCATTGAGATAACATAGTTTTGCACGAGGCTCACAATGTCAAGGTCATCTTCACCTAATAAATATGGTTAAGTCAATCCAACTCGCTAATTAAGCACTAACATTAGTAGTATGAATTATTTATAAGGTAGTAGTACTACGTACGTGTTAGATATATCCAGTAATCACATACTTAACAACAAACTTGGGAACAAAACAATTTCAAGTACGTCCCCGTTTCCAAATTTCAAAATCTGTATTACAGCACGTCTGTTTGAGCAAATCAACTATGAAAAAAGACGCAAAAATGTCAGAAAATGACACTATATGACCCAAAAAAAAAATCCATAGCAAAATGTGGGCTACTCTAGCCTGACAAATGTGCCATTTTTGCTCCTTAAAAAATCATATATGTCAACTCAAGAATTATATAATGAACACCTGTACGAACCAAACTCATCCATACAATCAGAGTAATAAACTTACATAATTATATAATGGAAGGGATAAAATTATTTATATCCAAGCTGGAGACCTCCCACATCCATAATTTTTTAACTATGGCTCATAATTATTTCAATTAGGCAGCCGGCAATGTGTCTAGCATAAACCCTGTCTTCTTTGCCAAAAACCGTACACGAGACATTGTATTGTATTGTATAAAAATGCAATACTTGCCAACCAAATCCAACAAAGCTTTTTAAACATGTGAAGACAGATTGAGCACGTACTTAAAACCTATAATTTATTATTGGATAGATCAAATCGGACTGTCTAGTTAAGAGGAAGAAAATATTCTTGATCTATGCTTAAAACTCCATCAATATTGTCGTGTGGCTATGAGAAGGTGAAGACAACTTCCAACCACCGTTTTGGGAGTCGTTAATCAAGATATTATACCCAATCAGGAAAGGCGAAGTGGACATGATAACCTAATTAAAATTAATCGAGTGGGTTTTGTTCGTTTGTGCAGAACAATCTTTGTCAAAGTGGTTATTTAACGACCTGATTGAACCCCGATCAATTCATAGCTTAGCACAAATCTTCGAGAGCCATGGTATAATTAGAGGTATAAAGACTGCACCACAAAACAGTATTTTTTAATCCTAAAATATAATACGTATAAACTTTAACCATTAATTTCTTTCGTAATGTATTATTAACAACTACAAAATTCAGATCATATGGAAAAGTACTTATAAATACAAATTTAATGAGATGTCACATGCATAACACTAAACATATATGCTAGTTTAATTGTTATTCAAAATTTGCAAAATGTTGTTTTCTCTAAAATTATGGGCCCCTTATATATTTTGAGACAAAGGGAGCATACATTTCACGCTAACAGCCAGTAGGCCTGCTTGGTTTAGAGATGCGGCTTATACTTTTAATTTTACAAGTTAATTTAAAAAATAAATTTTTATATCGTTATTCATCACTCAGTCTTGACTTTTAGACCACTAAGAGCAAAGTGTAAAGGCTTTATTCCCCCTAAAAAAAGTGTAAAGGTTTTATTCTAAAATTATTTCTTAGTTGTATCAGTTACATGTCTTCCCTTATTAACTGAGCTCAAAAGAATTCATGACTTTATAAACAGGCTGATTTTGTGGTGCAATGATTTTTTCTATTGGCAATTGCTTCGACTCTATATCAACTAGACATTTACTTATACAAATATACTTCTGAATAAGAATTTTGACTTGTAATATCATAAAAAACATATTCATGTGCGCATTTTGAGTATTAAAAAAATATCAATCCGGATGACCACTTGGGGAAAACATTTGGCCTGTCCTTCTTGCACAACGAGCTGCAGACTCTAATAAGACAAAAAAGAACTACATAATATGGTTGACTATAATTAGTTAATTATATACCTTAACTTATCCCAGTACAAAATCCAGCTTTTTAAAACTAAATTCTACAGACGAATGTTTCTTTCCCCTGTCGTTGATGAAATAATTTTCTTGTTGAAGTGTACGTATACACGCTAGCTACGTGTACAGCCGTCCAGAATCTCGGAGGATTACGTCGATGTGCCATCATTTTCTAGCTGTGGATGAACACTGCCACAGAAATAATCCGCTGTTAAGTGTAGGTGTTTTTTTTTCTATTTAGGTATTTCACATATGTGTAATGAAACTAATGATATCCTATTAATTGGCATGTAATGTCCTTTTCGGATGAAATGAAATTGTGGCAACAATGAATTGAGGTGGTTTATGCGGTTTCTACGCCAAATTAAGGTGGTGTTTGGATCTAGGGACTTAACTTTAGTCTCTATATTTAGACAATAATTTAGAGTATTAAATATAAACTACTTACAAAACTAATTACATAAATGAAAGCTGATTTGCGAGATAAATTTTTTAAACCTAATTAATCCTTAATTAGAGAATGTTTACTGTAGCATCATATAGACTAATCATGGAATAATTAGGTTCAATAGATTCGTCTCGCGAATTAGTCCAAGATTATGGATGGGCTTTATTAATAGTCTACGTTTGATATTGATAATTAGTGTCTAAACATCCGATGTGATAGGGACTTAAAAGTTTTAGTCCCATTTAAACAGGTTATAAGACTCACGAAAATAATCGTGTAACACCTTGACAATTGTACAAATTCTATAAAAATTACACATATATAGAGAGTTTAGAAAATATTGAGTAAAAACACAAATAATACCAGGGAGATGGGGAAAAGTAAACAATTCAGCACTGAAAACCGGGTTCGCTCTAACGGAAAAAAAAAACCCGTCAGGACAAAACGAAATCCCGTCCGAAAAAAATGTTCTAGTGGTTGAATAATTTCTGCACTATGAATTTGATAACATTCTAGTTGAATCAATTTCTGCCTTTGGATCAAACCTACACCCTCTTAAGTGACTGTGTAGTTAGGTAAAAAAACAAAGAAAACATCTATTTGAGCCGCTGCTAAAAAACAAAGAAAAATCCCCTTATTCAAAGAAAAAAAAACTTGAATTGATTCATCAGGGCGATTTTTTCTTCGAAACCGGATGTGGCAGTAGTTCTGCCCATTCGATTTAGAGAGGAAATTAAAGACGAACCACATGCAGCTACACACATAATAACACCTATATTGATCAAAGCAAAATGGCCGTGTGCTCTATCAGTATTAAATCAAGGTGATTAATTTAACGTTGACATTGTTCTTGATGGCCCTGCAGCGAAACTGCGGCTAATTACACCACATGTCCGGCATCCAGGGCGCCAACTAATTATCATTTGACGAGGTCACGCATCAATTCATCATGAACAATGATGCATGAATTATCCTACAACTGGGGGCAAATTAAGGGAAAATAATAATTAAGTTTCAACGAGTTTAAGAACATCAACAGCTTATTAATTAGCTTAATTAATCTATGTAAGATTGTAAATAATACTCTCTCTGTTTCACAATGTAAGTGATTCTAGCATTTTCCCATATTAATATTGATGTTAATTAATCTAGACATATATATCTATTTAGATTTATTAATATCAATATGAATGTGGGAAATACTAGAATGACTTACATTGTGAAACGGAGGAAGTAGCATGTGTAGTAGTATAAGTATATATATTTGGGTTAAGTGTGACAATTAATGGCTGTAAGCTAAGAGATCTTTTGTCTCGTATCTTGAAGACAAGCTACGTGCTTAAAGGACTAATTAATATACTGATGAACACTAATATTAATTGGTAGTACGTAGCTAGCTCTGTATACATACTTGCACGAGGGTGGACATACTGTAGCATTGTACCAACATTATTTAACTTATCTTAATTAACTACTCAATTCGTATTTTAATGTATAACACCGTTGACATTTTGACCATTTGTTTTATCCAAAATTTTTGTGTAAATATAAAAATATTTATGTGATGCTTAAAGAACATTTGATGATAAATCAAGTCACAATAAAATAAATAATAATTACATAAATTTTTTGAATAAGATAAATGGTCAAACATATCTCAAAATATCAACAGCGTTATATATTAAAATACGAATGGAGTAGTTAATTAGCTACATATAATATTATCATGTGGTTAGCGTTTAAAAGTTATTGTGTACTATTTTTTTAATAGAAGTACATCAGCATGTACATGTTGATTAGAGTAGGGCCATTTATTTAAGAAAACAGTGCATTTCAATAATCAACATTATTATAGCGTTTTAATTAGTTTTATTTTGGTCAGCTTGTTTTAAAACGCACATAACGTTGAACTAGAAATTCATTATTTATGTTAATTAAGTAAAATAGGTCAAATTGATTATTGTTTCTAAACAAGTACAATCCCTACAATATTACAAGTTAACTAGCAGCATTTTGTGAAAAATTTGCACATATCAGTGATAATTTTGAACAAATATATCGTTACCACAAGTATGTGCTAAATTATAACTTTGAACTAATTCTTAATTATCCTACCCAAAATAGTAAAATGCACACATATATTCCAAACACTGGTGGAGAAGGAGTTTTTACTCCCGGTTCGTAACCCCCTATAGTCCCAGTTTTCCAACCGGGACTACAAATCCGGGACTAAAGATCCCGGGTGAAAAAACCAGGAGTAAAAATCCATTTTTAATCCCGGTTGGTGTCACCAACCGGGACTAAAGATACTCTCTTTAGTCCTGGTTGGTGACACCAACCGGAACTAAAGAGGCTAGATCCGGTTGCTATTTTATTCTATTCTTTTCTTCATTGTTTTTAATATATTGATTCACTCTATCCCATCCCAAAATCCTAAATCAATCATCCCCGAATAGTCTCCAAATTCTCAAATCAATATCTGTAAATACATCACAAAATCTTAAAAAAATTACATCACAACTTCTACAAAATTCATCACAAATACATCACATATTCACATCACACACAAATCAAATACATCACACACAAATTATCTCAGATCCGAATCACAGATTCTCAAAAAAAAAGAAAGAAAGAAGATGAACGGCCCGCCGCCTCGCCGGCCGCCGCCGCGCCGCCCGCCGTGTTGCCGCCCGCCGCCTCCAGCCACCAGTGCGCCTGCACGCCGCCGCGCCGCCTCGCCCGGCCCTCCGCGCGCCGCGCCGCTGCGCGGGCCGGCCCTCCGTGCCCCGCCGTTGCAGAGGGAGGTGGGGAGGAGGGAGGTGGAGAGGAGGAGAGGAAGGGAGGAGGGAGAGGAAGAGATAAGGGTGACTCTGTGAGGAGATGAGTTAAAAAAGGAGAGGATGAGATTGTATTGATCCGATCCGCGTGCAACCACCCCGCTTATGTCGACTTTTTTCCCGGTTGGTGTTACCAACCGGGACTAAAAATAGATCTTTAGTCCCGGTTGGTAACATCAACCGGGAGTAAAGCTTATATCGATCTTTTTTCCCGGTTGGTGTTACTAACCGGGACTATAAATAGATCTTTAGTCCCGGTTGGTAAAAAATTCCTCAGAGCTTTCAAACCGGGACTAAAGATGTTTTTAGTCCCGGTTTTTAAAACAATCGGTACTATTGTGAAATCTGATGGACCGACCAAAGATGGTTTCTCCACCAGTGAAATATGATCTGAACTGAACAAAGTTGACTCGTAATCAAACACTCTGCACAATTGCACACAGCCAACATCCATCGTTAATCCATATAGTTTATATCAACCTCATGGATTATTAATTCCCCAAATCGATGCTTATGGCAACCCACATTGCAACTGTTGCACTAATTAACAAGCACACACATCAACACGCCAGGAGGCATTACAGTTAGTGGCATTCATGTCCAGAATCTCAGGGTAATCTCCAGCCAGTCTATCACGAGCTGACACGTGTGCACAGGTGTCATCTCTAATGTCAATCACATACACTGTCTCTGAGTGATATATATAGGAGTAACTCCTGCAGGGGTATTAGAATTGTCTAAGCAGGATATAATGATGCATACATTCAGCACAGGTGTGTGGCTTGCATGTAATAATCCATCAAAACTGTCATTAGCCGTCTCCTTCTGAATCTCTGGTGTCTCACTGTCTCAGGACAGGAGGAGAACACACGTGGCGATTTGTATGTAGCTAATCAGACTGTTTCCTCATCAGGACCATCATGTTGTTGGCCTATCACTGTATTTGTATATATTCTTCCAGAAATCTTTGCAAAATTGTGGTATCTAAGATATGCCCCTGGTAGTTGTCACACTCTGCTTAACCTTGGATACAAATTATCCAGATCAAGAAAGTTGGCTATGATGATCATGTACCATATACAGCTTCAAGAACGCAGGGTTTTTTCTTGGCTATTGCAGAAGTAATTTGATAAGTTCGTTGGAAAATCCTACAAAGTTGCTGTAAAATTTTTGCATTATACTTTTTTTACGATTACACAGAAACGTGATTGCACACGAACGCTCAAAAGAGTCAGGGTTCAGCCGCAAATCTCTAATCTCACTAAAATGCACTGCATGTGCTTAATTTCAACCTGAAGACACAATTCCTATAGGAAATTAAAGGGAGAAATGAAAAATACTTCATCCCAAACTATAGCAAATTTTAGTGTTCAAATTTTATTTCAAACTATATATAGTAATTCCTCCTACTACTCTCTTGTTTTAACCAATTGCAATCATTTCCAGCAGTGAAGGCAACTCCCGGATAGGTCGGGCTGCCACCCGGGCTCCGCCGCTGCCGTCTCTATTACCATTAGTCATCTATAAAAATCGGCCAGTCACCCAAAAACACCACTAGTCGTTTGAGTTTTACAACTGTGCTGGCTCCGTCACTGATCATTTCTCATTTAGTTTCACTTATCTTCTCAAATAATCTCTATGAAAAATTTTAGAAGTGCTTATGTTTCAACAAAACCAAAAGAGATTTGTAACCCTGAAAACCGAAGAGAAATTACCCGGGTCAAGATGGATATTTTTCTGAGTGACATGACAACAAGGCACGGCAACAAGCTGGTGACACGGCCATGGCCAGTGAATGCAGCCGTCCCTACCTCTTGAATCTTGATGGGGGCTCCAGCCATTGAATCTGTTGCACACATTTGGCCTGGCTCGAGCTCTGGACCGTCGGATCAGATCATCAGATGATCATTCAGACAGATTCAGGCGACAGAAATATTCAGACAGCTAGTTCAGGTTCAGGTTCAGCGACCAGCGGCCGGCTAAGACAGACAAACACACACATACATGCACTGCACCCAATTTACTCTATTTTTTCGTACGTGGAGCTAACACCCTGTAAGAGGATCAGTTTCTTTAGATTTTATTCACAGCTAATTAACTTCTCTGACGATTCACATTGCATTCATCGAATCTCAATAGGATCTCTGAGTTGTACAGATTAATGAATTGATCGGCGTTGCCATGGGACACCATGCTTAGTTAATTCCCAAGCTAGGTTTCTGCAGGTCCCAGCTGCAGAGTCAATTATTAGTATTTAGGTAAGGTTCGATTGCTGAGCGATTGATACAGTTTAAATTGCAGGTAAATTTTGATAAACATCATTGCAACTATGCATTGTTTAAATCGCCATAATCTGGCAGTTTAAAAGCTATTAGTGGTCAAAGTTTAAGTAGTGGTAGTAGTAGTCAGTTCTGATAAGTATTACAGTAGTAAGGTCCTTGAAATTACTTTCAAGGAATTCATGGTAATGAAATTTTCTTTTACATTCTTTTTCCTTCCATTTTTTTCATGTCCCCTGGCAATAGCCTTCTGGTCGTTTGCGTAGTGTAACCAAAACTCTGATTTCTTTTAATATATTGATGTGTAATTCTTTTGCGTGTTCGAAAAAAAAATCGATGACTTATGTTACGCATAGTGAAAGTGATCACAATGGCAAGATGTGCAGGTATTTGTGCGATCGAGCCAGCAAAAATATTTATTTCTTCTGACTTGTCAGAATTCAGAAAGATTTTTTTTTAATTTTTGCGATTAATTCAGAAAGACTATTTTACCATAGGTGCTGTTACGCAAGCAAAAGCCATGAGCCGTCAGTTTCTAGAAAATCTAGCATATGTTTTTATCTGAAGTTCTGGACTCGTTTAGTCGATATATGCACTGCTTGCTTTCATGAAAATTACATCCCATCGCTCAGAGTAAACAAAGTGCTTATATATATAGCTTAAACCTCTCGTTCAAAAATAGATAATACGGTGACATTTTTCTTCTTTTACATCCCTCGAACTTTCGCAGAAGTCTAAATTTTCAACCCTCAAATTTTAGATTGATTTTGGTTCAGTCTCAACCACAATATTGAGCTTCTGCTTCGAGTTAAGCATTGCATTTTTCCTGGGACAAAATGTGCACGCATCTCGAACTAATTCCATCGCATATATCACACAAACTCCAAATCCAACTCAAATCAAGATTGAAAGAGAGAAGAAAAAAAACAAGCCACATTTTAAGCAGCACTAGGGGAAAAAATCCACACAAAAAACAAAACCAAAAAAAGAAAAGAAAAGAAAAGAAGAGGAAGCTGTTTTACAAGCAGCAGCCTAGTACTCCCAGAGGAGAGGCTGGAAGCCGATGGGGTCAAGCGCATCGTACGCCGTCCAGCAATGATCCGACGTCCCGAACTCCACCACGTCCTCCACCCACAGCGGCGCCAGCTCGTCGAACACCAGCTCGGCCACCGCCATCTGCGCCGCCGCCGCCGCCGCCGCCGGCTGCTGCTGCTGGTCATCCTCCCTGCTCGACTCAGGCTGCTGCGGCTCGTGGCGAGGGTGGTGTTCGTCCGGCGGAGGAGCAGCCGGCGGCGAGGAGGTGGAGGTGGAGGAGGAGGGGTGTTTGTGGTGGTACATGACGGCGGCGAGGGCGGCGGCGGCCTGGACGTCGCGGGGGGCGAGGGAGGCCGGGCGCGGGAGGGCAGGGGCGAGGTCGGGGAAGTTGAGGACGGCGCGGGCGCCCTTGATGCTGAGCGCGGCGACGTCGTGCGCACGCGCCGCCATCTCCGGGCACGGGAAGGTGCCGAGCCAGATGCGGGACTTCTTCCTCGGCTCCCTGATCTCCGACACCCACTTCCCCCACGCCCTCATCCTCACCCCCCTGTACGCCACCGCCGCCGCCTGCTCCCCGCCGCCGCCGACGTCCTCGCGCTTCCTCTTCCCGGCCACCTGCTGCTTCTTGCCGCACGACGACGTGGACGCCGTCGACGACGACTCGGAGCTCTGCTCGCTGGCTGCCATGGCGATCGATCGAGCGCTCGACGACGACGACGACGACGCGGAGGTGGGTAGGTAGCTAGCGAGATGAGGAGGGGAGGTATAAGTAGAGAGAGGGCGCGCGGGAAGAGGGGGCAGCGTGGCGGGGATGGTCAAAAGCGACGCGTGAGCTGCAGTGCAAGCTGGGAGAGGAGAGACGCGACGCGACCATGGCGATGGCGCGCGACGCGATGGCGCGCGCTCGGGGGTGGCATGAGTGCATGGCCATTATTGGGCGTGTGGGGATCATTGGTCATGGATGGCGCGTCTCTGGGGCGAGGAGGAGGGATCCATGCCCTGCCATGCCACACACACACACACACACCCCTCTCCATCTAGAATAATTACAAACGCCATTAATCAGTTCCAACACTTACTTCCTTCCTCCGTTCGATGGGCCTGTCTGGTATAGCTCCAACTCCTAAATTTAACTCCAAGAGTTAAGTCTAGAGTGGAGTTGTGGAGCTTCACAATTCTAGTTCATTTTGTGAGAGAGCTTCACCCAGCTCCACTTCCAGTTTTGGTGGAGCTGAAACTGTTTGGCTGAGCTCCAGCTCTAGGAGGGGTGGAGCTGGAGCTGGAGCTGGAGCTATGCTAAACAGACTCTATATTAAATTCATTTTTAACTCATTTCATCTGTCCCAAAAATAAATTCAGTTTTACCGTAATAGTTGCAACTGAGTTTGTGAAAGTAGAGAATAATAATATTGCGAGTAGATAGAGTGAGAATTGTTACATTGGGATTTGATAAAATAGGAATATTCTAGCCTTTTTACTTTTGTGTTTGTATATGTGAGATGAGTGAAAAATATCCATCTCCATTCTTTACTAATATAGTATTATTTTTCCATATTTAATAAAAAACAAGTGAAATGTCTATTTTACTATTTCACCGGAACGGTTAACCACCTAAACCATTTTTCAGTTTATTTTATACCGTAAACTATTAAAAACGGTTGCATTAACTCTCCAACGGTATTTTCTTTCTCTATATATAAAAGCCATATTTTGCACTGGAATTATGTTAGGCTGATAGATGCATTACAACTTATTACGTTTTAACATTTTTTATAATTTTTGTCACTGTTTCCATGAGTTCGAAGCACCTAAGAGTCTAAGACTAATTTAAACGTTGATATAATTTTAAATATCAAGCAAATGGTCATGAAAAATAATTTTGATTATGGTGTAATCCATATCTAAAAATTTGCTGCTTAAAATACAACTCGTATAAAGAAGGGAAAAACAGAAATATTTCAAGCAAATGATCATGAAAAATAATTTTGATTATGGTGTAATCCATATCTAAAAATTTGCTGCTTAAAATACAACTTGTATAAAGAAGGAAAAAAGAGAAATATTTCAAGCAAATGATCATGAAAAATAATTTTGATAGTGGTATGTAATCCATAGCTCCAAATATTTGAGTCTTAAAAGACAACTTCAATAAAGAGAGGGAAAAGAGAAATATTATTACGGAGTAAAGTGAACTATTTTCGATCGGTTAGAGATAAAATAAAGGTGGGATAATTAAGGAGAGGAAAAAAATTAGAGCAACAAATAGAAATAAATTGTCCATCCTTACTTATCTTTTTGGGTAAACTAGTCATGTGATGCAACCCAATATGGTAACAAAATCGAAAAATTTTTACTTCAAAAATCCCAAAATTACATTATCAAAATCTATTATATTTATGACGGATGTATAGTAATAGTAAATTTTTAGGTGAGAACTAACAAGCAAGTATTTGTGATCCGAGGAGTATTTATTTGTAGTTGGCCCGGCACAAGCACGCTAGCACCCTGCTCCTGCCATCCCGACCGCATCCATTTATATTGCCAGTTGCTACCTCCATCAGAAAATTGGGTGTACGGTAGACATAAATGATGTTATGATCGAACACGAACTTATTTTTTTATAAAATAGAGTAATTCTTAATTATTGCTTGAAATTATATGGGGAATGGGGATTCATTTTTCACTAGTCCCAAACTAACACACCATGAACATTATCCAACTGTATGTACAAATACAGGCATACAGCCATTTGGGCCTTAGGCAAGTGACAACAATATTCAAATGGAAAACACTAATCTTTCTGAATTTCCATGACGTAATTTGAACAGGGTACAGAGTACAGACATGACATACCTTTTCTCTGGAATCATCTATACCTGTACTTGAGACTGGTACAATACAGTAGTCCAAAAACATCATCTGCATACTTGCCTTATTCGGATGTATTAACAAGTGGAGCACCTAATTAACTATATTTCTGAACAGGTTACAGATAGGAGTATATAGATACAGGAGACAGGAGCACATCACTCCAAATTACAGGTGTCAATGGAGACGAAAAGAATACATTATTTTACTGCAATTTTAGTTGAAAACCTATATATGCCTTGCATACTATCCAATCAGATCAGATTATTTAATAGTAATAATAATGATAATCTTCTAAATGATGGTGAGTGGTATCATCTCATTATCAGCTTTGCTCATGCATGCATGGCTTCCCAAATGAGACAACACCTGCATCCCATTCAAGTTCAGCTCCCAGATCAACCTCGACTGCAATCATTGCAGAGCTACCAACCAAACCACCCCAAAATACAAGATCATATATCCAAATGTAATATAAATCCAGCCAAATTGGATTTGCACATATACACACACAAACACCTCCTGTTCCAATTTCATACTATTAACATGCATCTTCAGCTTAAAAATCAAATCTATTTTTTCTCTCTTCGTCAGACAGTCAGACGAGATGAGCTTGCAATGCTCCTTGCTTGGAACAAAGCCGTTGTTTAGTTCCCAACTTTTTCTTCAAACTTTCAACTTTTCCATCACATCAAAACTTTTGTACACACATAAACTTCCAACTTTTTTCTTCAAACTTTCAATTTTAGCGTGAAACTAATTAAACACACCCAAACAATGGACTATAATATAATTGCAGAGTAATCAATCGATCAAGAGGATGCAGATTTCAGTCACTTCACTTGCATGGTTGCATTGCATCTCTCTCTCTCTCTCTCCCTGTTTCTGCCTGGAGATCGAGACTCGAGAGGCTCTGTACTTTGCCTGCCCGGGCTGCACATGCCTGCATGCTCTTCAACCCGGTCAGTTAATTTTAGTGGCACATACAGTTTGCACGCATGCGGGCAAGGCAGCCACGTACGCCTCGCATGCTAATTTACGTTGCTGCCTGGGTTTGCGTCTCTGATCGATGCAGCCTAGCACCTCTTCGTGTTCCAGGATTCAGAGTAAAGTGATTCACCTGTCACCTGTTCACCTAGCTGTTCTTTCTTTCTTTCTTTCTTTCTTTCTTTCTCCTTCAGTTCTTCTCCCTCTTGTCTTTTTACTGCAGTGAAAAAACAAAAGACTCTACATGAATGGAGTGAAAAAAGGACATGTTCTTTTCTAAAGCAACAAAAGACTCTACATGAATGGATTCGGATTTTCATTTGCTCTATTTTAATTTTTTTTTGGAATCTATTATATTATTAAAACAACTTTGAAAGGAGGCACCACGTTCGCTATGGGGGCTAGAAATTCTCACATTAATCAGAGAAAAAACAAAAAATATTAAACCGTTAGATCACAAACTGACTAGATTTTAACGGTGTAGATTAATTTGAAGAATATGAATATGAATAGAAACTACTGCTCTAAGCTTAACTTATTCAGTCCTAATAACTGAGAAGTAATTGCAATATTTTCATTGATGAGGAATCGGACATGCACGTTGCATGCATATAGTATGTGTTGGAGCCGAATAGATAATTAGAATACAAAACTAATTACAGAATTCCCCGTCCATCTATGACTGAATAAAATATGATAAATATATTAAGCAATGCAAAGTGATTCGCAAAAATATATTGACATGTTCTGAGGATTCAAACGGAGTAAGCAATATTGAAAGATGAGTCCATATAAGAACCCAATACGAGATTAATCAAAATCGAACTAAAAATAAAATAAAAACCAAAATTAGAAAAAAATGAAGAGCCCAAGTAGGAATATAATTTAAAAATAACTAAAATTTGGAATTACAAATAAGGAATATTAAAAGAAAAGTCCATACAAGAATCCACTACGAGATTAATTAAAATTCAGAATAAAAAATAAAAAAATCAAAATTATAAAAAAGAATAGAAGAATTCAAAGTAGGAATACAATTTAAAATTAACTGAAATTCGGAATTAAATATAAGCAATATCGAAATAAGAGTATTTATAAGAACCCAATAGTAGATTAATTAAAATTTGGAATAAAGAATAAAATAAAAATCCGAAATTAGGCAAATTAAAGAGAGAGTTAAAGTAGGAATACAATTTTGAAACAACTGAAATTGAAAATAAAAAATAAAAAATATCAGAAGAACACAATACGAAAAATAAAATAAATTCTGAAATTAGAAAAAGAAAAATAAGATTTCAACAAGAAATACAATTTATAAATAACTAATATTGGTGATAAAGAAAATAAAACTATTGAAAAAAAAGACAATCTAAAACACATGACGAGATTAATTAAGTAACATGCCGATAGAGGAGAAGAGTGGTGGCGGTTGATGAGACTTCTAAAAACTATTAATAAAACACCAAATAGAATTCTAATGACGATTAAAAGGAAGGATGACAGATAGATCGTGAAGCAATCGGTCAAGGCGGTTGGCGGGAACTTCTAGAAAGTAAAAAAAATAAACCCCAATGATAATCATATTTGATTTTTGAAATCTCAATTACAATAAAAATGAGAGGCAGCGAGCGGGTCGTATAGGAGTACAATAACAGAGCCGCCAATTGTTGGTGGGTCTTCTAGAAATTGAAAAATAAATTTCAATAAAATTTATGTTCGATTTTTACAATCCCAATAACACTAAAGAGTACGCGGCGGACGGGTCGTAAAGGACGGCAGCGTTTGACGGGATTTCTAAAAATTATAAAAAACATGAACCCAATGCGACAATAAACTCTAAAAACTATAAGGTCAAAATTTTAATGGTTCGGGCTTCTAAAAAGTAAAAAAATAAAACCTAATGATAATCATATTTGATTTTAAAATCTCAATGACAATAAAGAAGAGTAGCAACGGGGAGTCGTAGAGGAGTATAGTGACAAAGTCGCTAACGTTTTGGCGAAACTTCTAGAAGGTAGAAAAATGAACCTAAACGATAATTATGTTCGATTTTTAAAATAGCAATGACAATAAAGAGAAGATGCAGTGGACGGTCATAGAGGAGTATAATGACAATGTTTGACAGGATTTCTGGAAATTATACAAAAGAAGCCCAACAGGACAATAAACTCTAAAAACTATAAGTCTTAACATCCAATTTTTAAAGGTTTCTAAGAATAAATAGAAACGGTGATAGATCGAGCAAGCTAATAAAGAATAATATAACAGAAGTAAGGGGTAGCCACTGGTGTGACTTTTAAAAACTATAAAATTAGAAACATGAGGATGATAAGACGAGGATGATAAGGTTTGGTCTTTCAAAATCTTAAGATAACGAGATAACTATTTAATAATTTTTAAGTAAAATCATATTAAAAAATATATAATTTTATATGGGTGCTAACCGCGTAATTGCGCGGGCCACCCAGCTAGTTTCTTTCTAAAGCAACAATTTTAATTACCTTTGCAGTAGTTAATTCAGTCGTCCATAGCCTCAAATAGCTATTAGAAAAAGAAATCGGATTATCCATAATCTTTGAATTTTTCCGCTATCTCAAGTCGGCTACTTCAGTATTTTTCTCTTAATTGGCGCCAGAAACTCCTACATGGATCGATTGCTTGAGCTTGTCTCGGATTTGTTTTGCAAATAACGCACAGTGAAAAGGACAAAGGTATAAGTTGATGATTTTGTTAACCGTAATAAGAGAAGTTGATTAGTTCGTCAGGATCAAAATTGATGGGACATGGAGTAGTACTAATCGCTTGACATTGTCTCGGATTTTAATCAGGCCGATCGATCGATATGTCCTGCAACTGCAGGCCTGCATGTCTACCTCTCCACGAGTTTATAATTTGGATGGATTTCGTTCGGAGTGAGCCAAATCCGCAATGATAATTAAAAGAATCAATCATCAAACACGATGCATGGATACTGTTCCACGTACGTAAACTTAGAGCAAGTTTAATAGTAGAGCTCACTACTTACTATTAGTCAATGTTAAGGCTAACATGTATAGTAGATTGGCTATAAATTTATCTTTATTTTCTTTATCCTCTCTCTTTCTCTCACATGAATTTAATGCATATTTCTTGGAGTTTGTGTGCAGTTAGCTCTTACATGAGAGCCAACACTCTCCACTTTTGTTTATCTCTCTTTCATATAAGCATATAGCTTGCTTATAGCCTACTATTATCCTTACTCTTAGGCTGGCTTAGCTGCCGGGGTTTTCTTGCCCAAACTTCCATTTCTGATCCTGTCTGTCTCCAGCAGCATCAGAGAATTGAATCATCACATAGAAAAGAAATTAGATAAAATCATGCTTTGAAATGGAACCACTTATTTATTTCTAAATTATCGTTTAACGTACAGGTGTAGCCGTACTTTGTGCCACGGATACCTATGAGCATGATGAGACGCATTGAATTGAATCCATAGTAGGTGAAAGGGGCACCAGATTTGCTGCTACTGTTTCAGCCAATAAGATAATAAGACTGCATGGGTTTAGATATACTATATCGATCAGAGCTTGCTAAATCAGCTAATGAATAATAACAATAATAATTAATAATAATAATTTGCATGCATGGATTATTCGATCCATGAGGTATATTAGCTAGCTAGTAGGAGTACTAGTTTGCTGGGATATGGAAAATTAAAGGACACATGTTTGTTGGAGGAAGAGTGGAGGAGATACGCTAGCTAGCTTGCTTCAATCCCCATGAAATGAAATATGAATTTGTATATCAATAGCAAGCTAGCTATATACGTATGCATCAATCCGGTGACTAGAAGATAGCTAGGTGTGTGTGCCCATCAAATGGGACAATATACACACGAGCTATATATCAGCGCTCGATGTTCTCAAAAAAAAAAGAAGAAGAAAGAGCTATATATCAGCAAGAGCAGTGTATTACTACCAATCACTACCTCTGACCTCAGCATCGTGTATTTGTGTGAGTAATTAGACTATTGTTGCAATCCTTTAATATCATTAGTTAATGAAAGTTTAGTTCTAATTTATTGATTCAGCTAATTATATCAAGATGATACGTGCATCTTAATACAAAGAATAACTATGTGTGAGTCTTTTGTACATTCTCAAAAGATATATAGGATGATACAACTGTACTGAACAATTTTCAGCTTAGCTAAAATTATACTGCAAGGCAAGCTTACACCCACAAGAAAAGAGTACAGATAACAGCAGTGCCGGGCCAGTGTAACCGATGAAATACACATTACATCATACTGTTTAATTTGTTGACTTGTTGTACATGCGCGTGTTCCATGAGCTATATATATACACTTAACAGAGTTTGTTCGTAAGCATGGCGAGGTATTAATTAATTAATTAATTAATTAATTAATTAGTGAGCAGCTAGCTAGCTAGCTATAGCAATGAGAGACGCGTGGAGGAGTGCCAGCATACCAGCTGCCATTAAGCATGTGTGTGGTGGCACTACCTGAGGCTATAGGCTACATGCATCAGTCCTCCTGTGCCCATGCATCCATTCCATCACAGTAGATGACATGATGACAAAGGAAAAAAAAATTCCATCTTGATTAAACATGTGGATCATCATATTGTCATCAAGGAAAGAATCCATTGGCCTCCCTCAACAATGCAAGTCTGAAGATAAATTCAGTAGAGAGAAGTGGATTAGACTAAGGGTATATATGGTTGAGACAGGTGGTCTATTGATTACAATGACATGAGTATTTAAATCTTCATACGAGCAAATTTCAGATTAATCAAGAATTCAAATCTCCATGTGAGCGAATTTCAGATTTGGTTGTTTAAGGGGCTAAGTTCCCAATTTTAAAAGATTGTATATATCCCGTTGAATATATAGGCCTAGTAAAAAAATACTATTCTAAAAAAAAGTAACGAGGGGCTGGTGAATGGACTTTTTGCTGATGACAATATGATGATCCGCATGCTAATGCACTGTACTACTGTACTTTAATGGGCTATATGTGCTGTGCAGTGAAAGGCCATGATGGCCAGTACAACTGGGGCCTGTGTGTTTGACGAACTGGGCCTGAAGCCATCTTTACGGGCTTCCGGTGAAAAAACGCGGCCTATCACGAAGCCCAAAGAAAACGGTCAAGAGCGGCCCATTTGAAAGCCCGAATAAACGTCAACTTTGGCCCAATTAAACCATCAACTGAGGCCATTCTAAAGCCCAAAGAGAACGTCATTGTCGGCCCAAAGAAACCATCAATTGCGGCCCATTTGAAAGCCCAAAGGAAACTTCAATGTCGGCCCAAAGAAACCATCAATAGCGGCCCACCAATTTGCCTTGAATAACAGAAGGCGTGCCCAAAAATGGAACAGATGGACAAGCTTCAATTTGGGATTTCGAATGGCTTCCAAAGGCCATACGTCGCGTATTTTGGAGCGGTGAAAACCCTTATTTTTTTTAAAAAAAAACTTCTATCTAGGGGTGAAAATATATTCTTTGAAACAAAGAGCAAGATACAAAATGTTGCCATCAAACTTTAATTCCTCCTTACTCTTACTACTATTACTTTTTAAGTCTTTGACCGGCGATACGTATCGATTAGGATTCGACAAATGCTACGAGCGCCATTCTGAACGAGATTCCTCCTGTCGACGTCGAAACGATAAGGATCATCAAATCGCCAAAACATAAAATTTCGAAATTTCTCCCTAGTAGTCACCACGAGAAGATGAAAACTCATAAAACCAGTGAAATTTACAGGTTTTTGAAAGGGAGAAAAAGAAAAGGGCAGCAACACCTTGAGTCCTTGACTGACTGGGGAAAATAAATAAGTAAAGAAAGAAAGAATTGTAGAAAGAAGAGGACATAAAGGAAACCATATACTACCTCCGTCCCATATTAATTGTTGCTTTGACTTTTTTCTTTCAACGTTTGACCATTCGTTTTATTTAAAAAATTAGTGTAAATATAAAAAATAATAAGTCAAACTTAAAGTATCTTTTGATAATAAAACAGATCACGAACAAAATAAATAATAATTCTAAATTTTTTTAGTAAGATGAATGATCAAACATTACCAACAAAAAATCGAAACGATAAGTAATATGGGACGGAGGTAGTATGAATTTGAATTCTGATTTTAGGAAGTTACTTTACGTCCGGGTCCAACGAAAAGGAGAATATATTCAGAGCTGTTTGGAATTCATATCTGCATCAAATTTTGTTTGAAAATTCTCGCTGATCGCTCTGTATCGAGCCGGACGGTGATGGTCGACGACGGAGACCGGACGCGAGGGGAGCACTGTAAAATCTTCGACGAGACGCCAAAGGTGATAAGGCCGCTGATACATACAGCCACAATAATATTCGCTCTTTGCCATGCCGTGCTAGCTAGTAGCTAGTGGCTTGTCGACTGATGAGAGATGGAAGATGATATTGATCGATATATGGATGCAAAAATTATTGTGGCAGTTTGCGACGGGGGTGTTTCGACCAAACACAGGTTCTGGTAGTTCCTTGTAAGCTGAAGCAACTCGCAGATGCTCTCTCCATTTCGTGTTAGGTCACTTTAAGTTTCTTTTTTTAATCATTTTTTTGAAAGTTTAATCAAGTTTATAAAAAAAATATAACAACACTTATAGCCTTAAATTAGTTTCATTACGTCTTACATTGAACATATTTTGATATTTTCTGTTGAAAATATCGTCTAAAAATTAATTTAGTCAAACCTCAAAACGATTTTATAATATGAAATAGACGTAGTAAATAGGAAAACGTGAGTTGCTGAAAAAATATGTAATGGAAAATGATAAAAAAGTTGATGTTAGAGAAAATGTTTTACATATGTTGACATGAATAAATCCTAAGATGTCTATTTTTTTCCACAATAGTTGGTTTTCGCTGCATATGTGATTTAACTGTGTATTCTTCCTGAGTTGCTAGCTGCTACTTTTTTTTCAAACTCTAAAAACATCTTGGCTACGACTAGCTAAGTAGCTAGTATAAAAAAAACCCAGTAAACTATAGTATCCTCTTATATTTAACTGTGAGGCTTTTCTCCGTTTCTCGTGAAAACGAGCTACTCCCTCTATCTCCCATAAAGAATGCATTTTCCAGTTCTTATATAACGTTTGACTCTCCAACTTATTTAAAAAATAATTATAATTAATATTTTTACTGTTATTAGATGATAAAATATGAATAATAATTATATGCGACTATTTTTAAATTTATTTTATAAATTTTTTAAGTAATGGCTTGTTTGGTAGAGTTCCAACTCCTAAATTTAGCTTTAGGAAGTTAGATCTGGAGTGGAGTTGTGAAGCTGTCTAAACTCAGGTCCACCTCTCTAGCTTATTTTATAAGAAAGTTCTACACAACTCTGCTCGTATTTTTAGCTGAGCTTTAGTTTAAGAAGAGGTGGAGCCGATATTCTCCGTGAAGTTTACCCCCAACAAATATTCGGAAAGTTGCCGCATTCCAGACGGGACCTAAAGCTTGGCATTATCCGGTGTGGGGGAGCTAGAGATTCGTTTCGTGAGGCGGATGGCGCCTTTGGAGCGCGTGCCTCTCGATCGAGGCGTGTGCCCTCCTCCATCCAGCTGCTACGTCTCCAGAAGATGATATGATTCTTCTTCTTCCTTTGGTTAATTGTCTTCTTCTTCTCTCTCTCTGCATCCAGCCGCTATATATACCACCAGCCGAAGCAGCCATTGCTCCTCACCACCAGAGCACAAGAAAGCATAAGCAACACAAGGGATTAACTCATCACTCACTTAGCTAATTAAATCTTCGACCATGTCGGACAAGTGCGGCAACTGCGACTGTGCTGACAAGAGCCAGTGCGTGTAAGTACTTGATTACTAGCTGCCTCCTCGATCTAGATCAGTCAATAATTATTTTGTTTCGATCTTAACATGTTGATTTCTTTCAATTTTGCGAAACACTGATCGGTTTGATTCGATTGACGTGGTGATTAATTTGCAGGAAGAAAGGTACCAGCTATGGCGTCGTCATAGTTGAAGCCGAGAAGAGGTAACTAACTAACTCAATATCGATCAACCAAAGCATATTTCTCGTCTGAATTTTACAGTTTTAATTTCTTCGTCTTTCCTCTCAAACACACACACGATACTATCGATCCTGACGTTCGCATATGAGACACGTACGGCCTCATGTATTCGCTCAGCTTATACTTATCAGGCAAAATTTAAATTTTTAATCTTAAATTTAAAACTGATTTTGAGTTTTTTATTAAAATTTATTTTTCACCCTCTACTTTTAGATTGCTAAAAATATATATATGAATTTTATTCATAAATTATTTTCGTTTGCAATTATATCGTTTGACTTATTCCTCGAATAAGCTAAACGATGGGGTCTGTAGCATATACTACAACCACCATAAAAAAACTTCATCAAAAATATTTTAAAATTAACAGAAAAATAGTAAGAACTTTACATACGAGATTAGATAGTTCTCAACAATTTTTACCTGACGCCTTAATTATTTGCTTGCTTTGTGCGTGCGTGCAGCCACTTCGAGGAGGTCGCCGCCGGCGAGGAGAACGGCGGCTGCAAGTGCGGCACCAGCTGCTCCTGCACCGACTGCAAGTGCGGCAAGTGAAGTCACGAAGCAACCGAACACTCGCCGCCGGCGAGTCACCTACCTTAATTAGTCCACAATAAAAACCACCCATATGCGTGTGGTTTGTGTGTGTGCTGATTATTGCTGAATTAAACCCGTGTGTTATCGATTAATTAAGCAGCTGGTCGCTTCGGCGACTATGCGTGTATCAACGTATGAATTTGTGTGATGTGATGTACCCGTGCTATTCTCAGTGAAATTAATCAATCGTGTATTCGTGTGGTTTGCCTAGTAAAAAGGTCTATCATACTCAATCGAACTTCAACAATTTATTGGTCTATTTTACGTCTTTAATGGTTCATCTTACTCCCTAACGATATTTTACAATAAAATTTGGTGGGATTGATATATGCATTATAACATATCTCTCAATATTTTTTAAAACTTTTTAATCGTTGTTTATATGGGTTGGAAGCACTGAGACTAATTCAAACATATATGTCTTAAATTTCAAGCAAATAGTCATGACAATTTTTAAAACTTTGATAATGGTGTCATCTATATCTCTATAAAATTTATGCTTAAAATACGACTTGTATAAAGGAAAAATAAAGAGAAATATAATTAACCAGTAAAGTGAACCACTTTGGTTATGGTCTGATGGAATAGTTTGCTTGGTTAAATTAGAATTTCGTCCTGCGGAAAAACATGACGGTTTTGCCAGCGAAAGGTGGAGCCCTATATGTTGTTGGGCCTGAAACTGAGTCGCCACCAACATGCGGCCCATGTAGGTTGGGCCAGAATATAAGATGAGAAGTCCATCAACTCCTCGACCAATCTCCAATTTGAGCAAATGATTAAAGAAGAGGAAATTTGTAATTTAGGGCCTGTTTACTTTGATGCCAACAAAAAAGTTGGTCATAGCAGGAATAGCAAAGCTGAATTTATTTCATCATGTTAATTTAAATATGTGATTTCGAAGCTCAATGTTTCTGAGGTACATTTATTACTGGGTTCCAATGATCCAACAATCGATATTGACATGTTTTCAAAACATCCGTATATTTTTTGTTCTTTGTTTCGATTTTGTTTCTATTTCTGAATATATCGTTTTCCATTCCGTTTCATCAAAAAAATAGTATGAAAATGAGTTTGGCATTTTTCTGACCGTTTACATCCATATTGGTACTGTTGCTAGAGGTCCGAAATAATGCAGGTAGGCCCCTGAACTAGACGGCTTCGATTGCTAGTGGTCCGAAATTATGCAAAAGGGCCCTGTTTTGGATCTCTACCAAATTACCAATGGTAGGCGATACTATTACTGTATTTTTCATCCTAGGTAATAATATTTGCAACTTAGCCTTACTTCCTCTGTCGCATAAAAAACCAACCTAGTATCGGATGTGACACATCGTAGCACTACGAATCTAAACAGATGTAGTACTAGTATATGTCACATCTGGTCGTAGATTCGTTTTTATGGAACGGACGGAGTACGTGAGAGGATTGAATTGCCATTTAATTTGGCACCACAACACCAGTGTCCTTGCTTGCTTTATAGATGGCCAAAAGGCTCGCCCGGCACGGCCCGGCCCAGGCACGGCCCACCAGCCATCGGGCCGGCACGGCCCGATCGGCACTTCAGCCCATGGGCTGCGCCTCCCGCCCAGGCACGGTCCACCAGCTGTCGGGCCGTGCTGGGCCGGCCCGAAGGCACGGGTGGCCCATCGTACCTTTTTTAAATAAGTCTAGTTTTCGTCCCTTCTCTTTGGGCTGTGACATAATATAGTGAAAATAAGTCTATTTTTCGTCCCTTCTCTTTGGGTTGACATATATATGTAAATAAGTCTATTTCGACCGTGGCATATAATATGTCTATTTTTACTCCCTATTGTTTATGTGTCGGGCCTGGCATGCGGCCCATCGTGCCGTGCCGGCCCAACGTGCTGGCGAAGAGGCCCAGGCATGGCCCGTGGTCGGGCCGGGCTGGCACGGGCCCGACCCTTGATGGGTCGTGCTGTGCTTGGGCCGGGCCAAAACGCCGTGCCGTGTGCCGGGCCATCGGGCCTCTGGCCTTTTGGCCATCTATAGCTTGCTTGCTGGCTGGCTATTGCAGGCTTGCAGTTACGTGCTCAGGATCAAAGAAGAGTAGGCTGGGAAACGATGATCCTCAGCACGTACTCCCTTCGTCCTAAAACATAAAAAGTTTTAAAGTTGGACACGGTTTTAAAAAAGTAGGTAGAAGTGAGTGGTGTAGGGTTGTGATTAGATGAGTAGTGGAGGTAGGTGGGAAAAGTGAATGGTGGAGGGTTGTGATTGGTTGGTAAGAGAATGTTGGTGGAGAAATTGTTATATTTTAGGATAAATTCTAAGGGCTAAAAGTTGTTATATTATGGGACGGAGGGAGGACGATGTAGTGTCAGAGTAAGAAACGACATCGGAATAGTGGAAAACCTGGACACTTCTGCTATTTGTGCTTCAGAGAGCTTGTATGGTAGCACCTTCCTGGCGCGTTGCCCCTGCAAATTGTTTCTTGGAGGGAGCGGGCAGGAGCTCTGCCATTTCATATTAGGAGAAGAGACTAAAAAAAGTCTTTTTTACATGAACAACAAACACAATAAAGAAGGCAAAAAAAATGGAGAGGTAACTTTGGGCTATGAAAATTGTGGTATGACAGACGACAAAAGATATGAAAAAAAAATGTGGACAACCTATTGAGAATTGTACACGGTGGGATTTGGGGGTTAATTACCACAACTTATTACTACATTGTTAAATGCATCTCTCGACGAAAAAGGTATGGAAATTAACAACGAGTTGGGAGGATGGAAATGATATTGGCTAACTGAAACAAAAACGGAGCCACACAAGATCAATCAACTTATCAACCGGCAAATCATAGTGTCCGGTTCAATTTAGTCATGGAATTTGAATTATTTGGCTGATAAGGTGATAGAGTATAAGAAAATGATAGTCGGCTCCTGATCGAGGAGTCCATCGGGGCCAGAATTAAAAATGGTCCCCGCTGGGCCTGCCCTCCTGCCACCAACAACGAGGCCCATTTGGTTGGGCCGTAGTACAGAGAGAGAAAGAGAGCAAAGCTTACTCTTCTACTACCTGTGTACTACTGACTATTTCACATATAATAAGTCGTTTAAATTTTTTTAAGTCAAACTATTTTAAATTTAACTAAATTTATAAAAAAATAGTACATCCACAGCACCAAATTAGTTTTATTATATTTAACACTGAACATATTTTGATACAATGTTTACTTTGTATGAAAATTGTTACTATACTATACTATAAAATTATTTAAATTTAAATAAATTTAACTAAGAAAAAAGCAGTATGTAGTATTGCCCTGGCCTGTGTGAGAGAGGAACACGAGAAACTAGAGGGTCCAGCTTTTGCAGTCGCGGGCGGCTGCAAATGCAGAATGCAGGTACACGATCGAAGTGCCATGTGACCACCTGCTCTGCGAGCTACTCTCTCCGTCCTATAATATTACAATCTAGGACTAGATGGGATGTTTTATAGTATAATGTTTATGTCCAAATTTATTGTACTATGAAACATCCCATCCAGTCCTAGGTTTTAATACTCCCTCCGTTTCGAAATGTTTGACACCGTTGACTTTTTAGCACATGTTTGATCGTTCGTTTTATTCAAAAACTTTTGTGAAATATGTAAAATTATATGCCTACATAAAAATATATTTAACAATGAATCAAATGATAGGAAAAGAATTAATAATTACTTAAATTTTTTTTTGAATAAGACGAACAATCAAACATGTGCTAAAAAATTAACGGCGTTAAATATTTTGAAACGGAGAGAGTACTGTGGAAGGCGGGAGTATAACTCCATCTCTTGCCTCCGAGATGCTCCTACGCATGGCGCCATTGCCGTCTCTCTCTCTCTCTCGTCTCGTCGTCTCTGCATCAGCATGCGTCGAGACAAGAGAAGAGGCGCATGCTATGCAGTGCACTGGCCGAGCTACGAGTAGTAGGAGTGTAGCTTAGCTCGTCTCCCAAATCAACCCGTACCACCACTGCACTGCGTCTCTCTTCTCTTTCTCGATCGATCGATGTCCCGGTCAAGCAGCAGCAGCATCCGTACTCTCTTTTCTTCCTCTGTTCAATTCATGCAGGGACTGTACTGTGATCGATCGATCGATGCTCCGATTCCATATATACATACCCACATCACGTACGGCGTCTCCATTAGTAACAGATCATGAGCTATATATATGTAGCTAAAACGTTTGCAATAATTCTTCAGAGTCATTGTTGCCTGCTATACCTCGGAAATGTATTAATGATCGTAACAAGAAGATAATCTCTAGTGTTTGTATATACAGGTAGCAGCTACTCCTCTATTTTAACAAAAATTAAATTCCACGGATAAATTTGAACATATGTTATATTCAGATTCGTCTTTGTAATTGGGTTTTTTTATGTGACCGAGGGAGTAGCTAGCAGCATGCATTAATGATCGGGAAGGGCCACTTCCTCGCGGTGGTTGGGGTTGGCTTAGCTTTTTCGATCTACCGGCCAGATCCATATATCGTCGAATGGATGCATGCATGTGGTCTGCCTCAGCTTGAGCAAGCAAAGCAAAGCAACCAGGCGTCGTCTATTGCCCTACCATATATACTTTGTCCCTACATGCCACGCAACAAACCAAGAATACACGCTCGCTCGATCTATCGAGCTCCATATATACAGGGGGTGACTAAATCAAATGAAAATATATATGGAACATCACCTATAGATTTTTTTTAGTTACTCGGTAATGCCCTACTCGATCAGTATAACTATATTTTAGAACGGATGTACTATAATAGTGTTGGAATATATAGTACTACCTTCGTAAAAAAAAAAGGTGCAGTTTTATTTTTTTTATGTCTAATGTTTGACCGTTCGTCTTGTTTGAAAGAAAAATATGATTAGTAGTTTTGTTGTTATTAGATGATAAAACATAAATACTAATTTATGTGTGACTAATTTTTTGAAAGAATTTCATAAAATTTTCAAATAAGACGGACAGTCAAACGTTGGACACGAAAATCTATAGCTACACTTAAATTGAAACGAATGTAGTATTAATTACATCAAATTGCATATGCTTATATTAGCCTCGATCTGTAATGCTGAGTTTATCGTCATCAAGTGCTACTGCTATTCTCGGTAGTTTGGCTATTTTAGTTTATTTGCGCGCGCACTTCGCGGTAATGATAAATTGCGGATCTAACAATAATAATCTCTCTATGTAATCTATAGCTGTCCGCCTGTTCAGTTTGTTTCATGTGACAACGTCCCTCCACTTGTTACTATAAGCGCAAGTTTAATAGTATAGCCAACTACTAATCCCAAATTATTTATAGCCAATATCTATAACTAATATAAATATTCGGATTTTTCCGGTCGTCACCTCATCCATACGGTGATTTTTCGTCCCTCCACCCCCTCAAAAAACCCAGTCGGAATTCCATCATCACACAAATAGAATCCCACATTGAGCACACCTCTCCAATCCCAAATCATCACAATCCAAATCCAAATCAAACACAAAATCCAAGTCCAAATCTAAATCGGAATCATTAGAAAACATCATATTAACACGAGATGACTAGAAGAGGGAGGGGCGAGCCGAACCGGAGGCTGCAGCGCGCTGCTCCTCGCCACCTCGCCGTCGGCCACGGACCCACCCGCCGACGCCGCCGACACCTGTAGGATCAAGGAGGCTGACTAGAGGGGGGTGAATAGGCGGTTTTTCAAACTTTTAGCTAAAACTGAGTTTTGTATGCGGAAGCGTAAATCAAAATGGTTTTGCACAATTCAAAACCTAAATCAACTAGTCTCAAGTAAGTGCACAAAGAAGCTAGCCTATGTTGAGGTTTGCAAGCCTAGGGTGATAATAGCACAAATAAACTCTAGTATGTAAACTTGCTCAAAGTAAATTTGCACAAAATAAAGGAGACAAGAGACAAGGAATTTTCACCGAGGTTCGGAAACTCGCCGGTTTCCTAATCCCGTTGAGGCAAGCCCAACTCAACCGCTCAACCACAAAGCCACTACACGCCCCCTTCGTCAAGGGGTGGGCAAGGCAGGAGCCGACCCACGGAGAGGACTACCAAAGCCTCGATCACTAGGGTAGTTCTTTCTTCACTCCGAAGGTGGTGAACTCCAAACCACTCACAACCAGCGCCGGGCCTCCTCCACAATCTCCTCGGAGAGGTCACCGCGCAACACCTCCACAAGCCGTCTAGGAGGCGGCAACCTCCAAGAGTAACAAGTCTAGGATGCTTGCCGAAGATGATCAAGTGCCACACTAGCTATAACAATGAAGCAATGCACTTGGATTGGCTTAACTCACTCTCTAACACCTCACTGGATAAACTAAGTGCCCAAGGGTGTGAGAACTCTTACAAGGGTTCAAGATAATGCAATGGAGTGCCAAAACCTTACCCTTGTTGTTGGGGAGTGGGTATATATACCCCCAACCACCAAAACTAGCCGTTGGGGTCGAAATCCCCAACTCTGTGCTCTGCCGGTCCGACCGCCATAGAGTAGCCGGTCAGACCGGACTACTTTGTAACGGCTAGAAAACTAGCCGTTACAGGGCAATCATTGAGCCCACTCAACCTGGCCGGTCTGACCGCAGTGTAGTGGCCGGTCAGATCGTCCACGGCTCGGTCAGATCGCCTTCGGCTCGGTCTGACCGGTTGTGGCTATGGTGGCTCAGTCTCGCCACCAAAAACCAGACCAGTGCAACAGACCAGTGGGGCCGGTCCGACCGGCCTTACCACGTCGGTCAGACCGGCTAACAGGCCCGGTCAGACCGGCCTAAGGCCCACGGTCAGACCGCAGGTCACTTTTCAGCTCAACCGACCGTTAGTAAAATGACGATATCTCTTGACTCGGGTCTTGGAATTTGGCGTTCTTGGACTTTATGAAAAGCTTATTCAAAGGGCTATCCAACCCATGAACAATCCATCCAAGAAACACAACTTTTCTCAGGGAGAAAGGGCTCACACTCCAAAGGATACTCCACCGGACATAACCACATGAGGCTACCCAAACCTATAGGATTTGACCACATCTCTCTTTGTTTAGGACTTGAGAAAACTCACCACACTTGGCTAGACAAGCCCACCAAATACACCTACATGCATATGAATTAATATGGCACAAGATCATCCACAAGCTCGCTTCATAGACCCCTCTTGATAGTACGGCGCCTATCTAGCAAATCCGGTCTACACCAAACACCAAGACCGGGAAAAGACTAAGAAAACATTCTTAGCTACATTATACCTTTGCCTTGCGCCATCCATCTTGGGGTCAAGCTTGAGTCGAGATCAACACTTGTGACCATTTGATTCAACAATGTGTATACCAAGGTATTTACCATCATTTGTCAAGACTTTCTTCTCATCACAAGCTTGATTTCATTCTTGCCAACATGGCGATGTCCTTGGCTTGGTGACCATTAACCCATGGTGTCATCCATTAGCCTCATCATAGTGGGACCTATTCCTTTTCACATATCAAAGGAGAACATTAGTCTCAACAAATCGGTTGTCATCCTTCACTTGATGACCAACCAGTTGCATATGAAAGATATGGATACGTTTGTTGAGTATTCATTAACATCACAAGTGTCATATACTCGTATGCAACCTTAAGTGCAAAGATCCGATATAAATAATAGGTGAACAACATGGATCTAGAACATGCACAATAAATGTATAGGATTTACTCCTCCTAAATATATGCATACAAATAAATACAAGAGATGCAAGTGTATGCATAATTAGAGAATGACCAATTGGGGTTTATCCTATACACATAGAGAGAAGGCATATGTAGTAATGATGTAGACCAACATAAAACATATACCTTCATGGTCTCCATGTTCTCAATGTAAATGAGACTAAATAAGATAAGGCTCAAGTAAACATTAGTCTCACACTTATATATCAATAACATGGAAATCATATATATGAACCTATCAAAAAGTAGGAGATAAGAAGTGGTACATATCATTTTATCTCCATGCATTTCATCCTTGTCATGATTAAGGTCCATCACAAAAGAATGCATGTCTTCCACATCTCATTATCGGGAAATGACCTAGTAGACAACTTATGCAAAAGAGAGGTTAATCCCATAAACATCGGTTTATCATCTATCACCAACGTAACAATTACACAAATTATTTAATCTAAGATCTTTCAATCTTTTCTCTCTTTGGTGATGGATAATAACCCGATATAAACAATATAGAGAGATGAGATGAAAGATGTTTTCAAATCAAGATATAAATCTTATAATAAACAAAATATAGAATAAACTCCCCCTCAAGTGTACATACATATGGATATAAAGGAACACATATGCACATAATCAATCAAGATCAATGAGGGAGCTCACACTATATTTTGGATCAACAAGAGAGACCAAGTTAGAATATGTGAAGTTTAATACATACCTCCCATCATTTTTACTTTCATATCCAAATAAGACTAGTCAAAGAAAGGCTCATAAAAACGTTAGTCTCATATAATTATATTTGTCATTAATCACCAAAACCAAATTAAGGCACTTGAACTTACAACACCGCCATCGCCGCCGGATCAGGGGCAGGAGGGAGGCGAGAGGGGAGGAGGGAGCCGCCGCTGGCCCGTGACCGCCGCCACCTTCGGATCCACCGGCGGCTACCGCCGCCGCCACCACCTCCGGATCTGCTGAGAGAGTGGTGCGGTGGCCACTGTCCGCCGCGAGGGAGTGTGCCGCCACCGCCACCGCCGCTCGCGGGAGGGCAGGGCGCCGCTGCCGCCGTCGTCGCGGCTGCTCGGTGGGGAAGGCCGTTGGCGGTAGGGAGGGAGGGCAAGAGGCGTCGCCGGTTGGGGAGGAGCGTAGAGAGGTGCGCCGGTGGGGGTGCGGCGCGGCCGCCGGCAGGGAGAGAGGCGGCCTGCATGGAGGGGAGGAAGGGGAAGAATGAAATTAGGGTTATGTTTTATTTGGGTTGGGGGTTTTGATAGATTAGGAGCCGATTTGAGCCGTCCATCAAAATGAATGGCTCAGATCGCTCCTGCGTCGGGCTGGCCTCCATCATCGGGCTGCATCAGTGATGGGCCGCACGCGCTTCATGGGCCGCACGTAGGTTGGCCAGCCCAACAAAAACTTAAATTGGATTTCCAATTAAATAATTGTTAAATGATGTTTGTATTATTAAAATTTAGCAATTAAGCTCTAAAAATTCCAATAAAATTTCAAAGAGCGAAACTAATCATGGAGAATTTAATAAAATTAAATTTAACCATATCATTTTATTTCTCACACTTAAATTAGATTTCCAATTAAATAATTGTTAAATGATGTTTGTATTATTAAAATTAGCAACTAAGCTCTGAAAATTCCATAAAATTTCAAAGAGCGAAACTAATCATGGAGAATTTATCAAAATTAAATTTAACCATATCATTTTATTTCTCACACATACTTTACTTGTAAATTTTTATTTAATTATATACATACCTACTTAAAAATACCAAATATTTCAGTGAATTTATATTTTAATTAATTCCATATTCTTCTGATCTATACGCTTTCCGTTGCAACGCACATGCACTTTTGCTAAACCAAACAACACTTTTGGTCAATATACACACTCCGTAATCACCTGGTGCAACGCACGGACACTTTTGCTAGTAATAGCTAATTCATACAGTAGTTACTTACTATACTATTAATATCTAGTCCTACCTGTTATACACACAGTACGTCTTAGAGTCCGTGCTGTAGCTGGCTACAGATCTGTAGCCCGCTGATCTTCTCTCCCTACCCTTATTTCTTTAAAATATGTTTATAACTGGTTTATAGCCTGCTATTGTACCTGCTCTAATTCGGTCGTCCAGTTGTCCACGCTTGTCTAGTTTTCTCTCTCTCTCTCCCTCTCTATCTCATTAATTTTGTGTACATTGGGATGGCTAGCTGACTTAATTTTGGGTCATCGCTTGGATGGATTAAAAATGAACCAATATTTACCTTGATGATGCAAGTTGAGTTGTGTAATTAATGTATGGATTGGGTGTCTGTACTTTTGCATGGTTTCAACTTTCAAGGCACACACACTTGCAATCTTAATTTGCATTGTCTCTTGACTGCTCATGGTAGCAAGCTGTTAGCTGTCTGCTTGTTTATATTCTACTCTTAATTTTATCATGGACAATACAGTATATCTGCAGACCTGCAGAGACGACATTTCAAGTAAGATGTCAGTGCGAGGAAACAGACATCCTCATGCTGCCAAAAACACACACATAGGATGTTTGTAAAAACTCAGACGCATGGTTTTTTTTTTTAAACCTAAGGTGAAACTTTGTTCCACTTTTATATTTAGAAGAAAAGAATTGACTCAGTTTATAAGGAAAACTGGGCCCGAAAACCATACAATTGCACGATTAATTACAGGAAAACTGGCTGAAAACCACCGCTACACAACTAACAACTACGGCGGAGCCCAAACACAGGATGTCGCCGTCAAGCTGAACACAAAAGTGACTAAACAGCTCCCATATCACATAAGAGGTGTTATCGTTGCCGAGCTAGTCGTCCAAGCGACCCAGCAGCGCCGACTTCACAACCACAGCGACACTGAAGCCACGAAAATCACCAAAGCGAAAAGTAGCTCCGGCATCCAACAATGGACATCAGCCTAGCCATCGAGGAGCCACTTCCTTCACACGGCCAGCACCAGAACTCCTTGGAAGGGACTGCAACATGTCATCGTTGCCAAGCTTCGCCGCACCTCATCAGCGAGCAGCTCCGACTTCATCAACAGAAACAACCGAAGAGCGTGACACCCACCACAAGAAACGAAGCGGACCCAAGAAGGCGAAAGCCTCGCTGAACACAATGTATGAAAGCTTTCGAAGCGAAAAAGACCATCAACAGTCGTCGATGCGTTGAAACTTCTCCGAAGCGACGCCCCCAAGGAGGACACGACGCGTAACACCGTCGCCGCTCGTCCGAAAGCTGGAACAAGGTTTTCACCTGAAGATTTGTGGGGGATATGAAAGAACGCCATGACAACGCCTCCAAGAAGGGAAACGACGCCCACGAGCGCCGTCGTCGTCGAACCGGCCAAAGGCACGGCAAGGCTTTCGCCAGCATCTTCACTTTACCCATACAAGCACCCCACATCGACGGCCATAGAATAGTCTATGACATCTCACAAGCATTCATACCTTGATCGTAACAAATGGCAAAGACGGGCCCTTGGCCACCCTCAAAACGCTATCAATCCACCGCAAACTCCTACGGCAAACCGAAGCCTCCGCCCTCCCCCTAGCATTCCCCACGACCAGAAAAGGGTCCGGCCAAAGAAGGGGGGAAACCGAAGGAAGGGAAAAACACTCGGCCAGCAACGAGGAAGTCCGCCGTGGACATCAAGCCCCATTCCTGCTTCACGCCAGCACAAGCCGTCGTCCCGCCAACTCCACATCCATGCATTGCCGCCCATGAGCCACCAAACCTCCACCGGCCAAAGAAGCCTCCTGCTCGGCAGGAGGCTCGTCGCCAATGAGACGCCAGCGAACAACCTCGCTGGAGCCCACCTAGGCGAAATCCGGTCGTGGACGGCCGGATCCAGCCAGGGCGGCACAAGCCGGCTCAACGTCCGCGCCGCCGCAGCTCCGTCGTCGTGACCACCATGCTGCCACAGCCTCTGCTTGCACGCGGACGGATCGAGCCACCGCTGCCCGCCCATGGCGATGCCGCCCCTGCCTGCCGCCGTCTCCGCGCCGTCTCCTGCCCTGGCGCCAACCTTCGCTGCTGCCCACTGCGACGCCGCCCCAGCCTGCCGCCGGTCTCCGCATCATCTCCAGCATCGTTGCCGACCCCTCCACCAGCCACCGTCAACCCCCGTCTCCCGGCGTGCCGCGTCTCCCGTTGCCCAGTCGCACCGCGTCGCCCGTTGCTCGGTCGCGCCGCCATCAGATCCGGCGGCGGCGGTGCCAGATCCGCAGCCACAAAGCCGCGCCGCCGCACGGCCTCCCGGCACGCCGCGCCGCTTCCTCGCGCCGAAGACGGGCCACCGCGGGTTTTGGCCTCGCCGCCGCCATCCCGGCGGGCCGCGCGGTTTCCGGCGGCGCGCTCCGGTGGTGGCGAGGTGGGGGAGAGAAGGGGAGGGTGGCGGCGGCCGGGGGCTAGGGTTCGCCCCCGGTCGCCCGCACGTGGACAACGGGGAGCGTCCGTTTTTTTTTTGGCAATGAAAAGAAAAATAGAAACACCATGACAGTATATATAAATGCCATAAGACCTGTATAAATCAGCTTTAGCATGTGAATTAGTGGCCAGTAGTAAAGCTCTCGTTGTGTACTAACAAACGAGCTTGGATTTAATTAGTAAGAAAAAAAATCCTCTAGGACACGTAGTACCATGCATTTCTCGTGACAAAAACATATATTTTACCCACGAGGATTATTGAGTTAAAAAAAAAACTCGATCTCGATCCCATCGTGAAGAAGCTTTACCACAACCACCTGCCAAATCAGCACAGTACGCAAACAGTAGCAGTTCAGCTGGTGGGCCCACCATGTCATACACACACCTCTATGCCCAGATCCTGTGTACGTGGCACCGTGTGGGCGTAGCAGCGAGCCAAATTGGCAGCTAGCTAGCTTAGCCCAGTGACAACAGTTTAACGGCCGGCGCCGTTCTCGAAGACCCGCACCAGAAATCATACCCCTCGCGTCGCCACATGTCGCTGACGGGTGGGCCCGGATATGTGAGACTCACGTGTCAATGAGATCCTGGAGGGTAGGAAAAGTTGGCGAGCCGGTGCAGAGACACCACAGGGAAGAACAGCTTCTGTATTTTTGTTTATTTATTTATAATTTTTAAAGAAGTGTGGGGGCAAGAAAAAGGGATCTGCATATATGCCCCCCAAAAGCTTGATTATTCAGCTTTTAAGTTGTCTGAGCTTCCTGTTTTTGCCGCTCAAGAACTGTGTTGCTATGGTTCTTGACTTTCTTGACTCTTTGAGCCCCTCAAGTATGGGAGTATTTCTTCTTTTGGGCTTAGAGCCACGTGGTTAAATAGACATACTTGTGATTAGTTAAGTTTGATCAAGTTATACATTTGTTGTGTTTTCGTAGTATCGAGTGTCGCAATGCAGTTTTGATCCCATACATGCACCAGTGTTCATTGAAAGCATGGCATGGGTTTTATATGCAACTAAAGCGTGACTGATTTTTATTGTTAAAGGTTGGCAAATCTAGACATTCTTATCATATCAACCAATCAATCATACAGTGTGAGCTTATTGTGGATAATTTTGCTATTCTCTACCGTTCTCTCCAAGATCGTCGCTAATATCAGCAAGAAAATTATTATATATAGCCCTCATCTAGAAATTTGGCGAACAATATGCCAATGACATAAATCCCTTCTTGCATGTTATCTAGGGGTCCTACTTTTACAAACTTTAAATTCGACATTTCTTTATCTATAATCGAAGCCTATTTACGGAAAACCTTAACTTTATTTGCTTAACTTGTTATTAGAGGAGAGAAATGTGACCAAGAGGAATCAAGGTATTGCCATTTACCTCCATTTCAAAAATATCCATCCTTCAAGGTCCTCAAATGCAAAAGGACATAGAGAGAAGCCATTAATCAGAAACAACCCTGCAAAAAGTTACAAACAAAACCACGAAATTAGAAACAGGTCCCTCCCCTCAAAGACCTAGAGAGAAGCCATTAAGCAGAAACACCCCTGAAAAAATTACAAACAAAACCGAGAAATTACAAACAGGTCCCTCCCCTTCCCCTCTCGCTGTCTTCTTCTCCTGGCCGTTGCTAGTGTGCTACTACTCCCTCGCTGGTTTTTGCTACTCCCCTCCACTTCCTCTTCCTCCTCCTCCTCCACTCCAATCCAAACCCTAGCCGCGCGCGCCCCAATTCGGCGCGGCGGCGCGGCGAACTACCCCGGGAAGATCCCGGCCTCCGCATGCCGCGCCCGTGGCGGCGGCGCCGGCGCGGGAGGTGGGCGGAGTGAGTGTAGGCAGCGGGCATGGGGTGCGTGTGCGGGAGGGCGGCTGCGGTGGATGATGGGAGGTGCGGGGCGGCGGCGGAGGCAGCGGTGGCGGCGGGGAAGGGGGTGGGGATGGGGGTGGGGATGGTGAGGAGGGAGGAGGAGGCGAGGAAGGTGCAGGCGAGGGTGGGGGGGAGGGAGGAGGCGGCGGAGAGGAGGAGGGCGGCGGCGGCGATGGCGATGGCGGCGTGCAGGGTGAGGAGCCCCGTGCCGAGGGCGGTGGAGGGGGAGCAGGTGGCGGCGGGGTGGCCGCCGTGGCTCGTCTCCGTCGCCGCGGAGGCCGTGCGCGGGTGGGTGCCTCGCCGCGCCGAGTCGTTCGAGAAGCTCGACAAGGTCACACACTCTCTTCTCCTCTCTCTCTCTCTCTACATCTCCATTTTGGCTCTGTTCATTTTCTGCTCTCATCTTTGATCTCTAATTTGGAACATTGGAACGGCGAGAATTTGGAGCAATGCGGGCTGCGAATTCCCCCTTTTGGATTTCTGTTTCTCGTTGAGAATATAAATTGATGCATTAACAATGTGCTCCCCACCTTCATACTTTCTCTAATGGAAGGAAAAAAGGTAAAATTGTGCTGTAAAATGTGGGGAGTTTACTCCTCTTACAGGGATATTTACTGACGATTGATGAGGGTGGGTACTATCGCGATGTTTTTATTTGGGTTGTCTATTAAGTGGATTCTTGGTAGCTAGGACGACTGGAAACAGTACAAATCTGTTATTAGTGGGAGGCACCTTTTACGTTGGATGCGAAAATGCGGTGGCATTTTCTTTATTTTGGATTTCTTGATAATTTTGGTGGACCTTGGAACCTGGGAACAGTGGGCATTACTAGCAACTCATGCCCTGCTATTAATGGGGTGGGGTGAACAATGCTATTCTAGTAGTAGTACTACATTGCTATGGGATCTGAGAGTATGGTGGCAACTTTTTTTTTTCACCTGCAAACTTGGTTTAAAATTTAAATAGTAATAGTAATAATGTAATATATTCTGCTAACAGTTGATCCAGTTTCAGTTTAGCTGAATCACTGGTGTTTAGCTGTTATAATACCGCGGTTTCCTGTTTTGTTTGCTATGGGATACTTTATTTCTCTGAACTTCAAAATTTTAGGAACTGCTATTTGGTTGACAATTATGTCCCTTTTTCTTTGTAACTAGATTGTGCACTGTTAAACTTTACTTTGCACCTGGACTGATTGTGCCCTTTATACCATGGTGTGTTCAGTTGTTGTTATTTTGTTTATACAGATTGGTCAGGGAACATACAGTAATGTTTACAGAGCTCGCGATCTTGAAAAGGAGAAGATTGTTGCCCTAAAGAAAGTGCGGTTTGATAATTTGGAACCTGAGAGTGTGAAGTTCATGGCCAGGGAAATCCTTATTTTGCGACGGCTTGATCATCCAAATATTATTAAGCTGGAGGGTCTAGTAACTTCAAGAATGTCTTGTAGCTTATATCTTGTTTTTGAGTACATGGAACATGACCTAGCTGGACTAGCTTCTTTTCCTGGAGTGAAATTTACTGAGTCTCAGGTATATTGATATTACCTCTTCTGGAATCTGTACTCGTTATTAAATCTTATTAGCTGTAAAGAAAGACTAAAGGAATATATTGCATCCTATAGTAGTCCTAAAAAAGCCTCAAGTAGCTGTTTACTTAAAATACGAGTAAAGCAAGCGGGCAATGATCATTCTGTTGTTGCAGGTTAAATGTTACATGCAGCAGCTACTCTGTGGCCTTGAGCATTGTCATAGTCGTCACATTCTGCACCGTGACATTAAGGGTTCCAATCTTTTGATTGACAACCGAGGCATTTTGAAGATAGCTGATTTTGGCCTAGCAAGTTTCTTTGATCCTGAACAACGTCACCCTTTGACTAGTCGTGTGGTCACACTTTGGTATAGACCACCAGAACTTTTGCTTGGTGCCACAAATTATGGTGTTGCTGTAGATCTTTGGAGTTCTGGCTGCATTCTTGCTGAGTTATATGCTGGCAAGCCTATCATGCCTGGTAGAACTGAGGTATGCTGTCGACCACTATTTTACTTGGAAGTACTCCCTCCATTCATGTTTATAAGGTGCATTTTAATTGCAGAATGTTTTTAAGACTAAACTTTGACCACTAATTTCTCATTAAATATAATCCTAATAGCTGTAAAACCAATATTATGTGAAATTACTTTGAAGTATGAATCTAATGCTATAAGTTTGACACACTAAATGTGCTTGTATGGTACTCCCTCTGTCCAAAATACAACAACTTCTAGCTATGTATCTGGACAGGGGTATGTCTAGATACATAGCTAAAAATTGTTATATTTTGGGACAGAGGTAGTAACTAATCATTGGTCAAAATCTTTCAAATTTGAATTTCTGTAATCAAAACACGTTTTATAATAGTGGGCAGAGGGAGTAAACGCTATTAGTGAATGCTTTGAATTTGTCTTGAAATAGTGTTCATATTGTTTTTTTTCTTTTTGTAGGTTGAGCAGTTACATAAAATATTTAAACTCTGTGGTTCACCATCAGAGGACTATTGGAGGAAGTCTAAACTTCCTCATGCCACAATTTTTAAGCCACAGCATCCATATGTTAGGCGTGTATCAGAAACATTTAAAGATTTTCCTCCGCCTGCTGTGGCGTTAGTGGATGTTCTTCTTTCAGTTGATCCAGCAGATCGAGGAACAGCATCTTCTGCATTGCAAAGCGAGGTATTCAAATTCCTTGGACTTTTCTCCAGCTGCTGGAGACATTCCTGTTTATTTCCATATAGAGATTCTTTTTTATTTCGAGAGAGAATCCATATAGAGATTCTATTTGATTATACGTTAATCCATTTCAATTCTCAATTGTCCCCTCTGTTTACAAATGTATGTCAACATGGCATGTGTGCCGTGAACTCTCAGACAATAAATGCTAACCCACATAACACTATCAAGATTAATCAGATGAAAGCCTTACCATTACATTTGCTGTAAAATAATACTCTCACTCTCTCAGAATATAAATTAAAAGTAACAGTCAAAGGCACATGTTGGAGAGCGTACAATTCCAGAAACACCAGAGATTTGTAACAGAGGGAGTAATGTGCTGCATTCAAATATTCCGCTGTTTGAAGTTTTAAAATAGCAAAGTATCACTGTTAAAACGTTATTTTCCTTTTTTTTAGAAACTTCAGATCAGCTATATTTGTTTGGAAGTAAATACTTTCTGCAAAATAATTCCTCCTGAACCATCTCTAATGTCTATGAAAGTCATCATGTCCTAGTTGGATCAAGGTTTTGGATTTAGAAGTATAAAAGCTCTGTTGCTATTCATTTCTGTGTACCATGATCCACTAGATGTTATGTTAGAGGAGGTTGTTAATCTTTCACAATACATCTCAAAAGTTTTTTTTTTTTTACTTTTAATCATCATAGTACCCAATCTTTGGGATATTAACAATGTGCTTGTTATTGTCTTCTTCAGTTTTTTGCAACAAAACCATATGCTTGCAATCCTTCAAGTCTGCCGAGATATCCCCCAAGCAAAGAGTTTGATGCAAAACGGCGAGAGGAGGAAGCTCGGAGGTACTTACGACAAACATTATGTTTACAATATTACATCTTATCTCTGAATCATAAAACTTCCTTAGAGAACTTGGATCAATGTTCTGCTGACCTATGCATACCTTCATGGCTTCATAATAATAAGGAAAACACACTCTTGCAAATTAGAGTGTTAAAGTCAATCAACAGGTGTATCATGAATCTGACCTTATCACCGATTTTATACCTGGCTGGTCGTGTGCATATGGTATCAGCTGACCAGATATATAATATGATTGGACCCATTCCTGTTCTGGTATTCTGCATTCCACTCTGGAACCTCTCTCCCCCCTCCCACCTCCCCTATTTCTACGTATTTCCCTGTGTTATAAACATCTTTTACACATGAATTCACTTTTATTGTCTATAGTTCTTGTCTGTGTTTATTTGTCTCTATACTTTTAGTGCTTAAATGGAAAAGAAACAATCTTATCATGAATCTGCAATGCCTGCATTTTCTTTCAAAATTGACATTTGCACATTTCTGTAGGCAAGGTATTGCTGGAGGAAAGCAACACAAGTATGATCCTGAAAGACGGACTAGAGAGTCGAGAGCAGTTCCTGCACCTGACGCAAATGCAGAATTAGTGTCATCTTTGCAGGTAATACCTTGTTGACTGTTATTGAATATATTGTACTATTCATATTTAGGTTGATGAGGTATATCCGTATATGCTTATTTGTAAGTTACATTCACATACATAGTGATCACTGGCTCTATATTGTGATCTTCATATGTGTCTAAGCTGTGTGCTTTGTCTCCTTTTTTTCCACAAGTACATGAAGCCTTTAATAGCCAGCACACATTCCAAGTGTATTTTTCCTCTACAATCTTGCTATCCAAGTTGTTCTATTTTTTTAGATGAATATATTTATTTTTGTGTACAATTTCAGAAAAGACAAAACCAAGTCAATGCCAAGAGCAGGAGTGAGATGTTCAATCCCAGCAAGGAAGACTCTGCATCTGGCTTTCCGATTGAGCCACCCAGGCCAACTCATCCTGCTGAATCGTCTCAAGACTCTCAACGTGTCTACACAAGAACATTCCATTCTGGTCCTCTAGTTAATCAAAATAAACCTTCAAAGGCTGGACGGAGTGAAAATGGCGATATTCATCTTTCTGGTGTTGCAAACGCATCGGACTTCCATGTGGTTGTATCAACAAGATCAAATATTCGTTCAGATAATGGCAATGGAACAGTGGTTACTCAAGCCGAAGCCTTTCCGCATGAACGGAGGCTGTCTGAATCTATAAACGAGCGTTTCAGTAGTAGTGGAAAGTATGATCAAGTATTTCAGCAGAAAGATGACAGGAGTAGCAGGGTGGATGGAGCTATTGTAAGTATCTCCAGACCTAAGTAGCAAACGTACGAAAACAGTTTGTTATGCCATTTAATTCATAGTTGGCAGTTTTTTTTGCAAATCTCAGTTGTCAAATTGAAAAGTTTCTTTCAGCAAATCCAAGGTCCTCATATATTATGTATTCAGTTCCAGCAGGTTATTATGAGGTTTACCTAGCATTATTTGTAGTTCACGATTAACACATTTGGAAAAACCGAAAAATATTATAGCACTAGCTTTTGATGTCAGATAACTCTACTTTGTTCCCCTGTCTAGATTTCTAATTGACTATTTCTTGTCTGAACAGGGCTATGGATCAAAGGGTAACAAGATCCACCATTCTGGGCCTCTAATTTGCCCTTCAGGCAATGTCGATCAGATGCTGAAGGAAAATGACCGCCAAATTCAAGAAGTCTTCCGCCGAACCCGGGTTGAGAAGTCAAGAGCAAGGAGAGGCCATGGGCACTCCGGGGATGGGCATCATCAGTTTGGCCTAAGACCCAGTGACTTTGGCGCTGCCCCGGTCTTCCCTTCAAGCCGCTCCAGCTATCGAGCTGTGCAGCAGTAAGGCCAATGCTTAGCAAGTAATTTCGTAGTTTAGGGGCAAAATCTCTTCGACGTGATTTTGCAAGAGAAGTTTTATTGGCTTCCTTTCCCCCATATTTCCGGGGGATATATATCACGTTATGTACAGGAAAGTCTAGCTGTGAAATGCCTTTTAATTGGGAAAAAAAACTTTGAAGGAGAGGGAAGAAGGCCATTTGTTAATTTAGCGGCAATTTGGGTGTTCTACAGATGTCATTATCATGAGGCTGGCAATTCTCCATGTTCTGGTTTCAGTTTGCTGAAATGCTAGCTCAATTGTATATTTCAGATTGCTAGGTATGCTGTGTGAATTAGATCTACGAAGTTTTGGGCATGCTTGGTTCCTTGTTTTTGTATAGTGTACCCCACGCTAGTGGGTCGTACGCCCTACATGTGGCCAAGTTATTGAGAAATCTTGCTTACTCCTTGCTAAGACATGCTGAGCAATGGGACCAAACATGACCAAAACCTGTTAACTAGGTTCCGAGTTGCACGTGGGGTATTCATTTTAGTGAAATTTGCAAAACTTCAGTGGTTGCCGTGAATGTACGCCCTGCATGTGGCCAAGTTGATGAGAAATCTTGCCTAGTACTTGCTAGGAAAGGCTGTGGAATGGAACCAAACATGATCAGAACTTGTCAAGTTCCAATTGCACTCAGGGTATTCATTTTCGGTCAAATTTGCAAAATTCAGTGGTTATTGTGAGTCCTATGATTCTGAAATTGTGTGCCCGAGTAATGTAAATGTTGAGTCAGACTAAATCGTAGTCTTATGTGTACTTCATAAATGTATATTATGTATATTAAATATCTGTTAAAATTTACCATTTTTGGTAGCCTTTTTTTCTGAGGTATAAGCTTCACCATACTTCAAATTATAATAGAGTGAATGAAATTTGGTATGAAATTACCAATGTTATATATATTAAATATGTGCTAAAATCTACCATTTTTGGTAGTCTTCTTCTAAGAAGTATAAGCTTCACCATACTTCAAATTATAATAGAGTGAATGGAATTTGGTCTGATATTACCAATCGAAATTGCTAAATTCATTAGTTGCTGTTTGCGCAAGGTTTTTCTTCGATTGACTAAAGTCAACATTTACCAAGTCTTGGTTTTAAGCAGCCGTTTAACTTGTACTAGACTAAAGTTAAAAGTAGAGTCTGATTCCTTTCAGAAGGCGGCTTATGTGTCAAGCTTGCAAATGGATAATTGCCTTGATAAATGACAAAATTCAGGCGAGAATACTAAATCATAGCTCACGTGGTCAAAGATGACTGAAATCGTTCTCTTAAGAGTTAAGACATTGAAGATAAGCAGGACATATAATTAAACAAATTCATCCACCATTTTTCTTGGATAGCAAGTGATTCAACGAAGATAAGTAGATAACTGTTATATATACAACTTTTAATAATCGTCAGTTTTTATTTTCTTTCAAGACATCATCAAAGGTTGATGACGCACATACTCCTCCATCAAAAGTACGTGCGCCCGGAACAAAATCACACAGACATTAGGGGTGGAGCTACAAGAGAAGAGGTCGGGTGCCTAGAAACCTGATCTAAATTTTTCTAACTGTAGTTTGTTTATTTTCACCATATTTGAATCCTCTCAGCTTAATCTTGACAACCACATCAACCTAAATTTGATTTAAAGAAGAATAAATTAAGCGGGTAGCCCTTCCTCCATTTCATTAATTCTGGCTTCTCTGCTAGACATCATCAGGGATTGTACATTTGTGCTAGGATTGACTTATGAAATCTCTATTTTGGGTGAGCTTGCATCGATTCTTCCTACAAGAGGTCGTACATAAAAGCTATGGAAAACCGATGTGTCTATAGCCTATGCTATGTTCGTTTGAGCCTTTTTCTAACCCCCCTCTCTCTCTTCTTTTTTGCGCTCATACTTTTCAAACTGCTAAACGGTGTGTGTTTTTTTTAAAAAAATCTATACGAAAGTTACTAAAAAACCAAATAATCAAATTAATCCTTTTTTTTAAAAAAGCTAATATTTAATTAATCATGCGCTAATAGACTGCTCCGTTTTTCGTACGGAGGAGATGGGTTCCTAAACTCATATCGAATACAGCCATGCCATGAGGGACATGGTCTTCTACAATAATACGCGTGGCAGAGAAGCGAGAAAGTTTCAATACATACATAACAATAACTCGATACTATAAAAACGGTGTAGTAACAATGGTTGCCTATATTGAAAAAATAAGAAAAATGTTATAGCATCTTCCATATTATAAACCGATGATTTGCGAATCAGAGGTTGGAGAGAGAGAGAGAGAACACACTAGGTTGCTTGGTATAGTAGGCAGATGATCCAGGTCTGATGGCAAGCTACTTAGAGACCATGTCAAACTCGTATGAGTCGATTGTTAATACTCTGTCAAAGTTGGAACGAAACGAAGGCATAATAATATCTTTGGAGAGGATTTGAATTTTGGAAAAGATTTCACGGAAACAATATCTATGAATCTTCCTACCGCTCTCATCTCAAACTCCATCTTGTGTACAGTCCATAGAGGAAATGCAAGTGGAGGAGCAGTTGGAGCTTGAAAGAAATTAAAACGGACTATCTCTATATTATATTTTAATATATGACGCCGTTGACTTTTTGTCCAACGTTTGACCATTCGTCTTATTCAAAAAATCTATGTAATTATCATTTATTTTACTGTGACTTGATTCATCATCAAATGTCCTTTAAACATGACACAAATATTTTTATATTTGCACATATATTTTAAATAAAATGAATGGTCAAACGTTGGTCGAGTCGAAAAGTACCACAAGATTCACCGTAGCTGCAACAGTGCTTTGCTCGTACAAGTTCGACACGGATGATCACACGGCAGCGTTTGACTGCAGCAGCGTAACCTGATCCGCAGATCCCAGATCGGACGGTCCTCACGCGGCCTAACTCAACCCCCAACGATCCGTAGACTTTCCATTTTCGGAATAAAAACATCCCCATCTAAAATTTGTACATACCAGATGCTGACGAAGCTAGAGTACGTTGGCACGTACGTACTGGATGATCTCACGACCTACATGAGGTGGCCGGGCCCGCGACGGCGATGGAGCCTGTAGGTGGGGAAATTAAACGATGGAAGAACGTACTCCCTCCGTCCCATAATGTAGCCAGCTAGGATGAGATTAGATCCATCTTAAGACTATAAATTTAGACATGAACATATTTCAGATTAGACCCATTAGCATATCCTAGGTTGCTATGTTCTGGGACGGAGCTAGTAATATGGTGGGTTAAAAACCTATACATAGGTGAAAAAAATTATATTTTACAACAAATTATGAATGGAAGAAGCTGCTACTCTCTCCATTTCAAAATATAAGACACAACCACTCTTAATATAAAGACCAAAAAGTAATTATTATCACCTCATAATTCGAATCATGCTAATATATATATATATATATATATATATATATATATATATATATATATATATATATATATATATATATATATATATATATATATATATATATAAAATGCATTCACTCAATAGAATTAAAAATATTAAGGATGTAGGACTCAAAAAATAATAATTTAGTGAGAAAGAAGTGGTAGTTAATAGCATGCATTCATACATGTCTATATATTATATTATGAAATATTTTTTTTTAAAAAAAGTTAGTTATATCTTGTATTATATTATGGAATGGAGGGAGTATATTTTAAAATGCAAGAAGTGATGCAAGCGTTTTATCTAAGTATAAGCTGTTACTCCGTAATACTTGTTAACGAAACAAATAATTTATAGTCCAAAAATTATATATATATATATATATATATATATATATATATATATATATATATATATATATATATATATATATATATATATATATGTTCATAGCAATTTAAAAAACTAACGCTAAAAAATAAACTATAATAAAAAAATAAAAATCAACTTATAATATAAAAAAACTAAAACAAAATTCAAAATTTTAACTGCGGTTTAGCTGAAGAGCGCAAACGATCGATAGAGCTGAAACGTGTCCCTCTCGACACACGTCGTCGTCCTCAGCTCCGGCCAACATCTGCCGTTCGATCCAAGCAATTCCGGTGGTCAGACGGCCACACGCCGTGCCCGCGACGGCGCCATTGACGTATACGTATACGTACGCGGTACGCCTCCGCCTCCGTACACACGTATAAATACGTACCAGAGCTGCGCTTGCGACGCCACGTACAAGCCGATCGATACGCCGTCGCATTTCTCCTCCCATTAATTCGACACAGCAGCTTAATTTTTTTTTTCAATTCTACGATATCACACTATGGCTGTGTTTAGTTCCACGTTAAAATTGAAAGTTTGAAGAAATTGAAATGATACGATGAAAAAGTTGAAAGTTTATGTGTGTAGGAAAGTTCGACGTGTCGAAAAAATTGAAAGTTTGAAGAAAAAAATTGGAATATAAACAGTGCTGCATTTTGTACAGCAGTTAATAATAGTCCTTCGTCTTGTACTACAAGGACCTGCACGACAAAGCTGATGCCTTTTTTTTTCTGTTCATCACTCTTTGAGAAAATTAAGCTTTTTCGATTCAGACGTTTACCAGACCAGTGTACTATGCTAAGCACCAAACATAGACTTCCTCTCATCGTCATCCATGGTAAAATTTGATTCTTAACGAAGAATAACCTAGCTAAAAAAAAAAGGGTGGAGATGAACGCTATTGTTTCTGCTATACACAGTAGACAATATAACATTTTTTCTCTGAGTGCCACGTTATTTGGTTTGTTGGAGATGCATTTTTTTTATTTTAATATCCCTTCACTCCATAATGTCAAAAGGTAGTTTTGGTAATTTACTTAGAGGAGGAGTAATTAGGTTCATCAAAAAAATAATTCTAATTAAAGCTAGTGCTTTATATTGATTAATTTGATGTTGTCGTAATAATAAAGTTTTTTTAAAACAATTGTAAGTTATTTTCGTATATTTTTATTGGCTCCAAATTTGATTGGTGCTATCGAGGATGAGCATCATGCTATACGGCTGTGTTCTTCCCCCAACTTTCCTAACTCACATTTCATTTCAGTGTTTCGCGCGCACGCTTTTTAAATTGCTAAACGGTGCTTTTTTTTTTTTGCAAAAAATTTCTATACAAAAGTTGTTTTAAAAACCATATCAGCCCATTTTTCATTAAAAAATTAGCAAATACTTAATTAATCATAAGAAAATGCATCACTCCGTTTTACATGCGTGGGAGGTAAGTTCCCAACCTCACATCTCAAATATAGCCGTAATGATGCTACACTCTTAGAATCGGTAGTTAAATTTAAGCCTCTTCTTTTATAATGGGTGACGCATAGTTACATTAGAATTGCTGGCTAAAAAATCTATTTGATAATGCCAATCAACAATATGCATGGGGGAAGTTGGGTTTGTCACATCACTTACAATTTAACAAACTCATGGTTGTGTCTCATGGTAGAAACAGATGTAAAATTCTTTCATTATCTTAAAAACTATAAAATTGATCGAACTTTATTTATTATGATATCACTCTTCAAGACAAATACATACGTATCATTTTTTTTGTTTTTAAATTAAGGACTTAAGAAACTATTGTTCTATAAACATCAAAAAAATATATTTATAATCAATAGAAAGAAAGTACTCGCCAAACTCATTGTAAACATATGCATATACGTGCACCGCTACACATTGGATTCAGGATGGGCCCACACAGGGTTAGGACCAAATTAGGTTTTAAACGATACATATCGTGTTATCAACGCAGCTAGCCATCTTAATTACATGTAGGAAATATTTGCAACAACGTTAATTAGGAGCCAAGACCCGTACAGACCACACAGAGCCTCTACGGAGTAGAGAATCAACAATTGTTTTTTAACGATTATTACATCGAAACACTGTTAGAATATGATATAAGATTGATGAAGACATGATGGAAAGGATACGTATATGCATGTAACTTGAAATCAAATCATCAGCTACAATAAACAATAATGCCTAGGTGAATCTGAACCCATGTGTTTAGTTGTAGTACTGTGTGACCGAAACAAAATTCAAAATTGGGTCCCACAAGTGTCAAGATATGCTAGTTGGGGCATGAAAAAGTCTGCCTAAACACATGCGCAGGGGAGGAAATTCGAGTAGGGAAATTCTTTTAAACAGCCCCATCAAAAGAAAATTTTGAAACTTTGTTTCTTAATAGATGATGCTGTTAACTTTTTAACATAATATTTGACTATTTATCTTATTAAAAGAATTAGTATAAATATAAAAAATATAAACTATTCTTAAAGTTTCTTTAATGATAAAATAAGTCATAGCAAAATAAAATATATTTATATAATTTTTTGATAAGATAAATAGTTAACGATGTTATCTATTAAAAACTGGAGTATATATGAAGAAGGTTGTGTCATGCCCTTTTTCTTAAACCAATGTGTATCATATCAGATATGTCCTCGTTTAGATTTGCTTGATTATCATATATCTTCAGGTGGTATACCTATGCGACTTCATTGGCAAATGTTGGTGTTAACAACTCGAGTGTGCTCATTTCATCAGTACTACTAAGAGGGGATCGCAGAGAGTTAACCTTTGTACCTGTACCTAAACACTAGAATTACTCCCTCCAATGACTCAATGAGTACCGTTGTGAGTGAAAAAATCTAAGATCAGACCCCGGCCATTTGTCATCTTGAGAAGGGAGATGAACATTGGCACATTGCATGGTCTAGGATTTTGTTACTCCCTTCGATAAAAAATAAGTGATATTTTAGAGGACGTGTAGTCAGCACGTTTAAACTTTGACTATCAATTTTTCTTCAAATATTTTGATTCAAAATTTGAAAATAATATGGTTAAATTTTTCAAAAAAAGGTTTCAAAATATTATGACTGTGCTTTATTTATTGGTGGTAGTAATTAATAATCAATTTTTTGGTTACCATGCCACTGTCCAACACGTCACTAAATCACTAATTTCGTGACCGAATGGAGTACTTCTTTCATTATAAAATAATAAATCAACTTTTGTATGTGAAGCCGGATCCTATCTTTTTCTTTAGCTAAATCTCTAGACAAAAAAAATGTAGACTTCTTGTGTCAGTCTAATGTGACATTAATTTCCTAGCTTCGGTGGTGGTCATACTACATATTGAATTATTGATCATGCTCTAAGACGATTTCTTACTCTCGTTTTTCCTTTAATATATTAATGCTCTATCAATGTTTGATAGGAGTAGCTTTAATTTCCGTTTCTTAAACACGTAGTAGTGTGATTGCTTTTGTTCAGTGTTTTCTTGTTGTTTGCCCTTCAGTACAGGTGCTTAAAGCCTTAAATTAACCCCAGTCAACTTAATTTATCGCTTAAAAAATGACATATTTGTGCCAGGGTTTGGTGACAAGGGACATGCTTACCAGAGATGTCCCCCTGCCAGCTTAATTATCTCTCTCTATCAATTCTTAATCAAGTCAAACCGGATCAAAAATCAGATTTAATTAATTAATTAGCTTGGATAAAACACAGTTGCTGTGATTGTTAGGCTGTGTTCACAACTCACAACTTCACAAGTCCATGTTCCCAACTTCCCAACTTTACTCGGTCGTTTACTGCGCACATTTTTTAAACTGCTAATCGGTATGTGTTTTGTAAAAATTTCTATAAAAAAGTTGTTTTAAAAAATCATATTAATCTATTTTTTTTAAATTTTTAAGCTAATAATAATTAATCACACATTAATTAATTGTTCCGTTTTCCATTATACAACTCCAGTACATATTTTAAGTTGGTGCAAATACGAATTTATACTTCCATATCGTAAAAATAAACTAAGATAATACACAGAGATGATGATTAAAATACCGGAAACTGCACAAATCAAGCAGATCATCTGGGCCATGGACTCTAAACTTCTCCTCAATCTCCGTCGCTGTCACATGATAATTAACTTTCTCGAGTGTACCAATCCGTGACGACGCTTGCATGCACACACGCACATCGCCATTTGCGTACGGCGACGAGAGAAGAAGAAGAAGAAGCACTCATATGCTTACTATACTAATTAATTAAGTATACACATTATTAGGGATAGGTTATGGCCCGTGTTAGCCGGGGGAAGTGTCTCGCAAATCTTGCCACCTGTCGTGTTGGTGATGTACATGCCGTGTTCTATATATATCCCTCCACAAACTCGCAACCGTTTCCCGCGTTATCTGCTCGATCGATCTCCTCACCTCTCTCTCTTGATCGATCGATTAATTACACACCCCACTTATATTCTTCTCATCGATCTCGGCTCTCTTCTTCTCGATCGATCGAGCATTATTAATTGCGACACATGCATGGAGTTGCAGCTGCCTCTATATCTGATCTGATTATCATCTGTCCCTGTCAGATTCCGGTTGTTTGGTTGGTCGATTTCGTGTTTTGAAGAGGTCGTCGTGTTCTTTTTGATTTTTTTTTTCTTCTTGTTTTTTGTTTTGATTGATTGATCTCCCGGGCTACTGGGTCAAGGAGGAGCAGTGCGTGTTCAGATCTCTTTGGCGATAAGGTCTTCGCCGTTGCATCAGCATCGCGTTTAATTCCACTCGGTTTCTTGGTTAAGGTCGTGATCGATATTTTGATCATATTCTGATTTTTATTTTGTTTTTGATTTTTGATTTTTCGTCTTTGAAATCGGTCACATCGGGTCTCCCTATTCCTCGCAAGTTCTTTGAGAGAGATTGGTTCTTGGCTGCTTATAATTCCATGTAAATTACAAGAGTTTTGGTGAGAGCGAACCATGAAAATTCTGTAGCGTGGTGCGACGGCGGTGGGTGTCATGCCGGCGAGCACCATGGGCGGCGGCGGCGGAGGAGGTCGAGGAGGAGGTGATCATCACTCGCCGACGTCGGGGAAGACGCCGCGGGGGGACTACTCCGCGCTGGCGACGTCGACGCCGACGAAGCAGTCGCCGCGCTGGCCGTCGCCGTCGGCCGCGGCGTCGTCCCTCCTGCCGAGCGGCGCGGCGGCGCTGCTGGAGAGCCGGTGGGCGCTGCCGGCGGCGTTCGGCGTGTTCCTCTTCCTCGCCGTCACGCTGGCGGTCGCCACCTCGTCGCTCTCCGTCGCGGCGTCGCTCCCCGCCTTCTTCCCCGCCGCCAAGCAGCCGCTGCCGCTGCCGCCGCCGTCGCCGCCGCCCGGCGCCGGCGTGGCGAGGCTGGCCTACCTGGTGTCCGGCTCCAAGGGCGACCTCGACCGGCTATGGCGGACGCTCCACGCGCTCTACCACCCGCGAAACCTCTACGTCGTCCACCTCGACCGGGAGGCCGCCGTGTCGGAGCGGCTCGAGCTGGCGGCGCGCGTGGCGAACAGCTCCATGTTCCGGCGAGTCGGCAACGTGGAGGTGATCCGCCGCTCCAACATGGTGACCTACCGCGGCCCCACCATGGTCGCCAACACCCTCCACGCCTGCGCCGTCCTCCTCCGCCGCAGCCGCGACTGGGACTGGTTCATCAACCTCTCCGCCTCCGACTACCCTCTCATGACCCAAGACGGTACGACCGTCCCCCTAAGTTTGAGTCACTGACATGTTGAGCTTCACGTATGCTAAAACCATTCATCCAACAGATATCCTCCACGTGTTGTCCTCGATCCCGAGGAACACCAACTTCATCGAGCACACCGGCTATCTAGGATGGAAGGAGTAAGTACTTACTACACCTTCTGAGGTTTGGTAAACTAGTTAGTTTATTATATTACAGCTTCGTTCTGACGAACGAGGCTGGATGGCAATGTAGGGGGCAGAGGGCGAGGCCGGTGATCGTGGACCCGGGGCTGTACATGGCGCGGAAGCAGGACATCTTCTACGTGGAGCAGCGGCGGGAGCTGCCGACGGCGTTCAAGCTGTTCACGGGGTCGGCGTGGGTGGCGCTGAGCAGGGATTTCGCCGAATACGTGGTGTGGGGGTGGGACAACCTGCCGCGGACGCTGCTCATGTACTACGCCAACTTCGTCTCCTCGCCGGAGGGCTACTTCCAGACCGTGCTCTGCAACGCGCCGCGGTTCGTGCCCACGGCGGCGAACCACGACCTCCACCACATCCAGTGGGACACGCCGCCGCGCCAGCACCCGCACCCGCTCGCCCTCGCCGACCGCCCCGCCATGGAGCGCAGCGGCGCCCCCTTCGCCCGCAAGTTCCCCCGCGACGACCCCGTGCTCGACGCCATCGACGCCGACCTGCTCGGCGGCCGCGGCCGCGCCAATGGCAATGGCACGGCGGGCGCCGGCGGCGGCGACATGTTCGTCCGGGGCGGGTGGTGCGTCGGCGCCGGCGGCGGGTGCGACGAGGTCGGCGACGACTGGGTGCTCCGGCCGGGCCCCGGCGCGGCGCGGCTGGACAAGCTCATGGACAGGATCGTCAGGTCGGAGGCCTTCGTCAACAGCCAGTGCAAGTAGCTAGCTTAGCTTAGCTGCGAGAGTGATCGAGTGAGATAAATCACTCACTGGTTAATCTTAATCTGCATCGTGTAATTCGCTTCTTTTTTCATCTTTTTTTTTACCCTACTGATTTACTTGCAGGTTTGTACAAATTCATCAAGTTAAAAGCATATATATGTATAGAGATAGAGAGAGAAAGAGAGAGATAAGTATATAGTACTTGCTAGTACTAATTAACTGTAATCCATTTTCATTATCCCATCTCGAAAGGACAAGGTGTTCTCTGTGGTTCTTGCTTACAGTTCACACCAACACACAAACTCTTGACGTTCGCAAGCTGGAAAAATGTTGCATTTCGTAGTACTAAGCACCGTCCATTCTGTCATTCTGACGTCGACAAGATGGGGGAAAAAATGTTGCTTTGTCTGCTAATTAAACATGTTGTTGCATCAGTTACATGCTTACAGCTACGCGAGATCGAAACGGTTCAATGTGGCCCCCCTATGTGCTGCTATCTCAGTTGTCTGCTCTTTTTCTGATAGTGATGCTGCTGCCTGAAGAACTGCTGAAATTAGTGCTGAACTGCTACAGTTTTTCGATGGTGACAGTGCGCAGTTTTTGCTCCGCCGAAAATGCTCTATACTCAATTTCAGAGTTTTTGAACCTGTAATTAGTGTGCTAAACTACGCGGCATTTTGTTCACTCATTTCATTGCAGTCGTGCTGCTTTGCCAAGAACAATAGAAAGATTCGTCAAGAAGAAAAATTCGGAGTAAAGCTTTACAGTGATCTGAATGTTTCAGAACTTCAGACTTTCAGGGTAGAGCTTACAAGATACGCATACATTCAGCAAACAACTACTGATGGAGATCTGAAGAGAAAAGGCTTCATATACACTCAAAATTCAACCCAACTTTTCAAAAGAAAAAAAAAACAATTTCTCCCACATATGGCGAATTTTGGAGAGCCCATACTTTAACCAAGTTTTCAGCTAAAGATGCTGCTACTGAACAAAAAAACTCCCAGAAACTGACATCCATCTTTCAAGAAAAAAACAGCACAAGGATAAAGCAGACTTCAAGCAAGCAGAGATGTTGCTTTCTCAAAGTCGCATCGTAATTACGAGGACTCCATAATAAAAGATACAATAATTGTATTAACGAATGCCATTTTCCTGTTCTGACGGCCTGGAGTCAACCCTGCATAGGTTTGCCTTAAAATCTTAATATAAATGAGTGATTACGATATATCTAGGCCAATAATGCTACCTTTTTTATAATTAGAGACACCTGCATGTGAATGATCTGCTACTAAATTTCACAAAAACAGAGAAGAGAGCAGAAGGGTAGCACAATATACAGCTACTGTAAACCTACTTGCAATTCACCTGATAAACATGTCCAAGCATCCTAGAACACAGGTTCACCTTTTCTGAACAAAAATGAAAATCTTATGCTAAGCTACTGAGCATACAGAACCGGATAAAAACATCTGGCAGAAAGGATGCTAGAGACTACAGGAACTCAGGTGCTATGTGAGGGTTTCAGCTTTTGAATCCAATGCAGAAGTCGCTTTTTCTGATCCTGGCTGTTGCTGCTCTTCAGTGAGTCGAGGCAGCCACCTTGGGAGAGAACAGAATGAAATTCCTCCAGGATTTTAACAATCTGCCAGAAATCAGGCCTCTTTTCGGGCTGCAATGAGCAACACTGTTCGATCAACGGTCTCAGAGCCATTGGACATTCTGGAGGAATTACTGGTCGCGCATGCTGAAAAATTAAACACGGAGAGAAAAAGGAGGCATAAGTTTTTGGACATCTGCGGAGCAACAAAATTACTCTTAGGAGGTATACTCAAATTGAGAAAGAAACCATTACCCTAGTTGCAACAGCATAAGCCGCCTGGAGAGGGGTTAAGTCATCGAAAGGAATTCTTCCAGAGATCATTTCCCATAGGAGTAGTCCAAAGCTATAGACGTCGACCTTCCGGTTGTATGCCTTACGCTTGATCATCTCGGGGGCCATCCACCGGTAAGTGCCTTCGTCTTCCACCAGCACATCACACATTGACTCCTCACAGGCAATCCCAAAATCAGCAATCTTTACACAGAAGTTCTCATCAAAGAGAATGTTCTCTGGCTTAATGTCACGGTGCACGACCCCTTGAGAGTGAATGTACTCCAACCCACGGGCAACATCGAGAGCAATGGATATGATCTTCTCCAGAGGGATGGGGTGATGCTCTGTGCTATTTAGATATGACCTCAGGGAACCTCCAGGGAGGAACTCAGTAATTATGTAAAAAACTGGTGGGCATTTATAGGCTGCTACTAGCTGCATTACATAAATAAGATCAGAGAAGGTTTGCCATTAGCAAAATCATAAAAATTGAGTATTTCAGAGATTATTCAGTGATCAGCTAATGTCAATCAATCAAGCCAACCATATAAAGTGAATGAATATCCTGGGAATTTTATAGAACAGTGTTAATCAAATAAGATCAAATACCTTAAGAGAAGAGAACATAAGCTGAAATGTCTGACAGAGTTTGTGGATTATCCTAAGTGTTCTTTTTTATGAAATAAAGGCTACAGTATTAATTTAATCTGATCACAATACAAGACTTCATGGTCATTAGAAGTAACTCAAGTAAAATCTAAGAACACACTTCCATAGATTTATATGGTGATGATGGCAGAATAATGCAAGATGCAAGATGAAAAGCGGTTATTTGTTACCTTGATCACATTCTTGTGATAGAGGTGAGATAGAGCATTGACCTCACTGTTATACTGTTTTTCGAGTTTTGCAGCCATCTTCCCATTGTCGTCATCATCAGGTTGCCGAATAAATTTAATGGCAACTGGTTTATCATCATAGAGTCCTTTGTAGAGCCGGCTATATGCCCCAGATGCAAACTTATGCCCCACGAGCAGCTTAGATGGATCAAGTGTCCAATCAACTGTAGTTTGAACTGCCTGAGCCATACTAACCCCGTGGTTCCTCCGAACTTCAGCAGCGTCCACTGCACTAACCCTCCTCCTTCCACCATTATCAAAATATCTCCTAGTCCATGAGCTATCCTTTAGAGACTTGTGCTTATCAGAGGACACTGGGGTTGAACACAAATCAGGGCTTTGGCTCATATCAGACAGTTGTCTATCAAACGATTTGCCGTAAATGCTTCTTTCAGATCCCCTTCGCTTTGGGGGAGGGCTTGTAAACCTCCTGCTACTTGCACGTGCTTCTCTGAACACATCAGAAGGCGCTACATTCGGAAGAGGGGACTTTGATCTCAGCTTGTGCTGAGGTCTGTCAGTCTTCTTGAGGTTTGAATCTCGATTCGGGTGTGCCTTGTTCAAGTAGCTGAGAAGCATCGCTGAGCTTGGGCTCTTGACCAGGCTCCTTGCCTTCAGGCCCTTCGAATTAACAGAGTTCACCGGAGGGCTTGAAGGGATATCAAAATCTGCCTTCTGCTTGTTGGCCTTTTCCTTATCAATCTGAAGCGAGGAGCGGGCTGTTGGCAAGCTCACAGAGTGCTTGAACGCAGCCGCTGCATCCTCATCCCGGTTAACAGGCATCGACACAGACTTCCCCATACTAATAAATCTCTGCAGTTTCTGCTCCACATCCCTGCCAAGGGGAGCAATTGGCGCCCGTTGGTGATCCAACCTTGTGTACACGGTGTGGGAGAACTTGGTTCTCCTCAGCCATGAATTCTCTCTCTCCATTCTGGCAAACCACGAAAGCGAAGAGAAGCTACCTCACAAGTGATCAAATTCCAACTTTGGATGCCTGGATCAGTAGAAACCACATGTTGAAGTAGAATTTTGCAAAGGAGAAAAGGAATTTGTCGCAGGAAACGCCTCCAAGAGACCCAAGGCCAGGAATAGCCGCAACTCCTTGGCCCATCTGAAGTCAAATTCTCACAACAGCTTGTTTATAAGATGGCTAAACTATAAGTGATCTATGGTTAGCTAATATCTACAAACGGAACCAAAGAACTTGCGAAGGTTGATGAAGAACCAGCAATTGCATAGGCTTCTCAAGATTCCTGAAAGATAAACTGAACTGGGTTAGCAACAGGCAGTATTGTATTGTCAATTATTGGTCATAGAATATGTTTTGGTTCAATGGACAGAGACAAATCGAGTAGTATTTATTATTATTAGACTGAAATGGTAGACAAACATATCTGCAATATAATACTAAAGAATTGACTTTTTTTTAGCGGCGTTGGAGAACAACTGCCATGGTGGAACAGTGCTAAAACACGCTGGTTTTGACAATTGAAGCATCACAGAAACTGAAAGTGCAAGGTTATGACCAGATCAAGAACAAGACATGAACAGCATCTGGATTAGTCTTGACTGATTGACATACTGCACAGATCTCATCTCTCCTTGTCAATCAAAATACGGCGCAAAATCTTTGAACGAAACCTAAACTCTGGAGAGAAAGACATCTCTTCCTTTTGCTATAATTAGCACTAGAGACCTACCTAGATTACGACTTCTCTTAACACGACCAAACAAAAAAAAAAAATCTCCTGTTCATATATTGAAAAATCAACATCCAACTCCTAAAATTTCATAATCGCAGAGAGAGAGAAAAAAAATACTAAACCAATTCAAAGCATGGACCCAGATGAGAACCTGGAACAGATATTAGCACACACTGATTGATGGCTTCAACACCCGAAGCATATACATACATGAACACAAAACCAATCTAGAACACAAAGATCGATGCTTAAGCACTAATCAACAAGAAAAAAAAAACATCTAGAACAAACAGCAAATCACCCTCGAAAGAACTTGCCTTCCTCAACAGAAAACCGATCTGATATCTGAAAGAGCAGCCCAAGAAGAAGAAAAGGAGGAAGGGAGATGCCAATCTCTGAAGCAAAGCAAAGAAAGAAACCAACCTCCCAGAGATCGCGGCTCGTCGAAGCGGATAGATAGAGAAGGATATCAGAATGGCAACTACTTCATCCCCTCAAAAATCTCGCCTTTCCGTTGCGCGAACCCGAGCAAGCCGAACCGGATCGAGAGAGGACTCAGAGGGAGAGATAATGAGATAGTACTACTATGGTGGTGAAGATTGGCATTCAAAGCTCCCACCGGAAAGATGGCCCGTGCTTACACCCTGGAAACGCAAACGCAGCAGCAACAACAAGCGGTCGCCTCTGCTGCTCTCCTAGTCCTCCCTGAGCCCAGCTTAACTCTCTCTCTCTTCTTCTGTGTTGTGTTCACTGCTGCATTTGAGGGTTCGGGTTCAGAATACGGATATGTATAGGGGCTGGACAAAAGTTCAGGTAAGTAAAAAAGAGGAGGCTTTTTTGGGGGAAACTGTGGATTTTCATTCACTTCTCAGGGCTACAAGTCTAGTACTACCATGCGTGTAATCCTCACCGTGTTTAGTTCCAAAATAATTTTTCAAACTTTTAACTTTTTCATCATATTAAAATTTTCCTACACACATAAACTTCCAACTTTTCCGTCACATCGTTCCAATTTCAACCAAACTTTCCAATTTTGATGTGAACTAAACGCAGCCCCTATGTGAGAAGGTGATAAACAAATGTGAACAGTGAACATGTGCGTGAACATGAATGGAAACATAGTAATTAATAATATTACTATTTCTTGCTGTTTCAAAATATAGTAGTTTCTCGCTATCTAAATTTACCCTGAAATATAGGAGTAGTATTTAAACACCTACTCCTTCATCTCATTTAATCATAGTCTTTCCTTGTTTAATTTTTGTCAAACGAATCATGGCCGTTCTCCATTTAATTCAATATATTTTCTTAATTACCTGCAAAACTCTAGAAATTCTTATATTTTATTTAGAATGGTATCTAGTAGTAGAAGATGAGGGTGTGTATGGAAATACAAATAAGTTCAAGGAACAGAAGTGATGAGTGAGTTTGAGGAGGAGGAGAAGTCAAAATGCAGAATGCAGGCAAAGGAAAGGGGAAGAGAGGTTGTGGTGGAGTGTGGGGCTGGTAGCATGCAGGCAGAGGTGGAGAGAGGGACAGCAGAATTGAAAATGTCAGCTTTGCACAAAAAGTGGTTAGGGAGTTTTTAAGTCTACATTGGCCCTCTCCTTTTTCTTCTTTTCCTACATTCTTTTCTTCCATTTTTGGTGCTTGGGATCCTCCATGGCTAGGTTCATGCATTGGTTTTTGTTTGTTTTACTATTTCCATGCATATTGCATCCCTCCATCACTGGCTATTCCTTTTTTTTTTTTGCAGGAAAATATTTATTTCTTAGTTAGCTATATGTGATGGTGAAAAATATTCCTCCCCTTTTCCCCATCTTATTTGCATGATTTGATTAATGTAACACAAAAGTAATAATGTTATTAAGGCGGATAACCATAAAAGTCGTCAAACTATATTTTTACAAGACACGATACAATTGACACAAGCATTATATTAGCAAATTATTGTGGGTTAGATATGTGGCAAATACATGATATTTTTTACATACACCCTCCAAACTTTGCTTAAATATTTGATGACTAGTGTGACGGTCACACGGGACAAAGATGATAGAAGGTATAAGGATGTCGACAAAAAAAAAAAAAGCTTAAGGTCAACATGTGGGGGGATACCAAGAAGTAGGACAAGGAAACAACAAATCATCAACCATAAATGGTGACATAAAAAGAGAGACATAGTAAGGATACTAGTTGTATCTTTTATAGCTCTATGCTTGAAAACAACAAACTAGTCGGCCCGTTTGGAATGGAGAAAACGTAAAGGATTCTTCGACATACTATTCTTTCACTATATCAACATTTGGGATGTAGGATTGATGAATATTTTTCATATGAAAAATCATCAATCTTTATGCGTATAGAAAACATATGTGATGCCATTCGAAATTTCCCTGCCTGCACCCTACACTCTCATGTGCTTTTGCAATATATTATTTGCACCTATATTTTGTTCATATTCCTAAGTTTGTTCTATTCATGTGGCATTTTTTTCCTGTGGTCCAAAAAGGAAAATGGACATGCAAACAATGTTTTCTACTAGGGTATCTAGGTAGGATAAAATGGTTTGTAGGAGCATCAAACATTAGTTTATCCATGGAGGGAGTAGTGATTTTCTTGGTTAGTTGACTTTGATGGCGATTCATTATATCCCCCAAGTTCATCTTTCTATTCCAAATAAACTTATGTAACACAAATGTAATGCTACCAAAGGGAGACAACAACAAAACCATTGAACTTTCAAAGGTTTCAATAAAATAAAACAACATCAAACTAGAAAACTGTTAGAAATCATACACACAAAATACCTAAGTTTGAAGAGAAATTAGTCATTGATGCTAACTAATTCTTGCTTGAAATAGGTTCTCTAGCCCACTTGTGTCTATGGTAATGCTACTTCCCTCCACTCGGCCTTGATCTTCGACGACAAACGTTATGTCATCATATAGCAAAAGACAAGGCTGATAACAAATAAGTCTTGAGTCAATGTTGGCGACAATATCAAGAGATATATAGGATAAGGATGCAACAAATATCTAGGTAGAAGCTAGTGGTGACGTAGAGGATGGAAAAAATAGCTATGGGTAGGTATAGCCTCCGAGCATGATAAGATCAATTGAAGAGGCGACAACAAGTGTCTCCCAACCACAACAAAGGGGATCACAAGAAATGATATCAAGGTGTTTGATGGTCAAGCCCATCCGTTAACATTACATGATGGAGGGACGGAACCACCCATGGGTAGGGTGGGTCGATAGGCCCAGCTATGGCCTGCGTCCCCCCCCCCCCTCCCCCCCAAACTCCTATATCCTCCCTTGGGCTGCCTGATACCAGATTCTATCCATAAGCATCCTACAAGTGACCAGCCCATCAAGTATTCACGCTGTAGGTAGAAGGCCGCAAGCGACGAAAGAAAATAGAAATGCTGACGTCTTGTCTCTCCTCGATTAGTCCCATCGATCATTAAGTCTTGGATTGAACGGTTCGTCTTTTATTCATGCCACCGAGGTGTCGGCACCGCTAGGGCCAAAGCCATCCCGATTCCCATGTGGACATCGACACTGCCATGTGCACATGATCTTGGTAGTTTGTCCTTGAAGATGGTTGAAATGCAAAAGGACATTGATTTCCACTGGTCTATCACCCTATTAACTTAGCATTGCTTCTACTTGTTATAACAACATATGTTGAAAGAGCCTTCTCGGCTATTAATATAATCAGAACCAATTTGCATAATAGGAGGTTCGATGAATTGATCGATGACTTGATATGGTGTATGATGAATTATGGTGCAAAGAATATTACTTTATTTAAAATTAAAGGTATACTTTCTTGTTTGCATTAATTTATTAATTGAACTATATTTTTTTATAAATTACAACATAAATATGGTATGTGTTGCTTGGTTGTTCTTATCGAGTGAGCATCTCCGCTCCATCTTTGTTTCCAAGCTGCGTCCGCCTTATGATGGGTCCAATGTAGGGGTGGAAAAAAAGCTCGAAGCTCGCGACTCGGATCGGCTCGTTTCAGGCTTGGCTCCGATCAACTCGAGCTCGGAGTCTTAACGAACTAAGCCAAGCCAGCAGTTTTGCTCGTTAAGCTAACGAGCTGATCCTGAGCTAGCTCGCGAGTCACTTGGTAGGCTCGTTAAACTCGCATAGCCCAAGAATCCCACATCCACAGGCCCACAGGCCACAGCCGGCCCAAGACCAACCCAGTAAAAACTCTCTCCCAACTGGCCAACTCATGTCTTCCCTAATTACGGCTAAACCCTATCTTGTCAGCCGCTTCACTGAATCCCAGGCGGCACCGTGGCAGGTCGCAAGCTCGCAGGCGGCAAGTCGCAGCCACCACCAACACCAACAATGCCGACGACACAGGGCCACGCAGCCGCAGGGCCACGCCGACCACGCCGGCCGCTCCTTCTGCCGCCGCAGGGCCACGCCGCCGACGCCGCTCCTCCCGCAACCGCAGCGCCACACCGACGACACCAACCATGCCGCTCCTCCCGCACCCTGCTGGTCTGCTTCACGGAAAGGGAGAGCCGGCTGGTCAGTTAACGAGCTAAACAAGCTCAACGAGCCAGCTCGAGCAAGCTCACCGAGTCGAGCCGAGTTAGCATTTCAGCTCGTTAGCACTAATGAGCCAAGCCGAGCTGGCTCGTTAAGGTAGCGAGCCGAGCTGACCTAGCCGAGTCGAGCTGGCTCGATATCCACCCCTAGCCCAATAAATCCAAGCGGCATAAGCCCATTAATGCGGATGTGTGCTCGTGAAGAATTGCATAGAAACATCATCAACACTAGCTTCCTAGCCTAAGACCAACGGCCACCTCTCGACTTTCTTCTCATCTCCAGTTCTCCTATAAGCAATGAAGTCATAGGGGAATGATAGGCCCAATAAATCCAAGAGGCACAAGTCCATTAATGTGGATGGGTGCTCGTAAAAAAAATGGATAGAAACATCATTGAGACTAGTTTCCTAGCCTAAAAATTGCATAGAAACATCATCAATGGCCACCTCTCTACTTCCTTCTCATCCTTGATTATCCCATGAGCAAGGACGTCATAGGGGATAGTTAACTGTATAGGAATAAAATAGGTATGTTGAGAATCACTAAAGAAGTTTTGTATTGCTCGGCATTGACTAAGGACCACGAAGGTTCAGAAAAATAGCACGAAAAAATATCAGTTAACACATGGTATCTCGTTTACGATAAGGTAAGGAGATATTACCCAAGACACATTTATTTCCAACCATAACTGTACTCATACATCCATTTGTAAACTCCCATATTATAGTTATAGCTATAAATAAAGACCCCCTACTTCGATATATTATAGTTATAATTGTAACTCCCATTTGGTAACAGTGGTGGAGGCTTGGAGCCAAATTAATGGGAGGGGTCTTTAAGGTAGATTAAAATCAATCTATTTGTGTCTCTACTATTATAAATGAATCTAGCCTAGTGAGGTTGCGATCCCAGTACCATGTATTTTACCAACGTACCATGGAATCTTTTGTACATATACATATATTTATTATTTGAATAACCTTTTTTTTTCAGCTCATGTCAATTAGCAAAACTATATTGGCTGAAATAGATTTTCAATGGCGGTTACTAACTCGGAACCTCATGTTGTATTTTCGCTGACAGTTTTCGCGTATGGTTGCCAGAGAAAATAATAAGGTGATGTCAAGAAAAATCGATTTTGTGGTAGTGCTATATGCAATTTTTCAAGTACAGAATTTATGATACACTGCTAATTTCATATCATGGCACACTGGTCAGTTAGCAAGGCACGGATAATTGTCTAGTTGCATTGAAAAATTTACAAGTGCAGCTCAAAATAGCACGTTGGTCAGTAGATGGAACAGATTAAACTACTTGATCATCCACATGAGCGGTGGAATATATAACTAATAGCCTCTGTACTTACACTGTTTTTTAATCCATCTAACACCAAATAAATATGGAGTAGATATTGCATGTTGACTTGATGCCAACAAATCCAAAAAAAAAAAAACCATTCTGCCTGATTTGCAGGAGCCTGATCATGCCACCTACAAGCAAGCCATTTCACACCTCAAGGGTCCATGCCATGGAAGATCACAAACAGCTCATCCATTTGACCTAATTTTGTTCCCTAATCTAACCAAGCATTTTCCTATGCCCCTGCACAGGCTTGTCTCACCTCTAATTGCATCATCAGGAGAAAGGAAGAAGAGGAAACAAACAAATCTTCTGCAAGAAACAAAACTCAGCACACCCCCCTGCTTTGTCATTTGTTCATCTGTCCCAGTGGACACTATCCAATGCCAAAAGCTGATAGATCTTCAGGCTGAAATGGACATCTTCAGAAATGGACAGGCATAAATGCAGACAAAGAGCAGAAAATGAGGCAGAGAAGTGAAATGGCATTTGGAGTGCAGATATGATGCCTACGGATGAAGGAAACTTTGGCTGGATGGCTGCACGTCGACATGGGAATCTCCCGTATTTTTGTCTGAACTTTGCTCGGCGACAAGTCACGGCTGCCTGAAAACCGCCTGCCATCACATGTTCTCTCTGAGTTCTTCGCAGCGACAATAATTCGCCAAATTTCAGTCCTTTTTTTCTTGTTTTTTCTTTCAAGGCATTGGATGATGGTTTATTTGAAAAAAAAAGAAAAATCTTGGAACATACATCTGATACTGCATAACAAAATCACAAGGAGAATTGGAGGACCATATTTCAGTTCGAGACGAAACCCAAATCCTCTCGGCATATTAGTATATTACCAATAATCTAAGAGGGATTATCAGATGCCTCACGGCACTAAGATTCACTCAATTTTTTTTTCTAAATAAGAACAAAAATTAAGTTATCATCGAGACATCGGCCCCCTTTCTCCAATCTCCATCAACCCAAGACCGACCAAACGTGGGACAAATATATTATCAGTCCATGATTTGTTTGATCCTGACTTTTATATCAAACAAACAAACAGCTACGTTAAAATAAACGAACAAATATTAGAAGAATTAAGAAACCACTCGACTGTCACTGTCAAGCTGTCATGGTAGAATGAAACCGGCTGTAGAAAGTTGAAACACATCGTCCATAGAACCATGTAGTGATAATGATTTTTATTAAAAATAAATTCTGCTTTGCTAGTGCTTTCTGAGGTATGCAGCAATTGCAATCTCAATTTCAAGAGGAAGGCAAAAATTACTAAAAAATCAGAGGAAAATGAAACAAATTGCTTGCTAAGCAAAGCACGAAGAGAGATAGAGAGGAAGTGAAGAAGATGCAGATAACTGAAAGGCCTAGTTTCCTGTCAAATTTATGTGCTTCAGTAATAGTTCATTTCAGGACGGAATAAGTCTGTTCTGACCATTTTTTTATCCCTAGTCTCTTATCCTTGACCAAATCACATCCTCTTAGCTGCAAAACCGGGTATCACGCCTTCTCCAACTTCAAAAAAAGGTGCAAATGTACTCCTTCAGTGGTTTGGAAAGCAGTTTGTATAAACGAAAAAAAAAGTTTGTATTGGCGTGGCAGGTTGACTGTCAACATAAACCATTTCCCAAACCACCGAAGGAGTCAATTTGCACTGATTTTTAAAGATAGGGGAGACATTACACCCGAAGTTGCGGTTAAGGGAGACGATTCAATAAGAAGCAAGACAGGGATACGAAATAGACTTATTCCTTTCACGACCCATAACATCCTCAGATCGCTTATGGGCCATAAATCAGGATGTACACTATGGCCCAATTTTCGTAGTAACAAGAGTTCACTTTGATTTGCAGGATTCTCACATAAAACCATTTCAATTCTCACCTGAATGAATTCTCCGTGACTAAAAAGGGAAAACAAAAATTCTACCGTACCAATTACCAAACAGTGACTAAATTTGGCTAATTCCTCCAAGACAAACTGGCCGATGCTAACAATTTGCCATCCATTCTTCGTCACATCATGATATGGCAAAACAACAGCGGTTGTGTTTAGTTCACACTGAAGTTTGAAAGTTTGTTTGAAATTGGAACGATGTGACTGAAAAGTTGTGTGCATGACATGTTTAATGTGATGGAAAATTGGAAGTTTGGAAAAAAAAAACTTTGGAATTAAACATGGCCGCAGTGTTAATTCGGCCAAGCAGGAGAAGGATTTGACAGAGCCGGCAGGGCTAGCTGCTGCTGATGCTAACAATTGTCACATGGCAATATGGCACTTGCATTGGCTCCTGCGCTGCGTGGCAGCGTCGGTTCAGCTTGGAGCCCCACTCTCGTGCCGGCTGACTTGGATCTGACCCTCACTTTGCCTCAAAAAATAGTAAATATTGGAATTGACATTTTGAAAGGATAACAAATAGTAAATCTTTTTCTTGCCATGGTTTTAAATGTTTGTTGCTAATTATGTGAAAAACAGTTGAAAAGCCAGTGAAATTCGGACACGTTTACCATATATTTGAAATTAAGTTTGTTTTTTTTAATAAAAAACAGCCAAAGGGTTTATCAAGTGGCTTGTGAATTTGCTCAAAATATCTCTAAATTTTACAAGAACCCAACAGTTGTGTTGGGTGTTGTAAACTCTGCCGCTGACTTGTCTGCTGCTTAACTTCCAATAGGACAGAGATCATTGTTGTATTGAGTTTCACTATACTGATTATATGCCTTGATATCCTATTTATGTTGTTTTTTCTAGAAATTCAGTACAAAAGTAGGCGCTCACAATACACCCGCACTCATCGTTATAAATACACATGCGTACTCCTACCGTTACAAGCATCTTCGGAGATTGGGTTAGCATATCCTGAGATTGCATTGATGAAACCATCACGAACGTCTCGCTATCGATAGGTACATCACCTACTACTGAAAGAATAATTAGCCGTAAAAACAAGTACACGTGCCAAATCTATATCTTGAACTCGGATTGATTCAATCACAAGAAAGCTAGCCAGTTGAGTTACATTTGTTTCGCTCTATGCAAGTTGCTAATTGTTCATCTTTCACAAAGAAAAAAGAAGTGATGTATCGCGATGCTCAATGTGTTGTCTTGTATTACTTTTGTCCTAAAATTATTATATATATTCAGATATATAACCTGAAATGCAATGTTTTTAGACGTTGGTGCTATTGATTACAGTACTAAATTTAGGACGGATTTATTCACATTCCGTACGGGAATCAACACACGACTGGTCTTCTCCATCTCCTTTCCGACCTGTAATTAAAGTTAACCATGCACATACACAATGAAACGTGCCGGATAATTTCAGCCACCGACAGATTTCTGTACACTGTAGTAGTGCTCGCACCATCAGACTCCGAAGTCCCAAAATCCTTTGGACCTGTTTAGAGAGCTAATTCTAAGCAGCTGAAGTTTCTATCAATTCTTCATCTTTCTAAACAACTTAAATTTTACTCAGATTTTATAAACCTATAGTTGTAGAATTAAAAAATAAAATAGAAACCACAATTAAAAAACCCAGATTTTTAAATCTTAAAAAAACTGAATTATCAATCAGCTGTTTCTCGAAATCATTCGCATCATCTACCGTTGAGAAATCGAGAAATATCTCATCCTTTTCGAGTCACAGAGTACCTGAAAAAAAGGTCGTCGTAGACGTTGCAAAGATCGACTCGGTTAAATTTTTTGCTGTACGTAGGTACGCTTAAGTGCATTGCAGGCAATGTACCAGACGTCCTTGGAAAGCCGCTGCTCCCCGGAATTTATCGTACTAGAAGCCAGCATTCATAGCGTACGTTTGATCCAGTCTACAGGCCGTTGCCAGTTTCCTTCTGATATCTCGTATGGTACTGGAATCCAATCTTCAATTTTTTTTTTCTAAGGCCTTGTTTAGTTGGAGAAAAATTTTGGGTTTAGTTGTCACATTAGATATACGGACACATATTTGAAGTATTAAACGCAGTCTAATACTAACAAAACAAATTACAGATTCCGCCAGGAAACTGTGAGACGAATTTATTAAGCCTAATTAATCTGTCATTAACAAATGTGAACTGAAGTACTATATTGTCAAATCATGGCGCAATTAGGCTTAAAAGATTTGCCTCGCAATTTACATGCAAACTGTGTAATTAGTTTTTTTTTTGCATATTTAATACTCAATGCATGTGTCCAAATATTCGATATGATAGATGAAAAGTTTTTGTTTTGGGAAAAACACTCTTCTTTTGTTTGGCTTAGCTGAATTTCGATTTGCGTGGGGTTTGGTGGTTTTTTATTTTTCCGAATGGCTGAATGATTTATGATCACCGTTTGAGGATAAAAAAATATATTTTAAATAGTTTTTTTAAAAGAAAATTGTATTACCGTTTAAAAGCTCTGGAAGCTTCGAATTAGCTAGCCAGATCTTCTCTTCCTTAAAAAGAACTTAGGGCACTTTTGAATCATAGAAAAAACGGAGGATTAGAAGAAATACATTATTCTAACAGAAATGTAAGTACAAAATAAGGCATTGCAAAATAAAAAAACACAACAATAACCATTTGACTAAACCGCGGATAAAAATTGGAATCGGATGATAAAGATAAACCAAAGAAAATTTTCAAAAAGATTAGAGCTCTTGCTAAGTTTGCTTCAAAATCTCTATTGAATTGTCCATTCTATAAGAATTTCAAAATTTTAAAGGATAGAATATGATTCATTCCTTTGTTTCATGGCCTTCATAGGAAATTATCCTATAAAATTAAAATACTTTAAAATTTCTATGTTTTTTCTATGAATGTAAGAGACCCTATTAGTGAACTAGAGAAATTTTCAAACCTGGGTATGCCTTTTATTTCCTTCACTTGAATAGATATTAATAAACTACTACTCATTAAGTATCCCTTATGTTTATTTGCTTTTATACATGTTTTAAGTATAAAAATGATTTTATATCTTTTGCAGTTAATCTTTAGTAACACAACTACACAAGGCTCGTACTGATGGATAAGAAAATGATATTGTAGAGATAATATATAAAAAATATATTATGCGGTAGCTGTGGTGATAGAATTTTTGGGACCACGCCACAGAACTGCAAAAATTGATAAATAAACCCTTGACTTGACATCAATAATAAGGATGCCATTTACTCTCTATAAAACCGTGCGAGCCATTGCATCAGTAGTGGGGATTCATGCATCAACTAATTTAATCAAAAGTTAAACCGATGTGCAAATGTGGGCATATACCTCAGCACTGATGTTCCCAAGTCAAACATATTGATTATTAACTATTAGGCACACAACAAACACAAGATTAATTCTTACCCCCTTGGTAACTCACTAATTCTCTGACTTACTGTTGGTATCTTAAAGGTGTAAAAGGTGCAATATGAGTTTTTACATGAATTGACCGTCGATAGAGATTACATACATAACTGGTATGTGTTAAAGGGTGTAATCTAGCAATCGAACAGTGATCAATTGGCAATCTAGTTATAGATATAAAATAGGAATTCGACCATCGGTGTAATTCAACCATCCGATCTCGATCCAACGGTACAGATTGACGCGATCTAACCTAGCTAGTGGCTTTGCTCCCCCTAACAATAATCCCAAGGGGATCCGGATGTGGCATCTTTGCCTAACCTTTTGGTTGTTTTTTGAGTTTGCTTTGTATGGCAATCGTTTCTGTCGCTGTGGGTGCTTGCTGACATGAGATATTCCGAACACATCTTCTCCCGCTTTGAACAAATTTCGTTTGCATCATGTCGATCAGCACTGCTGTTCTCACTCACTCGCTCGTGTAGACGGCGTGTGGCAGCTTTATTTCTTCTTTTTTTTTTAATTTTTCTTTCTTTTCTGCTGCCTCGTTTCGTTGTGATGGGAAACAAGGATCAGATGCCACACTGTTAATTAATTAATTAATTAAATCGTACAGCAATTAGAGAGCACCGAAGTCTCGCTTGACCTCCCACAAAGAAAAAGAACAGGAAAAAGTCACCTCTAGAAATCTTTTACTTTGCCAATGATTGATTTCGACCGTCGCTCAGTAAACAACAATAATAACCGGTGATTAATCTGAATAGAAAGTATGTTCAGATTTGTAATACTGGAATATACATGCTATATATATATATTTGCTTAAAATACCTTATATATTAGAACGAATGAAGCATGCCCTTGGATAGTCGGCGGTAAGAAACACGTGTGCACTGTAGGTGACTGAGCCGAGCAGTCGGTAACATCGGATCCCCGTAACGGGCAAAGGGGCAGGCAGACAGCAACAGCAACGGCTTTGCGGCTAGCTATAGCTCCGACCAATTTAATTGGCCAGTACACACTCTAGTGCACACCACATTAGTACATAAACACACCAAATTAATACACGTCTTGTAGCTGCGAGACTAGCAATAGCAAGCGGTAAACAGCACTAGTACAGCTTATGGCATTCAAAATTCAAACTGTTACGACCAGCCGTAACCGCAGCAGTGTGCAATTGAACTGTGCAGTAGTGACGTTTGCATGATAAATTCGGTTGAAAATGGTAGGCATTTCTTCGGAAACGATTCCTAAATTGATTGCGTTTACTAATGTAACTGTTTAGTGCTGGCAGCAGTATGATGCTGAAAAATAAACTAAAAGAAAAGATAATTTTATTTATGGCTAAAATCGAAAATATTCCCATTTATACGGAAACAACGCTCGGTCGGTCGGCGGATTTCTGAAACTGAGCTGAAACATGCGTCGATTCATCGATCGGTTTGGTTGTGAAAACGTAAAGGTTTGCATTGCGGCTGTACTGTACGTGTGTGCACTGTCGGTGCCAGGGAGCAGTAACAGTGCAGGGGCAATAATAATCTGGCCGGAAATGAACCCAACTAATAATAACCGATCAGCTCTTCTCTGCGTACGGTTCTACTTCCTCTGCAGCTATCGATCGATCGAGTACTGCTGCAATCTTTTGTCTGTGCAATGCAATGACAGTCAGATTGATGAACATAGGATGTACTGTTTGTGCCTTCATATGATTCATCCTTGCAACATTTTTCCATAAAAGGGTAACATCGGTTTACTGCACCAAACATTTGGATTTTGGAAGCCATGAAACAAAAAAGAAAAAAGAAAACATGTAAAATACATAAACCATGTGGCATTTGATTAAAACCGTTCACTTTACCCTCCTCAAACTAAGCGAGGTGGTTTGTGCAATTGCGCTTATATTTATGGTTGCATAGGAGCTCTAGTTTGTGAATGATAACAAAAAAAGAAAGATTAGGTGTGATGCTAACCAGGGTGGATCCAGGAAAAAAAATAGTAGAGGTTGAATAAACTAAACAAAACTCGAACATCTTTTTCATAGATGTATAGTAGAAATTTTTAGAGAGCTCGGTGAGGCTCCTATAGTCCCTTGTCAATAGTGAGGGCTCGAACCTTCGCCGCCCTCATGGCAAATCCACCACTATGCTAAGAGAGGAAACAAATGATGGAAACCTTGACGAAGTTTTCATCATAGGCGATGAATATGATAATGAACGACAACATCAATCACCACATGGAAAAGTTATGTTCAATTCTCTTGGTAGTGGTAGCTTTGCTCCAACTAGTAAGAAAAATAGATGCGAACATGTCATTGCATGGTTTACATGCTAAACATAATATGAAAATACAGTATATCCCTAAAGCCGTTCTCTTTGTTAACATATCAAGGAGTCACCGATGAGTCCATCCATACATTTGGTATTGCACATTTTAAAATTTAGTTAGAACTGATTGAACACTGGTTTAAATTTTACTAAAGTGTATCAATAGGTGGTAGTATAAATAAATACGGTTTATTGATGAAAAATAAAAGATTCTACTACCAATAAAAGCCACCTAGAAATATGTCTAAAAAAAGCTTTAGGTTAGAAGCATGAAGAACTCTTAGCGATGGAGTGTTGAAGGAAAGAGTTATTATGTGTTATTCTGTCAAAAATGATTTAGGGCCAGAGGCATCTTGGTAGCATTTTACTGTGAACTCTGTTTAGGGAGTAGTTAGATATTCTTAGAAGCAGTCATGGGGTACCCTATTGAGAATTTTAAAAAAACTAATGGTTGCTTGTTTATTTCTATATCACTGTTCCCTCCGGTCCAAAATATATTTTTAGCCTTCATAATTTGTCCTAAAATATAATAATTTTTCGACCAACATTTTTTTCTCAACTAATCACAACCCTCTACCATTCAATTTTCCATCTACCTTCACTTCTTATTAAATCGCAACCTACTCTCATTTAATTCTTTCTACTTTTCTTAATAACCGTGTTCAAATAAACCTAAAAAACATTATATTCTGATATGAATGTAGTAGTAAAATGTTATTTTTACCTAGAGTAGTAGTAAAATGTTCATGCTTTGCTATGAGTAAAATGTCCATATTTTGAATATATGTTATTCACTTGATTTAAATAAATATTAAATTATTACATAATATTAGATAATATCATGGACTAATTTATACAGTAGGGGTGGTAGGCCAATAACAGAATCACCACTATAGCTATAAAAAGTAGCTTCCTAAATATAATGCTTAAAACATTTGCAAAATACAATACTCCATCGATCCCAAAATATAAAGATTTTGATTAGATAAAACATATTTTACTAGTACGAATTTGGATATGAAGTACCCCTCCGTCCCAAAGAAACCTAATCCCAGCTACAAATCTAGACAAATACGTGTTCAGCTTCATAGTTAGGATTTGATTTGATTTTTTTTTACAGAGTAGTAATTAGGAATTTTCGCAACAGTGTGGATTAACACCGTACTGTTATCTCTCTCTGTAAGCACATGGTCCACACTGTAGACGTGAAAAGAAAAATATATAACATTCATTTTCATCTCCAAAGCGGCCTCTGAAATCTGAATACCCCAAATCTTTCTTCTTCCCGCCGCTGGCGATGGTGCAGAGCTGATGAACTCTTCAGTCCGGCTGCGACGCGAGCAGACAGATCTGAGATACTCTCTCTCGGCTCGATTTCTGACAGCCCACTGTTCCTGCTACAGCATGTATGCATTGCATTTGCATCGCAACGCATTTGAGAGAGAGAGAGAGATGATGATGGACTCACACAGATTCAGTTTGTGGGCGCAAGAACTGAGCTCACCTCGAGACACTGACAGATGTGGGCCTCCTCCTCCTCCTCTCCAAAAAAAAATTGAAAAAATCATGCAGAATTTCTTTTCCCCAATCCAAAAGCTGTCACCTTTCTCCCTAAATTCAGCTTCTTTTTTTTCACTAATGCCTCCTCCCCGATGCAAAATGGTGGAGCTCACTCGCCACCACCACCGGATTTATTATTGTTTTTTTTCTTCCTCTCCTCTTCTCCTTTTTGATCAGTCTCATATTCCCACTCCCACCACCACCATCTCCACTAGCAGCAGCAAAGATGGCTGATTTTATTATGAAAAAGGGGAGGCGAAAATGCAGCATTTGTTTTCACTTTGTGTTTGCATCTCCTCCTCCAGATGCCCGATTTCAACCAGATTCTGCCAAGATTTGAAGATGGAGAGCAATTATTGATGGTCTTCCTCAGAAAAAGAGCTCTGATTATGGTCTTGAGCTGCCACTTCCTTGAAACAACTCAGCAAACCTAGCTCAAATGTCAAGTGTCAGTGAGCTCCTCTGTTCAGATCAAAACTCTTACCTGATCTTGATGAGAGTAATCAATAATGCTGGCTGGCTTTAGAAACAAACAGAAAAAAAAAAAGAGGGTGTAATCTTTATAGCATGTGGCATGACGAATTCGCCCTGAACCTAAGCATTTGATTTGTTTGAAATGAGACCAGTTCTAAGCAAAGTACTGCAAGAGTGAAGTGTCGTGTGTTTTTAATACGCGTATATTAGCTGCCATAAAAAAAATGTCAACTTGAGCATCCACTTGCCTCTCGCATATAACTCAATTCAGAAAACTTTAATGTACAAGATTTGGACTACCAAATTACTCTACCAAGTCAAATTGCCAAAGCAAGCTTCTGAAGCAAGAGAAGTGAAAGGAAAAAAAACAAGCTAAAACCTATGCAAATTCCATCAAGATGAGGAAGAAAAGAAAAACAAAAGAGGAAAGAACAGTTACTTTAAGCTCGGCGATCAATTAATCTCTCTTAAGCGCCCAAATTTACTGTTACAAACACTAGGATTACAACATGACTGACATACACGGATTCGATTCGATCCTCCCAGAGCTCACAGGAGAGACTGAAGATGAAGATGAAGATGAAGATTTGGACAATCCAGCGATGAAATCGCCCTCCATGAGCCATGTAATTAGAGCATCATTAACCAGACAAGCAGAGCATACCAAGGAGGAAGAAGAAGAAGAAGAAGATGGCGAGATGGTCACTGCCGACCAGGAGACTGGAGGGGGAAGAGGGGGAGGAGCCTGGGAGGCGGCTGGAGCTCGCCGGCGGCGCCGGCATTGCCGCGAGGGGAAGGGTGGAGGTAGAACCCCTTCTCGGCGATGGCGCGGTCCTCGGCCGCGGCGGCCTCGTCGGACCCGGGCAGCGGCGGGAGCGGCGTCACGGGGCTGCCCAGCGCCAGCGACGGGAAGTCCAGCATGCTCGGGGACAGCACCTCCATCCCGCCGCCGCGCGGCGAGAACCCCCGCGGCGAGGGCGAGAACCCCCCTCCTCCGCCCGCGGCGAAGGCGGCGGCGGCGGGGAGCAGCGGGCAGAGCATCTTGAGGCTCTTCATGCTGCTCCGCCGCTCGTACAGCTTGAACGCCGGCTTCTTCGGCCCCGGCGGCGCGGGCGCGGGCTTCGCCGCCGCCGGGGGCGGCGCGGCGGCGGCTGCGCCGCCCGCCGCGGCGGCGGCCGCGGTCTCCGGGGTGCCGGTGAGGATCTGGACCACCTGCTTGAACGACGTGGTGTCCGCCTGCACGAACGTGGTCGGGAACGGGTTGGAAGGGTCGCCGGCGGCCGCCGCCGGCAGCGGCAGCGGCGAGTGCGGCGGCGGCGCGTGGGTGGAGGTGGTGGCCATGATAAAAATGTCGCCTTTGGCAAGGGAGAGAGAGAGAGTGAGGGGAGGATGGAGGAGAGAAGAGTGAGGGGGGGTTTTATTGGACTTTTTGGAAGGTGAAATAAAAAAAATTTGGGAGCTTTGGGATCTGGATTTTCTCCTCTCCGGAATATGTTGGCAAAATGCTTGTGAGTGACTTGGCTGGCTGAGTGTGGGGGCTAGATCTGAATTCTGACCTGACCTCTTGAAGAAATGTGGTCATACCAGTACTACTACTAGTAGTAGTGATGGTGGCATAACTTCAGGAACTCAGAAGATCAGTTCTTGTTGTGCTGGATGACCAAACAGGTCAGCTGGATGTGTGTTTGAATTCTTGGGTTTGGATCTTGTTGTTCTTTGGCTGGGTGAATTTGCTGTGGTTTCTTAATGCAAAGAGAATTTTTATTGTGTTTGTAAGGGAGGGTTACGTTTGTAATTGCAATCAAAAGGCTATGGTTGTTTAAGTAAGGGTGAATATACATACTTCGCCAGTGGATTTCTCTCATTCTTTTCGTACAAGTTTTTAATTGAAGGTTCCGTTTTTTTTCTTTTGAAAAGTTTTTTCGCAAAATCCCAAAAGATACAGTTGTCAGCCAAGCTGGGGCGATTTTCAAAGCATTGTGTTGTTTTAGAAAAGGTACGGTGTGTAGATGGTTTGCAAATTCCTTGTAACGGCTCGATGGTAGAACACGTCAAAATTCTGCTGGTATTGGGTCCACAAGAAGAGTGTTCAATCGTATGGCTTCATGTGAAGCGTGTTTCTTTTTATTCATGATATGCATATAATAATTTCTAGAATTATTAATATTGTTCTTTTGACTCTACTTTGAATATTGCATAGCATGGGTTGGTCTCCGGAGGAAAATATCAAGCTTTTTGGAAAGACAAAGGTGCATGGATGGTTAACATTGCCTAATATGAGTTTGATCTTCGGATGAAAAGATCAATGCCTACGGAAAGGCATGGGCACAAGAATTAGAAATTGAATTCGTCAAATTCATGCAAGTTTTTGGTTAGATGTTATGTTCTATCTTTTGAATGGACTTTTACAACATTCCAGAGATGCATGCTAAGTCTATGGCGGTTTTCAAAGTGTTGTGTTGTTTTAGAAAATATGCAATGCATGAAGAGTTTGCAAACACCTCGTAACCGCTTGATAGTATGAAACACACCGAATTTTGCTATCATTGGGTCCATAAGAAGAGAGTAATTGTACGGGTTCACGTAAAATGTACTTCTTTTTCTTCACGGTATGTGTAAAAAAATAAAGATAGATTTACCTGCTAAGCCTTATTAATGGTTCTCAAAACATCATGTTGTTTTATAAAGGACACAATGTATGGACAATTTTCAAACTCATTGTAACACCATGATAATAGAACACATCAAATTATATTTTCAATTGGGTCCACAAGAAGAGCGTCCGTTTGTATGGGTTTAGGTGAAGCATGCTTCTTTTTGCTCACAATACGCGTTGAACAATTTATGTAATTATTTAATATTTTTTTGGCTCTATTTTGAACTATGCTTAGCATTAGTTTGATCTCCATAGGAAAATATCAAGCCTTTTGAAAAAGACAAGGTTGCATGGATGGTTTGCACACTCCTTTTTACAGCTTGATAGTAGCTAAAAGAAAACCCACCAAATTCTGTCGTCATTGGGTCCACAAGAGTTGTCATTTGAATGGATTCATGTGAAATGTGCTCATTTTTCTCCATGATATGTGTGCAATAATTTCAAGAATTATATGTTGTTAACACTAATTTTTATTCTATTTTCGTAACACGGTATAGCATGTTGATCCTCATGAGAAAAAATGATCAAACTTTATTAAAAAGAATGGAAAGGTGGAGGAGGTATACATGTCACTACTGGAATTCCACGGGATCCCTAGGGTTTTCAAATGTTCCCTAGAGCCCTAATTAGAACCCAAGGGGATAATAAGTTCCCTAGAGCCGAAACTAAAACTCAAGGGAACTGAGATGATCCCTAGAGTTTTTGCTTGCTCCTAGGGAAACTAGTACAGTTAGCACTGATAGGAGAACCACGGTGGCAAGGTCCACTGACTTTTTCAGAAACCAACCACGTGGAAAGGTTGTAATAGTTTCTCCCGCCTTGTGAATCCAAAATTTGGACTATGCACCATATTCTCTTTCCATTGGAAAGTAATAAAGTACCCCAAGCTGCTAAACTTTCCCCTTTGTTCTTCCTTCAACATGTTCTTTCATCTCTTCCTCCCCAAATCAACTCCCTCTCCAGTCTCCACCACCAAATCTACCCTCAAGTAGTAGAGATCGACAGGAGCTTCGACCTTCGAGGGTGGTTGTAGCAGCACTCCTGAAGGCCGTGGTGGGCGTGGGCTGATTACATCTGTTTGCGGCTGAGAGGCAACGCTGGGACAGGGGTGAATCAAGGCCACGGCGACCTGTGCAGCGTGGTGTTGCCGAGCTGCTCTCTAGTTAGCATTTAGCAAAGGTACTCGAGCAGATATTTTCCTGTGCATATTTTGAAGTTTTGATTTTTGATGGATTATGTGCTTGATGCAGATCGGTAAGGCCGAGAAGTCAAGAACTTGAGCTACGCTTGCAAAACTTGATAAATGAATCATATTACTGCGGTTAGTAATCAAAGCTAGAAATCATGTGCTTATTATATTGAACAAATAGAGAATCCCACGTATGTAGCTACAGATTTCCATAAGTACTTATTTTCTTCAACCTTCCTACTCATTTTGCAGCTTGATGACTTCTGGAAGTGCTATTACGTACCATTTCAATTGGATACAACTACTGCAGAAGGCTATATTTGTGTTTCATTTTGACTTTTGAGAGAGCAAAGCCACAATCTATTAAGTGTTCGTCAATTTTCAACTCTGGATGTACTCTCCCTCTGCGTGTGTTTGTTTTTTCTTTTGTTTTTCGATGGGCAACTCTACATGTACTCCCAATTTTTACTATTGAGATTAACTTTGTAATGCAGTATATATATTTTTTGTTCAAGCAAGTTGAGGAAAATATGATTGGAATGCTTACTGGTTGTTTGCAAAAGAAATAAAATAAACAAATAAAACTAATCAATGATTAATCAAGAGCTAAATTAATCTGCATTAATTTCTAAATGAACTACTCCAATAAAAATGTTCCCTAGGGTGCTGTACCACTTTCCACATTGGATTTTTTCTGTTCAGGTGGCATTCAATCCCTATCTTTTGGAACACGTGGAAAGCTTCTTTACCTAGATTCTACCAAGAAAACCCAAGGGAACCAGTTTGTTCCCGTAGAATGCTTCCCTAAGGGCCATTCCCTAGGGTTCACTCCAGAGAAACCCGATCCCTAGAGTATTTTGGCTGTTCCCTAGAGTTTTTGGCTCTAGGGATACTTGTGAATTCTAGTAGTGACATAGGCATGTTTAGTTTGCGAAAACAAAATTTTTGGGTATCACATCGGATGTTTGACCGGATGTTGGAAGGGGTTTTCAGACATGAATGAAAAAACTAATTTCATAACTTGCCTGGAAACCGCGAGACGAATCTTTTGAGCCTAATTAATCCGTCATTAGTATATGTGGGTTATTGTAGCACTTACGGCTAATCATGGACTAATTAGGCTTAAAAGATTCATCTCGCGATTTCTCCCTAACTGTGCAATTAGTTTCTTTTTAATTTATATTTAATGCTCTATGCATGTATTCAAAGATTTGATGTGATATTTTTGGGAAATTTTTTTGAGGAACTGAACCAGGCCATAGACGGTTTGCAAACTCCTCGTAACGGGTCGATAGTAGCAGAACACACACCAAATTATGTTTGGGCGTGTTTAGTTCATGAAAAAAGTTGGAAGTTTGAAGAAAGTTAGGAGTTTGGAAAAAAAAGTTAAAAGTTTATATGTGTAAAAAAATTTTTAATGTGATACGATGTGATGGAAAGTTGGGAATAGGGGGGAAACTAAATATGGCCTTTGTCATTGGGCCTACAAAGAGAGTGTTCACGTATATACGAGTTCATGTATACGTAGTGTACGTGTGGTCCTTTTCCTTACGATGTGTGTGTGCATACAGACAAGATTTTGTAATCATCGATCATGATTAATCAAGATCAGCATTGTGTGCAGCTAGCAGTAAAACATACTACCATCTTGATATCGACTGCCATGGTTCAGTTACTTGTAGATTTTGCCATTACAGGTTAATTACTCACAATAACATCGCTACAATTTCAGAATGAATTGCTGATCATCTCCACACACATGTCACTGTCACAGCAGTGCACTAAGTCGACCAAAAAATAATTAGGGAGCATGTCAAGCAGATTTAGAAAGATCGAGTGGCCAGTCAGTCAGTCAGTTGGATTGACCTCAAAGTCCTGCTAGATGTATTGGCACCCATGCATGATGGTTTCTAATTAGTTCCACCATATTTGTCTCGTAGTTTCAAAGGCTGCACCTTTACGGCTTTACCCAGTTTCCTACTAACCATAATTATTATAGAGATCTCAACAAACTACAATCCAAAAGGATCCCATCAACTCTTAATAAGGCCCATTTATTTTTCTCAACTTCAAACTTCAACTTTCTCGTTTCCTGTTAGTATGCTTTTTAAAGGTTAAATATGTGTTTTTGGCAAAAAAAAAAAAAGTTCTATGTAGAAGCTGTTTTTTAAAAAATCAAATAAATCTATTTTTCAATTTTATAATAGTTAATACTTAATTGATCATGTGTTAATAAGTTCTCTCGTTTTATGTGTGTTGAAAATATCCTCTGGTCAAAGAGAACGAACGGGACCTAAAACATACTACTAGTACTATATACACATGAGGTGCTTTTTTTTTTTCAGTGAAAGTCCATCGTACATTATTCACAACTTCCGTTGAGTCTCTCCGCACGAAATTCGGAGCTACCCTAAACCGCTTGGTTTGTGTTGAATTTTGAACAAAATTAATTAAACTTCGTGAAACTCTTCATCATGTTGGAGGCTCACATCTTAAATAAACTAGGGTATACCGTTACATTAAAACGGGATGTGTCAATGGTTTTTACAGGAGGGTTAATGGTTGTCCGTAATGTTCTTTTTTTTTTCTACTGGTCCCATTTTCCCCCCTAAAGGGCGGTTGTTTGGTGTTTTTTTTCTGAATTTTTGGAGGATGGATGGTTGCGCTTTTTAAATAGTAGAGAAATGATATTGTAAATTAATCTGGAATGAATCGAAGAGCAGCAAAATGTGGGATGAGTTGCCACATTTTCAGTCGGTTTAGGTTACCTCGGAGTAGTGGGCAGCATATGTTTTGCATGCATGGTGTGAAGGCATGGGGGGATTGGATTGGATTGGATTGGATTTGGGGGCGGCTTAAAACTGGATGGGCCCTTGACTTGGAGAAGACCTCCTCTGCTCCCCCTTGTCTGTGTGTGCGTGCCCTAATCAGATCCCAAGGAAAGGAATCGTCATGCTTTCTTCTCGGGGGTGCTCCCGCCTACGAGCATGATTTGCTGCGTGCACACATACTGGAGTACACCAGTGGAGTACCTTCTTTCATAGGAGTACTATGACTTCACTTTTCCGTATTGTAACGATAAGAGCTTATTCGGATTAAAGGGTTTATTACACGGGATTTTTTTTAGATTAATGATTCCTTTGATTTTTCTACCGTTGATGTGTTCGGATTGTAAGAATCACACAAAGGAATTTTAGAGGAATATTGTAGCATTCCTGTAAACACACACAGGAATTCTAAACATCCACTCCAACCTCTCTCTTTCTTTTTTATCATTGGCTATTATAGGATAAAATCATGTGTTCTAATGCTCTATTTTCTATTCCTGTGTTCTGAAAATTCGATCCTATATATTCCTCTGTTTTTCTTATCCTCCATTTCCACGTGCAACCATATCATATTCTTATGTTTTTTTCTATTCCGGTTCCTTTTCTATAATTTGTTTCGTACGAGCCCTAAGTATAGTTTCATAGATATCATCTACTCATTAATTAAGATATATAATATATAGTACAAAATTTATCTCTACCACGCTTGCCCCAATACAACGTATATAATAATTTTATTTTGATCGTTTGATCTTAATCTGCTGATCATTTTCTTTCATCTCTCTTGAAATTAAGGTTTATCCTTTACATGAGGGGTTGGCTTTACTTCTCTCTTTTACCTCATCACATAATTGCAAGTGGTATTTTTTATAGGTAACACCTAATGCTTAAAGTAATTACTCTTATAGTGCTTGCTCTAAGTTGTTTGGTATGTACTAACTCAAAAATTTTAACTTCCACTTAGTTCATAGAAAAATATATTAACATATATGAAACCAGTGAAATATGCTATTAAAACACATTTTTGGTGGGTTTAATAAAACTATTTTGATGTTGCATGTTGCAAATGGCAGTGTATTTTTTAACGAACTTAATCAAAATTAGAGAAGCCTGACTTGTAAAAACCAAAACATCTTACAATATAAATAGTGTGAATAGAGAGTATAATATGGCTGATTTATGGTATAAATTCAGTATGATAAGTGTAGAAAAATGGCTATATATTTTTCACCGAACAAATCTAGACTGACTTTATGCTTTATCAATTGAGGCTATATATGGAGATGCTCTATTAGATCTAGCTCAATTTTCAAGGTTCGAGGCTTGGCCATAGACAACACAATGAACTATTCTCAATGGAAAACGAGCATTACAATTGATCCATATGATACTAGCCTATATGCTCTCAAATAAGCATCACATGTAGCATGCCTATCAGACAGTCGTAAAAATGCAAGAGTATCTCATAACAAAATACAAAGATATTTGAGGCTACATTGGCATATCTTTTTTCTCCTTGCATGAGAAAAGAAAAAAAGACAGATACTAGCTAGGTAGAAGAAGTACTCATCTAGTCCTTCCACTGAAAATGATCGAGCATCGACAGATACGCTCCAACAACAGCATCCGGTACTCTTTTCAGTTTCAGCCGAGTTTAGTTCCAAAATTTTTCTTCAAACTTTCTTTCCATCACATCAAAATTTTCTTACACACAAAAACTTTCAACTTTTTCGTCACATCATTTCAATTTTAACAAAATTTCTAATTTTAGCGTGAACTAAACACACCCTGCGTGTACACAAGCTGCGGTACGCATAGCAGAGGATCCGTAGGCAATGCTAGCAGCGTGGAGATGGGACAATAAAAGCACGTACTTTTCAACGTGCGCCAGTGTGTGATTTGACTTTTGAAGTGTTGTGTTTCTCTCCCCCTCTCTCTCTATTTGTATCGTGGGCTCCCCCGCTGCTGTCCACACGCATCCAGACTTTTCTTTTCTTTTCTCTTTCTTTCGTTTGCTTTCTTTCTCTTCGTCAGAAATTCAGAGAATTCAGACATTATTGCATGAACACTCTCTGAAATCAGGCAGGCACGATATCCGAGGCGAGAAAAGAAATCCAGCTCAGCGTTTTTTACTGTACTCCTGTGCAATGTAGGAGGAGCTAGCTCGGAGAAAACAAAGGACGAGGCTACCTCTGTTTCAAAATATACTTAAAATATGTACTCGCTAATTTTAATATAATAATTTATTTTAAAATAAAGTTATTTTTCCACCTATCTCACTTCTCTTACCCAATTAAAATCATTCTTTATTTAATTTTTTTTATCTACTTTATTTTCCAATCAACCATAAACTTTCTTAAATTATTTTTATCTCAAGATTTTTTTCGTGCTATAAATGCTTATATTCTGAAAAAAAGTCAGTAGCGTTCAGACTTTAGGCTCGAGAAAAAGGAGGAGAGAATCTATCTGCACACTCTCTCGTCTCAACTCTGTCAGCGTGATGGACGGAGGCATGCAGGCAATGCAGCTTTTAAAACTGAAACAATTAGAGTCGCAAAACCATCATCCAATTTTCACCTATAATCACCTTCAGATATACATTAACACAGTGGTCACTGATTGCAGAGTTTTGCAGCTACAAGCACCGTAGAAAATCAACAAGGTGAGTTACTGTCGTTCTGTCAACTACTGGAGTAGCTTCTACTGCTGCCGATCGAGCTGAATAATCAAGTGGCCATCGAGACTAATTAAACATAACCAAGCTATGATATACTATCGATATGATAATCTCAACAAGGCTAGAAGGAGAGGCTGAGAGCAGAACAGATGCAGAAAACAACAAAACACAAGCTACACTTAATTAACACTATATAAACAGACATCATATGGACCTACTTAGCTTAGTTTTTTTTATTAAACACCTTTTTCTTGGGCCTACTTAGCTACTCCCCCTTTCCTATAATATAAGGGATTTTGAGTTTTTTTCAATTGTTTGACCACTCGTCTTATTTAAAAAATTTGTGCAAATATAAAAAACGAAAAGTTGTACTTAAAGTACTTTGGATAATAAAGTAAGTCATAAAAAATAAATAATAATTCTAAATTTTTTTGAATAAGACGAGTGGTCAAACAGTATAAACAAAAACTCAAAATCCCTTATATTACATGACGGAGGGAGTAGTTTTTTAGTGATTAATTAATTGAGGGGTCTTTTTTGTTCATGCATGCATGCGCTTGTTCTTGAGTGCACGCAGGAATGTACACGGGCGTCTGTCATGGGCGATTGGATGGACGTGGGAGCAGAGAAAGCGTCCTGCATCTGCATGCAATGTCTGAATCTGAATTCATACTAGACGCTGACAAAGTGACAGCATGGCTTTTTCCATAGAAAAAAAGGTGTGACCTTTTTTTTTTTGGTAAGGGAGATTAAAAAAAGTGACTTTGATGTTGCCATTGCAATGATCAGGAGGAGCATGTTCAGTACACGGTTGTCACTTGTGCGAGGTGACAGAATTCGATAAACAACTCTGATTAGGGGATTGGTATTTAGTGCACGTGTGTTTTCAGCCTATTTTAAGAAGTTTTATACGATAATTTATATGTAAAAATTTTCATATAAAAAAAGCATGCAATGGGAACCGGTGTACACCTGTCCTAGAATAAGTTAATTTATTACTATAAATATGGACATAGTGTTAGGATATACTGTATCATATTTCGTATTTTCTCTATCCCAGAAAAAACTCAATTTTAGAGATGAATGTGGATACAAATGTGTCCCGATTCATCTTTAAAATTAGAATTTTTTTTGGACGGAGGGAGTACGGATTAACTTATTGGATATTCTAGGAAGATTCTGGGATGGAAGTAACAGTTTCGATCAGATTAAGCAAGGTTGATATACTACCTCCGTTCCAAATTAGTAGTCGCTTTGACTTTTTTTCTTATAGCATTTGACCAGTCGTTTTATTTAAAAAATTAGTGCAAATATAAAAATAGAGAAGCCATACTTAAAATACTTTCGATAATAAAACAAATCACAAACAAAATAAATAATAATTCCATAATTTTTTAAATAAGACAAAAGATCAAAATTAAAAAAAACTCAAAGCAACAAGTATTAGAGGCAGTAAAAAGAACAAGAAAAATGGTGCTTTCAGGTCAGCAACTAAAGGCCTGTAAATGTTCCCGTGTGGCCCGGCCCATCAACAAAGCCCATTATCCGGGCCATCAAAAAAACTCCTGTAAAATTGGCCCGCTTAAATTCTCTCTTTTTTCAATAGTGCAACCGAGAAACATGCATGAACTGATCCTCAGTACATTCTCTTCAAAAGAAAAATTTCCCCAACATTTGAAAACGCAATTAATTCGATGATGACAAATAATAGAATGCATGCTACCACTTGTATAGATATTTTAGCACTGAAGATTTTTTAGCAGTAGCAGCAGCAGTTGCTCATCACATACGCTTTGGATCGAGTCGATATGTACATACACTTATGACAGCAGCGTATTCGCCGCCACCGCCGCCGCCGCCGGCGACGACGGCGGCGACGGCGGAGGAAGAGGAGATGATCAGTTGGTATTGCGAGCGCATCGGGTGATGGCAGAGCAGCCGCGGCGGTAGGGGTTGGCGGCCTTCTGCGAGGCGCAGTTCTGGTAGTAGGACTGGCCGCGCTTGTTGCACGGCACCTTGTTGGCGTCCAGCGCAGCGTAGCTCACGTACCTGTTCGTCGGCCGCCGCGCCGCCAGCGACCGCCGCATCAGCGTCTCCCCGGCAGCGGCGCCCGCCGCCCCCATCAGCGCCATCTCCTCCACCTCCTCCTCGTCGTCCACGTCGCACTCCCCCACGGCGCCGTCGCACGTCGCCGCCGCCGCCGCCATCTTCCTCCGCCCTGACGCCGACGCCACCACGCCGCCCATGTCGTCGGTGGCCGCGGCCGGGAGCAAGGCCACCGCCGCTATGACGACGAGCGCGATCAGCACGGGCACGCCGCGGAGGCGAGGCGGCGCCATGCCTGTGATCACCTGAGCGTTCGTTTGTTTCTTGGGCGCCGGCGACTGGGATTCTTCCGATCGATGGATACGGGTAGGACGAACGAACGATCGATCTCCCTCCGCGCGCGATGTACGCGAGCCTACCCTGATGAAATCTTGGTTGGCTTTGAAGGAGGAGGGAGACGAGGAGGCGGCGGAGAAGATGGAGGGGATAAGGAGGAGAGGCGGCGGGATAGAGGGGAGGGGAGACGAACCAGGGCGGCCGCACGCTGGGGTGGCCGTTGCCGCCGCGCGTCGCGGCGGCGGTCTCTGCCATGCATACCTCGACCTGGGAGAGAGCTACGGCCCGGACGTCCGATATTGCACCAAATATCGGATGGTTGCCCTGTTGCTTCGCGCATGTGCATTTGGATGCTTGCTGCGTTGCTTTGTCTTTATTTGTTACATGCAGGTCAGTGACGTGCTATCTCACTACTCTGTCTCCAATTCCTTTTATGTGTTTTAAACTACTTTTTCTCCTAAAATACATATGCAAGATATGATTCGATTACATAGTTACATTCGTTATAATTAAATCTTCGTAACAAGATCTCACATAGTTATATTTCGACAAACACATGTACACATACCACGTGTGTCAAAAAAAAAAATCATTGTTTCACTACTTATAAAAATGTTTCATCACCTATGTAAAAATGTTTCAGCTCACTTCATGAAACGTTTCAGTGAAATACAATATATAACAAAAAATATTGACTGCAACAATTATAAACAGTACACAAGACATTAAATATCAATGAAACATAAACAAAATCATACAAAGCATACAACATATATATTTGGCATATACTTAATTTTATTGAAATATTTTTAAATCAGTTGTCATTGTTGATAAAAAAATATAGTATTTGCTGAAACACCCAAAAGAATACCATGTGCAACATTTACAAATGAAATAGTGCAACATAATAATATATATGAAACATTTTTATATTATATATGAAACAATTTTATATTATAGTAACTGTTGAAACACCACAAAATGCCTACTAAAACATCACAAAGTACCTGGTATAACATCAAAATAATACCATGTGCAACACTTTAAAATGACCTAGTGAAACATTGGCTGAAACATCACGAAATACCTCCTGTAACATTTAAAGAACACCACGTGCAACATTCAAAAATGATGCAGTGAAACATCAGTCGAAGACAACACAAAATACCTCTTGAAACATAAAAAAAAAACCCCTCGTGCAATATTTCCAAATGGCCTATTGAAACATCATTAAATACCTATTGCGACAACGAAAAAGTCCATTACAACAAAAAACTTTTTTAAAAAAATTACCAAAATATAGTCAAGTGAGATCTTGTTACGAAGATTTAATTGCGATACATACAATGGTATATTTAGATTGCAGATTAGGTAAGTAATTTGTGAAATAAGATTATTTGAAATTATAAGGAGTACAAGCATGTACTAGTAGAGGCATACGAGGGAGAATATGGGCTACTTTATGTCAGAGCAGTTGCATAGGCTACTTCATGAGATAATCTTAACCGTGTGATAAAAAATAGATATTACACAGTTTAAGGAGATGCGTTCAATTTTTTTCGTTCGATCAGATGCTCGGATAGAAGCATTTCCCCTCGACCTGTGAATTAGTGTTCGAAGGCTAATTTTGGGATGGGCCCATTACACGATGGGCTTTATTTATCACTGGAGGAAATGGGCTTCACCATTTTGGGCCTTAATGGGCCTCAATCTTGTGTGTATTCGACCAGTTACATATTCATATTGGACCTCATTTTTTGTTGGGTCTAGCTATACAATCGGTGACAAATTTTCTCCTAAAAATTTATGAAATATAAATATAGCGTATTGTAGTTACATTGTAACTTACATAACTACATTACAGTTTGTATGTAATATATTATTTTTGCAAAGCGCAGGTCGTGAGACAGATTCTCCTCATCTCTATGTGCGCTATACTTTTTTCTCTTCCCAACTTGTACAAATCTTGAAGTAAATCTAACGGTTTAAAATTATACTTAAGTTATATACAAGTTACATTGTAGTTAGATACAAGTTATAATATAATTACATTATAATCATACTGTATTTATATCTGATAGAAAATTTGTCCACAAATATATAACATTATCATTTTTTATGATCCAATACATTAATAAGCAAATATTTAGTAGTACTACGGTGAAACATGCAGTCACAAATTAAGTGAGTGCTATGGATTATGGATATTATGGAATTTAAGGGAATATTATGGGTTTTTAGTGTTCATGTCAATTAATTATCGAGGAAACTCGTACAGTACTATTTTGGAGGATAAACGGCAACTTTACGTTAAAATGGAAGAAAATTAAAGAGATGTTAAATCGGATTGAATGTATATGAATTAATTAAGATTTACTACCAGCTACTTGCCCTAGTACTTGACGGATTTACAGATCAGGCAGACGTAAAGATTGATCGAGCAAAAACGCATAAACAACATTTCTTTAATGCAATTACCTATGAATCAAAACATTACACATATATCTCCACTTGCTACAGATGAGAAATTAATTTTGACGACTAAGCAAAGCAACAATCTGAATTATTTTGGCCCGATGATCAAATCCTACCGAATTCAAACGCAAACTGACACGAATTACCAACAAAAACAAAAACACAATGCATGCAAAAAAGGAAACACAATTTGCAACTAGCTAGGCTAGACCGTTCGACCAACAAATCAAACGAGAGCCATTGCTCCGGCTGTCGCGACGACGAGCAGCATCAGCAAGGCACCACCCCTCACTGATGGCGCCGACGACGGCCGCGGCGGCGGCGCCGCCGTCCCGTTCGTCCCCGGCGCCGGCGCCGTGAAGTTCATCCCTCCAGCCGGAGACGGCGCCGTGAAGTTTCCCCCAGCCGGAGGAGGCGGCGGCGGCGGCGGCGGCGGCGAGCCTGCAGGGGCCGGTGCTGGAACGGGTGGCGACGGCGCCCTCGCCGTGCCGTTCGTTCCCGCGGCCGGCGGCGGCGGAGACGGGCGTGGGGTGGGGGCCGCCGGAACGGTTGGCGGCGGCGGCGGCGAGGGGGTGGTAGGCGTGGCGGTTGCGTTACCGCGGACGGCGAGGACGACGACGATGAGGCGCTCGCCGGCCTGGCAGCGGGCGGGGTCGCCGCTGATGAAGAAGAAGGGGCCGGAGCTGTCGAAGACGAAGGTGGAGTCGCCGCCGGCGTCGCGGAGGAGCGGGTCGGTGGCGTTGCAGCCGTCGTAGTGGCCCTGGCTCACCACCACCACCGAGTCCTCCTTGTTATACCTAAACACTGCAATAACCGTAAACGCGCCAAATTAAACAAAAAATTCCGACAGGGTCGATCGACACGAACACACAAACGAACACGCACGCCGCCGGCGAGATCGATCGCCGGAATGTTCGGGCGAATCCGCGTACGTACCGAGGCGGTCGTTGACCTGGAAGCGGTTGCGCTCCGCCCACCGGTTGTACGGCTCGGCGGGGTTGGTCGTCCACCCGTCGCGCCCTCCCACGTAGAAGTCGCGCGCCTCACAGCAGCTCGCTGCCGCAAGAACCACGACGGCGGCGGCGACGGCCGCCGCCGTCGCAGCCACGCCGGCGACACGCCGCGTCATTTCCTTTCCACTACGCGTACGCTTCTAGTAGTAGCTAGCTAGCTAGTACACCACTACACACGCCGGACTAGAGAGAGAGAGAGATCTATGGTGGATCAGCTGCTTGATCCGTGTAGAGAAGACGAAGCGTCCGCGAGTGAGGTGAGGAGAGAGACACGATCGAACTAAGGAGTGCGTGATCGTGTCGTCGTATACATATACACAACAATGTTTGTAGGTTACCGTTGGATCAATGAATTCGTGGTGGAGCAATTAGCTGTGACAGCCGTTTCAAGCTATTGGGTAAAGCTGTCATGGAGGAGTTACACACACCATTCCTTGGTGAGGGGGGTTTTGCCTATGGAAGGCTGTAAATGTACCAGTAGCATCCTAGGAGTATATTCCATTTGTTCAATGGAATTGTTTTAACTTCATTTGACAAAAAATTGTGGCGGCGGTGGTGGCGGCGGAGGAGTGGCGGCGTGGGGGAGGGATCGAAGGTGGGGGTGGGAATTAGGGTTGCGAGAGTATCACGAATCTCAAAGCTGATCCAATGGTTTAAGTAAATATAAGATGTGGGGTGGGCTTTTTGTCACGTGTTATCTAGGGTTTGTTCGAGGCAGGCTGGCGGCCTCACTCCCCTTCGTTCGGTACAAAGGCTGGTGGAAAGGACGAAGCCAGAGCCATGAGCCCCCATTTGGCGAATACCCATGAAGATGGTGATGCCTAAGCCCATTAAAATGGCCGAGACCATCTTGTCGCCGGCCTACCAGGCGATCTTTAGAGCAAGGCCCTATATAAAGTAGACCAAGGCCTGTTAAGACCTAACATAAGTCCAATACAACCAATGAGACCTGAGAGTACTATGATATTCTTATAATTGTCCCCATCAAAGAGTAAACATATAAAAACATATGTAAAACCTAATCTTGTGGCTATCAATAGACCTCTATGGGGACATTATAAGGGCTTTGAGAATCAATACAGACATTTTTCTTCTTTGTTTACACTTGAGAACTACTATTGGTTTATGTTACAACAGGGGTCCCTTTGTTCGAATAAATTACAAAGTCTAACATATGGAATCTTGGTAAGTAATAGACCAAACATGTTCTTGCTATAGTTACTCCATCAAATTTTGGTAACTTTAGAAATTCACACTCTAATTAACTCCACCAAAATTTACTAGGACTTAGAACCAAATCGTATCATCGATATCTTTTACCTTACGAAATTTTGGTATTACCATTGATTCAGGCAACATATCAAACAACCTAGTAAGTACACCATATGCTAGGGCTTGAAAACTTGTAAAAGCTCCCTGGTGTCAAAGCTTGGCTCGATTACCAAAACAAGCTAGGGCAGAAGCTTGGCTCTTCAATTGGCTCGTGAGGGTTCGAAAGCCTCTGCCAAAAGAAGGCAAGGGAATGAACTAGAGCGGCCGATAACCGGGAGGAGGAGGAGCTAAAGGAACCTATGGTACCACATCCTCCTCGACTGTGTGTTTGCTCAACAGGTCTGGCTCCATGTGCTATCGCCTCCTAGCTGGGCTGCCCTCTCTCCCCCGTGGCAGCTAGTTCTAGGACTGGTGGCCATCCTCCAGGGCCTGCTTATCTGAGCATCTCCGCACTGACCAGCTTCGACTCCCTGGTGCTCCTGGTCTCTTGGCAGCTGTGGAAGGAACGGAACTCTAGGGTTTTTGACTCTGCGCTCTCTTCGATCTCAGCGGTTCTGGAGTCCATCCACTCAGAGGGCCATTTGTGGTCTTTAGCTGGCGTTGCCGTTTTTGGGGACTTGTTGGGAGTACAGCGTGGCTCGGCCCCTTCCCGCTGCTTGGAGTTTGTGTTTAGCCGCCGTCATAGTTTTTTAAGCTTCAGCTTCTTGGAAAAAGTACGAATTACCCTCCTGAAGTATTGGGTGAGTATGAATTACCCCCATAAACCTGAAAACCAGACATTTTTCACCCTCAACTATCGAAACCAGATGAAAAACTCCCCCGAGCAACTTTGCAAGCGGTTTTGGTCTACGTGGCAATCCAGTCAGCAATTTTTTTATTAAAAAAACAATAGGGCCCACCTGTCAGATATTTCTTCTCTCTATCTCTTTCCCTCTCACCCCCCTTTCTCTCATCAGATGCTAGTGCCTGCGGCTCGCGCGCTGGCGGCAGCGAGCGCCTCCTCCGCCGCCCAAGCTCCGCCGGCCGCCGCCCTTGGCTCGTTCCGCCGCTTTCTCCACCTCCCCGAGCGTCACTAGCTGCGGACGTCCCCAACGTTGCCTTGACGAGCCGCGCGCTGTCGGCTACAGGCACCCCCACCACCACCTCGAGCTCCATCCTCTGCCATCCCCTCCACTGCCTCCTCCTCCCGCCGCTTCGAGCTTCGTCGCCCCCTTCACTACCCCTCCTCCCGCCGCTTCAAGCTCCGCCGCACCCTCCACTGCCCCCTCTTCCCGCCGCCCGAGCTCCGCCCATCGCCGTCCTCTGCTTGCTCCGCTGCCCCCTCCACCTCCCCGAGCGTCATTGGCTGTGGGCGTCCCCTCCGTTGCCTCGACGAGCCGTGCGCCGCCAGCTGCGGGCGCCCACTTCGCCGCCCCCTCCTTCCGCCGCTTCGAGCTCCGCCGCCCCCTCTGCTGCCCCCTCCTCCGCCGCGCCGAGCTCTGCTGCCCCTCGCACCTAAGCTCCGCTCACCGTCGTCCTGAGCGCCAGTGGCTGCGGGTGGTCTCTTCGTCGCTGCCCACTCCGCCCTCACCGCCGTCCTAAGCGCCGGTGGCTGCGTGCGCCGTCTTCACCGCCACCCACTCCGCCCACCATCGTCTGAGCTCCTCCCGCTGTCCCGAGCTCCACCGCTCCAAGCTCTGCTCGCCGCCGTCCTCAAGGTGAGGGAGGGAGAGAAGAGAGAGAGAGAGAGAGAGTGGTGAGGAGTAAAAGAGAGGGTGAGAGACTAACATGTGGGCCCGCTGATTTAAAAAGAAAAGAATTGCTGACTGGGCAACCACGTATACCAAAACCGCTTGCAAAGCTGTTCGGGGGGGGGGGGTTCATCTGATATCGATAGTTGATGGTGAAAAATTACTGGTTTTCAGGTTTAGGGGGGTAATTCGTACTCACCCAATACTTCAGGGAGTAATTCGTACTTTTTCCTTTGTTTTTTCCTCTTCCCTTGGCGTAAGCCGGTCTGGCTGATTGCGTCGTGTAACTATAACTCTTTTCTTCTAATATATTGGCGTGCAATCCTTTTGCGCGCTCGAAAAAAAGAAACCTACGGTATCCAAGGAATGAGCTAGAGGAGATAGAGATAAACTAAAGGAGCCTAGGGGAGGAGCTCCATCGCCCGGCCCTCACACCAAGCTTAACGAGCCCAGCACACAAAGTTTGGGCTCGGCTCGTTTGGTTTATGAGCTTAGTGGCACCGAGCTCAAGCCTGAGCTAGCAGGCCTGACCTTCTCCCAAGAACCAAGGCTGTTTCTTTCCCTACTAGTTTGGGCCAGGCCAATCCAAACTGAACTGTATGGTAAATTAACCTTATTTACATGGCCCATATGTTTGACAAAGAACCTATATATTGAGTTCAGAGAATTGGTAGTAGCCGAGCCCATCACCCTAGCTAATTACTACGGAGTACGTACGTACTTCCTCCGTTTACATAAATATTGATGTGGAAAATGCTAGAATGACTTACATTGTGAAACGGAGAAAGTAACAAGTATGGCAGCTGACTTGGCTAATTGGTGACAGATGAGGCGCTCGCCGGTCGAAGAAGGCGCCGGAGTAGGCGAGGACGAAGGTGGAGTCGCGGCCGTCGTCGAGACGGAGGATGGCGTCGGTGTCGACGTTGCTGCAGGCGTCGTTGATCGTAGTGGCTCTGGCGTCATTATTTTCCTTTCACTACGTGATTGCCTGCCTGCCTGATTAATTGTTGTGTTAATTTGGTGATTCCGGCCCCTTGCGTAGAAGCGCATAATGATAATGATTTCTGAAGGTTATATGTGTAGGGTTCTATATGTGTCGCCGAAAGGCAAAGAATTTCGAAATTTTCAGAATATTTCGGCCTCAATAAGTTTGCATTTTGGACCCCTTTTTCCCAGATTTGAATTTCTTTTGGTAAAATTGGAAAATTTCAGGAGAAAGTTTCCCATCAAGCTCATGAGAACTGGAGACTGCAGGTCCCGTCCCCGCTTAATCATATTAGATACTTCTACGAGTCCCAATCACTTGGGTGAAATAATCTATGTTTAAGTCGTAGCCTAACATATCGATAACTATGTGTTCTAGTTGCTCTGTTCCTCTTGTCCACATGAGAAGTGTTATTATGTCAAATCGAGATTGTGTGGGTGTTCAATCTACCGCTCATGTTCAGATTCTCGAAATCAGTCTTTCGTTGGAAAAACCAACTCCAACCCCCAAACAAGTCTCTCCAATATAAGGAGAGCGGAGCTTAAAATGATATATTACTTATGATGCGATTTAGTTCAATGAATATGACAAGGATAGTACAAATAATGTATGTGTTGAAGGTGGGGGCCAATGCTGTCTGGGTTAAGTGCAAAGGTCTCAATGTCATTTAGCTTTTGGCAGCTGTAGCTTTTAAAGCTCACTAAAATAATCAGTGTTTCGTCTACAGTTTCAAAAGATGTAGTTGTACTATTCAGAAAATAAACTAGAAGGCATAAGTTGAAAAAATAGTATTTTCATATTATCAAAGATGGCTACTAACAAGCAGTTTCTCGTAATCTTACTATCCTAAATAGACATTTCTTAACTTCTCACATTTGACATATGGGTTTCACTAGTCAACCACCAATGATAAAATCACCGTCGAAACTGTTTGGGACATAAATATGAATCAATATTGGTAATAACTAAGAAAACGTTGTGTAATATGGACTTTTTCCTCTAACCGGAGGGCATCTTTGCACGGGGAAAAATGGCCCAGAATTCACTCGTATCGTACGACACTTCGAGCGATACTTATCCGGCCCTATAATGGTTCACGTACGGTCAATTTCAATTCACCTCCACCGAACCAGTCCAAGACAATTTAATTTATGACTGCAGTTGAATAGTATAACACGAAAAAATAAATCCAGAAGAAATATTCACCAGCAGTAACCATGTAAGGATAAGCTCACTTCCTTCATTTGCCACCGATCGAATTTGAAACAGCAAAAAAAAAAAAAAAAAAACTTAAACACGAGAGTGATTACACATGATTTTACACGCATAAACACACCAAACACACGTACACAACCAGACCATCACCATCAAATCAACCACACAACTAATTTAACACACGTACTTTTTAATTTTCCCGCCTAATTAAACAATTAAGCCATGCATGCATGCACGGATGCGTACGTTGCGTACGTCGTAGTCGTCTACGCGCGGCCGCCCTCGTTGGCCTTCTTGAACGCCGCCGCCTGCGCCGCGGCGGCGCCGTCGGAGCCTCCCGCCGCCGCCGCCGCGAACGCGTCCCTCACCTGCTCGGCCGTGTAGGGGAAGCCGGAGCGGGTCATCGAGTTGAGCAGCGCGGCGGCGCCCTCCCGCATCAGCTCGCCGGCGCCGTCGCCGCGGGTGTTGGCCAGCGCGTCCTGGATGCTCATCCCCGTCCCGGCGCCACCGGAGCCGGAGCCGAAGAAGTGGCCCACCGAGCTCGGCCACCGCCCCAGCGCCGACCACATCTCCATCGGATGCGACCTCCAGTAGCTGCACGCATGGAAGGGCCCCACTCGTCAGCGACTAAATTAGCAACGAAATCTAATGGAGTATTTTTTTTGTGAGGTGCCACGTGGCTTACTCGCATGTCCCGGGGGTGGTGGGGATGAGGCCGTGGCCGTCGTGCGACGCCGGTGTCGACGGAGCTCCGCCGCCGCCGCCGCCGTACGCGCCGCCACCGTGGGACGGCGTCGGGGAGGAGCCGCCGCCAGACGGCGTGGAAGGGGAGCTCCCGTAGGCGCCGCCACCGTGGGACGGCGCCGGGGAGCCGCCGCCGTAGCCGCCGCCAGGGGAGGGCGTCACCGGCGGGGAAGCCCCGTACCCTCCTCCGTGGGACGGCGCCGCGCCGCCGTGGGACGGGGAAGGCAAAGCGCCCCCGGAGGGGCCGCCGCCGTGCGACGGCGTGGTCCCGGATGAGCCGCCGCCGCCGTGGTGGCCCGGGATCGGCGTCGGAGTCGTGGTGCCGCCGTGGCCGGGGAACGAGCGCGGGTCGAACGCCGGCACGCAGTCCGGCTTCTTGACACCATCCTCTGTAATCGAACAACACACATTACCACTCAAACCAACCATGGAATAATGCAAGCTCTCTACGCCATGAACGTGCGTACCTGCTTGGGTGGTGGTCGTCTTCTCCACGGGGGTGGTCCTGGACTCGGCCACGGGGACGAAGGCGGCGGCCATGGCGAACGCGGCGAGCAGGAAGGCGCAACCCATGGTGGTGTTCTTCATCCTTGCTGCCGCCATGGGGGGTGGTGGTGGTGGAGTGAAGCGTGGGAAGGACAGCGCGGCTATAAATAGCGGGGGAGGGGGAGGAGGAAACAGCAGAGTGGCTAGCTAGCTGGCGCCATGGGAATTGATGGTGAGCTTAAATTGAGGTCGCAGATGACACAGCGGGTGGTTGGGGAGGGCATTCATTGCTGCCTCTCTCTTCTCTCTTTGCATCCAAGAGAAGCTAGCCATGGTCAAGCTAGCTAGCAATACCTAGCTGGACTCGTCTGTGCTCATCTTCTCCTATGGCTTTAAGTTCTTTGCTTCTTGAGGCCAAGCTCTCATTTTGTTCAGCCTTTTCTCCTCTTCGTGTATGCGTCCATTTCCATGAGTTGTCAATTTTGAGCAAGACTGGTCTTCTACTGGTCACATTGACCAAATTAAGCACGCTTGAACACCATGCTAGCTCGGTCCCATGGAGTCTTGATCTAGTAAGGCACAACCGCGCACAACTAAGGCCTGGTTTAGTTCCTTAAATTTTTTTATAAAAAACATCACATCAATTTTTGGACACATTCATGGAGCACTAAATATAGATTAAAAAAACTAATTGCACAGTTATAGGGGAAATCGTGAGAAGAATCTTTTGAGTCTAATTAGTCCATGATTAGCTATAAGTGCTACAGTAACCCACATGTGCTAATGATGGATTAATTAGGTTCAAAAGATTTGTCTCGCGGTTTCCAGGCGAGTTATGAAATTAGTTTTTTCATTCATATCCGAAAACCCCTTCCGACATCCGGTCAAACATCCGATGTGACACCAAAAAATTTTCTTTTCATGAACTAAACAAAGCCCTCAATTAGAGCTGCAACCGTTCGTAACCCTTGTATATGTGACGGGTGGTGGGTATTTGATCATAGGAGAATGGTCGCTGATGTGAAAAACTCACCTGTGTCATGTCCCTATCAGTCGATACTAATAGTTATCCGTGACAGGTGATAATAAACCAGTTTAGACGTGGAGATCGGATTTTAGTCCATTTTTCTAAATAAAAAACAGAGTTGCTTTAGTTTTCAGTTATATATGTATTTCACTACAGAATCTGTCAAATTACATCCAATTCTTCGGACTGAAATATCAATCCACCTATACATATGTTGATTGATGCTTACACAAAATACGTCCCTCCATTTCAAAATATAATATTTTTAGATTTCAAATTTGTATGGCACTATAAATACTTCAGAGGCATTGATTCTAATGCACGGAAATCAATACATTTCGCCAATTAGGTGCTTGGTAGGGAAATCTAAGAAATTTAAACATTCAAATTTGGATCACTCAAGTGATTGAAATGGAATCTTTTTCCATTTCTCAACCCCTAGTGTTTGCTAAATAACCTAGAGACATTTAATTATAAGAAAAATTGTAGCTGTCAGAAGCACTATAAATAGACCGTGTAGAAATGCTTATATTTTGTTACTGGGGGAGTATTAACTGCATTACACTACTGAAATGGCTGTCCTAAGTTAGCAAATTAAGTAGGAGTTTCATTGATCCTGCAGATCGACAGCAAGTTGACGTTCCTGTGTGCTGGTCGTGAGATCTTGATGACTTGGCGTCGCCATCGGTCTGTTCTATAAGAGCCACCATGAGCCATTGATGCAGCTCAAGTTAATGAAGGTTAGCTGTAGTGCTGTTCGCTTGCTTGTTGCTTACTGCGTACGTGGTCGTCTGGTTCTGGGCTCCACATATATATGTGTGTTGTTTTGGGGCTTTTGTTTTCATTTGCAAAGCTCTGGGCCTGTGTTTGGAACAATTATGGCTATTTTAATTTGTAGCAGTACAGTAACATGCATGTTGTGAGATATGCAGTAATACGGTTCACAGCAAACATTATATTTTATTTACCGTAAATATCATGCGTGGTTGTTTTAAATTTCTGCATCCCATTATAGCTTGAATACAAAAAGGAAAGAAAGAAAGACAAATTATCAAGAACAAAGGTGATAAATTCCGTGACAAATCAAAATAACAACACTGAATCAAGCATATATAGCAAGAATAGGAAAGATTTAGTGGACCTGGGGGAGGGGAGCACCGGTAGTGTGGTGGTGGAGTTATGGATGTGTATGACTAAACTTATCGGGGTTCAAATCCTGATGCTTATGAATATTACGCACGTGCAAATGGACCTTAAAGGAATTCAATTGGATCAGAAATGTGCCGATGGTTTACATCTCTATGAGCATATGTTAAAGGATACAGTCATTGCGTATGCGTCTGTCTGTCATATAATTGCAAAAGAAAAAAAAGAGAAAGAAACAGTGCAAAGGGATTGTCAATTTGTCACTCTCTAGAGCACAACATTCTCGGATATTTCGGACACTCCAAAAATGTCTAGATCCATCACCATTCGCCAACGGCATATGCAGGTACATGACATTTATTAGTAGGGTATGTCCTGATAATTAATTACCTTTTTCTTGCTTTGGTTATATCTCGTGTGTTGCTCGTTCATAAAGTGACCTACCACTGGTCATTCTCCAAATTAATTAACAATCATAGCAATAATCCAACAACGAAACATATTTTAGCATGAGTCCTAATTAGCTCTGGTGTTATATTTCAACAAGAATCAAGAAAGAAAGCCTTGCTCTTGATGGCATTTTCTCTGGTGACAAACACTGAAAAATCTCTGTTGATGAACTCCATCTACCCAAGGACAAGTCCCTGCTAATCAAAATCAAACGTAGCAGCATCTCACAAAAGTCCATCTATCCCATTGAATGCGCACATATGCGTGTGTGAAGAGAGGAGTAGAGTATTGAATTGGTTTGTGGGGGCATTTTACATTTACAGTGGCACGAGCCTCTCCATGTGGCCTTCACATGCGTCTATCTCTACAAAAGCAGGAGAGTCCTTGGTGTGTAGTAGTGCAAGACTGAAAGTGCAACTAACCACACACCCCCATCGATCGATCGAATTTGCCAAGCAATTACCTCACACTGCATGTAATAGTGTAATACATTAAGTGTTTGAATGTCCTAAAGATGAAGATGAAGATGAAGATGAAAATTAAGTGTTTTACGTAAAATGAGGTTGTAATAACGTGTGATTAATTGAGTTTTAATTATTACAAACTTAAAAAATGGATTAATCTGATATTTTAGAACAACTTTCATGTAGAAAGTTTTCGCACGAAATGCACCGTTTAGCAGTTTGAAAAACGTGCCACGAGTATTCAGAATTTAATCTAAGTTTTGTTGGAGAAAAGAATAGGGATCGTTTGATTTATCCGTGAAATAAGTCAAACGGCATATTTACAAACGGAAAATAATTTGTGAATAAAACTTTTATATATGTGTTCTTAGCTATCTAAAAGTAAAAGCTGGAAAATAAACTTCAATGAAAAACTCCAAAATCACCTTCAAATTTAAGGTTGAAATTTAAATTTTGGTTGATAAACACATAAGCGAAAAGTTGAGTCCTTTCGATTATTCCTTCTCTCTCAATGCATTTTTTTCTTTCTCAAGTTAATCAGCAATCTGTGTGTGTTAATTGGATTATGGATTATTATATGCACACTTTCTAATTAAGCTCATTCATCCCAAAACTTTCTTCGTCAACGTTTCTTAGAAAATTTTTAAAAATCAACTTTACTAACTTTCATAATATTCAATTCATTTATTTGTACTCTCGAATAATTGTCACAAACTCAGTTTTTATCATTAATATATTATCTATCAGCACCTTAGAATGCACCGACGCATGCATGGCTTTAGTATCTAGGCTATGATAGTTTGATCTACGGAGGTAGAAAAATGAACTAAATAACTAAAAATAATTTATAGATAAAATTTTATATATGTATTCTTACTTCTTAGCGGTTTAAAAAGTGAATGACACAAAAACTAACTACAATGAGAAAACATCAAAATCAAGTTCAAAATTAAAGTTTTAAAGTATAAATTTTGATCATGACTACAAGCAGAGGATGAGAGACGTCCAAAATACTCTCTCCGTTCACAATAAAAGAGACATGGTAGCTCATCATTTGTACACAAATATAAAAGATTAGTAGTACTAGTACATTAATCACCCATAGTTTAATTTTCTTTCCATTCCACCTTCAACCACTTCTTTTATAATAGTTTTCTTTTTGTTCTCATCCTTAATCGTTTAAAAGTCTCTATAATTTCTTAAAAAACAGAGGGCCCGGGGTACTTGGTAGGACAGATCCCCGATCGATTTTCCGGCCGTGCAGATACACATCAGAAGAACATGCATGGTGATCTGTTCTTCTCGATCTCTCTTCCGATCGAACGGTTCAGTACGCGCGTACATACACATGCGATAGTACGCAGTACACGCGATTGAATTACTGCATTGCATTTTTGCATCGGCAATAGGCGTTGGTAACTCGGTGATGAGCAGTGACAAGTGAGTCAGAAGACGATCGATCGATCGATGAATATCGGCTGTGGTTAGTTCACATAAAAATTAAATTGAAAGTTTGGTTGAAATTGGAACGATGTGACGGAAAAGTTAAAAGTTTGTGTGTGTAGAAAAATTTTGATGTGATGAAAAAGTTGAGAACTAAACAAGGGCATCGGTAGATAGGCCGAGTTTAGCTCCAAACTTTTTTTTTTTCAAACTTCCAACTCCCATCTATCTATAGGGTGTGTTTAATTCCTAAAAAATTGGAAGTTTGAAGAAAGTTAGGAGTTTAGAAAAAAAATTGAAAGTTTATGGGTATAGAAAAGTTTTTGATGTGATATGATGTGATGTAAAATTAGAAATAGGGAAGAAACTAAACACGGCCTAAACACACGCTATAGATAGATGGAGGGGCCACGCGGTTGGCCATATTTTAATTTGCAGTTGCAAATTGCTCGCAAATGGCAGTAGCAATCTCTCCATCGTCGTTGCAGCTGCAGCTGCAGCAGTAGCAGCAGCCTTTGCTTGCACTGGCCGACCTGACAAATCTCGCCGTATGCCAGCTCGCCTGCCCGTCCGGCCGTCCGGCTGGCCGGCCGGCGCCATTAGAGTACGCACGTACGTACTACGACGTTGAAGACGACCACCACCAGTGGCTGGCCGGCTTGCTCTGCTTGTCTCTCCCTCTTCTCTCACCCAACATAATCTGAACTATCTGAAGAAACAAATTTGAGGTGGTATCTGAACATAATGGGATTACAAATTTCTCTCTGCTTACAAATTTAAGTCCCTATCACATTGGATGTTTGGACACTAATAATAAATATTAAATATAGATTATTAATAAAACACATCCATAATCTTGGACTAATTCGCGAGACGAATCTATTGAGCATAATTAATCCATGATTAGCCTATGTGATGCTACAGTAAATATTCTCTAATTATAGATTAATTAGGCTTAAAAAAATTATCTTACGAATTAGCTTTCATTTATGTAATTAGTTTTGTAAGTAGTCTATATTTAATACTCTAAATTAGTATATAAATAAAGAGACTAAAATTAAGAATTAAGTACATGATCCAAACACCACCTTCTCATCGATCGTTCGGTTGGTTTCCTTTTGATGTCACCGATGACCATGAGCTGAGGTAGAATTGACTATTTGAGCGCGGTAGTAGTAGTACGAGTGTTAGATCCAGCGGCCATGAATGCGCATTTAGTTCACTGCCTCTGAGGAGCAACAGTAGTTAAAGTTGTCATGGGGACGGAGCGAGACACGCTACAGTTGTAAATGCTACTACTACCACACCACTGCTCTACTACCACTCTCACCTCCATCTCAATCCAAGAGAAGTAAATTCAACGTCGTCTTCTACTAGTCTTCGTCTTACATTCTCTACGCTTTTCTTATACTAATACACGTACGATCGTACAACTCATACATACATATATACATACATACATACATACATACATACATATATATATATATATATATATATATATATATATATATATATATATATATATATAAAATTAGAGACATGTAACCATAGATCAATCAAAATAGAGCATGTTCATATGTACTGCAGTCGTTTACAACCATCGATCAAATTCAATCGTACGTAAGTTGAACAGTTGGGTCGTATGTATGGCAATTATTTTTCTTTTTTTTCCTACGATGAGTGCACTGTATCCTGATCAGTAGCAAGCATGTGTGAGTGACAGTGTGACTGAGTATCGTTGCTGTTGTTATTACTCGGCGGATGAAGATCCTGGCAGCCGAGAAATGTCAGGAGATGGGAACAAAAGAATTTTGTGCAGCTGAAAAGCGCAAAGCCTCTCATGCATGGCATGGAGGGGAATGGTGATCCACCCTTGTCTGCCTCAATTGCGGGGATGCAAAAGTCACCATATATACAAGCATTAGGCCATTTCTAACCCAAGACACTAACATGTTCCATAAACTTTACATCACCAAAAAAAATTAGTACTAGACACTACTCTTTCAATGCAAATATTAATATTTTATACTTAAATTTAATGTTACTTATCTCACATGATGTCTTAGATGTTGTGTAGAAATCATGTCTCATGCAAGACATGATTTCCTTCTCTTTCCTCATTTATTCACTTGCCACATCATTTTTCATCCTAGGTGACAGCTTATTTAATGCTATGGATACCATCCTAGTCATTGGGTTGGGAATGACCTTATATTGCGGGGGATTTCTGCATGTTTTAATTGCGATTTCACATCGGTTTTTGTAGATTGTTAAACATGGGCCATGTAAATGGGGGGACAATTGACCATATTACTCATATAGTCCCAGATCGATGGGCCTGTCTCTTTAATTCTGATGGAAAGTAAACAAAAAAAAAATCGTTGACCATTTATCCATGTTGAATTTTTCTGCAGACCTCACGAGAAGCAAGGACCACAGAATTTGATCCCGCTGCAATTTTTTTTTTCTAATTGGAGTGTTACGTATACGTAAAATTAAAGTCACATTGGATTAAAACCGGTTGAACCGTGAACATACCATGTAGACCGAAACTGCTATCAATATTATCGAGGGATTAGATATTATTGGTTTTAGAAGTCGGGGGAAGCTATATACGGTACCTGGTTTTGGGTCGAGAGATGTGAATAAAACTTGACCTGTATGGAGGAATCTAAAGTAAACTTTCTTACTGGTTAAACGGTTACTGAAATATGGGCCACAAGTCTAACGCCATCAACTTGGGCCACAAGAGAGAAAGTAAACCAGCCACGAGCCCACGAGATGGCCCACTGCTGGTACTGGGCCGTGCTGTCTTGTTGGGCCTGTACCTCAGCTGGGTTTGGGCTCTTCGTGGCCACCGGTACCGCTGTTAGAATTGACATGAAATTTGCAAAACCCACCGCCTAACGTTTTACCCACCACAATCATGATATTTTTACCTTTGGAGACGAACTGCAGTTATGAAAGCTACATTTTAACCTTGTATTTGTGCTTAAAATTTTGAAACGCCAACTTGTCGAATAACATATATTTTAAAAGCAACACCGAATAACAAATTTTCGTGAGTGGGTACACATATATATGAATATATAATTTTGGGACATATTCATCACAGTACCTCCTGTCTTGCATAGTTCCATGCATGATCTGAGTGGTTGACACATGCACGCCAGGTTGATTTGCAAATACATAGTAATTTTCAACAGAACCAGTACGTGTAAAATCAAAATTCTAGCAAAGACCGTAGATATATAATACTCCCTCGTTTCATATTATAAGTTCGTTTGATTATTTTCTTAGTTAAACATCTTTAAATTTAATCAAATTTATAGAAAATATAACAATGTTTTCAACACAAAACAAACATATTATGAAAACATATTCAATGTTAGATTTAATGATACTAATTTCATATTTTAGATGTTAAATTTTTTTATAAACTTAATAAAGTTTGACTAGGAAAAGAGTCAAACGTCTTATAATATGAAACGGATGAAGACACAACATGAAGATCAACGACAATGCATCAATCCATGGTCCTCACATATATATAGGCAGTGGTAGAGTTTGATCTGCTGATCAGTTACACGAATCAGAGCACAAACGTGCTGTGATACACCTGACATATATATATATATATATATATATATATATATATATATATATATATATATATATATATATATATATATATATATATATATATATCATACAACACACACAATATGGCACAATGGTGGCAAGGTCTGTTTAATTTGTGCACGTACGCAATTACGCATGCAGCTGATGAGCAGCCACAAACGCTAGCTTGCAATGCATGCTGACACATTTTTTTTTCACAACGCCTAATGACAATACTGGTTATGATGATCTGACGAACACATAGAATTACTGCATCGATTTCTTCAGGTTGATCACGCTGTTACGTAGCCGCGGGTATCGACGCCTTCAGATTTCATCTGCAACAGATACAACACACTTTCAGATTTCAACTACAAGAGATGTAAGAAACAGTTACTGAGTTAATTATTAAGATGAATGCCAGTAATACATATACTCCCTTCGTTTCTAAACAACTGACAACATTTACTTTCCATTTGAATATTGAACATTGTTTTCTCTCAAATTGTTAGACCAAAGTGAACAAAAGTCCGATGCTTGTATTTAAGATATAGCACACTTTAATAACATTTTATCATTTCCAAAGACGAGTTGCCAAAGTTCGAAAGTAAATAGTATCCGCTGGCAGTTATGTAAAAATAGCAGAGGGTAAATATCAACTTGCCTAACTGGATTATACTCTGCAAATATATACTTTTGTGTAGGTATAAATCTACAGTACTGAGTGTTTTATTTACCTAACGTACGTGTGTACGTACGGTGTCTACACCAAAACTAATTGAAGGCCGGCTGCTGCCTGCAGAATAGAAACAAAAGTTAAACAAGAACTGTATATTAACATATGTAGCTGGATTTGTAAGAAACACAAAAAGACTGAATAATATAATCTCGATCTCTGGAGCATGAAATTCTGTAAGCATATATGTTCAGTTAATTGATCTCAATTTACCCGAGTTGAAGGGTAGTTGGCTGCAGCTGATGGGCGTAATGCTGAGGCTGCTGCATGATGTTCACTTGAAGAAAGTTCCTGGAATCATATGGGTTATTAACCATATGATCGTATTCACTTGTTGATGCTGCCCCCATCATGTTCAGTGGCTGCTGTCCCCTCTCATTCTCAACAACCTACATAATCAATTATTTATATAATCAGAGGCCACAGCTCTCAGAAAGAATTCAGTTGGTAATTAACTATATTGGAACTGCAATAACTTATCCTCATAGGAATGTATTTACCTTGCTCCTCAGGTACATGTTGTCATTCTGCAGCTCAACTTCCTGAAGAATAATATATATGTGACATGTAATTTGGTCTGAAAAATGGAACTAAGACATGCAAAAGAAAGGAAACTACGTACGGTTGGCATAAAACGAGTTCTCGTGCTATGATCTTACTTACCCTTTTCTGCATGTACTCAACTTCAGCATATAACAGCTCATTCTGCGATAAAGAAATGTCCACTGGGTTGATTAGGACGATCAAAATGAAATTGAGATATACAAAGGACATCGATAGCTCATGCGTGGAATTAAAGAACATAGAATTTGCACTTAGTCAAAAGTCATGAAGAAATAGCTGATGTATACTATAAGTTATATAATGCTTTAAATTGAGTTGCACTATATACCTTTCTAGCCCTTATCTTAGCTATGCCTTTCTCCAGCCTGTTCTCTACCTGTTTAAGGTCCCTGAGGCTCATGGTGTTGATAGAATCCCCCACTATGGTCCTACTAGAGATATTTAGGCAAGCCGAGTTAGACTGCAATACAGAACATTTTGGTTTATATTGGTGCAAAAGTAAGTCATACGTATCTGGAATCTTTACCTGTTTGCGTTCTGTAAGCTACTGATTTGTTGGCGCAGTTTGGAGGACTCCTGCTGGTAGTGCTGCAGTTTGCAGCATATATGATAGCATTCATCAGTACATAAAGTTTATGTTGAAAACATATTCTAGCTGAAATGATGTTCAACCGAACATTCGCAAAGAAAAACTCCTGTTTGGGTTATAATTAGTCTATTTCAATTTTCACTTATGTATTAAACATGTCTTTGTTTAAAAGTTTTATGTTACGTACGTCATATTCTTCACAAAAAACTACATGATCTCTCAGATTTAGCTATAAGAAATTTTACAGGCCAAGTTTTTTTTTTCAATAAAAATCTACTGTATGCAATACACCACTCTAGCAGAAAAACATCAGTGCAGTCTGAAGGTTCATACTATAGTAGCTTACTGTGCTGGGATAGAATCATCAAATTAAGTTATATAAGTTAAGAAATAGGATGGAGTTAGTGTATAAATTCAGATAGTCTGTTTTTACTACTACTAACTACTTACGTAGTACATTTGTTTATGGAGTAATATTTCATGTGGTGCCAGGAAATTAATTCTTATTAGAAATACTACTTCACACCCCTATAGTTTCCTTCAACCTATAATATACTGAGCACACCAAATAGTTCTGTTCAAGCCTTCAAGGGGATACATACTGCAGTTTTTGACTACTAGCTGGTTTATGATACTCATATATTGCAAGATTAATTCATGGCTGGTGGACATGACTAAGCATAAACAATTGATGGTTTTAATTGTTCTCTACATTAATCCACAAATTTTCAATGTTTGTCTAAGATTTGTGAACCCCTAGGCATCTCTACCGCCATGAAATTACGATATTGGTCTAATGAACGATTGCATGTGATCCACTGGATCAAACAGAGGATCCTGACTCCTCAGAGCATTGGTTGGCTGCAATAACCGCTGTGTAATGCCCATAACTTTCTGCTCAGGATTTCTTGTCTGAAGATTTTGCTCAGAGAGGTCATGCATGTTTGCGTTTGCACAACAGTAACTAGTAAGAATGTTGAAAGTTCTATAGCATTTAAAGATTGCTCTTACTGTTATTCTGATATCTATATATGTCCACATCTCGGAGTCAATTCGGAAAATTTAGTACTAGTTGAAGAATGTAGACTGAAAGAAATGACATGATGTTACCTGGGCATTGACTTCTGCAACTGTGCCAGAGTTGGAGGTGTCACTGTTTGCCTTCTTGTACCTCTCAACGGTGGATTTCACACTGCAATATGATCATGATTAGTCAAGGGTTATGTTTAATCACTCCTACACAAGAAATTACCAGTTTCAGAACAGTATAGCCAAGACGACTGCGAAAAAAAAAACTTACTCGCTAGGCAATTCCAAAAAAGTTTTTTTTTCTAGAACATATAATTTTCGGCAAGCTAGCTATGAGGGAGAAAAGTATGATAATTAATTGAATTTACTATCCCGAAATTATCGTATAAGTATTGGTTTTAAAAGTTTACACAAGAGGCAACTGAGCATAGCTTGTCAGCATCTTTATGTACTACTAAAAGGACGAAAATAACCAACATCAATTAGTAATACAGAGAATACAGTATAAATAAGTGCAGTAGAAAGTTGAAATTGACATTAATATCTAGTATTTCCTCCATTTCATATTATAAGTCATTTGATTTTCTTTTCTAGTCAAACTTTGTTAGTTTGATCAAGTTTATAAAAAAATTTAACATCTAAAATATCAAATTAGTTTCATTAAATTAAACATTAATTATTTTGATAATATGTTTGTTTTATGTTGAACATACTAATATATTTTTCTATAATTTAATAAACTTAAAGAAGTTTGATTAGAAAAAAAATCAAACGATTTATCATATGAACAGGAGGGAATACTTCACATTTAGAATGTGGCGTTCAAGGGCAAATGACCATAGTTAAAACACAACATAGCACATTGGTCCGAATCGTGCGCTATCACAAGTCACTCGCTCATTCATGAACTACTGCAGAGTAGCACAGTGGAGTACTGTTTCTCTTTACCGAGGAGATAGAGAGCTTTTCCTGTCATCGATCTGGGGGTTTTGATGCACAAAATGAGACTAGACGACTCCATTGGTGTGATGTGTGTTTCTTATCCATGATTTTGTTTTTGGGTACGGCACAAGAAATCGTGATATACCGGTGTGTCGAAGGGACAAGTGAACACAAACGCTAGCTGACGCCACCAGACAAGGAAAAAAACAATTGTGCGACTCCAGTGTATTCAGACATCATCTTATTTGGCAATATTTCATGAGTTATATTTACCCCCATTAGTTAGCACTTGCAGATTATTACTAGTTTCACTTATTCTATTTTTCATATTATTTTTTGTGGGGTATTTTTCATATTATAAAATGACTGCAAATCAAAAGCCGCTGCTATGTGTTTCTTATATACTAGTAATACGTACTATTCAACGAAAATAACTCAAGGCTCCCTAAATCAAAGAAGAGAAAACAAAAAGTATGCAAACTGAGACTGTGAAGTTCGGAATTTTGAGAGACTACATCAAGAGAGAATAATGGTAGCAAGCGTATAAAACTATTTTCATCCGAAAAAGAGCATAAAGACTACATATAATGAACTAAAGATCAGCATTAAGTTACAAAATTTTGAGACACTATGTCAAGAGAATAATGGCACCAAGCGTATAAAACTATTTTCATCCGAAAAAGAGCATACAAGACTACATATAATGGACTAAGGATCAGTGTATGTGCGCTTTATCACTCTTTGAAACCGATATAAAGACACTTCTGAAATTGCAGGTTCGAATTAACAGATAAAGCTATAGAATAGTGGCCCTAACATGCTACTCCGTTTTCAGTACAAGTTAACGAAATCACGGAATCATATTAATATACACCTTAACTAGATAACAAATAGTTAATTTTGTGCACATTGCTAAACAATTAGGAGTACAAATATGTGATGACTTACAAAGTGCATTCATAAATTTAGTATAAACAAATGAGTAGTACCAGAGCTAAGTTCTTAAGTGAACTCTAATAATACTATAAATAAAAGGTAAAAAAATCAAGGCTTAGATATACTATGGACTGGGGATACATTAGTATTTTCTCTTTTTTGAAAAATAAGAAAACTCAAAAATGATGGTATGGATGATAATATATATTTGGAGTTCAGTTGTATAGAACGTACGTTTGACAGCCCAAACAACACTTATCCCGTGTTCACCTCACGATCACATTATGTATTCTATTTTAGTTTTGGTGTGTTTGTTAATTATGATTTTCAACCTTAACATATGAAAAACCCAAGCATGTAGGAAGCAAACTTATTTTGACCTTATAAATCTTGTTTTTTCTTGCATAGTTATCAAGCAAAGCATCATATCTAGCTTGAATAGCTTGAAGAAAACAGGGCATGTGGCAATAGGAGCAGAGCTTACGATGAATAGTATATAACAAGAAAACAAAAAATATCCTATTACCTTAAGCAATCTATAAACTCTCCAACAGTACTTCTCATCGCAGAGATTTTATTCTCGTTTCTTAGGCAGATCAATGCATATGACATGCTAATGTTTTACAAGGTTGTACTTACTAATGTAACCACGTAACGTATACGTGGAACTACGTAGTTCCACAGTTTTTATTGTCACAAAGGAGATATTGTTATGTCCATATAATTAAGCATATTTAGACAGAAAATTGTGGAAGGCCACCTTCGAAAATGGTGTACTTGCTACCTAGTCAGCCAACTAGCAAATAAGTTCTTCAAAAAAAAAAAAAAAACTACCAAACAAGTCAATAACACAAACTGCTGACAATACTTGAGCAGAAACTGCTTATGATGATAAATCCATGAGAATAAATCATTTTAATTTCCAAGGACCGACAAATATGTGGAAATAGTATACGGAGTACTACCCTAAAAAAAACCTAGCTAGAGATCACTGTATACCAAAGATATCCCCAAAAGGTTCTCCAAAAATATTCTTCAAAGATCTTCTGTTCATGCATGCTACTGTGAAGTGACTGCTAGCTAGCTCATGTCTTTTCACTACAACCTTTGAAATTTTCCTTTGTCCAAACATAAAGCGTGCAATTGCTGCATAAAATAACTAACAAACAATCATATCAAGCAGCGAGCACTATCAATCCCCTCCAACCCAAATGAAGATTTTCAGGCAAGAAATTACTTAATCCCTCCATCCTAAATATAAAAACTTTTTTCACCTGCTCCTCAATATCAACCTACCACAATTATTTCCTATTTTATTTCACCTGCTTTCTGTCATTCCTTAGAATTTCTTATATTTTGGGTAGCAAAAAAGATGTCCATTATCTAAAAAAAAATGCAAAAAAGATGTCACATTACAGTGGTAATGTACCAGTAAACCTATTGTTCGAGGACCAAAGAAATTGGAGTAATGGTAGTACTGAAGTACAGACATCAATCCTACTATCTTCCTGGCAAGAAAGAAATGAAACCTTAGGATTCTCGAGAACGCTATTTGGCTGCCCAATGTGAAGCTGGGCGCAGGATTTCACATGATTGGGCAGCAACAGTGAGACTGGTTTTAACCCAATGGACAAACGAGGGCAACAAGGCAGCAACGCACACACAGAGACTAAAGTACACAACTGTAGGCTTTTACCCATTCCCATTCTGACCAAAGCCACCAGCTTTTCTTCACTCCTCTTGTAGTCTCCCAATACAAATGCAGGCCCAGTAGTTGTACCATTGCTGCCACGCCATTGGACGCCATTTCTACTGCGACAGTGGCTGCATGGACACGTGTCATCCGTACAAGAGAGGCTTCTTTTTCTTTCTCTTTTTTTTTTGGTGAGGATACATGAGAGGTTTCTGATCCCCATGTTTAAGCAGTGCAACAAAACGTATATATGTGCTTCTAATTTCGTTTTTCAAGGAGGATTGATTAGTCGCGAAGCAAAAAAGAAAAAGTCAATATGTTTTATTAATTGATTTCAAATACTTCATGCAGACCACAGTTTTTCAGTTTTTTCTTCAACATAACTAGACAACAGTGGCCATGTGTGTAATTTTTTTTATGCCTGCATGACATGTTTTCACATAACACTGAAACTGATATTTTGGTACACAAATTTTAGTTTTCTTTATTTGATGAAAAAACAAATAAGCTTATCCTGCCACTTTTTTATTTACATGCATACGACACATAACTAGAACTAATAGTCATAACAAAATCATTTGTAAAAAAAGACTAGCTAATATTTTTTATATAATCACATTATTCAGTATGTATAGCTTATGAGGAAAGGGAGACATGCCAAAAATATGGAACAATCATCTTTGTGTAAATTCTTTCAGTAAATCAAACGCATGCATATGTACTCCCCTATATACTTTACTGTATTTTTTTCATCTTTACTGCTGTTTCTTTGTTGGATCCCTTCTTTGTGTTTGGTTCCTGTTCAAAAGTACAGTGGTGCTGTCAGGCATCACCTGCCCTCGTGAAGTTGCTCGGGACTAAAATTTGCACCACACAGCCACACACACTCATGAGAGAGAGAGAGAGAGAGAGATGCACATGGGGATGAAGCCCTAACCCTAGCAGCTCATTGGTTGGAAACAGGAGATGATGCAAAAGAAACTGGAACACAAGAGAGAGAGAGAGAGAGAGAGAGAGAGAGAAAGTATTATATCATCAGCTGCTTGTTTATCCCTCTACCCTTATTACCTGATCAAACATACATACACTAACACTTGGCACATTCATGTACAAACTAACTACTAGTACATCAATGCCATGGTCAACCATACACACTCTCCTTGCTATCTAGAGATCTGCTTCTACACAAGCAAAGCTACACAAAAGGGAAAGATGATGAATGGAGCCCCAGGATGCCCTATATTTTTTGTGCAAATATATGTGTGTGATCATACACATCATGAGGTGTGAGAGAGATCTTAAAGCTCACCTCTCTCTCTCTCTTCATCTATCTCTACAGCTAGCTCTGCCACACAGACATACAAGCACACAGCTTGCCACAGTGGAGAGAGAAAGGAAAAAACATAAATACAGCAAGAAAAGAGCAGGACCACCAAGCCAAAGAAGAACATCTCTCTCTCTCTCTCATCTCACACACACACAAGAGAGAGAGAGAGAGAGAAAGAAAGGAAGCAGCAGCATACTACACACAGCAAGCACTGTCCTAGATCTATCTCAAACATCTAGCTCACCTCACCAGAAGCACAAAGGAAAGCAGCAAAAGAAGCTAGCTAGCACACACACACAAGCAAGCAAGAGAGAAACTGTTGCGATTTTCTTTCTTTCCCCCCAGAAACACCAAATAACACGAGACAGTTAATAACAGAAGTAACAAAAGATGCATCTCCCATTTGACCCTCCCCTCTCTTTGCCCCCATGAAAGCTATCTCCATACTTGCTCCAATTTGGACAACCATGAACTCAACCAACAAACATTTTCTTCTTTTTTTTAAAAAAAAGAAACATATGTGTAGCTTCTATTGTGTATGCATATTTCCATAGCCTTTTTAGACCTCTTGGTTAATTTTATGGATTATATAAGCATAAGTAGGATGAGATGAGATAGTATTTTGTGAATCACCTGTTGTTGGCGTACTCGTAGAGGCGGCCGCGGCTGGAGAAGACGATGAGGGCAACCTCGGCGTCGCAGAGGACGGACAGCTCGTACGCCTTCTTCAGGAGGCCATTGCGGCGCTTGCAGAAGGTCACCTGCCGGTTCGTCGTGTTCTCGATCCGCTTTATCTCGATCTTCCCCCTCCCCATCTTCTCGCTGCTCCCCGCCGCCACCGCCGCCGACGATCCTGACCCAGCCGCCGCCGCCGCCGCGGTCAGCTCCGTCATCGACGATGGCCCGCAGCTCAGATCGGTCTGGACACAAACGCAACAACCCAAATCAAGAAATCAAGAAGTGAATCACTGCGTGCAGCTGCCATGTCTATCTCCGGCTTAATTTCTTGATGAGAAGAAAAATAATAATCAAGAACTGCTCTCCTGTTCTTATCTTTGCTTGTCATGGTGATGTTTAAAGACCCAGAGATCCTACTCCTATCTATATAAAGCATATCTTCCTCTTTCTTGACTCTCTAGCTAAATCCTCACAACATGGCAACCAAGATTCCACACCACATATAACACAAGCTTGTGCTCAAGTTAAGAAAGGAAGCAAAATTTATCCAAAAGCAAGAAAGCCAGAATTTACCATCATGTTCATCATGGATGGGTATGCTAACTAGTGCTCTCTCTTCTGAAGATGGAAGAGATCCAGAGAAGGAAAGAAAGAAGATGTGAGAGAGGCAGAAGCAGCAACAGGAGGAGGAGAGGTATTAAAGAGAGAGGTGGGGGAGAAGAAGAGGAAGAAGAGGAGGAGGAGGGAAAGGGGAAGAAGAAATGTGAGGTGAATGTAGTTAGCAGTAGCTGTTGTGGCCAATTCCAATCTGATAGCTATCTATCTCTAGCTTGTTGTTTCTTCTGACTGCAATCCACAACCTTTCTGATTTACTACTAGCTAGCTCTCTTTCCATCAGTCTTTATTCTTTGATCTCTTGTCCTGGCAGGCAGTGCTGTGCTGTCAGATACATATGTCTCCATATCCATTTTACCTCAGAATATGTAATGCAAGTAACTCTGATGTAACTCTGCTTGCAAAGCTTTGCTTCTTGTTGCTGTAAGTCTGAAACTTGCTTTGTTTGGACTGGTAAACTGCATGTTAGACACAAAAAAACAGTTGTGGGAACAGCAAGACCGGTTATTGCTTTCCTCCTTTTTGTTTCACTTTTCACAGTTCAGGAACCTTGTAAGCTGATATATCTGAGACAATGTTACAGATGTTAATGCCAAGGGCTTTACATTGTTTTGCCAATGAAGTTCAGCAGAGGCACTTTTTTTTTTCAGAACTCACCTAACAAGTTTTACTGTAGTTTCCAATTCAGCAAATCAAATTACTTTCCTATTTAATTTGTGTGATATATAATAACTGATAACTAGTTGCTTTATTCTACCGATCAGATCATCAGAGAGTAAAAACAAAGCAAATCTATATATACAGCATAGAGATGATTTAATGTATGATGTATATACAACCATGTGACACTCCACATACACTGTCCAGTTTCTGTTTGTCACATAGGATGCAGAGATAATGGCTAAGTACTCACCAGCAGCAGCCTCCTATTAATTCAGCACAGTCCTTTCAGTTGCTCTCATGGGGCCCCTATCTCTTCCTCACATAATGTGATGCATCATGCTTGCTGCCAACCCTCTCTCCACTCACTCCACCGTCCATACATCCCCATCACCGGCTCTGGGCCACCGCCGCGGTGCGGTGCACGATGATGGCCGATCGTTGTACCGCCGTCGTTGTTTTCAACTGGCCGATCGATGAAGATCTACCCTTACCTGTCGAAATTGGGGGGCGATTCGCGCATCGCGATTTTTCGCACGGTGAACTTGAGACTTACATGTGTCACATTGTGGAGCTAGCTACCATGCATTTCCATGAGAGGTTAGTTCCTGCATTGGCACTGTCTCAAGATAGGTTGGTGTAATGGATCTATCAGAGTTGGGACATGATCCTAGATGTGTTGTCACTATGCAGCATTCCTGTTGCTATACTAGCAAGTATATATGAATTATGTCCAAATTAAAGTTGCAGCGAAGGTTTGGACGTTTTGGTGAACATTTTGTAACTGCACTTGGCAAGGTAGTATTGAAATTCCATTCCTGGTGGAATGGTGTAAGAAATAAATTTTGTTTGGAAAGGTTGTGAATTTTGGCAAGCATATATAACTGCTTCTAGTGTTATTGTCTACCTGACTTTTGCAGAGCTACCTTTCCAGTATATGCATAAGGAGAAAAGCAATGAGGAACGGTTAGAAATGGCCAGAATTATTCAGACAAATGGAGGCAGCTCTGATTTTGGTTTCTGCAAGAACACTTGCCAAAGTCTCATGCCACTAGATCCTTGTTGCTGTATATGACAATTTGCTAGTATGTACCAAAATTCAGTACCTAAAAAGAACAATAAACTAACTCTTAGCTAGGATTCACTGAAAAAATTATAGTAGCTAAATTAGGAGTTTATGACAGAGAAGAAAAGGCATGGAAAAACAAAGAAGAAAAATAATTCTATGTGGAATCAAATCAACTTACCTGTAGCTTGCAAGAATGGATCAAATCAGAGAAAAGGCTCTCCTTCTACATTTGGCACAGGCCAGAAGGACTGAAAAGTACTCCACACTGATTGAACCTTGGTGATATGAAACCTAAACGTCCAATCAAACAGTGGAGATTGAGGTGGTTGACTTGGGCAAACTTGCTATATTAATTGCAGGTACCTCTGGAACAATGGAAGATATTTTGGGTTCTTGTCTACAAATCTGAAGCCCATTAGACACGAATTAGAGTTTAATTTGCCTAGTTATGATGTAAATTGAACTATTAGGAGTAAAATGAAAGCTCATGCTATGATTTTTAACTTAGCTGAGGAAACCATACAGTATGGATAGATTTTACATACTGGAATCAACACCAGATCAGTTGTCAGTGTTTCTGAAACATGAACAAATATATCAGAATCTGTGAACTTTCAGACCGCATATTGCTGAACTTTTTGGCTACATTTCTAATATTGCACCAAATAGAACCTAGTCATATAGCTTCCTTTCAGAACACATCATATCCATGAATGATAAGCATTACGCGATTGAGATATTAGATTATTTAATTTGGTTAATATCTCTAGTACCTTAATTAAATATGGGTTTTGTGTGATCTGTATTCCAAATTAAGATGATACATATATAGTTTTTCATAGGCATATTGAATTTCTCTCTTTTCGAAATAATAGGCCTATTGAGTTTGAATTCCATGTGGCATAAGTAGATTTCTTCTGAAGTACCTGTATTTTGTGCACTTGCTCGTTTTCCACCTGCTGTCACTGAAGTTGTTGAAGCTTTAACTGGGATGCTAATCCAACCGAAAGTTAACAAAAAGGTTGCAATGTGCTCTGAATTGATTTAGCAAAAAAAAGTTGCAATGCATGCTCTGAATTTAACACACAGTAATTAGATCAGTATGTGTTTTCTATCAGTTTATGACAGCACATTAATTTCGGGAGGGCGAATTTACTACTACATTCTGATGAAATAAACCGTCATTCATGGTTGAGAAGAAGGGCAGGCTCCAGGTCTTTGAGCCCCAGCTGGGGCTCACCACAGCAGCTTTGAGCCAATTATTAGAGCACTGTGCTATCCTGTGGTGATCCAGGCACAACGTAGTGTTCTTCGGATGGTAATGCAGGGCTAGTTCCTGATTGGCAAGGCATGGGGTTTGCTGCAGCTTCAGAAATGATTGCTAGCTAGCTTGTCAGGTAAGTGGCCACATGAATGACACTGAACTTGCTTGTTAACTGGGAATTAATATTCTGGTATTAGTTTCATAAATTTGCAAGTTATAAGTACCAGATTCTATAAAATCAGGGAAAAAATCACAGTTTATAATCAGGCAGAAATATTGTCATCTAGGAGAAGAGTGTTGAGTTGTGATCCAAATTCATTTGCACTTAATAAAGGCCAGCTTCTGCCGTAGCGGAGCGGAGGCCCGTCGCCGGGAGGCTTTGGCCGGAGCATAGGGTTCCACCATATATATACCTCTTATAAGCCGCCGTGTGGCGATGTAACCTCATCCCAGATATAGTGAAGATATTTTGCTGGCTGGCGCCCGTGTTTTTTTCTCTCCTGTTTTGGGAGGGTTTTCCACGTTAAATCTCGTATCTTTTGTGATTGATCTATTGTTATTTATTGTTTGTTCGCTTATCGTTTTCTAACAAAGAGTAAGACATGAAAATGAAATTAGGATTCTGCTGTTTTACTTTGAGGCTTTGGATTATTCAGGTACGTGTTGGGATCCACAGACTGCAGAGTCACAAGAACAATTGATGGCAACAGGTTTTCTTTCAAGCATTTCATTTTTCTTTCTTCAGTGAAAAAGTAGCAAGTCGGTGTTCCAGTCTTCCTGTCAGAATTAGCACGGTCAGAGAAAATAATTAATGTGGATCAATAATTTGGTGAAGAGGAAGAGATGAATGCTATCTTCCACATATCAGAGGACAAACTTCACTTCTGGTATAGTTCTGAGGCCACAAATTCAGAGAACATTAAACATAACCATCAACTTTAAACAAAGCTTTATGGGTGGAAAGAAAGAGAGCAATATTGCATATACATGCATCAAGAACACACTAAATGGAAAGGTGATGATCAAATGGAGAAGATGCTATGGTGACAACATTGATTGTTTGCCTGAAATAAGGATGCTCCCACATGAAGAAAAAGATCTTTAGCTGGTCTGCAAGAGGTTTCACCCCTTAAGCAATAGTTGTTCTTGTTGAAAGAGACTGGCATAATGACACACACTACTACTCCAGTTGACATGTGACACTTTCCTAAACACATAACTGCCTCACACACGTTGTCATGTTGATTCTGTGACCAAATGCTTGATTTGATTTTCACCAAAAAAATGTATAGCTAGCTATGGCTACACAAACCTGCAGAAAGTACTAAACTGTATAGATGACAGTAGTAATAAATTGCCCCCAATTTTGACAACAGTTCAGTGTTTCAGGCAAAAGAATTTGTACCATCTAGGAGAAATTTTCAGATGTATAGCTGGGAGAAGAGTGCTCACAAAAGCTACATAAAGATCTTATAACTGATTGGAAGGAATGGCAAGAGACCCTGAAACTTGTCCAGAAGGGCAACAAATGTCTGGTCAAGTTGAGAAAAGCTTAAGCAAGACGATCAGCAGCCGTCCACTAACTAATATATAACCATGGGCGCATTTGGAATTAAAGAATCATCTGCAGTATCTGTCACATTTGGAAAATCGATTAATTAGTTCCTGCACGGCTTAATCAGGTTACAACACAATAATCAGTATGATTCAGAGAGTAATAATAATTAATAGAAAACTAATGATCAAAATTTTAAATGTTTGACCTAATCAACCAAACTTCAATCTTAAACAACAAATATCCATGATCAGAGAGGGAGCATCGTTTAACCACGGATGTCTCATGTCTCGACCAATATAATCAGTCACCGTGGAAACCATGCATGCCACGTCGCCTTTCTGTTAGGACCTCACCCACCGCCATCGCCGTCGCCGTCGCCGTCGCCGAGGAGGACGAGGACGACGACGACAGACACGGTGGCCAAAGGCGAGCGAGAGAGGAGCAATGGTGGTGCATGGATGATGATATTTGTGAAAGGGACACAAAGATATTGAGGTGAGAGATGGATGCAACGCATTCATGTGGTCCATTGCAATGTTTGTTTCCTTTCCCTTTCAGCTAGCTAAGCTAGCTTGAGTTGATGAACAGGCCAGCTGAACTGAACTGAAGCCTCTGCATCTGCATGGCAGCATTGGCATCCACTTCTCCATCCACACTTGCACTACTGTTGATTATGCACACCATGCATGGATAGATCACTTTAAAGTTAAACCAGTGATCTGATTTCAGCAGCAAAGCACAACGCGCAGGGTTCAGGTTTGCCTTTGCAGTTTAATTTGCATATATCCTGTTGCATTGCAACAGTATGTGCTGTTCTTCAGGTGCAGACATGTACAGTAGTGCTAGTATGCTGTATGTAGCACAAGCATTCATTGTAGGGGTGAAAACGGAGCGGATATTATCCGATCCGATCCGCTCCGAATCCGTCCGAAGTGAGGATATGGTAAGGGTTTTTAGATATCCGGCCGGATGCGGATGCGGATACGGATAGTTACATGCGGATGCGGATGCGGATATGGTATCGGTTATATCCGGCAGATACGGATTATCCACTATTTTAAGCGGATTATCCAATAAACGTTTTGGCGGATAATCTGAATTTCACAGCCCATATAACCACTCAATTTGGCCCATTTGACACGAGTATTTTCATCGTGTAAAGATTCAGCCCATCCACGTCCACCTTATCCATCAATCTATCCAGGAGTTCAGTCCGTGACTCCGTCGGCGTCGCGTCAACCAATTTTTTCATCGAGACTTCTCTTCTTCCAGTCCTCCCACGCCGCCGCCTGACTTCTCCACCCAGCGCCGCTGCCGCCACCTGCCTTCTCCACCCCGGCGCCGCGGCCTACCCTCTCCACCCCAAAGTCACCTGGTTGTCTCCGTCTCGGCGCCGGCGACGCCTCCTGCCATCTCCAGCACCAACTCTGTCGTATGTGTTATTATCAGAATTGAAGTCTACTTCTCTAGATCATCTACTTCTGACCTTAGCTGCATATGTGTTATTATGTCATATGCAATATGCAACTTATTAGTAGTATTGTATGAGAATTGGACATCATTTGTGGACCTCCAATGTTCTATCACCTATGTCATGTGATATTGTTTTTTCTAACATTTGTGGAACTTCTATGTCTTACGTGTTATGTGAATGCGATATATCGTGATGTCAATACTATATGTGTCGATTACATGCTTTTGGACAGAAGACAAGTCAATCGTTAACAACTCGACATTATATTATGATGTGATCGGTGCTTTCATTAGTCATGTGAATTGTGATATTGGTACCTCATTGTTGCTCATTGTACAGATGATCAGATGTTGTATCGATTGTATATACATGCCACATCCGATTATTTTTATCCGTTTCCGAGCCGAGTCCGCACCGACTCCGCACCATTTCCGACATCCAAAATAATCCGCTCCGCATCCGCACATTATCCGCACCGCCTCCGAATCCGATTAAAAAATATGGTATAGGATATGGTATGACTACTATCCATCCGAATCCGATCCGTTTTCACCTCTAATTCATTGACCGTACGTAAACGCCGATGTCATAACTAAGATCCTCCTTTGGTTTTATAATGTTTTAATGTTATATGATGTTTTCGTATTTTTTTTAAGTCAAATTTTCTTAGGTTTGATCATGCTTAGAAAAGAGTAGCAACATCTCTACAACACTAAATTAATTAGTTTTATTAAATCTAACATTAATTATATTTTAACAAGATATTTATTTTGGATTTCAAAATGTTGTTATGTTTTTCTATAAATTAGATCAAAGCTAAAAAAAAGTATGACTTAGAAAACAACAAAAGGTCTTACAATATGAAACGAGGAAATATCAATTTCACATGTTAACTTCCATAAATAACCTCGCAAAAGAACTATAAATAATTATGGTTCCTCTCAGCTATTAGCCTTTGGTCTGATTCTATTTCATATTATATTACCTACGAAACCCTTTCTTAACTATTTCTTAAAGAAAAAGAAAGTTCTATTATATTTTAGGACGGAGGGAGTACTATTAGTGTGACTTTGTGCCGCGAGATGGAGCATGGATGGTGGTTGGATTCTTGATCCGGAATCGCAGCAAGGGGGGAACAGCAAAATCTGAAGAGATCCGGCGGTGACGTCCACCCTGCCTTCCTCAAGGAGCAACAACAGCAAATGACCGCAGCGACTGCAGGCAGGCATATGTATGAGCTGGTACGAGCCATCTCATCTCATCAGAAAATACTCGTGTGTCAAATGCATCATCTCTCTGTCACGACCGTTTCTACTATCTTAGCGTGCACGCCTCTCGCCGACAGGTATATATATATACATACGTGATGACATTTTTCTTTGTACTAGTAAGTATGAGTTATAATTATTTGGTGAACCGGCCACTCACTGCATCTCCCTTTCCCAAAAGAGTGAGATGTATACGTACTAAATTTTTCTTACTCTCCTTCACACCTCTTACTCTCCTTCACACCACTGTGTGAGGAGGGTAAAAACGAGTGCACGTCTGAGTTCCAAGTCTTCTTGCTAGAAAAACCGTAGTTTTAACAAACTGATTCAATAGGCCCATCGAAAAAAAGCTAAAACTGGTTCAATGGATTAAAAGAAAAATAGAACATTTGTTTTTTTACGAGTCAGTTTACAATATACGGGTATTTAATTATTAATTTGGGAAAGGAATAAATGTACTAATTAACCGGCTTGCGGGAAATGTACTAATTAGTTGCGGTACACATCAGGTTTTTCTTGTGCAGATGCTATGAATTATGCCAATTTTCTAGAATGTTTGTTGGGATGTAATTAAGGGCAAGATATATATGTTAGTTAATTAGGAGTAATCATTTTGTTTGTTCCCATTTACATGTTAATCTATATATCGTGTACTCTTGTGCAACCTCCCTCATAAAAATGTAATCAAAAGTGGCTATATATAACATGCTCTTTTCCGCGAGAGCGCATAAATACATGTAGCATTTTATTTTCATTTCAACGAGAATTGCACAAGCGCAATTGGTGTGGACAACCATTGAGCATCTCGTCCGCCCGCGCTCTACTTTAGATTGCGCTCACATTTCTTTTTTTTTTCCCATACGAATCAAATTTTATTAATTTGTTCTCTTAGCGTAGGGTGAATTATAAACATGCATAGTTGGCAGGGCAGCGGCCAAGCGTCTCGTCCATCCGTGCTCTGGCGCTCGACTTTAGAGTGCGCTCACGTTTCCTTTTGACATCCCCAAATTATTAATATTATTGATACCAAGCTCCTCCCTAGAATCCATGATCATTTTCCCCTTTAGGATCAAGTTTTACTATAATATATGCTCTTAATGTAGGATGAATCGCAAATATACGCAGTTGGTGGGGCAGCTACCAAGCGCCCCTTCCATCCTCACTCGACTCGAGACTGCACTTATATTTGTTTTTAATATTATTGATACCAAGCTCTTCCTTCATATCCATGGTTTTTTTTTGAAAAAAAGGATAAAGTTTATCAAAATTTTTAATGCAGGGTGAATCCATCATATGATTGTTTATATTTTGTGATGGAAAATTGGCAAGAAAAGTTGACCATTGTGTTGGCTTTTTCGTTAGAAAACTGGTTCGGAGTTTTGGTAGATGTCGATAACAGTGAGTGTAACTAATGCAGGTAAGGTTGTGAAATATGTGCTCAGAAACGAATGTTTGGTCTATTGGTGTGTGTCTTTCTTCTGAACTTGTTTGCTTTTGGTTCTTTTTGAATGGTATTTCCATCTTATGATTATGAGGCAGCCTTGATTTATCTTCCAATTAAGCTGACCCCCGCAAGGCTGAATCCTAGCTGAGCAAGTTTTTGATCCTAGCTTGATCTAGCGTGGAAGCAAACTCAAATAGTCAAAGGTTTGCACTGCATTTGAATCCTCTCTTTGCATTGTGTTTGCGATAGGCATCTGCCAACCGTGAACGAGTAGTACACACTCTCAACCCATAGATGCCCATGATTTGTGAGATCGTCAATTGGTCTAGCTTCAGATAGCAAGGTTTGTTGGATGATTCACAGTTTCCTTTTTGGATCTACCTCTTATATAGCTAGGTTTGAAAAAGAAATTGAACAATGTCTTTCGGGAATATTTGGGGTATGTTGTAAAAAAGGCTATATTCAAATCACCCCCTCCCCCTATACAATAATTGTACTAACATAATCGCGAACGTGAAATTCGACCGCTCTTAACACATGAAGTACACACCTGAACATCAGCCATCATAAACTTCATTTATGTCCTTATAGGAGGATGTTTAAGCAGAAAGTTTTAAGATTTACCCTAGGGATTGAATTACTTTTGCCCCTCATGTGTTTGGTTGGGGGAGTCTTTAGGAGGGATTAGGAGTTTAGAGGGAAGAGAATACTAATTGCTTCATTTGGTTAAGAGACATCGGAGTTGAAGAATGAGAATTGAGGGATGAACTTCCTGAATTTTAATACCTGTGAGTAGGGGTAGGACCGTAGGAGTTGACGATTCCTCACGGCTGTTTGGCAAGAGATGGGAATGGATTGGGAGTTTAAAAGAGGGAGTTGGAGGGATTGGTCATGGGATCGACTTACATTTTTACTACCAATCCCTTGTTTGGTAATAGAGATGAGAATCATGGGGAGTATAAAGGGGAATTGAATTTTAAGTGATGATGTCCGGCTCAGATTTATCTCGTCATACTAGAAAGAAATTCCCTCCCAATTACCTCTCCCTAACCTGGTATTAAAAATGTGGGAGTACGCTCTTAAATAAAACTCCCACATTCTTCAACCAACACAATAGACTTAATAGTCTCCACCCCCTCAAACTACTATTACCCTTAACCATTGCCCCCAACCAAATACGCCATCATTTACATTGCCTAAATAAATCTCAATCATCCATTTTCACCGCATTCTTCAAATCGAAAGAGAAACTACATATTTAACGTAGTTACGTAGTCCCCTTACCAATCTGAAGAGATTGTGTCTAATCCCATCCACTCACATAACCACATCCAAAAGTGACATTTGGTAAGGTGCGAAAAGGCACATAACCTTCCTTTAGGCATGATCTGGATGCCACACCCCATTGTACAGACACGACCAACTTTTTCGACAAGCCTTTACCCATTATAGCTAGATCAAACACTACCTCAATTCTCCAAGTATAAGATTTAACAAAAACAAACAAACAAACACATATCCTTTACATTCGAGCATGCATTTTTGTCATCTCTCTTAAGCAAAGAACGAAATTAAATGCTGCAAGATTTCTAAGCTAGGGACGGCTCTGAAAGTCTTGCATTCTGATCCACAAAGTCATCTCGATCGATCTGTTGCTTCTTGCTATCCGTGCATGCACGATCTATCGCTTCTCCACTATCTTCTCAACTCCTTCAAAACATAATGAGAAAACATGTTAGCTTTCATATAATATTTCTTTCTTAAGAACATAAAAAAACATTTGGTACTTGTTAAGGCATATAGTAAGAAAAAAAAACACTCGGTCAAAAGAAAAAGAAAAGAACACTATGAAGCTAATAAGATGTGTTGGACATTTTTGACAATTTGGAGTTGCTAATTATCTTTCCTGGAATGATGAAGGGTGAACTATCAACTAGACTAGACTAGAAACAATTCAACCTTGTAAGATATGTTACTAGGCCAAAGATATTGGGCCATGCATCCCTAAAATCACTGGGCCTTACAGTTTGTTTAATTCTTTGTCTGAGTGCCCCCCCCCCCCCCCCCCCCTGAACTTTATGTTTTGATTTTTAACGAATACCTACCGACAGAAGAAAAAGGAAATAAGGAATAGCCTACCCACAAAAGTAGAAGGAAAAGAGGGACATAACTTTGCATTATTAATTCATTGATTATTAACCATGTGTGGGTCACACACAAGCCCTAGAAACACACACACAGACACACAAAATGTATAACCGAGTTAGTTTTGTGCCTGCTTGAAACCATCATAGGAATTTATTTACTAGTAACAAGTTGAAAGGAATATATATGCATTGAACTGAAAGACTTAAGAAAACATTATCTAACAGTTCGAAGGGGAAAAAAATAATCCCAAATGTGTGCTCAACGCTGAACACATACAGAGAGAAACTAACATACCTTCAACCTACAGCTTACTCCTCCGCAACAGCTCAGGAAGAACATGCCCAAGTTTAAGCATTATTTGGACTATAACTTGTACAGCTCGGCTCCCATGTTGCGAGTTGCTGAAGCATTTCCTCTCCTACTCCCGAAAGAAACACAGGAGTACACTGGCATGGAGGTGCCGTCCCCTGTGGTGTCACTCGGCATCAGGATATGCTTGGCCCCAGGAGTGAGCTTCATCAGACCAGTTCTTTGCGCTTGCATTTCAGGAATGGCAGCTCTTGCAGCAACATTTTCTGCATTTCTAGATGGACATGCTGCATCTCTTCTGCTGCCAGAAGCTTCTTCAACTATCATCCGTCTTGGATGAGTGAATGCAAAGCTTGGAGAGTTGTGGGGGTGAACCGATGATCCAGCTGAGACCACACCATATGACCGAGGCAAATTAGCATCACTTGTAAGAGATGGACTCCCCAGCAGAACATTTCCATGGTGCTGTGAGGCTGACAAGTAGCTGAATCGATCGTCGTATCGCAATCGATCTCCAGATAATGCATTGGTCGTGGGGAATGAGTGGCTCAAATTCTGAGGGGCAGTGTACCTGATATGTGAATGACTTGGGCTTGCAGAATTTGCTGAAACATTGGGCACACTTTGAGCTTGTAAAGAGAGATAAGGCCGTCCTTGTCGCGGCAATTCCAAGAACAACTTTGTGGGATGGTCTTCAGTATAGAAATGTGTCCCAGACACATACTCTCCTCTGGTTGTAGATACTGAGAGATCTTTGCCCATTAGACGCACAGTTTGTCCAGCAGCAGGCCTACACTCCTGCTGCACACCCATTTCAGAATGAGAACTTGAAGCCACTCCAGTTGATGCATTACAATCTTGGGGAGGAACTTCTCCTTCATTGGAGGGGTGGCTGCCTCCAAGATTCAGATTGAAGGCATAATCACCATGAGACTCAGCAAGTTCTCCTGTCAACTTCCGTGAAGAACCAACAAAAAATGTGTCAGACACTTCCATGAACTCACCGTGCAAAAATGTGCCTGGCGATATTGAACTTCTAGCTCTTTCTAACCCAGACTCAGGAACGGACTGACATTGAAGTCCATGTGAATCCAAAGACAGATCCTGCTGGTTTTGTCGTCCCTCGTCAATAACTTGCACATCAGAGTCTAAAGGCTCATGCTGTCTAGGCTCATGATTTGGCTCCTCTGGATTTGACACATATGGGTAGTTCAAATCAGTAGATTCTGGCAGTGCCTCATTCAGATCAAATAAATTGGAGGACAACTGTGTGCTGGTGAGCTCAAGAGAATCCTCATGATCTGTACTCTTGCTTGCTTCTTTAGTTGCTGTCTCCGGCATATGAGAACTACAGCTTTCTGCAGCTATGTGCTTGTCCCCTTCACTGGACATGTCCGTGGATGATGACGACAATGACGCCAAAGCATCCGAGAACAGCTTGCAGATATTTTGCTTGTTAATACCAAGCACATCATCAACTTCTGAGAATTTTACACGCTTCACCGATTTGCGGCAGACTTCAATGACTTCTGTGCCTTTTGGGTCGCCATGTTTCTCCTTGACCATTTTTACAGATGTGTGCCTTGTGTATTTCTTCAGAATACTATGCAAAGGGAGCATTTTCTTCAGGTCATGCTGTTTCCCCACCTTGTTGGTAGCCCTTTTACTCTCGCTGTACCTTTTCTTATCAATCTTCTTCTTGTTGTTGTTCTTTTCTAAGTTAGTGATCTTTACCTTCTTCCTTCTCTTTGAGTCTGGAGACCTTTCCCCGTCTGTTCTTGCATGGTGTACACCATCAGGTCTCCTTGACGCTTGAGGAGTATCCAATCCACCAGGCAAATTTGTCTTGTCAAGTGCTTCCTGCATATTTGAGCAACATCAGTGGATAATGTGGAATATAAATAAAAGGTAAACACAATAATATAAAACAGTCAGATTACCAGAAATAGCCAGGTTGTGTAAATGACACAAAGGAAAAATTAGATTGTGTAAACTACAGAACGGAAATTAGATTGTGTAAATTATAGAACAGAAATGTGTCGGATGCATATCCATAGAACTTCGAAAAGGCAATAGCTAATTTAAAACAAACAATATAAGTCAAACTCTTAATTAAGATCACACTTTTGTCAAAGTAAGATAACTATCTAACGAATGCAAAAAAAAAAAAAAAAACACTTGTGGGGAACTTATGTTAGTTCTTAATTAATTACTAGTTGTTTAGGATTGTGGAAATCTAGAACTTGTGTGCACCACACAAAAATGATGCTGGTGCCAAGGCAGCTAATGTCCACACGTATTTGAACCTCAGAAAATCTTACGACTTAAAAAAAAATTGCTGGTAACAGTTATTGAATCATTTTATCTCAGTCTCATGTGTCATCATGAAAGGAAAAACTAGTTTAGAATGCGACCGCAATAAGGCCTAGACAGACCAAAAATTTCTGACACCGTATAGAATTAGCAACTGTGATGATGTGTGCTAACACGGATTTTTAACGCTAGTTATGTGGAAGTTTGACATTAACATGGTTGTGTCACATTTCGAAACTGTTAATGACACATTTCAATAAACTTGATGCAGACATCACAATTACAGGAAGTGTAAATGAAGCATATATGGATATATAAGAACGTTCTAGACGTAATAATGTTATAATACTCGACCAGTTCTAATTTTTTTTAAGACAGTTTAAAGAATGGCGAGATATAAATAACAAGTTCTATTGGTATTACTATATATGAATTTCAGAGTAAGATTCCATGAATTAGTTGTGGAATTAATCTTCAAGGGATTTAACACACGATGAGACTCTCTTGCATGTGTGTACTTGCAAGTAAAAAAACATAAAAAAGGAACAGGCGCCCGACTATATTTTGATCATTATATAATCTACTTAAAATAATACCCACATATGGAACAAACTTAAAATCCTACTACTACTACTATCCCTTTTGTCTGGTCAACTAGCTAATTATCGGAATTAATGCCATCATATCGAGCATATGGTGACAGGCTGACAGCGATAACCACCACCACAACCAAAGCATATGCTTTGACGGTGTGTACTATATGTGGACTAGACACATTTTACTGGCCAGCTATCTGCACACGTACCACACACACACTACATACACCCACAAATGGGCAAATTTTATTTTTCCTAGACCAAAAAAAAATCAAATGAAACACCACACATGCAGGCCATGATGAAGATCCAAAGAGAATAACGCAGAAAATCTCGATCTAGTATAATTGACTACTCCACGTCCTCTCTCTTGTAATGGGTCCGTCCGGCCGGACCCGAAAATATGTGCCCGGCCGGACACACGCAAAGTACGCAACTCACAATTCACACAGTAGCAAACTTAGCTACCTGCCGCAGGCAACTAGTGTTACTACCACCACCGGTTTGATCGATGCACGAAAAGGCAACGCGACAGATCAAAATGCAACATATAGTACCAGCAGCTAGTCTGCTTCCAGCAGCTAGCCTGCTTCCAGTACAGTTATTTACTGCCTACTAGTGGTAATTAATTAATTAATTAGCCGGCTGGCCATGCATTATTAACTGCTCAATATTCTATTTTTCACTCACTGCATAAATGCTTATCCCAGCAATTAATTAATTACTTAAACTATCCCGAGCGCAGACCAAATATAATCACCTATATATATGTTATTGAAGATTGAAGACCAGTTAGAAATGGTTGATAATATATGCAGTGACGAATGGACTTGGCACGGGACAGATGTGATGCAATAATCCTTACATAAAATATGCTGCACCAAGCGCATTGGGTCAACAAATAAAGCAACCAACTAATTAGTCCCATAATAAGCACGCGTAATTGATGGCGCGCCCATCCAAAAATAACAGTAAATACAGCTGCTAAAACTAGTAACCGCCGAGAAGTAGCCGCTACACATAAGCATATTTTGATATAAAATAGAAATTAAAGTAATTTAGTAAGCATATGATGCATAGTAAGCACACGTAATTGATGGCGCGCCCGTCCAAAAATGACAGCGAACACAGCAGCTGCTAAAACTAGTAACCGCCGAGACGTAGCCGCCACACATAAGCATCTTTTGATACAAAATAGAAATTAAAATAATATAGTAAGCATATGATGCATATTAAGCACACGTAATTGATGGTGCGCCCGTCCAAAAATAACAGTAAATACAGCTGCTAAACACTAGTAACCGCTGAGATGTAGCTGCTACACATAATTATTTTTTGATACAAAATAGAAATTAAAGTAATTTAGTGATGCATAGTAAGCGCACGTAATTGATGGCGCACCCATCCAAAAATGACAGTGAATATAGCTACTAACACTAATAACCGCTGAGACGTAGCCACCACACACAAACATCTTTTGATACAAAATAGAAATTAAATTTAGTACGCATATGATGCATATTAAGCACGCGTAATTGATGGTGCGTCCGTCCAAAAATGACAGTGAATACAGCTGCTAAACACTATTAACCGCGGAGACGTAGCAGCTAACCGCGTGACATAATCATATTTTTTATCTAATGGAACAAACAGAAATTAAAGTGATTTAGTAAGCATACAATGCATTATGTCGCGAAGCGAAATCTAAAGCAATCATGGCGTCCATCCCAATCTCAATCCGAGCAAATTCTATCCAAACAATCAATCAGCGGGGGAACATACTACTGGAACGAGACCACAAGTGACAGGCGATAATCGTCATGGCATTGCCAGGAAAGGGAGGGTTGGGCTGGGCTGGGCTTGGGCTGGACCACACACCTTTCTGGTGAAGTTTCCCTCGGAATCACGCATCTCTGCCGCCGCCGCCGCCGTCACCGGAGCAGAAGCAGCCCCCGCCTCCTCCTCCTCCTCCTCCTCCTCCTGCAGCCTCCGCTTCCGCTTCTTCTCCCTAGCTCGCCGCATGATCGCGCAGAGCGCCTCATCGTCGTCGTCGTCGTTCCCGCCGCCGCCCGAATCGGAGGAGGGAAGCGTGAGGGGAGGCGCCGCCGCGAACAGATCCGATATGGACCGCTTCTTCGGCGCCCTCGCCTTCCCCAGCGTCCTCCTTGACGGCTTCGTTGGCGGCGGCGGCGGGGACGGGGATGGGGACGGCGACCGGGGAGGAAGGGGCGGCGCCGCGGCCAGCTCGTCCGCCCACCACCGGAACCTCCTCGCCTCCATCGGCGGCAGATCCCCCGCGCCGAGGCCGTATAGCCTCCTCCCTTCTGCCCCCGCCGCTCCCCTTATGCTTGCCGTGTACTCCCTTCACACAAAATCCCCCCCACCAAATCAGAAAAAAAAACACAAACCATCCGAGGGAAGCAGGCCGTCGCCTCCACCAACCTGATGGAGAAAGCGGCGACGACCGCCATGGATGTGCTCCGATCTGGCCACCGCAAATCTACCCAAGCCGTGATTGAGGGGGAGAGGAGAAGAGAGAGAATAGAAGGGAGAGAAGCCTAGTGGTGGGTAGTGTTTAAAGGGCACACCGATTTAGAAGGTAATTAAGGTATTTTTGTCACTGGGATAGAATTATCTTACCCACTTCCCGCTCTTCTAATCGCCTTAATTTTTTTTTAACCGCACCCCGCTCGCCTCGCCTCGGTGTCATGCCAGGGGGCGTGGGGCCCACCTCCACACCACCCATTTACTACTGCTGACAGCGACGTGTGAGTGACGGAGAGCGGCAAAATTGGGGGGGCGACTTTTTTTTATTTTAGTCGAGGCGGGGACGGAGGGTGACGTGGCGAGATCCACGCCGTCGGTCGGAGAGGAGGTGGGGCGCACACGGCAGGTGTGTGTGAGTGTGCGTGTGTGTCGATCTTCACATGCACGAACGTACAGTATACTACCCTCCTCCCAAGTCCCAAGTCGGTTTCGCTACGTCCACACAACAACAGCGAGACGTCTCCTTCCTCTTAATACAACAAAAAGATGTTGGGGGATGATATCAGCGTGTACCTTTTCCTTTGGATGACGAGGAGACGAAATGCTTGCACGATTGCGTGAAGTAATCACATCTTTTTGTTGTTGTTGTCGCCGTCGTCGTCGTCTTGTTTGGCTCTTTTTCTCGACGAACCGGAGAAAAGAAATGATGGACCGCTGCAGAGAAACTTGGCGTTAAATAGCTTAAACTGAAGTGTAAACGCGTCCGGAGTCATAAGCGTGTCTGCTTGGCTGAAACCACACGTCCCTGTGACTGCTCCTACACTCACACATCTCGTGCTATTTGGCACATGTTTTAACAAGAAGAAGAATGCAAAATTCCATGTAAATTGGTAGCATCGACTTGGATATCGATTGGTTCACCTGATCTAGAGTAATGGAGTACATTTATGACTCCGCGTCGTAGATATATTTTTTCAGTAATTTTCTAATAATAGTTAGCGCTATTTCTTTGGTTAAAATTAGGTAACTTGTGTGATAAAGTTCTGCAGCACATGAATAATTATATATTGTTCCTTGATAAATGTTTGTATTTGCATGTATAAAAGAAATAGTGATACAACAACTTCATGTTATTTCCCATGAATCTATTAGTAGGATGGATTCACTAGTCACTACTACTGCTATTTAAGAGAGCAATTTGATATTTTACAATATATTAAAAAATGTAACACACACTATTTTATATATATTGAATTTTCGAGGAGATACATGCATGCTTAGAATTTCTGTGAGTAATATCAGGAGTTAATTAAGTATGTTTGTTTTTTTATTATTTTTACTTCCATAATGGGGGATGGAAAAAAGCTACCGAAAATGTGCCACACATTAAAGTATCATGAATCACTTTAAACACAAAAATACACCATAATAGACAAAAAAAATGCCATGCATATTGGACTAATTAAGTTTCATCAAATCTTTATATACGGGAGTACAATAAATAATTACTTGTTATAAATCTAGTATTCTAAAACCGGCGATTTTTCTTGCAAATCAAAAGAGTACTCCACATAGCACGAAATTAGTGAGACATGAATAACCTCTGCATAACACATAGGAGTCTGCAGAGCTAGCTAACCAGGTAGGCCCCTTTGTCCTTTTGTTGGGTCACTAATTCAGGTACTAGTCACCCCACCTAGGCTCGTGAGTCACTATTTGCTAGACGGCCGGTGGGAGAAGGGGACGCACTAGCCTAGACCTTTTTAGGGAACTTTTTTTTTTGGTAAAGACGAGACGGAGTGACGTGGCGTGATCGGTGCCATCAGTTGGGAAGATTCATGGTGGAATCATACGGCTGCATATGGTGTAGTTTGAACTGGTCAGCACACATCACAGATGAATCTCTTATCCCTTCTCACGCACGAACTTACGCCTGCATCCGCGTCCCCCTACTCAGTCGGTTTCACTACGTCCACCCAACTACAGCGAGACGTCTCCTATGGTAATACAACAAAAAGATGAGTGGGTAATATCAGCATATCCCTTTTCTTTTCTTTTTTTTGGTTGAAACATACACCTTTTAGTTTCTTCGGGTGATAGAGAGACAATATACTTGTACGATTACATGAAGTAATCGCATCTTTGTTTGTATTTTGTTGTGTTGTTTGGTTCTTCTCTTTTGTCGAACTGAAAAAAAAAAGAGTTGGACCACAGGAGAGAAACTTGACGTTAAATAACTTATACTAAACTTTGGACATGTCCAGAGTCATACGTGTGTTGACTAGGCTGAGACCACACGCTCCTGCCACCACGCCAGCAAGCACATCTCGTGCTATTTGTTTCTTGTTTTAGCGAGAAGACGACCGTAAAGTTCCATGTAAATTGGTAGCACTTACTTGAGTATTGAAATTTTCACCTATTCTAGAGTAATGGAGTGCATTTATGACTCCATGTCACCGACCTGTTGATATTTTTCAGTATTTTCTAATAATAGTGAGTACTATTTCTACCGCTAAAATTAGGTAACTTTATGGTAAATTCTGCAGCATATGAATACGTTATTCCTTGATGAATGTTTGTTGGCATGTATAGAACAATAGTGATACAGCAGCTTTTGTGTTAGTTCCTATGAATCTGTTTAGAAGGATGGACTCACTACTATTGATATTTCACAATATTTAAAAAAAAATGTAACACACACTTTTTCCACATAATATATAGATCGAATTTGAAAGTACGTGCATGCTTAGAATTTATGGGGGTAATATCAAAATTTAATTAAGTACGTCAGTATTTTTTGGAATATGGCTTATTTTTACTTCCATAATGGGGGATGGAAATTAAAAGCTACCGGAAATGTGTCACACATTAACAATGATGGTATCATGAGGTACTTTTAACACTAAAATACACCATAATGGCAAAAAACATGCCATGCATATTGGACTAATTGACTTCACCATATCTTTATTAATGGATTACAATAATAGTTACTTGTTACAGATCCAATATTCTAAAGCTGACGAGTTTTCTTGCAAACTAAAAGAGTAATCCATGTGGGACAACATTACTGTGGCATGAGTACCCCCACATAACGCATACGAGCCAACAAAGTTGGTTGACCAGCTAGGCCCGCCTGTCCTTTTGCTGGGCTGCTGACTTAGGCACTAGTCATCCCACCCAGTCTTGTGAGTCACCGTTTGCTAGACCGACTAGTGGGAAAGGAGAAGGCCCGTTACCGCCTTTTGTGGGGAACCTTTTTTTTTAATATAGGTGGGACGGGGTGACATGGCGTGATGGGCGCCGTTGGTTAGGAGGATGCATGGTGGCATCACGCGAAGGTGGTGGGGATGGGTTCGAATTGGTGGATGCACATGGCAGGTGAGTGTCAATGCTACATCTTTTCTTCACATGCCCTTTTAGTGTTAGATGCTGGCGACACTTAGAAATTCAGTGGAATCATAATTTGGAGTTCTTTCAGATGATCACCCTAGCAAGACTCAAGTTTGCTCAGAGGGGCTTCCTGGAGGTTTTCTTTTTGGCAGCATGGCACATTTGGAAGCAACGAAATGGTTTAATTTTCTAGAATATTCGGCCCTCCTTCCAAGCTTTGAGATCACTTTTTGTGAAGGAAGTTCTTCTGCATATGTGCAGAATGAAGGATCTCTTAAAACAAATTGTTTCTGATTGGTTACAAACTTTATAGATTTTATCTGATTTTTTTCTCTGTAACTTTGTAAATATTTTTTGAGTTCTATAAAATTACACTGCTGGGCAAAGCCCTGGTAGTATTTCCGATAAAAAAATAACTTACAGCAAAGCACGGGGTATCTATCTAGTATCCATAATCTATCCAATCATCAAGTTAGAAAAAGAAAAAAAATGTGTAGAGGAAGAACCAGTGGTATGTTGATGAAGTGACTCCACCACCAACCAGGTTTAAGATTCTTATGCTCACAATTATGTTTTGCATTTTTTTTTAGATAATGGAATAAATTCCCAGCCTTTGCACAAGGAGCTGCAGCCAATTATTACACAAATTTACACAAACTAGCACACAAAAACAAGTCTTAAAAAAAACACACTAACAAAGCTAAAGGAAACGCAAGCTAATAAATGTCCACACAAAACAAAGACCCATTGATTCTTGAATTCTATTGGGAATCTCCAACCAAAATTATTATGTTTTGCATGTGGGTGCGTTTTTAATACAATTCAATGATGATATGAATCTACCGTTGATTTATGTATCTTCCAGATCGTGTCAAATGATGTATTCTTATATATTCTATATATTCTTATATGTGCGGGTGTAGTATATGTATGTTTTGGTGTGTATATACTGCTTTAAGTGATGCTAGTGTGGTATTCGAGTCTGCCTTCAACACCACAAACTAGTCATAAGCCCCCACAACATACATGAATATGAGAATTGTTAATTCTAGAAATTGTAAGGGGTTACACACAAATCTGTAGGTGCCATTTGAATTAGAAGTGCTCAACGTTGTATTGTCTGACCATATACCATATATAACTTGTGGAAATAGATGAAGAGGATAAAAATAGATGATCTACCAGCATATTTTAGCATGGCTGCCTTTGAAGATGGCATTATATATCTAATCGACTAAGAGGGCAGCTACACAACGAGATCCCGTTGCTACGGGATATTTTAAGTGACTCGTCCCTTTTCTTTTTTTCTGTATAGGTGAGATTCCATGTGTGCTCTCTCCTAGTACCTGGTAGCACGTTCAGAGGCGCGATACCTATTCGATTCCTCCTCGGTATCATGCATGCGATACCTCATCGCCAGCATCGCTCCTCTATAGCCGGAGCAGCACAGCACAGGCTGGTACCTGATACCCAATACCCGATACCCGGTACCTAGTACTAGTATGGTACCAGCTGCATGGTGTGTGGTACCTGGTACCTAGTACCTGTGGTACCTGTGGAATTGAAGGGATTCAAGAGGATGTGACAGGGGAATTGATACTATCCATACAAGCTGGAGAAAAAAATCAGCAAGAAAATCATCAAGCAAAAAAAAAAAAAGAAAAAACACACATGAGGAAGGGATGCAAGTGATGATGAAGCATTGCCGGTGTGGGAGAGGAGGGGGGAGGAGGAATCAGCCAGAGTGGAATGGAGTGCGAGGGATACCTGCAGGGTATCGAAAAAATGGATGCGAACAGCGACGCAGCACTGCCGGCGTGGAGAGGAGGATGGGCGGAGAGGAGTACAACACTGTCGCGTGAGGGCGGAGGGACGAAGGAGCTCACGGTCCTCGTTGGCGGGCGCGGCGGTGCGAGAGCTCGCACACCGCTTCGCCACCGCGCCACGCCGCACCGCGCGTTCCGAAGGCAGTGGGAGCAGCTCCGTGTGGTGCCGCCTTCCTTGGCGCCGGCAAAGGAGAGCGGGCCAAGCGCCTTTCACGCCCGACGCGCCACCCTGTACAGCTAGCCGTTGTCGTCGTCTCTGTGCTTATGATGGTGGTAGTCAAAGAGAGAGAGAGGGAGGGAGAGGGAAAGGGAAGAGACAGATAAGAAGAGGGCAAGATGGAAGAAAATGATAAGATGCTAGTGGTCGTAGTTATTCCGTGTGTACAGGATACTGTTGACTAGTTTTTTCTGATCGACTAACTATACTGTATTTCTTTTTCTTTTATCTTTTCGTTGCAACTTATGGGGTTTTAGCTAGTTCGGTAAAAGGGGAAAAGAATCGTGTAACAGACGTACGTGCACGACGAGCCCACTAGCAGATCGCGCAGCCCACTTGGGCGCGCCACATCTCTGACATCACGGCCCGGTACTTCATTCCGCCTCGGTCCAAATTTCACCAAATCAACCGAAGGATGGGCCGGTCCGCCTGCCTGCCTGGGCCGTTAATTACACATTTACACTAGCAAACGTGCTTGAAAAAACATTAGCATCACGGTGATTGGATTGTTGCTGCAAATTCGAGAGACAGAACGGCTTCAATTCTGTCTATATCTATATCACTAACTCCTACGCGAGCTCCTCCTGAGGAAGGAGCCGGACTTGGCGATCACACGCAGCGTCTTGTCGGTGAAGCGGAGCAGGTTGTAGGCCCACGCGCCGCACACCGCCCCGCTCACCGGCGCCGCCACGTACACCCACACGCCGCCGTACCTCCCCGCCACCATCGCCGGACCGAGGATCCGAGCCGGGTTCATCGACCCCACCCCCCGCGCGTCACCTGCCTGCAAATTAAACCCCCAATATACACTGTAACAACAGCAGTAGCAACGGCAACAACGGCCATTTGCAAACGAAAGATAATTTGTAAATAAATACGGGTTCTTAGCGATCTAAAAGTAAAGGTTGAAAAATAAACTTCAACAAAAAAAACTCGCAAAATCAGTTTTAAATTTAAGTTTAAAAATTTAAATTTAAATTTCGGCTGATAGTCATAAGTATGAAAAAGAAGGCCGAAAAACTACTACTAATGCGGCATCAACAGCACGTAGTTAACTGTGAAATTTTATTATTTAATTCAACACATACCCTGCGAAGAGCACGTTCACCGCGACCGTCGCACCGACAGCGAGCCCAGCCAATTCACCGATCTGTGTTGTACACCACAAAATTATCATCGATCATCATGCATATATAGTAATTAATTTGTTAGTGTTGCTGTTCTTATACTGCTCTGTTGTCCGTGGCGACGCTGGAGACGACGAACATGAGGAAGAAAGAGATGACGAACTCCAGCGCCGCCGCCTGCGCCATCGACCCCGCCGGCGTCGTCCCCAAGAACAAGTGCTCCCCCCGCGCGCTGCCGCCGCCGCCGAACACCACGCGCAGCGTCAGGCTTGCCATGGTGGATCCCAGCACCTGGGCCACCACGTACGATGACACCTGCACCCCCACACACACACACATTGATCACCACAAATGAGTTATTGACAGTAAATTTAACCGAAACATAATCCGATCCATCGTTTGCTCCACGGCTGATAAGCCCTGCAAAAATTGAACGAAGCAACCACAAATAATTGACGGGTAAAAAGAGATGCACTTAATAGTGCAGTGGTAAAAGGTGTGTGTGGATTCAATTGACGAGATCACAATTCCTTCTTAAAAAAATAAAAGAAATATTATAATAACAGAAACCTTAAAATCAACTTTTATAACTTAAATCGGCTGATAAACCAATTAGCGAACCATGGAAACGAAAATCTGTTTTGTCGGACAGTCTACAGTGCCACTGATCACTCCCTTTGTGCTACAGAAAGCTGGGAAAATTTGGTCCTTGGTTGGGATGTCATTTTCAGATCCAAGAAAATGGTTTGTTACCTGCTTCCACGGGAAGCATCCTTACGTGGCGAAGGCGACGGTAACAGTGGGGTTGAGGTGGGTGCCGGAGATGAGGCCGATGGAGTAGACCAGCACCGTGACGACGAGCCCCCACACGGCGCAGATCCCCGGGAACGTCACCGCGCCGCCGGTGCTCAGGTTCACCACCACCGCGCCGCACCCGGCGAATATCATGAAATATGTCCCCAGAATTTCCGTAAGAATCTGCAGGTTTTATTCATGCAGCAATCACTGTTCGTTGAAAATTCGATCCAGAAGGATTAATCAGAGTTACAGTTGGTTCAGGCGAGGAATCTCTAATAGTCTAATGCAATTTCTGAATTAGTAGTCTCCATGAAGAAATGAGCACCCATAATGTCACATATGATAGTAATCCCCAGTGGAATTAGTCACATATGGATGTCAAGTTCAGAGTTTCAGTTTGTGAAAATATTCAGAGTAACTGTATTTTTTGCATCTAATTTTTGTACCAGTGGATTGAAAATGAACTAGCATTCGGGCTCTTATACGAGATAGCGGACTGACCGCTTTCATCCCTACTAGCCAATCAGTCAGTCACTAGGAATCTCTAATGCTGTTTCTGAATTAGTCTACATGAAGAAATCTACTCCACAGTCACAAAGTCACAGATGGTAGTAATCGCCAACGGAATTACTATAGACGTGTTACTGCTGCTGAAAAGGAATGGAGAAGAAAGTCAGAAACCATATGCTTTTGACACGGGTGTCAAGTTCAGAGTTTCAGTTTGCGAGTTTAGGTACGGCATTGGGGTAATCCCAGGAGACTGTGTATCGCAAGTTCGCAACGACCATCACCATACGTACCTTCTGCATGAATTGGACGGAGATCATGTCGTTGCCTTGGCATCTTCTGCTGGTGTTGCTTCCATCCTCTGAATTCTCACACTTCACCTCCTTGCTGTCTTGCCCTTCTTCCATGGCTCCTGCTGCTGCTCCATCCTCTCTCCCAGCCATCTCTCTCCCTGACTCAATTGCAAAGCTATCTGTTTGAGAATTGGGAGTACAAAGATAGTGAAAGACTAGTCCAGGCCAGCAGCATTATGTGCTGGTATTTTTATAGCACTATGCAGCAGCAGCAGCATCATCTTCTTGGATTGACCACCTACTCTACATGAGTGTTGATGCAGGCAGCCGTGCGCAAAGACAAAACCCATCTGGAGTTGGATTAACACGAATTTTAAAATCAGAATCTGGCAAATATACTATTGCTGGTACGTTTTTCCTACCTAATTGAATTCATCTCAACTCTCAAGTCAATTCTTTTTTTGCCCTAAAACAGATGAAATTCAGACTTTCAGGACATAACAAACCATCCATGTATAAAAATAAACGAACTTTTCATATGCATATACTGCAGTCCAGCCTACTCGGAGACAGCTCGGAGACTAGTGCTTTGGCTTATGGACTGAAGAAAACAGCACAACTAAAGTTCTATAATATGTTTTTAATTAATTGGCTTGTACCAAATGTTAAGAAATCAGGGGTGGTTTCTCGAACACCACAAGTCAAGATTAACAAATGTGTGCTGATTGCTGAACACATACAGAGAGAAACTAACATACCTTCAACCTACAGCTTACTCCTCCTCAACAGCTCAGGAAAAACATGTCCAAGTTAAAGCATTATTTGGACTATAACTTGTACAGCCCAGCTCCCATGTTGCGAGTTGCTGAAGCATTTCCACTCTTACTTCCGAAAGAAACACAAGAGTACACTGGCATGGAGGTGCCGTCCCCTGTGGTGTCACTCGGCATCAGGATATGCTTGGCCCCAGGAGTGAGCTTCATCGGACCAGTTCTTCGCGCATGCCGGCCACCAGAGGAAGAGCTAGGCATTTCAGGAATGGCAGCTCTTGCAGCAACATTTTCTGCATTTCTAGATGGACATGCTGCATCTCTTCTGCTGCCAGAAGCTTCTTCAACTATCCGTCTTGGACGAGTGAATGTAAAGCTTGGAGAGTTGTGGGGGTGAACCGACGATCCAGCTGAGACCACACCATATGACCGAGGCAAATTAGCATGATAAACTGAAGATGGTGTCACATGCTGTGCCGTCGTAGGCAAAATTGGTGCTGAGGGTGACGCAGTACTGGATGAAGAAGGATCGGAGTAACGGCTCCAAACATACGGCAAATTCTGACGGAGCGCTGCACTGCCATGACTTGTAAGTGATGGACTCCCCAGCAGAACATTTCCATGGTGCTGTGAGCCTGACAAGTAGCTGAACCGATCGTCGTATTGCAATCGATCTCCAGATAATGCATTGGCCGTGGGGAATGAGTGGCTCAAATTCTGTGGGGCAGTGTACCTGATATGTGATTGACTTGGGCTTGCAGAATTTGCTGAAACATTGGGCACACTTTGAGCTTGTAAAGAGAGATAAGGCCGTCCTTGTCGCGGCAATTCCAAGAACAACTTTGTGGGATGGTCTTCAGTATAGGAATGTGTCCCAGACACATACTCTCCTCTGGTTGTAGATACTGCAAGATCTTTGCCCATTAGACGCACAGTTTGTCCTGGAGCAGGCCTACACCCCTGCTGCACACCCATTTCAGCATGAGAACTTGAAGCCGCTCCGGCAGATGCATTACAGTCTTGGGGAGGAACTTCCCCTTCATTGGAGGGCTGGCTGCCTCCAAGATTCAGATTGAAGGCATAATACCTCTGGTGCTGCTGAAATGAGTCCTGAACTGTATGATTGGGCAATGCACAAGGTGACTTCCCCTTTGTCATAGCATCTTTAACCGAACCACTACTACAATCACCATGAGACTCAGCAAGTTCTGTCAACTTCCGTGAAGAACCAACAAAAAATGTGTCAGACACTTCCATGAACTCACCGTGCAAAAATGTGCCTGGCGATATTGAACTTCTAGCTCTTTCTAACCCAGACTCAGGAACGGACTGACATTGAAGTCCATGTGAATCCAAAGACAGATCCTGCTGGTTTTGTCCTCCTTCGTCAATAACTTGCACATCAGAGTCTAAAGGCTCATGCTGTCTAGGCTCATGATTTGGCTCCTCTGGATTTGACACATATGGGTAGTTCAAATCAGTAGATTCTGGCAGTGCCTCATTCAGATCAAACAAATAGGAGGACAACTGTGTGCTGGTCAGCTCAAGAGAATCCTCATGATCTGTACTCTTGCTTGCTTCTTTAGTTGCTGTCTCCGGCATATGAGAACTACAGCTTTCTGCAGCTATGTGCTTGTCCCCTTCACTGGACATGTCCGTGGATGATGACGACGATGACGCCAAAGCATCCGAGAACAGCTTGCAGATATTTTGCTTGTTAATACCAAGCACATCATTAACTTCTGAGAATTTTACACGCTTCACTGATTTGCGGCAGACTTCAATGACTTCTGTGCCTTTTGGGTCGCCATGTTTCTCCTTGACCATTTTGACGGATGTGTGCTTTGTGTATTTCTTCAGAATACTATGCAAAGGGAGCATTTTCTTCAGGTCATGCTGTTTCCCCACCTTATTGGTAGCCCTTTTACTCTCGCTGTACCTTTTCTTATCAATCTTCTTGTTGTTGTTCTTATCGAAGTTAGTGATCTTTACCTTCTTCCTTCTCTTTGAGTCTGGAGACCTTTCCTCGTCTGTTCTTGCATGGTGTACACCATCAGGTCTCCTTGACGCTTGAGGAGTATCCAATCCACCAGGCAAATTTGTCTTGTCATGTGCTTCCTGCATAATTGAGCAACATCAGTGGATAATGTGGAATACAAATAAAAGGTAAACACAATAATATAAAACAGTCAGATTACCACATGCATATAAATAGCCAGGTTGTGAAAATGACACAAAGGAAAAATTAGATTGTGTAAACTACAGAATGGAAATTAGATTGTGTAAATTATAGAACAGAAATATGTCGGATGCATATCCATAGAACTTCGAAAAGGCAATAGCTAATTTAAAACAAACAATATAAGTCAAACTCTTAATTAAGATCACACTTTTGTCAAAGTAAGATAATTATCTGATGAATGCCAAAAAAAAACACTTGTGGGGATATATGAATTTCAGAGTAAGATTCCATGAATTAGTTGTGGAATTAATCTTCAAGGGATTTAGCACACAATGAGACTCTCTTACATGTGTACTTGCAAGTAAAAAAACATAACAAATGGAACAGGTGCCCAACTATTTTGATCATTATATACTCTACTTAAAATAATACCCACACAGGGAATAAACTTAAAATCCTTACACTACTACTATCCCTTTTGTCTGGTCAACTAGCTAATAATCGGAATTAATGCTCCCTGGCCCTCCCCAACACAGAGCACGTACGAACAGTGTAGACCATCATATCGAGCATACGGTGACAGGCTGACAGCGATAAATACCACCACAACCAAAGCATATCCTTTGACGGTGTGTACTACGTGGACTAGACACATTTTACTGACCAGCAATCTGCACACATACCACACACACTACGGCTGTGTTTAGTTCAAGGTGAAGTTGGAAGTTTGGTTGAAAATTGGAACGATGTGATTGAAAGTTTGTGTGTATGACAGATTGATGTGATGGAAAAGTTGGATGTTTGGATGCAAACTTTGGATCTAAACACAGCCTACATACACACACAATTGGGCAAAATTTATTTTTCCTAGACCAAAAGGAAAAAACTATCAAATGAAACACCACACATGCAGGCCATGATGAAGATCCAAAGAGAATAACGCAGAAAATCTCGATCTAGTATAATTGCCTGCTCCACGTCCTCTCTCTTGTAATGGGTCCGTCCGGCCGGACCCGGAAATATGTGCCCGGCTGGACACACACAAAGTATGCAACTCACAATTCACACAGTAGCAAACTTAGCTACCTGCCGCAGGCAACCAGTGTTACTACCACTACCGGTTTGATCGATGCGCGAAAAGGCAACGCGACAGATCAAAATGCAACATATAGTACCAGCAGCTAGTCTGCTTCCAGTACAGTTATTTACTGCCTACTAGTGGTAATTAATTAGTATATAATTAGCCGGCTGGCCATGCATTATTAACTGCTCAATATTCTATTTTTCACTCACTGCATAAATGCTTATCCCAGCAATTAATTAATTAAACTATCTCTCATCATCAGCGCCATGCATGCACGAATCCTACGGGAACAATACTAGGTCGATGTCCCGCACGCGCGCAGCACCAGGCACGACTCCGGAACAACCGGTCCATCCATTTACCGTCAAAAAATACAGCATGAAATAACAATACCGACGAATCCCAAACAGTCACTCACGCATATATATGCATGACTATTGACTAGCTAGCCAACCAGCCAGCAATGTAATTATGCGTACCAAGAAAGAAAAGCACAATGATCAAGCCAGCTTTAGTTTATCACTCTTGGCGCACAGATATAACCCGTACAGCTAGCTAGCCTCGACCAACAAATCATGGTGTTGTACCCGCAACCAAGCAAAGCAATCATCGTGTACCCGAGCGCAAGCCAAATATAATCACCTATATATATGTTATTGAAGATTGAAGACCAGTTAGAAATGGTTGATAATATATGTAGTGATGAATGGACTTGGCACGAGACAGATGTCGTAAATAAAAAGTTCTTGTAGGTACTAATTATAATTAGCACTAATCACTAATCGCGTCATCACTAGTGCTATTCATATGGTTAAAGCGACGGGGGCGCAGCGTACGCGTCGGCAGGTGCGCGCGACTTCCGCTCGCGGCGCGTACGCGCGCGTCAGGAACCTACTGGAATAATCAGCGGGGGAACAGGCGATAATCATCATGGCATTGCCAGGAAAGGGAGGGGTTGGGCTGGGCTGGGCTTGGGCTGGACCACGCACCTTTCTGGTGAAGTTTCCCTCGGAATCACGCGTCTCCGCCGCCGCCGCCGCCACCGGAGCAGAAGCAGCCCCCGCCGCCTCCTCCTCCTCCTCCTGCAGCCTCCGCTTCCGCTTCTTCTCCCTAGCTCGCCGCATGATCGCGCAGAGCGCCTCGTCGTCGTCGTTCCCGCTGCCGCCCGAATCGGAGGAGGGAAGCGCGAGGGGAGGCGCCGCCGCGAACAGATCCGATATGGACCGCTTCTTCGGCGCCCTCGCCTTCCCCAGCGTCCTCCTCGACGGCTTCGTCGGCGGCGGCGGCGGCGGGTACGGGGACGGGGACGGGGACGGCGACCGGGGAGGAAGGGGCGGCGCCGCGGCCAGCTCGTCCGCCCACCAACGGAACCTCCTCGGCTCCATCGGCGGCAGATCCCCAGCGCCGAGGCCGTACAGCCTCCTCCCCTCCGCCCCCGCCGCTCCCCTCATGCTCGCCGTGTACTCCCTTCACACAAAAAATCCCCCCACCAAATCAGAAAAACACAACAAAACCAAACCAGCCGAGGGAGCTAGGCAAGCAGTCGCCTCCACCAACCTGATGGAGAAACCGGCGACGACCGCCATGGATGCGCTCCGCTCCGCTCCGGCCGCCGCGAATCTACCCGCGCCGCGATTGAGGGGGGAGGAGAGAGAGGGGGGCAGAGAGAAGTAGAAGAGGAGAGAAGCCTAGTGGTGTGGGTAGTATTTAAAGGGCACACCGATTTAGAAGGTAATTAAGATATTCTAATCGCCAGGATAGAATTATTTTACCCACTTCCCGCTCTTCTAATCGCCTTTTATTTTTTTAACCGCCCCGCTCGCCTCGGTGTCGTGCCGGGGGGCATGGGCCCACCTCCACACCCCCATTTAGTACTGCTGACAGCGACGTGTGAGTGACGGACAGCGGCTAAACTGGGGGGCGACTTTTTTCATATGTCCGTCCTATAATATAAGACATAGCTACTTTTTCTAAATGCTCCATAATATAATATATGAATACATGTATATAATTAATTAGAACCTCTTCTTTATTACATTTTTATTTTTTAAATCCTACACACTCAAGATTCTAATTCTAACATTTTTATTTTTTTAAATCCTACACACTTAAAATTTCTAATTCTATTGGATGCATGCATTATATTTATTAGGGTGATATAAATTAGGAGATGATAATTATTATTTCTTAGTCTATAGGTTAATGGTGGTTGTGGCTTATATTTTGAAACGGAAGGAGTATTTTTTAGTCGAGGCAGGGACGGAGGGTGACATGGCGAGATCCACGCCGTTAGTCAGGGGAGGAGGTGGGCGCACATGCGAGTGTGTGCGTGTGTCGATCTTCACACGCACGAACATACAGTATACTACCCTCCTTCCTAAGTCCCAAGTCGGTTTCGCTACGTCCACACAACGACAAGCGAGACGTCTCCTTTCTCCTATGATAACACAACAGAAAGAGATATTAGGGATGATATCAGCGTGTACCTTTTTCCTTTGGACGACGAGGAGACGAAATGCCTGCACGATTGCGTGAAGTAATCACGTCTTTTTGTTGGTTTTTGTTGTTGTTGTTCTGGTGTTTGGTTCTTTCTCTCGGCGGACCGGAGAAAAGAAAAGATGGACCGCTGCAGAGAAACTTGGCGTTAAATAGCTTAAACTAAAGTGTAAACGCGTCTGGAGTAATAAGCGTGTATGCTTGGCTGAAACCACGCGTTGTGACTGCTCCTACATGCACACATCTCGTGCTATTTGCCACATGTTTTAACAAGAAGAAGAACATAAAGTTCCATGTAAATCGGTAGCACTGACTTGGATACCGACTGTTTCACATGTTATAGAATAATAGAGTACATTTATGACTCCGCGTTATAGATATGTTTTTTTTGGTAATTTTATAATAATGGTTAGCGCTATTTCTTCAGCTAAAATTAGGTAACTTATGTGATAAAGTTCTGCAGCACATGAATATATTGTTCCTTGATAAATGTTTGTATTGGCGTGTATAAAAGAAATAGTGATACAACAACTTCATGTTATTTCCTATGAATATAAGTTGGATGGATTCACTAGTCACTACTACTGTTATTTAATTAAGAGAGCAATTCGATATTTTACAATATATTAAAAAATGTAACACACTTTTTTATATATATTGAATTTTCGAGGAGATACATGCATGCTTTTTCTGTGAGTGATATTAGGAGTTAATTAAGTATGTTGGTTTTTTTATTATTTTTACTTCCATAATGGGGGATGGAAAAAAGCTACCGAAAATGTGCCACACATTAACAATGATGGTATCATGAATCACTTTAAACACAAAAATACACCATAATAGACAAAAACATGCCATGCATATTGGACTAATTAAGTTTCACCAAATCTTTAAAAACAGGAGTACAATAATAATTACTTGTTATAAATCTAGTATTCTAAAGCCGGTGAGTATTCTTGCAAATCAAAAGAGTACTTGACGCGTGGCACGAAATTAGTGAGACATGAATAACCCCTGCATAACGCATAGGAGTCTGCAGAGCTAGCTAACCAGGTAGGCCCCTTTGTCCTTTTGTTGTTGTTGGGCCACTAACTCAAGTACTAGTCACCCCACCCAGGCTCGTGAGTCACTATTTGCTGGACAGCTGGTGGGAGAAGGTTACGCGCTAGCCTAGACCTTTTTGGGGAATTTTTTTTATAAAGACAAGACAGAGTGACGTGGCGTGATTGGCGCCATTAGTTGGGAGGATTCATGGTGGCATCCCACGGCTGCATATGTGGTGTGGTTTAAACTGGTCGGCACACATAACAGATGAATCTCTTATCCCTTCTCACGCACGAACTTACGCCTGCATCCGCATCCCCCTACTCAGTCGGTTTCACTACGTCCACTCAACAACAGCGGTACGTCACCTATAGTAATACAACAAAAAGATGAGTGAGTGATATCGGCATATCCCTTTTCTTTTCTTTTTTTATGAAACATACGCTTTTTAATTTCTTCGGGTGATAGAGAGACAATATACTTGTACAATTACGTGAAGTAATCGCATCTTTTTGTTTGTATTTTGGTGTGTGTTGTTTGGTTCGTCTCTTTCGTCGAACCCCCAAAAAAGTTGGACCACAGGAGAGAAACTTGACGTTAAATAGATTATACTAAACTGTGGACATGTCTGGAGTTGTACGTGTGTTGACTAGGCTGAAACCACACGCTCCTGCCACCACGCCAGCAAGCACATCTCATGCTATTCATTTCTTGTTTTAGCGAGAAGACAACCGTAAAGTTACATGTAAATTTATAGCACTTATTTGAGTATTGACAGTTTCACCTATTCTAGAGTAATGGAGTATATTTATGACTCCATGTCACCGATCTGTTGATATTTTTGAGTATTTTCTAATAATAGTTAGTACTATTTCTACCGCTAAAATTAGGTAACTTTGTGGTAAATTCTGCAGCATATGAATACGTTATTCCTTGATGAATGTTTGTTGGCATGCATAGAACAATAGTGATACAACAGCTTTTGTGTTAGTTCCTATGAATCTATTTAGAAGGATGGATTCACTATACTATTGATATTTCACAATATTTTAAAAAATGTAACACACACTTTTTCCATATAATATATAGATCGAATTTGCAAGGACGTGCATGCTTAGAATTCATGTGGGTAATATCAAAATTTAATTAAATACGTTAGTATTTTTTGGAATATGGCTTATTTTTACTTCCATAGTGGGGGATGGAAATTAAAAGCTACCGGAAATGTCAAATGTGTCACATATTACCAATGATGGTATCATGAGGTACTTTCAACACTAAAATACACCATAATGGGCAAAAACATGCTATGCATATTGGACTAACTGACTTCACCATATCTTTATTAATGGATCACAATAATAGTTACTTCTGACAGATCCAATATTCTAAAGCCGACGAGTTTTCTTGCAAACTAAAAGAGTAATCCATGTGGCACAACATTACTGAGGCATGAGTACCCCCACATAATGCATACGAGCCAGCAAAGTTGGTTGACCAGCTAAGCCCGTCTGACCTTTTGTTGGGCAGTTGACTTAGGTACTAGTCATCCCACCCAGTCTTGTGAGTCACCGTTTGCTAGACAAACTGGTGGGAAAGGAGAAGGCACGCTACCGCCTTTTGTGGGAAACCTTTTTTTTAATATTGGCGGGACGGGGTGACATGGCGTGATGGGCGCAGTTGGTCAGGAGGATGCATGGTGGCATCACGTGACGGTGGTGGGGATGGGTTCGAATTGGTGAGTGCACATGGCAGGTACGGTGAGTGTCTCTTCCTCTCCTTTACACGCATGAACATACGCCTAAGTCATCGTCCCCCTACCCCTAAGTCGGTTTCACTATGTCCATGCAACAACAGTGAGACATCTCCTAATACAACAAAATGATAATGAAGAGGGGGGTGTAATACCAGCGTATAACTTTTTCTTTGGATGATAGAGGAACAAATAATATATGTGTTTATACGATTGCATGGAAATCACATCTAATTGTTGTATTTTGGTATGTTACTTGGTTCTTTTTTATGTTGGATGAGGGAAAATTTTGGTGTGTTACTTGGTTCTTTTTTACGTTGGATGAGGGAAAAACAAATGGACCGCTAGAGACGAACTTGGTGTTATTTGTTTCTTAAAAAAAAGTGTGAGCGTGTCTAGAGTCATATGCATGTCGACTATACTGAAATCTCGTGTTGTTTGGTTTCTTGTTTCAATGAGAAAAAGAAAGTAAAGTTCCATGTAAATTGCTAGCACTGACTTGAACCCACTAATACAGTTCCATATGTATACATTATTTTAAAGTAATGGAGTACATTTATGATTCCACGTCACACACGCACATATATATGTTGATATTTTGGGGTTATTTCTAATAATAGTTAGTGTCTAGTACGTTAAGAGTAGGTACAATAGCGGGCTATTAGCCAGCTATAAACATATTTTAATGAGATAAAAGATGAGAGAGAGAAGAGCAAAAGGCTATAGATTTATAGCCAGCTGCAGCACGGACTTCAAGACGCAATGTGCGTATGATAGGTGTGACCATATGTTAATAGTATAGTAAACAACTATTGTATAAATTGGCTATTAGATCGGCTATAGATAAATTGAAGCTAGTAGTGAGCTATACTATTATACTATTGAACTTGCTCTAATATTGTGAGTAGTATCTTTTAATAGTTTGTTTATTTTACTCCTACAGGAGATGGAAATAAACACTACTAGTACTACGTCACACATTAAAGTCATTGCACTGCATGCATTTGTCGGTTAGCGATGGACCACAATATTGAATTCTGTTGACAAATTTTAATGATCATGATATATGCCGACCAATACAAAACGCTTACTATTATATGCTTGTACATAAACACTCCGTTGTTTCGCTGATGACCTCATGATTCAACCTTTCTAGGCAGCATTTCAATGTCTAGCTTGTCCATTAATTAAAGAAGCACCACCAATTTCACCGTACACTTATACAGAAAAGGGAGAAAAGGGATTCTGTGCTGGTTGGGAAACTCCCTTTGGTGCCGGTTTTTCCAACCGGCACAAGGAAGGTGGCACTGATTGTAAATCAAAAAGGTGATGGTTCCTTAGAATTAACCGGCACCTTTTAGGTTCGATGAATAAAAAAAAAGCCGGCTTGATGCATCGTCTCGATCAAGCCGACGCATCGAGCCGAACAGTCCCTCCTCCCACATCCGCAAGAAAATTTTTTTTTGGCAACATTCATCTCACAAAATAAATCACTGAATCAAACATTTGAATCAGGCAGCATTCATTTCAAAAAAAAAATTTGGCAACATTCATCTCACATCAAACATCATTGAATCACTGAATCAGGCAGCTGCAAGCGAAGGACACTGTTGGGGGTACTCATCGACGCCCGTGGGGAGCCCGCCGCCGTCATTGCCGCTGCCTACTCCCCGCCGGATTTGGCAGAGGGGAGGGCTCCGCCGCTACCTCCCCTCCCGTCGGATCTGGCGGAGGGGAGGTCGCCGCTGCTGCCGCCCGTGATCCACGCCACTTGCTGCCGCCGCCGTCGCCTCCCCTCCCGCCGGATCTGGCGGAGGAGAGGTTGCGGTCGCCACTGCCACCTCCGCCAGCCAGCCGCCGGCAGCGCAGGGGAGAGAGAAGAGAGTGAGACAAGAGAAAAGGGAGAGAGAGAGAGAGAGAGAGAGAAGAGGGAGCGAGGCGATCAAACCTTATCCGATGCCCGTCTCGTCGTGGTGGGGCGCACCGGTCGGCTCATTCGACGCTGGCTCGGCTCGATTTACATAGGTGCCAGTTTTCTATAAAAACCGACACCTATAATATATTAAAGATGCCGTTTTTTAAAAATATTTAGAACCGATACCTATGATTACTTAAAGGTGCCGGTTTTTTGTGATTTCAACCCGTGAAGATGGGAAAAGTCCAATAGGTGCCAGTTTTAGCACCACCGGCACCTATAGTGGCGACATCTATTTGATGTTTTGTAGTAGTGCGTCGACCTCATCACTTTCCCCTACTAGCATGGACATGTCTATTTATGACGACTCAAGATTATCATTTGTAACGGTTCGCTTTCACCCGTCACGGATAGCCTGTTACAACACGCTATGAGGTCTAGGGATCTGTGCTAGTGCCAATGGCGGAGCAAAGGGCCAACCACCATGGGCAAATGCATGAGCTCTGCCGTATGTATTAGCCAATGGATTACCACTAGATGCCTATAGAACTGGGTTTAGGTAGCTCCACAACTCCACTCCATACCTAACTTCTGGAGCTAAATCTAGGAGTTGAAACTATACCAAATAAACCCTTAATTTGCCTATTTTAGTAGAGGCTACATTGGCCATGTAAGCAATTCAAGTCAAAGATTCACGTACTCACACCAACGCTTGATGCCATCAGCCTAAGGCCAAAGCTACACACACTATTCTCCAACTTCCATTTTCTATTTTTGATAAAATAATACTTATTAATCTAATAATTTAGCCAATTTACTCGGCTCAAGAAAATTATTTTCTAGATCCGCCACTGCTCACTTGGCAACAAATCAACATCTACTTTATCTCGCGTATATGAATAACGTAAAGTAATTGAGCTTCGGTGAGTGGCAAGACCTGCAAATATAGAATGCGGGAAATATAAGCACACGGTGTCATCCTGGGGTTTTACCCTATAGTCAACTTTACTAGAAATTCAAACCGATATAATAACGAATTAACTTTGTACTAGTAATACGTTTCTAGTATAGAGAGATTAATTAGCTCAATGTTGTGTTTTCACATAATCGAAACTAAGGATGAGGGTATAATAAAACTAACTTACTCTAATTAGGAAGCAAATGGAACAATTTCCTAGATAATGATGTAGTAGCATATATAATTTCATGCTGAGAAGCATTAATTAAGGAAGAGCACAAAATATGTGTGCGCACGTTGCTCTTAAAGTGCTACAATGCACATATATATTTCATATGGACAATAACCTTGATATGACATGGACAAATTAAAGATCAACACCATACATGAAATTGCATATTGTATGAATTTGGCTGCAATGGTTAAAGATAAAATTTGTATTTTTCTCGCATATTCTAACTTCAAAGGAGATATGTCAAAACTTCAATGACAACAATAAGCAATGTGGTCCACAAAAAGGGGAAATACACATATGTACGTATAGCCAAACCAATATTAATTATTCATCACATCTGGGAATCACAGGTTGTAAAAATATCTCAATATAATTGCTATTTAGAACTTTCTGGTTTATAAGAATGAATGTGAACATATATCGAAATGGAAGGTTCTTACGGCCGGCATGGAAGAAAAGGATTAAATAATGGGTGCGTATCAATTTGGATAAATCTATATTAATTGTCTATCACCTACTATCGGCATGTTCAATTGTAGACCATCAAAATTTTGTGGTTCACTTTAACACCATCCCCAAATGGGCCTCTATTCCATGATTGACCACTGCCACTCACTTTAATTTGTTTCCCTGTTCAAAACTTTGCAGTTTGTATTTTGATTTCCTGCATATAGTATTTGTATTGTTCCATTGACATATTTATGGATCGTGTTTTCATATTTGTGAAAAAAAATAGAAGCGTGTACGTAACATATAGCAAAAACGCTCCAACACAACACACAAGTTTTATGTGATTTGCACCTTCAAACAAGATGATTGACTCGATTAACCAGTTTGTTACTCAAACTAAGGTATGCAAAGGCACGTGGTTTCACCCTATCGACCCGCGTTCGACTCTCCGAAATGCTCACGTTTTTTTCTTAATTATATTTGACGGCAAGTAAATCTTCCTTACTTATCCGCTTGTTTTCTACACCCTACTATATCAGATTCGCTTTGAGATTTATACACATGGCAAAGATTTTAATGTCACTAAGGCTGTGTTTAGATCTAAAGTTTATATGCAAACTTCAGTCCTTTTCCATCACATCAACCTGTCATACACATACCTTTTCAGTCACATCATCTTCAATTCCAATCAAAATCCAAACTTTACGCTGAACTAAACACACAGCCTAATCAAAATCCAAACTTTACGCTGAACTAAACACACAGCCTAAATATAAACTATTTACTGTGTGCATGTACCAATAACATGAGTCGTACGTACGTCCTGATCTGTACGTTGTGGTGCCAGAGAGTTGATGGTAGTCTACATACACATGCGGGCCCCGTTACCAAGCTGTCGGTCAGGCGATCTACTACTACTTGTGGATGGCGACAAGGATCCGACTTGGCTAGCTAGCTTGGTACTCATTTTATAAGTTGTTTGATTTTTTTATTTTTTTCTGATTAAAATAATAAAAAATAGCAAAGTTTATGATACCAAATTAATTTTATTAAATTTAACTTTAAATATATCTATCTATTATATACTTAAAAGTCCATTAAACTTCCTACAAACGCTCTCATGCCGCCACATGGTGCTCTAAAAACGCTCTCAAGCTGCCACATGGCGCAATAATAAAATAGAAAACTTAGAAATTCTGAGAAAAAAGAAAAAAATCTAGCCCTCAATTTTCATTTAAGTTGGTGGACCCATTAGTTTACACCATTGGATTAGATCTGTTATAAATAGTAATATACCCCTCCTAATTTACCGAGCAATACTTTCCATAAAAAAATTGATTAGAAAAAGCTGAGAAGGCATACGTACGTATGGATTAACAGCCACGGCCGAGAAAAGAAGAAATGATATACAGAAAAAAAAAAACTGTATACGTACGTACTACTGGAAATTAAAAAAAAAACATCGCTTTTTTTAAACGTGGATTTGCACTTCTCTGTATTTTTTTATTTTATGACGGCCAACGTTAAATATTTAGTGAAACTACCAAAAGAAAACGCTCTTTGTACTTCCTTTGTATTTTTTATTGTTTTTTATATATTGGTGATCAACATCATATATTCAGTGAAGGTGGTAGTATAAGAAAAATATATTACTTTACAAACTTGCACAGCCAAAAGTAGATCTATATTATAATATAAAATATTAAATAAACGTATATTGATAGTTCAAGATGAAATAATGAGTAATTAAAATATTACCCTGGACATATTGTAAAAACAGAAATAAATAATGTATTGTCTAAAAATTATGCCTCATTTAAACTACTAAGCTGCGCGTGTTGTGCAAATACATTCTATACATTTTTTTTTAGAAAAGCTATTTTCATCTTTGTAATATTTAATACTTAATTAATCATGCGTTAATGGTCTATATCGTTTTGTATGCCCTACATAAGCTCAACCAATGAGGTCGAATGTAGCCTAAGTAGGAGATAAATTAGATTATTTACTATAAAATTTAAAAGTAAAGAACCAAGTTAACTATATTATTAAAAAAATTCATTACTTTGGATCAGATATATATTCTACGACTAGCTATTGTTCACTAATCCATATATTTTTAAGAAAAAAATCAAATAGATTTTGGCGTTCCTTCCCTCTCTCTTAGCTATAAAACTAAAACAGAAACAATCAATAATATTGGAAATCTCTTAGAAACACAGCGTCTACGCACCCTACCCCTTTAGTACCTCCAAAAGACTGAGCCGACATATTTTAAGATTGAAGAAGTTACCACGGCGTCTCGCTGTCGATGGATACGTCACCTACCACTGAAAGAATAATTAGTCGTAAATGTCAACACCCATATCAAATCTAGGACTTGAACCCGGGGGGCAAGTTCCACCACAAGAAATCTAACCAGTTGAGGTGCGCTCACTTCGCAATAACATTGAATATTAAAACAACCATAATTTTTAAGCTACATTCTGCAATACTCATGTGCCTTTTAAACCGGTAAACTATTAGTTATAATCGTTAAATCTATCTTACATAAAAAAAGAATGTATTCATGGTACATGATATTTTCAAAACATTACTGCGCAATTATATTTCGTCGTTATCGTATTCATGTTAGGCTGCATGGAGCCTCTCACCCACCCTACATGAAATGTTCATATATGGATTACCTCTCAAACTACATCAACCATATTAGACTATATAAACCCAAAAATTTAGTGGAGCTTCATCTTCCACCTAATTAATCCTTTAATGAACTATGGTCCATAGATATGTAATTTCAAAAACACCATATTTTTACTTTTGTTGACATGTTTTCTTAAAAAAAATAAGTCTACCTTAATTTTAAATGATAAAAAAGATTATAAATAATTTCTTATAGATATTATTTAAATATGATACAATATAAAACTAATAGGTTATAAAATTATAAAAGCAATTAATGCCGATGAAAACAATTTATGGAGAAATTGTGCTAGATGTTCTCCGTTTAATATTTTGCTCTTATAGATATCTCAAACTTAGCTTATGACACGTGCCCGCGCGAATGCGCGGGCTATCTTCCTAGTTTTAATAATATGTGTATTTTCTATTAAAAATATTAGTATATTTTTGTACTGAATCGATAAAAAGGAGTACGTATATATGTTTCACCAGCTCTTGATGCCTTTTCCCCCTGTGATCTCGTCTTTGTTTGTCTCTCTTTCTCTTTCTTTCTTTGTTGCATGTGAGCGTGAGTGCGTGCTTCCCTCCTTTTTGCTATGTGGATTTCTTGGTTGGAGATTCTCTTGTGATATATCTGTAGCTTTGGCCCGCCTGCCCGGCCGGCCGGGGACAGATGCACCATGCAAGATCCTGTACGTTTTGTCTACAAAAAAGTTTGGCTTTTTTTTTAAGCCACACAAAATATATGGGAGGGCAGGGAGGCTAGCTAATTAATTAATTATAGTTATTTTTGCATCTGCGTGATATATATGCATATGGAGTAGTATATCATTGGAGATTAATTGGGAGTAAGTACGTGCGTATGTTTAATTATATTTCTTCTTCGAGACTTACTTGTGTGTCGAACTGTAGCTAAGTAATAAATTACATACGTACATTCAGAAATTATAACGTATCACCGTACGCATGTGTAGTATTATATGGTTACGTTTCTCTTTCAGCTAACTTCGAATTCTCGAAAATGTTGGCGGGTACATAAGTACTAGTGCAAGAAAAGCGATCGCGATGGATATTAATAAGGAAATTTATGTGCTTATAAATATGTCCATTATATTATACTAGATATAATATCTGCAATTAAATCGATGTATATATGTACATATCGATATCATTATACTGTATATATAGTCATATATGCAATTGATTAGTTTTTAGGAACACGTAAAAGATTTGCATGTTGATGTAATATCTACGATTAATTAAATCAATGTATGTACACGTCGATCTCATATACTATATTCGTATTACATCAAGATATATCGATCATTCGTGGACGACGTCATTTTATATATATAAAAGCCAGATAGTTACCTATAGCCAGACGAATTGAAGGGGGTAAAATTAAGATCAACATGAGCTGTGCCTATCTATCATTTCTGGAGGTTGCAGCTTGCAGCCCGGGAAGAGTACACGTATGGATATACTTATATTTATTTATATGCCCCACTCGATATTAATCTGCTATTATTTCATGCTTTTCAGTTGCTACAAGAGAATGCTAGCTAGTTCAATAATTAGCCGGCGACCATTGAACAATTGAGCTAGCTCTGCCTACGTACGGGCGTACGTGTATATGGTTTGACCCAGCTAGCTTAGCAGCTTTCGTATACGTATAGCGTCGATTGAAACTGCATGTACGTACGTACTTTGCTAATTAAATGGTAATCAGAACTTGTGGAACATATTTCGACGACTACAAAAGAAACATACCGGGCAGCCAGCTATATATATTTTTAATTAGGTACAAGTAATACGTCATGAATCACTTACTTTCTTCATAATATATAATTAATGTAGTAATACTTCTTTCGTACTCTTCGCTTATTTTTCTTACGAATAAGATGTATTACTGTATGACCTTAGACAAAACCGTGTGTGCTAGTATTATTTAGTACTCATGTTAATTATTTGTTAAAGGATTGAAGGAATAGTTGGGGGGTATTGGTGGTGTTTTATATGCCAAGTGCGCATATGCAGTTGTTTGAATGTTTTCCATTTTCTTCAGATAAAGAAAAGAGATTAGTAGCTATTATTTACTACATACTAGACGAGGCGAAGCATTATACGGGAGTAATCCGACAAATAACATTATAGAGCATCGGCTATATATGACGCTACTAAGGGATGGAGGAGTAAGCAACAATTTATAATTAATTAATCCTTAAAAAATGGTGGGAGGGATTCCCTTTTCCCGCATATGTGTTAATTAAAGAAGGTGAGACTCGAACTTGGGCGGGTGACTTCACAAACCATATATGCCCACCACTATAACCGCATCGAGAGCTCTTAGAAAACTTATAAGATATTAAAGAGAAACTTATCAATCAATATAAAAAAATTTGAAAAATTGTGTCATCCAAGCGGACTCGAACGCAGGCCGGTATATAAGCGCTTGGCACCAATAGCTAGCTTAATTAGTACCTCTGTCTCAAAATATAAGCATTTTTGGTTATGAATCTGAACACACTAGACAAAAATGCTTATATTTTAGAACGGATGGAGTAGTTAAAAAAATGATGAAAAGGATTATCCCCGGCCCCTAATACCTTAATTAAAGAAGATGATACTCAAACTTGGGCAGGTGACTTCACAACCATATAGTATATGTGCACACCACTACAACCATCAAGAGATTTCTTAAAAAGATTATGAGATATTAATGAGAAACTTGTCTATTATCTATAAAGAAAAAAATGTTCGAGGAAATTTGTACTGTCGTCCGTCGAAGTGGAACGCAGGCCGATACAAAGCTTATGGCAGTTTAATCATGCGATGTTTTTATATTTCACAGAATATCTTTAAAAAGGGTTATACATATATTTACGTACAAACGATATTAATCGGAGTAGCTCATACGGTATAACAGCGTTATCGACCACATCGGGGCATGAATGCATTCTCCGATAAAATAATCATACTGACTTAGTGAGTCGGTGTACGTATATACTATACTAACAGCTTATTATAATTAGATTATGCACATGTTTTTTTTCTAGGAAGAAGTGCAACTAGTAGTTTTGATTCTATGCAAAACTTAATTAATTAGACTGATGAATTGTTAGCTAGAAAGTACACGCCCATGCCTCGATATGAGCTTGCAACAAGGAGACATATATACTGTATATATTATCGGTAGGATCTCACAAATCCGTACTGTTGTCTGTGTTGTTCTCGATCTAGTTGCGTGATCGAGGAGGTGTACGTATCTATGCATATGATCTTCATTGCTGATAGATATGATATGAATAAAATTATAGCAGTTGATGATCACATGTTACCCTCTTTGTGCATACTATATATGAATTACTAGCAAATATTATTAATTACTAGTTTACTACTACGTCCATTTTTAAAGAGGATATTAATTAATTGTGGACATAAATTAATGGTAGGTAGTTAATTTTGAACCCTTTAGTGATAATTAGTTAAAGGTATAGAGATGGTTTTATATAGCCAGTCGTCTATACATGTTGAAGAGATGCATGGATTTCCGGGCATGTGGCACGACTAATTCCATCATAGGCTCCACTTGTAATACTCCCTCCGTTTTTTAATAGATGACACCGTTGACTTTTTCTTACATGTTTGACCATTCGTCTTATTCAAAAATTTTATGCAAATGTGTAAGATATAAATCACACTTAAAGTATTATGAATGATAAAACAACTCATAACAAAATAAATTATAATTACGTAAATTTTTTGAATAAGACGAAGGGTCAAACATGTGAGAAAAAGTCAATGGCGTCATCTATTAAAAAACGGAGGTAGTATTATTCAGTTGAAATTATGTACACTTGACTAGCTAGGCCAACCTATTTATATCCTAATTAATCCCATCGCATAACTAGTTTCTTAATTACTTGTTTGACCCAACATATCGTGCTCACGCTCAAGCAAGGACTTTTTAGTTGTTTGATCCGTCAATTATTTCACATATTAAACATTTCGTTTGGACCCAGATGGACCGAGTCCAAGTTCAATCATAGACTAGCTAGGACAAATTGATCAAACATTCGATCAAACTCGAGCTATCTATAGGCTGATATATATAGAAATCAAGACAAGTATATTAGTTCAAAAAAAGAAAAGAAAATTAAGCTACCAATTAATTAGTGTGGTATTTCTTGTTAATCGGGGTTAGGCTGTTTTAAAAATGAAAAAACGATGGGCGCAAGGCAGAAGCATATATAGCCAGAGTAGTCGACTACTAAGAAACAAGCTCATGTAAACAGAGATGCACATCATATTGTGCATTCTAAAAGGATGAAAAATATTTAAATACAAAAAAATTGCTCAAACCACACTTGCTGCTGTGTAGAGGGAGGAGAAAATACTTTGCAGTTTTATCGTATGCATGTACATGAGTAAGAATTAATATAGCATTATTTCTTCGAAAGGAAGTCCTTAATTTTACGGTGCTGGTTGTCATGAAGCTGTCATTCCAGCTGGCTCATATATACTATTCTTTTTATGAATAGTCTCAAGAGGTTATTCACTGGTGGAGAAACCATCTTTGGTCGGTCGGCCAAATTCCACAATAGTCCCGATTCTAATAAAAATCGGGACTAAAAACATCTTTAGTCCCGGTTTAAAAGTTGAGGGGTACTTTTTTGTTCTTTAGTTCCGGTTGGTGTTACCAACTACGACTAAAGATCATTTTTAATCCCGGTTCAATAAGTCGTGGGGTTCAAGAAAGACTCCAATTATTTTTACTCCCGGTTGGTATAAACAACCGGGACTAAAAATAGATCTTTAGTCCCGGTTGTTTATACCAACCGGGAGTAAAGAGTACCCCGAACCGCACGCTAGATATTATCCGCGCGCCGCCAAAATAATTGTTTATATCAATTATTTTTACTCCCGGTTGGTATAAACAACCGGGACTAAAGATAATCTTTAGTCCCGGTTGTTTCTACCAACCGGGAGTAAAGAGTACCCCGAACGCGCCACCAACTCAGATATTATCGCGCACTCCTCTCGATCTCCTCCCCTCTCATTACTCCTCCATCCCTTCCTCTCCCCCTTCATCCCCTTCCTCTCCCCTTTCCCCTCCCGTTCCTCCCCTTCCCCTCTTTGAGCGGCGGCCGAGCGAGTGGTTGCGACGGCCGGGCGGGAGCAGCGACGCCCGGCGAGAGCGGCGGCGGCCGGCCGTCTGGGTGCGGCAGGCGGGCGGGCAGGCCACCGCCGTGCGGGCTGTCGCGGCGGCCGGCCGGGCGGGTGGGCGCGGCGGCCGGCCAGGCGGGCGGGCGCGGCGGCCGGCGGCGCCATCCTCTCTATTGCCAATTTTTTTTTTGAATTTGTGATTCATTGGATTTGATCTGTGATGTATGTGATATTGGATCTGATCTGGGAGTTGTGATGTATTTCTTTTAGGATTTGTGATGTATTTTTTGTTTAAGATTCTGTGATGTGATGTATTATGATCTGTGATGCATTTCTTTTCAATATGTGATGTATTTCTTTCCAGATCTGTGATGCTACTTTGATTTGGGGATGATTTGGGAATACGATCGGGGATATTTAGGGAGCAAATTGATTTAAGAAAAAAAAATTAACCGGGACTGCTCCTACCATCTTTAGTCCCGGTTGGTAACATGTTTAGTCCCGATTATTTCACCCGAGACTAAAGATACCCATCTTTAGTCCCGGATTCGTAGTCCCGATTGTATAACCGGGACTATAGGGGGGTCCCCAACCGGGAGTAAAGCCCCTTTCTCCACCAGTGATTCAAATTAATATAGTATAAAATGGTGAAATTACTACATATACACATGTAAAAAAGCGTCGGATAATGAGAAGGGACCCAATATCAATATTTAAGTACGGTTTAGTTTCAAAGTTTTTTTTTCCAAACTTTTAACTTTCCATCACATCAAACCTTTCATACACACACAACTTTTCAGTCACATCGTTCCAATTTCAACCAAACTTCTAAACTTCAGTGTGAACTAGACACGGGGCGAGCAGGGAGTCGGACACGGGTCCCGAGAAGCACACCGGCTGTACCTTACCACCTGCGCTATGCACGGTACGGACGCTAGTTTCATTTAGTCACACATTCACGTGTAGCATGTCAAAATGTCTAAACAATCCCATGAACAATATATAATTGAATTACATATTCTACGAGAACCAAGTCTATTTGTTTTGGCTAAATATTTAAGGACGTTTATATGCACTTTATTTTTTTAGGAAAACTACCATTTTATTCATAGCAAACGCAGAAACATTCTATGAATATAGCTACCTTTAGCGTTTGTTAAAATTAATGTAGCTACCTAGTGGTTTGTTACTATGTGGTGTCTTATTCTCTATTACTATATTTAAAATGTATTATTAGTACTCCCTCCACTTCTATAATAATTGACGTTTTGGACAAGGTTATAAGATCAAACTTTTATAACTTTAACCATCAATAACTTTAAAAATATTTGGATTAAAGAAACTAGAACAACATATATAGATTTGTCTTTCAATGCACTATAATAAAAGTAAACACGCATTTATTTATTCTATATGTTATAATAGAAAAAATAATGTTAAAAATATATTTTGGAGACCGTGTCATTGTCCAAAACGTTAATTAAAATGAAACCGGAGGGAGTAGATAACTATATTTTCGGATGAAGGTAGGAGCTAGTTATACGAAAAAAATATTTACTATTAATTGTTGATGATGTTGGGTCATACTGCAGTCAGTTTATCCGTCCATTTCAGATCCAATGACACACACAATATCAGCGCATTTTTTTTCCAAACATTTTGCAGCTCAGAGCGCAGGGGTACTAAGTTACTAGTATGGATTGCTCTAAAAAAAGTTACTAGTATGGATTAGGGACTGAGAGTACTCCTATGTTCCAAAATAAATTTATTTTTATCTATCATACACGTACTAATAAAAATAAAAAGATTAAATACATTAACTTTATCAAATCCTGACGTAAGTATTCCTCTCCCTTCGTTAACTCTGAATGCATTTATCTCCTATTTAAAAGTTATTTTAGGTTATGATAGCCGAAGTGTATACCCTCCATCCTGCAAAAACAAACATAATTCCTTTTAAGGGAGTATCTCCTTCCCATAAAAACCAACATCTGTCATATTCGGTCGTAGATTCGTTTTTATAGGACAGGTAGGTTTTCTACGAGATGTCTCTGGTGGAGAAAGCGTTTGTAGTCCCGGTTTTTAAACCGGGACTACCAATCCGGGACTAAAAATCGCTATCTTTAGTCCCGGGTAAAATAACCGGGACTAAAGATCAATCTTTAGTCCCCCGGTTGGTAACACCAACCGAGACTAAAGATGGCTCAACCGGTACTATTGAGAGCAAGGCTTATAATACAGCCGATCTGTTAGTTATAGGTTCTTTGTAGCATTTTTTCAACCTACCCATATAATAGTTAGCTCTTTACAATTAATATAGGGTCCACCAAATTAGCTGTAAGTTTTAAGTCCACTTCTACTCTCTTCTCTACTCTCCTCCATCTCAGCATGCATTTAGCCAGCTGATTGTCTGCGTACTACTATTTTGCTAGTGTATGTATAGATGGGCGATAGCCCAAGGATACAGGAGGGGGGCCCAGTGGTCAGCCTGACAGCCGACACGCCGTACCTGAGGCATTGGAACGGGCATCGCTGCATGCATGGCAGTGTCAGATGCCAACCTGCACGTGTACGACGCCAGGAAAACCCAGCGAATACTGAACACATGGAATGGCACGCTACACTGCTGCAGGTTGATGCAACACACAGCACATGCACACCACACCTCGCTACAACTACGGCATGCCAGTTTAATTAATCTTCGCAAAATTCATTAAACTTTCGGTTGATCATCAGTCAACAACAACAGAAGATTAATTAATTAGGGTGTGATTGGTTATACGTACGTGCGTGCGTGCGTGCCTTGGATTAGGCCTACCCGATGCATAATATAAATACTTTTTTTCCGTAATTCACTGGAACATGCAGTTCAATCTTGAAGAGTTTTATCCACACCACTAATTAATTTCAGATTTGCAGCAACATTGGAGCTAGTAATCCGTGAAGCATTTGCTTAGGACTCCCTCGGTCCAGAAATATGTTCATTTTTCACCATTTTCACACCTATCAATACAAAACGAAAATGTAGAATACCACTACTTTATCAAATACCACTATAAACCGGTCAAATACCAGAAATAACTTTATCTAATCACGATGTAATTATATATTTTCTACTTTCACAAACTTCAATGCAATGATTGCTCTAAATTTATTTCTGAGGCAAATAAAAGGAACTAAAAATAAAAATAAACTTATTATGAGACGGAGAGAGTATAATCAATCAGTGAGAACCACACTAAAACCAGATTTTTTTATCTCTTATATTTATTTTCTAGATTTTACAACCACATTTAAATTCAATCGGAGTGAGAAACTAAATTATGAGGGTGAGTTGGAGATCCTAGAATTAAGAAATTGCAGCGCCCAAAAACTCCATCTCCAAACATGGCCAAAGCAGAAAAGAATACCATCGTCCCTACTGATTCCTTGTCAACATAATACTCCAATAGTCCAATTCATTCCAAAATAAACTATATTTAAAATATATATATACTATGTACTATATGCATACACAGCTTGTTAGACAAAATTCATACTAGTCCATTCATTTCAAAATAAACTATTGCAATTTTTATACACGATACAAAACATACTTTCTCCATAAAAAAATATTGATCTATTATAGAACAACGAATGATAATATTAATTTTTTTCAACAAAAGGAGTAGGCGAAATTTTAATTTTTGGGACCGATGGTGTACGTGTGGACCAGTTTATTCATCAGTGGATTGGAGGAGACAGGAGAGTACATAAGTGTAGGAGTACTGCAGTAGTGGAGGAGTAGTTAATTGTTGGAGCTATAGGCTATAGCTAGTGTGTCGGTTCAGGCGTTCAGCTAGCTGCTTCACCACCGTCTGCTTCATCACCGTAGCCGGGCGTGCAGCTGCAGGAAGACATGACCTTACTACTAATGTTTCACCTATAAATAGACAAATGCTATTAGTAATTACTTCCTGTTTTCCAAAATATAGCGCTCCTCTATTAAAATATAAAAAGTTTTGGTTAGATGGAATACATATATATATATATAATAGTACTACAAATTTGAAGATGACATGTCTAGATTTGTAGTCTTAGGATGTGACCCATCTAACAAAAACTTCTTATATTTTGGGACGGAGAAAGTAACTTTTATAATTTAAAATTTATCTTTTATATATATATATATATATATATATATATATATATATATATATATATATATATATATATATATATATATATATATATATATATATATATATAATTTCTCCACCTATATTTTTTTCAACCAATTATAATCCACTCTCATTTAATTTCTTCACCTAATTTTTCTTCTCAATCAATCACAGTTCTCCACCATTTAGTTTAATATACTTCCTTAAAACCTGTGTTTAAGTTCAAATTTGTAATATATTTTTTTACGGACGATGTAATAATAGACTGTATAGTATTCGATGATGTAGGGGAACAGTAGTGTCATGGACAACAACTTCACATATATACTACCTGACGACATGCTCAAATAATGTTGGGTATAGAAGACGTCAGAAATATACTTAATACTATACAGTACGGCGTGATCGATGCATATGCGTTTGTTACTAATCATTCCGTCTGTTGGTCGACCAAATTCTAGTAGTAGTACTAATTATTATCACCATAGAGAATCGAAACCTTGCCTTAATAAAATAAAATGTGTCTTATATAAAATAGAGGGAGTACACATCGAAAAAGTTTAAAGAATAAAAGGCACCAACTACAACGAATACTCCCTTCCTCCCTCCAACAATATAATCATCTTTAGATTGGGAAGGAAACACTTTAGTGTTCCACATTTAATAATTGGTTAGTGTTAGGGATTAGATGAAATTCGGATAGAAGATGATTAATGTAACTAGTTCAGTAGTAGTTTAGGAATACCTTTTCTTTTTGGTAAAATTTAAATACTACAAAATTCTTACATAGTTGGACGGAGGGAGTAGTATGTAGCACTGCTTTCATTCCAAAATACAGTTACTTCTACTATATCTGCTCTGTCATCTTAACTATTGACAACCATTCTTAATTCAATTTCTTTCACCTGCTTTTTCGTCATAACTAATTAAAACCATCCTTCATTTAAATTTTCACCTCTATCATTAATCTTGGGGAAAAAAATCAGAAGTTCTTATTTTCGAATGCAGTAAGTGCATCATGTTGATATTTTGCTTGGAAAGAAAATAAAACATGCAACAATAAGCTAGTCCTATATATATACCCGTGGTATTCCTAGTATACATATTTTCTCCGTATACAAATTTAAACATATCAATCAATATATCTAATGCTGGCCACGATGGGCAGTATTGATTGGACCACGTGTCACCCCTGAATTAACAGATAAATCCCAAACAATTTTTTTCAGAGAAAAAAAAGAATAAAGCTAGAGAGATAGAGGTCCATCGATCCATCGAGAAACACGAGAAGACGTCCTGGTGGTCTCCTAACTCATGGACGAGAAATTTAGGATTTTACTATCGCAAAGAATGGTTTTGCTAGAATGCTATCGTTTTAAAGTGATTCATTAAAATGCCATAATAAACTAAAGGTGTTTACCAAAATACTATTTTTGGTCTTTTCGATTAATAGAAATGATTTTCTCTATTTTGTTTTTTCTTCTGACCAAAATACCCTTCTCTCTTATCTCTTTGACCAGAGACCAGATCGAATCGATCGCTGCCTTTCTCTGCCTCTCTCTTCGGCAGCGGTGCCCCTCCGCAGCGGCCCTGGCTCCAGCGCCGGCGCTGGCCCCCGCCGTTCCCCCACCTGCTCCTCGCCTCCTTCCTCCCCAGTCTACTCGCGCCGCTGCCCCAGTCCTTAGCACCGCCAGCTGAGGCGCTTGCTCCGCCTCCATTCCCTCCTCATGCGCCACCCTACAGTCCCTATAGAGAGGTTGAGAGAAAGGAGTTGATAGAGGCAGGGGTAATTTGGTCGCAAGACAAAACAAAATAGAGCAAAAACATTAGTATTAGACAAAAAGACCAAAAATAGTATTTTGGTGAACACCCCTCAGTTTAGGATAGCATTTTAATGAATCACTTTGAAGCGATAGCATTCTAGCGAAACCATCCTTTTACGATAGTAAAATCCCAAATTTCTCCTCCTGGACTGACTAATTGGGCCAAATATATGCTACTTGGGCCGATGGACCATGAGACCAACTGACCAAGTTAGACCAAAGTCAACAAGACATGAATAAGTAAAATAAAATAAAAATACATAATCAGTATTTATGCATGTTCAATACAAAATTAAATATTATTTAATATTCAAAATATTTTCTCTTAGAATACATTTATTTATTCATTAAAGTTAAATGATATGACCAAATGTATTACTCTTTTACTTGATTTAGATTTCAAATATAGAAACCCTTAAATAGTCCTTGCTAGAAAGAATATGGGCATGTATAATCCGCGGAAATGCCAGCTAATGTGTCCTCGCTTGGAAGAAGCACTAAATAGCACACACAAGTTATATAATCAGAGGGCGCGCCAACTGGCATATCTATTTTCTAGTATTATCTTCTAATGCTGGCTGTGCATGCAAACGATGATTGGGCCATGTGGCACCTTTCACATTGCAAATAAATCTAGGAATTATATGAGAGAAAAAAAATAAGCGCAAAAACGTGGTAACAGTGCTGAAGTGCTGAACCATCTCCAGAGTCCTACATGGCTCGATAGAAAAAGGAAATAAACATCCATAGGCAAAAAGAGAATCAAACATGAGTAAGAAAAAAAAAAGACCTAGATGCTATAGCTTACACACAGAGAGAGAAGAGAAAATGCAAAGGTGAAGTGGGGAAGAATCTAGAAGGATTCATGGGGCTTAAAAGAATTTTAGTAAGGAGCAAAATATCAGGTATAGATCAGTGGAGTCCGGTTAGACTTTAATTTTTATCAACAAGTATATTTTTTTCCAACATAGATACTTATATTAAATCATTTAGCTCATAAAAAATATGCATTTGCAAAAAATGCCTTTTAAAATATTATCACCTATTTTTTCAATTAATAGACAATACAATTATATTTTTACTCTACAAAGGAACCCTAAATAGAAAAAAGAGAGAAAACTTAAAAGATTTTCAAATTTTAACAAAAGCAAATTATTCTTTAAAAATTTTCAAAATTTCCACTTTATAATTACAGAATCAATGCGGACAGGCTATAACATGAGCGTGTCAAAAGACGCATGGAATTTCTATATTTCTAAAACTGGTTTGTGTTTCGAGCCATCTTATTGAGCCACATGGCGATGTTAAAATTTGAGATAAATCTAAGAAAATTAAGCATAAGAAATAGCCAAAATAAAAGAAGAAGACAAATCCAATTTCTAGAGACTTCCCAATTATTTATCCACTTTGAGATAAATCTAGAGAATATCCATAAGAAAAGAAATACCGAGAAGCAAACAAAAGGCACATGATCCAGATTCTAGAGGCTTCCCAAAATATTTTTTCCCCTTTGCAATCTATCTATCTCATGCTGGTTGGTTTTATGCTAGCTGATTAGTTGCTCTCACAATCCTTTAGGTGAGCGACACATGGCGAGATATCATACAAGCGGCTAAAAGAGCGCTATGTAAGAAACCCTCTCTATAAACTTGGCAAGCGTGCAAGTTGCGATGGTGAATTGAAAAAAAAGAGAGAGAATAAGAGTCACTCCATGTGTGTAGATGGGCCGTGCGGCACCATAATCCAACAATGCGTGATCAAACTAGTGCAAACATGTAAAAAAGGGAAGAAGAATTAAAAAAAAAGGGGAAAATACTTTTTTTGTAAAATTCT